>NC_135583.1:41034166-43867500 GCF_965152235.1 Eretmochelys imbricata | reverse complement strand
TGATAACCAGACTGCTTTACATCCTGCTCAACAAGTAGGAGCATGAGGAGGAGGCCATACTTACAGGATGGGGCACTCTACCCTGGGAAGCAGTGACACAAACAGATTTTGGGGGTAGATAAACAGCTGAACATGATCTCCCAGTGCAGTGCTGTGGCCAAATGGGTTAATGCAACCTTTGGATGTATAAACAGGGAAATAGCAAGTAGGAATAAGGAGGTTATATTATCTCTCTGTATTTGGCACTAGTGCAACAGTGACTACTGTGTCCAGTTCTGGTATCTACACTTCAAGAAGGATGTTGATAAATTGGAGATGATAGAGAGAAAATCCATTGGAACAGTTAAAGGATTGGAAAACTCAAGGAGCTCAATTTATCAAAGAGAAGGTTAAGGACTCACTTAATCACAATCTATAAGTATCTACTTGGAGAACAGAGACATGGTGGGTGAGGTGACATCTTTTATTGGACCAACTTCTGTTGGTGAGACAGACAAGCTTTTGAACCACACAGAGCTCTTCAGCTCTGCGAAAGGTACTCCGAGTGTCACTGCTAAATGCAAGCGGGAACAGATTGTGCTAACTATTTATGCTAACAATCTGTTCCACTTTGCATTTAGCTGTGATACTCAGAATATCTTTGGAGAACAGAAATTTGGTAATTGAAGGCTCTTCAGGCTAGCAGATAAAGGTCTGATAATGGCTGGAAGATGAAGCTAGACAATTTCAGACTAGAAATAATGGTACACATTTTTCACAGTGAGGGTGATTAACTATTGTAACCACTTATCAAGAGATGTGGTAGATTCTCCATCACTGTCTTTTAAATTTAGATTAGATGTGTTTCTAAAAGATACGCTCATTAGTTCTACCACAGCTAGTAGACTGAGAGCAGGAATTAATTCAAGGAAACCTTATGCTCTGTTATGCAGGAAGTCAAATTAGATGATCACAATGGTGCCCTCTGATCTTATAAATCTATGAAATCTAGCTATAACTGTAATCCTTTAACCTAATTCCTACCCTGCACTCCCATCCTCTCACTAGAACTAAACCCTAAACTAATCACTACCACTCACCCTAAACCTTACTCTTATAATCTAACCCCTTAGCTCCTAAATCCCAACTAACCCTAACCCTCACTCTAGGGGTAAACCGTAACTTGAACCCAACTATAAATTCTAACCCTTAACCCTAATTTAAGCACAATTTCTAAACCTAATCTTAACCCTCCATTCTGCATTCTAGGTTCGCCATAGCCACTGTGTGCTCCCCATATCCCTCTGTACCTCATCTTCCCGCATGTTTCCCACTTCCAATTGCAACCCCTTAGTCACCACCTGCTCTGTACATCCCCCATCTTCTTATAGTTTCCCACCTATGAATCGGCAGCCACCTTTTTTTTAGAGAAGTCTGGCTTCTGTTTCTGAAAACAAAGGAAGTTGGTTACATCATTAGTCTCAGCCTCACGTCTAGATCTAAAGATCAAATAGAATTGCAAGTTATTTTGAGTATTTAATTCTTGGCTTTAATCACTGTCAGTAATGAGAAAAGGCAGACATTTTTAACAAAGGAAATATTCACATGCTAAATGTGCAGAAAAACAAGATAGTGTGAGAAATACAATAAAATTGTGAATTGACATTAACCCTCCCCACCACATGTGCTCTCCTTAAAAACTTTTATCTCAGGTGCTCATCCTAAAACTGTGTGTCTGCACACTAACCCTAAAGCACAGCCACTGGGTGTCTCTCATTGCCTTGGAGGCTCACCCTAAAAAGCACTGGAGAGATATGGGGGTTCTGTTAAGTTTTTAATTTACCAGGACAGAAACATGACAATGACCTGTTTTAATAAGGTTAATATAATGTATATATCCAGGAACAAAGAATGTGGGCCATACTTACAGGATGTGGAGACTCTATCCTGAGAAAGCAGAGACTCTGAAAAAGATTTTGGAATCACAGTGGATAACCACCTGAACATGAGCTCCCAGTGTGAAGCTGTGTCCAAAAGGGCTAATGTGATCCTTGAATGTATAGACAGGGAATCCTGAGTAGGAGTGGCAAGGTTATTTTACCTCTGTATTTGGCACTCGTGTGATCGCTGCTAGAATACTATGTCCAGTTGTGATGTCCCCAATTCAAGAAGGATGTTGATCAACTGGAGAGGGTTCAGAGAAGAGCCATGAGAAGGACTAAAGGATCAGAAAGCCTGCCTTATCCTGATACAGACTCAAGGAGCTCAACCTACTTAGCTTAACAAAGAGAAGGTTAAGGGGTAACTTGATTACAGACTATAAGCATCTATGTGGAGAACAAGTATTTGATAGTAGGCTCTTCAATCTATCAAAGAAAAGGTATAATACAACCCAATGGCTGAAACCTGAAGATAGACAAATTCAGACCTGAAATAAGGCATAATCTTTTTAAAGTGAGAGTAATTAGCCACTGGAACAATCTACCAAGGGTTGTGGTAGATTCTCCAGCACTGACAATTTTTACATCAACACTGGATATTTTCCTAAAAGATCTGCTCTAGAAATTATTTTGGGGTAGGTCTCTGGACTGTGTTGTACAGGAGGACAGCCTAGATCAGCGGTTCTCAAACTTTAATAACCCGAGGACCCCCATTTTGATTTAAAATTTTGCTGTGGACCCTCAAGGCCCCTGCTCAGGCCCATGGCCTGCCCCAACTGCACCCATTCCCCAAAGGCCCCACCCCTGCCCCTCCTCTTCCCCGCCTCTTTCTGTTCCCTCCTCTGAGCACCCCATCGCCCCTCTTCCTCCCAGGGACCTGGGCTTTAGCCCTGCACACAGCACTTCAGCTTTCTGCCATGGGCCCCAGTGAGTCTAACATGCGTCCTGCTTGACAGCCCCCCAGAAACCTGCTTGCGGCCCTCCCAGGGGACCCTGGATCCCTGGTTGAGAACCGCTGCCGTAGATTGTGAGCTATGTGGGTGATGGAAGAAGATGGGTTTTCAAGGCTCAGGAGCAGCCTGAAAGCTGTTCCGCGGCATGCAGAAGGCACTGGGAGGGAAGAGTTGATCAGCAGGGCCCATGGACCCCCTGGAGTACCCTTGCAGATGCCCAAGGGTCCATGGACCCCAGTTTGAGTAATGCTGGCCTAGATGATTGCAATGTTCCCTTCTGGCCTTGGAATCTATTAATCTATTGTGAAGCAGGGCAATGTGAGGCTTCAGAAGACTCTCTTTGCAATATAGAATAATATAATTAACAAAGGAAATTAAGTACTTTATATTCCAAAAGTAACTAGGCAGCATATTAAACAGCAACTCCTAAAGTTAAACATTTTAAATCCACAAGCCCAGATAAGATCCAGGCAACAGTTTAAGAAAAATCAGCTGTGGGTGCTCTCTGAGCCATTGACGTTAATATTTAACAAACCGTGGCATACTAAAGAATTTCCACCAGACTGAAAAAAAAGGCAGTCAAAAAAGCAAACGGGATGTTAGGAATCATTAAAAAAGGGATAAGATGGAGAATATCTTATTGCCCTTATATAAATCCATGGTACACCCACATCCTGAGTACTGCATACAGATGTGGTCCCCTCATCTCAAAAAAGATATATTGGCATTAGAAAAGGTTCAGAAAAGGGCAAATAAAATGATTAGGGGTTTGGAATGGGTCCCATATGAGGACAGATTAAAGAGGCTAGGACTTTTCAGCTTGGAAAAGAGGAGACTAAGGGGGGATATGATAGAGGTATATAAAATCATGAGTGGTGTGGAGAAAGTGAATAAGGACAAGTTATTTACTTGTTCCCATAATATAAGAACTAGGGGCCACCAAATGAAATTAATGGGCAGCAGGTTTAAAACAAATAAAAGAAAGTTCTTCTTCACACAGCGTACAGTCAACCTGTGGAACTCCTTGCCTGAGGAGGTTGTGAAGGCTAGGACTATAACAGCGTTTAAAAGAGAACTAGATAAATTCATGGAGGTTAAGTCCATTAATGGCTATTAGCAAGGATGGGTAAGGAATGGTGTCCCTAGCCTCTGTTTGTCAGAGGGTGGAGATGGATGGAAGGAGAGAGATCACCTGATCATTACCTGTTAGGTTCACTCCCCCCGGGGCACCTGGCATTGGCCACTGTCGGTAGACAGGATACTGGGCTGGATGGACCTTTGGTCTGACCCAGTATGGCCACTCTTATGTTCTTATGTTAACGTAAAACTTTAGAGCCTACAAGTCCACTCAGTCCTACTTTTTGTTCAGCAAATCGCGAAGACAAACCAGTTTGTTTACATTTACGGGAGATGCTGCTGCCCGCTTCTTATTTACAATGTCACCTGAAAGTGAGAACAGACATTCGCATGGGATGTTGTAGCTGATGTTGCAAGGTATTTATGTCCCAGATATGCTAAACATTTGTATGTCCCTTCATGCTTCGGCCACCATTTCACAGGACATAGTTCAATGCTGATGATGCTCATAAAAAAAAAAAAAAGATGCATTAAATTAAATTTGTGACAATTCCTTGGGAGGAGAATGGTCTCTTGCTCTGTGATTTTACATTCATTCTGCCATGTCATGTTATGGCAGTCTCAGACGATGATCCAGCACATGTTGTTCGATTTAAGAACACTTTCACTGCAGATTTGACAAAACGCAGAGGTGGTATCTGTGACAGATTCTCCCTGGGGTGCCACCTGGAACTGGGGTACCACTGAGCTCACTGATCCACCAGCCTGGGTTCCCTCTCACACTGTAGTGCTGTGACAAGCTGCAAAGCCCTCCAGCCTGCACTTTTACCAGCATTCCTACAGCTAGGGACACACCCAGCTGCAGTTACATGCAGGCTCTCTGACCAGCCCCTGCATAGGAAGGCTACAGACAAGGCAACTCCCAGCTCCACATGCTCACACCCGCTCTGGAGTATAAACCCAAAATTATACCATCTTGCACTGCACAGGGAACTGTACAGCGTAGACTCACAACGTTCACCCCCTCCCTCAGTGTGGAGAGGAGTATGCAACAGCCTTTGCCCCTTGAACTATGATTCCCATACACTTCACTCCAACTCACTGATTTAGATAAAGCAAAACAAGTTTATTAACTACAAAAGATAGATTTTAAGTGATTATAAGGGATAGCAAATAGAGCAAAGCAGATTATCTAGCAAATAAACAAAAACGCAAACTACACTTAATATACTAGATAGACTGGATATAAATTAGCAGATTCTCACCCTAGGAGAGGATACAAGCAGGCTGCAGATTCTTACAGGGCAAGCTGCACTTGCTTTACAGCTTGGAATCCCAGGTGTTTCATACACAGGCTAGAAATCTCTTTAGCCTGTGTCCAGCACTTTCCCCAGTTCAGTCTTTGTTCCTCAGGTGTTTCCAGGAGTCCTCGTGTGAGGAGTGAAGAACCACAGATGATGTCACTCTCTTCCTTATATAGCTTTTACATATGGCGGGAACCTTTTGTTCCAAAGCTTGATTCCCAGACCAGTCTGTGAAAAAATACTGACATCCCAAGATGGAGTCCAGCATCATTGTGGCCTGATCACCTGTCCTTGTAGAGTCATAGCAGCTTCACTTACAGGCTGTTTGGAGTGTTCTCAGAAAGACTCATCACCAGGTAGGAGATAAGCTTCTCCTAAGGCCTATTGTTTTCCCTAATGGCTCGTTGTCCTGAATAGGCCCTTCCCAACCAATTATCTAGGCTGAAAGCATCTTGTCTAGTGGGCATTACTGAGGTGTAACTACATCTGAAATACAGATACAAAATAATACATGTATACAAATAGGGTAATCATATTCAGTAAATCATAACTTTTCCAATGGCAGCTCACATGACCCGTCTTGCATAAAATGCATCATAATTATGCTATTACAATATCCAAATAATATCATTATGAAGAATATGGGGTGCAATGTCACAGTACCAATGTGAGATTTCTAAAGGTAGCTACAGCACTTGACTCAAGATTTTAGAATCTGAAGTGCCTTCCAAAATCTGAGAGAGATGAGGTGTGAAACATGCTGTCAGAAGTCTTAAAAGAGTAACACTCTGATGCAGTAACTACAGAACCCAAACCATCAAAAAATAAAATCAACTTACTGCTGGTGGCATCTGACTCAGATGATGAAAATGAACATGCGTCAGTCTGCACTGCTTTGGATTGTAATCAAGAAGAACCCATAATCAACATGGAAGCATGTCCTCAGGAATAGTGGTTGAAGCATGAAGGGGCATCCAAATGTTTAGCGTATCTGGCACGTAAATACCTTGCAGCACCGCTACAACAGTGCCATGCGAACGCCTGTTCTCACTTTCAGGTGACATTGTAAATAAGAAGCGGGCAGCATTATCTCCCGTAAATGTAAACAAACTTGTTTGTCTTCGTGATTGGCTGAACAAGAAGTAGGACTGAGTGGACTTGTAGGCTCTAAAGTTTCGCATTATTTTATTTTTGAGTGCAGTTATGTAAAAAAAAATTTACATTTGTGAGTTGCACTTTTACTATAAAGAGATTGCACAACAGTACTTGTATGAGGTGAATTGAAAAATACTATTTCTTATGTTTTTACAGTGCAAATATTTGTAATCCAAAATAATAAAGTGTGCACTTTGTATTCTGGGTGGTAATTGAAATCAATGTATTTGAAAATGTAGAAAAACATCCAAAATATTTAAATAAATAGTATTCTATTACAGCTTAACTGTGCAATTAATCATGATTATTTTTTAATCTTGCGATTAATGTTTTTAATAGTTTGACAGCCCTAACATATACTTAGTTGAGATTTTGCCCAAACCACTTCCAAAATTAAGTTAAATGATTTCCCTCAATTAATATTAACTGTGTATCCAAAACTGATTAAATGTTAGATGATTTAATGCCTTTCTTCAGATGAAGAGTTTAAAATTAGTCTTTATTTCTGCTTCAAGATTTGTTCCTTCAAGAATTGCATACAGAAGTATAAATAACGGACAAGCTTCAAAGGCAGACATATTTGCTGTGGTGAATTTCATTAATAATTGACTCTTCAGTACAACAACTAGAATTTGATTTAAATAAAGCTGTAAATTACAGACTGTAGAAGCAGGTCTGTTCCTGTTGTGTGTGTCATGGAGTTACAGAGCATATTCTTCTGAACAGGCTACTACCACGATGATTCCCTCATTCTAATTTTCTACTTCTATTTTCTGTTTTTAGATTCCATACTCCAATGCAAAAGCTCTACTCCAGTGCCTTAACCAAACAGCTGGTGAGAACTCTGCCATTCAGATCAGAGCACAGGTAAATCTATTGACAGAATAATTCAGGATTTCACAGCTGACCCAAAGATAGGTCATTTTTAGAAGTAACCCCAGTTCTCTGGGGTTTCCCAGGATGATCTGCACTAATGAAAATTAAATCACAAAAAGATTCAGACAAGTTTTCAAAAAACACAGAGCTGCAAAATAGCTTGGAGGGGTGTCGGGGGGAGAATACAAAGACAACAACAAATCAGGGGATACTAAAAAAAAAATGCAGAAAGCATGAGAGAATTTATGCCATCTTGATTTCCATGCATTTGTTTTTGAGATGATGCTGAGATTTCCTTAAAATGTTTAATCAGTTGTTATCCTGAGTTTAATCAAGGTTTAAAAATTAAAGTATTAATAAATACAAAAGACATTTTCCATCTCCATTAATTCACCTTTGAAAGACATATAGTTTAACACATAATATTTACAAAATGCAGTGTTCAGAACAGCTCACCTCAGCTGTAAGTCTGCAAACTGACAAATCTCATGCTGCATTTTTCATTTGCTTCACATTCTCCAGTGTGCGAAATTGAAGAAAAAAAACCAACAAAACCTTCCATCACTTGAAAAAAAAAAAATAGCAGCTAGGACTAGGATTAAATTTGACAGCCAAATCTTTTCATGCTACCTGCACATTGCACAGTAGATAAATAAAATTTCCAAAAAACCTCTCAAAGTAATATGTCTTAGTTTTTCGGATTGAATGATGACCAACTGAACTGGTTTCTTCGTCTTGGCAACACTAAATCCAATGACAAATCTTTTTGCTCTTTCTCAGAATCCAGAAGTTTATAGCCAAGCATATTTATAGCACCTTTGCAGACTTCTTGTACTTTCTTAATTTTTTGGAAGGAAAGAATATTCCTCCAGGCCTGGGAAACGTTAACTGCATCTCGGGAGGTGATTTTGAAGGCTTCCTTTTTCTTTCCTGGTCCCTGGCCATGTGTGATATTATAGATCCAGCTTTCAAGTTTGGGGGTCAGTCTAAGATCTGCAAATTTATACATGTCTCTGATTTCTGATAAGGGATCTTGAACCAGATCTTCAAAACGGATCATCAAATAGCGATCTTTTAGAAATCTTGGAGGTTTCTGAGTAGCTGTTTCATAGATCTGGACGTGACTTCTACAAATTTCCTTCATTACTTTATATTTGCTATCCTCCACTTTAGTGCCATTGGTGCTCAGAACAATCCCATTGTCACGAGCTAAGGCTTTTACTGATTGTTCTCGTGACTTGGCAACAGCTCTGGGATCACGCACCAAGTGAATGATTTTGAGATTCAGGGAGAGGTCAGTGAGAAGGGGATAGAGAACTGTCAGATCAAAGAACCGGACCTCCTTGAGGACAATGTGGCTGTAGGTCTTGCAAGCTTCCTCCACCTTGCTGAATGGGTACTTGCCACAAAGGGTCTTGCAGGCCATTTCATTGGTAATGTCGGTGCGTTGAAAGGAATCACAGGCAGGAGCTGAACAGAGTGCCCGACTCACTGCCCACTGGAAGAGATCGGACAAGTTTCTCTTCCAAGGCATGTAGGCATCAAACACAGACATGTCACACTTGAAGACAGACCTGACTAGGTCTCTAACAGCCATATGTAAGACTTTGGCACTGTTCTGGTACATCGTTACCCACACATGCCAGGCAGGTTCCATCAGGTAGAAGACATCAGGGTGTTGGCTAAACAGTTGGCCAACAAAGGAAGATCCTGACCTCCAGGAAGAGAGAATAAGGATGTGCACCCGAGATGGCTTCTCTTCAGACTGAGGCATGAAGCTGCTATGTCGAGCATACATAAATAGTAAGAATCCAGTCTGAATCATAAGGAAAACTACAACAATGGTGCTGGAAAGCCGAAGTCTCACCATACTGGCTGAAGGAAAGCAACTAATACACTGAAAAGGGAGAGGAAAAGGCTGTTTAGTATTTGGTAACAACTGCAGTGGCATAATAATGATACAACTCACAGCAGACAGACTCCTGTAAAAGACTTTTCTTTTTTGTATTTATGTGCTATGTTGGATATAACTTGTTTCTAACTTATAGAGACTGCAGAGTGAGTCTATCGGCAAGAGAGCTGAGACAGGCAGTAAATGGACTGGGAAAAAGGCAGTGCAAGAGTGAGCACAGAGTAAAAGAAAGTTTGGAGTGGGTATCTGGTGTTGCAGAGAGTAAGCTGTTCAACTGTTAGCATACAAAAGTAAAGAAAATCTGAGACAGCAGACTGCGTGAAAACCATATGGCTACTGAGCCCATGTGCATTTCACATTTTGATGTGTCAGTTAGCTCACGCTGACCTGAAGTTCTAAACTTGATCTTTAGTCACTTTTTCAGTATTGCTCCCCAAAGGGGCAGTATGCACTAGCTGAGATAAATCCCAACCAGTTGAGATCAGTTTAGGCAGGAGTAGAGCCATAGTCTGAGCCCCAGATGTGCGCAAAAAAACATTTAGAAGAACAAAGTGATTATATGAAGAGACAAATTTTAGGAGGGGAGGCAGCATCTTGAGAACCCCTTGCACAGATGACCCAAAATTTGGACCCCCAATCCTACCCTGTAACTCCATGAAGCACAGAAAATGTCAAGACAATCACAGTCTTCATTTTAGAGTCTTTATAACTGTCATCTTTTAAAGATTAAGTGACTCTCAACCTTAACTCTCCTATGAACTTCCACATATATCTCTGCTGATATAGACACCCAAACTATTTTGTTCAATTTTACACATATGAAATGTAAAATATATAAGTATAAAAACTTTTACTTAGTGTCAATAATTAGTTTTTGTAATTCACATGTCTGCCTTGTCTTCTTCCCAGACTCCTTTTGTTTTATGTATTATTGTGGCAATTAAAGGGGCATTGTAAATTTTTGAAAAAATTATACTTCTGTCTGAAACTTTTGTTACAAATTACAACTAAAATTAGTATAATGAAGGAGATTGGAATAGAGAAAAAAATCTCTAATCTAAAGTATGATATAAACTGCAAGGAAGCACATGAAAGAAAAATAAGAACCTCAGTAGAACAGACATTTTCAATACATTAGATTTGTCTCCTATTATTTTGCAGGGAGGGGCCTATTCCAGGAATACACATATACACCCAACACCATCAAAGAGTTATGGAAATAACCATACCACTTTATAAGTTACATAAATTCTCATTTTTTCAAATCATAAACCAACCACAAACCCGTTTCACTGGATTTCCTTTCAAAAGATACATTTCCTCACTTGGAGGGGGTGGGTGGTGTACACTTGCTAATTCTGCTCAAGCTAGTGAGCTAAACATATCAGCGTGGCTTGACAGCACAGACAGCAGCTGAAGCTCACCACCTAAACACAACCCCATCTGAGGTAAGTACTCAGCTGGCTAGCCTGAGCCGCTGCCCATGCCATCACAGCCACACTGCTCATTAGCTTGAGCAGAGCTAGCTTGTATACATCTACCTGAGGTGGGAACCATACCTCCCAGCTGTTGTGTGGACATATTGATCTTGGGGTGTTACTGGTATTTATATGTATTTCTTGGTATTTAAACATTTGTACTATTTTCAGTTGCATTCCCCAGCCATGCTATTTTGAGGCCACATTAAATCTATCTCCATATTAATTGTGTAACTTGATACATTTCTAAACTCTGTCACAAGTTGTAGCAAAGTAAAGTAAAGTGGGTTTCTCAGAAGAAGCATCACGTATCATCTGAATATAAAGATTTTTTAAAATACTTATTGTTTATTTATATTGATATGCCAGGATTCACCAGATGGTGCTGTTACACAAGTTCTTACAATTTCTTTTTCTTCGCACAGAAATAGCATGCAGTCCTTGCAGAAATGGGGCAATGTTGTTAGTTTTGTAATGCAATTTCTTTTGGGAGAGCTTTTGCAAACAATAGGAGAAATTGCTCTGTGCGCTAATCTCTCTACCTAGAGTTAATTATTTTGGTAGAGTTGCTTCTTGGGAACCAGGCACTAAAGTTTGTGATGAAATTTCTGAAAGAAGGGTTTTCATGCATGTCATATGTGAACACTGTGCTCAAGGACTGGTGTACACAAGAATATACAAGTCCACATCATTGATTTCTCCTCCAACAAGAAGCTAACTGTAGGTCCCCAACAACCGCTACTGGTGATTGGCAAAGGGCTGACAATATCTACAGGTCCCACTCTCAGTTGTGCTGGTCACTATTCAAACACATCATAAAAAAATTCCTGTCCCAAAGAGTTTACAATCCATGTAGAGTGTTTTACAGATACAAGGTGGGAGGGGAAACAGAGGGACAGAGAGATGAAGTGACTCACCCATGTTTCCACAACAGGTCAGTGGCAGAGCAGAAATGGAAGCCAGGTCTCCTGAGTCTCAATCCAGTGCTCCAACAACTAGACCAGTGGTCCCCAAACTGTGGGGTAAGCCCTGCCCTCCAGAGGGGTGCAGAGGAATGTTTGAGGGGGCGCAGTGGGGCTTGGGCCAGCTCCCACGACAGGCGGGAGGAAGCGCCACCCTTGCTCTGCCCCCAGCTCCACTCTGCCCCCACCCCAGCTCCGGCCCCAGCCCCGCTAAAATCTGAACAGGCACACCTTCAAGCTCTCAATAAGGCAGATTGACTCTTGTCAGCTTTCCATCTCTATTGCTATTCACAATGTTTCTCAAGCCCTTACCACAGCCAAAGAAACAAATTCTCCCAAACTCATGCCATACATTTGCTGGTTTTGCTCACCTGCACATGGGGAGTCAGCATGGTCTAGTTCAATGGTCCCCCAAACATAGGGCGTACATGAGCCCCCCCTTTTCAGGGAGGCTAGCCATGCAGACCCACCCCTTGTGCCCAAGGCCCTGCCCCTACCAGCCCCCACATCCGCTGGAGCCCCGAGCGCGCCCCCCCGGACAGCTGGAGGAGCCCTGGCCGAACTGCCCCAGGCCGCCCCCAGTGTTGAGCATCGGCCTGCGGGCTGCCCCAACATCAGTGCCAGCCAGCCGGCCACTCCCAGCGTTGGTACTAGCACCAGTCCGCCGGCCGCTCCCAGCACCAGCCCCAGTGTGGGGCCATTGGCTTCTGGCTGGAGCTGAGCTCCCACCAGCTTGGACGTCAGTTTGGTGGAGAGGGCGCAGCATGGCAGGGCCAGGGCTTGGCTTAGGGGAGGCTTAGCCTCCCCTGGCCTCATAGGTGCTGGAACTAGGGGTGGTGCAGCACTGCCAGGCTGGAAGTGGTTTCCATTATATGCAGTTTTTACAGTTTGGTTCAATGGCTCTCAGCACCCCCACTATAAAAATTGTTTAGCATTCCTTCCTGGTCTATTGTACCCACTGCCCATGTCCCCAAACTTTTTTGGTCATGTCCTCCCCTTACCGGTAATGGAATCTGTCTGGGGCTCCTGGGGGCCCTCCTCCTGGACCCAGCTCCAGCTGCAGCTCTGGCCCTGGCCTCAGCCCTGAGCTCCCGGTCACAGCTCCACTCTCAGCCATGGCCTCAGCTCCTGATCACAGCTCCAGCCTTGGCTTTGGCCTCTGGTCGTGGCCCCATCCTCCGACCACAGCCCCAGCAGGAGGGAGAGACAAATTCCATAACAGATAAGGGGGCACGACAGAAAAAGTTTGGGGACCACTGAACTAGACCATGCTGACTCCCCAGGTACAGATGGGCAAAACCAACAAATGTATAGCATGAGTTTGGGGAATTTGTTCCTTTGGCTATAGTAAGGGTTTGACAAAGCTTGTGAACAGCAATAGCGCCAGAAAGCAGACAAGAGTCAATCTGCCTTATTAGAAGCATGAAGGAGTGCCTGTGCCAGGTAAGATTTCAGTAAGAGAGTTCCTTCATGGTGTTTTGCTACAGTTTAGGCAGATGTGCTGAAACACCAGTGCTTCCCATCTCTCTGTCTGTTTTTAATTTCATTCCCATTGTTTTCTCATTAGTTTCTTGTGAGGGCCATTAGAATTCATAAATAAATCACAGGCAGTAGTTGGGCTTCAAGCCTTTTAAAAAAGCCTCCTCCAAGCTTCCTAGCAGAGACCCATCTTACTCCAACAAGGTGAGCTAGCTGGTCCCTGTCGGTACTACTATTATACTTGTTTCAGAGTAGCAAGCCTTGTTAATCTGTATTTGCAAAAAGAAAAGGAGAACTTGTGGCACCTTAGAGACTAACCAATTTATTTGAGCATAAGCTTTCATGAGCTACAGCTCACTTCATTGGATGGATTATACTTGGCACTCCACAGCACCTCACTCCCGAGGACCACAAAGCACTTCAGACATTAATTAATTTTGCGTCACAGCCCACAGGACAAACTAGGACAGGATCATTATCCCCATTTCACAGAGAGTGAATGGAGGCACAAACGAGTTGCCACAAGTCACACAGAGACCTGAGGAAGAGCTAGAAAGCTGGTCTCT
This sequence comes from Eretmochelys imbricata, assembly GCF_965152235.1. Classification (NCBI taxonomy): domain Eukaryota; kingdom Metazoa; phylum Chordata; order Testudines; family Cheloniidae; genus Eretmochelys; species Eretmochelys imbricata. The sequence continues at coordinate 43,853,819 of NC_135583.1, read as the reverse complement.
CCCCCCACAGAAGCTGGTCCAATACAACAGATTCCCTCACCCACCTTAAAGAAAAGGAGGACTTGTGGCACCTTAGAGACTAACCGATTTATTTGAGCATGAGCTTTCGTGAGCTACAGCTCACTTCACGTGCATCCGATGAAGTGAGCTGTAGCTCACGAAAGCTTATGCTCAAATAAATTGGTTAGTCTCTAAGGTGCCACAAGTCCTCCTTTTCTTTTTGCGAATACAGACTAACACGGCTGTTACTCTGAAACCTCACCCACCTTGTCTCTCCAACATCCTGCGGCCCACAGAGCTACAACAAGCTACATGGAGAAACAGGAAAAACCCCTGGGAACCCTGACCCTCAGCCCGTCCTCTCCACTCCCCTTTGCCCCCCAAACTGGCCCCAAATGCCAGTGGAGGGATTGGAGCTGGGACCCGTTGCTGGGGGGCGGCTCCCTGGGGGCCAGTTCTACTGCCCCGGGCGGCAGGGGAGCCGGGCTCCGGGAGAGTCAGGCGGGTCTCGCCAGGGGGATGGAGCGGCCAAGGGGCGAGCCCAGAAAGGAACGGGGGCTCGAATACACGGAGCGCGCTCCCCGCTAGGAACCAGCGAACTTGCCATGTAACGACCCCAGCCCAGCCGGTACCTGCAGCCGCTTCCTCCGCTCGCTGGAGACGCCGCCGAGGAGGACGCGCAGACAATGAGCCGCTTTCAGACGTGGCTGAGCCCCTGCGCGGCGGGAGGAGCCGGGAAGGGGCCGGTCCGCAGGCAGCGCCCCCCGTGGAGCGGGAGCAGGGGGCCCCGGGAGTCAGACGCGCGGGGCGGAGCGGGGGTCGCTCGGCCCCTCCCGTCCGCGCCAGCTTGGCCCCCGGCGATCGTGTCCTGACTCATCGTGAACGCGGCAAACGGCTGTGGAGCAGAGGCTGGAGAGAGCCGCCGGGTGGGTAGGAGCAGGGCTGGGAAGAGCGGAGGGGATGGTGTAGCCCTGCGGCCCCTAGTGGGGTGTCACCGTGGGCTGCCCCCGCCCCAAGCGCCGACTCCGCAGCTCCCATTGGCTGGGAACTGTAGCCAATGGGAGCTGCAGGGGTGACACCTGTGGACAGAGACCCCCGCCCTCGCCCCTAGGAGCTGCTGCCAGAGTGGTGGTGGTGGTGGTGGGGGGTGTTGGTCGCTTTGGGAGCCGTGCAACATGAGGTAAGCACCACCACCCTGAACCCCTTCCGCACCCGGACCCCCAGCCCAGGGCCCACACCCAGCACCCAAGCTCCCTCCCAGAGCCTGACCGCCGCACCCTCTCCTGCACCCCAACCCCCTGCCCCAATCAAGGTACCTCATTTTATTTTCATTTACTTCCCATTACTTATAATATAGGAGGAAGATTTAAAAAAAATGAAAAATGGGGAGGGGGGAGATAAGAGAGAATGTTTTTTTTCTTGGCTGTGTCCTGAGGGGAAGGCTGAAAATAAAGCTGCAAACAGAGCCCCACTAACTCCAAATCCGCCACTGCCTCGGGAGCAGGGGACGAGGACGTTTTGATGTGTCATTGGGCATTGCTGCATTTTCTGTTATTGTCTTTCCCACTTCATTGAGTAATGGACCTACACTGTCCTTAGTCTTCATCTTGCTTCTAATGTAGTTGTAAAAATTTTCTTGTTACCCTTTATGTCCCTAGCTAGTTTAATCTCGTTTTGTGCCTTGGTCTTTCTACTTCTATCCCTACATGCTTGTGTTGTTTTTTTTTTAATGCATCCTTCATAATTTAACCTAGTGTCCACTTTTTGTGGGATTCTTTTTTGAGTGTCAGGTGGTTGATGATCTCCTGGTTAAGCCAGAGTGGTTTCTTACCATACTTCCTATTTTTCCTGTGCACTGGGATAGTTTGCTCTTGTGCCCATAATATCTCTGTAAACAACTCTGAAGGTTCCTAAACTCTTTTTCTCCAACTTAGACTTGCTTCCCATGGGATCTACCAATTCTCTGAGTTTGCTAAAGTCTGCCTTTTTGAAGTCCATTGTCTTTATTTTGTTTTCCCTCTGACCATTCTTTAGAATCGTGAACTCTATTGTTTCATGATCACTTTCACCCAAGCTGCCTTCCACCTTCAAATTCTCAACCAGTTCATCGCTGTTTGTCAGAATTAAGTCTAGAACAGCCTCTCCCCTAGTCAGTTTCTCCACATTCTGTTAAAAACTGTGACTAAGCTTTCCATAACTGTTGCTCTTCGAGATGTGTTTCATGTGCCCATTCCACTATAGGTGTTTGTGTGCTCCCGTGCACAGCTGTCAGAGTTTTTACCTTTAGCAGAACCTGACAGAGTGGCCCGAGTGCCCTCTGCTGTCTTGCGCACATTGCATGGGCATAAAGGACTGAGCTGTCCCAGACCCTTTCAGTTCCCTCCTATTGGGATTACTCCAAAAGAGTGGGGAAGGAGGGTGGGTCGTGGAATGGACACATGTAACACACCTGTTTTTTCTTCAAGTGATTGCACACATCTATTCTACTGGAGTTGACTCACAAGCAGTCCATGTGGAAGTGGGTTCACAGTCTATTCCAACAAGGACTGGAGGACCACTCATCCAAATTTAGCATCATCTCTAGATTGTTGAGATTGTATAATGGGAAGAAAAGGAGTACTTGTGGCACCTTAGAGACTAACCAATTTATTTGAGCATGAGCTTTCGTGAGCTACAGCTCACTTCATCATGTGTACAATGTGTACGATAATCAAGTTGGGCCATTTCCAGCACAAATCCAGGTTTTCTCACACCCCCCCCCCAACCCACTTACCAGCAGGAGAGTGGGTTGTGTGTGGGGGGGTGGGGGGTGGGTGGGGGTGGTGGTGAGAAAACCTGGATTTGTGCTGGAAATGGCCCAACTTGATTATCGTACACATTGTAAGGAGAGTGATCACTTTAGATAAGCTATTACCAGCAGGAGAGTGGGGTGGGAGGAGGTATTTTTTCATGCTTTGTGTGTATATAAAAAGATCTTTTACACTTTCCACAGTATGCATCCGATGAAGTGAGCTGTAGCTCACGAAAGCTTATGCTCAAATAAATTGGTTAGTTTCTAAGGTGCCACAAGTACTCCTTTTCTTTCTCTTACTGTGACAGTCTGAGGCCCTCTTCTTAGGCTGAGGCCTTTGGCTAAGCAACAGAGGCAGCCATAAGCTGGGAAGCGAACCTCACATCCTCACATTCCAAACTAGTCACATTGAAATAAGGTGCTATTGGGCTGTTAGGAATACAATCCTGTCCTGAGCCTCCAGAGAAAGGGAAGTGCCTAGAAGATGTAAAAGGAAACTTAGTTTCATAGCATCCCGTCTGGCAAGAACTCACTTATCAATAGCTGAGATGTGAAATCCTCATTTCTGAGTTTGTTCTATCACTGTAGTCCCCATTTCCCCATTGTTTGTCTGTATAATCTCTGTCTGGTTCTGTGATTGTTTCTGTCAGCTGTATAATTAATTTTGCTGGGTGTAAACTAATTAAGGTGGTGGGATATAATTGGTTAAATAATCATGTTACAATATGTTAGGACTGGTTAGTTAAATTTCAGTAAAATGATTGGTTAAGGTATAGCTAAGCAGAAGTCAAGTTTTACTATATAGTCTGCAATCAATCAGGGGTGGGGGAATTGGAATCATATTTGGCTAAGGGCAGGAATGGGAACAGGGACAGAGGTGTAAGGCTCTGTGGTGTCAGAGCTGGGAAGGGGGACACTAAGGAAGGAAACTGGAATCATGCTTGCTGGAAGGTCACCCCAATAAACATCGAATTGTTTGCACCTTTGGACTTTGGGTATTGTTGCTCTCTGTTCATGTGAGAAGGACCAGGGAAGTAAGTGGGTGAAGGAATAAGCCTCCTATCAATTACCATAAGGCTTAGGGAAGAACATCTGTATATAAATTGATATGAAAAGAGGAAAACATTTTCGTAAGGAACCTTGAATGGAAACAAAGGCAGACTTTATCTGTGTAAAAAAACCTTGTGTATGGAGGATGTGATATTAATGCCCTCAACTCCCCTACTCTCATGGCTGATGTAATGGCTATTAAAAATGCTGCCTTCATAGAAAGATGTAACAGAGAGCAGGTTGCTAGAGGCTCAAAGAGGCCCATCAGCTTTGTTAAGACTAAGTTCAGTCTCCATGTTGGAATAGTGCTCTGTATAAGTGGAAACATCCTGTCCAAGCTAAGACATTATCTGATTAAAATATGACCATATCGATCATTGTTGCAACCACTATTATTTATTTGCAACAAATCTTGTACAAAATGTGGCATGTAAGATGTCTATGAAAAAGTTATGATTTGCTCATTATGATTATGCTATCCGCATGCATGTATCTTTTTTGTATTTGAAGTTATAAGTATTGGCCCTATACCTGAACTTCAAATGTTTGCTCCTGGGGTAATGCCCCACAAGGTATTTAGCTCGCACAACTTGGAGGGATTATTCAAATTAAGTGGCTCATAAAGAAATACTTAACTAACAATGGGCCATGGGAGACGCCCATCTGAATGGACTGTCCTATAAACATACTGTCTGAAGTATAGGTAATGGCTTCCTGCTATAACTAAGCGAAATTGGGCATAGACAGGTGACTTGCCCATGTGACTCCAAACTCCCATCTTTTACCTGTAATTTTCCACTAGCTGTGCTAAGGTCTTTGTTTAAAACAATGGGTTTCCCTCCACATGGTGTCCTAGAGACACCTCCATTTTGCCTCTTTCCTGCTCAAACCTCTAAACTATGAACTTATACTAAAGGAAGCATTCTAACCAAGGGACTGAGGTCCTTCCAATGATTTGAAAGCAACCAGAAACTTATCAAGGCAGCAGTTTATTCCATCACTGCTACAAGCCTAAACCAAAAACTTTGCAATTTACAGTATGTATTTAATTCCTTTAACCATTTTAACTCTCACCTTTCTCTTTCTTTCTTTTTATAAATAAACTTTTAAATACTAAAGGACTGGCATCAGCGTAAATTTTTGGGTAAGATCTGAGTTATATATTGACCTGGGTTTGTAGCTGGTCCTTTGGGATCAGAAGAACCTGTTATTTGATTAAATTGGTTTTAAAGAACCACTCATCTCTAAGTCTAATGTTTTCAGTGGTAATACAAGGACTGAAATGCCTAATGAAACTGCTTTTATGACTTCTTGTTAGCCAGTGTTGTAAAACAGAAGTTTACTTTTGTTGTTGGTTTGGTATATCCTATGGGGGATTAGCCACCAGTCTTGGGGTGTTTTTGCCTTATTTCTCAGAACTTTGTCCTGAATTTGGCATTCTCAGTTGTGACCCAAAAAGGCACGGTTACAGTGGCGTAGTCAGCAGAATCCTGCTTTGAGCAGGGGGTTGGACTAGATGACCTCCTGAGGTCCCTTCCAACCCTGATATTCTATGATTCTATGATCCACAGAACCAGGTCAATTAAGCTTTGGATCAAAACCTCATGCTATTCAAAATTTGCATTTTGAAATTGAGAGTTTTAAAGGTTAAAGATCAGTGACCATAAGCCAGAAGGCATCAGCAGAAGCAATCAAACTGCAGGCCCTGTGTATTGAACCTGTACAAAGAATGGCATATTTTCGAATGCAAGAAAAGCAAGCTGCAGAGAAAGCTAAACAAGCTGAAGAGAGGGTTCACCAGATGCAACAAGAAAATGGCAGACTTAAGCTCCAAATTAAAAAAGCAATGGAAAAACAGCAAAAACGGTATCACCTTGAAAGTCCAGTTTATAACATATGATTCTAAACTGTTGCCTGTGTTTAACTAGTTTTTCTTTTGCCAGGGAAAAGGTCTCTCTAACCTGGAGAAGGTGGAAAATAGCTGTTTGTCTGTGCAGAAGAGCAGTTTATATGTGAATAAAGTTTCTAAATGTCTAATATCTCAGAAGTGAATCTGGAATTAGATGAAGCACAGGGAGAACTCGTTGATCAGGAAAATGTTTCTCTAGAGCGGATTAAGGTTGATGGTCAGGTTAAAGTCCTAATTGAGGAAAAAAGGGGTAGATTTTTTGTGGATGATGGATTGTAGGCAAATAAAGCTTGTGAAAGTAAGCCTGAACAAGGTAGAAGTGATTTGTTTGAAGTAGTTCAGTGTAATAAGACTATCTGTGGAGAATAACCACCAGTTTGGGTTGTTTCAGAGCCGTGTTAGTCTGTATTCGCAAAAAGAAAAGGAGTACTTGTGGCACCTTAGAGACTAACCAATCTATTTGAGCATAAGTTTGGGTTGTGTCTGCCCTATTTCTCACCAGTTTGTCCTCAATTTGGTATTCTCAGTTGTGTCCCATAGAGGCATGGTTACACAAGCCCTTTAAAAATCTTACAGCCATCAGGTTGGAAAAAGGGAAGTAGTTATCCACAGGCAGATCAAATGCCAATATAGCTGCTCGGTGTACACTAATTGAGCTGCTCACTAAACCTGGATATTTCAGATACAAAAGATAGTCTAGCACATGCTGAATAGATGCAAGGATTGGGGAGAACCCTTTCAGCCTCGACCCAACAGAAAACCTTTTCCACTTAGCAAGGTAACTTGTCCTTGTTGATGTTTTTCTACTCTTCAGCAGTACCTCCTGCAACTCTCTGGAGCAGGATGCCTCCGCCGATGTTAGCGATGAAGTCTCTAGGCCCTCTGGGGACGAGCTTGGAGGTTGGGGTGAAAGAGGTGGCTGTGATTCTGCAAAACTAAGTCTGTGTGAAGTGGGAATAACGGTGGGGGACTGATTGAGAGGTCCACGAGCTATGAAAACCAGTGCTGAGGGGGCCATGTAGGGGCGATCAGTATAAGACTGGCCTTGTCCTGTTTAATCTTGCACAGAACTCTGGGCAGAAGAGGGATGGGAAGAAAAGCATAGAGCAGACTCTCTGATTATGGAAGTAGAAAAGAACTGGTCAGTGAGCTGGGGCTGTCTCCTGCTCTGGAGCAGAACTGGTGACATTTTGTGTTGTCCTTTGTTGCAAACAGATCCACTTGGGAAGCTCCGTAGAGCTGGAAAATGGACCTTGCGACATCTGGGCAAAAGGAACACTTGTGGTGATGAATAAAAAACCTGCTCAGGGGATCTGCCAGCATATTTGGACTCCCAGGAGGTGGGCTGCTTTCAGAAGTATAGAGTTGCTGATACAGAAGTCCCAGAGCAGGATTGCTTTTCGGCGGAGTAGTGAGGACCAGGCTCCCCATTGCTTGTTTACATAGAACATGGTGATTGTACTGTTGGTCTGCATCAATCCACCCCTTTCGCTGATGCAAGGAGGGAACAACATGCAAGCTAAAGGAATAAACATCAGGGAGCAGGGGGCTATGCATAGACTGAGATCTTGGGGAGACCAGAGACCCTGTGTCAACAGGTGTCCCATGTGAGCCCCAGCACCCCAGCTACAAGGCATCCATTTATGACGAAGTGGGACGGTTCTTAATGTTTCCTCTGAATACTGTAGGGTGCCTCAGTTTCTCCTATGCATTTCTTAAGTCTCTAGGTGGTGGGATAAGAGCGTGTAATTGTTGCAGTGCAAAGAGCCAGTGTACATAAATGGCTGACACTCTGTCTCCTGGCAACTGATGGCCTGGGCCCTTCCCCCCTGCAAGGTGATAGCTAAAGGGTTGGAGAAGAAAGGAATCAGGTGACCTCCTGGCCCGGGAAAGAGACAAAGCCCAGAGGAGGAGGGGCTGGAGGGGGAGTCAGTTTGGGCTGGCTGGGGACGTGGAGTGAAGTGCAGACGTGGTTGTCTGGCTCACTGCCCCCAAAATGGACCCAGCTGAGGGGTCCTGTTCTTTGTACCTACAAGCTCTGTTTTAGACAGTGTTCCTGTCATCTAATAAACCTCTGTTTTACTGGCTGGCTAAGAGTCACATCTGACTGTGAAGTTGGGGTGCAGGAACTCGCTGGGGGAAGTGCATGGAGGGACAGAGGATGCTGAATGCTCCAAGGTCAGACCCAGGAAGGTGGAAGCTGTGGGAGCTTTTTGCCCTGAAGACAGACTGCTCTCAGAGAGGAGACTTCACTCGAGTCCTGACTGGCTTCGTAGGGAGCAGTTCCAGAGCATTGCCCGGGGACTCCGTGACATCATTACTAAGGAAAGAGAGTGCTGAGATGGGGCTAAAGCAGGGATGGGCAAACTTTTTGTCCCAAGGGCCACATCTGGGTGGGGAAATTGTAAGCAGGGCCATGAATGTAGGGCTGGGGCAGGGGGTTGGGGTGTGAGTGAGGGGTGTGGGAGGGTGTGCGGTGTGCAGGAAAGGGCTCAGGGCAAGAGTGCAGGAAGGATGCGGGGTGCAGCAGGGGTCTCAGGGGGTTGGGGTGCATGAGGCTTGTGGCAGGGGTCTCAGGGCAAGGGGTTGGGGTGCAGCGGGGGTTGGGGGCTCAGGGCAGGGGTTTGGGGTGCAGGAGGAGCTGTGGGGGGCGGTGCCTGCAGGTGAGGGCAGCACACAGAGCCCTCTGCTCCCCTCCTTCCCCGGGATGTGGTGCTGGCTGCTTCCAGGAGTGGTGCGGGGCCAGGGCAGGCAGGAAGCTTGCCTTGGCCCTGCTGCGCCATGGGTCTGGCAATCCTGTGTGCTGGATTGCAAGCCCTGATGGGCCAAATCTGGCCCAGAGGACATAGTTTGCCCTCCCCTGGGCTAAAGGAACTCCCCTGCATACACTGGTTGGGTCTAGCCACAATCTAGGGACAAAAAGAAAAGGAGTACTTGTGGCACCTTAGAGACTAACCAATTTATTTGAGCATGAGCTTTCGTGAGCTACAGCTCACTTCATCGGATGCATACCGTGGAAACTGCAGCAGACTTTATATATACACAGAGAATATGAAACAATACCTCCTCCTACCCCACTGTCCTGCTGGTAATAGCTTATCTAAAGTGATCCTCAGGTTAGGCCATTTCCAGCACAAATCCAGGTTTTCTCACCCTCCACCCCCCCACACAAATTCACTCTCCGGCTGGTGATAGCCCATCCAAAGTGACAACTCTTTACACAATGTGCATGATAATCAAGTTGGGCCATTTCCTGCACAAATCCAGGTTCTCTCACTCCCTCACCCCCCTCCAAAAACCCACCCCCATACACACACATACTCACTCTCCTGCTGATAATAGCTCATCCAAACTGACCACTCTCCAAGTTTAAATCCAAGTTAAACCAGAACATCTGGGGGGGGGGTAGGAAAAAACAAGAGGAAATAGGCTACCTTGCATAATGACTTAGCCACTCCCAGTCTCTATTTAAGCCTAAATTAATAGTATCCAATTTGCAAATGAATTCCAATTCAGCAGTTTCTCGCTGGAGTCTGGATTTGAAGTTTTTTTGTTTTAAGATAGCGACCTTCATGTCTGTGATTGCGTGACCAGAGAGATTGAAGTGTTCTCCGACTGGTTTATGAATGTTATAATTCTTGACATCTGATTTGTGTCCATTTATTCTTTTACGTAGAGACTGCTGAATTGGAATTCATTTGCAAATTGGATACTATTAATTTAGGCTTAAATAGAGACTGGGAGTGGCTAAGTCATTATGCAAGGTAGCCTATTTCCTCTTGTTTTTTCCTACCCCCCCCCGCCCCAGATGTTCTGGTTTAGCTTGGATTTAAACTTGGAGAGTGGTCAGTTTGGATGAGCTATTACCAGCAGGAGAGTGAGTTTGTGTGTGTATGGGGGTGGTTTTTGGAGGGGGGTGAGGGAGTGAGAGAACCTGGATTTGTGCAGGAAATGGCCTAACTTCATTATCATGCACATTGTGTAAAGAGTTGTCACTTTGTATGGGCTATCACCAGCAGGAGAGTGAATTTGTGTGGGGGGGTGGAGGGTGAGAAAACCTGGATTTGTGCTGGAAATGGCCTAACCTGACGATTACTTTAGATAAGCTATTACCAGCAGGACAGTGGGGTGGGAGGAGGTATTGTTTCATATTCTCTGTGTATATATAAAGTCTGCTGCAGTTTCCACGGTATGCATCTGATGAAGTGAGCTGTGGCTCACGAAAGCTCATGCTCAAATAAATTGGTTAGTCTCTAAGGTGCCACAAGTACTCCTTTTCTTTTTGCGAATACAGACTAACACGGCTGTTACTCTGAAACCTGTCATTTATTAGGTTTACTCTTCTGGGGGGGAGGTTCTGTAATTCTATAAATGTACTGCTTGTTTCAGAGTAACAGCCGTGTTAGTCTGTATTCGCAAAAAGAAAAGGAGTACTTGTGGCACCTTAGAGACTAACCAATTTATTTGAGCATGAGCTTTCGTGAGCTACAGCTCACTTCAGCGGATGCTTTCAGCTCACGAAAGCTTATGCTCAAATAAATTTGTTAGTCTCTAAGGTGCCACAAGTACTCCTTTTCTCTGTACTGCTTGTGTCACTTGTGTTCTCATACAGAGCTCTACTTCCGCAAGTTCCCTCCCAATGGAGCTATCCTACAGGACCTAGGTTACCCAGGGCTGGGTTCTTCCAGCCCCAGAATCAGATGAACACACACATTAACAGAGCGCATCTGAGAGGACTGGGTTACTCAGCACTCCCAAGCTGACTCCGTATATGTCCCTGGACTCTGCAGGCTGGGTCGAGCAGCACTGCCAAGCTGTCACCCTCATACGCCATGGGCACCGTGCTGGAATAGAGCCTGTCTGAGTGGGCTGGGTCGAGCAGCACTTTGAATCTGCCACCCTCATATGTCCCAGGTTCAGCATGTCCCTATCCCCACTTTCACATTACAATTGTTCTGGTAGTAACCCACTTGATGAGCAAACCCCACAGGATTTTTGGGTGCTGCAGGGATCTTTAGCTTAGGTATGAGAAGCACTGCTGCAGAGCTAATGAGGAAGCCAAAAAAACACACGGGGAGAGGGGTGGGGGAGAAGCAACCAGCTTAACTATGAAAGTTATTTACTGCAATGTAACCATAGAGGAGTCAAACAAACAAAACCGTTATATTATAAAAGTCAGGTTTAGAAAACTATAACTGACCACACAAGTCAGGGTCAGAAGGCTAGAGAGAGAGAGAGAGAGAGAGTGGTGATGGTGGTAGCTGAGGGTCTGGAGTGCTGGAGACAGGCAGAGGCCCCAGCGCGATCAGTCAGGAGAAGATGAAGTCCCAATAGAACTGATGCAGATTTTGGATCCAGGCATCAGAACACTTACTTGAGTATGGGTAGTGGTTTTTGTAGGGAAGAACAATGGTTCAAGTACATTAGAAATGGTTCTGAAAACACTAGATTTGTTTGTGGCTAAGTACACTCAAGGGAGTACACCAAAGTTGCTTTGTTCAGGCTAGACAATAGGAACTGATCATTCCTGGCTATGGGTAGTGTTCCTGCGAGGGAGCTCACAATGCAATTAGGCAACTTCAGTATTTTGGATACCAACGGAGGATTTATTACTAGAATCGGTCTGATAACTTCTGAGCTGGGTGTGTGCAGGCATCGGTTCATTAACATCTGGAGCAGAGATCCCGCATCATGCAGTGCTTCCCTGCTTTTCTGGTCCCAGAGTTTCATGTGGTTCTTGCCTTGGAATCTCTATTCTCAATTCTGTATGCTAATGGAGATGCCTCCCTGTCTCATCTTAGATGCAAATGAGGCTAGGAGAATTTCTGTAATCCTGTCACTCTTGTCCAGAGGGGTTTAGGTGTGATTCCCACTGCCTTTTCATTGCTTTTTATAAATCTTTCTTCTGATCGGCTTTGGTTCAAGAGAGGCTGTCGGGGAAGGAAGGTCTTTCGTGAGTCAGACAGATTGGGTACTGCGCCCTGGATCCCCAGGAACACAGAGCTGATAAGTAACAGTTTACAATCAAGTATCAGGGGGGAGCCGTGTTAGTCTGTATCCACAAAAACAACAAGGAGGCTAGTGGCACCTTAAAGACTAACCAATTTATTTGGGCAAAAGCTTTCAGGGGAAAAACCCACTTCTTCAGATAGTTTACAATCACTGTCTGAAGTTCCTTTCCTCCAATTCCATCCTAGACTCTCTCCAGTCTGACTTCAGCCCCTAGCACTCCACTGAATCCCTTTTCCAGTATGACAGAATGTACCTGTGTTCAACCCTACACACTATTGTATTAATTTTTGCCCAAAGCATGTCTTTTCAGGTATCATTTGAAAACTCATAATGTGCTGGTCACTATTGTTCTGATAAAATGTGTGGCAACACTGTATGTAAAGTTATAAGATTTCCCTGTATGATGTCCTTAACACATGTTCCAAGCCCCACAGCTCTGCCCAAACTGAGGTTGGCAAATATCTGTCCTAAACAAAGGAATGTCTGTTCTGCTTAATTTTCATTTAAGTAGTAAACAGTCATCAAGCAGGAAGGGAAACAAAGAAGACTCATACAGGTGAGAAAAAGCCATCAGAAAACATCTTTCCACACAGACTGTCTCCTAGTGCCCAGCTGGAAATATTTTTCAAGAGAAGAACTGAAACTACAAAAAGGAGGGTCAAACACCCCAAGACCCCCCCTCTCTCTCCCTGCCCATTGCATTCACTCCACCTGAAGCAACAAAGGAAGCATTTGTTTGTCTCTGGGGGAAGGATCCTGACCTACATGTTCTGGTCAGAAAGACTGCTGAAAGCATGTGGTAAGAAACTTTGCTTGAATCCGATACAGTTTGTTAGTTAGGTTTTATTAAACAGCTTATCTTTGTTTTTCTTGTGACCATTTCTGACTAATATGCCTCATTACTTATACTCACTTAAAATCTACCTCGTTGTAGTTAATAAACTTGGTTTACAGCTATATCTAATCCAGTGTGTTTAAACTGAAGTGCCTGAAAAACCATTTGAGATAATAAGCTGATATAGTATTTCCGGACTTAAAATATTTTGTACTGTCCAGGAGAGGGCTGTGGGGGGGAAATCTGGGACAGAGTGTGTTGGGGTTACCCTGCAGTATACCCAAGGCTGGTAAGAGCCAGAATGTAACCCAAGTGTGGGTGGCAGGCTGCTGTTCAGACAGACACTCAGGGGGTGGCTTGCATGCTGGAAGGCTGTTTGAGAGTGGCCCAGGTGGGAGCTACTTCAGCAAGGCATTGTAAGGCACCCAAGATTTCAGGGAAAGGGTGACACACCTGCACATTAGTCTGGATTGTACCCTGGTATGTCACAGCCAGGTTCTCCGATACCCTTTTGGTAGCCAAAGTGCAGAACCAGTACTCCATTCTCATTCTCCTCTATCTGTCAGTTATCTTTGATACCATCGACCATGCTCTTCTTGAAATCTTGTCCTCTCTTGGCTTCCATGATTCTGTCTTCTCCTGGTTCTCCCCCCCCCCTCTCTAATCACTCATTCAGCATGTCCTTCAGAGGATACTCCTCAACCCTCCTTAAAAAAAAGTTTTTTTTCTTTTTTTTTGGGGGGGGGGGAGTTCCACAGAGTTTTGTCCTTATCCCTCTACACCTTATCTCTGCTAATCTCCTCCACAAATAAAAATTAAACTATCATCTCTACTGTGATGAATCACAGATCTAATCTGTACTCTAGGCCTGTTTCCTTCTGTCCAAACTAAATTTTTGGTCTCTCTCTAACATCTCCTTATGGATGTCTAGCCTTCACCTCAAGCTCAACATGGCTAAAAGAGAGCTCTTAATCTGTCCCCCACCCACTCCCCCCACCTCCTTTCTCTATCACTGTGGAAACCATCATCCTGCCTGACATTCAGGTCCATAACCTGGGTGTCATCTTCCACTCAGACCTCTCTAGGTCCTCACATCCAGGCTATATCTAAATCTTGCTGATTCTTTCTGCATGACATCTAACATATGGTCTTTCTTATCAATTCACACAGCTAAAACTCTTATCCAGTCCTGCATCTTGATTACTGAAACATCCTTTCCTTTGGCCTTGACAAATGCAATCTTGCCCTGCTCATCTCCATTCAGAATGCCGATGCTCTGACCCCGTAACTACTCTCTTTGAATCCCTCCACTGACTCCCCCCCATTCTCTATTGCACCAAATGTAAGATGCTTATACTCACTTTCAAGGCTTTTAATGGTCTATGCCCATCCTACCTATCATCTCCAATTCATGATCAAGATGTTGACTCTCTCCTCTGATTGGCCAATGATACCTCCCTCCATCGCCACTTGTTAAATTTTCAGGCAAGCACCTTCGTGCTCCCCCCCATCCCATGATGTTCCTCATGCTTGTGCCTCCAGTAAACAGTCACAAAGCTGCCCCATTAACCGCTTTTAACTCCCTCCTTAAAAGACTCTCCTTTGCCATGATGCCAACAAACAAACAGTGGCTGCACTGTTGGTGTACTGCCTATCATGCTGGCCAGAGCAGCCTCAATGCTTCCTTGTAGTCACCTATCTGTTAGTACCCATTTGTCATCAATGATCATACTTTACATTGTATTTTTGGTTAGGGACAATCCTTTTGTCCTGTGCTTGTACAGCACCAAGCACAATAGGGTCCTGGTCCATGACTAGGTGCTATGGTAATACAAATAAATAATAAAGTCCCAAAATGATAATTAATGTTCCCATATCAACCTTAAGTCTGCCCATCATCCAATTAAAAATGACACCTAATATTGCATTTTCAAAATATTTCGCATTTAATAAAACCTAATTTATATCATGTTAACATTCTGTCCTCAAAACAAAGAAGCAACACAGAAAGCAACAGGACTGTTGCCTGTTATGATTTTGGAACATGGACATTAACATACCAGGCCAATGAAAGCATATGTTGAACCACAACATCTTGGGAAGTGTGCCTTTGCCTCTTCCCCATTCTTTTAAAATCTCCTCCCTCCCATTCCTACTCCTCAACACAGTTAATGGCTTGATAGAACTTGAGTTTTCAGAACTGATTGGTGGTGCCTTTATATACAAAACTAAGACAGTACAAGTAGTTTACATAGTTACTGTTACCATGTGGCTTTCAATTATTATATTGTGTATTTTAGACAAATTAAAAGCATATCTGATCAGCCAAAGGTGGTATAGATTTCAGCAGAACAGGTGCCTTGATGGTTTCAATGGGTTTTGAAATGCAGTCATATTGCAAAAGATAACATTCTTCTTGAACTGTCCAAAATGTGAGAGCACACACTAATCACAAAGCAGTGCTCTCTCACAGCAATGTGATATCTACAAAATAAAAATGTCCAGACACGTTAGACTGTTGTAGCATTAACAGAACATGATCCAGAATGTAATTTACAAAGTTCCCCATCTTCAGAAATATGAGAATTCTAAAGAGAACGAAAATTAAGTAGACTCTCTTATCCTGAGTCTCTTTAAAGTCATTTCAGGCATTTGCTCAGGACTGGTGCTGTTTATAAGAGGAAACTGGCAACACTGGTATTGTGGTCAGCACCTGATTCTGGAACACAAAGATTTTTATCCTGTCAAACACCCAAAGAAAGATAAGCAGGATACTAACATACTGGATCCAGGCAAATTTGATCATTTCCCAGAACCCTGGCTGATATGTGGTAGGAGTCAAGGAGCGTTACATAAGAAGCATCTGAAACGTCTATTACACCAGCTAAACTTGAGAACTTAAAGTTAAATCCAGCACAACTGAATAGATGTATGTATGTACATCTGGAGAAGGAAGAGGTTAGAAATAAATCCAGAAAAAAAAATTGGACTAAGGGAATTGAACATTCTTTTCATAACCATTGGAAGATGGAGCCATAACAGAGCTAGATCAGGTTTCTAAAACTGCATTAATGTTCCGAGTACAAGTTGCTGCACCTTAGGATCTACATATTTGTCAAGAAAAGTTTAGGAATATTTCCACTCCTTTGATATTACATACAGATGAAGTGAGACAGACACTGTATTTTAAGTGCAGAACATTGTTAAAATACCTGGTTACCTCAATGGAGTTCACATAACTGCTAAAGGATATAAAATAAGCTCCACTGGGTAATGGATAGTGGCATTAATCACAAATGGCGCATCTGCTGCTCTTCCTACCAGCCAAACAGGGTTGGGATCAGAAAGCACTGTTGTTACTGCAATGAAAAAAGAATGAAGGCTCTTAAGGGGCCTTTCAAACTGATACCCAAAACACAAATCCCCTAAGAACAGCCACCAAACATTGTTATATGTCATCACAGATAAACTGTCCTGGGGTTGGTATCCATTAGTTCAGACTTACCATTTCTATCTTGATATGCTGCAATGATGTTAGTGACATCGTAGTCACTTGCAAAAGGGCTGGTGCCATTGATCACAGATACCTGTTACACAAGATGATACTTTAATGCCAATATAAAACCTTCATGCCCCACTCTCTAGAAAGTTGCTTTTATCAAATTTGTTGCACAAAGAGGTTCTGTCTGTAAAGATAAATAATCCCAGTCCTGTGTCTGAATGGCTTTGCAGCCACAGGACCTTCTCCCACCCTCCAGCTCAGCAAACACCTTAGTTTAGAAATTCTGGGTAGGGGTAATTCTGGTCATTACTGATGCAGAAAGGGTAATGAGAAGAAAAAGGTTCTCCTCACATTGTATCTGACGTCTACTCCACAATGGCTAAGTGACTGCCTCTGGTGCAATTTCAGGTCTCCGTTCACATAAAGCTGGGACCCTGGAATAGGGGAAGACGATTGGATAAAAGCCATGCTCTGCATCACAAACGTTGACATCCTCTGAAACAGTGAACAGAAGATACAATTGAATACAGGAAAACTCTCCAAAAATCTTCTACCTTTATAAGTCTACAGAATTTCTGTATGGGTTTTATTTTACATCTTCTTGGCTCTTAAATTTTAGTGTCAGATAATTTTAGACATAGAATCATAGAATATCAGGGCTGGAAGGGACCTCAGGAGGTCATCTAGTCCAACCTCCTGCTCAAAGCAGGACCAATCCCCAATTAAATCATCCCAGCCAGGGCTTTGTCAAGCCTGACCTTAAAAACTTCTAAGAAAGGAGATTCTACCACCTCCCTAGGTAACGCATTCCAGTGTTTCACCACCCTCCTAGTGAAAATTTTTCCTAATATCCAACCTAAACCTCCCCCACTGCAACTTGAGACCATTACTCCTTGTCCTGTCCTCTTCTACCACTGAGAATAGTCTAGAACCATCCTCTCTGGAACCACCTCTCAGGTAGTTGAAAGCAGCTATCAAATCCCCCCTCATTCTTCTCTTCTGCAGACTAAACAATCCCAGTTCCCTCAGCCTCTCCTCATAAGTCATGTGTTCCAGACCCCTAATCATTTTTGTTGCCCTTCGCTGGACTCTCTCCAATTTATCCACATCCTTCTTGTAGTGTGGGGCCCAAAACTGGACACAGTACTCCAGATGAGGCCTCACCAATGTCAACTAGAGGGGAACGATCACGTCCCTCGATCTGCTCGCTATGCCCCTACTTACACATGAGGCTTCAGAGATTCCAAGGTCAGAAGGGACCACTGTGATCATCTTTTAGTCTGACCTCCTGTATAAACACAGTTTATAGAACTTCCCCCCAAATAGTTTCTACAGCAGAGGTGGGCAAACTACGGCCCGCAAGCCACATCTGGTCCATGGGACCGTCCTGCCCGGCCCCTGAGCTCCCGGCCAGGGAGGCTAGCCAGCCCCTGGCTCCTACCCTGCTGTACCCCCTCCCCTGCAGCCACTCCGCCGCACAGCTTGTGCCTGCCCACCACCCAGGCTTTCCAATAAGCCTGTCCTGCCGCTCTGAGCGGCCTGGTAAGGGAGCAGGGGGAGCAGGGGGTTGGATAAGGGGCAGGAGGTCCTGGGGGGCAGTCAGGGGACAGTTGGATGGGGTGGAGGTGTGGGGGGCAGTCAGGAGACAGGGAGCGGGGTTGGATAGGGGGTGGGGTCCTGGGGGGGCAGTTAGGGACAGGGTCCCAGGAGGAGGCGGTCAGGGGACGGGGCGGGGGGGTTGGATGGGTGGGGAGTCCCGGAGGGCCTGTCAGGGGGCAGGGGTGTGGATAGGGAACAGGAGGGGTTGGATAGGGGATGGGGTCTGGGGGGTAGTTAGGGGCAGGGGGTCCCAGGAGGGGGTAGCAAGGGGACAAGGAGTGGGGGGGGGCGGAGGTTGGATGGGTCGGAGGTTCTGAGGCGGGCAGTCAGGGGGTGGGAAGTGGGAGGGGGCGGGGGCCAGCCTTCCCTACCCAGCCCTCCATACCGTTTCGCAACCCTGATGTGGCCCTCAGGCCAAAAAGTTTGCCCACCCCTGTTCTACAGCATATCTTTTAGAAAAAACATCCAATCGTGATTTAAAAATGGTCAGGGATGGAGAATTTACCATGACCCTCGGTAAATTGGTCCAATGGTTAATTACCCTCACTATTAAAAAATTACACATTATTTCCAGTCTGAATTTGTCTAGCTTCACCTTTCAGCCACTGGATTGCGTTGTACCTTCCTCTGCTAGACTGAAGAACCCATTATTAAATATTTGTTCTCCGGATAGATACTTATAGACTGTAATTAAGTCATCCCTTAACCTTCTCTTTGTTAAACTAAATAGATTGAACTCTTTGAATCTATCACTATATGGTACGTGTTCTAATTCTTTAATCATTGTGGTTCTTCTTTGAACCCTCTCCAATTTATCAACATCCTTCCTGAATTGTGGGCACAAGAACTGGCCGCTGCATTCCAGCAGTCATATCAGTGCCAAATACAGAGGTACAATAATCTCTACTTCTACTCGAGATTCCTCTCTTTATGTACTGCAGGATCACAGTAGCTCTTTTAGCTACAGTGTCACACTTGGAGCTTATTTTCAGCTTATTATCCACCATGACCCCCAAATAATTTACATAGTCACAATTCCCAAGATAGAGTCCCCCATCCTATAAGTATGGCCTTCACTCTTTGTTCCTAGATGAATACATTTATATTTAGCCATATTAAAACATATATTGTTTGCTTGCACCCAGTTTACCAAGCAATCCAGATTGCTCTGAATCAAGTGACCTGTCCCCTTTATTATTTACTGCTCCCTCAATTTTTGTGTCATCTGAAAACTTTATCAGTGATGACTTTGTTTTCTTTAAGGTCACTGATAAAAAAATATTAAATAGCGTGGAGCCAAGAACCAATCCCTGAGGGACTCTATTGGAAACACACCCACTCAATGACAATTCCCTGTTTACAATTACATTTTGAATCCTATCAGTTAGCCAGATTTTAATCCATTTACTGTGTGCCATGGTTCATTTTATATCATTTTAGTTTTTTAATCAAAATGTCATGCAGTACAAACTCAAATGCCTTTCAGAAAACTACACAAATGTATTTTTTTGGTTATTAGAAGTTAACTACTTTAACTGCTACTCAAACTAGTTTATAGAAGCCCCATAGAATTCTACATGTCACATTAGGGAATCCAACATTTTATAGCTGATGAAAAAGACAAAAATTTGGCCATCTGACTTAGTGGAAACCCAATGATTAAGCAAATGTAAATTCAGCTGAGATAAATACTTTAAAAATTCTCATCACAGGATATGCTTGCTGAGAAGCAGGAATTCCTGCCCAAAGGGTGAACGGAAGTAGATGGCTCCTTGGCCCTTTTTGGCCATGTAACCTACTGGAAGATTCCTACATTAATTTATTATAAGGGCAAAGCATGAAGAATTTCAGAACCTTCCACATATTAATAATTGCCACAAAAAAACCCAACCTTTGTTAACATACATTTAAGGTTGACTGGTAGTGCACCTATACTTAAACCTCTAAAAACAAGGAAATATAAAGTTATGGTAAAGGACTCCCAGACCACGGTTAAGCTTAAGTCTTCTTCTCTGCAGCTGGCAATAAACACCAGGACAAAACAAAATCTGACCTATCCCTAACAAAATCTGCCATTTCCTGTGTCATCTTGTGTCCAACACAATGCTTTACAATTATTCCTCATCTTAACACCTACTGAAACCTCACTGTGGCAGGTGTAGCTGGCACCTGATCTAAGGATTAGTTGCAGCAAGTTGCCAAAGCTTGTGCTCTCATTTCAGGAGAGGTGCATGTGCAGGAACAGGTGCAACTAGGGTGACCAGATAGCAAATGTGAAAAATCAGGACAGTGGGTGGGAGGGCAATAGGTGCCTATACAAGGAAAAGTCCAAATATCGGGACTGTCCCTATAAAATCGGGACATCTGGTCACCCTAGGTGCAACTAAAGAAACGAGAGATCCTTTTTTTCTGGACTGTGATATGCAGGAGGTTCAAGCAGATCACAATAGACACTTGGGCTTTAAAATCTAAGAACATATGAAAGAGTTGTAAGAATATCTGCTAAAATGGCTGCCACCATTACCCCTAGAGGCTGACATTTCACTGGGTACAGCAAGAAGATAAGGGAATATAAGTATGCAGCATCCTTTTCTAACAAACTCTTGCATATTCTCAGTGCCCACTAGAACACCACAGCTGCACTGGCATTCACACAGTGACATGCACTCTGTCTTCTGCACTTTATGACTGCCTTGGAGAGTTCTAGCAGTCTGGTGACATATGCACCATAAAGCTCAGTCAGGAGTAACCAAAGGTGATGTCCCTTTGGTTGGAAAGTAGGGAGAAAAATCAAACATTGATTTAGTTAGTCCTGACATACAGCAGACTTAATAAAAATGTAAATAATGATCTTTTTTATTATCTATTACATTACTGCTATTATCTATTACATTACTACATTATTATATTACGTTGCACTTGGCACTCAAAAATCATTGTGACAGAGTCACCTACATTAACAGAATCTGAGCTACTCACATGTAATTGGTAGGAGAAAGTCAGAATGAGCTGGACTGCAAGTACTTGCTCTGTAGATTGTAAAGGAAGCTCTAATTTAAAATGTAATTGGTCCATTTTGCCATCATGATTCTTGTCTTCTTCTCTAGTCTATAAGACACAAGAACTTTATCAGAAATGCATGGCTTGGTAATGGTCTCTTATTACAGGCAGATATCTGGAAGTTAATTACAGCATACAGACACTAAAAAAAGAATCTCAAGATGAACAGACTACATGTGCGGGGGGAGAAAGGATACATCCTTATAATGCTACATTGAAAGCATCCATTTTGCCTTGGACTCACAGCAAGCAGACTAGAGAAATGACAGGACTCTACTGTTCAATGTTAGGTTCCGTATCAAGCGGAGTGCCCCAGGGGTCAGTCCTGGGGCCGGTTTTGTTCAACATCTTCATTAATGATCTGGATGATGGGATGAATTGCACCCTCAGCAAGTTCACGGATGACATTAAGCTGGGGGGAGAGGTAGATATGCTGGAGCGTAGAGATAGGGTCCGGAGTAACCTAGACAAATTGGAGGATTGGGCCAAAAGAAATCTGATGAGGTTCAACAAGGACAAGTGCAGAATCCTGAACTTAGGATGGAAGAATCCCATGCACCGCTACAGGCTGGGGACTGACTGGCTTAGCAGCAGTTCTGCAGAAAAGGACTTGAGGATTACAGTGGACAAGAAGCTGGATGAGAGTCAACAGTGTGCCCTTGTTGCCAAGAAGACTAATGGCATATTGGGCTGTATTAGTAGGAGCATTGCCAGTGGATCGAGGGAAGTGATTATTCCCCTCTATTCAGCACTGGTGAGGCTACATTTGGAATACTGCATCCAGTTTTGGGCCCCCTACTACAGAAAGGATGTGAATAAATTGGAGAGAGTCCAGCGGAGGGCAATGAAAATGATTAGGGGACTGGGGTGCATGACTTATGGGGAGAGGCTAAGGGAACCGGGCTTATTTAGTCCGCAGAAGAGTGAGGGGGAATTTAAGAGCAGCCTTCAACTACCTGAAAGGGGGTTCCAAAGAGGATGGAGCTAGTCCAGGGGTGGACAAACTTTTTGGCCCAAGGGCCACATCTGGGTGGGGAAATTGCATGCAGGACCACGAATGTAGGGCTGGGGCAGGGGTGCAGGAAGGAGTGCGGCATGTGGGAGGGGATCCGTGTGCAGGAAGGGGCTCAGAGCAAGGGGTTGGGGTGGAAGAGCGGTGTGGAGTGCAGGAGGGGGCTCAGGGCAGGGGGCTGGGAGTGCAGCAGGGGTGTGGGGTGTGGCAGGGGGTTGGGGTGCAGGAGGGGTGCAGCAGGGGCTCAGGGCAGGAGGGTTGCGGGGTGCAGCAGGGGGTTTGGATGCAGGCAGGGTATGGCAGGGGGTTGGGATGCAGGAGGGGTTTGGGGTGCAGGCACAGGGGTGGCAGTGTCGTGCAGCTTCCTGCCTGCCCTGGCCCTGCACCGCTCCCGGAAGCGGCCGGCACCATGTTCCCCGTTCCCTGGGGCCCACGGCACAACGGGGATGGCAATCCCACAGGCCGTAGTTTGCCCACCCCTGAGCTAGGCTGTTCTCAGTGGTGGCAGATGACAGAACAAGGAGCAATGGTCTTAAGCTGCAGTGCGGGAGGTCTAGGTTGGATATTAGGAAAATCTGTTTCACTAGGAGTGTGGTGAAGCACTGGAATGGGTTCCCTAGGGAGGTGGTGGAATCTCCATCCTTAGAGGTTTTTAAGGTGCGGCTTGACAAAGCCCTGGCTGGGATGATTTAGCTGGGGTTGGTCCTGCTTTGAACAGGGGGCTGGATTAGATGACATCCTGAGGTCTCTTCCAACCCTAAAATTCTATGTTCTCACAAGGCTGTCAGGTAGAACAGTTTGCCACTGAAATCAGAACAAGGCACTTGGGAACTACTACCAAGAGGTTAGAAGCTGAAAGCACTATCAAATAGCCAACCAAAAGACACTCTACACCAGGGGTGGGCAAACTTTTTGGCCTGAGGGCCACATCGGGGTTGCGAAACAGTATGGAGGGCCGGGTAGGGAAGGCTGTGCCTCCACAAACAGCCTGGCCCCCGCCCCCTGTCCCCCCCCCCCACTTCCCGCCCCCTGACTGCCCTCCCCCAGAACCCCCGACCCATCCAACACCCCTGTTCCTTGTCCCCTGACCGCCCCCTCCTGGGATCCCCCGCCCCTAACCATCCCCAGAACCCCACACCCTATCCAACCCCCCCGCTCCCTGTCCCCTGACTGCCCTGACCCCTATCAACGCCTACGCCCCATGACAGACCCCATGGGACCCTCGACCCATCCAACCCTCCCACTCCTTGTCCCCTGACCGCCCCCTCCCAGGACCCCTGTCCCTAACTGCCCCGGCACCAGGACCCCACCCCCTATCCAACCCCTCGTTCCCCACCCCCATACAACCCCCCCCCACTCCCTGTCTCCTGACTGCCCCCCCCAAACCTCCGTCCCATCCAACCGCCCCCTGTCGCCTGACTGCCCCCCAGGACCTCCTGCCCCTTATCCAACCCCCCACTCCCTTACCAGGCCACTCAGAGTGGCAGGACAGGCTTATTGGAAAGCCTGGGAGGTGGGCGGGCGAAGCCAGGCAGCGGAGTGGCTGCAGGGGAAGGGGGACAGCAGGGGAGGAGCCAGAGGCTGGCTAGCCTCCCTGGCCGGGAACTCAGGGAACGGGCAGGATGGTCGCAGGCTGTATTTTGCCCACCTCTGCTCTACACACAATCCTTTGTGACATTTCTTTTCTTAGATCTTTTCCAGTGTCTATTTTCTCTTTATCCAATGCATCTATTTGTTCAGTATTCTCCATTCTTTCTCTCTCTAATGTTTTTCTAATTATACCTTACCAGTTTATTTTACCTCTGCACCTCCTTCCCTCATATCTTACTCTTTCATTCTCTACCATACCATATATACCCTCACGGTCTGCACAACCCCCCCACTCCCCCAAGCCCATAAGGGCCTTTTACTTGGTGTCAGCCACTTCCCTCATCACTGGAGGCTTCTCAAGCTGTGTGTGGGGCAACTGGCACAAACCCCAAACACAGATAATTAAGACAACAGGGCATCCCAATTAGCACCCACCTACCACCCCACCCCATTGTAGGTAACCTACTGAGATGAGCGGAACTCGCAGTTGGTCTTCCTGGAGGCGGTTGAAGGCTGGAAATGTGCTCCAAGCCAGGAAGCTGCCTGGGTCAGCTCCAGTCATAGCCACCAGCAGCACCTCATACTGAAACTGTACTGTGGGCTGCTCCATGTAGGTACTTTGTTTCAGCCAAAGTCCTGCAAGTAGAGAGACAATAGAAGAATCAGTGCTGGGAATGAGGTTGAAGGAGGAGTGAAACTTGGGAGGGTCAGGCCTCTCCCTGGTGTTGTTGCTGTCCTTCCACTGTTTCACTCACGCAGTTAAAGTTTGCCCTGAGCTGGGGGATCAGACAGGGGTCTGAGCCCAGTGGAGTCATGGGCACCAGGTTTGTATAATTTTTGGTGGTACCCAGAATGGGTCCAAGAAGAGCTGTCCTGTCCATAGGATGGACCAGGACAACTGCCCCGTCCATAGGATGGACCAGGACAACTGCCCCGGGCCCTGCGCTTTGGGGGGATGTGGGATTCAGGGCAGCATAGGAGGTTAGCAGAGGGCCTGGTGCACAGAGGACAAGCGACCCAGTCCCAGCCTGCTCCGCCCTGCCCCACCGGTTCCCAGCGTTGCTCGGGGGAGGAGGCGAAAGAGAAAAGAGGTGGAGCGGGGGCAGGGGCTTGGGGGAAGGGATGGAATGGGGACAGGGAGGGGGAGGAGCAGGGATGGGAAGAGGCAGGGTGGGGGCGGGAAGAGGCGAGGCGGGGCAGAGTAGGGTGGGCTGGGTTGCTCGCTGCTGCCAGTGCCAGCCCTCGGCTAACGCCCCAGGCCGCCCTGGACCCTGCGTCCTCCTGAAGAGTGGGGCCCCCCAAAGCGCAGGGCCCGGGGCAGTTACCTCAGTCCATCGTACGGATGGAATGGCTCTGAAAATATAAGCCCAAACATTGGTGGAGCCAGGCCCACCTTCCTGAATCCATATTACTTGCTGCCTGTGAGTGGAGTCTGTTCCCAGGCAGATTCATCCAGTGGAATTAAAAGAAAGCCTGTGAGAAATCAAGGCCATAATCCAACCTGACAGCGCTGTTCTGGCACCAGGCTACCCCAAGTGGCATCATTGCCTCAGAGGCTCTGTGGGACATCACCATCTCCTGGGAGACTGATGGCAGGCAGGCAAGGCATGGGGGTCCAGGGTGGAGGAAGGTGCTGCTTGGAGGGCTGGGTGATGGTATAGTCCCTAAGGGAGCACTGGAGGGACTGATGGCCAGCAAGGCAGGGTCCTTGGGGCCCCACAGCCACAGGTGTCCTTGCTACGCTGTGGGTCTGACACTCCTCAGTAAGTAGGGCAGCACCCAGGACAGGACCTCCAGGGTCAGGGAGTGTCAGGTTGGGGGTGGATGGTTGGGTGCCTTAGTTTCCAAGAAAAACAACGAGGAGTCCGGTGGCATCTTAAAGAGTAACATTTATTTGGGCATAAGCTTTCATGGGTAAAACGCCCACTTCTTCAGATTCATGGAGTGAAAATTACAGATACAAGCATACAGATACTGATGCCTGTATCTGTAATTTTCACTCCATGCATCTGACGAAGCGGGTATTCATCCATGAAAGCTTATGCTCCAATACGTCTGTTAGTCTATAAGATGCCACAGGACCCTTCACCGCTTTTACAGATCCAAACTGACAAGGCTATCCCTCTGATACCTGAAGAAGTGGGTTTTTCACCCACGAAAGCTTATGCCCAAATAAATCTGTTAGTCTTTAAGGTGCCACCGGATTCCTCGTTGTTTCTGTTGATACAGACTAACAGGCTATCCCGATACTTAGCTCCCAAGGAATGTCCTCACTGGGCTCCAGCCCCGCAGGAGCCTGGGTCCCAGCAAGCCGGGAGGGGGCGTCTCCACAGAGGGTAAACCGGGGGCAGCAGGGCCTGGAGGCCGGGCGAGGGTGGGTGCCAGGCTTTGGCACCAGACGTGGGCTGGGCCCAGGCTGTCCCCCGGTCGCGGAGCTCACCCTGGCTCCGATACGCCACCAGCAGCGGCGGCAGGTAGGTGAGTGCCCACAGCAGCAGCAGCCCCAGCGCCGCCGTGGAGCAGAGTCCGGCGCGGTAGCGGACGCCGGGCCCGGGGTGGGAGAAGAGCTCCAGCTGAACCATGGCGGGCAGGCCTCGGGCACACGCTTAGCTCGGTGGCTTGGGGTCCGCCAAAGGCCAGACTCCGTTACCAGGGCAACTGTTATAGACTGAGATTGACAAGAAATCAAACCAATCAGAGCGCCCGACTCCACCGGGTGGGAGGAGTATGACCTTATCCAATGACAATGCACCCCTGGGCTCAACAGCGAATCAGAGGCAAAGCCTGGACTGAACCAGGGTGCAGGCTCCGCCTCTACTTTTCCGGGCGTCGGTTGTCAAATTCGGCCCGCGCGCCCCCGTCCCCTTCCCGCAGTGCCCAGGATCCCCGACGTGGGGCTGAAAACCGCCGCCGTGCGGGAGAGGAGGCGGCTGCGGCTGCAGGCTTGAGTCCTCTCCCGCCCCGACTGGGGCTCGCGGTGACGGGCGCCCCACGGTTCAGTTCAAAGGGCCCGTTCCGGGACGAGCCGAAACAGGGGCGGCAGGGCAGGGCTACGGGCCGTGCCATCGCTGCCCGCACCTGACCCCGTGGCAGGGGGCTCCTCATGATCCCTGCTAATGCGAGGGAATCGCTCTCCTTCCTGTTTCTGACACAGAAAACGCCTCGCTCCAGCTCCCCTCTCTCGCGCTGGCTGCCACACTTGCTTCTCGCTGGGCGTGCACGGGGCTTTCCGCCTCCCGACGGCACAGTGCCGCGAGTCGCTGTCCCCGCAGGGCGGCACGCGCCGACCCGCGGGCTCCGGGCCAGGAGCAGCCTGCGGTGTTTTGTTACTCCTGCCATACTAAAAGGGTGGGGACACCGCGCCTGGCCTTAGACACGAACCTCAAAACCGGCGCAAAGCATTTAACTCGCCGTGACCTCTCGAGTCACGTGACTGCCCGGGGCCGGCGCTCGACGGGCGGCAGGTAGCGCTTTGCACGCGGCACGTGACCCAAGTGTAAGGTCCCCGGATGTCAGAGCTCTTCCCATCCCGGTTGCTCGGTCACCGTAGGCCGGAAACCCCGCCCCTTCGTCTGGTTACTAGGGAACTTGTGAGCCGGAAGCCCCGCCCGCTGAGCTGTTGTTGTGACGGTGACGGGCCTGGCCAGACCTGGCACCAACCCCCCCGGCCGGACCTCCGGGCACCGATCCCCGCTGGCTCCGCTTCGCCCCGTTCAGGGCCCCGCACCATGAAGTGGATGTTCAAGGAGGATCATGCGCTGGGTAAGGGTGCGGGGCCTGGGGCAGCGCTGGGTCGGCTCACCGACCCCGCCGAGCCCCAGTGGGCCCTGAGCCACTGCTCCTCCGCCGCCCCTTGGTCCCACAAGGCTCCTAGCTCGGGCGGTGCCGTACGCACAGACTAGGGCCATTCTCAGCCCGCAAGCAAGGCCCTCCTCTCAGGCACCATCTCGCCATAGGCCTCCCTAGTTCACCCTCTCACTGCTCCCTCCACTGGGCACTGACCCTCCGCCACACGCAGTGATACCCATCTAGGCTACGCCTCTCTCCAGTCCACCCCTCCCCCGCAGGCAGAGGGCCCTGACCCTCCTCCCCCCAACCGCCCAGTCATCTCCGACCCATTGCAGATCTTTAGAAGAGACACGTCCCTGGGGACCCCAGTACTGTGTCTCCTCCTGTAAAGATGCTACATGTTACCCCGGAGTTTGGTTCCTTAGGTAGCATAGGGAGATATGAAAGAGAGGGCTGGAAGGAAAGAGAAAATGGGGAGCTTCTCCTACGTGATCCTGTCTCCTTAATCTCTTCTATTTCTCCTAGGTCTACCTCACGTTGCCCAGGGTGTGAGCTATGTTGTCATTTTTCTAATTAAATGTTTTGTTTACAGAGCACAGATGTGTAGAGTCTGCAAAAATCCGAGCCAAATACCCAGACCGTGTGCCAGTAAGTAACCCATGCCAATCCTGTAACGCCACTTCTTCCCCCATATCCTGATACTCTGTCCAGGTGAAGTAAATTTCCTCTCCAATCACAGCTGTTAACACAACCCTCCAACCATCTGCCCCCAACTGTGTACTGATAAGTAACTTCCATCCCCTGACTTCCCAAATAATACCTTCTGGACACCTTTTTGGTCCCAGCACTGTCACCCTCCCAGTGAGTGATCTCATCGGAGCAGCCCTCACCCAGCTGCATCCTAGTGACTGCTTCCTCAATGCCTGATCTCTAGACAGGTGACATCTCAGTGATTCACCCTCTGTGCATGCTCATATGCCTATGCCCTGACTACATCCAGGTATGTGACACCTTGTACCATGTATCAGAGGGGTATCCGTGTTAATCTGTATCCACAAAAAACAACAAGGAGTCCGCTGGCACCTTAAAGACTAACCGATTTATTTGGGCATAAGCTTTCTTGGGTAAAAAATCACTTCTTCAGTTGCTTATATCTGTAATTTTCACTCCATGCATCTGAAGAAGTGTTTTTTTAGCCAGGAAAGCTTATGCCCAAATAAATCTGTTCGTCTTTAAGGTGCCACCGGACTCCACCTTGTACCATATTCATTTCTCTGTCCAGGCATTTCCCTGCCATTGCAGGGGCCTTGGGCACTGCTGCACTTTGGTCCCTCCTATTCTCTGCCTGTGACACACAATACTCTGGTCTCCTGTGGGGTATATACTGAGATCTAATTTCATTTATTGGGTTTTGTAGGTGTTGTATACTTATGATATACAGGAGATCAGACTAGATGATCTGGTGGTCCATTCTGGCCTTAAATTCTATGCCTTGGTTACATCTTGGTGAGCTCTCCATGCATGCACCCAATCTGACAGGATTCTAGTGGGTGATCCCTTCTGCGCAGCTGCCCATATGACCAGTTAGTAGTAGATGACTCTCCCTCCCCTCTGAGATCATGTCCCTGTAAGGGACTCCCCTCTAGCTGTGTCCTAGTGAGTTAAACCACCACACCTCATGTCTCACATCTTCTAGCCACATACCTGTGAGCAAACCTCTGCACCCCTGTTTGAGTACCAGATATTGACCCACCCCAATGTCCCAGTGCATGAATGAACCCCATCAGCCAACCCAGGAAGCAACCTTGTGATCTTGTTTATCTACTCCTTCCCCTAACTCTGTTCCCTCAAGCCCACATCAACTCCATTCTGACAGTTGCCTTAATTTCCTCAAGTTCATGCTGATCCTCCCGACTCTGACTACTTCTTGATGAGCTGAACCTGCCCCCTCCCAATCCAACTGCCTCCTGGTATGCAGTCCCTAGTCCATCAGCAATCTCCTGGTGGTCAACTTCACATCTTGACAAGTATCCCTCTCCCAAACTGCCTCTTTGAGTAAGGATAACCAGAGTTTTATCCAGACCACCTTCTAGTAACCAGCCCTGGGAGAGAAGGAGAGACATCAGAGCTGGTATTCTGATATGTGGCAACCCGCAACCAGGGATAGCTAGAATCAATCCCAAAATGCATTGGCACATTCCATCCTCAGCAAATGCTTCATTTATTGAAGCCTAAATCTCAAACATATTGACTTGCCCTCTGGGGCAGATGTTTGACATATCAAATATTTCTCCTCAGCCTGAGGCTGATCTTTTAGGCCTTATCTATACTAGTAGAGTGATCTATTGATTACTGTTAGAAGGCAATGTGGTGTAATGGATAGAGCACTAGACAGGTACTGAGGAGACCTGAGTTTTATTCTCAGCTCTATTCCTGCTTGGTCAAATCACTTTATCTCTCTGTGCTTCAGTTTCTATCTATAAAATGGGAATAATGATGCTTACCTCATTTGTAAAAATTGGTAATGCTTTGAGATCTACTGATGAAAAGTACTGTGTAAGAGCTAAGTATTAGTTACTACTAATTAGTTAGCACTGCCATTTGACTTGATGCTGTATAATACACAAATGCCCCCAGAAGCATTTAGTCTGAAATAGACACATGGGTGCAGGTGGTAATTGTTATTTAAAAGAAAAAGAGAACTTACTTTTTTGAGAAGTAGTGGGTTCTGGACACTGGTGTTTGGCATGAGTGTGCCCCCTTACCCGATAGGAAAAGGCCACGTCAGCAAAGTCACAGTGTATGATTGACACCTGCTAGAACATGGGGGTAACATCTGTGCTAGCATCTGAAGGTGAGCAAGGTGGGATCCATAACTGACAATGGTCACTAAGGGGTTATATTCCTACTGCAGCTGGGCCTTACCTTTGGTACCATTTGTATAGCTTGTTAATACCAACAAGTATTACCAAGTATTTTGAATTTAATTGACTAACCTTAATTCTCACCCAACTGGCTTCAGGTGAGTAAATCTAATCTGACTCCACCCAGTTTATGGTGATGACAGGGGAGGGATCACTTGATGATTGCCTGTTCTGCTCATTCTCTCTGATGCACCTGGCATTGGCCACTGTTGGAAGACAGGATACTGGACTAGATGGACCATTAATCTGACCCAGTATGGCCATTCTTATGAGTAATTGTCCTCCTCTCTCTTTTGTATTTTACTTTCCTTCATTCATATGTCCAAAGTGCAGGGATCCATCTCAGCCACAAACACCCCCAATATTAATTCATTTGAGTTACTGATTCATGCACCTGTCCTGTGTCTGAGAGAGACAACAGCATGACTATGGTTTTGGTGATCCAGGTTCAGGACATCTAGACTTTATGGATTCATATTCTGCTCTGTAAATCCAGGCTAACAGGGGTTTGTAAGGGTGGCAGGTCCCCAGGGCATCATTCTGAACCTGGGTATTTGAAATTTAGTTAAGAGCCAAGAAGGGCTGGGGGTGTCTATGAACCTCTAGGTCCCCAGCTGGGTTATTTGTTGAGGTGTTTCTGTGAGCCTTGGGCCCCCACCAGCTGTGGTATTCTGGGGGCCTCACAATTTAAAAAAACAACAACCAATTTTCATAAATACCAATTAAGGCATGAAACTTGATCCTTTTTTAGGCTATTCTTGTTCTCCGTAGCTCTGCCCACCATTGTAACACATACTAGCTGTCCCATCCTCCCCTCCCACCAAGTAGAGCTTCTGGAACCGGAAGAAATGAGCAGAATCCTCTCTGAAGCTCACTCTGGGACTGACTCTACAGATTGAACATATTTGTGCAGCATTCGGATATGAAAATGATGGGCAGTATACAAACACTTGAGAGAGACTGGTACCTCTGTTTCAGGCCCCTCCCCTCCAGCACACCCTGGTTTCCTCTATAAGGTCTGGCTCATCTCTGTTCTTGTCTGGTACTTGGAGGAACAGACAGCAGAGGGTCAATATTAGGCAGGTCCTTTCCTCCATCTGCAGATATCTAACCCTCCCTCAACCCAACATCCTCCTTTCTTTTGCTTCTGTGGCCATCCTTCCATCTTCCCCTCTCCCCCCTTCTTCCCCAACCTTACCCACCAGGTTCATGGAATTTAAGGCCAGAAGAGACCATTGTGATCATCTAGGGCTTGTACACACTAGCGCTCACTTCGGTATAACTTAATTCACCCATGAGTGTGGAAAAGCCACCCCTCTCAGTGATGTAAGTTACATCAACCTAAGCGCTGTTGTGGACAGCACTATGTCGGTGGGAGAAGCTCTCCAGCCGACAGAGCAAGCACGGCTTAGGGAGATGGAGTAATTATGCTGAGCAGAGAGCCCTCTACTGTTGGCATAGTGCATCTTCACTAGCAGGGCTACAGCCGTGCTGCTACATTGGTACAGCCCCTAGTCTCACCCCCTGGATAATTCAAAACAAAATTTCACCTAGTGATTCCTGCATTAAGAACAGTAACTTGTAGAACAGCAGTGTGGAACATCTGCTCCCCCTGATGTATTTATGTAGCTTGCATGGCATATCCAGACTTTAACTCACATTTTAAAAAGTTCTTTTCATTGCAAAGATGATCTTCCAGATGTAACCTGAGTACAACCAATACAATGTTGCTTTTCTGAGTCTTCCCAGCCAGAAACAGTGACTCACAAGAGGTGAACTCCTGCGGACCCCTATTTATTTTATTGGGGTGTTTAGCTCTAAAGCCCAACAACACTTTAAATGTCTCACCATTAACCATGAGTCTCTGGCTGGCTCCTCGCTAGAATTTCTTTCTCCATGCTTACATTGACAAGATGTACAAGTGCTCATATATAAATGCTAGAAGTGTGAATACTAAGATGAGTGAATTAGAGTGCCTGGCATTAAATGATGATCTTGATATACTAGGCATTGTGGAAGCTTGGTGGAATGAGGAGAATCAGGGTGACACAGTGATACCAGTGATACAAAATATATAGGAATGACTGTAGGTTTTGCTTGGGTAGGAGTGGCACTCCATGTGAAAGAAAGTCACAAAGTAAAAAAAAATCTTAAATGAATCAAACTGTACCTTAGAATTTCTAGGGTTAGAAATGTCATGCTTGAACCATAAGAGGATAGCAGTAGGAATATACTACTGACCACCTGACCAGGATGGTGATGGTGATTGTAAAATGCTCAGGGAGATCCGAGAGGCTACAAAGACAGAAAAATACAATAATAGTGAGGGATTTCAACTATCATCATATTGACTGGGTATATGTCACCTCAGGAAGGGATGCAGAGATA
Source organism: Eretmochelys imbricata (assembly GCF_965152235.1). Taxonomy (NCBI): domain Eukaryota; kingdom Metazoa; phylum Chordata; order Testudines; family Cheloniidae; genus Eretmochelys; species Eretmochelys imbricata. The sequence goes on along the minus strand of NC_135583.1, from coordinate 43,821,358 downwards.
AAAATTCTAGACACCATTAGTGACTGCTTCTTGGAGCATCTTGGCTTGGAATCCACAAGGGAAGAGGCAGTTCTTCATTTAGTCCTAAGTGGAGCACAGGATCTGGTCCAAGAGGAGAATATAGTTGAACCAGTTGGTAAAAGTGATCATAATGTAATCAAATGGAACATCCTTCTAGGGGGAAAATGCCAAAGAAACCCACCAAAGTAGCATTTAACTTCAAAAGGGGAACTACACAAAAAACAAGGAAGCTAGCAAATAGAAATTAAACGAAACAGTCACCAGGGTGAAATGCTTGAAGACTGCATTGAGACTGTTTAAAAACACTATAATAGAGGCTCAAACTAAATGTATACTCCAAATAAAAATACAAAAACCAACTACAGCAACAGTAAGAGCACCTCAAATGTCACTATGGCTACACAGCAGAGTAAAAGAGGTGGTTAGAGGCAAAAATGCATCATTTACAAGTCAAATCCTAGCGAGGAAACTAGAAAGGAGCATCAACACAGGTAAGTAAAGTGTAAAAGTATAATAAGGCAGGCCAAGAAAGAATCTTAAGAGCAACTAGCAAAAGACAAAAACTAACAGCAAAAAAAAATTAAGTACCTCAGAAGCAGGAAGGCTGCCACATGGTTAGTGGAGCCACTGGCTGCTCAAAATTCAAAAGGAGCATTCAAGGAAGACAAGGCCATTGAGGAGAAGCTAAAATTAATTTTTTGCATTGCTCTTTGCTGCAGAGGATGTAGGGGAAGTCCCCACACCTGCACCATTCTTTTTAGGTGACAAGTCTGAGGAACTTGCCCAGATTGAGATGTCAGTAGAGGAGGTTTTGGAATAAATTGATAAAATTAAACAGTAATAAGTGACCAGGACCACATAGTATTCATCCAAGAGTTCTGAAGGAACTCAAATATGAAATTCCAGAGCTACTAACTGTGGTATATAACCTATTTCTTAAAGTTAGCCTTTGTACCAGATGACTGGAAGGTAGCTAATGTAATATATAGTTTTTTAAAAAGGCTCCAGAGGCAGTCCTGGCATTTACAGGCCAGTAAACCTAACTTCAGTACCAAGCCACAGTCACAAGGGAAAATCATGTCTCGTTAATCTATTAGAATTCTATGAGGGTGTCAACAAGCAGATAGGGATGATCTGGTCGATACAGTGTACTTGGACTTTCAGAAACTCTGACACCAAAGGCTCTTAAGCAAAATAATAAGTCATGGGATATGGGGGAAGGTGCTCTCATGGATCAGTATGTGGTTAAAAGAGGAAACAAAGGGAAGGAATATATGGGGGGAAAGGGCCCCTAAAAATATTTACTGGGACCTGTGCTGTTCAGCATATTCATAAATAATCTGGAAGAGGGTGTAAACAGTAAGGTGGTAAAATTTGCAGATGATACAAAATTACTTAAGATAGTTAGGCCCAAAGCAGACTGCAAAGAGTTACAAAGGGATCTCACTAAAGCTGGGTGACAGAGTGTTATATGATACTCAATGTTAAATGAAAAGTAATGCAAATTGAAAAACATAATCCCAAATACTTGCAAAATTTTGAGTTCTAGATTGGCTGTTACCATTAAAGAAAGAGTTCTTGGAGTCATTGTGGATAGTTCTTTGAAAGCATCCGCTCAATATGCAGCGACAGTCAAAAAAGCTAACAATGTTAGGAACCATTGGGAAAGGGATAGATAAAACAGAAAATGTCATAGTGTCGCTATATAAATCCATAGTATGCCAACACCTTGAATTCTGCATGCAGTCCTGGTTGCCTCACCTCAAAAAATATTAGAATTTGAAAATGTGTAGAGAAGGGCAATGAAAATAATTAGGAGTATGAAATAGCTTCCATATGAGGAATGATTAAAAAGACTGGGACTGTTCAGCTTGGAAAAAGAGCTGGCTCAATGGGGATATGATAGAGATCTAAAAAATCATGAATGCTGTAGAGAAAGTGAATAGGGAAGTGTTATTTACCCCTTCACATAAACACAAGAACCAGGGGTCACCCAATGAAATTAGGAGGCAGCAGGTTTAAAGCAAACATTAGGAAGTACTTCTTCATTCAGCGCATGGTCAACTTGTGGAACTTGTTGCCGGGAAGTTGTGAAGGCCAAAAGTATAACTTGGTTAAAAAAAGAATTAGATCTGTTCATGGAAGATAGGTCCATCAGTTGCTATTAGCCAAGATGGTTAGGGACACAACCCCATGCTCTGGGTGTCCCTAAGCTGGACTGCATGATTCACTCAATAATTGACCTCTTTTGTTCATTCACTCTGAAGCATCAGTCAGGATACTGGCTAGATAGACCATTGGTCTGGCCCTGTATGGCCTTTCTTCTGCTGTGGAGAAGGGGGTATGCCATGTTGGTCCTAGTTCCTTTAGATGGAGGTTCACCCCTGCACAGTTCTGGGTCTGGTGGATGCTGTGGGAAAGGGGTGGCAGCCTCAGCTGAGTCCCACATATATAGCTGTGCACTATACTATATTTAGTGGACTTCACTATCCTATAAACTCAGTGCAGCCAACAATATTAAGATATAACAATACACTTAAATGGTGCTCTTTGTCAACTTGGTCAGTAATGCATTTCTATATGATAATTGCTGTCCTAACCATGCTACAGGAAACCTTATTAGAGCAGAACACCCCTCACCCTGCCCGGTACCCATTTGCTGGCTTTGATAGAGCTGTAGTGCTGATGGAGCCAGAGTTGGAAGATTCCTTGCAATCCTAAGGCCAAGACATGTAGGGATTTTCCCCAGCTTTTTTAAATGAAAACTTTAATTCTGTAAAATCTTTTTGGGGTTACTGCTCCATTGGATCTGCCACTGGATAGCAACTAATCATAAAGGTCTATTCACTGCCCAAAAATTCAATTAATGCAGAGTTCATGTTAACCAGTAGTGCCTCATACCCTTCCAAATGTCAAATGGCCCTATACTTAAACCTCTGAAAGCTAGGAAATACGTATTTAATGTGCACATCAGCCTTATTCTGCAACCCTAGCTCTCCCACCCCTAGAGCTTGCAATAGCCACTAGGAAAAAACTAAGTATGGATCATCCAGAGCTAGGGTGACCAGATAGCAAGTCTGAAAAATCAGGTCGGAGTTGGGGGGGTAATAGGTGCCTAATAAGAAAAAGTCCCAAATATTGTGACTGTCCCTATAAAATCAGTACGTCTGGTCACCCTATCCAGAGCTGCTGTGTAATAAGCAGATATGAAGAATGACTAAGTAAATGCACCATTTTCTGTGCTGTGGTATGCCTCAACGATATTCTCACATGCCTGCACTCCATATGCTCTTGACTTTTTAAGAGTATCAGTATTAACTGGGGTGGAGATTACTTGATGCAGGTTCTTATGTTGCTAGAGTTCATACTGCAATATCAGAGGTGCATCTGTACTGGGAGGCGGGGGGAATCATGAGTCCCTTGTTTTTGTATTGAGTTATATGGGTTAAGTAAGTAGTGGAGCACAACGGTCTGTTCTTGTGAGGATTTCTAGCAGTCGGGTAGTATTTGTAACAGTGTGTTACAGTGCTGGGGTAAATGTAGGTGATGTTCCAGAGAGTCCTTAGGATGAAGGCCAAGGAGTGCTAGCATCTGGTAACTGGGTGAAGTGGTTGAGCATAGCACAGTTAGCTGGTGTTCACTATGCCTGACCTAAACATAACTTTTGCTTTAATGAAGACAAGATCTGTTAGACTTTTCCTACCGTACTCGTGCTCTGTTCCAACCGTACTCCATATTATCTGATAAGGTAGAGTGGTATGATGTCTGTCAGAGGTAGTTTTGGGCATTGCTCAGTGGGCAGAGTTAAGGTTGCAGCGTGGGGCTGGTGTGCACATCACATCTGTATTTCCTGGTTGACAGAAGATTCATCAGAGGGACGTTTGTATGCACTGTAGTTGTAGCTGTGTCAGTCCCAGGGTATTAGAGAGCAGAAGTGCATGAGATAATATCTTTCATTGGACTGACTTCTGTTAGTGAGAGAGAAAGCTTGTCTCTTACCAACAGAAGTTGGTCCAATGAAAGATTTTACCTCACCCATCTTGTCTCTCTATAGGGGCATTTGACATTCTGGAAGGGTACAAGGAACTGATTGTCAACCTTAACTCTGCAATAATGAAGTTTTGGGCCAGTGAAATTCCCTAGAGTTTTTTTAAGTAATATGGTAAGGATGGTGGCATGGTTGAGGTGCATCTGTGTGGGGAAAATGTGAGCTCTTCCACAGACCTCATCATCACTCAGCTACCAGTATTGCCCTCCTCCTGGCTCCTCTGTGCTACAGGGCTTTGTATGCCATGGATTATGGAGGGAAGGTGCTTCTCATCCCATTGCTTACCACATGTATCAGCTGGAGGCAAAAAGGGGGAGAGGATAGGAGCCAGAGATTCCCTACCCCATTTCAGGGGGCTATTAAAGAAAGAAGGGGCTCTGCACCACCCTTTGCTACATAAGAGGATTGTGGGAGTGTAAAGTGGCAGATTCGGCTGAATCAGATAGAATCATAGACATTTAGGGCTGGAAGGGAGCTCAAGAGGTCATCTAGTCCAGTCTCCTGTGCTGAGGCAGGACCACGTAAACTTGACCATGCCTAATAAGGTGTTTGTCAAACTGGTTCTTTAAAACCTCCAGTGATGCGGATTCCACAACCTCCCTCGTAAACCAGTGCCAGAGCTGAATTTTTCTTACAGTTAGAAAGTTTTTCCTGATATCTAATCTAAATCTCCCTTGGTGCAGTATAAGCTTGATACTTCTTGTCCTTCCTCCAGTGGACATTGAAAACAATTGATCACTTTCCTATTTATAAATAGCCCTTAAAATATTTGAAGACTGTTATCAAGTCCTCCTTCAGTCTTCTTTTCTCAAGATTAAATACTCTGTTTTGAGCTTTCCTCATGGGTCAGGTTTTCTGAACCTTTTATCTTTTTTGTTGTCCTCCTCTGGACTCCCTCCAATTTGTCCTTATCTTTCCGAAGTCTGGCACCCAGTATTGGACACAGTACTCCAGCTGAGGCCTCATCAGTGCCAAGTAGAACAGGACAGTTATCTCCTGGTCTTACGTACAACACTCCCATTAATATACCCCAGAAAGGTATTAGCCTTTTTGGCAACTGCATCACATTGACAACTCATTCAGTTTGTAATCCACTATAACCCCCATTCCTTTTCACCAATAGTACTACCTACAGATGTGAAACAATATGAAAGTATTTAGGAAGCGAACTCAAAGTTCCTCCTACACAATCATTCAGGTCTTGAGCAGTCCAGGCAAACAACACGTGTTACAACAAAGCTTAAACTTGTTCTTCATAATAATTTTAAAAACAATACTAGCTGCCTATTTAATTTTAAAAACAGCAAAAAATATCCACCTCCCTTTCCATTTCTTAGAAGGAGTCTTGAAGTTTAAATCTCCTCAGTGTGACAGATATGCTTGCTTTGATCTGCTTAGCTCTTGGAAGTCCAGGGGCTCCAGGCTGCTGTCCCTGTGCTACCCAGGGTCCTTAGGGACAGCTCTGTCCATCATTAGGGAATTTTTTCCCCGAGAACCCCCTGTAACATTTCACGAACCCCCAGAGGCTCATGAACCCCAGTTTGGGAACCACTGATATAGAGGGAACACTTATCTCAAATGTTTACTTGCAGCTGGGTACAGTACTACGGTCTTTTTCCCACTCCTGGCACCCCTATCAGTTGTTGACCTTGCTTGGTGGGTCTTCGGTGGCTCGGCCCTCCAGCCAGGTCACAGTCAAAATGTACCCTTTCTTGCATAGCTAAGAGTCCAAAAAATGAACAACCTCTCTGTTCTCACTAGGGCCTTCAGCTCCAGCTCTGGGCCTTTTGAATTCAGCCCTTCTCTCAGGCTTCTAAATCAGTGGTCTCCAAACTTTTTTGGCTTGCGCACCCCCAGGGTAAAGACGAGAAGACCTGCTGCAGGCGCGCCACGGACGGTAGAAGACCGGAAGACCTGCCGCAGGCGCGCCGCTGACGGAGGGGAATACCAGCTGGGAACGTTCAGAGCTGCCACCGAAGGAAAAAAACGGCGGAGTGCTGTCCGGCGGCGCTCCTGCTGCCACGCACCCCTTGGGATCATCTCGTGCACCCCTGGGGTACGCGCACCCCAGTTTGGAGGCCACTGTTCTAAATGAGCTCTGTCCCCTTCTTGTGGCTTGGGTTAGACTTGACCCCCACTTCTCATGGTTCACACCACTTTGCAAGTGCAGGAACTCAGGACCACCCACTACTCCAGGTTTCAACTCTGGGATCCTATAAACAGCAGCCACATACTGCTCAGTTCAATTTGTTGCTCCTACTTTCCTGGGCCTCTTCTCACATGCCCCCTTTATTTTGACCCTCTTTTTCTGCAAACCCAGGTATGCAGTAAAGCCTGGCTAGTCCTCAGATTCCTGTGGCCAGAGAGGCATACCCTTCCTTGCTTCTCTGGTCCCTGCAGCTCTTTTATATGAGCCCATTGAGCTGATTGGCTGATGCTAGCCCTTAGCCGAATGAGGACCAGGTCTCTGTAACCTGCCAGATGGCTGCCCCAGCAAGGCCTCTCTAGGCAGACCCCAGGAGCACCCACCTTTGCTGCTCCTTTCTACACTGCTCCTTGGGGCAGTGTGTAGCAGACCAGCAGGGCCTTCAGCAGGGGGCCAGGACAGCCTGATACACCATTTCTCTCTTGCACGCTCTCTTTCTATGCACTTTCAGTGACCCCTTGTTCAGTCAACCCCACTAACCCCACTGGGCCACTTACACAGCCCAGATGAGGCAGAGGAAACTTCTGGGCATGTAGATTTTAAAGGACTTAGAAATATCATCTGTTAAACAGTAAGCTAGGCTTGGTTTATGCTTAAAATTAGATTGACCCGGCTACATCCCTCAGTATGAAAAATTCACACCCGATAGTGAGGTAGTTAAGCTGATCTGACCCCTAATATAGACTCAGCTAGGTCAATGGAAGAATTCTTCCATCAAACTAGCTACAGCCTCTCGGCAAGGTGGATTAACTATAGGGATAGAAAAACCCCTTCTGTTGCTGTAGGAAGTGTCTGCACTATGTGTACACACAGGTGCCAGCTTCTAATTTTTCCCAGGGGTGCTTAACTCCAGCCCCAGGCCCTGCCCCCCCTCAGCCCCCACCCCCAAGGCCCCACCTCCCTCTTCCCACTCCACCCCTTCCCCCCTTTCCACCCCGAGCTCACTCCATCCCCGCTCCTCCCCTTCCCTCCCAGCACCTTCTGTATGCCACTGAAGGCTGCCGGTGTGTGCTAAGCACCCACTAATTTTTCTCCCTAGGTGCTCTAGCCCTGCAGCACTGTGGCGCCTGTAGTGTGGACATTGCCAGTCTCAGGCCATAGATGCGCTAGCAGTCCTTTACCCCGTATAGGAATATTGGTATGCTGTACTGGCAAAGCACTCCTACTGTGGACAGAGCGATGCTGGCAAAGCTGGGTTTTGTAGCAGTATCGGAATCCCCTCCTCCCACAAACAAAACAAGCTCTAGCAGTAAAAGCTTAGCTTTGCCAGTGTACAGTATAATTGCCAGTGTAACACTGTTGAAAAAAATAAAATAAAAAGCAGACATCATTCTGGGATGTATTAGCAGGAGTGTTGTAAGCAAGACCGAAGAAGTAATTCTTCTGCTCTACTCCATGCAGATTAGGCATCAGCTGGAGCATTGTGTCCAATTCTGGCCACCATATTTCAGGAAAGATGTGGACAAATTGGAGAAAGTCCAGAGAAGAGCAACAAAAATTATTAAAGGTGTAGAAAACATGACCTATGAGGGAAGATTGAAAAAACTGGGTTTGTTTAGTCTGGAGAAGAGAAGACTGGGTGGGGGCATGATAACAGTTTTCAAGTACATAAAAGGTTATTACAAGGAGGGAGAAAAACTGTTCTCCTTAACCTCTGAGGATACAACAAGAAACAATGGGCTTAAATTGCATCCAGGGCAGTTTAGGTAAGACATTTGGAAAAATTTCCTGACAGCGTGGTTAAGCACTGGAATAAATTTCCCAAGGAGGTTTTGAAATCTCCATTGTTGTCTAACTGGCTCTTACAAATCTCCAAACACCTGTCAGGGATGGTCTAGATCAGGGGTGGGCAAACTTTTTGGCCCAAGGGCCATATCGGGGTTGCAAAACTCTATGGAGGGCTAGGTAGGGAAGGCTGTGCCTCTCCAAACAGCCTAGTCCTCGCCCCCTATCCATCCCCTCCCACTTCTTGCCCCCTGACTGCCCCCCTCAGAACCTCCGACCCATCCAACCCCCTCACCCCCACTCCTTGTCCCCTGACTGCCCCCTCCTGGGACCTCCTGTCCCAAACTGCCCCCCCAGAACCCCACCCCCTATCCAACCCCCCTGGTCCCTGTCCCCTGACTGCCCCCACCCAACCCCTATCCACACCCCAGCCCCCTGACAGGCTCCCCAGGACTCCCACGCTTATCCAACTGTCCCTTGACCCCATCCCCAAACCTCCACCCCATCCAACCATCCCCTGACTGTTCCCCGGGACTCCCTGCCCTTTATCCAATCCCCCCGCTCCCCACCCCCTTACCGTGCTGCTCAGAGCAGCAGGAGCTCGCTGCCCAGTCAGAGCCAGCCGCACTGCCTGCGTGGCTGCAGGGTAGGGGCCAGGGGCTAGCCGCCCCAGCCAGGAGCTCAAGGGCCGGGCAGGACTGTCCCGCGGGCCGTAATTTGCCCACCTCTGGTCTAGATAATACTTAGTCCTGCCATGAGTACAGGGGACTGGACTAGGTGACCTCTTGAGGTCCCTTCCAGATCATAGAATCATATCACCAGCTAGTTTGATCTCCTGCATAACAGAGGCCATAGAATGTTCTCAAAATGATTCCTGTAGACAGCTTCAGCCTTACAATGTAACAAGATAAAAGCAGAGATACAGTTTACAGGCTTGAAGCCAGCCTTTGCTTAGACCCATTTTCCTTATTTATCACTAGCACCTCAGTCTTCTCCAAAACAAATGAGGCATTAGGATAAAAGGTCAGGCTAAGGTTGCAGAGGATATCAGTGGTAGACATGGTGTAAAGGAGTTTTATCAAATTGCAAGAACTGTCTCAGCATACACCCTTACTTATGCTGTGACCTTTGGCTCCAGGGAGTAACTACATCACTGAGCTCATGATTATATGTTCAATACACCCTTAAAGGCCTGTGCTTACTGAGTAAGAGAAAAGTAAGGGATTGCTATATCAGGCCAGCCCAGTGGTCTAGACCCATATCCTGTCCCTGACAGTGAACAGTGCCACATGCTTTAGAAGGTACAAGAAACACCTTAGTAGACAATTATGGAACATATGCCCATAGGGGAAAGCTTTACTTTCTCTAGCCCAGTGGTTCTCAACCAGGGATACACATACCCCTGGGGGGGGGAATTCCTCTAGATATTTGCCTAGTTTACAACAGTCTACATCAAAAGCACTCGCAAAGTCAGTGCAAACTAAAATTTCATACAGACAATGACTTGTATATATTGCTCTATATACTGAAATGTAAGTACAGTATTTGTATTCCAATTGACTTATTTTTTATAATTGTATGGTAAAAATGAGAGTCCACAGTTTCAGTAAGAATGTGTTGTGACATCTTTGTATTTTTATGTCTGATTTTGTAAGCAAGTAGTTTTACAGTGAGGTGAAACTTGTGGTATGCAAGACAAATCAGACTCCTGAAAGGGGTACGGTAGTATGGAGTGGTTGAGAGCCATTGCTCTAGCCCATTCACTATTTTATATACCTTTATCACATCCCCTCATTGTCTGAATAGTCCTTATGGTTTTTCACATTCCCTCATTTTTGTCACCAATCTCAGAACATCCTCTGTATTTGCTGTATCTTTTTTGGAGGCAGCGTGCCACCAGCAGCAGCACAGAAGGGTGGCAATACCATACCAGGCAACCCTTACTTCTGCACTGCCGCCTTCAGAGCTGGGCAGTCAGAGAGTGACGGCTGCTGAGTGAGGGCCCAGCTCTGCAGGGAGCAGCGCAGCAGTAAGGGTAGCAACACCAGACCCTGCCATCCTTACTTCTGCACTGCTGCTGGCGGCAGCACTGCCTTCAGAGCTGGGCTCCTGGCCAGCAGCCGCCACTCCGGCTCTGAAGGCAATGCTGCCGCCAGCAGCAGCACAGAAATAAGGTTTCAGAGTAGCAGCCATGGTAGTCTGTATTCACAAAAAGAACAGGTGTACTTGTGGCACCTTAGAGACTAACAAATTTATTTGAGCATAAGCTTTCGTGAGCTACATCGGTTGCATCCGATAAAGTGAGCTACAGCTCACGAAAGCTTATGCTCAAATAAATTTGTTAGTCTCTAAGGTGCCACAAGTACTCCTGTTCGTTTTACAGAAATAAGGGTAACAGTACCACAAACACCCCCTCTTCCCCCCCCACACAATAACCTTGCGACCTTCCCTCCTCCCCCCCCACCCCCGACACACACCCCCACCCCCACACCTCTCGCTCCTTTTTGCATCAGGACTCCGACAATTACAACAACATGAAATTTCAGTTTTAAATAGCTGAAATAATGAATTTTATGATTTTTAAAATCCTATGACTGTGAAACTGACCAAAATGCCCTGTAAATTTGATAGGGCCCTACTTATGCATACTAACATTTTGTTTTCTCTTTTGACTGCTGTTGCACATTGAGCAGGGTGTTTTGAGCTGTCTAGAGGGAATGAATCCAGTTAGGATGGATTCGTTTCACCTTCTATTTGACATCCACCTGCCCATAGCATTATAAGACTGTCCTAGCAAGAGAGAAAATAATCTGTTTAGATCCGCCCAGAAAAGCCTCATCTTTGTATCTATGCTTTAATAGGTCATTGTGGAAAAGGTCTCAGGCTCTCAGATTGTTGACATTGATAAGAGGAAGTATCTGGTTCCATCTGACATCACTGTGGCCCAATTCATGTGGATCATCAGGAAGAGGATTCAACTGCCATCTGAGAAAGCAATATTCCTCTTTGTAGACAAGACTGTCCCACAGTCCAGGTGAGAGGCCATTAGACTGGAATTTGTGTGCATTTCACTAAAGATACATAAGCTTAGTGGTGCAAGTACGGCGGTCCGGTCCAGTCCGCCATACTAGTAAGATATTTATAACTGGTACTCCGTACCAGAAAGACACAGGAGGCCGCCGGGTGGCCCCACACCAGCAGCTCCTCCTGCGTGGCTGTACCACCCCTGGCTCCGCCCCCAGCCTTTCCACACAACTGCATCTCCTGTCTGGGGACTGTACAGCAGCTGCATCAGAGGACAGGGTTGGGGGTGGTACAACTGCACCAGAGGAGTGGCCCCATGTTCTGCTCTTTTTGCTGCTGCAGTTCCGGAGAGCCCTGCGGTTCAGAAGTCTCTGACACAGTGGGAGGAGGACAGAGCCCCTCCCCCCAGGTAGTGTGGGATGGATCATGATGAGGGTATAGGGAGAGCGCAGGGGCCCTGAGCTGGGAGCGGGAGAAAGTCATGTGAGGAGGTCACATGTCTCCCCTTTGTGCCCCCCCCCAGGAGGGCAGCATGCCGGTAAGAAATGAATTCTGCTTGCACCACTGCATAAGCCTGATGGACCGCATTCTGCTATGATGTTAGTGTTAACCCCCTCAATAGGATATACTGAGGAGCAGCTCGCTGAGGAAGTAAAGGAAGAATGGTTTGCTATTTTAATATCATTGCTCTAATTTTTCTCATTTTATTTAAATGCTGGCAAAATACAAACCCCCATCTTATTTATAAGAATAAGCTGGAAGAAAAGATGATTGTAAAGCAACTCAGTTGCGACATGCATCAGGGAAGGGTGGTGGGGAAGGTTATTGAAATGCCATGTTAGGTGTCTAAGACGTAGATGGTGAACTTCTTGCCAAGAAAGGAAGTTTAACAAAGTGGACAGCACTTCAGCAAGAGTTCAGGAATCATTTTAGTATCCAGGGGTGAGGATCACTAAAATCCTCTTAGACTTTAATTTCTTTGGAGCAAGTACTGTGCTTACTCTATGTTCTCTACAGCACCAAGCATGATACCAACAGTCAAAGTTCCATTGAGACTGTTAAGGTTGCATGATTAAATGCTCAAAAGTGAATACCATAGTCAGGATTCCTGGAACAACCCTTAAATCTGCCCCTGGTATGTATGAATCATTATGATGCAGACACCTACTTTCTTAAATAATACAGTGCAGAATTATAATCTTGTAGGGTGCAAAGTGAATGAAGGGAATGGCCCCTTGTCTTATTCACTATGCATTTTATATAAAAATAAATTTTATTGGCTGCTTGGTGTACACAGAATGATACATTGTAGTAGCAGATACTACATAGGCACCAAAGGTTGTAGCAGAAGCTACATGCTGTTTTTCAAATAATGCAGTATAATCATGTTACTTACTAACATGGCAGAGATAAGGCATTACTTGATATTTGAATGCTTAAAACCATGCAACCTTAATGGTCTCTTCAGACAATCTGCAAAGGATTTTTTAAAAAATTGCGTGTTGTGTTCTTCTCCCCCCCCCCCGCTTTTGCTACTTTATTGTGTATGAGGGCCTGAAAGGGATTTTTTTCCCCTTCCTGCTTGGTTACTCAAGTCTGATCTTCCTGGTATTGCAGTAACATCTTTTTGGGTGTGTATCTCAGACGTGAGTTGTTAACTTTCACATATTAACTAGATGGACAAGAATGTTGAATCTTTAACAAAGGCATCTTTTTGCCCAAATGTTAACAAAAAACAAGGTTTAACTAGAGGGTCACACACTTCCTTGCTTCTGTAGGTCAAGCTCATTGCACATAGCAGGGGGCTCCTTGTATTCCTCCATTTCCCCACATGCTTCCTCTGTGCCACCCAGCTACTTCTCTGTTTAAAGGACTCACTGCAACACCCACATGATGGCCCCAGCATCTTCACCCTTACCTTAGGGCTGAAATCTTTCTTGAGTCCCTGTAGCCAGCCACAGGCATCATCCTTACTTCCCTAGCTCCAGTCAGCAACTGATCTGCTCTGTCAAGCAGCTCCTTTTATATGAGCCTGCTGGGATCTGATTAATTGCTTCCCTGCAGTCTCTCTCTGCAGCCTGGAGGACTCGTCTCTACTGCTGTTTCCTGGGGTGGGGTGTGGTAGGGCTGCGAGGCCTCCAGCAGGGGGCCTTAGGGCCTGGTACACCCCATCACATCCCCTTATTCACTTCTCCCCCCATGTCAGGATCCCAATTCTCTCTCCATGCCAGGGGCTTTTGTGTGCACCCCCACTACCTCCCATCCCCCCTTTCCATCCACTATTCTTCTTTTCTTTTCTTCTCTTTTCTTTTTCTGAGTGTCAACATTTTGAAACAGTTGGGAGGATGGGCAGAGTTAAAATGAGTGGTATTAGACTGGAATGTGTTACTGGCTGCCTCAACTGATTCCTTGATTTTTAGACAATTACAGAGGTGGTTGACAGGTTTCAGAGTAGCAGCCGTGTTAGTCTGTATTCGCAAAAAGAAAGGGAGTACTAGTGGCACCTTAGAGACTAACCAATTTATTTGAGCATAAGCTTTCGTGAGCTACAGCTCACTTCATCGGATGCATCTGCTGGTTCTACTGACCACAGGCCAGGTGCTCATGTGTCCTCCATTTCCCCTTTCCTGTTTTCTACTTCCCACTAAAATGAAAAAGGTTCCACTCATTGTTGCGCAGCACGTTCCTTGAGATGTTATTGATGGGATGTGGCATTCAGGGGTCATAGTGTTATCTTCAAACAGAGAAATGCTGTCAAGTGAGTGTAAGGCTTCACATGCTCAGCCAAACAGCTTCACTGAAAATCCATTCCCCCCACAAGCTACTCATCTCTTGTGATAACACAATCTCACAGTGCCTCAGGCCACCTGCAGGGGCACAAAACTGACTGTCCAATTTAAACAACAAACAGGAAATAAAACCTGTTTTTTGACAAATCTTTCAGGCCATTATACATCATAAAGCAGCATAATAGGACACAGGACTTTTTTTTTCATTTTAAAGATCACTTAATATTCAACAAACACCTACAAAATGTCATTAAACACAAGTTGCAGCATCTGGAACTATTTGGCTAGACAGCACCAGAGCAGCCTGTTCTATACAAGGTGCACACTTAGGACGATGGGATATAGGGCATGCTCTTACCTCACTGTACAATTAATGAGACATGACTACTACAGACATCATCTGCAGTGAATGAGGCAGAGTATAATAGAAGCCTTACCTTCTTCAACGCACCCTCTAGCAGATTAATTCCATCATATGCAGTGAGGTTAACCACACGTGCATGCTGAGTGCAACCTTCCTTTCTTTGGAATGTTGGTATTCCCAAAGTATTGGAACTGCATAAAATGAGTTTTAGCTTCATCACATGGTCAAATCAAAATGTATTTTCACATGGACACTGAAAAGGTCCTTCTTGTCAATGAGGATTGGTTTCCTGCCAAATTTAAACTTGCTACCCTCAGACATTTTGGAGCAAGAGTTAGATTAGTCTCTTCTTATTTTATCATAGGTGTTCATTCCCCCAACCTCTCATTTAAAGTGGCTGAATTTGAAATATTTTTTGCACAAACTTTCAAAATAAATTCACCTTTGGATACAGACTGGGCCTTGAAAATTAGTCCAACAGGGTATGAACTGAACACTGGAATGGGGAAGGGGAGTTATCAATGGAAACGTTCACACAAACTTAAATCTAGGTGGTGATGTTGCTTCAGCTACAACAATAGAAGTGGGCTATTGAGGGTGTGATCCCACTAAAAGTGATGACATCCCAAGACTTCAGCTTCAACCTGTCTAGACTGTAAATATACCAGTGCATTAGGCCTCAAACAGCATCTACTAAAATCTACATTTGTGAAATGCATTTGTGTAGCTCCACAAACTTAACAGTAAAAATCCAAGCATTTTGCAGATTCCCAGAAATTCTTTATGAATGCCAGTGCTAAAACATCTGGCCTCAGGAGCAATCAGGGATATTGGTGATGACTAAGGGATGTGGATGCCTGCTGTGTTTCTCTGGAATCAGTAGCATTTCAGATATTCTCATTCATGTATTTAAACTTACACTTCTAGTCTAGAGCTTTGTTTTTCATTGTATCCCCTTCTCTCTGTTTGCTATACAGTAATTGTTACCATATGCAGCTCTGCTGCCTTGAACAACTTCTCATTGTGTTTTCTTTTTCTTTCCCCTTGTTCAAGCCTAACTATGGGGCAGCTTTATGAGAAGGAGAAGGATGAGGATGGATTCTTATATGTGGCCTACAGTGGAGAAAACACATTTGGCTTCTGAATGCTGGGTCTGGCTGCTGCACCATCCCGCAATGTATCTTGTAAATAGCCAATTGTTTTCAGTTATGACACCCACAGAGGTTTCTCCCATACACATCATGCATTTGTAACTGGATTAATTTCCTAATATATTGATAGGTCTTGTTTTATTAGACTGGTAAATTATCAAAGTTTTTCGGGGGGGTTTTCCTTTATTGTGCATTGTCCTCATGGCTACAAGTTCCCAGAGCCTCACCCCTCTGGAACACATATTTAATTACATTGTTTATATATTGACGCAAAGTAGTTGGGCTACTAAAACATGAAAAAGAGGAACATGCATTTATTCTGGATTTAGTTTGAGGTGTTAGCTTGACAAGAATTAAAATATTAATTATTAGGAACACTGGCTTCACTAGGTTATTCTGAGCAGTAGCAAGATGCTTATCATATTGAACTGAGTTTATGTTCCTCTTTCTGAATTCTATTAAGGAATAACTACAATAAAAATTCCTCCCACACTGTTATGTGGCCAATGTCCTTTCTTTACCTTAATTTTGGCCAGCAAGTGGTGCGTGTCAAGATTCTACAGTGAGGGAGCACACTGACGCACATAAAAGGAGGAAAAAAGGATCTGTCCTTGGGGACCAAACCACCATGCCTGGAGCAGCCAGTCCTCATTAGGAGAGGAGCCAAGAGTTGCCAATAGGACCCAGCTGTCAGTCCAAGGATACTGGGGAGGAGGGACCTGGACAATGGGATTGCATACATGGGGAAGAGCTGACAGTCAAAATACTGGACAACATATGCAGGGGCAGAAGAGGACCAGGCAGCAAAGGAGTGAGAGAGAATAATACACTAGGTAGGAGATGGAAATTAAATGAAGGGCAAAAAGAGACAGTAGAACTAATTTTTTCCAAAATCAGTAATTGCACAGAAGACAGTTAAATGTATAAACCCTGTTCTAGGTAAGCAACTGCTGCTGATATTGCATGACTCTGAATGAGAAGGAATGTATTCCCAAGACAATCCTTCTATTCTTTTAAGTACGGATGCTCCCCGATTTACGCAGGCGTTCTGTTCAGGAACGCCTTGCATAAGACAAAATTTGCATAAGTCGGAAACGTATCTCCAACCATTATGCAAAAACCCCCCCCCCAAATCTCCTATTTCTAGCTTATGGAAGTTTTTCTGTAAGATCGGATTTGCGTACCCCGGGGAGTGTCTGTAGAAGAGGTCCAGATTGGAATTAGCAGAGAGGGGGCAGACCAGGGCAAACATAGGTGAGAGAAGGTTATATACCCTTACAAGAAGTTTCAGTTCCCCCAATGGTTCTCAACCTATTTATCATTGTGGGCCGCATCCACTATTATATGTATGGCTCTGAGGATGTCATATGGGCCGCAGCTCTGTGCTGATTGGGCCACAAGCAGCCTGCAGGGCACAGATTGCAAACCACTACTCTACTTCATGAAAATTAAAAGCCACTCCAAATTCATGATTGGAAAATAGGTATAGTCACATCACAACCCTCAGTGGGTACATCTGTACAGCAGCTTGGAGCTAGAATTCCCAGCTTGGGCAGCCATACACATGATTGAGCTAGCATACTAAAAATAGCAGTGTGGGCATGGTGGCTCAGGCTAGACACCTAAGTACAATCATGTTCATGGTCCTAGGTACATACTTGGCTGGCTAGCCTAAGCTGCCATCTGTACCACTGTGGCCATACTGCTATTTTTAGCTCACAAGCGCAACCAAGCAGTGCATGTATGGCTACCTGAGCTGGGAATTACACCTTCCAGCTGTGCTGTAGACATACTCTAAACCAGGGGTGAATGTGGGCTGGTACCCAACTGATGTTAAAGCGCTGCTGCAGTGCTTTAACTAATTGCCCCTTCCCCTCCCCCTGGGCTGCTGACCAGGGGAAGAGTGAAGGGGCAGCTGCCCCGGGGCTGACAATTTAAAAGGGCCCAGGGCTCCCAGCCACTGCTACCACAGCAGCAGCTGAAGCCCCAGGCCCTTTTCAATTGCTGCCAGAGCCCCAGGTGGTGCAGGCCAGGCAGTGCAAATAGGTTGTCTGGGGGAGGCTGACCCCCCTACCAGCCCCACCCCTTCCGGGGGCCAGAGCCAACCCTCTGTACTGGTAAGAATTTAATATTACTTTTACCCCTGCTCTAAATGTAAACAGGCTCTTAGACAAGTAAATGGGGCTGAAATTATTTTGATCTTCACTCTCTCTTTACAATGGTGCACAAGGGCCTTGGGGAACCAGGACAGAATCACAGCACTGGCCTTTGGCAAGCAGGGCTCACGCGCTGTGCAAACCCAGAACAAATGGTATTAATTATGGTATGAGCTTTCAACTTCCACATCACTGCTACACTGTTCACACTGCTTCTATGTATTCAGACTACACAGGGTAGAACAAGGAAAATGTGTGCTGCCAAGTGAAGAGGATGCAGCCTCTAGTTACATGCCAGGGCACTCATGCTATAACGGGTAGGGCAGATAGCTACATGGCAAGAATTGAGTTATTGGAGAATTGGCATCTCTCTTAATATAGTATAGTAGGAAATCACTAACCATAATACTTCAGGCTGCAAACAGAACCCTCTTTTTTTTGTTTTTTTAACACTATGGTGCTAGTGAGGTGGGCTTTTTTTTTTTTTAAATGTACCAAGGTCAATGTGGTTATCATGGTGAGCCTATTGCTGAATTTACACAAGTTGAAAATTCTAGGAGCTTACACTATATCTAAAGTTATGTTTGGCTCTAAAGATCACATTTACTGGTGCTGTCTGAAAGGGCCACAGAGTTTCTTTTGTTGGGAGGAGGCAGGATCTTGCAAAATGTTGATAGTGTCCTGTTATTAAAGCTGGTTTCAACAGTGCAGCATGTGCTCCCTGCATCTGAAAAAGTGCTCTTAATAAATAAGCCTTTCATTATTTTAGTGTTGCAGCAGTTAAGGTCCTGTCATCATTTCCATTGTGAACCCTCCTTTTTTATGAGTTAACACTCATCTATATTTGTTATGGATAGAAACTTGGCACAGCAAGTCGCTGCCTGGAGGGACTTTCTGGCCCTGGTTTTCAAAACTTGGAAGGAAGGCAATAGGTTTAGCTGGGTTTTTTTTGTATCCTTTAAACTGAAACACTGCACCATTTGTCCATAGGCAAAATTAGGCTCTGGCTAATTAGGACATAAATTGAAGCAGATGATTATATAATTCAGACACGATTCACTGGTTTATCACTTAGCCTTCCCTGAAAATTTTAAATGCACCCTACTAATACACAGGTACAGCCACCCAAACCTTGACAGGAACAAGCTTTAATCACAATAGCATGACAGGCTGAAATGACTTTGGCATTTCCTTCATGAATATCTGAAAAACAAGTGATGACTTTATTTCTTCTAACATTAGCTCAGAGATTAGTAGCCAGTCTAGACTCAGCAGCCCGGAGCCATGAGGAAAGAACTGCATCAAAGGAATGAGAAAGGGCTCCATAAAGGTCCCTTTATATTGTATCAAGAGGTGGATACATGTAGGTTGGCAGCATAACAGAGCAGGCTATTTTTCTTACTGCACATCCCTGCTTTTGGGAGAACCATTCTCACTTATAGAATGGGAAAGAGTGACTGAACCAGGATGTTTGGTGACCACATGACTACTCCTCCTCCCCCCTCCTTCCCTCTTTTAGTTAACCCTTCACTATTGGCAGTGGCAGCTCAGTTTATGCACTGGACAATGCAGGAAAGGTGTAAAACAAGAACTTTTTCAGGGACTTACTGCAACCCCCATCCCTCTCTCTCCCCCCTGTTCCCCCTTTGCCAGGGTCTCCCATGCCAGGAACTGTGTGCGCCTCTATTCCCTACTTCCCCCATTCTCCCCTCCCACCAGAGATTGGTTGTCCCTTCTGTCACTTGCACTGCATGCCCCCCCTTCCCTGGGCTCCCTATACCCTCACCAGAGGTTGTATGCACTCCCCAATATGCCAGGGGCTCTGTGTGCACACATCCCATTCCTCCCCCCTCCCCCTTATTCTCCATTCTTTCCTTTCTGTTTCAAGATGTCAAAAATTTAGTACTGTCAACCTGCCAATAGTTTGACAGCTGTTATGGGGAAATGTGTTAATGTTTGTCTTAACTGGTTCTGTGATCTGTAGCCAATTACAGAGAAGGGTTAAGTTGATAGCTCTGCTAACCAGATGCCACCAGACTCTGTCCCCCCTCATCCTTTTCATCAAAAATCAGTAGGGATCTATCCCCCAGCCTCAACAACTACCTGAAATTTTGGAGTTGATCAGATGTGACGTTCAACCCTTTTTTCTCATGAAAGAGAGAAATGTCATTACATTGAGTGACAAGGGATATGAGGGAATATCTTTTATTAGACCAACTTCTGTTGGTGAAAGAAACAAGCTTCCAAAGTCCATCTCTTTCACCATCAGCAGTTGGTCTAATAAGATATTCCCTCACCCCACCTTGTATCTCTAATATCCTGGGACCAACATTCCTGCAACAGCACTGCCAACGTTAAATTGCGTGTAAGGCCTCACAAGCTCAGCCAAGGAGCCTTTCAAGTGCTGTTTTGTTTGTTGTTTTAATTCTTGCCCTCTGGTGTGGGTTCACCAACAACTCATCTAGGCTGCAGCATGTCTGACTCTCTCATTGTCCCCATCCCAAAAGTGAGATTAATGACACCGGGCAGAAGCCCCAAAGCTGCTGGTTCCCCCTGCCATGCCTTAGTAGAAACAGGCACACTGTATAAAAGCACAGGGAAACATCCCAGAGCCAATCACCCTGTGAATAGCAAGGCTGAAAGCTTAGGAAAGAGTTAAAAAAAACCCTACATCTCCCAATTGCTGATCTAAAAGCTAGACCGCTGCGGGACAACTAGCCTTATACAACTTGTTCTAACATTACAGCTAGAGAGGAAATGGAAACATTCCAGTCTGGTTTGCAGGTTCACTGGAGACCTTGTTTATGAATAACAAAGGGGGAAAACAAGCACATTCAGAAGATCTGGCTTACGCTGGCTACATGGTATGTCACAAGACTTTAGAAAAGGGCGGAGGTAATGAGTTTGAAAATATACTGGTTCGTTTTTATATTAGTGTATTATAGTGCACTAACTGCTAAGACCTGCTGCTTCTCCATCTTAAGTGACCATACCTTCTTCCTAGATGCTTCACATTCCTGCAGTTCACCCCAACTCCAAAATATATTGGGATCTGGCCTGACCTGCTGGTTCCTTACACAAGTTCTAGATATCAACTCCTTTACCCCTACACTGGCTCAGTTCTTTCAAGAGGGCCTGGGATGTTGATGCTGGCTATGAAAAGTATGGGAGTAGACAGATCAGACTCAGGCTTTCTCCTCCTACAGCTTTATCACTTCCTACAGGAAACCATAATTTCACCACTGTGTAAACCAAAAGGATTGGCAAGGAAGGCAATAGGTTTAGCTCCTTTTCTCCCTCCTATGCATTAGAGCAGGATACAGCTGCCATCACCATGCTCAATGGTTTTGTAAAATTTAGGCTATAGCAGGACAGAAGTCTGAGTGAACAGTGGCTCTTGGGTGATTATATAATCTCAGCATCGGGCTAAAGAAATAAAATATGACCACGTGAACAGTCAATTCCCCAGATGGAAGAATCTGGGTGCACCACATGCTTCTAGTTTAACTAGGACATTTTCCATTAGTCTTAGACTGTTCTGCCATGCTCATATCATCTACTAATATTTTGCTTAGACCCATATATTAAAGCAAAGCCTGTCAGGGACTGTATATTGCTACCACAAGCCTCTCCAGCTTCTACCATGCTCAGTTAACACATGGCACAAGCCAAATGGTAACACTGAGGCCCTTAATGGTACAACCAAGATCTGTTTTCCCAAGGAGAAATGGTTAATAAAAGGCTTGGGTGTCTCAGTGTTAGTATTTCTGTCATGTGTCTGTTGGCTTAGACTTCACAGTTTCTTATCTCACTGAAAATTGTTTTTAATTGAAATGCAGCATCCTTTCTGCTCTCTGATTCAGATTTTTTTTAAAAACCTTCCCACTGTAAAATGTGGAGTCATTTATGGAACGATCTGGATATAAAAAATAAAATGACTGATTAAAAGCCCCATTTTTTACCCAACTCTTATCACATTATCTCTCATCAGTGGGGTGATTAGATACCTCAGTTCTCTGGGATTGGTCTTGGCTTGGAGGTATGAGAGAACATATAGTACCAAACCAACAGGTTTGGGTGCTGTATCTCTTCTGCAGCAGAAGGAAAGGCTGGCATGTCACCCCTTCCTACTTTCATCTCCCTTGTCAAATACATCAGAGTTTGTAGTAGATGGATCAGAACTTCCCCTACTCATACGCTGTGATAAATGAAGGGGGGGGGGACTAGCTCTCTTTTATGGACACTCGGCCAGCCAGCTAGCTATAAAATCCCTCTGAGTAGCTGTTCTCTACTTGCTTTACTTGTAAAGGGTTAAAAAGTCCACAGGTAAAAAGAAAGGAGTGGACACCTGACCAAAAGAGCCAATGGGATGGCTAGAACTTTAAAAAATTGAAACAAAACTCCCCCTTGTTGTCTGTGGTTGTTCTCTGGAGAGAGGAGACACGTAGCTGCATTATTATAAGCAGCTTTAAGCCAGGTATGAGAAATCATCAGATCATACCTAGAATTACTTGGTATTCCCCCAAATATGCAAGTAGATCAGAAAATGTCTAGAAAGACACAATTAGGGTTATTTGCTTTATTTCTGTAAGGCTTGTAGATCTCCTCTGTGCTAACCCCAGATGCTTCTGTTTGCTTGTAACCTTTAAGATCAACCCCCAAGAAAGCTATTTTGGGTACTTCATTTTTGGAATTACTCCTTTAAAATCTAGCAAAAGTCTAAGTTCCAGATGTATTTTCTTCCTTTTTGTTTTTAATAAAATTTACCTTTCTTAAGAACAAAATTGGATTTTTGGTGTCCTAAGAGGTTTGTGCATATGTTGTTTAATTGCCTGGTGGCAACAGCTAATTTCCTTTGTTTTCTTTCTCAGCTCTTCCCTGAAGGGGGGTGAAAGAGCTTGAGGGTACCCCACAGGGAGGAATTCCCAAGTGCTTCTTCCTAGGTTCAAGTGGGTTTTTGCATTTCGGTGGTGGCGTTTACCAAGCCAAGGTCAGAGAAAAGCTGTAACCTTGGGAGTTTAATACAAGCCTGGAGTAGCAAGTATTAACTTAAAATCTTTGCGGGCCCCCACCTTCTGCATTCAAAGTGCCAGAGCGAGGATTCAGCCTTGACATATGCCATGGTACATGCAGCTCAGAAGTGACCACCCAAGCCCACTGGGATCTAATTTATATTTTGTAAAGAATGACATACGCAAGCAGCCATAACAAGTTCCCTTTTCTATCCCCCTCCCTCAGAGCTCAGGCTCAGATTTTTAAAGGTATTGAGGTGTTGCTGTGCTCAGCCTAAATCCCATGCTCCCTTGGAAAACGGGATTTAGTCTCCTAAATCAGTCAGGCATTGCAATGACTCAAATCCCTTTAAACAGCTGGGCCTTAGAGACAAAGTGCTGCCTTCAACTGACAGCCAGAATTTGGCCCACACTCTAAAGCAACATCTCCCACTCTGTGTCTGAAGGCTCCATCAATGCTGGGCTCACACAGCTGCCATTTTATGTAAACTGCAGGTAATCCTTGGTATTCTTGACCCAGGTTCCTAGGGCCTGGCTATGCAACGCTTTCCAAGCTTCTTGATAGTTTGCTGCAGCTTCCTTGTACTCCCAGTAGGTCTCCAACTTCTTCTCCCTGATAGGAAATGCACCACAACAATGGACAGATTTCAGTTCTCTTATTAACAGAGGTTACCTTTCCTTTTTGAACAAATACCCAACCCTGTGAGAGGCCAATCTGCACTGACTGCTCTTCCTGACACTCTTGGCAAACAGGCAGGCATATAAATACTAATCTGCAAGAGTTTTGTGGGAATAAATGGAGAGAGGTGAAAAGGCCTACAACCATCCTACCTCCGACCTGTGGACCTAGCAGACAGACTAGGCCTCTTACGAAACTGGATAAGCCTCAGGGGGATGTCACCTGCTCTCTGGAGCTTCCTAGGTTTCTGGGAAGATGGTTAAGGAGTTCTGTGCTGTGAAGGAGTTAGGGTTTCTGGACACTTCCGGATTTCTAGAAGGTCCCTGGCTCCTGAGAGGTAGCTCTGTTCAGTTTTCTCCAGGGTGGGTGTATAAATTCTGCCCAAGTATGGCCTGTTTCTACCTCTCCACTGGTTTCAAGCCTTTGGACCACCAACAGGATGGGGACACTTTGTACGAGCAGAGTGCAGCAGACAGAGTGGTGCCAGCCATGTGGGAGAGCAGCCAGGTAGAGTCAGCAGTGTGCCTTATGAGCAGATCCACATTCCAGTGGGGTGGAATTGGTCTCATTTTGCTGGAGGATGTATAGCTAAGAGCTGCCCAAGTGGCTGAAGTTCAGAATAATCTTTTTTGCACTCTAGGGCAAACACAGGCTGGTGGAACAATGGAGTCAGAGTCTTTACTCCTCTGCCTAGAATGGAGTGAAAGAGGCGCAGCAGGGCAACATAACTTTGCTTAACATGCTACTGAGATGATGCCTGTCCCACAGGCACTAGCCATGGCCAATGCATTATAAAATGAGTGGACTATGCCACAGCATGCACATGCAGAACTGCATTCAGGCATTTACAACTTAGCTTTCACATACTTCATTGCTATCCACTTTATGTTTCGTTAAATAAACCCCAAATGATTGCAATTAGTGTCTTACTGGGGACATTACCAATGAAAGACACACTGGAGCTCTGCCCTTCAGAACACATGGAAGATTATGGGTACTAACCTTCAGCACTGAGCTGCAGGCATAGAAGAGCCCTGATAGTGGTCAGCTAGCACATGGGGAAAGCAGACTTCAGGAGACACCAAAGGTCAAAGAAGGGCTCTGGACACTGCCTCACCCCCCTTACCTCTCGCCCTAACAGCTCCGATTACAACACATGGAAGCCAAGGCAACATAAAAAGTGCAGTATGGCTGATTTAGGGCATATCTACACTGCACACTCCTTATGGCAGGGTGCAGAGCACATACACTACACACGCACCCCCACAGTTCAGGTGTATGTAGCTGTGTAGGGGTGAGGTGCTGCTTCAGCAAGTAAAGAGACACCTGAACCCCTAGGGCACGTACCTTACATGGCTCTCTAGATGTGCAAGCAGATCCACCCACCTACATTGCTATTTTTAGGTGTCTTCCAGGAAGCAGCAACATGTCCCTCCAGCTCCCAGTCGGCTCTGAGCACTGCCCCTGCCTGCAGTCACCACCCCACCCCAGCTTCCAGTGGTCGTGGTTTCTGGCCAATGGGAGCTGCAGAGCCAGCACACAGGGCAGGGGCAGTGTGTGGAGTCCCCCGGCCGTCTCTCCGCTTAGGAGCCAGAGGGACATGTTGCTTCTTCCTGAGAGCCGCACGAAGCTGGAAGCCTGCCAGCCCCAGAGCAACTGGAATTTTAACGGTCCAGTCAGCACTGCTGCCAGGGTCCCTTTTCCTGCCACAGGTGTTCTGGTTGAAAACTGGACACCAGGCAAACGTAGTGTAGTGTCCCACTGCCTCCCTGGTGCTGGAGCCTTTCGCCGCCACAGGGAGCTGCCAGAGCCTTTTCCTACCACAGGGAAAGGCTCTGGCAGGGGGGCAGCAGCGGTGAAAGGCTCGCGCAGCTCCCTGCTTCCAGAGCCTTTCCCTGTTTCCTCCTCACTGTCAGAGCCTTTCACGGTCACATGTAGCTACATGCTGCAGGGTGGACACAGTCTGCTTTTCACTGCGGTATGTAGCTATGCACACCCTATGCACCACTGCCAGGAGTGTGCAGCACAGACATATCCTGAGTTTTCTCTCCCCATTCCTCCAGCACAGAGGTGGGCAAACTACGGCCCGTGGGACCATCCTGCCTGCCCGTTGAGCTCCCGGCCGGGGAGGCTAGCCCCCTCCCCCGCAGCCACACCACCGCTTGCACCCGCCCACCTCCCAGGCTTTCCAATAAGCCTGTCCTGCTGCTCTGAGCGGCATGGTGTGTGTGTGGGGGGGTGGATTGGATAAGGGACAGGAGGTCCCGGGGGGCAGTCAGGGGACGGAGAGGGGTTGGATGGGGAGGAGGTTCGGGGTGGGGAGGTCAGGAGACAGGGCGTTGGATAAGGGGTGCGGTCCTGGGGGCACAGTTAGGGATGGGGGTCCTGGGAGGGGGCAGTCAGGGGACAAGGAGCGGGGGGGAGGTTGGATGCGTCGGGGGTTCTGGGGGAGGAAGTCAGGGGCGGGAAGTGGGAGGGGGAGGATAGGGGGGTGGGGTGCCAGGCTGTTTGCAGAGGCACAGCCTTCCCTACCTGGCCCTCCATACTGTTTCGCAACCCCGATATGGCCCTCGGGCCAAAAAATTTGCCCACCCCTGCTCCAGCACATGCTACTGTCAACTAGCACAGCACACCAGCATCGCCTACTCCAAGATCCCAGCCACTAGGGAGCAACAACTGTGATGTGAAGAGAGTTCTGATTACACTTAATGGATTGTCACAGACTCATCTCTTTGGCCAGAGACTCCCCTGCACTTGCATTCACACTCCTGTATTTAAGGGGCTGTTAGTAAATTTAGGTCTCCTCATTGTTTGTGTAAATCAGTGTTATACGAGAAACGCTCACATGATCAACAGGCAAGAAAAGAGATGATCTATTCTCCTGTAGCCCCAGGCAAATCTCTGAAAAAATCTGACACATTGGCATGTGCATGTATTCAACCCTACTCTTCTCCACAGCACAAAAGCCACACCTTTGATCCATTATTCAGTTTCAAACTTTACTTTCAAGTCTTCATCCATAATTGAGATCACATATCTAGTTACTAAAGGTAACTGTGTTAACAATGTATCAGGACAAAGTACCACAAGAACATTCTGATTAAAAAATTAGAAGTATACTAAATAAACGCAATGTACATAAGTGGATTCAAAACTGGCTGACAGACCTTCAAAACGTAATTGTTAATGGGGAATTGCCCTCAAATTGGGGTGCATCCCATAGAGTCCCCAAGGGATCTGGTTTTGGGCCTGTTTATCTAATATCTTTATCAATGCTCTGGAAGAAAATATAAAATCATTCCTAGTACAGGTGATAGACTGCTGAAGCAATAAATAATGATGAAGACAGAGCAGTCATACAGAATGATCTCGACTGTTTGGTAACACAGACCTATTCAAACAAAATTCTTTTTAACACAGTGAAATGCAAGGTCATGAATCTAGGAACAAGAAATACAGGCCACACCTACAGAACAATACTCGGGGGGAACAATGCTCTGGAAAGAAGTGACAGTGTGAGAGTGCAGGGATACTACGCTTGTTAACTTCAGCTAAGCTTCTCCCTCCTCTTGCATTTGTGCTTATGTTTAACTGAAAGTTTACAAGCAAGTTTTCATAAATATAAAGGGAAGGGTAAACCCCTTTAAAATCCCTCCTGGCCAGAGGAAAAATCCTCTCACCTGTAAAGGATTAAGAAGCTAAAGGTAACCTCGCTGGCACCTGACCAAAATGACTAATGAGGAGACAAGAAACTTTCAAAAGCTGGGAGGAGGGAGAAAAACAAAGGATCTGTGTCTGTCCGTATGATGCTTGGAGTCTTAGAACTTAGTAAGTAATCTAGCTAGGTATGAGTTAGATTATGATTTCTTTAAATGGCTGAGAAAATAGCTGTGCTGAATAGAATGAATATTCCTGTCTGTGTGTCTTTTTTGTAACTTAAGGTTTTGCCTAGAGGGATTCTCTGTGTTTTGAATCTAATTACCCTGTAAGGTATTCACCATCCTGATTTTACAGAGGTGATTCTTTTTTTACTTCTATTAAAAGTCTTCTTGTAAGGAACCTGAATGCTTTTTCATTGTTCTAAGATCCAAGGGTTTGGGTCTGTGGTCACCTATGCAAATTGGTGAGGATTTTTACCAAACCTTCCCCAGGAAGTGGAGTGCAAGGGTTGGGAGGATTTTGGGGGGGAAAGTCGTTTCCAAACTACATTTCTTCAGGAACCCAGATAAAGTTTGGTGGTAGCGGTGGAAGTCCAAGGGTAAAATAGTTCGTACCTTGGGGAAGTTTTAACTTAAGCTGGTAAAAGTAAGCTTAGGGGGTTTTCATGCAGGGCCCCACATCTGTACCCTACAGTTCAGAATGGGGAAGGAACCTTGACACAAGTTTTGAAAAATTTACTCAAACCTATTACCCAGAGAACTAAGCCCACCAGCCATAATGAAAGAAACCTATGCTGCCCTATCCCCAAGGCCTCACGCCCTGCAATTTAAAGGAATTGGTAATCAGAGTCCCTGGAGCAAACAAGCTCTCCACAGGAGAGGAGTTGCAATTAAATATAGTGTGCATAGACATCCCCCAGGTGAGAGGCAGAGAGGGGAAGAAAAAGGAAAGTACAGTTGAAGAGGTAGGTGAACCAGGATGGCATGGAGTCCCAAAGACCAAGGCGGCAATGCTGTTAGGGAGGAGGGACTGATCAATCATCATAAGTAGCAGAAAGACCTGGGAACAGACAAGGGACCCATGGACTTAACCCAGAGGAGGCAGTTAGTGACTTTGGAAAAAAATGTGTCAATGGAGTAATGGGGGTAGATTGCAAGGGATCAAGAAGGAAATCAGAGAAATGAAGGCAGGAACTTAGGAGGCAAAGTGGGGAGGAGGAAGAGAAGATGGACTGATGGCTATAAGAAAGTGGAGTCTAGGGAGCGTAAGGTAGGAGATACCAGGATGCACTTGAACGCAGAAGAAAAGGAGTTGGTGAGGCAGGCAGACAGACAAGGGATTGGGGAGAAAGACAGATAAACAAATGAGAGTCAGGAGGGATGGTTTGACAGCTTGGAAATCAATAGAAAAATTCCACTCTGAATCAGAGCCCAGAGTGAAGGAAGAGAATATGTTGTGAAGAGTGGCACGAAGTGGAAGTGGAGGGGGAACAGTGGTTTGAAGTTACCCGCTATAGTGTTTGGTCAGTAGCAGGAAAGCAGCAGGGCAGGCTGAGTGGAGAGCTAGGTCCCCCTGCTGTACACACTAAGCTTGTATAGCCTGTATCAGAGACACTCGTATCTGTGTGTCTGCTGAACTGTGCCACAAGGAAAAGTCCAGAGACAGAAAATGATAAAAGGACAAAAATGCCACAGGAAATTACAAAACCACAGGAATCCTGAAAAGGCTTGAGGTGAAAGAGTGTTATGTAAGCAGCACATGGCCAGCCTTCCAATCACGCAGCAGCATGTCCCCAATGCACCACACAAACCCAGCTCCTACCATCCCAGTTATGAAGAAGTCACGTTGGACAAACAACTGAAGTAGAGCTCCCCCTGCAATGCTGTGGCTTAAAGGACAAATCCTTGGATGTTTAAAACATGTACATATCCAGCAGAAGTGGGGAGGTGGTATTGCCTCTCTCTACTCGAATAATGTTCCACTTTTCTTGTCCACACTTCAAAAAGATGTTGAAAAACTGGAGAGGGCTCAGAGGGGGTACAAAAATGATTCAGGGTCTAAAAGAAATCCAAGTAAGAGATTTAAAGAGTTCAGTCTGTTCAGCTCATCAAATAGAAGGTTGAGGGGCAACTTGATCACAGTCCAGAAGTATCTACATGAGGAGAAGATTTTTCAGGGATCTTTAAGCCTTCTGACAAAAGCATAAATGAAATCCAATGGGGGGAGTTGAAAAATCCTAACTGGAAATAAGACCGTTTTTTCCAACAATTGGGATATTTAACCTTTGGAACAGATTAACTATGGATGTGGTAGATTCACCATCACTTGGAATCTTGAAATCAAGATTAAATGTCTCTTTCTAACATATATGATCTAGAGTTCAACCAGAAGTTATGAGCTTGATGCAGCAGTGGTGGATGGAGTTCTATGCCCTGTGGTATTATATACAGGTCAGACTACAGGTCATACAGAATGGTCCCTTATGGCTTAAAAACCTATGCATTGCTTTCTTTAGTAACATAGTAACAAACTCTATTAGAGTTCTTTGAAGGGGTCCAGTGGACATAGTGTACTTAGATTTCCAGAAAGCCTTTGATAAGGTCCCTCACCAAAGGCTCTTATGTAAATTAAGTTGTCATGGGATAAGAGGGAAGATCCTTTCATGGATTGAGAACTGGTTAAAAGACAGGGAACAAAGGGTAGGAATAAATGGTAAATTTTCAGAATGGAGAGGGGTAACTAGTGGTGTTCCCAAGGGTCAGTCCTAGGACCAATCCTATTCAACCTATTCATAAATAATCTGGAGAAAGGGGTAAACAGTGAGGTGGCAAAGTTTGCAGATGATACTAAACTGCTCAAGATAGTTAAGACCAAAGCAGACTGCGAAGAACTTCGAAAAGATCTCACAAAACTAAGTGACTGGGCAACAAAATGGCAAATGAAATTTAATGTGGATAAATGTAAAGTAATGCACATTGGAAAAAATAACCCCAGCTATACATACAGTATGATGGGGGCTAATTTAGTTACACCTAATCAGGAGAAAGATCTTGAAGTCATTGTGGATAGTTCTCTGAAGACATCCATGCAGTGTGCAGCGGCAGTCAAAAAAGCAAACGGGATGTTAGGAATCATTAAAAAAGGGATAGACAATAAGACAGAGAATATCTTATTGCCCTTATATAAATCTATGGTACGCCCACATCCCCTCATCTCAAAAAAGATATACTAGCATTAGAAAAGGTTCAGAAAAGGGCAACTAAAATGATAAGGGGTTTGGAATGGATCACATATGAGGACAGATTAAAGAGGCTAGGACTTTTCAGCTTGTAAGAGGAGACTAAGGGGGGATATGATAGAGGTATATAAAATCATAAGTGGTGTGGAGAAAGTGAATAAGGAAAAGTTTTTTACTAGTTCCCATAATATAAGAACTAGGAACCATCAAATGAAATTAATGGGTAGCAGGTTTAAAACAAATAAAAGAAAGTTCTTCTTCACTCAGCCCACAGTCAACCTGTGGAACTCCTTGCCTGAGGCGGTTGTGAAGGCTAGGACTATAATAGGGTTTAAAAGAGAACTAGATAAATTCATAGAGGTTAAGTCCATTAATGGCTATCAGCCAGGATTGGTAAGGAATGGTGTCCCTAGACTCTGTTTGTCAGAGGGTGGAGATGGATGGCAGGAGAGAGATCACTGATCATTACCCATTAGGTTCACTCCCTCTGGGGCACCTGGCATTGGCCACTGTCGATAAGACAGGATACTGGGCTGGATGGACCTTTGGTCTTGCCCAGTATGGCCATTCTTATGTTCTTATAATGAAATTGCCACTAAGTAAGAGTTTCTGCTTTTATTAAAAGTCTCTATGCATAAAACAGATACAGCCCATGAAGCAGACATGCAAGCTGTTCACACTGGCCCCCACTCCCCATGGGCCTTCTCTGTGACCTGAAGGGAAAAGCGTTTAGCTCTTGGACTTCTCTCTACTGACACTAGTGCCTTTACTGGCAATTAGTAACAGCTACAACAGTGGTTTTTGTGATGTGGACACCTGCGCACTAGGAAATGCACTGAGACCCACCTAATTATTTCACAGATACTAAACAGTGGCTAATTATCACCACTGGTTTCTGTCTGTGCCAACACTGGCTGGATTTTAACCCAATTATTTCTCATCCTTGCTCACCTGAACTAGCAAGTCCCCCAAAAACTTTTTCATATCCTGGTCTCACTTGAATACAAGAGGTACCATTACTGCTAACTTACCAACTGGGTAAGAAAGCACATACTGCACTTGCCAATATCCAAATGTTGTAGCCTTAAAAAGCCAAATTGTAATGCTGATCCCAGCAGTAATCAAATTCCCTTATATTGGCAGCCTCTGGTTTCATTAGAGCCACTCTTGGAATCTGTTGAGATTCTCCTTATAACCAATCAGAAAGAGTAATTTCTCACCTGAGAGATTCTGGCAGATTCTCCTGTGAAATACTAGCCATCAGCCTTTGGAATACATGGAAAAGTTCCACCTTACAGATCCGGGACCTAAGAAGAAGAAGAAACTCAATTCAAATCATCAGCCGTAGAACAATTAAAACAGCAGTTTTGCTGTAGACGCCTGTCTCATTAGGCCTACAGCAATGATGGATAATTTGCTCCTTCCCTCAATTATAAATGCTTTGCCTAGGATAATTTTACAAACAACTAGCCACCTCCCAGAGTCTTGTACATCTAGAACTGCTCTCAGGGGGAAGAAGAGGATGCCACAAGAAAGGAGCTTTTAAACAAATGCACTTTTATTTGTTTGTAAAACCTTGAATAGTTTTACAGATGAGGTTGATATGTTGGAGAAAATGGTCCCCTACTTCTATGCCTTGTGGAGGTGACAGTAACTAACTTCACTTACTAGAAAAGTCTGGTTAGTTATAAACACTATCTTCTATGAATTTTTTTAGGGCGTTTACAAAGTTACTCCCCGTTCAAATGGTGGTAATTTTATAAATATTTAGAAAGAGGCCATAATGATAAAATACAACTACAATTAGCAGTTCTGTAGGTTTCTGAGATAATTTAGAGTTGGTTTTCTAATTATAGTTTTAAATTTTCAAATAATGAGTTTGCTAGAGAAGTGAAAGGAGCGAAATGAGGAGAAAGGAAGGGTCATGGAAAGCCAAAAGGGAGAGGTAGTCATTCATACAATCACCTTAGAACAGCCATAGGCCAGTATACCCTGTCAAAGACAACAGTGGGATACAAAATTCTGATTCACATTTCTATAGTATCAGGAGCATTTTCTGGCTGCGTTCAGTAGTGTCATGGGAATCTGGAATGGTATGCTTACTTTTACAATTCACATGAGAACAGCCCAGACAAAGACCCTTTATTAATTTCTTGAAGGATGTAAAGGGATCCGAAACTATTTAACTTCTGCTGCTCCGTCTGAGCTCTCCACTCTCCTGTCCCTTCACTTGAAGTGATACATTGATAAAGAGCTACACTGTCCAAGAGGCAAGCTGTAAAGCTGTTCTAGCTAGTGCTATGTCAGACTACAGAGGGGACATTTCAATATCCCCACAGCATCCTGTACATGAGATTGTGCCCCTGCCAGCCCACATCCATCTCAGAGACGAGGGGCTCAGCACCAAACATCAAGCAAGAGAACAACCCACAAGACTTTGACAGAACTGCCAACGATTACATTATTTATCATGAATAAAAACCCTCAGTAAGACAGATGGGGGGGAAGGGGATAAAAATCCTGCGCTGCCTCACAGGGGTGCCAGGTAGACACACTCAGTACTGGCTGTGAGACACTCTGATGTTATGGTGGTGCAACATTGAAAGGCCCATGAGTAAATAAGGAAAGTGAGTGCCATTTGAAAATTATGATTTATAAGGAAGGCCTAGAAGGTGGAGTTTTTTAAATAGTTTGTTTCCTGACAATTTTTTAACCTTAGAAATAGCAGGAATATCCAGTCTTCTCTTTCCTGTTTTTGCCAGAAGACTTTTTGGAGACCTGGGTAAGTAGAATGGGGAATGCCTTCAGCCTTAAATGAATGCTTAGAATATTGAGCCTTTAACAAAGATATTTTATTCTGTTTGGTGGTTTGGTTAATTTTCATTAAGAAAAGCCAACCAAAAAAAAACAAACAACCCAGACTGTATAAAACTGCTTCCTCCTTCAGTTAATCAGGTTTTACTTCCTTGGTATCTGTTACGTTGTAATCCTAAATGCCATAAAGAGCCTAGTATATAATTTTAGTAATAACAGTCATCCATAAAGTCTTACAGGAAAAACAGTAGACAAGACATGAATTTCTAATGGAACAAACTAAGCCTTTACGTTGGAGCTTTAGTCACAAAGAAAGAAAAGAGTATACACCCCTTTGCAATCCACACTGGATTTTTTTTTCCAAATGTGTTAAATTAGTGCAGATGAAAAGAGTCCTACTTAACAGATATAGCATGGAGCACAGAACAGATATAGCATGGAGCACAGCCTTGTAAGCTTCCCTCACACCATCCATCAGTTCACCCATTCAGGATGACAGGTTTCAGAGTAACAGCCGTGTTAGTCTGTATTCAAAAAGAAAAGGAGTACTTGTGGCACCTTAGAGACTAACCAATTTATTTGAGCATGAGCTTTCGTGAGCTACAGCTCACTTCATCGGATGCATACCGTGGAAACTGCAGCAGACTTTATATCCCCCTCATCCAGGTTTTCTCACATCCCCCCCACCCCCATACACACACAAACTCACTCTCCTGCTGGTAATAGCTCATCCAAACTGACCACTCTCCAAGTTTAAATCCAAGTTAAACCAGAACATCTGGGGGGGGGGGTAGGAAAAAACAAGAGGAAATAGGCTACCTTGCATAATGACTTAGCCACTCCCAGTCTCTATTTAAGCCTAAATTAATAGTATCCAATTTGCAAATGAATTCCAATTCAGCAGTTTCTCGCTGGAGTCTGGATTTGAAGTTTTTTTGTTTTAAGATAGCGACCTTCATGTCTGTGATTGCGTGACCAGAGAGATTGAAGTGTTCTCCGACTGGTTTATGAATGCTATAATTCTTGACATCTGATTTGTGTCCATTTATTCTTTTACGTAGAGACTGTCCAGTTTGACCAATGTACATGGCAGAGGGGCATTGCTGGCACATGATGGCATATATCACATTGGTGGATGTGCAGGTGAACGAGCCTCTGATAGTGTGGCTGATGTGATTAGGCCCTGTGATGGTGTCCCCTGAATAGATATGTGGGCACAATTGGCAACGGGCTTTGTTGCAAGGATAAGTTCCTGGGTTAGTGCTTCTGTGGAACCCAGGAACTTGGAGAGTGGTCAGTTTGGATGAGCTATTACCAGCAGGAGAGTGAGTTTGTGTGTGTATGGGGGTGGGGGGGATGTGAGAAAACCTGGATTTGTGCTGGAAATGGCCCACCTTGATTATCATGCACATTGTAGGGAGAATGGTCACTTTGGATGAGCTATTACCAGCAGGATAGTGAGTTTGTGTGTGTGGTTTTTGGGAGGGGGATGAGGGGGTGAGAGAACCTGGATTTGAGCAGGAAATGGCCCAACTTGATTATCATGCACATTGTGTAAAGAGTTGTCACTTTGGATGGGCTATCACCAGCAGGAGAGTGAATTTGTGTGGGGGGGTGGAGGGTGAGAAAACCTGGATTTGTGCTGGAAATGGCCCAACCTGATGATCACTTTAGATAAGCTATTACCAGCAGGAGAGTGGGGTGGGAGGAGGTATTGTTTCATATTCTCTGTGTATATATAAAGTCTGCTGCAGTTTCCACGGTATGCATCCGATGAAGTGAGCTGTAGCTCACGAAAGCTCATGCTCAAATAAATTGGTTAGTCTCTAAGGTGCCACAAGTACTCCTTTCCATTCAGGATGAGAGGTTAATTCAACCTCCATAGTCCATTCAGTTCTTGACCTCTCTGCTCTGACTTTATTGCAATTATATAAAGTGCACTTTTCCACAGTTCTAGGAGCAGGTATTATTATTTAATGTGTTTATTACGGCAGTGCCAAAGGGCCCGCCAAGAACAGAACTAGGCACTGTACAAACACAGAGCAGCAGACAGTCCCTGCGCTGAAGAACTTACAGTGTAACTAGACTAGACTGACAAAAGGTGGGGTGAGGCATAGAACACACCAACAGAGTGAGCAATGTGATGACACCAAACAGCATGCTAGTTCCACCTTTAGGGAGGAGGAGGAGGTGAAGAAGGCAGGTAAAGGGGCTACTTAAGAGGAGATAAGCTAAAGGGAAAGAAAAGGGAAGGGGGTGAGGGGGACAGGGCAGGGGGGAAGAGGGTAAGAGGGGCAGATGTGGAGTGACGATGAGGTGAGGAGACTGAGGGATGGATGGAACAAGCAGCCAATCAGCACAGAGCAGGAAGAGTCCAATGAAAACTCCAGAAAGATCTAAGAGTCCATATGTCTCTGGCTGGTTCCTCTCACTGTACAAACAAACAATTAGTACAAAATGTGCAAACAATTTACAAAAATACTTACAAACATCAAATAGGCTCATCTACATTTATTAATATTGTACCAAATACCACACTTCTAAGTTAAAACTATAAAGCTCTTCTTGGTCTTCCTGTTCCTAGAGAGGAGATGGAAACATTGTACAGTGGACTTTTAATAAAGGTAGACAGCAATTCTAAGTCAAGGAGATTTTTCTCCTGGAAGCATGGCATCTTGTCTTAGTGTCTCCTTCAGAAAGACTAAATCTAGGACTCTCCTCCCCGGCACCTCATTCACTACTGCTCAGTTCCCAGCCCATGGGAAAACAGACAGGCCATGCAAGGCACCAGTTAATGAATTGGTGATGTGGACAATGGACTACTGTACCAGAACACGGCGAAGACTGCCAACTATTTTCCCATTTATCTGCGGGGTGGGTCTACATGCTCAGGGTCTAACTGATCACCATATTTGGGGTCAGAAAGGAATTTTCCTCCAGGTCAGATTGGCTGAGACCGTGGGGGCTTTTCGACTTCCCCAGCAGCCTGGGGCACGTGCAGGTTTAAACTAGCGTAAATGCTGAATTCTCTGTAACTTGAAGTCTTTAAACCATGATTTGAGGACTTCAGTAACTCGGTTAGAGATCTATTTCAGGCGTGGGGAAGGTTCTGTGGCCTGTGCTGTACAGGAGGTCAGACTAGATGATCACAATAGTCCCTTCTGATCTTAAAGTCTATGAGTCTTCTTTCAAACAGGCTACTGAACAAGCTACAACTTTTGGTTGTCACTCACCTGACCTGGAATTCAGCAACCCATAGGCAAAAGTCTCTATATCCCATCATCAATTCTGAGATATCACATCCCAACTTATCAGCATTTTCGATATGTCAATCCCCAGACACATTCATATTACAGAAACCAGCAGTCCTGTCCACAGTAGTGGAATTTTTCAAAAGTTTTTCAAAGACACATTATTAAGGGCACAAGAGCAAACTATCCCATTGTGTAAGAAAGATAGGAAGTATGGCAAGAGACCACCCTGGCTAAACCAGGACCTAAACCTAAAAAGAGTCCTACAAAAAGTGGAAACTCAGTCAAATTACAAATGATTTATATAAACAAATAACACAAGTATGTAGGGACAAAATTAGAAAAACCAAGGCATGAAACGAGATCAAACTAGCTAGGGACATAAAAGGAAACAAGAAAACATTCTACAAATGCATTAGAAGCAAGAGGAAGATCAAGGACAGAGTAGGCCCATTACTCAATGATGGGGGAAAGACAATAACAGAAAATGTGGAAATGGCAGAGGTGCTTAATGACTTCTTTGTTTCAGTTTTCAGCAAGAAGGGTGGTGGCGACTGGATATCTAAACATAGTGAATGCCAGTGAAAATGAGGTAGGATCAGAGTCTAAGATAGGGAAAGAACAAGTCAAAAATTACTTAGACAAATTAGAAGTCTTCAAATCACCAGGGCCTGAAGAAATGCATCTTAGACTACTCAAGGAGTTGACTGAGGAGATATCTGAGCCATTAGCAATTATCTTTGAAAAGTCATGGAAGATGGGAGACATTCCAGAAGACTAGAAAAGGGCAAATATAGTGCCCATCTATGAAAAGGAAAATAAGGACAACCCAGGGAATTACAGACCAGTCAGCTTAACTTCTGTACCTGAAAAGATAACAGAGCAAATAATTAAGTAATCAATTTGCAAACACCTAGAAGACAATAAGGTGATAAATAACAGTTAGCATGGATCTGTCAAGAACAAATAGTGTCAAACCAACCTGATAGCTTTCTTTGACACGGTAACAAGCCTTGTAGATAGGGGGGAAGCAGTAGATGTGGTATATCTTGACTTTAGTAAGTCTTTTGATACTGTCTCACATGACCGTCTCATAAACAAACTAGGGAAATACAACCTAGATGGAGCTACTATAAGGTGGGTGCATAACCGGTTGGAAAATCGTTCCAAGAGAGTAGTTATCAGTGGTTCACAGTCATGCTGGAAAGGCATAACGAGCGGGGTCCCGCAGGAATTGGTTCACGGTCTGGTTCTGTTCAATATCTTCATCAATGATTTAGATAATGGCGTAGAGAGTACACTTATAAAGTTTTTGGACGAGACCACGCTGGGAGGGGTTGCAAGTGCTTTGGAGGATAGGATTAAAATTCAAAATGATCTGGACAAACTGGAGAAATGGTCTGAAGTAAACAGGATGAAATTCAATAAGGACAAATGGAAAGTACTCCACTTAGGAAGGATCAGTTGCACACATACAAAATAGGAAATGACTGCTTAGGAAGGAGTACTGTGGAAAGAGATCTGGGGGTCATAGTGGATCACAAGCTAAATATGAGGCAACAGTGTCACACTGTTGCAAAAAAAGCAAACATCATTCTGCGATGTTGTAGCGGGGTAGTCACCCTGCTCTGTCCCTGAAGGGGTTAAAACAGCCTTGGGAGAGGGCTGCCCTGGAGAGCGCTGCGGCTGGGGGAAGAGAAGTGAGAACAGCTGGGAGAAGCTCAGTAAGTAGCTGACCAAAGCTGTGGCCAGCTCAATCAGGGTGCAGATGGCCCTTATAAGAGGGCTGTGGGCCAGAAGCAAGAGGAGTCTCACTCTGCCCTGGAGTAGGAAGGGCTAGCTGCCTGAGAATGAGGTGCCTGAAGCGGAGCAGTGCTGGGGAAAAGGACAAGAGGAGCTAGGGAGCTCCAGCCTGGTAAATCCTCAGGCTGCAGGGCCTTGGGAAAGGCCTACAAAGGTACTGGGGCTGCAGAGGGGCAGCCTGGGAATAGGCAGAGGCAGCTGGTCCTAACCCCTTGCCAATGATGAGTGGCCATTACAGACTGCAGTCTGCCCCAGTGAGCGGGAGCTAGATGATGATTGGCAGTAGCCACTGAGGCAAGGTGGGTTTAGAGGTTTGGGGGCTCTCCTGGGAGGCGAGACCCAGAGCGTGGGGGCACTGCCAGGGGGCAGGACCCCAAGGTGAAGGGGCACCAGGGTCCGGGAGGGACACGGGGGGCGAGGAGCAGGCGAGAAACCAGCCTGCAGAGGGCGCTCCTTCTGCTGGAGAGCTAATTCTTGAGAGCAGGAGGCTCCGCGCTGGTGAGTCGCCCCGCTACAGATGTATTCACAGGAGTACTGTAAGCAAGACACAAGAAGTAATTCTTCCACTCTACTCTGCGCTGATTAGGCCTCAACTGGAGTACTGTGTGCAGTTCTGGGTGCCACATTTCAGGAAACATGTGGACAAATTGGAGAAAGTCCAGAGAAGAGCAACAAAAATTATTAACAGGTTTCAGAGTAACAGCCGTGTTAGTCTGTATTCGCAAAAAGAAAAGGAGTACTTGTGGCACCTTAGAGACTAACCAATTTATCTGAGCATAAGCTTTCGTGAGCTACAGCTCACTTCATCGGATGCATACTGCGGAAGCTGCAGAAGACATTATATACACAGAGACCATGAAACAATACCTCCTCCCACCCCACTCTCCTGCTGGTAATAGCTTATCTAAAGTGATCACTCTCGTAACAATGTGTACGATAATCAAGTTGGGCCATTTCCAGCACAAATCCAGGTTTTCTCACCCTCCGCGCCCCCCCCCCCCACACACAAACTCACTCTCCTGCTGGTAATAGCTCATCCAAACTGACCACTCTCCAAGTTTAAATCCAAGTTAAACCAGAACATCTTGCGGGGGGGGGGGGTAGGAAAAAACAAGAGGAAATAGGCTACCTTGCATAATGACTTAGCCACTCCCAGTCTCTATTTAAGCCTAAATTAATAGTATCCAATTTGCAAATGAATTCCAATTCAGCAGTTTCTCGCTGGAGTCTGGATTTGAAGTTTTTCTGTTTTAAGATAGCGACCTTCATGTCTGTAATTGCGTGACCAGAGAGATTGAAGTGTTCTCCGACTGGTTTATGAATGTTATAATTCTTGATATCTGATTTGTGTCCATTTATTTTTTTTACGTAGGGTGAGAAAACCTGGATTTGTGCTGGAAATGGCCCACCTTGATTATCATACACATTGTAAGGAGAGTGATCACTTTAGATAAGCTATTACCAGCAGGAGAGTGGGGTGGGAGGAGGTATTGTTTCATGGTCTCTGTGTATATAATGTCTTCTGCAGTTTCCACAGTATGCATCCGATGAAGTGAGCTGTAGCTCACGAAAGCTTATGCTCAAATAAATTGGTTAGTCTCTAAGGTGCCACAAGTACTCCTTTTCTTTTTGCGAATACAGACTAACACAGCTGTTACTCTGAAACCTGTCATTATGCAAGGCACTGCATTTAGCCGTATGGAGTGGAAATCTATCAACTGCATGAAAAAACTTGTACAGATACAGACAGACATCATCTTCCTTTCCAAATGCAAACAGATGGACATCGTACCAAAAGGACTGAAGGTAAAAAATCCATTACAATCTACATACCACACAGACTATGCTGACAGCTTGTGCCACATGCTCTCAAAGAAACTGCGGAATCACCTGATCAACATCCTCTACAGCAAACAGGGAAAGATTAAGAATGAGCTCTCAGAATTGGATACTCTCATAAAAAAACAACCTTCCACACAAACTTCCTCATGGCTGGAATTTACTAAAACTAGACAAGCCATTTACAACGCACACTTTGCTTCTCTACAAAAGA
Organism: Eretmochelys imbricata; assembly: GCF_965152235.1. Classification (NCBI taxonomy): domain Eukaryota; kingdom Metazoa; phylum Chordata; order Testudines; family Cheloniidae; genus Eretmochelys; species Eretmochelys imbricata. Next base: position 43,781,364 of record NC_135583.1, on the reverse strand, counting down.
AAAAGGACACTAAACTTTCTAAACTACTACATGCTACAAGGGGCCACAGCAATGGTTCCCTCAACCCACCCAGCAATATTGTTAACCTATCCAACTATACTCTCAGCCCAGCAGAAGAAGCTGTCCTATCTCGGGGCCTCTCCTTCTGCCCGTCCACCCCCACGAACATGATACAGTTCTGTGGTGACCCAGAATCCTATTTTCGACGTCTCCGACTCAAGGAATATTTCCAAAATACCTCTGAACAACATACTAATCCACAGAGGCCTCTCTACCAACATTACAAAAAGAAGGATTCTAGGTGGACTCCTCCTGAAGGTCGAAACAGCAGACTGGACTTCTACATAGAATGCTTCCGCCGACGTGCACGGGCTGAAATTGTGGAAAAGCAGCATCACTTGCCCCATAACCTCAGCCGTGCAGAACACAATGCCATCCACAGCCTCAGAAACAACTCTGACATCATAATCAAAAAGGCTGACAAAGGAGGTGCTGTTGTCATCATGAATAGGTCGCAACATGAACAAGAGGCTGCTCGGCAGCTCTCCAACACCACTTTCTACAAGCCATTACCCTATGATCCCACTGAGAGTTACCAAAAGCAACTACAGCATTTGCTCAAGAAACTTCCTGAAAAAGCACAAGATCAAATCCGCACAGACACACCCCTGGAACCCCGACCTGGGATATTCTATCCATAAACCTGGAAATCCTGGGCGCCCCATCATCTCAGGCATTGACACCCTGACAGCAGGATTGTCTGGCTATGTAGACTCCCTCCTCAGGCCCTACGCTACCAGCACTCCCAGCTACCTTCGAGACACCACTGACTTCCTGAGGAAACCACAATCCATCGGCGATCTTCCTGATAACACCATCCTGGCCACTATGGATGTAGAAGCCCTCTACACCAACATTCCACACAAAGATGGACTACAAGCCGTCAAGAACACTATCCCCGATAATGTCACGGCTAACCTGGTGGCTGAACTTTGTGACTTTGTCCTTACCCATAACTATTTCACATTTGGGGACAATGTATACCTTCAGATCAGCGGCACTGCTATGGGTACCCGCATGGCCCCACAGAATGCCAACATTTTTATGGCTGACTTAGAACAATGCTTCTTCAGCTCTCGTCCCCTAATGCCCCTACTCTACTTCTGCTACACTGATGACATCTTCATCATCTGGACCCACGGAAAAGAAGCCCTTGAGGAATTCCACTATGATTTCAACAATTTCCATCCCACCATCAACCTCAGCCTGGTCCAATCCACACAAGAGATCCACTTCCTGGACACTACAGTGCTAATAAGCGATGGTCACATAAACACCACCCTATACCGGAAACCTACTGACGCTGTTCCTACCTACATGCCTCCAGCTTTCACCCTGACCACACCACACGATCCATTGTCTACAGCCAAGCTCTGCGATACAACCGCATTTGCTCCAACCCCTCAGACAGAGACAAACACCTACAAGATCTCTATCAAGCATTCTTACAACTACAATATCCACCTGCGGAAGTGAAGAAACAGATTGATAGAGCCAGAAGAGTTTCCAGAAGTCACCTACTACAGGACAGGCCTAACAAAGAAAATAACAGAACGCCACTAGCCGTCACTTTCAGCCCCCAACTAAAACCCCTCCAACGCGTTATTAAGGATCTACAACCTATCCTGAAGGATGACCCAACACTCTCACAAATCTTGGGAGACATGCCAGTCCTTGCCTACAGACAGCCCCCCAACCTGAAGCAAATACTCACCAACAACCACATATCACACAACAGAACCACCAACCCAGGAACCTATCCTTGCAACAAAGCCCGTTGCCAACTGTGCCCACATATCTATTCAGGGGACACCATCACAGGGCCTAATAACATCAGCCACACTATCAGAGGCTCGTTCATCTGCACATCCACCAATGTGATATATGCCATCATGTGCCAGCAATGCCCCTCTGCAGTTTCCACAGTATGCATCCAATGAAGTGAGCTGTAGCTCACGAAAGCTCATGCTCAAATAAATTGGTTAGTCTCTAAGGTGCCACAAGTACTCCTTTTCTTTTTTTAAAAATTATTAAAGGTCTAGAAAACATGACCTATGTGGGAAGATTGAAAAAAATTGGGTTTGTTTAGTCTGGAGAAGAGAAGACAGAGGGGACATAACAGTTTTCAAGTACATAAAAGGTTGTTACAAGTAGGAGGGAGAAAAATTGTTGTTCTTAACCTCTGAGGATAGGACAAGAAGCAACGGGCTTGAAATTTCAGCAGTTTAGATTGGACATTAGAAAAAACATCCTAACTGTCAGAGTGGTTAAGAACTGAAATAAATTGCCCAGGGAGGCTGTGGAATCTCCATCATTGGGGATTTTTAAGAGCAGGTTGGACAAACACCTGTCAGAAATGGTCTAGATAATACTTAGTCCTGCCTTGAGTGCAGGGGACTGGACTAGATGACCTCTCGAGGTCCCTTCCAGTTCTATGATTCTATAGGAAATTTCATAGGAAGTTTGTCATTCCAAACTGGACAGGACAAAACAGCAATTTCTTCTTAAAAAGTGCAGCCTGGAGGACAGAGGTCAGCTTCTATTTTTGACATGTTAATGAACACAGAAGAGCAACTATCATGGGAAAAAGAAAGACAGAAGTGCTAGAAATAAACCACAAGTGTTCCAGCTTCCAATAAAGTGATTACACTTCACACAAAGCGGGCAGAAATAAGATTTGCAGCCTGCAAGGGAAAACACACATCTCAAACAAGTGCAACCACGGAAATCAATTACTCCAACAATAAAGGAAGCATTGGAACAATCCTCACTGAAAAGACGATGGCCACATGTGAAAATTTTATCAAATAACAGGCTCATCTCCTACCCAATAACCAGGATGGAGGCCCCTGCCTTCTGCTAGGCAGAGAATGACAATTTAGTCTACATCAACAAAAGATTCTGGTTTCATATAAAAATATCCCCCCTTGTTTTAATTATTAGAAAAATTTTATTAGGCAAAGGTAACAAACATCCCAGTGAAGGGGCTAAGCCTATAAAACACAGGCCCCGCCTATACTCTCTATCTTGTGCAGTAGGAACATGGTCTGGGATGGAACAAAAGTGGGGATTTCTTCCCCATCCCTTAACTCCTTCTCGATGCCCGCAGTCCCTACACACCACATTCTATGTCAAAAAGAAAGAGAGGGGGGAACATACACTGATAAGAATACACTCCCAAAGAGACATCACAAGCCCTTACTACCACCACACCTGGTCTGGTAACTTCCGATTCCTTTCTTTGTTGTTCCCTGCTTGAAGCCATTTGAGGTGACATCTAGAGGTTGCTCAGGGACAGCACTCCAGCTGATAGCTGGGGAAAAAAAGATCATGAACAAGTCGATTCTCAGCAGAAAATCAAAACTCTCAATACTGCAAAACAGAAGGGTTTGTGATGACAACATACCACTATCCAGACTAATTCAGGTAAACTTGAAAGATTACAATGCTAGTGGCATATTCATTTCAGTCTCATCAGGGATGAGTCTGGAGTTTCATAGGGAAACATTTCAATTAAACATTCCTTCACTTCCCAATAACCCACTAGACTCCCAGGATAGACATTAAAATTAGAGATGGCAAAGACCAATCATGTATTCTAGGGGCAGATTTTCAAAGGTATATAAGAACCTAAAGATGCTGATAGGCACCTAGTGGGATTTTCAGAAGCACCTATTTACATCTTTAGACACCTAAATACCTTTAACATCTGGCCCTTAGTCTCTCTTCCCCACAAGGCAGGAGAGTTCCCTCCAATATATTCTGTCATGTTTTGGCTAAACACATTTTAAGTGTCCCAGACAACAAGGCTTCCCCTTGCTTTGCTAGAGATATTAGATTGTGGAATATTCCATCTCATGCCAAAGTTTTGCATACTAGTCAGCCTATATTCCTGCTGCTGTCTCCCCCCACCCCACCCCTATGCCACCCTAAATAATCCATCAACCTTTTTCCACACTTATACCTTTCAAATATCGGTAGACATATCCTTAAAAGTTATATCAGAAATTAGAGAACAAATAAAGGCTCAGCAGAAGAGCAGGGAAGAGCTGATATTTATCTATCCCTCTCTCCTATACTTTGTCTGTTTCTACTCATCTTAGATTGTAAAGTCTCTGGTGCCAGGACTATATATTCCTATAAGGGCTGAAAGTGCTTAGCACTGTGTGGGTACTATTGTAATATAAATACATAAATAATAATAATAAACACTAACAATAACATATCCAATTTATCATTGCATAAACTAGCTACAGCTCCTTTACCCTCTCCTTACAAATCTCTACAACCTCATGATAAATTATTTTTGTTCATCTCTGAATTCCCTCTTTTTCGGTCTTCCTGGTAACATGGCACAGGTGCAGTTGTATCAAGCAGCATATGGAGAGCCCATTGCTGCTCAGCTCCATGATACAATGCCTCTGTGGGATCAGCTTAAAATTGCACTGTTTTTTTAGCCACTGTATTGCACTGCAAAAAATTCGAGTCTGATTTGTAGTCCATTCCCACCTTGGGTCTCTTTCAGCATTATTGCTTCTAAGGTTCCTCTGTTCCACTGTTACCTGTGTTTCAGATTATCTTTTCCCAGATGAATCAGCTGCATTTTTCCAAGAGAAATCTCATTTTGTTATTTCCTACAAATGTTTCTAATCTCTCTCTATTGTAATTATTTTGAGCCCTTATCACCATAGTAGCTAAATATATTCCTCACTGGTATTTGCAATATCCTCCAATTTAGTGAATGTTATTAATATACTGTTTCTTTCCCATTCTATCCTACCAATGAAGTTGCTAAATAAGACCAGTCCTAACACAGAAATCTTTGGCAACCAAATGGCCAGAGGTGGTTCATACAGTGTAGGCGTGTCTTCAGCCCGTGAAGGACCTACTGCCACACCCAGAGTCTCTTTTCAGGTCAGTTTTATTTTCTAAACACAAGTAAAACACAAAACAGTTCCTCAGCCTATGCTGGGCTACAGCTCCCAGGGGATTTTCCCTTTGCTTATCTCAGTCCTTCCTGCTTCAGGCCCTTCTGCAGGATTATTCCTTGCTCTTTTAACTGACCACCACCTCCCTGGGCTTGCCCTTCTCCCCTAACTCCAAAAAGGTTCCCACTCCCTCCCCTCCCAGCAGACTCTCTGCTGATCTCCCACTTCCTTACTGACAACTTCTCTCTTTATAACCCCAGATGCTGCCCTGCCCTCTTAACTGGCAGCAGCACAGAAGCTAGCAAACAGAGCTGTAAATAGGGGGGTTTCAGGGGGAGTTTGTATTGTGGTGCTTGTTTGCAGTTTGTTTTTGCTGCTGGTGGTGGTGTTTTGATGTGGTTTGTGTTTCCCAGATTAACAGGATTTAGGTGGGAAAGCTATGACAGATACAGAGGCAGCAGTGGGAGTGACCCATGTAGTGGAAGACACAATGAGGATGACTGGATGTGGAAGCTGCAGTATGTACCTGATCCTGGAGGGGCTATCTGGTAAGAGTTTTGTCTGCATGAAATGCCATCTGATAGAGCTGATGGAGGAAAAGATCCGAGGATTGGAGATGTAGGTGGAAAGTCTGGTTGAGTTTAGAAGGGGGTTCGAGCAGATTATGGAGCAAAGGCCTGAGGTAGCTGAAGGGAAAAGCTTAGACTTGCAGATGGAAGCAGGACTGAGGAACTCTGAGAGGAGACTGCTGGGTGAGGAAAGTGGACAGTGGAAGCATGTGATCTTTAGTGGGATTCTGCCTGTTCCTAGAGAAGGGCAACAAAGGTGTGACAAGACTATGACTATCAACAGATGGTTTAGGAGTGGTGCTATAAGGAGGGCTTTGCGGATGTATGGCCACTGGGAGGCATTCATGGACAGAGGACAGTTCTCTCGGGATGGACTTCATCTGAGTAGGGAAGGAAATAGACTTCTAGGATGGAGGCTGGCACAACTGATTAAGAGAGCTTTAAACTAGGAATTTGCGGGAGATGGTTGGGAGATGTCCAGGTAATCTCCACGCCGGATTTTAGCATTGAGAGGGAAGAAAACAAAGTAAGAAAGGATACAATCGTGGGTAGGAGAATGGACATAAGGAGGAATGGCAGTGTGGATACCAGTCTAATAGGTCATACTGGCTGTAGAATGACCATGCCTAATCGAGTACAGAATGTGAGTGAGGCCAAACAGCAAAAATTAAGATGTTTGTACACCAATGCGAGGAGCCTAGGTAACAAAATGGAGGAACTAGAGCTACTGGTGCAGGAAGTGAAACCAGATATTCTAGGGATAACAGAAACATGGTGGAATAGTCGTCATGACTGTACTACAAGTATTGAAGGGTATGTGCTGTTTAGGAAAGACAGAAATAAAGATAAAGGTGGTGGAGTAGCATTGTATATCAACGATGAGGTAGAATGTAAAGAAATAAGAAGCGATGGAATGGATAAGACAGAGTCCGTCTGGGCAAAAATCACACTGGGGAAGAAAACTACTAGAGCCTCCCCTGTGATAGTGCTTGGGGTATGCTATAGACCACCGGGATCTAATTTGGATATGGATAGAGCCCTCTTCAATGTTTTTAATGAAGTAAATAATAATGGAAACTGCGTGATCATGGGAGACTAACTTCCCAGATATAGACTGAAGGATGAGTGCTAGTAATAATAATAGGGCTCAGATTTTCCTAGATGTGATAGCTGATGGATTCCTTCATCAAGTAGTTGCTGAACCAACTAGAGGGGATGCCATTTTAGATTTGGTTTTGGTGAGTAGTGAGGATTTCATAGAAGAAATGGTTGTAGGGGACAATCTTGGTTCAAGTGATCATGAGCTAATTCAGTTCAAACTGAATGGAAGGATAAACAAAAATAAATCTGTGACTAGGGTTTTTGATTTCAAAAGGACTGACTTTCAAAAATTAAGGAAATTAATTCGGGAAGTGGATTGGACTAAAGAATTTATGGATCTAAAGGCAGAGGAGGCTTGGGATTACTTTAAGTCAAAGCTGCAGAAGCTATCGGAAGCCTGCATCCCAAGAAAGGGGAAAAAATTCATAGGCAGGAGTTGTAGACCAAGCTGGATGAGCAAGCATCTCAGAGAGGAGATTAAGAAAAAGCAGAAAGCATACAGGGAGTGGAAGATGGGAGGGATCAGCAAGGAAAGCTACCTTATTGAGGTCAGAACATGTAGGGATAAAGTGAGACAGGCTAAAAGTCAAGTAGAGTTGGACCATGCAAAGGGAATTAAAACCAATAGTAAAAGGTTCGATAGCCATATAAATAAGAAGAAAGCAAAGAAGGAAGAAGTGGGACTGCTAAACACTGAGGATGGAGTGGAGGTTAAGTATAATCTAGGCATGGCCCAATAGCTAAACAAATACTTTGCCTCAGGTCTTTAATAAGGCTAATGAGGATCTTAGGGATAATGGTAGCATGACAAATGGGAATGAGGATATGGAGGTAGATATTACAATATCTGAGGTAGAAGCGAAACTCGAATAGCTTAATGGGACTAAATCGGGGGGCCCAGATAATCTTCATCCAAGAATATTAAAGGAATTGGCACATGAAATTGCAAGCCCATTAGCAAGTATTTTTAATGAATCCGTAAACTCAGGAATTGTACCGTACAATTGGAGAATTGCTAACATAGTTCCTATTTTTAAGAAAGGAAAAAAAAGTGATCCGGATAACTACAGGCCTGTTAGTTTGACATATGCAAGGTCTTGGAAAAAATTTTGAAGGAGAAAGTAATTAAGGACATTGAGGTCAATGGTAAATGGAACAAAATACAACATGGTTTTACAAAAGGTAGATCGTGCCAAACCAACCTGATCTCCTTCTTTGAAAAAGTAACAGATTTTTTAGACAAAGGAAACGCAGTGGATCTAATTTACCTAGATTTCAGTAAGGCGTTTGATACCGTGCCACATGGGGAATTATTAGTTAAATTGGAAAAGATGGGGATCAATATTGAAAGGTGGATAAGGAATTGGTTAACAGGGAGACTACAACGGGTCATACTGAAAGGTGAACTGTCAGGCTGGAGGGAGGTTACCAGTGGAGTTCCTCAGGGATCAGTTTTGGGACCAATCTTATTTAATCTTTTTATTACTGACCTTGGCACAAAAAGTAGGAGAGTGCTAATAAAGTCTGCGGATGATACAAAGCTGGGAGGTATTGCCGATTCAGAGAGAGACCGGAATATCATACAGGAAGATCTGGATGACCTTGTAAACTGGAGTAACAGTAATAGGATGAAATTTAATAGTGAGAAGTGTAAGGTTATGCATTTAGGGATTAATAACAAGCATTTTAATTATAAGCTGGGGACACATCAATTAGACGTAACGGAGGAGGAGAAGGACCTTGGAGTATTGGTTGATCACAGGATGACTATGAGCTGCCAATATGACATGGCTGTGAAAAAAGCTAATGCGGTCTTGGGATGCATCAGGCGAGGTATTTCCAGTAGAGATAAGGAGGTTTTAGTACCATTATACAAGGTACTGGTGAGACCCCATCTGGAATACTGTGTGCAGTTCTGGTCTCCCATGTTTAAGAAGGATGAATTCAAACTGGAACAGGTACAGAGAAGGGCTACTAGGATGATCCAAGGAATGGAAAACCTGTCATGAAAAGAGACTCAAGGAGCTTGGCTTGTTTAGCCTAACCAAAAGAAGGTTGAGGGGAGATACGATTGCTCTCTATAAATATATCAGAGGGATAAATACTGGAGAGGGAGAGGAATTATTTAAGCTCAGTACCAATGTGGACACAAGAACAAATGGATATAAACTGGTCACCAGGAAGCTTAGACTTGAAATTAGATGAAGGTTTCTAACCATCAGAGTGAAGTTTTGGAATAGCCTTCCAAGGGAAGCAGTGGGGGCAAAAGACCTATCTGGCTTCAAGATTAAACTCGGTAAGTTTATGGAGGAGATGGTATGATGGGATAACATGATTTTGGCAATTAATTGATCTTTAAATATTCATGGTAAATAGGCCCAATGGCCTGTGATGGGATGTTAGATGGGGTGGGACCTGAGTTACTACAGAGAATTCTTTCCTGGGTATCTGGCTGGTGAATCTTGCCCATATGCTCAGGGTTCAGCTGATCACCATATTTGGGATCGGGAAGGAATTTTCCTCCAGGGCAGATTGGAAGAGGCCCTGGAGGTTTTTCGCCTTCCTCTGTAGCATGGGGCTCGGGTCACTTGTTGGAGGATTCTCTGCTCCTTGGAGTCTTTAAACCATGGTTTGAGGACTTCAATAGCTCAGACATAGGTGAGAGGTTTATTGCAGGAGTGGGTGGGTGAGATTCTGTGGCCTGCGTTGTACAGGAGGTCAGATTAGATGATCATAATGGTCCCTTCTGACCTTAATATCTATGAATCTATGAACTGGCCACACTGGGAGCACCTGGACCTGCTTAATTTAAGCACCCATCCAACCTGTGACATGACTATTATTTTGTGTACAATCCTTCCACCAGTTTTCCATTCATGTGTCAGTATTCCTAGGCACATCTCCATTAAACATTCCAAGTCAGTTTTCAGCTAAGCCAGAGAAGTACACAGTAGCATATGATACCTGTGTATGCCATAGATGCAGAGAAACTGCATATTACACATGTGGTGGTGACATCCATGTAATACTTTGCAAAGCCATGAGAATAAACTGTGAAACCATGCAATGACCTGCTTAACTCACTCACTGCCACTGATAAATAAGGCATACATCCCAGACTCATACCAATTAAACTTTTACATCATACTATTTTGTATTCTCTCACTATATATAGGAATCTCTAGCTGGTGTGGGTCTGATCCAGTATGGCAACTCCTGCATTCCTACACCAATGAGAATGCATAACTAACTGAAACAAGGACATAGTCTTATTGATGTAACCCTTATGCTTTCATTACCTTCCTATCTGCCTTCACTTATTATCCATTGTCTATATTCACATTGTAAATTCCTCAGGGCATTGACCAAGTCTTTTACACATTCTGTGAAGTGTCTTCAGCACACTTCAGGAGCTGTATTAATAATTTAATATTAATCATAATTACTAATGATGATGAAGTCTTGGCATAAAAGCGGTCTCTTGCTACATAAAACCCTAAAGAGATAATGCTACAGGAAAAATGTACCAAAGTCATGCCATTTACTCTTTGGTCTTTGTAGGTATTTAAGGAATTGGTCCAAGTCACTCACCTGCTCCACAAGGAACAAGCTTTGCTTTGCCATTAGCGTGAGCTGTCTGAATTGCATGGCGGCTATGTTTAAACTGAAGATTTGACTGCAACATTTTCACCTCCTGAACATGGAAACCATCTGGTAAAAATGAGATGTGCTGACACCTACAGTAGATATAGAGAAATGCAAGTCACTGAAAGTCTGATCCTTCAACAGACTCCCAGGTACAACCCTGCAACCTCCACTTCATGAAACTGAAATGCTACGAAGTCAACACAGATACAAGGAAATACTTTACCAAGCAACTTTTGTTTGATCTGTGGAACTCTGTGCCTCATGACATTGAAAAAACAAATAGCTTAGTAAAGCCTTATCTATACCAATTTCATTTGAAGAGAGATCTAATTATACTGGTGCAAACACCTAATGTAGACAACTTAAGGTAAATCAAATAAGCAAGAATTAAAAAGTTTAAATATGCAAAATTTGCATCAGTTAGCTATCCTTGGCATCCACCACTTACGTTGACAGACTATTCCACAACCTAATACAAACAACTTCCTAGTTAGGAGCTGTATCACATATCCCCAGAATAAAACCAGGAGTAATGTAATTAAATTAAGAAAAGGACAAATCATATTCCTTATTTTAAACATCTCTTATGTTGTAAGGTACAGAGAGAGTGAGGAAAGGTCTCCACCAGAATCCATGACACATTCATTGTGCATTTTGTAACTAAAATTATTTTCCTGGACTGTCTGGCATACACAGACTGGAACACAGTACCAGAAGATACACATACTATGTATCTAAGATTGTAAGCAAAAACTGTAGTACACTATATTATTCCTGAGGGAATTCCATGCCAAAAAAAATTAAAAAATTCGGCACACAATATTTTAAAATTCTGCAGATTTTGTCAATAAATAAATGTAGAGGCTCCCACATAAAATGTGATCATCTAAGACCGTATCAGAATGCCGCTGCACAAAAAGGCAAAATTAAGGTAGCATGGCCAACCTTAATTTTCGCATTTCCGAACTTTTGAGAGCTTAATGATCTTTTAATGTTTTTTTTTTAAATGAAATTTCCTAGAGTTTGTAAAAAGAAAACTGAAGAAACAGAAATTTTATCGTATAGAATCATACTGATCCCTGCATGGGCAATCATCAGGACATTTAAATCCACCGACCTCTGCCAGTTAAATTAAAGGAGTAACTGATAGCAGTAGTATATTGTTATCCTCTATGTTTTAAAAGAAAATTGATATATCTAAATTTGGCCTTCCCTGGTTTTGCTGGAGAGCCACTGTGGAGGCTCAAGTATGTATCATGTGCTCTGATAGCTTAACTGAAGGGAAGCTGGATAGGTTTTGAACCAAACAAAAACCCTAAATGTTCAATGGTCTTAAGATTTTAAAAAGGTATTAACAAAAACATCTTAAACAGTTTTAAACAGTCTAACTAAAAATCTTTCCCTCTCAGCTGCAGCACTGTCATGTGTGACACAATGTCACTGGATCTACAGTCACCAGGGAATCTTCCTGGGTAGACAAGTCCTGAATTTCAAATGTAAAAAGCAAGTAGGAAAAAAAAACAACTTTATTTTGATAAAATTCTTGCAGGCCCTTCTCTGTACCTCATAAAAAAAAAGTGCAAACCCAATATCAATCTCAGTAGGTCCCCTTTAAGAAAGGGCCAAAGTGACAGATTTGAGAGTACTGGGAGCAATATCAGAAGAAAAGGAACGATTGTTGTGATTGCCATAATGTGAAAAGGAAGTGAGGGGGAAGGGAGAGCAGGGATCGAAGAGAAAAGGTTATTTTCTTGAAGGACTGCATGATGATAGGGGGATTAGGAGTAGATCAAAGGATTAAGAACAGCAAGAGTTAGAAAACCGAGAAGTGTTTCCTGGAGACCACCAAATTCTTATTATTGATTCACCAGGAGCAGTCACCTTCCCTCTAAGCCACACATGGCTGCTTTATCACTTTGATCTCTCTTCTGATTGTCTGACTGAGCACTGCAAACTTTCTAATGCTCATGCTCTCCATGACTCAGTCTTGGTACACTCTTCCTGGTCTTCTATGGGTCATGTACCTTTCAATAACTGCTCTCCGCATGACTTCTTGGCTATATGGGCATTTCCCCACTACAACTGCTGAGAGATATACCGGGTGCTGTAGGAAATGCATCAAGAGGGCTCCTTGACAGCCCAGTACATTCCAGCGAGCTAGTTTATCACTGCAGGACATGGAGCAGGTCCTGTCTCCACGGCCTGGCTTCACTCGTAGTAACCCAACATGATGATATTCTACCCCAGGTCTCCGAGCATCATCCCTCTCTCCCAGCACACACTTTGCTCCAGTTCTATAAACATCCATCACTTTGGCTCCTATTAGTCCAGTCTCCTTAGCACACGTTAAGATCTGTCTTTGTCCACCTGTAATAAATTCAGAGCAGCTGGGATCTGTGTCTTGTACATTTTGTTGATTGCCAGGAACATACTGAGCAGCTATTCTTTCAGTGACCTCACATGTAGAATCACTGATGACAGTTTTCATTCTCTTGATCACATGATCACTTGCAGTTTCCTCTGTTTTCCTTTTATTTTCTGGACCCACAGGATCATGGTTGCCACTGCACTCAGCTGAATGCCTTCTTGGATCTTTTCTACTAACCAGCTCACAAGGCTGGTCCTCTGGTTTGGTCATTGGAATAATGGAGGCATCCCCACCTAGAAGAAAGGAAGTTACATTAGCACTGGCCTGGAAAGAGATTTCTGTTTGTCCTTGCCATTTAATGCAGACCCCTTCATAGATAGGGCAACCACCATGCGTTTTTAAAGATTTGAACTAAAAAAAATGTACCTGAAGTACCAAGGAGAATAAGCTCTTCAAATGACACTGTACTGTACTGTACTTTAGACTTGAACGAGAATTCAGACGTGGTTTACATTTAATTCAAGTAGCCCTCACATGCCTCCAGCAATGGACCTCACGCCTATCCTGAAGGAACCAACTCTGTTTCACAAGGTAAGAACTAAATTCAGGTTCCATATGTGTTCAGTCAGTGGGTACTTTCATTGTTCCATTAATTCACATGCAAAAAACTTTGTTAACCTAAGATTGCAGATGCTCACTATTGCCCTGTGCTTCTTGTACTCTTCCACAATGGGAGATTTTCAATTCCCAAAACTCCACTGTTGACCAACCAGAAAATGAGGATTACTGTCCCCTTACAAGAAGATTAACGTTACAAGAAACAAAACACAAAGGTTGGAAAGAATTGGGACAAAGCTTTCGAAAATCTCACCCTAAAACTAACTACCCTAAGAAGTTAGCTGAAGTAATGAAAAAAGAAAGTTTCCTATGACACCAATGATGAAAATATAACTTTCTTACTGAGCAATCTAGAACTCTGGAAAGGAAAGAGGAACAGGTAGAGTCATTTGTGGCAAGGACATGGCTAGAATCAACTATCATGTTGAAAAGAGGGGAATAGATGGAATTGTGAGCTGTTTGGGTGTTTATTTGATAGAATATAGAAATTTCTGGAAGGTGGGCAGGACAGCTGATAAGATGATTATATTTAACTAAGTAGCTCATCGTATATTTTTTTTTTTTTAAAGTCTTCACAAGATTCAGTCCACTAGGTGGTTATTTCTTATTCTAAGTGTAGAAATGTGAAAGCTACCAATCAATATGGCAAACGAGTTATTAGCAATCAGTGATTAACATCAGCATTTATCTGATTCAGTATGCTTGAAGTTGAAGTGACAGGAAGCAAGTGACTGAAGTAATGAAAACATGAATTCTAAAATAAAATATTAATATCAAGGGTTAAATATCGAAAAAGAAAAGATGTGTGCTCATCTCAGAAGCGTAGACAATCCATTTTTGTCCATGTATTTCAAGATCAAATGTGCCACTGAATAGAGCTGTCTAATTAAGCAGAAGCGCAGAACAGTTATGAGTATGCCACTGCCATCCTCGAAACGTAGCCATGATGATAATTTGAGGTCTCTGGTTCTAGGCTTTCCATCAACTCTTCAACATCAGTTTTTGTTAGTTTGGCACTCAAATAGTAAACTTCAGTCAGAAATTATTAAACTGAAACAACGGAAAGACCAAGATTTAAACTCAGTAAGAAAGTTGCAACTCTCTTTTATGTTAACAATATCACCTTTAGTGTAGCACAAAATAAGCCATAAAAAGAAAGAAATAAAGCATTGTGCCCTGGATAGTCTCCTCCAGACAGATTTAAACTCACATGTACACTAATAGAGGTTGTAAATGAAGAAACAGAGGAAAAATTAAATATCAATTCCCACAGGAATCAAGATAAATACTTAATGCTAGATGACTCATCAAGCATGAGAAATGATATGATGTGCGTACACATCTATATAGGGGAAATTGCATTCCTGATTAATGCTAATGATCTTATATCTGAATCCCACCCCCTTGCAAAACACTGTGTTCAAGTTGCTGAAAATACCACCCAAAAATGCAGTGAAAAGAATGACAAGGAGATCTTCGCCATTTCCTTAAAAGAAACTAAAATGGAAAAGATTAGAAAACTTCTCAGCTTTGATCATCTCATACGTCTGGCACATTAGTGTTCAGCAACTATTTAAACCATATGGAGAAAGCAGTTACATCAGTGGCATGATTAGTTGATTAAAAAATTATGACTGACACACCCCAATTTTGCAATGATACATGCTGGAACTCTCAGGAAGATTGTGTGTTTCCATTTGCTTCCAGCTACCATGAGAATGTTGCAATTTGCACTGAACAGAGCAGAGACAGATCAAAACAATAACATTCAATTACAAGAATAACTGAAGGAGTTACTGGAGAGTCTTGACAGATTGCAGACTGATGACAGTATTGTTGCAGTCTCAGTGGAAATCTGACTTGATCTAATTTACAAAGAAATGGAACCACACAAGGACAAAAGAAATAAAATAAAATAAATAATAATAATAATGAAAAACTCCCATGAGGAGCAATAGAACCTTTCTACTGCTTAGCTAAAATGACTGATCCCAAATACAAAGTTCAGGGTTGAGCCTAGTGTGACACTGAACGGGATATGGAAACACTGATAATATTATCATCAATGTTATAAAATTGCAACGAATCGTGCCAGAAATGCCGTGTAAGGTGTCAGTAAAAATTTTATGATTTGCCAAGTATGATAATCTTATTTATATATTTGTTATACCTTTGTATTGTGTTATAAATATGTATGGTACATCTGTATTTCCAAACTTGTGCTGTGTTTCTGGGTGACACCCCAGACAGATTGGCATCAGCACCACCTAGCCAAGGATGGGCAAACTACGGCCCGGGGGCCACATCCAGCCCTTCAGACGTTTTAATCTGGCCCTCGAGCTCCCGCTGCAAAGCGGGGTTGGGGGCTTGCCCCATTCTGCGTGTGCTGTGGCTCCCAGAAGCAGCAGCATGTCTCCCCTTCAGCTCCTATGCGTAAGGGCAGCCAGGGGGCTCCACATGCTGCCCCTCCCCCAAGCGCCACCCCCACAGCTCCCACTGGGGTGGCTCATGTGTTCTTGCCTGGAGTCAGCAAGTTAGTGATAGGTGTGTGAGTACTGGCTGTGTTTTAAAGCACTCAATCAGTGTTGTGTGTGTTGCAAACAATACTGCTTCTTTAAACTGTTGCATTTAAACTTCACAGAGATGACCTTCGGAGCCCAGCTTCCCTGTTATTGGCGGCAGAATGGCTGGGCAGAATTAGAAAGCGGCCAAGAAGAACTAAGGAGGACTTTCTGTGAGAGGTTATGATGTACTCTGCTGCCGAAAAACAGGAATTGAAGGAGTGGCGGGACAGTGAGAAGAAGGACTGAATGGAGAACACAGCATGCCAGAAAGAAGCCACAGAGCGGCTCTTAAATGTTATTGAGTGCCAAGAAGACATGCTCCAGGCAATACTAGCTCTTCAAACTGAGCAGCTATGCACCCACCCTCCCCTGCAGCCGCTGTCACAAAATTCTTTCCCATGCACCCCACAGACACTGCCAACACACTCTTATCAACCTGCTGGCTCCAGTCTCTACCGGCAGCATTCCACTCCTCCCTCCTCACAGTCCAGCACTGTGGACTCCCACTACCCACACCCATCCCTCTGCAGTTTGGCCCTGCTGAAGTACAGTACCCACTGCATTGTACTCCAAAGGAGAAGGCTGGATATGATCCCTGGACATACACAAATCTTTAGCCATCCTGGGACCCCTCCTCCTCCTGGGACCTTCCCTTCCCCATCCCTGCTGACATATTTTTTCATTTGGACTCTCTCCTCTGGTTGTTTGCTTTAAAACCTACACAATTCTTTTATTAAAAGACATCTTTTATTCTATTAACTGAAAGCAAAACGAGCTCTGCAAAGCAACATACAATTATGTTAAACCCCCTTATTGCATCGTGTGCACCGATCACCTCCTAGCATTACAAGCACTGCATTCCCAAGCATAGCAACAAATAGTGGCTTTCAGCTTCAGATTGCTTCCTCAAGGAATCCCTGATCCTTATGTCCCTGCGCTGTGCCCCTCTAAAAGCCCTGGTCTCTGGCAGTTCAAACTCAACCTCCAGGCGCTGAGCCTCTGCGGTCCAGCCCTGAGTGAAGCTTTCACCCTTCCCTTCACAAATATTATGGAGCATACAGCATACGGCTATAAGCATAGGAATACTGTTATCGGCCAGGTCCAGCTTCCCATAGAGGCAGCACCAGTGGACTTTTAAACGGCCAAAAGCACACTCAACAGTCATTCTGCACTTGCTCAGCCTGTTAAACAGTTGCCCCATGTATGGCTTCATAAGCCATGGCATTAAGGAGTAAGCGGGGTCTCCCAGGATCACAGTGGGTATTTTGACTTCCCCTATGATGATCTTCTGGTCTGGGAAGAAAGTTCCTGCTTGCAGCTTCTTGAACAGGCCACCTTTCCAGACTGCGTTAATGTCTGTGAAACACACATGGTGATCCACACGCGCCTGGAGAACCATTGAGAAATACTCCTTCCGATTAATGTACTCCATGGCTAGGTGGTCTGGTGCCAGAATTGGAATGTGCTTGCCATCTATCGCCCCTCCACAGTTAGGGAAGCCCATTTGTGCAAAGCCATCTATGTCATGCACATTGCCCAAAGTCACGGTCTTTTGGAGCAGGATGCGATTAATAGCCCTGCACACTTCCGTCAACATGAGTCCAACATCAACTTTCCCATTCTGAACTGGTTACTGACTGATCGGTAGCAGTCTGGAGTAGCCAGCTTCCACAGTGCAATCACCACACGCTTCTCCAACAGGCCAGCCCTCATTCTTGTGTCCCTGTGCCGCAGGGCTGGGGCAAACTCATCACACAGTCCCATGAATGTGGCTTTCCTCATCCAGAAGTTCTGCAGCCACTGCTCGTCATCCCAGACGTGCATGACGATGTGATCCCACCACTCAGTGCTTGTTTCCCGAGCCCAAAAGCAGCGTTCCACTATGGTCAGCACCTCCATGAATGCCACAAGCACTCTCATGTCATAGCTAGTAGGCGTGGCAAGATCAATGTCGCACTTCTCTTGCCTTTGTAGTTTAAGGAATAACTCCAATGCCACTTGTGATGTGTTAGTCAGAGCAAGCAGCATCCTGGTCAACAGTTCGGGATCCATTCCTGCAGCCTGAAGAGGCAGGGTGCGCAGTACACAAACCATTGAAAGATGGCACCAAATGTGGATGGAAGCACAGGGATTTCTGGGATGTGAAGCAATACATCACAGGTCATTGGAACAGGACCCAGGATTCCCCGTGACCCCTTCCGCCTTCCCACAAGTCTTAGCGGCTGAAGAGAAAGAGGTGCTCTGTGGGATAGCTGTCCAGAGTGCACCACTCCGAATACTGCTGCAAGTGCCGCAACTGTGAACACGCTATTGCGCAGGCAGCTGACAGTGTGAACACACAACAGCAGTTTCCCTGCAGCGCTCTCTGAGCGGCGCTGTAACTTTGCCAGTGTAGACGTGCCCTAAGGCTTTTCCATGCTACGTGTTGTGAAACTTGTGTTTGGGACACAGGAAGTACAAGCCAGATGTCAAAAGGAATATAAAGGGCAGCTGCATCATCTCCATTTTGTCTTCAATCCTGCTTCTTACCTCTGGAGCAACTTTTCTACAAAGTGAACCTCTGAACAAAGGACTGAATGACCCATCCAAGCTGTGGATATGTTCCAGAGGGACTTTCAAGCCAGCAAACTCACCAACACTGCTAAGAAACTGGTATATGGACTTTGAAGTTTCTATAAGTATCTGATTGACCATTTAACAACTCTTCTTGTTCTTTTCTAATAAACCTTTAGTTTTCGATACTAAAGGATTGGCTGGCAGCATGGTATTTTGGATAAGATCCAAGCTAATATTGACCTGGTAATGGGGCCAGGTCTTTGGGGTCAGAAGACTAACGAAGAGAGGGAAGAGCATCTTCGCAAGCAGGCTGGCTAACCTAGGGAGGAGGGCTTTAAACTAAGTTCACCGAGGGAAGGAGACCAAAGCCCTGAGGTAAGTGGGGAAGTGGGATACCGGGAGGAAGCATGAGCAGGAGCGCGAGAGAGGGCAGGGCTCCTGCCTCATACTGAGAAAGAGGGATGATCAGCGAGTTATCTCAAGTGCCTATACACAAATGCAAGAAGCCTGGGAAACAAGCAGGGAGAACTGGAAGTCCTGGCACAGTCAAGGAATTATGATGTGATTGGAATAATAGAGACTTGGTGGGATAACTCACATGACTGGAATACTGTCATGGACGGATATAAACTGTTCAGGAAGGACAGGCAGGGCGGAAAAGGTGGGGGAGTTGCACTGTATGTAAGGGAGCAGTATGACTGCTCAGAGCTCAAGTATGAAACTGCAGTGTGAGCAACAAGGGTGATGTCATGGTGGGAGTCTGCTATAGACCACCGGACCAGGGGGATGAGGTGGACGAGGCTTTCTTCCGGCAACTTGCAGAAGTTACTAGATCACAGGCCCTGGTTCTCATGGGAGACTTCAATCACCCTGATATCTGCTGGGAGAGCAATACAGCGGTGCACAGACAATCCAGGAAGTTTTTGGAAACTGTAGGCGACAACTTCCTGGTGCAAGTGCTGGAGGAACCAGCAAGGGGCAGAGCTCTTCTTGACCTGCTGCTCACAAACTGGGAAGAATTAGTAGGGGAAGCAAAAGTGGATGGGAATCTGGGAGGCAGTGACCATGAGATGATCAAGTTCAGGATCCTGACACAGGGAAGAAAGGAGAGCAGCAGAATACGGACCCTGGACTTCAGAAAAGCAGACTTTGACTCCCCCAGGGAACTGATGGGCAGGATCCCCTGGGAGAATAACATGGGGGGAAAGGAGTCCAGGAGAGCTGGCTGTATTTTAAAGAATCCTTATTGAGGTTACAGGGACAAACCATCCCGATGTGTCGAAAGAATAGTAAATATGACAGGCGACCAGCTTGGCTTAACAGTGAAATCCTTGCTGATCTTAAACACAAAAAAGAAGCTTACAAGAAGTGGAAGATTGGACAAATGACCAGGGGTGAGTATAAAAATATTGCTCAGGGATGCAGGAGTGAAACCAGGAAGGCCAAAGCACACCCGGAGTTGCAGCTAGCAAGAAATGTTAAGAGTAACAAGAAGGGTTTTTTCAGGTATGTTAGCAACAAGAAGAAAGTCAAAGAAAGTGTGGGCCCCTTATTGAATGAGGGAGGCAACCTAGTGACAGAGGATGTGGAAAAAGCTAATGTACTCAGTGCTTTTTTTGCCTCTGTCTTCACGAACAAGGTCAGCTCCCAGACTACTGCACTGGGCAGCACAGCATGGGGAGGAGGTGACCAGCCCTCTGTGGAGAAAGAAGTGGTTCGGGACCATTTAGAAATGCTGGATGAGCACAAGTCCATGGGGCTGGATGCGTTGCATCCGAGAGTGCTAAAGGAGTTGGCGGATGTGATTGCAGAGCCATTGGCCATTATCTTTGAAAACTCATGGTGATCGGGGGGAGTCCCGGACAACTGGAAAAAGGCTAATGTAGTGCCCATCTTTAAAAAAGGGAAGGAGGAGGATCTGGGGAACTACAGGCCAGTCAGCCTCACCTCAGTCCCTGGAAAAATCATGGAGCAGGTCCTCAAGGAATCAATTCTGAAGCACTTAGAGGAGAGGAAAGTGATCAGGAACAGTCAGCATGAATTCACCAAGGGCAAGTCCTGCCTGACTAATCTAATTGCCTTCCATGACGAGATAACTGGCTCTGTGGATGAGGAAAAGCAGTGGACGTATTGTTCCTTGACTTTAGCAAAGCTTTTGACACAGTCTCCCATAGTATTCTTGCCAGCAAGTTAAAGAAGTATGGGCTGGATGAAAGGACTATAAGGTGGATAGAAAGCTGGCTAGATTGTCGGGCTCAACGGGTAGTGATCAATGGCTCCATGTCTAGTTGGCAGCCGGTATCAAGTGGAGTGCCCCAAGGGTCGGTCCTGGGGCCGGTTTTGTTTAATATCTTCATAAATGATCTGGAGGATGGTGTGGATTGCACCCTCAGCAAGTTTGCAGATGACACTGAACTGGGAGGAGAGGTAGATACGTTGGAGGGTAGGCATAGGATATCCTAGGGCCCTAGACAAATTAGAGAACTGGGCAAAAGAAGTCTGATGAGGTTCAACAAGGACAAGTGCAGAGTCCTGCACTTAGGACGGAAGAATCCCATGCACCGCTACAGACTAGGGACCGAATGGCTCGGCAGCAGTTCTAGAAGTCAACGAATGGCTACGCAGGTGGTGTCGGAGAGAAGGCTTTGGATTCTTTGATCATGGGATGGTCTTCCATGAAGGAGGAGTGCTGGGCAGAGACGGGCTCCACCTTACGAAGAGAGGGAAGAGCATCTTTGCGAGCAGGCTGGCTAACCTAGTGAGAAGGGCTTTAAACTAGGTTCACCGGGGGAAGGAGACCAAAGCCCTGAGGTAAGTGGGAAAGCAGGATACCGGGAGGAAGCACAGGCAGGAATGTCTGTGAGGGGAGGGCTCCTGCCTCATACTGAGAATGAGGGGCGATCAGCAGGTTATCTCAAGTGCTTATATACGAATGCACAAAGCCTTGGAAACAAGCAGGGAGAACTGGAGGTCCTGGTGATGTCAAGGAACTATGACGTGATTGGAATAACAGAGACTTGGTGGGATAACTCACATGACTGGAGTACTGTCATGGATGGTTATAAACTGTTCAGGAAGGACAGGCAGGGCAGAAAAGGTGGGGGAGTAGCACTGTATGTAAGGGAGCAGTATGACTGCTCAGAGCTCCGGTACGAAACTGCAGAAAAACCTGACTGTCTCTGGATTAAGTTTAGAAGTGTGAGCAACAATAGTGATGTAGTGGTGGGAGTCTGCTATAGACCACCGGACCAGGGGGATGAGGTGGATGAGGCTTTCTTCCGGCAGCTCGCAGAAGCTACTAGATCGCACGCCCTGATACTCATAGGTGACTTTAATTTTCCTAATATCTGCTGGGAGAGCAAGACAGCGGTGCATAGACAATCCAGGAAGTTTTTGGAAAGCGTAGGGGACAATTTCCTGGTGCAAGTGCTAGACGAGCCAACTAGGGGGGGAGCTTTTCTTGACCTGCTGCTCACAAACCGGGAAGAATTAGTAGGGGAAGCAAAAGTGGATGGGAATCTGGGAGGCAGTGACCATGAGTTGGTTGAGTTCAGGATCCTGACGCAGGGAAGAAAGGTAAGCAGCAGGATACGGACCCTGGACTTCAGGAAAGCAGACTTCGACTCCCTCAGGGAACGGATGGGTAGGATCCCCTGGGGGACTAACATGAAGGGGAAAGGAGTCCAGGAGAGCTGGCTGTATTTCAAGGAATCCCTGTTGAGGTTACAGGGACAAACCATCCCGATGTGTCGAAAGAATAGTAAATATGACAGGCGACCAGCTTGGCTTAACGGTGAAATCCTAGCGGATCTTAAACATAAAAAAGAAGCTTACAAGAAGTGGAAGGTTGGACATATGACCAGGGAAGAGTATAAAAATATTGCTCGGGCATGTAGGAATGAAATCAGGAGGGCCAAATCGCACCTGGAGATGCAGCTAGCGAGAGATGTCAAGAGTAACAAGAAGGATTTCTTCAGGTATGTTGGCAACAAGAAGAAAGCCAAGGAAAGTGTGGGCCCCTTAATGAATGAGGGAAGCAACCTAGTGACAGAGGATGTGGAAAAAGCTAATGTACTCAATGCTTTTTTTGCCTCTGTCTTCACTAACAAGGTCAGCTCCCAGACTGCTGCGCTGGGCATCACAACATGGGAAATAGATGGCCAGCCCTCTGTGGAGAAAGAGGTGGTTAGGGACTATTTAGAAAAGCTGGACGTGCACAAGTCCATGGGGCCGGACGAGTTGCATCCGAGAGTGCTAAAGGAATTGGCGGCTGTGATTGCAGAGCCATTGGCCATTATCTTTGAAAACTCGTGGCGAACGGGGGAAGTCCCGGATGACTGGAAAAAGGCTAATGGAGTGCCAATCTTTAAAAAAGGGAAGAAGGAGGATCCTGGGAACTACAGGCCAGTCACCCTCACCTCAGTCCCTGGAAAAATCATGGAGCAGGTCCTCAAAGAATCAATCCTGAAGCACTTACATGAGAGGAAAGTGATCAGGAACAGTCAGCATGGATTCACCAAGGGAAGGTCATGCCTGACTAATCTAATTGCCTTCTATGATGAGATTACTGGTTCTGTGGATGAAGGGAAAGCAGTGGATGTATTGTTTCTCGACTTTAGCAAAGCTTTTGACACGGTCTCCCACAGTATTCTTGTCAGCAAGTTAAAGAAGTATGGGCTGGATGAATGCACTATAAGGTGGGTAGAAAGTTGGCTAGATTGTCGGGCTCAACGGGTAGTGATCAATGGCTCCATGTCTAGTTGGCAGCCGGTGTCAAGTGGAGTGCCCCAGGGGTCGGTCCTGGGGCCGGTTTTGTTCAATATCTTCATAAATGATCTGGAGGATGGTGTGGATTGCACTCTCAGCAAATTTGCGGATGATACGAAACTGGGAGGAGTGGTAGATACGCTGGAGGGCAGGGATAGGATACAGAGGGACCTAGACAAATTGGAGGATTGGGCCAAAAGAAATCTGATGAGGTTCAATAAGGATAAGTGCAGGGTCCTGCACTTAGGACGGAAGAACCCAATGCACAGCTACAGACTAGGGACTGAATGGCTAGGCAGCAGTTCTGCGGAAAAGGACCTAGGGGTGACAGTGGACGAGAAGCTGGATATGAGTCAACAGCGTGCCCTTGTTGCCAAGAAGGCCAATGGCATTTTGGGATGTATATGTAGGGGCATTGCCAGCAGATCGAGGGACGTGATCGTTCCCCTCTATTCGACATTGGTGAGGCCTCATCTGGAGTACTGTGTCCAGTTTTGGGCCACACACTACAAGAAGGATGTGGAAAAATTGGAAAGAGTCCAGCGGAGGGCAACAAAAATGATTAGGGGTCTGGAACACATGACTTATGAGGAGAGGCTGAGGGAACTGGGATTGTTTAGTCTGTGGAAGACAAGAATGAGGGCGGATTTGATAGCTGCTTTCAACTACCTGAAAGGGAGTTCCAAAAAGGATGGATCTAGACTGTTCTCAGTGGTAGCGGATGACAGAACAAGGAGTAATGGTCTCAAGTTGCAGTGGGGGAGGTTTAGGTTGGATATTAGGAAAAACTTTTTCACTATGAGGGTGGTGAAACACTGGAATGAGTTACCTAGGGAGGTTGTGGAATCTCCTTCCTTAGATATTTTTAAGGTCAGGCTTGACAAAGTCCTGGCTGGGATGATTTAGTTGGGGATTGGTCCTGCTTTGAGCAGGGGGTTGGACTAGATGACCTCCTGAGGTCCCTTCCAACCCTGGTATTCTATGATTCTAAGAACATTTTGTATAGTAAACAGAGTTTTTAAATAACTTCTCACTGTCCTGGACCTAAGTTATTGGGAGCCAGAGAACTGGAATGCAATAAAGGGGGTTGTGTGGTTTCTTTTTAGCTTCTTGATAGCCAGTGTAGGGGAAAACAGGAGCACAGTTTGTGACTGGTTGGTGAGTCTAATTTCAATGTTAACCACCAGTTTTGGGACAATCTGTTCTCCTTTTTGCAGTCTACCCTGATCTTGGCATTTTCAGCGAGGGCTACCACAGGCACTCCGGGTCACACCTAGGACAGAAAGGGGCTGATACATAGCCGACAGAACATAACCCTGAGGAATGTTCCCTCTAATTTTTGACAGGCCGTGTGCGCAAAAAAATTCATCTGTGCAAATTGTTTTGGTTCTGTGCAAATTTTTGTGTGCATGGTGTTTTGCCGTGTGCATGGGGTTTAGGATCTGTGTGCATACGCGCACAGCTTAGAGGACAACAGTGACCCTGAGTATCCTTCCTTCTCTTCCCACACTTACATTTGAAGATCCGGATTCCTGTCCCAAATCTACGTTAGTGAAGAAGATTGTATCAGTTTGTTGTGCCAAATTGGTGGAAAATCACTGATGTAAATTCACAGTTTGCTACTTTTTAGAAGGCCTGCACTCTGACTATGCCAGTTCATTCTCAGTCAAGCATGTTTCAGCGTATTTGGAATGTTTTAGCAAAACCTTTGTAGTAGGATCAGTGTTGAAAAAGCAAACCTGGGACAAAAGTGCATCTGTATCTAAGGGCACATATGAAACATCAATAGGCCTAACTACTTAGTAGGTTGGGGACTCATGTTCTTGGGTTTCACTGATAGAATTGCAACACTGTCATTTTGGACACTGCATCTTTTTATGTCGGGGGAATAAATCTGCTGTGAAGCGAGTCATACAGCATGGGTTTTGGATTTCATTTTATTAAAAAATCCTACTAATTTATTGGATTTTTTGGGGATTGGGGAATAAAATAATTATCTTTAGCCAACAGAATATAATAAACGTACTTGGGCTCCCTATGAGAGGTGAGTAGGCAGGTAAAGCAAAGCAACCAGGAAAAATGACAGGCTTCGTATGACAGGATCACTGGCAGATGCTAGTTTTGGGGCAAGAAAATGGTGGCCCATATCTCTATCTAATCAGGAGAGCACTGAAGCACTTGTATGTATTGAACAGGGTACTGGCTTACACATATGCTCCCTTCCCACATCAATATACCCAAAAGGGTAGAAAGTGCAGCGCACCAATTTGCCAAGCCAATGCTGATCCACTGCATATGTTACTGATATTAATGGAGGCTGGCTCACCCTCTCTCAGCCATGGTTGGGGTAGCTGGCTCAGATGCATCAGGCAGGGATGAGAGGGCGAGGGATTGGCTCTTATGTACTTACAGGGGGTATGGCTGCAGAAAAAAATAAAGGTGATATGTGGTTTGAGTTTCCATTTCCCACTCTCAGTCCCTGGGCTGAAGATGCTGCCCTGCTGGTGTGAGGCTGCCAGCCACAGCTGGTGGAGGAGATACCTAGAGGGCAAGAAAGGGTTACTGAGAATCACTCACTTATCTTAGGACAGAGGAAGAAGTAAAGGTAATTAAATTAAGGCCCACAAATTGAGCCCTGCATTAATACAAAATTTGTATCTGCATCCAATCCATGATCCACCTAAGCGATCTGTGGATATCCGTAGATTGCGGGGCTTTAAATATATAAAATTTGGATCTGCATCCATCCACAATCCACAAAAAATGGTTCGCGCTATCTACAGATTTGCAGGACTCTACCCACAAACCTCTAGCCAGTTGATACTGAAGTGCACTACAGTGAGTCAAATGGCTGGTTAGCCTTCTATAGGCAGATATGATCCAAAAGACTCCACAAGGACACCTGCTGTCTGATCAGAAGCTTCATAGTGAGCCCAGAGGACCTGGATTCAGCCCCATGAGAAGAGTTATTTTTGCAAAGCCTGTATACAAAGGGGCAGGAAGAAGCCTGGGTGTGTAGGACAGGAGAGAAAGGGAAAAAAAACAGACCTGTGCACAGGACAGATACATATTGCCTGTGGAAGGAACATGGGAGGTGCTAGCCGCTCCCATTCTCTTCTTGCACAGCTTAGCTCATTGGAGAGGGGAAAGGGGCGGTGTTCCAAATGTTACAGGTGAAGGACACATGCATTTACATTATAATAGCGTAAACACCCTGAAGAAAGGGGATATGACCAAACCGACCACTGAACAGATAACACCACAAGGGGCTTAATGTCTCACCTCTGGAAACTCCTCTTGGCAAGGACTTCAGCATGACTGTCGTTGAGAATATCCCCTGCAGCAGCATCCAAAAAAATTAAATAATTCAACATTACTGCAGACCAGACAGAAGGAAAAAGTCACATGCAACAAGTAGAGCACCATCTATTGAGGCAGACGTGTGCACTCTGCCGGCCTGCCCCAGCATTTCGTGGGTCTGAAACTAGTATTAGTACAGTTGTCTAAACTAGGCTATCCTAAGATATTTAAACAACTCATTTACCATAAATGCTTACTGTCATACTCTTGCACCATGATGCAGTGACTCTTGCAGCCCACTACCAACCCAGAGGACCATCACCTAAAGCCATACCTCTTTGGGCTATGATCCAGTCAGATCCTATAAGGTAAGCAGGGCTGGGACAGTACTTGAATGGGAGACCCCTAATGATCTCATTCCACAGCATTCAGAGCAGGCATGTATAACAGTGATGGGGAGTATATGGTGTGCACACTGGAAAAAAATAATTTATTCACCACACTGGACGTGGGCCCACTGGAAATGAACTTCCCAAGCATTTAGCATTGCACAGCTGTATGTTCATTAATCTCCTTTGTGCTGGGTTGAATCGCAGAACCTCCTGGGAGCTGCCACCTAATGTGCCAAGACTACTTCTGCCCTGCTTTCCTGCCCAGACAACTTAGGACTTCAGTGCCCTGCCTGGTTTGAGCCAGACCTGCTAGCCTGCTTCAAACCCAGACCAAAGTCTGAACCACATCCCCCAACAGCTGTAGGCTTAACTGAAAGCAGCTTACAGAAGCGTGCCTGTCTAACACTCAGATACCCAATTCTCAATGGGGTCCAAACCCTAAATAAATTGGTTTTACCATGTATAACGCTTATACAGGGTAAACTCATAAATTGTTCACCCGCTATAACACTGAAAGAGAGATATGCACAGCTGTTTGCCCCCCCAGCCAAGTATTAATACATACTCTGGGTTAATTAACAAGTAAAAAGTGATTTTATTAAATACAGAAAGTAGGATTTAAGTGGTTCCAAGTAGTAAGAGACGGAACAAAGTGAATTACCAAGCAAAGTAAAATAAAATACGCCAATCTAAGTCTAGTACAGTAATAAAAACTGAATACAGATAAAAATCTCACCCTTAGAGATGTTTCAATAAAAGTTTCTTTCACAGACTGAAGCTGAACACCTTCCTACTCTGGGCACAATCCTTTCCCCTGGTACAGCCCTTGTTCCAGCTCAGGTGGTAGCTAGGGATTACTCATGATGGCTTCCTCCCTTGTTCTGTTCACCCACTTACATATCTTTTGCATAAGGAAGGGACTCCTTTGTCCCTCTGGGTTCCCACCCATCCTTCTCAGTGGAAAAGCACCAGGTTAAAGATAGATTCCAGTTCAGGTGACATGATCACATGTCCTGTGAGAACCCAAGCCTTCATTCCTTCCAGCCTGACTCATAGGAAGGCCCGCCTGCAAACATAGCCATCCAGTCAATTGTCCTGGTTGATGGGAGCCATCAAGATTCCAAATCACCATTAATGGCCCACACTTTGCATAACTACAATACGCCCTCAGAGTTATATTTCATATTTCTAGTTTCAGATACAAGAGTGATATATTTATACAGATAGGATGACCACTCAGAAGATTATGAGCTTTGTAATGATACCTTACAAGAGACCTTTTGCATGAAACATATTTTAGTTACATTATATTCACACTCTATATATAGAGTAAAAAGAAAAGGAGTACTTGTGGCACCTTAGAAACTAACAAATTTATTTGAGCGTGAGCTACAGCTCACTTCATCGGATGCATTCAGTGGAAAATATAGTGGGGAGATTTATATACATAGAGAACATGAAACAATGGGTGTTACCATACACACTGTAACCAGAGTGATCACTTAAGGTGAGCTGTTACCAGCAGGAGAGAGGGAGGAGACGACAGACCTTTTGTAGTGATAATCAAGGTGGGCCATTTCCAGCAGTTGACAAGGACGTCTGAGGAACAGTGGGAGGTGGGGGGGGGGGAATAAACATGGGGAAATAGTTTTACTTTGTGTAATGACCCATCCACTCCCAGTCTCTATTCAAGCCTAAGTTAATTGTATCCAGTTTGCAAATTAATTCCAATTCAGCAGTCTCTCCTTGGAGTCTGTTTCTGAAGTTTTTTTGTTGAAGTCTTGCCACTTTTAGGTCTGTAATCGAGTGAACAGAGAGACTGAAATGTTCTCCAAGTGGTTTTTGAATGTTACAATTCTTGACATCTGATTTGTGTCCATTTATTCTTTTACACAGAGACTGTCCAGTTTGACCAATGTACATGGCAGAGGGACATTGCTGACACATGACAGCATATATCACATTGGTAGATGTGCAGGTGAACGAGCCTCTGATAGTGTGGCTGATGTGATTAGGCCCTATGATGGTGTCCCCTGAATAGATATGTGGACACAGTTGGCGACGGGCTTTGTTGCAAGGATAGGTTCCTGGGTTAGTGGTTCTGTTGTGTGGTTGCTGGTGAGTATTTGCTTCAGGTTGGGGGGCTGTCTGTAAGCAAGGACTGACCTGTCTCCCAAAATCTGTGAGAGTGATGGGTCATCCTTCAGGATAGGTTGTAGATCCTTGATGATGCGTTGGAGAGGTTTTAGTTGGGGGCTGAAGGTGATGGCTAGTGGCGTTCTGTTATTTTCTTTGTTAGACCTGTCCTGTAGTAGGTGACTTCTGGGTACTCTTCTGGCTCTGTCAATCTGTTTCTTCACTTCCGCAGGTGGATATTGTAGTTGTAAGAATGCTTGATAGAGATCTTGTAGGTGTTTGTATCTGAGGGGTTGGAACAAATGTGATTGTATCATAGAGTTTGGCTGTAGACAATGGATCATGTGGTGTGGTCTGGATGAAAGCTGGAGGCATGTAGGTAGGAATAGCGGTCAGTAGATTTCCGGTATAGGGTGGTGTTTATGTGACCATCGCTTATTAGCACCATAGCGTCCAGGAAGTGGATCTCTTATATGGACTAGTCCAGGCTGAGGTTGATGGTGGGATGGAAATTGTTGAAATCATGATGGAATTCCTCAAGGGCTTCTTTTCCATGGGTCCAGATGATGAAGATGTCATCAGTGTAGCAGAAGTAGAGTAGGGGCATTAGGGGACGAGAGCTGAAGAAGCATTGTTCTAAGTCAGCCATAAAAATGCTGGCATTCTGTGGGGCCATGCGGGTACCCACAGCAGTGCTGCTGATTTGAAGGTATACATTGTCCCCAAATGTGAAATAGTTATGGGTGAGGACAAAGTCACAAAGTTCAACCACCAGGTTTGCCGTGACATTATCAGGGATACGGTTCCTGATGCCTTGTAGTCCATCTTTGTGTGGAATGTTGGCGTAGAGGGCTTCTACATCCATAGTGGCCGGGATGGTGTTATCAGGAAGATCACCGATGGACTGTAGTTTCCTCAGGAAGTCAGTGGTGTCTCGAAGATAGCTGGGAGTGCTGGTAGCGTAGGGCCTGAGGAGGGAGTCTACATAGCCAGACAATCCTGCTGTCAGGATGCCAATGCCTGAGATGATGGGGTGCCCAGGATTTCCAGGTTTATGGATCTTGGGTAGCAGATAGAATACCCCAGGTCGGGATTCCAGGGGTATGCCTGTGCAGATTTGATCTTGTGCTTTTTCAGGGAGTTTCCTGAGCAAATGCTGTAGTTTTTTTTAGTAACCCTCAGTGGGATCAGAAGGTAATGGCTTGTAGAAAGTGGGGTTGGAGAGCTGCCGAGCAGCCTCTTGTTCATATTCTGACCTATTCATGATGACGACAGCACCTCCTTTGTCAGCCTTTTTGATTATGATGTCAGAGTTGTTTCTGAGGCTGCGGATGGCATTGTATTCTGCACGACTGAGGTTATGGGGCAAGTAATGCTGCTTTTCCACAATTTCAGCCTGTGCAAGTCGGCGGAAGCACTCTATGTAGAAGTCCAGTCTGTTGTTTCGACCTTCAGGAGACCACCCAGAATCCTTCTTTTTGTAGTCTTGGTAGGAAGGTCTCTGTGGGTTAGTATGTTGTTCAAAGGCGTGTGGAAATATTCCTTGAGTCAGAGACGTCAAAAATAGGATTCTAGGTCATTACAGAACTGTATCATGTCCGTGGGGGTGGACGGGCAGAAGGAGAGGTTCCGAGATAGCCCAGCAGAAGAATCTGTCCTAAGAGTATAGTTGGATAGATTAACAATATTGCTGGGTGGGTTAAGGGAACCACTGTTGTGGCCCCTTGTGGCATGTAGTAGTTTAGTGTCCTTTTTCTTTTGTAGAGAAGCAAAGTGTGTGTTGTAAATGGCTTGTCTAGTTTTTGTAAAGTCCAGCCACAAGGAAGTTTGTGTGGAAGGTTGTTTTTTTATAAGAGTATCCAGTTTTGAGAGCTCATTCTTAATCTTTCCCTGTTTGCTGTAGAGGATGTTGATCAGGTGGTTCTGCAGTTTCTTTGAGTGTGTGTGGCACAAGCTGTCAGCATAGTCTGTGTGGTATGTAGATTGTAATGGATTTTTTTACCTTCAGTCCTTTTCGTATGATGTCCATCCGTTTGCATTTGGAAAGAAAGATGTCTGTCTGTATCTGTACGAGTTTTTTCATGAAGTTGATAGATACAGCTAAATTCCATCTTAAGTGATCACTCTCCTTACAATGTGTATGGTAACACTCATTGTTTTATGTTCTTTATGTATATAAATCTCCTTACTGTATTTTCCACTGAATGCATCTGATGAAGTGAGCTGTAGCTCACAAAAGCTTATGCTCAAATAAATTTGTTAGTCTCTAAGGTGCCACAAGTATTCCTTTTCTTTTTGTGAATACAGACTAACATGGCTGCTACTCTGAAACCTATATTCAGAGTGTGTCACATCCTTAACTGCCCTTCTTTAAAAAAAAACAAAAAAACAAAAAAAAAAACAACAAAACCTCAGGCCATGGGTAAGACACTAAGGCCTGGTCTACAGTACACAGTTATTTCAGAATTAGCCGAGTTACTTTGAAATAAAACTGATTCAGTCCACACAACCAAACCAGTTTTTTCAATTTAAAGGGCTCTTTAATTCGATTTCTGTACTCCACCTTGGCAAGTGGAGTAGCGCTAAAATTGAGATCGCAGTTCCGGGTGACAGGTACCGTGGACGCAATTCGACTTTACTGGCCTCCGGGAGCTATCCCAGAATGCTCCCTTGTGACTGCTCTGGACAACACTCTCAACTCCGATACACTAGCCAGGTAGACAGTAAAAGCCCCGGGAACTTTTGAATTTCCTGTTTGGTCACCATCAGCACAGTCCACCATCACAGGCAACCATGCAGAGTCCACCATCACAGGCGACCACACAGTCCCAGATTCGCAGACGAGCTCCAGCATGATCCAAATGGGAGGTACTGGATCTCATCGCATGTTGGGGAGACGAATCTGTTATGGAAGAACTACGTTCCAAAAAAAGAAACGCAAATATGTACGCTAAAGTCTCCAGGGCCATGACGGAAAGAGACTACTCCAGGGACACAGAGCAGTATTGTACAAAAATCAAGGAGCTCAGGCAAGCGTACCAAAAAGCCAGGGAGGCGAACGGGCGCTCTTCGTCACAGCCCCATATATGCCGCTTCTAACATGAGTTGCATGCAGTTATGGGGGGTGACGCCACCACTACCCCACCACTGTCCGTGGACACCTGCAAGGGGGGAGTAGCACAGAGCGAGGCGGATGAGTTTTTGGAGGATGAAGAGGAGGAGGACAGTGCACAGGCGGGAAGTGGGGAATCCGTTCTTCCCCCTAGCCAGGAACTATTCTTAATGCTGGAGCCAATAGCCTTCCCCCACTCCCAAGGCATGCTCCTGGACCATGACCCTGGAGAAGGCACTTCTGGTGAGTGAGAGCTTGATCGGAGCCATGCGGTGGAGGATGGGGGGGAAACCCAGCTGCGCCGGGCTGTTTGCGTTTAGTTTAAAGGTCTCATCCCTGCTCAGAGCCTCATCAGAGCCATGTGGTGGGTGGGGAGCGAGGGGGGCGGGGGAGGGTGTTGTGTGAAGCAATCATCCCAGAGAGCCCGCAAACCCTCCTTTTATATGGCAAACCCACCAGGCATTGCTTGCTATGGGAAAGGGGGCCCGGCAGTTTGAAAGCATTGAAATGAATGCAGAAGAAGCAGAACCCCGTGTGCCCCTAGGGCTTACCATGGCTGCCTGCAAGCTGAATTCTGTTGCCTGGTTGCATGTGATGGCTTACTCACACCAAAGCAGCAGGCACTTCAGTATAAGAGGCAAAATACGACCTTGTACAGAAAGAACATGTGCTGTGTACTATGAATTGCCTGTTTCACTGAGAAAGAGAGTGTCCCCTTTGTTCTCTAAAATGTATCTTTTAAAATACTACCCTCCCTTTTTCTCCTCCCAAAGGTGCAAATGTTTCAACAGGGCCCCTATCTACTCCGTCCCAGAGGCTGGTCCAGATTAGAAAGCGGAAAAAATGAACTCGGACGACATGTTCCTCCCGCACTGATAGGGCCCAGCTGAATGCGTGGAGGCAAACAATTGCGGAGTCACGAAAAGCGTTACATGAATACGAAGAGAGGAGGGACACGCGCGATGAGAGCAGGCAGGATGCGATGGTCAACCTCATGGTGGAGCAAACTGACATGCTCCACTGTATGGTGGATCTAATGTGGGAAAGGCAGCAAGACCACAGACTGCCGCTGCAACCCCTGTATAACAGCCCTCCCTCCTCCCCAAGTTCCATAGCCTCCTCACTCAGACACCCAAGAACATGGGAGGGAGCGGGAGGCTACGGGGACCCACACAGTCAACCCCAGAGGATTGCACAAGCAGCAGAAAACTGGCATATCAGAAATTTTGATTTGGTTTCTGGAGTTGTCCTTCCCTCCTCCTCCTCCTCCACCCCCTAACCCAACACCCCCCCCCCCCCCCCAGCTTCTGATTTCTCTCAATGTTTTGTGCAACAAATAATAAAGAACGGTTTTTAAACAATTGTGACTATTTCCTTTCATATATATGTAGGGGGCGGGTAACTTTAAGAGAAACAAACTGTCACACCGTACCCTAACCAGTCATGAAACTGGCTTTCAAAGCCTTTCTGATGTGCAGCACACCCTGCTGCGCTCTTCTAATCGTCCTGTTGTCTGGCTGTGCGAAACTGGCAGCCAGGCGTGCTGCCTCAACCTCCATCCCGCCATAAATGTCTCCCCCTTACTCTCACAGATATTGTGGAGCACACAACAAGCAGCAATTACAATTGGAATATTGGTTGTGCTGAGATATAACTGAGTCAGTAAACTGCGCCAGCGCACTTTCAAACATCCAAAGCACATTCTACAACCATTCTGTACTTGCTCAGCCTGTAGTTGAACTGCTCCTTACTACTGTCCAGGGTGCCTGTGTACGGCTTCATGAGCCATGGCATTAAGGGGTAGGCTCGGTCCCCGAGGAGAACTATAGACATTTCAACATTCCCAACAGTAAATTTTCTGGTCTGGGAAGTAAGTCCCTTCCTGCAGCTGTTCAAACAGACCAGGGTTCCTGAAGATGCGAGCATCATGCACCTTTCCCAGCCATCCCACACTGATGTCAGTGAAACGTCCCTTGTGATCCACCAGTGCTTGCAGCACCATGGAAAAGTACCCCTTGCGGTTTATGTACTGGCCGCCCCGGTGTTCCAGGGCCAAGATAGGGATATGCGTTCCATCTATTGACCCTCCACGGTTAGGGAACCCCAGCGCATTAAAGCCATCCACAATGGTCTGCACATTTCCCAAAGTCACTACCCTTGATAGCAGCTGGTCAATGATTGTGTTGGCTACTTGCAGCACAGGAGTAGCTGTTGGGCGTTGCAAGCTTCCACAGAGCTATGGCCACTCGCTTCTCAACAGTGAGGGCTGCTCTCATTTTGGTGTCTTTGCGCTTCAGGGCAGGGGACAACATGTCACAAAGTTCCATGAAAGTGGCCCTACGCATACGAAAGTTTCGCAGCCACTGGGAATCATCCCATACCTGCAAC
This sequence comes from Eretmochelys imbricata, assembly GCF_965152235.1. Classification (NCBI taxonomy): domain Eukaryota; kingdom Metazoa; phylum Chordata; order Testudines; family Cheloniidae; genus Eretmochelys; species Eretmochelys imbricata. The sequence goes on along the minus strand of NC_135583.1, from coordinate 43,746,857 downwards.
ACTATGCGGTCCCACCAGTCTGTGCTTGTTTCCTGGGCCCAGAATCAACGTTCCACAGCATGAAGCTGGCCCAACACCACCATGATCTCCCAATCACCACATGCTGTGCTTTTAAGAACGTCTGTGTCCATGTCCTCATCAGTACAGTAATCGCGCTGTCGTCGCTTCATTGCCCGGTTTTGCAGGTACTGCACATTGCTGGATAACGCGCGAGGTATTTACAATGGTCAAAACTGCAGCGGAGATCTGAGTGGGCTCCATGGCTATGGCGCCTGCACAGATAATCCTGGAAAAAAGGCACGAAATGTAGGAGAGCAGAGTGGCAGCGGAAGAGGTGCTGTTTGGTTCACGATAGCCAGAAAAAGGCGGGAAACGGTTGTCTTCTGTAGCTTTCACGGAGGCGGGAGACCAGGACAGACAACATGGAGAAGCTCGGTAGCTTGGCAAGAGCGGGAGAGCAGAGTTGGCAGTGGAAGTTGTGCTGCTCGGTTCATGACGGCCGAGCAGAGTTGGCAACGGAAACATTCAACGAGGAAGAGAAAGAGTAGATACCAGAGATTACATAGGAAGACAAGAGAAAATGCAAGGTAGATTCATAGTAGCAGGAGAGCAGCGGTGCACCGTCTGCTGAAATCAATATGGCGTCTGCAAGCCAAAAAAGCATGAAACGATTGTCTGACATAGCTTTCACGAAGGGAAGAGCAACTGACAACACACACCCAGAAACACCTGTAAGAATGTTTTTGCCCCATCATGCACTGGGAGCTTAACCCAGAATTCCAATGGGTGGCATGGACTGCGGGAACTGTGGCATAGCTACCCACAGTGCACCGCTCCGACATTCAATGCTAGCCTCGGTACTGTGGATGCACTCCACCGAATTCACACGCTTTAGTGGGGACACAGAAGACCGAATGTATAAAATTGCTTCTGAAAATTCAAATAGAATAATTTCAAAATAATTTCGTACTGTAGACGTACCCTAAGAAACACAGCATTCCAGACAAAAGCGAAGGATTTCTCAGAGCTAATGCTTCAGGATGGTTTTAAAAACAGCAGAGGCTGGTTGGATCATCTATTAGCAACCTAAATAGAAGGTAGAATGTTCCTCTATTAATGTTAGAGAAGGTAACATTCAGTGTCGATAGGTCTGATTATGAAAATTGGTGATGTTTTGAAATCTGATAATGAGCCCTTGTTAATATACTAAAGGCTGCTAATAGATCTGGGATATATTTACTGAAGAGAACTGAAATATTTACTAAATTTGAATGTGTTTTGCCTGTTACAAGCAAAATTTCTTCTGATAAATTGGTGCAGGAGGAACTGTGTGTGTCTGATTCAGAGGATGATGACTCCTGTCGACAAAAATTCGATCACAAAGGTTTAGCCAAAGGTTTTAGATACGTGGCCCCGGCCCACCATAGGCACTGACTCCACAGCTGTTTGGGACTTAGGACTTTGGCACTTAGGACTTTCCAGGAGGGAGGAGCAGGGATGTGGTACGCTCAGGGGAAGAGGCGGGAAAGAGGTGGGGCCAGACCGGGGATTTGGGGAAGGATGATTTAATTGGGGATGGGTCCTGCTTTTGAGCAGGGGGTTGGACTAGATGACCTCCTGAGGTCCCTTCCAACCCTGATATTCTATGATTCTATAAGGCATTGGAATAGGGCCAGGGAGGGGGAAGAGTTGGGGCACAGCCTTATGGACTAGACGAGCAGTCTGAGGTATAAAGTTCAGCATGTAGGATCCTTTGCTGTGAGTGGTTGGGAAGAATGTTTGTTAAAAGTGGCAACGTATTTTGTATGAATAGTTACTTTTAAAAGTTCCTGCTAGTACAGCTATGTTGATAGACATCAGTGTTACTGACCACCTAAGGAATAGTTACAGGTGTTTATATTTTATTAAAATCCCTCTTCAAACTTTTAAAGTTAATACATTGACTTTTAATAGCATACTATATTACTCTTCATTTTTGTCATTTTTGACTACACTTTTGTATCCTCGTACGAAAAGGTTTCAGTTATGCAGCCCTCGGGCCAATGTACTAGTCCTCATGTGGCTCTCGTGGTGATTTGAGTTTGAGATCCCCGCTTTAGACCATCAGAAAGCCTCCACCCATTTCTAGGAACAGAAAACTGATGGAAATATTAATGTACAGAAATAAATTTTGAGTTACTACAAATGTTACAGTGAAATATCTATAGCTGAGTATAATTAATTTCCTGCTTCAGAATAAATTCTTTAAAAGATTTTAACCATGTATTAGGAACATGGAAATTTCCATAGTGGACCAGACACCAAAATCTATCTAGTCCAGTATTCTCTCTTTCTGTGACCAGAACGAGCTGTTTCAAATGAAGGTGTAAGAGCCCTGCAGTAGACAAATATGGGTAATCTCTCCCCCACATAGATCTCATCCTGGTCTTTACCAGTTAGAGATTGACTTAAAGCCTAAACCACAAGGCTGAATAATCCTTCCAAAATTAGGCATAATTAATTTTAGAATACAACCTCTGGATAGGTCTTGATATCCATATAGATGTCCAATCCCTTTTTAAACCTAAAGTTCTTGACTTCAAATGACTCCTTGCAGCACTGACTTCCACAGTGTAATTGCACGTTTGTGTGAAAGTGCTTCCTTTTATGAGTTATTAATTTTCCATCTTTTGATTTCATTGAATGTCCATTTGTTCTTATGTCCCCTCCTCTCTAAAGTCAACAATCCCAATCTTTTCAATCTCTCTTCATGTGACTTTTCCAGGGCCTTCATCATACTTTCTCTTCTCTGAAACCCCTCCCATTCTGAAATATTGCTTTTGAGATGGGAGTGGGGACACAGTACTGCACGGGTTGCATCACTGATTTATACAAAGAAATACTATTTTTGGTATTCTCCATGCCATTCCTCATGCATCCAAACCTTGTTTGCTTTTTTGATGCTGAGGTCTCTAAGCAGTCTACAGTGTTACCTCAGTACTCACCTAGTTTTGAGATAATTTAATATTAAACATGGCACCTAGTATAGAATCTTGAGGCCCCACTGTTAACCTTTTCCAATGACAAAAACTGACCATTTAGTCCTTTTTCCTTTCTGTCTCCTAGACCGTTTTTGATCCAAGACAATACTTTACCTCTCACGCCAAGACTACTTAGCTGCTTTAATAACCTCTAGTGAGGGACCATTTTGAAAGACTAAATAAATTAGGCAAAACATTTCTCTTTTATCCATTACTTTATTGACATGTTCAAGAAATTCTAAGAGATTAATTAGATGATTTTCCTCTGCAGATTCCATGCTGGTTAGACCCTATTGTATCATTATCTTCCAGGTGTTTTGTTGGTTGAATCAAAAATTTAAAAACAGAACTAATTTGCCAGGTATAGCTATAAAGTTAATTGGTCTATATTGCCCCAAATTACCCCCTAAAGCAGTGGTTCTCAACCGAGGGGGTCTGTGAGCCATTTCAGGGACCATGGGACCCCACAGCTAAAACCCTGAGCACTGGATGCCACCACCCCCGACCGCAGTGCCAGAGTGGGGAAGTCCCAGGAGCAGCTCCACATACGTCCCTCTTCCTACCCCCCCCCGCCCCCAATGCCCAACCCCCTGGCCAGGTCAGAGGCAGAAGTTGGAGTCAAGCAGTTACTGCTCTCGCTAGTGCCATGAAGCAGGTTCCCCCATCTGTTGCTGGTGCCTAAGTTGCTGCTGCTCCTCAGCTCATGCAGCTGGTAAGAGCCGCCCCACAGAGGGGGACCCCGCTCTGTGGCCAGCAGAACCCTTGGGGAGCAGTGACCACAGGGGAGCCCTCCTGGCACACAGCCCCTAACTACCCCACACCACACACAGCCCCTCGCTACCCCCTGCCTGCACACAGCGCTTAGCTACCCCCTCCCTGTACCCTGAGTGATTTTCAAACTTTTTGAGCTGAACCCCCACCACACACAACCCAGACAGGCTGGGTGGCCTGCTGAGGTGAGTCACGGGGTAGAGGTGGCACTGCCTTCCTGGACCCCACTGTGCAGAGCTTGCCCAAGCCCTGCCACCCCACCCAAATAGAAGTCAAACTATGCCTATGCCCAAGGGCCACCCCTGGCCCAGAGCCCCAAGTCCCCCACCTCCCTTGGTGGGCCCTGAAATTTTATAGCACGTTGGGGGGGGGCCTCGGAAAGAAAAAGGTTGAAAACCCCTGCCCTAGAGCATTTTCAAAAGGACTACAACATTTGCTACCCCCTAAGTCTCTTGAACAGTAGCTGTTTTTAGTGAAAGATTGCATATTTTTGTGAGCAATTCAGACACTTCATATTTGAGCTTCTTCAGAACTTGATGGACCATCTGGGCTGGTGACTTACTGCATTTAATATTATTGATTTGCTCTAGTATCTCTTCTCCTGTCATCAAGATCTGAGACTACCTCCTCTTTGTTACCAGGAAACAGCAGATGTGGGATATGAATCTCCTTTTTGATGGTGAAGACTGATGCAAAGAAATCAGTTAGCTTCTCAGAAATGTCCTTCTTGCCAATCACATATCTATGCAATGCACTTTAAAGCACATATCCTTGCTTTCTTTACATTTTAATGCAATCATATGCACTTTCATCACTGTATTGTATAATGACAGGTTTCAGAGTAACAGCCATGTTAGTCTGTATTCGCAAAAAGAAAAGGAGTACTTGTGGCACCTTAGAGACTAACCAATTTATTTGAGCATAAGCTTTCGTGAGCTACAGCTCACTTCATTGGATGAATGATGCATGTTGCAGCCGATAAAGTGAGCTGTAGCTCACGAAAGCTTATGCTCAAATAAATTGGTTAGTCTCTAAGGTGCCACAAGTATTCCTTTTCTTTGTACTGTATAATGCATTTGTCTAATCTCTTGCACTTAAGTTTAATAATTTAATAAAGTGCATTTAAAATAAAATATCACAAAATGCATATACATTCTAGCTGTCTTTTTGTCTTAGATGTACAGGGTTTTGAGATTGCTAATAGCACCAAAGAAACTTTCCCTATTCTCTTAATAGATTTGTCAGGCTACCAATGCTACCCAAAATTATTAAAGCAAAATTTAATTTTAACATCTAGTTGACTTTTCGCCAGTGGCATTCTTTGTACAAGTTTCATTGCACTCAACTTAGATAATGAAAAAACCTACTCAATTTCACTCATATGTCTGGTAAATTTCATCCTTTAGATCTTTAAAGACATCATATGGGTTGCAATCAATGCAATAAAAAAAAAAGTTAAAACATGGTTTTTATTTAAAATTAAAAGATAAATCATGAAACCATCCAGATTAATATTACATTGTGGTGGTGCTGACCCCAGAAACACATATCTATGCAATAAGTAATAATAAGTAATCCGAGACACAGCATTTAGTGCAAAGCAAAAAAACAAAAAAGGCTTTAAAATGTTTTTATGTGCAAAATGCACTACAGAGCACAGAAACAGCTTTGCCAACATGGGATCTGCCAGAGCTGCTCTCTTCTCTTGCTATATTCTACCTCTAGATTCTGGGGAAGACAAAGATCCTTGTATTGAAAGGCTCTTGGCCATGTCTCCTTCCCAGGTTACTTCCTGACATGAGTCTCTGTGGCCCCTCCACTCTCCAAGGAGGAGCAGCCAAGTGCAGTTTGGTCCTCCTCTCTTATAAATATGCATATTAAGGGAGGAGACAAGATGAATAACTTCTCACAGCAGCTCTCAGTTACTTATAGAGAAATCAGTGCAGTATGTAGCGGCTGATTATAGCTAAATAAGAGGGGTTTTCTCTCACTTTTCTGGAGTTTGGTTACTGTGGTGTTTTTCACAATAGGCTCTGAAGGAATCAGACTAGAAAACAAGATTTGCCTTTTTTGTTGTTTTTGTAAACGCCAGTACATTTGGGACCTACACTACCTGACAATGTCCATTTATACGGCTTTTGTCAGTTCCTCTTAAGGGCTGTGGATAGTGGGAGCGCAGTGCAGCAAACCTAGCCGGTAATGGTGTCTACCCAACCCTATAGGTTTGGGACTTTCTCTTGTACCGTTGTTGCCTTTCTGAGGCTGAGCTCATACCATTGACAAGTGACGAAGAGGCCAAGATAGGCTGCCTTGGTTTCTACACGATACTTACCAGTTTTCCTCATTCTTGCACGGCCAATGCATTTAGTTCCAGTCCCCATAGCAACAACTTCCTTAGTTACTGAAAAAGAAAATAAAGTTAGCTGAACCACTTCTAAAAGCATTACCCTAATTTGATCATTTTAAATCAGACAGCACCACAGGAGACAAGGTACAAGAGGAGGGATGAAGTAACACCTCTCTCTCACACACCCCCACTGGAGGGGAAGGCTATGTACCAGACTCACACAGAGGGGAGGAAAGTCAGGTACCAGGCACAGCACCAATGTCGGGGGAAAGACATGGCATGTGGCAAGGGAAGAGGGGAGCACTGACATGGGGTCCTATACACAGACAACACAAGATGACCAACTCAGGGACCCCCAAACAGGGAAGAGGACAGAAGGGGAATGCACCATACAATGCATAGCACAAAGGAGATGCTGATGAGGCAGTATGAAGCAATAGGGTTACCCTTACCCCCTTTTAAAGGAGACCTGCTCAGAAAAAAAATATTGGGTTAGTATCCTTTTTTAGATTCTTATTAAGAAAGTCAAAAAGTGTGAGTTTGGGTTTTTTTACATCTGAAATTCAGGTCTTGCCTATTTCACTGCATACTAATTGGTCAGTTTCACATCAGAACACATGGTAGAGAAGGTCTACATTTGCTAAGTGACTAGGGATTTTGGATGTCCAAAGAGACACTTTAAAAGGGTGGGTGCTCAGCACTGTCTGAAAAGAGGGAACCTCTAAGATGCATCAAGTTGTACACTCAAAAAATATTACCCACTTCTGAAAACTTAAACTGCAATTTTTCAACAGCTTAAATGATTGCTTCTTGGAACCGCTAACTCTGAAGTGCACAAAGGAGAGGAAATGTGTAGGAGCTGGTTTGGGAAGTAACTATAGAAATTATCTCCTGATCACTTTTGCTTCAGTATTATCATGGGAAGAATATCAAGAACTAGAAAGAGGGATTTAACTCACCTAAAAAGTCAGAAGTGAGGAAACTTAAGAAAACCTTTAGTCTCAGAATAACTAAATTAAATAACTGCAACAGTAAAGAAGACATGTGTGCCCCGAACAAAAAAGAAGCAGGAAACAAAAAATTAAGCCATCATGGCCAACTGGCAAGGTTCAAGAAGTTATGCAAATCAAAGCAAGCATCAATCAGAAAATGGAAATCCAGCCCAAGCAAAGCATAAACTACAGCATGTAATCACTTCTGTAACTTCCATTTTAATTAAGACAGAATTGAAAGAACACATAGCCAAAGACATAATTTAAGTATACCAGAAACAGGAAGCCCACAAAAAAATTGGTGGTTACACTGGATCACCAGATTAAGCAATTACAGATAACAAGGACATCACAGAAAAGGTAAATGTGGCACCATCAGAGACTGCGGTGTCAAGGGAGACACTGATAAATTAACCAGCAGCACATACATCCAGGAGTTCAGAAGGAGCTTAAGGATGAAGTGGATGAGCTACTACCAAAAATATGCACTCATTAAAAATCAATTACTATGCCAGGGGACTGGAAAGTAGCAAATGTCTTTCTGTCCAGCACTAAGAGTGATCCTAGGAATTATAAACCAGAAAGTTTTATTTTAGTACTATGTAAAGTGGCTAACTACAGAGACTTATGAAGCACCAAGATAGAGAGGATACTGTAGTAAGATAAGGCCCTGAAACATAAACCCTTATATCAGAGGCCTGGTATGAGGCCTAAGGCCCTGAACTAAAGTAATGGTCAAGACTTTACTAACATAAAGCAAAGTTAAGCTGTGAGCCAAGGCAGACCCTGCTCACAGAAGCTGGCAAGGAAAGGGCTGATGTTGCAAAAATACACATACCTAAAAGGTACTGGACACTAGAGATACCTGAACACTCCGATCCTTGCACATTCCACACATATAACAAGGAACAGGCTGACCCACCCTGAAGACAGGGGCAAAAGCGTAATATGATGAATAGAGTTGTTTTGTTCTAACCGACATGTACAAGGTGAGAAGCAGCACCTTACTATGTAGAGGGGTTACACCTCAATACGTAAGGAAAAATGTGTAACTTGTTTGTGCCTGTGTAGAAGAATGCATCCCTGGGGCACTGACTCTGTCCAGCCTAGGGGGCAGTTGAGTGTCCCGCCACTGACTGAGCTGTGTCCATTGTCAGGGAGCACATATGTACTAGCAGAACTGTAGACATCTGATCCGGGGAGCTAGAGACTGTTTCGTTTGACAATAAACCTGGCCGGGTGCCTTCATACCTTATCGGAGTCTGTGGTCATTGGGGGTTCTCTCAGGGTCTGCTGCGTCAGCTATCTGCACAGAGCCGGGGCAGCACACAGAGGAAACACAGGCACACAGCCGACTGTTATCAGCACTGGATAGAGCAGAGCACCACACTGGTGATGTCTGACAACAGATGATATAGGGACAAATAAGCACAGCTTCTGTAAAGGAAAACCGTCTCTTCAATCTTTGAGCGTGTCAAGAAAACAGAGGATACAGGAGAACACGTTGACGGGTCATTAATGAAAGTCCCAATAAATTATAAGTAACATGGGGAGAGCGATACATTTCTGTCATGGATCAAAAACTGTCTAAGACAGGAAACAAAGGAGAAATAAATAACCACTTCCCATGATTAAGTGGCTAACAGCAGGTACCCCAAGGATTCATATTAAGACTAGTTTTAAAATATATCTAACAATGATTTGGAGAAAGGGGAGAGTGGTGACCTGGCCACATCCACAATCCCAGCTGCCTAGTCACTATGTCTGACACCTTCCTTAAAGCCTCCTTCCTCCACCCTCTCCATGCAAAATATTGCTCTTTCAAATAGAGAAGATTGACAAAAAACTACCACAAAAATCTTTCTATCATCACCGACAGAGGTTTGTCATTTGCTCTCCTCCTCTAAACCTTCCACATGCAGCAGTGACCCCATTCATCCCCCTTCTGCCTCATGACCTCCTTCACCCCCTCATTCCTCTCTCACACTCCTCTTTAATCTCACTCACCTCTGACCCCTTCCCCTCACAACACGAGACTGCTGAAAGTGCCTTCCTTCAACCCCACCTGCCTCTCCAAATTTTGCCCACCCTATCTCCTCCTCCCCTTCACCACCAAACTTGAGAATATGCCACATGCAACCACTGTCTAGAGTTCCTCTTCTCCAGCTCCATCATGGACCCCCCTCCAGTCTGACTTCTATCCCCTGAGCTCCACTGAAACTGCTCTCCCCAAGATTTCTATTGCCTTTTCTTGGCCCAAACCCAGAGCCTGTAATTCTGTAACACTCCTTGAAATCTCATCATCTTGGCTTTTGTGGTTTTCCTCTCACAACTCTCCTACCTCTCAGATCACTCCGTCAGTTTCTTTCAATTGTTCCTCTTTTTCCACTCTCCGAACAGGTCCTGCAAAGCTCTGTTCTCAGTCCCCTCCTCGTCTCCATTTATAGAATAATGATGATGGGTGGGCAGACGGGGTTGGGCTATCATTTATTTTATCTATACTTAGCAAAAAAAATGCAGATGCAAAACTCCATAAATATGGTATGTATTTCACGGTGATCCTGTCCCCTCATCCTTTGTAGTCACTTGTCTTCTTAGACTGCACAGTCTGAGGCAGGAATCATCTCTTCATATGCATTGTTGTGCTGTGCACAACAAGGCCCGAATTTTGATTCGTAGCACCCTGAACACTATGTTCATTTCTAGTCACCTCTTCTCAGGAAAGATATAGCAAAACAGAAGAGTTCCAGAGAAAGGCAACAAGGATGACTAGAGTCCTGGAAAGACTTCTGTATAAGGAGAGATTGAAGAGACTTGGACTGTTTTATTCAGAGAGGGGATATGATAAATACATATAAAAACAATTAATTGTATAGAGAAAGTCAGCTGGGGACTGGTTTATGCTCTTTCATAATACAAGAACAAGGAACATTCACTGAAATTGAAGAGCAGTACATTTCATCATCATCAGTGATCCCTCAATTCAAGGATGATCTCTACCACCGATTTACATATTGGTCCCAAGATGACTCAGGAGTCCAATCCTGGAAACACAGATCTGCCCGTAGCAGGTGCAGATATTTCCTGGAGGGTCAGCTGCCTGTTGGGAGAAAGTTCTTTCTTCTTCCGTCCTTTACATTTAAAAACTGATAAAATACTCGTGCACATTGAACAACGGACATGTGGAACTCTCTGCCACAAGATGTCACCAAGGTCAAGGGCTTAGGAGGATTAAACATTAATATGAAAAATAAATAAATAAATAAATAAATAAATAATATCCACATTATATGGCAGTCTAATCTCTCATGCCTTAGGATGTAAATCAACCACTACCTTATGAGGGTTAGAATGTGGGACAGGAAGTGATGCTGGTCAGAATGGGGAAACACTGAAGAATGAGCTGAGACACTGTCTCACCCTGGTGAAGCTAGTAAATTTGGTGGGGTTGCTGGGAAAGAGCAACACTTAAGAGCCCTCTCCCTGAAGGCACACCATGTCCATTCATCAAAATGATGTGAGGCCTCAGGGTCCTGTTTGACTCCCCACTAACCCTGGATGACCAGTTAGCATCAGTATCTAAAAATGTCACTTTTCACCTCCAGCTCACTAGGTAACTCCTCCCAGATGAAGATCTGACCACAATGATGCATATATTTGTCACGTCCAAGCTAGATTACAGTAATTCACTGTGTCTGACACAGAGTGTAAGAATAATGCAAAGGCTCCAGCTGATACAACGTGCAGTTGTCCACCTCTTCCATGGTTTTGGTTGCCATGAGAACATGGCACTGTCCCTCCACTGGCTCCCAGTCCATTTCCAATGCCAGTTTTAAGACTGCTTTGAAGATTAGGACCAATTAATGACTCAAGACCAGTTACATTAGAGATCAAATTCCAAACTGTAAAATGCCAAGAGAGTTGGGCCAATGCAGACCACAAAGTCCAGAACAAAGCATGTGACAGCCGGGAATCAAAGAGATGTGGCTGTGGAACAAACTTCTAGAAAGCAGAAAACCGCAGCGTTCGAGCCCCTTCACAAGTATTGCAAAACCTTCCTCCAGAAAGAGCCCTTCCACCAAGACAAGAATGATACTCACAACACCAATCCCCCCCCCACCATACACACACACTCACAAAACACATTACAAACCACCGGCCCCTGCAGAGTTTTCAAAACCCAAAAAGGGAGAAGAGTAAGACACTCTGTAAAACCCACTAGGAACTTTTCTATTGCCAGTCTATTTTATATGGGAAGCGATCAGACAATACACTGATGTGTGGCACAACAAAGCTCTAGGAGCTAATAGACAGAAAGGAAGGGACATCTTCCTTTGTGCTGATTATGCCATTATTTTTCATTATGGGGTTTCTCAGACCTTCCTGTAAAGCAGCCGAAAATGGGCACTGTCAGAGACAGGATACTGGACTAGCAAGACCACTTATCTGATCAGGTCTCATAATAATTATGTACTCTATTTTTCCTGAGAGAAAATAATTTTGCTAGAGTCACACCCCTGTCCTTTCAAACAAGATCTGCAAAAGATCTCACTTTACTTCTCAGGGTCCTCCAATGGAAATCTCCACCAAACAGAAAAGAATATTTAACATTCCCTATGTTTCTAGGATAAAAGTAAGAAAATGAATTCAAACACTTTTTAGGCAAAAACCCCACAATTTTTTTTCCTTTACAGGTCACCTTTAATTAAGCTGAAAATCACATTACAGGCATTTACTGAGAAAAGAAGATTCATTCTCACCCTGCAGATTCCCAACATTAAGGCAAGCCTCTCTTTCAGGCGCAGACTCCACTTTAACCACAGCTGCCAGTAAAGTCCACTCCCGGTTAGGATCCGGCTTCCCCTGCTTAGGAAGCTTGGTGCTATAATGTGTGTAGCATAGACCAGCAACCTCATCAGCTGACCACATGGCTACAGCTGCCACATCAGCTTCTGAACAGAATTGGATACAGCATAAAAACGACCAGAAAAGCATCACCTTCCCTTCCCAGTCCACCACCACATATTACCCTTCCTTGTACCCCCATACAAACCCCCAGCCGCACTACTGCCATTAGTTCCCACCTATACTTCAGCAGAAAACAGCAGAACTGTATTTTCAGGTGGTATTTCAAACAAGCTAGTCCCTTAGATGTTTCCCAGAGCTGCCGGAGGCATGGAGAGGCGACAAAGGAGGAGCTGGCTACTAGATAAGGCACTGGACCAGAAGTCAGGAGACCCAGTTTCTATGCCCAGCTCCGGCCTGCCGCGCGCCGTTCAGTTCTCCGCTCTGTGCCGCCGCCGCCCTCCCCCTCCGTCTGCCAGGCAGGCTGCGAATGGTCGCTGCGCCCGTAGAGCGGCCGGCGCGAGGCGGGTCCGATCGCAGTTAGGCCCTCGCGCTGACGACACGAACACACGGCTTAAAAGAGCGAGGATTGGGAACGTGTCATTCAAATTCCCGCTTCTCCCCTAGGCTGCGCCTCTTCCCACCAGGTCGCTTACCCCTCCTCCGCGCCAGGAGACCGCCGGCGGCGGGGCCAGACAGGGAGCCCAGGAGTCCCAGCGCCGCGCCGCTCCGCGCCACTCGCCCAGACCTGCGCGGCTCCCAGCCTTACCCGGGACTGGGGTCGCGACTCCCGCGTCTTCCGGCTGCTCCGGAAGCAGATCCCAAGGCAAGCTTCGCCCGCGACCTATCGGGGTAATTCCGCAGCCACGCCCTTAGCCCAGGCCGCGCACGAGGACATTCGCGAGCCGGCGCTCTGGGGAGAGGTTGGAGAGGAGAGCGCATGCGCAAAAGGCCATGGCGCGTTGGACTGTCGGTCGCACCCGGGCACGCCGGGGCGTGTGGGGCTCTCGCCCAGGAGCTGCAGTTAGCAGCAGCCCCGGGCCGGCCCGACCTGCGCCTCTCAGCACCAGGCTTACCGTGGGGCCGGCCCAGGCTCCGAAGGGGCCCGTAACGCCCGCTTCCTCCCCGGTTACCACAGCGCCCAGCCTGCAGCCCCCCAGAAAGCCCTGGTCCCGGGCAGCCCCGGGGCAGGCAGACCGCTGGCCACCCCCGGACGTGACTCCAGCGCGCACCCCGCCGCATGGATCCAGCCCTGAGCCGGGAGGACTCCACCAGGAGAAGTTAAAATAGTAGGGAAGGGAGAAAAGGCTCTACTTGCAGACGGGGCCACTTTAGGTACCAGACACGCACCAGGATGTGACTCAATTTCCATTTCTGAGCCATGGAAGCAGAAGTTGGCTTTTCCTTTCCAGATTTATCTAATACTCAAAAAGGGAATCTAGTGCCTGCCTTCCAGATTTGAACACCCTCAGAGTTCAGGAATGCTCAAGTTCAGCTGGGCCACTCTGTTACTTCATCTCTCCCAAGTCTCCACTATAATTTGCTGTAGAAAAAGTAGGATAAAGTTGAATAACGAATGCTGGTCTCTTCCCAATGCTAACCAGGACTGGAATTGCTATTTTCAACAACCAGTACCTTTTTTTTTTTAAGTTTTATTTCCCATAAAAATATGACAGTAATATTGCACTGGCAAGTTCTCCACAGAAACTAAGAGTGGTAGAAAAGAACAGCAAAGGACCTCAACTTTTCTTCATTATGTAGGACAGCCTTACAATATGGATCCAGATATCCTCCACTTACACAAACTGAAAATTGTTCCACTTTACTGCAGTCCTGCATTCTGTGCACATCCAAAAGTCCTACTGAATTCAGAAGTGCCTTGCTTTTGTAACCATACCACCTGATATTTTCAGACCGGAAGTGTTGATTATTCAATAGGTCATGTGAGACCCTCCTGCTTATAATAGTAAACCAGTGTAGCATAGTTTTAGAATGTACTGTGCTCCTAGAAGCAAAGGACCTCATTCTAGACTCCATACACAGCCCATTAAAGACAGTGAAAAGACTCCCACTCACTTCAACAGGCTTTGGGTGGAACTGGTTATACATGGGGTAACTCCACTGTCTTCACAGGGTCCCACTGTGGAGGGGGGTGGTGTGAACTTGTTGCAGAGCTACTGCTCAGGGATGGTGAACCTTCTGGCATCCCAGCCTCCAAAATCATCCAGACTGCATGACTATGTGCTAGATGAGGGGTGCATAATGTAGTAAAATGAGGCCCTGAAACATAAACCCTTGTATCAGAGGCCCAGTATGAGGCCTAAGACCTGAACTAAAGTAATGTTCAAGACTTTAACATAAAGCAAAATTAAGCCGTGAGCAAGAAGCAGAACTTGCTCATAGTCTGGCAAGGAAAGGGCTGATGTTGCAAAAACATACATACCTAAAAGGTACTTGCAAAAAGAAAAGGAGTACTTGGGGCACCTTAGAGGCTAACCAATTTATTTGAGCATAAGCTTTCGTGAGCTACAGCTCACTTCATCGGATGCATGCTGTGGAAAGTGTAGGAAGCACTCTCCTGCTGTGTGTGTGTGGGGGGGGGGAGATCAGGGGGGTGAGAAAACCTGGATTTGTGCTGGAAATGGCCAAACTTGATTATCATACACATTGTAAGGAGATTGCAAAAAGAAAAGGAGTACTTGTGGCACCTTAGAGACTAACCAATTTATTTGAGCATGAGCTTTCGTGAGCTACAGCTCACTTCATCGGATGCATACCATGGAAACTGCAGCAGACTTTATATATACACAGAGAATATGAAACAATACCTCCTCCCACCCCACTGTCCTGCTGGTAATAGCTTATCTAAAGTGATCATCAGGTTAGGCCATTTCCAGCACAAATCCAGGTTTTCTCACCCTCCACCCCCCCACACAAATTCACTCTCCTGCTGGTGATAGCCCATCCAAAGTGACAACTCTTTACACAATGACAGGTTTCAGAGTAACAGCCGTGTTAGTCTGTATTCGCAAAAAGAAAAGGAGTCCTTGTGGCACCTTAGAGACTAACCAATTTATTTGAGCATGAGCTTTCGTGAGCTACAGCTCACTTCATCAGATGCATACCGTGGAAACTGCAGCAGACTTTATACATCTGATGAAGTGAGCTGTAGCTCACGAAAGCTCATGCTCAAATAAATTGGTTAGTCTCTAAGGTGCCACAAGGACTCCTTTTCTCTTTACACAATGTGCATGATAATCAAGTTGGGCCATTTCCTGCACAAATCCAGGTTCTCTCACTCCCTCACCCCCCTCCAAAAACCCACCCCCATACACACACAAACTCACTCTCCTGCTGGTAATAGCTCATCCAAACTGACCACTCTCCAAGTTTAAATCCAAGTTAAACCAGAACATCTGGGGGGGGGTAGGAAAAAACAAGAGGAAATAGGCTACCTTGCATAATGACTTAGCCACTCCCAGTCTCTATTTAAGCCTAAATTAATAGTATCCAATTTGCAAATGAATTCCAATTCAGCAGTTTCTCGCTGGAGTCTGGATTTGAAGTTTTTTTCTTTTAAGATAGCGACCTTCATGTCTGTGATTGCATGACCAGAGAGATTGAAGTGTTCTCCGACTGGTTTATGAATGTTATAATTCTTGACATCTGATTTGTGTCCATTTATTCTTTTACGTAGAGTCTGTCCAGTTTGACCAATGTACATGGCAGAGGGGCATTGCTGGCACATGATGGCATATATCACATTGGTGGATGTGCAGGTGAACGAGCCTCTGATAGTGTGGCTGATGTTATTAGGCCCTGTGATGGTGTCCCCTGAATAGATATGTGGGCACAATTGGCAACGGGCTTTGTTGCAAGGATAAGTTCCTGGGTTAGTGGTTCTGTTGTGTGGTATGTGGTTGTTGGTGAGTATTTGCTTCAGGTTGCGGGGCTGTCTGTAGGCAAGGACTGGCCTGTCTCCCAAGATTTGTGAGAGTGTTGGGTCATCCTTTAGGATAGGTTGTAGATCCTTAATAATGCGTTGGAGGGGTTTTAGTTGGGGGCTGAAAGTGACGGCTAGTGGCGTTCTGTTATTTTCTTTGTTAGGCCTGTCCTGTAGTAGGTAACTTCTGGGAACTCTTCTGGCTCTATCAATCTGTTTCTTTACTTCTGCAGGTGGGTATTGTAGTTGTAAGAAAGCTTGACAGAGATCTTGTAGGTGTTTGTCTCTGTCTGAGGGGTTGGAGCAAATGCGGTTGTATCGCAGAGCTTGGCTGTAGACGATGGATCGTGTGGTGTGGTCAGGGTGAAAGCTGGAGGCATGCAGGTAGGAATAGCGGTCAGTAGGTTTCCGGTATAGGGTGGTGTTTATGTGACCATTGTTTATTAGCACTGTAGTGTCCAGGAAGTGGATCTCTTGTGTGGACTGGACCAGGCTGAGGTTGGTGGTGGGATGGAAATTGTTGAAATCATGGTGGAATTCCTCAAGGGCTTGTTTTCCATGGGTCCAGATGATGAAGATGTCATCAATATAGCGCAAGTAGAGTAGGGGCTTTAGGGGACGAGAGCTGAGGAAGCGTTGTTCTAAACAGGCCTAACAAAGAAAATAACAGAACGCCACTAGCCGTCACCTTCAGCCCCCAACTAAAACCCCTCCAACGCATTATTAAGGATCTACAACCTATCCTAAAGGATGACCCAACACTCTCACAAATCTTGGGAGACAGGCCAGTCCTTGCCTACAGACAGCCCCGCAACCTGAAGCAAATACTCACCAACAACCACATACCACACAACAGAACCACTAACCCAGGAACTTATCCTTGCAACAAAGCCCGTTGCCAATTGTGCCCACATATCTATTCAGGGGACACCATCACAGGGCCTAATAACATCAGCCACACTATCAGAGGCTCGTTCACCTGCACATCCACCAATGTGATATATGCCATCATGTGCCAGCAATGCCCCTCTGCCATGTACATTGGTCAAACTGGACAGTCTCTACGTAAAAGAATAAATGGACACAAATCAGATGTCAAGAATTATAACATTCATAAACCAGTCGGAGAACACTTCAATCTCTCTGGTCATGCAATCACAGACATGAAGGTCGCTATCTTAAAACAAAAAAACTTCAAATCCAGACTCCAGCGAGAAACTGCTGAATTGGAATTCATTTGCAAATTGGATACTATTAATTTAGGCTTAAATAGAGACTGGGAGTGGCTAAGTCATTATGCAAGGTAGCCTATTTCCTCTTGTTTTTTCCTCCCCCCCCCCCCCCAGATGTTCTGGTTTAACTTGGATTTAAACTTGGAGAGTGGTCAGTTTGGATGAGCTATTACCAGCAGGAGAGTGAGTTTGTGTGTGTATGGGGGTGGGTTTTTGGAGGGGGGTGAGGGAGTGAGAGAACCTGGATTTGTGCAGGAAATGGCCCAACTTGATTATCATGCACATTGTGTAAAGAGTTGTCACTTTGGATGGGCTATCACCAGCCGGAGAGTGAATTTGTGTGGGGGGGTGGAGGGTGAGAAAACCTGGATTTGTGCTGGAAATGGCCTAACCTGATGATCACTTTAGATAAGCTATTACCAGCAGGACAGTGGGGTGGGAGGAGGTATTGTTTCATATTCTCTGTGTATATATAAAGTCTGCTGCAGTTTCCACGGTATGCATCCGATGAAGTGAGCTGTAGCTCACGAAAGCTCATGCTCAAATAAATTGGTTAGTCTCTAAGGTGCCACAAGTACTCCTTTTCTTTTTGCAAATACAGACTAACACGGCTGTGACTCTGAAACCTGTAAGGAGATTGATCACTTTAGATAAGCTATTACCAGCAGGAGAGTGGGGTGGGAGGAGATATTTTTTCATGCTTTGTGTGTATATAAAAAGATCTTCTACACTTTCCACAGTATGCATCCGATGAAGTGAGCGGTAGCTCACGAAAGCTTATGCTCAAATAAATTGGTTAGTCTCTAAGGTGCCACAAGTACTCCTTTTCTTTTTGCGAATACAGACTAACACGGCTGTTACTCTGAAACCTAAAAGGTACTGGACACTAGAGATATAAACATGTGCCAGGATGGTACCAAGAACACAGATACTACTATATTCCACACAGATAACAAGGAACATGCTGACCCATCCCAAAGACAGGATCAAAAGGATAATATGGATAGAGTTGTTTTGTTCGAACCAACATGTACCAGGTGAGAGGCAGCACCCTAACACGTAGAGGGGTTGTACCTCAATACATCAGGAGTGATGTGTAGTTTGTACCTATGTATAAGAATGCACCCCTGAGGAGGTGTCTGTCTGGCTTAGGGGTCAGTGGTAAATCCCACCAGTGACTGAACTGGTCCATTTTCAGGGAGCACACATGTACTAGCAGAACTGCAGACATTGTTTCATTTGGCAATAAACCTATCCAGGTGCCTTCATACCTTATTGGAGTCTGTGGTCATTGGTCGGTTCACTCAAAATCTGCTGTGCCAGCTGCCTGCGCAGAGCTGGGACAGCACACAGGGAGAACACACACACAGCTGACTTATCAACATTGGATAGAGCAGAGCACCACACTGGTGATTTCTGACTATATTGGGGGCATCTGCAGCAGGTGATGGGCATCTCAAAGCCATGGCCTGGAGTAGGGAAGCACTTAACTGCAGACTCTACAGTTGCCTAGGGCTAGCGCTGAGGACAGAGTCCCTACTGCTGCCATTGCAAGGTTCAAGCATACTCAGCCTTAGAACTGCCAGCCCTCCTGCATCTAGTAGCTGCAGCTGTCTAAGGCTGGCCTCTAGCAATTGGCCCCATGGCTTTAGTCAGAGAAGCTACAGGTGACTTTGTGACTATTAGGGGAGATTAAGCTAGGAGCAGAGAAAGAAACTGGAGTTAACTTCAAGGAACAGAGGTCACCAGTAGAAAAGGAATGTCAAGGGGAACAGGGAAAGAAGAAGCAGGTCAGGTTTACAGGGGGAGAATAGGACTGACTGGGGAGCACAACCAAGGTAGAAGGGAAACACATGAGGAAAGGTGTTAGTGACCAGGTAGTGGAATAGCATGTAGATAGGAGCAGAGGGAAAAAGGCTGGTGATTTCAGGGTCCCAGGGGCTAAGTGCTCACTGAGCTAGGGTTGGGGAAAATGGTGTTTGCAAATGGCAGGATGGGCGCCAGGGGAGGGGACTGTCAGAACTGATCGGATATCTGCTGGCTGTGGAACTTGGTTGAGCTGAGGCCAGGACCACATATAGTGACTGGTGAAACAGGATGGTGTGAGAGACATGACTACAAAACTTCTGAATGAGGAAGGAGCTAAATCTGTGGAGAGTTTCCTCTGATCACAATGAACAGAACTTTCATAGTGGACACTGGTAAACCCACATGGGTACAGCTCAGTGAGAAAAACTGGGGGCTGAGGAAGCTGCGTATGGCAATACATATAGTCGTGCAGAGGTGCGTGATCAAAATGAAAAATGTCTCAGATTCAGCACCAGATTTACTAGGGTTCCAATGGCACTGCCACTAGGCCCACCTCAGAATGGGCCCACAGATAGGGTTGGCACCGGGGCCACAAAAGGTTAATCCGGCCCTGTACGCTGCCACCTTGCACACAAACACCAAGCAAAAGGAGGCAGGATAGCATTGTCTTTTATTCATTTACAGAAACTGTGACACAGCAGCTTTCACTGGTCTCCTCAGGGCAGGAGCAACCTTTGTCCACAACCCGTAATTACTGAAGACAAAGTAAACATCTGCCTCCCAACTGGACACAGGCAAGGATCAGCAGCCCCTCACACTGAGGTGCCTTCAGCAGAGGGACTGGACTCGACCTCTTTCTTATTGTCTTCAGGTTTCATAGCAGGAAACAGCAGCACTTCCTGTGGAGGGAACCAAACACCATCAGCTTCCCCCCTCTCCCTATTCCTCACCTCCCATTCACATTCCTTTTTGCATAAAAATAAGAGCCCCTAAACAAGCAAATTATAAGTACTTGATTTGTGCATACTTAATTACAAACCCTATTTACTTCCTCAATGCTCAAGTTGGATTTCCCCAGGTCCCATAATGGACACCATGAAACTGCAGGTGTTGGAGAGAAAACCCCAGAAATGGCTAATTCAGAAAAAAGGCAATTTTAGTTTTTACCATTGCACCATTTAATTAATCCCCACAACAGTACCTATGGAGTTTGGATTTCAGCTATAACCCTGAATTTCCTGGCCTTTAGGATGGGATGTGGAAGTAGACAGGTGTTTCAATCAGACTCTCATAACGTAAGTAGCCTTTTGTTTTTACAACTGGAGAGTACTTTGCAGAATTTCTTACTCCCTATTTCCTCCAGGTGGTCCATTACCTTAATATTATTGGAGTCTGTAAGGAACATGGTGAGCCGATCGATGCCCATGCCCCATCCAGCTGTCGGTGGAAGTCCATATTCCAATGCAGTGCAAAAGTTGTCATCGATGAACATGGCTTCATCATCACCTGCTGCTTTTGCCTAAATGAACAGTGAGAAGAAGTTCCCATCGCCCAAAGTGCAGGAAATGTCAACACTACTGCTAATTTTTATGTCACCTCAAAGGGGTGCTACTACACTCCTGGAACCTAGGGGGCTATGTTCCAGTAGGGTCTGCATATTTGTAAAATCAGCTGAAGAAATGAACAAGGAGGTGATCTTACCCCTCATCCCGGGGTGTTAGTATCTGGAGAAGTATTCTGAAGGCCACATCATAGGCTATATCTACACTACAGCTGGGACTGACACTCTGAGACCAATCCACCAGCGGTCCATTTAGTGGGTCTACTGAAAACCTGTCAAATCAACAACAGATCGCTCTCCAGTAGACCCCTGTACTCTACCCCTGTCATAAATACAAAGGGAAGTGTAACAACCTTTATGTATGCAGTAATATAAAATTCCTCCTGGTCAGAGGTTACCTGTAAGGGGTTAAGAAAATCAAATAACCTAGTTGGTGCCTGACCACAAGGACCAATGGGGAAGGAAGATACTTTCAAATGGGAGGGGGGGGGAGAGAGGAGGGGGCTTTGTTTGTGTTCTTTGTTTGTGTGTTCTCTCAAGGAGAGAGAGAGAGACACACACACACAGACACCAGGGGCAGAAAAAAAAACATCTCTTAAGAACCTGCCTGAAAAAGCATCCAAAATTACTAAGACAGTAAGTAAAGCCAGAAAAGGCATCAGATTATCTTTTGTTTTAGCTTGTGAATTTTCCCTATGCTGGAGGGAGGTTTATTCCTGTTTTTGTAACTTTGAAACTAAGCCTAGAAGGGAATTCTCTGTCTTAAATCTTTTTATTTTTCCCTGTAAAATTGCCTTCCATCTTGATTTTACAGAGGTGATTATTTTACTTTTTTTAATAAAATTCTTCTCTTAAGAACCTGATTGATTTTCAGTGTCCTAAAGACCCAAGGGTTTGATTTGTGCTCACCTTTACCAATTGGTGAGGATATTATTCTCAAGGGGGTGTAGGGTCTTGGGGGGATATTTTGGGGGAATAAGCACTCCAAATGGTCCTTTCCCCGAATCTTTGTCTAAATCACTTGGTGGTGGCAGCATACCATCCGTCCAAGGACAAGAGATTTGTGCCTTGGGGAAATTTTAACCCAAAGCTGGTAAAAATAAGCTTAGGGGGTCTTTCATGCGGGTCCCCACATTTGTACCCCAGAGTTCAGAGTGGGAAGGGAACCCGACAACCCCCAACGAGAAGATTAAGGTAAGTTGATGGGAGAGTTTCTCCCGTCAACCTCCCTCAGTGTAGACCCCGTGGTAACTCGACCTAAGGTACATCAACTCCAGCTACGTTATTCACGTAGCTGGAGTTGCACAGCATAGGTCAACTTACTGCAGTAGGGTAGATATAGCCTTAGAAAATGGCATGGGTGCTGACAGCAACATCTAATTCTAGCCAAGTTAAATGTTGTCTTGTGAAACAGTGTCTCTGACACTCAAGCTGCAAGGATTCCTTTTGGCACATGTGAAGAAATGTACCTTGGGATACTGGAGACAGAGCACTCCACTAGCACCAGAAGAAGGGATTATAACAGGTATCTTTAAAACTTTTACTATTACATTTCAATAGGTAATCTTGTCTATCTCCTCTCCTGATCAATATCACCCTGATGGCAGTCTACAGCAGTTGCTTACATCGAAGATATATTAAGAAAGTGTTTAGGAATCAATTCTCTAATGCAATATGTATTTTGTTCTTCTTGAAAAAAGTTAACACAAGCTCTTTTGGTTTTCCATTTTTTCCATCTTTACCATGTGTTTTGTTCCAAACTCTTCCCTCTGTGCCTGCTGCATCATTCATTTGTCCTCTAACAATTCTCCCTTTGATGGCAGGCAGAGCTGATAGGACTGGACTCGATGTAGGAGATATTTCTTGCAAAAGCTTATGTTAGACCCATTTGATTGAGATTCAATGCCAGTAAGATTCCTGTGGTGTTAGTTGTGAATGTTTAGAACAGCCAGTAGGGAGCACAGAAAGAGGAGATAGGAGTCTGTGTAAACTGGAAATACACATTCTGGCATTCACCCCAACCATAAAGTGTTTTCGGTCTCTAATCTCTACAATTCCCTACCTTCGCTTGATCTTCAAAAAACTGCCGCTGCTGGAAGGGGTCGTTGAGCTCTGTGTATGCATTGCATATTTCCTTCTTCATCACAAAGAGTTCAAAGCGTTCTGTCAGTCCCTGCTGAGAGCGATGCCTGTGAAGAGGAGATAAGTCAGCAGGCAGCTCAGAAACTAACACAGCTTCCTCAGGAAAAACAACAAGATCGCTGTTTCAGAAGAGATGCCCACTCTGACGGCCACCACTCTAAAACTCCAGGCCACTCAGTATAGACATTTTCCCCCTGGATTTTATGCCCTATGAAATGGGATTCCCTGGCTCAGGAACCAAGACATGGGCAAGTGTCAGACTTCCCAAACTGTCACATGGCATCAAATCTTTCCTTTTCACAGACATAATTTTTCTCATGGAGATAAAAAAGGTGGTCATTATTTCATGACTTTATATAAAATCTCATACTCTTACCATTTGGCCAAAGGGCTCATGATCTGCGGATGATCACATATGAATGTGGGATGGATACAGGTGACTTCCAGAAACTCACCAACAAGCTGAAAAACAGGAGCAGGACAGAATTTTCAAGTTAGAACATCTCATAATAAAGGAGGTGCCATAAGACTGAGATGACTCACTACTTCAAAAGCCTACTTAGAGTAATGTCTTCATAAACAGCGATGGGTGCCTGCAAGAGAGGCCAAGCGTCCTGCTTGGAGAGATTAAAATCTGATCTAGCCCAAGACTGTATAAAACACAAGACTGTCTAAAATTCATCAAGTTTAACAAGAACTCCAGTGTCAGAACATAAGCCTACCACTGTTACCTACAATGTCTCAGGGTGGTATTGGGAGTTTAATTCCAGTTTTGACATCTGTGGCACAAGCCACTAGACAAAGCAGCCAAAAAAAAACACATTCAGGCAATAGTTGGGGTGAGAAGGGGCAGAAAAGAGGAAAACAAATGAATAATACTCATACTGGCCCTGTGCTTTACTGTACATTTTGGAGGCACATGTGAATCTAATTATACTCTTCTCTCCACTCATGCAGAATGTGTGGAGGGAGGGGTCCTCCACAAAACACTGTTGATCCCCTATTTCTCAAGGCCATTACACTTGGATGACAATTGGAATAGCTTTCAGAGTTGGTTTACACTGCTTCTAATTGACTGGAAGTGTCCCTGCAAAGTTATAAGGCAGGGGTGGCCAAACTTACTGATTCTCCAAGCCACATATGACAATCTTCAGAAGTTTGGGAGCCAGGCTGCTCCTGGCAGGGCTCGGGGCTTCAGTCCTGCGGGGGGTGGGGTGGGATGTTGGGACTTCAGCCCCGCAAGAGGCACTTGCCGCAGCTTCATCCCTGCTCCTGCTAAAGCCCCAGCCAGTGCACGTACCCTGTGGGTCTGAAGCCCCAAGTCCCCGCTCCCCTACAGTCTAGTAGGTGGAGAATGGGAGGAGCCCTGGGGTGAGCCACACTTTAACTGTAAAAGAGCTGCATGTGGCTCACAAGCCACGGTTTGGAAGCCCCTGTTACAAGATATTTCTTCCTACCTGGGACCATCCACTGTACTAAAATAGCTCTCTTTTATCCTACTAGCCCCGGAACTAAGAGGCCAGGTATCAATCCAGAATCCTCTATAGATCTCCATCACTCTGCCACCAGTACAACGTGTTCTGTTATAAACAGACACAGAACGACATCTCTGGGGTATTACTGAATTCTCTCTGGCAACAGGAAAAGGGCTGAATTAAATTCCAGTGTATTTTCCTAGATGTAGCCAAACATCATGATTCACTGAAAGTCTCATGTACATCTCTGCTACACGATCATTCTATAGATGCTGCAGTCCCTCCCCACGACATCTCCACAAAGCCAGCACCTCTGACCTCTGGACTGGTAAAGACAAGCAAGATTGCAAGCCATTTTCTTTCTTCACCTGGAACATCTATGGAATCTGAACTAAGGTCCTTTCAGAGGGCCGGATCCTACTCTCCATATGTAATCTACCACTGAAACAAGCCTCTGTACCAGATCACTGGAAAATAAATAGTTAACATAATGCAGATTTTTAAAAAGGGCTCCAGAGGTGATTCTGGCAAACACAAGCCAGTAAGCCTACCTCCAGTACTGGGCAAACTGGTAGAAATTATACTAAAGAACAAAATTATCAGACACACAGATAAACATGATTCAATACAACTTTTGTAAAGGGAAATCATGCCTAACCAATCTATTGAATTCTTTGAGGGAATCAACAAGCATGTGGACAAGGGTGATCCAATTAATATAGTATACTTGGATTTTCAGAAAGTCTTTGATAAGGTCCCTCACCAAAGTCTCTTAAGGAAACTAGTCATAGAACAACAGTGACGGTCCTCTCATAGATCAGTAACTGGTTAAAAGATAGAAACCAAAAGGTAGGAATAAATGGCCAGTTTTCACAATGGAAAGAGGTACATAGCGGGGTCTCCCAAGGATCTGGCCTGGGACCTGCGCTATTCATTAATGATTTGGAAAAAAGAGTGAACAATGAAGTGGCAATGTTTGCAGAGGATACAAAAATGTTCAAAATGCGTGTGTGTGTGCGCACGTGTGCTGGAAGAGGCTTGAGGGCCTAGCTGAGCAAGACAGTGTAAGGGAGCCCAAGGTGTTACAGGTGGGCTCAGTGGTACTCAGGTACATCAGGTCGCAGCCCGGGGAGCCTGTCACAAGGTCCATCAATGGCTATTAGCCAAGATGGTCAGAGATGTAACCCCATGAATAGAGCAACACTCGTAGTCTAACTGCCAGAAGGGGAAGACAAAGGTTGATCACTCCAACTGCCCTATTATGTACACTCCCCCAAAGCTCCGATACTGGCCACTGTCGGAGACAAGATACTGGGCTAGATGGACCATTGTCTGCCCCATTATGGCAATTCTTACGCTCTTCTTAAAATCAGTGGCAAATTTCTTATTGACTTAAATGGTGCAAAGAAAACTGCTTACTTACAGCTTTCTCTGAGTTCTGCAGGCTAACTGCAGGTTGTGCGTTGACATACTTTCTTTTATTAGTTTTAAATTTTCTGCCATTCATTTTTACTAAATGCTCCATCAAGCTAACCAGTAGTCCGCAAAGAACCTGCAACTTCAAATGGGCCCCACTGCTTCGTAGGGTCAGATCTCAGGATTATGAAAAATCCACCTCCACTTACCTTATCAAGAAGCCTGGCCGTGGTCCTGGGAGGAGGACACTCAACACCTCTCTCCACACAAATAGCATCAAAGAACTTGCGAGTTTCTGTTTTCATAATGCAAAATATTAGAGAAGCTATTCATATAGTTAGTTCTTCTCCCCCTCCTCCCGACCCACAGAATGATCCAGACACAATGGAGGAGGACTGGAATGACTTTTAATATTTTCTGTTATAATACACTCTGGGACATACCAGCTCAGGAATATGGTTTCAGCCTTCCACAGAGCATGAAGAGCAGTATTAATTGCTTCCAATGTAAACTCAAACATAAGATTCCTAAACCCAGCTCTAGATGCTCTGACAACAGTTATAAACACTATCCCACACAGAGAGCGCCACTGTGGACAAACAGCTAGTCTCAGCATTATTTATAAAAAAAAAAAAAATCTATATATAGATAGATTGATCTATCATTTCTCCCAAATACCTGCTCAAACTGAGGAGTTTTGAAGAACGTCCTAATGGTCAACAGATTTGGACCATTTCAGATCAATGAGGCAGTGGGAGCACGCTCCAAAGTTGACAGGTCCATAAAGAGCATATCTGCCAGCAGCCTTCACTCTCATAAATCAAGGGGCTCCCATGTTAAGCACTTCTGCTGATTGCAGTAGCATCGGTATCACAAAGAGAGAGGCAGTCTCTCAAGTAGGCAGGTCCCAGAGCTATTTTAGGGCTAACAAAACTAAATCAAGCAGCTGAAAAAGCCACCAGAAAACCCATGCAGATCCTAGTGCACTAGTGTCACATGCTCATGATGAGATTTTCCACTTAAGAGAACCACCATATTGTTCACTAACTTTAGTTTTTAGATATATTTAAAGTGTAGACCAGTGGTTTTCAAACTTCGGGTCGCGACCCAGTACTGGGTCATGAAATACAAGGCACTGGGTCATGGCAGCTCTGGTCAGCACTGCCGACTGGGCCATGAGAAGTCCCGTCGGTGGTGCTGCCCGGCTAAGGAAGGCTAGTCCCTACCTGTTCCGATACGGCGCTGCACTCTGGAAGCAGCCAGCAGCAGGTCCGGCTCCTAGGCGGGGCGGGCCACGGGGCTCTGCGCTGCCCCCACACCGAGCACTGGCTCTGCACTCCCACTGGCAAGTTCCCAGCCAACGGGAGCAGGAAGATACTTAGGGACTGGACTTGCTGCTGGCCGCTTCCAGGGCATAGCATGGTCCACGGTGCCAGGACAGGAAGCCTGCCTTAGCACCCCCACTGCGCCATTGACCAGGAGCTGCCCAAGGTAAGCCCACACCCCAAGCCCCTGCCCCAGCCCTGAGCACCCTCCTGCACCCCAAACCCCTCGCTGGCCCCAGCCCAGAGCCCCCTCCCACACCCTGAACCACTCATTCCCAGCCCCACCCTGCAGCCCTCACCCCAACCCTCTGCCCCAGCTCCGTTAGGTCGCCGGCATCAACAATTTTCTTCAACTGAGTCACCAGAAAAAAAGTTTGAAAACCACTGGTGTTGACTGAGGTATAGTGCATTATAGCCTTGTCTAGAGGTAGCAAGGCTCACATTGAGGGAAAGATCATAACTACCCAACCAAATCATTGCTGCTATGTAATCACCTAAAAGCAGCTCTCTACAACTGTCAACTCAAGGGACAAATGGCAGATGCATTTTCAACCAAAGGGCCCCATATAATCTTCCAGTTGCTACCCCAATCTATTTGCCCTCCATGCCCTAATCACTACCAGATACAGAGGGTCTTCTCTGCTTCCTAAGAGACAGACGAAACAGATACAATGCCCGGTGTCAATGTAGTGAAAACACTTCAAGACAGGCCTCCTCATTAACTCTCTCAACAGTGTCATGTATACACAATGAAGATTTAAAGGCAATAAAGTGGAACCTTGCTGACCCTTACAAGAACCTGCAGGACATCAAGACTACACTCTGAAATCTTGTAGTTAATCCAACAAAACCACACAGTCGGGCAACCCCATCTACTCAGCTCACATGTAGATCTGAGCAAAACAGCACCTTGCAATAAACAGTATTGAAGGCAGCTTATAGATCAACATGGACTGGGGGCTAGAGTTCTTTGCCCCATAATAGCCAGGGGGAGGTGAAAGCACAGAGACTCATCTGACCTTCAGTCTCAAAGTGATCAGTTGCTGGAAGTTTCATTCCCAGGATTCTCTCCAGTTCATGCACCATGCTAATTTTCCGGAAGGGTGGGGTGAAATCTATCTCATAGGCATGACCCTCAGGACCATCTGGGTGATAAGTGACCTTGTAACTTCCAGTAATGTGCTTCACCATTCCTACAAGATAAAACTACACTTCAAATCAATGCCATGCTGTATCACACGCTATCTTCACACAGATTCTTATTCTCCTTTAATTAATATTAGGTTAGGTCACCTGAAAGCAACTTTTCTGTGATCTCCATCAGGTCATGATAGTCTGCATAAGCCATGTAAAACTCACAGGTTGTGAATTCAGGATTATGAGTCAAATCAATTCCTTCATTCCGGAACTGGCGCCCAATTTCGTACACCCTGTCCATGCCTCCAACCACCAACATCTAAACAAAAAGAAATCCAGCTGGTCACATTAGCCTTCTGAAATGGAGTCAAGAAAGTTCTGACTAGCACAAAATTGCACCAAATCTACATTCTCAAGATTATTAGCAAAACACAGAGGTAAAAGCAGCACTAGACAAACCTAATGAAGAACTCCGATTCAATTATCCTGACATCCACTATTCTCCAATCAATATGGGTCTCTTTCCTGCTCACCTCTTTAGCCATACTCCACCCAAGCGAAATTGCTTTTGTCAACCCAATTAATCTGCTGGCCTTTAGTTTAATCTGCGGGCTGCCAAGCTCCCCTCCCGCCCAGCGCGCCACATCCCCACTCCTCTGCCTACCTCCAGGCGCTTAGCGCTTTCCAGGAGGGAGGTGGGAGGAGCGGGGAGCTGCATGCTCAGGGGAGGAGGCAGAGAAGAGGCAGGGCAGGGGTGGGGACTTTGAGGAAGGGGTTGGAATGGGGGTGGGGACAGAGGGTGTCAGTGATGTGGCCCTCGGACAAATGTACTAGTCCTCATGTGGGCCTCCCGGTGATTCAAGTTTGAGATCCCCAGTCTAATCCTTACTTCAATCTTATGCTTCACATTTTGGGAAGGCAGATAAAGAGTCAGAAAAGTGTGAAGCTTAACCCATGTGGGGATCACCTCTCACCTTGTGATAGAGTTCTGGAGCAATTCTCATGTATAAGTTCATGTCCAGTTCATTGTGATAGGTAATGAAAGGTTTAGCCACAGCTCCACCTGGAATAATATTCATCATGGGAGTTTCAATCTGATGGAAAAAAAAAAGTGTTAAACCTTAGCTCAAATACTCTCATACCCCTGACTCAATCATACCCTCCCTCCATTCCCCATGCTACAACTATTTTGATAATATGTGTTTGTCATAAACATAAAAGGGAAGGGTAAACACCTTTAAAATCCCTCCTGGCCAGAGGAAAAACCCTTTCATCTGTAAAGGGTTAAGAAGCTAGGATAACCTCGCTGGCACCTGACCAAAATGACCAATGAGGAGACAAGATACTTTCAAAAGCTGGGGGGAGGGACAAACAAAGCCTCTCTCTCTCTGTCTGTGTGATGGGAACAGAACAGGAATGGAGTCTTAGAACTTAGTAAGTAATCTAGCTAGATATGCGTTAGATTCAGTTTTCTTTAAACGGCTGAGAAAATAAGATGTGCTGAATGGAATGTAGATTCCTGTTTTTGTGTCTTTTTGTAACTTAAGGTTTTGCCTAGAGGGATTCTCTATGTTTTGAATCTAATTACCCTGTAAGGTATTTACCATCCTGATTTTACAGAGGTGATTCTTTTACTTTTTCTTCTATTAAAATTCTTCTTTTAAAGAATCTGATTGCTTTTTCATTGTTCTTAAGATCCAAGGGGTTGGGTCTGTGTTCACCTATGCAAATTGGTGAGGATTTTTATCAAACCTTCCCCAGGAAAGGGTTTGGGAAGATTTTGGAGGGACAGACGTTTCCAAACGGGCTCTTTCCCGGTTATATATATCTGTTAGATGTTTGGTGGTGGCAGCGATAAAGTACAAGGGCAAAAGGTAAAATAGTTTATACCTTGGGGAAGTTTTAACCTAAGCTGGTAAAAATAAGCTTAGGAGGTTTTTCATGCAGGTCCCCACATCTGTACCTAGAGTTCAGAGTGGGGAAGGAACCTTGACAGTGTTCAATAAATACTTCAGTTAAAGAGAGAGAACACCTGGCTCAGATGTGAAATTTTTACATTCTATGTATTAATTCACCATCATGAACAAAGATATTATTCTGAAACAAAAATTCTTCCTCCTTTGTAATCAACAAGGTAAGCCTATTTAAGCCATCTTCTCTATCAAGAACATAGCAGGAACAACCATATTCTGCACAATTAAGGAGCTGTGGAGTAGGGAAGGGACAGGGACTGGGCCAAGCTGTTGAAGACATTTGCAGTCATATCACCAACCTCCAGCAGAGAAAGTCTGGCTTCTCAGGAAGTCTAAACCTTGTAAAACTACACTGACAAGAAGTGAAGTGAAACTATGTATGTGGAAACAATGTTTATCAATCCTTCTCAGTGTGTCCCATCTGCTCCATTTCATCATTTACACTAAGTTCCTTGGACAGCAGCCAACTGATAAACACTGAAAGAAGCAGTATTCCTTTCACTACCTGAACACTTTGCAAAAACTACACTCCTTTAAATGTAATTGGTTTGGTAAAAGATGGGGGTTTTAATGATTTAAAATTAAGATATAAAATATTGCATCTGAAAAAGTTTCCAAGAGTATAAGGATATTATATGGCTAGCTTTGTTAATTTAAAATTAGCGTCAGAGGGGAAAAAGGGGTCTGTCTGTATGGAGAGACAGAGTTCTGGAGCCCAAAAGGAGTTCTACAGTATACAATTATTTTCAAATAATGTCTCTTGTAGATACGAGCATGTAGGTAGGCAAAATCAACATGTGATTTTTCTCTCTCTGGGCTGCAGCGCTCCCGGAGACTATGCCAACCTAACTTTCACGGGAGCTGCATTTTTCGGATGTTTAAAGGTGCATGGGTAATGGAGTATAACCACATGCCTCACAACTTAGTCTATTCAAGAGTACTATACACATTAGGTCCAAATAAAGAGTAAAATGCCAGGGAGAGGAAGATGCTGCCAGGTATATAGACAAAATAAACATTTTCTGAAAACAGTCATCAATGATGGGAAGAAGGTGATGTGGCATGGCAGTTCACCCAAATGGGAGGGCAGGTGGCAATACCAATGATACCCGCTCCTCTTTTAAAAGGGCTCCCCAAGATGTGGGCAATTTTACAATTTGGTTAGGCTCCTCAAGAGTCTGCCTTGTTCTACCCACTGTCAGGGTTGTGCTGACCAGTCAGCTCTGGCCTCCACACAAGTAAAATAGAAAGAAAAGGAGTATTTGTGGCACCGTAGAGACTAACAAATTTATTTGAGCATAAGCTTTCGTAAGCTACAGCTCAAAGTAGGGGTTGCAGGCTGCTTGTCCCACTGCATTAGGTAGAATACCACCACTAGGGGTCCGGAGCTTGGGCTGCATTAGCAGGAATTAATCCAGCTCTGCTACTCATTTAGGAACTGTACAAAACAAGCACTTTTGTATTCCAGCTGCAACCATTTAAAACAGGAAAAAACAAGGAAGAGGAATTTCTCATGCTGATTCAGAATGAGGCTCAGGGTTCCAATGGAAGAAAAAAGGTCTGTCCACAACGTAGGAAATGGAAGCCAAATGGGAGTCTCTGTTGAAGAAAGATTCAGAACGGATCTAGAATCTGAAGGGAAAGAGTAACTTTTGTAGAGTTTGTGTGGCAATGCCTACCCAAGTCACTTTGTATTAAAGACACTGGCTGTTTCTCCTGCACTGTAGTTAATTCCCAGCATGATCACCAAGCCTAAATGGCCTATTTAAATGCTAGTTTACAAGTGATTAATTTCAGGAAAATAGGAAACGTACAGTCAAGAAGTAATGGCACCTTAACACAGCACAAATCTACTGTGTTGAATATATCACGGTTCTCAATATTAGTTATTTCACACAAACAACTCCACTAGCAGCTTTTGTGGATCCAGTAGACTAAGAGGTTAAAATCTGCCAAGTAGTGGATAGCAAAGAGAGTCATACTTTGAGTGTGAAGTGGAAACAGGAATTATCTAGAAGTAAACAGGTCTTTTGTTCTGGTATGTTGTTCTCTGTTATACCTGACAATAAATACTACATATGTTTTATGTAAATTAGATTGACTCCACCTTTTTTGGAGGGGGGGGAGGGGGGGAATTAACACCCTTGAGAATGAGGGGACAATTTACCCAACTTCAATTATGGAAGAAAGCAATGGGGGAACAAATATAATTAATAACTTGAATTGCTAACTTTGGGTTTGCTCAGTCAAAGAAGAGTATCCCTCAGAAATTGCTCTGTCACTTGAAGGGGAGCAGACAAAGAGATAAACAATAATTAACTCTATTGCACTTAGTGTGCTTTGTGGCTCTATGGCACAAAATTGTCAGAACATGTATACTGAGCCAAAGTCAATATGTATACTTTTCCCCGTCCCATGCACATTTTGTACGTGAGGTGGGTATTGGTCTCTCCTTGGAGCTGAAGAAGTGTGAAAAAGAGCAGCACACACAGAGAGAAACAAAGTACCAAACCTTACCTCAAGAAAGCCCAACTCATCCAGGAAGCTCCGGAGGTATGTGATGATCTTTGCACGGATTATAAACTTCTGTCTCACATAGTCATTAAGAATTAAATCCAAGTATCTCTGGCGAAATCTAGTTTCCTGAAAAGGGTGGATAATTTTAGAACAATCTAAATTATACTTATTGCCAAAGAGAAAAAAATAAAATTTGATCTTCATTTGGTGCACTGATACCAATGATGCCACACATACAAAAAGCTGCCAGTTTGGCTTCAACACCAGGAGTGGTTGTTACCTTGTCTTTGAGCCCGAAGTGAAGGTGGGGCAACATGTGCAGGCATGGAGAGAGCAGAGTGATTTCCCAGGGAATAACGCTCAGCTCTCCTTTCTTTGTCTTTCCAGGATTCCCCTGAACCCCAATAATGTCACCCCGACGCAGCTTGTTGTTAATGTGGATATATTCTTCCTCTGATTTGTAGTTCCTGCAAGTGGAAAAACATGCATCTTTTAAGCACTTTTTGTCCATAGATCAAGCTTTGCTCAGTCTCTTCCCACCCAAAACACTTAATATTCAAGTATCAGAGGGGCAGCCATGTTAGTCTGTATCCACAAAAACAATGAGGAGTCCGGTGGCACCTTAAAGACTAACAGATTTATTTGGGCATAAGCTTTAGTGGGTAAAAAACCCACTTCTTCAGATGCATGGAGTCTCCATGCATAGGAGCCTCGACGTACTGTATTGTGTTCTCCACCACCTGACTACAGACTAGGAATCTGAGCTGAAGCTCACAGGCATGGGGAAGAATAAGATGTCCATCTTCTAATCTCCTCCTCCCAGAAAGTACAGTTTGATTTAGAATGTTGCTATAGTGATCCCTAGTTACCTGGAGTTTGCCATGACTTGCAATTTGACTCCCTCTCCACGAAGATCATAGAAGATCAGTTTCCCTCCAGAGGCACGTTTTGCATGGATTCGACCTAGAAACCCAAAGTTAGATGGTCCAATGGTTACAGCAAGTCAAAGTCAGAAATCTTTCCATTTCCCCAAAACACAGATCCATCTCCATGCCCAAGCCCTGGCACAGCATCACTCCTACCTTGCAGCCCAGGCAACATATCACCAACCTCCATCCCATCATTGGATGGCAAAGTAACGAGTCTCTAGTTATGAACACAGGGCCTTGGAGTCCTCTCATCAGACCTGCTCCCTTGCTTGTCAAGGACTCTAATGCTCTACCTTCTATCCCAAAGGTCCCAACCCAAACTTAGCCTAACCTTGCTACAGCTCTAGCACTATGAGGAATTGCCAAGCAAGGTCCAAAGAGCTGTGGAGGCATTCCCATCTATCTCCCTCCAAGAATGGTAAGTGCTTGTCTTCGCAAAGTGGCAGACTGTCTCCAAGTCCCAGGTGAGTCTTTACCTGCCACTCTCACTGTAATGTCTCTCAGGTGATCTCCTGCCTGCAGATGGCTGTACCTCTCTATGAAGTCTGTGAGGGAAAGGTCTACGTGGAACTTATGAGGGTAAGGATCTTCATTGGTGCCTTTCAGCTGCTGGATTGCCTGACTGCGGATCTTGTAATATTGCTGTCATCAGTCATAAACAAGAACATTTATGTTAGACACCAAAGGGACTGTACAGTTCACAAGCTAAAGCATAATTGATTTGACTTGGGAATATTTATTTGACTACAGAAGTTAGACAACACCTGAGTGACTACGTCAGAAGAGTCAGCTCCTCTGACAGAAAGCACAAAAAAAAAAAGGCAGAGAGCACTTAAGACATTGGACTAAGAAGAGGCTAAACGAATGCAGTGATGAGACAAGAAGTCATTGCTTTAAGCCATTACCATTCAAACCTTAGATATATCCTCTCCCTCAGGCAGTTTTTTTGGGGAATATTATTAATCCATGCTTGCAGCCTCACTGTCCAGCTAAGAACATAAGAACAGCCACACTGGGCCAGAGCAAAACTCCATGTAGCCCAGTATCCTGTCTTCCAACAGTGGCCAATGCCAGGTGCTTCAGAGGAAATAACAGAACAGGCAATCATCACGTGATCCATCCTCTGTCACCCATTCCCAGTTTCTGGCAAATAAAGGCTAGAGACACCACGCTTGTCCATCCGGGCTAATAGCCATTGATGGACCTATCCTCCACGGACTTATCTAGTTCTTTTTAAACCCTGTTATAGTCTTGGCCTTCACAACATCCTCTGACAAAGAGTTCCACAGGTTGACTGTGTGTTCTGTGAAAAAATACTTCCTTTCGTTTGTTTTAAAACTGCGGCCTATTAATTTCATTTGGTGACCCCTAGTTCTTGTGTTACATGAAGGAGTAAATAACACTTCCTTATTTACTTTCTCCACACCAGTCATGATTTTACTGGAAGGTTGGAATATAACCTTAGTGAAATGCTGCTAATGACACTCCTTTTGCAGGATAAATCTAGTATCTCAGTCGTTCTATAGGATAGACCATATATGCTCCTAGCTAGCACAATATCTAACGTGGGGAGCAGATATCTTTTTCAGTTGAAATGAGTTGTATTAATAAACTGGATTTTTTATCATCTTTATATTGTGCATAATTTTTTTCATATTTTAAGTAGTAAGGTAGTACAGGCAAAATTCCCGCTGCAGACAGTTACTGCCTTCCTCAATGAGTAGCCAAGCAAACACATAAACCAAACACCCATCTGAAATAGCCTCCCAGCTAATGTTCCTGGAAAGGTGCAGTTCAGAGCTGGCTTGGGCCATAGTTCACTTCCATTCTAACTCTCCAGCTCAGTACTTATTAGCAATCAAACAGGAATCAGTAAGACTTATTCTCATGGGCATAACAGACATTGGCCAAACTGCTCACATTGGGGTCCAGGCTTTCCTCATCAGCTCCATTGCAGTTCTCAGATCCCAGGGTCAAGGCAGATTTGCTCAGATGCTTCTCACTTTGCTCTTTTTGCTTTGCCTCTTTCTCAGCTACTTTTCTCTCAGCCTTCAAACGTCTCTTCAGCTCACTGGAAAAAGAGAGGAAACCAGATACAGAAGCCACTTTGAAACTTACAGAAAGAAACACTTGCCAGAGAGATTCTGTCCAAGGGTCATCCTACACTTAACTCTCTCTCCTCTCCCCAAGAGGACATGTTGCCTTGCTCCACTTCATAGGAAGTGAAAAGTACCCAAATTCTGTTCTGGACTGCTCCAGTCCCTCACCTTACAGTCAGCAGTCTCCAGATAAAGCAGTACTAGCTGGGCATTGTCTCATATAGAGGAAACGTACTTGTTTTTTTTTCCTTGATCCTTCACTGTTCACCCTTTACAGCCCTAGAACATAAGAACAGCCATACTGGGTCAGACCAAAGGCCTATCAAGCCCAGTATCTTGTCTACCGACAGTGGCCAATGCCAGGTGCCCCAAAGGGAATGAACAGACAGGTTATCATCAAGTGATCCATCTCCTGTCACCCAATCCCAGCTTCTGGCAAACAGAGGCTAAGGACACCATTCCTGCCCATCCTGGCTAACAGATTCATGGAAGATGGTTCCATCAATGGCTATCTAGCTCCCTTTTGAACCCCATTATAGTACTGGCCTTCACAACACCCTCTGGCAAGGCGTTCCAGAGGCTGACAGTGCATTGCGTGAAAAAATACTTTCTTATGTTAGTTTTAAACCTGCTACCTATTAATTTCATTTGGTGGCCCCTTGTTCTTGTATTATAAGGAGTAAATAACACTTCCTTATTTACTTTCTCTAAACCACTCATGATTTTATAGACCTCTATCATATCACCCTCTTAGTTGCCGCTTTTCCAAGGTGAAAAGTCCCAGTCTTATTAGTCTCTCCTCATATGGAAGCCATTCTATATACCCCTAATAAATTTTTGTTGCCCTTTTCTGAACCTTTTCCAATTCCAATATATCTTTTTTGAGATGGGGCGACCACATCTGCACGTAGTATTCAAGGTGTGGGCATACCATGGATTTATACAGAGGCAATATGATATTTTCTGTCTTATTATCGATCCCTTTCTTGATGATTCCCAACATTCTGTTAGCTTTTTTGACTGCAGCTGCACTTTGAATGGATGATTTCAGAGAACTATCCACAATGACTCCAAGATCTCTTTCTTGAGTGGTAACAACTAATTTTGACCCCATCATTGTATATGTATAGTTAGAATTATGTTTTCCAATGTGCATTAGTCATAACCACACAGCTAAGGGTAGCCTAGAATTCCTCCTTACCTGTAAGAGGTTAAGAAGCTTAAATAACCTGGTTGGCACCTGACCAAAAGGACCAATGGGGAAAGAAGATACTTTCAGATCTTGGGGGGGAAGGCTTTGTTGTGTGTGTTCTCTTGGGAAGCAGAGAAGCATCAGGTCAGAAAACTCCTCCTATAAACCATCCTAAAAGTCTCTCATATTACAAAAAATTGTAAGTAAAAGCCAGATAAGGCGTGTTGGATTATCTTTTGTTCTGCTTGTGAATTTTTCCTTTGCTGGAAGGAGGTTTATTCCTGTTTTTTGTAACTTTGAAACTAAGCAGAGAGGAAGTTCTGCTGTGTTTTTGAATCTTTTGTTACCCTGTAAAGTTATTTTCCATCCTGATTTTACAGAGGTGATTATTACCTTTTTTTTAAAAAAAAAAATAAAATCCTTCTTTTAAGAACCTGACTGATTTCTCTATTGTCCTAAGACCCAGGGGTTTGGGTCTGTGATCACTTTGTAACCAATTGGTTAGGATAGTATTCTCAAGCCTCCCCAGGAAAGGAGGTGTAAGGGCTTGGGAGAATATTTTGGGGGAATAGGAACTCCAAGTGGTCCTTTCCCTGATTCTTTGTTAAATCACGTGGTGGTGGCAGCATACCCTCCAAGGGCAAAGAATTTGTGCCTTGGGGAAGTTTTAACCTAAGTTGGTAGAAATAAGCTTATGGGGTCTTTCATGCAGGTCCCCACATCTGTACCCTAGAGTTCAGAGTTGGGAGGGAACCCTGAAAGCATTACTTTTCATTTATCGACATTAAATGTCATCTGCCATTTTGTTGCCCTAGAAACTTTGCATAACAATCAAAATAAGGTAAAAGTCTTCAGTGAGCAAAGCACCAAGGATAATTACAGTACAGTTTGAAGTAACTAGAGTGTTTTCGCCCTGGGCACGACAGATTTAGAGTCTCCAGTTTAGAGTCTTCAGTCTATAACAATCACCATGCATATCTGTAACCTACTTAGGCCCAGATTCTGAAAAGTATTTAGCTCCTAACCTCCACTGAAGGAAATGAAAGATAGAAACAGCCTAAAATAAAGGAGTACTTGTGACACCTTAGAGACTAACCAATTTATTTGAGCATAAGCTTTCGTGAGCTACATCGGTTGCATCCGATGAAGTGACCTACAGCTCACGAAAGCTTACGCTCAAATAAACTGGTTAGTTTCTAAGGTGCCACAAGACCTCCTTTTCTTTTTGCGAATACAGACTAACACGGCTGCTACTCTGAAACCAGAAATAGCCTAAATGCCTTTGAGCATCTGGGCCTTAAACACTGCAGGACCTCCACTCTACCACATGCTCCACAGACAAATGCCAAAGCACAAAGGTTTCTAGGATGCCCAAGGGCCCCCAGGCAAAGTGGGAGAGGGAATTCCATGAGAGGGGGATTCCTCAGGGCGGGTCACTGACTCCGCAAGACACTCGCCCCCACCCGTAGCACCCCGGGCAGGGACTTCACGAGAAAGCAGGTGGCGACACTCGAGACGAGAGCAACAAATCACCAACCTTCTTTGGTCATGAAGTGCCTGGAGCCTTCGGAGCGCGGGGCAGGCGGCGCGGAGGTGCCGAGCCCGCCAGACCCAGCCAAAGCGGCCCCCAAGGAGCCGAACAGCTGCGGGGCTCAGCATGGCGCGAGCGCCCGGCTCTAGAGACCGTCACCTGGTAGGAAACAGACACCAGTCAGCGACGGGCAGCGCCTCCCGGGGCCCCGCCCGGGTCCTCCCGCTGGGTCCCAGCCCCGGGCACCTGCCCCCGACCCCGCACTCTCACTTTTTGCTAAGAGGGGCCTCAGCCTCCGCCATGTCACCAGCCGGAGCAGCACCGGTCGCCGCCGCCATCTTCCCGGCCGGGCCGAGAGAGAAGGAGCACTTCCGGGTCAGAGACCATTTGGGAGGGGGCGGGGCAGCAGCCTGGTGTAGGCGCGTGCGCAGAGAGGAAGGGGCGGGACTGCGGGCGCGCGCACCCTAGGTGGCGGGAAGGCTCCAGGTGCGAGCCAAGCCGCGCGTCGGCGGCGCCCGCCCATGGCCTTGGAGCGCGCGGGCATCGCTCGCTCGCGGACGCTGTTCCTGCAGGACGATGGCAGCCCCATGCGCTTCTACGTGCGGCCCGGGCCCGCCAAGCTGCAGCTCGCGCCGCTGATCCTGGCGGGCGGCGGGCGCCTTTGCCGCGTGCAGGAGCCGGGCGCGGTGCTGCTGGCCCAGCCCGACGAGCGGGGGGCCACGGGCAACTTCGTCTCCAGCGAATACGTGCGGCGCTGCGTGGAGAGCAACGAGCGGCTGCCGCTGGAGCGCTGGCGGCTGGCGGCGGCCGCGGCCCCGGCCCCGGTCCCGGCCGGGGCCCGGGCCGGCCGCTCTGCCTTCACGGGCTCAGAGGACGAGGCCATCCTGCTGCACGTGCGGGGCCGGGCGCAGGGCAGCGTCACCGGCACCGCGCTCTGGAAGGAGATGGAGCGGGCCCGCCTGACGCCGCACTCCTGGCAAGCCATGCGGGACCGCTACCTGCGGCGCCTGCGGGGCCAGGAGCACAAGTACCTGCTGGGCGGGCCCGGCCCCGCGCCGCCCCGCGGCCTCCCCCGGAGCGCCTGGCAGCCGGCGGACAGCGGTGCGGATAAGCGGGGGCGGCGGCGGGGCGGGCCCTTGGGAGGCAGAGACTTGCTGGGCTTCGTTCCCGGCTCTGCCGCTGCCCCCTGTAATCTCTCCACCTGTGTGTGCCGTGGGGATAAGTGCCACCCCCCGACCCTGCCTGCAAGCACTTGGGTCAGCCGTGTAGACCAGCATTCCTTCAGCCATTGGGTTAGGGGAGCATAGCCGGTACACAGCTGGTAAATACACCTCCGTGACCTGTCCTCATGAAATCCTAGAAACCTGAGCTGCAAAAGCTGCAGTAGATCTAGTGTTTCCTCCACTAGGCTCTTCCTTACAGTGCTTTGGGGAGTCTGGCTGGAAATGCCCCAAGCCTGGAGTTACCCCCACATTCCTTAGAGAAACTGTTCCACAGTGTAATAGGCACACCTGGGAGCTTTTCATTATAATTTAGGCTGAACAGAATTAAATCATAATGTAATGGCATGACATCTGCAGGAATCCTTTGTTCAATTCTGGTAGATTGTCTTGAGAAAGAGAGCACAAAGATCAGATGGGCAGTGAAATTAGTGTGGAAAGGCTTTCATGTGAGGAGAGAGAAAACACTGTGACTGTTTAGAGAAGAGTTGAGTAGGAAGGTACAATAGATATTATACAAAATAAGTGGTGTAGTAAAAATAAACTGGGTAATGCTAATTTTCCTATCATAATACAAGGACATGAAAGATGGCAAATTTAAAATTGATCAAAGGAAATATTTATCTTAACAGTTAAGCTGTTAATTCATTGCCACAAGCTTTTGAGGTTTGGTCTACACAAGGAACTTAGGTCAGTGTAACAATGTGTCTCAGGGGTATGGATGTAGTTATACTAACCTAACCCCCAGCATAGACAACACTATGTTGACAGGAGGTTTTCTCCCGTCAATGTAACTACCACCTCTCAGGAAGTTAGAGTACCTACACTGACATACTTTTTGCCTTCCTCTGCAGCATAGGGCACAGGTCACTTGCGGGTTTAAACTAGTGTAAATGGTGCATTCTTTGTAACTTAAAGCCTTTAAACCATGATTTGAGGACTTCAATAACTCAGCCAGAGGTTAGGGGTCTATTCCAGGAATGGGTGGCTTAGGTTCTGTGGCCTACAATGTGCAGGAGGTCAGACTAGATGATCATGTTTGTCCCTTTTGAACTTATAGTTTATAAGTCTGTTCTGTAAAACATCTAAGGAGCACTGAGTTCTTGACTTTGTAACCTTAAAAGTTTGGAAATTCCAGATTTCAAGTCATACAGGTGGCTTTCCTTTGGCTTCCTTGTGCAGATGCAGGTTGTCTTAATGATGTGATAGTTTCAGTGCACCGGATGGATGGTGCTCTGGGAATGAATTGGGGTTGGTTGATATGTGATGTTTTTGACAAGTGTAACATTTACTGGTTTAATTCCTTGGATCACTCCTAGAATCTTTATTAAAACTGAACATAGATGGTTGTTGCAGACCCATTACTTCCTCACTCTATACCTCATCTGGACAGAAACCACTAACTCTGCCAGAACATGAGTTTCTTCTTACCTTTTCAGAGTGATTAGAAGACTACCAAACTGATTAATCGTAGCAGGCAGTAGGATGTGAAATGTAATCTGAAGTCATGATTAGCATTGCAGTTGCATAACAAATGCTAATGTTCTCTCTCTCTAACAGAGTCTTGGAGGAAGGAAGTAGCCGATATACCCCAAGGAGTGGTTCAAGACCAATTAACAAAAGGGGGTAGCCTTTTCCAGCTGGCTAACAAAGAATTTGAAGGCAGTGAGGTATACATTCATAGTTGGACAGCTATATCTGCATAATGTGATCACACAGATGTGTTGAACGCTTTATGATGTATAGATTAAAATCCCAAACTAGTGAAACTTTAGATGTAGTTAAGCCTTCATAAGTAACTTTAATCTTAAATATGACTTTGTTTCTGTGTGAACACCACCAGGATGCTGATTCTTTCTACAACTTTGTAGTAACATTAATTAGGGTGTGCTAGTTCAGGGATAAAGGAGTTTTCAGCAGCTGGCTATATTGGGGCCCCTGCTTACAGCAAGGCCTCCCTGCCTGCTAATTAAAACCTTTACCATTCCCAAGACTGCTTCCCACTTCTGATGCTTTTCAGCTTGACCATTGAATCAGGAATTGACAGTGGTTGTAGATCAGCTGGGAGCAATATCTGTATGGCATGAAAAACAACGGGACCAGTGGCTGGGGGAAAACAATACAGAGGTTAGTCAGAACAGGTTGGTATATCAAGGTAGCAGAGAGGGAGTTGAGTCTTGTGTTGGTGCCAAAGAGAGGATAGTATTGGCAAAATAAATATATGTATATACACATATGTATGTGCACACACCCCATCCTTTCCAATAAAGTTATAAGTACATGGGTTACACCAGACATCTCCCTGGAGAATGACCATCAGACATTCATGTTTATAAATTTACAAACTGCTTCTTAGAACTACCCAGAACTGACTGAAATAAAAAAAAAAATGGCTAAAATGCCTTTGTGTAAGACTCAGCATCTGGAGCATGCCATCCTGTGAAGCATTTTTCTCTAATTCACAGGTGCAGATTTATTCTCTCTAGCTTGGCAATTACAGCTTAATGGGGGTACAGCATGCTTTTTTTTATACCAATGGCTTACATTTTAATAATGAAGAAGCAAAAATAGCTTCAGCAGCAATAAATGTTTCCCAAGTTCTATTCCAATTTAAGGTTAATTACAAAACTATGACTAGTCAATTGATTCCCAGATAGTCAGTCATCTGAGTTAACACCTAGAAAACGTCTTAGTGTCAACATTTTAAACTTTTACACAGCTAGCTAAAGCATGGAAGGATATTATTAACTACACAACTTACTATGAATGGTGTGTCGTGGCATATCAAGTAAAAAGAGCATGACTAATTTTTTCCAATTTGACCCTGTGTCCAGAAACTTGGAGGATGTTAGAGACCAAACATGGTTGATAAAGAATGGTCATCTGCACATCACCGTCACCTTGAGTTAAGTTGTAAGTGTTAAGGCTCCATTGGCAAGCAGGGAGTGATTCACTAAGGGTATGCCTTCCCTATCAACATTAAAGTGCTGCTGCGGCAACACTTTAACATGGCTGTGTAGTTGCAGCACCAGCGCTGGGAGAGAGCTCTCTCAGTGCTGTTAAACAACAAAAAAACCCACCACCAGCGCTGGGAGCGCAGCGTCCAGCACTGGGGCACTGTCTACACCACCACTTTACAGCACTGAAACTTGCATTGCGGGGGGTGGGGGTGGGGGGTCATACCCCTGAACGAGAAAGTTTCAGTGCTGTAAAGTGGCCGTTTAGACAAGGCTTTAGTATCACAAGGAGAGTGTGAGCCTTGAGCAGATTTACACAATTCAGAATGACAAAAAAAATTATTTTTGACTGGTTAGATTTTAGTTTATTTAAATCCTATCCCTTGTCTCCTGCCTTTCCACATTCCACTGTATCCTTGGTGCTGTGCATTGCTGTACTTGGATTATTGGATTTTATTGTGCACAGGTATTATGTTCAACACATCAGTATACTTTAGAAGGATTCATATGGGAGGAGGAGAGGACAGCACTGCTCTGGACTCCTAATTTAGCAGTTTTGTGTGACTGAGTTATAGTGGAATGTCACTCACCCTAACTTCTATTCCTAGTCAGAAAATGAGACCTCTGACCTTCAGGAAGAAAATCGTGCAAAAGATGAAGAGCCGAAGTCCCCTGAAAAAATAGCCTCCAGTCAGAAAATGGAACTGAAGGAATGGGTAACTGCTGAGGACTCTGCTATAACTGAAACTCCACCTCAAGAGGAGGAAAATCCCATAAGGACTTGCCCTTCCCCCACAGAGGTGGCAGATGCAGTGAAGACAGTACAGTACTTCATGGAGGAATTCAGCATGGACCTCTCAACTGTTATACAAGCCTTTCTGAAAAACAGTGGTGAAGTGGAGGCCACTTCCTACTTCTTACATAACAGCCAGCGCTTGGATGGATATCCTATATGGAGCAGACAGGATGATTTAGATTTGCAAAAAGCAGATGAAAATCTCAGAAGCAAATTAATAGCAAAATTTGGAGCCCAGAATGTGGTAAAGCGGGTTGCGTTCAGGAAGCGTTAGATGGTAACTTGTGAAGGATGGTTCATGGACTGGGACCCTCCCAGGAAAGCAGGAGATGAGACTTGCATCTCTGACCTTCATGGAAAAAGGAATGAGGATTTGTAGATGTTCTG
The DNA here is from genome assembly GCF_965152235.1 of Eretmochelys imbricata. Lineage (NCBI taxonomy): Eukaryota > Metazoa > Chordata > Testudines > Cheloniidae > Eretmochelys > Eretmochelys imbricata. Next base: position 43,703,241 of record NC_135583.1, on the reverse strand, counting down.
AAGTCTCTAGGATAGCCACCTGCAATCTCATTTCATACAGGAAAAATCTGGCATTGAAAATTAAGATCTCTGTGCTAAACACTTCATCCTTCCATCGTTTTCTGTTAACTTTTCCATAAGTTTCCATGTTTATGCAAGGCCTTGTTTTATATTTGATTTTTTTTGTACATGCTGAGTATCCTGCTGATAAATCTAAAAATAAAATATTGGGTGAAGATGAGAGCTCCTTAATCTCTTCAGAGCCGAGTGGCTGAGCATTGGAAATCTGCTTTTGTCCTATACACAGTGGTGGGGGGAGGAGTCTGCACATTCATCCATTGAGATGGGATGATACATGAACATGCATTTCAACATACTTTAATCTGTATTAAGGTGGGAAGGTGTGCCTCATTATACAAACAAAAATACCACTGTCTTGCACCTGTAAGGCTTCCCTATTGTCAGAGGCAGACAACTTCTCTTCCTTCTAGGTCAAAGTAAACAGGCTTATCTGATAAGACTTGCCTGGGAGTTACAGAGTAAGCATCTTGATTCTCCTTTATGCTCCAGATTTCTGTACCCTTGAGCTGTCTTATAACCCTGTACATCCTGTAAGACTCACTAGCATTGCTGCATGTAGCAGCTGCTAAGCCACCAGTCCTTAACAGATGGCATGATTGTCTAGTCTGAGGAGGGGTTTTAGACTCGTTGTTTCCAAGCCTTTGGGGGGTGGGGGGGGGAGAGATTCCACTGCAGAATGCAGGTATTGAATATATTTATAGCCATATAAAACTACACTTTCTAGTAGGGAGTTTAATATGTGATACAAATGCTAGCTAAGGGTTGAAATTTTTTCTGATCACTGCTACCTGACCAAAGCTTGGAAGGGCTTACAGGTATTAAACACAGCTTGTAGGGGGTCCTGCTAAAGTCTTTCTAGTCTCTCTGCCTGTTTTCTGGTTTTGTTTTAAGTTGAATTGGTAGTTAGCAAATGTGGGAATATATTTTTAAATTCAGCTGTAACTTGGTGGGGAGAGAATATCACTCCTATTCAACACTGTTACATGAGCAGACCTTGCTAGAGAAATGTTATACATGCACCCACTAAAATGCCAGTAGCGTGTTTTTACCTCTACAAAGTGCTCTAAGACCTATTGCTTACAAAATGACAAGAGTACAATGATGTGGATGCTAAATTCAAGCCTTTCAACCTGGTTCTTCAAGATGTTTATGAAAGAGGCAAGTGTTTAGCTAGAGGCCCCAAGCTTTTGAGGTAAAATAATGTAAGTTTAAACACTTTTTACATGAATAGCAGGAGTAGTTACCAGGTAGGTTTAATTTTCAAGGACTATGGAGTATCAAAACTACATTAAGTGCAATCATTCAGTGTAGCCAAGAACTTCCTTCACTTCACCTATAACATTGTCAGATGCATTATGAGATTTCATGTTATATGAAGTAAAGTATCTTATAAGTTATCACAAGTTATGTTAGGTGAGGCCCCACAGTCTGACTGTCCAGTCACTGGCTCCAGTGCTGACTCTTTAAGACTCTCCCCATACCTATACCCTCTCCCAGAATGCCACCCAAAGGTGTGAGCTTTCTGTTTTACAGTTTACCTCTTCAAGGCACAATAGCTGTATGCAAGCAGAAAAACTTGGTACAGGATTCTAACACCCCATAGCTCTCTAAGAGCAAGATAATAGCAAGAGAAATACACAGCTCTATAATAAACCCTACATGCATTTTTCTAACTCAGTTTCCTCACCACTCTGGAGCTGGGGTCCAGATCTGCTGCATCTCATGGCTTGACTTCTGAACCATAGAGTTTCTCCCCTTCTAGGTTAGCTTGTTTTTCCCTTGATCTTGGCTGACGCTGCAGCTAACCCCTTTTCCCCATGAAAGCATGCCTCTCTCTTTGTCTCCTGCCTAAAGCTTCCTGTGTGGCTTATAGATTCTAAGGCTAGAAGGGACTTTGTGGTCATCTAGTCTGATCTGTATAACACAGGCCACAGAACTTCCCCTAAATAATTCTTAAAGCAAGTCTTAGGAAATTGTCCCATCTTGATTATAAAATTGTCAGTGATAGGAGACTCTACCGTGACCCTTGGTAAATTGTTCCCATGGGTTAATTACTCTCACTGTTAAAAATGTATGCCTTCTTTCCATTCTGAATTTGTCTTGCTTCAACTTCCAGCCATTGGATGGTGTTAGACATTTTTCTGCTAGGCTGAAAGCCAATTATTAAATATTTGTTTCCCATGTAGTTTGTTACACATTGTAATCGACACCCCTTTCTTTGTTAAGATACTTAAATTGCGCTCATGTTTTCTAATCCTTGACTCTTCCCTATACCCTCTTCAATTTATCAACATTCATCTTGGAGCATGAGCACCAGAAGTAGCTAAAGGTTTCAGAGCAGCAACTGTGTTAGTCTGCATTCGCAAAAAGAAAAGGAGTATTTGTGGCACCTTAGAGACTAACCAATTTATTTGAGCATAAGCTTTTGTGAGCTACAGCTCACTTCATCGGATGCATTCAGTGGAAAATACAGTGGGAACATTTATATACATAGAGAACATGAAACAATGGGTGTTACCATACACACTGTAACCAGAGTGATCACTTAAGGTGAGCTATTACCAGCAGGAGAGCGGGGCTGGGGTGGGGCGGAGGGGACCTTTTGTAGTGATAATCAAGGTGGGCCATTTCCAGCAGTTGACAAGGACATCTGAGGAAAAGGGGGGGGGGGGGGAGAATAAACATGGGCAAATAGTTTAACTTTGTGTAATGACCCATCCACTCCCAGTCTCTATTCAAGCCTAAGTTAATTGTATCCAGTTTGCAAATTAATTCAAATTTCAGCAGTCTCTTCTTGGAGTCTGTTTTTGAAGTTTTTTTTTTATTGAAGTCTTGCCACTTTTAGGTCTGTAATCGAGTGACCAGAGAGATTGAAGTGTTCTCCAACTGGTTTTTGGATGTTATAATTCTTGACGTTTGATTTGTGTCCATTTATTCTTTTACGTAGAGACTGTCCAGTTTGCCCAATGTACATGGCAGAGGGGCATTGCTGACACATGATGGCATATATCACATTGGTAGATGTGCAGATGAACGAGCCTCTGAGAGTGTGGCTGATGTGATTAGGCCCTATGATGGTGTCCCCTGAATAGATATGTGGACACAGTTGGCAACGGGCTTTGTTGCAAGGATAGGTTCCTGGGTTAGTGGTTCTGTTGTGTGGTTGCTGGTGAGTATTTGCTTCAGGTTGGGGGGCTGTCTGTAAGCAAGGACTGGCCTGTCTCCCGAAATCTGTGAGAGTGATGGGTCGTCCTTCAGGATAGGTTGTAGATCCTTGATGATGCGTTGGAAAGGTTTTAGTTGGGCTGAAGGTGATGGCTAGTGGCGTTCTGTTATTTTCTTTGTTAGGCTTGTCCTGTAGTAGGTGACTTCTGGGTACTCTTCTGGCTCTGTCAAACTGTTTCTTCACTTCAGCAGGTGGGTATTGTAGTTGTAAAAATGCTTGATGGAGATCTTGTAGATGTTTCTCTGTCTGAGGGGTTGGAGCAAATGCGGTTGTATCGCAGAGCTTGGCTGTAGACAATGGATCGTGTGGTATGGTCTGGATGAAAGCTGGAGGCATGTAGGTAGGAATAGCGGTCAGTAGGTTTCCGGTATAGGGTGGTGTTTGTGACCATCGCTTATTAGCACCGTAGTGTCCAGGAAGTGGATCTCTTGTGTGGACTGGTCCAGGCTGAGGTTGATGGTGGGATGGAAATTGTTGAAATAATGATGGAATTCCTCAAGGGCTTCTTTTCCAGATGATGAAGATATCAATGTAAATACAGTATTCCAGAAGCAGTTTCAGCAATGCCAAATAACCCTACACAAGATTCCCCTGTTTGTGCATCCCAAGATCGCATTAGCTCTTTTGGCCACAGCCTCACACTGGGAGCTCATGTTCAGGTGATTATCCACCATGACTCCCAAATCTTTCAGAGTCACTGCTTTCCAGCATAGAGTCCCTCATTGTGTAAAAATTGCCTACATTCTTTGTTCCTATTTGTATACATTTACATGTACATACTGTTTCCTTGGTAAACTAGGCACAATCAATCTATATCACTCTGATTCAGTGATTTGTCCTCTTCATGATATACCACCTCCCCATTTTTTGAGTCATCTGCAAGCTTTATCAGTGATGATTTTTTCTTCCAAGTCATTGATAAAAATCTTAAATAGCATAGGGACAAGAACTGATCCCAGTGGGACCCACTCAAAACAGACTTGCTCAGTGATGATTCTCCATTTATAGTTACATTTTGAGACCTGCCAGTTTTTAATCCATTTAATGGATGCCATTTTAATTTTATATTCCAATTTTTTTAATAAATTGTGTAGTATCAAGTCAGATACCTTACAGAAGTCTAAGTATATTACATCAAAACTGAGTCCCTAAAGTTGCTGAGTCCCTCAAATCTATATATACCACTACAAACCTTTGTCCTGATGCTGGTTGTTTTCTGGTCTCAAAACCTCAGTGCCCCTAAAGATCAGGAGGAAATACAGGGGCACACAGAGCTCCTGGCATGGGGGGATACTAGGACTCTGGCACAATGGGGAAGGGGGGAACACAGACCCTGGCAAGAGAAGGAAGGAAGGGCTAGCACACAACTACTGGTGAGGGAAGAATGGGGGAGATGAAAGCATGTTTCTCAGACTAGAGCAGTTAACTGTAATGACTACTCTGATTAGTGAATAGATATATTAATGAGGTTGGGTGGAGCAGGGAGAAGCCACTCCAGCTCCAGTCAACCTCCTCATTTCCTCTTTCCCCCATGCCAGGTTCCCTATTCTGCCCACCACACCACGCCAAGGGCTATGTGTCTGACACACACCAAGCCAGGGGCTCAGTTTGCACCCCCATTCTCCCTATAGCAGGTTCACCATCCCACCCCTTGGGATTCTGTGTGCACCCTCCCCCCCCATACCAGGACTGTGTGCACCCCTCAACTCCTATACCATTTTCATATTTTTCTTCTCTCTTTCAGGATGTTAGAATTTTAACTTGTACTGAGAGGCTGGGCAGAGTTAAGTTTGGGGATATTGTAGAATCATAGAAATGCAGGGCTGGAAGGGACCTTGAGGAGTCATCAAGTCCAGCTCTCTGCTGAGGGAGGATCATGAAAGTATAGACATCCTTAACAGGGGTTTGTCCAACCTGTTCTTAAAAACCTCCAATGATGGGAATTCCAGAGCTTACCTTAGAAGGATATTCCACAGCTTAACTTCTTAGAATTAGAAAGTTTTTCCTTCTATCTAACCTCAGTGTCCCTAGCTGCACATTAAGCCCATTACTTCTAGTCCTACATCCAGTAGACATGGAAAGCAATTGATCATACTACTCTTTAGAATAGCCCTTTGTCAAAGTTCCTTCCCCACTCTGAACTCTAGGGTACAGATGTGGGGACCTGCATGAAAAATCCCCTAACCTTATGTCACAAATATAAAGGGAAGGGTAAACCCCTTTGAAATCCCTCCTGGCCAGGGGAAAACTCCTCTCACCTGTAAAGGGTTAAGAAGCTAAAGGTAACCTCGCTGGCACCTGACCAAAATGACCAATGAGGAGACAAGATACTTTCAAAAGCTGGGAGGAGGGAGAGAAACAAAGGGTCTCTGCCTGTCTATATGCTGTTTCTGCCAGGGATAGACCAGGAATGGAGTCTTAGAACTTTTAGTAAGTAATCTAGCTAGGTATGCGTTAGATTATGATTTCTTTAAATGGCTGAGAAAAGAATTGTGCTGAATAGAATACCTATTTCTGTCTGTGTATCTTTTTTGTAACTTAAGGTTTTGCCTAGAGGGGTTCTCTATGTTTTGAATCTAATTACCCTGTAAGGTATCTACTATCCTGATTTTACAGAGGTGATTTCTTTACTTCTATTTACTTCTATTTCCATTAAAAGTCTTCTTGTAAGAAAACTGAATGTTTTTTTCATTGTTCTCAGATCCAAGGGTTTGGGTCTGTGGTCACCTATGCAAATTGGTGAGGCGTTTTATCCAACATTTCCCAGGAAAGGGGGGGTGCAAGTGTTGGGAGAATTGTTCATTGTTCTTAAGATCCAAGTGTCTGGGTCTGTAGTCACCTACGCAAATTGGTGAGGCTTTTTACTAAATCTTGTCCAGGAAGTGGGGTGCAAGGCTTTGGGAAATATTTTGGAGGGAAAGACGTTTCTAAACAGCTCTTCCCCAGTAACCAGTATTTGTTTGGTGGTGGTAGCAGCCAATCCCCAAGGTACAAAATACTGTCCTTGGAAGTTTTGACCTAAGCTGGTAAAGATAAGCTTAGGAGGTTTTTCATGCAGGTCCCCACATCTGTACCCTAGAGTTCAGAGTGGGGGAGGAACCTTGACACCTTATTTTTACCAGCTTAGGTTAAAACTTCCCCAAGGTACAAACTATTTTACCTTTTGTCCCTGGACTTTATTGCTGCCACTACCAAGCGTCTAACAAATATAACAGGGAAAGAGCCCGCTTGGAAACGTCTTTCCCCCCAAGATCCCCCCCTGCCAAGCCCTACACCCCCTTCCCTGGGGAGGGCTTGATTAAAAATCCTCACCAATTTGCATAGGTGAACACAGACCCAAACCCTTGGATCTTAAGAACACTGAAAAAGCAATCAGGTTCTTAAAAGAAGAATTTTAATTGAAGAAAAAGAATCACCTCTGTAAAATCAGGATGGTAAATACCTTACAGGATAATCAGATTCAAAACAGAGAATCCCTCTAGGCAAAACCTTAATTTACAAAAAGACAAAAAAACAGGAATATACATTCCATGCAGCACAACTTATTTTATCAGCCATTTAAACAAAAAACAGAATCTGACGCATATCTAACTAGATTGCTCACTGATTTTTTACAGGAGTTCTGACCTGCATTCCTGCTCTGGTCCCGGCAAATGGAAAAAACACAGCGAGAGAACCCTTTGTCCCCCCCCCCCCCCCAGCTTTGAAAGTATCTTGTCTCCTCTTTGGTCATTTTGGCCAGGTGCCAGCGAGGTTATCTGAGCTTCTTAACCCTTTACAGGTGAAAGGGTTTTTTCCTCTGGCCAGGAGGGATTTAAAGGTGGTTAGCCTTCCCTTTATATTTATGACACGCCCCTCTAATCACAGATAGGGTGAAATACTGGCTGTGATTTCTTCCTGGAGCTCTGGGAGAAAGCAGAGTTAATAAGACACATGCACCTCTAAATATACTACCAAGTATATAAAGACTAACAATATTTTCCACATCTCAAGGAAAATTTTTACCAGTGGATTCTGGGAAACTTTCACGGGAAAGTGAATTAACCACTTTGTTACAAGCTCCTGAGATGTGTTGGATGTCGAAATCAAAATCTTGGAGAGCTAAACTCCGAATAAGTTTGTTATTTCCTATGGCGGTATGAAGTCACTGTAGCACAGCATGGTCAGTTTGCAGGTGGAAACACCGTCCCCAAACGTGTGGGCGTAGCTTTTCCAGAGCCTAGACAATAACATAACATTCTTTTTCACTGACTGACCAGTGGCTTTCCCTCTCAGACAGCTTCTTGGGTGGAATTCTTCATCTCGTCCTTCCTGTATTAAAACTGCTCCCACACCACGCTCAGATGCATCTGTGGTTACTAGGAACGATTTGTCAAAGTCTGGGGCCCTTAGCACAGGGTCAGATATGAGTGTTGCTTTAAGCTGGTTAAAGGCCTTCTGACACTCTTCGGTCATAGAATCATAGAATATCAGGGTTGGAAGGGACCTCAGGAAGTCATCTAGTCCAACCCCCTGCTCAAAGCAGGACCAATCCCCAATTAAATCATCCCAGCCAGGGCTTTGTCAAGCCTGACCTTAAAAACTTCTAAGGAAGGAGATTCTACCACCTCCCTAGGTAACGCATTCCAGTGTTTCACCACCCTCCTAGTGAAAAAGTTTTTCCTAATATCCAACCTAAACCTCCCCCACTGCAACTTGAGACCATTACTCCTTGTCCTGTCCTCTTCTACCACTGAGAATAGTCTAGAACCATCCTCTCTGGAACCACCTCTCAGGTAGTTGAAAGCAGCTATCAAATCCCCCCTCATTCTTCTCTTCTGCAGACTAAACAATCCCAGTTCCCTCAGCCTCTCCTCATAAGTCATGTGTTCCAGACCCCTAATCATTTTTGTTGCCCTTTGCTGGACTCTCTCCAATTTATCCACATCCTTCTTGTAGTGTGGGGCCCAAAACTGGACACAGTACTCCAGATGAGGCCTCACCAATGTCGAATAGAGGGGGACAATCACGTCCCTCGATCTGCTCGCTATGCCCCTACTTATACATCCCAAAATGCCATTGGCCTTCTTGGCAACAAGGGCACACTGTTGACTCATATCCAGCTTCTCGTCCACTGTCACCCCTAGGTCCTTTTCCGCAGAACTGCTGCCTAGCCATTCAGTCCCTAGTCTGTAGCGGTGCATTGGGTTCTTCCGTCCTAAGTGCAGGACCCTGCACTTATCCTTATTGAACCTCATCAGATTTCTTTTGGCCCAATCCTCCAATTTGTCTAGGTCCCCCTCTATCCTATCCCTGCCCTCCAGCGTATCTACCACTCCTCCTAGTTTAGTATCATCCGCAAATTTGCTGAGAGTGCAATCCACACCATCCTCCAGATCATTTATGAAGATATTGAACAAAACCGGCCCCAGACCGACCCCTGGGGCACTCCACTTGACACCGGCTGCCAACTAGACATGGAGCCATTGATCACTACCCGTTGAGCCCGACAATCTAGCCAACTTTCTACCCACCTTATAGTGCATTCATCCAGCCCATACTTCTTTAACTTGCTGACAAGAGACCGTGGGAGAAGCTTTGCTAAAGTCAAGAAACAATACATCCACTGCTTTCCCTTCATCCACAGAACCAGTAATCTCATCATAGAAGGCGATTAGATTAGTCAGGCATGACCTTCCCTTGGTGAATCCATGCTGACTGTTCCTGATCACTTTCCTCTCATGTAAGTGCTTCAGGACCACTGAACGCATTTGGCTGTTTCTTTTTGGTTAGGTCTGTCAGTGGGGGGCGATTTGGCTGTAGTGTGGTACAAATCGCCTGTAATATCCGGCCAAGCCTAAGAAGGATTAGACCTGTTTCTTTCACTTTGGGACAGGCCACTTTTGGATAGCATCCACTTTGGCCTGTAGGGGGTTAATAGTTCCTTGACCCACCTAGTGTCCAAGGTAAGTCACTCTGTTGAGGCCTATTTGACACTTCTTAGCCTTAACAGTTAGTCCAGCCTTCCTTATGCGCTCAAAGACTTTTTGTAGATGTTCCAGGTGTTCTGCCCAGGAATCTGAAAATATGGCCACATCGTCAAGGTAGGTGACTGCATATTCTCCCAATCCCGCTAGGAGACCATCTACAAGTCTTTGGAAGGTGGCGGGTGCATTCCGCAGCCCAAAAGGGAGCACATTAAATTCATACAGCCTGACATATGTGGTGAAGGCTGACCTTTCCTTGGCGGATTCATCTAGGGGTACCTGCCAGAACCCCTTGGTTAAGTCCAAGGTAGAGATGAACTGGGCCCGTCCCAGTTTCTCCAATAGTTCATCTGTGAATGGCATTGGATAGTTGTCTGGGCAAGTTACAGCATTTAGCTTATGATAGTCCACGCAAAAACGTATCTCCCCATCTGGTTTGGGAACTAGAACCACTGGAGATGCCCATGCACTGCGGGAAGGGCGGATTTACATTTAAAACATCGTCCAGCTGATGGGTCACTGGGTCGAGGTGGTTTACTGGAGAACAGTTTGGCAGGACGATAAGGTGTCTGGAGTATTCCTTGGCATGTAGTTGGGGCCTTGGGCTGCCCCCGGTAGTAGGGTGTGGTCTGAGGGTGTCCCTTCTGGTAACTGCTCCAACTGTGACCAGGGTTGTTCCTCTTTCCTCCCTCCACCTGTTTTGTTGGTCCAGGGCTGCTCATATCAATCAGCATAAGAAGCAAGATGTTCTGCTGAGTCCATTTCCTTATCCCATAAACACTGTTTTATTTCCTCCTTGGACATATTCAGGAATTGCTCCTGAGCTATCAAATCACACATTTTGTCAAAGCTAGTGACACCCCTTCCTTGGACCCATTTATCTAACAGATCCTTCATCTGGTTTAGATAAGCCACATTACTTAGTCCAGGCCCTCTCTTAAGGGTTTGAAATTTTACTCTGTACGTTTCAGATGTAATTTGAAATTGCTTTAAAACAAAATCCTTGAACTTATTCTAGTCAGAAGCCTCATCAATAGGCATCTTATTGAATATGTCCAGAGCTCTTCCAGTCAGTTTTGCAACCAATGTGATCATCTTGTGAGCTTCAGGAATTTTATGGAGAGTGCACAGTCTCTCAAAGGTGAGAAAATATTCAGCAATATCACTGGATTCATCATACTGTGGACATAGTCACTCCCATTTGTGGATTGTTGGGGAAGAATGGTTAGGGTTATCCAGTAGATTCCACTCAGCCCTTACCTTCTCCAACTCCAGTGCATGCTTCCTCTTTTTCCCTTGCCTCCATAGCTCTCCTGTGGGCAGCCTCTAGGGCTTTTTCTGCCTCTTTCACTGCCTCCAGTCTGGTTAACTCCAATTTGTGTTGTGCCTTGGTTTCTGTCACGTTAGCCTCTGTTTTTAACTAACTTTACACCCGAGAGTTAGAAAGAAAAACAAAAAACTTTGCTTGTCAAAAAAAAATATAGGTTGTGCTGTACCCGGATACCGATGGGGTCTGATCATGATTGTCAGCCTGCAGAAAAATCCTAAAAAAAACCCCAACACCTTTGGCTCCAGGCAAAGAGACAGAAAAACCCTCCAGTTGCTCTTAAGTAAAAACAAACAAAAGAACCCACAACATCCACCTCTTCAGGTCTGTGAAGACTTGTGAATTTCCCTGCAGGAGGATAACACCCTGCCTTTAGGTAGAGAAAACTCCAGCTCACAAAAGACAATTCCCTTTTGTCTCTGCTCTGGCCCCTAAGCAGAGACAAAAAACAACTAACTGCTTTCAGCTTAAAACCTGCTTTCCAGCAGCCCAAAGGAAAAAAAAATTTGTTTTTTAAATCTGTTTCTGGTTCAAAAAAAAAATCTCAAATTGATCTCAAAATGATTTCAAGTTAATCCCACTGCTCTGCCACCATGTCAAGGTTCCTTCCCACTCTGAACTCTAGGGTACAGATGTGGGGACCTGCATGAAAAACCCTCTAAGCTTATTTTTACCAGCTTAGGTTAAAACTTCCCCAAGGTATAAACTATTTTACCTTTTGTCCCTGGACTTTATTGCTGCCACTACCAAGCGTCTAACAAATATAACAGGGAAAGAGCCCGTTTGGAAATGTCTTCACCCACCCCCCCACCCAAAATCCCCCCCAAGCTCTACACCCCCTTTCCTGAGGAGGGCTTGATAAAAATCCTTACCAATTTGCATAGGTGAACACAGACCCAAACCCTTGGATCTTAAGAACACTGAAAAAGCAATCAGGTTCTTAAAAGAAGAATTTTAATTGAAGAAAAAGAATCACCTCTGTAAAATCAGGATGGTAAATACCTTACAGGATAATCAGATTCAAAACAGAGAATCCCTCTAGGCAAAACCTTAATTTACAAAAAGACACAAAAACAGGAATATACATTCCATTCAGCACAACTTATTTTATCAGCCATTTAAACAAAACAGAATCTGATGCATATCTAACTAGATTGCTTACTGATTTTTTACAGGAGTTCTGACCTGCATTCCTGCTCTGGTCCCGGCAAAGGCAAAAAACACAGAGAGAGAAAACCCTTTGTTCCCCTCCCCTCCAGCTTTGAAAGTATCTTGTCTCCTCATTGGTCATTTTGGCCAGGTGCCAGCGCGGTGATCTTTAGCTTCTTAACCCTTTACAGGTGAAAGGGTTTTTTCCTCTGGCCAGGAGGGATTTAAAGATGGTTAGCCTTCCCTTTATATTTATGACACCCTTAAATTCCCCTCTTCCTGAGTCTTCTTTTCTCAAGAAAAAACATGCCCAAATTTAACCTTTCTTCATAAGTCAGGTTTTGTAAACTATCAGTTTTGTTGCTCTCCTCCGGACTGTCTCCAGTTTGTCCACATCTTTCCTAAAGTGTGGCGCCCAGAACTGGACACAATATTTCAGCTGAGCCCTCACCAGCACCAAGTAGAGCAGGACAATGACCTTCCCTGTCCTGCATACACCACTCTTGTTAACACACCCCAGAATGATGATATCCTTTTTCTCAGCTGCATCACATTCAATTTATGATCCACTATAATCCCCAGATCCTTTTCACCAATACTACTGCCTAGACAGTTATTCCCCATTTTGTAGTTGTGCATTTGATTTTTCCTTCCTAAGTGAAGTACTTTGTACTTTATTGAATTTCATTTTGTTGATTTCAGACCAATTCTTCAATTTGTTACGGTTGTTTTTAATTCTAATCCTGTCATCCAATGTGGTTGCAACTCCTCCCAGCTTGGTGTCATCTGGGAATTTTATAAGCACACTCACTTCCATTATCCAAGGTCATTCAAGAGAAAATATTGAACGTTAATAGACCCAGGACTGACCCCTGTGGGACTGCACTAGAAACATCCTCCCAGTTTGACAGTGAACCATTGATAACTACCCTTTGAGTATAGTCTTTCAACTAGTTGTACACCCACATTACAATTTAATCCAGACCACAATTTTGTAGTGTTTGAGAATATCTTGTGTGACTGTCTCAAAAACCTTACTAAAAAATCAAGATATCTGGCAGCTACCACTTCTCCCCTATACACTAGGCCAGTATCACTATCAAAGAAGAAATTTAGTTAGTTTGGTATGATTTGTTCTTGACAATAAACATGCTGACTATTCCTTATAACCCCACTGTCCTCCAGGTGTTTACAAGTTGATGGTTTATTAATTTGTTCCAATATCTTTCCAGGTATCAAAGTTAGGTTGCCTGGTCTATAATTCCCCAGGTTCTCTTTGTTCCTCTTTTGAAAAATAAGTACTATGTTTGCCCTTCTCCAGTCCCCTGGGACCACACTCATCCTCCAGGAGTTTTCAAGGATAATTGCTAACAGTTCTGAGATTGCTTCAGCTAGTTCCTTAAGTACCCCAGGATGAATTTCACCAGGCTATGCTGACTTGAATATGTCTATTTCTTTAATCTGTTCTTTCCCTATTTTGGCTTGCATTCCTTATGCTTTGTTGTTAATACTAATTATGTTGAGAATCTGGTCACCCTTAATCTTTTTAAGGAAAACTGAAGAAAAATAGGTATTAAACATCTCAGCTTTCTTGATATCCGATATTAGCTCTCCTTCATTAAGTAGATCTACATTTTCCTTCATCATTCTCTTCATCCCAATGTTTTTAAAGAACCTATTCCTATTGCCTTGTGTTATACTGGAATCTGTCAATGGCTATCAACAACTGGTTCTCTGATCTATAGACCATTATAGAGGTGGTTGAAGCTTCTGGCGCTACTACCAGATCCCTGGGGCTCCATGTGTCCCTCGTTTCCCCATTTCAATTTTTTTGCCATAATCCACAGAGATCTGGCCTTTGATGCCTATAACATTCTCTGAAATTTTGGAATTGAATGGTTGTAGTTTTCAAAAGTTATTGTGATTCAGTCCAGATGAAGAAACACCTTGAGTTGAGTGTTAGATCTCACTTTGCCCAGGCAAAGAAGTTCAGGAGAAAACTTCTTCCTACATCTTTAACAAATTGTATTTGTTATAAAGGTGATTCTTAAAAGGGAGCCTTATTACTCTGAACCTGCCCAGTATAAAGAACTTAAAGACCATGCTTTTAGTTCGCTTCCAAAAGGCAGCAGTTTACATATCTCTGCAGTTGGAGAAATCCCAGACCTTCATCTTCCTGTAGCATTCATATGATTGTGTGCAGCGATGCTCTTTTATAAGCATCCCACTCTCTTTTCCAAATCATTTTCCATAAGACTGATCAATATTTTTTATTTCAAGCTCCTCCCTTAATATTTTAAGTCACCTTTGCCTGTGTTAGCATGAGGACAGCTTTAATTTGTTCTGTTCAGCTACAGAGTGCATCTCTGGTATTTCCTTGCCGGTATCTAACCAGCTATCGTCATTAGGAGATAGCCAGTTAAGCACAGTGAGAACTTGTTAAAATTAACTGTCCTGGCTTTTCCCTGATACTGTAAATGCTTCAGCTACTAGAGAAATTTGAGAGGGGGGTAAAAAAAACCAAAAACAAACAAAACCCACAGCAGCATATTGTTAACCTAAACTGTGTAAATCTTGAAATCATGTGTTTATTGGATGACTTTCTGCTCAGTTTGGGAACGCTCATGTTCCAATCATGTAGCTGCAAACTGAGATAAGAGTATCCAAGTTAATCCAGCACAAGCATTACCAACAAAATTTATGCCATGCAGACTGACCGCTCATTCCCGCAGAAATATAACTAGCCTGGTTTACAAAAAATCTGCACCTGCTGAGAAACAAGTTTTCCTAACACCTCTTGGGCCTCAGTAAAGAGCTGGTCACTGGGACTCTGCCCTTTTAACTAAAGCAATATATTGAGTGCAGTTCAGATTTAAAGGGACTTTAGAAAGATGTTCTGCTCTAATCCAGGATGAAGAGGCAGCTCACTCAGTGAAAGAGCAATAGTTTTCCATAACAGCCAGTCCATTACAAGGTAATAGGGAAACAGGTGGCAGAGTGATAAGGTAGAACAGTTAAGAAATCTTTATAGATGGGGTGAGGTCTTATTATAGTTGTGGCTATACTATACTCTTGAGTTCCTAAGGGGTATGAATCAGTACTGGGTGTTAGAATTGATTAACATGGTCTTTAATTTGAATCCAAATTACAGACTTATACCCAAGCTCTAAATACAGAGTAAAATAAATCAAATAGCAGCCTTTTTATAATTCATTCAATTATTAATTTCCTCAATGATCTTTGTAGCTGAGCCCATTGCTTAAGATTCAAAAGTGGTCTCTGCTCTGGAAGGAATGGATAGCATATGGCATACAGTCATTTGTAGATATTCTGAAGGAGGACAGGATTTACATTTACAACAGAAATGGAAATACATTCCATTTTGATGTGTAACAAGGCTGTGCTGAACAGACAGACTGAGCTCACATCCTTGTAGGCATCATTAGAAAAAGCACCCTGAAACGAGGGTGACAGAGAAACAAGATCATTTTGTGAAGGTAAAGGTCATATAGTCTATACCCTGTCTTGCTGCAAGAGGGACCCACCCTCTTAATGAGCAGAACCAGACACATATAGTAATGTCTCCCATGGAAATTGACCCACTGCTGAAAATAGTTTAACTGCTAGTGCAGACAGAAAAAAACTATTTTCAGCTCCATTACAGAAAGTGTGATTGAGACTTTCCTTAGCTAACAGGCATTTTCAGCAGCAGGTCATTTTCCTAGTGTAGAGAAGGCTCAAGAATCTGTCCTTGCCTTAATTGCTCACATACCACTGGCCTTTCTAGATCATTTGGCTAAGAAACCATCTACCATAAGTCTTGCCTTCTTTAGTTTCAGATTATGACCACAGTTGGTTGAGCAGCTCCTTCCATAAATACTTACACACACAGCATGATAGAATCTGGTCATGTTTAACGCTAGCAGTCTTTCCTGCCATTATCCAGATTAATCTTGTTTGTTCAATACTATCTTCCCATTTTGTCCTGACAAAGTCAGTGATTAGCCCTGACCACAAAATTCCAGTTGCAGCCAGCTGAGGACCTTCTACACGAGAAGGTGCCATTAGTAATTTATTGCTGTTGTGCCCGTTTATTGCCACATGCTACCACCCGCTTTCCTATAATCCTTGGTCTCTTTCTTCCAGATGCATTGCTCCGAGTCCTTGTCCTACCACTAATATTAACATACAGGGGGGAATGTTCTCTGTATAGACTACAAACATACAGAAATTGGCTGGTTTTCAAACCCAGGATGGGAGAGCTATTTTCATATGCGGAGTTTCTAATGTGATGGGCAGTGCTCCCCCATCCCTGGCTCTGGCCCAGGCCCTACCCCCAGTCCCTCCCCCGAGCACACCTGGCCCTCGCTCCTCTCCCACCTCCAGCACCTCCTGCATGCTGCGGAATAGCTGACGGTGGGCGGGAGGTGCTGGGGTGGGGAGCACTCACCATTTTTTAATCTGTGGTACTCTGGCCCTGGAGCACCCACAAAGTTGGTGTCTATGGCTATTTTCATGAGGGGAAATAGGGGTAGGAGTGTAATGGCTTTAATACACACAATATTTCTGTTATTAACTATGCTTCTAGCCCTTCTGGGTGTGAAGGAAAAAATCTTTAAATTACAAACCCCTGCAGTCATTAAGCATACTGAAGACATAGCACCAGGGAATGTACATTTCCATGATATTTTCATTAACAATATAAAATTATCAAGTTTATAAACATTATAATTGAAGTCTGACTTTGGCTATAAGAAGATGGTCTCTATCATAGCATTTTGTACATTTCTGGTTAAAACACCTCAAACAATTCTGAGCTAGAGAGTCACTAAAGAGACAAGTGGGTGGGATTTGGATGGTGGGTGAAAAAGGTTGAGATTATGGCTGTCAATTAATCACACTTAACTCACGCGATTAACTCAAAAATATTCATCGCACTTTTAATCAATAGACCACCAATTGAAAGTAAGTAGTTTTGGATGTTTTTCTACATTTTCAAATATATTGATTTCAAGAACATAGTCTACAATGCTCACTTTATTTTTATTAAAAATATTTGGACCGTAAAAATAGTATTTTTCAATTCACCTCATACAAGTACCGTAGTGCAATCTCTTTATCATGAAAGTGCAATTTACAAATGTAGCTTTTGTTGTTACATAACTGCACTCAAAAAACAAAACAATGTAAACCTTTAGAGCCTACAAATCCACTCAGTCCTACTTGTTGTTCAGCCAGTCACTCAGACAAACAAGTTTGTTTACATTTACAGGACATTTGTTTACATTTACAGGAACTGGGAGTGCTTTGTTCCAGGTGAGCCTTAAGTGGGCCTGACTGTATAAAAAGCCAGTCAGCTACGAACCAGCTGAGCAGCAAACAGCACAGCAGCTAACAGAAGGAGTTTGCCTGGGATCTGCCTGAGAGGAGGTACGCTAAGGGCTGCATTAAGGAGGCTGTGTTGGTGAGTATCTGAGTGTTTGTTGTGAGGACAATTTGACTGTGTGCTTGATTGGTTGTTTGAAAAGGGCGGGAACTGGGAGTGCTTTGTTCCAGGTGAGCCTTAAGTGGGCCTGACTGTATAAAAAGCCAGTCAGCTGCGAACCAGCTGAGCAGCGAACAGCACAGCAGCGAACAGAAGGAGTTTGCCTGGGGAGAGCCTGCTTAGGCTTACATCTTGCCGGATTCTCTGAGTAATTACTACAACTCCTGAGGAAGCTCGTAGAAGGAAGGTAATATGGATGGGGGGTGTTCAGCTGTTGTGACCTGCACTGGATGTGCTATGTTTGTCTTTCTTCCACAGGACAGAAGCGACTTTGTCTGTACAAAGTGCAGGCTGGCCTCCATATTGGAAGAGAAGGTTCAAGGTCTGGAGCAACAGGTATCGACCCTGCATTGCATAAGAGAAACTGAAGATTTCCTGGACAGACGTCAGGATATGCTTCTACGGGCACAAGGTTCTGAAGATTCAGAGCAGGCTGCACATCAGGGACAGGAGGACGGTGAAGAAATTTGGCAACATGTGACCTCCAGAAGAAAAAAGGGGAACGTCCATGTACTATCAACGCCGGTACAGATAAGTAACCGTTTTCATGTTCTCTCCACAGATACTAATGCGGAGAGTGGACTAGATGATGCATCTGAGGAAAGGGAACAGAAGGAGACTCCGCCGATTGGAAGGCATGAGATGCACTGTCCTAGGGTTGGGGGTTCCACGACCACCGCTCCCAAGAAGGAGGCAGGTGGTGGTGGTCGGGGACTCTCTCCTGAGGGGGACTGAGTCATCTCTCTGCCGCCCCAACCAGGAAAAACGAGAAGTCTGCTGCTTGCCAGGAGCTAAGATTCACGATGTGATGGAGAGACTGCCGAGATTCATCAAGCCCTCGGATCGCTATCCCTTCCTGCTTCTCCACGTGGGCACCAATGATACTGCCAAGAATGACCTTGAGCGGATCACTGCAGACTACATGGCTCTGGGAAGAAGGATAAAGGAGTTTGAGGCGCAAGTGGTGTTCTCGTCCATCCTCCCCGTGGAAGGAAAAGGCCGGGGTAGAGACCGTCGAATTGTGGAAGTCAACGAAGGCTACGCGGGTGGTGTCAGAGAAGTCTTTGGATTCTTTGACCATGGGATGGTGTTCCAAGAAGGAGGAGTGCTAGGCAGAGATGGGCTCCACCTAACGAAGAGAGGGAAGAGCATCTTCGCAAGCAGGCTGGCTAACCTAGTGAGGAGGGCTTTAAACTAGGTTCACCGGGGGAAGGAGACCAAAGCCCTGAGGTAAGTGGGGAAGTGGGATACCGGGAGGAATCATGAGCAGGAATGCGTGAGAGGGGAGGGCTCTTGCCTCATACTGAGAAAGAGGGATGATCAGCGAGCTATCTCAAGTGCCTATACACAAATGCACGAAGCCTTGGAAACAAGCAGGGAGAACTGGAAGTCCTGGCACAGTCAAGGAATTATGATGTGATTGGAATAACAGAGACTTGGTGGGATAATTCCCATGACTGTAGTACTGTCATGGACTGATATAAAGCTGTTCAGGAAGGACAGGCAGGGCAGAAGAGATGGGGGAGTTGCACTGTATGTAAGGGAGCAGTATGAGTGCTCAGCTCAAGTATGAAACTGCAGAAAAACGTGAGAGTCTCTGAATTAAGTTTAGAAGTGTGAGCAACAAGGGTGATGTCGTGGTGGGAGTCTACTATAGACCACCGGACCAGGGGGATGAGATGGACTAGGCTTTCTTCCTGCAACTCGCAGAAGTTACTAGATCACACGCCCTGGTTCTCATGGGAGACTTCAATCACCCTGATATCTGCTGGGAGAGCAATACAGCGGTGCACAGACAATCCAGGAAGTTTTTGGAAAGTGTAGGGGACAATTTCCTGGTGCAAGTGCTGGAGGAACCAACTAGGGGCAGAGTTCTTCTTGACCTGCTGCTTACAAACAGGGAAGAATTAGTAGGGGAAGCAAAAGTGGATGGGAACCTGGGAGGCAGTGACCATGAGATGGTCCAGTTCAGGATCCTGACACAAGGAAGAAAGGAAAGCAGCAGAATACGGACCCTGGACTTCAGAAAAGCAGACTTTGACTCCCTCAGGGAGCTGATGGGCAAGATCCCCTGGGAGAATAACATGAGGGGGAAAGAAGTCCAGGAGAGCTGGCTGTATTTTAAAGAATCCTTATTAAGGTTACAGGGACAAACCATCCCGATGTGTAGAAAGAATAGTAAATATGGTAGGCGACCGGCTTGGCTTAACAGTGAAATCCTTGCTGATCTTAAATACAAAAAAGAAGCTTACAAGAAGTGGAAGATTGGACAAATGACCAGGGATGAGTATAAAAATATTGCTCGGGCATGCAGGAGTGAAATCAGGAAGGCCAAATCACACTGGAGTTGCACCTAGCAAGAGATGTTAAGAGTAACAAGAAGGGTTTCTTCAGGTATGTTAGCAACAAGAAGAAAGTCTAGGAAAGTGTGGGCCCCTTACTGAATGAGGGAGGCAACCTAGTGACAGAGGATGTGGAAAAAGCTATTGTACTCAGTGCTTTTTTTGCCTCTGTCTTCACGAACAAAGTCAGCTCCTAGACTACTGCACTGGGCAGCACAGCATGGGGAGGAGGTGACCAGCCCTCTGTGGAGAAAGAAGTGGTTCGGGACCATTTAGAAAAGCTGGATGTGCACAAGTCCATGGAGCCGGATGCGTTGCATCCGAGAGTGCTAAAGAAGTTGGTGGATGTGATTGCAGAGCCATTGGCCATTACCTTTGAAAACTCATGGCGATCTGGGGAGGTTCCGGACGACTGAAAAAAGGCTAATGTAGTGCCCATCTTTAAAAAAGGGAAGAAGGAGGATCTGGGGAACTACAGGCCAGTCAGCCTCACCTCAGTCCCTGGAAAAATCATGGAGCAGGTCCTCAAGGAATCAATTCTGAAGCACTTAGAGGAGAGGAAAGTGATCAGGAACAGTCAGCATGGATTCACCAAGGGCAAGTCATGCCTGACTAATCTAATTGCCTTCTATGACGAGATAACTGGCTCTGTGGATGAGGGGAAAGCGGTGGACGTGGTGTTCCTTGACTTTAGCAAAGCTTTTGACACAGTCTCCCACAGTATTCTTGCCAGCAAGTTAAAGAAGTATGGGCTGGATGAAAGGACTATAAGGTGGATAGAAAGCTGGCTAGATTGTCGGGCTCAACGGGTAGTGATCAATGGCTCCATGTCTAGTTGGCAGCCGGTATCAAGTGGAGTGCCCCAAGGGTCGGTCCTGGGGCCGGTTTTGTTCAATATCTTCATAAATGATCTGGAGGATGGTGTGGATTGCACCCTCAGCAAGTTTGCAGATGACACTAAACTGGGAGGAGAGGTCAATATGCTGGAGGGTAGGGATAGGACACAGAGGGACCTAGACAAACTGGAGGATTGGGCCAAAAGAAATCTGATGAGGTTCAACAAGGACAAGTGCAGAGTCCTGCACTTAGGACGGAAGAATCCAATGCACCACTACAGACTAGGGACCAAATGGCTCGGCAGCAGTTCTGCAGAAAAGGACCTAGAGGTTACAGTGGACGAGAAGCTGGATATGAGTCAACAGTGTGCCCTTGTTGCCAAGAAGGCCAATGGCATTTTGGGATGTATAAGTAGGGACATTGCCAGCAGATTGAGGGACGTGATCATTCCCCTCTATTCGACACTGGTGAGGCCTCATCTGGAGTACTGTGTCCAGTTTTGGGCCCCACACTACAAGGAGAATGTGGAAACATTGGAAAGAGTCCAGCGGAGGGCAACAAAAATGATTAGGGGACCAGAACACATGACTTATGAGGAGAGGCTGAGGGAACTGGGGATGTTTAGTCTACAGAAGAGAAGAATGAGGGGGGATTTGATAGCTGCTTTCAACTACTTGAAAGGGGGTTCCAAAGAGGGTGGATCTAGACTGTTCTCAGTGGTAGCAGATGACAGAACAAGGAGTAATGGTCTCAAGTTGCAGTGGGGGAGATTTAGGTTGGATATTAGGAAAGACTTTTTCACTAGGAGGGTGGTGAAACGCTGGAATGAGTTACCTAGGGCGGTGGTGGAATCTCCTTCCTTAGAAGTTTTTAAGGTCAGGCTTGACAAAGCCCTGGCTGGGATGATTTAATTGGGGATCGGTCCTGCTTTGAGCAGGGGATTGGACTAGATGACCTCCTGAGGTCCCTTCCAACCCTGATATTCTATGATTCTATGACATAATACTGCCCTCTCCTTACCTACAAGGTCACCTGAAAGTGAGAACAGGTGTTTGCATGGCACTTGTGGCCAGCATGGCAAGTTAGTTATGTGCCAGATATGCTAAACATTCGTATGCCCCTTCATGCTTCGGCCACCATCTCAGAGGACATGCTTCCATGCTGATGATGCTCATTAAAAAAAATAGGAGGACTTGTGGAACCTTAGAGACTAACAAATTTATTAGAGCATAAGCTTTCGTGGGCTACAGCCCACTTCAGCGGATGCATAGAATGGAACATTTAGTAAGAAGATAGATAGATATACATGTATATACACACACAGAAGGTGGAAGTTGCCATACAAACTTTAAGAGGCTAATTAAGATGAGCTATTATCAGCAGGAGTTACCTTCTTAGTATATATAAGTGTGTGTGTGTGTGTGTGTACACACACACACTCCATTTTACTATGTTCCATTCTATGCATCCGCTGAAGTGGGCTGTAACCCACAAAAGCTTATGCGCTAATAAATTTGTTAGTCTCTAAGATGCCACAAATACTCTTGTTCTTTTTGCAGATACAGACCAACACAGCTGCTACTCTGAAACCTGTCATTAAAAAAAATGTGTTCATTAAATTTGTGGCTGAACTCCCTGGGGAGAATTGTACATCTCCTGCTCTGTCTTACTCACATTCTGCCCTATATTTCATGTTATGGCAATCTCAGATGATGACCCAGTACATGTTGTTCATTTTAAGAACACTTTCACTGCAGATCTGACAAAATGCAAAGAAGGTATAAATGTGAGATTTCTAAAGATAGCTACAGCACTTGACCCAAGATTTAAGAATCTGAAGTGCCTTCCAAAATCTGAGAGGGATGAGGTGTGGAGCAAGCTTTCAGAAGCCTTAAAAGAGTAATACTCCAATATGGAAACTACAGAACTGAACCACCAAAAAAGAAAATCAAGCTTCTGCTGGTGGCATCTGACTCAGATGATGAAAATGAATGTGTGTCAGTCTGCACGGCTGCAGAACCCGTCATCAGCATGGGCACATGTCCTGTGGAATGGTGGTTGAAGCATGAAGGGACATATGAATCTTTAGCGCATCTGGTACACAAATATCTTGCGATGCCAGCTACAACAGTGCCATGCAAACACCTCTTGTCACTTTCAGGTGACGTGAACAAGAAGCGGGCAGCATTATCTCCTGCAAATATAAACAAACTTGTTTGTCTGAGCAATTGGCTTAACAAGGAGGAGGACTGAGTGGACTTGTAGGCTCTAAAGTTTTACATTGTTTTATTATGGAGTGCAGTTATTTTGTTCATAATTCTATATTTGAAAGTTCAACTTTCATGAAAGATTGCAGCACATTTGTATTAGGTGAATTGAAAAATACTATTTGTTTTTTATTGTGCAAATATTTGTAATCAAAAATATAAAGTGAGCACTTTAGGTATTGTGTGGTAACAGAAATAAAATATCTGAAAATGTAGAAAACATCCAATATTTAAATAAATGATCTATTATTCTTTAACAGCACAATTAATTTTTCTTAAAGTCACTTGACAGCCCTATTTGAGATCCTTGCTTTGTGGGAGCAAAGAACCCAAATCCAACAGGAAAAGCCCAGTTGTACTGAACGTTTTCTGTCAGACATAGGATCTCTTATTCTGAGATAAGAGCATGAAAGATCTGGCTAGATTCAAGCCTGGGAAATGTTTAATAAGCAAAAGTAGGCTGTGCCTTCCATATGCTAAAACCTCAGTGAAGTCTCTGTCAAGTTACTGACCCCCTCTCGCTTCCACAAATCAAGGGCTATCTCCCTGCTAAGCTTAACATAGGATGACTATATGAAATTGCAAAACAGGGAGTATGGAGTTTCACATCTGCTCTCTACGGGGCCAGGCTGAACCAGCTAATCCATAGAACACTTCCTTCCACTAGGATCTGGCCTGATACTTCAAGCCTTACTCACACAATGAGTCTGTGATGGTGCAGGACTCACCCTGCAGTGCCTCCTGCTGGTCTCTCAGGGAATTAGCTCTTCCAGCCTCCAGAGCACCCTCTGTAGGCCAGTGTCCTGCTTGCCCCATGTCTCTCCCAGACCCCAGTGCCCCTTTTACCCAGGGTGCTGCCCCCTGGCAGTACCCCCACAGTCTCTGGGTCTCTCCTCCCCAGGGAACCCCTACCTCACCTCAGTCTTTGGCTACTGCCAGTCATCACTGAGCCCCAACACACTGGGGCAGACTGCAGTGTATAAGCCAATCATCACAGGCAAGGGGGGTTTGGACCTGCTGCCTCTGTCTACCCATAAGCTGCGCCCTGCAACCCCAATACCCTTTATTAGGCTGTCTGCCAGGCCTGTAGCCTGGAGCTTTTCCAGTCTGGAGCCTCCCAGCTCCTCTAGCCTTCCCCAGCCCTGCTCCACTCCAGGTACCTTCTCAAGCTCCCCAGCAGTCAGACCCATCTCCCTCTACAGCTAGAGAAGACTGTCTACTCCTGGTCCACTGCCCTCTTATAAGAGCCAGCTGAGCCCTGACTGGGGTGTGGCCACAACTGAGCCTGCTTCCCCCAATCAGCCTGGGAACTGCTTGCTCCCAGCCACAGCCCTCTCCTAGGCTGTTTTAAGCCCTTTAAGGCCGGAGCAGGTGACCACCCTGCTACAGAGTCCCTTTGAAATCAGTAGGACTGCTCAGGTGAGTAAGTCTTTGTAGAGCAACATGAGCTGTTGTCCATATGAGTCCTCTCTCATTTTCTGTTGAGGGCAGCAAGATGTGCACACAGACCAGTCCTCGAGAAGCCAACACTTCACATGCATCAGCCTGACAGCATAGTCACAGTGAGAATTTGTGAACTGGGCTCTCCAGCTGGCACTCAGAACAGGATGTTTTAGGAGCATGCATGCAGAGAGATGCCTCTTGTCATACCAGGCTGAGAGCAAGTCCTTCTCCACTCACACCCCTCCATAGCACCAGACAGAGCAGATAGAAACTGCCCTCTCTGGCTCCTGTTTCTTAAGCTTTTGAAATGGACGGAGTATATTTGTATCATCATAGCAGCTAGGAGCCCCATTCATGGCCAAGGCCCCACTGCAGTAGATACTATAGAGAGACAACAAAAAGATGGTACCTGCCCCAAGGAGCTTCCAATCTAAGTATGAGATAGCTGGATACAGACAGGCATACAAGGAAACAATATTGGTCAGCATGATGGGCAGTGGGCATTGCCATGGTGTTTCCGTTAACCCAGGGGAACCTCTTGTGGGCTGTGTCTGTGCTGCCCGGAGAGCAGGGGCTGGGCTCACACAGGTTGAGGGAGTGCTCCTTTAGCTGAAGTGGAGAGAAGCTGCATTTCAGGGGTCTGGTCCTGGCTCCCGGCGGTTTCAGAGATTTAATATTTGTGTCTGTTGCCTATGAAACACCAACAGACCCTGGTCGTTGGCAGGCAGGATCGAACCTGGGGCCTCTGGAGCTTAGTGCATGAGCCTCCACAGCATGAGCTAAAAGCCATATGGCTGTTAGCTAAGGTTGTAGAGCAAAACTCATTAACCTCGCTCTCTCTAAGTAGCCTCAGTGCCACAAGATGGTATAGAACACTACACCCTGGACACCTACAACCTGTGAGTGCATCACACCCACCCCTCCCCTTCACCCTATAACAACCACTAGCACACAACAGTCTGCCACTTTCTACACTAAATGTCCCAAATCCTACAGTAAAAGAGTCTGATCACTGGGGCCACAGATGTAAAATAGAAAAGGAGTACTTGTGGCACCTTAGAGACTAACAAATTTGATAGATTTCCACTCCATACGGCTAAATTCAGTGCCTTGCATAATGACAGGTTTCAGAGTAGCAGCTGTGTTAGGCTGTATTCGCAAAAAGAAAAGGAGTACTTGTGGCACCTTAGCGACTGCTCTAAGTCCTCCTTTTCTTTTTGCGAATACAGACTAACACGGCTGCTACTCTGAAACCTGATGTAAAATATTATATTATGTTTTTAATTTGGATAAATGTAATTTACCTCTGCTACATGCCCTTTGCAGACCACACCCTCTTCTTCCCCCAGCCCACTCTCTCAATCTGAACACACTTGCCTCCTCTCCTGTTTCATACGCTCACTCTGATTTCTGCTCCTAGTTCCAGAAGGAGCTCAAAGGTAAGATTTCTCTGTTCTGAGAGACTCTAGTGCAAACCTGTTGATCCTTCCCCTCTGTCTGGTGGATGTTTCTATCATCTTGGTATCTGAACACTCTTGCCTCCTTTACAAATTATGTTCTTAAACTATATTTTGTGATTTCCAAACACTTTTTTATGGGCCTACCTTAAAAAAAATTACTAAAAATTTCCCATGTGAGTGTAGCAAGGTAGCAGCAGTGTACTCAAATGTTCTGCCATAGCATTATAGGTGAAAGATCTTGCTCCATTGATCCAACATGCAGTTTTGG
This sequence comes from Eretmochelys imbricata, assembly GCF_965152235.1. NCBI lineage: Eukaryota > Metazoa > Chordata > Testudines > Cheloniidae > Eretmochelys > Eretmochelys imbricata. The sequence continues at coordinate 43,677,351 of NC_135583.1, read as the reverse complement.
AGTTTCTTCTTTTCTTTTAAGGTGCCCTGTGGTGTATTGGCAGTGCTTTGCTGGAAGCTTTAATGGGCTTCTACAAAGAACAGGACCCAATGTGCTAGATGGATTTCTTCAGGTCTTCAGGCCTAACAAGACTCTAGAGGAGCCTCCATTCCCTCTCCTTTGAACTCCAGTTGCAAGGAAGGGGGCTTGACACCTGCTGTTGGTGAATGAAAAATTGGAAAATAATTTCCCAGGAGGAACCACCAGCTATTCTCCACATAACATGCTTCAGCCAAATGGAGCTTTGGGGGTAACACCGGAGACTAACTCCAATGCATCTGCAGTTCTGGCAACACAGTGTTCAAAAGGCAGGAGACAGGCTTGGAAAAAAGCACATCGTTTTAAAAGTTTATAAACAAACAAACTACATTTATCAGAGTAGCAGCCGTGTTAGTCTGTATCCGCAAAAAGAAAAGGAGGACTTGTGGCACCTTAGAGACTAACAAATTTATTTGAGCGTGAGCTACAGCTCGCTTCATCTGATACATTCAGTGGAAAATACAGTGGGGAGATTTATATACACAGAAAACATGAAACAATGGGTGTTACCATACACAGTGTAACCAGAGTGATCAGGTAAGGTGAGCTGTTACCAGCAGGAGAGTGGGGGGAGAAAACCCTTTGTAGTGATAATCAAGATGGGCCATTTCCAGCAGTTGACAAGAACGTCTGAGGAACAGTGGGGGGGAGGGGGAGGTGAAATAGTTTTACTTTGTGTAATGACCCATCCACTCCCAGTTTTTATTCAAGCCTAAATTAATTGTATCCAGTTTGCAAATTAATTCCAATTCAGCAGTCTCTGGTTGGAGTCTGGTTTTGAAGTTTTTTTGTTGAAGAATTGCAACTTTTAGGTCTGTAATCGAGTGATCAAAGAGATTGAAGTGTTCTCCGACTGGTTTTTGAATGTTATAATTCTTGACGTCTGATTTGTGTCCATTTATTCTTTTACGTAGAGACTATCCAGTTTGGTCAATGTACATGGCAGAGGGGCATTGCTGGCACATGATGGCATATATCACATTGGTAGATGTGCAGGTGAACGAGCCTCTGATAGTGTGGCTGATGTGATTAGGCCCTATGATGGTGTCCCCTGAATAGATATGTGGACACAGTTGGCAACGGGCTTTGTTGCAAGGGTAGGTTCCTGGGTTACAGAGTAGCAGCCGTGTTAGTCTGTATTCGCAAAAAGAAAAGGAGGACTTGTGGCACCTTAGAGAATAACAAATTTATTTGAGCATAAGCTTTCGTCTCTAAGGTGCCACAAGTACTCCTTTTCTTGCTCCTGGGTTAGTGGTTCTGTTGTGTGGTGTGTGGTTGCTGATGAGTATTTGCTTCAGGTTGGGGAGCTGTCTGTAGGCAAGGACTGGCCTGTCTCCCAAGATCTGTGAGAGTGATGGGTCGTCCTTCAGGATAGGTTGTGGATCCTTGATGATGCGTTGGAGAGGTTTTAGTTGGGGGCTGAAGGTGATGGCTAGTGGCGTTCTGTTATTTTCTTTGTTGGGCCTGTCCTGTAGTAGGTGACTTCTTAGTGACAGTTAAGAGTGAATCAGCACCCATCCTCCTCCCACCCACCACAATATCTTTAAAGGAAGTGGTCATCTCAAAGGGACTTTAGCACTGATAAAGGTAGAATAATGTCCCAAGTGCATGGAGAGTGTGTGACAGTCAGATGTGCTGAGCTGTTGATATAAGAACACATGAGATCATCATTGTGGTTTTGTGTGAAAGCCCAAGTTGAGGTGTATGTTGCTCTTCAGTATATATTGGAGATGGAAGGAAAAGCCTTTTGGAGCATTTTATCCAAAGCATCGTAGGCAATGTATGTGAAGGTGGCAAATAATGAAGCCAACATTTTGTTTCCACACTGTTAAAGGTTTTGAGTGGGTCATGAAGCAGCCTTAACTGTCACTAAATGTAGCTTTTGTTATACAGGCATGGTTAGCTCATGTGAGTAGCTCCGCAGGGGCTCAGGAAGATAAAAGGGGAGCTGCATGTGCCTGGGAAGCAAGAGAGAACCTGTGCTGCTGAACCCACTGCAGGCTGTACCAATCCCTGAAGGATGTGAGATGCTGCGATATGGCTCATTCCAGTCTGTGTCTATAACACTTTATCCCTGTGTGGGAAGGCAGTCTTACCACCAAGTGCAGTTGTGCCTCAGTTTCCTCTGCGGGTGGCAATTTTCTTCCAGCTAGGTGGGAGGCTGGACGAGGTTTAGCCTCCAAGTCTTCCAGAATAAAATGTCCAAAAGAATCCATTAACATAAAGCCTGTCATCTGCTATCACAGCCTCAATGGTCTTCCTGCACTTCTCGGGGCCCACCTGTTCTCCCCTTTGTGGCGGGGTTTAGTCCTCCACCCCTCGAGGCAATAGCTCAATAGTTCTCATAGCCCTTCACAGGGTTTAGTCCCTTTGGAGAGCCTTGCAAGTTCTTCCCATTACACCCCTCCTTCCTCTGACCTTATTACCTCTTTCTCTTTTTCCTACTCTCTCCACCTTCTCCTGAGAGTCTTTGCAATCACTGCAAACAGCTGTGGCCCTTCCTAGGACAAGGTTAACTCTTTCCATGTCAACCCAGCACAGAGACTGCACACTTTCCCACTAGGAGTGTAGATATCAGTACACATGGCAGAAGTCCAGCTCCCTGCCAGCCCAAGAATGTAGCCTCTCATGGATTTTTGGAACCTGATACAGCCAGGAGTGGCTGCACTCCTCTAGCGTGTCTAACTACTGTGTTTGTCTGGCCTACTAGTGTGAAATATCATGCTCATAAACCTTCAAACCTATTCATCTGTGACACCTGCAACCCAGACATGTGACTGAAATGTGAGACTTAGTCTTAAATGTAAGACTGCACTTAGGACAGAAGAATCCAATGCACCGCTACAGACTAGGGACCGAATGGCTAGGCAGCAGTTCTGCAGAGAAGGACCTAGGGGTGACAGTGGACGAGAAGCTGGATATGAGTCAACAGTGTGCCCTTGTTGCCAGGAAGGCCAATGGCATTTTGGGGTGTATAAGTAGAGGCACTGCCAGCAGATCGAGGGACGTGATCGTTCCCCTCTATTCGACACTGGTGAGGCCCCGTCTGGAGTACTGTGTCCAGTTTTGGGCCCCACACTACAAGAAGGATGTGGAAAAATTGGTGAGAATCCAGCGAAGGGCAACAAAAATGATTAGTTTCAGAGTAACAGCCGTGTTAGTCTGTATTTGCAAAAAGAAAAGGAGTCCTTGTGGCACCTTAGAGACTAACCAATTTATTTGAGCATGATTAGGGTTCTGGAACATATGACTTATGAGGAGAGGCTGAGGGAACTGGGATTGTTTAGTCTACGGAAGAGAAGAATGAGGGGGGATTTGATAGCTGCTTTTAACTACCTGAAAGGTGGATCCAAAGAGGATGGATCTAGACTATTCTCAGTGATAGCAGATGACAGGACAAGGAGTAATGGTCTCAAGTTGCAGTAGGGGAGATTTAGGTTGGATATTGGGAAAAACTTTTTCACTAGAAGGGTAGTGAAGCACTGGAATGCGTTACCTAGGGAGGTGGTGGAATCCCCTTTCTTTGAAGTTTTTAAGGTCAGGCTTGACAAAGCCCTGGCTGGGATGATTTAGTTGGGGATTGGTCCTGCTCTGGGCAGGGGATTGGACTAGATGACTTCCAGAGGTCCCCTCCAACTCTGATATTCTATGATTCTATGAGACACCTGTATTCTTTTATGTTTCACGCCATAATTTATTGATTATCCCAGTTTTCTTCCGACTGTGTGAATCACACGTAATCAGAATATCTCCCATGCAGATCAGCAGAAGCATTTGAACATTGAACGTCAGATTCCCAGTTCAGACCCCTACTGCTTTAACTCCTGGAGTAATTGCCTCTTTGTGGACCATCAACTAGAGAATGACTTCACACACACTTTCCCAATGGGTGACACACTGTTTTCTAGACAGCAGTGGAAGTATTTATTCTAAAATACGCTCTATTAACAAAGAGTGCTTTGTATAACTGATAGTCCGAATCAGCAGCAGAAGGAGCACCGTAGAGCACAGCCCCGAGCATTTCAGATTTCCTGCAAAAGGGGCCCAAAAAAGAACTACCCCTATAAAATGAAACACATAATACATTCTTAAGATGAATAGAAATTTGTAGCAGGTGCTACAACAGCACCATAATAGTACATTTTGAGGGCTTATTATTTGCCTTTTGATTTCTGAGACTGAAGGATGCACTTGGGGGCCATGTTTTCAGATTCTTCTTCACCAAACATCAGAAGACTTGCAATAGAATCACAAGAGTTAGCAACACTGCATTTGGGCCCTGTAAGGCTAATCTGGAGGGAAGATGACTGAATGCATCTTTCGGTTGGCCCCCTCCCAGTGCTAGGAGAAAGGGGAAGGGCTGCAGAGGAGTCAGGATCCTGAGGCTGACAGGTCCCTAGGCCAATGCAGAGAGGCCAGCACTCCAAATCAGCTGGATTGACAGGACTGGCAGGTGTGAGCCGGGGCTGCCAGGACAAAGCCAGGGGAGCCAGAGCTGCGGCAGCGCTGACCAGCTCCACCACTGGGGAGCCAGGGCTGAGCTACAGCAAGAGCTGTGAGGCCAGAGCCAGGATAACGACGCTGGCCATGCCACAAGCAAACTGGAGCTGAGCACAGTGAACACCTAGGGAAAGTGAGGGGGGCCCTGGGCAGAGGGTTCAGTGGAGGGAGATGGTGTCAGACAAGAGGGACTTGAAGGCCAGACTGGGAGTAGGGACCACGACCCCAATGGGAGGGCTGATACTGGGGAGAAGCATCCTGCCACCTGGAGCCTGAGAGCGTGCATCCCAGGCCCCCACCCGCACCCCAGGGCAGGTGTCTGACCTATGGTGTCACCACAGTGCAGCCAGGACTTGGGATGTGTAGGAATAGGCTGTGACTAGCCCCCGAGAGTGTAGTTTATGGTATCCCTATGCCCATTGTGTTAGTTTCTGGATCATTTCACCGTCTCCATTTTTCCCTGATTGGTTTACAGTTGCAGGTTAATAAATTGTACGTGGTTTAAACTCAATGCAATGATCACTGGATCAGGGATGTGGCCAGGGAGGAGAGAGTACCCCACAGTAGGAAGACCCTAAGCCTGGTCCTGAGAAACCCATAATGAGACTGGGGGTTAAGCCCCCAGTGATCCTGGCCCCAGCCTTATCGGGGTTACGAGGTCTCTGTCAGATGGCAGCAAGGAAGAGGAGTTCTTGAGCTCAAGCAGGCATCCAGTAAATATTGTTGAGGTGCAGACTCAGACCCTGTTACCTCCAATTCCACCTGGGGCAGTAGAGAAGCCAGGCAAATTCCTCACAACAGCAGGACCATTCCCTGATTACATGTAGTTTGACAATGATATGAAAACTAACTGAGCATACCGAGGATACTTGGGTTACCTGAGTTTTAAACCTATTCCTGAAATCTTAATATTTGCAAGGATTCTGAGCTGTTTAAGGCCAGAAGGGAGCATTGTGGCCATCCAGCCTGCCCTCCTGCATAATACAGGACAGAGAATTTCACCAAGTGATTCCTGCAACAAGCCCATAATTTATGATTGAGCTAGAGCATCTCTTCTAAAAAGACAATAAGCTTGATTTAAAAACTTCAAGTTCTGGATAATCCACTAGATCCCTAGGTAAAAATGTATAAACTCTTGGATTTACATAGCACCTTTCATCCCAGAGTGCTTCACAAGATAACATACAATAACTACAAAATACTTCTACATCACCATAAAGAGAGAGGATTTAAATCCACAAACATTATGAAATTCAGTTGTAAAGGTTGCTGCCCAATTTCCCATTTTTTGGATTCTGGAGAACAGCTTATTCTGTTAAATGCAACTTTAATGCAGTGTAGACCTGGAAATTGCCCCAGCCTGTAATGCAACTTTAACACAGTGTAGACCTGGAAATCGCCCCGGCACATAAATAAGCTAAAAGGGGAAGTTGCCTGTTCTACACTATCCTTCTACTCTCCACTGCCATGAGCACTGGCAGCCCTTCTCTTCTCCCTCTGCCTCTGCCTGGAAGTTTTCCTACAGCTCCATCCAGCCTCTGCTGCATTAAATAAATCCAGCACAAGCTATACCTGTTCTACAACATCTGTAACTATGGACAAGCAGCAGGAAACGTAACTATTCCATTCCAGTTTTTCACCATGCTTAGCGCTGTGTAATCTGAGCACCTTTAGAATATTCTCATGTGTTTAAATTCTCAGCCTTAACATTGTGTTAATACACTTTTTTGTATTTAATTTCTTTGGCTATAACTGATCATACAGGGCTGGGGTCTCAGTCTTGGACATTGTCTTTGAGATCCCTTGGGGAAGAAATTATTATTTCTGAAGATCAGAAGATTATTATTTTACTAGGACAAGTGGGTTTACATATTCCCAGAAATGGATCCGACTATTCAAACCCAGAGAGAACTGATTTCCCTTTTACTGGTTCAGCCATGGCTGTTCTTGTCCCCTGTTCCACACTGGTGTTATACAGTAAACAAACACAATACTTTCCAACACTGTTAACCAGTGGTGGATGCTCAGGCACAGAAGTGGAGAAAAAGAAAGCTGGACTAGAAAGCTCAGTACTCTCAGAGAAGAAGCTACCCAGAAACTCAATTCTAACCAAATCCATTTCTCCTGTGGCATCATTTACTCCTTCATGGAATTTGTCAGACACATAGGTCCCTACCTGTACACTCACTGTGCCTTCTGGTCTCCAGGAATACACCTGCTAATTGTAGTTTTCTTGGTGTTTAATTAAATTGGCCTTCTGGGAGGTTTCTGACTCTTTTGGGTCCTGTTTGTTGGATGTTCTGTTCCCTCTCAGCTGCGTTTTCTCCTTTTACTGTCCCTCCTAAATTGTGGACTTTTTCAGAAAAAACAAGGCTTGCTTTGCTGCGGGGCCTTGAAGGGTGCTTCCAACCTAATGTCATTTATTTATTGCTTTAATGTATTTTTAGTGTGGAGATTGCACAGCAGAGTTACGCAGGGAAAAAAGTTAGCCGTGATCTCACTGCCTCCAACTGTGCTCTGTTTCAGGTGCTATTATCACGCTGGACACATGCGCGCGCACACACACGCACACACACTTTCACTTGTGCACACTGTTCTGAATTCTGCAGCCTTCAGCTGACAAACAGGAGGCAAATTTTCTGCATTCAGCTCCCTGTGTCACCGGGCGGAGGGCCCTGAGTAAATAACAGGTTCAGTGCCGTATCTTTCTGTTCTTCCTTGGACATCAGTAGTCGATAACCCAACACGTCCATGGCATCCTTGCACACATTTTGCAACTTTTCTATTTTCTGGAAAGGCAGGTTCTTCCTCCAGGCCTGGGACACATTCACTGCATCTCTGGAGCTGATGTCAAAGGCCTGCATCCCTAGGCCTTTCCCATGAGTAATGTTGTACACCCACACCTGAAGTTTGGGTGTGAAGTGGAGCTCTGCAAACTTGTACAACTGTTCAGCCTTTGCCAGGGGATCATTGACAATATCTTCGTAGCGCACCAGCATGTAGCGGCCTTTGAGGAAGCTGGGAAGGGCCTGGCTGCCTTCAGTATAAATACGGATGTGACTTTTACAGATTTCTTGCATCACATTGTATGGCCCACTCTCCCCTTGGTTCTTCTGGGGCCCCACCACAATGTTACTGTCGCGCATCAGAGCAGCCTCTGTTTTCTCACGAGAGTGGAACACAGCCCTGGGGTCGCGAACCAAGTGAATGATTTTGAGATTCAGGGAAGGGTCAGTGAGAAGGGGATAGAGAACCGTCAGATCAAAGAACCGGACCTCCTTGAGGACTGTGTGGCTATAGGTCTTGCAAGCCTCCTCCACCTTGCTGAATGGATACCTGCTGCAGAGGGTCTTGCAGGCGGTTTTGGAAATGATGTGGTTGCGCTGGAAGAGGTCACATGCAGGGGGGGAGCACAGAGCCCGGCTGGTCTCCCACTGAAATAAATCAGATTTATTCCTCCGCGTAGACATGTAGGCATCAAACACAGACATGTCGCACAGAAAGACAGACCTGATGAGGTCACGTGCTGCCATCTGTAAGGTTTTGGCCCTGTTCTGGTACATGGCTGTCCACACGTGCCAGGCAGGCTCCATCAGGTAGAAGACATCAGGGTGCTGGCTGAAGAGCTGGCCAGTGAAGGAAGATCCTGACCTCCAGGAGGAGAGAATGAGAATGTGCACCTGAGCTGGTTTCTGTTCCTGTGGGGAATAGCTGCTGCGAAGCTGAGCGAGGAAGCACATGAAAACAATGGACTGAACTGCCAGGACCACTATCACTATTGTCTTGTTTGACTTCAGCATGGTGGCTGAGAGCCTAAGGAGGGGCGAGAGAGAGAGAGAGAGAGAGAGAGAGAGAGAGTGAGTGCATTCAGATCGTTGGGTTAACAAACACCGTGGGAAGCCAGACCACCCAGGACTGGGCCTCAGAGAAAACCGCAGCACCCCTGTTCTGGGGAAACAGAGTGCTGCCTTGCCAGCAATGACATTCTGGTAATAAATTTGAATGGTCTCTGGTGAAAGCAGATAAAAGGGACTGTGGGTCTGTTTGTGAGCCTGCACACTAGGAGAGAGTGGGATTGAACGCTATATATGCCCACCTAGGTCTGCTGTTTCTGTGCTGTAAGTCACTACAGCGTCCTTGCTCCTAACGCTCCTCAGGCGAAAGAAAAATCACATTTTTTTTCTCTTTTCCTTATCAAGAAGGGATTTATACAGCCCCTGAGGAGCCAAAGTATTTCCCTTGATGGGGACTTGTCCATTTTTTCAGCCTTGCCCTGGATTGAATTTCCCAGCTGGTGGGAGAGAGAGAAGCCTGGAAAGAAAGGAAGCCTTTGGTGAGGCTCAGACAGCTGCATGGTGCAAAGCAGCTGCATCACAGTGGAACTGGGAGGCTCCTGGCTACATCCTGGCTAGTGCCCCCTGGTATGTTTAAAAATCAGAGTTCTGTTTTTAATTATACTGACTTGATGGTTGTTATTATTGCAGTAAGGCCTAGAGACCCCAGTTGGTCTGTGTGATCTAATGAAGGAAGGTATTGTAGACACAGAGAACAAGACAACAATCCCTGCTTTGAAGAGATTACAATCCAAGTGGAAGCTGAGAGATAGCAGGTGGATGCAACAAACAGGTGAGAGAGCCCAGCTAACTATAACTGCAAATAAATAACTACTTCTCACAGTCCTCTGGGAGACACAGATCTAGCATTATTCTAAGTTTACAAATAGAGAAACTGAGGCATGGGGCTGACATATGACCTTCTCAGAGCCTCCCTTATGCACTGGGATCTGCACCATGACTTTCTGACCCCCATCCTGTGCTCAAGCCCCTGGCACATGCTTCCACGTACAGCCTCACAGGCATGTCTGTAAAGTGCCCAAATGTCCCATTTTTAAACAGCTTGTCCCTGAAATTTGGAGCCTTAAAAGAGACCATCAGTTTCCTGTGCTCCCGACCTGCAGGGAGGCAATGCAGGGATGCCATTTGCTCCAGGCCAAACTGTTGGCGGCAGCAGCCCTCCCAAACAGAGGCTGACACCAGCCACCTGACTGACTGCCAAAGCCTAGCGGGTGATGCCAAAGCTGCCCCTGGGCTAGGAGGAGCAGGGTTTGCCTGGCCTGTTCCCAGCGCAGGAGGCAAGGGATGAGGCGGGGACTAGCTCCCCAGTGGCAAGTGGTCAGGCTGCTGTGAATGGTTTATTGTGCCTCAGGGTCACGGGCAGGATCTGAGGCTCAGCAACAGAAAATCATCTCCGGCTCTTGCCAGCTGCTTCCTTCATTTTAATGAGAAAGCACGCTGTAAAGTATCAAACGCTCTTTATGTATAAACAAGGACAGCTTGGGGATGGGGTCACCACCACTGCTGTCGCTTCCGCATAAAACTGAGCGACAGGGTCAGCTCCTGCCCATCTCCCTGCCTTGAGTGACAAGCATCACCCCTTCTGCTGCTCGCTAGCCATGAGGTCAGTCCCTATCCTGAGTGACGGGGGTCAGCCCACAGCTAGTCCCCCTACCCTGAGCAACAGTGGTACCCCTTCCTGCACCCCGAGCGACAGGCCCATTCTCACTGGTAATCTGGCACCTTTGCCAGATGGCACGCACTACCCTACCTGCTGAGCTTACAGAGGAGCTGGTACGATCCCACCACAGGTTTCCTCTCCCCACCTGATTTGGGGGAAGGCAGGAACTCTTCATAATCAGCTCCTACCTTGAAATGGCTGTCCTCAGGAACAGGCTGCCCCAGCTGCTAGGCAGGGCTCTCCCACGTGGAGCAGGGTCAGCCAAATGAACGTGCTCACTGGAGAAGGACCTGGCACACCCAAAGCTGCACCCTAAAATGAGGCCTTGTTTACATGAGAAAGGGGAACCCTAAGGGGTGACTTAAAACCAGTTTAGTTAAACCAGTGTACAGGGCTGTGTGGACACTTGTAGTTAAGCGTAAAGCAGGCTCATTTCATTTAGCAAAACTCAAGAAGGAATCAACTTTAGTTAAATGGAACTATGAGCATCCACACAGCCTTATACACCCATTTAACTAAGTTGGTTCAAAAGTCACAGCAGAGGTTAAACCGGTGCAGCTTTGTTGTGCCGACAAGTCCTGAGAGTGATGCAGTTCCTTTCTGTTAGTGCAACAGTCAATATAACAGCCTGCACAGGTCCCTCTTTCAGAGCCTTAGATGGCAGCATATAAGATGTGATGAACAAGCTAGCACGTCTTAGGAGAGTGGTTTTCAAACTATGGGTTGCGACCCAGTACTGGGTTGCAGAATGGAAGGCACTGGGTCATGGCACCTCTGGTCAGCACTGCCGACGGGGCCGTTAGAAGTCCCATCGGCGGTGCTGCCCGGCTAAAGCAGGCTAGTCCCTACCTGTTCTGACACCGTGCTGTGCCCTGGAAGCAGTCAGCAACAGGTCTGGCTCCTAGGCGGGGGGCCAGGGGGCTCCGCGCGCTGCTTTCGCCCCAAGCACTGGCTCCGCACCTCCATTGGCCAGTTCCTGGCCAACAGGAGCTGGGGGAGGCAGTACCTGTGAGTGAGAGCTGTGTGGAGCCAGACCTGCTGCTGGCCGCTTCCGGGGCGCAGTGTAGTCTGCGGTGTCAGGACGAGCAGGAAGCCTGCCTCTGCACCCTCGCTGTGCTGCTGACTGGGAGCTGCCCAAGGTAAGCCTGCGCAGAGAAGAGCTCTATGTTGAAGCAGAAGTTGTTCCAGTAAAAGGTATTACCTCGCGCAGCTTGTCTCTCTACTACCCCTCTGAGCCACCTGCAGCCCAGTACCCACTAAGTCCACATTGCAACATCGATGCCAGAACTGACTGGGAGGGGACAATACACCCTTCTGAGCCACCCACGTGCTCCCTGAAGCACAATACCCTCTACTGCCACAGTGGGGCATTGGTGTCATGATGGCTTAGAGTGGAGAGCACCCCTTACTGAGTCACCCACATGCTCCATGCAGCACCTTAGATTTTCCTAGAGGTCTCCTATCAGACACTGATCTGACAATTCTGCTTAGGTTCAAAGATTCCAAGGCCAGAAGGGAGCACTGTGATCATCCAGTCTGACTTGCTATGTAACATTGGCCAGAGTCATGCCCCAAGATAATTCCTGCAGATCTCTTAGAAGAATACCCAGTCTTGATTTAAAAATGCTCAGTGATTGAGAAACCACCACGCCCCTCGGTAAGTTGTTCCAATGGTTAATTACCCTCACTCTTGGACAAAGAACTGGTATGGCTATGGGCTCTGCTGACAGGTGTTTGCACCATTCAGCTCTCCAGCTAAGTTAGACTGACCATGTGCTTGGGCACTGCCCTAGAGCTGTCCCCTGCTTTCAAGCACTGACTCTAGCACTAACTTGCTAGCTGGTTGAAGTGACCAGAGTTTGGAGGGCCCCAGTGACACTGGTGAAAGTGTGCACTCCTGCATCTATGCAGGATTTGATTTTGCAGGAAACACAGTGAGGGGAGAATAATTTGTCCAAAGCTGGAAGGTATTGCCCATGCATCCTTGGCTTAAACACTGATTGACAGGCAAGTACGTGAGCCCAGAGCCCCACCTGCCACTTCTCCGCAGGTGTAAATAATTCACAATACAGAGCTCTTTGTATCTTGCACATTTTTTCCTTATTATATATTATGCAACTGTGTTTAGCACTGATCTCGGGGTATGGGGCTGCAAAGAGACTGCATTTTCTCCTTTTGAGCTCCTTCTGGAACAGGACTCACACCCATGATGTGACGAGCACAGTTCCTTCTGCAGGAGCCAAGCTGGCACCGGGCCCCAATTACATTTCAATAAAAGTGTGTTGTTCTTGCCAAGTAACTGCTTTTCAGTTTCCAAGCCCAACTAAATAATAATCTGCCGATTGTCAGCATCATGTCCATCAGAAGCGCAGTGTTCCTCCACAGCAGTCAGAGGGGAAGGGCCCTGATTTAAGAGTCCGAGGGTTGTTCTTAACTTCCCATCACATTGTGGCTGGGCATTGAAGACAACCACAGCACTTCTGTGCTCCTTACCTGCCTGGAGAGGCCTGCCACTTCCCACTCTTCTGAAGGACTTAGAATGCGTCTAAATTGCAAATTAAGATGTGATTGGCACCTGGGTAGGCCTACCCCTGCTATCTTTAATCTAGCTAGCATGGGTAACAATGGTAGTGAAGACATGACAGCACAGGCTTAAGTGTGGCTAGCAACCCAAGTACATACCCAGGGTACCCAGCAGGCTTGTGCTGGGGCAGCTAGCCCATGCTTAAGTCCTTGCAACTACACCTTCACTGCTATTGTTACCCATGCTAGCTAGAGGAACGCAAGCGTGGGTATGACTAGCCATGCTACTGTTACACCTTAATTTGTGGTGTAGATGTACCCTGTGTGTGCTGGAGGAAGAGGGGGACTGAGAACAGAATCCAGGCTGCCTGCCTGCTGTGCCATTTGGACTCAGCTTTTGGACTAAAAAAACACAGCCAATATTTCTGCATTCAGCATCGTGGCAGTTCCAGCCACAGCTCACAGGGACCAGGCAGCCCTAGCTCCTGCCCCCCCGCCGCCCCGCTTTCAGAAGTGAAGGCATGCTCCAGATTGACTCATTCAAACCCCTTAGTCAGGCTGGGGAAAGGGCCTGGCCCTCACCCTTCTGGTACCTCCGTTTCACCTGTCTTGATGCCCAATATTATGTAAATTGTTTTGGTTTATTTACCTCTTACTGGATCACAGGCCTCCATCCCCCACAGCCCAGGCCTCTTTCCTGCTCTGGGCTCTTCTTACACTGTAATTAGAAGGGCTGAGTATTACAATTGGGTCTTTAACATTTTTAGTGCTGTACAAACATTGTCTAATTGTTTGGGGTTCACAGTCTCAGCTGAGCCTCACATGCACTGAGCATCATGCTAGCTTCAAAGCCTCACACATGCTGGATAATTCCAGTGATGACAGTGTCTCATGTGCCATTATTAGTGATAATTTGTGGTATGGTAGTGCCCGGGGCCAACTGGTGCTGCACAAACACATAGCAAGAGACTGCCCCTGCCCCTTACAGACACGGACTAAGCAGACAAGGCAGACACGGGACGGGACAAAGGGATTCAGCACATGCAGAGCCAGTGTTTACATACAGCATGTTAGTGCCACCTTTTGGGAAGGGGGCTGGATTTTTAACTCTTTGGGTGGGTTTTTTGGGTGGTGAACAGCTATAATGGACCTGTTGTAACTCTTGGGGCCTAGCAGGCTTTCCCCAGTTGTGAGCTCAGGAATTGAAAAGTAGGTGAAAAGTTTATAAAATGTACCTCCAACAATAAATGTTGATGGGAAAGGTGCCAAAGGGCTGGCGTGCAGGTCAGCCCCTCACACAGCCTTAGCACGGATGCCTCACACACCAGGCCTGAGGTCAGAGCATAGGGTTGCCAGCTTTGGTTGGATGAATTCCTGGAGGTTTCATCACATGACATTATCTTTAATTAAAGATTAATCTTTAATTCCTGAAGACTCCAGGACAATCCTGGAGGGTTGGCAGCCCTATCAGAGCAGCTGAGCACAGGCTGCTCCCACTGTTTTCTGTTGGCAGGGTGGGCTCTCAGCACCTAGCAGTCAGAACATAAGAATGGCCAGACCCCTGGAGGAAAATTCCTTCCTGACCCCAAATATGGTGATCAGTTAGACCCTGAGCATGTAGGCAAGACCCACACCGCAGATAAATGGGAAAATAGTTGGCAGTCTTGGCCGTGTTCCGGTACGGTAGTCCGTTGTCCACATCACCAATCCATTAACTGGTGCCTTGCATGGCCTGTCTGTTTTCCCATGGGCTGGGAACTGAGCAGTAGTGAATGAGGTGCCGGGGAGGAGAGTCCTAGATTTAGTCTTTCTGAAGGAGACACTAAGACAAGATGCCATGCTTCCAGGAGAAAAATCTCCTTGACTTATAATTGCTGTCTACCTTTATTAAAAGGTTCAACAAGGACAAGTGCAGAGTCCTGCACTTAAGATGGAAGAATCCCATGCGCCGCTACAGACTAGGGACCGAATGGCTAGGCAGCAGTTCTGCAGAGAAGGACCTAGGGGTTACAGTGAACGAGAAGCTGGATATGAGTCAACAGTGTGCCATTGTTGCCAAGAAGGCCAATGGCTTTTTAGGGTGTATAAGTAGGGACATTGCCAGCAGATAGAGAGACGTGATCGTTCCCCTCTATTCGACATTGGTGAGGCCTCATCTGGAGTACTGTGTCCAGTTTTGGGCCCCACACTACAAGAAGGATGTGGAAAAATTGGAAAGAGTCCAGCGGAGGGCAACGAAAATGATTAGGGGACTGGAACACGTGACTTATGAGGAGAGGCTGAGGGAACTGGGATTGTTTAGTCTGCGGAAGAGAAGAATGAGGAGGGATTTGATAGCGGCTTTCAACTACCTGAAAGGGGGTTCCAAAGAGGATGGATCTAGACTGTTCACAGTGATAGCAGATGACAGAACGAGGAGTAATGGTCTCAAGATACAGTGGGAGAGGTTTAGGTTGGATATTAGGAAAAACTTTTTCACTAGGAGGGTGGTGAAACACTGGAATGCGTTACCTAGGGAGGTGGTGGAATCTCCTTCCTTAGAAGTTTTTAAGGTCAGGCTTGACAAAGTCCTGGCTGGGATGTTTTAGTTGGGGATTGGCCCTGCTTTGAGCAGGGGGTTGGACTAGATGACCTCCTGAGGTCCCCTCCAACCCTGATATTCTATGATTCTATGAATTTCATCTTGTTGAATTCAGACTAATTCTTTAATTTGTCAAGGTTGTTTTGAATTCTAATCCTGTCCTCCATAGATCTTGCAACCCCTCCCAGCTTGGTGCCATCTTCAAATGTTATATTCAAATGTTACTCCATTATGTAAGTCATTAATGAAAATATTGAATGGTACCAAACCCAGGAGTGGTCCCTGTGGGACCCCACGAGAGACACCCTTCTAGTTTGACTGCAAACCATTGAGAACTACTCTTTGAGTACCGTCTTTCAACCAGTGGCACAGTCTTTTAACAAGTGGTCCACTCACCTTAGAGTAATTTCATCTAGACCACATTTCCCTAATGCAGTGTTTCCCAAACTTGGGACGCCACTTGTTCAGGGAAAGCCCCTGGCGGGACCGGCCAGTTTGTTTAACTATTGCGTCTGCAGGTTCGGCTGATCGCAGCTCCCACTGGCCGTGGTTTACCGCTGCAGGCCAATGGGGGCTGCGGGAAGTGGCGCAGGTGAAGGGACGTACCAGCTGCCACTTCCCACAGCCCCAAGACCGGGTCAAAGCCCCTCTCCAGCCACTCCCCATCATTGAGGTTCCATTTCAGTGAGTAGCTGTGAATATTCTGGGTCCTTTTCCGAAAAAGACACCCAGAGGAAAGCAGTACATACTGACTTTCATGGATTTTGCCACCCGATGGCCGGAAGCAGTAGCTCTAAGCAACACCAGGGCTAAAAGTGTGTGCCAGGCACTAGCAGACATTTTTGCCAGGGTAGGTTGGCCCTCCGACATCCTCACAGATGCAGGAACTAATTTCCTGGCAGGAACTATGGAAAGCCTTTGGGAAGCTCATAGGGTAAATCACTTGGTTGCCACTCCTTACCACCATCAAACAAATGGCGTGGTGGAGAAGTTTAATGGAACTTTGGGGGCCATGATATATAAATGAGCACTCCAATGATTGGAACCTAGAGTTGCAGCAGTTTCTCTTTGCCTACAGAGCTGTACTACATCCCAGTTTAGGGTTTTCCCCATTTGAACTTGTATATGGCCGTGAGGTTAAGGGGCCATTACAGTTGGTGGAGCAGCAATGGGAGGGGTTTACACCTTCTCCAGGAACTAACATTCTGGATTTTGTAACTAACCTACAAAAGAGCCTCCAAACCTCTCTAGCCCTTGCTAAAGAAAACCTACAGGATGCTCAAAAAGAGCAAAAAGCCTGGTATGATAAACATGCCAGAGAGCGTTCCTTCAAAGTAGGGGACCAGGTCATGGTCTTAAAGGTGCTCCAGGCCCATAAAATGGAAGCGTCGTGGGAAGGGCCATTCATGGTCCAAGAGTGCCTGGGAGCTGTTAATTATCTCATAGCATTCCCCACTTCAAACCGAAAGCCTAAGGTGTACCATATTAATTCTCTAAAGCCCTTTTATTCCAGAGAATTAAAGGTTTGTCAGTTAACAGCCCAGGGAGGAGATGACGCTGAGTGGCCTGAAGGTGTCTACTACGAAGGGAAAAGTGATGGTGGCATGGAAGAGGTGAACCTCTCCATGACCCTTGGGCATATGCAGCGACAGCAGATCAAGGAGCTGTGCACTAGCTACCTGCCAACGTTCTCAGCCACCCCAGGACTGACTGAAAGGGCATACCACTCCATTGACACAAGTAATGCTCACCCAATTAAAGTCCAACCTTACCGGGTGTCTCCTCAAGCTAAAACTGCTATAGAATGGGAGATCCGGGATATGCTACAGATGGGCTTAATCTGCCCCTCCCGCAGTGCATGGGCATCTCCAGTGGTTCTAGTTCCCAAACCAGATGGGAAGATACGTTTTTGCATGGACTACCGTAAGCTAAATGCTGTAACTCGCCCAGACAACTATCCAATGCCATGCACAGATGAATTTTTGGAGAAGCTGGGATGGGCCCCGTTCATCTCTACTTTGAACTTAACCAAGGGGTACTGGCAGGTACCGCTAGATAAATCCGCCAAGGAAAGGTCAGCCTTCATCACACATGCTGGGCTGTATGAATTTAATGTGCTCCCTTTTGCGCTGCGGAATGCACCCGCCACCTTCCAAAGACTTGTAGATGGTCTCCTAGAGTTATTGGGAGAATATGCAGTCACCTACCTTGACAATGTGGCCATATTTCAGATTCCTGGGCAGAACACCTGGAACATCTACAAAAAGTCTTCGACAGGTTTCAGAGTAACAGCCGTGTTAGTCTGTATTCGCAAAAAGAAAAGGAGTACTTGTGGCACCTTAGAGACTAACCAATTTATTTGAGCATAAGCTTTCATGAGCTACAGCTCACTTCATCGGATGCATACCGTGGAAAATACAGAAGATGTTTTTATACACGCAGACCATGAAAAAATGGATGTTTATCACTACAAAAGGTTTTCTCTCCCCCCGAAACCCCACTCTCCTGTTGGTGATAGCTTATCTAAAGTGATCACTCTCCTTACAATGTGTATGATAATCAAGGTGGGGCATTTCCAGCACAAATCCAGGTTTCCTCCCCCCCACCACACCCCACTCTCCTGTTGGTAATAGCTTATCTAAAGTGATCACGCTCCTTACAATGTGTATGATAATCAAGGTGGCCCATTTCCAGCACAAATCCAGGGTTTAACAAGAACATCTGAGGAACGGGGGGGGGGGGAGGAATAAACAAGGGGAAATACATTACTTTTTATAATGAATCAACCATTCCCAGTCTCTATTCAAGCCTAAGTTAATTGTATCCAATTTGCAAATTAATTCCAATTCAGCAATCTCTCTTTGGAGTCTGTTTCTGAAGTTTTTCTGTTGTAATATCGCAACTTTCATGTCTGTAATCGCGTGACCAGAGAGATTGAAGTGTTCTCCAACTGGTTTATGAACGTTATAATTCTTGACATCTGATTTGTGTCCATTTATTCTTTTACATAGAGACTGTCCAGTTTGACCAATATACATGGCAAAGGGGCATTGCTGGCACATGATGGCATATATCACATTGGCAGATGTGCAGGTGAATGAGCCTCTGATAGTGTGGCTGATGTTATTAGGCCCTGTGATGGTGTCCCCTGAATAGATATGTGGACACAGTTGGCAACGGGCTTTGTTGCAAGGATAAGTTCCTGGGTTAGTGGTTCCGTTGTGTGGTATGTGGTTTCTGGGGAGTATTCGCTTCAGGTTGGGGGTCTGTCTGTAGGCAAGGACTGGCCTGTCTCCCAAGATTTGTGATGGTGTTGGGTCATCCTTCAGGATAGGTCGTAGATCCTTGATAATGCGTTGGAGGGGTTTTAGTTGAGGGCTGAAGGTGACAGCTAGTGGCGTTCTGTTATTTTCTTTGTTAGGCCTGTCCTGTAGTAGGTGACTTCTGGGAACTCTTCTGGCTCTATCAATCTGTTTCTTCACTTCCGCAGGTGGGTATTGTAGTTGTAAGAATGCTTGATAGAGATCTTGTAGGTGTTTGTCTCTGTCTGAGGGGTTGGAGCAAATGTGGTTGTATCGCAGAGCTTGGCTGTAGACAATGGATCGTGTGGTGTGGTCAGGGTGAAAGCTGGAGGCATGTAGGTAGGAATAGCGGTCAGTAGATTTCCGGTATAGGGTGGTGTTTATGTGACCATCGTTTATTAGCACTGTAGTGTCCGGGAAGTGGATCTCTTGTGTGGACTGGACCAGGCTGAGGTTGATGGTGGGATGGAAATTGTTGAAATCATGGTGGAATTCCTCAAGGGCTTCTTTTCCATGGGTCCAGATGATGAAGATGTCATCAGTGTAGCACAAGTAGAGTAGGGGCGTTAGGGGACGAGAGCTGAGGAAGCGTTGTTCTAAGTCAGCCATAAAAATGTTGGCATACTGTGGGGCCATGTGGGTACCCATAGCAGTGCCGCTGATTTGAAGGTATACATTGTCCCCAAATGTAAAATAGTTATGGGTAAGGATAAAGTCACAAAGTTCAGCCACCAGGTAGTGGTGAACTATAGGGGATAGTGTTCTTGACAGCTTGTAGTCCATCTTTGTGTGGAATGTTGGTGTAGAGGGCTTCTACATCCATAGTGGCCAGGATGGTGTTATCAGGAAGATCACCGATGGATTGTAGTTTCCTCAGGAAGTCAGTGGTGTCTGGAAGGTAGCTGGGAGTGTTGGTAGCGTAGGGCCTGAGGAGTGAATCTACATAGCCAGACAATCCTGCTGTCAGGGTGCCAATGCCTGAGATGATGGGGTGCCCAGGATTTCCAGGTTTATGGATCTTTGGTAGTAGATAGAATATCCCAGGTCGGGGTTCCAGGGGTGTGTCTGTGCAGATTTGATCTTGTGCTTTTTCAGGGAGTTTCTTGAACAAATGCTGTAGTTTCTTTTGGTAACTCTCAGTGGGATCAGAGGGTAACGGCTTGTAGAAAGTGGTGTTGGAGAGCTGCCGAGCAGCCTCTTGTTCATACTCCGACCTATTCATGATGACAACAGCACCTCCTTTGTCAGCCTTTTTGATTATGATGTCAGAGTTGTTTCTGAGGCTGTGGATGGCATTGTGTTCTGCACGGCTGAGGTTGTGGGGCAAGTGATGCTGCTTGTCCACAATTTCAGCCCGTGCACATCGGCAGAAGCACTCTATGTAGAAGTCCAGTCTGCTGTCTCGACCTTCAGGAGGAGTCCACCTAGAATCCTTCTTTTTGTAGTGTTAGTAGGGAGGTCTCTGTGGATTAGTATGTTGTTCAGAGGTGTGTTGGAAATATTCCTTGAGTCGGAGACGTCGAAAATAGGATTCTAGGTCACCACAGAACTGTATCATGTTCGTGGGGGTGGAGGGGCAGAAGGAGAGGCCCCGAGATAGGACAGTGCTTCTGCTGGGCTAAGAGTATAGTTGGATAGGTTAACAATATTGCTGGGTGGGTTGAGGGAACTATTGCTGTGGCCCCTTGTGGCATGTAGTAGTTTAGAAAGTTTAGTGTCCTTTTTCTTTTGTAGAGAAGCAAAGTGTGTGTTGTAAATGGCTTGTCTAGTTTTAGTAAATTCCAGCCACGGGGAAGTTTGTGTGGAAGGTTGGTTTTTTATGAGAGTATCCAGTTCTGAGAGCTCATTCTTAATCTTTCCCTGTTTGCTGTAGAGGATGTTGATCAGGTGGTTCTGCAGTTTCTTTGAGTGTGTGTGGCACAAGCTGTCAGCATAGTCTGTGTGGTATGTAGATTGTAATGGATTTTAGGAGGCAGGACTAACTGTTAAGGCTAAGAAGTGTCAAATAGGCCTCAACAGAGTGACTTACCTTGGACACCAGGTGGGTCAAGGAATATCAACTCCCTACAGGCCAAAGTGGATGCTATCCAAAAGTGGCCTGTCCCAAAGTCAAAGAAACAGGTCCAATCATTCTTAGTCTTGGCCGGATATTACAGGTGATTTGTACCGCAATAGAGCCAAATCGCCCCCCACTGACAGACCTAACCAAAAAGAAACAGCCAAATGCAGTTCAGTGGACTGAAGAGTGTCAGAAGGCCTTTAACCACCTTAAAGCGACACTCATGTCTAACCCTGTGCTAAGGGTCCCAGACTTTGACAAATCGTTCCTAGTAACCACAGATGCATCCGAGCGTGGTGTGGGAGCAGTCTTAATGCCGGAAGGACCGAATCAAGAGTTCCATCCTGTTGTGTTTTTCAGCAAGAAGCTGTCTGAGAGGGAAAGCCACAGGTCAATCAGTGAAAAGGAATGTTATGCTATTGTCTACGCTCTGGAAAAGCTACGCCCACACGTTTGGGGACTGCGTTTCACCTGCAAACCAACCATGCTGCGCTACAGTGGCTTCATACCACCAAGGGATATAACAAAAAACTTATTCGGTGGAGTTTAGCTCTCCCAGATTTTGATTTTGATTTCGACATCCATCACATCTCAAAAGCTTCTAACAAAGTGGCTGATGCACTCTCCCGTGAAAGTTTCCCAGAATCAACTGGTCCAAATCATCCTTAAGATGTGGGAAATATTGTTAGTCTTTATACAGTTAGTAGTATATTTAGACATGCATGTGTCTTATTAACTCTGTTTTCTCCTAGAGCTCCAGGAAGAAATTACAGCCAGTGTTTCACCCTATCTGTGATTTGGGGGGGCGTGTCACAAATATAAAGGGAAGGGTAACCACCTTTCTGTATACAGTGCTATAAAATCCCTCCTGGCCAGAGACAACATCCTGTTACCTGTAAAGGGTTAAGCTCAGCTAACCTGGCTAGCATCTGACCCAAAGGACCAATAAGAGGACAAGATACTTTCAAATCTTGGGGGGGAAAGGCTTTTGTTTGTGCTCTTTGTTTACGTGGTTGTTCTCTCTTGGGACTGAGAGAAGCCAGACAGAAATCCATCTTCTCCAACCCATCTTAATCCAAGTCTCCAATATTCAAACCAGTATAGGTAAGCCAGGCAAGACAGATTAATTTATCTTTTGTTTTATGTGAATTTTCTCTGTGTTAAGAGGGAGGTTTATTTCTGTTTTGTGTTACTTTAAGGTTTTGCCCAGAGGGGGATCCTCTGTATTTTGAATCTGAATACCCTGTAAAGTATTTTCCATCCTGATTTTACAGAGATAATTTTTACCTTTCTTTTTTTTTAATAAAATCCTTCTTTTAAGAACCTGACTGATTTTTCCATTGTTCCAAGATTCAGGGGTTTGGGTCTTTGATGATTATGTAACAAATTGGTTAGGATATTATTATCAAACCTCCCCAGGAAAGGGGGTGTGTAGGCCTTGGGGGGATATTTTTGGGGAAGACATCTCCAAGTGGTCTCTTTCCCTGTTCTTTGTTTAAAACGCTTGGTGGGTGGCAGCATACTGTTCAAGGACAAGGCAAAGTTTGTACCTGGGGGAAGTTTTTAACCTAAGTTGGTAAGAATAAGCTTAGGGGGTCTTTCATGTGGGTCCCCACATCTGTACCCTAGAGTTCAGAATGGGGAAGGAACCCTGACACACGCATTGACGAGCTAGTTGATCAGTTAGGCAAGGCCCAATACCTAACCACTCTGGACCTGACCAAAGGATATTGGCAAATTCCCCTGGCTGAGAATGCCAAGGAAAAGACTGGTTTCAGAGTAGCAGCCGTGTTAGTCTGTATCCGCAAAAAGAAAAGGAGGACTTGAGACTAACAAATTTATTTGAGCATAAGCTTTCATGAGCTACAGCTCACTTCATCAGATGCATTCAGTGGAAAATACAGTGGGGAGATTTATATACACAGAGAACATGAAACAATGGGTGTTACCATACACACTGTAACGAGAGTGATCAGGTAAGGTGAGCTATTACCAGCAGGAGAGTGCAGGGGGGCGGAACCTTTTGTAGTGATAATCAAGGTGGGCCATTTCCAGCAGTTGACAAGAACGTCTGAGGAACAGCGGGTGGGGGGGGTGGGTGGAATAAACATGGGGAAATAGTTTTACTTTGTGTAATTTCCCTATACCCAATGGCCTGTTCCAATACACTGTCCTCCCTTTCGGACTCCATGGGGCCCCTGCAACATTCCAACGACTTATGGACAAATTGCTGCGACCCCATGCCAAGTATGCCACCGCCTATCTAGACGATATAGTCATCCATAGCCCTGACTGGGAAACGCACCTAGGAAAAGTAGAAGCAGTGCTAGACGCCCTGCAGAAGGCCGACCTCACTGCCAACCTTCTCAAGTGTGTGATAGGACTAGCTGAGGCCAGATACCTCGGGTACGTAGTAGGGAGAGGTTTGGTGAAACCCCAATGGAACAAAGTGGAGGCAATACAAGGTTGGCCTTGACCAGTCCGCAAAAAGCAGGTCAGAGCATTTCTAGGGATAGTAGGATACTATCGGAGATTCATCCCTCATTTTGCCACAAAATTGATGGGCCATTGATGGATTTGATAAAGGCTCAGGGCCCCGAGATAGTAAAGTGGACTGACGTGGCAGAAGGAGCATTTGCAGATTTAAGGACAGCCCTTTGCTGCCATCCAGTACTCATAGCCCCAGACTTCGAGAAGGAATTCATCCTACAAATAGATGCCTCGGAGATAGGGCTAGGAGCCATCCTTTCGCAGATGGTAGGGGAGGAGGAACACCCAACCTTGTACCTCAGCCGCAAACTCCTCCCCAGGGAACAAAAGTACGCCATCGTTGAAAAGGAATGTCTGGTGCTAAAATGGGCTATGGAGACTCTCTGCTACTAACAGAGACTTGGTGGGATAACTCACATGACTGGAGTACTGTCATGGATGGATATAAGCTGTTCAGGAAGGACAGGCAGGGCAGAAAAGGTGGGAGTGGCACTGTATGTAAGGGAGCAGTCTGACTGCTCAGAGCTCAAGTATGAAACTGCAGAAAAACCTGAGTGTCTCTGGATTAAGTTTAGAAGTGTGAGCAACAAGGGTGATGTCGTGGTGGGAGTCTGTTATAGACCACCGGACCAGAGGGATGAGGTGGATGAGGCTTTCTTCCGGCAACTCGCAGAAGCTACTAGATCGCACGCCCTGGTTCTCATGGGAGACTTTAATCACCCTGATATCTGCTGGGAGAGCACTACAGCGGTGCACAGACAATCCAGGAAGTTTTTGGAAAGTGTAGGGGACAATTTCCTGGAGCAAATGCTGGAGGAACCAACTAGGGGCAGAGCTCTTCTTGACCTGCTGCTCACAAACTGGGAAGAATTAGTAGGGGAAGCAAAAGTGGATGGGAACCTGGAGGCAGTGACCATGAGATGGTCCAGTTCAGGATCCTGACACAAGGAAGAAAGGAAAGCAGCAGAATACGGACCCTGGACTTCAGAAAAGCAGACTTTGACTCCCTCAGGGAGCTGATGGGCAAGATCCCCTGGGAGAATAACATGAGGGGGAAAGGAGTCCAGGAGAGCTGGCTGTATTTTAAAGAATCCTTATTGAGGTTACAGGGACAAACCATCCCGATGTGTAGAAAGAATAGTAAATATGGTAGGCGACCGGCTTGGCTTAAAAGTGAAATCCTTGCTGATCTTAAATACAAAAAAGAAGCTTACAAGAAGTGGAAGATTGGACAAATGACCAGGGATGAGTATAAAAATATTGCTCGGGCATGCAGGAGTGAAATCAGGAAGGCCAAATCACACCTGGAGTTGCAGCTAGCAAGAGATGTTAAGAGTAACAAGAAGGGTTTCTTCAGGTATGTTAGCAACAAGAAGAAAGTCAAGGAAAGTGTGGGCCCCTTACTGAATGAGGGAGGCAACCTAGTGATAGAGGATGTGGAAAAAGCTAATGTACTCAATGCTTTTTTTGCCTCTGTCTTCACGAACAAGGTCAGCTCCTAGACTACTGCACTGGGCAGCACAGCATGGGGAGGAGATGACCAGCCCTCTGTGGAGAAAGAAGTGGTTCGGGACCATTTCGAAAAGCTGGACATGCACAAGTCCATGGGGCTGGATGCGTTGCATCCGAGAGTGCTAAAGGAGTTGGCGGATGTGATTGCAGAGCCATTGGCCATTATCTTTGAAAACTCATGGCGATCGGGGGAGGTCCCGGACGACTGAAAAAAGGCTAATGTAGCGCCCATCTTTAAAAAAGGGAAGAAGGAGGATCCTGGGAACTACAGGCCAGTCAGCCTCACCTCAGTCCCTGGAAAAATCATGGAGCAGGTCCTCAAGGAATCAATTCTGAAGCACTTAGAGGAGAGGAAAGTGATCAGGAACAGTCAGCATGGATTCACCAAGGGCAAGTCATGCCTGACTAATCTAATTGCCTTCTATGACAAGATAACTGGGTCTGTGGATGAAGGGAAAGCAGTGGACGTGTTGTTCCTTGACTTTTGACACGGTATCCCACAGTATTCTTACCAGCAAGTTAAAGAAGTATGGGCTGGATGAATGGACTAGAAGGTGGACAGAAAGCTGGCTAGATTGTCGGGCTCAACAGGTAGTGATCAATGGCTCCATGTCTAGTTGGCAGCCGGTATCAAGTGGAGTGCCCCAAGGGTCGGTCCTGGGGCCGGTTTTGTTCAATATCTTCATAAATGATCTGGAGGATGGTGTGGATTGCACCCTCAGCAAGTTTGCAGATGACACTAAACTGGGAGGAGAGGTAAATACGCTGGAGGGTAGGGATAGGATACAGAGGGACCTAGACAAATTGGAGGATTGGGCCAAAAGAAATCTGATGAGGTTCAACAAGGACAAGTGCAGAGTCCTGCACTTAGGACAGAAGAATCCAATGCACCGTTACAGACAGGGACCGAATGGCTCGGCAGCAGTTCTGCAGAAAAGGACCTAGGGGTTACAGTGGATGAGAAGCTGGTTATGAGTCAACAGTGTGCCCTTGTTGCCAGGAAGGCCAATGGCATTTTGGGATGTATAAGTAGGGACATTGCCAGCAGATCGAGGGACGTGATCGTTCCCCTCTATTCAACATTGGTGAGGCCTCATCTGGAGTACTGTGTCCAGTTTTGGGCCCCACACTACAAGAAGGATGTGGAAAAGTTGGAAAGAGTCCAGCAGAGGGCAACAAAAATGATTAGGGGACTGGAACACAAGACTTATGAGGAGAGGCTGAGGGAACTGGGGATGTTTAGTCTACAGAAGAGAAGAATGAGGGGGGATTTGCTAGCTGCTTTCAACTACCTGAAAGGGGGTTCCAAAGAGGATGGATCTAGACTGTTCTCAGTGGTAGCTGATGATAGAACAAGGAGTAATGGTCTCAAGTTGCAGTGGGGGAGGTATAGGTTGGATATTAGGAAAAACTTTTTCACTAGGAGCGTGGTGAAGCACTCGAATGGGTTCCCTAGGGAAGTGGTGGAATCTCCTTCCTTCGAAGTTTTTAAGGTCAGGCTTGACAAATCCCTGGCTGGGATGATTTAATTGGGGATCGGTCCTGCTTTGAGCAGGGGGTTGGACTAGATGACCTCCTGAGGTCCCTTCCAACCCTGATATTCTATGATTCTATGATACCTACTGGGGCGGCGGTTTACCCTCATGACAGACCATGCCCCACTCCAGTGGATGTTACCTAGGGAGCCCTGGCTGGGATGATTTAACTGGGAATTGGTCCTGCTTCGAGCAGGGGGTTGGACTAGATGACCTTCAGGGGTCCCTTCCAACCCTGATATTCTATGATTCTATGTACAGAAACAAGGAGAAGAACGCAAGAGTGACTAGGTGGTTCCTGTCCCTGCAGCCCTTCCATTTCCGGGTACAGCATAGGGCTGGAAGTCAACAAGGCAATGCTGATGGCCTATCACGACAGCACTGCCTCTTGTCCCAAGTAGCCCAACCCCATGGTGTTGAGTGGGGCGGGGCGGTGGGGGCGGATATGTGATACAGCATGGCCAGAGGGCAGCAGGAGAGTGTTAGAAGGGAGCCTTATTCCCCGTAGAGGGAAGAAAGTTTGCTATAGATTAATTAAAGCACCTGAAGCCAGTTAGAGCACCTGAAGCCAGTCACATGATAAAACCCCCCTGCTTCAATCAGACAAGAGGAGGAGTTGAAGTAGAGTGGATTGGCGTTGGAGCAGAGAGCAGTTTGGAGGAGTTGAAGCAGAGTGGATTGGCGTTGGAGCAGAGAGCAGTTTGGAGGGAAGCAGAGGAGAGTTTGGAGAAGTGCTGCAGTGGGCTAAGAAGACCAAGACCCTAGGTAAAGGGACACCTGGTTTGTGCAGAGGGAGGGCAGGAAGCCCCATAAGCTGAAGGGCAGGAAAGGGAAGTAGCCCAGGGGAAGGAACCTCTAGTTCAAGCGGTTTATCACTATCCCTAGGGCCCCTGGGCTGGGACCCGGAGTAGAGGGCGGACCTGGGTCCCTCCCTCTCCACTCCCCTCCTCTAGGACATTAGTGGGGCAGATAATACTCCTGTTCAGGGGCAAGAAATGGTGCCCTGAAACCTCCCCCTCCCACCCCAGAAGAGAAAGTGCAAGACCCATTATAGTAGTGCCGGCAATTTGCCACAT
Organism: Eretmochelys imbricata; assembly: GCF_965152235.1. NCBI lineage: Eukaryota > Metazoa > Chordata > Testudines > Cheloniidae > Eretmochelys > Eretmochelys imbricata. The sequence continues at coordinate 43,650,181 of NC_135583.1, read as the reverse complement.
AATCCTTTCCCTCAAATAACTCCCCCTGGGTTTCTAATAGCACTGATTACTCTGGAAAGAATTTCTCAACCTAGTTTACTCTCCTCTAACTGCCAGAAGCTGGGAGTGGATGACAGGGGATGGATCACTCCCAAAATTATGCTGTTCATTGCCTCTGAAGCACCTGGCATTGGCCACTGTCAGAAGACAAAAAGAAAAGGAGTACTTGTGGCACCTTAGAGACTAACAAATTTATTTGAGCATAAGCTTTCGTGAGCTACAGCTCACTTCATCGGATGCATTCAATGGAAAATACGTGCATTCAGTGGTATCTTCCACTGAATGCATCCGATGAAGTGAGCTGTAGCTCACAAAAGCTTATGCTCAAATAAATTGGTTAGTCTCTAAGGTGCCACAAGTACTCCTTTTCTTTTTGCAAATACAGACTAACATGGCTGCTACTCTGAAACCTGTCAGAAGACAGGACCCTGGGCTAATTGGACTTTTGGTCTGACCCAGTCTGGCCCTTCTTTGGTTCTTATGTTCCTACACTGGAGGGATGTGGTCACTCTCTCGGAATGTCCTTTAACCTGAACAGGGACAAGAGACAGCAACTTCCAGATACAGAAGGAAGGGGATGGTGGCTGGTGGTACAGCTGGGAGAGCCATGTGTGTCCCTGCCATTGGTGCTGGGAAAGGCTGCCCCCTATTGGTGTTGGAGAGCTGTGTGGGAAAGAGCAGAGACTTCAGCAGAAGCAGCCTCTTGGACAGGGGTGCTGGAACAATGTGTATAGAGGGGGTGCTGAGAGCCATTGAACCAAACTGTAAACCCTGCATATAATGGAAACTACTTCAAGCCAGGGGGTGCGGCAGCTCCCCTAGTTCTAGAGCCTATGCTCTTGGATGCTCTCCGGGAACATAAACTGCAGCTAAAATGGAAGATTTTCTTCCAAGCGCTTCCTATTGTCCTCACCCCACGCTCCTGCCCCAGCAAACAACTTGCCCCTGCCCTCCTGCCACATTGCTCTGCTTACTCAGTGGAGCTTTGTCAAATAGGCTAGAGGTGAAATGAAATATCAGCTGCACATATTGGAAGGAGGCTGGTCAGAGATCAGTGTTGTCCATTCAGCTTCCAGGTAGCAGCCTTTACCATTTATGCTTTAACAGATCTAGAAGCCAGTGTGATGAAAGCAGTAACAATGAAGACAGCACCCGACTAGGATGGAGTTACCTTCTTCCATGCAGAAGGGAGAGCACCACGGTGTTTGTGGAGTAAAGGTTCTGACAGTCTTCGGTTGCCCCTAAACAGGCTGGATCCCTTTCTGCCCCCACACCCTCCAAACCCACCCTGACATATGGTGCGCTGAGTGGCAGAACCAGGTTATCGGTTATGTGTTACAATGAAGTGAGCGGTAGCTCACGAAAGCTTATGCTCAAATAAATTGGTTAGTCTCTAAGGTGCCCCAAGTACTCCTTTTCTTAAGGCACACCCTATCTAGCTGATCTTAGCTCCAGGTTGACTGCCACCTGTGCTCTGCAATAACGCCAGCAGCAAATGCCAGATCTCTTCCTCTGCAACAAGCACTTTTGCTCTTTATCCTGTGCCCCACTTATGATTGGGAAAAGCTCCCAGTCCAAATCCATAAAGCTACCCTTTTATCCTCCTTCATATTCCTCCTTCAACTCACCTCTGCCATAATGCCTACAGGACAGTGCAGCCTAATGGGTAAGCAGAGAGCTATCTACACTGGCATTTTATACGACCACCCATCCCCACAGAAACTGAGCAACGGAGTATCCAGCTCGAATCACTGCTACTGGCCAGTTATGAAGAGTGCACATCCTAAAATAGTTATTTGTTAGTCCGTCTCTCCACCCCACCCTGACCTCTTTGTTGGTCTCATCCCCCTGTTATGGCTTGTCTCTTTGATTGTAAGCTCTTTGGAGCAGAATGTCATTTATCCAATGGGGCCCTGCCTGCTTAGGCACTATCACAGTTTAATGGTTAAATCATAATAATAAGACCTTCCATTGGGGCTGTGAAGATGATTCCACTAATGTTTGCCAGGTGCTCAGATAATGCAGTGATTGGGCTGTACAAGGATCATTCTAGATAAATAGACTTGGTGGGTCTATTCTGTCTGGCAAGAAGGCTGCAAAAGCTCTGACTCTTAGAACTGTGCTGTAGCATTTGGTTCTGACATGTTGTCTCTCCTGATTCACCCCAGGGACAGCCTAAAACAACTTCAACTACCTCACACTGTAAACAAAGGATATAAACTCTCCCCCTCCTCCGCCCTAACAGCAAACATAGTTAGGCTTGTTAAGAATCCTACCTGCATAATAAATCTCCGATGCCATCAGTACCATTAGACACCTTTAACTCCTCATGTCTACCCTGCCCCATTGGGCCAAACCCAGAGAGCTCCGTACCCAGACACAGTTTGGCACTGGAATAACCAAAGCGGTTTTAATCCGCACCATTAGTTATTTCACTGCAAGTCTACGTGCGGCCTCTTATTTCCGATGTATAGGGTCCTATTGCAGTTAGCTTAAGTGCAACCTGGCACCAAAGTAATAAAATATGTGAATTAAAACCTATTTAGGCCATGTCTACAGAGGGAAAGAATGTGGCTTTACAAGCAGACAGCCAACACAGTGTAACACCCTAGTGCAGAATGAGCAGACCCCACAATTTGCCCTATGTAACTGGTCGAGGTGAACTCTAGGGGGGAACCTAGCACACGTTAGCTATGGTGTGTAAAAACACACTTTATTTCCTAGCAAAGACATGGCCTTAGTTATTTCAGCGCAGGTTTGTTTGTAGACCAGCCCTTGCACTTTCACGGAAGCTTGCCTGAATAAGGCCTGCAAGGTGTGGTCCATCATTATAAGATCACATATTGGAACACAAACAAAAAAGGGGATTTCTTGGGTCTTTTCATAAGACCATGTGGCATCTATTGTCCTGGCCTTATAACTCCTAATGGAATGGCACACGGTGGGGCTCTAAACCTGGGATAATGCAGTGTGTGTGTGTGTTGGGGGGGTGTCTATTAGACAATTTCTATTGTAAAACAGAAGATATTTATTTTATTTTTCATAACCATTGACAAGTCCTTATGATCCTGTGAGCTGGAGCTTTTCTTTTGTTAATTGAAATGATGACTTTTCCAACTTTTTGCTATGACAAACAACCAGCTTTAATCGTTATTGCAATTCAATCCCTTTTATACTATGGATGTGAAATATTGGGCCCATCATTAATTACAGAACAGAGCATGGCCCAATCAGCAACAGTGGCAGAGCAGGAAGGGAACATTTCCTCTGCTAACTGCTGCAGATAAGAAAATCTGGGTGTTCTGGTATTGTCTCAGTCGGAACAAGAAGAGCCTTAAGGGTATTAAAGACAAAGAACAGAAGCTTCCAGGAAAGCCATTGCTGTGTCTCACAGCCTCTCCCGGCACTGAAGAGAACAGACACAGACCTGGGATGCAGGCAACCCTCACAATGCCAGAAAACGTCTTAGAATATGAATAGGAAGGCTCTGGAAATTTCTAGGGGAAACGTACAACACTGAATGAATTTGATTCTGTCAAAGAACTGCCATTGTAGCAGGCAGCAGTTAGGCTGCAGGTGTGCTGAGACTACTGCCTATCATGCCGCCCATACTGTCTCATTACTTCCTTTCAGAGTGGTAGCCATGTTAGTCTGTATCAGCAAAAAATACGAGGAGTCCTTGTGGCACCTCAGAGACTAACAAATGTATTTGGGCATAAGCTTTCATGGGCTAAAACCCACTTCATCGGATGCATGCAGTGGAAAATACAGTAGGAGGATATATATACAGAGAACATGAAACAATGAGTGGTGCCATACTTCCTTGTATTCCCAAGACAATCCTGCTCTTATCTAATATTAAGCTCTTTGGGATAAGGACTGTCTTTGTTCTGTTTATGTGGCACCTGCCTCAAAGGAGTCATAGAATCCTAGAATATCAGGGTTGGAAGGGACCTCAGGAGGTCATCCAGTCCAATCCCCTACTCAAAGCAGGGCCAATCGCCAACTAAATCATCCCAGCCAGGGCTTTGTCAAGCCTGACCTTAACTGCAGTCCTGTCCATGACTGGAATTCCTAGGTGCTATGGCAATACAGATAATAGAATTGATAAATAAATACAGTGAAAACATAACCCCAGAAAGACTCTGTACCAAACACAGGCTGGGAACTGTGGGACAGGCGCCTAGAAGGCAGCATAACTGTGCCACTACGTGCATGGGGCAAAAATAACTCCCAAACAGCGTGGCCAGTGCGCACACTCTCATGCCCAGACTCTCTCACCAGCTTGGTTGCGGACAGCTCAGTTTGTTAGTGGAGCTGTGTCCTGTGAGACTTTCTGGGCTGGGCTACACACATATTTTCCTAGCCTTCCCCACTTTTGTACTAGTGCTGATGCAGTTCCAGCTGTGCTAGCAGCGTGGGCCCCCTAGCTACTGTGTCTTTTTAAGGCACAAGCAGCCACTGGCATTTTTACCGCAGTGTTGACTAGGCTTCCTCTGAGCAGCGTTAGATGACAGAATATTAAAGGTGGCAGCACCCTGTCTACACTATCTCTCCCACAGCTGCCACCGCCAGTGGAAAGTGTTTAGAAAAAGGCTCTAAGTGGCTAGCCAGGGAGGTCTGCAGCAACAGAAACTGCTCCCCAAACCTGGCTCAACTGCTTCTGCCCTTGTAATGTAACAACACTTAGCACTTTGCTAACATGTTACATTACAAACATTAACGCGTAACATGGGGTCAGTCCATGGACTTAGGGCTGACCACAACCAGCCAACACATTTGTAAATAACTAGGTGCTGAGTTGTGTCTAACACACGTCAATAACCCACATTCACTAGCACTTTTAAAACACAATTAATTTCCCAAGTCTAGGCAATCCACCCACCCACCCTTACAGTTGCTCTCTGTGCAGACACACACACTTGCTCCCTTTCCCACATATAAATATACATACTCCCCAGTGCATGTGGCACACATGCACACTCTGGCCTGTCATGTGCACACTTTCACTCACACACTGTTTCTCACAGACTGATTTGGCTCTTACCTATACCTGCGACCTGCTCCCTCCCAGTGCTAAGGTTCTTCGCTCACTGGATTTGCATAGGCATCTCATAGCCCTAAGCCACTGTTTGCTCCTGTGCCCTCCTCCCCTCCCTACACGCTGCAGCTGTCTGACTGAGAGTCTGAGATGTTTCAGTACTTTCCTCAAGCCTGAAAACCCCACCTTCTAGGACTGGCTGCAAAGGATGGAAAGAGGTAGTCGCTCCCAGGGAGCAGGGATGGCAGAGTCCAACTGTGACGCAGGCAGATCAGGTGCCAGCTCAGACCAATGTCTCAACTAAACTTTGCCAAATCCAGGGCTGGGATCAGCCTGGCTCACCAGGGTATTAGTATTGTAAAAACAGATATTAGAATTATAAAAATGTGTTTCATGTTTAGACTTTAACTGAAAGCTTGTGAGCTGCTGCCAGCATTAATCTCACTTACATCATCTGTGTCCCATACTGCAAGGGGATATTTGAGCAGTTGTGTTGTGAGCCTCTGTGACTGTGTAAATCACTCAAAGGGAGAGAGACATTAATTAGGGTGAAGTTCTGAGCTTCAGCAGAAGGTGTTACAGCCTTCCCAGCAAGAAAGGTCCAGACACATCAGACTATTGTGGGATGTTAAAGAAGACAAAAGACCTTGTTTTTCTGCTCTCCCCCATGAAGAGGAGTCATGCAAGTGGATGCCTCCCATCAGCTGAGTTTGCAACTCAGAGCTCATGGCAGGAGGGGAATAAAACCCCAAACTAAAGGAACTAGATAGCTCTATGCTGCTCGGACTCTGGGAGGAAGGTTTCTAAGCATAAGCAAGACCAGTAGTGAGCAACCTGCAGCCCATCAGAGTAATCTGGTGGTGGGCCGCCAGACAGTTTGTTTGCATTTGTACGGCCACCCGCAGCTCCCAGTGGCTGTGGTTCACCGTTCCTGGCCAATGGGAGCTGTGGGAAGCAGCGGCCAGCATGCCCCTGTGGCCCGTGCCCCTTCCCGCAGCTCCCAGTGGCCGGGAACGGTGAACTGCGGCCACTTTGAGCTGCGGGTGGCCCTGCAAATGCAAACAAACTGTCTGGCGGCCCGCCAGCAGATTACCCTGACAGGCCGCATGTGGCCCGCGGACCGCAGGTTTCCCACCACTGATCAAGAGATTCCCCAGGGCTTTGGCTGGCTTAGCTCTAGGGACATATGGATCTTGCTGATTTTAGAATCTTCGATTCACTTTGAAACTGAAGATTATAACTTGTGTGCATCTCTGCTGACCCTGCTTTAACCTTGTAAATAACTCTCTTGTTTCCTTTGCCTGTTTAATAAAGCTTCATATAGCTTATGTCAGGATTGGCTACAGGCGCTGTCTTTGGTGTGAGATCTGAGGTGTAATTGACCTGGGGTAAGTGACTAGTCCTTTGGGACTGGCAGAAGCCTGAATATTGCTGTGATTCTTGGTGGAAGGGACCAGCCATCACAAAGGTGAGACAGACCGGAGTGCCCAGGGGGACTGTCTGTGACCCCATGGTAAGGCTGTGCTGGTGCCTGAGGAGATCACACTTGATACTTGGTTGGTGAAAACTAAGCACAGACTTCACAGCCAGTTTTGGGGTGTGGGGTGCCCTGGTTCCTGACAGGCTGCCCTGAGGCTGGGACCCACACTCTGGAGTCACTCAGGCAGCGTCACACCAACACCACGAGCACTGAAATTGTCACAAGCTGATAAGAGCCAGGAAATTCCCAGTGAACACTTTGCTGAATGACCCACTGCTATGCCAAATGAGGGGGCAGGCGGCCTGTTGGGGCTGGAGCACAGCTCTTTTTGGGGAGAAGAGGCTGGGAGCCCTGTGCGGGGTGGGAGGCCCATCCATGGAAGGGGACACTGCGGCAGGGACTGTAAGCGTGGGTGGTTGGAGCACTGAGAGTGGCATGTCAGCACCAGAGTGGGCTGGGCAGGTTTGGGGCAGTACCAGCCTGAGAAGTGGTGTTCACTGGAAACTGTACCAGCAAATCTCACCTGCGCTGTGCTCTGAATGGGACCCAGTGTGAGGCTGCCAGACCAGCTGGGCCACTCCCAGTGGCAAGTGTTGGCATGGGAAAGGCAGTTCTCTCCCAGCCCAGCCCTTCCTTTCCTGGGGCACCATGCTCTGTAGGGCGCGGTGCTCTCTGGGGAGCAGGCTGAATGCTGCTCCAATGGTTGCTCACTGCTGGTGTGGGGGTAGGATGGGGCAGGAAGCCAGGGCAGGTGGGTTGGCAACACAGATCTGTGCTGAGTCCCACACAGCCAGACATGCTGGGTCACAGCTCCCTTCACTCGTCTGCCAGACGCCAGCCCCTCTCGTGCACCCAGTGACCAAATGCAGTGTGACTGCAAAGACAGGGCAGGCCTGTGCATGGCACCCAGAGCCCCTGCCTCAGGACCCACATTTGGAGCCTCCTCTGGAGCCTTCAGCCCGCCCACACGACACCCCCCCCCATACACCAGGATCCTGCTTCCTTAGTGTTCCTACTTCATGCACCTCTGGCCCTTCCCTCTGTGCCTCTAACACACTCGTTCCTCTTCCCTGGGCCCCACTGGCCTCGAGCTCCCGTTCCCTCTCCCCTCTGCTGGGTGCACTCGGCCCCCTGCAGCGTCTGTCTCCTCCCCACCCCTTCCAATTTGGCTTCAGCCCCAAGAACTCAACGAACTGCCCGGCCAAGGGCACAGCCCCTCCTGCCAGCACCCTCCTCAGGGCAGGCACTCTCCTCCCCTCTTACTGCTGCTTTGGCCCACACACTGCACTTTTTCTCTGCTCTTGGTTTCTGAGTCTCCGCCCACCACCAGTGCCCCATAAAGGCTCCTCATGCTCCCTTCTCTTTAACTGGGGCTGTACCACAAGGCTCTGCTCTTCCTCTCTCCCTCCCCCCAGCCAGCACATCAGATGCCCCCTCCACATCACTGATCCCCAATCTGCCTCTCCCTTCAGCCTCCACTGGAGTGGGTGCTTGGTTGTCACCACAAACTCAGTCCTTCCAAAATTCACATCTCCCACGACTGCCCTGCCAGCTCCCCTGGCAGCTGCAGGGGCTGTCCTGACTCCCAAAAGTATGGAAGGCATCCATGTGTAAATTGCACAAGGTCCCCACCCAAAGGCACCGCACCCTAATGTCACACTTTACAAGGCAAACGGGGTTGTGGTGGAAGGAAGGTTGGTCACAGTCAATTGCTAAAGCCTGGCTGGGCAGTGTCAGTGTAGTTGGCTGATTTTACTTTGTTGCTAAAGGAGTCAGAGAATGTCTTGGGTCCCTGACTTGCTGCAGCTGAGCTAAGCCTCCTAGGGGCACTGAAAAGAGAGAGCATGTTGGCCTTGCAGAGCAGTAAGGAATCATGCCCAAGCATAGGGAGAAGCATGGAAGAAAGTGCAGAAGGCAGCCGGGGAAGTTGAAAATTGACACATAGAAGCTGGGCCATTAATGGTTTACAATGGGCAGGACCTGCTGCCTATGGCAGCAAGTCCATAAACAACTTTACCATGCACTAAACCTGTGCCAGTTGTCGTCCCCCTTTCTGTCCCCTACACTATAGATGAAGTGGACAAGGGTCTCTGCAACACTAACTCCAGGAAAGCGGCAGGAATGGACAGAATATATCAAGAATTCCTGAATAATATTGGCCTGAAGGCAAGAAGGTTGCTGACAGACTTCGTCAGCAACATCCACTCTTCTGGCATAATATGGAAGAGCCAAGATCATAGCCCTTTTGAAGCTCGGAAAAGAGGCCACCGACCCAAACCCCCCACCAGCCCATCTCCTTCCTTAGCAGGTGCTATAAGCCTTTGGAGCGGCTCCTACTTCTATGTTACAGCCAGTAGTGGAGCGACTGGTTCCAAAGAGCAGGCTGGATTTAGAACCAGTTACACTGCTGTGACCTGGCGCTGGCCTTAACCAGCTAAATTGGATTTGACTGTCAGCGAAAATTAAAAACAGCAGCCACATTCATTGACCCTTCGTCTGCATATGATACTGTATGGTGCACAGGTCTCCTGCTGAAGTTATCATTAACCTTCCATGCTAATCAAACACAGACTCATCACTAAGATGCTGAGTAACACAATATTCAACTTACGCCTTGGTGAATCTCCCAGCAAATCACAGAGAATGAACAACAACCTCCCACAGGGATCCATTTTAGTACCTATACTGTTCAGTCTCTATACCAGCAACATTCCAGTCACATCATCCCGTGAATTCATCTATGCAGACGACATTGTGCTAGCAACGCGAGTGTCCTCTCTGAAGGCCACAGACAAGATCATGAATAATGACCTCCGAACACTTGAGACGTAACTCAAAACTTGGTGCTTGAAACCCAGGACTTCAAAAACACTCGTCTCTGCCTTCCACTTGAACAACCATGAGGCCCAAATGCCACTGAAAGTGGACTTTTGTGGTCTGCCTCTGTCACATGACCATAGTCCTTGGTAGCTTGGAATTACCCTTGATCAGATGCTGAGCTGTCGCCAGCACCTTGACAACACCAAAAAGAAGATAAAGACAAAGCTTAACGTCATCCAGCAGCTCGCTGGCACATGCTGGGAGTGTGATGCTTCCACACCAGTCTCATTGACATTGAAATCAATGACGCGCTAAGGATTGTTAGTAGCCCTCTCAGTTCCACACCAATAGTGTGTCTCCCGTGTTGGCGGGCATCGCTTCAGCTGACATCAGGTGAGACACTGCTGTAGCCCAGGAGTACAAAATGATCCTGGCTGCTCTGGACCTGCTGACACACCAAGACCTCAATTCACTGCCACTCTCCCAACTCAAACCCAGGAAGCCTTTCTGGCTCCACGCGTCAACACTACAGGCCATTGGAGAGGACTCCAGCACTTGCTGGCTTGCATCGTGGGCTGTTGTGACATTCCAAACAAAGACCTGATTGAAGATCCAACAAAAGAAATCCCAGGATTCTGCCTTCCCCATAGGCAGCGCATGACACTCACCCATGTTTGGACAACGCACAAAGGTGTGGACATCTCCTCCACAAATGGAACATCAAATTGTGTTTGATTGTGACTCTGGTGTGGTATAAACGATGTGACACACCATAGACAACTGCCCCATTTATGCTTACCGTGGTGGCACAAGGGGGATCCACCTAACTGCCCCATCAGCATTAGAATACCTTTTGAATTTCAAGATTCAATTATAATCCCAGCCCATCCGTACAAAAGGAGAATGGGCAGAAGGAGACATGGCAGGAGAGTTCATCCAGTAAGTTAGGAGGCTGAGGGAACTGCGCAGGCCATGAGGAGCAGCTGGACTCTAGCTACATAACTAGATAACAAAATATTTGCTATTTAACAACAGCATAAGGACAATAATTCTCTCTTCCTGCTCGGGGCCAAGCTTTTGCCAGTCACACCGGCTCCCAGCGAGACATCCGCCTTCCTTGACAGCATCCGTCTGTTTGCAGCCTGGGAAGGAGCCAGGCAGCCCCAGGCTCACTCTGTCAGGCTGGGTTCAGGGCAGGAGAGCATAGGAGGCAGTAAGAATAGAAAGACTAATTGCATGGCTGGCTCTTGCCACAGGATGGGACAGGACTGAATGGGGCAGGTCACGCTTCCTTTCACTCCTGACCTTGCAGGCGCAGCTGGACAAGCTCTGGTAAACTTGACTCACGAAACCAGGTGGGAAGCTGGCTGCTACTCAGGCATCAGGGCAGAGCTCCTGCTCAGAGCCCCAGGGAAAGAGCAGCACAGAGAACCCCTGCTGCAGGGCACAGCACATTTTACTGGTCCCACGACATCCAAGAACTTTGCTCTGTGCTCTTGAGCGCCATCTCCCGGCATTGTATCTGGGAACTGTGTAAAGTGATATAGCCATAGCACACTCCTGTCACGCCCCCCTCCTCCTTAATGGGCCTGCCTGAGGCCGGAGTCTCCTCTGCCCAACATCTTGTTCAGCACAGGTGCAGAAAGCTCCCAGCTCAGCATGGCTCTCCAGGGACAACAGGCTCCCCGGTCACTTACGCTGGTGAAGCCAGGGACCTCACTGGTGTGGAACTGAGGGAAGGAGGAGGAGAATCAGGCCCAGAGAGGGAGTAAATCCTTAGCCAGAGGTGACAAAAAAGCCCAGACCTACACAGAGCTACTGTCAGCCACCGCCCTGGAGGAGCTACGCACCTCACTAACGCTGCACCCTGCTGTAGCTATACGGATGCATCTTCACAAGGAGAAAAGGGGCCTCTTAAACAGTGTCACCTCTTGCAAGGCCACTAACACGCGGTGAAATTCTAGTGAAGACAGGGCCCAGTCCAATTTTCACATGAGTTGGCAGGTTGTGGAGGAGCCTGTGGTTTACCTTGATCAGCTAACATCTGCTAGCACGATGCCTAGGGCTTGTGCAGGCCCAGCAAGAGACATGGCTCCTGCTCTGAGTGGGCCCAGACGACAGAGTCAGCCAGCACAGATGCACAGGGGCTCCAGAGGGAAAGACTCACTTAGAGGATGTGCCGTGTTCTTCAGAGGAGTAAGCTGGGGAGTGGGCCGCGTGCTTGGCATGCTGGGAGAAGGAGGGAGTTCCAGGCAGATGGCAGACATGGAAGAAGCACAACAACAGGTTGCCGGTGGTGCGCTGGGTAGTGGGCAGAGATGCGGGCAGGGCTGGAGCTGTGCAATGGAGCCCTCATGTGTGATCAGGGAGCGAGAGACAGGGACACGATCCAGGCAGTGGACAAAGGCCTGCCTTTAACCTCTTCTGCATAGGGTGGAAGGTAGGGAATGGCCCAGGGCACTGAGCTGCTCTGCTGCAAACTGGTCCCAGCTGACAGGCCCATGCAGCACTGGGACAGCTGCTCCTGGGGCCAGCTAGTGTTGGCACATTAGGTGGCTAATGACTAACTTTGCTTTTTCTTTAAAAAAAGATTGATTTAAAGCTGCACGTAGAGGGTCTGCTGTCTGCCTCGTGCTGCTCCCATTTCAGTGCTCCATGTGGGCATGGGCACAAGGGATTGATACAGAAGCCATAGGGCCTCGCTTTGTTCTGCACTCCCCAATGCCACACCAGGGTGGCTTCTCAGCCAGTTCGTGTCTCCTGCATGGATCATGGACAAAAGCTGGGCTGCTTGCTATTTGTCCCCTAGTCCTGTGCTCCAGCTCCCTGATCATTCATGGGAGGGCGGGTTTCCTGTCCTGGATCTCCACACACACCCAGGGCCACGTCGCCGTTGTTTTTAATATTTGCACATTGCTGCCACTCACTTCCTCAGCAAATAGCATCTCCCAGCTGACATGGGCTCCACCTGTGCCCTCACCCCCCATCTGTGCAGATGGTGGCACATTGCCAGTGCAGCTGCCTGCAATACCAGGCATCCCCTTCATGCTGCATAACCCAGAGCTGCCCCCTCTCAGCTCAAAACCCTCAACCCTCCCATCCCCCTCCATTACAGGGCAGTCACAGATGGTGGCCGGAGCCCAGGGGAAGCCCTCCATTGCAGGCTGGAGCCAGGTACAGCTGTGGGAGTCTGTAGGAGCTTGCCAATGAGGAGCCAGGGAAGGAAACAGGGGAGTCAAGGCGCCGTGGGCGGGAGGCATGTAGGCGCCTGCATTTTTTATTGTGTGTGCAGTTTAGGGTGGATTCTCAACCCTAATTGTCCTGTACATACTCTGGGGACTTCAGGGGGATCTCAAAAAACAGCTCACAACCCCCAAATAACTGCTGTTTTATTTGCTCAGTCTCAGATTTTTTGGGTTCTGACGCATGATTTTTGGATTCATGGGGCCCGGCTGGCAATGCTGCATCCATGCACAGATGCCTTAGCACAGTAACCACAATGTATCATTTGGCATAAGAAGCCCACTGCCATGGGAGTGCATGGGGCACCTTTTAGTTCCTATTTATCAGTTTGCTGCAGAACATCTGGCTCCTGTGTTACTTTGCACGCTAGGTTGTGTATGCAGGCCAGCTGTTTGCCTAGAAAATGCTGGCCTTGGGTGCACAACAATCCCATCCCCAGAGGGTTTCCTGTTAGCTCACAGGGTGCTCTGTGCAGTGCTCTGCACAAGGACTTCAAATGCTAATTGCATGGCTGAGCTTCCCAGAAGGCCACTTCCCCTGCCTGAGGTGCATGGGAAGGGTGAGGACATGCTGTCCCTCTGAGCTGGGGGAGGGTGGAGGGGAGGACACTGAGTGCTTTGGATATGCTCCCTTCCTTGTCACAGATGCATTATTTGCGGAAGTGGTAGGATCCTCCGGCTCTTAAAATGAACAATGGTGATTGTTCTCTGTGTACTTTTGGGTCACTAATTTTGGATTACTGTGCCAGAAGCAAATGATTATTATTACCCGAGATCAACATTTGCCATGTGTCCTCAGCCACTGAAAGGCTGTGCCAGCATCTGTGGGGTTCAGCACAGAATTCTGCCCTCTCCCTCCTCCCCTTTCCTAAGCCCTGTGACAGCGTGGAGAGTATCAGACACTAGGCAGAGATGACCTGTCCCAGGAGCGGTTCTGCAGGGAGTGGGCTAACTGCTTTTCACAGGATCATAGAATCATACAAGATCAGGGTTGGAAGGGACCTCAGGAGGTCATCTAGTCCAACCCCCTGCTCAAAGCAGGACCAACCCCAATTAAATCTGCCCAGCTGTATTCATGCTCTGGCTTTGCACCCTCACAGTTACACTTTGTTTTCACAAGTGCCTGGCTGGGCGGCCAGCTTGCAGCCTGCGCAGCTCATGGCGTGAAGGGCAAATGGCCCCCCATGGCTCTTTGGGGTCTTCTGGAGTTCTCACACCTGTTGCCTGGAATCTCTACCCTTGCAGGCTCAAGGCTAGTGGCAGAACTCTTCAGTGATGAAGAGGTCAGGCTCATTTAAGGTACCAAGCCAGGTCAGAAAAGTCCAACTCAGTCTGTAATATTAAACTTTATCAAAAGGTCAGCAAGTGACCACTAGAAGCAACTGGGTTGTTTAGGTTAAAAGAACTGAGGCAATGGAATGCTAAACTGTATTGTACTGTTCAGCCACCAGGGGGCACTGTATGTAAAAAGCAGCTTATTTAAGCAATCTTAGCCATATCTGGCAGAGCATTAATAGATCTTACGATGAACACATCTAGTATGAATAAGCAAACTCTGTAGCCAGTCCATATCTGAGACAGGAGCATGACATGGTGTCAGGAGTAAACTAAGAACAGAAACACAAGTCAAACAGCAACAAAGGTAGCAGTATCTCATCACATGCCACTTTTCAGTGCCCCCGAGAACTTCAGCTTTGGCAAACCTTCAGAATAGACATACTGGAAGCAGTATTTTGAAAGATTTTTGAATTGCAAACAAACTCCACAAAGCAACTGGAAACATACAGGTATCTTCTTTAATTTATGCTGTGGGGAAGCAAGCAGAGTATAGCTTTTTTAAACCCTGAGACTTTACTGAAGACAGTCACAAAGACGTGATACATACTCTATACTCCACAGAAATGCAGTTTATGAAAAATATGTTTTCGCCCAAGAATCCAAGAACCAGGGGAAATGTTGAATGTTTTATAAGAGCTCTGCTTACATTGGCTGAAAACTGTGATTTTGAATTCAATTGAAAATATCAGAGGCTGGCTGGTTATTGGGTTAACAGAGAAAAATCTTTCAGAGCAGCTACAATTGAAAAGAGATTTAACTCTAGCCTCAGCTATTCAAATAGCAAATAGTCTGAACTGGTGAAACAGCAAAGGCTAGAAAAATCTGTAATGCCACTATATAAATCCATGGTAGGCATACACCTTGAATACTACATGCAGATCTGGTCTCCATATCTCAAAAAAGATCTATTAGAATTGGAAAAGGTTCAGAGAAGGGCAAAATAAGTGATTAGAGGTATGGAACAGCTTGCATGTGGGGAGAGATTAAAAAGATGGACTGTTCAGCTTGGAAAAGAGGCAACTAAGTGGGGAGGTAATAGAAGTCTGTAAAATCATGACTGGTGTGGAGAAAGTGAATCAAGAAATGTTATTGACTCTTTCACATAACACAAGAACCTGGGGTCACACAATTAAATTACTATGCAGCGGGTTTTAAACAAACAAAAAGAAGTATTTCTTCACACAACACACAGTCTGCCTGTGGAACTCTTTGCCAGAGGATGTTGTGAAGGCCAAGACTATAACAGGGTTAAAAAAAGTAGATAAGTTCATGGAGGATAGGTCCATCAATGGCTATTAGCCAGGATGGGCAGGGATGCAAAACCTGAGCCTCTGACTGCCGGAAGCTGGGACTAGATAATGGGATAGATCACTTGATGATTCCCTGTTCTGTTCATCTGGCACTGGTCACTGTCGGAAGACAGGATACTGAGCTAGATGCACCATTGGTCTGACCCAGTCTGGCTGTGCTTATGTGTGAAACAGACCTGTCTCAAGCCCCCACCCAGTAATCTGGTAAAATGTATCACCATCCTGGGCACCTCTAAGTGGCAACACTTTCCAACTCTGAAGCCCTGAATCTGTGTATAACAAAGCCAAAAACCTTTAATAAAAGGGAAAGGGAACCAGCATTAATTTGGGAAAACACCATGATCACATTCAAAAGCACGTGACCAGAAGCAAACAGACCAGAAGCAAACAGTGCGTTGGGCAGTGTCCTTTGCCTCAGTTTCCCACTTCTCCAGTGTGAAAGTCTGACAAAATGAATGTCTCTTACCACATCATTGACCTCACCCGCCCGTGCACCCCACTCGTCGTTGGTTGTTCTTGGTTAGCCAAGACCCAGAGTTCAGAGGTGCGTTCACAAGATTCATCTCCCACTCCCGGGGCGGGAGTGAAGCAATGCCTCTGCTGCTGCCTCTGCAACTGGCTCACGGCTGCCACCACTTCTCTGCCACCACTTGGCCACTCTTTCTCCACTCCCACTGGTGCCTGCTGCTGCTTGCTGCTCCCACAACGTGATGTTCTGAAGTTGCACCACTTAACCCAGCTTTTACAGATTTCAGCAAGTTGTGGGAAGCTCACAGCAAGCACAGTCTCCCTGGCCACCGTTCCCACACGAGCTCTAGGCCTCAGCTCCTAGCCGTACCCAGCAGCGATGTCAGCTTTAGACATCACCAGCTGCAAGAAAAGACTCATGCTGGAGTCTCAGCATTTCTGTCACTAACCCTGACAAAAAGGCAAGTCAAACAGCCTCAGGGCTCTCTACACAAAATCCACATACCAGCCACTCATCTTCAGTGGCATTTGACATCCCTCCCTCTTCAGTTTAGGGTGGCTCCCCACCCCCGCTCAGTCAGGGCAGGCTAAGCACAGATCTGCTGCCCTTGACACACATACACAGGATAACAACAATTTCATTATTCCTGCATTCAAATAGAGTAATTTGTAACCCAAACCAGGCAGAATTGTTCATTTTGGCAAAGCAGCTTCATTTGCTAGGCACCTGGGCAGAGTGGGCGTGTCTACACAAACACAGTCTGGTCCTGAAATCTTTTCCCCAGCTCATCCCTATATGTCAGAGGAGAGCTCGCTCAAACCCTGCTTACATATGTAACCCTTCTGCCAGGTGTTATCAGCAAAAAGGGCCCAGTTCAATTTTCATAGAATATCAGGGTTGGAAGGGATCTCAGGAGGTCATCTAGTCCAACCCCCTGCTCAAAGCAGGGCCAACCCCCAACTAAATCATCCCAGCCAGGACTTTGTCAAGCCTGACCTTGAAAACCTCTAAGGAAGGAGATTCCACCACCTCCCTAGGTAACGCATTCCAGTGTTTCACCACCCTCCTAGTGAAAAAGTTTTTCCTAATATCCAACCTAAACCTCCCCCACAGCAACTTGAGACCATTACTCCTTGTTCTGTCATCTGCTACCACTGAGAACAGTCTAGACCAGAGGTGGGCAAACTATGGCCCGCGGGCCACATCCAGCCCATGGGACCCTCCTGCCCGGCCCCTGAACTCCTGGCCAAGGAGGAAATCCCCCTCCTCTGCAGCCTCATCTCACTGCACCGCCAGCGCCATGCTCTGGGTAGTGGGGCTGCGAGCTCTTGCCGGGGGCAGTGCAGCTGCAGAGCCATGGCCTGACTCGGTGCTCTGTGCTGTGCGGTGGCATGGCTGGCTCCAGCTGGGTGGCATGACTGGGTGGCTATAGTGCCGCCAGCCACCAGTGCTCCAGGCAGTGCGGTAAGGGGGCAGGGAGCAGGGGTGGGGGTTGGATAGAGGGCAGGGGAGTTTGGGATGGTGGTCAGGGGGTGGGGGTGTGGATAGGGGGTGGGGCAGTCAGAGGGCAGGGAACAGGGAGATTGAATGGGGGCAGGGGTCCCAGGAGGCAGTCAGGAATGAGAGGAGGGGTTGGATGCGGTGGTGGGGGGCAGTCGGGCGGGGGTGGTCCAGGGATGGTTAGGGGACAGGGAGGGTTGGATGGGGCAGGAGTCCTGAGGGGCCATCAGGGGGTGAGAAGCAGGGGGGGTTGGATAGAGGATGGGGGACTGGCCATGCCTGGCAGTTTGGGCAGGCACCGCCTCCCCTGACCGGCCCTCAGGCCAAAAAGTTTGCCCACCCCATTCTAGATCCATCCTCTTTGGAACCCCTTTCAGGTAGTTGAAAGCAGGTATCAAATCCCCCCTCATTCTTCTCTTCTGCAGACTAAAAAATCCCAGTTCCCTCAGCCTCTCCTCATGAGTCATGTGCTCCAGCCCCCTAATAATTTTAATAATAATAATAATCTGAAACCTAATAATTTTTGTTGCCCTCCACTGGACTCTTTCCAATTTTTCCACATCCCTCTTGTAGTGTGGGCCTAAAAGTGGATGCAGTACTCCAGATGAGGCCTCATCAATGCCAAATAGAGGGGAATGATCACGTCCCTCGATCTGCTGGCAATGCTCCTACTTATACAGCCCAAAATTCTTTTTTCTAGGAGTTCCTTCTGAAAAGGAAAGTAACATTCAGAAACCTGGGAAACTACATGTACCACCCTGGGTGCCCTGGTGGGCAACACTTTCTCTCCCCCGAGCACCAAATCCAAGGGTTTTAAACTGAGAGCACTTTATTGGGAAAGGGAGCAGGGCCAAGAGAACAAACCTGGGAAAGCCAGCAATCCATCCATTAACAATAGACATGATTAGAGACATGGTGGGTGAGGTAATAACTTTTACTGGACCAACTTCAGGGGACTTGAAGAAGAGCTCTATGGAGCCTGAAAATTCATCTCTCTCACCACCAGAAGTTGGTACCAAGAAAACATTCCCTCACTCACCTTGTCTCTCTGAATATACTGGACCAACACACCTACAACACCACTGCAAACATCTGTGTTAAGGAAAAGTTAGCATATGTGACTCCATTTTGGTTTGGGGCCCATCATTGTCTAAAAGCAAGCACATCATGCACCAGGAGGAGTGTTCCTTAGATACTGCATTTCTGTGAAAACCCCCCACCCTTGTTTCCAGCCTGCCTTGACTCCCGGTATCTATTCTTTGTCTGTTCCTAACTCCCTGCCTCCTGGCCTTGATGTGAGCCTCCCATCCTGATAAGAAAGGCTACTGGTGCATTGCTTTAGGACCAGGGTGTGTAGTTGAAGTAATGGTCTAGCACGGGGAATGTACCTAGCAGGGATAGGTGGTAGATAAGGGAAGGGTTTGTCTATTGGCTAAGGTTTCTGATCCACGGGGGCAACATGCTTTGCTAAAAGGTATATAATCTCTGAATAACCTGCATTCGGGGTCTTCTCCTGACTAGCAGGGGGGCACCACGCTCGAGCGTAATAAACATAGTGTCTCTGGAAACTCTGCAGTTGTGGACTTTGTTCATGTGCCTCAGCCTAGACTCGAACTGTGCGTGACCTATCAGGTGTAATTCGTAACAGTTTTGGCAACCCAGATGGGATTCTAGGCTCGCCCCAACAAGCGAGACTACACTCCTCCTCTCGGACAGCTCCAGCTGGCACAGGGTGAGTTCACCTTTGAGAACTCCGAGGAGGGGGGGTGTGAGCCATCGCTTAGGTGATAAGGTGGCACATTTGGTGTCCTTTTTGGTAGCCCATTATGGGTTCTGGGCAGAGTGTAAGTAAGGGGACCCCTTTGGCTGAAATTCTCGAGAATTGGAGGAATATTTCTGGTACCCATGGGTTAGGTAAAAAGAAAGCTGTAATCTTGTGCAAGGTTGAGTGGCCAGCACTAACACCTTTCGAATGGCCACCAGATGGTTCCTTTGCTGGGGAAAAATTAACAGCGCTTAGGAAAAGGCTGGAGGACAAAGCTCCAGCCCAGATGGATTATTGGTATGTATGGGACAACTGCACTTATGCGCGTGCAAAAGGACGTCCTCTTTCCTCCTCCTTTTCTTATTCATCTCAGGGATCTCCAGCCCCACTCTGTGCTATGCCTGCTTCTGCCCCTCCTCTGGCTTACCCTCGGCTTTCTGACCTATGCCCAGGACCAGTTGCAAGCCTTAAGACAGGACTTCCAGGCAGAAAAGGAAGCACTGGCTAAGCAAGTACCAGTCCTTCAGAGACTTGTCAAAATTTAACCATTTGTGCTCAGCATATGACGTAATAACAGTGTGTCTGTCATAAGAGGAAATTAAATAGTTAAACCGCCAATTGGCCGTGCGTTCTGTCCAGGTGACAAGCCTCACAGGGGAGGACTCGGATAGCCCTTGTGAGTGAGAATATTTAAGAGAAGAGACCAGGAGGGCTGGGGGGCTAGTTAAGAAGCCCACCCTCCTTGTTAAATTGGTAGTGGGATAAAGCTGGTGCTCATGGAAGGGACAGTTCAGAGAGAAAAAACGGGATCGGGCCCAAGCGGGCAGGCAACAGATAGAGAGATTGGAAAACAGGTTGGAAACTTGGAGGGCACAGTGGAAAAAGAGGAGTAAATAATTACAGGAATGGGAAACGTAAATCCCAGAATAATACTTGGAATGGTAAAATTTGAATTAATTGGATGTCATTTTGGGAGATAAGCAAGTGATTTAAGAAAGGAAAGTGAGAAGTTAACTCTGTAGTTGCTGGAAAGAATTAAGCAGTTGAACGTTGTGAAATACTTGGAGAAAAAAGTATTCTTGGTCTCTTTGCAGCCATTTTGAGGAAAATGGGCCCTTTTCCAAAGGAATGCAATTATACAGTGCTACTTAATTAATATCTTATCAGGCTCCAGGGGCTACAATAGGTGGTGTCTTCCTTTTCAGGTCGCTGTGTGTTTGACAGCAGGAGTTAAAAGTAAAAGGCAATCAAAAATCTGGTAAAGTTTATTGTGCCCTTTTTAAAGTAAGAATCTTTAAGCTGTGGATCCAAAAGCAAGCCGGAAAGCATTTGTTTTAATGTAAATTACCAAACTGATTAGGTAGAAGCCACTGAAACCTGGGCTGCCTATGAAACAAATACAAGAAAATATGGGTAATTCCTCTGTTTTGCCTGCAATTAACAAGGGTATTTGTATAAAGAGGAGATATTTTAAGCAATGACTGACTGCCCAGAAGGGGTAGATCTATGTTCTTTTTGTCTTTCAGAAAATCAGAGAAAACTGATGCCAGCTGAAAAGCAATTCAACATATCATGAATTTACTGGCACAATACGAATTATGTTCTGTGTTGTGTTTGTCTTGTGGCCAGAATTGCTGTGTTTAATTTTTCATAGGACAGTTTAGTTTAAAACTAAATAGAAGGTTTAAGTCAAAATGCAGATACTTGTTTTATTCAACTTGGAATACAAAGTGTTTGGATAATATCAGGAAAATGTGACATACTAAAGTTTAATACATTTGCTTAAGTAAGAAAAAGAAATTTCATTGGTCAGATCTTTTAATTGAAAAAATTGTTGTTAAAATTCGCACACCAACAGTCTTTGGAAGCAAGGACATGAAAGGTTAACCCACTCCCCATATTATACATGGGATCCTTCTGGCTACCTCAAATTTCTAGCCAGAGGGCTGGGGAGGGAGGAAAGCTATTGGACACCAGAGGTTGTACCAAGTGGACTCCTCAAAAGTGGGTGTGCTTGTCCTGGCTTGTTGCTCCAAAGCTCCGTAATAAAGTCATTTTCCTAGAAGGGTGTATGTGGCATACATTGAACAATAAGACTAAAGTGCTGTATAATGGGCAATGTATATGTGTTCATTTTTGAACAAAGGTGTGTGATGTGTTCATTTTTGAACAAAGGTGTGTGAGTGGAAAGTGAAAGTTTCCTTTGCAGGTTAATAGAAGCCAAGAAGGGGAGAAGAAAAGGAATGGAGGACGAGTTAATTCAACGCTTTAGCTGGCAGGCTCGGTCCAAAGATAAGACGCTGACCTGCCCAAGGACACTACTCACAGCTAGGATTTGGCTGACAGCCAAGAAAGAGGGGGGCTTGAATGTGCCCAAGCAGCTGTGAGATCTGCAACACACTGCCAGACATTAATGAAATGTGTTAGGTCTCTGTATTTACAGATGAAAGAAGTCCTGCTCCAAGGATCCTGAGCAAACCTGCCATTTGTTAAAACCAGGTGACTGGGTCTACATAAAGGTCCATCAACGAAAGACTACTCTGGCCCCATGCTGGAAAGGCCCTTATTAAGTCCTGCTAACTACCAACACCGCTGTGAAGTGCCAAGGACTGACTGCCTGGACCCATGCTTCTTACTGCAACAAGACCCCTCCACCTTGAGATGACTTCACTTCGACTACTGATCAGCCTGTCCCTCCTTCTGGGTTTTTTCTTTCCTCCTTTTGGACAGCAGGGGAAAGGACAAGGTGAAGTGCTAGTAACCTCTCCCTTGTCCACTGACAGAGCTAACCTGCATTCAGTATTTGCTAAAGAATCCAAAGCACTACAGGGTGACGTGCTAGTAACCTCTCCCCTGTATAATGCAAAACCATGACTGTTCCAAGAGAGAAGAAGGAACGCCTGCTCTGCTGAAACCACCAAGATCCAAGGATTTCTGACTGCAAAAGACATTAAGAATTGGCCTTGGTGGCGAAGACGGAGCATTGTACATTGGCAGGGAGGGAGTTGCGGGATGTATTCTTGGGAATGTGGAGTGAAGTGGTGGGGTGGGTTTATTCCAGGGGCTGGAATCTATGCTTGTGGGCAAGTACCACCAGAATGCACTGTCCTCCCTAATTGTCTTCTGGATGATGAATACCAAAAACACCTTATAGCCATGAACATTACTCCCACCATCTGCCACCACTCCTTTGCAGGTAAAGGTTCCTGGATCCATCATAGCTACGTTAAGTTGGCGCTGGGACCCCCACCTGACCCTGACAAGCCATCGGATGAGCCACTTCACGAATGAATGCCACTACCAACCCATGGACTGAGCTTTCTAGCTATTGGGACCTTTATAGCCCACCAGGACTTCTTGTGTTCCTGTTTATTGGACTTACATTGGTGGTGTTGTTTTTTGTATGGTACAGAGGAGGATGCTGACATTGGTATGGTTTGCCTGGGGGTTCCTCTCCCTATTCCCAAGTCCAGTACAAGGATGGGAGGGCAATAGCTTTTTGAATTTAACCCGCGCCATAAAACGGTGTAAATCGAACGCAGTGTTGGATTTGTATTCCTACCCCCACATATTTGGGTCAGGGGGTCCCGTTGGTAGGGGTACCTATCCCTCTTAATCGAACATTCCAAGCTAAGCTATGGGCAAACACTACATTTAACTGGAATGTTACGATTCAAAGATGGTCTATTGATATGGTGGCCCAGGGTAATTATGCTTTACGTGTCTCATGACGTAAGGGCATGGAAAATACAGTTTTTGTGGGAAATTTTGTGGGGGTGCAAAGACACCACCCAGATCAGCTCTGGTGCGGCAGGCCCCTCCACCTACTCTGGGGCCCTGTGGCCAGTCCCTGAGGGGTCTGGCTGGTATTGGTTATGCAATCACACAGCCTATAAGGTTCTCCCGGCAGGATGGTATGGTACATGTACCTTAGGGGCGATAGTACCCGCCGTGACAGTACACCAAATCCTGACCCAGGGAGAGATCCGCAATCTAGTATGGAGGGACCGACAAAGTATTCCTTTAAACCCTCTTTCTCAGCGGCCCACAGGCTTTCACTCCTTTGCGCGATGGTTTCTGCCATGGCTAGGAGTAAGCGAACTAGAAAAAGCTATAGTTAGTATTTCAGCTGCTTTGGAATTAATGAGAAATGTGACTGCAGATGCCTTATCTGCCCTTCAGATTGAAGTAACTTAGTTATCCCAAACTACATTGCAAAACTGCCTAGCCCTGGATTATCTCCTTGCAAACCAGAGCGGGATTTGTGCTCTGGTTAACTCAAGCTGTTGTGTATTTGTAAATCAGCAGCACAGGGTGGAAACTGATATCCACATCCTCGTGCAGCAGGCAGCCCTATTCCACCACGTCAGCCTCGACAATACCAGCTCTGGGTTCCAGGAGGTCTGCAACTGGCTCACCTCATGGCTACCAGATGTGGGGGCTTGGGGATGGTGTATTTTGTATTTCATCCTTTTGGCTGTTATAGCTTTTGTGTTATTTTTTTGTATGCCTACAATGTTGTGGTATGTGCTATCGGCAACTGCTAACCCTGCATCGTGGTTACTCAGCCCCAATATAGCTGACTGACGTACAAAAGAAAAGGGGGGACTGTTAAGGAAAAGTTAGCATATGTGCATATGTGACTCCATTTTGGTTTGGGGCCCACCAGTGTCTAAAAGCAAGCACATCATGCACCAGGAGGAGTGTTCCTTAGATACTGCATTCCTGTGAAAACCCCCCACCCTTGTTTCCAGCCTGCCTTGACTCCCGATATCTGTTCTTTGTCTTTTCCTAACTCCCTGCCTCCTGGCCTTGATGTGAGCCTCCCATCCTGATAAGAAAGGCTATTGGTGCATTGCTTTAGGACCATGTTGTGTAGTTGAAGTAATGGTCTAGCACGGGGAATGACAGAACAAGGAGTAATGGTCTCAAGTTGCAGTGGGGGAGATTTAGGTTGGATATTAGGAAAAACTTTTTCACGACGAGGGTGGTGAAACACTGGAATGCGTTACCTAGGGAGGTGGTGGAATCTCCTTCCCTGGAAGTTTTTAAAGTCAGGCTTGACAAAGCCCTGGCTGGGATGATTTAGTCGGGGATTGGTCCTGCTTTGAGCAGGGGGTTGGACTAGATGACCTCCTGAGGTCCCTTCCAACCCTGATATTCTATGATTCTATGTACCTAGCAGGGGTAGGTGGTAGATAAGGGAAGGGTTTGTCTATTGGCTAAGGTTTCCGATGCACGGGGGCAACATGCTTTGCTAAAAGGTATACAATCTCTGTATAACCTGCATTCGGGGTCCCCTCCTGACTAGCAGGGGGACACCACGCTCGAGCGTAATAAACATAGTGTCTCTGGAAACTCTGCAGTTGTGGACTTTGTTCGTGTGCCTCAGCCTAGACTCAAACTGTGTGTGACCTATCAGGTATAATTCGCAGCTGTTCTTGTGCGTGACCTATTGGGTGTAATTCATAGCAATCTGTTAGGTAAGACTCCCCTGCCCCCTGAAGCCTGGTGTTTTAGCAATTGTCCCAACTTCAGGCCTCTTCTGGCAGCTGCAAGGGCTGGTGCATTCTGGCTGCTTCCCTCCTCCTCAGCTCACCATTCAGTGAAGTCCAAGGGTTCTGACAAGCAGTGCCTGAGCTGCTTGGGAGCCTCTACCATCTAACTCAGCTGCCGTTATTCCAGCTTTGGTGGCTGGGTAGGGTAGCGGGGACAGGCTGCTGCTCTCGGCTGTTCAGGCCAAGACACCTCAGCACATACTTGTGGGCCCCCCTGGGGAATGACAAGAGATTGAGGTACCATCATTTTTAAAAGTGGGAGGGCTTAGCTTTAAGGGCGAACACCCTCCCCAGTGGCACCCCCAGCTGGAGTTCTCAAGCAGCTCAGGGTGCTTTCACCCACAGTGTCACTAACTAGTGAACTCCCCAAGGCCCACGCAGCTTACCAGCGGCCCTAGGCAGTGACCATGCTCAGCCCATGCTCTTTCCTCCTTTCAGTCAGGGTCTCTCACCCTCCCCCAAGTTTGCAAACCCCTCATTACTTTTCCCATTCTACCCTACAGAAGTTTTTCTCTCTCTCTGCAGCCCCCCTGACACTGACCTTCTTTCAACCCTGTCATGCATTTTCACTACTGTCAGTGATGCGCATTTGCCTCTGCAGCCCCTGCCAGCTGCAAAGCAGCCCTGACAGGCCTTGCTGTGCTCCTCTTCAGATTGGCAGTGACCCTGTGGGGCTTTGGCCTTCCTCATCAGGCGGCAGGAGTATCTGGGTGTAGCTCACAAACAACTCCCTGCCATTACAGACACTGCTGCACCTCAGTCCCACCTCTTCTCTGCCAGTGGCGCAGACTAGTTTAGCTGTGTAGAGGGGCGATTACCCCACTCTTGAGATAAAAGGAGTGAGAGCAGCTGAGGGAGGCTGGCTGGGTAGCTGGCCACAGGTGTGGCCTGCTCAGTCAGGGTACAACTGGCCCTGATAAAAGGGCTGTGAGTAAGGAGTGGTGTGAGTCTCACTCCAGCCCTAGAGTGAGAAGGACCTAGCTGCCTGGGAGAGACAGGGTACCTTGGACAGAGCATTCTCACCTCACCTCACCTCACCTCACCTCCACCCCCCCGCACCCCCGCTGTTGGAACCCTCCTCCCCTGCCTGTTGCTTTGGGGAGGAGCAGCTGCCCCTTGCCCTACTCCCATATTTGTGCCTCCTCCTGCCCCTCACTGAAATGGAGAAAGACCCTGCTCCTGCCCCTGCTGATCCCATGGTTCCCCCCTTTGCCACTGCCCCTGCCCGCCCCTGCGACTGACCTCTTGACCATCACCCGTCCAGACTCTGCGGCTGCCATGGCTGCTGTCCCCTCCTGCTCCGGGGGAGCCCCCTGTTCAATCAGCAAAAAGGGCCAGGGGAACAAGAAGGGCAAAGGCCCCACCCAGAAGGTGAAACCTCCTGCGGCAAAGGCCGCCCTCCCTGCTGCGGCCACTCCTTCCCCTGCCATTCCTTCCACCAGCTCTGGCAGCCAGGGTCCTTTCCCCTCGCTGACCAAGAGGCACAGCGTCTGCTGCCCCGTGGTGCCCGCCTCGCCCCACATCAAAACTTACATGCAGGTGTTGGCGCGGTTGGTGGGGCCCATGGCTGTCGTGGCGGCCTCCAAAATGTATGGAAAAGTTGTGTTCCTCCTAGCATCAGAGGTTGCCCCTCAGGAGGTGGTGGAGAAGGGCCTGGAGGTGGAGGGCATTTGTCCCCCTAGACTCCCTGGGTGTACGGGAGGTGCTGACTTCCATCCTGCCCTTCTTGCCCAACACTGCCCTGTTGCCCGCCCTCTCCACCCTGGGGAAGTCCATCTCTGTTCTCAGCCCTCTTCCACTGGGCTGTAAGGACCCCGCCCTCCATCACATTTTATCCTTCCGCCAGCAAGTGCAAATCCAATGTGACAGGGTGGCGCTTGAGGGGTCCTTCCTGGTGCCCTCCCAGGGAGCCCATTACCAGGTCCACTATTCAATGGGGGAGGCCCAGTGCTTTCTCTGCCGGGCAATGGGGCACGTCCGGAGGGACTAGCCCCAGGCCCAGAATGGAGGGGCGCCTGGGACCCCTGAGACCCCTGAGCAGCGGCTACCGCTGCTGCTGCCTCTCCTCCTCCTGCCATAACCCCCACTCAGGCTGCGGGGAGAACCCCCTCATCGTGCCCAGACCTTGCTGCCAAAGAAGGTGGCCCTCCGCAACCTTCAGAACTGGCGTCCTGTCTCGTTCCTCAGCACGGCCTACAAGGTAGTAGCAAAGGCCATCGCGCTGTGGCTGGTGCACATGGTCCATCCCAACCAGAACTACACTGTCCTGGGCTGGACCATCTTTGATAATCTGTACTTGGTCCAGGACCTCTTGGAGCTCAGGAGTAGGGATGGTCTGTCGTTTGCCCTCCTGTCCCTGGACCAGGAGAAGGCGTCCTACAGGATAGACCACAGGTATTTCCTGGGCACTCTGTGGGCATTTGGCTTCAGGCCCCAGTTCGTGGGCTTTCTCCAGGTGCTGTATGCTGACACAGAGTGTTTGGTCAGGCTCAACTGAATCCTGACTGAGCTGGTCAGCTTTGGGCGGGGAGTATGGCAGGGGTTCCCCCTCTCGAGCCAGCTGTATGCTCTGGTGATCAACTCTGTCTCCTCCATCGGAGGCTGATGAGGTTGGTGCTTCTGGAGCTGGAGCTGTGGCTGGTCCTGTTGGTGTACACTGATGACGTACTCCTCGTGGTCCAGGACCCGGACGACCTGGTGCAGGTGGAGGCCTGCCAGGTCATCTACTCAGCAGCCTCCTCTGCCCAGGTCAACTGGGTCAAGAGCTCTGGCCTGGTGGTCGGGGACGGGTGGCAGGGGAGCTCCCTCCCACCCGTGCTTCAAGCCATTTGGTGGAGGGTCCACCGGAGAACTGGCAGGATTTGGAGGCCAGGGTGGGTGAGTGGACAGGAGATGGACAGGACTCCTCCAGTGCCTTTCCCTGCGAGGGAGGGCACTGGTACTGAACCAACTGGTCTTGTCCATGCTCTGGCACCAGCTCAACACCCTGAGCCCAGCCCTGGGGATCCTGGCCCAGCTCCAGAGGGTAGCTCTGGAGTTCTTCTGGCCAGGACTGCACTAGGTCTCTTCAGGGGTCCTGAGTCTTCCCCTGGAGGAGGGAGGACAGGGCCTGGTCTGCCTCCACAGCCAGGTCCATGTCTTCTCCCACCAGACCCTGCAGAGACTCCTTTATGGTGCAGGTACTCCAGCAAGGAGCACGTTGGTGCAAGCCTTCCTCCGCCACCTCTGAGGGCTCTGATACGACTGGCAGCTATTTTTTCTCCACCTGAGCAGTCTTCCGTGAGACGTTTCTGAGCTGCCGGTCTTCTACCAGGACCTCCTCCAGACCTGGAAGCTGTTCTCGGCAACCAGGTCCATTGTGGCCACCAAGTGGGGGCGGACCTCCTTGCGGAGCCCCTGCTGTACAACCCCAACCACGTGTGCAGGTGGCGGAGTCCCCCCTCGGTGCACCGGAGACTGGTCCTGGCACAAACCGCCAGAATCACAGACCTCCTGGGCTACAATAGGTGGGACAGGGTGGATCCGCATGTGCTCGGTCAGCACATGGGGCTCTCTATGCTTCCGGTCTCCCTGCCCATACTCCAGGAGGTGGGGGCTGCCTTGTTGCCCACTTCTCTCATTTTCCTGCAGTGGGCCCTGTGACGGAGCTCCCCATCCACCCCTCACCCCGGGCCCTCCAGATCTTTTTATCAGGCCCCTGTTCCGTGAGCCCCCCCGGCCTCCCCACTCCCATACTTAGAGCCAGCCGCACACCCTGCAGGCGGTTCACTTCCGGACCACACCCAGGGACCAACTGTACATGCTCATGCTCCACACATTGCATTTCCTCACCCTCATGTCCTGCCCCCACACCAAATGGCAGGACTACTTACCACCTATGGAGGGTGAGGAGCCCCAGTGGGCCAGCCTCTATTCCACCTTAGTACCACGGCCCATCAGGGACATCAGTTTGCGGTTCCTTCATGGAGCCATGAGCATGGGCGTGTATCTGGTGTGGTTCACCCCCATTCCCAAGGCCTGCCCCTTCTGTGGTGTGAGGGAAAACCTGGTGCATGCCTGTCTTGAATGCACCAGGTTGCAGCCCCTATTCCGGCTCCTCCAGAACCTCTTGTTGAGGTTCTGGCTGCACTTTTCCCCACACCTGTTCATTTTTGCACACCCTGTCTGTTGCCCCACGAAGTCACAAGACCTCCTCGTCAACCTCCTCCTGGCTCTGGCCAAAGTTACCATCTACAATACCAGGAGGAGGATGCTGGACGTTGGGGTGCTCTGCGACTGTGGGGCCTATTTCCGGTCTTCCCTAGTGTCACGCCTCTGGGCAGAGTTCCACTGGGCAGCATCCACTGGCTCCCTAGATGTCTTTAAGGAGCAGTGGGTGCTGTCCGGGGTCCTCTACTGGGTGTCCCCATCTGCATCCCTCGTTTTGAACCTCTGACCACCACTCCCAATCCTGTTTTTCATAAGTTGTCCCACATCTTCATTTGGTTCCTGGGTCCAGTGGTTCCTCCTGCTAGGCTTGGGGAGGGGCCTTTAGAAGTGGGCAGGCTCGCGCCCGCCCACCTCCCAGGATTTCCAATAAGGCCTGGGAGCAGAGGGTACCTTCAACAAAGCGGTGCTGGGGAAGGGGCAGACTGAGCTGGGGAGCTCAGGCCTGGCGATCGCCCAGGCTGCAGCCTAGCAGGAAGGCCTGAGGAGGTGCTGGGGCTGCAAGGAGACAGCTGGGCTAGAAAGGGAGCAGGTCCAACCCACTTGCCAATGATGAGTGGCCATTACAGACTGCAGATTGCCCCCGAGAAAGGGGTCTAGCTGACGACTGGCAATAGCCACTGAGGCAAGGTCGGCATAGGAGGAGGGGGGTTTCCCTGGGAGGGGAGACCCAGAGTGTGGGGTTCTGCCAGGGGGGCAGTGCCTGAGCGAAGGAACACCCCGGGCCAGGAGGAACATGAGGCCTGAATTTAAGTGTGGTGGAGAAAAGGGAGACACTGGCCAGTAGGGTGACCAGATGAAACGGACAAAATATCAGGACACATGGGGAAAGCCAAAAAAAAAGAAAAAAAAACAACCGGAGCGGCGTAGCCAGAGGAAAACAAAAAACCTGGCAGAGCAGCCAAAGCTGCAATATCGGGGCAAATGGCATCCCGACTGTGCTTCAGTCAGGACATGGGACAAAGAGCTAAAAATCGGGACGGCTGGTCACCCTATTGCCCAGCAGGTGGCGCTCTGAAGCTGGAAGAGCTAATTCCCAGACCAACCAGCAGGAGGCGCCCTGCCAGTGAGTGCTCCGCCCTGCTACAAGTCTTCTGAGGGCTGCAATCCTTTGGGCTAATTCTGGTTCTTGGGTTTGGTGCAGGGGTGGCTGGATGCTGCTGGTGGCCTGTGATATACAAGTCAGACTAGAATGAACTGCTGATCCTGCTGCCCTTGCATGCTGTGCGTGGCTGCTGCACATTCACACTCATGGGATAGTTTGAGCTGCAGCACTCCATCCTCTGGCTGGTGGGACAATGCAGCCCTGCTAAAAAGGACTGCGAGGCTGCCTCATCACACTGCCCAGCTGAACTGGTTGTCAGATCAAAGGCATCATATTTTGGGGATGTATGAACCAAGTCCCAGTGGCAGATTGCTAATACAGGCTAAGGTGAGTAATGGAAACAGCCTTCCTTCTAGTTGTAGGTGCTGTGACCCTCTTGAAGAGGAATAGAAGTGCGTTTATAACACTCCCTGCTGCACACGTGAACCCGCTTGGAAAGGGGCTGGGATGTGCCTTTAGGCCTTGCCCAATTAGAGACAGACTGTCTCACTGATCTCCTGAATTCCTCTGCCTACTTCAAATAGAAGGTGAATGCTCACTTAGCAGCCAAGGCCTATAGTTTTGCTTCCTTTGACTGAAGTGGGGCCTAGGGAACCATACGGAGAAGTTTACAGGATGGGCCAGACTGGAACGGGGGGCTGTTGTTCAATTGTAACTGCCAGCTGGCATACAAGCAGCTAACTAGAAAGGTTAATAAAGCGAGAGCTCCTCTGCAGCAGCACTCAGGGGAGAGGCCCTGTAGCAGAGGCTGGGAAGAGATACCTTGAATAAGAACCCCAGGAGAGAGTCCAGGGCAGTGTGATGTGGTTCTGGGTTTCCCATCAGAAATAGTGGGCACCATCTTCAATAGCCGCTAGGGAAGGCAGAGAAGAATTGACTTGGTTACAAATAGAGACAAAAAATAATGCAAGGACTCCCCCCTCAAATTCTATCAGTAAAAGCCATTTTTCTTTCCTTTTCAAGTCATGCCAAGGACCTCCTGGTCCCGGGTTGTCTCTTTCTGGGGCGTTGAGACACACGGCTAGAAATGGTTAAATATCCTGCAAAATAAATAACCATCAAAAGACATGTGGGGAGATAATGTTTGTGTTTTTGTGTATTTACATATGTATCATTAGGGTCGACAATGTAATCAACAGTCACTGTCTATGCTGTATTCTGATAATTCAGAGATCAAAAGAACATCCTCGCATTTAACTGAATTGTAAATACTGGATATGATGTGATTGGAATCACAGAGACTTGGTGGGATAACTCACATGACTGGAGTACTGTCATGGATGGTTATAAACTGTTCAGGAAGGACAGGCAGGGCAGAAAAGGTGGGGGAGTAGCACTGTATGTAAGGGAGCAGTATGACTGCTCAGAGCTCCGGTACGAAACTGTAGAAAAACCTGAGTGTCTCTGGAGTAAGTTTAGAAGTGTGTGCAACAAGAGTGATGTAGTGGTGGGAGTCTGCTATAGACCACCGGACCAGGGGGATGAGGTAGATGAGGCTTTCTTCCGGCAGCTCACGGAAGCTACTAGATTGCATGCCCTGATTCTCATGGGTGACTTTAATTTTCCTGATATCTGCTGGGAAAGCAATACTGCAGTGCATAGACAATCCAGGAAGTTTTTGGAAAGCGTAGGGGACAATTTCCTGGTGCAAGTGCTAGAGGAGCCAACTAGGGGGGGCGCTTTTCTTGACCTGCTGCTCACAAACCGGGTAGAATTAGTGGGGGAAGCAAAAGTGGATGGGAATCTGGGAGGCAGTGACCATGAGTTGGTTGAGTTCAGGATCCTGACGCAGGGAAGAAAGGTAAGCAGCAGGATACGGACCCTGGACTTCAGGAAAGCAGACTTCGACTCCCTCAGGGAACGGATGGCCAGGATCCCCTGGGGGACTAACTTGAAGGGGAAAGGAGTCCAGGAGAGCTGGCTGTATTTCAAGGAATCCCTGGTGAGGTTACAGGGACAAACCATCCCAATGAGTCGAAAGAATAGTAAATATGGCAGGCGACCAGCTTGGCTTAACGGTGAAATCCTAGCGGATCTTAAACATAAAAAAGAAGCTTACAAGAAGTGGAAGGTTGGACATATGACCAGGGAAAAGTATAAAAATATTGCTCGGGCATGTAGGAATGAAATCAGGAGGGCCAAATCGCACCTGGAGCTGCAGCTAGCGAGAGATGTCAAGAGTAACAAGAAGGGTTTCTTCAGGTATGTTGGCAACAAGAAGAAAGCCAAGGAAAGTGTGGGCCCCTTACTGAATGAGGGAGGCAACCTAGTGACAGAGGATGTGGAAAAAGCTAATGTACTCAATCCTTTTTTTGCCTCTGTTTTCACTAACAAGGTCAGCTCCCAGACTGCTACGCTGGGCATCACAAAATGGGGAAGAGATGGCCAGCCCTCTGTGGAGATAGAGGTGGTTAGGGACTATTTAGAAAAGCTGGACGTGCACAAGTCCATGGGGCCGGACGAGTTGCATCCGAGAGTGCTGAAGGAATTGGCGGCTGTGATTGCAGAGCCATTGGCCATTATCTTTGAAAACTCGTGGCGAACCGGGGAAGTCCCGGATGACTGGAAAAAGGCTAATGTAGTGCCAATCTTTAAAAAAGGGAAGAAGGAGGATCCTGGGAACTACAGGCCAGTCAGCCTCACCTCAGTCCCTGGAAAAATCATGGAGCAGGTCCTCAAAGAATCAATCTTGAAGTACTTGCATGAGAGGAAAGTGATCAGGAACAGCCAGCATGGATTCACCAAGGGAAGGTCATGCCTGACTAATCTAATCGCCTTTTATCATGAGATTACTGGTTCTGTGGATGAAGGGAAAGCAATGGATGTATTGTTTCTTGACTTTAGCAAAGCTTTTGACACGGTCTCCCACAGTATTCTTGTCAGCAAGTTAAGGAAGTATGGGCTGGATGAATGCACTATAGGGTGGGTAGAAAGCTGGCTAGATTGTCGGGCTCAACGGGTAGTGATCAATGGCTCCATGTCTAGTTGGCAGCCGGTGTCAAGTGGAGTGCCCCAGGGGTCGGTCCTGGGGCCGGTTTTGTTCAATATCTTCATAAATGATCTGGAGGATGGTGTGGATTGCACTCTCAGCAAATTTGCGGACGATACTAAACTGGGAGGAGTGGTAGATACGCTGGAGGGGAGGGATAGGATACAGAAGGACCTAGACAAATTGGAGGATTGGGCCAAAAGAAATCTGATGAGGTTCAATAAGGATAAGTGCAGGGTCCTGCATTTAGGACGGAAGAATCCAATGCACCGCTACAGACTAGGGACCGAATGGCTAGGCAGCAGTTCTGCGGAAAAGGACCTAGGGGTGACAGTGGACGAGAAGCTGGATATGAGTCAGCAGTGTGCCCTTGTTGCCAAGAAGGCCAATGGCATTTTGGGATGTATAAGTAGGGGCATAGCGAGCAGATCGAGGGACATGATCGTCCCCCTCTATTCGACATTGGTGAGGCCTCATCTGGAGTACTGTGTCCAGTTTTGGGCCCCACACTACAAGAAGGATGTGGATAAATTGGAGAGAGTCCAGCGAAGGGCAACAAAAATGATTAGGGCTCTACAACACATGACTTATGAGGAGAGGCTGAGGGAGCTGGGATTGTTTAGCCTGCAGAAGAGAAGAATGAGGGGGGATTTGATAGCTGCTTTCAACTACCTGAAAGGGGGTTCCAAAGAGGATGGCTCTAGACTGTTCTCAATGGTAGCAGATGACAGAACGAGGAGTAATGGCCTCAAGTTGCAGTGGGGGAGGTTTAGATTGGATATTAGGAAAAACTTTTTCACTAAGAGGGTGGTGAAACACTGGAATGCGTTGCCTAGGGAGGTGGTGGAATCTCCTTCCCTGGAAGTTTTTAAGGTCAGGCTTGACAAAGCCCTGGCTGGGATGATTTAACTGGGAATTGGTCCTGCTTCGAGCAGGGGGTTGGACTAGATGACCTTCAGGGGTCCCTTCCAACCCTGATATTCTATGATTCTATGATATCTCTGTATTCATCTCTCTTTGAAATGTACAGCAAATGATCTGTAAATGGTGAAGGAACAAGCAAATTGCCTTGTGTTAATTCTACAGCTAAGTACTGGTGATGGCACTCCTTCTAAGTCTCCTAATTACCTTTTGTTCCCCGAGGAACTCCAGCTGGTCAAAAAGGACATTAAATTGTATAAAAGATCCTTGGGTCCTGATCCTGTTCATCTCAGATCTGCTTGAGGCTTCATACAGGGGAAGCTTAGGCAAAAGGACTGAGATCACAGTCCTAAGGTGGAACACCCTGCAATAACTATAACCTATGGACTATTTCTGAAAGAACTCTTTGGAACTACAAAGCTCACCATCTCTGCTATGAATCTGAGCCTCAATGAATTGAACTCATGTCTGTATGTATATTGATTTTTAACCATACTCTCACTTTTGTTTTTTAATAAATTTTAGTTTAGTTAATAAGACTTGGCTGTAGCGTATATTTGGGAAAGATCTGGACTATTCAATAACCTGGGAGGTGATGTGTCCGATACTTTGGGATTGGTAGAACCTTTTCTTCCTTATGTGATGAAATAAGATTTCAACCTAGACGGAGGCCTGAGGCTGGATCACTTTAAGGGAACTGTGTTGTTTGGACTTCTGAGTAACCAGTAAGGTAATAAAGAAGCTGTTTTATGCTGGCTTGGTAAATCTAAGTACTGGAATATCCACCAGCTTTTTGGGGATTGTCTGCCCCATTCTTTGCAGTGCCCCCTAATTGAGTGACCACAGCTGGCTCCCCACTAGAATCCCGGTCACAGTGGCATAATCATGCTTGGATACACATTACCACAGGTTAATTGGGTTTCTGGATCAGAACCACACGCTTGTCAAAATTTAATTTTGATATTGGAAAGTTTAAGGCTTAAAATCAGTTACAGTGAGTGACCCATGATCAAGATGCTGACAGAAAAAGGCCGGAAAAATTGTGCTCACAGAGGGTGCTGTCTTTTAATCAAAAGGGCCCAGAGGGTGGTGGGTTGTGTACGAGGGTGGGTCGGAGGTCAGTGGTGTGTGTGGAGCAGGGTGGGTTTTGTACGAGGGCAGGAAGGAGGTTGATAGTGTATGTGGAGTGGGGGTGGGCTGTGTACAAAGGCAGGGTGGAGGTTGCTGGTGTGTGTGTGGAGAGGGGAAGGGCTATGTACAAGAGTGGATCAGAGATCACTTGTGTGTGTGGAGGGTGGGGTGGGCTGTGTATGAAGGTGGAGCGGAACTCTATGGTGTGTGTGGAGGGCGGTGGCCTGTGTACGAGGGCAGGGCAGAGCTCAGTGGTGTGTGTGGAGGGGGGTGACCTGTGTACGAGGGCGGGGTGGAGGTAGATGGTATGTGTGTGGAGGGGGGTGGGCTGTGTACGAGGGCGGGGTGGGGCTCAGTGGTGTGTGTGGAGAGGGATGGGCTGTGTACGAGGATGGGGTGTAGGTTGATGGTGTGTGTGGAGGGGGTGGGCTGTGTACGAGGGCGGGGTGGAGGTTGATGGTATGTGTATGGAGGGCGGCGGGCTGTGTACAAGGGTGGGGTGGAGGTAGATGGTATGTGTGTGGAGGGGGGTGGGCTGTGTACGAGGGCGGGGTGGAGGTAGATGGTATGTGTGTGGAGGGGCGTGGGCTGTGTACTAGGGCGGGGTGGAGGTTGATGGTGTGTGTGTGGAGGGGGGTGGGCTGTGTACGAGGGTGGGGTGGAGGTCGATGGTGTGTGTGTGGAGGGGGTGGGCTGTGTAGAAGGGCGGGGTGGAGGTAGATGGTGTGTGTGGAGGGGGGTGGGCTGTGTACGAGGGCGGGGTGGGGCTCAGTGGTGTGTGTGGAGGGGTGTAGGCTGTGTACGAGGATGGGGTGTAGGTTGATGGTGTGTGGGGAGGGGGTGGGCTGTGTACAAGGGCGGGGTGGGGCTCAGTGGTGTGTGTGGAGAGGGGTGGGCTGTGTACGAGGATGGGGTGTAGGTTGATGGTGTGTGTGGAGGGGGTGGGCTGTGTACGAGGTCGGGGTGGAGGTACATGGTATGTGTGTGGAGGGGGGTGGGCTGTGTACGAGGGCGGGGTGGAGGTTGATGGTGTGTGTGTGGAGGACAGTGGGCTGTGTACGAGGGTGGGGTGGAGGTTGATGGTGTGTGTGTGGAGAGGGGTGGGCTGTGTAGAAGGGCGGGGTGGAGGTAGATGGTGTGTGTGGAGGGGGGTGGGCTGTGTACGAGGGTGGGGTGGAGCTCAGTGGTGTGTGTGGAGGGGGGTGGGCTGTGTACGAGGGTGGGGTGGAGGTAGATGGTATGTGTGTGGAGGGGGATGGGCTGTGTACGAGGGCGGGGTGGAGCTCAGTGGTCTGTGTGGAGGGGGGTGGGCTGCGTACGAGGGCGGGGTGGAGGTAGATGGTGTGTGTGGAGGGGGATGGGCTGTGTACGAGGGCGGGGTGGAGGTAGATGGTGTGTGTGGAGGGGGGTGGGCTGCGTACGAGGGCGGGGTGGAGCTCAGTGGTGTGTGTGGAGGGGGTTGGGCTGTGTACGAGGGCGGGGTGGAGGTAGATGGTGTATGTGGAGGGGGGTGGGCTGTGTACGAGGGCGGGGTGGAGGTAGATGGTGTATGTGGAGGGGGGTGGGCTGTGTACGAGGGCGGGGTGGAGGTAGATGGTGTATGTGGAGGGGGGTGGGCTGTGTACGAGGGTGGGGTGGAGGTAGATGGTGTGTGTGGAAGGGGGTGGGCTGTGTAGAAGGGCGGGGTGGAGGTAGATGGTGTGTGTGGAGGGGGATGGGCTGTGTACGAGGGTGGGGTGGAGGTAGATGGTGTATGTGGAGGGGGGTGGGTTGTGAACGAGGGTGGGGTGGAGCTCAGTGGTGTGTGTGGAGGGGGTTGGGCTGTGTACGAGGGCGGGGTGGAGGTAGATGGTATGTGTGGAGCGGGGTGGGCTGTGTACGAGGGCGGGGTGGAGGTAGATGGTGTATGTGGAGGGGGGTGGGCTGTGTACGAGGGTGGGGTGGAGGTAGATGGTGTATGTGGAGGGGGGTGGGCTGTGTACGAGGGTGGGGTGGAGGTAGATGGTGTATGTGGAGGGGGGTGGGCTGTGTACGAGGGTGGGGTGGAGGTAGATGGTGTATGTGGAGGGGGGTGGGCTGTGTACGAGGGCGGGGTGGAGCTCAGTGGTGTGTGTGGAGGGCGGTGGCCTGTGTACGAGGGCGGGGTGGAAGCAGATGGTGTATGTGGAGGGGGGTGGGCTGTGTACGAGGGCGGGGTGGAGGTTGATGGTGTGTGTGTGGAGAGGGGTGGGCTGTGTACGAGGGCGGGGTGGAGGTAGATGGTGTGTGTGGAGCGGGGTGGGCTGTGTACGAGGGCAGGGTGGAGGTAGATGGTGTGTGTGGAGGGGGGTGGGCTGTGTACGAGGGCGGGGTGGAGGTAGATGGTGTATGTGGAGGGGGGTGGGCTGTGTACGAGGGTGGGGTGGAGCTCAGTGGTGTGTGTGGAGGGGGGTGGCCTGTGTACGAGGGCGGGGTGGAGGTAGATGGTGTGTGTGGAGCGGGGTGGGCTGTGTACGAGGGCGGGGTGGAGGTAGATGGTGTATGTGGAGGGGGGTGGGCTGTGTACGAGGGTGGGGTGGAGCTCAGTGGTGTGTGTGGAGGGGGGTGGGCTGTGTACGAGGGCAGGGCGGAGCTCAGTGGTGTGTGTGGAGGGGGGTGGGCTGTGTACGAGGGTGGGGTGGAGCTCAGTGGTGTGTGTGGAGGGGGGTGGGCTGTGTACGAGGGCGGGGTGGTGGTTGATGGTGTGTGTGTGGAGGGGGTGGGCTGTGTAGAAGGGCGGGGTGGAGGCTGATGGTGTGTATGGAGGGCGGTGGGCTGTGTACAAGGGACGGGTGGAGGTTGATGGTGTGCGTGTGGAGAGGGGTGGGCTGTGTAGAAGGGCGGGGTGGAGGTAGATGGTGTATGTGGAGGGGGGTGGGCTGTGTACGAGGGTGGGGTGGAGCTCAGTGGTGTGTGTGGAGGGTGGTGGGCTGTGTACAAGGGCGCGGTGGAGCTCAGTGGTGTGTGTGGAGGGGGGTGGGCTGTGTACGAGGGCGGGGTAGAGGTTGATGGTGTGTGTGTGGAGGGGGTGGGCTGTGTAGAAGGGCAGGGTGGAGGTTGATGGTGTGTATGGAGGGCGGTGGGCTGTGTACAAGGGCCGGGTGGAGGTTGATGGTGTGTGTGTGGAGAGGGGTGGGCTGTGTAGAAGGGCGGGGTGGAGGTTGATGGTGTGTGTGGAGGGCGGTGTGCTGTGTACGAGGGCAGAGCGGAGCTCAGTGGTGTGTGTGGAGGGCGGTGGGCCGTGTACGAGGGTGGGGTGGAGGTTGATGGTGTGTGTGTGGAGGGGGTGGGCTGTGTATGAGGGTGGTGTGTAGGTCGATGGTGTGTGTGGAGGGAGGTGGGCTGTGTACGAGGGCGGGGTGGAGATTGATGGTGTGTGTGGAGGGCGGTGGGCTGTGTACGAGGGCAGGGCGGAGCTCAGTGGTGTGTGTGGAGGGCGGTGGGCTGTGTACAAGGGCCGGGTGGAGGTCAGTGGGGTGTGTGGAGGGTGGTGCAGAGGGCAGCACTGAGGTCAGTTGTGGCCATGAGTGGAGCGGGAGGGATGTTCATTTCTGTGAAGGGCAGATTCTGGGGTGCCTGGGGCTGGCTCTAGCATGTGTCTGTGTCTTTAGGGGTTTGGTAGGTGAAGTTTTAGGGCTGAAAACCTGATGATGTTCAGTGTAGTCATCAGCACATCTTCCAAGGGAAAATGCTTCGGCAGAGAGGTGCTGGGGGGTTCAGTAGTTTTGTCTGGTATCAAAGTGAAATGTATGAAGATCACGGTCCTGTCTGGTCTCTGTTCCAGCCTCAGGCTGGTGTGGAACAGCCAACAAAAAGTGTCGATGGAAGAGGAACCGTGCCTCCAGATGTCCAGGGCAGATACAGAAGCAGCCCCAGCAGGGCGGGTCACAGCACAAGGCCAGGCACATCCGAACATTTATTAATAAAATAGTTACAATAATTTATGCCCTTTGCAACACCAAGGGCTGAGTACACAGAGCTCCTGCTCCTTAGAGAACATAAAGGGGAGACATCAGGAACAGTCATTGACATTCTGTGGTACAGACAAACAAGGGTCCATCATGCCACATGTACACCAGACCGTCCAGTACTGCTCCAGCCAAAGAGAGGCTGAGAACTCTGCTCCGACACATGCATGGCTCTGTCAGTGGAAGAGTCCAGCTCAGCATCCCGTGTAACTGCTAGTGAAGGGAATTAGAAGTTGTCATCTTGCATTCAGTGTGGGATCTCCCAGCTACTGCCCTGCAATAACAGAGACCCTCAAACTGAACAGCTAAGTGACAGTTCCCACATACTACAACTGCCTGCCTGAGTGGAAGCCGCAGGCCCTGTATGAAGGATGTTGCGGTTCACTGACACAGACCAGAGCATGGGCTCCTGGTGGGTAGTGGGACACTGGGTGCCTGAGGGTTTGTGAATGGGGTAGAATGATGGCTGCTGGATCCCATGAGCCCAGGGAACATGCAGAATCTCTGCAGGATTGTAGTCTGCTCCAGTTGCATTAGGTGCAATGGGATGTAGGTGCTGACCTGAGGGCAGCCCTGCCCTGCCCACTGCTGCTCATTTACGGGGTGGCTGAGCGGAGGCAGAGTAGAGAGCACTCCTGGCTACTTGTCACATTCCAGGTCCTGGGCCCCCTCGTTGTCCTGGTAGTGCCTTTCACAGAACTCCTGGATGCGACTGCAGGCCTCCACCATCATCTCCTCGGGCACCGTTAGCACCACCCGGAAGAAATTGGGGTACTCAAAGCACTGAAATGAACCATGGGAAAAGGCTGGTTAGTTGGGCAGGGGTGAAACTGGGATCTCAGACCCCTGCCCTGCCAGGTCCCCGGCTGTGTCCTACGAGCAAGCACAACCCACAGGGATAGGCCTAGCCAGATGGAAGGAGCATAGCACTGTGGCCAGGAGCTGTGGGATCTAATCCTGGCCCATCAGCATCTCCATCTGTAAAATGCCTTTCACAGCGCAAACCTCCTGTGGCTGCTGCATCAGCAAGGAATGGTGAGACCCTCAGGGGAAGGGGCTGTAAGCAAAGAGCTGGTGGGGTTGAGCTTGATAGCCCCCGGGCAGGACCCAGAGAACAGGCTGGAGGGAGCCGAGGACCGTCAAGGCTCAGTGAGCGGCTAAGGAACTGGGTGGGTGACTGCGGGCAATGGGAGCGGGAAGGGGAGACGTGCAGCAAGGCTCCAGCCTTGTCCCTGCACCATGAATGGGGCCGCAGGGGGTTTGCACAGGGCATTGAACTGAGCTAGTGCGAACTCTGCAGGGAGCTGCTCTTGTGCGAAGCAGAGAGGACACAGGGCTCAGGAACACACGGGATGCACAGCAGAGGAGCAGACTCTGCAGTCTGAGAGACAGGATAGCGGCTACCTGGGGCCGGGCTAGGGCAACGAGTGACCATTGCAGCACTGCCCAGGGCTTCTGGCAGACCACATGACACCCACCCCCCTTCCCCCAATGCCCTATGCTCAGAACTCCCAGTCCCCCACTGGGTGCCCCAGGCTCAGAGCTCAGAGCACTCCCCCAGACTCTCTACACGTGTGGCTGCTCTGAGGGGAACACTGACCGAGGCTGGCAGGCAGAAGACTGACTGCTCTAAGATCAGCTGTTCGGTGAACTCCACGTCATTCTCAAACTTGGGGAAATGCTCCATTTCAATTCCAACCTGCAGCGCAGAAATTTAGGGATGTCAGAGGCCAAGGCTGGATAGGATTGCACCAGAGCATCCCTCCTCCCCACCCCTCTGCAGCCCCATGCCCTCCACATCCCTCCTTCCCCCTGCCCCGAAGCCTATAGAGCCCCATGCGCCCCACATCCCTCCTCCCTGCCCCTATGCAGCCCCGTGCCTCCTGCATCCATCCTTCCCCTGCAGCCTATACAGTCCCATGCCCCCGTCCTCCCCCCGCAGCCCTATACAGCTCCATGCCCCTGGTATCCCTCCTCCTTCCTGCAGCCCATACAGCCCCGTGTCCCCCACATCCCTCCACCCCCTTCGGCAGCATATACAGCCCCATGTCCCCTGCATCCCTCTGCCCCCTCCCCCTGCTGGCCCTATACAGCCCCATGCCATGTGTGTGAAACTGAAGGCTGTATTTGTGCTTGCAGTGTGCCTCACCCCCTCCCCACCCCATCCTCTAGAATCACTAGGCTAGCAGTGGCCTCACAAACAGGGTCTGCCACACTACATTAACCTCAAACTCTGAAGCAGGAAACCTCAGTCCTAGCTGAAGGCAGCTGCAAACACATTGTCATTCCCCATTATTGTTACTGACAAGGTGGGAGGGCCTGTCAAGGAAGGAGAGGGAGTACAGCGGGGAGGGTGACTCCATTAAAGAAACCATAACCTGTTTTAGAGTTACTGATAGCTCAGAAGCACCAGCTCTTCAATGCACATGGTTCAATGTGCTGTTAATTTCCAGGAGGGGGCAGTGATGGGGATCTGTTACAGACCAGAGAACTGGTTGAGTAACTTCTTAAGCACTTGTCTGTAATATGTGGAAAGAAAAATGGTTGTGATGGGGGACTTCAGTTGAGAAGACATGCTAGAGGTCCCATGCAGCAAGAAGTAAAACTCCATTAGAGTTTGCAAAACATTTTGATGCTGATTTTCTAACACAAAGGGACTGCAGCCAGCAGGAGGTAACTCTATTCTGGACCTCATTGTGATGGATAATGATGGACTGTTCACTGAACTGGAAGTTGGTTGTTACCTAGGGACCAGCAATCATGACCTGATTACATTCATTATGGGCGAAGAGAGGAAGGTTCTGACCAATAATATGTATATATATATGTGTGTATGTATATATTTGGTGCTTCAAAGGGGCTAATTTCCCAAAGCTGACAGAAATTATGAGTGAAATTTACACAGAAAAATGTGAATGAAAATTCTCAGTTGTTTAAGAAGAGTTTACTAGATGTCAAAACGCCATGAATTCACGATCAACAAAGAGGAAAACTTTGGCCAAAAGCCAGTGGCAGAATAAAGTCAGCAATCAGAAATAAAAAGACAATATATTACAAATGGAAAAAGGTTAAAATAGTTAGCAATTGATATAAATTAGAAGTGATGAAGTACAGAAAATTGATAAGGGAAGCTAAAGACATCAAGGGACATTCATGGCTGGCATGCCTAAGGAGAATAAGGAGGATTTTTTTATGAACAAAAGAAATTCTAACAATGGTATAAGTCCATTATTAGAGGGAGATGATAACATTGTTAATAATGATGTAGAAAAGGCAAGGGTATTTAATAGATTATTTGTTCTATATTTGGAAATGAGAATGATGAGGTACTCATATTACATGAGGAGGATGAGCTACTTTCCAGTCTACTAGTAACAAAAGAGGATGATAAACAGCATCTACTAGAGATAAAACATTTTAAGAACAGCAGACCTGGACAACTTGTAGCTAAGAGCCCTAAAAGAGCTGGCTGATCAGATCTTTGGCCTGCTGGTTCATTTTTAATAAACCATGCAGTTCTAGGGACATTCCAGAAGACCGGAAGAGTGTTCACGTTGTGTCAGTTTTCAAAAAGGGCAAGTGGGATGACTCAGGCAACTATAGACATCCCACTCAGAATAACGGTAAAGATGATTCAGCTGACAAAGAATTAAAGAACAGGGATATAACTAATGCCAGCCAATGTGGTGTTTACAGAAAATACATCTTGTCAAGCAAACTGGATTTCATTATTTTATGAGATTAAAAGTTTGGTTGAAAAAGTAACTGTGTACTTAGATTTTTGTTAAGTCTTTGATTTAGTACCACATGACACTCTGATAAAAAAATTAGCAATATCTATAAAGAATAAGCACATGATAAATGGATTAAGAACTGTCTAACTGACAGAGCTCAAAAAATAGTTGTCACTGGGGAACAGTCACTGAGTGTGGATATTGCTAGTGGGGTTCTGCAAGGATCAGTACTAGGCCTGATGCTATTCAACATTTTCGTCAATGATCTGGCAGTAAATATAAAGATGACACAAAAGATTAGTGGAGTGGTAAATAATGCTGAGGACAGGGAAGTCATGCAGAGTGATCTGGATTGCTTGGTAAACTGGGCCCGTTTAATCAAAATAAGTTTTAATAAAGTCAAATATAAAGAATGCCTAGGAACACAGAACACACACCATGCCTGCAGAATGGGGGACCACATTCTGGAAAGCAATAACTGTACAGGATTTAGAGGTCATAGTGGACAAACAACTCAGCATGAGCTCCCAGTGAGATGCTATGGCAAAAAGGGCCAATGCACTCCTTGGGTGTATAAATTAGTGAACAGAAGGGTGATTTTATCTCTGTATGCGGCATTGATGAGACTGATGCTAGAATACCGTGAAGGAGTTCTCGTGCCCAACTTTTAAAAAGGATACTGAAAAACTGGAGAGGGTGCAGACAAGAGCCAGAAAAATGTTTCAAGGGCTGGAGAAAATGCTTTACAGTGAGAGACATAACGAGCTCAGTCTGTTGGTAGCTTCTCATAAAGAAGATTGAGATATGACTTGTTTACAGTACATCAGTATCTTCACAGGGAGAAAATAACAGGTACTAAAGGGCTCTTGAATCTTCTCACAGACAAAGGAATAATGAGAACCAGCGGCTGAAAGTTAAAGGCACAATGTTTTTTAACTGTGAGGGCGATTAACCATTGGACCAAACAGCCAAGGGAAGTAGTGATCCTCCATCTCTTGATGTCTTCAACTCCAGACCAGTGCCTTTTTGGACAATTTGCTTTAGCCAGACACAAGCTACTGGGCTCACCAGAGGGGTAGCTGGGTGGAATTCTCTGGGCTGTGCTACACAGGAGGTCAGACTAAATGACATAGTGGTCTCCCCTGGCCTTAAACTCTACGACTCTCTGAAGAATGGGGCCCCACTGTGCCGAGCGCTGCCCAGACACAGTAAGAAACAGGCCCTGCCCCAGCTGAGATCAGGGCCCCACTGTGCCGGGCACTGCCCAGATACACTAAGAATCAGGCCCTTCCCTGAACAACTCACATTTTAAGCAGACAAGGCAGACACTTGGCAGGGCAACAGGATCCAGCATGCACTGAGCAAAGCAAAGCTCTGAAAATGGCACATTAGCGCCTCACTTACCATGAGGTACATGGCCCCTGAGGGCTGGATGGGCTGGAGTCCAGAGATGGCAGACAGGGCAGCATAGCAAAGGTCAGCATTGGACTGAAAGGCAGAGAGGAGAGAGTTCAGGACTCGGGACATTCCAGGAAGCAGCTCAGCAAATTGGAGACAAATTCTTGGCCAGAACCCAAGACAGGCCCCCCACTGCAAATAAAGGGGCATCTAATGCAAACAGGACAGATGTTAACGGCCTTGAGTGCAGTCGAGGTGACTGAGCTGACCTCAGCAAATCAGTGTAGACACCCCTCCCCCAGCCCTGGCATTTCTTCCTATAGCACTCCTGGCTGGCAGCGCTGTGACTGGATTGTCAAGAGCTCCCCACAGCTGGTACTCCTGCCCCCTCCTGGCAGCGCCCCCTGCTAGAATTGGTCAGGACAGTCGTAGACAGGAGCTCCCTGCATCCCGGTGCTCCTGACCCCCTCCTGGCAGCGCCCCCTGCTAGGATATGCCAGGACTGCAGTAGCCAGGAGCTCCCCCCATAGCTGGCGCTCCTGCCCCGCTCTCTCCAGCCCACCCTGCTGGGAGAGAGTGGACATGGGAAGATGAGGTCCCTAGCAAGACACCACTGTGATGATTCATAGTCCTGTTTGACCTGCTGAGGAATGCTGCTGGTCCGCTCTCACTCTAAATACCTCTCTCTAGGGGGACATACCTTGAGGAAGCTGAGGGTGTTGTGGTAAAACTCTGGGGGTGTTCGGTGGATGATGTGTTCCAGTGCCCCCTGGACAATTGTGCAGGGTCCCAGGATCCTTTGACTCAACCTTACAAGGCCATCCCTGATCTGAAACACAGGTGACACTCTGACCTCAAAGATCGCACACTCATGCAGGAAAGGAAAATGCTCCCACCCTGACGCCAGCATTTCTAGCTATTCATAAGATCAAACACGGCCACAATTGGACAAGGGG
The DNA here is from genome assembly GCF_965152235.1 of Eretmochelys imbricata. Classification (NCBI taxonomy): domain Eukaryota; kingdom Metazoa; phylum Chordata; order Testudines; family Cheloniidae; genus Eretmochelys; species Eretmochelys imbricata. The sequence goes on along the minus strand of NC_135583.1, from coordinate 43,605,193 downwards.
TGTTTTTCAAACTTTGCAAAGCATTCTGGAGCCAGTCCCATTATCTGGGGTCTGTATCACAGGTGTCTGCAGACTATCTATGAAGGCCCCAGTGTCACTAGCTGTGTTTGAGGGCCAGAGCTGGTCCACGATCCTTAGCTAGGATCCAGCCCTTTCATACCACGCTTATGGTACAAAGGGGCCAGGAAGCAGCCAGAGCTCACTAGCTGGAGTTTCCTGTTACCAGAGGGCATCTGATATGTTAGAGTAGCTCCTAGGCTTTTCTGAAGTAGTTTGGGGCTGAGGCTAGTACACGACCAACCCCAGCATCTCAGACTCCTTTGTGCCTGAGAATCCACTGTCATTGACCATTGATTTGACTAAACTGTGCACACAAGCATCAGGGCTTCCCAGCCAAACACACCAATACCAAAGGGCTGGGACTTGCCTGGAGCAAACCCATGCCAGAGCCTTTGCAAACCAGTCTCTGTTGTGACACAGTCTTTGGTTCACTCTGCTCATTTCCATTCCGTTTAATCACCATTGGATACTGCATCATGGCCAGCCAGGGACAGGTGATATCAACATTGCCCTCTTCCTCTGCTGTCTATTGTGAGCTCTCGGGTGCCCCAGATTTGTAAAAAGCTCCCAGCTCTACGGGGTATCACCGGGCCACAAATCAGTGAATGATAACTAAAGAGCCAAAGCTCAGGCTGCACCACCACCTGCTATCTTGTTCAACCGATAAGGAGAAACCACATTAGAGCATACAGGGACCACAAGGGGACAGCACGACTTTGTGTTATTGCTGTAGGGGAAACAGGGCTTCCCTGATAGAGAGGAACGCAAAACCCTTTGCCTCCAAAGTGGCATGCAAGAGAAGCAGACATGCCAAACCCGTGAAAAAAATCACAGAAATTAGGCTTGCTTTTGGCTTAATTGGCTTGTAGCTTGTTGCTTCTTTTTTTTGATCAGCTCCCAGCAAGCAGGGGCAAGGGGCAAGCAGGGGCAAGGCGGGGATAGAGTCAGGGGTGCACAGCGGGGCCCACCACAGTCCCAGACTGCCCGCCAGGGGGATCTAGTCACATAGAGTGTTGGGGTTCTTAGGGATTGGCTTGTTTTGGCCTTGTTTTGAAATGGGATTAGCTTGATTTTTGGTTTACTGTGAAAGTCAGGGTGCTTATTTACCGCAAGAAAGTTGGCAACTGTGAAAAAAAGGCAGCGTGTGTGCATGAAGTAGCAGGCAGGAACAGGAGGGCATGTGCGTGTGCGCGTGCAAGGGAGAGTGTGTGAGCAGGAGGAAGAGTGCATGCTTGTGCTGGAGCGAAAGGCAGCGGTGTGCACACACGCAGGGGAAGGAGCCTGCGGCCTGTGCATGTTTAGTGGTGGCATCTATTGCTGGCATTGAGAAGACTACCAGACAGTGTTCCTCACCTCATTCCCAAAGATGTCTCTCCGATCATTAACCAGGATCCATCCCATCCTCCAGCCTGGGACCAGCCATCGCTTGGCCAGGCCTCCACAGGACAAGATTGGCACGTTGGTACTAAGAGTTGCTATGGGCTCATACTTGCACTCTGCAAACACCTGTGAGACAGGAGGATGCATTAGCGGCCACCCTCTCCTTGCCAATTCCCTGTGAGAGACAGGGGAGCTCTGGGAAGGCAGGGGGTTGGCTCATTAACTCACTGGCAGGGATATCAAAGCAGATGAGCAATGAGCAGTGAGACTCTGGCATGAAAGAGATGGTGCAGAGAGCAGGTTTGGGGGAGCTGTAGGGATGCTTCAAGGGGGAGTTCATGTGCAGTGCAAAGAACCAGCCCTTGCACATCTGGTCCTAATTAAGGGATGACAGGGGCCCCTGGACGGGAGACACAAGCACAGCAATGCACACAAGAGCGTGAGTGCTTGCAGCTCTGAGTTTGACCCACCCAGAGGAAAGGAGAGTACCAGACACAAGACGCCCTTCCAGGGGACAGCTGGGCAGACAGGACCAGGGAGCTGCAAGTACAGTACATGGCTGTACTCAAAGGCAGCAGGACTAATGGCTATGGCTCGTCTGGGGCTAGTTACTCCTAAACTCTGCTACCAAGGGGCAAGTGTATAGTGAGAAGCCACGGACCCAGGCTCTGGGTGCAAACGGTTGTGCATGGCAGGGACAGGCACTCACCATGTCTCCATAGATTTCATCAGCTAGGATGGGGACACACTGTCTCGAGGCCACTGGGGGAGAGAAGTAAACACTGAAACTGGCTGCCTTGCTGCCCTACAGGGTGCAGACTCACCCTCATCCTACAGAGGGCAGGCATGGGCTCTCCCCTAGCCCTACACAACAGACCCCAATCCATTCACACAGTGTCTCCATATTCTTTACTTTGGACATGCAAACCAATGGACAAAGTGCTAGAGAATACATTGTTAGGAACAATCCTTCCCAGGGCTAGGCTTGCAGGGCCTATGCCTGCTCTGATCCCAGGCCTGGGACAGACGCCACTGATCCACTAATCGTAATGTTGAAGGCTTTCCCAGCAGGATTCTGAGAGGTGGATCAGGAGTGTGATCCCCATTATACTGCCAGAGAAGGGAAGAGAAGGCCACACAGTGGGTTAGGGACAGAACCTGGGACAGACCCTAGGAGCTCTCATCCTGCATCCCTTCCCTGGCCATGCTGACTCTGTGCAGGGTTGTCCCAAAGGCCCTGGGAACAGGGTAAGACACACAGTGTGGGGTGAATCCTCCAGGCCCTGGTACTGTTATTTCTGTAGCAACAACATAGCCACATAATAGGTCAGGTCCTGCCATATTGCTCACCATAATTAGATTGAAACAGATAAGCAGAGGATAGGACAAGGCAGCGAATCAAAAGCCCTGCCCTGGCTCAGTGCTCAGAGACTCACCGGCCAGGATTTTCTGGAGATGGCTTTTGCTGAATACGGAGCCGCAGGGGTTAGATGGGTTGTTCACAATGACACAGGCCGTCTTCTCATCCACCAGCGACTCCAAGTGCTTCAAGTCAATTTCCCAGGATTTCTCAGGCTAGTGAGAGGAGGAGAGGGAGAGGGTGTGTGAAGATGAAGAATAAGGCATGGAGTATGGAGTGAGGATCCGGCTGGGGGCTGGGCACCAGGCATGGGGATGAAGTGCAGCAGGGCTGGGCACAGAGTGAGGAGCTGGGCACAGGCTGAAGGACTAGCCAGGAGTCCAGGCCCAGAGTGAGGCATGAGGATCCGTCCAGGCGCAGGATGTGGAGCGTATGTGGCCAGGCGCAGGGCAAAGACCATGCAGACATAGCTGTGCTTTGCGCCTAATGAAAGGTACCGGCATTTCTTCCCCCCATGAGAAGGCACAACTTACACAGGGGCCCTGGGGAGAACAGCCACCATGGAAAGCTGAAGGCCCATGAGAAGGGCTGGGCTGATGGGCTCTGGCACCAGCTTATTTGGCTTTGGCACTTCACGCCTTCCTCCCTTTTCTTATGAGGAGGGGTAAGAGATCCCTGGGAGCTCTCTAAAGGGGGCTGTGGCATTCCACTCCTGACTGCCTTACCAAGAGGTTGTAGAATTTGACCTCAATCCCCATGGAGAGTGCAAGGGTCTTGTAGAGAGAGAAGCCAGGTCTTGGCACCAGGATGTTCTGCCCTGGATTAGCCAGCACTGCTAATGCAAGTTCGATAGCCTGGCTGCAGCCACTCGTCAGGATAACGTCCTGCAGACAGCAAACGAGAATGAGCTCTTCGAATGCAGCCAGAGGCTGCTCTCAGAAATTCCAGAGCAGTCACTGACAGCTGAACTGGGAGTAACGAATTGTCCATGGGTCTGCCAGAAGCAAGAACTTATTGGCTAAAGGGGCCTAGAAGAAGCTAAACAGAAAGCAGCAACCACTGCTGGCTTCTGGGGAGCTCAAACCCACCAGATCAGAAAGCCAGGGATGGGTGACAGGCAGGACCCAGGATTGGGGCAGAAAGCCAGACAAGATCACTTTGGATATGGAACATGTCCAGCCATCTTGCTCTCTCCTTGGATAGAGACAAGGTGTGAGAAAAGCCCAGCTGGGGCCCCACTGTGCTGCACTGTATAATTTGTTGCTAACACCACAGAGCCTATTCATTCTCCAGTGAGGACTCTTGCCAGGAAGGCTTCATTACCTGAGCTTCCAGAGGTGCTTCGGGGCAGCTATAATATGCAGCAACCACCTGCCGGCAAGACTGGTACCCTTGGGAGAGAAGGATGGAATATGGAGTGACGGTGGTTTTACCAGATTTCCCTGTTCTGTGCAGGAACCACAAGAGTCATGAGACAGAGACCACGCAGCACAAAGAGGGGTCTCCAGAACCCAGAGAGACTCCAGAGGAATAAATCCCAGGGCAGGATGGAATTTGTCTGAATTCCGAAGGAAACAAAAGACAACATCAGTGAGCCCTGACACAAGCACCTTGTTCCATCACTGAACCAGCTGCTCTCAGCACCCAGAGCAGGTGACGTCCTGGCCCCAGAGCAGACCTGGGAGGTGCAGGCTTTACAGCAGATAAGGGCCTGCTCCAATGCAAACCACCATGCCCTTGAATTAATGCCCCATGCCCAGTCCCCACAGCCCAAGTTAACTCCACTGGTAACTGGGTCTACAACCTCCATGGCCAAGCCAACATGGTGTGGAAAGTGCCGTACTTATATCAGCTAACACCAAGAACAAAACTGTGTGGAAATGCAGCAGTCTTTGCTCTGCTCCAGGGCCCTCACTCTGAGGGGATATCCTCAGCATCTATGGGGTCACAACAGGGATGGATTTGGCCTCCCATGGGTCTTGAATGATTGTTTGAAGCACTTTCCTGTGAAGAATGGGACTAAAATAGCTGGCCAAAGTGACAAAATATGGCGCAGAACGTGGATGCAATGCCCTGCCCACATTGCGCTACTGTGAGGAAACCTCTCCAGGAGGCAGAAGAGCCTTTTCCCAGAACAAGGGCCACAAAATGACCGGGACAAAAGCTCCTCCATGAGCAAATCAGGCCTCCAACCTGTTCAAATGCCCTGCTGCTCATTGGTGTGCATGGGCACACACAGGCCAGAGTAATATATGGATCGTAGTGAGTCAGTGTCAGTCAGAAAGGTGAAACACGATATCCGTCTAGATCCCCGGGCTCAGCCCTGTTCTCTTGTGCACAAGACGGGCTAGGACACTACCCTTAGAAGAGGAATCATGGGACCTTACCGACTGAAGGAGCATATCCATTGTAGTTTCCCGAGTCCAGGGCCTCCTTCACAGCCTGGGTGACCTCATCATCAGTGGGGAGGTTTCCAAATACTGTTGGGTCACCTTTTAGGGAATGACAAACAGCAAAATCTTTGTTTCTCATGTCCTTTAATGACGGAGCTGTACAGGGCACACCCTCCCCTCCTGCACGCTTCAGAAACCCCTCGGCTGCCAGCTCAGCTCAGGAGCCCTCAGTACCACACCTCTTCAACTACCACCCCCACTCTACAGCCACACAAGGCACTGCCGGCAGGAACAGCGCATTTCCCAGTACTCACCTAGAGACAAGGAGATCATAGGCTTGTTTGGGTTGGGTTCCACTTTCATGGTGTCCACGATGGCTCGGATGGGATTGAAAGTCTTCTTGGACATCTCAGAGGCCCGGACTGCCCATCTAGGCTTCCGGCCTTTCACTTTCCCCAGGGAGGGGCTGTTCCCATTTCTATGTACATGGACATCGCTATTGCCGTTCATTTGGATCAGGTAAGAGTCCATTCTGAGATCTGCCCAAGAGAAAGAGCACTCCCCAGAATTAGCCATTGTTGTGCATTATTTGTTATGCACCAGCTGTGTGCTCTGCCCCATACAAGATACAAAGGGGAGTTGCTGCTTGAGGGTCCAAAAGTGAGGCCTTTGAAGTTAGGCCTTTGATGGTCACTGGGCCTCACATACCGATCCCTAATCCCAGTTCCTAGATCAGCAGTGCCAACAGACAGGCTGGAAAGGAAAGGGAGGCAGAGAGAGTGGGGATGGGGAAGGGAGAGAGAGGAAAGAAATAGAAGGGGAAAGCCAGCCCACATACTAATGAGACTAGGGTGACCACACACAAGTGTGAAAAATCGGGATGGGGGTGTAATAGGTGTCTATATAAGACAAAGCCCCAAATATCAGGACTGTCCCTATAAAATTGGGACATCTGGTCACTCTAAATGAGACCCTGCCACAGGAGAACAGAAATAAAGATTCTACTCCACCCCAGCTCCACCCACAGCACAAACTCCACCCACAGCCCCACAGGAGAGGCAGGTTTCTGCTAAAGCTGCAAATTGAGAGTTTGCAACCTTGTCATTTTCATGGTCATCACTGGGCTTCAGAATTAACACACTGCTGAGACGAATGGGGGTCAGTCATGCCTCCCAGAGCTGTTAGGCTGAAGCCATCCTAGGTGTAAGTCCCTGACAGCAAGGATGGATTTACCCCATTTGTGACTGCCTGTCTGTCTGCAGACACTCTTAGCACCTGGCAGGGGTGATGCTCAGAAAGGTCCTCCACAACTGAAAGGACAAACACTTAATGCTGTTAAAATGACAGCTTAGACTCTGCAGAGACGCTGTTGGCCCTGCACTGTTCTTCAGGGCAGACCCCGCAGAGAGGAAGGTGTAAAAAACACAGTTCCCTCCCTGTCACTGAGAAGGCAGCAGAGAGATGGCCCATGGGGAGGAGATGAGAATTCCTGAGCAGATAATAACAGACATAGTGAAGGGTGTGCAGTGAAGCTCCTAGAAAAGGGGAGCTGCCATTGGCTAAGACAGAACGGACTCATTCACCTAGACTGTGGCTTGGACCAAGGGTCCCCCTCACTTATTGCTCACAAGGGGCTCAGGCTACACTCACATTCTGTGAGAGGCTGAATTAAACTGAGCAGTGATCTTATGCTTTCCATCTACAAAAAGTGTAACCAGAATAGTGACCGATTCGTCCCCCAGCGAGCATAATCCCAACTGCACAGAACCTCCCCATAGAAGGACAGATGAGACACAGAGCATCGAGATTTCAGCTGAGGGTTGGGAGGTGCCCTCTCCTGCTATCAGCCCTCACTTTTCCCCATGTAAGTTCGAGTTTCTCCTTTGAGCTCTTCTTGCACTTATCAGCTCTGCTGAGGAAACCCAGTTGGGAGAGGGAAACCATTCAGCAGAGCCCAGTGACAAAGAAACCAGCCACAGACTCAACCCAGTCAGAAAAGTGTTTGGCCTGAGCGTCTGGCCTCCTTGCTAGTGGAGCTGGGGTCTGAACACACACGAAGGAGCTTACTTGGCCAGTCTCTGGCACAGGAGAACCTGCACACAGCACAGCGACAAGATGGGTCTGAAACAGCCCCACAGCCCAGAACCTAGGGCACTGCCTATCTGCAGGGGAAACTGGCTGCATGGAAAGAAGAAACTCTGTCTGCAGTGACCCAGGCCAGTCTCTCCTGAAGGAAACACCAAGTGCCAGAGCTCAGTACTTTACCTTCTACAGCGCAGAGAGGGAGACACTCAAGTGCCCAATGTCCGAGTCTGTCCCTTATCCTTGACAAGTTGCCCTGAGAAGAAACTCAAATGCAATTCCCCAGCCCATGAAATAATTTCCAGAACTGGGCGTTGGGCTTGACTCCTTCGGCTATTGGCTGTCAGTGAGGGCTGTGCTCCCCCACACAAAAACACCCCCTCCCTCCCCACTACAACTGCTCTCACTTCAAACGTCTGGTACTCTCCTGCACATTAACTCTTTCTGGGAGCTGCAGGCAGAGGGGCATAGTTTGGATTTCTGAATGTCACTGGACACTTCCTGTCTGCGCTGCCTACCCCGGTGCACCTAGCTATGGGAGTCCCCAGTGGCCCAGGTACCCCTGACCTAAGCATATCGTAGAGCCACTGACCCCTAAAGTGAGGGGACAACAAAACCTGAAAGTTTGTCCTTCCCACCCCAATGCTTTGGGCCCCTTGTTTCTAGATCCCATAGCTCAGAAGGGCACAGATTGCAGGCATCGTGCAGATACATGTGAGAGGGGCTGTTACTCCTTTGGCAACTGAACAAACAGGCACACATCTCCTCAGCCTTTGTCTGAATGTGCCAGGGCCCTAAGAGTTAAAGGGAGTCTCAGTTGTCCCAGGGCCCACACAGCCTGATCTTCTTGGCAGATAATGGAAGGTGATGCAACTTCTCTCCCCTCAGTGCAAACAGCTAATGATTCCAAATGTGCCTCTCTTGGGGTGGGCAGGTGCTGGGATGTCACAGCAATGTGAAGTGACACTTCACTGCCCCTTGGGGTGCTACTCTGGGAGGGCAGCATGCACAAGTAAAGGAGGTTTTAATTTTTTAGCCTTACAAAGGTTGTTTCTAGTCTATAGATGCCAACCCTCCCCCACTGAGACTGTGTGTGTCTGGGGCTGACTGAAGATCAAAGAGCTGCTCATGGGCTGCAGGAACCCTGCTAATCTCCCTGCAAACAGATAGGCTGATGACACAATGTCAGAGGTCATCGTGACAGTGCCTGTTGGTATCCACCAGTGTAGGTGGAGAAAGGATGAGCAAGGCCCTGGCTTGGCCTGGTGCTTACATTACCCAGCTACCAGCCCTGACAGGCTATTAGCACTAATTCTGCAGCTCTGCCCCAGAGTCAGCTGGAAACAAAACTGTGCACATCAGCCCCAGGGTGCGACTGCATGGTGACATTTTGCTCTGTCAGAACATGGCTATAAACAGGTGACATGATGCTCAGCATAGGCTAGGACAAGCTGCAGCAGCCTTGTGGCAGCTACTGCCCAGGGTTACTCCCAGCTAGCTGACTTGGGTGCCCCATTGTGCTGGGTGGGGTACAGAAACAACCTTTGCCTGAAGCGAAGAGCTCACCATTTTGTCTTCTAACAGGAAAACATGTTGTGTGGATCAGGTCCGGCAGCAAGGGGCCTCCTGGGCACTTAGGGGGCTGGCCAATCTCTTGCTGGGGGGCACTGGGCTTGTCTGGTGGCTGGGGAGTTATAGAACTTCCAGTGTCTCTACTGCTGAGGCCGGTGGGGACCTCAAGGATCAAGGAAGAGAATAGTGGAAAACAGAGTGGCTCTGGGACATCAAGCATTGGAGGGGCAGATGGCAGTGTTAGGATACTGCACTGGTGTTAAGGGTCAGGTGCCCAGGAGCAACACCCACAGCTGGGCTACGTGTGCTGAAATAGCTGCTGCATCCCTCGTGCCAGCGCTTGTCAAAAGATTTCACATGAAAAATAGCCTGTGTCAAAAACAAACATTTCACAAAGAAATTTAGTTTTTGAAAACTTTGTTTTTTTCCAAATGAAAAACTACATTTTGTTATTTTCATTTGCTCTCTCCCCCCAGCCACACACACTTTAAAAAAGAAAAAAAAGAGAAGTTGGCTCCTCCCAGAAACTCTCAAACAAAACATTTTCAAAATGTTTGTGAATTGTTTTTTCTGCCTCTCCCAGAGACTTTTATCTCTTTGAGTTCAGACAGAGCTGTAAGGGTTAAGTCCTGAAGCCCTCACGTAGACTATTCTGCCTGGCAATAAACACCCTAAATTGACGTAATCCAGAGACTCTACCTGTAATCCTGTGCATGGCAATGAGGTTCAGAGAAGGGCATGGCAGGATCCTGCCTGCAGCAAGGAAAATATTGGCATGGAGACAACAGATAATCTGTGTTACATAAGGCTGGGGACCTGGCCAGATGGGGTGTTGGGGGCAGCAGGAAGCAGGATCCAGAGGGAGCTGTGGGTTCCTTCAGCTGTGGCCTACAGGATCAATAAGGGAATGGAAGTGTTTGGGCACGCATATTCCTTTCCTCAGTTCCCTGGAAACTCGGTGCCCCCAGGCCCAACAGGCATGGCTTTGCCGAAGGTTCCAGAAGAGGGTGACACAGGCACCTTTGATCCCATGAGTGGGAATCTACAGAGGTCCTTGAAGAAGAATCGGAGGGCATGTCTACACTGCCCTGCTATTTGGGCTAAGGGGGTGTGAAAAGCAGTGCACAGTCAGGAGTACATTCGTGTGAACTTAGAACCTTTACATTCAGGACTGCAGCATTCACCCGGGGGGGAGTTACAGTGCAGACCTTTGGTGCTTGCACACTGCTAGTCACATGCCGTTAGTCTGAACTGCAGGGCAGTGTAGACATGCCCTGAATTACAAGCAAGGCTGGAGACCAGCCTAGAGAAGGAGGGAGGAGCATGGGCTGAGAGTGAGATCCATAGGGACCTATTCCAGGGTCACCTCTCCATGGCACCTCAGACAGTGCATGAAGAGGCAGGGAGGAGGGGAGGATACACCAGAGACTAGGGGAGGATGATGGTGGTGGTGGAGTTCTCTACAGGGCACTGGATAACCACCCTTCTGTTCCTACCCACTAGGAGGCTGGTAGCTTCAACTGGTCAAGAATTCAATAGTCCACTTGCCAGTCCTGACATGTCTCCTTTGGCCCAGTCCTACATCTTGATTTCACTCTCTCCAACATCTCCTCCTGGGCCTGTCAACTTACTGCTTTCTTTTTACCCAAGTGGTTAGCCAATATTTGGGGTCTTGGCGATTGTTTCTGTTAGGAGGAGAAATTGATGACGAGCCAAGTATTTTTGATGCAATCCTATTTACAGAGGATGTACAAAGTCCTGTTTCCCCAAACACAGTAGGAACAAACAACAAGAGGCAGTTCCTTTGCTCACTATGCTAAAGCCAAGGCTACACTTCCAAGTTCTCCAGACATACCAATGTCAGTCAGTGGTGCAAAGAGATGTGATCTATGACTGACATCACTAATTTGCCAACAGCTTCTAGCACAGATGGAGCTATACCAACAAAACTGTGTTTTTACCGGGGGTGGAATTAGGTATACCAGCAGAAGTTTTGCAGGAAAAATTGGGTCCAAAGGAGGAGTACTTTGCTGGTATAAAACACAGTACAGCTATATCAGCAAAGCACTCTAGTATACACCAGCCCTGAGCCTCTTTCCAGCCAGCACTCTGCCCAAAAAGCTCTCTCTTGTGGCCTTCTCTCAGGGCCACATTACAAGTCACTTCATTGTCTCCTGGCTTTCTGCCTCTCTTTGGGTGCTTTCTGGCTGCTTCTGGCTCAGTCGCGGACACAGCTGCAACCAAAGGAAATCCTAGCCCATGTTTGTATTCACTCTAGTCTTTTGGGCAGTAGACGGCTACCTTTGTTTTGGCTATCATTAAACAACAGGGCATTAATTTGTTCCCTTATTTAGCTGGAATGGAAAATGGTTACCACACCCACTAAGATCAGTGAAATCGGAGACTGGCCACAGATCAAAGACATACTCCCTGGAATCCAAACACCCTTCAGTATATCATACTTAACATGTCCCACACCAAACTCTTTGCCTTCCCTATCAACCTCTCAGCTGCCCCATTCTCTGGCCATGTCTACATTATGAAATTAGGTCGAATTTATAGAAGTTGGTTTTGTAGAAAGCATTTTTATACAGTCGATTGTGTGTGTCCCCACACAAATGCTCTAAGTGCATGTAGTTGGCGGAGTGTGTCCACACTACCGAGGCAACCGTCGACTTCCGGAGCGTTGCACTGTGGGTAGCTATCCCACAGTTCCCGCAGTCTCCACCACCCATCTGAATTCTGGGTAGAAATCCCAATGCCTGATGGGGCTAAAACATTGTCACGGGTGGTTCTAGGTACATATTGTCAGGCCCCCCTTCCCTCCCTCCCTCCGTAAAAGCAACGGCAGACAATTGTTTCATTCCTTTTTTCCTGGGTTACCATGCAGACGCCATACCATGCCAAGCACAAAGCCTGCTCAGCTAACCATCACCGTATGTCTCCTGGGTGCTGGCAGACGCGGTACTGCATTGCTACACAGCAGCAGCTTATTGCCCTTTGGCAGCAGACAGTGCAGTATGATTGGTTGCCGTCGTTGACGTAGTCCAGGGTGCTCTTTTTACCGACCTCGATGAGGTCAGGGGCGCCTGGGCAAACATGGGAGTGACTCAGCCAGGTCATTTCCCTTTTAAGTTTCGTCTCATGGCGATTCAGTCCTACCGGCAGTCCTAGTGCACTGTCTTTTAATCAGCAGCCAGGAGAAGATAATGGCCAGCAGTCGTACTGCACAGTCTGCTGCCAGCAAGATGTATAAAGATAGATGAAGTAGATCAAAACAAGAAATAGACCAGATTTGTTTTGTATTCATTTTCTCCTCCCGCCCTCCGTGAAATCAATGGCCTGCTAAACCCAGTTTTGAGTTCTATCCTTGAGGTTTTGAGTTCTATCCTTGATGGGGCCATTCTGTTTCTCGCAAAGCCACCCCCTTTGTTGATTTTAATTCCCTGTAAGCCAACCCTGTAAGCCATGTTGTCGGTCGCCCCTCCCTCCGTCAGAGCAATGGCAAACAATCGTTTCACGCCCTTTTCCCTGGTTTGACCGAGCAGGAGCAGACGCCATACCACAGCAAGCATGGAGCCCGTTCAGCAAACCGCAGCAGTTATGACCATTGTAAACACCTTGTGTATTATCGTGCAGTGTGTGCAGAACCAGCACCTGAAAAACCAGGCAAGGAGGCGACGTAAGTGCGGTGATGAGGACATGAACACAATTTTCTCTAAAACCGCGTTCCCCCACAGTTTGGAGATCATGGTATTAATGGGGCAGGCTCATGCCATGGAACGCCGATTCTTGGCCCGGGAAACAAGCACAGACTGGTGCAACCACATAGTGTTGCAGGTCTGGGATGATTCTCAGTGGCTCTGAAACTTTCACATGCGTAAGGGCACTTTCATGGAACTTTGTGACTTGCTTTCCCCTGCCCTGAAGCACAAGAATACCAAGATGAGAGCTGCCCTCACAGTTGAGAAGCGAGTGGCAATAGCCCTGTGGAAGTTTGCAACACCAGACAGCTATTGGTCAGTAGGAAATCAATTTGGAGTGGGCAAATCTACTGTGGGGGTTGCTGTGATGCAAGTAGCCAACACAATCATTGAGCTAATGCTATCAAAGGTAGTGACTCTGGGAAATGTGCAGGTCATACTAGATGGCTTTGCTGCAATGGGATTCCCTAACTGTGGTGGGGCCATAGACGGAACCCATATCCCTATCTTGGGACTGGATCACCAGGGCAGCCAGTACATAAACCGAAAGTGGTACTTTTCAACGGTGCTGCAAGCGCTGGTGGATCACAAGAGATGTTTCACCAACATCAACGTGAGATGGCCGGGAAAAGTTCACGACGCTCACGTCTTCTGGAACTCTGGTCTGTTTAAACAGCTGCAGGAAGGGATTTACTTCCCAGACCATCAAATAACTGTTGGGGATGTTGAAATGCCTATAGTTATCCTTGGGGACCCAGCCTACCCCTTAATGCCCTGGCTCATGAAGCCGTACACAGGCACCCTGGACAGTAGTAAGGAGCTGTTCAACTATTGGCTGAGCAAGTGCAGAATGGTGGTAGAGTGTGCATTTGGATGTTTAAAGGGTCGCTGGCGCAGTTTACTGACTCGCTCAGACCTCAGCGAAACCAAATTTCCCATTGTTATTGCTGCTTGCTGTGTGCTGGACAATCTCTGTGAGAGTAAGGGGGAGACGTTTATGGCGGGGTGGGAGGTTGATACAAATCGCATGACCGCTGAATACATCTTTTGGAATGTAGTTCTGATAGCATAGATTCCTTTCCCCATACAGCGATCAGATTCAGTACCTCCAGTTCGGTCCATGCTGGAGCTCTTTTTCGATTCTGGGACTGCATGGTCACCTGTGCTGATGAACTCGCCTGGCCAAACAGGAAATGAGATTCAAAAGTTTCTGGGGCTTTTCCTGTACACCCGGCCAGTGCATCCGAGTTCAGAGTGTTGTCCAGAGCAGTCACAATGGTGCACTGTGGGATAGCTCCCGGAGGTCAATATCTTCAAGTTGCATCCACACTAACCCTAATTTGAAACGGCGATGTTGATTTCAGTGCTAATCCCCTCGTTGGGGAGAAGTACAGAAATCGGTTTTAAGAACCCTTTATGTTGAAAAAATGGCTTTGTTGTGTGGACGGGTGCAGGGTTAATTTGGATTTAACGCTGCTAAATCTGACATAAACTTGTAGTGTAGACCAGGCCACTGTGTCTGCTTACAGCCCTATCCTCCCTGCTGCTCAGCAGGCCCCACCCTGTCTGGGAGTCAGCTTTGCTGTCTCCCTCTCTCATGCCTACCCATCCAAGCCATGTCCAAAACACTGCTGGTGCTTTCTTAGTGCTGCCAACATTTAGCATTTTATCGTAAGTTGCATGATATTAGGTAAAATACAGACTAACACGGCTGTTACTCTGAAACATGATATTACGTATTTTTCTTCAAGTCCCAGCTCCTGGGTATCTATGGTTACATGAGATAAAATGTAAGCCTTCATAAAAAATAAAAAAATTGCTTGCCCTGGCCCGTGGGGAGGAGGGGGCTGTTCACGGGGGGCTGTCTGGCGGGTGGCACTGGGCTGGGAGGGGGCTGCAGGCCCGCCCATGGATCCCACCGCAGCAGCTGCTGTCTAACCCCAGTGCTGCTGGCGGGCGTGGAGCCCGGCCTGAGGCCTGGCCTGGCTCGGCCGCTCACAGCCGGGGTCTCGCCCCAGCCATGCAGGGCCCAGCCCCGCAGGTGGGCAAGCTGGGACGCGGACTCCACATGGGATGGGGCTCCCCCGGCTGTGGCTGGGTCCCTGAGCCCATCTGCTGGGTGCGTGTGGGGAGTCAAACAGTGCCCCGTGTGGGGATCACTAGGAAAGGGATAGATAATAACACGGAACAGATCCTAGCGCCTCTCTCTCAAGTCCTGGAGCACTCACACCTTGACTTCTGCGGGAAAACCATATATTTGAAATGGGGGGGGGGAAGGTCCAGAGAAGGGCGAGGTAAATGATGAAGGGTGTGGAGCACCTTCTATTATAGCACAGATTAAAAAGACTGGGACTATTTAGCTTGGACAAGACATCACTAAGGGGGGAGGATACAATAGAGGTCTATGAAATCATGACTGATGGGGAGAAAGTGAATAAGGACATGTTATTTACTCCTTCTCATAACACAAGAACTAGGGGTTGTCAAATGAAATTAATAAGCAGCAGGTTTCAAACAAACAGAAGGAAGTACTTCTTCACACAATGCACAGTCAATCTGTGGAACTCGTTGCCGGGGATGCTGTGAAGGCCAAATATATATGTGGCTCAAAAAAGAATTAAAGAAGTTCCTGGAGTATAAGGTCCATCAATGGCTATTAGCCAAGATGGTCAGGGATTCAACCCCATGCTCTGGGCTCCCTAAGTTTCTGACTGCCAGATGCTGGGAACTGAGGATAGAGGATGAATCACTTGATGATTGCCTGTTCTTTTCATTCCCTCTGACGCATCTGGCATTGGCCACTGTTAGAAGACAGGATACTGGGCTAGATGGACCATTGGTCAGACCCAGTATGACTGTTCTTATGTTTAAAGAAAAGTTGGAAACTGTGAACCAAAGGCTCCAACTTGAGAAGACAAATGAAAAGACCCCAGCATTTATTATTTTAAAATCTCAAGATTTTTAAGGAAATTCTCAATTTTGGGGGCTAGACTCACGATGGCTGAATGATTAGGCTTGTCAATACTGCTTCCTTTATCACATCTCTGAGATCCAGACTTCTCTCAACAGTTGTGCTGAACTCAGCCTTCTGCAACAGCCATAATGTGTAACACTGTACCATAGTCCCCAGAAAGATGTACTGTACAAATAGCACAATGAACAAACAAATAGCATAATGCAGGCAATCCATTCCCACTTCTCATAAGATTTCATGTGCCACGGCTAATCAGGGTATCATCAGAACACAGCCAACACGTCTGCATATACAACCACAAATCTTCTAGGCCCAGATCATGAAATATTAGCATTTCCCTGAAAAGAACAAAGACCAGAAGAGTGACAACATCACACTTGGTAGTGGAGATATGTACCTGTGAAATCAATGCGAGGAAGACTCAGGTCACAAGCAGTACAAGAATAATGGCTTATCCAAACTGCAGATGTGGGCTGTGGGTTTCTTAAACAGTTATGAAACAGAGGAGGAGGGAAGATTACTATCACTGCAGTATAAATTCCCTTGGAAAACTTCTTCATCTTAAAATTTTATGAAGTAGGTACGGAAGGATTAGAGAAGTGCAGATGGAAATCTGGGTGCAGAGCTAAGGCTGCCTACATGGTACATTTCTTTTAAGTCTCACTTGGCCTTTCCTGTCCATCTGTTTATAACTTGGATATACCTGGAAGGGTTTTAACCCCGTGTTGCTGACATGCCTGGCCTCGATGTGGTGTCTAGAGATGTTCATGGTCTCTCCAGACAGTTTTCACAATTTACCATATACCTGCTTTCTCACATTCATAGAATCATAGAATCATAGAATATCAGGGTTGGAAGGGACCTCAGGAGGTCATCGAGTCCAACCCCCTGCTCAAAGCAGGACCAATCCCCAATTAAATCATCCCAGCCAGGGCTTTGTCAAGCCTGACCTTAAAAACTTCTAAGGAAGGAGATTCTACCACCTCCCTAGGTAACGCATTCCATTGTTTCACCACCCTCCTAGTGAAAAAGTTTTTCCTAATATCCAACCTAAACCTCCCCCACTGCAACTTGAGACCATTACTCCTTGTCCTGTCCTCTTCTACCACTGAGAATAGTCTAGAACCATCCTCTCTGGAACCACCTCTCAGGTAGTTGAAGGCAGCGATCAAATCCCCCCTCATTCTTCTCTTCTGCAGACTAAACAATCCCAGTTCCCTCAGCCTCTCCTCATAAGTCATGTGTTCCAGACCCCTAATCATTTTTGTTGCCCTTCGCTGGACTCTCTCCAATTTATCCACATCCTTCTTGTAGTGTGGGGCCCAAAACTGGACACAGTACTCCAGATGAGGCCTCACCAATGTCGAATAGAGGGGGATGATCACGTCCCTCGATCTGCTCGCTATGCCCCTACTTATACATCCCAAAATGCCATTGGCCTTCTTGGCAACAAGGGCACACTGCTGACTCATATCCAGCTTCTCATCCACTGTCACCCCTAGGTCCTTTTCCGCAGAACTGCTGCCTAGCCATTCGGTCCCTAGTCTGTAGCTGTGCGTTGGGTTCTTCTGTCCTAAGTGCAGGACCCTGCACTTATCCTTATTGAACCTCATCAGATTTCTTTTGGCCCAATCCTCCAATTTGTCTAGGTCCCTCTGTATCCTATCCCTGCCCTCCAGTGTATCTACCACTCCTCCCAGTTTAGTATCATCCGCAAATTTGCTGAGAGTGCAATCCACACCATCCTCCAGATCATTTATGAAGATATTGAACAAAACCGGCCCCAGGACCGACCCCTGGGACACTCCACTTGACACCGGCTGCCAACTAGACATGGAGCCATTGATCACTACCCGTTGAGCCCGACAATCTAGCCAACTTTCTACCCACCTTATAGTGCATTCATCCAGCCCGTACTTCTTTAACTTGCTGACAAGAATACTGTGGGAGACAGTGTCAAAAGCTTTGCTAAAGTCAAGAAACAATACATCCACTGCTTTCCCTTCATCCACAGTACCAGTAATCTCATCATAGAAGGCGATTAGATTAGTCAGGCATGACCTTCCCTTGGTGAATCCATGCTGACTGTTCCTGATCACTTTCCTCTCATGTAAGTGCTTCAGGATTGATTCTTTGAGGACCTGCTCCATGATTTTTCCGGGGACTGAGGTGAGGCTGACTGGCCTGTAGTTCCCAGGATCCTCCTTCTTCCCTTTTTTAAAGATTGGCACTACATTAGCCTTTTTCCAGTCATCCGGGACTTCCCCCGTTCGCCATGAGTTTTCAAAGATAATGGCCAATGGCTCTGCAATCACAGCCGCCAATTCCTTTAGCACTCTCGGATGCAACTCCTCCGGCCCCATGGACTTCTGCACGTCCAGCTTTTCTAAATAGTCCCTAACCACCTCTTTCTCCACAAAGGGCTGGCCATCTATTTCCCATGTTGTGATGCCCAGTGCAGCAGTCTGGGAGCTGACCTTGTTCGTGAAGACAGAGGCAAAAATCAGGCATTCTGATTTCAGCCATGAGAAGATAGTTGTTGTTTATATTAACCCAAGGCTAAGCTCTAAAGGAGGCCACAAAAAGCCTTCCAGAGAATGTCTGTCTCTTCAGACTGACAAGGAGACCACACTTAACTTCTGCTGCATTAAAATGAGAGCCCATTGCTTAGAGTTTCTGCCCAGTTTATGCAGCAGCAGCAGCAAGCAGGCCTCAGATAAGCTGCTCAGGGGAATGCAGGTCTGTTGTTTCGGTGGCCATTGAACTCTACACCGTGTGTATGGGTCTGGGAGTAGCGGAGCAGATTCAAGTGAGCTATGGGCACTAAGACTATTGCAACACTTTGGGACTTAACTCCCTGCCCTCACCCCAGACTCTCCCAGGAGCTGAAAGCACTTGCTGGTGCAACAGGGGGTTTGATTCCAATCCCTTTCCACCCCAGCTCTTCCTCCCAGTGCTGGAGGAGCTGTAGGGTCACCAGGCAATCAGTGTGCTCAACTCACTGGCACTCTGATGGCACCCAAGATGATACCTGTAGTTAGAGAGACGATCTTTGGGTGGAGGACAATCAAAAGCCCTGACTGACTGAGAGGGCATGAATTGATGAGTTGTGCTCATTATTAGAGTTGTTGTGTTTTGTAGACTCTCAAAGCTGCCCAGCAGCAGGAAGTGCTATTGGGAACAACTCCGGTGTCACTGTCCTTTGTGGGGAAAGGTCTCTCCTTGTTCTGCCTTTACATCAAAGCAAATATTAGGTAATTATGTTTCCTGTTTTTGATTTACTACGTTAGTGTTTCATGCTGTTGCACATTCCACACTGAGTAAATAACCAACGGAGCTGGGGATTGGGAGGGAGAGAGGTGCAGTGGGACGGAGGTGCTGTGTGTGGTGGGAGGTTGTCATATTGCGTTCATTGTTCCTATGATTATTTATTTACAAGAGACAGGTGGAACACCTTGCTATGACGTTATGGAACGTCCAAACGAAAGGCTCCTGGCTGCCTTGCACTGGAACAACCACAGAGAGAAGAGACTGGGCATTTCATTCTATTGCTTCCTCTCTGGTTTGCAACACAGGGTGTCTATCCCAATTACTGCACCAGGTCAGCGCTCTCACCTAAGGGCAGGGCAGGGCAGGGCCAGAGCTGAGCTGAGCTCCCTCATTGACAAAAGGCACCTAGTGAAGAAGCAAGAACAGAAGCAACGTGGAAAAGGAGAATCAGAGAGAATGCCAAAGCAAGAACAAGAACTAAAATGTCGCCCCTTCCCGGTTGGCACGCCTTTCTCTCCCCTCAGACCACCTCCTCCTTCCCATCTGGCACTGTCTCCCCACTTCATTGCCCCCCATGTCCTTCTCCAGCCTGCACTCCCTCCCAGCCTCACAGCTTCCCCTATGCCCTCTCCACCTGGCACTTCCTCCCTACCTCACCACAGCTATATCCCAGCTGAGCTGGAACACGAAGGTCCCTGCACTTCTCTCCTTCCATCCCAGGTGGGGCAGCATTTCCCTAAGAGTCATGGCCTGGTGAGTTTGCTGGTCTTTTGCCCTGCAAACCGTGGGCAGATGTGAGGTGTTTACAAAGCGCCCTTAGACCTGCCTGGGCTGTGAAAGCTATTCTGTTTTCAAGGCTACTTACTGTAGCACAGTCTACACTGCTGCAGTTTGCTCTAGAACAGGGGTGGCCAACCTGAGCCTCAGAAGGAGCCAGAATTTACCAATGTACATTGCCAAAGAGCCACAGTGATACGTCAGCAGCCCCCCATCAGCTCCCCTCCTGCTCCCAGCGCCTCCCATCCACCAGCAGCCCCGCCAATCGGCGCCTCCCCTTCCCTCCCCATCAGCTGTTTCGTGGCGTGCAGAAGGCTCGGGGGGTGGGGGTGCGAGGGCAAGGGGTGGAGTGGGGCAGGGCCTGTGCCAGAGCCAGGGGCTGAGCAGCGAGCACTCCCCGGCACATTGGAAAGTTGGCACCTGTAGCTCCATCCCCGGAGTCGGTGCCTATACAAGGAGCCGCATATTAACTCTGAAGAGCCGCCTGTGGCTCCGGAGCCACAGGTTGGCCATTCCTGCTCTAGAAGACCAAAGGCATGAAATGGCCCCCCTGTCTCCATGAATCTCTCATGGGGTTGCATTTTCTGCACCTCCCTGACAATCATTGCCAGCCCCAGAAAAGGAACTGAAGCAATGGACTCTTGTGATAATTGGACCTAGAAATTTACATTAATTGTTAGCTTGACTGTAAAAACTATGTGAAAGTTCCTAAGATGCCACAATAACCTGTAACAACAACTGTTGATGGGAAAAGGTGCTGAAAAGATCTGTTGTTATAACTCAAGGACTGTGTTAAGATCGTGCTTGGTAAAAACAGAAGATGTGGAACCAGAAATTAATGAACCAAAATTGGTGTGTCAGATATTAGGCCTAATTGGTGGGCAAAATAATGAGGTGATGGCAGGGGTGAAAGTAAGTTAGAGGACGTACCGGTATGCCAGAGTCCTGAGCAGGGGGCGTGGCCTCAACCAGAAGAGGCAGGGCCTTAAATCCCCGGGCCCTTTAAATACTGATTTAAAGGGCCCGAGGCTCTAGCTGCGGTAGTGGCGGCTGGGAGACCGGGGCCCTTTAAATCACCCAAGCTATCAGCTGCAGAGGTGGCTGGAAGGCCCGGGACTTGGGGGCGATTTAAAGGGCCTGGGGCTCCGCTGTGGTAGTGGCTACTAGAACCCTGAGCCCAGGGGTAGCAGCGGCCGGGCTCCATCGGGAATTTAAAGGGCCCCAGGGCTCCAGCCGCCGCTACCGCCCTGGCCCTTTAAATCCCCCCTGGAGCCCCACTGCCACTACCCCGGGGCTTCGGCAGCAGGGCTCTGGCACGAATTTAAAGGGCCGGGGCGGTAGCTGGAGCTCCGGGGCCCTTTAAATCCCCGCCGAAGCCCCGCCACCACTACTCCAGGGCTCGGGCAGCAGGGCTCAGGCGGGGATTTAAAGGGCTTGGGGCTCCGGCAGCCGCTACCGCCCCAGCCCTTTAAATCCCCTCCCGAGCCCTGCTGCCACTACCTTAGAGCTTCGGCAGCAGGGCTCCGGCAGGGATTTAAAGGGCAAGGACGGTGGCGGCATCTGGAGCTCCGGGGCCCTTTAAATCCCCGCAGGAGCCCCGCCGCCACTACCCCAGGGCTTTAAATTGCCGTCTGGGAAAGCCGGTCCCGGTGCGTCGCTCTGGGGCGTACCGGCTTACTTTCACTTCTGGGCGACGGGCTATTCCACCGACCTTTCCCTTTGTGGGTCCTTAAAGAAAGAGACTTTGGGGGGAAAATTGGGTAGAACAGATGGAGGCTACTAGAGTGAGCTTCAATTTCTTAGCTGCCACCCCTACCGTTTCCTGGGACTTCATCATCCTGAGCAATGTCCTGACCAGACAGGCCAGAGAGAGGGTTCAGATGACTTTGCCACCCCGACTGGCTCCAGCTGAACCCCAACCACCACCTGAGATGAAACAGGATCAGATTTTAACAGCAGCAGCAGCTCCAGCCCATGGCAACGAACGTATCTTTTCCCCCGAAGGACAGCTATTGCCATCTTTGATGCCACCTTTCTAAAAGGCTGTCAAACAAGGGCTTTCCCTTCTAATAATTCTCCAGCTGAAGGGAAAGAGAACAAGGCATGTTGTTAAAATGAAAGTCTTACCTAATACTTTACATTTCAAATGCTTTAACTTTTTTCCTTCTTCTCCGTATTACAACAACCATTGAAAGGATTTTAATGCTGCGTTTACCACGGGACTAAGCCGGCTGAGGGCTCTGTCGACAACGCAGACCTTGCTGAACACGGTTTAATGCTGGACAGGGACCGGATGATGCCCACACCGCCCACCTAAACTCATGCAACAGGGCCCACAGGGTGAAGCCAGCCCCTCCTGTCGCCACAGGAAGGGTCAAGGGGCTTGTGGAAACAGCAGAACAAACCCACCCGCGGCAGAGCGCCTCGGAAGCCGGGTCTACGGACTCGGGCTCGCAGGGCTCGACCAGGGAAATTAAAACTAGTCCTGTGGACGCCGTGGCTCAGGCCGGAGCTCGGGGAGCGGGTTTCAGGCCCCGAGCTCCAGGCCGCTGCGCCCGGAACCCTGGGCGTGGGGCGGCCGGGGCGCGAGGGGCCGGGGCCGGGCGGGCGGAGCAGGGGCCAGCTCTGCGGGTTTCTCGCCTGGGCCCCCCTCTGGCGACGAGTCATCCGCAGCGGGCCTCGAACCCCTGCCAGCCGCAGCCTCCGGCGCCAGGCCGGACCCGCGTGCGGCGGCCCTGGGCGCCCGCCAACGCCGCCCGCCTCTGCCTCGGGCACCGCCCTCACGCGCCCGCCCCGCCCCGGCGGGGGCCGAGTCTCCCGCCGCCCGGCCCGAGATGGCGGAGCGCGAGCGCAGGAGCCGCCGGCAGCCGGGCGGGGCGCGCGCGGTGAGCGGCCCCCCCAGGGGCCCCCGGCCCGGCCGGTGAGAGCGGGGCGGCGCCCGGCGCGACCCACAGCTGCCCCCCCGCCTTTCCCCGCCCCCCCGCCTGCCTCCTGCCCCCACCCCCGTTCCCAGCCCTCGCCTCCCCACCTGCCCCCACCCCCGTTCCCAGCCCTCGCCTCCCCTCCCGACCCCCCACCTGCCCCCACCCCCGTTCCCAGCCCTCGCCTCCCCTCCTGCCCCCCCACCTGTCCCCACCCCCGTTCCCAGCCCTCGCCTCCCCTCCTGCCCCCCCACCTGCCCCCAGTCTGTCCCCACCCCCGTTCCCAGCCCTCGCCTCCCCTCCTGCCCCATCCCAGGGCCTCCTGCCCCCAGTCTGTCCCCACCCCCGTTTTCCCAGCCCTCGCCTTCCCTCCTGCCCCCCCACCTGCCCCCCAGTCTGTCCCCACCCCCGTTCCCAGCCCTCGCCTCCCCTCCTGCCCCCCCACCTGCCCCCAGTCTGTCCCCACCCCCGTTCCCAGCCCTCGCCTCCCCTTCTGCCCCATCTCAGGGCCTCCTGCCCCCAGTCTGTCCCCACCCCCGTTCCCAGCCCTCGCCTTCCCTCCTGCCCCCCCACCTGTCCCCAGTCTGTCCCCACCCCCGTTCCCAGCCCTCGCCTCCCCTCCTGCCCCATCCCAGGGCCCCCCGCCCCCCCACCTGCCTGCTTCCTGCCCCCAGTCTGCCCCCACGCCCATTCCCTGCCCTCTCCTCCCCTCCTACCCCATCCCAGGGCCCCCTGCCCCCCCACCCTCTGTCCCCACCCCTCCCCTCCTGCCCCATCCTGTGGCCCCCTGCCCCCCCACCTGCCTGCCTCCTGCCCCCACCCTGCCCCCACCCCCGTTCCCAGCCCTCGCCTCCCCTCCTGCCCCAACCCAGGGCCCCCCGGCCCCCCACCTGCCTGCCTCCTGCCCCCACCCTGCCCCCACCCCCGTTCCCAGCCCTCGCCTCCCCTCCTGCCGCCCCACCTGCCCCCAGTCTGTCCCCACCCCCGTTCCCAGCCCTCGCCTCCCCTCCTGCCCCATCCCAGGGCCTCCTGCCCCCAGTCTGTCCCCACCCCCGTTCCCAGCCCTCGCCTCCGCTCCTGCCCCATCCCAGGGCCCCCTGCCCCCCCATCCTCTGTCCCCACCCCCACTGCCCCCCTCCAGCTCTCCCCACCTGCCCCCCCATGACCTCTGCCTCCCAGTGCCCCCCCAGAACTCCCTCTCCACTGGCCACCTGCCCCTCCCCCCCACCCCCACAGCTTCCTCTCATCACCTCCCCAGTGTCCCCCACCTGCCCTAACCTCTGCCCCCCCACCCCTTCACCTGCCCCGACTTCCCCCCAGCACCTGCCCTACTCTCTGACCCATCGCTCACTTCCCCTCCACCTGCCCAACCCCCTGCACCTGCCTCCATCCAGCTCTCCCACTAGCCCTGCCCTCAGCCCCCTCTCAGCCCTGTCCCCCAGTGCCCCTAGCCTCTCAGTCCTGCTACCAGCCATCCCCCAGCCACCTCCTGCCAGCACCCCCGCCCCCAACATCTCCCCACACTGCCCCAGCCCATCTTCTTCTTCCTCCTAACTTGCCTTTTTCCCAGCACCCTCTGACCCCCAGCCTTGGCTCTCCTCTCTGTCCCCCATCCCTGTGCTCCTCAGACCTGCCCCTTATTCATGGCTTCTGGCCCCCTTTGCCCCAGCCCCTCTCCCATCCCACTCTCCCCCACCTGCTTTGACCCCCTGCCAGGTCAGCCGCTGTCTCTGAGTCTGTGTTTGGTTGCAGTGAGGAGCACCCTCCTGTGTTGCCATCCCCGAAACGTGGAACCAGCTGCGAGAGGCCGGAGTGCTACCAGGCGGAGCCGTCAGGCCTGCTGGAGTGTTACCAGTGCCGCTACCTCTGCACAGCCAGAGGTGAGACTCACCTGCCTCTGCCACCCAGCGGACGCTCTGCACTAATTCCCATAGTGCACAGGGCCCTGTCTGGGGGCTGAGGGTGCCAGGTGTCCTGTCTAAAGTGTGTGTGGGGAGGGGAGGGGTCTGCTGCCTGCGCCCCTGCTGCCTCTTGGCTGTTAGTCCTGGTGAGGTTGGACGGAGGCACCTGCCAGTTCCCTCCGTGCCCCTGGTCGGTAGCTGGACGTGCGTCCTGGGACAGGATGAGAGTTTGTCAGCATCTGGCCCTGGTGATGTGGTGCCCCAGGAAACACCAGCGCTTAATGTGGTCTGACATGTATTGGGGAGTTGGTCTGTCATCACTCCTGACAGCCCATTCCCCAGCCCAGCAGTTAATTCTGCCCCCAAATGAACCCTGTTCCCCCCCACTCCTCATCAGTTCTCCCCCATCTGGCCTCTGCTCTTCACCCCTCGCCTGGGGCTGGCTGCAGCTGGTCCCTTCTCTCCCTTCCCGGGCTGGGTGCTGTGGGGAGCACGGGGTGGGAGGGGAATCATAGAATCATGGAATATCAGGGTTGGAAGGGACCTCAGGAGGTCATCTAGTCCCACCCCCTGCTCAAAGCAGGACCAATCCCCAACTAAATCATCCCAGCCAGGGCTTTGTCAAGCCTGACCTTAAAAATATCTAAGGAAGGAGATTCCACCACCTCCCTAGGTAACCCATTCCAGTGTTTCACCACCCTCCTAGTGAAAAAGTTTTTCCTAATATCCAACCTAAACCTCCCCCACTGCAACTTGAGACGATTACTCCTTGTTCTGTTATCAGCTCTCACTGAGAACAGTCTAGATCCATCCTCTTTGGAACCCCCTTTCAGGTAGTTGAAAGCAGCTATCAAATCCCCCCCTCATTCTTCTCTTCTGCAGACTAAATAATCCCAGTTCCCTCAGCCTCTCCTCATAAGTCATGTTTCCAGTCCCCTAATCATTTTTGTTGCCCTTCGCTGGACTCTTTCCAATTTTTCCACATCCTTCTTATAGTGTGTGGCCCAAAACTGGACACAGTACTCCAGATGAGGCCTCACCAATGCCGAATAGAGGGGAATGATCACATCCCTCTATCTGCTGGCTATGCTCCTACTTATACAGCCCAAAATGCCATTAGCCTTGGCAACAAGGGCACACTGTTGACTCTCATCCAGCTTCTCATCCACTGTAACCCCTACATCCTTTTCTGTAACAGTGCTTCCTAGCCACTCGGTCCCTGATCTATAGCAGTGCATGGGATTCGTCCTTCCTAAGTGCAAGACTCTGCACTTATCCTTATTGAACCTCATCAGATTTCTTTTGGCCCAATCCTCCAATTTGTCTAGGGCCCTCTGTATCCTATCCCTACCCTCCAGCGTATCTACCTCTCCTCCCAGTTTAGTGTCATCTGCAAACTTGGAGGAACCATCCCATTGCTCCCAGGCAGGGTAGGGGGAGAGGAGCCACCTTGAGCTGGGTTTGTCCTGTTCCCCCAGCTCCACCTGGAAGAATGAGGTCTGCTCCGGGGGGAGCCCTGATTGGCTGCTGTAGCTCAGGATGTGGGACAGTGGAGAAAACAGCCAATCAGAGGAGAGTCCCCACAGGTGGTGCTAGCAACCTGCTTGCCTCAGCAACCCTACTCCTTTTCAGACATTTGATTTCAGGGGCTAGGACCTAACCTAACATACTTACCCTGTGTGTGTGTACAAACCCCTGTAACCTGGCACACTTACCCTGTGTGTGTGTGTACGCAAATCCATTGTAACCTGGCACACTTACCCTGTGTGTGTGTGTGTACGCAAATCCATTGTAACCTGGCACACTTACCCTGTGTGTGTGTGTGTACGCAAATCCATTGTAACCTGGCACACTTACCCTGTGTGTGTGTGTACGCAAACCCACTGTAACCTGGCACACTTACCCTGTGTGTGTGTGTACGCAAATCCCTTGTAACCTGGCACACTTACCCTGTGTGTGTGTACGCAAATCCATTGTAACCTGGCACACTTACCCTGTGTGTGTGTACGCAAATCCATTGTAACCTGGCACACTTACCCTGTGTGTGTGTACGCAAATCCCTTGTAACCTGGCACACTTACCCTGTGTGTGTACGCAAACCCACTGTAACCCGACGCACTCACCGTGTGTGTGTTGGGGTACAAACCTGGTGTAACCTGGCACACTTACTATTTGTGTGTGTGTACAAACCACTGTAACCCAACACACTTTCCCCGTGTGTGTATACGTAACGCAGTGCATTTTAACTTGTGTGTGTGAGAGTGTGGGTGGGTGCACTTTATCCTGATTGCAGTGGTCCCTTCTGTCTTTGGAATCTCTGAATCTGTGCATACACAGACCTACTGCAAGTCAGTGGACTTCAACCTCTCTGTGTGTGTGTGTGTACACAGACCCACTTCATCCCGTGTGTGTGTGTGTGTGTGTGTACACAGACCCACTTCATCCCGTGTGTGTGTGTGTGTACACAGACCCACTTCATCCCGTGTGTGTGTGTGTGTGTGTGTACACAGACCCACTTCATCCCGTGTGTGTGTGTGTGTGTGTGTGTGTGTACACAGACCCACTTCATCCCGTGTGTGTGTGTGTGTGTGTGTGTGTGTACACAGACCCACTTCATCCCGTGTGTGTGTGTGTACACAGACCCACTTCATCCCGTGTGTGTGTGTGTGTGTGTGTGTGTGTACACAGACCCACTTCATCCCGTGTGTGTGTGTGTGTGTGTGTGTGTGTGTGTACACAGACCCACTTCAACCCAGTGCTCTTTAACCTATGTGTGTACACATACCCATTTGAACCCAGTGCACTTTAGGCCCCGGAGATGGCCATGCCTGCAGCAAGGTCCATAGCTGGGATGCATCTTGCCAGCTGGGGATCTTCCTCATTCCAATAGTCCCAAATCCTCTGAAACAAAGACAACACTTGATTCCAGGAGAGCTGTTCACGTGCTGATTCCGGGGCTAGGGCAGAAGGGCAAGGAGGTTGGGCCTGTGGCTGGTGAACTATTACTCTAGCTCATGCCTTGAGCTGAGTGTGGGTTATTGAGGTGAGGGCTCTGGTCAGTTGCATAGGCTCTTTACTGTGGTGACTTGGTGGTAGGCATCAACCTACAGGGAGCAGCAGAGCAGCAGGAATGGGATTTGCTGTTGATGCTGAGCGAGAACAGAGGAAGCTAGATAAAGGGTGTCAGGTAGTTATTACAAGCTCATAAAAGGGGTTGTATCAGTGGATGATGGAACTTTGCCCTGTATCAGTGCAATAAAACTCCTCCAGAAACCTGCCTGGGAGCATGGAATGGGGGAGGGTTTTGGTGCCTTTGCATGAGTGAGTTAGTTGCTCCGAAAGAGTCAAGTTGCTGTCAAGTCTCCTACTTTAAAAAGCTGCCACTTTTCTCCTTCATACTGTTTTACAGCAAATCCAGCCTCGCACAGCAACTTGCCTCCCGTATCCTCCACCGGTGTCATGTAATGCTTAGGGGTAAAGTCAGGGTCTGCACCCAGTACTGAACCATCACATGGGCTCTCTGCTGCCTTCTCTGACTGGACAGTTTAGAGGGTGTATGACCAAGTTCCTTTATGCTGGTTTAGTAGGGGTGAGGGTGAAATTTCTGTGCACCCTTCACTCCTAAGACTCTTCCCTCCACTGGAGCAAGTGCATAGACTGCCAGTTTTTGGGTACAGGGGCTGAGATGTTTGGCACAGTTAATTTGCCGTATACCACCATGGACGCTGAAGGCGGCTAATTGAATCCAGTAGCATGTGCAGCTACTGCTGGCTCTGAATGTTCGGGGAGAGAGAAGGCTAGGAGTATAGCATGTTCCCCGCCTGCCAGCCAGCCAGCCAATTGGCCCTTCCCTAGCTTTGGAATACAGGCTGTTCCCTGCTGGCCCTGCCTCAGATGGATTCTTCATTTGCACCCCTAAGTGGCTGAGTGCTTTGCAAAGATGTGAGGCTTGTCCTGTCCATGGCATACAGTGGTGATAAGGGATGCCCCTTGGTAAGGCTGTGTGCCTCATGGGGTTTAAAGCAAGTTAAAAACAAATTAGATTTTCAGAGCCTGCTAAAAGCTGCCTTATTTCGTGCTCTGGGGCTGCTGGCTTGTTTGCATTAGTGAGTTGTTGATCCTGTCTGTCAAGGTAGCTGTGTCACACCCCACAGCATGAGAGTGCCTGCAGGACCCATGGATTTATCTGAAGTTGTGGGTGCTCAGCACATAAGAAAAAAGGCCCTTAAAATATAAAGATCAAAGCAAAATAGTCTCTCCTTCTCCCTCCTAAAGCAGATTGGCTGGAACTTGGCTTCTCCTTCTGGTCTGCCCCCCGCATTCAGAGGGCAGTTGAGGAGCTCTCGTATTAATCAAGCTGCTTGATTTATTTGGATTTGTAACAATTGCAAGCCCCTCTCCAGAGCTCCAGGTATTTCAACAACAATTGAAACCACAGTAGGACTGTGAGGAGTAGTTCCCCACTATGCTGTATGGCTGTATATCTGCCCTGTCATCAGACACCTAAGGAAAAAGTTGGGCTTTGCAGTCATGGGAAAATGCACAGGTTAATGTCATCAGGAAACTGGTGAGGAAAAGGTGGGCCTTGCATGTTGTCCCGTGGTCATCTTTCTCTCAGTGAAAGGGAGCTTCAACTACTTACTTCATGGTCAGCAACAGGCAAACCCTCCCTCATGCCCCTGTGTTGCTGTGAGAGAAGCCAGCCCTCTTATAGTTATGGGGGGTGCAGGACCTTCTCAATAAGAGACCCACTGCTAACTGGCCTTTGAATTGTTCATCTTTGCAGCTTGCTGCCAGCTGGTGGAAGTTCTGCTGACCATGCTGATCCTGATCTGCAGCTCTGTGTCCTACAGCTCAACAGGCGGTTACACCGGCATTCCCAACTTGGGGGGCATTTACTACTACCAGTATGGAGGGGCTTATAGTGGCTTTGATGGGGCAGAGGGGGAAAAAGCCCAGCAACTTGACACCCAGTTCTACCAATTAAAGCTGCCGACAGCAAGAGCAGCAATGGCTGTGGGAGGGGCCCTGATGGCCTTCTCTTGCCTTCTGGTTTTGGTTGGTGTGCTGCGGCTGCCATGGCATTTCCCAGCCTGGCTGCTGCTCGAATGCACCCTGGACATATTGATTGCACTTGGCTTCCTGCCTGCTCTGTACTTCTACTTCCACCTTCTGTTGGATGCCTACGATTCTCCAGTGTGCAAAGAGAGAGAGAATCTCTACCAAAGCAAAGGCTACCAAGGATTCAGCTGCAGTGTGCATGGGGCAGAGATAGCAGCTGGGCTCTTTAGCTGCATTGCCATTGTGGTGTTCTTGGTCAGTGCTGGCCTTGCTGTCAGGGGATACAAAACAGTTCATCAGCTGAGAGAGAAGCCAGTGGAAATGTATGAGTTTTAGGGTGGCTTGTTCATAGCCAAGCTGTCCTACCAGCTCATCTCTCTCTGTGGCTGCCAGCCTGGACACCAAGAAGGGGCAGCACCCTCTTCCCTGTCTCAGGACGTTGCATCTGCACTGCTACAATCAGAATACAGGACCATGGCCACAACAAGCACCCCTACCATGAGAGA
Organism: Eretmochelys imbricata; assembly: GCF_965152235.1. Classification (NCBI taxonomy): domain Eukaryota; kingdom Metazoa; phylum Chordata; order Testudines; family Cheloniidae; genus Eretmochelys; species Eretmochelys imbricata. Next base: position 43,575,232 of record NC_135583.1, on the reverse strand, counting down.
ACAGCTCCAGCTAGAGCCAAGCTTCTCTTAACCAGCCCTCACATTTAAATCTTGTGAATGTGAGTGGAACAGATGCATTCTTAGTTCCATAATCCACATCTGCTCCTTGGCTCTGCCTCTGTTAGCAGTGACTAGCTTACTGCTTGTGCTGAGCTCAGTATCTTGGGAGTAGAGGGACCCCTCCATCTCCTGATCTGCTCAAGCAAGATGTCCCAGCTCTCTCATTGGCCATAGTTCCGTTCCTCCCATACAAGGTAGAGCTACCAGCGCTTGGCAAGATACCTTGTTCATTAGCTAAGACTGAGCTTTTCACTTGACCTTAAGCACAACGGGACGTCGTCTCTCCTCCCATCGCTGCATGTTTGAACAACTTTGATTCCCAGCTGCTTGCTACAGGAGTGCAGGGAGCAGGAGAGAATGACATAGGAAGAGAGCCCAGGTTCGGCCACTAAACCCTGCCACTAGCTCTCCTCTGAGCCTGTGCTTCCTCACATTTCAGGGTGTCACCTTTAAACCATGGTTCTTATTTTTTTTAAATGTAATTGATCGTATAAGAAAATGATTCTACAAACCCGATCATTAGCGGAAGGGTGAGTGAGGACAAACACCAACCATTGTTCCCATAAAGCAGGGGTTCTTAAACTGGGGGTTGGGACCCCTCAGAGGGTCCTGAGGTTATTACATGGGGGGTCACGAGCTGTCAGCCTCCACCCCAAACCCCACTTTGCATCCAGCATTTATAATGGTGTTTAATATATAAAAAAGTTGTTTTTAATTTATAAGGGGGTCGCACTCAAAGGCTTGCTGTGTGAAAGGGGTCACCAGTACAAAAGTTTGAGAACCACTGCCATAAAGCAAAGTGACGTCACTCAGGCAGTAGAAGCTTCACAGCTTGTCTGGAGTGTGACCCTAATGATTAGCTGAGCGCTGCATGCCTGTGTGGAGCCTAGCAGAGCAGGAGCAGCAGCGGGGGAAGGGGTTTACATGTTCATTAGCACCTAGGATTGAGCCTGTGACCAATCCATGGGGAAATGGGATGAAGGCCTGGGAATGTAATGGATCACAGTGGCAACAAGAGAAGACCATCCTATTAAATACAGTTTCTATAACTCATCCCACTATGGTGGGACACTGTCCCCACCACCTTCACCACTTAGCTGAATGGCCAAAGTGAAGGTGCTCCAGGGCTCCCTACAGATTTGAACCTCAAGAGTGACAATGGCTAGGGTTGCCAATCCTCCAGGAATTAAAGATTAATTTTTAATTAAAGATTGTCATGTGAGAGAACCTCAAGGACTACATCCACCCAAAATCGGCATCCCTAACAATGGCTGCTTCAGCCCCAGGGGAATGTTGAGGCACTGTGTCGGCGGTGTTGCTTTTGGTTCCTGGTATGGGGAGTATGGTGCTCAGCTGAAGGGCTGGCAGCCTGGAGATAGATGGAGCAGGCCCTCTTGTGGGAATGGCTGGAGCCTGGCAGTATTTGATGGCAAAAGGCACATATCCCCCCCACTCCTTTTTTCCCTTCTGCTACATGTGGAGAGTTGGCCAGCTGGCTTGGCAGGCGGCCACATCCTTTGGGTGAGAGGGGCAGGAAGACCCATTTCTGGTGTAAGCTAGTGCTGTTGCTTTTTTCCTCCCCTTGTCTCTGCTTTTCCCCTGCACTGTTTCGCCAGTGTTCCCCTGCACTGTTTCTCTCCCTGTGATAGAGGCCCAACACAACTCAAGGGAACAAGAAATAGCCATGTCCTTGTCTGAGCAGAGCTCAGGGTGGACAGGCATTTACCTAAATTCTGTAGAGCATGTGTTCTCATGCTGGAGGGCATAACACCCCCTGGCCTTTGTTTATGGCTAGATGGGAGTATCTTGAAGCTTTTTGTTTTTGTTTTTTTTTTGGTTTATAACATGGGCTCAGTCTCCAGCTGATTGAGAGCCCTGCTGGAGCTGGGCCAAGCACTAGAAAAGACTCGGCACTGGCCCCCCAGGTGCTAGCTGAGCTAAGCTCAGACTTTCTGGCCCGTCTGCCTCTGCTACAAACTGAGTCAGCTAACTAGGGTCGGGCACTCCAGAGTGGTGGGCGGACAGGTCAGGCCTGGCTGAAGTGAAGGGGAGGCATGCCCCACAGCATTGTGTATTTCACTGAGTTGCTCCTCTTCTCCCAGGTGTGGTGCAGTTAATCCAGGGGTTACTGAATGCTCTGGCTCTTGTGTGTGCTCACTTCCTATTTTGTTCTTTATGGATTCAGTGCTGGCTTTACAGATGGTGGCTTCAATGATAATTGCTACTGACCCTTCAAGGGCCAAGCACTGGTGCAAATCCAGCAGCTGGATCAGCAGTTCACCATCCTCAGAGCTCTTCTTATATAGAGCGGCTTGACTTTCTTGTTGGAGAGCTGAGTACTAGCACTGGGGTTCCTTGTTGGAAGGTCCATGCCTCTGCAGGTTCTCTCGCTAGGAAGTGGCTGCTTCTGGAAGCCACGTGCAGGCTCCTGGCATGTTTGGCCTATGGCACAGTGGTAGGCATCTAGCTACACACAGCCCTACAAAGTAATGGCAAAGATCTTTGCAAAGGGAGAGAGGCTATATTGATTAAATGGACTGTGAGCTAGCAGGCACTGCTGGGGAGGCAGCCGCTGTTGGGAGACTCCTAGACATGTTATGAAATTAGCATGGTTCTCACTCCACAGTGTGATAGAAAAATGAACTTTTATCAGGATCTTCCAGAGCTCAATGGTGCAGCTAGTGCAGCAGTTGAGTATTCTTGGCACTGCTGGCCTCATAGTGAGGCAGAGCCAGGGTAACAAGCAGTCTTAGCCACTAGCAGTGGCACCTGCAGGCCAACTCTTTCTCTAGGTATAAAATTTCTAAGCAAAATGTTCTGGATAAGAGCGTGTTTTTCACTGACTTTTATTCTTTCATTCACAGGCTGCCAAAGTTAGTCTCTTTTTGATATAATGCAGGGAAGAACTAGATGATAAAATATTAGAGACCAATGAGAGTCCCATAAAGTAATTGGCCTGATGTATAACCTGGACTCTCACCAAATCTGTCTGAAGCAGCACTAACCCAAGCTTGCTCAGTCCTTTGATTCCCTTAGAAAAGCCAGATAGGTGCTGCAGGCAGTGAATCACTACGAATTCCAGCTAATGGTGTCAAGGGACTGTGGTGCACAGAGCTCTAAACAGCATCTGTCCAGAATAAGGGTCCTGTGGTGCTTTTCCAGAACTGTTAACTGTACTTGCCTGTTTTGAACCCCAGTGGGAAGGTACATTCCCCCTTGGTAAAGTCTCCCTATAGTTTCAGCTGAAGAAAGATATTATCAATTTCAAATTATCTAGCTCCAGACACATGGTGCGCATGCATAAGCCCCTCAGTGATATATAACAGGGACCATCACTTGAAGAAAAATAAGTTTATACGATGCAAGAGTACTACTATAACATTCTGTGCCAGATCACCAGCTGTCATTCTGCTGCCCCCTTTTACAAAGAGTTACTTTTTCTTATAGCACAGAGTCGTTCTGCTAGGAATGTATTGTGCAGAAGACTCCATTAGGAGAGTTGACCTATAAATGAATTCCTTCTAATCAGTGCAGAGCTTGTATTAACCCTTTGAGCCAGGCATTTATATTACCATGATAGAGAAGCCATGCCAGAGACAAGTTTGTTTCCATTTTAAGACCAATGTGTGATATAAATCTCTCTTCTGTCCCTGAGTAAATTTAGGCTGGAAATTAGGTTTCCAATCATCAGAGATGGGAGATTCTGGAAAAGCCTTGCAATAGGAGCAGTGAGAGCATAAAGGATTTTAAGATAGAACTTGATAAATTTACAAATAGGATTATATGGGGGTGTGGGGGTTCTGCGGTAGCAGGGGCCTGCACTCAGTGAGCCAGGGGGTCCCCTCCACTCCTATGCTCTATTTGTTTCATACTCTCTGAGGTGTTGGCAGGGGCACCTTTCTGTATAAAATGTGTCTGGTCTTGGTGTAGTCAGCAAAGTTAATCAGCGCAGATTGAGCAAGATATGAGACTTTGGAAAACAGAGTACAGCTATGAAAATTCTGCTGTCAGATCTCACAATAAAGCTTCCACGCTTTACAGTAAAGATATTAAATGCTGAGCTCTTCCTTGTATTCTTTATAAACAATTAAAGGTGAACTTTACTCTTTTAAAAAGTTTGACTTTTTTATGGAATATAATGGGGCAGTGGCTCTATGAAACCATGAACAACCTTCAAAATGAAATGTCATTTCATAGCAGCCCCTATGTATAGCATCCCCTTCATTAGCACTGACCACATGGAAAACATGCAGAACCAACATGACTGGCCAGGACTGCTTAAAAACCCTGCAGTGAATACAAGTGATGTTTAACCTCTAGTTTCAGAGTAGCAGCCGTGTTAGTCTGTATTCGCAAAAAGAAAAGGAGTACTTGTGGCACCTTAGAGACTAACCAATTTATCTGAGCATAAGCTTTCGTGAGCTACAGCTCACTTCATCGGATGCATAGAGTGGAAAGCTTATGCTCAAATAAATTTGTTAGTCTGTAAGGTGCCACAAGTACTCCTTTTAACCTCTAGTGTTTCTCTTATTTAATTGGCACCAGTCTACTCTAAAGCATCACACGAGATCACAAAGCGGGGGGTGGAGCCAGAGATATGGCAGTAAAAGAAAAAGATTCATAAAAGCCAATTATCAGCTGAAGTATACCTGGTTTTGCTTGGTAGTGCCCTCTTTTGGTACCTGTCACTCATCCGCTAGGTAAGTGGGAGGGGAAACAGTATTTATTTAGCAAATCCTTCTTTCAACTCACAAGGCAAGAGGTGAATTATCTGCCCTCCATTAGCCCAAAAATACAGGGAGAGGAAAACTCTATTCCTGCAACCTGCATAACCCTTAGCAGCCAAATCGGTAGTGTTACCCAGTGTATTCGCTGTGAAGTTCACGCTTATGCTCAAATAAATTTGTTAGTCTCTAAGGTGCCACAAGTCCTCCTTTTCTTTTTGCGAATACAGACTAACACGGCTGCTACTCTGAAACATGTCTAGGCACAGTGGCTTGTGTCAGTCCTAGCCACAGGCTAATGATTCTCCACTTACTATCTGCTGCAGATACCTCTGGAGAGCTGCACAACAAAGTACTTTTGAGGCAAAGCTACAGAACTCCTCTTCACATGAAGAAATTCCACCGTGAAGATTCTTTACAAGTACTTTATAAGGAGGAGGCCCTATTGGGTGGGAGTAGCCCACTCAGCCAGATGACTGAGTCCGTGTCTACGCTACCACTTATGTCAGCAAAACTTATGTTGCTCAAGGGTGAGAAAAAAAACCAACAGCCCCCTGAGCAGTATAAGTTCTGCCGGCATAAGTACTAGGGTACACAGTGTTATGTCGGCATAGGGTGTCTACACGAGAGATCTTACAGCGGTGCAACTGCATTGGTACAGCTGTGCCGCTGTAAGGTCACTAGTGTAAACATGGCCTGAGACCGTCCTGGATAAAGCTGGTCACAACTGTGCTCACATCATGGCATGATTGTGGCACTATGCAAGTTCTCTCCAGTGCATTAACATAAACAGAATATACGCCTAGATGAAAGTAAAAATCTTTATTGCTATGTCCGCTGAAAAGTTGATCAAAAATATTCTTCCTTTCTGAACTGTTCTGTATATCTTAGTAAAGAATCAATGGAATCACATTTTCACCCCAAGGCTCTTCCTCCTTTTGCTGTCACATACAGTGGGTGCAGTGCTGAAGGTGCATTCAGTATAACAATCTACTTCCACACACAATGAAAGAGGGGCATTGTTATAGCTGCACGCTAGAGTCAGGGACATAAAACAGTATATGCTTCATTTTAAAACAAAGGCATGGAAAATCGTTTTGCTGCAATTTCTCTTTAACATGCTCTAGCTCATGTGACAAGTTAAAAAAGTTAACACATTTCAAAAATATCAAAAATACACAAGTCTGAAGATTGCAATAGAACAGCGGACAATGATTGCACAAAAACTATGACGTGAACCCACTGCCTTAACGCCCTTTGGCATAAAACCTACATCCTTCAGGAGAGGTGGAGAAACTCCTGGGTTACGAGGACCATAGATGTGGCTGTATGTTCTGTAAACTAGAGAAAGGGTGGTAGATCTTAAGAGCAACCTATCCCCACGACAGAGAGAGTATCCTGAAGTGCTTGTCACTTTCTGGAATGAAATTAACCCTCGCCCCACAGTTTAGGAGTCAGCAGTTTCCATCAGGCAGCCTCAGCCTCACCTGCTCTAGGCAGCTGGGAGCAATTCGGAGGCTGCTAACTGGCCAAGATTTCTTATCCTCAATACTTTTTGCCTTGGAATTAGTTTGCTCTTATATCAGATATTTTGTTCATTAGTTCCTTCTACTGAGACCTTATTGAACAAGTAAAGCAGATAAGTTAGTGCCTTAGGAGTATCTGCTGCTGTTGAAAGTGCACACCAAGAAGGAGAGAAATACTTGAGACTTGACAGATGGAATAATACTAACCGGCAAACTGCAGCCCCTCACTGGGAAAACGACAGCTCCAACTTCTCTTCCATGGACAGTCTCTTTATTACATAGATGCTCTAGGACAGTGGTTCTCAACCTTTTCCATATTTTTATCACTAGAGGAAGGGGAGAGTGGCCACAACCCCCAGGTCAAGATTCCACTGCTGCACGCCTGAAGAGATGACAGCAACTGTGCAACGGCCTGAGATCATCATCAGGAAAAAGAAGAGGCTATGGAGAACTCTGGTCAGATAGAAATTGAAATAAGCATGGGAAACTCCTCTTTCTTTGTACTTCACCTCACCCTCAGCTGAGAACCCATCACTAGGGCTGCCCCCACCAGCCCAGCTTGTCCCCACATGGGTGACAGGGTTCCTAGGAGCTTGAAAATATAAGAAAACAAGAAGTAAGTTGGGAAAGACAAGGAAGAAGCTTGCTGCCCCATGGAAAGCAGGAAATCAAGAGGCCAGGAAGAGGGGGAAGCTCAGACTCTGCAGCCTGGAGTGAAACACTCTTCTCATAAGACGTGCATTAGAGCAATGTATCAGAGCAAGAGGAAGCCCTCTGTTCTGATTGGCGTCTATGATAACATGCCATGTTGTACAAGGACGCCACCACTAACCAATGAGTGTACAGGATTTGGAGGGAGGGACCTGGTCACATTAAAACCTCTTTCTGCTCCAAATACATAGGATTAGAGAAAATGCTAAGTGATGATCACTGTACACAATTAGCCTTTACTTCAGCAGCTCCACCCCACAGCTTCCAGGGGGCTGTAGGGAATGGAGGCTCTGTATCTATACACTCCATCTGAACTGTCTGTTTTGCTTTTTCCTGCACTTTTTCCACTGAGCCATACAGAGCTGATAAAATCAGTCCTCTCAATGACAGCTGCAACACTCCCTCACAGCCCAGGTTAGTTGGAGCCCAGATATCATGTTCAGAATCTAATTACTAGTCGGAGACACATGCTGGATTTTCCACATCAATGCAAGGATTCCAATACAGAACCTTATTTGTAATAACACATACTAGTGTACTAGTGCAAGGATTTGATTCACATTCTTACTCAGGAAGAGGGGCACATTTTCATGTCAGTGCATTAGTCCAAGACTGTACAAGAGGCTGCACTGCAGCTCTTCTGTAGTGCTTCTGAGACTACTGGGCTAGCTCAGAAGTTTGTTAAAATTATCAGCAGTGAAAGAATTAAAGGGGACCTGCAATTTTTGCTTCTTTTAAGGAAGAGAACCTGAAAGGTTTTTTTGTTTTGTTTTTTAAATAATTTTTTTGGTCTTCCTCTTTTCACTGTAGACTCCTTGGATAACTCAGAGACAGTGTGGGAGCGCTCTTGTCCCTTAATTCTCTCTAGGTTGATAGAACTAGCAGAGGTTTCGAATCTTTAACAAAAAGGTTTTCTCCCAACTTCTAAGTTAAAATAGGTGTTAACAAAACTCGAAGGGTGTGAGACCATCCTATGGGAAAGAGGCGATTTTCTATGACATTAGCTAACGTGGTAATTAAACATGATGAAATCCTAGGGCTTGTACGCCCTAGTACTTATGTTAGTATGACTTATGTCACTCAGGGGTGTGAAAAAGCCACCCCCCCGAGCGATGTAAGTTGCACCGACCTAAGCGCCAGTGCGGACAGTGCTGTGTTGGCGGATTTATTATGCCGACAGCAGAGCTCTCTTCCATCGGCATTGAGTGTCTCTGGTAGCTGCACTATGGTACCGACTCTAGTGCGGAATAGCCCCTTATGTGGATCAGGCAGTTCTTTCCACGCACGTTAGCAGGGCTAGGATGTTGGCTACCATGTGGTAAAAAGACATATTTTTCCCCTAGTGAAGACAAAGCCAAGGAGTTTTACGTTCTGAATAATAGCTATTTCCCCGCTATCACGTTTTCTCACAGGATCTATGATGTCAGAATCCCACTAGTTCTCTAATTGTACATTGAGTATTCCAGGTCAGACAAGACCTGACTTTCTGATATAAAAGAGAAGCAAAAACCAAACACACCAGACAAAATAATACTCACCCCAAAAGCCCAGAACTCTTTTGGAAAAACCTTTCAGACTTTCTTCCTAGACATAATAAATAAGTAAAATAACACTAGCACTAGTCCCAAATAATGTCATAATGAGGCTATCAGTGTTGTCATACCACTGAGGGTATGTCTACACTGCAATTAAACACTTGGGGCTGGCCTGTATAGAGCTGACTCAGGCTTATAGGGCTCGGGGCTGTTTAATTGCAGTGTACATGTTTGCGCTCGGGCAGGATCCCAGGCTCTGGGAGCCTCCCTCCTTGTGGGGTCCCCAAGCCTGAATGTCTACACTGCAAATAAATAGCTCTGGAGCCCAAACCAGCTGACACAGGCCAGCTACAGATGTTTAATTGTAGTGTAGACATACCCTGAGATTACTGAGGCAGCTCCCACCTCAGAGCTATTGTTCCCAACTCCTGGGCCGCAGACTCAGGAAGATGATCTGCCTGGATCACAGATGGAAGGTTGTCTTTGCAACCCTTTTGTAAAGACGAATGCTTAAATCCTGGAAAAACAGCCAGAAAAGTGCTAGCAGGGCACCACGCTGCATACTGGCCCATCCAGGCCCTGAAGGTGGAAGCTGGAACACATTTGCTGACTGGATGCTGGGCAGCTCACTGCTACTCTCCAGAGTTGTTCTAAAATCCTTTTTTCCTCAAGTGTGCTGATAAAAATGTTTGTATTTGGCAAAAGTTCCATTTTCCATCTTGAGTTTAGAACTAAGCAGAAACCACACAGCTTCATCTTGTTCACTTCCTGGTCTGAGCACTTGCAGCTGGAGCATGGGCAGTCCTGGACACTGATTCTGCTTTCTGCTTCTGCAGAGACAGGCAAGGGTGCTTTTGCTGCTACAGTGTAAGAGGTTCATATTTCGCCATGTGTATTAGAGGGAGTGCTTGTGAAATGAACCATCAGAGACCTTCTTGGCACATGCAGAGCACTCTAGGCTGCTCATTAGCCTTTACTGCTACAAACAAAACACCCCGATGGACAAGATGAAGTCCCCCCGCTCACACTTCTTAGCTTCTGCCAGCTGAGGGCACCACAAAGAGCACAGACTCTGTGCTTTGCAGTGGATTCTGACTTCATCCCATGTCTGGCGGATATGGAAGGTTCTGCCTTGAAGTGCACACCAGGGGGGTGGCCAACCCCCTATCCCCTATGGTTGTACACACTAGCCCCATCCCTACCCACGATCATATTTGTTATGGGGACAGCCAAACCCCTCCTGGAACTTCTCCATGCCTCATGGTCATATCTGTCATTGGGGCACCCAACCCTCATGTCCCAGCTGTATCCTTCAGGTTGGAAGGAAGCCCCTGGATAACCTCATAACAAGTGGTGACAGAACTACCTCAGCTACCCCAGGGCCCCTGGTGTACCTATCAGGAGGGCACCAATTCCCATTTGGAGGAATCCCCCCATCATATCCATTGTGAGGTTACGGAAGCCCCTCTCCCTACATAGTAAAGTGCTGGGCAGATGGGGAGCAAAATGGCTCGAGTGCAGTCAATGAAAGTGCTTGCGATGCATATAAGAATCAATTCTCTGACTGGTTCTGTGTCTCTAGTAAGCTTCATTGTGACCAGCTGTATTCTCTGAATAGTGAAGCCAAGTGACCAGTCCCATCATGATGGCTGAATCAGATACTTCACAGAACTCTGGATGCTGTGCATAACAACAGCTGCCTCCTCAGCTCCCACACAGAAACCAGCCCACTGCCTGGCAAATCCTCAGGAGGGCAAGGGTTAATGGCAGGTGGTGGGACCACACATAGGGAAGTCTGCCTTCTCAAATGCCAGACAATCCCCAGCATGGAGCTTGGCTGCTGGCCTGAGTACCCTGGGCTCACAGAACAGCAGGGATGCTGCCTCAAGAAGCTGGCAGCCCTGAGTTTAAAGCTCCAGGCTCATCCTCCACTCCAATAAGGAGGGAGCTGATGTCTGTTCCTTTCCTTGCAGATGCCAACTCCTCTGCCCCGATGGGGTTACAAAGCTGTGTCAAACTCATCTGGAGGAGCCACTGCAGCCTTCTCATTGGGCTCCTGCTCCGCACCACTCCCATGGTGCTGCTTAATTTGTTCCTTCACTTCCTCTTCCAGGTCAGGAGGCACAACAAATTGATCCTCTGGCTCCAGCTGGGTGGGAGCAGCAAAATAACCTGTTTTCTTCTTCGGCACCTCTGTGGCTACCTCAATAAGGTTGAGGCTCTCTTCCAGGGGCACTATGGAGCCATTGGAAAGCTTCTTCCCATAGAGACAGCATGTAGAAGGAGACTTCTGCAACTCGCACCTCTCCTTGGTTCCTGCCAGGAGGATGTTGCTGTTCACACTGTTCTGTCTCTGAATCCTGAAGAAGAACCCCACAGAGTCATCCTCTGAGCCAGCAGCAGGAGATCCCTCCTCAGCACCAGGAGGCCGAGGCTCCAGGCTTTTTCCTTTACAGCAGTGGATGTCCACTTCCACCTCCACTTTGCTGCCATTGGTCATCACACCCTCCACAGGCTGCTCATCGTCGCTGTCCAGACCATTGTCAGAATGATTACTAGAGAACGTGGCACAGGAAGGTTGGCGCTGAAAAATGCTGGATGGGGGCACAGGATGGAGGCTGCAGCGTCGCTCGGGTCGAGGCACCAACCCTGCATCCAGACCAGCTCCACTGTGTTCATCTGACGCAGTGGAGCCCACCTCACTGCTAGCTTCTGAGGCTGACAGCTCACTGCTGAACTCTGAGGCAATTCCACTACCTGAGGAAGGCGTTGTTGGTTTGGCAGTGGAAATAACGCCCCCAGGGCCCGGCAAGGTGAGGCCGTGCATCTCACATGTGCAGCTGTCCTCACCAATGTTCAAACACACCACCATTGCTCCCACATTGTCTTGGCAGCCATAGCTTTGGGCTAAAGTGCAGACCTTCTTTGCAGCAGCTAGTGGGTCATGCAGGTGGCGTACAGCCGTGACAGCCTCTGTATAAGAGAGGTGTTCCCAGAGGGCTTTATTCCCCAGTAGGAGCAGCTCATCCTGCACAGTCAGGGGAATGGAGTAGACGTGAGGCTTGGGCAGGATCCAAGGATGTAAGTACGTGCAGCCTAGCATCCGAGTACAGCAGGTTACACCATTAACCTTGTTGTCCTGCAGTCAAAGAGAAGGCAAAGTCTGAGCATTTAGCATACAAAGACCATTCTGAGCACATTCTCTCTCTGCCTATACACTGGCCTAGAGCCCTCAAGGAGGTGGACATGTCTTCTCTCTCACAATGCGATTAGTCCATTACTAGACAGAAATGGTAGAACTATCAATAATAAAGCAGAAAAGGCAGAATTGTTCAATAAATATTTCTATTCTATATTTAGGAAAATGCCAGATGATGTAGTCATATATGATGATGATATACTTCCAATTCCAGCATAACTAAGGAGGATGTTAAACACCCAGCAAGCTATTATAGTTAGACATTTTTAAGTCAGCAGATCTGGATAACTTGCATTCAAGAGTTTTAAAAGAGCTGGCCAAGGAGCTTTGTGGCACATTGGGGAAGTTTCAGAGGACTGGAAGAAAGCTAATCTTGTGCCAATAGTTAAAAAGCATAAAAGGGATTACCTGGGTAATTATAGGCCTGTCAGTCTGCCATCAGTCTCAGGCAAAATAACAGAATGGCTGCAAGGAAACTTGTTTAATAAAGAACTAAAGGAGGGTAATAAAGTTAATGCCAATCAACACAGGTTTATGGAAAATAGATGATGTCAAATTAACAATCTCTTTTTTTAATGAGATTAAAGTTTGGTTGATAAAAGCAATAGCGTAGATGTGGGGACCAGTCTACAAAAACATTTAGTTTATGGCAAACTGGGGTGTGAATCTACCCCATGCTAGCCTGCCACTCGCTCACTGTCTGTGTGGCCTTTGCTGATGCGCATTAAATCTAGTTCTCTTTGAAAAAGGACTAGATCAAAGCACATTAATGAACTGTTATTGTGCATCACCACGGTGCACAGGGACAGTTAGAGTGCAGCAAGCTAGTGCAGGGGTAGTTTAACACCACTTTTTCACAGAAGCTAGGTACTTACTTATGCAGTACCTGTAATTTTTAAGATGTGTTGTGCACATATACATTCCACTGCAAATGTACGTGTCCCAATGCACTTGAGCTGGAGACTTTTGCCAGCAGTAGCACTAGGTGGTGCATGTGCTCCCGTTCTGCTCAGGTTCCCAGATGAAACCATAAAAGGGGCACATCCACCACCTCCCTCTCCGTTCCTTCACACTGCTGTATGTAATGTCCGAAGTGAGGGGTACTAGAACAACTTTTATAGTGGGGGTGCTGAGAGCCATTGAACCAAACTGTAAACCCTATATATAATGGAAACCATTTCAAACCGGGGGTATGGCAGCACCCCCAGCACCCAGTAGTTCGGCACCTATGTGTGAAGTAGACGGAAAAGTGGGAGAGTCATGGAATATATATCTGCACAACATATGTCAAAGAAGAGGAAGTTACTCACCTTGTGCAGTAACAACGGTTCTTCAAGACTTGTGTCTCTATGGGTGCTCCCCTGTAGGTGTGTGTGCACCCCCATGCTGTTGATTGGAGAATTTCAATAGCAATCTGTCCCGCCTGTGCAGCTCCCTGCCTACCACAAGGCTAGCTAGTGTGCAGAGGCATTTCTCCCTCAGTTCCTTCTCTACCCCAGAGCCAACCAGTGGAAACTCCAAAGTAGAGGGGAGGAGGGAGGTTTGTGGAGCACCCATAGGGACACACATCTTGAAGAACCATCGTTATTGCACAAAGTAACTTCCTCTTCTTCTTCTTCAAGTAGTGTTGCTATGGATGCTCCACTGTACGTGACTCCTGAGCAGTACACACTGTTGGAACCTGGGACTTCGGAGTCTGATACAAATGATGGTACAGAAGCCCCGAATTGGGCGTCTGAAGCTGAATCACTCAGAATGGCATAGTGTTCTGCAAAGGTATGTGCAGAGGCCCATGTAGCTGCTCTGCATATCCCTGATATGGTGATACCTTTAGAGAAGGCGATTGATGAGGAGACCACCCTTGTGGAATGCGTGCGTATTGAAGATGGGGGTGTTACCGCCTGTAATTGGTAGCAGAGTTTATTACAGCCAGAGACCTTCTTGGATAGTCTCTGAGCTGAGATTGCCGCATTCTTTGACCTAACCGCAACTGAAAGGAAGAGCCTCAGAGATTTTCGGAAGGCCTTTATATTGTGTAAGTAGAAGGCCAAAGCTCTGTCACATTGAGTGTATGCAGGATGGCCTCTCTATTGTCCGTATGAGGCTTTTGGATAGAATGTTGGGAGTTGAATGAGTTCATTCATGTGAAGTGCAGAAGTTACTTTGGGAGTGAACTTCGCGTGTGGTCTGAGTGTGACCTTGTCCGGGAAGAACACTGTAAACAGGAGGTGTGCCATCAAAACTGCTATCTCCCCCATCCTTCATGGAAAGGTGAGTTAATGAACAAGTGGCCATGGGTTTGAATGGCGGTCTAGTCAGTTCCTTTAGTGCTAGTTTGAGATCCCATTGAGGAGTAGGGGTCCTGGATTGTGGGAAGAGGTTTGCTATACCTTTTAGAAATCTCTTATTAATCGGCTGAGAGAAGATTGAGTAGCCTTCTACCCTGCTGGTGGAAGGCTGCAATTGTTGCCAAGTGAACATTCAGCGAGCTAATAGAGAGACCCGATTTCTTTAAGGGTAACAGAGAATCCAGGATGACCCGCAAGGTGGCTGAATTAGGGGTGACATCCTTGGATTGGCACCATATCCAGAATCCCTTCCATTTCTGCAGGTAGATGCGACGAGTAGCACCCTTCCTACTGTGGATTAGTACCTCCTGTGCCTCCTCTGAGCAGGATGTCTCTATGTGCTGGAACCATGAAGGAGCCATGCTTTGAGATGTAGGACACATGGACTGGGATGAAGGGTGCAACCCTCATTCTGTGACAGACTATAGGGAATGATCGGTAGGGTCATCGGTGGACACAACACCAGCTGGGACAGGGAAGGGTATCGTGTCTGTCTGGGCCAGGTGGGGGCAATCTGAATGTTTGCTTTTTCCTTTTTTATTTTCAATAGCACCTTTAGCAATAGAGGGAATGGAGGAAATTCCTAAAGAAGGCACTTGTTTCAAGGGATGAGGAGAGCGTCTCCCTTGGAGCGTCGTCTGATCCCTGCTCTGGAGCAGTAAGGCAGACATTTCTTGTTCTGGTAGATAGCGAACAAGTCTATCTGTGGCAACCCCCATTGCTGGAATATATCATGTAAAATGGTTGGCTCTATTTCCTATTCATGGTCACGCAGGAACTTGCAGTTGAGGCTGTCAGCCGTTGTGTTGTATATTCCCGGTAGGTAGGCTGCTGCTATTAGGATGTTGTGGGAGATGCACCAATTCCATAGCTTCAGAGCTTCTGTGCACAAAGAATGAGATCTGGTGCCTCCTTGATGGTTTATGTAGTACATACAGGCCACGTTGTCTGTTATGACCTTCATGTGCATTTTCTTCATCAGTGTGAGGAAGTGAGCACATGCATTTCAAACCGCTCTGAGCTCCAGCAGGTTGATGTGGAGACATATCTCTGACAGGAAGCATTTGCCATGAACAGTGCGACCACTGAGATGTGCTTCTGTCAGGGTTCCCTCCCCACTCTGAACTCTAGAATATGAGAGACCCCCCTAAGCTTATTTCTACCAGCTTAGGTTAAAAACTCCCCAAGGCACAAATTCTCCCTTGTACCTTGGATTAGGTAACACTGCTACCACCAAGTGATTTTGACAAACTCAGGGAAAGGACCACTTGGAGTTCCTACTGCCCCCTAATATCCCCCCAAGCCTCCACACCTCCTTTCCTGGGGAGGCTTGAGAATAAACAAGATGAACACAGACCAACCTTGGGTTTTTTTAGGACACTAAAAAAACCCCAATCAGATTCTAAAAGAAACAGAACTTTATTATAAAGAAAAAAGGTAAAAGAAACATGTCTGTAAAATTAGAATGGAAGATAATCTTACAGGGCAATCAGATTCAAAAACACAGAGGATTTCCCTCTGGGCCAAACTTTAAAGTTACAAAAAGAAAACCAGGAATACACCTTCCTCTCAGCACAGAGAAAATCACAAACCAAAACAAAAATAAGCTAACGCATTCCCTTGCTAGTACTTACTAATTCTAATTGAGTTGGATTGCTTGCTTCCTTGATCTGTGTCTGGCAAGCACACAGAACAGACAGACAAAACCTTCCCCTCCCCCCCCAGATTTGAAAGTATCTTGTCCCCTCATTGGTCCTTTTGGTCAGGTGCCAGCCAGGTTACCTGAGCTTCTTAACCCTTTACAGGTAAAAGGATTTTGTGCCTCTGGCCAGGAGGGATTTTATAGTACTGTATACAGGAAGGTTGTTACCCTTCCCTTTATATTTATGACAGCTCCCTAGCCTATGAGGGATGCATCAGTGGTCAGAAGAAGGGATGGGGAAAACTGACCGAATGGGATCCCCATGCGAACATTCATTGGGTCCTTCCACCAGTTCAAGGATTGCTTGACTATGATGGGCACTGACAGGAGCTTGATTATATTGTCTTTCTTTGGTCTGTATACCAAGCCCAACCATGCTTGGAGGCCTCTCATGCATAGTCTGGCATGAGCAATGATTGATGTGCCCATGGCCATGTGCCCCAGAAACTATCTGGCCAAGATTTGAGGGCTGGATTGTATTGTCTCTATCAAAGAGGAGAGACTGAGAAATCTGTGATATGGTAGGAGCGCCCTCGCCTGAATGGAGTCAAGGTCGGCTCCTATAAACACTAGATTTTGAACCAGTGTTATGGACAATTTTTGTTCGTTGATTTGTAGGCCCAGTCTCAGAAATAAGTCTTGTGTGGTCTGAATGACTCACTGGGCCTCTGCAAAGGACCGTGTCCTGAGAAGGCAATCGTCCAGGTATGGAAAAATCATGATACCCTGAGACCGTAGATGGGCTGCCACTACCGAAAGGACCTTGGATAACACACTGGGGGCCAATGAAAGGCTGAAAAGGAGTACTCTGTACTGGTAGCAGTCTTGACCTAGCGTGACCCTGAGGTAACTCCTGTGTTTTGGTATGATAGAGATGTGAAAATATGCATCTTGAAGATTGAGGGCCGAGAACAAGTCCCCTTTTTCTAGCGCTGGGATAATCGTTGACAGCATAACAATCTTGAATTTCTGCACCTTGACATACCTATTGAGTGCTTTGAGGTCCAGTATAGGTCTCCAACCTCCCTTTTTCTTTGGCATCAGGAAGTAACGAGAGTAGAAGCCTTTGTCCTTGAGATGTGTGGGTACCGGCTCTATAGCTCCTACGTTGAGGAGATGATTCACCTCTTGGTGTAGTAGACTCTCATGAGAAGCGTCCCTGAAGAGGGATGGGGAAGGATGTTTGGGAGGGGGAAGGGAGGAGAAGTGGATGTCATATCCACCCACTTGGACAATTTCCAGCACCCACTTGTTGGAGGTTATCTGTTCCCCGGTACTGCGGATAGGAGAAAGGCAGTCTCCGAAAGGAAATGTGGGGTTTCCCAAGGTGAGATTGTAAGGAGAATGTTCTATTGGCACCTCGACCAACCCATAAAAAGTGTCACTTCGAAGTTGAGGGCTGAGACAAGGGTGGCTGTGGCCCTGATTGTTTGCGCTTACAGAATTTCAATTTCTTTCTCTATGGCTTGTACAATCTCCGCAATAAATATTGAGGCACATACTGCAATGATCTCAGCTTGACCTATGGCTGAGGACTGTATTTTCTTTTGTAAGCCAGCCTGTATATCCCCAAGGATCTCAGAGTCACTCGAGAATCCTTTACCATGTGGAAGGATGCATCTGCCTTCTCGGTGAATAGTTTTGTTCTCTTGAAGGGGAGGTTCTCTACTATTGTCTGGACCTCCTTCGGGAAGCTGGACAAATGGAGCCATGAGGCTCTCCTCATAGCCATAGCGGGGGAGATTGAATGCGCTGCTGTGTTGGCCGTGTCCAACGCGCACTGCAGAGACATTTTCGCCACTAGCTGGCCTTTGTTAATGACAGCCATGAATTGGTCTTTGTATGTATCTGGGAGCTGCTCAATAACGTTTAATTTTATATAGTTCTGATAACCATATTTGGCTAGTAAAGCCTGATAGTTTGGCTCCCCAAATCTGGAGGGTGGCTTTTCTGCCAAACAGGTCCAAGCACGTCCAGTCTTGGTCGTACAGGGTAGATTTAAACTGGTATTGGCAACCACTCGAATTGACCACGTCCACTATGATGGAATTTGGAGGCCGATGGGTGAATCACTCCTAGTAGGGTCTAAGAGCGCCTTGTTAACTGGGAAAGCTACCCTGGCAGAGGTGGAAGAATGTGAAAGATGTCCACCAGCTTGATGAGGTTCATACACCTCATATAGTTGCACTTGTAGGGCCTCAGCCACTCTTTGAGTTAGGTCCTGGAATGACACAGTCATCTGCCAGAGATGGCAGGGGAGGCATCACCAACTCGTCAGGTGAGGATGATGAAAGGTGGATTTGAGGAGCCTCTTGCTTTTCCGCCTCCGCTTCCCATTCTTCCTCCAAGAATTCTGGAGGGTCGGGTGCCCTTGACATTGTCGCTGAAGTGGGACTTCTCTGTGCCTGCTGGTAAATCACGCTAGGTGCCTGTTAGGCTTGTTGTCTCTGGGCCTAGCAGGGATCCCAGTTTGGCTACTGAGGGTAGGGAGCTGGTGGCTGGAACCATGGTTGCCCATACCAAGGAAGTTGAGGGCCAGGGGGGTACCTCTGGTGGGACTGGGGTCCGCGTGGTGACAATGGGTGAGAACCCAACTCCTCCGGCTAGCTATCTGACTCTGAATGGGAAAGTGGTGGTGCATGGCATGGAGATGCAGATGCCAATGCGTCCACTGCTCCTGGCTAGCTTGGTAATGAGGCTCTGATACTGAGAAGGGTGCATCGGATGCTGAGAGGTCTGATGCACACCTGTAGTCCACTGGTGCGGACAGTACTGGTATCAGTGCTGAAGGCAGCCAGTGCTGAGGAGCTTGCACTGAGGGAGTTGGAGACATGGACCTGGTTGTATGGTCCGTCGGCGCCACGTGCACTGAGGTCAGCATCAGTACTTGTGATCTCAATGATGTAGCCTTCCCTGGCGTGGACTGTCTGTTTGTCACACCCTCGCAGTACCAGTATTTCTCTGCCCATGCCCATTGGGCCTCTGTCAACTTGGTACTATGTGTGCCTTGAGTACTGACTCTAGGCAGCTTTGATGCCATTGGTACTGAAGAGACTGATAAAGCTGGAGAACGCTTCTGTCTCGAATTGGGCTCACTACAGGGACTCACAGACCTCTTCTTATGGGTCTTTAGCGAGTGGCTCGATTCCTTAAAATCACCTGCCCTCAGCATAGAAGGTTGCGGTGATGTCTCACTCTGAGATTCTGGAGGCTGAAGGGCTGACATTATGAGCAGGAGTTTTAGGCCTAGTCTACACTAGGACTTGAGGTCGAATTTAGCAGCGTTAAATCGATTTAACCCTGCACCCGTCCACATGGCGAAGCCCTTTTTTTCGACTTAAAGGGCTCTTAAAATTGATTTCTTTACTCCACCCCCGACAAGGGGATTAGCGCTGAAATCGGCCTTGCTGGGTCGAATTTGGGGTAGTGTGGACGCAATTCGACAGTATTGGCCTCCGGGAGCTATCCCAGAGTACTCCATTGTGACCACTCTGGACAGCACTCTCAACTCAGATGCACTGGCCAAGTAGACAGGAAAAGGCCCAAGAACTTCTGAATCTCATTTCCTGTTTGGCCAGTGTGGCAAGCTGCAGGTGAGTGCAGAGCTCATCAGCAGAGGTGACCATGCAGAGCTCATCAGCAGAGGTGACCATGATGGAAGTCCCAGAATCACAAAAGAGTTCCAGCATGGACCGAAATGGAGGTACGGGATCTGATCGCTGTATGGGGAGAGGAATCTGTGCTATCAGAACTCTGTTCCAGTTTTTGAAATGCCAAAACATTTGTCAAAATCTCCCAGCGCATGAAGGACAGAGGCCATAACAGGGACCCAAAGCAGTGCCGCATGAAACTTAAGGAGCTGAGGCAAGCCTACCAGAAAACCAGAGAGGCAAACGGCTGCTCCGGGTCAGAGTCCCAAGCATGCCGCTTCTATGATGAGCTGCATGCCATTTTAGGGGGTTCAGCCACCACTACCCCAACCCTGTGCTTTGACACCGTCAATGGAGTGGGAGGCAACACAGAAGCAAGTTTTGGGGACAAGGAAGATGATGAGGAGGAGGTTGAAGATAGCTCACAGCAAGCAAGAGGAGAAACCGGTTTTCCCGACAGCCAGGAACAGTTTCTCACCCTAGACCTGGAGCCAGTACCCCCCGAACCCACCGAAGGCTGCCTCCCAGACCCGCCAGGTGGAGAAGGGACCTCTGGTGAGTGTACCTTTTTAAACAGTATACATGGTTTAAAAGCAAGCATGTTTAATGATTAATTTGCCCTGGCCTTTGCGGCCAGTACAGCTACTGGAAAAGTCTGTTAACGTGTCTGGGGATGGAGCGGAAATCCTCCAGGGACATCTCCATAAAGCTCTCCTAGATGTACTCTCAAAGCCTTTGCAAAAGTTTTCTGGGGAGGGCAGACTTATTCCATCCACCATGGTAGGACACTTTACCATGCCAGGCCAGTAGCATGTAGTCGGGAATCATTGCAGAACAAAGCATTGCAGCATATGTTTGCTGGCATTCAAATATCCGTTCTTTATCTCTCTGTGTTTTCCACAGGTGAGTGATATCATTCATGGTCACCTGGTTGAAATAGGGTGCTTTTCTTAAGGGGACATTCAAAGGTGCCCGTTCCTGCTGGGGTGTTTGCCTGTGGCTGAACAGAAATGTTCCCCACTGTTAGCCACGCGGTGGGGGGGATGGGTTAGCCACGCAGTGGGGGGAGGCAAAATGTGACCTTGTAATGAAAGCACATGTGCTATGTATGTAATGTTAACAGCAAGTTTACCGTGAAAAAGTGTACCCATTGTTCTATAAAATGTGTCTTTTTAAATACCACTGTCCCGTTTTTTTTCTCCACCAGCTGCATGTGTTTCAAGGATCACAGGATCTTCTCCTTCCCAGAGGCTAGTGAAGATTAGAAGGCAAAAAAAATGCAGTCACGATGAAATGTTCTCTGAGCTCATGCTGTCCTCCCACACTGACAGAGCACAGACCAATGCAAGGAGGCAGACAATGTCAGAGTGCAGGAAAGCACAACATGAACGCGAGGAGAGGTGGCGGGCTGAAGAGAGGGCTGAAGATGATAGGTGGCGGCAGCCTTCTGTCATCAGGTGATGACAGAAGGCAGGATTCAATGCTGAGGCTGCTGGAGGATCAAACTAATGTGCTCCAGGGTATGGCTGAGCTGCAGGAAAGGCAGCTGGAGCACAGACCGCCGCTACAGCCCCTGTGTAACCAACCGCCCTCCTCCCCAGGTTCCATAGCCTCCTCACCCAGACGCCCAAGAATGCGGTGAGGGGACTCCGGACACCCAGCCACTCCACCCCAGAGGATTGCCCAAGCAACAGAAGGCTGGCATTCAATAAGCTTTAAATTTTTTAAGTTTTTAAGTTTTAAAGTGCAGTGTGGCCTTGTCCTTCCCTCCTCCCCCACCCCTCCCAGGCTACCTTGGCAGTTATCCCCCTGTTTGTGTGATGAATTAATAAAGAATGCATGAATGTGAAGCAATAATGACTTTATTGCCTCTGCAAGCGGTGATCGAAGGGGGGCGGGGAGGGTGGTTAGCTTACAGGGAAGTAGAGTGAACCAAGGGGCAGGGGGAGTTTCATCAAGGAGAAACAAACAGAACTTTTCACACCGTAGCCTGGCCAGTCATGAAACTGGTTTTCAAAGATTCTCTGATGCGCAGCGCGCCCTCTTGTGCTCTTCTAACTGCCCTGGTGTCTAGCTGCGCGTAACCAGCGGCCAGGCAATTTGCCTCAACCTCCCATCCTGCCATAAACGTCTCCCCTTTACTCTCACAGAGATTGTGGAGTGCACAGCAAGCAGTAATAACAATGGAAATATTGGTTTTGCTGAGGTCTAAGCGAGTCAGTAAACTGCGCCAGCGCGCTTTTAAACGTCCAAATGCACATTCTACCACCATTCTGCATTTGCTCAGCCTGTAGTTAAACAGCTCCTGACTACTGTCCAGGCTGCCTGTGTATGGCTTCATGAGCCATGACATTAAGGGGTAGGATAACTGTAGGCATAACTATAGGCATTTCAACATCCCCAGCAGTTATTTTCTGGTCTGGGAAGTAAATCCCTTCCTGCAGCTTTTGAAACAGACCAGAGTTCCTGAAGATGCGAGCGTCATGTACCTTTCCCGGCCATCACATGTTGATGTTGGTGAAACGTCTCTTGTGATCCACCAGTGCTTGAAGCACTACTGAAAAGTACTCCTTGCGGTTTATGTACTCACTGGCTTGGTGCTCCGGTGCCAAGATAGGGATATGGGTTCCGTCTATGTGGCCCCACCACAGTTAGGGAATCCCATTGCCGCAAAGCCATCCACTATGACCTGCACATTTCCCAGAGTCACTACCCTTGATAGCAGCAGATCTTTGATTGCGTTGGCTACTTGCATCACAGCAGCCCGCACAGTAGATTTGCCCACTCCAAATTGATTCCCGACTGACTGGTAGCTGTCTGGCGTTGCAAGCTTCCACAGGGCTATTGCCACTTGCTTCTCAACTGTGAGAGCTGCTCTCATCTTGGTATTCTGGTGCTTCAGGGCAGGGGAAAGCAAATCACGAAGTTCCATGAAAGCACCCTTACACATGCGAAAGTTTTGAAGCCACTGGGAATCATCCCAGACCTGCAACGCTATGCGGTCCCACCAGTCTGTGCTTGTTTCCCGGGGCCAGAATCAGCGTTCCACGGCATGAACCTGCCCCATTAGCACCATGATGCCCACATTGCCAGGGCCCGTGCTTTGAGAGTAGTCTGTGTCCATGTCCTCATCACTCTCATCACCACGCTGACGTCGCCTACTAGCCTGGTTTCGCTTTGGCAGGTTCTGGTGCTGCATATACTGCTGGATAATGCACGTGGTATTTAATGTGCTCATAATTGCCAAAGTGATCTGAGCGGGCACATGCTTGCCATGGTATGACGTCTGCATGGAAAAAAGGCGTGGAACGATGGTCTGCCATTGCTCTGATGGAGGGAGGGGCGACTGACGACATGGCTTACAGGGTTGGCTTACAGGGAATTAAAATCAGCAAAGGGGGTGGCTTTACATCAAGGAGAAACAAAAACAACTGTCACACAGAATGGACCCCTCAAGGATTGAACTCAAAACCTGGGGTTTAGCAGGCCAATGCTCAACCCACTGAACTATCCCTCCCCCCGGTATTTCAGGCAGGACTGAATCTCCATTAACTTTTCAAGGTGCCCCTGACAGACCTCATAGAAATGATTGTCGACCGTTGATTTCACGGAGGGAGGGAGGGGGGAGCAAATGAATACAAAACAAATCTGGTCTATTTCTTGTTTTGATCCACTCCATCTATCTTTTACATCTTAGGCTGGCAGCAGATGGTGCAGCAGGACTGCTAGTCATCCTCATCTCTTGGCTGCTCGGCAGAAGACAACGCAATAGGACTGCCGGCAGGACTAAAGAGAATGACCTGGTCGAGTCACTCCTATTTATGTCCCTGTTCCCAATTCTGCCCAAGCGCTCCTGACCGACCTCACTGAGGTGGCCAAGAGCACCTAGAACATGATGACGATGGTTATCAGGCCTATTGCACCGTCTGCTGCCACAAGGCAATGAGCTGTTGCTTTGTAGCAATGCAGTACCGCGTCTGCCAGCACCAAGGAGACGTACGGTGACAGTAAGCTTAGCGGGCTCCATGCTTGCCGTGGTATGGCATCTGCACAGGTAACCCAGGAAAAAGGCACAAAACGATTGTCCGCCATTGTTTTCATGGAGGGCCTGACGACATGTACCCAGAACCACCCGTGACAATGTTTTTGCCTCATTAGGCATTGGGATCTCAACCCAGAATTCCAATGGGCGGCGGAGACTGTGGGAACTGCGGGATAGCTACCCACAGTGCAATGCTCCGGAAGTCGATGCTAGCCTCGGTACTGTGAAGAACTCCGCCGAGTTAATGCACTTAATGCACTTAGAGCATTTTGTGTGGGGACACACACAATGGACTATATAAAAATGATTTCTAAAAAACCGACTTCTATAAATTCAACCTAATTTCATAGTGTAGACATACTCTTAGCCTTAACTCTCTGTACTTCCTGAACCTGGGTTTTACCTGCTGTCACCAACCACACTTTTGTGGATTGTGCTTCTCTCTGAGGCAGTGAATACACTGCAAGTGTCTGTCCGTTACTGGAATGGAATCTTTGCCGCTAAGACACTTTTTGAAGCCTGAGAAGCCAAGCATATCCTTATCCTTGTCCAGGGGTCCCCCTGTGCCGGGGTTGGCGGGAGGCGAGATCTTATTGTTGTTTTCTTTTCTCTCTCTCGCTCTCTCTCTTTTTTTTTTTTTTTGGCACGGGCAACTAAAAAGCAAACAAATACTAAAAGAAAGGGGCTTCAAAGCAGCAAAAAAAGTTGCAGAACTATCAGGAGTTAACGATCCGTGAACAGACAGCGCTCAGCTCCCTCTCTAGCATAGGGTGGTTGAGAAAGAACTGAGGGAGAAATGCCCACACACACTGGCTAGTCTCGTGGCAGGCAGGAAGCGCGTGTGCACACACACACACCTACAGTGGCGCACCCATAGCAACACTGCTCAAAGAACTACAACAATTACTGTACAGGTAGCTAACCATTTTTTCTCCTTTGAGTGATTGTGCACATATACAATCCACTGCAGGTGATTCATCCGAAGTTCCTGTACAGGTGGAGTGACTTCAGATCACGTGAACAGAGATTGTAACACAGGCTTGCCAAAGTTGGCATCATCACAAGAGGTTTGAGTGACGGTGTAATGTCAGGAAAAGGTATGTACAGACGACCATTTTGCTGCTTTGTAGGTATCTGCTATTGAGACATTGTTCAAAGGCTGATGAAGTGAACTGAGCCTTGGTTGAGTGAGCTGTTATTCTCGGTGGAGGAGAGACATTAGCAAGAGGATTAATGCAGTCAGAAATCCAATTTGAGATTTGCTGAGGTGACATTGATTGACCCGTAACACTCTCAGCGTAGGCTACAAAAAGCCTGGGAGAGGTTCTGAAGAACCTAGTTTGGTCCAGGCAGAATGCCAAAGCTCTAAGAATGTCCAAAGCACAAAGACTTGTCAGCTCTGGAAGAATGCAGTTTTGGGGGAAAACACCAGAAGATGAATAGTTTGGTTCAGCTGGAAAGATGACACTACTTTAAACATAAAGTTAGGGTATAGCCTAAGGGAAACCTTGTCTTTATGGAATATTGTGGTCACACAGAAGCTCTTGAAGTTTTAAAACCCTCCTTGTGGAAGTGACTGCCACCAGAAATGCTGCCTTCATAGACAATAAGCAAGTGTGAGGTTGTACCCATCGGTTCAAAGGGAGTCCTATTGAAAAGGAGTCCATGGGGTCCAACTCAGTGGGTGAAGAGATGGTAGTAGGATCCTGGGTAGAGGTTTCCTGCATGGGGGAGGAGGAGACAACTTTCTCCTAAAGCATGAGCGTGATGGAGGCCTAGAATCTCTCAGAGCAGCCAAAGACCACTAAGGCCATGAAAGATACTGCACAGTGCGAGCCATCCATAGTGAGAGACATCCTGCTGAAGCCTGCTTATAAGAAACCTAGTCCTGGTCCTTAGATCCCGTAACCATGGCAGAAGGCCTATAAGGTGATCTAAAAGATCTTAAAAGTGATACAGGTTCCTCCCTTTCAGAGTCTGAGGAATAAATATAGGTTTCTTCGGAATAGGGAGGAGCAGTGCCCGTTGTAGTTCAAGGTGGTCTGGGTATGGGAGAAACACTGCGATCCAACAAAACTGAGGGTCAAGGTGGTCAGAATGCAGATGAAGTGATAAGTGCCAGCATAACAGGCAGAGAAACAGTATTGTATTTGATGGAGCCAACAGTGCTAATGGCCCCGAAGTGCATTGGCTGAGTGGAGTGTCTCAACAGTGCTGATGACTAAAAGCTCCTGTCGTGCGGAGTGAGCCAGCAGTGCTGATGACTCCAAGTTTACTGGGGGCATTGTGTGCAATGGTGTTGAGAATATTGACAAAGCAATATTGGAGTTGCCTTTAAGCACAGCCAGCTGCAGCAAAGGAGAGTCTGGTAGGGGAAGACAGAGACGATCCCTTTCCAGCAAGAACACCTGCAGACTAGAGGGCACTGCAACAGGCAGGGCCGTCCCAAGGAGGGGGACAGGACCCAGGTCCCGCCCCCACTCCACCCGTTCCCCCAAACTCCCACCCCGCCTCTTCCCACTACTGCCCTGCCCCCATCCCGCCCCTTTCCCCAAACCCCCATCCCCAAGTGACGCTGGGAGCCGGCAAGGCGGAGCAGGCTGGGTTGCTCACTGCTGCCGGTGCCAGGCCCCCCACTAGCTCCCCAGGCCGCCCTGGACCTCATGTCCCAAAGCACAGGGCCCCCAAAAGCGTGGGGCCTGGGACGGTTGCCCCAGTCCATACTATGGATGGGACAGCTCTGGCAACAGGTGAAGAGTGCATATATGGGTGTCCACAGAGCCAGCAGCACTGAGGTAGACTGGATCAGCTGGAAAGATGAAGGACCAAAGACACCAGCCTCAACAGTCCTGAAAGAGCCGGAGTCAATGGTGCTGCCTTGGACAGAGCTGGTGAGTTTCTAGATTTGTGATGTCTTGAACCAGTACTGGAGGACTTACTAGCAGTCTTTCTTGGAGAACTCCAAGACTTTGCCCGCTTGTCAGCATTGGCATGCTTGGAGCGCTTTGAAGAAGGTGAAGGTAAAGAGGTGTTTCTCACCAGACTTGTGCCTCGAATCAGGGACAGCTGGAAGGCACTGCTTGTGGATTCTGAACCCACTATCTCTCCCAGTCAGGGCTCTGTTTTGACACAGGACGCATCACCTCTTTCATGAGGTGAACTTTGAGGCATAAATCCCTCTGTTTTTAGTCCTGGTGGGGAAGGATGTACAAGTAGGGCATTTGTCTCTCACATGGCCCTCACCAAGACAAATCAAGCAGCTCTTATCCTTGTCACAGATAGGCATAACACCCTTACATGTGGCACACTTCGTAAAACCTGGGGATTTTTGCATAATAAATTCTCCATGCAACTATTAAATGCTACCTAAACTAACTATATTACACAAAATACTACTACAACAATACACACTAAACAAGTTCTGAAACGCTGGCTAACTGAAGCAAATGCTATGGGGAGCACAACTTCTTGCCATGTGCAAAATGAAGGAACTGAGAGGGAGGGGGGCAGACCCACCCCTTTATACTTTTGTCTGAGAACACAAGGAGAGCAGAGGCCACCTAGGGGAACATATATGTGCACAGTCGTTTGAAGGAGAACTAAAAGTTCATGTAGACAAGCCCTGAGATGTCTGCAAGACACCTGACTTGGTACCCCACAACATTTTGAAAAAACTAGAATACAAAATCAACATGGCATACATTAAATGAATTAAAAACTGGCGATAGGTCTCAAAACATAATTGTAAACAGGAAACCATAACTGAGCAGCTGTGTTTTAGTGGGGTTCTGCAGGGTTTGGCTCTTGGCCCTACTCTATTTGACATTTTTATCAATGACCTACAAGAAAAAGAAATCATTACTGATAAAAGTTTGCAGATGACACAAAGATTGAAGAGTCGTAAATAATGTAGAGGACAGGTCACTGATACAGAATAATCTAGATAGCTTCATAAAAGGGGCGCAAGCAAACAACATACATTTGGCCAGAAGCGAAGCATGGGGGCACACAGAGTCATATGCCCCCCAGACTTCTGCCAGGGTGGGGGTTAGGATGAGCACAGCTGAGGGTAGTATGCCTGGGAAAGGCATAGGCACCACGCACCTGCTGAACCCTGCTAGAAGGGTCCCAGAGCAGGGAAGAGAGATGGGGCTGGCAGTGCAGCTTCGCCAGAGGGGGCACAGGGAAGCCCATTGAGTCCCATAACTTCCTCATCCACAACCACAGTTACCTGCTTGGCAGTAGGTGTCTGGAGGCCACTGGTCTGTGCTGCGCCCGTGGCAGGGAGGGAATGGAGGAAGTGGGGAAGGAGCTGTGAGGGGTGTGGAGACAAGGTGGTGCTGGCTTGGAGCGGGAGGCCCGGGGAGGGGAGTGGGAAAGGGGACAGAGATGACATGTGGGGTGGTCAAGTGCCCCACCCCCTTAAATTGTGGACCCTGCCACCATCAAGAGTTGTGTGTCGCCTCTGCATTTGGCCACACTTAAACACAGTCATACATCTACAAACACAGAATGCAGGCCATGCTGACAGGATGGGGATTCTATCCTGCAAAGCAGTAACTCTGAAAAAGATTTGGGGGTCATGGTAGATAATCAGCTGTACATGAGCTCCCCATGTGATGCTGTTTTCAAATGGGCTAATGCAATAATTAGATGTATAAACAGGGGAATATCAAGCAGGAGTAAGGAAATTGTATTACCTCAGTATTTGGCACAAGTGCAACCATTGTTGGAATACTGTGTCCAGTTCTGCTGTCCACAGTTCAAGCAGGATGTTGATCAGTTGAAGAGGGTTCAGAGAAGAGCCATGAGAATGATTAAAAAATGAGAAAATCTGTCTTATAGTGACAGACTCAAGGAGCGCAATCTGTTTAGCTTAAAGAGAAGGTTAAGGGATGACTTGACCACAGTCTATATGTTCCTATACAGAGAAGAAAATTTGATAACAGAGGGTTCTTCAGTCTAGGAGAGAAAATATAACAGTATTCAATGGTTGGAAGTTGAGCTAGACATATTTAGGCTGGAAATGAGGCTTATATTTATAGGCAAAGTGAGGTTACTTAACCATTGGAACAATTTATCTAGAGTTGTGGTGGATTTTCCATCACTGGTAATTTTTAAATCAAGACTGGATGTTTTTCTAAGAAATATGCTTTAGTGCAAACAGGAAATAATTCGTATAGTCCCATGGCCTGAGTTATGCAGATCAGACTAGATGATTACAGTGGTCCCTTATACCACTCCTGCATTTTCACTTCATGCATCTGATGAAGTGGATTCTAACCTATGAAAGCTTATGCCCAAATAAATTAGTTAGTCTCTAATATGCCACAAGGACTCATTATTTTTGCTGATACAGACTAGCATGGCTACCACTCTGAAACCTTCTGGCTTTATAATCTATTAGTGTATACCTATCGGGTGGACGGTTTGTGGTCTACGGGAAGTGGGTCTCAGTCCCGCTCCTAGCAGACCATTATACATAGTGTGACAATGTCCTGCAATATCCTTAATACTTTATTGTATGAAGTTCACGTATTATTGTGGACTGGGACTGTACATCACCTCTCGCGGGGGGGGGGGGAGAGATGTGACAGTTGCAAGACCTGGGAGCTCAAAGACTATATTGAAATGTGCCAGATAAGTATGGACTTTTGGGACAGTAAGTGTTAAGTGACATTTTTGTGGAATCCTTAGAGAGAAGTTAATGCAAATTCCCCAACTCTGGTTAGACAAAAACCCAGCTTTTTGAAGCTACGCCCTGAGAAGAAGGTCATTATCTGCTGACTACCTTTCATAGAAGGCCAAGATCAAAGCCCAGAGATGTATAAAGAAACAGCTGCCTTTGTTCTGGTTCCAGATCTAAAAGGGATGAATATGTAACCATGGGGGAAACCCACTGATGGGTTTTGAAGAACCGAAACCTACCAAGACCCTAAGTTAGAGTTGGGGTGACCTCTGGTTAGCATGTGTAAGTTCTTTTATTGTTTTAATACATTTTCTCTGTAATGGTTTTCTTTGAATAAATGGGCTTCCTTAGACAGAGCTGTGTGGTATCTTATAACCATGGACAATACACTGACCATAGCCCTTGGAAAGAAAGCAAAGCCCAGCTGATGATCTTTTTAGGCAGTCTGGCTTGCTGAGGATACCACAGTGTAAGGCAGGGAGCTGTAGAGCCTTAAAATCCCTGGTCAGGAGGGAGTGAGATGCAGATCTCCATACAAAAGAGATGATGGTTGGGAGCCAGAAGCATAAAATGGGTGCACTTGGTGGACCACAGAGGGAGAATACAAGTGCAGTTGCCCTGAAACTGTGACACATGGCACATAACCACAAGTGGCAATAACTGGCCCCTTGCTGGCAAGAAACATACTCCCTTCCTACAGGTGGTCTTGCCACATTATGGAGGAGTAAATGGTGGGGGAAAACCTTTATAGATTCTAAGGTCAGAGAGGACGACTCTGATCATCCAGTCTGACCAGCTGCTTAACACAGACCAGCACATTTCACCCAGTGATTCCTGCAACAAGTCAATAACTTTTGGTTGAGCTAGAGCATCTCTTTCAGAAAATTATCCAGTCTTGGTTTAAAGACTGCAGGTGATGGAGAATCCACCACACCATTTGGTAAATTGTTCCCATGGTTAAGTACCCTCACTGATAAAAACTTGCACCTCATTTCTAGACTGAATTTGTCTAGCTTCAGCTTCCACCCACTGGATTTTGTTACACCTTTTTCTGCTAAATTAATGAGACATCTACTATCACAAATCTCTTCCCCTTGTAGGTACTTATAGACAATGACTAAGTCACCTCTTAACCTTCTCTTAGATAAACTTCATAGATTGAGCTTCTTTAGTTTCTTGCTATAAGGCAAGTGTGCCAGACCTCAAATAATTTGTATAGCTCTTTTCTAAGCCCTTTCCACTTGCCATCATATTTTTTTAAGTGTAGACAAGAGAACTGGACAAAGTATCCCATAATGGTATCATCAAACTTTTTGGAAAAGAAGGAACCTCTACAGGAAGAATGGGCTCCACCTAAACCAAAATGGACCTAGACTGTAAAATTAAATAGGTCACACAGGAGTTTTTAAACTAAAGGCTGGGGAAAATCTGGCAGGTGCGGAAGTGCACATGGTTTGGACAGACATGTCCCTTAGGGGAGGATTTATTCAAGGGGATACTTTATATCATAGTAAAGAGGAGAGAATAGAAGTTGAGGAGAGGCTGGGGGAACTGGGGTTATTTAGTCTGCAGAAAAGAAGAGTGAGGGGGGATTTGACAGCAGCCTTCAACTACCTGAACGGGGGTTCCAAGAGGATGGAGCTAGGCTGTTCTCAGTGGTGGCAGATGACAGAACAAGGAGCAATGGTCTCAAGGTGCAGTGGGGGAGGTCTAGCTTGGATATTAGGAAAAACTATTTCACTAGGAGGGTGGTGAAGCACTGGAATGGGTTACCTAGGGAGGTGGTGGAATCCCCATCCTTAGAGGTTTTTAAGGCCCGGCTTGACAAAGCCCTGGCTGGGATGATTTAGTTGGGGTTGGTCCTACTTTGAGCAGGGGGTTGAACTAGATGACCTCCTGAGGTCTCTTCCAACCCTCATCTTTTATGATTCTATGATAAAGAACAGGTAGGAACAGAAAAGGAACAGTCAAAAGAAAAAGATTCTCATTTAATTACATCACATGAAGGCAGACTACTAAGTATTGACAAATTTTATAAGTGGTTGTACACAAATGCAAGAAGTCTAAATACTAAGATGGGTAAACGTGAATGCCTGTTATTAAATGAGAATATTGATATAATAGGTAAGGCTATGATTATGTCATGGAGGATACAGAAGTCATGGAATCTGTGGCTTTCATTGACCTCCGTGACATTTTCTGCCCTGGGGCTGGAGCTCGCAGCCAGCCCCAGCCTCGCAGCTCCCAGCCCCCAACCTGGTGGGGGGACACCACGCACCTGCCCAGCTGCGGCAGGAAGGCAGTGGGACCCTGAGCAGCTGCCCAGCCGCAGCAGGAAGGCAGTGGGACCCAGCTAGCCCTGGAACCCACAAGGGAGAGGCAATTCTTGATTTAGTCCTAAGTGGCACACAGGATCTGGTCCAAGAGGTGACTACAGCTGAATCAGTGGGTTCACACCTGAGCCATTCTTTTTAGGAGAACAAATCTGATGAACTGCCCCATGTTGAGGAGATTTTGGAACAAACTGATAAATTAAACAGTACTAAGGCACCAGGACCAGATGGTATTCACCCAGGAGTTCTGAAGGAACTCAAATATGAAACTGCAGAACTAGGAGAAGGAGCAACTGAGGCTATCCACGAAGGAGTTGCTCATGCCGGGAAGATGCATGGCATGGAGCAAGATCCTGTGTTTGAGGCACCAATTCCAAAGGAGAATGGCAGCCATACAGACGAAGGGGGAGCAGGCCCTGCCCTGTTTGTTGATACATACGACTGTCGCCATGTTGTCGGAGAGCAGTTGGACATGGTGGGAGTGGAGAAATAGTAGAAGTGCACGGCAGGCTAGGTGGATGGCTCGAAGTTCAAGAACACTGATGTGCATTCTGGCTACTCTGGGTAACCAGAGGCCCTTGGCCATGTGGCCCTCCCCATATGCTCCCCATCCTGCCAGGAAGATAATGGTGGTCAGGGTGGTGCATGGCACCGGAGGTGTGAAAGGGATGCCTGTTAGGACGGGTTGCACCACCAAGTGAGGGAGACCAGGATGGAAGCGGGGGAAGAGAACCAGCTTGGAGAGAGGGTCCCTCTGTGTGTTGTAAGTCAACTGGAGCCAGAGTTGGAGGCAGTGCATGTGAAGGCGTGTGAAGGGTGTCACCGTGGTGCAGGTCACCATGTAGCTAAAGAGCGAGAGGCAGTCGGATGCACGTGTGAGATCAATGGCGAATGCGCGCAATGAGAGTGGTGAGGGCAGCGAAACGGTCTGACTGTAGAAAGGCATGGACCGCGACAGAGTTGAGATGCCCCTATGAAGATGAGGTTGTGAGTGGGAGTAAGTATTGATTTGTCTTCATTGATGCAGATGCTGAGCTTGTCCAGTTTGGATAGTGGCAAGGAGACGAGTGCAGGAGAGTGCAACGAGAAGCCAGACAGTGGGGTAGGGAGAGAGGGAATGTCCCAGGCGGCACATATATGCCGCTAGGATGACGAAGACCTTGGTAAAGACTTGGGGGGGCAGTAGCTATGGGAAGGGCTCTGAACTGGTAGTGTGAATTGCCTACCACGAAGTGGAGAAATTTACTGTGGGCAGGATGAATGTCGATATGAAAATAGGCATCCTTCATATCAAAAGCTGTGAACCAGGCTCCCCTGGGAAGACACAGAAGTATCAGGGGAAGAACTAGATAAGTTCATGGAGGATGGGTCCATCAATGGCTATTAGCCAGGATGGGCAGGGATGGTGTCCCTAGCCGCTCTTTGCCAGAAGCTAGGAATGGGAGACAGGGAATGGATCATTTGATGATTATGTGTTCTGTTCATTCCCTCTGGGATACCTGGCATTGGCCACTGTCGGAAGACAGGAAACTGGGCTAGATGGACCTTTGGTCTGACCCAGTATGGCCATTCTTATGTGTCCCTCCGGAAGCGGAACTTGCAGATAAATCTGTTGAGTAAGCAGAGCTTCAGGACAGGGCTGTGTGACAGAGCTTCTTCTCCACCTCAGTGGGTCCCGCGCTTCCATTTAGCGACGGGCTGGGGTATTCCTCTTTCCCTCAAAATTTTCCTCATGCCCCTGGGCTTGCTGTCCACACCCTGCCAGAGCAGTGTTCCCCTCTGGCCTCCTTGATGGGGGGAGGGGAAGAGGAGCCTCTCAGTTTCTGGTAGCCCCTGTGGGCGTGGTGGCAACAGACCAGACACTTGGTTCAGTCTCTCCCCTCTGGCGGAGTCTCTTCCCTCAGACCTCGGGGGCCCAGAAGGGCCGTCCGCCCCATTGGGCAGGGATTCTCCCACCCTTTGCCTCTGTACCTGCGTGGTTTCTTTCCTGGTGCTTGTCAATGTCTGCACCGCCCAGCTCTCCAGTAGCTCGCCTTCCTCCCACAGCTCCTATCGCACACCCCTATCTGGCTGGAGGGGAGGCTCTTAACAGGTTCTGGGCAGGCCCTTGATCGACCCCAGGTGTCCTAATTAACCTAGAGTAACCCCTGTTCAGCTACCAAGGGAAAACAGACCTGCTTATCCTGGGGCTAATATACCTGTCTCTCCTGTAGCGGTCTGGTCTGACCCAGTTACAGCAGATACCACCCCCTTTCTTCGGTATGAGGAAACAGGCGGAGTAAAAGCCATGGCCACGATAGCATTGTGGTACTTGCTCTGTGGCACCCTTGTGGAGGAGGGCGTCCACTTCCTGTTGGAGGGGGTGGTATGGGGAGGGGTCCAAAGGGTGACCATGGGGAGGGTGGCGAGGAGGGAAAGAAAGAACTTTATTAGGTAGCTGTGGCGAATGACATCAAGCACCCATTGGTTGGTAGTAATCTTGCCCCAGCTGCAGGCGAATAGGGCAAGTCGGTCGCCAAAGATGATGTGGAGTATAACCAGCGGAATGGAGGAAGGTTCGTGGTTCTCTGCGAAGGAGTCAAAAGTTGTGTCTGGGGGTACAGTGGGTGAACATGGAGGCAGCCAAGTTAGAGGCAAAAGATTGTTGCAGGCATTGAGAGCATGGACAGCGATGGGGTAGTTCAGACTGGCACTGTGGATAAGGCTGGTAAGTTTGTTGGGGGCAGGGGCAGGAGGACCAGTTTTGTCAACGAGTTGGGGCCAGGGTATAGAGGCCCAGGGACCGGAGGGTGGCTCGGGAGTCTTTCAGGGAGTGAAAGGACTCATCCCTCCTGTTGCTGAAAAGTCTGTTATTACGGAAGGGGAGATCTTCAACAGTTGTCCGGACCTCCTTCTGGGGGCTGCAATTTAGCCATGAGTCACGGTGGAGCACCATCACAGAGCCCAGCGATCCGGGAGGTGGTATCTGCAGTGTTCACTGCAGCCTGAAGTGCGACTTTGGTGACCAACATGCCCTCGTCTATGAGTGACTGAAAGTCCTGTTGCTTGTCTTGGGGAAGAAAGTCCCTGAATTGTGCCACTTTGGCATAGGAGCGGGAATCATATTTGGCCAGAATGGCTTGGTAACTGGCTATACAAAATTGGAGGCCCGCAGAGGAGTAAACCTTACGCTCGACAAGGCCAAGCTTTTTGCCTGCCTAGTCGGGGAAGGAGGGGGAGTGGAGCAAAGGTGTTGTTGGTGGGCACGCTCCGTAGCTGCCTGGAATACCAGGGAATTTGGAGCGGGGTGCTGGAAAAGGAAGTCCATACCCTTGGCCGGCATGAAATAGTGGCATTCAGCTCACATTAGAATAGACACACAGGAAGCTGGTGTGTGCCCGACTGTTTGTGCAGGTTGAAGGATGGCATTAGGGCCGTACGAGTGGGGCTTGGAGGCTGCAGAATATCCATGAACTGGTCTTGAGGATCCTGCATGTCCTCCACAGGAAGTTTGAGGGCAGTGGCCATACAATGAAGGCGGGCTTGATACTGAGCATGATCATCTGAAGGTGAGAGACAGAGGTGTGGGCACATCATCAGGAGAGGAGGCAGTGCCGATGGAGACTGGCGGGGCCAACTGTTCCAGCAGTGCCAGCGGTGCAAGTGGATCCGGTGGAGCAGGGGCATCCAAAGGGGAGTCACGGGCGGTGGTAGCAGATGGAGAGCGGCGGCAGTGCATACAGTGCGCTATGGGTCCCAAGCTGCTCAACAGGGCCAAGCATAAGGGTCGCTCGGAACTGGTGGTCCCTTCTGGGTAGGTGAACTACGGATCGGCAAAGTGTCCAACACCATCAGAACAGTGGGAAGCAATGGAGGGCGGTTCATCAATAAGAGAGGCTCCTCAAGTAGGAATGGAGGACCGTGGGTGGTCGGCAGTGCGGCGGAGAGCCAGCAAATGGCAGCATCAGCTCAGTCGTAGGAGTCAAGGGAGACAGGTATCCTGGGGTGCATGGGACCAGGCAGGAGATACCAGATGGTCCCAGCAGACTGGTTGTCCGTGGAGGCAAAGGCTGCAGGGCTGGTACTGGGGCCGAGGTCATCATTGCTGGAGCACGGTGTTGGGATCTATGCTCAGAATGAGACTTCTTCGCAGGGGGAGCCTCATCTTTGGTGTGAGACGTCTCACCTGACCTGCCACGGCTTGGGGAGGAAATGCTGTGCTCGTGCCCATGCTGTGCTTTTTCCCTGGATGTGGCAGTGACGCTGGTGCCCGGCAGGACGGGCTGGAAGTAGGGCTGGCCGCTGGCGCAGAGCGGCCATCCAACAGATACACTGGTGCTGGTTTCTGTGGCGCACGAGGGCACATAGTCTCCTCCATCAGGAATTTATGGAGGCAAATCTCTGAAGCTTCCTGAGTTTGGGGTGGGAAGGAGAAGCAGATAAAGCAGCGTGCAGTGATGTGAGCTTTGTCAAGACAGTATAGGTATCGTTCATGTTCTTTGCTCACCGAGAATGGGCGAGGGAAGGAAGCACAGTACTCAAACCCTGCTTGTCTGGGCATAGTGCCCTGGCTGGGAAGAGAGTCCCACCAAGGGGAAAGTCTTGGATTTTTATTCCTAACTAACAGCTGACTACTAACAACTAAGGGACAGGAAAAACGAGGATGGACAATTACTCTATGAATAACTATATACCACAAGAACTAGAGAACTTGAAACAAGCTTACGATCACCGAGGAATGGGCGTTCCGACTCTGGCCATGTGGCAGTAAGAGAGCACTGGAGCGGCATCGATCCACACAGCTTCTTAAAGCCTTGGATACACCACGCGGTTAACACACATTCGGGTTGACAGACACTACTATGAACAGTTCCAGCTCCAGCACATGGCACGCATATGCACCCGCGATTGGAATCCACATAGGGACCATCACTCAAAGAAGAATAGATGTTTCAGAATAAGATGCGACCCCTCCTCCCACACACACATAATACAGACAGTCAGAGCCCTGCTGCACTAGATTCAAATCATCCTAACTTTTAGCCCAGAAAATGACCATTTTAAAATCTATCCCCATCCATGTGGCCCCATGCTAGAAGGAGTGAAGAGCTGAAACAGCTCATTTGTTTCACTAAGTGAATGACCCTTTGATTAGGTCAGGATCTTCACCATGAGCCTCAGGGAGACAACGCACATCAGCTGGCGTTGGGGTTTTAGATATGCTGGCTTCCCATACCTATCCCTCACCCTCCCAGATATGCCCAGCTGTCTGTTCAGCATGGCATTTCAAGACTGCTCAATGCTAAATGTCCCACCAGCAGCAGGAACAGAGCTGGGAAGGAGCAGAGACAAAAGAGATGCAAATATTTATCTCTGTAGACTCTGCTGTGATGTCCTCTGCAGCATGTTAGAGCCTGGTGCTGTTATTAAACCCATATTACAGGATGAAAGCTGAGCTGCAGAAAGGCAGAACTGACCTCTGTTATGATGGCTTTTTGCTCCTTGACTCTCCTGGCCTCCTCAGGATATTGTTCCAGGCTGAAGACTTTGGAAAGGGGCAGGGGTTTTCCACTGCGGCACAGAATGGCTTGGCATGTGCCCACATTGGCCAATGTCAGAGTGAAGCTGCCAGCTAGGTCAGTAGCATCATGTCGAATATAGCAGAGGACAGCAGAGGAGCCCAGCTTCTGGCCAGCCATCCCCAGCTTCCTATTGGAAAGAAGAGACAGTATAAAAAGAATAAAGCTTCCAATGACAGGTACTTAACAAATGGGCCTGT
The DNA here is from genome assembly GCF_965152235.1 of Eretmochelys imbricata. NCBI lineage: Eukaryota > Metazoa > Chordata > Testudines > Cheloniidae > Eretmochelys > Eretmochelys imbricata. Next base: position 43,537,955 of record NC_135583.1, on the reverse strand, counting down.
GTCTCTCCTTCATACACAGAGTGCTAGGTATCAGAGTGATATATATATCCATGACCCCAAGCCCTACCCATTGGGAGAGATGCAGCTGAACACCCTGCAGAGATCATCCACACTCGATCCTGTATCAACAAGTGAGATTCCTTCTCTCCCATCGATGCAAGAAGGCCCCCTCTCCCTCAACAAACCAGCCACCCACTTGAGCCTCCTCCCCACATTTCTCACCCATTTATCAAACTGCAGGAACAAACAAATCCTTGCTCACAGGTGCAGCCTCCCTACCCTGCACTGGGAGAGGATCTCTCCTGTGCCCTTCTCACATCTCCATGCATCAGTCTGACCAGTTTCAACAAGTGCCCCCAGCACCTGCTGGCCTACCTGTGGGAGACCAGGAAGGTGTTAGACATGAACACAGAGTCTATGTTCGACTGCTGCACCTCCTCCAGTAGCACGTCTGCCATAGTGCATTGCAGGAGACGGGGCAGCTCCTCATTCCTGTCACCGTCAAACATGCCGTACACAGCTTCCACGCTGTCTGCAAAGCTCCCCAGAGCCAGGGCCGACACACAGAGCCTATAGGGGGAGGGTAAAAGCAGCTTGAATCTATATGAGGTACTTATATGGCCTCATTACCATAGTATCTGATTCACAATCTCCAAACTATTTCTCCTCACATGCCCCTGTGAAGTAGGGCAGTGCTATTATCTCATTGTACATATTGGGAACTGAGGCAAAGAGAGGCTAAGTGACCTGCCCAAGGTCACATACAAAATGTGCAATGGAGCTGGGACATAAATTCAGGTTTCTCAAGTCCAAGGCTAGTGTCCAGACCAATGGGGCCATACTTCCTTGCCAGCATAGGGGGAACATGCAGAGTCTGCATGGGGAGTACAGAGGTAGTTCTACCTAGTGGTTTCTGTGTGCACACACACACACACACACGGGGAGAGCAAAGGCAGCTCTACCCAGGGATGGGGGGCAGAGGCCCTCGGTGTCCCAGAGCATGTGGACTTTAGTTAAGGAAGGGAGTGGGGAAGGGAGGTCCCAGTTGCCAGGAGAAGGCAAATGATCCAGGAAGCCACAGAAGGCTGGCTAGCTCCCGAGGACACCAGGGTTTGATTGGCTGGATGGTCATTCAGCAGTGTATGCTGCCCCTCGCCCCAGAACAGAATGGGTGTCTCAGGATCCATGTGTGAGCCTCACATCAGGCAATAATACTCACTTATTCCTCTGGCCAGCCATCTCGGCTAACCCATGATTCCACAGCGTAGAGGAGAGTACTGAGTCTGCTGTGAGGGAGGGCTTGGCATCAATCTTCAGGGTGGCAATGTGACTGCAGAGAGAGCACCACAAAGGTCATTCTGCTCCCACAGACTGCACAACAGCCTCGGGCATCTCCATATAAGCATTAGGGGTAAAGGCCAGTTCACCCTACCAATCTAGAGTTCCTAAAAAGCAGCCCCTTGGAAGAAGCTGAGCCCAGGAAAGGAGATTAAGGACGAAGCCTTCCATGGGCTGTTGTTATGTATCTACAAGGTGCCAACCAAGAGATTCTTTGCCTAACAGTTCTATGCTGATGTAGAGCCAGCATCTGCACTTTTTTTGCTGCAAGACAAACAGCATTAGTCAGTCATGGATGAATGATTGTGGGAAGGGGATGTTAAGGACTTTTGTTGTGCTCAGTGACCCAGTCAACACATTACTTCCACCTCTGGTACATGCTTCACAGATAAAAATGTACACCTTATTTCCAGTCTGAATTTGTCCAGCCTCAACTTTCAACCATTGGATTTTGTTATATATTTGTCTACTAGACTGAAGAGCTCATTATCAAATTTGTGTTCCTCATATAGGTACTTTGAGACTGATCAAATCACCCTTAACCTTCTCTTTGTTAAGCTAAATAGATTGAGCTCCCTGAGTCTATCTCTATAAGGTATGTTATCTAATCCGTTAATCATCTCATGGCTCTTCTCCGAACCCTCTCTAATTTATCGACATCCTTCTTCAGTTGTGGAGACCAGAACTGGACACTACTGCTGAAGAAACAACCTCTCTACTCCTACTTGAGGTTCCTGTTTATAGATCCAAGGATTGCATTAGCCCTTTTTGGACACAGAATTGCATTGGGAGCTCATGTTCAGCTGCTTATCCACCATGATCCTTCAAGTCTTTTTCAGAGTCATGGCTTCCCAGGATAGAGTTCCTCATCTTGCATGGATGGCATGCATTCTGTGTTCCTAGACGTATGACTTTACATTTGTCTGTATTAAAATGCATCTTGTGTGCTTGTGCCCAGCTTGATAAGCCCTTCCCAGAGAGCTTCTTGCTTCATTGGCCTGGCAGCCCCACAACTCACCTGAAGATGTCCAGGATCTTGTGTTCTAGCACCAGGTTTGTGTTTCCAGTCAGGTCCAGCTCCTGCAAGGTAGCTGGCAGCACCTCAGGGATCACGATTTCTGTTAGTTCATTGCAGCTCAAGTCTACAAACTGCAGAATAGAGAAAGCATAACAGAGAGGGATCCCTTCCCTGCAACCCCCCAAAGGCTTCATCACTACATTTCCCCTCCATATGTCTGCTCACCCCCACCTTCCAGTGTCCCATCGCTACATTGCCCACCCCATTTTGGATCTCTCTCCAACCCCCAGAGGCCCTGCTGCTATATCCTCAACTCCATATTATAAGGGGAGTGTAATATCTTCAGGGGGATAGCTTCTCTCAGTTCTGGGTCACAGATCACCAGTTCTTCGCCTTATCTGCTTCTAAGTCTCTTTTCCACTGGTAGGTCAGGCCTGTCAGTTCCATTTTCATGACATATTTCTGGGAGCTAATTGGCAGTGGGGTGGGGAATGTAGTGATGGAACCCACCACCAAGTGCAGATCAGTAATGGGATTGAGTTGGGAATATAGTGACAGGGCTCTTAGGAGTTTGGGGGAGATCCTAAATGGGGCAGGGAATGCAGTGACAGGGCCCCACGGGGATGGTGATCAGAGGTGGTGGGAAGTGTAGTGATTGGGCCCCATACAGATATGTGCAGAATACTCTCAGCTGGACTTGGGTGTTCAGTTCTGCTCCTGCTGTCTCATAAATTATATAAATAGAGGGGTTTCAGAGATGGACAATGAATCTGAAGGAGGGAATGAAAAGTCTGTGACTGTTTAATTTAGAGAGGAAACAAACAAGAAGGAACAGAATAGATACAGGATGCACATATTATACCCTCTATGGGACCTGCATCTCTAACGCTGGAGCCTGCAGTTCCTCTCCCAGGAATTCCATAGTTATCCCTCCACCCCAGCTATTTCCTGAAGCCTTTCACCCTTCAGGGATACCTGAATACAAGGTAGGTGCAGGATCTCTGGGAAGATACTGATCTCATTTGAGTGTGCAATAAGTGTGTGCAGCTGCTTGCAGTTTGCGATCGTTGTAGGAATCGTCTTCAGCTTGTTGCCACTCAGGTTCAGCTCTTCTAACTGCTCCAGCTTGCTCAGTTTGCTGAAGGGAAAACCCAAAGTAGCACATCTCATGAGCCAGAACCTGCCACCATCAGAATTCATAGGCACAGGACCCAAAGCGTTAATCTGCTCCCTGGGCAGGAGAATCTAGGGAAGCAGCCGAAGGAAAGGTTCAGCTGCTTACTAGCTGTGTTTCTGATTTACGGATAGGAGACAGCCAGCAATTCCAAGGAAACATGGTAGTGAGAACAGGGACTGTAAGGCCAGGATTTGTCCAGTGGTCTGATTTCTTTGCTCCTGGCTCCTACATGCATGAAAGCAGAAGAGAAACTCATCATAGGCAACTCTGCAGGACCAGTGAACTTGTACCCATGAGTTTCAAAGGAACTGACTAAGAAGCTATGTGGGTCACTAGATATTTAACAAATCTTGGAATGCTGGGGAAGTCCCAGATGACTGGAAACAAGCTAATGTTGTATTTAATAAGGATAAATGACATGACTCATGAAACAATAGGTTGATTAGCTTGACACTGACCCTAGGCAAAATCATGGAAAAGCCAATATAGGATGCAATCAATAAAGAATTGAATGATAGTAGCATAATTAATGCCAATCAACATGGTTTTATGGAAATAGGTCTTGTCAAACAAACTAGATACAGTTTTTTGATGAGATTACAAGTTTGGATAACATAGATAAATGTGTTAACATAATATACTTAGACTTTTCTAAGACATTGTATACACAACATTCTGATTAACAAATTAACAGATTAAATGCATTAAAAAATGGCTAACTGATAAATCACCAAAAATAAATCTAAATGGGGAATCATCATCCAATAGGAGCTTTTTTAGTTGGGTCCTGCAGGGTCTGTTGATGGCCCAATGCTATTCAATACTGTTATCAATGATCTGGAAGAAAATAAAGACTCGCTTATAGTAGCGTTTGCAGATGACACAAAATTGGTGGATTAGTAAACAGTAATAAGGATGAGTCAGTTCTAGAGATCAACCTGGATCACTTGGTACACTGGGCTTATTGAAGTGCATGTTGTTCAAATACAACCAAATGCAAGGTCATACACCAATAAAGAACACAAGTCACACTTACAGGATGGGGATCTGTTTTCTGGAAAGTATTGACTCTAAAAAGGATTTAAGGGTCACGGTAAATAACCACCTGAACAGGAGATGCCAATTCCAATGCTATGGTTGAAAGGGGCAACTTGATCCTTGGCTGTATAAGCTGGGAATATCAAGAAGAAATAGGGAGGTGGTATCCCCTCTGCTTACAGCATTACTGAGACCATTATTGGGATAGTGTGTCCAATTCTGATGTTCACACTTCAAAAAGTTTTGGTAAGTAGTGAGGACCTCATAGAAGAAATGGTTGTAGGGGATAGTCTTGGCTCAAGTGATCATGAGCTAATTCAGTTCAAACTGAACGGATGGATTAACAAAAATAAATCTGCAACTAGGGTTTTTGATTTCAAAAGGGCTGACTTTCAAAAATTAAGGAAATTAGTTAGGGAAGTGGATTGGACTGAAGAATTTATAGATCTAAAGGTAGCCTGGGATTATTTTAAATCAAAGCTGAAGAAGCTATCGGAAGCCTGCATCCCAAGAAAGGGGAAAAAATTCATAGGCAGGAGTTGTAGACCAATCTGGATGAGCAAGCATCTCAGAGAGGTGATTAAGAAAAAGCAGAAAGCATACAGGGAGTGGAAGAAGGGAGGGATCAGCAAGGAAAGCTACCTTATTGAGGTCAGAACATGTAGGGATAATGTCAGACAGGCTAAAAGTCAAGTAGAGTTGGACCTTGCAAAGGGAATTAAAACCAATAGTAAAAGGTTCTATAGCCATATAAATAAGAAGAAAACAAAGAAAGAAGAAGTGGGACCACTAAACACTGAGGATGGAGTGGAGGTCAAGAATAATCTAGGCATGGCCCCATACCTAAACAAATACTGTGCCTCAGTCTTTAATAAGACTAAAGAGGATCTTAGGGATAATAGTAGCATGACAAATGGGAATGAGGATATGGAGGTAGACATTACCATATTTGAGGTAGAAGCGAAACTCAAACACCTTAATGGGACTAAATCGGGGGGCCCAGATAATCTTCATCCAAGAATATTAAAGGAATTGGCACATGAAATTGCAAGCCCATTAGCAAGAATTTTTAATGAATCTGTAAACTCAGGGGTTGTACCGTATGATTGGAGAATTGCTAACATAGTTCCTATTTTTAAGAAAGGGAAAAAAAGTGATTCGGGTAATTATAGGCCTGTTAGTTTGACATCTGTAGTATGCAAGGTCTTGGAAAAAATCTTGAAGGAGAAGGTAGTTAAGGACATTGAAGTCAATGGTAAATGGGACAAAATACAACATGGTTTTACAAAAGGTAGATCGTGCCAAACCAACCTATCTCCTTCTTTGAGAAAGTAGCAGATTTTTTAGACAAAGGAAACACAGTGGATCTAATTTACCTAGATTTTAGTAAGGCATTTGATACCGTGCCACATGGGGAATTATTAGTTAAATTGGATAAGATGGGGATCAATAGGAAAATTGAAACGTGGATAAGGAATAGGTTAAAGGGGAGACTACAATGGGTCCTACTGAAAGGTGAACTATCAGGCTGGCGGGAGGATACCAGTGGAATTCCTCAAGGATCGGTTTTATTTAATCTTTTTATTACTGACCTCGGCACAAAAAGTGGGAGTGTGCTAATAAAGTTTGCGGATGATACAAAGCTGGGAGGTATTGCCAATTTAGAGAAGGACAGGGATATCCTACAGGAGGATCTGGATGACCTTGTAAACTGGAGTAATACAAGGATGACCTTGTAAACTGGAGAAGTGTAAGGTCATGCATTTAGGGATTAATAACAAGAATTTTAGTTATAAGCTACGGACGCATTAATTAGAAGTAACGGAAGAGGAAAAGGACCTTGGAGTATTGGTTGATCATAGGATGACTATGAGCCGCCACTGTGATATGGCTGTGTAAAAAGCTAATGCGGTCTTGGGATCCATTAGGAGAGGTATTTCCAGTAGGGATAAGGAGGTTTTAGTACCGTTATACAAGGCACTGGTGAGACCTCACCTGGAATACTGTGTGCAGTTCTGGTCTCCCATGTTTAAGAAGGATTAATTCAAACTGGAAAAGGTACAGAGAAGGGCTACTAGGATGATCCAAGGAATGGAAAACTTGTCTTATGAAAGGAGACTCAAGCAGCTTGACTTGTTTAGCCTAACCAAAAGAAGGTTGAAGGGAGATATGATTGCTCTCTATAAATATATCAGAGGGATAAATACTGGAGAGGGAGAGGAATTATTTAAGCTCGGTACCAATGTGGACACAAGAACAAATGGATATAAACTGGCCACCAGGAAATTTAGACTAGAAATTAGACAAAGGTTTCTAACCATCAGAGGAGTGAAGTTTTGGAATAGCCTTCCAAGGGAAGCAGTGGGGGCAAAAGATCTATCTGGCTTTAAGATTAAACTCGATAAGTTTATGGAGGAGATGGTATGATGGGATAACATGGTTTTGGTAATTAAATATTCATGGTAAATAGGCCCAATGGCCTGTGATGGGATATTAGATGGGGTGGGATCCGAGTTACCCAGGAAAGAATTTTCTGTAGTATCTGGCTGATGAATCTTGCCCATATGCTCAGGGTTTAGCTGATCACCATATTTGGGGTCGGGAAGGAATTTTCCTCCAAGGCAGATTGGAAGAGGCCCTGGAAGTTTTTCGCCTTCCTCTGTAGCATGGGGCACGGGTCACTTGCTGAAGGATTCTCTGCTTCTTGAAGTCTTTAAACTACGATTTGAGGACTTCAATAGCACAGATATAGGTGTGAGGTTTTTTGCAGGAGTGGTGGGTGAAATTCTGTGTCCTGCGTTGTGCAGGAGGTCAGACTAGATGATCATAATGGTCCCTTCTGACCTAAATATCTATGAAAAAAAGGATATTAAAAAACTGGAAAGGGTTCAGAGAAGAGCCAACCAAATGATCTGAGGTCAATCTATTTAGTTTATTGAAAAAACAGTTACTTACTTTCTTGTAACTGTTGTTCTTCGAGATGTGTTGTTCACGTCCATTCCACATTAGGTGTGCGCGCGCCGCGTGCACGAGTGTCAGAAACTTTTTCCCTTAGCGGCTCCCATCAGGCCGGCGGGGCCCCCCGAGTGGCGCCACTGCGCCGTGCATATATACCCCTGCCGGCCCGACCCCCTCCAGTTCCTTCTTACCGGTGACTCCGACAGAGGGGTAGAAGGGTGGGTGGTGGAATGGATGTGAACAACACATCTCGAAGAACAACAGTTACGAGAAAGTGAGTAACCGTTTTTTCTTCTTCGAGTGCTTGTTCACGTCCATTCCACATTAGGTGAATTACAGGCTTACCTCTGGAGGACGGTAGGAGTCATGGAACAACTGCTCGGAGGACCACTCTGCCAACCGCTGCGTCCTCTCTGGCCTGCTGGTTGACCGCATAGTGGGTCGTGAAGGTGTGCACCGAGGACCAGGTGGCTGCTCTGCAGATCTCCTGAATCGGGACCTGTGCCAGGAACGCCGTGGAAGTTGCCCGCGCCCTGGTCGCGTGGGCCGTGACCGCCAGGGCCGGAACACCTGAGAGCTCATAGCATGCCCAGATGCAGCTTGTAATCCAAGACGAAATCTGCTGCGCTGACACAGGGAGGTCTTTCATTTTCTTGACTACAGCCACAAACAGCTGCGCAGATTTGCTAAAGGGCTTGGTGCGCTCCAAATAGAACGCCAGCACTCGAAGCACATCCAGGATGTGCAAGCTGCGGTGACTCGGGTCCGTATGGGGTTTCGGGAAGAACACCAGCAGACAGATGTCCTGGCCCAAATGGAATTGGGAGACCACCTTAGGGAGGAACTTGGGGTGCGGTCGGAGCTGCACCTTGTCCTTGTGAAACACTGTATATGGTGGCTCAGAGGTGAGGGCCCTCAGTTCGGACACCCTTCTGGCTGAGGTAATGGCAACCAGAAACGTCACCTTCCAGGAAAGGTGGAGGAGAGAACAGGAAGAGAGGGCTCAAAAGGGGGTCCCATGAGTTTAGAGAGGACCAGGTTAAGGTTCCACAGAGGGACTGGGGGGCGTGAGTACGGAAACACCCTCTCCAAATCTTTAAGGAACCGTCCCACCATTGGGTGGGAAAACACCGAGCCCCCCAAGAACCCGGAAGGCGGAGATGGCTGCCAGATGTACTCTGAGTGAGGACGGGGCTAGCCCTTGCTGCTTGAGGTGCAGGAGGTACTCCAGGATGGCCTGCACCAGGGCCTGGCACAGCCACACCTGTTGGGGTTCACACCAACATGAGAACCTTTTCCACTTGGCCATATAGGTCGCCCTGGTAGAGGGCTTTCTACTGCCAAGCAGAATCTGCTGCACGGGAAGGGAGCACTGGCTCTCCAGGGCGTTTAATCACAGAGCCTCCAAGCCGTCAGGTGCAGTGACTGCAGGTCGGGGTTGAGAAGCTGCCCGCCGTCCTGTGTAATGAGGTCCCGGTGTAGGGGCAGGACTACTGGGGCCTCCACCGACAACTCTAGGAGCGATGTGTACCAGTGCTGGCGGGCCCAGGCTGGAGCGATGAGGATCACCGCCGCCCTGTCCCTGCGCACCTTTAGTAGGACCACGTGTACCAAGGGGAGCAGGGGGAAGGCATATATCAAGCCCCCTCTCCATGGGATTGAAAACACATCTGCAAGCGAGCCCGGGCTGCGGCCCTGGAACTAGCAGAACCGTGGGCATTGGGCGTTGGCCCTGGTGGCAAACAGGTCTACCCCGGGAAACCCCCACCTGCGGAAGAGCGAAAGCACGACGTCCGCCCTGAGCGTCCACTTGTGCATGCGGTACGACCTGCTGAGGGAGTTTCGTACCCCCGGGAGATAAGACGCCTCAAGGTGAATTGCATGGGCTATGCAAAGGTCCCAGAGGAGGAGAGCCTCGAGACAGAGTGGCGAGGAATGGGCCCCGCCCTGTTTGTTTTATATAAAACATGGGAGTAGTGTTGTCTGTCCGAACTGTCACGCTGTGACCACTCAGAGTGGCATGAAAGGTCTGGCAGGCGAGACGAACCGCCCTGAGCTCCTTCACATTAATATGGAGCAAACGCTCTGTTCTGGACCACAACCCCTGCGTCATGAGGTCCCCCAGGTGAGCCCCCGATCTGTGGTCTGACGTATCTGTCACCAGCGTCAGGTCCGGCTGTGGGGCGGTGAAGGGGATGCCTTTGCAAACCATGGGATGGGACTGCCAACACCGCAGGGAGTCCAGCACGTCCCTTGGGGCTGTCACTACCAAGTCCAGGGGGTCCCTGCCTAGGCGGTACACCCGAGCGAGCCACGCCTGCAGAGTCCTGAGTCTCAGTCTGGCATGCCTGACCAGGTGCGTGCATGCTGCCATGTGGCCTAGCAGCCGCAGGCAGCACCTGGCCGTTGTCGTTGGAGACTGGTGCAGGGAGGCCACTGATTGCTGGATAGCCTGGAATCGGGACACTGGAAGGCTTGCTCCGGCCTGCACCGCATCCAGGACTGCTCCTATGAATTCTACTCTCTGCGTGGGTACGAGCGTGGACGTGGGGACATTGACCAGGAGTCCCAGCTTGCGGAACAATCTCAGGGCCACCTCCACGTGGCCCAGCACTTCCGCCTCGGATCGACCCGCCAGGAGCCAGTCATCAAGGTACGGGTACACCCGGATTCTCTGCCTCCGTAAGAAGGCTGCCACCACGGCCATGCACTTCGTGAACACCCGTGGGGCCACGGCTAGACCAAACAGGAGAACCGCAAACTAATAATGTTCTTGGCCCACGGTGAAGCGTAGGAACCGCCGATGTGCTGGGTGGATGGCGATATGAAAGTACGTGTCCTTCATGTCGAGGGAGGCGTACCAGTCCCCCGGATCCAGGGAAGGGATGATGGTACCCAGAGAAACCATGTGGAACCGGGCCTTGGCCAGGAATTTGTTGAGCCTGCGCAGGTCTACGATGAGGCGAAGGCCCCCTTTGGCCTTGGGGATGAAGGAGTAGAACCCCTTCCTCCTTAGGCTGTGTGGCACCGCCTCTACCGCCCCCGTCTCTAGCAGAGAGCAGACTTCCTTCTCTAGGAGATGCTCGTGAGAGGGGTCCCTGAAGAGGGACGGGGAAGGGAGGTGGGAGGGGGAAAGGGAGGAGAACTGCAGCGGGTACCTGTTCTGCACCGTGCGTAAGACCCAGCGATCTGACGGAATGTTGGACCATGCACGGGAGAAATGGGACAGGCAGTTCAGGAAACAAAGGGACGGATCCAGTGACTGGTCTGGTACGCTGTCCTCGAGCGCACCTTTCAAAGCCTGGCTTAGTGCCCGGCTGGGGTTTGTGCTGGCCTTGGTTCTGGCCCGGCGCATTATTGTTACTGTTGTTGTTGCCCGGCGCCTGTTATCCCTGCCTCGCCTACGGTAAGGCTCATGCCTATGGCGACACTGCAGCTTAAAGGGCTTCCTCTGGGTCGCCGGGGTGTGCATACCCAGCGACTTAAGCGTAGCCCACGAGTCCTTAAGGCTGTGCAGCCTCGTGTCTGTCTGGTCCGAGAAGAGGCTGGACCCTTTGAAGGGAGGTCCTGGAGTGTATTCTGGACCTTGGGCAGCAGGCCTGACTCCTGGAGCCACGCCAAGAGCCTCATGACCACCCCTGATGCGATTGTTCTAGCTACCACATCCGCTGAATCCAGGGAGGTCTTGGCTACTGCCTTGCCCTCGTCCACCAGGGCCATGAACTCCTGTTGGGAACCTTGCGGGAGGTTGTCCTTAAACTTCCCCACCGCCGCCCAGGAGTTGAAATTATGCCTGTTGAGGATGGCCTGCTGGTTCGCAATCCTCAACTGAAGGCCCCCAGATGAGTACACCTTTCTGCCAAAAGGGTCCCGGAGTTTTGCCTCCTTGGCCTTAGGGGCTGGGGCCTGCTGTCTATGGCACTCCTTTCATTTACTGCTGAGACCACTAGGGAGCATGGACTCGGGTGGCAGAACAGGAACTCATAGCCCTTAGATGGGGCAAAGTATTTACACTCCACTCCTTTGGCCATTGGAGCGCTGGAGGCCGGGGTCTACCATATGGTCTTATAGTTGGACTGAATGGTCTTAATGAGCGGGAGCGCTATTCTGGATGGACCTTCGGGGCTCAAAATGTCCACCACGGGGTCCTCCTGCTCAACCATCTCCTCAGCCTGCAACCCCAAGTTCTGGGCGACCCTGCGCAGCAACTCCTGGTGGGCTTTAAGGTCTATCGGTGGAGGGCTGGACACCGCTGTACCCACCACTGCCTCATCCGGGGATAACGAGTAGGTTAGCTGCTACTCGACTCCCTCTGGCTGGTCCTCCTGCTCCCCTTCTCCCGTGGAAGGGGCCTCCAGCTTGGGCTAGAGCAGGAGTCCATGGGACGGCACCGCACTCGGTGCCGGTCTCTCCGGTTTATCCTGGGGGGATGCCGGGGGCCTGGATACTGTAGCCTCTGGCACCATCTGGCGTTGGTGCAGGGACCGGGATCGCTGCACCGAGTAACTTGCCCTGGACGGGGCCCCTTGACTCTCCTGATAGGCCTAGGGGGTCGAAAAAGGCCAATGGCCTGGTGGTCCCCATTGGGGTTGCCAGCCCATCTGAGGGTCCCTGCTGTCCGGGGCCTGGTGCAGGTAGCTATAGCTGCCAGACTCAGCGCCGGACTGTGGCGACGCCGATTGCGAAGGCCACGGAGGTACCAACGATCTGCACCAGCGTGAGAATGAGCGGCTCCTGGCTGCGCGGGAGCAGTACTGGTATCCCCGGAACTGGGACCGGGATCAGATCTGGACCGGGACCTGGATCTGGACCAGTGCCAGCGTTCCCTGGACCGGGACCATCTGCAGGAGTCCTCTGGAGAGGGCTGTCTCAACTCCTCCCAGTGCCGGTCTCTGGGTGGTGCAGGACAGCGGTGTTCCCTTTCCGGTGCTTCCTCACGCCGACCCACTCCCGGTGCTGCGACCTTCTTCTGGGCTGCCAGTAACTGTGAGTCCGCGGAGTCGGAGCTCGACCGGGACCAACTCCGGGAGTGGTGCCGGGACGGTGTCCTCGAGCGGCACGCCATTGCTGGCTTACCCCTCGACAGCACCCGTTGCATGGGTGCCGGAGGGTTCTTCCTATGCAGGAGGGGGCTCGCCGCCGACAGCTCGATGAGGTCCTTTGCAGCCTCAAAGGTGCCAGGCGTGGAGGGCTGATCCGTTATGCCCTCGAGCCCATTGTCTGCACTGAGCTCACTTAGGTCTGAGCTTGGTGGGGCTTGTGCTGCCAGGACCGCTGATGTCGGCGTAGGTACCACAGCCTTTCTGCTCTTATCGGCGCCCGGGGCCTTGGGAGGCGTTGGCCTCCTGTGCGGGGAACGACCACGCCTTCCTTTCGGCTGCGCCGGGGGCTGCACCGGGGAGGACGAGCGGTGCCAGGGTCTAGTCTGGCGCTCCAGGGCCGACAGTTTACAGTGTTTAGCCGGTGCCGGGTCTCTCAACGGCTCCGGGGCACTATGCACCGAGGAAGCCTGAGTCGGCATTGGGCGCTCCAGGCCCGGTGGCTGCAATGCGGCCTCCATCAACAGCTGCTCTGAAAAGGCTAAGGGACTGCTCTTCTACGAGAGAGAGAGGTTGTTCCAACGCAGCCAAGGACGGTAAGAAGGAACTGGAGGGGGTCGGGCTGGGGTATATATGCACGGCGCAGTGGTGCCACGCGGAGGGGGCCCGCCGGGAGCCACTAAGGGAAAAAGTTTCCGACGCTCGTGCACGCAGTGTGCGCACACCTAATGTGGAATGGACGTGAACAAGCACTCGAAGAAGAATAGAAGGTTAAGAAGTCATTTGATCACTGTCTAGAAGTACTTTCAGGGGGTAAGATTTCTGATGCTATATGGCTCTTTAACAGACAAAGGCATTATAAAATCCAATGGCTGGAAGTTGACTCTAAACAGACTCAGACTTGATATAAGGCACTTTTCTTCTTTTAAGTGAGGGTCATTAACCATTGAAACAACTTACCAAAGGATGTGGTGGATTCTCAGTCACCTGAAGTCTTTAAATCAAAACTGGGTACCTTTCTAAGAGAGATGCTCTAACTCAACCACAAATTATGAACTTAACGTAGGAATCAACAGATAAAATTATATGGCCTGAGGTATGTAGGATATCAGACTAAATTGTCAGAACGGACTTCCAGCCTGAAAATCTATGACTGTATGAACAGCACAATTCAACAGCCTTCACAGCTGCTGTAAACTGCACTGCCCACTGCTATTAGCAACGCAGCCATCCCAGGCTCAGCCAGCCATACACCCCTACCTCCACCGCACTCAGCATGTGCTAGGAGTACAGGAACCACAGCAGCCAGCACTATCCTAAGGGATACTGATGGATGCTTGGGAGGACGTGAATCTCGAGTCACATATCAGAGGCACAGCATCTCATCATGACATCGATAAGCTCCTACCAGTTCCCAATGAGGGACGGAAACCCACTCACTCTAACCCAGCTGAGTCAACTGATTCTAGCCCTGTTAGCTGAGCATTACCTTTCCCCACCTTTTGCATGCACTTACCTTGCAGGGAAGGTTTGCAGTTGGTTGTTTGCCAGGTGCAGGACCCGTAAGTTTGCGTGTCCCACCAGGTCAGGGATGCACTGATCTGTGAGGTTATTATTGGTCAAGTAAAGTAACTGCAGCATGCTGAGACTCTCTTCCCCAGGGCAAACAGATGGCAACGACTCCAGGCTGTTGGCAGATGCATTCAAGTACCTGAGACTAACAACAACAGATTAAGAGACATTAGGTTCCGTTCCATCCCATCCAAACCACTTCACCAGATACGACAGTGATAGAAGCCATATGAGAACCTGGACAGATAGCTATGGCTGCGTTATCATAATGGAAGTCATACCAGATGATTATAATGGTCTCTTCCAGCCTTAAAAATCTATCAATCTAAAAATGACTAGCTATATAGCACTAGAGATGCACATAGTGCTTTTCAACAAAAAGGGAATCCCTGCCCTGAAGAGTTTGCAAGCTAAGTTGAGAGGTAACACAGGGAATGGGTAGAAAAAAGCTGAGTGCAGGAAGCTCTCACAGTCACTTGGGAATATAAAGCTTGTGTTTTACTTTATTTAGGATTATTCCATTCCAGTGAGTATCTCTTCTCTGCCCTTAACACCTTATACTGCACCTATCACAGTGGTATCCAAGTGCCTGTCTGCTTTCTCCTTTGTACCTGAAAAACTTATATACTGGTGTCAAAGAATGAAAACTCCTCAGTGCATTGTGTTCCTATGTGCATATGAATTGTGGTAGAGAAATAACAATAACTACAGGCAACTTCCTTGGACGGCTGGTGGGTTAGACTACACTCACCTTTCCTGCTATTATACAGAAACCTGATTCCCTCAGCAGCCAGCTGGGTGATTTCTCCCCTTGGCACCTGGATTACTGCCTCATAAAACACAAATCTGTCCTATTACCTCTTACTCAACAGGCAATTAAGCACCAGAACCTGGCACCATCAGTCACGCAAACAGCACCATAACCCTTTACAGCTCCAAAGGTGAGACAGCCAGAGAAACTGATCTTTCACCCAGAGTTAGGTAAAAGCTTCCATCCTAACAAAATGTGTTCTGCTGCCACTTACTTCAGAGCCTTGAAGAAGAACATCTCCGGAAGTTTAGTGATCAGGTTATGCTGGAGGTCCAGCACCTCCAGGGGAATGTGTTCCAGCAGAAGTGGAAGACTCTGCACATGGTTGTGCCCCACCATCAACTTCCGAAGACTCAAACTACTCAGGGTCCTAGGAGAACAGAGAGCTTATTGAATTAGTTTGGCTCACCCGTCTTTCAGAGGCCCAAAGCAGAAAGCTCCTGGTCTTTAATCCTGTTATTAAACAAAATTAGGGCTGAAGAACATTATATTGCCTGGGTCAGTGAATTTTAAACAATGCAAAGAGTGAGATGCATGCGTGATCAGGCAAGCCCCTACCTCTGTGTACACATATGTATGTGAGTGCCCCTGCAGTTCTATCCAAGCTATTGTACATGTATGCAGAGATCCCTGATTTGTGCTGTAGGCATGTGTATATAGATACACTGTGAGCATACTTCACAGTGTAGGATGAAGGAGGAATGGAACAGCAAAGGATGGACTAGAATTTAGTGACTTCCTCCTTCTGACAGAAGAGACTATTCTCAATGCTGACAAAGTGATTCTGGGCTTGAATTGCACTGGATCAACAACCCAGTGTGGTTTTGAGGCTGCCATCATATTCTCCAGAATCTCCGCTTTTCTTTAAAAAACAACCCAAGTCTCTAATCCTAATGACTGCAAAGATAATTTTGGAAAGTTGAGCTGAGTGTAACCACTACAGTGATGTCTACCTGAGTCTGCAGACATACAGAAATAACAACAAACAGATATAAACTGCCCCATTAATTTCAGTGAGATAACACAGTTAACAGCGCTGACACGGGCATCTATTTCATGACAACATGTAGGAAAGGAAGAGATCATCATGCTAGGGAGCTCTGAAAGCCACTGCAGGTGACAGCTTATTTGGGAACCACCAGTGAATGGTGCTGAGGAGATATCAGCATCATTTTTTCCCTGCTCCAAGGATGAAGGTGTAACATCCAATTCTCCTCATACAGCACCTGCTCTGGGGTGGGGCACCTTCTCCTCTGGCTTCCAGAAGGAGCCAGCAGCAGTTGTTGGTGGCCTCCTACTCCTTTCATCTACTCAGACGAGCCAGGAGGCCTCCGCCCCTGTACTGCTGATGGTGGCCCTCTTCTCTGAGCAGTGACAGGAGTGCAGTACCCTCAGGGTTTCAGGAGCCTAGTCTGCTCTATCACTTATTTCCTGGCTCTAGAGGCTGCTGGTCCTCTCTCTGCATCAGTTACAGCCAGGGCAGTTCTCCACCTCAGAACTATTGTTTCAAGCCCTCTGCATACTGAGATACGTTACTGCATCAGTTAACCTTGAAAATATGACCCAAGTATTTCTATGCCACTATGAGGACCAGAAGTATATAATCACAGAAATGTACAGATGGAAGGCACCTCAAGAAGTCATTAGGTCCAGCCTCCTGTGCTGTGTCAGAAACAAGTAAACCCAGATCATCTCGGATATGTGTTTGTCCAACCTGTTCTTAAAAACTTACAATGGGGATTCCAAAACCTCCCTTGGAAGCCTGTTCCAGAGTTTAACTACCCTTTTAATTAGCAAGGTTTTCCTAATATCTAACCTAAATCTCCCTTGCTGCAGATTAAGCCCATTACTTGTTGTCCTTTCTCCAGTGGACATGGAAAACAACTGATCACAGTCCTCTTTATAACAGCCCTTAAAATATTTGAAGACTATTGTCCATTAATGGCTATTAGCCAGGATGGGTAAGGAATGGTGTCCCTAGACTCAGAGGGTGGAGATGGATGGCAGGAAAGAGATCACTGATCATTACCTGTTAGGTTCACTCTCTCTGGGGCACCTGGTATTGGCCCGTCGGTAGACAGGACACTGGGCTAGATGAACCTTTGGTTTGACCCAGTATGGCCATTCTTATGTTCTTAGCATGCTTCAGCCAGCTCCTTAAGTACCTTGGGTTGAATTAAGTATCATTTGAATTGAAATGGAAGTTGAGATTCTATCATCACATTACTCTGGGCACACTGACCCTTGCCATACATTTATTGTGCCTATAACATAAAGCAGCTCTGCCCAACAACATACACAGATTTGGAGGACAGAAAAGACCATTATGATCAACTGCTCTGACCTTCTGCATAGTACAGGCCATAGATCGTCGTTCCAAAATTCTAGCCCTGTAACTTCTGCTTGAGCTAAGCCACATCTTTTAGAAAGACATCCAATGTTGATCTAAAGACTTCAAGTGATGGAGAATCCATCACATCCCTTTGTAAGCTGTTTCTGTTAATTTCTCTCTGTTAAAAATTTGCACATTATTTCTACTCTGAATTTGCCTAGCCTCAGTTTCCAGCCACTGGATCTTGTTATACCTTTTTCTGCCAAACTAAAGAGCTGTCTACTATCAGAAATCTTTTCCCCCGTAGGGACTATATATAGTGATCAAGTCACCTCTTAACCTAATCTTCAATAAACTACATAGATTGAGGTGGTGTTGTAGGTGTGTTGGTCCCAGAATATTAGAGAGACAAGGTGGGTGAGGTAATATCTTTGATTGGACCAACTTCTGTTGGTGAAAGAGACAAGCGTTTTATTTCACCCTCCTTGTCTCTCTAAATAGATTGAGCTTTTCTTTCGTCTCTGGCTAGGTGTCATATTTTCCAGACCTCAAATCACTCTTGTAACTCTTTTCTGAAGCCTTTCCAATTTGTCAACATCCTTTTTAAAGTGTGGACTCCAGAACTGGATACAGTATCCAGTAATGGTCCCCCCACTGCTTACTCATACTTGATATTTCCCTGATTGTAAATCCAAGGATTTCATTCACTCTCTTAGCTATTGGATTGCACCAGAAGCTCACTTTCTACTCGTTTTCATGTCCCAGTAAATCTTTTCCAAAATCTCTGCTCTTCCAGGATACAGTCCCCCATCTTATAAATGTGACCAACAGCCCTTGTTATGAAGTGCAGGACTATGCAAATGGCTGTGTTAAAATACATTCCTCAAATGAGCCCTTTAAACCAAGCAATCCAGGCTAGTATGTACAATTGACCTGTCCCTATTATTATTTACCACTCCACCACTTTTAGTGTCATCTGCAAACTTTACCACCAATGATTTTAAGTTTTCTTCCAGATCACTAATAAACTTTTCTGAATACCACTGGGCTGAGAATAGATACCTGAGGGATGTCACTAGACACACCTCCACTGGATGATGATTCCCCATTTACAGCTACTTTTTTCTCTGTATCTGTTGACCAGTTTTTAATACATTTAATATGATTTTGTATAGTGGGGTTTTTTTTAAATCAGAATGTCATGGTTCAAATGCCTTACAAAACTCTAACTATATTATGTCAACGCAATTACCTTTGTCAGTCAAACTTGTAATCTGATAAAAAATGGTATCAAGTTTGTTTGACAAGAACTATTTTTCATAAGACCAGGTTGACTGGCATTAATTATGATACCATAATTTAATTCTTTACTGACTGTATCTCATATCAGCGTTTTAATGATTTTGCCCAGGTTCATTATCAGGTTAACCAGCCAATCAATAATTTTCTGGATCAACTTGTTTACCCTTTTTAAATATGGACACAACATTGGCTTTTGCTTCCTCAGTGTTCCCAGATTTGTTAAAAATCAAGACAAATTTTTCACAGAGCTCCTAGGACAATTCTTTTAATATTCATGGGTTCAATATATCTGGCCCTGCAGATTTAAAAATGTTTAACTTCAACAGTTGGTGGTTAACATCCTCCCTAGACACTGATAAAACAGAATGTATTTCATCATCACACTGAGATATGAGAACACATCATCCTGCTTCTTTTCAAATACAGAACGCCTATATTTATTGAATACCTCTGCCTTTTCTGCATCATAGCTGATAGTTTTACAATTCTTGTCAAGTATTAGACCTATATCACTGGTAGGATTTAATTTGTTCCTGACATATTTAAAGAATTCCTTCTTAGTGTCCTTAACCCTACTGGCCATAGATTTTTCACTGATACCTTTAGCTTTCCTTATCAATTGTCTGTATTTCCTAACTGCTGATTTGTACTCATTGCTATCAGCTTCGCTGCTTTTCCATTATTTTTTACTTCCTCTTTCACCTCCTTTCTTAGCCAGGATGTATTGTTATTGGGTTTTTTTTAACTGAAGTAGCCTTCTTTTGTGATTGAAGAATGTGGGGCTTGGGCATCTAACAAACCATTCTTAAATAATTCCCAGTTATCATTTGTATTTTTATGTTTAAATATTTCCTCTCACTTAATTTTGCTTGTGACTGATTTTGAATCCCAATGAGATAGAGGCAAGCCTGAGAAGACAAGAACAGCATGTGTGACCATATTTAATTAGTTGGGGGGGGAAAGGGTTAAGAGCAACTCATAGAAAAGAGGCAACAGTCTAAAATAACCTACACTGGGAGAAGATCCTGGTATTACAGAGCTTTTTTAAGTTAGTTGACAAAGGCACAAGATCCAACAGCTGGAAGTTGAAATCAGCAAAATTCTAACTGGAAATAAGGCATACATTTTATTGTTGAGGATAATCAGCCACTGAAATCTTTTCACAGGATGTAGTAGATTCTCCAGCACTTGAAGCCTCAAGCTTCAATTAAATCAAGCTTGGATTATCTTTCTACAATATACTCTCTAGTTCAACCACAGATTGCTGGGGTAGATGCAGGAATCGCTGGATGAAATTCTCTGGCCTGTGTTATTCAGGAGGTCAAATGAGATGATCATAATGATCCCTTCTGACCTTAAAAATCTATAAATGTTTTGAATATATGCACAGTCCAGACAGTGTGGCACCACATATTGGCATCACAAGCAAGTGAAACATTGTTGGGGGGGGCAGAGTATAGAAGAGTACTATCACTCTTTTCCCCCAAGACACACAGCCTGGAGGGAGTCCCACCTTTGGCCAAGAAGGAGGTTTGCTATTACCTTGATGGAAGCTCTGTGAGGAGATTGTAGCTCATATCCAAAATCTCAAGTTTCTTTGCTTCGCAGGCCCAATCAGGGATACACAGCAGCTGGTTACTGAGAAAAGGAAATGGAAAGCATAAGAGGAGGAGGGACAGCAAGATATCAGAATTCTACTGAACCTATAACCCATCATGTGGAGATTTTGTTGGAACACTCTAGTGATTCTCAAATATAAAATAGCACAAGAGATGAACCCAAAGAAAAAGAAACGACAGTGTAGAATCAGTCACAAACACCAGATCTCATTCAAACTCATTTAAAACAAAACCAGTGAGTGTAGGGCTGGTAAAGACTGCTGATTCATGGCCATGATGTTTTATCCACAGCTATGGCAGGAGCAGGGAAAGCTTCCCTATGCTGGCATGTTGATGCACTTCACCCCAGAGCTTGAGTGAGAGGAGAGGCCAGATTCCATGGTCCATTCAGTCTTTGGTCTCTCTGCTGAGACCTGCCAACAAGGGGGAAATTAGCACTGAACAAGAAGGTAGCCTGCCCACTGGGACCTAGGCTAAGATATCTCCCTTTCCCAGATTTTTACATCATGGCCCAATAAACAGCCATTCGTAACAGCTTTCAACTTCTACTGACTGAATGCTGAACTAATGATCAAGAGCTAAAAGGCTGCCAGTCACCTAGTCATGCCAAGCTGGTTTAACGGGGCTTCTAGTCTTGGAAATGTTCATTTTCCTTTCATGCTAGTCTGTTCTGTTATGAGGAGATGCTTCACTCTTTTCACCACTCTCTTCTCTTTCAAAAGAACAGCAGTGCTGTACCTTTGCCCACAAGATATGAGAAAGGGGCCAAAGAGAGAGTTGTCCCATAGAATAGAATTCAGCAGACGAACGGCAACCTGCACTCTCTCTCAGAGCACCAACACAGGAAAGCCTGTGTGTTTCAGGAAGCATCCTCAGAAGAATCTTTTGCTCTCACTCCTTTTACCCAGAGGCCTAATCAATCCTAAACTCAGACTGGCATCAGGTTCTACTTTATGTTCATGAAAATCCAGTACTTGTGGCACCTTAGAGACTAACCAATTTATTTGAGCATGAGCTTTCGTGAGCTAAGCTCATGCTCAAATAAATTGGTTAGTCTCTAAGGTGCCACAAGTACTCCTTTTCTTTTTGCGAATACAGACTAACACGGCTGTTACTCTGAAACATGAAAATCCAGGCAGACTATTTCTATCAAGGAGCTACAGCCATGAACCATAGGTCTCAATCTCACCAAATTAGCCTTGCCAAATCTATTTTCTTTCTATTTTTCTCAGGTGCCTCTATACTAAGGGAAAGTAGAAATTAACAAAATGAGAGAATGTTTTTCTGATAGCATGGGGCGGGGGGGAGTGTCACTTGAGAACTTTGCAGCCTAGATGTGAAACAATTAGAACTGGGCAAAGTCTATGGAGCTAAACTTGCCATAAACCCTAAGAAATTGAGGCAGCCATTAGATTAGATCTCTCAGTAACCAAGTCCCCCTCTCCTGAGACAATTTGGCTGAGAGGGGGAACACAGGGTTGTCTGAGCCCTAACCACATCCAGACCTCATATAGTAACTGACATATTCAAAACACTTTTCAAACAAAATATTTACCCCTTCCCTGGGAAGGGGAACACTTAATATGAAGTACAAAGAGGTTACTTGCATGTACAGTACTCATGTTCTTAAAGGTGTGTAGCCTGTCTTCGTATTCCACAGTTGGTGTTTGCATGCCCAATGCTCATGCGTTAGAAAAATTTCTAGTTAGCAGTGTTGGTTGGGGTGGCGTATGTGCCCTTCATATCCTTGTGCATTCTGGTGAGAGTATAAAGGGCGGAGTCATGTAACTACATCCAGTTCCTTTGCCATCTTTAGTGGTTTGTGAAGACTCTGAAGTAGCGAGGATGGCAGGTGTGTGATGAAATACATATACAGACTACACATCTCAAATAACCTCAGTTACTGTACAGGCAAGTAGCCTCTTTTCTTCTTCGAGTGGTAGCCTGTATACCTGATGACTCTCAGCTGATGACTCTCACTGGAGTCAGAAATGAGGAGCTTATGCAAACGGAGACTACAGCACAGTCCTTCTCAAAGTGGATGAGATTCTCCAATTGGACCTGCCAGCACCACATTTCCAGGCTATGTGGGAATAACTATACCAGCGGAAACTGGTCTCTTGCTGAGAGTTCATTTGGCTGCCATATCAGTCATCCATCCACTAAGTGATCAATCAGTATTTTCACACTCAATGGCAAACAGATTCCTGAGAGGCATTTCTAGACTGTCCATCATTTAGGGATCCATTCCCTATGCGGGATCTTTACTTAGCTCTCTCAAAAGTCATGGATGCTCCCTTTAAGCCTATGGTCATGTGTCCCCTGTGAGGAATGGCACATTATAACCATTGTTGCCATGGGCCTGGGGACCATATCCACAGCGTCCAATGCTGCCCATAGAGCTGTCTTGGCAACCAATTGCCCATCAGGATGACTTAGAACTCACTTCTGAATTCCTGCAGCAGTTTGTCAATAAAACATTCCATGGAACACCAGTCAAGGTAGTCATATTTTGCTAGGATTGCTTGATAGTTCAATATTCTTATTTGGTGGTTCAAGGTTGAGTACAATTTCCTACCAAGAAAGTCTAGGCTCCTTATCCTTGCAGCCAAATTCTGGTAGCCGTGGCACATTCTCTCATTTGCCACAGTCACTACGAGTGATCCCTGTATCGGGTATGAATAGGCCAGCATCTGGTACTATCTATCAGCCTACTTTGAGGTTGGTGCTAATGATGCTGGTGTCTGCCACAGGGTCTTCACAGGATCTAGTAGGTCCTTGTTTATCATGATTGCTACACAACATGGTATCGATATATGTAATATATTGAGCAGCCTGTGCAGTGTGTCATGTACTTCTTTGGTGGGAATCTCTATAGTTGTTGGTATATGCCTCATCAAGTCCTGGATGATTTATGGTCTTCTGGAGTGGCCATCACTTGATGTGATATCAGGGTCTCGTTGAGTGATTACAAAGACAAATTAGCTGGTACCAGCTACTCTGGGTTTTGTGGTTGTAGCATGGGAAAAGGCGGCTGCTGTCTGTGGTTCTGAACTCCAGGTGGGGTTAGTACTGTACTCAGGATTAGTACTGTACTCATGCCTTGGCCAGAGGTGGGTATCCTTCTCTCATACAGGAGAAAATGACAGAACAGAGTCCTGGAACCTGGTTAGGGGCAGTTGCTGGCTCCCTTCTGAGGCTGAGGAGAAGAACATACGAACAGCCATACTGGGTCAGACCTATGGTCCACCTAGCCCAGTATCTTGTCTTCTGACAGTGGCCAGTGCCAGATGCTTTGGAGAGAATGAACAGAACAGGGCAATTATCAAATGATCCATCCTGTCATCCACTCCCAGATTCTGGCAGCTGGAGGTTAGGAACATCCTGAGCACGTGTGCCATGATGGACCTATCCTCCATGAACTTATCTACTTTTTTTTTAGAACCCAGTTATACTTGAGGCCCTGGCAATGAATTCCACAGGTTGACTGTGTGGTGAGTGAAGAAGTACTTCCTTATATTTGTTTTAAACCTGCTGCCTATTAATTTCATTGGCTTACCCTGGTTCTTGTGCTATGTGAATGAGGATGAGAAGTAGTTTTCTTCCGTAAGAGTGTGTGCCCTCCCAGTAGGTGCTGAAGGTACCGACCTAGCTGGCCCTGAGGATCATGGAGGCAACAGTGCTGATACTGTTGGTTCTAGGAACTGGGACAGCATCAGTGAGGAGGGCCATATCAAAAGTCCAGGTAAATCCCTAGAGGTGCTTCCTAGAAGATGAGAAGGATTTTAAGGGTACCTTGGAAAATTTTGAAGAGGCCACCAGCACTGACTTTTATGACCTCCAGTCCCCAGAGATTCTCAATGTCTGGAAGCCGGGATCAGAGTCTCAGCACAGAGACTGCTCCAACAGGAAGGTCCTCAGGTGGGATTCCATCAACTGCTGGGTCCGCTTTGAGAAGGCACAAAGATTTTGCAATGATCTGAAACGTGTCCCTTGCTGAAATGGAAAAGACCCCTTGCATGATGGTCATTCGGGAGATAATGACCTTATATGAGGGGCAGCTCTTAAAGTCTGAGGACTTGTGGTCTCCCCTGCAGGCAATTGGTACCAAACACTCAGTCACGGATAAGTCCTTTCTTCGCTGAAGAACCCAAGTTCAGGAAAAGTAAAAACCTAACACTATTACTAACTGCCAGCTATAAGAACTATGCACAATGAGAAACAGGTATGTTTGCTCCAAAAGTGAGCTGCTCTGACCCATGCCACAAGCAGTAAGAATGAACTGGGTGTGGTTGTATAGCTCCATCTTTTATATTCTTCCTGGAACAAATGGGGATGTGAAGGAAGCTTGTACCAACCCTAATGGATGAATAGAAAGTTGAGACGAGCACACTGGACAAGCAAACACCAACTGTTGAATATTTATACATACTATCACTCAAAGAAGAACTATATCCCTCCCATTTCCTCTAAAACAGAGGTGGGCAAACTATGGCCCACGGGCCACATCCAGCCCGCAGGACCGTCCTTTCCAGACCTTGAGCTCCCGGCTGGGGAGGCTAGCGCCCAGCCCCTCCCCTGCTGTTCCCCCTGCCCCGCAGCCATGCTGCTGCGCAGGCAGCGAGGCTTGCACCCGCCCACGTCCCAGGCTCTCCAATAAGCCAGTCCTGCTGCTCTGAGCGGCATGGTAAGGTGGTGGGGATGGTTAGATAAGGGGCAGGAGGTCCCGGGGGGGAAGTCAAGGGACGGGGAGCAGGGGGCGGTCGGATGGGGCAGAGGTTCGGCGGGGGGGGGCGGTTGTGAGGGTAAAGGGGGGGTTGGATAGGGAGTGGTACTAGGGGGCCTGTCAGGGGGCAGGGGTGTGGATAAGGGTCAGGGCAGTCAGGGGACAGGGAACAGCAGGGGTTGGCTAGGGAGTGGGGTCCCGGGGGGTGGTTAGGGGCAGGGGAGTCCTGGGAGGGGGCGGTCAGAGGACAAGGAGCAGGGGGCATTGGATGGGTCAGGGGTTCTGGGGGTGGTGGTCAGGGGATGGGGAACGGGGGGGGTTGGATAGGCGTGGGAGTCCTGGGGGGCCTGTTAGGGGGCGGGGGTGTGGATAGGGGTTGGGGCAGTCAGGGGACAGGGAGCAGAGGTGGTTAGGGGCGGGAGGTCCCAGGAGGTGGCGGGCAGGGGGCCAGGCTGTTTGGTGAGGCACAGCCTTTCCTACCTGGCCCTCCATACAGTTTCGCACCCCGATGTGGCCCTCGGGCCAAAATGTTTGCCCACCCCTGCTCTAGAAGGCAGGAAGAGGAATATTTGGACATTCTAGAAGTTGCTTCATGAACTCAGAGAAATCAGCTGATGAACTGAAAGTTCCCAACACCATCAGGAAATGGGACTAAGGGCTTGTCTACATGGGAAAGGTATACTGGTAAAAGCTACAGTATGAATTAAACTGATAGTTATACTGGTATAACTCCTCCTGTGGACACACTTACTCCAGTACCAGAATGCCTTTTTGCAGTATAGCTAATATTGTTTTGGAAGAGGTTTAAAGTAAACAGAAAAAACCCACTCTCATTCTGAAAGAGAAATCCCTGATAGGCAGTTATAGTGGTATGCATACTGGTTTAATTATACCAGCATACTGACAAAACTTTCCCGTACAACAAGCCCACTCCACTCACTGCTGTGTTTAACTCCAGAAGCATATTCACCTCCTACATGAACAGAGCTTCAGAGGCACGAAAACTCAGGCATTGGAATTTATGTTGACCCCTTGAATTGTAGTAGAATTCCCATGGAAGCCAACATGCACATGGGGGAAGGGCATGCTATGGGGCTGAGCTCTAAGGAACAAAGATTTCTCTTCTGAAGGCAAGTTTTGGGGATGGAAAAGGCCTGAAATAACAAAATGGCATTTAAAATGAACAGTCAACTGAATGGACAGAAAAATCCAACTAAGCATCCTTTCAGGGATACAAGAGCAGAAGTCTTTGAAGAGACAGATCCCGTGCAACAGTGGCAGTCACTACATAAAGACCTCTGATAGATCCATGCAAAACTCAGATTTGATAAGGAGTACTTGTGGCACCTTAGAGACTAACCAATTTATTTGAGCATAAGCTTTCGTGAGCTACAGCTCACTTCATCGGATGCATACTGTGGAAACATACTGTGGATGCATCCAATGAAGTGAGCTGTAGCTCACGAAAGCTTATGCTCAAATAAATTGGTTAGTCTCTAAGGTGCCACAAGTCCTCCTTTTCTTTTTGCGAATACAGACTAACACGGCTGTTACTCTGAAACCTGTCAGATTTGATAGTGATCAAGTTTCTCCTTGTAATTTCCCAAGAAGCCTAGAGAGAGTGCCTGTGTCATTCAATACACGCGGCCCAGGACTTGGATTCCAGAGAATCTGCAGGAAGTGGTCCAGGCCCCCCAGGATTTCACTTTGTATTCTTTTGTGTGTCACCACTTACCGGGAGATTTCTAGGCAGGTCAGCAGACTAGGGACTGGATAAACATTTACAGTCATCAGACCTGATCAAATAAAGGAAACAGTAATGAGTCCAGGCTGCTAGAAGGGGAACAGCAGAGACACAAACACTGTTACCCAGAAATATACTAGGGTAGATATCAACTGTCAACCCTTCAGGATGACCAGATAGGGCTGGAAAATCTCTAGTGCTCAGACAGACATTTGTTGCAACTGCAGACAGGAAAAGCCCATGGTATGAAGAGCCAGGCTGCAGTTCTTCTCTCCTCAGGTATCACAGAATCATAGAATATCAGGGTTGGAAGGGACCCCTGAAGGTCATCTAGTCCAACCCTCTGCTCGAAGCAGGACCAATTCCCAGTTAAATCATCCCAGCCAGGGCTTTGTCAAGCCTGACCTTAAAAACCTCTAAGGAAGGAGATTCTACCACCTCCCTAGGTAACGCATTCCAGTGTTTCACCACCCTCCTAGTGAAAAAGTTTTTCCTAATATCCAATCTAAACCTCCCCCACTGCAACTTGAGACCATTACTCCTCGTTCTGTCATCTGCTACCATTGAGAACAGTCTAGAGCCATCCTCTTTGGAACCCCCTTTCAGGTAGTTGAAAGCAGCTATCAAATCCCCCCTCATTCTTCTCTTCTGCAGACTAAACAATCCCAGCTCCCTCAGCCTCTCCTCATAAGTCATGTGTTCTAGACCCCTAATCATTTTTGTTGCCCTTCGCTGGACTCTCTCCAAGTTATCCACATCCTTCTTGTAGTGTGGGGCCCAAAACTGGACACAGTACTCCCGATGAGGCCTCACCAATGTCGAATAGAGGGGAACGATCACGTCCCTCGATCTGCTCGCTATGCCCCTACTTATACATCCCAAAATGCCATTGGCCTTCTTGGCAACAAGGGCACACTGCTGACTCATATCCAGCTTCTCATCCACTGTCACCCCTAGGTCCTTTTCCGCAGAACTGCTGCCTAGCCATTCGGCCCCTAGTCTGTAGTGGTGCATTGGATTCTTCCGTCCTAAGTGCAGGACCCTGCACTTATCCTTTTTGAACCTCATCAGATTTCTTTTGGCCCAATCCTCCAATTTGTCTAGGTCCTTCTGTATCCTATCCCTCCCCTCCAGCGTATCTACCACTCCTCCCAGTTTAGTATCAAACTACATATTTCTCTAAAACTGTGTTCCAAGAGATTATTATTTCTACTGCGGTGGTTATAGGATTCTTGTCTCTAGTATGATGCAGTGCAGCACAAAGGGCAGCAAGAGAACTGTTCTCACTCACAGGAACAGCAGAAAAATGAGAATAACTTGAGAGCATAGATCATTTAATCAAAGGACCAGAGGCGGGATTGCTCTGGACGGCTAGTGAACATGGCAAAACAAAAATGATCATTCTTGTTACAACCCAACATCAGTACTTTCAACAACAATGCCACAGCCTAAAGTGAGAATCTGCACGGACATCCTTCCATTTGTAACACTTATTATAAGATGCTACTGAAATGCACTTCCATGTCCTTTTCTCCCTGTGAAAAGCATGATGAACTAGAGGGAAGGGTCAGTGAGTTCTACAAGTCAGGAAAGTTCACTTTGCTGCAAGAGGCTGTACTCATTGGAAGGCTCATCAGCCTAGGCAAATGAGACACAGCCTAACTAAAATACTGAGAAGCTAATTCCCAAAAGCTACATTTTTGTATATATAGAGAGATGCTTAAGGACAGCTAAGCATGTTCATTGATAGTAACAAAAGTCTACAAGAAGGTCTTATAATTTGATTTAAATTTGTCACATTACTCTCTCCATATCCACACTGAAACAATGCCAGAAAATGTAGAGCGGCAGGTGAGGTTCAAACCATGATACAGGTGTTGGTGCCTCAGGAAGCTGCCTCATTACCATGGCAACTTACAATGCACAGGAGTCACTTTATGAGGGTGTTGCAGGGGTAATCATGGCTTGGTAAGGCCACGGCAGGACTGCAGCAATTAAGGTAACTTCTGACAGCGGGGCTGCAGGGGGATCCCTCCCAGCACTGACACAGCAGAGGGGGCTCCCTGCATGGCAGAGGGGCCCAAGACACTAGGGCACAGGGGAGGCTGCAGTCATCCTGGCCAGGACACCAACCAGGATGACGAGCCCCCAGCCACTGGGGAAGCCACCCTGTTGCTCAACAGTTCCTGCCCAGGGACAGCTCCTACACTCCTGGCTGGTGAGCAAGGGAGCGGGGCTGTGACAGCAAAGCTGCAAAGGGCTTGCGGCATCGCCATGGGGCCAATGACACGGGATCCCTGCAAGCACAAGGGAGAGACTGCGATAGTCTGACAGGGCAGAGTAGACACGTCCGATCATGACTACAAGGACGACGATGTATACTGGAATTTGTGAGACTTTCTGATAAGTGCTTCACTTGTGAAAAAAGTCACCAGCTGCCACTGGTTGCCACATAGATCATGCTCACACCAAAGCTACTAAAATGGATTAAACCAGACTTCCAGAGCCCCCTTCAAACCTAGGAGTAAGACAGTATAGATCCCAGAAACATGTGGCTGCTATGCGTAAAGTGAGCTGCTGCTGTTCTGTATGGAAACTACAAAGACTCCTGTTTTTCAACCCAGATGCAGCAAAGGGACTCAGCTAGATTTAGTATGAAGCATCCAGCTGCACATTTGGCAATGTTACTGAAACAAGACATCCCTGGCAGCAAGAAATAATGGCTATACAGGTGTCCAGTGGGGATTACAGATATCATTAAGATCCTAAAAACTGCACCTATTGTTTTATAAGTTTAAAAACCGAAAGCTGGGCATGTGCCCATGCAGCCACATGTTCCCATGTCTGTTACTCTTAGCCTCCTTCTCCTTCTGTTTGTTACACACACTTGATTGGATAACCTTAACTGAGATGGCAGACTCTTTAGGGAAGAGACAGCCTCTTACTCTGTCTGTGAAGCACTTTGCAAAATGGGGTGTTGATCTGATTGAATATTACTGTAATACAAGTAAATAAAATACTACACCATCAACAGTACTAATACGGAGAGGAGAGGCCCTTTCCGGATTGTACAGAGGATGCAGAACAAGCTTCTGTGGGATAACCCCTTGGGCTGCTACAGTTTCCATCTTTGAAGTGGCTATTGCTCCACAGGATATTGAGAGTAGGGCTGAACTCTAGGGAGCCGCCAACCTGTGTTTGGAGTAGCTATGTTTCGGGGGGGGGGATGACAGAAGGGCTCTCCCTGGGTCTGGGGAGGGAGCAGGCAGGTGAAGGAGATAAAATGGACATACAGTTGGTGTTGGCATAGAGTGCCCGAAGGGAGAAGCCACTCAGAGTCAGTTCCCTCAGTTGATTCCGCTCACAGTGCAGCTGCTCCAGACTGCCAAGGAAGCTCAGATCCAGGTCAGTCAGCCGATTGTCTCGCAAATCCATGTGGGTCACAGATTTGTTCCCCTCCAGGCTGTCAACAGATAATCTCCACAGGTGGTTCAGCCTAAACACTCAGAGATAAGAGATAAAGGATCAGAGAAAAGAACACTGAAAGGTTTTCTATTTTTGGGGGGAGGTGGGGACAGAGTGAAATGATGGCAGGAGGGAGAAGTGGGAAACAGACAGGCTGGAGACTGCACCGAAAGGAGGGATGTGGGGGAGTCTGGAGACCAAACCCAGGATAGAGGACTGGGGGGGTGAGTGAGGTAGAGGAAGGGTTCTGGTGAAGGGGGATTTTCTGGGAGGGGTACAGACAGAAGCAGTCCCTATGTCTGTTCACCCACTATTCATTGTTGAATTAAATATTATTGGCTCTACTCAGTTTCTGAACACCTTTAACAGTCAGGAGATGCTGAGGGCAGCTTCTAGAGGCTAGCAGACGGAAGGCCTGGTTCTGGGACAGAGAGCTGTATTGTGCGTGGTCACACAGGAACCTGGGAAGGCACTTGCCATACATGTTAATTCAGCTATAAGATTTTTATGTCTCTTAGATTTTTATGTCTTTTATGATCAGAAGTCTCACTATGTTTTCTAAGGATGAAGCAGACCATTGCTGCAGGAATTTACAGGCTAGAAATCAGTAACTGTCTCATCTCCAGAGAAGCAAGTGAGGCAAAGCCAGGAGAGCTGGTGAGTTCCCTACTAAGGAGTAGCAGAGCAGCAGCGCTGAACACCAGAGGACTGGACAGTGCTCAGTGACCTCAGCCACAGAACAGTTAGCCTGCCTTTCTCTTAAATACCCTCCGAAGTGGAATTTCCCAAGCTCTGAAAATATCAGTAAGAACACAACCACCCAGGATGCCTCCTAAGACATGCTAGAGCATTTATACAGCTTCCTTTGCTGGAAGTGGGGTTGAGGAGCACTCTGGCTGATGGAATGTTCAAGCAGCTAGAGTCCACTTACCTAAGATCCACATATCTGATGTGGCTCATCCTGTTCAGCATCCCAAGGTTCAGGGTTTCCAGCTGGTTCCCTGCCATGGCCAGTTTGTCCAAGGCAGTGAGTTTCTCACAGACCACTGGCACCTCACTGAAGTTGTTGAAGGAAAGCCCGAGAGAGCAGAGCTGCTGCAGGTTTCCCAACTCTTCTGGCAAAGATGTGAGGAAATTCCCATCAAGACATAAGATCTGGAGACTGTGGCAGGCAAAGGGAAAAAGAGAAACATTCAGGGATGGAGAATTGAGTCACCTGTTTAACATTGTCAGTGAATTTATACACTGGCTAATTACAGCTTGATTATTATTTCCAGTAGCTAACTGTGACTTGTTTCTAGAGTTGTAAGGTTATTACATGATTATTTATTATTCAGCTAATATGCTTGTGTTCTAAGCTCACTTCATCGGATGCAATGAAGTGAGCTATAGCTCACGAAAGCTCATGCTCAAATAAATTGGTTAGTCTCTAAGGTGCCACAAGTCCTCCTTTTCTTTTTGCGTAATTACTTTGTAACTGTAGAGTATAACTATAGAGTACTGTAGAGTATTTATTTGACAGGCAAGATGGGTGAGGTAACATTATTGGACCAACTTCTACTGGTGAAAGAGAGAAGTTTTAAGAGCTTACACAGAGCTCTTCTTCAGCTCTGGGAAAGGTTCTCAGAAGCCATGTCTACACTAAACAGTTTTGTCAACAAAAGTCAGCTTTTGTCGACAAAACAGTGGAGGTGTAGACACTGCAATGCTCCTCCTGCCAATTTAACTCTCCTGCTATGCCGACATAATAAAAGCACCTGGACAAGAAGCATAGAGCTTTTTGCAATGAAGTTAGTGTAAACACTGCGTTGCTTATGTCACCCTAAGTGGCCTCCAGGTAGTATCCCACAATGCCCATCATGACCGCTCTGGTTTGAACTCCGCTGCTCTGCAGCCAGGTACATAAGCATGCGTCCCTCCCCACTTAAAGCCCCAGAACTTTTGAAATTCCTCTTCCTGTTTGCTCAATATAGACAGCTCACATAGCATTGTCCCAGCTGAAAATGGTGGGTACCTGCAGCAAACACGCTCCCGCCTGAGTAAACTGGAGTTGTCAGATCTGTGGGGAGAGGAGGCTGTGCAGTTGCAGCTCTGCTCCAGCCACAGGAATTTTGATACATATGGGCAAATTACTTGTGGCATGGAGCTTAAGGGGTACGAAAAGGACACGCAGCAGTGCTGTGCAAAGATCAAGGAGCTGAAGCAGGGTGTACCAGAAGGCAAGTGAGGCCAATCACCAATCTGGTGCGTTGCCAAAGACATGCCACTTCTACAAGTAGCTGCATGCCATCCTCAGCAACCCCACCTCCACCATCAAGACCCTTGTGGATACTTTGGGGAAGCTGGAAACAGCAGAGTGAATCCTGAGGATGAAGTGGTAGACAAGGAAGTGGAGTTGGAGGAAGATGTGGGACAGGCAACAGAGATGTCTGAGGGCGTGGCAAGCTAGGATCTCTTTTTAACTCCAGAGGGGTTTAGGCAGCCCCAGCACTCTGGCATGCCTCATGCGGAAGAGGGGAGCTCCAGTAAATACTCATTGTACTTTGATACTGTAGGAAGAAATGAGGTAGAGCTAGATTTTTTTTTCCAAAGGATAGAAGAGGAATAGAAATAACCAACAGTAGCACTTTTTGCATCTGCTTCTCATCTCCCTGTGAACCTAGACAGAGGGGACCCAACAGAAAAGTTTGTTGATGCACACTGGGATGTGCCAGCAATTCTCCATACTGATCTCTAGGAAACTTTCATGGAGGTATTCTGCAATCCTCTGCCAAAGGTTCCTTGAGAGGGCTACCTTATTTCTTCCCCCGCAATAACTTTGCTGTGCTAATCGGCAATTACTTCTACAGGTGCCAAAGCAGCACACAGATGAGCAGCATACAGACTCAGCCTGCAGCTGCACCCATGCAGGACTGCACCCTTGCATCCCTGGTCACCCTGAGGAGCGAGATATCAGCTTCTATCACCACTGCCTTTGGAAAATGGTGCCAGTAATCAGAATAGTGTCCCTAGGCATTTGTAGTCACCTCACTCTGAAACCCACCCGCCCTTTGTCCCATCTTGCCTCTTTCCCCCTGTGCCAAACCCACCATGGTTAGGGCTCTCGCTGTGCTGTGTGCCTGTTATAGGAAAGTGAGAAAGTGGTATAACTAGAAAGGAAACAAGGCTGTGAGTGCACTCATAGAAGTGCTTCCGTTTATTGTTTCTTTAGCTTTTTCAGATGCATCCTTGAGGGTCTACTCCTGCACACCAGCTGAACGGCACTGTCTGATAAGGACATGAACAGGAGGAGTAAGGAAGACATGTCCAGGGAGGTGCTGCAATCGTCTGATGCTGCTGATAGCAAGCGGAGAGCATTGAGAGAGGCTATCAATGAAAAATTGAGAATGGATAGCCAGGAGAGGAAACGGACTGGAGTGGAGGATACAGCTGCTTGAAGGCCAACTGGACTTGCTGAGGTCCTTGATTGTGCTGCAGGTGGAACACATCCACGCTTGTCTCCCCCTGCAACCCAAACAGAAACGCCTTTTATGCCTTCCCCAACTCCCCCCACACCCCATTCTTCGCGTGTTCCTGGTCCGTCGCAGTAGTCAATGCACTCCACCCAGGAACATGTTTCACAATGACAGCTGGACATACACCCAGCTGTGAAAGCATCATTGTAAAAAGTGCTCTTCATTGTCATGTCTCTTGTAGGTAATAGAAATATTTGTATAGCTGTTAAATAAAAGTGTACGTATAGAAAGAAAATGAATCTTTATTGATCTACTGCACATGGTGGTTGCTGCTGAAATTAATACATAACAGTAATCACTGCATTTGCAAAGTAAAATTAATGCATACACAGCAATCATTATAAGGCTCAAATTACAGTGCAAGAAAGCAATGCCTAGCTCAATTCATTAGAGAAAGTCATATTACTGGGGCACATTGCCAAAATTCTCCTTCAAAGCATTCTTGATTTGAACAGCTCCCTGTTGAGCCCCTCTAGCAGCCCTGGTATGTGGCTGCTCAAAAGCAGCTTCCAACCAATCCATCTCAAGCCTCCACCCCCTATGGAAACTTTTCCCCCTTGTTTCACAAGTGTTATGCAGAGCACAGCAGGCTGCTGTGACCATGGGAATATTTTCCTCACTGAGGTCTAACCTGCCAATAGTGTCAGGAACCCTTTAATCTGCCAAAGGCACGTTCAATGGTCATTCTGCATCTGCTGAGTCTGTTGTTGAAGCGCTCCTTGCTACAGTCAAGGTTTCCGGTGTAAGGCTTCATGAGCTACGGGAACAAGAGGTAGGCTAGGTCTCCCAGATCACAATTGGCATTTCCACTTCCCCAATTACAATCTTCTGGTCTGGAAAGAAAGTCCCTGCTTACAGCTTTCTATGCAGGCCAGTGTTCCTGAAGATGCATGCATCATGCACCTTCCCTGACCACCCTGCGCTGAGGTTGGTGAAACAACCTGGTGATCCACCAGCGCTTGCAATACCCTAGAAAAGAAGCCCTTTCTGTTGATGTATTCCATCGCAAAGTGGTCTGGGGCCAAAATGGGGATATGCATGCCATCTATTGCCCCAAAGCCATCCACTATTTCCCACACATTGCCCAGAGTCACAGTCCTTTGTAATAGGAGGCAACTAATGGCCCTGTACACTTGCATTACTGCAACCCCCACAATGGACTTTCCACCTCCAAACTGCTTCAAAACTGATCAGTAGCAGTCTGGAGTTCCCAGCTTCCACATAGCAATCGCCACTCACTTCTCTGTTGTGAGGGCAGCTCTCATTTTGGTGTCCTTGCACTGGAGGGCAGGGGCAAGCTCCGCACACAGTTCCAGGAAAGTGGCTTTGAGCATCTGAAAGGTCTGCAGCCACTACTCATCATCCCGTACCTGCATCACAATGCGATCCCACCACTAAGTGCTTGTTTCCCAAGACCAATATCAATGGTCCACAGTGTGCAGCTGCCCCATGAATACCAACAGCAATCTTGAATTGTTTCTTTCCATGGCATGCAGCAGGGCAGACACCACAGTGTCATCAGATTCGCAGCTCATGAAATACTGCAGGATCAGCTGCGTTGTGTTTGTAATGCTCATCACAAGACTGGAGAGCGGTGCAGGATCCACACTTTCAGACAGAAATGGCAGGTGCACAGTTTACAGGAGCTGTTGAAAAGCGGCGCAAAACACAGTAAGAAGCCCATGGAATGATGGGATGAAGAAAACTGCATCATGGGATGCTGAGCCCTCCCCCATGATTCACTGTGATCCCTTCCCAGAGCACCCAGTGGCAGGTGGTGGGGTGCTACACAGTGGGATAGCTACCACTGTGCACTGCTCTCTCTGTCAATGCAAGAGCACCAGCTGTGGATGCACTCCTCCAACACAATGAGTGTTCCCTGGACATGCAAAAGTGGTTTAATTACAGCAATGGATGATCGCCGACCTAATTTAAGTTAACTTAACTTTGTAGTGCAATCATAGCCAGAGTGTCACAGATAAATATCAGGTGGCACAGAGTATTTAGCATAAGTAGTTACCGCATATTGTAAAAGCCCTTTCCAGGTGAAGTGGCAAGTTAACACCTCCACAGTCACAGGACATAGCGAGTTACAGATTGTTGTAATAAGCCATAAATCCAGTGTCTTTATTAAGACCATGATTGTTAGGGTCTAGTAAAGTTATGAATGTAAGCTCCCAGGCTTGGCTTTGAAAGTGATTGTGACAGGGCACCACCCCACACCTGCCTCTTTTCTAGCCACACACCACTCAAAGACCTACTTCTGGCCAAACACCCTTTGTGCAATTTATTTACAGTGTTCTCTCCTCCACCCTTACAAACTTGTGCAACTCTGTATTTCCAATAGCATATACTCCTTAGGTATCATCCCACTGAGAGATCTCTCCTGGCTCTGACTCTTCAAAAGTGAAATCCCTGCAAGCTGCATGGAAACTTTTTAAAGACACCATAACAGAGGCTCAATTTAAATTTATACCTCAATCTAAAAAATATAATAAGAGGACCCAAAGATTTCACCGTGGCTAAAAAACAAAGTAAAGGAAGCAGTTAGAGACAAAAAAGACATCCTTTAAAAAGTGGAAGTTAAATCTTATTGAGGAAAATAGAAAGGCATATAGACTCTGGCAAGTGAAGTGTAAAAATATAATTAGGAAGGCCAAAAAAAGATATTGGAAGAACAGCTAGGGGTGGCCAACCTGAGCCTGAGAAGGAGCCAGAATTTAACAGTGTACATTGCCAAAGAGCCACAGTAATATGTCTGCAGCCCCCCATCAGCTGCCCCACCCCGCTCCCAGCATCTCCCACCCACCAGCAGCCCCGCCAATCAGTGCCTCCCCCTCCCTACCAATCAGCTGTTTCGTGGCGTGCAGGAGGCTCGGAGGGGAAGGAGGGAGGGCACTGCAGGCTCAGGGGAGGGGGCAGGGCCTGTGGCTGAGCCAGGGGTTGAGCAGTGAAAACCCCCGGCACACTGAAAAGTTGACGCCTGTAGCTCCAGCCCCGGAGTCGGTGCCTATACAAGGAGCTGCATATTAACTTCTGAAAAGCCACATGTGGCTCTGGAGCCACAGGTTGGCCACTCCTGAGCTAGTCAAAGACTCAAAAAGTAACAGCAATTTTTTTTAAGTACATCAGAAGCAGGAAGCCTGCTAAAGAAGCAGTGGGGCCACTGGACAATCAAGATGCTAAAGAAGCACTCAAGGAAAATAAGTCCATTGCGGAGAAACTAAATGAATTATTTGCATCAGTCTTCACAGCTGAGGATGTGAGGGAGAGTCCCAAACCTGAGCCATTCTTTTTAGGTGACAAATCTGAGGAACTGTCCCAAACTGAGGTGTCATTACAGGAGGTTTTGGAACAAATTGATAAACGAAACAGTAATAAGTTACCAGGATCAGATGGTATTCACCCAAGAGTTCTGAAGGAACTCAAATGTGAAATTGCAGAATTAATAACTGTAGTATGTAACCTATCATTTAAATCAGCTTCTGTACCAGAAGACTGGAGGATAACTAATGTGAAACCAATTTTTAAAAAAGGCTCCAGAGGCAATCTAAGCAATTACCAGCAGGTAAACCTAACGTCAGTACCAGGCAAATTGGTTGAAACTATAGTAATGAATAGAATTTTCAGAAACATAGATGAACGAAATTTTTTGGGGAAGAGTCAACATTGTTTCTGTAAAGTGAAATCATGCCCCCGCAATCTATAATTCTTTGAAGGGGTCAACGAGCACAAGCACAAGGGTAATCCAGCGGATATAGCATACTTAGATTTTCAGAAAGCCTTTGACAAGCTCCCTCACCAAAGACTCTTAAACAAAGTAAGCTGTCATGGGATAAGAGGGAAGATGCTCTCATGGATCAATAACTGGTTAAAAGATAAGAAACAAAGGGTAGGAATAAACAGTCAGTTTTCAGAATGGAGACAGGTAAATAGTGGTGTCCCCCATGGGTCTGTACTGGGACCAGTATTGTTCAACATATTCATAAATGATTTGGGAAAAGGGGTAAAAAGTGACGTGGCAAAATTTGCAGATGATATAAAACTACTCAAGATAGTTAAGTCCAAAGCAGATTGCGAAAAGTTGCAAAGGGATCTCATTAA
Organism: Eretmochelys imbricata; assembly: GCF_965152235.1. Lineage (NCBI taxonomy): Eukaryota > Metazoa > Chordata > Testudines > Cheloniidae > Eretmochelys > Eretmochelys imbricata. The sequence goes on along the minus strand of NC_135583.1, from coordinate 43,500,197 downwards.
ATTGGGTGATTGGGCAACAAAATGGCAGATGAAATTCAGTGTTGATAAATGCAAAGTAATGCACACTAGAAAACATAAGCCCAGCTATGCACATAAAATGATGAGGGCTGAATTAGCTGTTACCACTCAAGAGAGAGAGATCATGGAATCACTGTGGATAGTTAATCTGAAAACATCCACTCAATGTGCAGTGGCAATCAAAAAACCTAACAGAATGTTGGGAATCATTTAAAAAGGGATAGATAATAAGACAGAAAATATCATATTGCCTCTATAAAAATCCATGGTACGCCCACATCGTGAATATTGTGTTCAGATCTCGTCACCCCCTCTCAAAAAAGATATACTGGAATTGGAAAAGGTACAGAAAAGGGTGGAACAGCTTTCATATGAGGAAAATTAATAAGACTGGGACTTTTTGGTTTGGAAAAGAAACAACTAAGGGGGGATATGATAGAGGTCTATAAAATCATGACTGGTGTGCAGAAAGTAAATAAGGAAGTGTTATTTACTCCTTCTCATAACACAAGAACAAGGGGTCACCAAATGTAATTAATAGGCAGCAGGTCTAAAACAAACAAAAGGAAGCATATTTCTTCACACAACAGTCAACCTGTAGAACTCAAGTGCTAGGGGATGTTGTGATGGCCAAGACTATAATAGGGTTAAAAAAGGTTTCAGAGTAACAGCCGTGTTAGTCTGTATTCACAAAAAGAAAAGGAGTACTTGTGGCACCTTAGAGACTAACCAATTTATTTGAGCATAAGCTTTTCGTGTGCATCCGATGAAGTGAGCTGTAGCTCACGAAAGCTTATGCTCAAATAAATTGGTTAGTCTCTAAGGTGCCACAAGTACTCCTTTTCTTGTAGGGTTAAAAAAAGAACTAGATAAGTTAATGGAGCCTAGGTCCATCAATGGCTATTAGTCAGGATGGGCAAGGATGCCAAACATGTTCTGAGTTGTCCCTAACCTGTTTGCCAGAAGCTGGGAATGGGCGACAGGGGCTGGATCACTTGATGATTACCCGTTCTGTTCACTCTCTCTGAAGCACCTTTACCACTGTTGGAAGATAGAATACGGGGCAAGATGGACCACAGGTCTGACCCAGTATTGCTCTTCTTATGTTCTAAGCTTCTCAGTCTCTTCCCCCCACTTGGCACTTCCTTTCTGTACCTTTTCTACTTTTGGGGTTAATTAGCCTTGTAGCTCTCTCCAGTCCATCCCCAATCGCTCAACTGGACACAGTTTTGCCCCTCAGGTTTACCCCAGGGTGATTTAATTGGTGATCCAGTTATCAGACTGTTGGTACAGCTACTGTTGCCCAGCACTGTCACATTTACTCTGAAGGTTTCCTTTAAGGATGAGGACTGACAGGTCAGATACGAAGTGATTGCTTTGTGAAAACAGTTCACCCACAGGTGATCTGGTGTTTTTGTCTTTCAGCATAGTGATTGTTTCATTTCACCCACACACTTGTTAATGGGGTATTTAATGCACTGGATAAGGTACACCACACATTGTGATAGGCAAGTGCAGGACCCATGTATCTTGAAAGGTGTATTGTGTTGATCATCATAGCAGTGGAGATACGCCTACAGGTTTTGCATCTCTTGTTATGGCAGAATTTGGTGCTGCTTTGAGTTGGTGTGTCCTGGTCAGTGCGGAGCTTTCTTCTGATGATGACAACTAAGTCTACCAATGTTAGGTCGACGTACAGCCACTTGCAGTAATTACTGCTATTTTTCATGTCCACACTACCCTCCTTCTGTCGGTGGTGTGCATGCTCACCAGGAGCGCTTGCCCCAACTTATGGGGGACAGTGTGTGGGGCTGAGAGGCCAGGCTCCCAGTGCCAGGCTGAGAGACCAGGCTCCCAGCTGGGAGCTTGGTGCCAAGTTGACAGGCAATGTAAGTAACACAGTGTCTACACAAACATTGCGTCACTCTAACTATATCAACCTCATTGCTGCAACTCTTGTGTAGGTAGAGTAATTAAGTCGTTGTAGTGAGGGACTTACATGGGAAGGAGCAACACTGTAGTGTAGACACTTAAAAGGTTAGGTCGATGTAAGCTGCCTTATATTGACCTAACTCTGTAATGTAGACCCGGCCATATTTATAGTGGAAAACAATAAGAAGTTTATCATCAAAAATTCAAGCGATAGTGAGTAAGTGGAAGCAAAGAGTTACATATACAACAAAACAACAAAAGCTTTCTAGAAACTAAACTTAACTAACAAGCTAGCTTTCTGTCTAAAGTTTACCTCACCACCAAAGTTATCTGCAGCATTTTCAACCACCGTTGGGTGAGATGTCATTTTCATGAATGTAAACGCACTGCTTGTTTACTTCCTGGGTCCAGAATAAGAGGGTGTATTCTTTACCTTCTACCTATACTCCCCATAGTTCATTGCCTGTATTCAGAGACTGTATAACCACCTGTAACTTGTTTTTCCTGTGTGCTCCTTCCCTGCTGACTTCATGTCTCTTTGATAACTTTGCATGTAAATGGGCATCCATTTATAATGCTTAATTTACTCTTGTCTGACAGAAAACCTTTTTTTCACTCCTGCTAGTGATTCACTCCTTAATACAGACTCTAAGAATATATTTTCAGTGTATATATACACAACTCCTTACACAGTATCTGTACATACATTTCACAACTAGGTTAATAACCAGTGTGATCCTGGCTTTCATGTAAGCCTTCACATAACATCTTTTGGTGCACCAGAATGTACGTACCAGAATCAGGACATTTCTGTAACACACTGGTCAGCTGGCATTAAGGGCTCCTTGGGTCATATTGTGAAAGGCACTCTTGGGCTCTCAGTAAGGGTCACAGAGCAAGAGGGCCTGTCTCACCAGTGATGCCTTTACTCTGTCTGCACTCAAACCAAGACAGAGGGCAAGTCTATAACCACAGATGAAAGGTGTTTAAGGGCCAAGACAAAAGTCACATAACTCACTTGAACAGGTTGCCAATCTGGCTTGGCAGGTGATGAAGCCCATTACAGGAAATGTTGAGTTCAGTCAGAGTGGAGATCTCACACAGCAATATAGGAAGCTCCCCCAGCATATTATGGGACAGGTTCAGGCCCTTCAGCTGAGAGAACCTAAATGTCAAGTGTACAAATTATTCATAAAGCACAGTGGTTAGTGACAAATACACGTACAAGGGCAAGCACAAAGGTTGTCTGAAGTAGTCCAAGTTCTTTCATAAATATGGTACCCCCTCTTCTCAAACCAGTTATAGCATGGCATTTCCTGCACCAAACAGACTATAATCCATCAATAATATATACCTAAGGCCTGGACCGGCTCTAGGATTTTTGCTGCCCAAAGAAAAAAAATTTTTGGCTGCCCCCGCTTTTTTTTCATGCCCTCCCTGTCCCTGGCTCCGTCCCAACTCTGCCCCTTCCCAACCCCTTCCCCAAATCCCCGGCCCCGCCTCCTCCCCCGGGCGTGCTGCATTCCTCCCCCCGCACTGCTTCCTGCGGCTCCCCCGCACCCCCCGCCCTAGCTCACCTCCGCTCTGCTTGCTCCCCTGAACACGCCACTGCTCCGCTTCTCCCACCTCCGTCTCAGGCGAGGGAGAGGCAGCGTGTTCAGGGGAGCAGGCAGAGTGGAGGTGAGTGAGGGTGGGTGGGGGAGCACAGGACGTAACAGGGCGGGGGTAGAGGAACCGCTCCCTACCCCAGCTTGCCTCCGCTCCCCCACCGCTGCCTCCCCCGAGCGCGCCGCCGCTCGGCTTCTCCTCCCTCCCTCCCTCCCAGGCTTGCCACACGAAACAGGCGCGCGGCAAGCCAGGGAGGGAGGGGGAGAAGCAGAGCGGCAACGGCGCGCTCAGGGGAGCAGGCGGAGGCGGAGTGGAGGCAAGCTGGGGCGGCGGGGGCACATTTCTAGGGGCAGCATAGCAGGCGCCGGAATGCCGCCCCAAGCACCTGCTTGTTTTGCTGGTGCCTAGAGCCGACCCTCCCTAAGGCTAAGATTTTGTCATGGACATTTTTAGTAAAAGTAAAAAGTCACACGCAAAAAACAAAAATTCACAGAAGCCGTGACCTGTGCGTGACTTTTACTAAAAATATCCCTGACAAAATGGGGATCTGCAGGTCCCCACACTGCCTGAAGTGGGGCAGCTGCACAGGGGCTAGGAGGCCCTAGGAGGCTCCAGAGGCCCAGGGCAGCGGGGAGCTCAGGGGTTCCCCTGCAGCAGTTCCCTCACCACTGGCAGGGTGGTGATTCCCTCACCACTGGCAGCCACTTGGGAGCTGCGGGGTTTCCCACTGCCTGCAGCAGCCGGAGGGTCAGGGGTTCCTCCGCCACTGGCAGCTCTGGGGGCCCCTACCACCTAGAGTGGCCAGGAGCTTGGGGGTTCTGCCGCCGTGAGCTTGGGGGTACCCCCCGTCTGCATCGGCTTGGAGCTCCAGGAGCTGCCAGAGGCAGCAGGGTACTTTGCAGATCCCTGCCCCCACGGGTGGCAGGGGAACCTGCAGCTTCCGACCACCGCATGCTGAAGTCACGGCAGTCGCTGGAAGTCACAGATTCCGTGACTTCCGCAACCTCTGTGACTAAATCATAGCCTTATTCATAACATTACTTCTGCTCTATATTGGGTAAGACAAGAGAAGTCTAAAGTTAGGTCAACCCAGCTATGTTGCTCAGGAGTGTGGGAAAAGGCACAGCTAGGTAGTTAAGATGACCTAAACCCAGACAGACAGCTCTAGGTCAATGGAAGAATTCTTTGGTCGAACTGGCTACTGCCTGTTGGAGGGAGATTTATCACAGCAACAGGAAAACCCCTCCCTTTGCCTCAGTGAGTGTCTACACTTAAGTGCTGCAGCAGTGCAGCTGCAGTGTTTCGAGTGAAGACAGACTAAGAGTTACATACACTCCCATCTCTTTAAACTCAGAAGCAAAGCAGAAAATTATTTGTCTGCTAGATAAACACCTTGGATTAGGGACTATAAACATTAGAACAGATTAATTAGCAATTTAAAATAATTTCTTCCAACAACAGTGTGTGTCATCTGAAGGATGGGGTGGAGGATTTCAAATGCGGGTTGAAAATCCTCATTTCAGTAAGTCTACCTCCAACGTACCATTTGGGGGTGGGGTAAGCAACAAAGGTGGGACAGGAAAGCAGGAAACGAAACTGTTTAGTCACCAGATTAACTAGGGCCTTGAATGAATTTGGTGAAAGGTCAAGAGAAAGAGGTGTTTGGTGTAAACCAGGCACATCAAAAGAAACCTCAAAAGACATAACCAGGGCTGTAAAGGGGAAAGCCCGGAGGCACTGTCTCTGAGGCCACATTCCACACTTGGAAAAGTGAATTGCTAAATTAAGGTTTCTCGTTGTAACTGGAGTTCTTTTAAGATGGACTCTACATTTTCACATTCATAGGGTGCACAGCTGGTGCCACACTGATGGCAGAATGTTTCACAGAAGTACTCACTGGAGTGCTCTCATGTCCCTCCTGTTCCTGGTTGTGATGGAATGGTATTACTACTTGGGGAAGAAATTTAGGATGGGGACGATAGGCGCCAGCTTCCTCTGGGCCCAGGTGTTGCTCAAGCCCCTGCTCCGCCCCAGGTCCCGCTCCCACCTGCCCCCTTCCCCCAAATCCCCAACCCCATCCCACTTCTTCCCGCCACCACTCTCACCCCTTCTCCCAAGTCCCCACTCCCACCCTGCCTCTTCCCGCCCCCTCCCCGCTCCTCCCACTCCTCCCAGAGCTTCCTGCATGACAGGAAACAGCTGATTGTGGCAGGTGGGAGGCACTGGGATGGAGGGGGAGGAGTCGAACGGCAGGGCCGCCAATGGATGGGAGGCGCTGGAAGTGGGGGAAGGAGAGCCGCCTACCAGTGGGCACCCACTAATTTTTTTCCAGGGGTGCTCCAGGGCACTTTATTCTTGTGGAAAACCATGAATGACAAAAAGAAAAGGAGTACTTGTGGCACCTTAGAGACTAACCAATTTATTTGAGCATAAGCTTTCGTGAGCTACAGCTCACTTCATCGGATGCATTCAGTGGAAAAAATCAGCTCATCTTAAGTGATCACTCTCCTTACAGTGTGCATGATAAACACCCATTTTTTCATGTTCTGTGTGTATATAAATCTCCTCACTGTATTTTCCACTGAATGCATCCAGTGAATGAGCTGTAGCTCACGAAAGCTTATGCTCAAATAAATTGGTTAGTCTCTAAGGCGCCACAAGTACTCCTTTTCTTTTTGCGAATACAGACTAACACGGCTGCTACTCTGAAACCTGTCATGAATGACAAATCAGCCATGAGAGCTTGTATTTCACTTACTTTTCTACAAGATGTGATTGCTATAACAAAAGGTGTCTTAATTGAAAAGTGAAATAGGGAACATTTCCCCAAGGTTCAAAGGAAGGTTTCACAAGCTGAATAAACACTAGGTTGAGGTCCCATGTTGGTGCTGGTTCTTTGACTGGAGGGTAAACATTCATTAGTTCCTTCACAAATCTTAGCTGTATCATGGGTAAGTACAGTCTTATGATCAATTAGCACATGGTGTGCAGAAATAGCTGCCAAGTGCACTTTGACGATGATCTAGAGAGTCCTTATAATTTCAAATGGAGCAGGTACGCCAGTATGGATGGAATGAAGGCTGATGCTGAATCCAGGTTATTTGCCCAAAATTGAAAAAAAAACGGTTACTCACCCTTTTTGTAATTGTTGTTCTTCAAGATGTATTGATCATATCTATTCCAGTTAGGTGTGCGCGTGCCATGTGCACGATGTCGGAAACTTTTCCGTAGCAGCTACCAATCAGGCCAGCTGTGGAGCCCCTTGGAGTGGCGCCGATATGGCGCTTTATATACAACCCTGCTCGCCCGACGCCCTTTCAGCTCCTTCTTGCCGGCAGAAGGTGGTGGGGAAGTGGAATAGATATGAGCAACACATCTCAAAGCACAACAGTTACAAAAAGGATGAGTAACCATTTTTTCTTCTTCAAGTGCTTGCTCATATCAATTCCAGTTAGGTGACTCCCAAGCCTTACACTGGAGGTGGGGTCGGAGTCGGTACTGCAGACTGAAGAATCGCCCTGCCGAAGGCCGCATCATCATGAGATTGATGGACGATGGCATAGTGCGACATGACGGTGTGCACCAAAGCCCATGTGGCAGCCCTGCAGATTTCCTCTGCGCCAGGAAGGCTGCAGAGGAGGCTTGGGCTCTTGTGGAGTGAGCCGTAACAGTAGGCAGAGGGACATTTGCAACTTTATAACAAGAGCAAATACATGAGGTAATCCATGAAGATATCCACTGGGAAGAAACCAGAGCATCTTTCGTTCGACGAACAACTGGGTTGTCTTGCGGAACGGTTTTGTTCGATCTATGTAGAAGGTGAGCACCCTTCTGACATCCAAGGAATGCAGCTGCTGCTCCCGAAGATTGGTTTTGGGTAGAAAACAGGCAGGAAAATATCCTGGCTGCCATGGAAACAGGATACAACTTTTGGTAGGAAAGCTGGATGAGGTCTAAGCTGAACTTTATCCTTATGAGATGAAAATTGTATATGGTGGCTCACACGTGAGGGCCCATAGCTCAGAAACATGTGCTGAGGTAATGGCAACTAGGAAGGCAACCTTCCAGGAGAGACAGAGAAGCGAGCAGGAAGCTAGTGCTGCGAAAGGAGGACCCATGAGGGAGAAAGAAGTAAGTTAAGGTCCCAGGCCGGCACAGTGGGCTTCATCGGGGGATAGACATTTTCCAGACCTTTTAGGAAACATCCCACGATGGGGTGTGCAAACACGGAATGCCCAGAAATGCCCAGGTGGAATGCCGGGATAGCCGCAAGGTGGACCTTAGGAGAGATGAATGCCAGATGTTGGTCTTTCAAGTGCACTAGATAGTCCAAGATGCACAGGATTGACGCCTGAAGCAGGAGCACCTGCCATTAAGCACACCAAATGGAAAACCGTTTCCACTTTGCTTCGTACGCAATCCTGGTAGAAGGTTTGCGGCTTTCCAGGAGCACCTGTCTCACCAAGTCCGAATAGGCGAGCTCAGCCTGGTTCAACCACTGATCCTCCAGACCATGAGATGGAGAGACTGAAGGACGACTGTGATTCTGTGAGATGAGGTGGGAGTGAGAGGTAGATGCAACAGGGCCCAGATCGACAGATTCAAGAGAGTGGGTTACTAGCACAGGCGAGGCCAAGCCGCGGCCACCAGTATGACGTCCGCCTTGTCCCTAAGGACCTTGAGAAGCACCTTGTGAACCAGAGGAAAAGGCAGGAAGGCGTACAGTAACTGACCAGACCAGGGAATCCGGAAGGCATCTGCAATCGAGCCCGGGGCTGTGACCCCGGAAGGAGCAGAAGGTTGGGCACTTCCTGTTGGCCCGCGTGGTGAACAGATCGATTCGGGGAAGCCCCCAGCTGCGAAACAGAACCGCTCCAATAAATTCTATTGTTTGGGTCAGAGCGAGAACCAACTTGTTGACGTTTAGAATGATGCCCAAGCGTGTCTATGACCAATTGCACCTGTGATTCTACGTGCTGGCTGGACCAGCCTCGTATGAACCAGTCGTCTAGGTACGGGTAGACATGCACGCGATGGTGGCGAAGGAAGGCTGCGACGACCACCACACATTTGGTGAAGACACAAGGAGCCGTGCACAGGCCGAATGGGAGGGCTGTGAACTGATAATGCATCTTGTTCACCACGAACCAGAGAAAACATCTGAGAGATGGAGTGATTGAGATGTGAAAATAGGCATCCTTCATATCGAGGACAGTGTACCAGTCTTCAGGATCCAGTGAGGGAATGATCTTGCCCAAGGAGACCATGAGGAACTTTAAGTTGACGATGTACTTGTTGAGCTCCCTGGGTCCAGAATGGGCCATAGGCCTCCTTTTGCCTTAGGGACGAGGAAGTAATGTGAGTAGAAACCCTTGCCTCTGAGCTCCTGAGTCACCTCCTCCAAGGCTCCTAGAACGAGGAGGGACTTGACCTCCTAAATAAGGAGTTGCTCGTGAGAGGGGTCCCCGAAGAGGGACGGGCAAGGGGGGTGGGAGGGTGGGAAGGAACAGAAGTTGATAGAATATTCCGCCTCTACCGCGCAGAGGAGCCATCCGTCCGATGTAATAAGGGACCATGCACAGTAGAAGTGGGATAGACGGTTCAGAAAGGGAGGATAGCTGGCTGGGTTGTGGGTAATCCATCCTCATGCATATCTTCAAAAGGTGTGCTTAGGGCCCAGAGGGGGCTTGGATTCTCCATGGCCCTGCCCAGGATGGGGGCGCGATGGCCTGCGCCAAGAGTATCTGCGCCTCCTGCGGAAGAAGTCCTGCCTGGGTTTAGAGGGGAAGGATTGCTGCTGGGTGGGCTGTGGCTTGAACAGCTTTCTCTGAGTTGCCAGGGTATGCATGCCTAAAGACTTAATGGTATTATGTGAATCTTTCAGGCTATGCAGTCTCGAATTGGTCTGTTCGGCGAATAGGCCTTGACTGTTGAACGGGAGGTCCTGGATCATCTGCTGGACTTCTGGTGGGAGGCCTGAGGATTGGAGCCAGGCGTTATATCGCATGGCAATGCCAGACACCAGTGTCTGCGTCATCCAGGGAGTCTTGAAGACTAGTCTGGGCCACTAGTCTGCCCTCCTTGGCAACGGCCCCCAGCTCTGTGCATGAATCGGATGGGAGAAGCTCCTGGAACTTCTGAATAGCAGACCAAGAATTGTAATTGTATCTGCTAAGGAACGCGAGTTGACTAGCGATCTAAAGGGAAAGGCCACCTGTGGAATAAACCTTTCTCCCAAAGAGATCCAGGCGTTTCGCATCCCTTGATTTAGGGGCAGGCCCCTGCTGACCCTGCCTTTCTCTCTCATTTGCCGCATCTACCACCAGGGAGCATGGGCGGGGTGTGTGTGTGTGAAAAGGTATTCATACCCCTTAGTGGGGACAAAGTACTTCCTTTCAGCTCCCTTGGCTGTGAGGGGAATGGAGGCTGGAGTTTGCCAGACTGTTTTGGCATTAGACTGAATAGTTTTAACAACTGGTAAGGCTACTCTAGAAGGCCCTTCTGGTGTCAGGATGTCCACCTTCTTCTACAACCTCCTCCACTTGGAGGTTCATGTTCAGGGCCACCTGCCGGAGGAGTTCTTGCAGTGCCCTGAAGTCCATGGGAGGTGGGTTGGATGTGGATGTACCCGCCACAGCCTTGTCAGGAGAAGACAAGGAGGATGCGACTGGCATGGCTGGGTCCGAAACAGCCCCTTGGTCTGTTGTGTCCGGTTCCTTCTGAGCAGCGGGAGTAGCCTCCACCGGGGGTGGGGCTGGTTCCAGAGTTTGTGCAGGGTCTGGAGGGGGTACCACTGAGGGTTGCCTCAGGAAGGCAGGACCCTGAATGTGGCAGCAGAAGGACAGCGGCAGTGGGAGGGCACCCTGCGCCTGGTGGTACCTCCAGGGGGTCCAGAACTGCCACTGGGGTTGCCAGTGGGGTACTGAGGTGTCCTGTCTGCAGCTGCCTGGGCCTGACTGGGGTACGTCTGAAGCTCCTGATGCCCTACCCGACCTAAGGGAGGGAGACTGGGAGTGGGACGGCCAAGGAAGGGAGGTGTTTGAGCTCACCAAGGAAGGTTTCGCATCCCCTGATGGGCAGGATGGGTACTGCGAGGAATGGCGAGATCCGGGCGGCAACTGGTGCCGTTGTGGAGAGCGGTACCATGGGGTCGACGCGTGCAGAGAAGTTGAACCTAGCCTCGATGGGGAGCGACGTTGAGAGAGCGACTGCGACCAGTGCTGTGTCGGACAGCGGTGCCGTGCCAGAGATCGGTGCCGCGATAAAGAATGGTGCCGCGCCGGAGATCTGCGCTGTGCCAGACAGCAGTGCCGCGATCGGCAACTTGGAGAGGTGCAGTGCCACGATGGAGAGTGGTGCATGGAATGATGACGATCTAAGCAATGCCGCGAGGTCTCAGACCATGACCTAGACCGTGAGTGGGACCATGACCTATCAGCCAACGACCACCTCGAGAAGGAACGGCTCCGAGGATTGGGGCTGCGAGACCAGTGCCGTGGGTCGAACCAGTGCCATGAGTCAGACTGGCGTATAAAATACGTGCGGTGCCGGGTCTCAGAATGGCGCAGGGACTCAGAGCGGCGCAGTGATGCAGTTGGCAACGGGCTTTGTTGCAAGGTTAGTGGTTCTGTTGTGTGGTGTGTGGTTGCTGGTGAGTATTTGCTTCAGGTTAGGGGGCTGTCTGTAAGCAAGGACTGGCCTGTCTCCCAAGATCTGTGAGAGTGATGGGTTGTCCTTAGGATAGGTTGTAGATCCTTGATGATGCGTTGGAGAGATTTTAGTTGGGGGCTGAAGGTGATGGCTAGTGGCGTTCTGTTATTTTCTTTGTTGGGCCTGTCCTGTAGTTGGTGACTTCTGGGTACTCTTCTGCCTCTGTCAATCTGTTTCTTCACTTCAGCAGCACTCTAGAAATGGAAAGCTAATACCCTACTGTAACTAAGCAGAAGAGGTACCTACCCAGCACAAGAACAGATGCACCACAGAAACTGTTTCTTTTGTTTTATTTGGATCTTTTTGCTGCATTCTTACTAAATCTTGTTTTTAAAACTCTTTGGGAATTTGACATACACTGCCTCAGAAAGTTAAAACATTCCACCTCTAACAAGAGACTCCCATGCCCAACATTCTGTCTCAAAGGTATAGACTAAGGACTCCTCTTCCATAAGGTGCTGCTCCCACCCAGGGACCAGGAAAACAGCATCTTGAAAGCTGCTCAAGAAGCTTCATTATTCTAATGTCATGGTTTCTAGTTCTTTTCTCACTTTTCAAACACTAAAACAGACCCTGAAAGGTCTGGAAGGACCATTACAGTTTTTCCAGCAAGAGAACCTACTGCAGTAGCTCCTTGCTTAATATTGTAGATATGTTCCTGAAAAATGCGACTTTAAGCGAATCCAATTTCCCCATAAGAATTAATGTAAATGGGGGGGGTTAGGTTCCAAGGAAATTTTTTTTTTTGCCAGACAAAAGATTAATTATATATATATATATATACACACACACAGTATAAGTTTTAAACAAACAATTTAATACTGTACACAGCGTTGATGATTGTGAAGCTTGGTTGAGGTGGTGGAGTCAGAGGGTGGGATATTTCCCAGGGAATGCCTTACCGCTAAATGATGAACTAGCAATTGGCTGAGCCCTCATGGGTTAACTCATTGTTCTTAATGTAGCCTCACACTCTACAAGGCAGCACGAATGGAAGGAGGGGAGACAGCATGGCAGACAGAGACACACACCCTGTGTGTGAGAGAGAGAGAGATGCACATTTCCCCTTTAAAAAGAAAAGGAGTACTTGTGGCACCTTAGAGACTAACCAATTTATTTGAGCATAAGCTTTCGTGAGCTACAGCTCACTTCATCGGATGCATGCAATGGAAAAAAAGTTGTGCAATGCTCCCTTATGTCGTTTTTTATCACTGCATGCATCCAATGAAGTGAGCTGTAGCTCACGAAAGCTTATGCTCAAATAAATTTGTTAGTCTCTAAGGTGCCACAAGTACTCTTGTTCTTTTTGCGGATACAGACTAACACAGCTGCTACTCTGAAACATTTCCCCTTTAAGTATGCTGACACCCCTCTTAAGTACACTACTTTGTTAAGTTAACCAGCAAGCTGAGAAGCAGCAGCTGCTGCAGGAAGCTCCCTCCCTCCTGAGCCCTGTCGTGTGTGTCCCCTGCTCTATGGAGATGGGCTAAGTGGGGTGCAGGAGCAGGGGGGAGGGGGACACCCTGACATTAGCCCCCTCTCCTTCCCCTCTCCCCCCACCCAGCAGGAGGCTCTGGAGAGCAGCTCCAAGGCAGAGTGCAGGAGCAGCACATGGCAGTGGGGGGAGGGACAGCTGAACAGCGGCAATTGATAGCCTGCTGGGCGGCTGCTGCACAGAGAACTTAGGGGAGAAGGGAGCTGATAGGCGGGCTGCTGGTCCACCCTGGTTCCAAGCCCCCACCAGCTCGCTGCAATGGGATGCTTTTCCTGCAAGCAGTGGACAAAGCAGGCGGCTGCCAAACGACATAAGGGAGCATTGCACAACTTTAAAAGAGCATGTTCCCTAACTGATCAGCAACGTAACAAAACAACGTTAACCGGGATGACTTTAAGTGAGGAGTTACTGTATTATCACAGCAACTAAGCAGGTAGGAAACCAAGACAAGCTTAGAAATAGAAGAACCTGGATAATAAACTAGACTCTAGCCCTTGATGAAATTGCACCAAAATAGCATAGTAAAGGTATATTCTTTCACCTATACGTATGATCACCTGAATATTTCATTGCTCTGCAGGAGGAGGGAGAGAAAATACCATGGAGATGGGCACCTAAAAATACACGGAGAAATCAGAGGAGCATTTTTGCAGATTTTCATGATAATCCTGCCACAGGAAAAGATGATTACTCATCTTTGTAACTGTTGTTCTTCGAGATGTGTTGCTCATATCCATTCCAATTAAGTGTGCGTATGCCACGTGCACCATCGTCGGAGAAATTTTTACCCTAGCAACACCCAGTGAGTTGGCTGTGGAGCCCCCTGGAGTGGCGCCTCTATCGCGCTGGATATATATCCCAGCTGACCCAGCGCCCCCTCAGTTCCTTCTTGCCGGCTACTCTGACAGAGGGGAAGAAGGGCGGGTTTGGAATAGATATGAGCAATACATCTCAAAGAACAACAGTTACAAAGGTGAGTAACCGTCTTTTCTTCGAGTACTTGCTCATATCGATTCCAATTAGGTGACTCCCAAGCCTTACCTAGGCGGTGGGGTTGGAGTGAGATACCACTGTGTGCAGAACCGCTGAACCAAATGCAGCATCGTCTCTGGACTGCTGGACTATTGCACAGTGAGAGGCAAACATATGAACTGAAGACCAAGTGGCAGCTTTACAAATTTCCTGTACTGGAACCTGTGCTAGGAAAGCAGCCAATGAAGCTTGGGCCCTTGTGGAATGGGCGGTGAGGTGTGTGGCCGGGACGTCGGCCAGGTCGTAACAAGCACGGATACAGGACGTGATCCAAGAGGAGATACGCTCTGAGGAGACCGGGAGGAGGCCTTTCATCCTGTCGGCCACAGCAACAAATCGCTGGGTCGTCTTTCTGAACGGCTTCGTACGTTCAACATAGAAGGCGAGGGTCCTACGAACATCAAGGAAGTGCAGCCGTTGCTCCCATCGAGTAGCGTGTGGCTTCGGATAGAAGACCAGGAGGAAAAATGTCCTAGTTGATGTGAAAAGTTGACACCACCTTGGGAAGAAAGGCAGGGTGAGGGCAAAGCTGCACCTTGTCTTTATGGAAAACCGTGTACGGCAGTTCCGACATGAGGGCTCTGATCTCAGATACGTGCCTTGCTGAAGTGATGTCTACAAAGAAGGCTGTCTTCCAAGATAGGTAGAGAAGCGAGCAGGTGGCCATCGGCTCGAACGGGGGCCCCGTGAGTCTGGAAAGGACCAGGTTAAGGTCCCACGCCGGGACCGGTTGTCGAAGCTGCGGGTAGAGACGGTCCAGTCCCTTAAGAAACCAACCGACTGCCGGGTTGGAGAAGACAGAGCGACCATGTTCTCCTGGGTGGAAAGCCAAGATGGCTGCCAGGTGCACCCTAACAGACGATATCTCCAGACCCTGCTGTTTTAGGGAAAGGAGATACTCTAGGATGAGAGGCACCGACGCCTGCAAAGGGGGCGTGTTCGCTGAGCACACCAGCGGGAGAAACGCTTCCATTTGGCCAGGTACCTGGCTCGAGTGGAGGGTTTTCTGCTACCTAGCAGTACCTGCTGCACCGAGTGTGAGCGAAGTAGCTCTGACTGAGTTAGCCATGCAGCATCCACGCCATGAGATGGAGGGATTGCAGGTCATAGAAAATCATAGAATCATAGAATATCAGGGTTGGAAGGAACCTCAGGAGGTCATCTAGTCCAACCCCCTGCTCAAAGCAGGACCAATCCCCAACTAAATCATCCCAGCCAGGGCTTTGTCAAACCTGACCTTAAAAATATCTAAGGAAGGAGATTCCACCACCTCCCTAGGTAACGCATTCCAGTGTTTCACCACCCTCCTAGTGAAAAAGTTTTTCCTAATATCCAACCTAAACCTCCCCCACTGCAACTTGAGACCATTACTCCTTGTTCTGTCATCAGCTACCACTGAGAACAGTCTAGAGCCATCCTCTTTGGAACCCCCTTTCAGGTAGTTGAAAGAAGCTATCAAATCCCCCCTCATTCTTCTCTTCCGCAAACTAAACAATCTCAGTTCCCTCAGCCTCTCCTCATAAGTCATGTGTTCAGTACCTTAATCATTTTTGTTGCCCTCCACTGGACTCTTTCCAATTTTTCCACATCCTTCTTGTAATGTGGGGCCCAAAACTGGACACAGTACTCCAGATGAGGCCTCACCAATGTCGAATAGAGGGGAACACATCCCTAGATCTGCTGGCAATGCCCCTACTTATACATCCCAAAATGCCATTGGCCTTCTTGGCAACAAGGGCACACTGTTGACTCATATCCAGCTTCTCGTCCACTGTAACCCCTAGGTCCTTTTCTGCAGAACTGCTGCCGAGCCATTCGGTTCCTAGTCTGTAGCGGTGCATGGGATTCTTCCATCCTAAGTGCAGGACTCTGCACTTGTCGTTGTTGAACCTCATCAGATTTCCTTTGGCCCAATCCTCTAATTTGTCTAGGTCCCTCTGAATCCTATCCCTACCCTCCAGCGTATCTACCTCTTCTCCCAGTTTAGTGTCATCTGCAAACTTGCTGAGGGTGCAATCCACATCATCCTCCAGATCATTTATGAAGATATTGAACAAAACCGGCCCCAGGACCGACCCTTGGGGCACTCCACTTGATACCGGCTGCCAACTAGACGTGGAGACATTGATCACTACCCGTTGAGCCTGACAATCCAGCCAACTTTCTATCCACCTTATAGTGCATTCATCCAGCCCATACTTCTTTAACTTGCTGGCAAGAATACTGTGGGAGACTGTGTCAAAAGCTTGGCTAAAGTCAAGGAACAACACGTCCCCCGCTTTCCCCTCATCCACAGAGCCAGTTATCTCGTCATAGAAGGCAATTAGATTAGTCAGGCATGACTTACCCTTGGTGAATCCATGTTGACTGTTCCTGATCACTTTCCTCTCCTCTAAGTGCTTCAGAATTGATTCCTTGAGGACCTGCTCCATGATTTTTCCAGGGACTGAGGTGAGGCTGACTGGCCTGTAGTTCCCAGGATCCTCCTTCTTCCCTTTTTTAAAGATGGGCACTATATTAGCCTTTTTTCAGTCGTCCGGGACTTCCCCAGATCGCCATGAGTTTTCAAAGATAATGGCCAATGGCTCTGCAATCACATCCACCAACTCCTTTAGCACTCTCGGATGCAGCGCATCCAGCCCCATGGACTTGAGCTCGTCCAGCTTTTCTAAATAGTCCTGAAACACTTCTTTCTCCACAGAGGGCTGGTCACCTCCTCCCCATGCTGTGCTGTCCAGTGCAACAGTCTGGGAGCTGACCTTGTTCGTGAAGACAGAGGCAAAAAAAGAATTGAGTACATTAGCTTTTTCCACATCCTCTGTCACTAGGTTGCCTCCCTCATTCAGTAAGGGGCCCACACTTTCCTTGACTTTCTTCTTGTTGCTAACATACCTGAAGAAACCCTTCTTGTTACTCTTAACATCTCTTGCTAGCTGAAACTCCAGGTGTGATTTGGCCTTCCTGATTTCACTCCTGCATGCCCGAGCAATATTTTTATACTCATCCCTGGTCATTTGTCCAATCTTCCACTTCTTGTAAGCTTCTTTTTTGTGTTCAAGATCAGCAAGGATTTCACTGTTAAGCCAAGCTGGTCACCTGCCATATTTACTATTCTTTCAACACATCGGGATGGTTTGCCCCTGTAACCTCAATAAGGATTCTTTAAAATACAGCAAGCTCTCCTGGACTCCTTTCCCCATCATGTTATTCTCCCAGGGGATCCTGCCCATCAGTTCCCTGAAGGAGTCAAAGTCTGCTTTTCTGAAGTCCAGGGTCCGTATTCTGCTGCTCTCCTTTCTTCCCTGTGTCAGGATCCTGAACTCAACCATCTCATGGTCACTGCCTCCCAGGTTCCCATCCACTTTTGCTTCCCCTACTAATTCTTCCCAGTTTGTGAGCAGCAGGTCAAGAAGAGCTCTGCCCCTAGTTGGTTCCTCCAGCACTTGCGCCAGGAAATTGTCCCCTACACTTTCCAAAAACTTCCTGGACTGTCTGTGCACCGCTGTATTGCTCTCCCAGCAGATATCAGGAAAATTAAAGTCACCCATGAGAACCAGGGCCTACGATCTAGTAACTTCCGTGAGTTGCCAGAAGAAAGCCTCGTCCACCTCATCCCCCTGGTCCGGTGGTCTATAGCAGACTTCCACCACGACATCACCCTTGTTGCTCACACTTCTAAACTTAATCCAGAGACACTCAGATTTTTCTGCAGTTTCATACTTGAGCTCTGAGCAGTCATACTGTTCCCTTACATACAGTGCAACTCCCCCACCTTTTCTGCCCTGCCTGTCCTTCCTGAACAGTTTATATCCATCCATGACAGTACTCCAGTCATGTGAGTTATCCCACCAAGTCTCTGTTATTCCAATCACATCATAATTCCTTGACTGTGCCAGGACTTCCAGTTCTCCCTGCTTGTTTCCAAGGCTTCTTGCATTTGTGTACAGGCACTTGAGATAACTCGCTGATCGTCCCTCTTTCTCAGTATGAGGCAGGACCCCTGCCCTCTCGCGCGCTCCTGCTCGTGCTTCCTCCCAGTATCCCACTTCCCCACTTACCTCAGAGCTTTGGTCTTCTTCCCCCGGTGAACCTAGTTTAAAGCCCTCCTCACTAGGTTAGCCAGCCTGCTTGCGAAGATGCTCTTCCCTCTCTTCGTTAGGTTGCGCCCATCTCTGCCTAGCAGAGGTTGGGGTGACAGAGGCGGCCGTGGTCTTGTGAGATCAGGTCCGGCCAAAGCAGGAGTGGGATCGGAGTGTCTACCGATAACTTCAGCAGCGTGGTGTACCAGTGTTGCCTGGGCCATGCTGGGGAGACTAGAATCAGACACACGCTGTCCCTACGTAACTTGAGCAGGACCTTGTGGACTAGCGGGAACAGAGGGAAGGCGTAGAAAAGCTGGTCCTTCCACAGGATCAGGAAGGCGTCTGACAGCAAACCTGGGGAACTTCCCTGGAGAGAACAAAACATCTGGCACTTCTGATTGCTGAATGAGGCGAACAGGTCGACCTGGGGAAACCCCCACCTCAGGAAGATGGAGTGGATGACATCCAGACGAATTGACCACTCGTGAGACTGGAAGGACCTGCTGAGGCCATCTGCCAGTGTGTTCTGGATCCCTGGGAGAAAGGATGCCACCAGAGGGATAGAGGAATATATAGAACTGCCACAGGTGAATGGCTTCCCAACAGAGGGGGGACAACCGGGCTCCCCCTTGCTTGTTGATGTAGAACATGGCCGTGGTGTTGTCTGTGAGGACCGCCACACAACATCCATGTAGACGCTCCTGGAATGCCTGACATGCCAGGCGCACCGCCATCAGTTCTCGTACACATTGATGTGTAGAGATAGCTAAACTGCACCCTGTGTTTGGAGGTCCTTGAGGTGGGCGCCCCATCCTAGGGATGAAGCATCTGTGACCAGGGACAAGGATGGTCAAGGGCATGAAATGGGACCCCTTCGCAAACTGTCCTGGGATCCAACCACCAGCGGAGAGAGGTTAGGACCATTTCTGGGACAGTGACCACCATACTCAAGCTGTCCCGAGCTGGACGATATACTGTTGACAGCAGGCCTGAAGTGGGCGGAGCCGCAGTCTGGCATGCCCAGTCACGTATGTGCAAGAGGCTATGTGCCCCAGAAGGCTCAGGCACGTTTTCACTGTTGAGGTTGGGAAACTTTGAAGGCTGCGGATGAGGTTCGCCAACGACTAGAAGCGGACATCCGGTAGGAGAGCTTGGGCCAGTCTGGAATCTAAGATTGCCCTGATGAACTCTATTCTCTGGCTTGGCTCCAGGGTCGACTTTCGGACGTTGAGCAGGAGGCCCAGCTGACGAAACATGGCTATGGTAACTTGCACGTGGGCCTGCACTTGTCTCCTGGTGCAACCCCGGATAAGCCAATCGTTGAGATATGGAAATACTTGGATCTGCTGCCGATGAAGGGAGGCTGCCACGACAGCCATACATTTGGTGAATATTCTGGGGGCCGTGGAAAGGCCAAAAGGAAGGACTGTGAACTGACAGTGTTTGCGGTTGATCACAAAGTGTAGGAAACGTCTGTGCACCGGATGAATCACTATGTGGAAGTATTCAGAGTAGCAGCCATGTTAGTCTGTATTCGCAAAAAGAAAAGGAGTACTTGTGGCACCTTAGAGACTAACAAATTTATTTGAGCATGCTCATATAAATTTGATAGTCTCTAAGGTGCCACAAGTACTCCTTTTCTTTATGTGGAAGTACACGTCCTTCATGTCGAGGGCGGCAAACCAGTCTCCAGGATCCAGGGAAGGAATAACTATAATAACTACGGGAAAAAGAGAATGTTAGGGAAAGTGGAGAACAACAAAGTTGCGCTCCACAGTTCCAACGACCGTAACGGGCGGTAAGAAGGAACTGAGGGAGCGCTGGGTCAGCTTGGGTATATATCCAGGGCCAAAGAGGCACCACTCCAGGAGGCTCCACAGCTGACCCACTGGGTGTTGCTACGGTAAAAATTTCTCCGACAATCGTGCATGCGGTGCGCTCACACCTAATGGGATTCGATATGAGCAAGCACTCGAAGAAGAACACAGCTATTTGATTATATTGCTGTCGGACACCAGTTGGCTTTCAATATTTCACAAAGTGACTGCCAGAACCCCCTGTTAGCAAGTAAAAGAATGCAGAGACCTGCAGGAAGAAAGACTGCCCCGCTCCATCCTTTACAACGGAGTCTGATTTATTTTGGGATTTGTTTTTTAATTTCTCTTATTTTTAGGTCTAATTGGGTCCCTACACTCTCCTACTTATTGGAGCTAGTTGCACCTAGCATACCATCCATCATGCATCTCCCACTACCCAGTAAATGGATAATTACAAGTTCCCAGTGTAAAGCTGGAGTCTTGCAGACACTGCCAATTCTGAATTTGCGACAGCATTAAAGACTAATTAAAACAGGCTTCTTTTATACTTGCATTCCTTAGTACAAGCTTTTACTCATATTCTCCCTCAGCATTTGTTCTTATATCTAACAATGCTGCCAGACTATTTAGTAAATGGCATTATAATCACCACCATATCTTCTCTATGTAATAGCATATCACCACACAAGGTTCAGCACAATCATCCTTAAAATGAAAGGAACATGTGGAAGGACAGCTTGTACATACTGTAAACTGCTGGAAGTTGAACAGTGAATGAAGACAAAAATTATATTTCCTAGTCTTCATCACCTTGAGGTAGCCAGATACCCCCCAAAGACCAATCTCTTACCAGTATGCCAACTTTCCACAAGGACCATGGACCCTCAGTATATTCCTGCCTCCTCGCCTGACTGTATATTCCCGTACCCCAAAATGTAACAGAAAATAGTTCTCTGCAGACCTGCAAAGAGAGTCAAGACCCCCTGATCCATCCAGTCGCATAAAGTTGTGTCGCAGGTTGAGGTAGGTGATGTCTTGACTGTAGAAGAGATGCTCAGGTACCTCCTCAAGGCTATAACAAGACAGATCAACTGTGCTGAGTCGCTGAGACACCACCTGAAAAAAAGAAAAGGGCAACAGAGTTACAGCTACATTTACAATTTTCTTACCAGTTCAATTCAATGAAAGTTTATTGGCAGGACATGCTAGACAAGTGCTAACAAAGCACAAGAAAATGAAACCCCTCAGATATCTATCAGAGGCAAATTCAGCCCACCCGGGGCAGGTTTACATACAGTGTTTAGGATTTGATCCCAGGCCTGTATGTTGCTACTGTACATTCCTGTTGGCAGGCACATACACAAGCATGGAAAAGGGCACAGGAAAGGGACTGCTCTGACTTGTATACATTTTTTGATTCAGAATACCAGCCAACTTAAACTGCAGGGGAAATCCAGGGTGAGACAAATATCTAACTTATCTTAGGCTTTAGTGCCGCTGCCTGTCAGCATAATATCTGAGCACCTTCAACATCAGACAGAATGGAACCAGTGACCCAGTAGGGTTTCTTTGCCAGAGGATGTTGCAAAGGCCAAGACTATAAGAGGGTTCAAAAAGAACTAGACAAGTTCATGGAGGATAGATCCATCAAGGACTATTAGCCAAGACGGGCAGGGATGATGTCCTTAGCCTCTGTTTGCCAGAAGCTGGGAATGGGCCACAGGCGATGGATCACTTGATTATCGTGTTCTGTTCATTCCCTCTGAAGCACCTGGCATTGGCCACTGTCAGAAGACAAGATACTGGGCTAGATGACCCAATATGGCCGTCCTTATGTTCTTCTGTTTGCTTGTTTTTGGAGTGTTGTGAATGTCATTCTTTTTATGCTGGAAAGGTACTATCAATGAATAAGGTTTTGCAATATTTCCTAGAGGTGCTCAGACCCTGCAAACAACCAGTCTCCTTTGGAAGTTCATTCTGCAGCCATATCCCTTTGACTCAGAGTACTTTGTCTCCAGCACTCATGTGCTTCGCTTTGGGCTTTGTGATCTGCACTGTCCCACAGGAGCAAAACTCTCTTGGCAGTTCAAAGATTGATATTTGGTCTCTTATGCAGCTGGGTATAACAAGGCACTGGTCCTGGGATGCACATGCACTCATTCCAAGACTGGCCCCCTTTCACAGAATTGCTTTTCAAGTGAGGGGTCTGAGGGAATAGGAAGGTCATGTGGCTATGTAAAAGGGCATGCTGAGAGATATAAGGGCAGCTTGTGTTCTGTTAGGAAGACTCCAATGAAATCAGGATAGAAACAATTTTCCACAGTTCCCAGGCAGAGGGAAAAGAACCTGCAGGGAGGAGAAGCCTGCTGGGAAGGTGGTGGCCAGACTAGATGATCTCAGTGCTCCCTTCTAGCCTTGGATTCTGTAACTATGAAAAAAACCTCAGCTGAGAGATTTGCTGGAAGAAAATCTCAGCTGGGACAGGATTATAAAGGACCAGGAAGCTCTGGAAAGAGGGCAAAACCCTGGTAAACAACTGGAAGGACTATTGAGCACTAGAAAAGTCTAAAAGGAACTGGTGAGCCTGGAAAAGCAGGGTGGGCTAACTGTTATTTTGAGAGTAAACCAGACTCCATAAGGCGAGAGTAATTTAAAAGCACCAACTAAGGTGGTTTGACTAGAGGGAGAGAGAGAAAGGAGCTAAACTGAGGCAGCAGATAGGTCCAGTGCCGACAAGCCCCTACTACACTGGGGAACGATCTGTTAACTGCTTTGACAATTGCAACCTCTGCCTTAAACTGGCAGTGGAAGCAAACTGGAAGCCAATGGAAGAGGCAGACAGCTGCACTCTGTATCAGCTGCAGTTTCTGCATTATTTTCACAAATTATTATACTAGATAAGAGCAAAGTCTTTAGTAGTGAAAACATGTATACATTGGCATATATGGTGGAAGCCATACACTTTACACAAGAAGCCTTTGTTAGCATTCAGACCAATCAATGCAAAAAACAACAAATGCAAGCCAAACACACAGAAAATCTAGCATGGAGAAATGGGATATTTTATACAGCCAAAGCAAATATAAGACATTATCTCTTAACCTGTATTTCACATCAGAAGCTGTTACTATCTAAGTCCTGAGTTAGCACAGTCCACCAATCACCAATAAACATGCTATGTAGTACACAGGAATCATCATAGTGAATCAGACCAGTGCTCCATCTAGTCCAGAATCCTATCTTTGACAGTGGACAATACGTTTCAGATGAAGATGCAAGAAACCCTCTAAGAGAAACATCACCTGGCAGTTAAAGACTGGTTCATGCACTGAAGCTTGATGATTTACATCCTATTTTTTAATCCTATCTAATGTGACTGTGGATGTCCTTACTACCTGTATAACATCTACTCTTTGTTGAATCCTGGTAAACTCTTGGCTTTTGGTTAAACAAAAATGTTGTTCAGGTGGATGCAGCCAAGGCAGTAGGAAGGACTTATAGACTGCTGTAGCTGGGAAGAAAGAGAAGTTTGTCTCTGGGATTAGTTTTGAAGACTGCAATAAACTTCAGATGCTTGGTTAATATCAATAGTGCTATCAGTGTGGGATAGCGCAGAACTATAGCTCATAGCTGCTGCATAGCTGCTGCAGCCTGGTGGAATGCTGAAATGAAGCATCCAGCAGATCAGAGAGACATGCAGTGGCTAAGTAGCCTCCACCCCACAGATGTCATAGTTCAAAGGAAGCCCACAGGTGATCTTGGTACTCTCTAAGAACTCGAGTTAGAAGCTGTGTCTCAAGAGTAAGCCTGTTCCAAAATTCTCCAAGCTTTCTTTCCTCTTGCCCTGTATCAGAGCACCCACACCTACAGATTATTGGGCCTCACCGTGGATGCCTGCCGGTGCCATCTCTGGTACTCTGCCAGCGTTTCAAAGCAAACATGGTAGGTTTGAGCCTGTGCACCAGCAGAGCTGAAAGCAAGTGAGTGCTGCCGACGCTTCACTTCTTCCACCTGAAATGGGAGAAATAAGAACAAAAATAGCCCAGTCTAAATTCCAGCAATTACACAATCTGAAATTCCAGCAATTACACAATCTGAAATGCAGGGAGTGGGGATGTTACACAAAACCAATACAAGACACTCCACAAAGTACAGTCAAGCTAGTCCCCTCTGGCTGATATACAGCAAAAACTCCGTTTCAGAACCCCTCCGTTGAAACAGACCAGTGGTGCTGGAACAATTTTTACAGTAGGGGTGCTGAACGTAGAAACCAGGTATTGGGTCTGTTATTACTACTTCAAGCCAGGGAGTGTAGTAGCACACCCAAAACCCATAGTTCCAGCACTTATGGAACACACCCAATAAGTAATTACTTCTGGGTTGTGGTAAATTGCTGGACAGAACCAATACACGTAAAAGTATCATGTAATTTATGGCTGAAGCAAAGAACCTGCATTCCTTTCACTGTTTTAGTAAACTAAAGATTGCCTAGTAAATAAGCAGAGAGGAGTCAGGCAGATGTATTCAAACATCTTAACACAGAAACTCACTAAAGAGGCCTAGACTGACTTATAAATCCTGTTTGCCCCTTCATTCTCACATCTTACCTACAGGAAACTAACAAAGAACCAGTTAGGCCCAAGAGCCTCACCTTCCCTCCGACAAGAGGCAGAATGTGCATCTTTCCTGTATGGCAATCCTTCACTGAGGATACGATGAGGCAGGTGCCACAGAGAATGACCAAGCGTTCTGCCCACTTGTGCAACTGCGTCTTCCCTTTGCGCACATTATAGACCCCAGACAGAAGGATTCGGTCTAGTTGCTCCATTTGACATGGCTTTTCTGAAAAGAAAATTGCACTTTATCATTTACTTTTCACTGGATTCTTCATTTCCATCTTATGGGGATAATTAGCACCAAAAAACCACATGCAATCTCAGCGATTAAAACAGACAACTACAGGGAAGTCAAGGTAGAGTAAATAGTGGTACACTGAGAACAGAGTCTCATTTGCAGGATAAACAGCCTGTAATAAACAATGCAATAATATTTACAAATATTTTGTAGAGAGATTAATTATTATATACTGTATTGTTATGCTTGAAGATGTTAATGGCTGCAGACAAGCCTGCCTGATCTACATACAATCACAGACATCATTAAAGCTGATAGGCATGCTAGCCATCCTTCATTCAGGCTAAATGGAAATGCAATTAAGCTCCTTTACAGAGTAAGATTGCTGAAACCACTGTCCAAGGCACTGGGCCACGTGGGAAGGCTTTAGCCAGAACTCAAGGCAAATGAGGAGTTTCCTTGGGGACTGATTGCAAAGGCAGGGGGCGCTGATTGGTTGCAGCTGTGTTTGCATGAGTGGAAAAGACACAAAGCAACCAGAAAGCCAGAAGAAAGCCAGAGAAACAGGCATGAGCATGGCCCTCAGAGGGAACAGAGACAGAATTCCTTGGGGCACAAAGCTGGATGGAAAGGCAGGCTTGGAATTTATGAGCAAGGAAACTGGTCTGCTGCTGTTTGTTCCTGTAGTGTACACAGAAAGAGAACTTTGTACATTCTTTGCATCAAAGAAATATCTGACTTCTACCATCAATTTCTCTTCCTAATAGAAACAACTTGGCAAGACCCCACATACTGCTAACTACTCAGGCCAAGAGGCGACAGTATGTTTGGAGATAAACTATGATGGCATTAAAAAAAAAAATCCTCTTCCTTGATATGTCATTGTTTAACTTAGAATACAAGCTCTTTGGGGCATAGAACTAGGCTGTCTGCAAAGTAACATGCACATCAAAAGCATAACAGAAATACCTAATGTGTTAGTATTAGTTAACCAATTTTTCCTTTGAGAAAGAAATCAAAGATGTAGCGAAGTTACAGTTTTCTAGTTAAACGATCTTAAAAATGAATTCTGGTTTGCTAAGACATATGAAAGGCTAATTTAATTCAATTTTTGATACAATAAGAATTAATTCAACTTTTGATACAATAAGAATTTAAAATAATTAAACATGTTTTCTAGTAAAATTCTGCCACAAGATCTCTCTCCTGCTTTCTTAGTACTTGTGTTTCTTGCATTTTGGGGAGTTTTTAAAATGCTTTGTGTCTGTTTGTTTGTTTTTGCCACAATTCCTTTTGCAGGGTCATTTTTCATCTTCAGTAGCCTGAAAGTTAGTTATTCAAACCTTGATTTGTGCGTGGCATAATATTTCATCTATAGGTACTGGGAAATGGAACATTTCTCTTGACATCTTGTATATGGTGTAGAGATCTGAATATACTGTTAAATAAAGAGGTATCACATATGTGTATTGTTGTTTTATAAAATCCTGACAAGTTCTGGAGGCATAGCTGTTAGAATTTATGAGAGCACCACACTTCTAATTTGCACAAGATGGGGCTTGGCACATCCATTACAATTCATTGTAAACAGGAAAAGTTAAACCATTGATATAGGTACTTAGATGGTGCCCATCACTATAATATCTGAGTACCTTTGCTCTTCTATGCCAATCCAAGTGCCCACTGCAGGAAGCTGGTTTTTCTTTATTTAAAAATACCAGTTTAAGAAGGCTCTTAAAGTAACTGACAAATGGTTCTCGAGGTTAGGAAAAGAAAGGCACCTGTAGCTTTCACATTCTACAGGGTGGCAGATGTTCAGGCAGGATGCCTTTTCTGCCAGGAAAAATCCTTGATTTAAAATTTTAAAAATTCATAAATTAATTTGAGTTGCAATCAGAAGCATGGAATACAAATACAGAATTTTGGAAAGGGTAAACTTCTTAATGCTGATATATGGGCTATTCAGTTAATTTGCTAAGTGAAAACACAGTAGTTGTACATAAAATATCGTATTGTAGGAGTAAAAATATTCCAAGACATTTAAAACAATGTCTAGAAATCAGGAATGGAGACTTACAAACATCACTAAAGATTTGAAAATATTAGTTCTGTTTACCAGTTTTGTACTGATATGGTTCCATAATATAAGTAGTTCTAATGCAAGCGGAACATCCTTTTCTGGGTTTGAGGGACTCTGCACTGTATTACATTCCTATTTTGATTCCAAAATCACTGAGGTGAGGCTAAATTGAATGAGCCTCACTTTGCCCCACAACCTCATGAAACTAGAAACCCAAAACAACACTCAGCCACTCATCCTACAAAGAAGAAGAAAACAAAGGAAAGAGGGAAGCCTACATTAAAGCAGGCATTGTGAATGTACTAAAACTGGTTCTAATGGCATTAGGAGATTGACCCTGCCAACATCACATTAGCCTCAGACACTTCTGAGATATTTATGGAAACTCACTCAGAACAATCCCACATCCTCTTTTGAATGAAAGAGACAATACGTATTGATTTTAGATGACCGTGTGTTTAGCCTTCCCTTAGCAGGTGGGAAATAACAAGCATCATTGCACAGACAATATCCAGCTTCTAAATGTATCTGTGTTAGTCTGGATCTGTAAACATGGCAAAGAGTCCGGTGGCACCTTACAGACTAACAGATGTATTGGAGCATAAGCTTTTGTGGGTGAATACATGCATCTGATGAAGTGGGTATTCACCCATGAAAGCTTATGCTCCAATACATCTGTTAGTCTATAAGGTGCCACAGGACTCTTTGCCACTTTTACAGCTTCTCAATGGAATCCCTGGGCTCCTCCTGTAGCCCACTGCCTTCCACTGTAACCAGACAGTTCATATCCTCTCTCCAGTAAGGCCAACTGCTCATAAAACAGGCATTTCTCACCCACAGGTCTCTGCTTCAGCTGCAATCAGACGTACCTGAGTTATGATACAGGTGGTTTAAAAGAGCATATAGCTTGGTCAAGGTGTTTTTCATGCAGGGCCCTGAACCTGCAAATTGACCCATGCATAACCCTTGCCCAAATCAGCTGAAACCTGTTGACATTCAGGGCGCATTGCAAGGCTCACTTGTTTTCTTGGAAAGGGCTGAGCAGGAGGTGGTTGGAGTCATTTGGCAAAATCTTAGGTAGATGCTTAAATCACAAATCACATTAAATAAGTAATGTAGAGACATCCCAATTAAAGGGAAAGGCTTGGTAACTAGATACTTATTTTCTGATTTCAAAACAGTGACTTCGTGCATGTGTAGGCTTAAATATTACTCTTTTTCTTTCCTTGTCAAAGTCTGAGCAGAAATACAGAATCCGATCCCAGGCGCTATCTTGTAAATGAAGCAGAAACTGTTTTCAAACATCCTAGTTTAAAATGTTAGTAGTGCTTGCCATTTTTAAGTCTGACATGCATACCTGCTACCAATATGCAATCTGAAACACATGGAAACTCGTGTTTATAAAAAGCTTCCCAGACTCTCTCCAACCTACTGCATCAGGCTACTCTGGTCTGGGCACAGAGACTTCCATGGAAGCATAACTGTCATCCCAGATTTCAGAGTAGCATCCGTGTTAGTCTGTATTCGCAAACAGAAAAGGAGTACTTTTGGCACCTTAGAGACTAACAAATTTATTTGAGCATAAGATTTCGTAAGCTGTAGCTCATGAAAGCTTATGCTCAAATAAATTGGTTAGTCTCTAAGGTGCCACAAGTACTCCTTTTCTTTTTGTCATCCCAGAGGAGACCAAAGGGTCTACCTAGATAATTTATTGTCAGCAGGTGGGGGCTCTGGAGCTCTCAGCCTCTGCAAGCAGAAGAGGCCCTGAAGTCATTAGCTGCCATGGGCACCTGGAGCTGTTGACCGCCATGGGGGCACCCAGAAGTCTGAGCCACTCTGGCTGTGGCGGGGCCTACGGAGCTGTCAGCCGCCACCATTGCAACAGGTGCTGGACGCGCCTGCCTCCTGCAGTAGGGCTCAGGCTCTCCACCTCCTCTCAGACCCTCGCCATTATTTTCAGTAGAAGTCACAGACAGGTTGCAGGCTTCTGTGAATTTTTATTGCCCATGACCTGTCTGTAACTTTTACTAAAAATAACTGTGATAAAATCTTAACCTTAATCATGTTATACCATTCTCTGCTACACTGAAGAGACCATTATTTCTTCCCCATGTAGATACTTATAGACTGTAATCAAGCCACTCCTTAACCTTCTCTTTGTTAAATTAAATAGATTGAGCTCCTTGAGTCTATCACTGTAAGGGGTAAGCAGAGGTCTTCCAGAGGGTACATCAACTCATCTAGATATTTGCCTAGTTTTACAACAGGCTACATAAAAAGCACTAGTGACATCAGTAAAAACTAAAATTTCATACAAGACTTGCTTATGCTGCTCCATATACTATACACTATAAATATAGTATTTATATTCCTATTTATTTATTTAATAATTATATGAAAATGAGAAAATAATAGTGCGCTGTGTCACTTTTGTATTTTTATGTCTGATGTCATAAGCAAGTAGTTTTTAAGTGAGGCAAAACTTGGGGTGTGCAAGACAAATCATAGAATCATAGAATATCAGGGTTGGAAGGGACCTCAGGAGGTCATCCAGTCCAACCTCCTGCTCAAAGCAGGACCCATCCCCAATTAAATCATCCCAGCCAGGGCTTTGTCAAGCCTGACCTTAAAAACTTCTAAGGAAGGAGATTCTACCACCTCCCTAGGTAACGCATTCCAGTGTTTCACCACCCTCCTAGTGAAAAAGTTTTTCCTAATATCCAACCTAAACCTCCCCCACTGCAACTTGAGACCATTACTCCTTGTCCTGTCCTCTTCTACCACTGAGAATAGTCTAGAACCATCCTCTCTGGAACCACCTCTCAGGTAGTTGAAAGCAACGATCAAATCCCCCCTCATTCTTCTCTTCTGCAGACTAAACAATCCCAGTTCCCTCAGCCTCTCCTCATAAGTCATGTGTTCCAGACCCCTAATCATTTTTGTTGCTCTTCGCTGGACTCTCTCCAATTTATCGATATCCTTCTTGTAGTGTGGGGCCCAAAACTGGACACAGTACTCCAGATGAGGCCTCACCAATGTCGAATAGAGGGGGATGATCACGTCCCTCGATCTGCTCGCTATGCCCCTACTTATACATCCCAAAATGCCACTGGCCTTCTTGGCAACAAGGGCACACTGCTGACTCATATCCAGCTTCTCGTCCACTGTCACCCCTAGGTCCTTTTCCGCAGAACTGCTGCCTAGCCATTCGGTCCCTAGTCTGTAGCTGTGCATTGGGTTCTTCCGTCCTAAGTGCAGGACCCTGCACTTATCCTTATTGAACCTCATCAGATTTCTTTTGGCCCAATCCTCCAATTTGTCTAGGTCCCTCTGTATCCTATCCCTGCCCTCCAGCGTATCTACCACTCCTCCCAATTTAGTATCATCCGCAAATTTGCTGAGAGTGCAATCTACACCATCCTCCAGATCATTTATGAAGATATTGAACAAAACCGGCCCCAGGACCGACCCCTGGGGCACTCCACTTGACACCGGCTGCCAACTAGACATGGAGCCATTGATCACCACCCGTTGAGCCTGACAATCTAGGCAACTTTCTACCCGCCTTATAGTGCATTCATCCAGCCCCTACTTCTTTAACTTGCTGGCAAGAATACTGTGGGAGACCATATCAAAAGCTTTGCTAAAGTCAAGAAACAATACATCCACTGCTTTCCCTTCATCCACAGAACCAGTAATCTCATCATAGAAGGCGATTAGATTAGTCAGGCATGACCTTCCCTTGGTGAATCCATGCTGACTGTTCCTGATCACTTTCCTCTCATGTAAGTGCTTCAGGATTGATTCTTTGAGGATCTGCTCCATGATTTTTCTGGGGACTGAGGTGAGGCTGACTGGCCTGTAGTTCCCAGGATCCACCTTCTTCCCTTTTTTAAAGATGGGCACTACATTAGCCTTTTTCCAGTCATCCGGGACTTTCCCCATTCGCCACGAGTTTTCAAAGATAATGGCCAATGGTTCTGCAATCACAGCCGCCAATTCCTTTAGCACTCTCGGATGCAACTCGTCCGGCCCCATGGACTTGTGCACATCCAGCTTTTCTAAATAGTCCCTAACCACCTCTTTCTCCACAGAGGGCTGGCCATCTATTCCCCATGTTGTGATGCCCAGCACAGCAGTCTGGGAGCTGACCTTGTTCGTGAAGACAGAGGCAAAAAAAGCACTGAGTGCATTAGCTTTTTCCACATCCTCTGTCACTAGGTTGCCTCCCTCATTCATTAAGGGGCCCACACTTTCCTTGGCTTTCTTCTTGTTGCCAGCATACCTGGAGAAACCCTTCTTGTTACTCTTGACATCTCTCGCTAGCTGCAGCTCCAGGTGTGATTTGGCCCTCCTGATTTCATTCCTACATGCCCGAGCAATATTTTTATACTCTTCCCTGGTCATATGTCCAACCTTCCACTTCTTGTAAGCTTCTTTTTTATGTTTAAGATCTGCTAGGATTTCACCGTTAAGCCAAGCTGGTCGCCTGCCATATTTACTATTCTTTCGACACATCAGGATGATTTGTCCCTGTAACCTCAAAAGGGATTCCTTGAAATACAGCCAGCTCTCCTGGACTCCTGAAAGGGGTACAGTCTGGAAAGTTTGAGAGTCACTGCCCTAAGGTATGTTCTCCAATCCTTTACTCATGCTCATGGCTCTTCTCTGAACCTTCTCCAATTGATCAACATCCTTCTTGAATTGTAGGCAGCAGAACTGGACACAGTATTTTAGCAGAGGTTGAACCAGTGCCAAATATGGAGATAAAAAAATGACTACTCCTACTTGAGATTCCACTCTTTATGCCTTCCAGGATTGCATTAACTCTTCTGGCCACGGCATCACATTTGGACCTCACATTCAGCTGATTATCTACCATGACAACCAAATCTTTTTCAGTCACTGCTTCCCAGGATAGAGTCACCCGTCTTGTAAATATTGCCTACATTCTTTGTTCCTAGATGTATATATTTACATTTAGCTGGATTAAAACTCATATTGTTTCCTTGCGCCAAGTTTACCAAGTGATCCAGATCATCCTGAATCAGTGACATGTCTTCATTATTTACTATTCCATCAATTAATGTGTCATCTGCAAACTTTATGAGTGATGATTTTATAATTTCCTCCAGGTCATCAACAAAAATGTTAAATAGGATAGGCCCAAGAACCAATCGTGGCCAGAAAAAAACCCACTCAATGATCATTCCCCGTACACATTTACATTTGAGACCTATCAATTAGCCAGTTTTTAATCCATTTAATGTGTGCCATCTTACTTTTATATGTTCTAATTTAAGCAAAATGTTTTGCGATGCCAAGTCAAATGTTATATCAACACTATTTTTTTTAATGAAACTAAAAGTTTGGTTGACAAAAGCGTCAAGTTAGTTTGACAGGATCTATTTTCCATAAACCCACTGATTTGCATTAATTACATTACCTTCCTTTAATTCTTTATTAATTGAGTCCCATATCAGCTACTCCATTCTCTTACTCGGGATTGATGTCAGGCTGACAAGCTTGTAATTACCCTGGGCATCCTGTTTACCCGTTTTAAAAACTGGCAAAATATTAGCTTTCTTCCAGTCTTCTGGGACTTCCACAATGCTCCGAAACCTACTGAAAATCAACATTAATGGTTCGGCAAGCTCCTCAGCCAGTTCTTGCATGCAAGTTATTTTAATCTGCTGATTTAAAAATGTCTAACTTCAGTAGCTTCAGTTTAACATCCTCCAGAGATACTAGTGGAAAGGAAACAATGTTATTACCATCAGATGATGAGACTATATCATCTGTTTTTCCCGAAATACTGAACAATATTTATTGAACATGTCTGTCTTTTCTACATTATTGATAATTCTACCATTTCTATCTAGTAATGGACCAATACTGTTGACAGGATTCTTTTTGTTCCTAATATATTTTAAAAACTCCTCATTGTCCTTAATGCTACTGATTTTGCCTTGTGTCCCTTTGCTTCTCTTTTCAACTTACTACAATTCCTAACTTCTGATGTATATTCATTACTATCAACTTCTCTTTACTCTATTTGTCTATATATGTCTTCACTCCCCCTTGTCTAAACCAGGTCAGTTTTTTAATCAGTACAGCCCTCTTCCTTAATTGTGGCTTTTTGGGCATCTAGTAATGTGTTCTTAAATGATCACCAATTATCATTCACATTTTTCTGATTAAATACTTCCTCCCACTTGATTTGGCTCATACTTAACTTCAGCTTTCTGAAATTGGCACTATTAAAGCACCAAGTATATATCTATTACTGGGGGGGATTTTATTCTGCTTGCACATTATAAATGTGATCAAGTCATTATCTCTAGCACCTAAGCTACAATTAATTTTTAGTTCTGTGATCAGTTCCTTTATCTGATAGGACAAGTCTAAAAGAATTCCCCTATGTAAGCTGAAACTCTTTGAGTACAGAAATTGTCATCGATAATGTTGGAAATTCCAAGGATGTTTTAATGCTGGCAGCATGAGACCTCCAGCATGTGGCACCCAAATTGAAGTCCCTCATGATCACACAGCTTTTCTTCCTACGCGTTATAGATAGGAGCATAAGGAGGTGGTCATCGCGTTCTCCAGTGTGATTGGATGGTCTGTAACAGACACCAACTGATACCCCATCTTATGCTTTACATGTTAGGACATTGATCCATAAGCATTCAAGATGATTTTCTTGTGAGTTATCAGTGACTTGGAAACAAGTCATGTCTTTTTTGACAATGTCACTCCCCCATCCCTTTTGCTCACTCATTTCTTTCTAAATAGGTTATAACCATTGATTCTAACATTCCAGTCAGGTGAATCTTCCCATCAGGTTTCAAGTAATATCAACAAGATCAAATTTATGCTCATAAATGAGCAATTCCAATTCCTCTTGTTACTAAGGCTCTGAGCAGTGGTGTATTAGCAATTAAAGTATTTCTTCTCTTCATGTCCTTTGGTTCCTTGATTTTCTTCTCAACATCTCAATTTTGTGATGAGCACTCTTATCTTCCCTCTTTTTACCCTCCCCTTTTACTATTCATTTAGCCCCCTTTTCACTATTCTAGCCAGCCTGTCCCCAAGGAGATTGGTCCCCGCCTTCTACTGAGGTGGAGGCCATCCAAAATATACAAGCCCCTCTCCCCAAGGAAGGTGACCAATGTTCCACAAACCCAAAACCCTCTACACCTCTTACCTAGCCAGTGGTTCACTTCCAGAATCTTCTGTCTTCCTTTGCTCATGAGACAGAAAGGATCTCATAAAAGATTACTTGGACATTCTTCTTCTTTAGCACACTTTTGAGTTCCCCGAAGTCATCTAATATCTGTGAGATATCCTGTGATACAATGTCATTAGTGCCAATATGAACCATCTCCAGTGGATCTTTGCCTGTTGACTGCAGAAGTTTATCCAATCTTAGAGTGACGTCTTATGTCTTGGCTCCAGGAAGGCAACACGCTGTCCTGTTGTCCACGTGTCCCTTGCAGAATGTTGGTTTGGTTCTTCTCCGTATTGAATCTCCAACAAGGATCTCCTTGGATGGTTGAGAACCCTGTGGGTAAGCATGATTTTCTTACAGGTTGGGCTGAGCTACCATAGACGTGTGTTCCATACATCTCTGTTCCCTTAGACCTGCTCGATCTTGAGAGGTATCTTCCAAAGTTTCCACATTAAGCACCTGGTATCAATTGGAAACTTTTAGCTGTGTGGAATTCCTCCCAGTCCTCTTTTCTCTGGTAGCCCCAGCATACTACGTAAAATGCTGCCGTGACCTCCTGCCTCTAGTGGTTATGAACTGCTAGGTCTCTTCTCTGCCTTCCTTTCTCGGTGACTCCTTGATGACCCACAAGGTTTGAAGAAGTTTATGTAGGGTGTGAAAAATCCATCACCTGAGTGGCATTTTTAAGATTGCTTACATCCATGTGGAGACAGAGTTCTTCTGTCAACCTAGCTACCACCTCTCAGGGAAGAGGATTACTTTTGTTGATGGGAGAAGTTGGTTTAGGTTGTATCTACAATGAGACAAGGCTGCTACTGTAAGGAGGTGCCTTGGTACTCAGGCCCAAGGGAACAGAGGTGTATGTGTGTGTGAGGCTCATTTCCAGTAATCTCTGCATAAAAAAGGTGATCATGAGATCACCTCCATTCAGTGGGACTATTTTCCCTGAGAGGGGGGTGAGAAGCTGACTTGACTCACGTATTAGGGGAACAGGACAAACTGGTGGCCCTGCAGCCATAGCCACTGAAGACAGAGGCAGCTGTACAGGCAACTCCATGGGGAATAAAGAATCCACTAGTGCTTGTCCCATTTGGTAGGAACAAGGGGTGATGAGTAAAGATCCCAAGAATAAGTTCTGGAGATAGAAGTTCTTACTGTAGGCAATTGGTGGAGTTAGAGCTCACTGATTTGTAATGAATAATTTGATACTTTAGCATATTTCATTGCTAATAAAGCAGTTCTGGTTTCAGAGGATCGGGGCTGGAGTATAAATGCCCAGAGACAGGAGGGTGGCACGGGAGTCCCTGAGGAAGTAGAGAGACTCAGCCGTCTCGTCACTAAATAATTTATGATTGTCAAAATGAAGGTCCTCAAGGGTTGTCTGGACCTCTTTAGGGAAACTGCTAGATTGGAGCCAGAATCGAGGCGGAGCACTACTCCAGACACCAAGGAGCATGACGCAGTGTCGGTGGCATCAACAGCAGCTTGGAGAGGTACCTTGGCCACCAATTTGCCCTCATCCAACAGATGCTGAAAGTCCTTCTGCTTTTCCAGAGGGAGGAAATCCTGAAAATCTGCTAGCTTAAAATTGGACAGGTAATCCTACTTGGCAAGGATAGTCTGGTAGCTGGCAACGTGGAATTGAAGATCCACGGACAAATACACCTTGTGGCCTTGTAGGTCCAGCTTTTTGGCAGTGTCATCAGGAGGGGGCAGATTTAAAGTCCTGCTGATGGGTGCGCTTAGTGGCTGTGTGGACAACCAGGGATTTGGACAGCAAGTGGGTAAAGAGAAAGTCCATACCCTTAGAGGGCATGAAGTAGCGGCGATCCACCAGCTTCAGCATAGGGGCGCAGGAGGCTGGCACGTATCAAACAGCCTGGGCTGGCTGCAAAATGATGTCGTGGATGGGCAAGTTGGTACGGGAAGGTCCAGAGGCTGGAGAAAGATTAAGCACAGCAGCCATACAATGGAGCAAGCCATGGTATTGGGCATAGTCATCAGATGATGGGGGGCAGGTGGATTGAGGGAGGCACCCATGGGAACCACAGGTGCTGATTGTGCCGATGGAGTGGGAACATCAGAGGCTCCATGTGGAAGGGAGCAGTGTGGATGGGAGATGGCAGGTGATGTGGGCAGTGCATCCCACAATCATGGTAGGTGTCCCAAATGGGCAGTAGGGCCAGGTGTAGAGATCATCAGGCATCAGTGTCCAGGTCGGAGGACCACTCAGATTCAGAAGAAGGGTCCAGGAGAAGAGGAGATGTTAATGTCAGTGGAGCCATTGGTGCAAGACGAGGTCCAAGAGGATGGTCGACAAGTAGAAGGGGTTTGTCTGTCACCAGTGCTAGTGGAGAAGGACGGAGCACGGGGGACTCATCCACTGGAGAGGGGAGTCTCGAAATAGGTGGCGGTCCGGAGTGTGGGGAAGAGCCGACCAAGGGCAGCATGAGCTGAGCCGTTGGTGTCAGGGGAGATACCTGCCCTGGAGCGTGCGCGACCAGGAAGGACAGGCTGGAAGGTCCAGTCCAAGGGTGAAGGAAGTGGCCCAGGTGCCGGAGCAGACGAGGCAGCAGAGGAAGAATATTGAAGAGGCAGCAGAGGAGCCTGCGATGTACCACGGCGCTTGGATCAGTGCACTGTATGAGCCTTTTTTGGAGCAGGAGTATTCACAGCTAAGCGCAACTTCTTGCCCAACCTAACATGGCTCAGGGAGGTAACGCTGCATTTTGAGGTAGTCCCCGTCGGGGAGCCGCCCTTGTGCCCATGCTTCTTGTGCACATGGTGGGGCTTTGGTGGGTGCAGCGGTGCCACAGGTACCACACAAGATGGGCCTAGCAAAGCACTCACTGCCAGTGGCAGGCGCTGTTGTGGCACGTCTGGTGGAGCCAGGTCTGGTTGTACACACAGCTGCATCACCTCCTCCATCAGATATTTCTGGAGGGGAAGTTCACAAGCTGCTTGAGTCCTGGATGGAAATGAGCAGCAGATGGAACAATGAGAGACTATGTGGGCTTCGCCAAGACAGTAAAGACAATGAGTGTGCTTGTTGCTCACTGAAAAGGAGTGATGGCACAAAGCACAGTTCTTGAAGCCAGCTTGCCAGTGCATCGTCCCCAGGTAAGGGAAAAAGAACTCCTCTTAGAGAGCTAAGAGCACTGTGGAACAGGGGTTCCAACTCTGGCCACGTGGCAGTAAGAGGGAACTGGAGCGGCATCGACCCACACAGCATCTTAAAGCCTTGGACACCCTACGTGGTCGACACACATGCGGATCAATGGACACTACTATGAACAGTTCCAGCTCCGGCACATGGAGCACATGTGCACCCCGTGTTTGGAATCCACATAGGGACCATCACTCGAAGAAGAAACAGTCTTATAACTACAGGTAGCACTACCAACAAGCAGCCAGTTTGCACTGGTGCATTGGTGGTCTGCAATGGCTGCAATCAAGGCAAATCCCCAGGACACAAAATGCCTCTCCTTCCTTATGCTGTGTCCATCCCACTGGGCTAAAATATTCATTGTTATCTATTACACCATGACCTCAGTGCCCAGCATGGTGACTCAGCAAGACACTATCTTTCTACTGGCAGCTGAGCTGCTGCCAGAGCACAGAAGATTCCCTTACAAACACTTACAGATTCCTATATTCATCTAGCTAGTCTAGGAAGTACCCTGATCTCCATCCTCCCGCGGCTAGTTTAGAGATAGCCCCCACCTCATGCTCTCTGAATCTATTCTACAGCCAGTCTAGTAAGTTCCCTGCCCTTTAAGGCTCCCAGGTCCCTGTGACCATGCCACTAACCAGTCCTGCAGGTCCTCATTGTGAGCAAGTTCATCATACTAGTATCTCTGTACCTACCTTACTGGCCAGCATAGAAGGCTCTCTACCAGCAGCTTCCCCCATTCGTGTTCTTACGACCCCTATGGCCTGATGGTTGGCCTGATGGTTGGACTTTGTTACCACCTGAAAAGGAATTGCCCCTAACACCTGAAGGAAACAGGAAAGGGAATAAGGGAAACAACAGTCACAAGTTTGTAGGGGTGAGGATGGGGGAAGAAATCAGTGAAATCGTTGCAAGCCTGCTGTTGTGCCCTCTTGGAGGTGTTGCCCCACATGAGTGAAGTGACTCCACCAAAACTGTTCTCAGCAATGTTTCCTCTGACTTTTCTTGACCCAAATCCAGGGCCTGTACTCAATCCTCATCCTCTGATATTTCTTCTGGTTGACACTCTCAACCATACACTCCTTGAAATCTTACCGTCTTGACTTTTGCGACTGTCTTTGCACGATTCTCCTATCTCTCAGATCACTCCTTCACCATATTTTAATTGATCCTCTTCTGTCACTTTCTATATGGTCCTCCAAAGTTCTATCCTCAGTCCTCTCCTCTTTTTCCTTTATGATCTCTTTGTGGGCGATTTTACTCAGCTACACAGTTTCAACTACCATCTTTTGACAAAGACTCTGAGATATCTCTCCACTCCTGACTGTCTGCCTCCAGGCTCTGCCTGTATGTCATAAATCCATCACCTGAATGGCATCTCTGCCTGTATGTCATCTCCTTCTGAATGTTAAACTGCCAGGTGATGTTTAACACACTCAAAAACAAATTCCTGATATTTCCTCCCAAGCCCTCTCCACTCTGTC
Source organism: Eretmochelys imbricata (assembly GCF_965152235.1). Classification (NCBI taxonomy): domain Eukaryota; kingdom Metazoa; phylum Chordata; order Testudines; family Cheloniidae; genus Eretmochelys; species Eretmochelys imbricata. Next base: position 43,461,682 of record NC_135583.1, on the reverse strand, counting down.
ACTAATGATATCTTTCTCAGTCACCTTCTCTGAGTCCTCCCTCTTTCACCTCACAAATCCAGACTGTGTTTAAAATATACTATTACTTCCTAGATTACATTATGATCCATCCTCTTCTTTCTGTCCAAACAGCATAAACCCATTGGCCAGACTCTCACTATCTCCTATCTTGAACATTGTTCCTTCCTGTGGTACTGGTAAGGTGGTGGGTCCCAGGTCCAAAGGATTAAATTAATTACCCTGGTTTTCCTTTTTCAATATAAAACAGTTAAGTGTGGCCTACTGCAGACTATCATGAAACATTTTAAACTTTCCCTGAAATACATAAAGAGGAGAAGCAGTTAATGCATTAGAAAATCAAGTAACCCTTTAATTTTAACAGTTTTCCTCATTCTCTTCTTCTTCTGCACCTACCACCTCCTACTGCTTCACCGCCAGTCTTCCTGTTCAATCAATCATGCCAGTCTCTTCCGCCTATTTGGCAGCTTCTTACTTGAAATATGAGTCAACAGTGTAACACTGTTGCAAACAAAGCAAACATCATTCTGGGATGTATTAGCAGGAGTGTTGTAAGCAAGACCGAGGAAGTAATTCTTCTGCTCTACTCCATGCAGATTAGGCAACAGCTGGAGCATTGTGTCCAGTTCTGGCCACCATATTTCAGGAAAGATGTGGACAAATTGGAGAAAGTCCAGAGAAGAGCAACAAAAATTATTAAAGGTGTAGAAAACATGACTTATGAGGGAAGATTGAAAAAACTGGGTTTGTTTAGTATGGAAAAGAGAAGTCTGGGTGGGGGGCATGATAACATTTTTCAAGTAAATAAAAGGTTGTTACAAGGAGGAGGGAGAAAAATTGTTCTTCTTAACCTCTGAGGATAGGACAAGAAGCAATGGGCTTAAATTGCAGCAATGAAGGTTTAGGTTGGACATTAGGGAGAACTTCCTAACTCTCAGGGTGGCTAAGCACCGGAATAAATTGCCAAGGGAGGTTGTGGAATCTCCATTATCGGAGATTTTTAAGCACAGGTTAGACAAACACCCATCAGGGATGGTCTAGATAATACTTAGTCCTGCCATGAGTGCAAGGGACTGGACTACATGACCTCTCGAAGTCCCTTCCAGTCCTATGATTCTATGAACACTACTATGCCTTCTTCCATGCTAACCCTTATGGCATGCATCACCTTCCCCAACTCGATCCATAAGGCCATCATACCCATTCCTCCAAAGCTCTCGAAACTCACCTCTGTGATTCACTTATATCAGCTGACTAATGAAGACTTAGGGGTCAGACAGGGTTAGCTGGCACTTTGCACTTTTTAAAATTATAAACAAGTATTTTACTGCATCCCTCTTTTCCCTTGATTCAAGGGTCATTTTCATTGTAAACTCTTCAGGGCAGGAATTGCATCTTCAAATGTTTAACGCTTTGTGCAGCGCAGCTTTGTGGCACTATAGTAATACAAATATTAAAAATAAAGATATAAGCCAAAACATCACTCCCTAAGGGTCTGTTTCATCCCAAACCATGCAACAAATGCTCTCTTGAGAGAACAAAAGATCTGAATTGTAAAATGTTTCTCTTAGTAACCTTGGCAGCTTATTTCTAAAAGCAGTATCCAGTGATACATGTTAGGTGCCTGATGTGACTTGTTATATACAAATCCTTACCATTGTAAAAGCGAATCATGCAGCTGAGATCAGAGTTTGCTGCCTCTTCCTGTATTCTCACAAGATCCTCAAAGCCGAGCCCAGCCAAGTACTCGTACACAATCTGAAGGGGTTTCTCTGTGGGCTCCAGCCTCCTAGTAATACAATCCACAAGAAGAAATGAGTTTAGTATGGACATGAAAGAATGAACTTTCTTTTTTTTTTATGACAGTTACAGTGCAAAAGGAGCAACGACTTGGTCTTTCTGCTTCTCTGAAGATATCATCTGGCAAGGACTCACTCCTGGGGCCTGTGATCCCTAGTTTGAGATAGATGAACACTTCAAGTACTAAACCTATTGATCGCTAAGGACGGGGGTCACATAAGACACACCCTGGTGATCATGCACCACCCAGGATTCTAATGATTGCCATTCATATCTTTCAGACAGTTTCTGGCTGAGCAGAAAGCAGAGACACCAAGAAAAAAAAAGAGCAGCATGTCACAAATCAAAAAGGATTTAAAAATTATGCTTCAAAAAGATCATGTACAAAAATGAAAGAAACCCCATTTTAAGAAAGTTCCCTTTCAAATACAGCTGGCAGGAGAGCACATGAGAGAGAATCCTTCGAGAAGGTTTCTTCAGAGAATTAGAGTGACAAGATAAGTCATTCCCCCTTCTCGAACGATCCCACATCCATGCAGAATTCTCACTCCTAGAGAACAGAGAGCTTGGGGGATGTTCCCAAAAAAAAAAACATCCCATAACTACAACAGGCAGCAGGAACTACGCTACGGCTAACAATTTGAATAAGGAGAAAAGGGGGGGGGCGGGGGAGTCACACAAAGTGTCTCTCTAAAACAACAAGCTTCGTCAATTTTAAGGCCAGAAGGGATCATTATGTCTCACCTCCTACATAACACAGACTAGAGAATTTCAAATGGTAACTTCTGCAACAAGCCCATAACTGCTGGTTGAGCTAGAGCATCTCTTTCAGAAAGACCAATCATGATCTAAAGACTTCAAATGATGAAGAATCCATCACATCCTTAGATAAGCTGTTGCAATGATTAATCACCTTAACTTTTAAAAATTCTCATTTCTAATCTGAATTTGTCTAGCTTCAACTTCCACCCTTTGGATCCTGTTGTGACTTTGTCCGACAGCTTAAAGAGCCATCTACTATAAGAAATCTTCTCCCAATGTATGTATTTAAAGACCATGATTGAGAGGCCCTTAAATCTTTTTCTTAAAATGAACAAATTAAGCTTCTTAAGTCTTTCACTGTAAGATGGATTTACCAGACCTCAAATCATTTGTATAGCACTTTTCTGAACCCTTTCCAATTTCTCAACATCCTTGTTGAAGTGTGGACACCAGAAGAGGACAGTATGTTCCAGCAATGGTTTCACCAATGCTGTATACCAAGGTAATACCACTTTCCTACTTCTACTCAACATTCCCCTGCTTAGCCAACACATTGCACTATGAGCTCATCTTGACCTGGTTTTCCACTATGACTCTAAATCCTTTTCTGAGTTACTCCTTTCCAAATTCCACAGTTCCCAATCTTATAAGCTTGAGCTACATTCTTGGTTCCTAGATGTATGACATTGTATTTAAGGATATTAAAACTTGATATACAAGTAAACCCTATTTACCAAGCAATCCGGAGAGCACTGAATGACTGACCTATCCTTATTTACCATCCACTAACTTTTGGTGTCATCTGCAAATTTTACCAGCAATGATTTTACATTTACTTTCAGATCATTGAAAAAGATATTGAATAGAATTGGGTCACAATCATTACATCTCTGTGGGACTAAGAAATCCCCCCATTGTAAATGGGGCAGCCACCCAATTACTTTTCAAGATCTATCATTTAGCCAGTTTTTGATCCATTTAATGTGTTACTTTTTGTATAGCAAATGTTATATAGTACAATGCCTTATCAAAGTATGTTATGTTGACAAAGAAATGTGTTAGACTCTTAATCTCGTCAAAAAACATGATCAACTTTGTTTGACAAGACTTGTTTTCCATAAAACCATGATAACTGGCATTAATTGTACTACAATCATTTAACATATATGGGAATATAAAGTATTTCATTATTGCTGTAAATTGAATGTGTCAAACAGCTTTGTCCCAAATACAGAACAGAAACATTTAACGCATCTTTTCTGCAACATTAACAATTTTATTGTCCCTGTCTATTAATAGATACCTTTGCTATAATTTCTTACATTCCTGATACACTGTAAAACATTTTTCCTTGTGTCATTAATCCTACTGACTAATTATTTTTCATTAATACATTTAGCTTCTCTTATAAGGTGTCTATACTTCATGGCTTAATATACAATCACTACTATCAGCTTCCCTCTCTTTCAATTTGTTAGATTTTCATTTTTGTTCAAGTTTTTTATTACTGCTTTCACTTCACTTCTTTACCAGGAGTTCTTTTTTAAACTGACAAAGCCTGCTTTATTGATTGCAGAATTGTGAGGATCTGGGGCATCTGGAAAAGTTCTCTTAAACAACTTCCAATCATCATTCACACTTATGTTTAACTTTTTCCTCCCATTCAATTCAGCTCCTAATAATTTTCAGCTTTAGGAAATTAGCTCTTTTCAAGTGACAGGTTTGAGTGTGTACATATATACAACTGGTCAGACTGTATTATTTTATACATAACAAATGTAACTAGGTTTAAATCTTCAATAGTGAGCAAAATGATCCAAACAAATAAAATATCAAAAAACTCAACTCAAATAAAGGACATCCCTAAATGAACAAAACTCTAGGTACAAGTGAATTTGGCTTCTCCTTCAGAAAAAGAGAGTTACCTTTTCGTAACTGATGTTCTTCAAGATGTGTTGCTCATGTCCATTCTGTATGTGTGCTCACCACATGCACCAGTGCCAAAGTTTTCCCTCAGTGGTATTCGTAGGGGACCAGCTCCGGCACCCTCTGGAGTAGTGCACGTATGCACCGTAAGGGGTGCCACCGGCTCCCCCTGACCCTCAGTTCCACCTTGCCGGAAACTCCGACTGTGGGGAAGGAGGGTGGGTCATGGAATGGACATGGGCAACACATCTCAAAGAACACCAGTTACGAAAAGGTAACTGTCTTTTCTTCTTTGAGTGCTTGCTCACGTCCATTCCATTGTAGGTGACTCCCAAGCAGTACCACCAGAGGCAGATAGGAATTCATGGATGTGTCGACTACAAGACAGCTCTGCTAAATCCAACATCATCTCTGGCTTACTGGGTGATAGCATAATGCGTTGTGAACTTGTGTACCACAGACCATGTTGCGGCCCTGCAGTTGACCTCGAAGGCAACCGAAAACTACTGAGCCCTAGTTGAGTGAAGCTTTACTATTGGTGGAGGTACAGCATGAGCCAACTCATAACAAGTACGGATGCAGGTGGTGATCCAATTTGAAATTCTCTGAGAGGACATTGGAAGGTCCTTCATCCTACCAGCTGTCGCGATAAAGGGCTGGGTCAACCTGCAGAAAGGTTTGGTGTACTCCAGGTAGAACGCCAGGGCGCGCCGGACATCCAGAGTGTGCAGCTGCCTCTCCTCATTGGTCGAGTGCGGCTTTGGACAGAAAACCAGGAGGAAGATATCCTGGTTGACATGAAAAGGGGACACCACCTTAGGCAGAAAAGCTGGATGGGGCTGCAGCTGGACCTTCTCCTTGTAGAATACTGTATACGGTGGTTCTGAAGTGAAGGCTTGTTCTTGGGCATCGATCCTGGTTGGCCCTGTCTGTCATGCTCATTGGCTGCCGACACAATCAGTGAGCTTGGGGCAGGGTGGGTATAAAGAGACTCATACCCCTTGCTGGGAATGTAGTATTTCCACTCTGCCCACTTGGAGATGGATGACAGTGAGGAAGGTGTATGCCACAGGGCCTTCATGATTTTTGCCGCCCCCTCGTGCACAGGCAATGCCACCCTGGCTGGAGCTGCCGGGCTGAGTACGTCGAACAAAAAGTCCAAGCACTCTGCCAACTCCATGGCTTCCAGCCCCAAGTTGGAGGCACCCTCTTTAAGAGCTCCTGGTGAGCCTCAGCATCGTCCTGGGGAACTGGGTGAGAAGATCTCACTATCGCCGCATCGGGTGAAGACGATGAGATGGCAGGTATGTGTGGGTCTGCCAAATCTGCCGACTCTGTCGTCAGAGCCTCACGCGAGGCTGGCTGGACCTGGGGAGCCCACTCTGACTCCATGTCCGAGTCCAGGGACGGGAGACTGTTGCCGTTTGTCAGATGCCCCCGATGCTGACCTCAGCCCCTGAGAAGGTTGGGGAAATCCCCAGGGCTTCCAGAGCTGCCAGGGGGCAGGCTACTGTCCGTGTGGCCATGCTGCCAATGGTGGCCCAGCGGGTAATGCCAATGCCCCTGATAGTAGGCCCTGGCCCACAGGCAGGATTTCCTCCTCGCTGTCGGAGCCCAAGGAGGGGGATACATGTCTGGGGGAGCAGGCCGGCACCGAGGCCACCTGTCTACACCGATCCCATTGGCCCTGGCCGAGCCTCTGCTGAGAATCTGTAAGAGGGTGATGACTCACAGTACCGTGATCTCAGTGACCGGTGTCATCGTCCAGAGGATCTGCAACAGAACCCCAACGATCTACACCCTTATGCTTTGGGAGCGGGAGCATGAGTGAATTGACTGATGAGTCAGAGACAGTCAATGTGCTCGTGGTAAGCCATACTGGGGGTCTGGCGATCAGTGGCATGGCTCCAGGGACCAGTGTCTCCACCCCGCGCAGTGTCATGCACTGGGCGAGCGGATCGGGTGCTCTCAGCACTAGGGCTCTGAGGACTGTTGCTGTGCCTCTATGGGTCTGCGCCAGCCCACTGATGATCGCCACCTTGAACCTGAGGAACGTTGCCTGAAGTCCCTGGACCGACGCCAGGAACTCTGGCAGGCCAGCTGGTCCATGTCCACAGGCTGGTGCCATTGCTCAGACAAGCTTTGACGGGGCACCTTCTGCAGTGAGGAGCAGTCCTGTACTGATGGGAACCATTGGAAGGGTCCCAAGGTAGGTTTATCCCTTGAACAGGGTACAGTCGTAGCCAGCATGGGCAGCACCAGCAAGGACAGGTTGTCTTTCATGGCGTGATAGCACCACTAGGTGCCAAGTGCCTCTGCCACTCCCTTGCGTGGTGGGCGGGTCCTGGAGTGGGCTCTGCCGCTGAGCAGGAGTCGGGGCCTGACCTCCATCTGGAGGGGAAGAGCTGCCCCTCATGGGTCTTTGCTCTGCTCCGGTTCTCTCCTTCCCTCCCAGCCTTCCTTTGCTTTTTAGCCGGTACTGGGGATGGGGATTGGCGCCCGTCTGTGGCCGGTGTCAGTGGCATACTCCAGACCGAAGCTGCAGGGCTAGGAGCAGTGTCCAACCTGGTCAGCTCTGAAGCCAGGGTAAGGGTCAACTCCATAAGGAGTGCTCGGAGACGAATGTCCCACTCCTTCTTGGTCTGTGGTCTGAAACTCTTGCAAATACAACACTTGTCGTTAACGTGGGTTTCCCCTAAGCACTTCAAGCAGCTTCCATGGGGATCACTGACTGGCGTGGGTTTCTTGCAACAGTCACAAGGTTTGAAACCTGGGGACCGGGGCATCCCATCCCTAGGCTAAGTCCCGTTTGGGACTAACAAACTACACAAAAACTACTCTAAGGGAACTATAAAACTAACCATTTGAAAACACCTAGATACAAAAAAGTTCGCAACTGGGTACAGTTGAGAAAAATAGGCTTTCCAAGGCAAGGAGACTGTCACTGGCGGTAACAAGAAACTGAGGGTGAGGGGAGCTGGTGGCACCCTGGTGCATACACATGCAGTGACAGAGCCAGTCCTCTACAGATATCACTGAGGGAACAACTTCTGGCACCGCTGCATGTGGCGAGCACACACACACCTACAATGGAATGGACACGAGCAAGCACTAGAAGAAGATCAGGTTCTGCAAGACAGATGAATTCCTCCCTGGATATTGAATCAAAGTAACAGGTTTTGTAGCATCAGAGGATGACAATATATCTCAGATGGAAAGATTAAACAAGACAGGTCCTGGGGGTAGCCTTACTTGTATCAAGTGAGTCATGATATGCCCTTCTAGTTTCAAGCCAGCCAGGACATATCTAAAATCTATTTAGGTTCTTATATTGCCACCCATCAACTTGGTATCTGAGCACCTACATGAAAAAGAGGGACAGTGTGGAAATGGACCTCTTGGAACAGCACTGCTCAGCAAATTAGAATTAGATTGGGTAGACTTTCTAAGGGCTTTAGTCTACTCCCAGTAGAACCTCATCAACATTTTAACATCAAGCATATGGAGAAGGCAACATCAGGATGTACATGCAAGCATCAGGAAAATGTTCATCCATGTAAAAAGCTTTAGTTCAGATTTTCCTCCAGAACCTATGTCTCCCACTCAAAAGGCCAATCATGAAGACAACTCACCCATGGAATTGTCTGCAATCATGTTCTCATTCCTTTCCAGCTTTGTGGCAAATAGGAATGTCTTGCCAGACAAAGCCCACTCCCACAGCTATAAAGCTTCAAGGCAGCGCTCTCTCTAATTTTTTACGTCCATGTGCAGAATTAATTTTACGTGCACCAATATGGAGGTGACGTGTGGAGCCGAGGGGTTTGGAGTGTGGGAGGGGACTCAGGACTGGGCAGAGGGTTGGATGAGGGCTCTGGATGGGGGTGTGGGCTCTGGGGTGGGGCCAGGGATGAGGGGATTGGCGTGTGGGAGGGGGCTCGGGGCTAGGGCAGAGGGTTGCGGGGGGATGAAGGCTCTGGCTGGGGGTACGGGCTCTGGGGTGGGGCTGGGGATGAGGGGTTCAGGGTGCAGGAGAGGGCTCAGGGCTAGGACACCGAATGGCTCGGCAGCAGTTCTGCAGAAAAGGACCTAGGGGTTACAGTGGACGAGAAGTTGGATATGAGTCAACAGTGTGCCCTTGTTGCCAAGAAGGCCAAGGGCATTTTGGGATGTATAAGTAGGGGCATTGCCAGCAGATTGAGGAACGTGATCGTACCCCTCTATTCGACATTGGTGAGGCCTCATCGGGAGTACTGTGTCCAGTTTTGGGCCCCACACTACAAGAAGGATGTGAAAAAATTGGAAAGAGTCCAGCGGAGGGCAACAAAAATGATTAGGGGACTGGAACACATGACTTATGAGGAGAGGCTGAGGGAACTGGGGATGTTTAGTCTTCAGAAGAGAAGAATGAGGGGGGATTTGATAGCTGCTTTCAACTACCTGAAAGGGGGTTCCAAAGAGGATGGCTCTAGACTGTTCTCAGTGGTAGCAGATGACAGGACAAGGAGTAATGGTCTCAAGTTGCAGTGGGGGAGATTTAGGTTGGATATTAGGAAAAACTTTTTCACTAGGAGGGTGGTGAAACACTGGAATGCGTTATCTAAGGAGGTGGTGGAATCTCCTTCCTTAGAAGTTTTTAAGGTCAGGCTTGACAAAGCCCTGGCTGGGATGATTTAATTGGGGATCGGTCCTGCTTTGAGCAGGGGGTAGGACTAGATGACCACCTGAGGTCCCTTCCTACCCTGATATTCTATGATTCTATGATAAATAGGCCCGATGGCCTGTAATGAGATGTTAGATGGGGTGGGATCTGAGTTACTACAGAGAATTCTTTCCTGGGTCTCTGGCTGGTGAATCTTGCCCACATGCTCAGGGTTCAGCTGATGGCCATACTTGGGGTCAGGAAGGAATTTTCCTCCAGGGCAGATTGGAAGAGGGTTTTTCACCTTCCTCTACAGCATGGGGCATGGGTCACTTGCTGGAGAATTCTCTGCACCTTGAAGTCTTTAAACCATGATTTGAGGACTTCAATAGCTCAGACATAGGTGAGAGGTTTATTGCAGGAGTGAGTGGGTGAGACTCTGTGGCCTGCATTGTGCAGGAGGTCAGACTAGATGATCTTTAATGGTCCCTTCTGACCTTAATATCTATGAATCTATGACAGAGGATTTGGTGCAGAAGGTGAAGGCTCTGGGATGGGGCCAGGGATGAGAGGTTTGGGGTGCAGGCTGCCCCAGGGAGAGAGGACTTCCCCCAGCCCTCTCTTGCCGCAGCATCTTGGGGCTGGGCAAGAGGCAGCCCTCACAGGCCGTGGCAACTGGTGGGGGCTCAACTGGGCCAGGGGAGGGAGTTCCTCTCCCTGCCAGCTCCGGCCACACAGCTGAAATGCGGAGTTGCTCTGCCAGACTTAACTCAAACCTTCTTCCCCCAGAACAGCATCCAAGACCTCGGGCTGGCAGAAATGATAAGTCAGAGTCATCAGGAAATGGCTCAGACCACACTACGAATGCTGGGTCTTGTGTTTACCCTGTATTTGTAGTACCCATAATATGTTTCTATATGGGACCATCTCAGTGGACCCCTGTGATCCTAAGTGAGCATTAGGAGATGTGAATTGCATTCAAGTGTCATGTGCCCTCATTAATATCTCGTTGGATTGTATGCGCTATCATCATATCTGAAGTTATGAAGTTTGGCTGTGTATGTGTTACTGAAACATGTTGTGAGGTTGAAAACACCCACAAGCAGCCTTTCAGGTACAGCAGTAAAAAGGTCAAACAATGTGAATGGCTTATTGAGGAAATGCACACAAGCACAAGGATTACCCCAGGAACTGTGTACAATAAAAACCTCTGAGCGATAGTACTACACAATGGGAACTGTTTGACCCAGGTCACAGCAAAACAGCTTTCCAGCAAGTGGGAAGAAGATATAAAAGGGGAAAAATGACATCACATGGGTACCTCACTCTCCCTACAACAACACACCTGGAAACACCTTAGGAATAAAGACTGAACGGGGGGAAGTGATAGTCCCAGGATAAGGGATTTCTAGCCTATGTATAAAAACCTGGGAAACCCAAGCTTCAAAGCCAAGGCAGCTTGTGCCTTAAGAATCTGCCAGCCTGTTTATCACTGCTAATTCATCTCCTACATATCTAGTATGTTAAGCTCAATTTGCAGTTTTGTTTATTTACCAGGTAATCTGCTTTGATCTGTTTGCTATCACTTAAAATCTATCCTTTTGTAGTTAATAAACTTATTTTATGTTTTAATCAAAACCACTGTGCATTTGACTAAGGTGTCTGTGAAAAATCTCAGCTTGGTTATCACAAGCGTGCACAGTCCTCTTCACGTTGCAGGAGAGGCTGACCGGGGTTTAAACCCATATACTGGCCCAATTTGACCAGGGCAGGATGGTCCCCTACTGCTCCAGGGGCCTAGGCTGGGAGGCTGGTGGTTAGAGAACCTGCATGTGACTGCAGCTGGGTGTATCCCTACCTGTGTGAATGCTGGTGAAAGTGCCAGGTTAGAGAGCTTTGCAACTTGTCACAGCAGCACAGTGACAGGGAACCCAAGACGGTGGGCCAGAGAGCTCAGTGCTACCCCAGTTCCAGGTGCCACCCCGGGGAGAAGCCATCACGGGTTTTCTGAAATATTTTGTAGGGCTATCAAGTGATTAAAAAATTTAATCACAATTAATCATGCAGTTAAACAATAATAGAATACCATTTATTTAAATATTTTTAGACATTTTCTGCATTTTCAAAAACATTGATTTCAATTACAACACAGAATACAAAGTGTACAGTGTTCACTTTATATTTATTTTTTATTACAGATATTTGCACTGTAAAGAAATTGTATTTTTCAATTCACCTAATACAAGTACTATAGTGCAATCTCTTTATCATGAAAGTGCAACTTACAAATGTAGAATTATGTATAAAAAATAACTGCATTCAAAAATAAAACAATGCAAAACTTTGGAGCCTACAAATCCACTTGTCAGCCAACTGCTTAGACAAACAAGTTTGGTTACAATTTGCAGAAGATAAACCTGCCTGCTTCTTGTTTACATTGTCACCTGAAAGTGAGAACAGGCATTCACACGGTACTGTTGTAGCCAGAGTTGCAAGATATGCTAAAGATTCGTATGTCCCTTCATGCTTCAACCACCATTCCAGAGGACATGCGTCCATGCTGATGAGGGGTTCTGCTCGATAATGATCAAGAGCAGAGCAGACTGACGCATGTTTGTTTTCATCATCTGAGTCAGGTGTCACAAGCAGAAGGTTGATTTTCTTTTTTGGTGGTTCGGGTTCTATGGTTTCCGCATCCGAATGTTGCTCTTTTAAGACTCCTGAAAGCATGCTCCACGTTTTGTCCCTCTCAGATTTTGGACGGCACTTCAGATTCTTAAACCTTGGGTTGAGCGCTGTAGCTATTTTTAGAAATCTCGCATTGGTACCTTCTTTGCATTTTGTCAAATCTGCTGTGAAAGTGTTCTTAAAATGAACAACATGTGCTGAGTCATCATCCGAGACTGTAACATGAAATATATGGCAGAATGCGGGTAAAACAGAACAGGAGACATACAATTCTCCCCCAAGGAGTTCAGTCACAAATTTAATTAAAGCATTATTTTTTTAACGAGCATCATCAGCATGGAAGCATGTCCTCTGGAATGGTGGCCGAAACATGAAGGGGCATACAAATGTTTAGCATATCTGGCATGTAAATACCTTGCAACACTGGCTACAAAAGTGCCATGTGAACACCTGTTCTCACTTTCAGGTGACATAATAAATAAGTAGCAGGCAGCAGTATCTCCCATAAATATAAACAAACTCAGCGATTGGCTGAGTAAGAAGTGGGACTGAGTGGACTTGTAGGCTCTGAAGCAGACGGGGGGGAACCTTTTTTCTATCAAGGGCCACTGACCCACAGAAAAAAATCAGTTGCAGGCCACACACAGCCCTGCGGGGGGAGGAGCGGAGGCTCGGGGCTTCCTCCCGCAGTGGGGTAAGCCAGCACTCGTGACTCCAGCCCCATGGGGGGGTGAAGGGAGAGGGCGGAGGCTCGGGTCTTCCCCTAGGTTCCAGGGTGGGGCCAGAAATGAGGGATTCAGGGTGTGGGAGCAGGCTCTGGGTTGGGGTGAAGAAGGGAGTGAAGGTTCCGGCTGCAGGTGCAGGCTCTGGGGTGGGGTCGGGGATGAGAAGTTTGGGGTGCAGGAGTGGGCTCAGGGCTGGGGGGGGAGTTAGAGTGAGAGACATGGTTCCGAACTGGGGCAGGCAGTTAGGGTGCAGGTAGGGGTGTGGACTCTGGGAGTTTGGGTGTGGGAAGGGACTCAGGCCTGGAGTGCGGGTGCGGAGGCCCCCCTACTATAAAAAGGGTGTGGACAAATTGGAGAGAGTCCAGTGGAGGGCAACAAAAATGATTAGATGGCTGGGGCACATGACTTATGAGGAGAGACTAAGAAAACTGGGCTTACTTAGTCTGCAGAAGAGAAGAATGAGGGGGGATTTGATAGCAGCATTCAACTACCTGAAGGGGAGTTACAAAGAGGATGGAGCTAGGCTTTTTCTCACTGGTGGCAGATGACAGAACAAGGAACAATGGTCTCAAGTTGCAGTGGGGGAGGTCTAGGTTGGATATTAGGAAAAACTATTTCACTAGGAGAGTGGTGAAGCACTGGAATGGGTTACCCAGGGAGGGGGTGGAATCTCCATCCTTAGAGGTTTTTAAGGCCCGGCTTGACAAAGCCCTGGCTGGGATGATTTAGTTAGGGTTGGTCCTGCTTTGAGCAGGAAATTGGACCAGATGACCTCCTGAGGTCTCTTCCAACCCTAATCTTATATGATTCTGAGGGGGTTGAGGTGTGGGGGCTGGGAGTGTGGTTGGGGTGTAGGAGAGGGTGAGGGGTGGGGGCTCTGGCCAGGTGGCACTTAACTGAGGTGGCTCCTTGTCGGCAGCACAGGGGGGCTAAGGCAGGCTCCCTGACTGCCCTGGTCCCGCGCTGCTCCCAGAAGCGGCTGGCAAGTCCAGCCCCAAGGCAGAGGGGCAGCCAGGGGGCTCTGCATGGTGAGTGCTGTCTGTGCCTGCAGGTACCGCCCCCGCAGCTCCCACTGGCCGCAGTTCCCAGACAATAAGAGCTGCGGAGCTGGCGCTTGGGGCAGCACGTAGAGCTTTCCTGATCACCCCTCTGCCCGGGAGCTTTTGGGGGCAGGGGGACAAGGCTCAGGGCTTCTGGCCCATGGCACGGAGACTTGCCATGGGCTGGATTAAATTAGTCAGCGGGCCAGAGGTTCCCCACCCCTGCTCTAAAGTTTTATGTTGGGTTGGGGGTTTTTTTGAGTGCACTTACGTAACCAAAAAAAATAAAAAATCTACATTTGTAAATTACACTTTCATGATAAAGAGATTGCACTACAGTACTTGTATGAGGCGTATTGAAAACTACTATTTCTTTTATCATTTTTATAGTGCAAATATTTGTAATAAAAATACTATAAAATGAGCACTGTATACTTTGTATTCTGTGTTGTAACAGAAATCAATATATTTGAAAATGTAGAAAAACATCCAAAAATATTTAATAAATTTCAACTGGTATTCTATTGTTTAACACTGCGATTAATCATGATTAATTTTTTTGAGTTAATTGTGAGAGTTAACTGCGATTAATCGACAGCCATAATATTTTGTATTCCCTCTGAGCAGTGCTCAAGACCCACATCTTCAAGACGAACAAGGGCCCATCAGCTGAAAATGGCTCCCTGCCTCCAACAAGATGGTCCTGGAAAGCTGCATAAAGCGTTGGCTGATTATATGCTTAGGAATCCTTCAAACACCCTTTGGCTTTTTTGGTATGAGAGCTTAAGATCCTCTGGCATCTGCTGCTGCTAAGACCAAGCACCCTGTACAGTCAGTGTAAAAGAGGCTTTTTATATAAAAAAAAAAAAGCAGACGCTTTCCCTTCCCTCCCTTGTGAAAGGGACTCACAAAAGGAGACAGATCCAGAAGAATGCAGAGCTTTTGACTGCTTTGCTTTCTGTAAGAGGTCTCTGAGTCCAAAAGAGGTTCTCTCCAATGCATCTCTCTTTTTTTTTTTTTTTTTGGACCTGATGACGAGATCTGGAAGCCTTGAGCTAGAACAGACCTACAGATATCCACCCATAACACAGATTATTCACTGCATAATTTTCATCAGAGACTACCTGGAACTGATGCTCCATCAGGACCGTGCCCTCTGCTCACTAACATTCACCTTCGGGAAGAAAATGAGCTGGGAGAGAGATCTTTTTCCAAAGCTTGACCTGTTCTTGGGCAAATGTGTTGTGGACTAACAGATCTCAAAGGGCTCTAGCTACAAAATGACAAGCACTTCATCCAAAGCAATCCCAGTACTGAAGCTCAAGGTTCTGAGGCACATTACATTGCATTTGTCTTTCCTCAGGCCAACCTCATCCCAAGTATAAAGCTTGCATGGGACACTGGGGGCAGGAGACAGACAGGAGTGTCCTGAAGGAGAATGTACTTTTTTTTTCCGATGACATCCAAGATAGGGCAGCAGAGTGGTTGTGTGTGCGGAGGTGGGAGAGAAGTGGGGGGTGTCTGCCACGCTGCTTCAGTTGGTGACAGAGGCGCACTGGGCTTCTGGCCTATCCATCTCTCAATCGTGGCTTCTGCACATTCCTGGACTGGCAACTTTGCAAGCTTTTTTAGCAACTTGGACAAGTCAGATTCTAAAACAAAATCACCATCCTGCTGCTCTTTCACCATGGAAATGTACCTCGCAACAGGAAGTTGCACAGACTCCTCAATCACTTCATTGTCCTAATCAGCTCCATTGCCTCCATATGAGCACCTGGAGTTAGCAAGATGAGGGGGTAGCCTGGAACATCAGCAATACTTTGGGATGCAGAGACACTGGATGTGCTGAGACCCATGAAGCAAGAGGCACAAAGAGCCAACTCAAGGAGGGTGTCAGTATTGCTGCAAAGTGCTCTGGCTACACCGAGTGATTCAAAGACTCCAAACTGAGGGTGAGAGGGAAGCACCGAGGTGTCACTGCAGCCTCAAGGCAGACTTTGAGATGTGCTGGTGAGACGTGCCCAGGTCCCCAAACAAACCCTAACACTTAAGCTTCCTGACTGTGGCTGAGAAAGGGAAACTGATGCCCTATATCTTGACATAAGCTACCTGAAGCCCCTAACTCCATCAGTGGTGCCTTGGAGTACAGTGGGGAGGCAATGCCTCATCAGCTGAGTCATAGCTCAGTGCCATCCGCAGCAAGTGCCAAGGCTTGGAGGGAGTCAAAAACTCAGCACATGGCAGAAATATTTTAATGAGCTTAGCAGGAAGTTGGGCCTGTGTTGATAAAAGTGGCACCCAGACAGAGTCCTGTAGACTAATCTGAAAGCAACTTCCATTGGGGAATATTTCAGAGTGGTAGCCATGTTAGTCTGCACCACCAAAAACAACGAGGAGTCCCTGTGGCACTTTAGAGACTAACACATTTATTTGGGCATAAGCTTTCATGGTCTAAAACCCACTTCATCAGATGCATTGAGGAGGTATAAATACACAGCATATGAAAAGATGGGAGTTGCCTTACCAAGTGGGGGGTCAGTGCTAACGAGCCAATTCAATTTAAGTTGGAAGTAGGCAATTCTCAACAGTTGACAAGGAGGAGTGGAAATCACTTTTGTAGTGTGAATGAGGCCAATGTAAACAGCTTATGCCCAAATAAATGTGTTAGTCTCTAAAGTGCCAAAAGGACTCCTCATTGTGTAGGAAAGACCATGCACAAGTACAATCTCTTCAGCTGCACATTTCTCAATAAAATGAATGAGGAGTCCTTTTGGCACTTTAGAGACTAACATTTATTTGGGCATAAGCTGTTTACATTGTTTACATTGGCCTCATTCACAATGTAAACAGCTTATGCCCAAATAAATGTTAGTCTCTAAAGTGCCAAAAGGACTCCTCATTCATTTTATTGAGAAATGTGCAGCTGAAGAGATTGTACTTGTGCATGGTCTTTCCTACACAATGAGGAGTCCTTTTGGCACTTTAGAGACTAACACATTTATTTGGGCATAAGCTGTTTACATTGGCCTCATTCACACTACAAAAGTGATTTCCACTCCTCCTTGTCAACTGTTGAGAATTGCCTACTTCCAACTTAAATTGAATTGGCTCGTTAGCACTGACCCCCCACTTGGTAAGGCAACTCCCATCTTTTCATATGCTGTGTATTTATACCTCCTCAATGCATCTGATGAAGTGGGTTTTAGCCCACGAAAGCTTATGCCCAAATAAATGTGTTAGTCTCTAAAGTGCCACAAGGACTCCTCATTGTTTTTATTGAGAAATGTGCAGCTGAAGAGATTGTACTTGTGCATGGTCTTTCCTACACAGAGTACAGTACAGACCGAGAGCTAGTATAGCTCGGGAATAACCAAGCAATTTATTGGGAGTATCTGCCCGCCGCTTGCGTGTGCTGTCAACCCTCCAGTCTAGTCTCATGAACATCATATCAGCAAGAGAAGTGGCTCAGGCTTACGCTGCAGGGGTTTCTCCTTTGAAACATTCTGGACTTGCGTTGGACTTGCACAACTCCCAGGGGACTGCCTTGAGGAAGACTTGGAGGCATTCCCCATGATACTTGAGTGTTTACAGTAACATCTCTAGACATTCCCCATGATACCCTGTACAGCATGCCCCATTCAGACACTTGTATTGTACTCTGCATTATAGATGTTCTTCTGCAGCACAGATTTTTGTCTGAAGCTGCTAAGTGGTATCGCTTCCTTCCAAGGGGTCAAGGCAGTAGGTGACATCCTGAAAGAGCAAAGAAAACAGCTGAAAGAAATACAAAACAAAGAGCTAAAAGCTTGTAGCAGTACGAGGCTTTGAAAATAGACCAAATGCTGAAGGAAAAAGGTTTGTTGTTCATCCACAGACCCATGACATGGTTCTTCAAATGTCTTTGGAGACTGGAACCTTGTGGACTGAATCAGTGCTCCCAAGCAACTGACAGACCAAAAGCCAAAGGGTCTAGAAATAAAAAGGCTTGGAAGGCATGGGGAGTGGGAGAGGGCGCAAACCAAAAAAAGATACCTTAAGCAAGTAAGTTGCTGGAGAGAGACAGCTCCTACAAGAAACTCCTTTACCAGACCCTGGTCAAAGAGGAATGGACTGGAAGGTTCCAAGGGCACTGGTTAGAATCCTGGGTGGTGCAGAACTAACAGTAAGTGAAGGCTGCTTGCCTCTTGACCCTATAATGTTGCCCTTAGGGGTCAAAAATGTTATCACTTGAGGCGTTCAACCTGTATAGAAATAGTGAATGCAAGATCCAGGATCCTAAATAGATGGTATTTGTGAAGAAAGTGCATTACCCGACACATCCTTTCATCCTCAAACTGAATACAGGAAAACATGCATCTTCCCCCAACAGAATACAATGCAATCTATAAACAGACAAAACCTGAAGGCAATCAGAAACATGCAACTGAAAAGACTGTACTTGTACATGCTCTTTCCTACACACAGTACACACTGAGGGCTAGTGTAGTTGGAGAATACACCAGCAATTCACTGAGAACATTTCCTCTCCTTTCATGTGGTGTCAAACCCTCCAGTCTAGTGTTTTCAGTATCACATACCAAGTACTGGTCACTTCAGCTAGGTCAGTGAGAGAGCACGATCAGGCCAGGGTAAGAAATAAGCATAGGAGAGAACAGGAGGCCAGCACAGAACAGCAGCTTCACAGACCCTCATGTAACTTTAGTTATTGCCCATGCATAAAAGCCAGGTTTTATACCTTTATAGATTCCAAGGCCACAAGGGACATTGTGATCATCTAGTCTGACCTTCTGTATAACACTGGCCACAGAACTTCCCCAAAATAATTCCTAGGGTTGTGTTTTGTTTTTTTTTTTAAAGAAAAACACCAATCTTGATAACACACCACAGCCCTTGGTAAATTGTTCCAGTGGTTAATTGCCCTCACCATTAAAAATGTTAATTATGATTCGCTGTTTACAATTACATTTTGAGACTTATGAGTTATCCAGTTTTTATATCATTCTATATTTTTAATAAAAATGTCATGCAGTACCACATCAAATTCCTTACAGAAATCTAAGTATATTACAACAACACTATTATTTTTATCAACCAAATTTGTAATCTCATAAAAAAAATCAAGTTTGTTTGACAGGATTTATTTTCCATGAACCGATGTTGATTGACATTAATTAATTACCCTTCTTTAATACTTATTAAAGAAGACTCACATCAGCTGCTCTATTATATCTTCCCTGGGATCAATGTGAGACTGGCCTATGATTACGTGGTTCATTCAGGTACAGAAAAGAGTTTTGTCCATGTAGTTTTCAGAACCTATCCTTTATTGTGAGCTATAACTTTTGAAAAACTTTCAAAGAGAACCTAAGGAATGGAAGGTCTTAGCTAGAAAGAAAGGCTGAAGACCTTAGACCTATACATCTTAGAGAGGTAAATGCTCAAAGGAACTTACTGAAATGTGTATGCACTTAATGGGGATCACAGAGGATCTACTTCAGCTGAGGAGTTTAGGACAAATATCTGGGGATCTTCTCCTGCCCCTCCTACCCCAAAAGGGTGATCAGTATTTGTATTCTTAATCCAGGAGATGTGGGAAAAATCCACCTACAAGGATTCAAATGGTGGGGAATTAAGAGTTACTTGGGGTCCAACATATCTGGGGTACAAGCGACATCAGATGCTTGACTGGGTTATTTGTGTTCATATGCATGTGACCACATTGATCAGCAGATTGTGCACTAAAATGGAATTCTCTTGGCATTTGAGAGAATTTGGGTATAGTGAGACCTTGAGTTTGGTGTCATCTTCCTCAGGAGAACTGACCAAGACCATGGACCATATCCTAATGTCAAACTAAGGGGAAATTCATACTTACTGTATCTCTATGGCCGGGGTTCTCAAACTTTTGTACTGGTGACCCCTTTCACACAGTAAGCCTGAGTGTGACTCCCCTTATACATTAAAAACACTTTTTTATATATTTAACACCGTTATAAATGCTGGAGGCAAAGCAGGGCTTGGGGTAGAACCTGATAGCTCACAACCCGCCATGTAATAACCTTGCGACCCCGAGGGGTCCCAACCCCCAGTTTGAGAACCCTGCTGTACGGAGACCTTCCCCCTTTGAGGTTTATTTACGAGACCTTCCTGCTACATTTACATTCAGAATTTTGCACAGGTGACATGCAATAGTTCAAGAACTGAATTTCAGGATCAAGCTTGTTGAATTGCTAAAGGCAAGAAGGTAGCAAGTGTGGGAGCAGGACCTGCTGCCATCAGTTTAAAGCTCAGGACTGGGTTTCAAAGTATTATTCACAGAGACCAATTAACTTAGCTATTCAACTTGCCACAAATCAAAGTGAAGTAATGCTGCAAAACAACAAGAAAAGAGAGGCTGAAACAAAAGTTCAAAAGGGGAATTAAAACACAATCTCTTACAACTGCTCCAACAATGCGTCTTCAAATCCTAACCTTATCAGGGCTCTGGGGTAAAGGGTCTGTGCTTTTCTCTAAGTGCTGGAAGATCACTACAGAACTAAGCAATGAGCCACTAAAGACAATTTTCCTATAAACATTTCACCTAATAAACACAATTTATCAGCTACATCCATGGCTCCATGCCAACAGCTATGTATATCCTTACTGTAACTGACCTATGCCTGGTTCCTGCAACTCAGACACATAGCCAAGTGAAGGGAGAGCTCCACTACAAATCTAGTCTTACTCGCCTCACTGTTACGATGCAATACAGAACAGGACTGCACTGTCTTCCTTTTCCTGTACCAATATGCTGAATTCAAGCTATGCTGCATGTTCTGTATTCTCAGCACCCAATGCACAACAGCAGAAAAATCTGGGAGCCAAATCCAGAGCTTGCAAAAGTGAGTGTAACATCACTGAATTCACTGAAACCGCACTTGCTTACAGTATTGAAGAGGAAGCCCGATTTTTATTATAAATCCTCTTTTTTTTTTTTTACAAATTTTCAATTTCAAAGAGAATGTTTTGGCTTGAAAAACTGCCATTTTCATATAATAGAATTGTTTCTGAAAATCTGAAGAAACTGATCAAACTTTACAAAACTCCATTTTCAAGATTTCATAGCCAGAGCCTTACTTAAACTGTACTGCACACTAGTATATATGCATGTCAAATCTCATAAATAAGTGACTAGCTTTCATCATCAATACTTGGTTTTCCATCATGAATTCCAGTGTGCAAAACTTTCTATGCCAAAACTACAACAAGATTTGTAAGCAGACAACATGTAGTGGAGACCTAGCCTGACATGAGCAATTAACATCTGGAGGGAGGCCTCATTTCTTGGAGGCCTCACTTCTTGGACAACAGAATTAGGGAGGTAAACGGATCACAGAATATCAGGGTTGGAAGGGACCTCAGGAGGTTGAAAAAGACAGAATGTTTGAGCCAGCTCAGATAAGATGGAGAACACCCAGGGACCCATTTATTAACAATGGACAAAATAGTTTGGAATGTAGAGATGAGGTAAAGACTAGGTCAAGTGAGGACAATGCATAGACAGAGCATGTTGCACAGGGACTGGTTCCTGCAAAGTAACCAAGCTAATTCAAAAACATGTGATGCAATGTAAAGTGTACATGTATATAAAGGAAGAGTTTTTCTGTGTAACTCTGGATGTATGGTACATACTATACTCTCCCCTACACTGGAGTCTGATCAGCATAGCTTTGCTGCATGACAAATAAAGGAACCTGAGTGACTAAATCTGGAGTCGAACTGAGTTTTTTGGATCCCAGAAAACTGGATAAAGTGTTCTCCTAGAAGTGAACAAGGTATTCTGGATAAGCTGAGTGGAAAAGGTTTCAGAGGGAATCTAACACTACAGCAGGAAAACTTTCTATTAAACTTTTAAAACATCAAGACCCCAGTCTTTTAATCATTCCAAGAGACCAATTTGTGCAGGACAAGTTTCTATTGCAGTGAATTTGTGCAGTTTGGTCCCTACCTAAATTTTATGTGCAAATTTATCAGCTGCCATGTCACATTTCTCTCCTCTCCTTTATGCTCCCACACTTCTCCCTAGATAAAACCATATCTGGGATCTCAGAAACTCAGATGTTCAGTAGACCCAACCTATGCTGAGCTATGCTACCTTGAGCATTAATCCATGCTGAGAGGTGGGGAAGGAGCTATAAGGAACATAGATTCACTTTTGTACTGAGGCAATTGGAAGGATCAGGCATCCTTCAGCTCATGAAGTCATTATACAATAAGTAATTCAGTACACATAGTTTTACACACCTATAACTTATTGTGAAGAAAAAACTTCAGTGTATAATTTATGCAAATAATACTTTATCAAAAATACTTAGTGATGCAAAGGACACCCAGTCTTTCCTCCCATCTGTCAATGACTTTCCCAAACACACTGAAGTCTACGGCCCTAGCAGTGGAACTTTTACCAGGAACTGGAGAAGTGCTCCAAAGTGCCATGCCTTTCCCCGTGCATTTTAGAAGAACAACATGGATTAGGTCCACTGGGAAAAGTGTGGATTAGAGACTCCCGTTTTAACTTTGTCCGTGAAAAGGAGCGGCAGGTTTACACGCTGAAATCCAAAATCCACTGTAGGTAATACAAAGTCTAAATTCAAAAGAACTCCATGGCTTGTAAAGCTATGAGGAATTCATGATCTTCTCAGCACAAAGTTTGTGCACATTAAACTTTATGAGCTGAAGTCTATTTTCAGTGCATAATGACCTAAGGCACAACACTTTATACACTGAAGTCCAAGTTTTCTGCACATAAAACTTTATAGCTTAAGTCTATTTATACTCTTAGCATACTTTGCAATTCATTTTTTTTAAACAAAGGATATCCCCACTGAAAAAGCATTAATTTATACAGTTACTAAATCATGACCATCACAGAAGTACATACCAAGATCACTTCAGTTAACAAAATATAGATGTCAAGAAATGATCACTAAAGGTAACTTAGAGATTATACATTCTCAAGAAAATTTACACTTGTGAACATGCACATTAGACATTTCTATGACCTTAACTCTGGCCCTTTTCGTCTGTGGCCTTTTTTTGGTGAATACATTTGAATAATTTGCCTAACAAATATGCTACCATTTAGGATTCCAGTTTTATAAAGATGAATAAAGATGTTAAGATAGTATATACTGGGAGTAAAATGTAGCCCTTTATATGGAAAAAGATGCAGCATTATATAAACAGGGACATCTCTCACCCCAGGGCATATTCTATGTCCAACTAGAAGTTCCCAGAAGTTAACTCACTCAAACGAAACACTCTTCAAAAAGGAGGTGCTTCTAGGGGAATTACCAGTCAAACCCTCCCAGCCAAAACACCAATGAGTGTTTCCTATCTGAGCATAACAGCTTCAATCCATAAATTATAGTATTATATGCTCAGAACTGGATCCATCTGTCATACAGAACCCCTTTGTTGACCCATAACCTGAGCTTAGGTGATCACGTAAATAATCACTTATATTTTAGAAAAAGTTAAGATGCTTGTTTAATTAGTGCAAATTAAACTAAAGCTACGATGCAAGTAGGATAAAAAAAACAACAAAGATTATTTTAAAATGGGCTTTGCAGTGAGTCTGAAGCCTAGTATTCAGCTTGAGGACTAGTGGTAATAGTTAGCATAAAGCCACATTAGACCTAATAACACAATCTCATTTTAAGGGGAATCCACAGCCCCACTGATTCCTGAGTATACATGATGCAAATTCAGCTATTAGTCTTATCTTGTTTCCTAGTTCTGTGATTTTGTTTATAATAAACATCGTACAAATAAAACTCAGTCTCTATGTATGTCTCACCAGTCATCATCTTAATTAATCTCTAAATAGCCACCAAAGAACAGACCTGTTATTAGTGACTAGTGCATCTTGCACCCAAAATGAATCATAAGGCTATACCTACCTACTTTAAATCAGCCCTAGTTTCATTCACATTCATTTGCCCACAGCAAGAAAGCACTGCCCTCCATCCACTTCTGGAATTGGATTTACCCTTTCCTTCTGTCCTTACCTGACCAGGTCTCCATGGAGCTGCAAATAGAGGTTCTCCCTACCCTCTCCATCACAGATCTCAGATGCCAGGGTATCCACTGTACAAAGGACCAAGTGCAGGTCAGAAGAGGTTGCAGTTGCAGAGTCTGCTCCATAAATGTACACACAGCCTCGCCCAACATCCTCTTTCAGCCAGTCTCTCTCACGGGAGCCAAATCGACTCCTCCTGTTCAAGCAGTTTCTGCTCCCATTGCACTTCATGTTCCTCTAAAGGACATCAAAAGTAGATGGTTAGCTGCTGGCACGAAGACTGAAATCCAATAGATTGCCTGTTGCTTTCCTTCTCCAACACCTCCAATGACCAGCCAAGTGTAATTTCCACACCTCACCCACCTCTCCTTCTGCTTTCCCAAATTCCCCTCATCCCTCATGGATTGCAGTCATCCAAACAGCTGCTTACTCCTGGGGGAATTCTGCGCCACTACACGTGCACAGAATTCATGTCCCCTGCAGATTTCTTTGCTTCCCCACAGAAAAATGACTTTCTGACAGGGAAACAAAGGGAAGCTGCAAGAGCAGTCACGCACCACTACCTAGCTGCGCAGGTTCATCGTTTCAAGCACCTGGAGCAGCCGGCGGAGAGGTAAATCACCGCAAGGCTGGGAACACCCCATCCTTTGGCTCCTACCCTGAGCCGAGATCACCTGATAGCCCTGGCTGGGCTGGAAGCTGGAGAGGACAGGATTTCTTCTTCCCCTGCAAAGGAGTGGATGGGGCTGTGTCAGACCCCCCTCCCCCGAGAATCCTCCCCCAGCTGCAGGAAGCTCAGCATTCTTCCATGCTTCCTGCCCCCATCGCTCCTCAGCTGCGGGGGGGGGGGAGGGTGGGTCACTGGATGGGGAGCTGCTCCCCCATCCACCCAATCCCCATGCATCTGGACCTCCCATACCCAGACACCCCTGCCAAGCCTCACCCCATATACCCAGAACCCCACTAGCCCTCCATACCTGAACCCCATCCCACTGAACCTCAACCCCTGCACCTGGAGCCCTCCTGCACCCAGACCCCCTGCCTCCGGACCCCCACCCCTGCACCCAAACCATCCCCACACTGAGCTCCCTGCACTCAAACCCCCACCCTGACACGCCCAACCCCCCTGCACCACCCTGAGCCCCCACATCCAGACCCCCAACTAGCTGCACCCAGACCTCCACCCCACGAAGCCCCACTCCCCCCAGGATCCAGACCCCCCGCTGAGCCCCAAACACTCAGACCCCTCCGCTGAGCCCCCACCACTTTCACCTGAAAGCCCCGGCAGAGTCCCATTGCCCCTGCACCTGGAACCCCCCCAATGAGCCTCTGTGCATCCAGATCCCCCCACACCTAGACCCCCCACTGAGCTGCCTGCACCCAGATAGTCTCACACAGAATCTTCTCACCCCACACTGAGCCCCTCCACACTTGGATCCTGCCTGGTTGAGCCTGCCTGCCCCACAGGTGCACCTAGCACAAAGGGGCAGGGCCACAGGGTGTTTCTGTGGTATACTCAGGCCTTGTGCTGTGTCAGGGTTCGGTGCAGCCTCACCACTGAGTCCTTGTCCTGGGGGTAGGGGATGGGGAGGCTGCAGGGTAATCTCCCACCTTTGTACAGCCAGTGGCCTATGCTCCCCACCACCATGCTGAAGCCTCTGCATTTATTTATCGACAAATAAAGCTTGCAGAATTTTAAAATATTGTGTGCAGAATTTTTTATTTTTTGGCACAGAATGCCCTCAGGCATAACAGTTGTGGACAAGACATGTGAGGAGACTGAATAAACTAAGGTAAGGCTGGAAGTGGCCCCTGGATTGTGCCTGGAAAGCATCTGCAACACCCTTTATCTCTATGATCTAGAAACATCCTTCACCTCTTTGGATCTCACCCATTACTAAAGAGAAGCACACGATTAGCAGGAAAATTAAACCACAGATGGGACCAAATCCTCTATCCGAGCTGACTTGTTTGACACTTTGATGATTCAACAAGGATGCATTAGAAAAATTGGAAAGAGTCCAGCGGAAGGCAACAAAAATGATTAGGGGACTGGAACACATGACTTATGAGGAGTGGCTGAAGGAACTGGGGATGTTTAGTCTTCAGAAGAGAAGAATGAGGGGGGATTTGATAGCTGCTTTCAACTACCTGAAAGGGGGTTCCAAAGAGGATGGCTCTAGACTGTTCTCAGTGGTAGCAGATGACAGGACAAGGAGTAATGGTCTCAAGTTGCAGTGGGGGAGATTTAGGTTGGATATTAGGAAAAACTTTTTCACTAGGAGGATGGTGAAACACTGGAATGCGTTACCTAGGGAGGTGGTGGAATCTCCTTCCCTAGAAGTTCTTAAGGTCAGGCTTGACAAAGCCCTGGCTGGGATGATTTAGTTGGGGATCGGTCCTGCTTTGAGCAGGGGGTTGGACTAGATGACCTCCTGAGGTCCCTTCCAACCCTGATATTCTGTGATTCTATGAATATGGAATTGTCTCCTTAATGACATAGTCATGCTCCTTCCCTCTTGCCTAGAAATACAGCTCTACCCAGGGCTGACAAGAAGTGGGGAAAAGGAAGACAACTGTATCAAGGCCCCAAGTCCAGGGCTCCCCGCAAAATGTCTAATGTCTGTGTAAATAAAGTGAAATTGCAGGGAGTGAGGCCCCAGTGAACATTCTGTACTAGGGCTCCAAATTTCTCTTGAAGGGCCTGACTCTACCACTACTACTAACAAGAAAGTGCCCTAAAAGCAGAAATGGCTCAATTCAAACCTCACTATGCTAGCTGTTCGTTCCACAGCAGGTGTTCAAGCTCATAATCTGTGAAGAGTGAAGGCCACTGCTCCAAACGGACATGCCCTAAACCTATCACAGTAAAGTGTTAGGCAAATCAATATTACATTGTAAAACAAATAATTTTTCTCACTCTGCCTCAGAGTCCCAAAGTGCCAGATGCATATTCCACATAGCAAAATAATTTTTACAATAGTTTGTCACTTTAGCAGTCAATGTTGTCAACTAGATTTTCCTCTATTAGAAAATAGAGGCTCATCAGAGAGAGATGAGAGAGAGGCTCATCAGAGTATCTAAGAAATCCTTCTGGAGTTAGCTTTGCTTACAGATGGTGGTGCTAGATTCCCATAAGCACCTATCACCTCACTAGCAATGCAACATTTCATCCTCTACAACAGTGGTGACCAAACCACAGCTCGCAAAACGTATGTGGCTCTTTTACAGTTAAAGTGTGGCTCGTGGAGCTCTCCACGCTCCCCCCTCTCCCCCCCGCCATTCTCTGCCTACCAGACTGGGGGCGGGGGGGAGGGGGAGGATACTCAGGGCTTCTGCCCTGGATTTGGGTGGTAGGGCTAGGAGCTTCTTCTCCCCAGCAGGGAGGGGGGTCTTGGGGCTTCAACCCCACAGGATATACCTGCCAGGACTCAGGGCTTCAGAAGGAGCATTGCTGAAGCCCCAAGACCTCCCTCCCCACAGGGCTGAAGCCCCAAACCCCGGCAGGTGCCTCACACAGAGCTGAAGCCCCAAGACATTTCCCATTATAAGACCCTGTTTTCAATTGCCTATATCTTTGCCAAATTTTAACCATTTGGGCTCCAATTTTCCATGCCGGGTGTCTGTTTCCAGCTGAACTTCTTTTTAGAAAATTTCAGGCAAAACAGTTTCTGAGAACGAGGCTAGGGAAAAATGTCTGACACTGTATAGCAATTCTTATGTTATGCCCATGTTAAAGAATTCTTTGAAAAGTTCTGGTCCCCATGCTTTGGAGCAGGGACATGAAAAGGGGAGGAGGTCTGGCTGGCCTGTGTGTCAGGAATATGCCTTTTAACATTCCCATTAAAATTTTCCCAAATTAGGCCAAACTATAAACTTTGGGGAGGGGAGGGAAGAATCACAGTTCACACACTCAGTGGAGGCTTCTTTGATTTTAGTAGCCAAAAATCTCTGAAGATTCTGTACTTACTGACCATGCTTGAGATTGCACATCCTCCAGCGGCACAGAGCAACTGAGCATGCTTCAGCTCCTCAACTACATGTGCACCATTACCACAGAGCATGCTCGAGCCCAGGATACAGGCACAAAGCCAAATTTTCCCCCATAATGACATTTACCAGCTGCTCCAGGTTGTGGTGGGACCACCAGACATTAGAACTGAGAGCAGGAGCCTGTCTCTTCAGTGTTCTCAATGATCTCCCAGAGGGCATTTAGGCAGAAACAAGATAGAAGCTGTTTGATTCAAATGCACAGGGGACAAAAGCTGAATTGGGAGGAGGGAAAGGAGTAGATTAGGACAAAGTGTCTGGTGAAATTGGCACAGGGGGACGACGACACAGATTGGGCATGAAGACTGGGAGCAGGGGGAGTAGAGACTGGAACTGACTGGACAGGTAGGGTGAGACTGAGAGCCAGTGTGGTACACAGTAGGGTGAGGGGAAGGAAAGAGCCTGGGAGAGCCCTAAAATCAGACAAGGAAGTGGGGAGACTGGGGCTGGATGGACAATGAGACTGGGACTAGAAACCAGTGGTAGGAAATGGGGGCAGGTGGATGGAGAGGAGGCAGATCTGACAAGAAGCAGAGGCGCACGGCATGAACTGAGTGTGCCTCAACAAGAGACAGGGAGGGGAGAGACTGGAACTAAGTGTGGAGAGAAAGGGGGGAGACTGGGACTCAGAGAGTGAGCCCAGAGAGTGAGACTAGGACTGGGACAAAAAGATGGAGGAGGTGAGACTGGGAAGGCAAAGAGAATGAGAATGGGATGAGGAGCCTGGGGTGGGGAAGAGACAGGACAGGGACAGGACTAAAGGGGTCAAACTTGGGGGGAAAAGAGAAGAAGTCTCTGTACCCACCACAGCACATTTCCCTCGGTAGCCTAGAATGGAACTCAAGATTCCCAAGTCTCATCATTCCTCTGCTGTCAGCAAATATCTGCTGAAACTGACTCAAAGTATGTGTCTCATCCCCCTGCAGTGCTGGTCCACACAGAGGATGCCAACCTACTATTGTTATTGATTACTCTGTTAGCTCAAGTAGCAGAAGTCCTTGTGGTGGATCTAAAGGTTTCAACCCTGCTGATGACCCACTTGGGCGTCAGTGTGATGCCACGTGATGGAACTGGTCTTTTTTGGTTTGCTTTTTTAAAAGCTAGGAAGTTGCATACACGCACACACACACACAAATTATGTTAAACAAACATCAGTAAAAAGAAAAGGAGTACTTGTGGCACCTTAGAGACTAACCAATTTATTTGAGCATAAGCTTTCGTGAGCTACAGCTCACTTCATCGGATGCATACTGTGGAAACTGCAGAAGACATTATATACACAGAGACATGGTGTATATAATGTCTTCTGCAGTTTCCACAGTATGCATCCGATGAAGTGAGCTGTAGCTCACGAAAGCTTATGCTCAAATAAATTGGTTAGTCTCTAAGGTGCCACAAGTACTCCTTTTCTTTTTGCGAATACAGACTAACACGGCTGTTACTCTGAAACCAAACATCAGTAAGGGTTGCAAAGTTAAGCACTCAGAAGTTAGGAAATGCCAGAATTAAGGTGGCCTGTGCAGCCTTAGTTTGGCTCCCTTGGGCATATGTGTTATGATGCTATCTTTAATTACATGATCATATACTATTCATTTCCACAAGACACCAGCCTCACCCAGGGCACAAGATGGATACAACTCAATTAATGGGTAGTTATTCAATATTTTGTTTTCTCACTGTTTTTTGTGTGGCTCCATGCCTTGTTTACTGCACACTATTTAAACCCTGCTCTGAAGACAGAATTACTAATTTCTTCCTGGACTTTCTATGGAGCTCATCCCTATAGTATGTAAATGTTTCACAAACAATTAATGTATTTCACAACACCCCTATGAGAAGAGGGGATGATACTACCCCCATCTTATGGATAGGGAAATAAGAGACAGAGATCAAGGTCAAAAGTTTCTACTGATTTTGGGTGCCCAATTTTAGATAACTAGGACCTGATTTAGAGTAATTAGCATTATACGTTTATATGTTCACAGTACACCTCTCACTGACTTGCAGAGGTGCTGTGCACTCACAGCAGCAACTGAAGTCAGACCCTGGAGTCTCGAGTCAGGCATTCAGAAAATGAGGAACTAATATTAGTGGTCACCTGTGAAAAGTTCGATTTAAGTGATTTACCCAAAATCACACTGTGACTCTGTAGCCCACAGCCCGCTGGGGATGTTTGTTGAAAGCTCCTTCACAGAGCCACAAACATAGGCCTGTACCTGGCACAGTTCACGAATTTTCCCAACACTTGTCATTCCTGCAGTGAGGGGGAGACCCTAGCATACATCTACATGGGGTATGTCAGGTTGCAGTCCCTCTTACTGAGGTTCTGGCTATACTTTCCCCTGTTCCTGGCACACCCCATCCATGACCCCACAAAGTTGTGAGACCTTCTTATCAACCTTCTCCTGGCGCTGACCATCCACCACTCCAGGAGGAAGAAGCTAGATGGGCATGGGTGCTCTGTGACTTAGGGCCTATTTCTGTTCCCTTGTCCATTCTCACCTCCAGGCAGAGTTCCTCCTTAGATGCCTTTGAGGAACAGTGGGCACTGCCTGGAGCAATCTGCTCAGTGTCCCCCTCTGGATCCCTCGTTATTAACCTTTGACCTCACTCCCGCTCCTATTTTTTTCCCCACTTTGTGCCCCCAAAAATCACTTGTAGCCTGGATTCAGTGGTTCTGCCCCTTTAGCTGAGAGGGTAGGCCTTTAGTTTTGGGCAATCCTATTCCTGCTCTTCTACTAATAGTACAGTGACTCTGTGGAAGAGGTAGGAATAGAATCCAATTCTCCAGGGCAGCATTCACTTGTCTTAACCACGAAACCATCATTTCTCCTCCTGCAATTCCTTGCCTCATTCACTACACATATTCCAACTGTTGCCGGCACAGAGTGTCCAGCGTCACCAACAAACTTCTGCAATAAACAAGGCAGAGTCCTATAGACAACAGCCGACTGTATCCCCATATTCATCCCCAGATCAGGTTCATCCTGTGCACTAACAGAGGTGGAGTCTGGTGTAAAAAAACCAAAAATAGTTTGGTTTCAGAGTAACAGCCATGTTAGTCTGTATCTGCAAAAAGAAAAGGAGTACTTGTAGCACCTTAGAGACTAACCAATTTATCTGAGCATAAGCTTTCGTGAGCTACAGCTCACTTCATCGTATGCATACTGTGGAAAGTACAGAAGATCTTTCCA
The DNA here is from genome assembly GCF_965152235.1 of Eretmochelys imbricata. Lineage (NCBI taxonomy): Eukaryota > Metazoa > Chordata > Testudines > Cheloniidae > Eretmochelys > Eretmochelys imbricata. The sequence goes on along the minus strand of NC_135583.1, from coordinate 43,430,780 downwards.
CAGTATGCATCCGATGAAGTGAGCTGTAGCCCACGAAAGCTTATGCTCAAATAAATTGGTTAGTCTCTAAGGTGCCACAAGTACTCCTTTTCTTTTTGCAAAAATAGTATGTGATCATTGTGACTGAATGCCCCGCTGCAGTCACACCCTACACACTACTGTAATAATCTTTGTACAAGATATGCCTTGTGAGGTATCATTTAAAAACTGATAATACATTGATCAATATTTTTGTGTAATGTATGTATAAAATGCATATTAAGAGTTATCAACATAAACTGAAATTCTGACTGAAATGTTTACACCAGGGAAGGGGGTAAACCTGTTTCTCAATCTCAAAGGACACGCTAATGCCTCTAGCCAGGTGTCAGCAAAGTTGATTGGCAATCACCCGTCAAGTGGCCATTCTTTGGCAACAGAGGAAGGCAGGCACTCTCTATGCTCACAGTGGGAAGGCACTTTATCTAGGGGTAACCCTCAGGCAAATGCATTTCAAAGGTTGACTGGACTATAAAAGCGAGGGACAAAAACACACCAGATATTCTCTTTCTCTTCCTATCTCTTTCACCTAAGACAACAGCCTTTGGACTTTGGGAGGAGTTCTGACCTGAGAATTTGGTCAGCCCTATTGCTAAGAACATGTGGTAAGGATTTTACCTTGAACCAAGTCTAGTTTGTTAAGTTTTAGTTACTAGAAAGCGTTTCATCTTTCTCTTGTAACCATTTCTGACTTTAATACCTTATACTTGTACTCATTTAAATTCTACCTCTTTGTAATTAAACTTGTTTTATTCTTTAGTCAAAACTAATCCATTGCTGTGCTTAAACTGAATTGTTTGGTAATGCCAATTAAAGTACCAAACTGTTGTATATTGACTCCTTACAGAGGCAACAGACCTCTAATATCTGAACTCTCGCCAAGAAAGCTGGACAGTGCAGAACACACGTTTTGGGGAAAATCCAGGACCAGGAGTGTGTTGGGGTCACCCTGCAAGTGGAAGCCAGAGCGTGACTGGAATGCTGCTGGCAGGCTGCAACTATACACAGACACTCAGACTACGACAGCAAAGATGATAATTTGGAGGGAAGCACAGCAGGCACTGAGGACTCCTGTTTTTGCCTCCTTGTATGAAACTCCTCAGAAGAAGAGGTGTGCTGGATCTCAAGTACAGTAGGAGTAAAGCAAGCAGTTCTGCTGGCTTTGCCAAATAAATGCCCTTTCCCAACACAGATTCCTGTGTGAAACAAGCTGGAAGTGTTATTAGTAACACAGGTAAGGGAACTATTTTTAAAGTACTTTTAACCAGCTAGTGACTCACTCAAGGTCACATGAGAAGCCTGTGGTAGAACTGAGGCGAGAACACAGGAGTCTTGGCTCTTAAGAACCCCTTCTTCCAAATCTTGATCCCTCCCACTCTCTGTTTTTACCATTTAAGCTTGTCTATTTATTACTGCTGTGTTAAGTGTTCTACTCTTAAGACAGCATCATATCAACGCAAGAGTGTGTCTCATTTCTTGACACTAAAGCTTTTGCTGATGCCTCCCTTGTTGTCACCAACTCCGCAATTTGCCACCCCTTGCTGTACTCTAACTCAGACTAATCTTCTCGTGGCAAGGACCATTTTATTTTTGCTAAAGTGCCAGGCTCACTGGTGATGCTATTTGAATAAATACAGAACCAGACAATACCAAAGAAAGGGAGTAAAAGAAAAGTATGCCTTCTTGGAGGGAAGGGGAGAGGTTTTGTATATGCCTCTGGGGCAAGTGAATGTCATGGTTATAAGTTAAGTCCTGTCTATACTATGGTAATCACCATGAACTTCTGACCACAGCATTATTAGGACACCAGTGTAACCAACATATGGCTTCATTAGAAGTCTGTTGGGGTTTCCTCTGCAAGAGGTCTTGGAGGAGAAATTCACATAATCCAAAGTCCACTCCCTGGGCTGCCAAGGGGTAAATTCCCTTCTTCTGACATTCACAGACTGCTTCAGGAGCCAGACACGATGGATGACGACCCGTTAGACACGTCCACCACCAAGACGTATCACAGTGTGAGATCAGCAGATGGATGAAGAGCTGCGGGCCCAGGATCAAGCCAGGGAAACGAGAGGCGATGCCCACATGCAGCTGGGGAGCGCGGGGCGGAACGGTGCATTAGGGAACTTGCCAGTGCCCCGCCCGCACCCTGATTAAGGTCCACAGATCACCCCGGTGCTGGGAGCCGTGGGGCCCAGGGCTCACCTCTCCGGGACGTGCGGGGGGACGCGCTTTCTTCCAGCCGCTCGCCAGGACGCCGCGCCTGGGACGAAGCCCTGGCCGCGGGTCTCCAGCTCACGCTCCCCGGGCTTGGGCGCCGCCGCCGCCGGCCCCCCAGCCCCGGAGGGCAGCGCCGCGAGTGTGTGGCCCCCGCCCCGAGCCCCCCGGCAGCAGGGGCCGCCGTCCTGCGCCGCATCTCCCGGGCCTGGCACGTCGGGGTCTGACGCCCCGGAGCGCTCCGGCGGCCGGCACCGTGCGCCCCGTCGGGGGGCGGAGAGCGCGCGCCGCACGGGGAGGCCCTGCTCCGGCCGCGGGCCCCTCGCTCCGGGGTAGGGCCGGCCGCCCCCAAGCCCCCGGCCCGGCCCGCTCACCTTCAGCACCCGGATGCCCCCGCGGCTCCCGGGCCGGCTTCCGCGGGCGCCGCCGGCTCCCGCCGCCGCCGCTGCCTCCTCCAGCGCCGCCGCCTCCATGGGCCCCGGCGCGGCCCCGGCCTCCCCCTCAGCGGCGGCGCCTCGCGCTCGCCGCGGCGGACTCCCAGCCGCGCCCACGGGCTCATTAGCATAACGGACACCGCCTGCCGGGCCCCGCCCCCTGCCGGAGCGGAGGCTGGGGCCGGAGCCCCTCAGCTGCCGCGCCTGCTTCGGGGGGGGGGCGGGGCGGGGCGGAGCAGAGAACTGGGGGCAAGTTAGGGCACTGGGGGGGGCCTAGCCAAGTACAGAGCGGGGGTGGAAAGGGGGGGGCTAGTCGGGGAGGCGTGGACAGCACAGGCAGGAGCGCATGGGGGGCTAGCTAGGGGGCAGGGCATGGAGGGGGGCCTAGCCAGGAGTAACAGGAGTGGGGGGGGCTAGCAGGGGAGCTCTGGGGGGAAAGGAGGGGGGCTAGCAGAGGAGAACATTGGAGGGTGCCTAACCCGGGGGGGGGGGGCGCTAGCCAGGGGGAACAGGAGGGGGGCTATCAGAGGAGAGCATTGGGGGGGCCTAGCCAGGAGGAAGAGGAGTGGGGGGCTAGCAGGGGGAGCACTAGGGGGGCTAGCCAGGGGGAACAGGAGGGGGGCTATCAGAGGAGAGCATTGGGGGGGCCTAGCCAGGAGGAAGAGGAGTGGGGGGCTAGCAGGGGGAGCACTAGGGGGGCTAGCCAAGGGGAACAGGAGGGGGGCTATCAGAGGAGAGCATTGGGGGGGCCTAGCCAGGAGGAAGAGGAGTGGGGGGCTAGCAGGGGGAGCACTAGGGGGGCTAGCCAGGGGGAACAGGAGGGGGGCTATCAGAGGAGAGCATGGGGGGGCCTAGCCAGGAGGAAGAGGAGTGGGGGGCTAGCCAGGGGGAACAGGAGGGGGGCTATCAGAGGAGAGCATTGGGGGGGCCTAGCCAGGAGGAGCACTAGGGGGGCTAGCCAGGGGGAACAGGAGGGGGGCTATCAGAGGAGAGCATTGGGGGCGCCTAGCCAGGAGGAAGAGGAGTGGGGGGCTAGCAGGGGGAGCACTAGGGGGGCTATCAGAGGAGAGCATTAGGGGCGCCTAGCCAGGAGGAAGAGGAGTGGGGGGCTAGCAGGGGGAGCACTAGGGGGGCTAGCCAGGGGGAACAGGAGGGGGGCTATCAGAGGAGAGCATTAGGGGCACCTAGCCAGGAGGAAGAGGAGTGGGGGGCTAGCCAGGGGGAGCACTAGGGGGGCTAGCCAGGGGGAACAGGAGGGGGGCTATCAGAGGAGAGCATTAGGGGCACCTAGCCAGGAGGAAGAGGAGTGGGGGGCTAGTAGGGGAGAGCATTGCAGGGGTTGCCTCACTGGGGGCAGAGCAGGGCGAGAGCCAGTAGCAGTAGGAAGAGGTGCCTGTTTCTCCAAGGCTGGGGGTGATAGAGAACATGCTCTGGCCAGATAACCAGTCCTGTAGGAATAAAGCTCTCATGGTCATGCAGGCTCCCGTAGCGATAGTGCTAGGATGAAATCACAAACCAAAATAAACTGTCTATATCAACAATACTAAAACTGCTTCCAGCCTAACTCCGGCTTTCGGAAAAGCCTGGATAAATAAATGCGCTTGCAGTGTGCTCTGGAAGTCTGCAGGCTAGTGCCTATCAAATAAAGGGAAATGCAAGTTCCCGGTTTGAGGGCCTTCTAATGCACAGTCCTCCATACCTACAGCTCTAGGCCAGTTCACGTTCCTTGGCTGATCTCAGCTGTCCGAGTGTGAGAAGAGAGACTACACTGGAACTGATTTAAACCTGTCAAATGCACAGAAGTCTCACTACTTTTTTAGTAAAGGTCTCCTGGTGTTTTGATCTGAGAAGCACATTTCTCAGGTAATGCAAATACATGATCTTACAGCAGGGTTTGTACATGGGAATAAGCAAACACAATTTATTTGAATCGTATCACTGTATCAGCGTAGCAGGTTAAATATCAGCTACTCTTTGTGGAGGAATTTTTACTCCCTTGCACACAGTTTTATGTTTATGCCCTAAATACAGATTTAAATGCACAATCACTTCAGTTCTTTCTCTGATTTGTAGATCACCAATCACAGGTGCTAATCTGGGTATGTACTAAGTTAGTTTGTTTCCAATATACTGGAATAATATAACCATTTCGGGATAGCTGCTTCAGTTGTGCTATCAGTTTTTCTTGAACTGCTAAGTATTATGTTACCCCAACATTCTGGAATTGAAGCTTTTGATGCAGTTAATATAAATTATGCATGCTGTGTAACGAATATTTTTTAAAATGTGACCAATTTGATAATTTTTGATCAATAGTCTAGAGGATGGTTCTAGACTATTCTCAGTGGTGGAAGAGGACAGGACAAGGAGTAATGGTCTCAAGTTGCAGTGGGGGAGGTTTAGGATGGATATTAGGAAAAACTTTTTCACTAGGAGGGTGGTGAAACACTGGAATGCGTTGCCTAGGGAGGTGGTGGAATCTCCTTCCTTAGAAGTTTTTAAGGTCTGGTTTGACAAAGCCCTGGCTGGGATGATTTAATTGGGGATTGGTCCTGCTTTTGAGCAGGGGGTTGGACTAGATGACCTCCTGAGGTCCCTTCCAACCCTGATATTCTATGATTCTATGAAAATGGACTGTAGAGCAGGCCCCAAGGACTGGAAGTTTCCACAGGTCCTGGGGGTTGAAGAGCCCCAGTGCTGTAGAACCAGGGGCAGCAGGTTTGTATAATTTTTGGTGGTGCCCAGAATAGGCCCAAATCCCGCATCTCCCACCCATACCTGCTTAAAGCAGGAATGGGTTTGGGTGCAGGCTCTGGGCTGGGCTGGGGAATGGTGTGTAGCAGGGCTGCAGGCTCTGGGAGGGAGTTTGGGTGCTGGGTATGGGCTGGGCCAGAAGGTTAGAGTGCAGGGCTGGGCCAGGATGCGGAGTTTGGGGTACCCCAGGCAGGCTGCGCTGGGGCAAAGGGCCAGAGAGGACAACTCCCTGCAGCCCTCTCCCCACTGGCAGCAGCGAGCTCTGGGGGTGGGCCAGCATGACACTCAGCCAAGCCCCCCCAGGCTGCTGCTCAGGAGGTCCAGCCAGGATAAGCACCACCCTCCCTCTTGGAGTCAACTCAGAGTCACCTGCCAGGGTGGGGCTGCCATGCACCTTCTCCCCTCCTCAAGCACAGCAGCTGCCTCAACCTGCCCCAGCACTGCTCCGTTGTAGCCGGCAGCGGCTGGCGAAGAAGCGTGGAGCTGCAGGGAGCAGCCGCCCGCTGCCCAGGGCAGGCAGGGACACTCTGGAGGGGTGTATGGGGGCAGGAGGCAGGGCAAGGGGAGAGACCTGTCCCCAAACATTGGTGGAGCCAGGCCCCCTGGGTCCTGAATTTGCTGGAGCCTGGGCACCACAGGCCCATACATCTCGCAGCCCCTGAGAGCCATGTCAGAGGCCTAAGACAGCATAGCAAAGCTCAGGAGTAAAGAGTTTCTGGCACTAGCCTTCACTCTCCTCATCATCTCCAGAAGAGCAGGGACCTCAATAGCACAGATGCCAGGTAAAAAACCATTTTGTCAATAAGTGTCCTGAATCAAGATCTCTCTCAAAGTTAGCCAGGTGGCCTGAAGAGCTTCCCCAGCACTTGAGAACTGAGACAGCCCTCCTGCTCTTTACAGATCACGCACATCTGGGTTTTGACCTCCCCAAACACAAGGGCAGGTGGCTTTCTTAGTAACCTCATCCATGCTGCTTGCAGTGTCAGTGGATCCAAGGCAGGGAAAATAGCTAGAGGGGGAAACTGGACCAATGTGTCTGATATTAGGGGAAGCAGCCCAAGATGTCTAGCCATACCGGATTTCCCCCATCAGCACAGGCACTTAAAATTAACTACATTAAAAAGCAGCACCCAAAAGGTGCAGAGAAAGAGAAATCTGAGAGGACAAGCATTAAGGGCACAGTGCTCCGAGCTCACTCCACCATCAGCAGTCAAAGGAAAGTGGAGAAAAGTTGGGTTTCCACCCTTGTGGGGGGGAGGCAGGTAACCACAATGGACATTGCTTTCTGGCCAATACCATGAGCACATTCACCATGGGGGGGGGGGGGGGGGGGGGAAGTGTCATCCACAAGGAGAATTTCCAAAGGAGGATGTATCAGATTGTAAGTAAAAGTTCACATGCTGGAATATGATGCTGAGGTAAGGGAAGGATGCTGTGGCAAATACCATGACCAGAGAATCAGAAGAGAGCTAGATAAGTTCACGGAGGATAGGTCCATCAATGGCTATTAACCAAGATGGGTAGAGAGGAAAAACAATGCTCTGAGAAGTGTCCCTAGCCTCTGTTTCCCAGAAGCTGGGAATAGGCCACAGGGGGATGGATCACTTGATTACCTGTTCTGTTCATTCCCTCTGAAGCACTTGGCATTAGCCACTGTCGGAAGACAGGATACTGGGCTAGATGGAGCTTTGGTCTGACCCAGTACGGCCGTTCTTATGTTTGCTTGTTTTTGGAGTGTTGTGAATGTTATTCTTTTTATGCTGGAAAGGCACTATCAATGAATAAGGTTTTGCAACATTTCCTTGAGGTGCTTGGACTCTGCAAACAACCAGTCTCCTTTGGAAGTTCATTCTGTAGCCATATCCCTTTGACTCAGAGTACTTTGTCCCCAGCACTCATGCGCTTCACTTTGGGTTTTGTGATCTGCACTGTCCCACAGAAGCAAAACTCTCTTGGCAGTTCAAAGATTGATATTTGGTCTCTTATGCAGCAAGGCACTGGTCCTGGGATGTACATACACTTGTTCCAAGACTGGCCCCCTTTCACAGAATTGCTTTTCAAGTGAGGGGTCTGAGGGAATAGGAAGGTCATGTGAATATGTAAAAGGACATGCTGAGAGATATAAGGGCAACTTGGGTTCTGTTAGGAAGACTCCAAGGGAAGAGAATCAGGATAGAGACAATTTTTCACAGTCCCAGGCAGAGAAGAGAAGCCTGCTGGGAAGGTGGCGGTCAGAATCTCTTATGTGAGGTGTCAAGGTTCCTCCCCCACTCTGAACTCTAGGGTACAGATGTGGGGACCTACATGAAAACCTCCTAAGCTTACTTTCACCAGCTTAGGTTAAAAGCAAAAGTGGATGGGAATCTGGGAGGCAGTGACCATGAGTTGGTTGAGTTCAGGATCCTGACACAGGGAAGAAAGGTAAGCAGCAGGATACGGACCCTGGACTTCAGGAAAGCAGACTTCGACTCCCTCAGGGAACGGATAGGTAGGATCCCCTGGGGGACTAACATGAAGGGGAAAGGAGTCCAGGAGAGCTGGCTGTATTTCAAGGAATCCCTGTTGAGGTTACAGGGACAAACCATCCCGATGTGCTGAAAGAATAGTAAATAAGGCAGGCGACCAGCTTGGCTTAACGGTGAAATCCTAGCGGATCTTAAGCATAAAAAAGAAGCTTACAAGAAGTGGAAGGTTGGACATATGGCCAGGGAAGAGTATAAAAATATTGCTCGGGCATGTAGGAATTAAATTAGGAGGCCCAAATCGCACCTGGAGCTGCAGCTAGCAAGAGATGTTAAGAGTAACAAGAAGGGTTTCTTCAGGTATGTTGGCAACAAGAAGAAAGCCAAGGAAAGTGTGGGCCCCTTAATGAATGAGGGAGGCAACCTAGTGACAGAGGATGTGGAAAAAGCTAATGTACTCAATGCTTTTTTTGCCTCTGTCTTCACGAACAAGGTCAGCTCCCAGACTGCGGTGCTGGGCATCACAACATGGGGAATAGATGGCCAGCCCTCTGTGGAGAAAGAGGTGGTTAGGGACTATTTAGAAAAGCTGGATGTGCACAAGTCCATGGGGCCGGACGAGTTGCATCCGAGAGTGCTAAAGGAACTGGCGGCTGTGATTGCAGAGCCATTGGCCATTATCTTTGAAAACTCGTGGCAAACGGGGGAAGTCCCGGATGACTGGAAAAAGGCTAATGTAGTGCCAATCTTTAAAAAAGGGAAGGAGGATCCTGGGAACTACAGGCCAGTCAGCCTCACCTCAGTCCCCAGAAAAATCATGGAGCAGATCCTCAAAGAATCAATCCTGAAGCACTTACATGAGAGGAAAGTGATCAGGAACAGTCAGCATGGATTCACCAAGGGAAGGTCATGCCTGACTAATCTAATCGCCTTCTATGATGAGATTACTGGTTCTGTGGATGAAGGGAAAGCAGTGGATGTATTGTTTCTTGACTTTAGCAAAGCTTTTGACACCGTCTCCCACAGTATTCTTGTCAGCAAGTTAAAGAAGTACGGGCTGGATGAATGCACTATAAGGTGGGTAGAAAGTTGCCTAGATTGTCGGGCTCAACGGGTAGTGATCAATGGCTCCATGTCTAGTTGGCAGCCGGTGTCAAGTGGAGTGCCCCAGGGGTCGGTCCTGGGGCCGGTTTTGTTCAATATCTTCATAAATGATCTGGAGGATGGTATGGATTGCACTCTCAGCAAATTTGCGGATGATACTAAACTGGGAGGAGTGGTAGATACGCTGGAGGGCAGAGATAGGATACAGAGGGACCTAGACAAATTGGAGGATTGGGCCAAAAGAAATCTGATGAGGTTCAATAAGGATAAGTGCAGGGTCCTGCACTTAGGATGGAAGAACCCAATGCACAGCTACAGACTAGGGACCGAATGGCTAGGCAGCAGTTCTGCGGAAAAGGACCTAGGGGTGACAGTGGACGAGAAGCTGGATATGAGCCAGCAGTGTGCCCTTTTTGCCAAGAAGGCCAATGGCATTTTGGGATGTATAAGTAGGGGCATAGCGAGCAGATCGAGGGACGTGATCATCCCCCTCTATTCGACATTGGTGAGGCCTCATCTGGAGTACTGTGTCCAGTTTTGGGCCCCACACTACAAGAAGGATGTGGATAAATTGGAGAGAGTCCAGCGAAGGGCAACAAAAATGATTAGGGGTCTGGAACACATGACTTATGAGGAGAGGCTGAGGGAACTGGGATTGTTTAGTCTGCGGAAGAGAAGAATAAGGGGAGATTTGATAGCTGCTTTCAACTACCTGAGAGGTAGTTCCAAAGAGGATGGTTCTAGACTATTCTCAGTGGTGGAAGAGGACAGGACAAGGAGTAATGGTCTCAAGTTGCAGTGGGGGAGGTTTAGGTTGGATATTAGGAAAAACTTTTTCACTAGGAGGGTGGTGAAACACTGGAATGCATTACCTAGGGAGGTGGTGGAATTTCCTTCCTTAGAAGTTTTTAAGGTCAGGCTTGACAAAGCCCTGGCTGGGATGATTTAATTGGGGATGGGTCCTGCTTTTGAGCAGGGGGTTGGACTAGATGACCTCCTGAGGTCCCTTCCAACCCTGATATTCTATGATTCTATGATTCTAAAACTTCCCCAAGGTACAAATTAATTTTATCCTTTGTCCCTGGATCTCCACTGCCACCACCAAACTCTAACTGGGTTTACTCGGAAACGTAGTTTGGACACGTCTTTCCCCACAAAATCCTCCCAACCCTTGCACCCCACTTCCTGGGAAAGGTTTGGTAAAAATCCTCACCAATTTGCATAGGTGACCACAGACCCAAACCCTTGGATCTGAGAACAATGAAAAAGCATTCAGTTTTCTTACAAGAAGACTTTTAATAGAAGTAGAAGTAAATAGAAATAAAGGAATCACCTCTGTAAAATCAGGATGGTAGATACCTTACAGGGTAATTAGATTCAAAACATAGAGAATCCCTCTAGGCAAAACCTTAAGTTACAAAAAAGACACACAGAAATAGTCATTCTATTCAGCACAGTTCTTTTCTCAGCCATTTAAAGAAATCATAATCTAACACATACCTAGCTAGATTACTTACTAAAAGTTCTACGACTCCATTCCTGTTCTATCCCCGGCAAAAGCAGCATACTGACAGACACAGACCCTTTGTTTCTCTCCCTCCTCCCAGCTTTTGAAAGTATCTTGTCTCCCCATTGGTCATTTTGGTCAGGTGCCAGCGAGGTTACCTTTAGCTTCTTAACGCTTTACAGGTGAGGATTTTTGCTCTGGCCAGGAGGGACTTTAAAGGGGTTTACCCTTCCCTTTATATTTATGACATGAGGCAAACCCCGTTTTGGTGGAGTTGTCAACATGTGATCCTAATGTGGTGCCTGAGACTGACAAGGGAGGAAGGGGTGAGAAATGTGGTCCAGATAATGAAGAACAGTAAGGCAGCAGGATAAGCAGAATGGTTAAGGCATATGGGGAAACAAGTGAATTCCAAAGGATTGGTGGAAGTCTATCTTTGTCCCAATGCATAAGAAGGGTAGTATCCATTAATGTGGAAACTATCAAAAGATAAGTTATTTTTGCACCGGATCAAGTTACTGGAATGCATCCTGAATATTAGAATTAGGAAAGTTGTGGAACCTGTCCCTGAACAAGAACAGTTCAGCTTTAGGAAATTATGAGGAACCATAGATGCTATGTTTGCAATTCATCAAGGGATAGAGAAGTGCCTAGAACAGGGATGAGCAAACTACGGCCCATGGGCTAGATCTGGCCCGCCAGCTGTTTTAAGACTGCCGTTGAGCTCCTGCTGGGGAGTGGGGTCTGGGACTTATGGCGCTTCATGCAGCTCCCGGAAGCAGCAACATGGCCCCCCCTCCAGCTCCTATGAGCTCCAATGGTTCCCTCTAGTGCTCCAATGGGAGCTGCAGGGGCGGTGCAGAATGCAGAGCCGCCTGGCTGCGCCTCCGCATAGGAGCCAGAGAAGGAACCTGCCATTGCTTCCGGGAGCTGCTTGAGGTAAGTGCCCCTGGAGTCTGCACCCCTGAGCCTCTTCCCATGCCCCAACTCCCTGCCCCAGCCCTGATCCCCCTTCTACCCTCCAAACCCCTCAATCCCAGGCTGGAGCACCCTCCTGCACCTCAAGCCCCTCATCCCCAGCCCCACCCCAGAGCCTGCACCCCTTCCCACACCGCAACCCCCTGCCCCAGCCCTGATTCCCCCTCCCGCCCTCCAAACCCCTCGGTCCCAGCCCAAAGCACCCTCCTACACCCCAAACTCCTCATCTCTAGCCCCACCCCAGAACCCACACCCCCAGCTGGAGCCCTCACCCCCAGCCCAGAGTCCCCTCCAGCACCCTGAACTCCTCATTTCTGGTCCCACCCTGGAGCCCTCACCCCCTCCCGCACCCCAACCGTAATTTTGTGAGCATTCATGGCCTGCCACACAATTTCTATTCCAAGATGTGGCCCTCAGGCTGAAAAGTCTGCCCACCCCTGGCGTAGAGCTTTAACAGGGTAGCTTCTGGGCTTTTAGAAGACCGAGAAAAGGCATATGATCAAGTAAACAGAAGGATGCTCACAACAGTACTGAGGAAATATTGAGTGTCCAATGATTTAATAACTATGGTGAATGCATAACTGTGATCCAGAGATATTTTGGAATAACAAGCCCCTTTGAAATGGAAGTTAGACTGTATCAGAAGTTGGCCCTCAGTCAGCTGCTGTTTATCATATTGATGGACTATGTCAGCAGGAAGATCCCAAAGAGAAAAGGTGAGAAGCTGGTATAGGCAGATAACATAGCAATAAGGGCATCCTCAAAAGAAGACCTAGATGAAATAGTAAACCAGTAGTATCACCAGCTATGCAAGCATGGGATGAAAGTGAACATGACTAAGACCAAGGTCATGTGGATTAGTAGAGGTACGATAGGGAAACTGGATATAGAGATTAATGGAGTAAGACTAAACCCGACTGATCCATTCAAGTACCTTAGTAGATGGGTTATAGAAGCAGGCATGCTTGAATGTTAGTTTCAGTCCAGCCTGGGGAGTGCTGGACGAGTATGGAATAACATCTCAGGTGTTGTTTCTGACAAGCATAGGGCACTGAGACTGAAAACCCAACTGTACAGAACTGGGGTCCCCCCAAAGTGTTCAAGATGAGATGTCTTCATGCACTAAAAAGGAGTAACATGAAGGTACAGATTTCAAAATGAAAGCATTGGGATGGAAGGCAAAGTCCATGATGTGGCTGACAAAATCCAAGTAGTACAACTTCACTGGTTTGGAGATGTACAGAGGATGAATTAAGAGAACCTGGTGAAGACAGCATGGCAGGAGAGGCTGATAGGAAACCAACCCCAGTGAAAGCCCAGGAAGCAATTGGTGGATTGCATCAAAGAAGATGGACCTTAATGCAGCCCTGGACAGACAAAGATAGCAGATGCTTGCATGACAGCCTGACCCCAAATGATGGGATATGGGGAAGTAGTAATAAATATATTAAACATAAGACCTAAGACGGGACCTTGAGAAAAAATGGTAAATTATCAATAATAGTGCAGACAAGGCAAAAGTTTTCAATAAATATTTCCATTCTGTATTTGGGAAAAAGCAGATGATGTTATAATATATGATAGCACTCTTCCCATTCCACTAGCATCTCAGGAAGATGTTAAACAGCAACTACTAACATTTTAAAATGTGCAGGTCCAGATAATTTGCATCTAAGAGTTTTAAAAGAGCTAACTGGATAGATTACTCAAACATAGATGTTGGTTTTCAATAAGTCTCAGAACACCAGAAAATTCCAGAGGACTGGGAGCAAGCGAATGTTGTGCCAATATTTAAAAAGGGTGAACAGGATGACCAGGATAATTAGAGGCCGGTCAGTCTGGCATCAATCCAAGCAAGATGATACAAGATTCAGTTAAGAAAGAAATAAAGGGGGTTAATATAATTCACGTGAATCAACATGGGTTTATGGAAAATAGATCCTGTCAAATTAACTTGATATTTTTTTTTAATAAGATTAACAGTTTGGTTGATACATATACATAGACTTCTGTAAGGCATTTGACTTGCTAACACACAACATTTTGATTAAAAAACTAGAATGATATAAAGTTAACATGGCACATATTAAATTGATTAAACACTGGCTAAATGAGGGACCTCAAAATGTAATTGTAAACATCACTGAGCAGGCGTGTATCTAGTGGGACCCTACAGAGATTGGTTCTTGGCCCTGCGCTATTTAACATTTTTATAAATGACCTGGAAGAAAATAAAATAAATTACCAATAAAAAGTTTGCAGATGACACAAAAATTAGAGGAGTGGTAAATAACGAAGAAGAGGGTGATTTGCTTCACCCTGTAAGCTGGGTGCAAGTAACCAATATGAGTTTTAATATGGTTACGTAAAAATATACATCTTGGAACAAAGAATGCAGGCCATACTTTTGGGGACTCTATCCTGGAAAGTAGCGACTGAAAACAATTTGGGGACATGGGTGGCATATCTAATAGGCAGGGGAAGGCTGTGCCTACTCAAACAGCCCCATGGGGTCCCGCCTACGCTCTGTCCAGGGGGCCCCCAGTGCTGCTAGTTGGCCCCAGCCCAGCCAGGCTGCTCCTCCTCCGGGAAGGAAAGCCTGCTGGGGCAGCTGGGATTTGGGGCAGCTGGGGGGTCTGTGCCACCCAGCGCTCCAGGGTTGGGGGGTCCATGCATCCCCCACCACTCTGGAGCTGGGGGGCTGCCCGCTTAGTACTCTGGGGGCCGCGTGCCACCCATTGCTGCGAGGCTAGAGGAGGGGCTGCTTGCCTGCCACCCACTCAGGGCTCCGGGGGACTGGGTGGGGGCCACACGCCGCCCGGTGGTCCAGGGCTGGGGAGGTGTGATGCCGTGGCCAAAAGGTTAATGCGATCCTGGAATGCATAAACAGGGCAATCTCAAGGAGCAGTAGACAGATACTACCTCTACTCTTGGCACTAGTGCAACTGCTGGTGAAATGCTGTGTCTAGTTCTGATGTCCCCAAATTCAAAAAGGATGTGGATCAGTTGGAGAGGGTTCAGAGTAGAGCCATGAGATCATTAAAGGATTAGAAAACCTGCTTTATAGTGATAGACTCAAGGAGCTTAACCAAGAGAAGGTTAAGGTGTGAATTAATTCCTGACTACAAGTATCTGAGTCAGCAGTGTGCCCTTGTTGCCAAGAAGGCCAATGGCATTTTGGGATGTATACGTAGGGGCATAGCGAGCAGATCGAGGGACGTGATCGTCCCCCTCTATTCGACATTGGTGAGGCCTCATCTGGAGTACTGTGTCCAGTTTTGGGCCCCACACTACAAGAAGGATGTGGATAAATTGGAGAGAGTCCAGCGAAGGGCAACAAAAATGATTAGGGGTCTAGAACACATGACTTATGAGGAGAGGCTGAGGGAGCTGGGATTGTTTAGCCTGCAGAAGAGAAGAATGAGGGGGGATTTGATAGCTGCTTTCAACTACCTGAAAGGGGGTTCCAAAGAGGATGGCTCTAGACTGTTCTCAATGGTAGCAGATGACAGAACGAGCAGTAATGGTCTCAAGTTGCAGTGGGGGAGGTTTAGATTGGATATTAGGAAAAACTTTTTCACTAAGAGGGTGGTGAAACACTGGAATGCATTGCCTAGGGAGGTGGTGGAATCTCCTTCCTTGGAAGTTTTTAAGGTCAGGCTTGACAAAGCCCTGGCTGGGATGATTTAACTGGGAATTGGTCCTGCTTCAAGCAGGGGGTTGGACTAGATGACCTTCAGGGGTCCCTTCCAACCCTGATATTCTATGATTCTATGATTCTATGATCTACCTGGAAAACAAATATTTAATAATGGTCTCCTTAGTCTAGCAGAGAAAGGTATAATGCCTGGAAGTTGAAGCTAGACAATTTCAGAGTGGCAATCAGGCATACATTTTTAACAGTGAGGGTAATTAACCATGGGAACAATTTACCAAGGGCCGTGGTGGATTCTCCATCACTGGCAATTTTTAAATTAAGACTGGATGTTTATCTAGAACAGTGGTTCCCAAACTTTAGCAACCCGTGAACCCCTTTCACTAAATTGTGAAATCTCACGAACCCCCTCTTAAAGACGAATATTTCCAGGGATTTAAGTTTAAATTTCCTCCGCACTCTGTGGGGCTCCTGTTGCTGGACCCCATTGACCGCCCTGGTCAACTAAGCTCCACAGAGCTTGGGCTGCCAGGACCACTGGGGCTTGGGCTGCCAGCCCCAACTGCCCAGCCCCGCTCTCCCTGGGGCTCAGGCTGCCAGCCCCAACTGCCCAGCCCCGCTCTCCCTGGGGCTCAGGCTGCCAGCCCTGCGCGGAGCGCTGGGGTTTGGGCGGCCAGCTCCCCTGCTGACAGGGGCAGGGCTCGGGCTGCCAGCCCCAACTGCCCAGCCCCGCTCTCCCTGGGGCTCAGGCTGTCAGCCCTGCGCGGAGCGCTGGGGTTTGGGCGGCCGGCTCCCCCGCTGACAGGGGCAGAACTCAGGCTGCCAGCCAACTGAAATAGCAATAGATCTGTAGCCTACTCTGACAACTTTAGCCACATGCCAGGAGATTACTGTCCCTAGTTCTCTCTTGCTACATCATTGCTCCCAAATAGGTTTGCCTCAGAGTTATCTTTCAATTGTGCTTTTTGCAATTATTCATCACTTCAAGAACTCTTACAGTGCCAAATGCTTTAGCCCTCTCCTATGTGCTGCCATTGCTGAGACGTGCATGCCCTTCTTGCCCTGCTGTACAGGCCAGGCTTGCACTGTGCACTTCATTTTCAGGTTATACATTAAGTATGCTGAGGAAGTGTGTGGCGTTGACAGGGCTAGACTCCATCAGAGAGGAACGATGAAGTTACTATTGCCCTGATTCAGAGGGGTGGGCAAAAAGAAATTGGCTCTCCAAACACATCTTTGTCCCTTTCTAGAACCATCACTAATGGGTGATTTTTCTGTGCTCTGTCCCCCCACTAGAGGATCCCCAGTAGAGGATCTAAGCAAAGCTTTAATCTGGGCAGCTCACCTGACTGTGCTACTTTGGATTGGAAACAAATTGCAAGGTGCTGTCCCACTGCCAACAGGAAGCACAATGTTGAGCTATTGGCCTGAATTTTCCTGCGAATGCCAAGCTGGTCACCAAAAGGAGGACACCTACAGACCAATGTGCAGATAAGGCTGTTTGCCCCATTCCCTCATTGACACATGCAACCTAAATGCAGAGGCTGAAAAGTTTTTTTCCCACCATAAGCTATTTCTCCACTGGGTTCTCCTATGGGGAAGTTAGGGCAACCAGCATCATCAAGTTCCAGAATCCAATTTCCACCCAAAATGGGACAATGTGAAGGAAAGCTACTGGATTATAGTTCAACACTGTTGTTGTATTGGAGGGGATTTCTATGATCAGATTATTGTAGGGACACACGATCATGGCACAGTGGGTCTGGACTTCTGCAGAGCAAAACAATCACTGGGTTACTTCATAGATGAAAACAAGACTAGTGTCATACATCACAGGGATAAAGTCAGCAGAGAGCGCACAGCTGGCATTCGCATTGCTTCCCTCCAATGATAATTGGACTGGATACTTCTTCATACCTAGAGATATCAATAATAAAAAAAAGAGGACCAAATATCACAAAGTCCAGACTGAACTATAACAGACTCCAAGAATGGATTGCAGGATTAATTCCTTACGTACTGCTATGATGGAGAGACTAAGACAAGCCATACCATATGGCCAAGATTCCTGTTTCCCCTCTGCAGCATTCAGTAGCCCCACCAGTATGCTATAGCACTGAAGGGGTACAGTTCCTAAGCTTGTTTATGGATTTGTGGCTGGGCAGCCTTCTCTTAGTGAGAAATTTATGTAACATTTATAGGTTTAATACGCACCTGTCCTCATTCCGTTAGGCAAGCGCACTGGCAGAATCTGCAAGCTCTGTGGCATTTCCAGTGGTCACTGCTCAGGCTCTTCCAGGCGCCTGGCCTTCTCATGCCCACTAGTGATTAGCCAGGTAGTCATGTGGTTAAAAACCCAGTCCTCTCCCACTACACTTGAAAAAAGTAACAAGACACAGTTTTAAATCACTGAGTATTGACTTTATTATTAGTCACTTCATAATTTGTTTCAACTGAAAGACAATACACACAGCAGAATTCTAATGCATCCCATGTAAATGTTTACATCTGTTATGCTCCTCACTCACCTCTAAGACTTAGCATTTAATTAAATTTTTTTCACATCTCAAAAATCTGCAATAGTTAGAACGTCATCAGGCTCCCCTCTCAGAAAGGGCTTTTTTTTTTTTTAAATAGAGTCAAGGAGATGGGATTCCATGTAAAATGTAACTTACAACTTCAGGAAAGAAAAAGGACTACAGGAATAAAGTGAGTTCACAGAGGGAAGCATCCAATGGCTCCTTCCCTTACAGCCCCCAAGCAGAAAATGAACACATGGAAAGCACATCAGGAGGTCTAAAAAAAGCCATCCTTGCTGCTCCAGAACCAGGCCTAGGGAAAGGAATGAAATGCTTCTCCCAGATGCTTCAGCATCTTCTGGGTTAAATATCCAAAGGACTTGTGTAGGCAGCAGCTACTCACTGCTATTGCTTGAAAGAGTTGTTTACATCAATTCCATGTGCCGTTCCCCCAAGAAGCTGCACAAAATCAAATCTCAGGACTTTTACTTGTCTCCTCCCCATCTCCTCTGCCTTCAGCCTGATTCAGCTCCTATTCCTTCTGTTGTCTCATGGCTCAAAGATATTAATACATTCACTAGAGGGGGGGAAAAATAAAATGATATTCACCGCCTTCTCCCAGCCCCAAACTCTCTATGCAGAGTGTTAAAAAGGTTAACTTTAAGTCTGTATCCTGCCCTCAGCACTGTCCCCCTGCATTAAAATGGGAAGCATGTCATCAGATGTGGCAGTCAACCAGACATGTACAACTGTCCCATTCCATTGGTGTGAACGTAAACAGTGCTCAAAGCACTTTACAGAGGTGGGCAAGTATTATTACACCCAAGTTACAAACAAGGAAACAGGATGGGGTTTAAGAGACTTGCCCAGGGTCAAGTAGCAAACAAAGGGATTGATCACTAGGTGTGCACAGCGGGTATGAAGCTCTCTCTCTGGTATGGTGTTAGCACCATTATCCCTAGCAAGAGGAAGGCAGAGACCTCCAAGGACAACGGAAATGCTTAGCCTCTTCATGATGATTATCTCACAGCCAAAGGATGGCCTCAAACTGAACGTCCTACAGGTGTACAATCCACACCACTCACCCTGCCACATGCATTCTCCTAAACTTAGTCAGGAGACTCAGGACAATTGCACCAAAACTTTGTGTCAAGTGCAGAGAGCTCCATACATATACAAACATCTCTTCCATGGAATGAGGCTGAAGAGGAGCCAAGCACACAAGAGGAATTTATCCCAACAAGCTTTCCATTTGGAAAGCTACTGGCAAAACACATGCTGCTCCAGAAGAGAGGAAGTAATGGCACCTGAAGCAATGAGGTATTCAGCTTCCAGTTGTATAGCAGTCAACAGACCAGAGTGACCATTGCTTCTGCACCATCAGCTCTGACCTCACTTATGCCCCAGCATCACTGCTCTTCCTACGAAAAAGGAACTATTGAAGTGCAGCAGTCTTCACAGTAACGAGCGACTTTTTTGTAGCAGCTGCAGCCTTCACTGAGGAGAATGGGAGAGTTTGTGGGAACTAAGGCACAGACTTAGCTTGATATCTGAAAGTGTTTCTGAACCAGAGAGATGCCCATCACCACCCTCACTCATGGCTGAAGTGAATGGAAAGTAACGCTCAACACTTCCAAGAATAGACCCTTATACAACT
Organism: Eretmochelys imbricata; assembly: GCF_965152235.1. Taxonomy (NCBI): domain Eukaryota; kingdom Metazoa; phylum Chordata; order Testudines; family Cheloniidae; genus Eretmochelys; species Eretmochelys imbricata. The sequence continues at coordinate 43,411,454 of NC_135583.1, read as the reverse complement.
GTTAAATATCACTGGGCTGCCTGTAACATCACACTTCTGTCTGAAGCAGACACCTCATCCTCAATGATTTGGCCAAGACATTGCTCTTCTTGTAAATGCTACAACCCAGGATCAGTTCTGTTCTCAAGAGAGACACTGTGTGGGTGCAGCTTATTCTTCCTATAGTCTCAAGCAGATGCCAATGCCAGCAGAATGCTACAGAGCTTCTATTCTAATCAGAAAGGTCTTAGCTGATCCCCTCCAAATGTTGGAAGGCAAAGAGATGGCCTCCATGACTAAGAGATAAACTAGTGCTGCTGTAGGGACCTACCCATCAATCATACTACAAAGCCTTGTGCCAATTTGACAGTATTATTTAACACCATTTAAAAAAGCAGTCTGAACATAAATCTTTAATGACCACTTTTCAAAGGCAAAGGCAGAGCAGCTCTCTCTACTTTCTCTAAATGCCCAGGGTCCCACACTTGTATGCAGTCTCACAGAGCCCAAGGCTACACAGCCTGCTCTGACCACCCATCAACAGTTGGCAAACGTCAGATCCTGCATCCAAATCAGTTATACAGACAGATGGAAATGTTTCCAGTGAAGACCAGCACCTGGTGTCAGTCCTTTGTGACCACCTGAAGGGTTCAGGTCTCAGGACCACTTACGGGTCATCATCTAGAAGGCTCTAAGGGAGAAGTAAAGCAGATTTGACACCAGTTTCCTCTGAGAAAGAATCAGGGTTGGAGACAAGAGTCTATTCAAAATGCCAATATGCTCAAGGTGAAAATCCAAGGTGTGCCCCCTCCCTTTCCCCAGTCCTACAGGGTGCTCAACACCATACATAGCTGCCCTGTCTCGCACTATGGACCTTGGCTCCCATTCTTCACCTTTCCACAGAGGTTTATGAAGCCACTACTTGGCTGACACTGCATACTAAAAAATGCACAGTGCAGCAATACATAGTTCTTCTCTAGAAATAACTGACATAGCTCTGAAGAGCACTAGACCTCAGGTCTTTGGACCCATATGCTCAAGAAACTGGCCTCCACGCAAAGAACAACTTGCTTAGTTACCTTCAATTTGAGAATAAATATGGGTGCCACATCAGATTGATATGAACTTCACTGAAAGGGGAGCAAGGAGCAACAGGGTTTCATTACACCACCATTAAGTACAAAGTGGGAATGGTCTCTTTAAACTGCATGGTCTTTATTTCAGTGCCAGTGTTACAGATACAATATAAACATCCCAGTCAGAAGAATGAACTTGGATGGAATCCAGGGGTCTATGACAGGCTTAGGAAATGAAAGGGGGGAAGGTCTGGAGTAACAGGGAAAAGTGACTTTATAGTGTAGTCTATGCTGAGCCTCCCAGCAGGCAATGGGGCCTTTTATCAAAAAGTGATCTATAGAGTGGAACATTGCCTTTCTACCCACCTACCACAGCCAACAGTCAAGGGACTGGGGAATATCAGAGTTTTGAAATTTTGGGCATAGGTTGGGTTGGAGCTCTAGGTCTCTAATCCATTGTGATGCTTTCTGGGGAGATAGCTTCAGAAGAGCCATTGTGAGTCTGCATGGCTGCAACCAATGAAGGAAAGTGAAGGAAATTGAAGTGTCAGGGCTTCATGTTCAAATATAGCACCAAATCAACTGGATCAGATCTCATCAGCATCACTTTTCCTGCGCTCTGTCCCTGACCTGCTGTCGGTATCATACAGCTAAGGTGTCTGTGTGTATACAGCAATGCACAGAATAGGCCAATAGGAGCCTACAGCCTCTTCACACATTGGAGAAACAGAAAGAAAAAGGCAAGACTCCCTAATGGTCTCTGGATAACCTCTCCCCCAAACCCCAGATGAAAGTGCCTGAAGATGGTAACCCAGCAAGTAATGACTCAAAACCACCTCACCCACCCCATAGAACGAAGGCAGCAGAAAGAAGAGAAGCTGCTCACTTGCTGCACGGGGGCAGGAGGGGGGAGGAGAGAAAAAAGTGTTTCCTTGCAAGCAATTCCAGTCCTCTCTTCCAAGCGAGCTGTATGTTTCTTAGGGGGAAGGGCAATGTTGCTTCTGGCTGTGAATGCATGGGGGAGTGCAGAGCAGCCTCCACAAGCAGCAAGCCTCATCAGCGGAGGGGAGGAAATTAGTCTTAACAGATATGCTTCAAAAATCAGCAATCACTTCAGGAAGATTCCTCCTCATCAGCAGGTCTCATTGTTCCCCAGGTCCATGGTGCAGTTTGGGGGATTGCCAGGGATCAACCTTCTTCCCCAAGTTCCTCTGATTGGGTGGGGTGAGTAAGAATGGTGCCAGAGCCTCACTGCCAGGACTGAGGGGGGAAGTTGTTGACTTCTGCTAGATCCTGCATTGCTGAACCCTTGTGATTATAGGTCAACTTGATCCGCATACGTAGTTGTTGCTATAAGAGAGGAAAAAACAAGATCAGGGTCTTCAGTAAACCCCAAACTCACAATCCCTCCCACAACCTCTCTCACCCTGTGCAACCTGATCGGTCACCTCTGGAGGAGGTAGGGACACACCACGAGCACTGTCCCATCCTGTGGGCACACTTGTGTCACATGGGCTGCTAGGATGTGTCTCACAGGCAATTAATCTGGTAGGATGATACTCAGTTAAAGCCAATGCTGATCTAAAACAGGCTAGAGCTTTCTAATCTTCCAGTCCCTCTCATGGAAACTTGTCGAAGCCTTAGAGCACAGCTCTTTTTTCCAATCTGTGCACCCCCACAGGACTCAGTCTGCTCTGCCCCCATCCTTCTTCTCCACTCTGTACACTTCAAGACAGCCAACCAGCTGCAGCTAATGAAGAGTGCAGAAGGCAGGTCTGGTGGCTGCTGGCCAGCTCTTGGGCTCGCAGGCTCTGTGGGACAGGTCCCCTGTCTAAGTTCTTGCATTTCCTCCGCTTTCCTCTCCTGCTTATTGCACAGTCTGCAGGGCAGGCTCTGTCTCAGGTCCCTGACGGTACTCCATGTGACACTATGTAAATTTAAGTATCCAATTTCCATACAACCCTAAACTTTGACTTTAAAACTGGAAAAAGGCATCAGCTGGACAGCCCTGAGTAATGAAGCTGTTTGGAAGCCTGGCCCTGCTGCTGCCTGATAGGTAAACAGACACTGCCCTGCCAGCCCGCCAACCCACTACAGGTGAGGGGGCAGCAGTTCAATCTCCATTGCCCATGCAGTTCCTAGCTTGTCACCAATTAATGCAAGGCCTAGTGATTTGTGAGGTGGGGGCCAGAACTGAAACCAAACGGATCTTCTATGGGGCCAGACGTCTGTGAGATGGAAATAATTCTTTATCCCTACCAAGGTGGGCAGGGTTCAGCTTCGTGACCCACAGGTGAAAGGTTTGGAGCCCACCAGCAATGCCCTGAGGTACCCTGTCCAAGGGGACATGCCGTATAGATCTATTATAGACTATTGCCAATGAGTTATATTAAAAGGACATTCAGGTTGCACAGCCAAGCTCTCAAAAGTCAGGAAGTGCCAGAATTAAGGCTGCCTCGGCAACTGTAATTCTACTTACTCCCATGCCTTATGATACCGTCTTTAATTACATGAGCACATACTATTTATTCCACAGGACCCCGGCCTTATTCAAATGCATGACCTCACTTAACAGGGCTGAAGAGGAAACAGCCTCAAGAACCATGAGAAAGGGGACATCCCCCTCCCCCAAAGAAGTAGAGAATACAGTGCTACTAAAGCCCAGCTCTTGGCAGCTACATGGGAAAGGGGAATTGTGTTTCTTTTTCCAGGCCTGTACTGAACCTCTGCAAGCACTGCAGAGAAGTGGCTCCCAATTCGTCTCTCTCCATGCTCTAAACTGTGGCTCCAAAGGGCAACTCTGTTAAGGTTTATATTTGATCATGAACTGAATGTGCCTGTGAGCACATCCTGTGAAGTATCTGAGTCAGACCCACCACCTACCCTACAGCCCTTGGAGCAGCTGAGAGCTGGCCCTTCCCTGCTGAAGATGCTCAGCAGCTCCCTTGCAGGCTGCCCACTGTATTGGAAGGAAGAGACATGTCTGCTAGGCAGTGGGAGCCCCTGGGAGAATAGAACAGGAGCTTAACTGGCTGTCCCTGAGCTTTGGGGAGAGCCCCAAGACAGGACACCTCTTCCCACCCCCAGCGTAGCCAAGAACCAGTTACCACTCCCTGATTCTGTGTCCAGCCCTGGGATACATTAAAGCAGAGCAGAAGTTGTTTTAAGTTACACCAGCTGCCTATGGCTGAAGGCACCATATGCCATCTAATAAACAGCCAGAGCCCAGCATGCTCCAATCAATTCCTCTGTCCCCAAAGCACCTCATGTGAGACCCACAAGGAGCTGATGGTCTGGCTCTCCACCCTCCGGGGATTCCGCAGCAAGGAACATGTGTGGCCTCCATTGCCTTATGAGAGCTGAGCAGCGCAAAGGAGCACAACAGGACAAAGAATCCGGCCTAAAATACAGAGTGTGGCCTTTGACCTCTTTGAAATAATATATCCAGCCTCCGTCTAAAGAGGCTGGGCGTCACCAGTATAGGGTACTGTTTGGCCAATACTGGCCAGTAAATTACATGTTCCTGACATTTAATGTTGCTCTGACAACCTTGCCATTTTGCAAAAAAAAAGTGTGACTCTATGGGAATCAAATAGCCTTACTCATTAACTGTGCACCAAAAGAAAGCAAAGAAAAACAGGCAATTTCATCCAAGCCTTCCACCATCTCAGAAAGTCCATTCCACAGGCCCCCAGTGGTCAGCTTTAACCAGCAGCAAAGGTAGCCCATGCCAAACTACAGAGCAGTTACCAGGTTTTGAGTGCTTACAAGGAAACAAACCACTGGAAATGGCTCCTGGACAATGTGCCATCAGTGCTGATACCCTTTCCTCAACACACCCAAACTAATTAGTCTCTGTTCTGGACCGACTCCTGCAAAGCTGTATTTACAGAGGATAACTGAGCATTAGGTACCAGTAATGGAAATGATGCAGGGTCAGTTTTAGAGAGTTTTGGTCAAAAGCATGGAACAGCCAAACACTATTTTGCCACAAAGGGTTGGTCTTCACTGAACAGTTACATCAGCATAACTATGTCTCTCAGGGGTGTGAAAAATCCACACCCCTATAAGATGTAGCTATGCTGACTTAACCCATGGTGTAGACATCACTAGATCGACAGAAAAATTCTGTTGCCTCTCGGGGAGGTGGATTACCTACAGCACCAGAATCCCTCCCGCCAGTGTCTACGCTGAAGCACTGCAGCAAGTGAAACTGTGCCACGGTAGCATTTTAAATGTAGACAAAGCCTTGGCATCTAGAAGTGGCCTCCACAAACTGAAATTTTAAGAAAACACATCCCCTCCCACATGCATTTCTGTTCCTAGGTGGTATCTGGAACAGATACATTGTGGCACTCAGCATCTACATAGATACAACTAACAAAACCCCAAACTCAAGAGCTTAGAAGGAAACTTTAAAATCACAGAATTGTAGGACTGGAAGGGACCGCAAGAGGTCATTTAGTCCCCTGCACGCAAGGCAGGACTAGGCATTATAGACCATTTTGTTTATCTCAGCTGCTCTTAAAAATCTCCAGTGACAGAGATTCTACAACTGTCCTAGGCAATTTATTTCAGTCCTTAACCATCCTGACAGGAAGTTTTTCCTAATGTCGAACCTAAACCACCCTTGCTGCAATTTAAGCCCATTGCTTCTTGTCTTGTCCTCAGAAGTTAAGGAGAAGAAAAGGAGTACTTGTGGCACCTTAGAGACTAACCAATTTATTTGAGCATAAGCTTTCGTGAGCTACAGCTCACTTCATCGGATGCATACTGTGGAAACTGCAGAAGACATTATATACACACAGAGACCATGAAACAATACCTCCTCCCACCCCACTCTCCTGCTGGTAATAGCTTATCCAAACTGACCACTCTCCTTACAATGTGTATGAAAATCAAGATGGACCATTTCCAGCACAAATCCAAGTTTAACCAGAACGTCGGGGGGGGGGGAGGGGGGGGGAACAAGGGGAAATAGCCATTCCCAGTCTCTATTTAAGCCTAAATTAATAGTATCCAATTTGCAAATAAATTCCAATTCAGCAGTTTCTCGCTGGAGTCTGGATTTGAAGTTTTTTTGTTTTAAGATAGCGACCTTCATGTCTGTAATTGCGTGACCAGAGAGATTGAAGTGTTCTCCGACTGGTTTATCCTTGCACAAAGCCCGTTGCCAACTGTGCCCACATATCTATTCAGGGGACACCATCACAGGGCCTAATAACATCAGCCACACTATCAGAGGCTCGTTCACCTGCACATCCACCAATGTGATATATGCCATCATGTGCCAGCAATGCCGCTCTGCCATGTACATTGGTCAAACTGGACAGTCTCTACGTAAAAGAATAAATGGACACAAATCAGATGTCAAGAATTATAACATTCATAAACCAGTTGGAGAACACTTCTATCTCTCTGGTCACGCAATTACAGACATGAAGGTCGCTATCTTCAAACAAAAAAACTTCAAACCCAGACTCCAGTGAGAAACTGCTGAATTGGAATTCATTTGCAAATTGGATACTATTAATTTAGGCTTAAATAGAGACTGGGAGTGGCTAAGTCATTATGCAAGGTAGCCTATTTCCCCTTGTTTTTTCCTACCCCCCCCCCAGACGTTCTGGTTAAACTTGGATTTATGCTGGAAATGGCCCACCTTGATTTTCATACACATTGTAGGGAGAGTGGTCACTTTGGATAAGCTATTACCAGCAGGAGAGTGAGTTTGTGTGTGTGGTTTTTGGAAAAGGGGGGGGGGAGTGAGAAAACCTGGATTTGTGCTGGAAATGGCCCACCTTGATTTTCATACACATTGTAAGGAGAGTGGTCAGTTTGGATAAGCTATTACCAGCAGGAGAGTGGGGTGGGAGGAGGTATTGTTTCATGGTCTCTGTGTGTATATAAGGTCTTCTGCAGTTTCCACAGTATGCATCCGATGAAGTGAGCTGTAGCTCACGAAAGCTTATGCTCAAATAAATTGGTTAGTCTCTAAGTGCCACAAGTCCTCCTTTTCTTTTTGCGAATACAGACTAACACGGCTGTTACTCTGAAAGGAGAAGAATGTTTATCACTCCTCCTTGTAACAAATTTTTTATATTCTGGAAAATTGTTATGTATCCCCTCAGTCTTCTCTTCCTTTACTCATTTTTGCTGCTATTCTCTGGACTTTCTCTGATTTGTCCACATCTTTCCTAAATGTGGTGCCCAGAATAGGGGATAATAATCCAACTGAGGCCTAATCAGTATGGACTACAGCAGAAGAATTATTTCTCATGTCTTGCATAGAACACTCCTGCTAACACATCCCAGAAGGATGTTTGCTTTTTTTGCAACAGCGTTACACTGTTGACTCAGTTTTAGCTTGTGATTTGCTATACTCCCAGATCCCTTTCCATAGTACTCCTTCCTAGTCAGTCATTACCCATTTTGTATGTGTGCAACTGATTGTTCCTTCCTAAGTGAAGTACTTTGCATTTGTCCTTATTGAATTTCATCCTATTTACCTCAGACCATTTCTCCAGTTTGTCCAGATCATTTTGAATTTTAGTGCTATCTTCCAAAGCATTTGCAACCCCTCCCAGCTTAGTATAGTCCACAAACTTTATAAGTGTACTCTCACCCACCTTATAGTAGCTTGTCTAGGTTGTATTTCCCTAGTTAGTTTATGAAAAGGTCATGTGAGACCATATCAAATCCTTACTAAAGTAAAAATATACCACATTTATCACTTCCCCCATCCACAAGGCTTGTTACCCTGTCAAAGAAAGCTACTAGGTTGGTTTGACCCGATTTGTTCTTGACAAATCCACACTGATTGTTACTCATCACCTTATTATCTTCTAGGTGGAGCAAATAATTAAGCAATCAATTTGCAGTCATCATCTTTCCAGATACTGAAGTTAAGATAACTGGTCTGTAAGTCCCCGGGTTGTCTTTTTCCCCCTTTTTATAGATGGGCACTATATTTGCCCTTTTCCAGTGCTCTGGAATCTCTCCCATCTTCCATGACTTTTCAAAGATAATCGCTAAGAGCTCAGGTATCTCCTCAGTCAACTCCTTGAGTATTCTAGGATGTATTTCATCAAACCCTGGTGACTTGAAGACATCCTACTTGTCTAAGTAATTTTTAACTTGTTTCTTCCCTATTTTAGCCTCAGATCCTCTCATTTTCACTGGCATTCACTATGTTAGACGTCCAATCACTGCTAAACTTTTGGATGAAAAAACAAAAAAAAAAGTCATTTAGTACTTCTGCCATTTCCACATTTTCTGCAATTGCTTCCCCCTCCCACTCCCTTGAGTAACGGGCTTACCCTGTCCTTGGTCTTCCTCTTGCTTCTAATGTGTTTGTAGAATGTTTTCTTGTTACCCTTTATGTCTCTAGCTAGTTTAATCTCATTTTGTGCCTTGGCCTTTCTAATTTTGTCCCTACATACTTGTGCCATTTTATACTCATCCTATGTAATTTGATCTAGCTTTCACTTTTTGTAGGACTCTTTTTTGAGCTTCAGATCATTGAAAATCTCTTGATTAAGCCAATGTGGTTTCTTGCCATACTTCCTATTGATAGTTTCCTATTGTGGCCTTAATAATGTGTCTCTAAAAATCTACCAACTCTCTTGACATCACAGGAGACAAAGTCAGAGCAGTTGAGAGAAAGGGATTTTTAGTCAAAATGTTTAAAACTGCTTAATTTCATTCTTTATAAACACAAATTAAACTCCAAGCACTATGAACACTCCAGTGAAAGCCTGTATTTGCTCAAGATTAAGGATCAAGTAAGTTTTCAATGTACATCTGAGACGCTAGAAAATGCTCCAGCAGGAAAGACCAGGGTTGGCATTCCTAACGTTAAAAAGGCACCATCCTTTCAGGTTACCTTCATACATCAGAGAGCCAGTGTACAAACCCAATATCCATTTCCTTTGTAAGCCACCGCAATAAAGATTCTGCACTCAGAACTTGTTTAACATTCTGCGTGTGAAGCCTGAAACAGAAGAGACCCCAAGACCTTTTGCCAAAGGCTGAACTGGCTCTACGGGGACAACAGGAGCGCAGTGCAGTAAGGTCAAAAGATAATTAAGTACAAAGCTGACGGTGAGGATTTACAAGGGATCTCACTAAACTGGGTGACTGGGTGGCAAAATGGCAGGCGAAATTCAGTGTTGATAAATGCAAAGAAATGCACATTGGAAAAACTAATCCCAACTATACATCCAAAATGATGGGGTCTAAATTAGCTGTTACCACTCAAGAAAGATCTTGGACTCACTGTGGATGACTGAAAATATCCGGTCAATGTGCAGCGGCAATCAAAGAAGCTAACAGAATGTTAGAAACCATTAGGAAAGGGACAGATAAGACAGAAAAATCTCATAATGCCACTATATAAATCTATGGTGCACCCACACCTTGAATACTGAGTGCAGTTTTGGCCATCCCATCTCAAAAAAGATTATTAGAATTGGAAAAGGTGCAGAGAAGGGCAACAAAAATTATTAGGGGTATGGAACAGCTTCCATATGAGGAGAGAATAAAAGACTGGACTGTTCATCTTAAAAAAAAAAAAAGACGACTAAAGGGGTATATGATAGAGGTCTATAAAATCATGACTGGTGTGGAGAAAGTGAATAAGGAAGTGTTATTTACTCTTCCTCATAACACAACAACTGGGGGTCATCCCATGAAATTAATCAGCAGTAGGTTTAAAACAAACATAAGGAGGTACTTCTTCACAAAAGGCACAGTCAACTTATGGAACTTGTTGCCAGCTATGTTGTGAAGGCAAAAAGTGTAACTGGGTTAAAAAAAAATTAGAGAAGTTCATAGAGGATAGGTCCATCGATGGCTATTAGCCAAGGTGGTCAGGTATGCAGCCACAAGCTCTGGGTGTCCCCTAAACCTCCGACTGCCAGATGGCACTGGATGACAGGGGATGTACTACTCAATAATTGTCCTGTTCCGTTCATTTCCTCTGAAACACCTGGCATTGGCCACTCTCAGAAGACAGGATACTGGGCTAGATGGACCTTTGATCTGACCCAGTATGGCTGTTCTTATGATAAGTCATTGGATTCACCCAGGAAAAAGGTCTGTTTTTCCATAGCCCTTTTCTGACTATAACTACACTACACTGCCAAGGTGGGTGAAGGAATATCTTGTCTCTCTAATATCTTGAAAACATGGCTACATCAACACTGCAACCATAACTACACTGTCACACCACCAGTGATCATTCCCCAGGAACAAGCCCGAAATCTCTGCTCGAGAGCACACAGCACTAAACCCCCCAGTCTCACAAACAGCCACGAGAACCAGGCTCAGGGATTCCTTCCACCAGTGGACTGCTCACCTTCTGTGGGTTCAGAACTTTGATGACCTGTGTGATGTTCCCCGTGTTAAATGCTGGGATGATGCTGCTGCTGGGAGACAGGAGCTGCAGCTGGAATGTCTGAAGAAAAGGGAAAAGACTTTCAGAAAGCTGATTACACCAAGCATTTAGCAGATACAGCTACACTGCCACCCCAGGTGGGGAAGGAAAGACCATCTCCTGCTGTTTACAGCAATGGTGAAAGCACTACTGAGAGACTGCTTTAAGGGAGTTCCTTGGTCTTTTCTCCTTTTAGAGAGGTCAGAAGCACGCAGCATGCCTGCAGCACTCAAGAGGCTGGAGGGTTTTCATCTCCTGCTTTCTCACAGGCTGAAATCAGATTGACATAACTGCTGGCAGATGGGGAGGAGGCAGAGCCTCACTGCCCCAAGGGCAGAACTGCTTTTGCTGTGCTCCTGAGCCAACAGCAAACAGCCTGATAACCATAGGAATGATTCTGCCACAAGGCTGAGTTGCACTGGTTCTCAAGGACAAAGGCACTGGCTCCATTCTACCACAATCCGAGACTAGCTCTTCACACACAGCCAGGAAACCTACTCTCACTTGGAGAGCTGCTAAGTAAACATGCATGCACAAGTCTTCCCACTCAACCAAACCAAACTGGATTGCATCTGGGACACAGTAAGGCACCTTTCCTCCTACCAAGTTTCATCTTACTCCCACCCGCTTCAGAGTGAGAGCTGTTCAAAGGGCTCTTCTGGCTGTTGAGAAGGATAAGTGTGTCTTGTTCTCAAAGAGAAGCTGAACTGTTTAATCAGACTTCCCAGAAGGATCCCCCTAGCCCCAGACAGAGCCAGGCCTGGGAAAGCTCAGCCCTAAAGGTACCTGCTCAACTCTAAATACCATCTTAAAACAGGACTATTTGGGCAGCTTGAGATCTAAGAAAACAGCTTAACAGCTTTAACTCCTCCTTATGCTTCTTGGAGCTTCGCTTCCTCCGTGCAGAAGGGACAAAACAATAGCAAGAATTTGGAAAAAGACAGGGGGCTAGCCACCCAGCCAGTCATGGCAGCTCTACCTTTGGTACCGCAGCCTGGAAAACAAAGTCTGTCATGTCCAGCTCTGTGCTGTTGGAGGCTTGTATCGTGATCACGGTGACGCTGGGGTTGGTGTTCGATCTCTCAAAGGTGAACTCTATCTTCAGCCCATTCTTGCTGTATGCAGTGATGGAGGGGATGCCTGCAGCCAAGGGACAAGAGCAGCAGCCCCCAGTAAGGACCTGGAGAGCATTCTCAATATCAGCAGGCCCACCTGCCGCCCCTAAACCCTATGTCCAGAACGTAGAGAACTACTCTCCTTTTCCCCCTTATTCCAGCTCCTCCTTCACCCCTTCACACATTGCTCCCGAGCACTCCCAAATCCTCCTCCTTGTTACTAGACCCCCGATGGTTACAACAGCTACATGTGCTCAGGGTTCCTATGCTCCTACCAGCAGCAATATCATTGAAGAGAGGTTGTGATGAGAGCCCATCCAACAGGAACGGAGGCTGCGATATCTGCGGGGCAGGGACTGAGGCTGGAGAAGCTAGAGAAAGCAGGTTAGAAGAAGGTAGAGTTTAGCTAGCAGGAAATATAGAGTGGCTTTTCCCAGCTCAAGAATTAGCTAGAAGGAGCATGCTATTTTTACAAACAAAAAACCCAACAGGGCCATCTCCTTTCCCCAAGAATGACCTTAATCTCAGCCATCACCAGCAAGTCTCCAGGCAGAGAGAACACCTCTCCCCTCTCTTGATTCTCTCCTGCCAGGCTGAGAACCTGTCCCAGGACAGAGGAACACTCATCTGACTCCAACGCATTTCCCACCCTCTCCATATTAGCCTTGGACCAAGCCCCCTGTGAGAGGGCATGCAATGCCATTGAACCTCATCCCCTGCCAGAGGAATGGGGAATTTCCCTACCTCCCCTGCAGAAGATCCTATCCCTGGAAAAAGAACAGGGAAGAATGCCCCTCTTATCCTGGCCCAGCTCCTCCCATCAAGCTGAGGGACCTGGAATACATCTCAATAGCTGCAGCCTGGTCTCACCTGTTAGGCTGAGATCTCCCAAGAGGTCAAGGAGCTCCCCACCGGCAGAGGCTGGCTTGCTTGTAGGGGCAGTTGGAATGACTGGGGTTATATCATTTCCTCCCAATAAGTCCAATAAGTCATTTGCCTAATAAAAAAGCAATAAAACCTCTGTTATCTTCTCAGCTCCCTGCTACCTTTGTATTTACCTGTGACAAATGCCACTTGCTCTCAGATGAAAAGGTCCCTCTCTCAGTGATCTGCCTGTGAAGCTCTTACACTAGTCTCGGACTAATGCTGACAATTTGCGCTCAGCAACTTAAGCTGTCTAGTTTCCAGGGGTCTCAGAAAGACAGCGGGAGGTGCTGTGCCAAGGAGGGGAGGAGTTTCTGAGAGGCAGGTCACAACTTGTAGGTGGGATTTAACTCCATCCACCCCACCTGCTCCAGCCTGCACTCCTGCTGTGGCACCTTTCCCTGATGCCAGTCCTTGACTCCCTTCTTTTGCCTGGGAATCAGCAGGGGAGAGAGAGGTTGCATCAGGCAGGCAGACACAGGTCAGAGAAGCAGAGATGCCCTTGGCTTACTAGGGAGAGGGGAATAGTCTTCCAGCACCTGGGTCTGAGAGGACAGTGGGAGAGTTACACCAGTTGAAGAGAGCACCTTCCATTACCTGGCTGGTGGGCTGCAGCCCAGAGGGGGGAGGTTTGGTTTCCAGCACTGCTGGCTCTGTCTCTCCATTGGTCTGTACAATCTCAGTGGGGCCATTTGTGGTCACCTTTTCCATAACTGGCATTCTCTCAAGTAGGGCTGACCTGAAAGAAGCTGACATGGTTACACTCTGGGCCATCTACCCTGATCCCAATCCAAAGTACTTGAGATGGTAAGGATGATGTGAAGAGGGTGCCCAGCCTTTTGCTTTAGCTCTACGAGAAGAACTGAACTCTGGGATCACACAACTGAGCTTGAGCTGATTAAAGACTGGGGCCACTCTGTCACCAGCATAAACCTGGTTATTGACAGGTATTGTCTTTATACGCAATACAGAGCCCTGCCCTGCACCTACATGGGACAGGTCCCATTGCAGAGCTAGGATAGGGAAGCCCAAGACTTAGGGGGAGAAGACCTAAGCACACTGCGGCATGGAGTGGGTGCTCACAGAAGACATCCCTGCTCTACTGCAGATGCAGCTGAGTTAGAGCAACTGACTGCGTTTTCCTGCCAGGCATGTTTATCCAGCACAAGGCATGGTGATGGAATGGGGAAGGCAAGCACCCACGCAGCAAACTTACCCGGGTTCCAGTCTTTCAGGAGAGCTACTAGGTAACAGTCTGAGCACAGAGAGATTGTGTGTGTAGAAGGGGTGGATGGGACGAAAGATGGGATGCAGGACATGCTACCAAAGTCAAAGAGATGGAAGATGAGAGCCACCCCTTGATATGAACTACTTGGGGGACACCCCACAGACACTGCGCAGGATGCTGAACAGACTATTAAATTGCCTATGTGCCTCTGAGGGGTAGAAAATGAAAAATGTCACATTGCCAAGGAACCTGAGCCCCGTGACTGTGCACTCTCAGCCATTATTAAAATCTTCAGGAGTGAAAACCATCAACCCTGGAATCACTCCGGTGTAATGAAGGCCAATACACTCACCACCCCAGCACTTCAAACCCTTTCTCACAAGGCTACACAATCAAAGTTCATGGTTCTTTTTGCTCTAAGGCAACGCTTCCTAAACTGTCTTCTGCAGTGCCCCTGCGTGCATTTGCAAGGAGCTGGGTGATCATCTGATGCTGGCTCCATCATGTTTCCAGCAACTAAATTCTATTAGAAGAAGCTTTCCTCCTGTGACCTTATCATGAAAGCCGTTACTGTAATTGCCACAGAGATGTTATGGCATCACCAATGGGAAGGGAGCTGGGTTCCATGAAATTGTGAATGGAGGAGGCACGGACAAGACAAGCTATTAAAATGTAGTCCTCAGAAGCCCAGCTCTAGGATGCTGAGGAACTGGTTCTGGAGGCCCTGGCCAGCATATGGAACTGGCTGTCTCCCAGTGTTGTCATTGGACTCCCATTATCTTTCCTTTGTACCCAAGTCTGGGGAGGAGGAGGACAGACCTTGTCTGGGTATTTCTTGTGGGCTGGGGGACTGCCTGTGAAGTGGGCTTTAGCTCACAAAAGCTTACGCTCAAATAAATTTGTTAGTCTCTAAGGTGCCACAAGTCCTCCTTTTCTTTTTGTGGATACAGATTAACACGGCTGCTACTCTGAAACCAGTCTAAAAAGAGACTCACATGGGAAGACTACATCAGACCGTACAGGGATGCTAATCTAGCAGACAAAGGCATAACAAGCAGACAGCTGGAAGTTGATGTCAGCAAAGTTCAATCTGGAAATAAGATGCACATTTTAACAGTGAGGGTCATTAATCACTGAAAGCTTCCCAAGGTAGATAGTGGGTTCTCCAGCACTTGATGTCCTTAAACCAAGGCTGGCGTCTTTCTAGACGATATGCTTCTAGCTCAAGCACAGGCTGTGGTCTTGATGCAGAATCCCTGGGCGACGTTCTCTGGCCCAAGTTATGCAGGAGGTCACCTTCTCACCTTAAATCTTTCTTGTACTCACCTCATGTGATCATACTTCTTGAAAAGTGCATTGTACTCCACTGCCCTCTGCTGGAGCTCCACATCAATGCTGCTGCCATAGATGGACACAACCTTCTTAATGCGGCTGAGGGGCAAGAAACCAATAATGAAACCAATAAACACTGAGCAAGGGCAATGTTCCCCAGACATGAGCTCAGAATTCTCCAGCAAGTGTCCATGTAACTGGCCTGTAACCCAATAGGGACAGTGTTGTTTCTAATTTACTACCTTGGCAACTATGCAGGCCCATTATTAGGGCCCTACCAAATTCATGGCCATGAAAAATTCTCAGACCATGAAATCTGGTGTTCCCCCCTTCCCCCACCCGTGAAATTTGGTCTTTTGTGAGCTTTCCCCATGGGCGGTGGGTATAATAGGCCTGGGGAGGCTCTGGCTCCCTTGCCACTGCCACAGCCAGCACACTCCCAGTTGCAGGGCTTTGGGGGGAAGTTTCTGATTTATTGTCCCATGCAGGTTCTGGGGCAGCTGAGGAGGTGATATGTGCTATTCAGCTTCCCTGGAGTCCAGGGAGATTACTGATGAACCCAGGAAGCTGAGTAGCAAATACTGCCTCCTCAGCTGCCCTGGAACCTGCGTGGGGCATATCAAAAGCTTCTTCCGGGCCAGAGATGCTTTTCCTCAGGCGGTTTGGGGAGGGGAGGCACAGCACAGCTGCAGATGGCCCAGGACTCCTCTGGGCGGGGGGGCCCTCAGGGCTTCAGCCAGCCCAGGGATCCTCCAACCAAGGGGGGAGTAGGGGGTCTTGGGGCTTCAGATGCTGGGGGTATGTTCACCAAGGCAAAAAGGGCGGAGCCGGGGGTAACCTCCCCAAGGGGGGGCTCCACCCACTGCTCATGCTTTTACCTTACAATATACAGATTTCACGGGGGAGACCAGTGTTTCTCACATTGCAGGGTCTGACCCAAAAGGGAGTTGCGGAGGGTCACAAGGTTATTTTAGGGAGGTTGCGGTATTGCACCCTTACTTGTGCCCTGCTGCCTTCAGAGCTGGTGGCTGGAGAGTGGCAGCTGCTGACTGAGGGCCCAGCTCTGCAGGCAGCAGCGCAGAAGTAAGGGTGGCAACACCATCCCAGGCCATCCTTATTTCTGCGCTGGCGGTGGCCGGCCAGCCAGCAGCCGCCGCTCTCCCGCTGCCCAGCTCTGAAACCTACACTGCCACCAGCAGCAGCACAGAAGTAAGGGTAGCAGAACCGCAACCCCCCCACAATAACCTTGCAACCCCCTCACACCTCTTTTATGGGTCAGGACCCCTACGATTACAATTTCGTGAAATTTCAGATTTAAATAGCTGAAATCATGAAATTCACAATTTTTAAAATCCTATGGCTGTGAATTTGGTAGGGCCCATGATGCTATGCTGTCTGACACTTTGCTGGAATACTACAGGGCGTATCAGATCCCCAGTGCCAGCAGCGTGCCCAACAGTGCTAGACAAGCCACCTGCAAGCAACATGGCTGCTCATTCCCTTTGAATTATGGACAGAGGGAATTCAAAAGGAAAACTATATACATAAATGAGGATTCACTTCCGCAACAGAGTATTTTCGAATGAAGTCACACTGTCTCCACACAGAGCACAGACCATAACGAACAGGGAGAGTACGACACATACAAAGCCACACAACACTCTTCATACATGTATGCAAGGCAGGATCACAGAGTCTACGCAACAGGAAAACCCCTTATGGTCCATGAAGGCAGAAGCTACATCACAGAAACCCTCCCTCTGGCCCCACTGCAGCTTGTGCCCTCCTGCCTGCCACATGCATGTCCTGCTGGCCTTCACCAGCACGCCCTCCCCATGCAGTGCGAGCACCCAAGGGAGACTCACTTGACAGTGCAGGTGAACCTCGTGGAAAGCTTCATGATGGCGGTGAGAGCGTAACCTCGTGTAACGGATGCAGACATGTTTGATATCAGGACACTTTCTAAAATATCGAGTACTTCCTCTTCCGTTACCTGAGCAAAGCAAGCGCAGCAGGTTAGTGTCCGAGAAAAGAGATGGGTTCTGCTGCACAACCTCCTGGGCACACTCCCAAACCACTGTTTCCCTCTGCTCCTACATCACCAAGGAGGATATGGGCTGGCGGGTATATTTATGGGCGGTCCAACCCTTTGTTTGTGTTCCATTTCTGGGACAGGCATGCAGAGCACTGGATTGGCACTGAGAAATCCATTTAAAAATTAAAATCCATAAATTTGATATATTTATAAATCACATTTTCCCCATACACCAAGGAGAAGTAGCATTAGCAGTGCAATGCGCAGACCCTGCTTGGCCAGAACACCCAGCCAAATTAGCTCCCAACCCCTCCAACTCGACATCAATGCCAGGAGCTTCCCAGAGTTGACAATACACATGCCACAGCCCATCTCCATCCTACCACAGGGCAATTACTCTCCGGCCCAGCAGCATCATGTCCACCAGTGCTAACTCAAGCAAGAGCATCCCCCCACTCCCACATGCTCAGCACCACACTACTCCGACGCCCCTCCAGAACACTCACAACTGCTCTGCTTTCCCCTTTCCCAGAGCTCTACCTGAACTGGCTCCTCCTCTTCACACTGACCAGATATCAAGAGGTCTCCATATTCTCCCATACACCAAGAGGCCACCTGCACTAGGGGCTGCTGTCAGAAGAGAAAGTTAGACATGTTGGGGACAAACAGCTCTCTGCATGACAGACAAAGCTCAGGCTCAGGAGCATCCAATCCAGCTCATTATGGCACACAGCAGGCTTGGCCAGTGCACCAAGAGGCTTCCTGGGGGGGGTGGGGGGGGGGGGGTGTGGTGGTGTCTGGTATGGTCCAAAAGGGCAGTACATATCACCAAGAGAACAGGTATAATTAGGACCACTCCTGTCCTCACTGGCCAGAGGACTGGCCTATGGGGGATTTTCAATGGACATTACTGAGCCTTGGGCTTCCTTTGGAAGCAAGTCACTCATGCTGGCTCACTAACAGGGACACTAGGGGTCGCTGCGAAACCTGAGCTGGACATCTACCTGGGAGTAGTCACCAAGGATGGCTTTGTAGAGTCTCTGTACAGTATAGGCATGCATCTCCATGCTATTTGTTATCAGCTGGATCAAGTTGGGGACAGCATCATCTCGAACATAACTTCCTGCCTGAAAGAGAAGTCATATTTCCAAGAAACATAAGGAGGCTTATTTGGTTTCACTGTCACGCCCTCTTCCAGCATACTCCATCCACCAGTGAAACGCAAGCCAGCTCAGGGCAGACTCAAAGGGTACTTTAAAGAATCTGCTAGGAGTTAAAAACTGCTTTGCAACATCCTAAAGAGATGCTCTATGGGTTTGTCTACACTGCACACTCCTTACAGCAGCATGTGGAGTACATATGCTGCACAACCCACTGGCAATGGTATAAAGAAGAGTGTAGATGGCAAGGCGCTGCTTAGGCAAGTACAGTAAAGACAAACCAGAACCTTAGGGTTCATACCCTACACATCTCACTACACGCCCAAGCAGCGCCTCTCCTGCCAACATGGCTAAAAATAGCAACGTAGTGTCCCACTGCCTCCCTGCTGCTGAAGCACTTCCCCAGCGCAGGGAGTTACAGCAGCCCTTCCCACAGCCTCCCCCATCAGAGCCTTTCCTCAGTGCATCCCCTCGCCACAGCATTTTACTGCCACCTGTACCTACACACCGCAGCGTGGACGCACCTGCTTTTCACTGCAGTGCATAGTTACGCATACCCCACATGCCTCAGTGAACATGCTGTGTAGACATATCCTATGGCTGATGGTGAACACACACCGTCAGGTAATAGTAGGAGACCGTCATTATTTAGCTTCTCCCCAACCCCTCTATATAACAAACTACATCCTGATGATCCAGAAAAATATAAGTTGCAGAGGCCCTCTGGTTTCTCTGTCAAAATGAAGGCTATCACAACACAAACTAAAAAGTAATCAAATTAAAAGCTTCCCCACAGGAACCAGGAAGAAAATAAGTCGTTGCCATCTGCATCACTCAGTACATGAATAGCTAGGCAGGCGTAAGCGAAGGCTGCTGCTTACTACCAAAAATGTGCCAAATACACCACAGGTTTGTCCTGCCCCCATCCTACTATGTCTACTTCATCCCCCGTCGTGTCTTGGCAAATCCAGACAGAGCTCTTTGGAGGTAGTGACTGATTTTCTGTTATGCATTTGCATGGATTAGGACTCCATTTCTTCAGGGAGAAACAGAGGATGAAATGAGGAGAGAAGTTGGCCCGACAACTTCTCCTGTTGGCCCTGCTGCACAAACACCAATGCCAATATTTATTTTGAATCCACACAAAAAGTTCTCTCCAAGATAGAAATTCTTTCACAGCATCACTCAGCACCACGGTCTTCCATTCTCTTAGAGCTTATACAGATGTTCCTTTACTTGAGATCCCAGGACCATGGCTCTTTTGCCTTTTCCGCATTAAGACAGCGGAAAAAGGAACAGATGCCTCCACCAAAGAAGCATCTCTCTGAGCCCTAAGGATGATGGCACCACTGGCTTCTGCTCCTTGCGTGGACCTCAGCACTGAAGATGCAAATATGCAGAGTACCTTGGATTTCGGTTCCAAAGAACAGAGCACAGAAGGCAGCAGTGTCACATTCTCCGGTGCCAAGAAAGGCTTCATTGAAGACACAAAAATTCCTGGATGCAGAAGGCGGTTCTATTTGTTCTCTTGCTCACAGCTGGAGTCTATTCTGATGAAGGACAGGCCAGGGGACTTGCCTGCTTATCTATCTTTACAGACCCTTTGGCTAGGGGCCAGGAACACTGAACAAAGAGCCAGGGAATAACCTCTCCCCACAACGCAGATGAAGCAGCAAACATGTCATTTGACTTTGGCATCTTGGAGGAAGGAGGTATACTACTTGAATTGCATCTCTTGTACAGTGGACCATGACATCAAGAACAAAGCCAAAAGGCTGGCCAAGTCAAAACCGTGCAAGATCACAGAAACAAAGGGAAAATTACACGCAGCCTAATGACACCAACTAAGCTAACCCTTGGCATTAACAGTGAGCAGAATAAAGTCTGGCCAAAAAGAAAACTAAGAGCTGCGGGCACAGAGTGATGGACCCCAACACACACAGCTAAGAGACCAGAAGGGACTGAGGCCGTTGGGTACATCTGGATGGCAGCTGAGAGGGTGCTTCCCAGTGCGACTAGACAGATGCACTAGCTCTGCTCAAGCTAGCTAGATAGCGTACTAGAAACAGTCAGTGTGGACGCTGCAATGTGGGCGGTAGCTTGGGCTAGCCACCCAAGTACAACCCAGAGTCTGTACTGGGGTGACGAGCCCATGTCACCGCCTGTGCCACGACGTTATCGTGCGAGCTTGAGCAGAGCAAGCATGTGTCTGTCTTCCTGGTCTGGGAGGCCTGCCACTAGCTGCAGTGCAGACATGCCTCAGCAGGCCTCAGTCAGGGCACTGTGTGAGGGAGCTTGTGCAATCCCCAGGGCAACTGTTTGCTAGAAGCTCCCCTCTTACTACCAAGGCAGTTCTCAGTGGAAGTTAGCCTTCGAATGGAAATCAAGTCTCAGTCTCAACAAAGGAAGCTACTCATTTCCACACGAAGACACTCAGGACAGGAATCAAACTGGAGACCACAGCTCCAGTTTCTCAGGCGTTTTGTGAGAAGACTGTTGTCTCAAACGTTAAATTATAGCACCCATTTGTCAGCTTCTCACACAAACTCCTCCATGCTTTCTTCCATGCTGCCCTTTACACATGGCATGCCCTCCCTGATCTCATCTGCAAGGCCTTCCTCTAGTCCCACCTCAGCAGTGATTGTTATCAAGTGGTCAGTCAATAAATGATAATTAGGTCCAAAGGTAGCTGGGTTAGCTGGCACTGTGTGTATAATTAATTACATAAAAATGGCAGGAGTATCCATCTCAAAAAGATGTATTTGATTTTACCCCTTTCCTCTCACCCTTCATATGTCACTTGGCTTCTTGGGTTATGGTAAAGAGCCTGTATTTCCATATTTACTTGTACTGCACGCAGCACAAAGCAGCCCTAATCCTTCCTGAAGCCCCTAGGTGCTACTGCCATTGAAGTATTAAATATTAGGACATCATTTCATAGTGGCTTCTTGCACATTCTCTTCTGAAATGATTTCTTTTTTTTGGGGGGGGGGGGGGAGGGGGGGAACGGACGGACGACACACGAACGGGGGATGACGACAAAATAATCCTTTCCCATTCTCCTTTCAGGAAACACCCTAATTGTCCCAGGCTCCTACACACACAGGGCTCTGTATTTGCAGGCCCTTGGATGCTGTCAATACAACTATAGTGCAGAGTGGCTGATGGTTCTAAACTGATGCAGGACTAGCCACTGCATGAAGTTACAGAAAGCTGTTAATAGGTTCTCAGGATATGCACCACTTACCGTTGTTAGGACTCGCATAATTGTGTCTATGTGCCAGCGCTTGGAAGGGGCATATCTGAGAAGATAATGAAGAAAAAGTCAGAGGAGTGATTAGTTCTGGCATTTACCACCAGTAAAAAATCAGGTAGGATTGTGAAAGCTTCCTCTTCCCTCACCTCCTGATCCATCGCTCACTAGGAGGCCATCTCACATTTGCTGGGAAATAGTATATGGATTCACTTTTTCAATATGTCACCATTAAACTACTAGCTTTACTACAGAATAAAGTGATACTCTGCAGTACAGGACAGTAGAGCTAGTCTTCCAATTATAAAGTCACAGTAGTAATAAGATCATCTTGTTTCACAATTTAATGGAAATGAGACTGAACACGGCATCCATTCCACATAGCAGAAGGAGTAAGCACACTGGATTTGTTTAACAATGTAATCAGTAATTAAGTGCTTATTTTATGGGAGGCACTGTTTGTAGGCATGCCACCACCGCTGATTTGCAGAGTGGAGGGGAAGAAATGACCAACAATGTCCCCCAGCCTCATTAGCTCTGGCGTGGCAGAGAGAGACACACAAATGCCCAGCCACAAAGTTCCCAGGACCAACAGGGGATTAATGTGAACTTTAATTGAGCCCTTACTTCTCTGCTGCAAGAAATATTCCAGAGGCACAATCTGCCTTGAACTCTGGCTCACAGGAATCCAGGAAATACAGCAGTTCCTTCATCATTCCACGGATGTTGTTCCCATTAACTAATGCAAAGCTCAGCTCCATTGCACGCCTGGAACAAGAGAGAGCGAGATAAGCAGCTATCTCCATCAAATGACAAATACAGGGACATGTTTCCCACCTGCCCAAATCTCTCCATTTCCTGCATTCTCACATTTCAGTAAGGAAAGGAGCAGCAATCTTGATTAACGCTACTTTTCCATTCACCAGCAGATATTAAGCACCAGAGAACAAAAAACAACTGAAAAGAGGGGGAAAAGGGAAGTTCTCCAGCATTTTTATAGAAGCCTCTAACTATCCTAAAGAACAGAACACCTTTCAGCAGCAAGTGTCCATCTGAGAATTTCTGAACTTCCAGCAATTGGTCACTGCCTTGCAGAATTAGACTGACATAACAGTGAAAGCAACCCCAGGCCGTGAGAGACTACAACTGTATAGATGAAGGCCAGAAGGATACGATGATCATTAGTCTAACTCATAGGTTCTCAAACTGGGGGTGGGGACTCCTCAGGGGGTCGTGAGGTTATTACATGGGGGGTCGTGAGCTGTCAGCCTCCACCCCAAACCCTGCTTTCCCTCCAGCATTTATAATGGTGTTCAATATATAAAAAAGTGTTTAATTTATAAGGTGGGGGGGATCCTCACTCAGAGGCTTGCAGTGTGAAAGGGATCACCAGTACAAAAGTTTGAGACCCACTAGTCTAACTGCCCACATAGCACAGAACAGAAAACCTCACTCCATCAAATCCAAAGGGTCTGGTTGAGCTAGCAATCCAATCTGAAAGACTTCAAGGGATGGAGAATCCACCACATCCGCGGTAAGCTGTTTCACTGGTTAATCACCCTGACTGTTAAAAACGGGTGCCTTATTTCTAGTCTGAATTTGTTTAGCTTTAGTTTCCAACCATTGGGTCTCATTCTGTCTGTGTCTGCTAGATTAGGGAGCCCTCTACGATCACAAATCTTTTCCCCGTGTAGGTACTTGTACACAGTGATCAAGTCACCTCTTACCTTCTCTTGCATACACTAAATAGATGGAACTCCTTTACTCTCACTGTAAAACAGATTTTCCAGACCGCAAATCATTGTAGTTCTTCTCTGAATCCCTTCCAGTTAGTCAACAACCTTTTTGAACTGTGGACACCAGAACTGGACACGATTTTCCAGTTATGGTTTCATGAATGTTTTACACAATGGTTATACCTTCTATTCAGTGTTCCCCTGTTGACAGGCCCAAGGATTGCATTAGCTCTCAGCCACAGCACTGCACTGAGTGCTCATGTTCAGCTGGTTTCCACAATGACCCTTACGTCCTTTTCAGAGTCACTGCTTTCCAGAATACAGGCCGCCATACCGTAAGTGTGACCTAAATTGTTGGTTCCCAGATGTATTACCTTGTATTTGGCTATATTAAAACACACATTGTTCACTTGAGCCCAGCTTATTTTTCCCAAGCAATACATATTATTCTATATAACTGAGCTATAGACCATTTACCATTTCACTAATCTGTCACCTGCAATCAATCAGCAATGATTTTATTTTCTCTTTCAGATCAACAGAGATACTGAATATCACGAGGCCACAGACAGACTTCTTGAAGAGGAAACACCATCACTTACAGTTATCTTGGAGATCACTTGGCCAGTTTTAAAATCCATTTAATAGGTGCTACAATCATTTTGTTTAGTGCTCAGTATTTTAAATCAGACTGTTGTGCAGGACTAAGTTAAATCTCTTACTGAAGTCTCAGTGTATTATGCCAAGTCACCTCTCTCTGTCAATCAAATGCGTATTCAAGAGATATTAAGTTTATTTGCTGAGACCTATTTTCAGTAAAATCATTGAATTATGCTGCCATCCTTTAGTTTTTCACCGATTATGCTCAATATCACCATTTTCCTGAGTTTGTCTGGGACTGAGGCACAGGCAACCAGCCTGTGGTTATTGAAGTTACCCGCTGACCCTTTTCAAGTACGAGCACATTCGCTTTTTTCCAATTACTTGGGATTTCCCCAGTATTCCAAGATTTGTTAAATATCAATATCAATGGATCAGAGAGCTCCCCATCCTACTCTTGATACTCTTGAATGCAGGTTATCTGGTCCTGAAGATTTGAAACAGTTTAGCGTTAGCCGCTACCATTTAATATCTCCCTAGTTACTGTCATAATATAAAGTATTTCTTTAACACTGTAAATTCTATGTAATCTAGCTTCTTCCCTATATAAAAAAAATTAAACACTTTTGCCTTTTCTACACCACTAACAATTTCACCCTGTCTAATAATGGACCTATACCATTGCTAGATTGCTTTTTTCCTTATATATTTTAAAATTTCCTTTTTATTGTCCTTAACCCTACTAGGCCATTGGTGTTTCATGTTTAAATTTTAATCTTGTGTCATGTTGAAGTTTATCAATATAGCAGCAAGACAGGAAGTGCTTTGGTGCTTCACAACCCCATACATCAGAGCACTGAGCACAGGACACAGCTGCTGTTTCTTTGACCATATTCAGAGATTTATTTCCTTTATGGAGCTCCCAAGCACAAAGCTTGAGCTTATTTAGTGGGCAGATGACAAGCTGAAAGGAAGGGCCAAGCCCACTTTGAACTGCACTGAACAGACATACACAACAATATAGCTAAAGGAGACAAGGATGCACCTAAATAGAGAGCCAATACCAAATGCACAAAAAAAAGCTATCATCCCCCTTGGCTTCCACACACATCTGCTTTTAGTGCTCCTGGGGATTCTGTCACCAAGTCAGCTGATTACCAGAATGACAGACGTGCGTTGTCAGCAGCTTGAGTGTCAGCATTGTGACAGGGCACTCTGCCGATGGATCACTCTAAAGCTTCATCCTCCAACTGCACCAAAGAGAGTAGAAGCTTCTACGGGGCACTAGCATACCACTGATTTCTTACCATGCTCTAGAGCATGACACTTGGACCTCCCACCCTACACCTGCGGGCCATACGAGGCTCAGACACACCACAGCCATCTGTAGCCTCTCATGCAGGCCCTGGCTCTCAACAATAGAAAGAGGTTGATCTGCTGAATCCTTATGCAATCATACCTCAGAATGGGGTTCACTGATTACAAGATTGGGGCGCACAATACCCATTACAAAGACAGATTAAGTTAAATGTTAACAGAAGGGCAGATCCAATTTGCAGAATAGCAACATTCAGAACAATTGAGCTAATGACAGGAGCAAGGACAGAAATAAAAGGTCCAGAGAGACTAAAAACATGAAAACTGATTATTTGTCAAAGTTGAATCTATTACACAGATTTTCAATAGGGAGAGAAACCTGACACGCCGTGATGTCGAAGGAGACTCAGATTGCAGGGATAACAAAACAGATATGTTTGCAATGTGACAGGACAGCAATGAGGGCAATAAAATTTTGGGCTGCACGTGCAGAGATGTGTCATCACCGAGCAAGGATACATTGGCCCCTCTCTCTTTGGCTTTGGTGCAAAGATACATGGAATATCACACGGAGTTCTGAACACCACATTACAGGAACAATACTGACAAACCGGAGCGAGTTTAGGTAAGAGTAGTATGTGATCAAAGGGCTGAAAGGCCTAATTTAGAAGAAGGATTGAAAAAGCTAAATATGCAACACTTGGCAAAGTGAGGCTAGGGCATGGTGGGAGAGACAGAACCACAAAACAGCTCACAAGTATTGCACAGGCGCAAGATGAAAAATCAAGGTGTTTAGTGTGGCAAAAAGGAAGTAACTAGGCGGTAACAGAATGAAACTGAGGGTGAATGTCAAGAAAAAAAATCCCTGGAAGTGAGATGTGCTAGACTATGGAACGATCTCCCAAGGGACAGAGTGGAAACCCTACCAGTCTGAACATTTAAATTCAAACTGAACACTAGAAAATGTACAACAGGAAACAATCCTGCATTTATGACAATCTCCCCTAGCTTTCTATATAACTCCTATTACCATGACAGCGGAGTACTGCACAAAAGCCCAGAACACTGTACACTTCTGCCTGATCCTCCAGGCAGTGGAGAACCACTCTGGGCCTGTAGGCCTTTCACGGATTGCTTTACAAGCATAAACTTGGGGGAAGGGAGAGAGTTTACTAAAAAGATGAGTTTTACAACTTGATCTCAACTCATTTAGGCTTGAGCTTGTTCTGAGCTCTTCTAGCAAGGAGTTCCATGGCCCAGGCCCCTAAGACACTTACTATGTAAGATCAAATTCCCTGATAAGTTGGCTGCCTGTCACCATCCCTGTTCTCTCTGAAGCAGGGGGCAGACTGGACAGTAATAACAGCCTCCCTTGTGGGACTGCTGCACTGGGCAGTTAACGTGCATCTGTCTCTCTCCCCATCCCACAGGCTCACAGTCCTGATGTAATAAGTCAGAAAGATAGCTCTCTGTAGCTTAATTACCGTTTAATGGAGACATCCAGATCTTTTAGGCAGTCCACAATGGTGCTTCTGTGCCGCTGTACTGCATTGTGGTCTGTCTGCACCGTCTTCAACAAAGATGTCAAAGCTACATATCTGGGATAGAGAGGACAAAGGAAGAACACCACATTGGTGCCAGCCATTCTGTTTCATTGCAAAGTAAAGGGATTTAGTCTTCCTCTGCACTAAGACAGGATTTTCCCAGTGCTACTGGGAGCAAAGGAAAATCTGCCAGTTTGCTCTCTGAGCCAACCAGGGGAGTTTCCAAGCAGAGGATGTAGATGTACCATAAGAGATACTTCTTCTGTGACAAAGGGAAAGCGCAGCTTCACTGGCCGTTGGAAAAAACATATTGTCTGAGCTATTCCAGGAACCTGTGTCCAGACTATAACTGGGCTGCAGTAGCTTGCTGTAGACCTGCCGGCTAGTGCAGAAAGGCCATGATACACCCAGGGAAAGAAGTGTGGCAGGGAGAGAGAAAACTAGTCACCAAGGCAGTTTAGCCATACTCACCCCAGTAACCTTTCCCAACACTGCCTTGGGAGCTGCTTCTGCAGACTCTTAACACAACAGTGCCCCATGTCTGACACACTTCAGGGAACTTACCTAATATTTTTGTCGTTATTTAACAAGAAACGGCCTAGGATGTTAATGGCTAACACCTGCAGAAAAAGAGAGTTAGGGAAGGTTAGTGATCACAGCAAGCTCCTGCTCCTCACCGCTGCTTCATGAGCCCCCATAGTCCTTCAGTGACCTTGCATGCAAAGTGCTAAGGCTAATGATGGGCCGAAACAGCAAGAACTCCAGACACTGATTAATCAGAGAAAGAGGCAGGAGTCACGCACATGGCTCCGGCTCCCCGCTGCACTTTAAGTGCAGTGTGGCTCTGGGAGAAGGCTGCACACCCGGCCAAAGAGGAATCTCACTGCACAGCATACAGCAAGTCATACAAGGCCACTAAGTCTCGGTACAGCTGTGCATGCTTCCACTGTGGAATAAACTCACTAACCATGATCTACAGCTCCCCTCAGACATTCCAAGTTATGTCTCCACCTCCTTGGCCAGTGGATACAAATTACAAGAGGAATCCATTATCACCCTCCTGGAGCTCAGGAAGAGACACACACTGTGTCAACACATTATGGTTCTGTACAGCTCTCATCCCTTCCCTCACAATGTTACAAGGAGTTAACTTCCAGACATTGCTACTGGTAGCACATCTGGCACAGGATCTCACTGATGTAACATCGTCCCAAGCCCAAGATCTGAGATTCTCATCTACCACCAGCACCATAGCCACTCTCAGAGATTTAGGCTGGATGTTAGGAAAAACTTCCTGTCAGGGTAGCTAAGCATGGGAATAAGTTATCTACGGAGGCTGTGGAATCTCCACCACTGGGGGTTTTTTAGACAAACATTTGTCAGGGATGATCTAGATCCGTGTTTCCCAAAGTATGGTACATATACTCCTAGTGGTACGTGAAAGGGTTTCAAGGGGTACGCAGCAGAATTTTTTATTTTACTTTATCATAGTTTTTTTAGCAGCAGAAAACAATTCATTAAAATTTAATATATGAGAGTGATGTACCTTTGCACAGTAGAAATACACACAGGTTTACATTGTAACTAATATGATAATGCGTTCAGTAACATCTAATAGCACAGCAGAACCAACGCAAACCACACGTGCATGTTACCACGGCTCGGGCAATACGCTTCCCTTTGTGGCATGCGCAGAAGTCATACTGATGGATAAAAGATAAAAGTGAATAACTACTCGTAGTAATCTAAAGATCGTAGCAAGTACATACTTGGTGTGTATTAATATACAAAATTTCTCTTTGTTTTTGTTAAACCCATTTACAATGGATCGCTGGCTAAAAACGGGAAGTTTGAAACGTACAAAAGAAAATTATGAAGGAAATATGAATGTTAGTGATAATTATGCCGAAAAATGCAGTGATATGGCTACGTCAGACAATTGTGACGACAAAATTAGTGAACCGTGTGAACAATCTGTAAGTTTGAGCGTATCAGCTGCAAAGAAAACGAAAAAAGCCTGCAAATATGTTGAAGAATATCTTAAACTGGCATTTTCGTGGACTGGCGATGAGGTGGAGCCTGTTTCACTATGTGTGATTTGTTACGAGACTCACAAATGAAAGTATGAAACCATCCAACCCAAAACGCCATTTCAATAGCAAACAAAGAATACAAGGGAAAACCTGTAGAATTCTTCAAAAATAGGCGCAAAGATCTCCAAAAGTCCCAAAAAACAAATTCGTAATGTGACGGGAGGTGAAAATATGAAAGCTTTGGAAGCTTCATATAGCGTGGTGAACTTAATTGCAAAGCCCGGAGCTGCTGAAGCGATTGGCGAGACATTAGTAAAACCTGCAGCCAAAGTAATGGTGCAAGTGATGATTGGAGACAAGGTTAGCAAAATGACAGGTTTCAGAGTAGCAGCCATTTTAGTCTGTATCCGCAAAAAGAAAAGGAGTACTTGTGGCACCTTAGAGACTAACAAAGCTTATGCTCAAATAAATTGGTTAGTCTCTACGGTGCCACAAGTACTCCTTTTCTTTTTAAGGCTAGCAAAGCTATAGATTGTGTCCCCCTCTCAAATAACCGTGTTCATCGTAGAATCACAGATATGGCCGAAAATGTAAAGCAGCAATTATTGTCAAGAGTACAAGAGTCGCTACTATGCACTGCAAGCGGATGAATCCACTGATATTGTGAATTTAGCTAATCTTTCGTTGTTTCTCAGATATGAGCTGAATAATGAAGTCCACGATGATATTTTGTTCTGCCAACCTAGGCCAACACATACAACTGGAGAAGCTATTTTTAAAGTTTATTGATGACTTTATCAAAAACAATGACTTGGATTGGAGTCGTTGTGTTGGACTAAGCACGGATGGCGCCAGAGCCATGACTGGTTCGAAGAAAGGAGTTGTTGCACGTATTCAAGCTCTTGCGCCAGAAGCAAATCGACTCATTGTTGCATTCACAGGGAAGCACTCACCACCCAGAACATGCAGGCAGATCTAAAGCAAGTACTGGATGAAGCTGCGAAAATAAACAATTTTGTGAAAGGTCGCCCTCTGAACACCCGGCTGTTTTCTCAGCTTTGTGATGAGATGGGCAGTGATTACACACAACTCCTGTTTCACACTGAAGTGCATTGGCTTTCACGTGGAAAAGTTCTGAATCGCCTGTTTGAGCTGCGAGAAGAACTGCAAGTTTTTTTTAGATGAAACCTTTAACCTGCGAGACCGTATACATGACTGGAAATGGCTATGCAAACTAGCATATATTGCAGATATCTTTGCTCATTTAAACAACCTCAATCTATCCTTGTAAGGGAAACTCATATCAATATTCCATGTTCAAGACAGAGTGAGCGCCATGGTCACAAAATTGAAAATGTGGCATAAATGTCTTAGTCGTCATGAACTGGATTCCTTTCCATCTCTTCATGACTTAGTAATAAACTCAACTAACGAACTTGATAGTGATGTGTTGCAAACCATGAAGTAGCATTTGGAAAGCTTGCAGAAAGATCTTCGTAAGCATTTCCCTGAACTGGACGGCACTTCTGAATGGATAAGGAACCCTTTTATCATCAATGTTCAAACATTGCCAAATAACCTCTCTGCTTCAGAAGAACAGCAGCTCTTGGAGCTGGCTTCAGATAGCTTCCTGAAAACAAAATTTGAGCAAAATACACTGACGTCATTTTGGCTGGGGGTTAGCTCTGAATATCCAGCTCTATCGGACAAGTATCTTCTGCCTTTTCCCACCTCATATTTGTGCGAGATCAGATTCTCTGTGCTGGTTGGCATCAAAACAAAAGAATGAAATCATCTTATTGACATGGAGCCCCATCTTCATCTTAAGATCACAAACATCGACCAGATATCCCCACGACAGTGTCTGGTCAGAAGCAGTTCCATCCCTCGCACTGAATAGTTTGGTTTGTACTGAAAATTTTTTAGTACCAAAATAGTATTAAAACTAGTGCTTTCTTCACTAACCTAACCAGCGTATTTTAATTTCAGAATGATACGAATTCACTATATATATATAAATATATATACATATACGCACATGCTGTTCTGCCAGACCGTTGATTCGCTTCTATTATTTTAATTATTTCTAGTACTATTTCTATATGTAACTATTATTTCTATTACAATTTTTGTTTCAACTGTATGGAATATAATTTTGTATTTATTTCTAATAAACATTTAATCCAGA
Organism: Eretmochelys imbricata; assembly: GCF_965152235.1. Taxonomy (NCBI): domain Eukaryota; kingdom Metazoa; phylum Chordata; order Testudines; family Cheloniidae; genus Eretmochelys; species Eretmochelys imbricata. The sequence continues at coordinate 43,380,501 of NC_135583.1, read as the reverse complement.
ATGAAACTAATTAGGAGTGTGTTAAAAAATGTGGCTACCACCCCCCACCCCCCAATTATCTTCACCCGAGAAAGGTACGCAGGTAAGACAAATGCCTCAAAACTGTTGTAAGTTTGGGAAACACTGATCTAGATGATACTTAGTCCTGCCTCAGTGTAGGGGACGACTAGACGACCCACTGAAGTCCCTGCCAGTCCTACCTTTCTATGATTCAACCAATTCCAGTGACACTTTAGAGCCCTAAGTACTAGCCATCGGTAACTGATGAATTCAGCCTGGGGCCCATTGTTTGACTAAAATCAAGCGTAATGGTTTAGCTTCATACATCCACTACGAAAACTAGTACCTGCCCTAGCCCCAACAGGTGGACTCCATTTAATCAGTCATTTCATCTCTAACTTTTACAATCCTATGGGTTTAGTGAAAAAAACCATGGTAAAGGCAACGTACTCGCAGTCCACTCTCAGACTTGATGTCCATAATAGTCAATACAGTTTCATAGAGGATGGCATTACCCACGTTTTTACTTGTTTCTGTATTAGTGGCAACCTGGAAAAAAAACAAAGTAAAGTAACTGCCAGTGCTTTGCCAGCACCTGCAGCACCCTGCCCAGGCCGCCTCCCATTTCTGTATCAGAACAAGGCACCGCCCTCCCACTTGCCCAGCTTGTTAGCTCCTGCCAGATTAAATCACTGCCCGCAGAAGCACACACTTGTGGCACAATGAGTTGATGCTCATGCTGTGGTACATAAGGACGTAACTATAAGTAACAAGATGAAATTAAGAGGAACAATTTAGGCTGAATATCAACTTAACCTGGCAGGCCTCACCTGTGCAAGTATGTCATTCATTGCTTCACTTGAGTCGTCATCATTTCGCCCCAGGATTCTTAGTAACCGCAGGATTCGCACCTGAAAAGACAAAAAGGCAGCAAATTAAATCACATCTGGCATAACCCATCTGGAATGGGCTACCTAGGGAGGTGGTGGAATCTCCTTCCTTAAGAGGTTTTTAAGCTCAGGCTTGACAAAGCCCTGGCTGGGATGATTTGGTTGGGGATTGGTCCTGCTTTGAGCAGGGGGTTGGACTAGATGACCTCCTGAGGTCCCTTCCAATCTTGATATTCTATGATTCTATGACAAAGCAACTTTATGCAATGGCCTCCAGTTAACTCATGGAAGAGTGCAGGAGAGACAGATCAAATGCTGATAAATATGGCAATTAAATCACAAGGCCCTCTGCTTTAGAGCAGAGATGGAGGATTTGAACTCTTCTCCCTCAATGAGGTCTTTCCCAGGATGTAAGGATTTATACTATGTTTAGGTCTTTATCCTCTAGCCAGAAGCACTCCCCCTACAACCAAACAACTGACATGGAAATAATATGGATAGCTATAAGCTTACTCCTCCTGCCATGAATTCGCAGAATAGGCAAGGGAGTCAGAAACCAAGTCCCAAACACTGCACGGGAGACAGAGCTACCCGAGAGTTTTACTATCAATCCTTACCTGCAGGAAGGGGTCACTGATCCCAGACACGTCATGCTCTGGTGAATATCCAGACATGATAAGGTTCTTTAGAATACGAACTAACTGGGGTACAAGCTGTGAAGAAGAAAGATCCATCAGAAAGTATAGTCACAACACTTGTCTTCCTCACTTTTGATGTAGGGATCCAAGAATGATTCCTAAAGATTAGTGTACACATCCTTCCACACAGAACATCTGTGATTGCGCAGGCTGGGTTATCTGAACATATTGATACTGATGTCTGGCCAGGACCTGAACACCATACTACAAAGCTACTAGAGAGCTAAGCCAACCAGCCCAGAGGCAGATAAAAAACAGAGTTCCCCTGCCATCAGCTGCTGAAAATAAGAAGAGCTGCTGGTCTTCCACAGGATGCTGTCCTTGCATTGGGGCTCTTTCACACCAGCTTCTGGCTGACTTAATCTAAGTTCTTTAGGGCAGGGACCACCTTTTTGTTATGTGTATGGAGTGCCTGGCATAGTGGGATCCCTGATGGGGGTCTTTAGGCATTCCCACAACAGAAACAGATGTCATTATGTCCTAAGTTTATCACTCTTCCCTAGCTATCTGCAGGGATAGCTCTCTCTCTTCTCTTCCGTGCTGCAAACCCTCCAGGGTAGTCAAAGTGGGAGAATTTCCACTGATCTACCTCCCACCCCATCTCCAATAGTTGGGTAGTACCCCCAGTGAAGAGCTTCCCCAGGGCCTACCCACCTTCTCCTGCTCACAGCTTCCCCACACACCAGCAGCAGCATGGAACTGGCCTGATTTCTCTCAGGTTTCACTTCTGCCCACAGGATTCTGGATAGTAGCAATAAAATTGACTACAGTTGTGCTAATTCATGCTACTGTGGATTGGCAGAACTCTGACACGAGGATGAGGGGAAAGCCGTGGACGTGTTGTTCCTTGACTTTAGCAAAGCTTTTGACATGCTCGCCCACAGTATTCTTGCCAGCAAATTAAAGAAGTTTGGGCTGAATGAACGGAATATAAGGTGGATAGAAAGCTGGCTAGATTGTCGGGCTCAGCGGGTAGTGATCAATGGCTCCATGTCTAGTTGGCAGCCGGTATCAAGTGGAGTGCCCCAAGGGTCGGTCCTGGGGCCAGTTTTGTTCAATATCTTCACAAATGATCTGGAGGATGGTGTGGATTGCACCCTCAGCAAGTTTGCAGATGACACTAAACTGGGAGGAGTGGTAGATATGCTGGAGGGTAGGGATAGGATACAGAGGGACCTAGACAAATTGGAGGATTGGGCCCAAAGAAATCTGATGAAGTTCAACAAGGACAAGTGCAGAGTCCTGCACTTAGGACGGAAGAATCCCATGCACCGTTACAGACTAGGGACTGAATGGCTAGGCAGCAGTTCTGCAGAAAGAGACCTGGGGGTTACAGTGGACGAGAAGCTGGATACAAGTCAACAGTGTGCCCTTGTTGCCAAGAAGGCTAACAGCATTTTGAGCTGTATAAGTAGGAGCATTGCCAGCAGATCCAGGGACGTGATCATTCCCCTGTATTCGACATTGGTGAGGCCTCATCTGGAGTACTGCGTCCAGTTTTGGGCCCCACATTACAAGGAGGATGTGGAAAAATTGGAAAGAGTCCAGCAGAGGGCAACAAAAATTATTAGGGGGCTGGAACACATGACTTATGAGGAAGTAAGAGAAGGGGGTGAATGAGAGAAGAGAAGAATGAGGGTGAATTTGATAGCTGCTTTCAACTACCTGAAAGGGGGTTCCAAAGAGGATGGATCTAGACTGTTCTCAGTGGTGCCAGATGACAGAACAAGGAGTAATGGTCTCAAATTGCAGACAGGGAGGTTTAGGTTGGATATTAGGAAAAACTTTTTCACTCGGAGGGTGCTGAAGCACTGGAACGCGTTACCTAGGAAGGTTGGGTAATCTCCTTCCTTAAGAGATTTTTAAGGTCAGGCTTGACAAAGCCCTGGCTGGGATGATTTAGTTGGGGATTGGTCCTGCTTTGAGCAGGGGGTTGGACTAGATGACTTCCTGAGGTCCCTTCCAACCCTGATATTCTATGATTCTATGACATTCAGCAACATAGCACCAGAACTGCCCACAAATTCAGGACGGCAAACCTGCACTATCATCTCCAATGTTTACATTTGGACGTTTTTCTTTCCAAGCTTGAGGGGCAGAAACTTTTCAGAATGAGCGCTTAGGTTCTGCAGAAGTTGATGGCACTGATTACCAGGGTCATCTTCCTACTCCTCAGGAAAAGTCGCTCTTTCAGGGACTGCAATGTGGCTGTTTTTAGGAGACAAGTCATCCGCATGAGATAGTTTGCCTCAGTCTACTCTAACTCTTGGACTGGTAGTCATGGGTGTCTCACTACTCCATCCATCAATTTCAGGAAAAACTTCTTAACTGTAAGAACAGTAGGAAAATGGAACATAGTGCCCCAAGAAGTTGTGGAAAATCCTTCACTGGAGGCTTTCAAAAAGAAGCTGGATAGCCAGCTGTCTTGGATGGCTTAGACAAGGGGTGCCCAAACTACGGTCCACTAGAGCATTTCATAAGGTCCAGAGCCTGCTTCAACACAATATACTAATGGCTGATTCATTATTGTTTTGTCATGTTTACATCATTTTAGTTTACACAAGTGCATAAACAGACAATACTGTACATAAAAACAACCTATCTAAATACATACAAAACAAGCTGAACTTAAAATATAAATTAATAGAGGGAGCTTTAAATCGTATTAAAATATGGAGACACTGTTTGGCCGACACAGTTTGAAGCCCTCCTTTGTTATAAGGTTGACACCACTGGTTTAGATACATCAAATCCTGTATCTTGCCAGGGAGTTAGACTAGATGACCCCTGAGGTTCCTTCTAACCCTATGGTTCTATGATGTCACTGTTCTGTAGCAGCACATACATTCCATGGGTGTACTCAGATTGGGATTACCAGCAGCAGATAACACTGACCATAGTTCTCAGGTGAGGACTACTATAGACAGGTTGTGATGGGCCTCACAATAGTTGGAGTGATGAAATGGAAGCCTATCACCACCACAACCCACCAAAACACTCTTGCTCGCACACTAAAGACAGGCTGGAATAGCCACAGGGTGGGTTCACATTTTCAGAGGGAAGGATACTGCACATCTCTCCAAGTTTCATTCTCTAGAAAACACGTTCTCATTTAAAGAAAGTCTTGACCCGCTTGCCAGAGCATGACATAATGCTTGTTAAAGCTGATGGATCTCCAGGTAAATTAACTAAAGCAGTGAAGAAGTAATCTCTCTCTCTCTCATTCCACTCATCTTTCCATCTCAGAGCTGACATTAAGTAAAATGACCTAAGAAATAGGCAGTCAAATGGAGTCCAAAAATGTGCTGGAGCTGGCTGTCCTGCTGAGACAGACTGAAGGCCAATTAAAGAGCAATGGGTGATTTGCAGGTGGGATGATACTAGACCTGTTGGGGCAGGTTTCCATACCATATTAGAACAGCCTCATTTTTCCTTTCACCTATACCTCTGTATATGCAGAATGAACACACTTCACCCCCATGTCCTCCAGCAGAACCTTCTCCGAAAGCCACCTCTGTCTTCCCTACAGGATTGTGCTGCAGCTGCTCAGGTACCTATTATTCCCCTTCGAGATCTGCCACAGACTAGCCATGTCAGAGTTTAGAGTGCCTGACAGAAGCTCGATCAGCAGCATTCTGCTGCAAATTTGAGATGGCTCTGCAAGAAGGAAACATCTCTCTCCTTGTAGTTTTCTTGATTCTCTCTTCCTCCAGCCTGGAGCATTTCAGCAATCAGACTTTTATATCACTGGAGGAGGTTGCTTCCCTTCAGATCTCAGAGGAGAGCAAGAGGACATGCTCCCTCCCCCTGAATACAAAGTGCAGCTGACTGGGGTGGTCTGCATAAACATTCTTGGAACCCTGCTTTACATTTTCTTTGTTTTCTTACGTACAACGCAAGGTACCAAAACTGATGACAGGACAAACAAAGAAAAAGGCTACAGCCATAAAGATCAGTTGATGCCTACCCCACTCTGCTGATCCTTGACAGCCAGATAGTTCCAGAAAAGATGTGCAATGGATTTGTACTGAAGAGTCCAGTGCTGCCTACTGAGCCTATGTGGTATGTGGTAGTCCATGCTCCCCTGCATGTATCTGTTTCCCAACGCGGCTGTAACCACTCCAGCGATGGAGTTCTTATCCCACTCCCCCTTATATACAGGAGAGCATCTGAATTACCCAGCGCTGTCCCACTTTGCCAGTGGGAAGCAAAACACACCTTGTGGTAAGGAGAATACATCAAGGCTCCAGGACGATCAGACTTTTTAAAAGAGAGGAACACAGGAAGCTGCCTAAATTCCTCAAACAAGGAAGGAAGGGATCAAGATAGGTTCACAGCTTGGGAGAGGCCACAATTGAGATCCAGGGCTGCCATGGATACGGGAATTTAATGACAAAACAAAAACTGGACTACAATGAGCTTGTTAGACAAGTATAGCATAGCTAGCACATGGCATTAATCACAACTGCAGTGTTAGTGCACAGCGCCTCCATGTGGTGACTGGACACACAGAAGCCTCTACAGATCCAGTGAAAGCATGCACCATCTAGAAGAGTTAACTCTTACCTTTTCATTCTAACATACAGCAGGAGTCCAAACAGACAAAAGGGATAAAACAGACAAAGCAGGCATTAGGAACAGATCAGCATCATACTATTCACAGCATAAAACACCACAAGAAAGATGGCTAGAAGAAAGCACCACTAAAAAGAAGCCCTGGACAAAGCCATTGGACTCAACTCCTCATCGCTCCCCCCAGGACTCAGCCACCTCCTAAGTAGTGAGCAATGGCTCAGGACAACACCACTGCCCCCATAACATTCGCCCCAGCTCTAGCACACACAAAGTGCACTAGCAAAGGGGGCGCCTGTCTGAGGTCACTGCAAGCAAATCTAGGACTTACAGGAAGAGTATGTTGGGAGCTGTGCACACAGGCAGAAGACTCCTCTCAAATTTTTCAGTGGAGCAACTGGCCAGTTGCATTCTACTGGCTCATTTGGTTCCCAATTCCCCCTTTGCCCAAAGGAATCAGAACTGTACACCAAAGAACATCCTCCAAATCATTCTGGAAGGAAATCTTTAAGATTTTGCAGTTAATAAATTCTGAAAGCAGCAGATACAACAAGAACAATTACAGCAGGCAGTGACAAGAGGCATGTGCTAGGACAGTGTGCTAGAAGACAAGAACACTGCTGGCTCTGAAATTCCTACCCGCCCTGGGAAAAATGCCACTTATTACATGCTGTGTGCAATGTGGACATGTTAGCTATACTTAGGCTGAAGCATTAGGTTTTTAACCAGTAAATGTTGGTAAACATCGATTTCACCATACACATACACAAACCAATGAAAAAATATTTCCATCAATGATGACCAAAATTTACAGACAGGCAAAGTAAGAAAAATGCTGCTTGAGAACTAATGAGAGTTTGATTTAAGAGTATTTACTATGTATATTTTGACACATAAGAACGGCCATACTGGGTCAGACTAATGGTCCATCTAGCCCAATATCCTGTCTTCTGACAGTGGCCAATGCCAGGTGCCCCAGAGGGAATGAACAGGACAGTTTATTGAGTGATCCATCCCCTAATGTCCACTCCCAACTTCTGGCAATCAGAGGTCAAGGACACCCAGAGCATGAGGTTGCATCACTGGCCATCTTGGCTAATATCCAATGATGGACTTATTCTCCATGAACTTATCTAATTTTTTTTTGAACCCAGTTACTCTTTTGGCCTTCACAACATCCCCTGGCCACAAGTTCCACAGGTTGACTGCGTGTTGGGTAAAAAAGTATTTCCTTATGTTAGTTTTAAACCTGCTAATTAATTGGTTCTTGTGTTACGTGAAGGAGTAAACAACACTTCCTTATTCACTTTCTCCACACCACTCATGATTTTATAGACCCGTCATATCCCTCCTTAGTCCTCTCTTTTCCAAGCTGAAAATTCCCAGTCTTATTAATCTTCTCTCAGATGGAAGCTGTTCCATACCCCTAATGATTTTTGTTGCCCTTCTCTGAACCTTTTCCAATTCAAATATATCTTTTTTGAGATGGGACAAACAGAACTGAATTCAATGCGTGGGCGTACCATGGATTTATATAGTGACATGATGATATTTTCTGTCTTATTATTTATCCCTTTCCTAGTGGTTCCTAATAGCCTGTTACCGCTTTTGGCTGCCGGTGCACATGCAGCAGATATCTTCAGAGAACTATCCACAATGACTCCAGGATCTCTTTCTTGAGTGGTAACAGCTAATTTAGATCCCATCATCCTGTATGTATAGCTGGGATTATGTTTTCCAACGTGCATTACTTTGTATGCATCAACATTGAATTTCATCTGCCATTTTGTTGCCCAGTCACCCAGTTTTGTGAGATCCCTTTGTAACTCTTTGCAGTCTGATTTGGACTTAGCTATGTGATGTTGACAATTTGTGTTTTAAGGGGTATAAACTTTAACCTTTTGAATTTTAGTTTCTACTATCATTAAATTATTATTGTCTATTCCACCTACTGTCTGACACCCTCCCCACAATTTTGCACAACTACAAACATTTGATAAAAATAGATAAAATGCTTAAAATGATATTATTGATCAAAATTATGAAAAATAAAAATTGGATTCTGCCAAGCCTAGCTATACTATGAAAACCTCAATTCTGCCTTTTCCTGAGTGGAATGTATAAAACTATAAGGTTAACAGTGTAAGCTTGTGATTTTAGTTCCCCATCTTAGATAAAAAAGAAAAAGGAGATTAAACTTTATCCACTTCAGATGTCACTGATGCAATCAGGTACATGAGGAATAATGTATTTAGGGGACTTTCATAACAGGAGTCATTGCAACTTTAACTCTGGGACAAGTTTCACAGTTTTCATGCACATAAGCGATTTGTCAGTGTCTTATAATTTACCCCTTCCCATGCTCACAAGGAGACTCAAAGATGAACCACATGGAAAACTTCTAATTTAATTATTTGATGATATTGTGTGACATTGTTTTTCAAGTGGAAAGCCTGCATCATCATCACGTGCCTCATTTAAAAATAGCTGTACAGATTTTGCTCAAAACTTGTGGACACATCCTGTTGGCTAAGATCAAGGATGGAAGTGTCAGCCCAGAAGAAGCAGGTAAACATTAGCTATCAGGGATACTAATGCACAGTTTGTACTTACCTTTCTGAAGTGTGATAACATGTCTGGGCTTCTCTCACACATCTCTGTGAGGAGGACAACTGATGTGTGAAGAACACCTGCAAGGCCAGAAACAAGTCTAGTTATTTAGATTTCACTTATAAAGACTCTAGGCACCTGACCAAAAAAAAAATTAAAAATGAAAGCCATAAAGGAAAAATAGTAGCAGCAATCCCACAAACATCTCTCACCTGAACCCCTCTCCCCCACAAATGCCTGCAACAAGAACATAAAAATGGCTATAGGGGGTGAGACCAATGGTTCATCTAGCCAGTATCCTGTCTTGCAACTGGCCAATGCCAGATGCTTGAGAGGAAGAGAACAGAACAAGGCGATTTTGAGTGACCCATTGCCTGTCGTCCAGTCCCAGCTTCTGGAAGTTGGAGGTTAGGCACACCTTTGTCCCTGACCATCTTGGTTAATAGCCATCAATGGAACTATCCACCAGGAACTTATCTAATTTTTTTTTTTAAACTCAGTTATACTTTTGACCTCCACAACATCCCCTGGCAACAAGTTCCACAGGTTGATAGTGTATAGTGTGAAGAAGTGCTTCCTTATGTCTGTTTTAAACCTACTGCCTATTAATTTCATTGGGTGACCCCTTCCCCCCGTTCCTGTGTCATTGGAAGGAGTAAACACCTCCCTCTTCTTTCTCCGCATCAGTCGTGATTTTACAGACCTCTGTCATATCCCCCCTCAGCTGTCTCTTTTCCAAACTGAATAGTCCCAGTCTTTTTAATCTTTCCTCATATGGAAGCTGTTCCATACTCCTAATTATTTTCATTGCCCTTCTCTGCACCTTTTCCAACACTAATATATCTTTTGAGGTGAGGTTACCAGAACTGCACACAGAATTTACGGTGTGGGTGTACCATGGATTCATATAGCAGGATCATGGTATTTCCTGTTTTATTATTCATCCCTTTCCTAATGGTTCCCTTTCCTAATGGTTGTTAGCCTTTTTGACTGCCACTGCTTGTTGAGTAGATGTTTTCAGAGACCTATCCACAGTGACTCTTTCTTGAGTGGTAACAGCTAATTTAGACCCCATCATTTTGTATGTATAGTTGGGATTATTTTTTCCAATGTGCATTACTTTGCATTTATCAACACTGAATTACATCTGCCATTCTGTCACCCGGTTTAGTGAGATCCCTTTGTAAGTCCAAAGCTGACTGCGAGTAGTTAACTATTTTGAGTAATTTTGCCACCTCACTGTTCACCCCTTTTTCCAGATCATTTCTGAATATGCTGACTAACAAGTTCCAGTACAGATCCTTAGGGGACCCTGCTATTTTCCTCTCTCCCTTAAGACTGACCATTTATTCCTACCCTTTGGTCCCTATTTTTTAGTCAGTTACCGATCCATGGGAGGACCTTCCCTCTTATCCCATGACTGATTAGTTTGCTTAAGAGCCTTTATTGTGGGACCTTACCAAAGGCTTTCTGAAAGTCCAAGTACACTATTTCCACTGGATCATCCTTGTCCACATGTTTGTTTATACCTTTAAATTCGAATAGATTGGTGAGGCATGATTTCTCTTTACAAAAGCCAGGGTGACTCTTCCCCAACATATCACATTCATCTGTGCGTCTGATAATTCTGTTCTTTATTATAGTTTCAACCAATTTTCCTGGCACTGAAGTCAGGCTTAGCAGCCTGTAATTGCCAGGTTCGCCCCTGGAGCCTTTTTTAAAAGATAGACATTAATTAGATACCAGTCAGTTATCTGACACAGAGGCTGATTTAAGTGATAAATTACAAAGAGGCACTGCATTTGAAGCATGCCCTGAAGATCACTAGATTGTTATGTACTGTGTGTATTGGAGTAGCAGTAATACAGGCCATGAGAAAGAGAGAGAGAGACCCTGCCCAAAAAAAAGGCTTAGGACTTATCTACTCTTGGAAGACTATAGCGGCACTGAAGCGCTGCAATGGCTCAGCTGCAGCTGTGTACCTACAGGGGGTTCTGGCCTGCCTTTGGGAACTGGGGGTGCTGGATTATGGCCAGAAGGTGGGCATGGTTGTTTTGGGTCCCAGCAAGCAGGGTTCATTGATCTTTACGGAGAATGCCTGCCAGCGGCTCTCGTCTCATGCACTAAAGAGGCTCCAATTTACATGCCTCTGAACAGAGTCAGTATCACACAGGGAGGCAGGTTCCAAGCCATTCAGGACTTTATAGGTCAAAACCAACAAGCAATCAGTGCAGATAAAGAACTGGAGTTGTGTGCTTGCGGTAGATAGCCCACTTCATAGAGACGAGCAAAGAAAATCATTAGATGTCTGGAGAAACTGAAAAGACAGATAGTTTATGTAGGAGACAAAAAAGGGGGCAGGATTGAGGGATCCAAAATTAACAAATGGGGAACAGAAGCTCATTCGGGTGATCCTTTATGGTACAAGAACAAGGAGACGTTCAACAAAACCGAAACAGAAATTTAAAATTGAGGACAGAAGAGATTTCCTCCTACAATGGTCCATCAACCTGAGGGACTCTCTACCACTAGATATCACTGAAGCCAAAAAACTTACTCATTCAAAAAGGGATTAGACATTTATACAGCTAAAAATCACTCTCAGTTACATCAGTTAAAATGAGATTACATTAAGGATATAAACCTTAATGGCTCTATGACATAAGCCAAGCACTAATGACTTAGGTTAAGAAAAAGCTTTCCCTAATTCCCACTTAGATTTCTTGTCCCTAGCATCTGATAGGCGACTGGCTGGGAAAGGATAGTTGGTTAGATGGACCATTGGAGTAATCCAGCATGGCAATTCTTATGTTAATAAATGACACTGTTTATTATTTTGCCCTAGTATGAGCTTCTAAGTAAATTTAAGGGGCACCTCCTGATCAGGTGCAGATGAGATGCACCATTCTGGTCACTTTTGCTATTTGATCATCTAAACACAAACTGAGCATCTAACAATACCCTCAAAGTTGCAGATAGTGACAAACCGTGGGGGCACACTAAAAAAGCAGATATTTCTGTTCTATCCTCCAGTTGCTTCCTCCAACCTACCATCAACATTTGACTTATCTAGACTGACCTTCAATCGTTAACGCTGAATCAACGGTTGTAGAAATATTTTCTTTCATCCACGACCCAGTCTGACCAGCTACTGAAATGCTCCACTGCAAGAACCTATACTCATTCCTTTTAAAAAAGGACATCGCCTAGATTGTAGACCCAACCCAGATCAACATTTCACCGGCCATCAACTTGCAGTCAATGTAACTCTTAGCAGCCACATGGGGAGATGCTCAAGCAAGTTGCTTTTTGTTTTTAATTGCCAGCTGCCTACCCCCATAATCAGCTCCATAATTCCAGAGAAGAGGGAGATCTAATGCGCAGGCAGAAACATCTGGAGGAGATGGCAGACTTGGTATCTGCCCCTAGGATGTACGGGTTATTCCAAATTTGCTGGTAAGGCCAATGTTTTAGCTGTTCTGCTGGACCTTGAACAACGAGCAAAAATGGTTTCCCTTCCCTGCTGTTTTTACATTTGGGTAGGATGTTGCAGCCTTCCCTTTTAGGCACAGTATTCTCCATTGTTATTCTTTCTTTTGTAATCACTGGGGTTGCACCTGAAAGACACACAAACTTCAGCTCACACAAAATGCCAGCCTTCTTGCTCAGCAATGCTCGTCTCAGGGAGCACACAACATCCATTTCCCAAAGTCTATACTAAACCATTTCCAGGTGCACTTAAAAGTCTCATTTTTGGCCTACAAAGAGCTCTACAGTTGGTGCACTAGCTCCTTTAGGTCCTGCTGACTGCCTGACACCAAGATGTTCTAGGAGGCTGATGACTGGTCATTTTCAAAAAGAGGGCTTCAGATCTTCATAAGAACAGCCAGACTGGTTCAGTCCAAAGGTCCATCTAGCCCAGTATCCTGTCTTCTGATAGTGGCCAACACCAGGTGCCCCAAAGGGAATGAACAGAACAGGTAATCATCAAGTGATCCATCCCATCGCCCATTCCCAGTGTGACAAAGTCGGGTCAGACAGCTGCAAGAGGGTCTTGGAAGGCTGATATGTTAGTCCTAGAATGTTAAAGGCCCTTTTTCCTACAAGCGGAGAAGGGGTTACCTCAGGTCAATCAGGGACACCTGAATCCAATTAAGGACTGCCTGAGATCTTTAGAAAAAAAACTCCTCTGGGCAGAGAAGAGGGGAAGAGACAAAAGGGGACAACCTGCTGCCAGACTAGTGGCAGCAGGGAAATAAACTTCTCCAGTCTGAGAGGTTGTGCTCCTTCTCGTAGGGGAAACAACCAAACCTGAGTGCCTGCAGGGGAAGGACTGACACCCCAGGGCAACCAACAGGGAGACACCCTGCCCCAGCGAGGAGGCAGCAAAAGGTATCCCCCAGGGTTTTTGGGTTTCTGAGACTGTTTCCTTTTTGCTTGGTGGAGGATCACCCTTTAGGCCGACCCTCAGGCCTACCCTGACATACAATAAAGGGAGCACAGAAGGGGGAAGGCAAACCCTGCCCTGAGTGGGGCTGTTTACCCCAGGCCAACCATGGCCAGAGGGGGAAAACGCAAAATCTGATGAGACGAAGGAGTGCCTTGCCACACCAGCTTCTGGCAAACAGAGACTAGGGGCACCATTCCTGCCCATCCTGGCTAATAACCATCGATGGACCTATCTTCCATGAACTTATCTAGTTCTTTTTTGAACCCTATTACAGTCTTGGCCTTCATGACATCCCCTGGCAAAGAGTTCTACAGGATGACTGTGTGTTGTGTGAAAAAATATACTTCCTTTTGTTTGTTTTAAACCCGTTGCCTATTAATTTCATTTGGTGACCCCTAGTTCTTGTGTTATGAGAAGGAATAAATAACAACACTTCCTTATTTACTTTCTTATATCAGTCATGATTTTATAGACCTCAATCATATCCCCACTTAGTTGTCTCTTTTCCAAGCTGAAGAGTCCCAGTCTTATTAATCTCTCCTCACACAGAAGCCGTTCCTTACCCCTAATCATTTTTGTTACCCTTTTCCAATTCCAATATATCTTTTTTGAGATGGGGCAATCAGATCTGCACTCTTCTGCTGGTCTGACAGATTCGGAGGTGGCTTCACAGTACAATGCAAAGCCGTCCTGACAGAATATTGGAGCTGCCTGAAGTTCTTTTTCCTCAGAATGTAAGGGAGGGAAGGACAGCAGGTTACTGAGATTCAGGAGACCCTGGGCCAATTTCTTGCTCTGCCAAAGACTTCCCGTGTGACCTTGGAAAAGTCACTAAGTCTCAGTTCCTCACTTGTAAAAACAAGCACACTAATCCTTCCCTGCCTCACAAGGGTGCTGTGATGATAAATATATTAAAGACTGTGAGGTGCTGATACTGTTACCTTTTTAATTAGTCCCTGCGCTAAGTACTCCAATTAGTGCATTTTAAAACCTAAATAAGTTCACAATGTCCACATGTAGCACAGACCACAAGCAACCCCCCCTTTTCCTTCCCCACAACCCCCCAGGTGTGCTGCAGCCTAACACCCCAATGAAATAAAATGACATGAACATGTTCAGTAGAGAAGGAAACAAATGTTTACTTGGCTACTGGAGATACTGCTGCAACTGTGCATTGGTTTAAATGGAAAGGAACTCCTTGTTAGGGCCACTCTCCACAAAAGAGCCTCAGCTCTGAAACACAGCTTCTATTTGTGACCCCTTTATGGCATGCTTTAATGCCCATCTATAGCCCAAAGACACTGCGTAGCCAGATATAGGAGAATGGTTTCAGTCAAAAATTCTGTCATTTGAGTGCTGGGTTATGTGAATGGGCAAGGAGTCAATTGTTTGGATATTTATCCTTATTTTAAACACTTATACAAGTGCTTCCAACTTGGAAAACAGCTGTGAAAAATAAAATAAAGTACATTTTCAAAAGGAAGTATTGTTTCAAGCTTGCAAAAAATTACTCTAAACAGAGTAAGAATCTATTTTAAAATGCAATTACGATCCAAAAAGCAATTATGTAAAGGTAGCCCTTTCTTACCCAGCAATCTGCCATGCAACTTAAGAACCCTCTGATTACTCTGCTCCAGTTAGCACTGCAAAGATCTCACAGCTTTGGGAATGCAAGCTCAACTCCATTCTGCTTTATTCATCAGTTCCCAGTGCATCATCTTTATAAACAGTAATCATCTCAGACAGAAGCTGAACTTTCAGATCTCAAGTGGAGTTTGCAACCCTAGCAGCTGGAAAATCTTTTGCCTTGCACAGAAAGCAAGAGTGACCTGCAGTCAGAGAGACTTAATGTGGAACCTCAGAGTGCCATCCTTACAGAGGAGAAACATACCACGAATTACATAATACAGTTTGTTAGAGTCCCAGATTCACCATATTTACTCTGTATGTGTTTCACCTGCCTTACAATGAGAGTAGCAGGTACTTTGATAAATGAACAGAAAGACTGTTCAATTACCCTGTAGCCTGTGCTGTGTAATTTCCAGCAGGAGCAAAGAATCAAATATAGCTCTATGCCTCTTGTAGCACTAGGGACATTTGCTCTCTTTCTACAGAACTGGAAGGACACCTATCAGAAAACTGTATGATAACAATGGCCTTTTCCAAATGAAATGCCGAGTTAGATGGTGGGTGCGCACCACCCCTGAATGGAGGAGCACTGCTTTCAGGGCCTGGGCCTTGCCTGCTGACATTACCATGGTTCTTCTCATTCAGTAGGTTTTTGGTGGCTGGCAGGAACATCTCCATGAGTTCAGGCACCTTCCTGATGACATGCACAGCACACAGTGCTGCCTGCAAAGGAAGAAAAGCACAGTTAGCACACCTTTCCATGCCAACAACTACTAGCAGACTCCAAGCTTAGTCATCTGTGGGCCAGGAACAGTCTTCTTAAGAGGATCCACTTCTATATTAGAGCTAATTTGCACACTTCACTCACCTGGAAACGTGTTAACAAGCACATGTGCAAGAACATCTCTATTCTGAGAAAATCCTGGCCAATGCCATATGGACTTGTTAGTTCTGAACACACTGGGACGAGAGTTCTATTCGGTCTACACCACAGATACCAGCTCTCTGTAGCTCTGGGGATTCATATGCTCTTCCACTTTCATTATTGTCAGAGAACGTCAGGCTGACTCAACAAGCTACGCTGGCTCTGGGAAGCTGAACATGCCACAGAAGTATATCAGCCTCTCTGTAACTTCTCCAGAAAGGATGCTGGAGAGAGCTGCCTATCTTGGTAGGGCTAGAATACTTTAAGTGCAGTCTCAAAGCATCCCCCTATGCATGGTGTGGCCTCCAGGAACTCATTTGCAAGGTCCTTACCTGGCCACATTTAATTCCCTCTCAAATAACATTTCTGCACTGCTGCCTATAATGAAACAAGTTGACTTGTATACGAATGGCCTGTTATTCCCCCCCACCCCAACCTCTGCCAACTTATCTCTCCTTGGCTTGAGAGTTCCTTGGACCATGGAACATCCTTAAGTGTTTGGAAAGTGCTTTATACATACTGGGCACAATCACAAATAATATTCATGTTAGATCAACATTTAACATGTTTACTATATACCTACTGACTAGCTGATGCAGATGAAAGAGAACGGAAAGGTCCCCTAAGGAGAGTACCCTGGGAAGGAGTCAAAAAACACGTTCCAGGTAACAGAAGGGATGGAATTATGCTGGGCTTCCACCAAGGTACTGCCTCTGCATCTGCTGGTGACCTTCCATTCAAGGCCCAGGAACGTATGCTCTACCGAGAGCTGTACACTGTGCGTGGGAGTGAATTTTGCACTGCCACCACCCATGCTTTACCTGCACTGCAGATAAAGGGAGGTCTTTGGTCACTAGATATCACGCTAGCACATGTACTCTCAGAGAAAAAACTTGCTGATGTGCCCTATGCCACCCAGCCCACTAAATATTAAAAGCATCTCCCCCTTCCTTTTGTCCCAGGCTTTAGATTGCAAAGAAGCAGTTCGGAAACTTCCTGAAGTACCTTTTTCCTTAGGTAAGAGTTGGATGTTTTGAGGAGTTTCTCCACTTCTCCTGCCAGGTCTCTGCACATCTCAGAGGAGCCCATGCAGCCGAGGGTGCAGAGTGCCAGGCCCTGCACGTACTGAGTGCTGTGATTAAGGTCACTGCAAAAGAGACCAAGAACAAGCCCGTCAGCACATGCACAGGGAACTCTCCAGTACAGGACACAGGTGCACATCAGAAGCGAGTCAGAATGCAGGTATGCTGTGAAGCCAAGACGTTAGTTATGTATGTTCCTGGGCAGTTGAGTAAGAATGGGATGCTTCAGACACACGTGGCATAGTCGCCCACCACCAGACTCACCTCTGGAGACTTCAGGTATGGCTACCGTCACAAGTGAAATGGGCTGAGTGACAGTAACACCAGTGCCTGAAGCCCAGCCCAGGAGAAACAGACATGCAGAGCTCCACCCCCACTTCACACCTGTATCCAAGCAACAGTTGACCAGACTAGCACATGAAAGCATAGGGCTCAAAAGCCATCAGAAGAGTGGGGGAAATGCTACTGTTGCAGACACCACACTCTGTGCTGCCCCAGGCAGAGAGGCAGGCCCTGACCCCATTCCAGCTTCTGCAGAAACACACTAACCAGCCATAACAAAACAACTTTGCAGCAAAGGATCCCAGCCTTTGGATCCCTGACAAACAACAGGGAACTGTCTAAGGCCATTACACTCACTTCACATAGCAGGGGATAGTGTGAACAGCTAGCCAATCCTGGGCATTACAAGGGAAAAGGGAATTTCAGATGTGTAGAGCTTCCCAGCTGATTCTCCTCGACCCCCAGACTCTTCCTCCAGTAAGAGGAAACAGGGCATGTGCCTCTCATCCCAGGCCCCTCTCCCCCTGTCCAGGTGAGTGAGAAGAATTCCTGCTCAGAGGAGATGCGGGTGGGGAAGGGGAAAGACATGCTGTCAGAACTGGGTCATGGGCAGCCTGTGGGTATGGACTGAGTTGGTCAGTATTGGGGCCGAAGGTCAGAGATCAATCCGGGACTAGGTCAGAACTAAAGTCAGAGGCCATTACCAAATTGAGAGTGTGAGGTGAGAATCGGGGTCAGGCCAGGTCAGAGTATTTCACTGGGGTCAGCAATGGTCTGAAGCTAAAACAGGATCAGGGTTGGGATGCGAGCCTAGATCAAAAGCCAGGAGCCTGTGATCACGCGAGCTGCAGCAAGGAGCGATGACCAGGGTCTGAGGCAGAAGTATGCTGGAGGTCTGCGTTGCTCAGACAACTCTCAGAAATGGCTTCCTGATATATATGGGGAATGCCAGCCTAACAGGGAATCATGGAGGGCTGTCACTCATGCCCCATAGGGTGGGACTTCCTATAGGATTTAGCCTCTCACTTCCTTTTCGTGGCAACTGTGAATGGGCCCTGTGGTTTCTTACATCATTCCTCCCTCTTCAGGGCCCTTCTTTTCAGGGTGTAACTGGACCAGGCTTCTCTGGATGAACCTCATGAAATTCTCTTACCAGGTTGGAGGCATGGACATGGGAGGCAGGTTGCCAAGTGCGCTCTTCAAGTCCATATGCTTCCCAGTCTACAAGGTAGTACGGGTGTCCCCACGTGCATATGGAATTACAGGTGGCATGCACCTCATACTCTTTGTGGTCTTGGACTTCGACCAGTAGAAATGGAGGAGTGGTTTGGCCAGGGAAGGGGTTATCACTGTAGGGTTTTAGGAGGGACACATGGACCACACATGGGATGTACCTTGAGGGATCAGGGAAGCTGTAATCTGAAGGTGACTGAGTTGACTTGCTGGCAGATCCAGAAGGTCCCAGGAACTGGTAGTCTCACTCGCAAGAAGGTCTATTGTTCAGAAGATGCTTCAAAGTGAGACAGACTTTCTAGCCAACACAGTGGTTCCCAGGTGAGGGGTCCTCCTTCAAGGCGAACCAAATAAAGGAGGTCAGATCTTAGTGAATAGCTGAGGAAATTAGTGTGTTTGAGGAGATATGGTGGCACGCGGTAGGTTCCTTGCCCTCCTCATGGTAGTACTGTCCTTTTCATGAGACAGCATCAGCCTTTCCATTTTGGGACCTAAGTTGGTAGATGATGGTGAATTTTAACAGAAAAAACAGGGCCCACCTTAGCTGCCTTCGGTTTAAAACTTGGGGTTTGCAGAGATACTCAAGCTTCTTATGGTTTGAAGACCTAAAAAAGGGTAGCAAGCCCCTCGAGGTGGTGGTGGCACTATTCCTCGAACACAGGTTTAGCTGCAAGCAGCTCCTTGTCTAGCATTCCGTCATTTATTTTCACTGGGGTGAGCTTGCAAGAGATGACTAAAAATGTGCAGTGATACAAGACTTGCTGGGCTCGGAGCTTTTGAGAGAGTACTTCCCCATGGACCACGTTGGACACATTGACCTCCACAATGAACAGGCAGGTTGGATCGTGGTGCACCAGGATGGGAGCCATGGTGAAGGAGGACTTCAGATGGATGATGTCATGCTGGGCAAAGGCATTCTGGGCTTCGGATGACCAAGTGAAACAGACGGTCTTACGTAGGAGTGAAGTCAGGGGAACCACTTTGAGTGAGAAGTCGGAGATAACCAATCAATAAAAACTGGCAAAGCACAGGAACTGTTATAATTGACAGGGCTTCTAGGGAGCTACTAAGTCGTGAATTGATGTTATCTTTTGGGAATCCATCTGAATGCCCCCTGGGGAGATGATATAGCCCACAACTTCGAGGGAAGGCTAGTCAAAGAGGCATTTTTTCAGTTTGGCATATAGTCCATGCTTCTGCAGCCTTTCTAGAGCAGATCCAACATAATGACACTGTTGTTCTTGGCTCTCTGAGAGCATGAGGATATCATTGAGCTAAATGACATTTATCCAATATGACCTGGAACACGTCATTCACAAAGTGTTGGAAAATTGCAGGGGCACTGGTCATGCCAAACAGCATTACTGAATATGCAAAGTGTCTGTACTGGGCATGAAAGGTGGTTTTCCACTCATTGGTGGCTCTTATATGCTCTAAATGGTAAGCTCCCAAAAGGTCTAGCTTTGTGAAGATCCTGGCTCTTCGCACACAATTTAGCAATCCTAGAATAAGAAGCAGAGGATACTGGTTGTGGATTGTGACCTGATTTAGGGCTCAACAGTCCATGCAAAGACACAATGATCCATCCTCCTTCTGTATAAAAAGTACTAGGGCCCCTGCTGGACAGGTAGATTGACAGATGAAACCCTTTTCAAGATTTTCTTGGATATAGTGGTGCACTGCTGCCAGTTCTGGTCCAGACATGGTATGTATCAATCCATATGGGGTCTTCAATCTATGGTCTATGCAAAGCTGTGCAAATCATAGTCTTGGTGTGGGGGCAGGATGTTCATGACTTTTTTTCTCAAAAACATCAGTGTGTTCCTGGTATTTCTTTGAGAGACAGGGTTTTGGGCTCAAGGCAATTTCTTTCTGGCTGGCCCAGGTTACCCCTAGAGTGGTAACATCCCTTCCTGAGGTTCAGAGATTGGCTCACAGGGGGGTTGCAGGCAAACTTCTTGGCAATAATAGGAAGAAATGTTGATGCTCTTCCCCCTCCTGGAGATATGCAGGTCATGCTCCTGCAACCACAGTATACCGAGTATTATTGGGAAGTTCAGGGATGTAGCGGGAAAAGCAGTGACACCGGACTCCAGAGAGATTACTGATGAACACAGGAAACTGAGTAGCAGCTACCGTCTCCTCAGCCGCCCCGGAACCTGCGTGGCACATATAAAAGCTGAGTGTTCTTCGGGAAGGACTTTTGACTTTCCCGCCAGGTGGCTCGGGGTCTCGGGAGGGGAGGCGCAGCGCGCTTCCCATTCTCCAGCAGCAACTCAGGCTGGCACGGGGTTCCTCCAGCCACGGGAGGGTGGCATGTTTGGGGCTCCTGCTGCGGGACCGGGGGGCGGGATTGGAGCATCAGGCAGAAGGGGTACGGCCAGGGGGCTAGCCTCCCCAAAGCTGTCCATCCATGGGGCTGATGGACAACTTCACTGTAGTTTCTCTCAAGCCTGGCACAGATTCTTGGAGGAGGTGAGGGGAGATACAGGCTGTAGTGATAGCATGGGAACTCTTTCACCCCACCTGTCTCCCACAGAACAAGATAAATGTTTTTGCCATAGCTTCCTCCACAGCCAAAACTGCCTCAGGTTCTTGATGGGAGCAAAGATGCTCCTGTCTCCCAAACGCCAGCCCACAGGAACCTTAAGTGGATACTAATATTTGAATCTGCAGCACCTCCTTGCCTTCAGAAAGTCTCAGTTGTTACTGTCTCATCCCTTCTCCTCACCTAGGAAACTACCTGAACAATATGCAGAGCTACTACTTGGAGAAAAGAGAGAACAGCACAGGGTAGTCTAGGCCCTAAACACCCGAAAAGTACCCGGTTTTACTGCAGGATAGTCATGCACCCAGCTGGGCCTGCTTAAAGACCAAGTTTAAAGAAAGAAAAGGTGAGCCTCTGCAGTTTACAGACTCCCCGGTGGATTGGAGATGCCCTGAAAACATGTAAGTAGCACATGGAATAGCAAGAGAAGAGGACAGCAGAATTATGAGAACCTGTTTTACAGAGTAATAGGGATTCGAGAACTAAAATCCCTTAATCTGGAACACGAAGTAGTCAATAAATAATCCTTTCCCAGTGCAGCAGGCTACAACAATCTTTCTCATCTGTCAGTTAAAGGACTTTTCCACACAACACAACACGACCCTCCCCACCACCGCCCAGAAACTCTTTGCAAACTGGATATCACCAATGTGATCACCTATGTCACTGGATAATCCTAGATAACTATATGGAATACAAGTTAACACTTGTAATGATAGGTCTGCCTGCTATTGATCAATAATGGCACATTTAGGGAGGGTGTTTAGTTGTCACTTACTTTTAAATTACTGTGTTTTTACAGTGTTTTGAAAACAGCAATGCCTCTTGGAGGCCTGGCAGATACAACAGTTTAAAAACCAAGTCAGAGTCAGATCTCAGACGTGTCTGGGACTCAAATGGCAGAGACCACGAAGGAAATAAAATTCCCTGCTCTGTTTTTCTCTCAGCTGGCCCTGTAATTGTGGAAAGATGGGATGCTACTACATCCCCTCAGATTCCCCCAAAAATCTACTAGATGACATTATCTTGGCTAGAGGAAACACTGTGAATAACAGTCAAATGCCCAGGACAAGAAAAAGATTTTGCTGCACCCTGGAAAAATGCCAACATGAAAACAAATTAAGAAAACAGTCTCTGAACATCAGTAGATCTGAAGTGCAGGGATCCAGTTATGGGAAAGAATAATGGCAAAAGGAGTTTGATGAAGGTCTCTGCATTACAGAGGTGTCTGGTAGTGACTTTATAATTAAGGTTGTGTTCCAAAATGGGGTTAAAATAGGGCATAAATTCCTGTTGTTCTCAGAGAGTAGTTGGTTTATCAGCAAGATATTTCACAAAGTTTCCATGCCCTTTGGATTTTCTGTGTAGTTTGATTTCTCTGAACACATTTATAATGGGAAGCCTCTGAATTTGAGCTCTTTCTGGTTTTTCCACCTTGGCAGTGACCTTTCATAGATGGACCATCAATCTTAAAAATATGTTTATTCATTCAAAACGTGAGAAGTGGCTGCTGACTTGATCTCCTGCAACAGATAAAGCTGTTTTAAACTATTTATTTAGATTGACATGAATTTTTAAGCAGCTATTCATGCTGCCACTGAAAGTTTATGCATTATGCACACACACACACACCCCTCTCATTGGAGGAGCTGTGGGGGTGGTACAGAAACCTGACAGATGGGTGCCAGAAGCACACAAATCTCTGCATAAAATATTCTCTATTAGCAACTGTACTTTTGCCCCCTTCATGTTCACTCCCTACCACCCGCTCCACACTCATCCAACCCATTCCCCCAGGTAAGTATAAAAACCTAAACACACTGAAGTGAAGCAGTTAGTGTTGCTGCACACAAAGTATTCCTGACACACCCACAAAAGCAAGAAAATGAAAAGTTAAACTACTTACTACCACATACCCTGCTCTTCATCTGCATTACCACAACTCCTTACCATTACCACAGACCATGTTGCTGCAACCTTAACTCTGCTCCCATCTTAACCACCTGTCTGCACACCTATCTTCACCAAACTCCCAACACAACAAACTACTACACCAAACACCCATAAAAAGTGGGGGAAACAATCCGGTAAAGGAAGAAGATGTGCAGAAAAAGCAAAAAGAAGGCAGAGTTAAGTTTTTGGCATGTGGTGTCCAGTAGCTGTGGGAATGATAAGGTTGAGGATGGGATACAGAGTATGTGCTGATACGTGACTTAACTGCTCATTTCCTTGTTTTTACAAATTTGTCAGGTATGTGCTATGGGCAACTCCTCCTCAACTGCTTCACAAAGATTTGTATATTATTTTTAACTTTTGTACCACAGCAGCACCTGGGGTCTCCAACCAAGACCTGGCCTCACTATAAACCCTACATAACACTGAAAGACAGTTGACACATTGAGTAATTTATAGTCTAGATTAAAGCTTGATTTCAGAGTGAAATCCTTGCAGCTCTTAAACACAAAAAAGAAGCTTACAAGAAGTGGAAGATTGGACAAATGACCAGGGGTGAGTATAAAAATATTGCTCAGGCTTGCAGGAGTGAAATCAGGAAGGCCAAATCACACCTGGAGTTGCAGCTAGCAAGAGATGTTAAGAGTAACGAGAAGGGTTTCTTCAGGTATGTTAGCAACAAGAAGAAAGTCAAGGAAAGTGTGGGCCCCTTACTGAATGAGGGAGGCAACCTAGTGACAGAGGATGTGGAAAAAGCTAATGCACTCAATGCTTTTTTTGCCTCTGTCTTCACGAACAAGGTCAGCTCTCAGACTACTGCACTGGGCAGCACAGCATGGGGAGGAGGTGACCAGCCCTCTGTGGAGAGAGAAGTGGTTCGGGACTATTTAGAAAAGCTGGATGTGCACAAGTCCATGGGGCCGGATGCATTGCATCCGAGAGTGCTAAAGGAGTTGGCGGATGCGATTGCAGAGCCATTGGCCATTATCTTTGAAAACTCATGGCGATCGGGGGAAGTCCCAGACGACTAGAAAAAGGCTAATGTAGTGCCCATCTTTAAAAAAGGAAAGAAGAAGGATCCTTGGAACTACAGGCCAGTCAGCCTCACCTCGGTCCCTGGAAAAATCATGGAGCAGGTCCTCAAGGAATCAATTCTGAAGCACTTAGAGGAGAGGAAAGTGATCAGGAACAGTCAGCATGGATTCACCAAGGGCAAGTCATGCCTGACTAATCTAATTGCCTTCTATGATGAGATAACTGGCTCTGTGGATGAAGGGAAAGCAGTGGACATGTTGTTCCTTGATTTTAGCAACGGTCTCCCACAGTATTCTTGCCAGCAAGTTAAAGAAGTATGGACTGGATGAATGGACTATAAGGTGGATAGAAAGTTGGCTAGATTGTCGGGCTCAATGGGTAGTGATCAATGGCTCCATGTCTAGTTGGCAGCCAGTATCAAGTGGAGTGCCCCAGGGGTCGGTCCTGGGGCCGGTTTTGTTCAATATCTTCATAAATGATCTGGAGGATGGTGTGGATTGCACCCTCAGCAAGTTTGCAGACAACACTAAACTGGGAGGAGAGGTAGATACGCTGGAGGGTAGGGATAGGATACAGAGGGACCTAGACAAATTGGAGGATTGGGTCAAAAGAAATCTGATGAGGTTCAACAAGGACAAGTGCAGAGTCCTGCACTTAGGACGGAAGAATCCCATGCTCCGCTACAGACTAGGGACCGAATGGCTCGGCAGCAGTTCTGCAGAAAAGGACCTAGGGGTGACAGTGGATGAGAAGCTGGATATGAGTCAACAGTGTGCCCTTGTTGCCAAGAAGGCCAATGGCATTTTGGGATGTATAAGTAGGGGCATTGCCAGCAGATAGAGGGACGTGATCGTTCCCCTCTATTCGACATTGGTGAGGCCTCATCTGGAGTACTGTGTCCAGTTTTGGGCCCCACACCACAAGAAGGATGTGGAAAAATTGGAAAACTTCCAGCAGAGGGCAACAAAAATGATTAGGGGACTGGAACACATAACTTATGAGGAGAGGCTGAGGGAACTGGGGATGTTTAGTCTTCAGAAGAGAAGAATGAGGGGGGATTTGATAGCTGCTTTCAACTACCTGAAGGGGGTTCCAAAGAGGATAGCTCTAGACGGTTCTCAGTGGTAGCAGATGACAGAACAAGGAGTAATGGTCTCAAGTTGCAGTGGGGGAGATTTAGGTTGGATATTAGGAAAAACTTTTTCACTAGGAGGGTGGTGAAACACTGGAATGCGTTACCTAGGGAGGTGATGGAATCTCCTTCCCTAGAAGTTTTTAAGGTCAGGCTTGACAAAGCCCTGGCTGGGATGATTTAGTTGGGGATTGGTCCTGCTTTGAGCAAGGGGTTGGACTAGATGACCTCCTAAGGTCCCTTCCAACCCTGATAGTCTATGATTCTATGAAAGCAGTGGGGTAGCAGAAAGAGGAAGGTGAGGAGACAAAGATAATAGAAAGATGCCAGGTTATGTAAACCAGCTATATGCACAATTCCCAACTCAACTCCCAGTACCTGTTCCCCTAAAATTAGACTTGTTTGGGGATATAACAATCAGCCCCCTAATTTAAGTGGAAGGGAGCTAGCTGGAGGCAAGGCATTTTCAGTGAAGGGTCTTCAGTTCAAACTCCTTTGCTCTCCCCACCACTTGGTCCAACACAGATATTCATATCTGAATTCAGAACAAGATGTAGGAAATCAATGTTCTCCTGTTGATGGGATCCCCTTTTGGGGGACAGGCAGTGGCAGCAGTGAAGCCAGTCAGTGGGAACTGGGAGACTGAGATTTAATTTTTTATTTAGATTTCTCAGATACTCTAGGCACAATCAATATGTACAGAACCAAGTGAGAATCTGAGAAATCTAAATAAAAAAATAAATCTTAATCTCCCAGCTCCACTGACATGTTTCCCCCCTTCCCCACCCCCAGAATAGGAGGCCTCATCAAAAAGAAAACACTGATTTTCTACATCTTGCTCTCCACTCAAACCTACTCACCTTCAATAAAATCGTTATGGAAACCTCAGAATTTTCTGGTAATGTTCACAGCTCAAGGAGATTCCAAACCAGCTGAACACCACATCCCAGAAAGGTTCTGCCCTTCCCCTGCAGCCAACCAGTGCCCCATCACAACACCACACTCAACCTGGCCAAACTCTCAGAACAGAGTAGAGCTAGCTTCACACCCTAGAGTCACACAACTTATAAGAGCCCACCTATATTTATAAATACAATTGAGTCAGGGGACCAGTACAAGATGGCTGCAGCACTGTTCAGGGTTTTAGCCTAAGATCCAGTCTACACTACGTATTGCAGCTGTGTTATAACCAGATCCTCTGAATTCAGTCATATGTATGGTGTGGATGAGCCCTAAGTGATTTTATGCTACCCTTAATTATTCAATCAGGGCTTGCTCTTCTGCAAGGTGAGAAGGTAACTGCCCCCTCAGTGTCTCTAGAAGCTGTTCCACCAGCTACAGGAAGCCCATTATAACCATATTAGTTTCCTTTTCTTTTCAGGGAAGTTTTAATGGCCAGGATGTTCCATTCTCTCAGCCACCAATTACACAGCATCACCAAGTGAATGCCCAAGACATGGAAGTTCCACGCATTAAATGGCTCTCTGCTATACGCACCAAGTTTCAAAAACTTTTTAGGGCCATAGCAGTCTGGAGCTTAGCAGCAATCCAACACACAAGGTGACTAAAAAATGGCCTGGGCAGTACCAGTGGCATTAGGGATTTCTAGACTGAAAAGTTCCCCCTTTTCAAATTAAATGCCAGTTGAGAATTGAGGCATCAAAAAAGTTATTGTCAGGAGCCTAACTGTGGTTCTGAAATCCCTACACATATTTGTGAATGGGGAAGGAGAGAGTAGTCTTACTTCTTGATGCAGTTGGTCATGAGAAGGTGGACATCCTGTCTCTCATCCAGTAGCAGCATGGCACCGAGGTACCCAATGCGCTTGTCTGTGAATTTCTGAGACGCAATAAGTTTGAGGCACTCCAACTGCAAAAAAAAAAACCATAGATAAATCAGTATAAATCATATTTCTGTGCTGGGAGCAATAATAGTTTGCACTTGTATAGTATCTTCCATCCAAGTGCTTCGCAAAGTTAGTATTATCTCCATTTTAAAGATGAGGGAGAAAAGCAACCCGTGACCTGCCCAAAGTCTCAGCAAGTCAGAAGAGGAGCTACCAGACCATGCTGCCTCTCATGGCTATGAAACTCTCTCAAAGTGTACAGGAGATCCAGGGGAATGAACTAAAACAGGGTGACACAGAAGTCATCAATAAGTGAAAGACATCATCCATCATCATTCAAGGCATACTATAGGTCTGCACAAATTAGAAACCCTTTCCAATACCAGTCTAATAGAGAAAACCCATCATGGATACAGACAGAACAGAAACTGGCAAACCCAATCTCATTATATAATTGTATGCTGGATTCATACCCCAAAATTCCAGCACCCATGAAATATTACCTATTAATTAAAAATACACTTATTAATTGAGCATATGTAAGGCACTTGACCAAACAAAAAGAGCAGACCTTGGTAATATTGAAAATAAAAAACAGTGCCTTCAAACAGAGGTTGAATAAGGAAGTTTTTAAATGTTGGGGCAAATGTCACTCTGATAAGTGGAAGGATTTCATTAGGATGGACAACCCCTAAAACAAACAGATGTAACTGATATATTAAAAAAAGAAAATAAAGCATAATATGAGTTTATACAGATTGCTTAACTTTATTTACAACTTCCATGGAAGAAAAGAACTAAAGCTATCAGTATCAGAAAATTGTATATACATGGTTGAAGTTTCAGCAATCAAGATTACTGTTGGAATGTATAATCTCATGACTGTGTTTTTAAAGAACAAACTGCATAAAGCTGTTATGGAATATAGACTGTAAATATGAAACAATAGCAAAAGAATGGAATAAAATAATAGAAAAGGTTGCTGAGGTAATATCTTTTATTGGACCAACTTCTGTTGAAAGAGAGACGCTTTCAAGCTACAGAAGTCCAGAACTGAAGAGCTGTATGCAGCTTGAAAGCTTATCTCTTTCACCAACCAGAAGCTGGTCCAATAAAAGATATATCTCACCCACCTTGTCTCTCTAATATCCTGGGACCAACACAGCTACACCACCATTGCAAATGTAATCAGATAATAAGTACTGGCTCTAACACTAATCAATGAGTGCAAGTTCAGTACTATACAACATACTATAAGGTATGTTTCTCCATCTCCATAACACAAAATATATACAAAAACAACAAGGAGTCCGGTGGCACCTTAAAGACCAACAGATTTGAGCACAAGCTTTCGTGGGTAAAAACCTCACTTCTTCAGATACAGCTGAAGAAGTGAGGAAGAAGTGAGGTTTTTACCCACGAAAGCTTATGCTCAAATAAATCTGTTAGTCTTGAAGGTGCCACCGGACTCCTTGTTGTTTTTGTGGATACAGACTAACACAGCTACCCCCTGATACCTGACAAAATATACATTACCCCAGATATCTATACAAAATGCAAAATAGCCAGGTCGGGAACTCTGGATAGTAAAAAAAAAAAAATTGAAAACCATCCTGAAAGACGACAAAATATTAGAGATAGAACTCAAACAGGACTTCAAGACCCGTATTGAGAAACTGCATGTTAAAAAGACTCAAACTGGGAATAAAGAAGCTAGTTCTGCTCTTGCTCTTTATACCAAAAAAGGCAAACAAATTTGTGGACCCAGACGATTCCTATTATAGCTCACTGGAAAAAACTATTAATACAATATCTCGTAGTGGAAGACAAACGTTATGAAAACAGTGCAAGAGAAATTTTTTAAAAATGGATAACAGTAAAAGTATACATTGCACACAAAAACAATATAATAGAAATACTGAAATCATGGAAATGCTTTGATATAGACATGGTAATCCTATAGTTGTAGGATAGTCCAGAGGGAAATACACAGAGGACGCCTGAATTACATAACCACTACTCCTTTCTTTCTTCTGCTGACGCTGTGCGCTCCCACCCCACTGGGGAAACATTTAGCTTCCCACAATGAAAATTAATATAAATGGTTAAATATATATATTTATCATATTAAGGCTATGCTTAAATAATTTTTTTGGAGGGGGAAAGAAAAATGGTAATGATATATGGCCAATATACAACACGTTGATGAATATTGTTAATTCTGTAATAAGACATTGTAACGGGGTGCATGGCATGCCCTTGTGTACCCAGCCCCTTGGCCCTGCTCCTCATAGAATCAGGGACACTCCAAACTGGTGCAACACCCAAGCTCTTTATTTGTGTCCATTTCCCACCACCAGTGTCCCGCTATATACAAGCTATTTACAGTGGCTTGGCCTAACACAAGCCTGGTCAGCAACAGAGTAGCAGGCTCCTACCTCTCCCTGAGCCTCCTGTCCCTCCTGGTCTCTGCCCCACCTTTCACTCTCTTCCTCCAAGCCTTATAGCCCCTACCTAATGAGGCTGGCAGGTGCAGTCAGTAATTATGCAAACCTCAGATATTTACCCAGCCCCTATCCATTCCCCCTGTTGGGGCTAGAGTGGCAGGAGTTGATTGAGGCTTTGCCAGCAGCACTCTGCCACAGACATGTGCCTATACAAAACAAGACAATATAACTAATGTCTTCCTGTAAATAACCGTAAATATTAAAAAAAATTCCTCCTAAAAAAACATATCCATCACCATAACAGGTTTCAGAGTAACAGCCGTGATAGTCTGTATTCGCAAAAAGAAAAGGAGTACTTTGGGCACCTTAGAGACTAACCAATGTGATCACTTTACATAAGCTATTACCAGCAGGATAGTGGAGTTGGGGGAGAGAAAACCTTTTGTAGTGATAATCACCCATTTTTTCATGGTTTGTGTGTATAAAAACGACTTCTGTACTTTCCACAGTATGTATCCGATGAAGTGAGCTGTAGCTCACGAAAGCGTATGCTCAAATAAATTGGTTAGTCTCTAAGCTGCCACAAGTACTCCTTCTCTATTATATAAACTAACTGGGAATTGAGAAGTTCATAAAATGGAACATCGCGAAGTTACAATAGGTACAGTGCACTGCACTGCTTTCTCCTTGTTCTTCAAAAGCACTGGACAGTGACAGCCATTGCAATGTGAAGGGATGTTGATTTGCTCTTCATCAGTATCACTCCTTAGGTGACTTTCTCCCACCCCAAGTCGAGAAAAATGGCCTGTATAAATGGTGCTCAAAAGATCACTGTTTGTAAAACGGAGGTTCTAGTGAAATTAAAATAATGTAAACTATTTAAAATCACAACCCAATCAAGATGTGTAGCCTTAACGTGGCAATTTGGGTGATGTGCTCCACCTCTGAGGTACCCTAGAGCAGTATTTCTCAACCTTTTTGATACTAGGCAGCAAGCTGGTGCCTTTCTAAACTGTGACAGGGAGATCTCAGGGACTGGCACCAGTCCATGGACCAGTCACTGAGAAACACTGCCCTAGAGAACATTTAAGCATATACTAATCCATATTCTAAAACAGGCTAAATTAGAGATTAACTTAGAATCATAGACTTTAAGGTCAGAAGGGATTATTATGATCGTCTAGTCTGACCTCCTGCACAATGCAGGCCACAGAATCTCACCCAACAACTCCTGTAACAAACCCCTAACTTATGTCTGAGCTATTGAAGTCCTCAAATCGTGGTTTAAAGACTTCAAGGTGCAGAGAATCCTCCACCAAGTTACCCATGCCCCACGCTGCAGAGGAAGGTGAAAACCCCCCAGGGCCTCTGCCAAACTTGTCTGACAATTTAGAAGAGAGATGGGTAATTCACTGAATACCAAGCTTCCAAAGGAGGTTTGATGGCTGGTACGATTCTACATGACAGCTGCACAGGCCCCATATGTTCCAGCCAACCCACAAGCAGGAACTGGTCTTGTGGTTCCCAGACCAGGTACATAAAAACCTCACAGGAGGACCAGCAGCTCAGGCCTGGTCTACACTACTGAGTTAGGTTGATATAAGGCCGCTTACGTCGACCTATCTGTAAGCATCTACACTAAAACGTAGCTCCCACCGATGTAAGTCACCCACTACATCAACACAATACCACCACCTCCAAGAGAGGCGTAGCACTTCGGTCGATGTAGTAGTGCTTACTTACGTCACCTGTTGTCTGTCAGCTGGATAGCTGGAGCTCCACTGCCCGAGCCCCACAATGCCCCGCACAGTTAGATCAGCAGAAGCACTCCTGATGAGGATGCACACAGCCAACAGAAGCAGCACAGTGTGGATGTGAAACGCCGCTTTAATTACTGTGGTGGCTGTATGTCGACTTAATTTTGTAGTGTAGACATGTCCTTAGTCTGCTCAACGTCACTCCAGGGCTTGGAACTCACTCCTGCCTGACAGTGAAAACAGAGTCCCCAAGCCTTAGCCTGCTCCAGCCCTGCTCCTAGTTCTACTCCAGCCTTGCTCTTATTCCCTCCCTGTACCTAGTCGTGCTCCAGCCCTGCTCTTGCTGCTACCCTGCTCCAGCCTCACTCCAACTCTGCCCTGGACTCCTGATTCCAGCTCCAACCACTAGGCCTGACCATCCCCAGCCCAGTTTCTGAGAATTTGAGCAGATTGACCCCCAGTCAGGCTCAGTGGCCAGGACTGATCTATGTCAGCAGGTACCCCCTACAACTGAAATGAAGTCTCCAGGCAACCCCACCACTGATATGGCAGAACTAGTTCAAGGTCTCCAGAATCAAGGGGCCTAGCTACAACGCAAAAATGCCTTCTTATGTTCGCAGGTCCCAGCAGTCCCAGGCCCCCTTGTGCCATCAGGCACAACAGCCCAAGGTCTAGGCCCAAAGATCCCACTATCGGAGAAATCTGATGGGAACCGTCAGACGTTTCGGGGGTTGCTCAATGTCACTTGCTGTTCCTTTGGGCTCACCAGTGTACCCAAACAACCAGAGCAAGGTAGGAATCATCACCAGCCTACTGACAGGCAAAGCGCTGGATTGGGCAAGGAGACCCGATTCTCAATTACTTTTGATGAATTCGTTTATGTCTTTTCCACTCATGTTTGATGACCCACACTGCGCCCACTCCACCAAAGTTGCCCTGCAGTCACTCAAACAAGGCCCGCATCCTGTTGCAGCCTATGCCACCCACTTCCATCATCTGGTCTTGGACATGGCCTGGAATGAAGCAGCACAGATTTCTCATTTCTCTCTAGGCCTGAACGATGAGATTAAAGACGAACTGGCCCGGGTTGATACCCCCACAGCACTGCTGCCCTACATTAAGATGTGTATCCAAATTGACGACCGTTTGAGTGATGTCAGGAAAGAAGGAAGGTACACACTCGGTCCCTGCCTAGTCTTGTCCCATTCCATACACACACACACACAATTGCTGGACCCGAACCCATGCAGGTAGACCTGACAAGACGGCACCTCTCAGATCAAGAGAAGGAATATCCTCTTCTGAATGATCTCTGCCTGTACTGTGGGGAACAAGGCCACTTTGTCCCCAGGTGTTCCCTCAAATCTGGTCTCAGGGCTGGTCTGGGAAAATGGGCAGGTTCAGCCTCCTTAAAGGGAATGCAACCAGACAGAATGACAGGATTGGGTTCCCCAAACAGGATACATATAGGGGTGCTAACTGCCAAGGACAATGGCCAATCCCACATTCAAGTGCAGCTCCAACTTTGGTTCCTATCTACAACTGAAGTGAGCTGCACCCAGCTTGGCTCTGATAGACTCTGGAGCTTCTGGCAATCTCATGGACACTGGATTTGCTAAAACTAACCACCTACCGACGCAACGGAAGCTTGCCCCCAACTTGGAGGAGACAATTGATGGCGACAGCTTGTTGTCCTCAGATCCTGTCGTCTGTGAGACTGCATCTCTCTGAACTGTAATTCAAGACCACCAGGAAACCATGCAATTTAACCTGATTGGCTCATCCCAGTTCCCAACTATGCTTGGCATTCGCTGGCTCTCCCTTCACAATCGGAGCATTTCCTAGAGAGCATGAGAAGTCTGGTCCCTATATGAGTACCTTGAGGAAAATCTAGCAAAGAATTTTATCCATTATTCTACATCCCCGGCCAGGGTACCAATCCTTTTTTGTTAAAAAAAAAAAAAAAAAAAAAAAAAAAAAAGGCACCCTGCACCTCTGCGTAGACCAGGGGTCTCCAAACTATGGCCCGCAAGCCGGATCCGGCCCGGGGCTTCCATTTGTCCAGCCCTCCAACCAACAGGGGAGAAGCAGCGAACAGCTGAGTAGGCACACGGAGCAGGCGGGGGACGGGCTGCCGACAGCAGCTCACTGAGGTGAGTGCCCCCGGGAGCCAGTGTCCCCCCCCAGAAGGGGAGCCAACTTAGGGGAGAGTTGCTGCTGCTGTTGCCAAGCAGGTACAATCAATTTTGCGGATAGGGAACACTAACTTTGAGCCACAGCTGAATGCAATTCTGTCAGAAACGCATCAGTACCGTACGTCTCACTAATCCTAAAATAATATTTCTTTATTTTTGAACATGTATGTGTATGATAAAAGTGTGAGTTTTTAGAAATAAAATAAAAACGTGAAATGATTTTTAATGTATTGACAAATATTTTGTGTGGTTTCACAGTAGCTGCATCAATTAACTTTTATACCTGACTTAGAATTAATGCAACACTGACACAGAGTAGAGTAGTGTTGTTTTTTTAACAATTCTGCATAAGTTTAATTTCTTTCACAGTCGCTACGGCCCACGAAGCCCCTTCAAAAATCTAATATGGCCCTTGTCTCATAAAGTCCTACCCCTGACGTAGACTATCAAGTGCTGACCAGTATCACCATCAAAAATAAATATCCTTTCCCATTGATCAATGAACCACTGTAAAGTCAGCCTGGCTCAAATTTTCACTAAACTCTATCTACATGGCACTTATAACCTGGTCCACATTCGAAAGGGCGACAAATGGAAAACAGCCTTTCACACCTCGTACTGACATTTTGAGTACCTTGTCAAGCCTTTTGGTCTCTCTAATGTCCCTGCCACATTCCAGCACGTGGCCATTGATATCTTCAGAGATGTTCTGAACCAGTTTATCATAATCTATCTAGACACTCATTTTTTTTAGAGAACCGAACCTTACATAACAAGCATTTCCAGTTACTACTTGAACAGCTCCAAGCAAACTGTCTGTATGGAAAACCTGAGAAAAGTTAATTTGATTACACCTCTGTGGACTTATAGGGTTATACCTAAGGCTGTCAAGCAATTAAAAAAATTAATCTCAATTAATCGTACTGTTAAACAATAACAGAATACCATTTATTTAAATATTTTTGGATGTTTTCTACATTTTCAAATATATTGATTTCAATTACAACACAGAATATAAAGTATACAGAGCTCATTTTATATTTATTTGTTTACAAGTATTTGCACTGTAAAAAAACAAGAAAATTGTATTTTTCACTTTGCCTAAGTACTGTAGTACAATCCCTTTATCATGAAAGCTGAACTTACAAATGTAGAATTATGTACAAAGAACTACATTCAAAAATAAAACAATGTAAAATTTTAGAGCCTGCAAGTCAACTCAGTCCTACTTGTTGTTTAGCCAATCGCTCAGACAAACAAGTTTGTTTACATTTGCAGGAGATAATGCTGCCTGCTTTTTGTTTACAATGTCACCTGAAAGTGAAAACAGGCCTTCTCATGGCACTGTTGTAGCTGATGTCGGAAGATATTTACGTGCCAGATGCGCTGAAGATTCATATGTCCCTTCATGCTTCAACCACTATTCCAGGGAACATGTATCCATGCTGATGACAGGTTCTGCTCGATAACAATCGAAAGCAGAGCGGACCGACGCATGTTCATTTTCATTATCTGAGTCAGATGCCACCAGCAGAAGGTTGATTTTCTTTTTTGGTCGTTTGGGTTCTGTAGTTTCTGCACTGGAGTGTTGCTCTTTTAAGATTTCTGAAAGCATGCTCCACACCTCGTCCCTCTCACATTTTGGAAGGCATTTCAGATTGTTAAACCTTGGGTCGATGGCTGTAGCTATCTTTAGAAATCTCACATTGGTATCTTCTTTGCATTTTGTGAAATCTGCAGTCAAAATGTTCTTAAAACGAACATGTGCTGGGTCATCATTCGAGACTGCTGTAACATGAAATATATGGCAGAATGCGGGTAAAACAGAGCAGGGGATATACAATCTTCCCCAAGGAGTTAAGTCACAAATTTAATTAACACATTTTTTTAACAAGCATCATTAGCATGGAAGCATGTCCTCTGGAATGGTGGCCCATGCATGAAGGGGCATACAAATGTTTAGCATATCTGGCATGTAAATACCTTGCAATGCCGGCCACAAAAGTGCCATGCCAATGCCTGTTCTCACTTTCTGGTGACTTTGTAAATAAGAAGAGGGCAGCATTAGCTCCTGTAAATGTAAACAAACTTGTTTGTCTTAGGGATTAGCTGAACAAGAAGTAGCACTTAGTGGACTCTGTTTTGTTTTTGAGTGCAGTTATGTAACGAAAAACATTTACATTCGTAAGTTGCACTTTCATGACGAAGAGATTGCACTACAGTACATATATGAGGTGAATTGAAAAATACTATTTCTTTTATCATTTTTACAGTGCAAATATTTGTAATAAAAATATACCCTGATTTCAATTACAACAAAGAATACAATATATACGAAAACATAAAAAAACATCAAAAATATTTAATAAATTTCAATTGGTATTCTATTGTTTAATAGTGCGATTAAAACCACAATTAGTCGCGATTAATTTTCTTTCGTTAATCGCATGAGTTAACTGCAATTAATTGACAGCCCTAGTTATATTAACTCTTCTATGTTTCCTCTATGCTGTGCAGTTGGGCGGCCACCCAGGAGTGATTCAAGTGCCACCCGCTTTGCAGCCACATTGCTCCTGCAAAAACAACAAGGAGTACTTGTGGCACCTTAGAGACTAAAATGTATTTGGGCATAAGCTTTCATGGGCTAAAACCCACTTCATCAGATGCATGCAGTGGAAAATACAGTAGGAAGATATATATACATAGTACATGAGAAGATGGGGGTTGACTTACCAATTCTAACCAATTTAATGCCAATTAAAGTGGGCTACTATCAGCAGGAGGAAAAATCACTTTTGTAGTGGTAATCAGGGTGGCCCATTTCAAACAGTTGACAAGAAGGTGTGAGTAAGTGAGGTGTGCTCCTTGCAGCTGCTCCCAAGACCCTCCTGCTGGCTGTGCAGAGTGGAGGGGTGGGGAGGAGGTGCTGATGTCACCCCTTTCCCCTGCCCCTGAAACCTTATCTCTGCAGAGCAGGGGACAGGGGACAAGCGTCAGGACTTGGAGCAGGAAAGAGCCACTGTGATCTGAAAAAAGAAAAGGAGTACTTGTGGCACCTTAGAGACTAACCAATTTATTTGAGCATAAGCTTTCGTGAGCTACAGCTCACTTCATCGGTAGCTCACGAAAGCTTATGCTCAAATAAATTGGTTAGTCTCTAAGGTGCCACAAGTACTCCTTTTCTTTTTGCGAATACAGACTAACACGGCTGTTACTCTGAAACCTGTGATCTGAACGAGCCTTCCGGGTGGTGAGTGAGTGCGTGCCTTAAAGCAACAGCCCATGGTCTCAGACTTCCAGCATTTCTGCGGAGCAGGGGCGGGGGGGGGGGGGGGGACAGGGTTCAGGAGCAGGAGAGCTTTCAGTGAGTGCCTTAAAGAGGCAGTGCACCCCAGCAGCCAGCACACACTGTGTGTGTATGTGTGTGTGTGTGTGTCTCTCTCTCTCACACACACACACAGTCTTTCACACTCACCTCCCAACACATACTTGTGTTGTTGTTGTTACTTCTTGGTACTTCCTGCAATGCACATTTATTCCTTGTAATTTTATTCTTTCAAAGTGTGTTATTTTAGGTTTTTGACTGGTCAATGCATGTCATAATTTTTATTTCTGTCTTACACTAAAATTTAATTCTTTGAGTAGTGAGTTCTAAAATGCCTAACCTCTCCCGGCTAAAATAGTTATCCCTATGGTAACTTTTTAAAAATATATATTATAACTAGGTTTTTTGTTTCTACTGATGGCACACACCCGCACATTACCTCAGTGCACATAACTAAATTTATTCCACACATAGATGGAAAAAAATTAGAAGGAACATTGCATCTCTCCCATCAGAATAAGTCTGGATGCCAAAAAGATCTCTGCAGTTTTGAGTTGGGAAATCCCCAAGAACATCTGCAATGTTCAGTGCTTCTTAGTGCTTGCCAGCTTCCCTAGATGACTCATCCAAGTTATCTCACAATTGGTATTTCCAATGACTCAGCTGCTATGGAAGAACTCTGCTTTCAGCTGGACTCCAGAAGCCCAAATGTGTTTTGATCAGCTGAAGAAAATGTTTACTTCTGCCCCCATCCTAGTACACCTGGATCCATCTAAAGCCTTTGTCATTGAGACAGATGCCTCCAGTTACATGATCGGGACTGTATTGTCTCAGCATCATGGGCCCTTGAAGGACCTCCTCCATTGTTCTTTGTATTCTAGGAAGCTGACGCCCAAGGAACAAAATTATGAAATCTACGATTAGGAGTTATTCGCCATCAAGGCTGCATTTCAGGAGTCATGCCACAACCTAGAAGGTGCACGTTTTCCAGTCCAGGTGTTCACAGACCATAAAAACCTGGAACATTTCCAAAAGCCCACAACCTTCAACCAATGTCAGATATGTTGATCCCTCTTCTTCTCTAGATTTAACTTCACCCTGGCCAACCAGCCCAGTTCCCAAAAATGGCAAACCTGATGCATTATCCCACAAAGGCAAGTACCTAGATAAGGGAGATAACCCTTCTGAACCTGCCACTGTATTGAAGCCCTGCCATTTTATAAATATGCAGGACATACCAATCTTTTGGCTCTTGTGAAGTCCACACTGCCCAATGATCCGCTTGCAGTGACATGGATGTCAGTCAATTCTGATCCAAACTTCTTGGTCAAAAACGAGGAACTCTGGTTGAAGGATTGCCTTTTTGTCCCCAACAGACTACCCCATCTAGCTGTACTCCAGCTAGGCCACAATTCCCCTCTGGCAAGTCTCTTTGGGTACTGGAAGACAGCAAAGCTGATCTGCTACTTTTGGTGGTCAAAACTATTTTCCTCCATCAAACCTTACACAGCTTCCTGGAAGGTGTGTGGCCAGATGAAGATCCCCCATGCCAAACCTCCTGATCCTGCTTCCAACCCCATCCCAACCCTGGGCCTCTATCTTGATGGACTTTATCACCGACATCCCCACTTCTCAGGCCTGCCCAGCTATACTGATAGCCACTGACCTCCTCACCAAAAGGGTGCACTTTGTGCCTTGTCAAAAGATCCCCACTGCTAAAGCGACGCTCACTTATTTTTTACCACATCTTCAAGTTCCATGGGTTACCAACTGACATTACATACAATCACTGGCCACAGTTTATCTCCCACTTTTGAAGAGAATTGTTCAAACACCTGGAAATTACCCCATGCATTTACTCTGCCTACTACCCCAAGACAAATGGACAAACAGAACAGGTAAACCAAATTCTAGAACAATATCTTTGCTGCTTCATTAGCTACCATTAAAATGGCCGGTTCCAGTTCCTGATGTTCACCAAGTTCACTTACAATAATTCTGATCACAAATCAACCCGCCAAAACCCGTTCTATTCCAATTATGGAATCTGCTCCCTATTTCATCCATCTGTACCACTAGCCTTCCATGTCCCTGCAGCCTCCAATTTGGTTCAACACCTCCACTGCATTCAAGAAGCATTAAAATCACACTTAAACTTGGCTAAAGAGAACTATGAAAATATGCCGACTTTCATTGATGGGACTACTCCCATGGCAGTTGAAGACAGAGTATGGCTCTCAACTCAGCAGTTGGACATCTTCCGACCCTCAAGGAAACTAGAGCACTGTTATTTTGGCCCATTCCAGATCATTCAATAGATTAACTCAGAGGCCTTCAAGCTGCAACTACCCCATACCATGAAGATGCATCCAATATTCCATGTTTCCTTGTTAAAGAAATATTTGGACAACTCCTTTCCTAGTTGGACAAAAGCATGTCCATGCCCCATCTTGGTTTGGGTGTAGGAAGAATATGTGGTAAGACAGACCTTGGACTCTGAGCTCCTCAGAAGAACAACTGATGTACCTCATGGACTGGGAAGGTTATAGACCAGCTGACTGTTCAGGTACCAGCTAGTAACATATATACACCCATCCTCCTTTGTGAATTCCATCAATTGCACCCCAGCACGCCGGGTCAAAAGACATTGGGGAAGTGCGTCAAGGAGGGGTTAATGTAGGGTGACGAGTCACTCCCATGCTAGGCTCCAGCCAATTCACAAGTCAGGAACTGGTCTTGTGACTCCCAGACTATGTACATAAACCTCACAGGAGGAACAGCAGTTCAGTCTGCTCAGCATCACTTCAAGGCTTGGAACTTGCTGCTGCCTAAGAATAGTATCAGGCTCCTCAAGCCTTAGCCTGCTCCAGCCTTGCCCTTGCTCCAGCCCTGCTCCAGCCTTGCTTCAACTCCACCCTGGACTCCAGATTCCAGCTCCAAACACTAGGCCTGACTGTTCCAGCTCCGACCACTAGGCCTGGCAATCCCCATCACAGTTTCTGACCATTGAAACATGGATGTGTGGAAGACAATAAATATGATGACATACTCTTGAACAGGGGACCGTGGAATTTACAATGATTTAGAAGGAAACGTTTGAGGGCAGAAATTAGCTCAATTTGCATCACTGAGATGGAGCTGATGGAAAATCCACGATGAGAAAACAGTCCAGAGATGCAAGACTGAACAGAGAGGAGAGAACTGGGAGCCTCTACCAAAAGTGAACAAAAGTAACTGAACATGTGAGTTTGGACGAGGCCATCCAAAAATAAGATGCAGGGCACTGGATCTCCAGTTCTCTCATTCTGCTGATCCTTTGCAAAAGAACGATCCCTCCATGGACTCTTCTCTCCCAACTTCCCAATCTGCAAAGTTCTCAAAATGCTTTCTTGTGCAACCCTTCAGGAAAAATGCTGCAGAGTTCCAAGAGACATGAATCAGTTTGAGAACGAACAATAAGAATATAAGAGTGGCCCTACTGGGTGAGACCAAAGGTCCATCCAGCCCAATATCCTGTCCTCTGACAGTGGCCAGTGCCAGGTGCCCCAGAGAGAATGAACACAACAGGTCATCATCAAGTGATCCATCCCCTGTCGCTCATTCCCAGCTTCTGGAAAACAGAGGCTAGGGACACCATTCCTGACCATCCTGGCTAATAGCCATTGATGGACTTATCCTCCATTAATTTATCTAATTCTTTTTTGAACCCTGTTATGGTCTTGGCCTTCACAACATCCTCTGGGCAAGGAATTCCACAGGTTGACTATGTGTTGTGTGAAGAAATACTTCCTTTTATTTGTTTTGAATGTGCTGCCTATTAATTTCATTTGGTGACCCCTAGTTCTTGTGTTATGAGTAGTAGTAAATGACACTTCCTTATCTACTTTCTCTACACCAGTCATGATTTTATAGACATCAATCATATCTCCCCTTAGCCATCTCTTTTTCAAGCTGAAAAGTCCCAGTCTTATTAATTTCTCCTCATATGGCAGAGCTCCATACCCCTAATAATTTTTGTTGCCTTTTTCTGAACCTTTTCCAATTCCAGTATATCTTTTTTGAGATGGGGCGACCACATCTGCACATAGTATTCAAGATGTGGGCGTACCATGGATTTATATAGAGACAACATGATATTTTCTGTCCTATTACCTATCCCTTTCTTAATTATTCC
Organism: Eretmochelys imbricata; assembly: GCF_965152235.1. Classification (NCBI taxonomy): domain Eukaryota; kingdom Metazoa; phylum Chordata; order Testudines; family Cheloniidae; genus Eretmochelys; species Eretmochelys imbricata. The sequence continues at coordinate 43,339,718 of NC_135583.1, read as the reverse complement.
CAGCATTTTGTTCGCTTTTTCGACTGCCGCTGCACATCGAGTGGATGTTTTCAGAGAACGATCCACAATGCAGCTGATCTGGGTTGACTCCAAGATCTTTTTCTTGACTCTTGATCTTTTCCTTAACAGCCAATTTAGACCCCATCATTTTATATGTATAGTTATGCTTTCCAATGTGCATTACTTTGCATTTATCAACATTAAATTTAATCTGCCATTTTGTTGCCCAGTCACCCAGTTTTGAGAGATCCTTTTGTAGTTCTTCGCAGTCTGCCTGGGTCTTAACTATCTGTAGTAATTCTGTATCATCTGCAAATTTTGCCACCTCACTGTTTACCCCTTTTTCTAGATCATTTATGAATATACTGAATAGGACTGGTCCCAGAACAGATCCCTGGGGGACACCACTATTTACCTCTCTCCATTCTGAAAACTGACCATTTTTACCTACCCTTTGTTTCCTATCTTTTAACCAGTTACCAATCCATGAGAGCCACCTTCCCTCTTATCCTGTGGTAGCTTACTTTGCGTAAGAGCCTTTGGTGAGCAACCTTGTCAAAGGCTTTCTGAAAATCTAAGTATACTGTACCCACTGGATCCCCTTGGTCCACATGCTTGTTGACCCCCTCAAAGAATTCTAGTAGATTGGTGAGGCATAATATCCCTTTACTAAAACCATGTTGACTCTTCCCCCCAACAAATTACGTTCATTGATATGTCTGACAATATTGTTCTTTATTACCGTTTCAGACAGTTTGCCCGGTCCTGAAGTCAGGCTTACTTGCCTGTAATTGCCAGGATCACCTCTGTAGCCCTTTTTAAAAATTGGCATCACATTAGCTATCCTCCAGTCATCTGGTAAAGTGGCCTGATTTAAATGATAGGTTACAGACTACAGTTAGTAGTTCTGCAGTTTCACACTTGAGCTCCTTCAGAACTCTTGGGTGAATCCCATCTGGTCCTGGTGACTTATTGCTGTCTCATTTATCAATTTGTTCCAAAACCTCCTCTAATGACACCTCAATCTGGGACACTTCCTCAGATCTGTCACCTAAAAAGAATGGCTCAGGTTTGGGAATCTCCCTCACATCCTCAGCCATGAAGACCGATGCAAAGAATCCATTTAGTTTCTCTGCAATGGCCTTATCGTCCTTAAGTGCTCCTTTAGCATCTCAATCATCCAGTGGCCTCCTTCTGATGTACTTAAAAAAAAATTGCTATTACTTAGAGTCTTAGGCTAACTGTTCCTCAAATTCTTTTTTGGCCTTCCTAATTGTGTTTTTACATTTCATTTGCCAGAGTTTATGCTCCTTTCTATTTTCCTCACTACGATTTAACTTCCACTTTTTAAAGGATGCCTTTTTGCCTCTCACTGCTTCTTTTACTTTGTTGTTTAGCCACAATGGCTCTTTTTTGGTTCTCTCTATGTTTTTTAAGTTGAGTCTCTATTATGGTGTCTTTAAAAAGTTTCCACGCAGCTTGCAGAGATTTCACTTTTGGTGCTGTACTTTTAATTTGTGTTTAACTAACTTCCTCATTTTTGTGTAGTTCCCCTTTCTGCAATTAAATGCTACAGTGTTGGGCCGCTGTGGGGTTTTTCCTGCCACAGGGATATTAAATTTAATTATATTATGGAGAGAGAGAGATGGGGGGGGACTCGAAGGAGGAGCTGGGGGAGAAAAACAGCTCAAGTCTCCCTATTTGGGAACCAGCTCTAAAGGAACAAGTAAGTGATCATAAAAGAGGTGTGTGTGTGTGTGTGGGAGAGAGAGAGAATATATCAGATTGCTAAAATTCACCCTGACAAATAGCTGGTGAGCGCCAGTGTCATGTAAACACAAACTGGCTTCATGCAAAGCTCTATTCAGTAACATGACCAGGCTGAAGCTCTCACCAGGTCTAGTGAATGGAAGAAACCCTGATACCAGCATATCCATTTCATTTAGAGGAAAGACAATAAAGATTCTGCTTTTCTTTTCTAATTGATATGTCAGCAAAGCAAGACATGTTGGTAGGCTTGGAAGGAAGCAGTTCTGCCCTTCACCTTCTCTTGCACCTTTTCCGGCACCTTTTCCATGTTAGTCTCTAATTTTTGGCTACCCCCCTCCAGCTCCAAGTCCCCCAAACCTCAAGCTGATGATGCCAGGAATGTGATCACATCTGGGGACTGAGCAAGAGGGGAACTGCAGTCCAAGTCAAACCCAGGCCTTCATAAGACCACTCATTTTCTCCTTGTAGGACTTTTCTCTCTGCTGATAACTTCCTATCCTGGGGTGCTAAAGTCTTGAACTCCTATCAACGAGAGGATTCCACTGTTGGGCAGTACATTTTTTAAGCAGTTCCCTAATCCTGACACAAAGCAGGAGCACCCTTCACTTGCCATCTGCAGGCCAAAGAGTGGAGAACACCTCCTTCATAGAGCCAGCACTTTGCAATGTAACTCCCAGTTCTCTAAAGAGCAGAGTGGTCAAAGCTTTGCCTACTACTGACCCTGAGAGCCTCCTGTGGAAATCTCCCCTCCCAGCTTACTGGCCCCACCCTTTTCCTGTAGCAACCACAGGGACATAAGAATTGCCACACTGGATCAGACCCAAGATTCATTTAATCCATTATCCTCTGTCGGATCGTGACCAGAACTATGTGCTTCAGAGAAAGGTGCAAGAACTCCACAATAGACAGTAACCTTCCCCCCACAGGCGCCAACTCCATGGGTGCACCAGAGCTGGAGCACCCACAGGGAAAAAAAAAGGTGGGTGCTGCAGGCCCGCAATCAGTTCTTCCCGCCCCTGGCCCTGCTGATCAGCATCTCCCCCTCCCTCCTAGCACATCCAACCTGCAGCGTATCAGCTGTTCCGTGGCGTTCAGGAGGCACTGAGGGGGAGGGGGAGGAGCGAGGGCGGGGCATGTTTGGGGGAGGGGGTGGAATGGGGCAGGAAGAAGTAGGCCCAAGGTGGGTCCTTGAAGAAAGGGCTGGAGTGGGGACAGAGTTTGGGGCCGAGCAGGAGGTTGAGCACCCCCCGACACAGTACAAAGTTGGCACCTTTGCTTCCTCCTACATAGATCCTATCCTGGTCTTTTATGCTGTAGTTAGAAATTGGCTTAAGTCTTGAAGCACAAGGTTAATAGGTTTTAACATCAGATGGACCATAAGATCATTTAGTCTGACTTTTTGCATATTACAGGCCAGAGAATTTCATCTAGTTACTGCTGCACTGAGCCCAATAAAGTTTAATATCCCTTTCAAAATTTCTCATTAAATTATAGACTTTGGATTTTCTTGATATCTATACAGATATCCAACCCCTTTTTGAATTTTGTTAAGTTCTCAGCCTGAATGACTTCCTGTGGCAATGAATTTCACAGTTTAACCAAAGTGCTTGGTTACATGCAGTATCAATATTAAGAGGGTATGAATGGGACAAGATGTAAATAAACTTGTTCTGATAGAATGGCTGCAACTGCTTGATACAGCCCTCTATCTTGCGAGAGGAAATGAATGACCCAGCTACAGGATGGATAATTTTATGTGTAGTAGAACAGTTTGAGCTCACTTCTGCAGCCTCCAACCTGTCTAACAACATCAGGGCACTCTGGAATTTGGTTCTGCTTGAATGCATTTACTACACCAGCCACACGGGGTGTCTGCAAATTTGATCAAGGATGAGTTCACACCAGAGACATGAAGCAGCCTCAAGAGTTCCACCAATATGCCTTGGTTTTTGAAATGTAGTTATGTCAGGAAAGTCTCTGCAAGCATTAGAGGCCTAGGCTGAGCTACAATCAACAAGAAGCTTTATGGCAACATGATTGTGTCACAATGATTAAGCAACAGCTCCAACCAGAAGTGTTCTGTAGAAAGAAGTGGTTCGGGACTATTTAGAAAAGCTGGAGGAGCACAAGTCCATGGGGCCGGATACGCTGCATCCGAGAATGCTAAAGGAGTTTGCAGATGTGATTGCAGAGCCATTGGCCTTTATCTTTGAAAACTCATGGCGATCGGGGGAAGTCCCGGACAACTGGAAAAAGGCTAATATAGTGCCCATCTTTAAAAAAGGGAAGAAGGAGGATCCTGGGAACTACAGGCCAGCCAGCATCACCTCAGTCCCTGGAAAAATCATGGAGCAGGTCCTCAAGGAATCAATTCTGAAGCACATAGAGGAGAGGCAAGTGATCAGGAACAGGCAGCATGGATTCACCAAGGGCAAGTCATGCCTGACTAATCTAATTGCCTTCTATGACGAGATAACTGGCTCTGTGGATGAGGGGAAAGCGGTGGACATGTTGTTCCTTGACTTTAGCAAAGCTTTTGACACGGTCTCCCACAGTATTCTTGCCAGCAAGTTAAAGAAGTATGGGCTGGATGAATGGACTATAAGGTGGATAGAAAGTTGGCTAGACTGTCGGGCTCAACGGGTAGTGATCAATGGCTCCATGTCTAGTTGGCAGCCGGTATCAAGTGGAGTGCCCCAAGGGTCAGTCCTGAGGCCGGTTTTGTTCAATATTTCCATAAATGATCTGGAAGATGGTGTGGATTGCACCCTCAGCAAGTTTGCAGATGACACTAAACTGGGAGGAGAGGTAGATACGCTGGAGGGTAGGGATAGGATTCAGAGGGCCTTCGACAAATTAGAGGATTGGGCCAAAAGAAATCTGATGAGGTTCAACAAGGACAAGTGCAGAGTCCTGCACTTAGGACGGAAGAATCCCATGCACCATTACAGACTAGGGACTGAATGGCTCAGCAGCAGTTCTGCAGAAAAGGACCTAGGGGTGACAGTGGACGAGAAGCTGGATATGAGTCAACAGCGTGCCCTTGTTGCCAGGAAGGCCAATGGCATTTTGGGATGTATAGGTAGGGGCATTGCCAGCAAATAGAGGGACGTGATCGTCCCCCTCTATTCGACATTGGTGAGGCCTCATCTGGAGTACTGTGTCCTGTTTTGGGCCCCACACCACAAGAAGGATGTGGAAAAATTGGAAAACGTCCAGCAGAGGGCAACAAAAATGATTAGGGGATTGGAACACATGACTTATGAGGAGAGGCTGAGGGAACTGGGATTGTTTAGTCTGCAGAAGAGAAGAATGAGGGGGGATTTGATAGCTGCTTTCAACTCCCTGAAAAGGGGTTCCAAAGAGGATGGCTCTAGACTGTTCTCAGTGGTAGCTGATGACAGAACAAAGAGTAATGGTCTCAAGTTGCAGTGGGGGAGGTTTAGGTTGGATATTAGGAAAAACTTTTTCACTAGGAGGGTGGTGAAACACTGGAATGCGTTACCTAGGGAGGTGGCGGAATCTCCTTCCTTAAATAATTTTAAGGTCAGGCTTGACAAAGCCCTGGCTGGGATGATTTAGTTGGGGATGGGTCCTGCTTTGAGCAGGGGGTTGGACTAGATGACCTCCTGAGGTCCCTTCCAACCCTGATATTCTATGAACAAGAACTTCCCCCCTTCCATTCTCTCTCACACACCGCACCCCCATCCAGCCCATAGTTAACCAGTGGAACTCACTGCCGCTAGACAGAAGCCGAGGCCTTAGGGTAATTAAAAAATGAATTAGACATGTATGTGGTAAATAAAATATTCTCTCAGTCATACTAGCTAGAATAAAAGTGTAACAGTGTTTCTGTTTCAGGGCACAAACCACCTACTACCTGCCTGGGGTTATGATGAAACTTCCTATATAAGCAGATGAGTGCCTATTTGTTGATTATGGGGTTTCATATCCCTTCCGCTGGTACTTGCCACCATCAGAGAAAATATTGTGCTAGACGGACTACTGGTCTGATCCAGTCTGGAAATTCCTATGTTTCCTTAATACAGTTTGAGAACAACTATTGCACAGCAATCACCATACCCAGTTACCAGACAGTACTGCAGGCTGGACATTTTCATGAAATTCAGGACATTTTTATATAAGCCTTGACTAAAGGTGGACAGATTCCAATTAGAATGTATACCACTAACATGGGCAGAACAAACTTGCCCAGATTCAGAAGAAAACAAACCAAGACAGACTCCAAAAGCTACTAAATCATCTTTAACAGAAGACAACAGGAATTGGAGCTAAATTCCAGCCAACCCTACCTGTCCAAAATGCGCAGGATAGCCCAACATGTGCATGTACAGTAGTTTTGCCACGTTCCGGCAGCGGTATGTATTATCCTCTTCTCTGAAGGATGACCGGATGGCAGCACATTCTTTCTGAATCATTTCACGCTCTTCTGCTTGGGTTCGTGCTGTCCGGATGGTCCGGATCAGCTCCCGCAGTCTGATGGGGGCTGGCATCCTCTGGGAAAGGGGAGGAAAAAAAAAAATGCATGTGTAAAACCTCCACAACAAAAAGAAACTTCACAGCCTTCACAGCTTTCAATATGGAAAAGAGTTTTCCTCCTTGCCCTATGGCTATGGATTATGGAGGGTCTGGCACCTAGGCAGAGATGCACAAGCTCTCGCCCTCAGGCACCGCCCCACACAGTGGAGTCGGTGCTCGGGGGAGCCCCATGGCCCCCCTGCCTAGGAGCCAGACCCACTGCTGGCCGCTTCCAAGGCACAGCGCAATGTCAGAAAAGATAGGGACTAGCCTGCCTTAGCCGGGCAGCACCGCCGATGGGACTTTTAATGGCCTGGTCAGCAGTGCTGACCAGAGCCAACACGACCCAGTTCGGGGTCGAGACCCACGATTAGAAAATCACTGCTCCAGGGACCAGTTGTGAGTACTCGGAACATCAGAGCCCAGATGACTCAAGCTAGGCACCCAGAAGATGAGGAACATCTGGATACCTGTCAAAACGCTGCTTTCAGCAACATGCCCAGTATCACACAGCATGTCTATACCAGAGCAAGGGATAGAACCCAGTTCTCCTGGGTGGTATTTCAACTGCTTTAAACATAAAACCATCCTCTCTCTTCCTGCAGTCCCTTGCTTCATCCTCTCTACATCTTTCAGCTACTACAGCAAGTGAGACAGGTGACCTACAAGAACACCCTCCTTCATTACACAACCCCGATTCATTCTCTGAGCGCAGTACTTTCTGTGCATCAAGTAAGGCAGGGTTCTGTGGGAAAAACAGAAGTCTAAGGGTATGTCTACAAATGCTACAATGGCACTGCTGCTGCACCACCATAGCGCTTCACTGTAGACCAGTGGTCACCAGCCAGACCATCATGATCAACTGGTTGATCCTGGAGCATCTGTCAGTCCATTGCGATCTCTGGCCGCTAAAAGTATGATGGCGCAGTGGGGCTGAGGCAGGCTGCGTGCCTGCCCTGGCCCCACATTACTCCCAGAAGCGGCTGGCTGCTGGCACGCATCTGCAGCCCCTGGGGAAGAGGTGGAGGCTGCTCCATGCGCTACCCCCGCCCCCAGCACCGCCCCCACAGCTCACTGGCCAATGGGAGCTGCAGGGGCGGTGCTTGCAGGCAGTACATGGAGACCCGCTGCCCCCCTTCCCCCCAGGAGGTGCAGAGACGTGCCAGCAGCCAGCCGCTTCCGGGGGTGGCATGGGGCCTGGGCAGGCAAGCAGCCAGGGCTGTCCCTAGCTACTCTGGGGCCCTACGCAGCTCCCCTGCGGGGGGGTCTGGCTCAGGGGCAGGGGGGAACCGCCCCCCAGCACTCACCAGTGGCATGGCTGGGGCTGGGTAGCTGCACTTCCCACCACCAGTGAGTGCAGGCCCAGCCCTGCTGCAGTCCTCGGGAGAGTGGGGTCAGGGCTGGGGCAGAGCAGGGCAGGGGCTTTGGGGAAGGGGTGGTGTGGGGACAGGGCTGGGGCAGAGCAGGAGTGGAGTGGAAAGGGAAGAAGCGGGGCTGGGGCGGAGCAGGGGCTGGAGCAGCACGCAGCTTTGCAGGGCACCAGGAAATTTGGTGCCCCACGCAGCTGCGTACTTTGTGTTTGGGTAGGGATGGCCCTGCAAGCAGCCTGTCTCGGCCCCACTGCGCTGCCGACTAGGAGCCACCTCTGGTAAGCGCCTCCCTCTCAGAGCCCACACCCCAATCCCCTGCCCCAGCCCGGAGCCCCATCCTGAACCCAAACTCCCTCCCAGAACCCACACCACCTCACCCTCTCCTGCACCCCAATCCCCTGCCCCAGCCCCGAGCCCCCTCCTGCACCCAAACTCTCTCCCAGAGCTTTCACTCTTCACTCTTGCACCCCAACCCCTTGTCCCAGGCTCAGCCTGGCGCCCCCTCCCACACTCCAAACCCCTCGGCCCTAGCCCAGAGCCTGCGCCCCCTCCCACACCCCAACCCCCTGCCCCATGGCAGTGAAAGTGAGCGAGGGTGGGGGAGAGCGAGGGGGGAATGGAGTGAACAGGGCAGGGCCTCAGGGAAGGGGTAGATCCTGGGTTGATCTTAAATTCAATCTTTTTACACACAAGATCACTTTTTGTAGACCACTGCGTAGACACTACCTACACCAACAGGAGTGGTTCTCCCCTCTGCATAGGTAATCCACCTTCCCAAGAGGCTAGGTCAACCTACCACTGTCTACCTAATTCTTCTGTCAACCTATCACTGTCTACATCAGGGGTTAGGTCAGCATAGCTATATCTCTCAGAGGTGTGGATTATTCACACTCCTGACAGACATAGCTATGCCAATGTAAATTTTCAGTGTCGAACAGGCCTAAAATGCACACATACAAGGGGGCTGAATTAAAGTTTTGAAGGCAACCTTCATAATATTAACCACTTTTAGTATAGTTTGTTTATGCTGTTATAAATATAACATTCACACCAAGAGGCAATGGACAAAATCTATAGATTACTTTCTGGTTTGTTGTGGTTATGATGTGTGCAGGAAAGCTACTGTTAAAAAAAAAATCTAGCAATCCAAGAATGGCTAGATAGCTTATCCAACATCTGTCTAAAGACTATGAAGATACTTCTAGTTTTTGTTCAGTTATGAAATACAACAACAATCTTCAAATAGATGTCGTCTGACATTTACTATTTCCCAGGCGGGATTTGTGATTGTATCACACTCTCCAAACTTCCTGCCCCAAAAAAGCAGACTCACTAGATTTGCCAAAGGAGGGCATTCTGAAGGGCACTTTAGTTATAAACAAAGCTACTATTTATTTATCCATGAGACTTTGACTATGTCTACAGAGCTGACGTACTTTAACGTGGTTGTGTAGTCGCGGCTCAAGCACTGGGAGAGAGCTGTAACAAACCCACCTCCGTGAGAGGAAGAGCTCCCGGCGCTGTAGCACTATCTACACCGGCACTTTAGAGCGCTGAAACTTGCATCGCTTGGGGGGCGGGGGGGTGTTTTTTCACACCCCTAAGCGAAAACAGTTTCAGCCCTGTAAGTGGCAGTGTAGACAAGGCCTTAGTCTTTGAACTGCAACTCCATATCTTTTAACTAATAGTAAATCTATTAAATTCATTTTTAGACAAATCTTTTGCTTAATGCACAAATTAAACAAGCCCACAGAAAAGCCAAATGTTCTGTACACATCTCCTCTTTCCCACCCATCTTCTCTCCTACTGCCTTCCTCCTGATCTCCAAAAACAAGCCACTTTAAACATTTATTCCTTATGACTTCTGAAACTTTCCTTTGGTTTTGTATTTTTCTAGAACTCCTCAACTAGGAACTCCTGTGTAACAGTTTGGATTACAATTAAGTGAGGGTTATTTTGCTACAGAACTACTCTAAGTTCAGCTCTCATTCTGTCCAATGTTCATTTTCTCTTCAGAGGCAGTTTTACTCTTTCTAGATTCATGTTACTCAAGCAGGAATAGGAGGTGAATTTTATAAGACAACACAGAACTAGAACATGAGAATATAATCAAGAGATATCACAGGATAGACTGGCTACCATATGCCCACACAACAGCATCAGAAATGTTACCTGTGACATGCTCCCAATAATTCCTGCTGATTTTCACCCACTTTTCTCCAAAGCCATTCAAGTGTAACAAAGACAGGCAGATGAGAGGTAAAATAGTTAAAATAATATGGTGCAAGCTTTTCTGTTGTACACTGTTAGACTAATTGCATAATCTTGTGACTGGTTTCAGAGTAACAGCCGTGTTAGTCTGTATTCGCAAAAAGAAAAGGAGGACTTGTGGCACCTTAGAGACTAACCAATTTATTTGAGCATAAGCTTTCGTGAGCTACAGCTCGCTTCATCGGATGCATACTGTGGAAAGTACAGAAGATCTTTTTATACACACAAGGCATGAAAAAAATGGGTAGTTTACCACTACAAAAGTTTTCTCTCCCCCCACCCCACTCTCCGTGACTGTTAACCTGGTTCTCACTCCCCGTTTCCATCCTACTGTTACCATCACCCACTTACCGTATCTTGTCTCAAGCTAGATTGTAAACTTGTCAGGGCAAGGAGTGTGTCAGATATAATGCATAGCAAATCTGAGCCCTGATCCTGACTGAGACCTTCGGGTGCTTCTTGAACATAAAGCAAGACACTGTGTTTCTGCTCGTTTCCGAATACAAAATAAATCCAAATGAGACTTTCAAATTCAACACCACACAACAGTATTGTGTAAATGAGCAAGAAACAGTATGCAAGAGAGACTCGGGATAGCAAAAAAATATGGAGCAAGAAGTCTACTCATTATGATGTTAAAAAGCTTCAAGTAATTATCTTACTGTTACTACTCCTTATATTTTCTTTCACCCCATTTCCTATGTGACCTGCCTTAGCTGGTGTGTCAGGATGGTCCAGTGATTAGGGCGCTTGGGAAGACCTGGGTTCAATTCCCTACCCTGCCACAGACCCCATGTGTGACCTCAGGCAAATCACTTAGTGTCTCTTTCCCTCCGTTCCCCTCTGTATCTAGCACTGGTGCAACTCTGCTGGAATTCTGCGTCCAGCTCTGGTGCCCACAATTCAAGGATGTTGATAAAATGGAGAGGGTTCAGAGAAGAGCCACAAGAATGAATAAAGGATCAGAAAATCTGCCTTATAGTGACAGACTCAAGGAGGTCAATCTATTGAGCTTTAACAAAGAGATGGTTAAGGGGTGATTTGATTACAGTCTATAAATACCTACATGTGGAAGAAATATTTAATAATAGGCTCTTCAGTCTAGCAGAAGAAGGTATAACAATCCAATGGCTGGAAGTTGAAGCTAGACAAACTCGGACTGGAAATAAGGCATAAATCTGTAATGGTTAGAAGTAATTATCCAGTGGACCAATTTATCGAGGGTCGCGGTGGATTCTCCATCACTGACAATTTTTAAATCAAGATTGGATGTTTTTCTCAGAAATCTCCCCTAGGGATTATTGTGGGGCAGTTCTCTGGCCCATGTTACACAGGAGGTCAGACTGGATGATCACAACGATCACTTCTGGCCTTGAAATCTACACCATAGAGATAACAGCACTCCCCTATGTCACAGGAGTGTCATGAGGAAAAATACATTACAGACCCCCATCACTGTAGGGCAGTCTTTAAAGTACCACACTCACCACCTATAAAAAGAAAAGGAGTACTTGGAAAAGAAAAGGATGCATCCGATGAAGTGAGCTGTAGCTCACGAAAGCTCATGCTCAAATAAATTGGTTAGTCTCTAAGGTGCCACAAGTACTCTTTTTCTTTTTGCGAATACAGACTAACACGGCTGTTACTCTGAAACCTGTCACCACCTATAGTGCCCCCTTATGTCAGGGTGCAATGCTGCAAGAGGTCCTCACCTCTGGTGCCCCCTACTAGTTGTCTGCCTCTCACGGGGTCTTCCATGGGTTGGCCAAGTCACCAAGTTTAATCTCCTTCTAGGGTTATAAAAGATCCAACTGAAAATCCAAATCAAATGCCCAAACTAATAATTCTTCTGCCCCTCCCAGGCTCCAATATAGCACTCTGCTTCCTGGCCCCTGCAGAGCTTCTCTTATCTTGCTGCTTCTTCAGCAGGATTCCCCTGCTGCCTCCCTTTACCAGGGACTCTGGCAGCTTCCCTTAAGGATCTCCCTGATCTTTGCAGGCCCTATCTCAGGGCTCCCCCCACAGGAGCCTATCCTGCTTCCTGTGGGTTCTCCTTCCTAAAGTTCTGCCTTCTCAGCAGTCTCTCCCCTTAGACTGAGCTCTCTCTTAAGCTTTACTTAAGTAATCCTCCACACCCGAGGCCAGTCTCTAACTCCATTAACCCAGCTGGAACCACTAACTGCCTCTGTGTGGCTAGATCATGGGTAAGGCTGAGTGGTAACTGCTAGATCACGAGCCAAACTGGGCCTAGCTTGTCTTAAAGGGCCATCCAGCCTGTGCCAGGGGCATGTAAGTACCACAGAAAGATTAAAAAGTGTACATTCCGCCTGTAGTCTGTCATACCCGGTGCATCATACCTAGTGATTAAGAAGTGTACCTGACTAGCCTGAGGACTAAGGCTATCCATCAAAGTGAAAGTCCTGTTCTGACATACCCCTGCAGTTTTCCCCTCTCTTCTCCCTTATGACTTCTGCCAGGAATGACATTTCCACTTATTGTACCTCAGCCACCTGCACGGCTATTTGTGTGTTCATCAGACCTGAATGATGGGGCGTGACACACATTTTCATATAAAATGTGCGTTCTTGCAAAATTGGTAGATTTAAGCCTGAATTAATAATTTTGTAATTACATGTACAAATTAGGGTTATGGAAAATAAGGGAACATTGGAATCTCTGCTCTAGCTGCAGTGCTTTCCTATACAGCAACAAGGTGAAACTAACATGATTCTTAAAACCTACAGATATCTCTCTACTGCTACAATGATCAGTATTCCCCACAGCACACCTTTCCAAATCCATGGTCCTACACATACTTAGCTATAGCAGGGTGGTTACCCTGCTCTGGCCCTGAAAGGGCTAAAGCAGCCCTGGAGAGGGCTGCAGCAAGGAAGAAGAGTGAGAACAGCTGGGGGAAGCTGAGTCAGTAGCTGACCACAGCTGTGGCCAGCTTAATTAAGGCCCAGCTGGCCTTTATAAGAGGGCAGTGGGCCAGAAGCCAGGGAGAACACACACTCTCTGCCTTTAGAGGGAGAAGGGCCTGGCTGCTGGGGAGCATACCTGGGTACTTAAGGTGGAGCAGGGCTGGGGGAAGGCCAGAGGAGCTCCAGCCTGGAAACCCCCCTGGCTGCAGGCCTAGAGTAAGACCAAATAGGTACTGGGGTTGCAGGGGGCAGCAGGTCCAAACCCCTCTTGCTTGTGATGAGTGGCAATTATACTGCAGTCTGCCCCAGTGAACGGGGGCTAGATGGTGACTGGCAGTAACCCTATACTGAGGCAAGGTGGGGATAGAGGGTGGGGGGTGCCCGGGAAGGGGAGACCCAGATCTGTGCAAGGTACTGCAGGGGGCAGCACCCTGGCATGAAAGGGGCACCAGGGTCAGGGAGGGACTCAGGGGCCCAGCAGCAAGCTGGACACCGGCCTGCAGAGGGCGCGCCGGAGCCTGCAAACGCTAATTCCCTGGATGACCAGCAGGAGGTGCCGTAGGAGTGAGTCCCGCACCATTACACTATCATGCTGGGTACCTAACCCCATGCACTAAATGCCCCAACAACTATGTTGTGGAAACCAATCACTACGCACTCAAATGAACTCACACAGAAAAATAATAAAAGAACAAACACTACATCACCCGTGGGCAAATACTTTTCACAAAACAATCACTCCATATCTGACCTCTTAGTCCTCATCCTCAAAGGAAATCTGCACACCTCCTTCAAAAGATGAGCTTGGGGGCTTAAATTCATAAATTTGCGAGACACTAAAAATCATGGACTCAGTCACTGGATTTATGGTCCCCTGCACCAATCTGTAACCCACTAAGCCTCCTTTGTCCTATGACTGCAGAGGTGTTAACTGCCTACTTCACCCTTAACATCTCTTGCAACATGTTAACTTCTTATGCTTAACAATCTGCACCAACCTTCTATATAGCTGTGACACTGAGGGCATGGCTACACTTGCAGATGTAAAGCGCTGGGAGTTAAACCAGCCTTCAGAGACCGCAGCAGGGAAAATGCTGCCATGTGTTTACACTGTCAGCTGAAAGTGCACTGGCGTGGCCACATTAGCAGCTCTTGCAACGCCACAAAGAGTAGTGCATTGTGGTAGCTATCCCAGTGTGCAAGTGGATGCAACATGCTTTTCAAACTGGAGGGGTGGAGTGTGACAGGGAATGTGTTGTGTGTATGTGGGGGGAGAGACTGTGTTTTGGGGTGCTGAGAGCGTGTCAGCATGCTGTATTGCAAGTTTAGGCAGCAGCAGACCCTGCTCCTCCACCCCGTCTCTCATACACACTCAACAGCAGCATTCCATACTAATGGCTTGCTTTGTCCCAGAGCAGATAAGCATGCGTGCTGTCACAAACGGTGCTTTGAAAGGGGATATCCACATTCCTGTAGCTGATTTCAAAACAATGAAAAGAGTGGCCATTTGACTTCAGGGGATTATGGGACATTTCCAGAGGCCAATCACAGCACAGTAATGCAACACCTCGTTCACACTGACGCCTGGGCGTTTCAGCCGGGGCGCAGCAAGCTTTATGCTTCTCGTGGAGGTGGATTACCAGGAGCTTTCCAGCTGCAGAGTCCAGGCGCTCTATGTGCCTTCCCAGTGTGGACACATCGGGAGCTGGGACACCCAGGGCTGCTTTAATGCACTCTAACTTGCAAGTGTAGCTTTCCTAGACCTGAAGAACTCTGTATAAGCTTGAAAGCGTGTGTCTTTCACTAACAGAGGCTGGTGCACATTACCTCTCACAACACTCTAACATGATTCTTGTCAGTTTCACCTGTGTCCTGACAAGCACCAATCCAACCAGAGATTATCAATTTCCATCTGCTGCTTGCCAAAAGCTAAGCTGCAGCAAAAGCACTAGAGGTGTCTGCAGATTTCAGAATCAAAAACAGCATTGATTAATATTCATTTTGCATATGGAAGGCTCTTTACCAACATAAATGGTAGCTTTAAAAAAAAAAAAGCTTAGAGTCTACAGAAGTTGATTGTTTAGTTCCTTCCTCTCCTCACCACCATTCACCAAAGGAAGTTTCCAATGCCCCACTAGCAAGTGGATTTTGCAAACACTGGAAGTGGATTGCCCAATGCTACTGGTGCCATAGTTCACCACTCCTGCAGTATTTGTCCTCTTCTCTCCTACTATGCCTAGTAATGAGTCACCTCTGTGCTAGAGCCTGTACCCTCACCGGACGTTCAGAGGGAAGGACTTACACTTAATAATGACACTTGTGCGACCTGAAAAAGTCCTGCCAACATTCTCAAGAATGTAACAGCAGACTCCTAAACAGAAAGCTTCTTGTACTAAATATCTTACATTCATATAATGCCTTCCAACCCCAGAGATCCCAAAATGCTTTAACAAGATTAACTGATCATACAAGAAGCCAGCCGCTGTTTAACAGCACAAAGCAACACTACCCAACAACTTACAGCAGGAAGTAAGACTTGGTCTATGCTACAGAGTTAGGTCAAAATAAGGCAGCTTATGTCAACCTAACTATGTCAGTGTCCACATTACAGTCTTGCTCCTGCCAATATAAGCGTCCTATTACACAGGCATACCACCACCTCCACAAGAGGCATAGGGTGGGAGTTCTCAACCTTTTCCTTTCTGAGGCCTGTGCCACAACTGTTTTCTGCATATAAAAGCCAGGGCCAGAGTTAGGGGGTAGCAAGCAGGGCAACTGCCTGAGGTCCCACGCCACAGGGGGCCACACAAAGTTAAGTTGCTCAGGCTTCTGCTTCAGCCCCAGGTGGTAAAGCTCAGGGCCCCAGGCTTCAGCACTGCATAGCGCGGCTTTGGCTTTCTTCCCTGGCCCCAGGGAGTCTAACCCTAGCCCTGCTTGCCAGACCCCCTGAAGCCTGCTGGCAGCCACCCAAGGGGCTCCGGGTCTCTGGCTGAGAACCGCTGGCATAGGGCTTATATCAGTGTAGTTAGGGTGATGCCGTGTCAGTGCAGACACTGCAGGTTACTTACATCAGCTGCTGGCTGTGATTTTTGTCAATTTCATGGCTACACTGGAGTAACTACTGCAGTGGATGTAAGCCAACCTAACACAGGTCGACTTGAAATTGTAGTGTTGATATGCCTTAAAATACTTTATCTAAAACCACAAAGAAAACAGACACAAAATGAATTGATGCAATCTGGAATTTGCCTAGATCAACTGCATCAAAACCATGACACTTGGAAAAAATGCTACAATCTTTAACAATCAGTGCGTTCAGAATCTCAATTTTACATCTCATCTAAAAGACTGGTACTCCAACCCCAGAGAGTTCCCATACTGGAGCACTAGCTCAGTACTGACAGAGAAAAGACTGACAATGAATTACCAACACCATTTTCAGTAGAACCCTATAGGTATGTCCATGCTGCAAAAAAAAGACCCTCGGCAGCAAGACTCAGACTCGCAGAGCTCATGCTATGGGGTTAAAAATAGCAGTGTAGATGTACAGGCTCAGGCTGGAGCCCGGGCTTCAAAACCCAGAGAAGGCGAGGGTCTCAGAGCCCAGGCTAGACCAGATGTCTACACAGCTGTATTTATCATCGCAGCACGCCCAATTCAGCTGACCCGGGCTGTGAAACGCGCTGCCATGAGGGTTTTTTTGCTGTGTAGATGTACCCCAAGTTTCCTTGGATGGCTTCCAGCCAAGGACTGACTATGCTTAGTTTATGAGACTAACTAGCTCACCATATGAAGCAGTGCATCTGCAGACTAAGAATGTGCATTTTGAGAGCACCTGTAAAGACAAAGAAAAGGCAGAACGGAGTTTTTTAAAAGGGGTATTCCTAGAGAGCAGCAGACCCACCAATTTCAAGTGGCAAATAATACCTTGCAAGTCATTTACCTGTCATCTACATAGGACTTCATTTACTCAACTAGGTATATTTCTGCAGATTAATTTGTTTATGGGTACAATTAAACACTAAGGCGAACAGGAAAAGTATCCAGAGAAGGTAAAACTGAACTGACTGTTCTTTTGATGCTCCTTCTTGGAAGAAATATACCCAAGCCTTCCCCTGTCCTGCCATTATGCTTCGGTCAGATAAAGAGGAGTAAAGTTTCACTATTTCCAGTTTATGCACTTCTCTGGCATACCTAGCACCCTCCTGGATCACAAAGAAACTTAGGTAGCCATTAAGATCTTCCTTGCCCAACCTGATCATGTCACTCTCATGCTTTCAAGTGGCTTGTGATGGGATACCAGGCCCACCACATACAAACACAGTAGCAACACAGGAGGCACAAGGATGAGACAACCTCTGTTCCCAGGAGCAAAATGATCAGGGTGGGGAGTGATTGTTCTCTAAAAAATTGTCTGGCCACTGTCTGATCACTTACTCCAAGACAGAAAGGCTAATTAAACGTATGTCTACAGTCACTGGGAAAATGCATCGTATTAGAAAACATGTGAAATAACCCTTGTAAGCTTGACTTAGCTCTTAGGGTGGAGGACAATTGCATTTAAAAACACATTAGCTGGCCGTGGTTAAGACTAGCAGGGATCTTAGGGTTAACCACAACCAGCTAACACCATTTTAATGTGACCATTCTTGACACATTCTGGACTAAGTCTTCTTGGTTATACAAAGCATTTTCCCAATACAGACAAGCCCTCAGTACTTTTCTGCTCATGGCTGTTTGCCCTTTGATTAGCTTGCAGCCTTTGCCCATAACTGTTTTTTTAATATTTTTCACAAACGTCTTTAAAAAATTATTTTACAATAGTCTTAATTATATTTATTTCAAAATAATTAGTCCCATTTCTAAATGTTCTGTGACTGCTCTGTTTAACCCAATTTCATCTTTTGGGATTTTAATTCTCTCTTATTAACTTAACTCGGTTCAGTACATATTAGTGATCACCTGTATTATACACCCATACCCCAAATTTCTTTCCTTCAAGAGCAGTCCTGATGGTTAGATATTAAGACCTGTAGGGACTACTCTCTTATCATATCCATTGTCCTACTCTTTCCTGGTGCCATCTAGAGGAACAAAAATACCTCCCAACCCCACTTACATCTCAGGATCTCAATCCCTTGTCCATGTGATCTCATCAGTTTCAAAGTTCAGGACCTCATTAACATTCTTCTTATGAGACCAACAAAAACTCAAACATAGTTTTGATAACCAAATAGCCAACTATATTTGCAACCAATACTACCTTCCAATATAGTCAACTTCCACAAATCAAGAATGCTTAATTGCTTCAATAAAGGTATATTCTTCCATTACAGGTTTCAGCCGGAAACCAATAGGACTTATGTTCCTAAATCATTTTGAAAAAAATCACTTCAGCTCCTAAATATGCGTTTAGGCTCCTATTTTTGAAAGTCTGTGTGTAGATAAAAGTTCACAATAACTTTGTTGACGTATTGAAAGTCTAAACAACCTTTCACTGTTACCTGAAGCAATTCTCACTTGAAGTGACAGAGACTGTGTGTGGCACATTGCTGCAGCCACTCTGCCGCAGCTTTCCCAACATGCTATCCAGCCTGCTCTGGCAGCTTATGGCTAGGGCCCTACCAAATTCATGGTCCATTTTGGTCAATGTCAGTCATTGGATTTTTTAAATTGTAAATTTCATGATTTCAGCTATTTAAATCTGAGATTTCACAGTGTTGTAACTGTAGGGATCCTGACCCACAAAGGAGTTTGGGGGGGGAGGGGGTGTTTCACAAGGTTATCGGGCGGAGGGGGGTTCTGGTACTGCTACCCTTACTTCTGCGCTGCTGCTGGCAGCGGCGCTACCTTCAGACCCGGGCAGCTGGAGAGCGGCAGCTGCTGGCCAGAAGCTCAGCTGTGAAGCAGAACCGTCGCCATCAGCAGCACAGAAATAAGGATGGCATGATATAGTATTGCCACCCTTACTTCTGCGCTGCTGCCTGCAGAGCTGGGCCCTCAGTCAGCAGCCGCCACTCTCCAGCCACCCAGCTCTGAAGGCAGCAGGGCAGAAGTATGGTATTGCCACTCTTACTTCTGCGCTGCTGCTGGCAGGGCGCTGCCTTCAGAGCTGGGCGCCTGGCCAACAGCCACTGCTCTCTGGCCGCCCAGCTCTGAAGGCAGCACAGAAGTAAGGGTAGCAACCCCCCTAAAATAACCTTCCAACCCCTCTGCAACTCCCTTTTGAGTCAGGATCCCCTGTTTGAGAAACACTGGTCTCCCCTGTGAAATCTGTATAATAGAGAGTAAAAGCATACAAAAGACCAGATTTCACGGTCCATGATGCATTTTCACGGCCATTAATTTGGTAGGGCCCTACTTATGGCTCAGCCCACTGGCCAGGTTCAGACTTCACTTTCCGGGGTAGCAGGTCCAAAACCACAGGCCAAAAACAAAGCGAGTCAGCTCTCAGCCCCTGTGAAGTTATTCATCCACCCACCCTTTGGGCTCAGCTCAGACCCCACTCTTCCCCTCAGATGGGGCACCTCTTCCTGCAGCCTGTCTTAATCACCGACAGGTCCCTGATAAACCCAGGCAATCTGGTGTCAGGCATGCCTTCCCTCCAGGGAGGCTCTGATTCATCATAGTCCTACTCAGGGCTTGTCTACCCTTACAGCACCCCTAGCACTTAGTGAAGATGATACCTATGCAGATGGGAGAGCTTCTCCCATCAGCATAGGTAAGTCATCGCTTGTGGTGTGGATTTTCCACATCTGGGAGCGACAGTTATACCAACATAAAGTATAGACCAACGTTTCTCAACCAGGGGTCCGTGGCCCCCCAGCAGGTTTCCAGGAAGAGTGCAGGGCGGACGTTAGATTCACTGGGACTCAGGGCAGAAACCCCAAGCCGTGCGGAGCTTAAGCCAAAGCAACTTAGCTTTGTGCAGCCTTCTGTGGCATGGGGCCCCAGGCAATTGCCCTGCTAGCTACCCCAATGCCAGTCCTGGCTTTTTATCTACTGGATATACAGAAAACCAGTTGTGGGCTACGGAGGTTTTACTAGCATGTTGGGAGGGGCTCAAAAAGAAAAAGGTTGCGAACCTCTGGTGTAGACCAAGTCTCAGGTGCTGGCTTAGCAAGGCTTCACTCCCCAGGTGAGAGCAGGTGATCTTACAGGCCTGACAGGCACTACAGGTGTAGCAGGCAGGGCTGACTGTGGTCACTGCAGTTCTTAACCCCTCCAGCCTGTGCTGGTTTGCCAATAAGAAATTGTTTTTAATAAAAATACAATTTTAGCCCTTAATGTTGATGTATTGAAAGTCTAAACAACCTTTCACTTCACAGCACATGAGTAGTCAGTCACATTGAAGTCAATGGGATTATTTGTGAGAGTTTAATTATGTACCTGTTTAAGTGTTTGCAGGACTGGGCCTTCATTTTCAATATTTTGGTTTTTGCAGATCATTTTCTAAAATTCAAATAAGGCACCCTACCAGCAGTGGCATTTTTAAAAAGTGTTTATAGTTTAATTAATTCAAATTTATAATCTAAGATTCCAGTAGCACATATTTTCAAATAAATTACCTCACCGGGATTTAAATGAATGATTTTTCTTTTGAAAATCAATTATTTGAATGGCCCACCGTGATTACCTAGAACAAACCGCACCACTCAAGCCAACCAGTTTTTTTTGTTTTGACACACACAAAATCAGAGGCTGATCTAGTTCTCATTGAAGTCAATGGCATAACTCTGCCATACCTCAGTGGTATAGGATCAAGCCCTTGATGGGTACAAAGAATGGAGCAGACATATCTAGACTACAATAAGGGGAAATAATTTAGTGTCTGACTAAATACTACTGAATTCCAACTGTCTTGGACAGGTGTACTTCCACATGGCTTGAAAAGTGGCTCAAGGACAGTAAATGTAGATTGTCAACATGAACATATCAAGTTATAGAAGAGATCTAACAGAATACAGCAGGGATCTGTATTTAGTCCAGTTTTTTTCAATATTTATACAGAAAAGAGGTAAACAGCATGTTATGATTAACAGAAGGTACTAAACTGAGAAATGTTGCTAGCATCACAGAAGAAAAAGCAATATGAAAAGTCTTCCAGAAGAAAAATGATCAGGAAATAAAAAATTGAATTCAGCCTGAAAAGCCAGCAGCTAATCTCTCTTGGGAAAATCTTAACAAATATTTAATGGAAGGGTGAAATTTGGAAAGTAGCAGTGCCAAGAGACCAGAGTGGAAGGAAAGAAAACTGAGTTTAAAATGTGATATGGCAACAAAAAGGGACAATGCTACTTTGGATTGCACACATGGGAATAACATGGGACAAGAAGATGGTTAAATATCAGGAAACATTTCTGTAAGCAAGATCTTTAATAATCTAAGAAAGGAAGTGGAAGTCTCATCCCCAGTAATATTTACAAGTAAATTGAACAAAACACAGACATCTTCTGCAGGGAAAAATCCCATTGTCTAGAAGTAGGGGGTGAAAAAAGAGACCCCACTTCTCTGTGATTTCTAACTTGCATAAATCTTAAGTTTTAGCTAAACTGAATGCAGCCCTACCTCTCATTTCTGCTTGCTGCCATCAGCTGAACCCTACCATATGCCAGCCCCAGGAAGATATCAGATTAGAGGCACTGGGTGGGGAAGTTTGATATGGTTCCCATTCATGCACAACTGTATGTCAATCAAATTAAACTGTAATTCTCACTTGGATTTCCAAAGATGAGCAGGATGTATTTGTACTTTGAGGGTATGTCTACACTGCAATTAGACACCTGCAGCTCGCCCATGCCAGTTGACTTGGGCTTGCAGGGTTGTTTCATTGCAGTGTAGACTTCGGGGCTCAGGCTGAAGCCTGGGCTCTAGGACCCTGCAGGGTGGGAGGATCTCAGAATTCCCGCTGCTCAATCCTGGAAGTCTACACTGCAATTAAACCACCCCAGGAGCCCTAGTCAGCTGGCACAGGCCAAGCATAGGTTTTTAACTGTAGTGTAGACATACTCAGTCACCCTCCTCATGTCTTCCTTCCATAATAGTAACACTTTGCCATTACACATAGTCCTTAACCCTCACAACACCCCACAAGGCAAGTAGCTAAATATTATCCACATTTTACAAGTTGAGAAAGGGAGAAACAGAGAGGGGAAGCAATTTGTCCAAGGCTACACAACAAATCAGGGGAAAAGACAGCATTAGAACTCCAAAAATCCTGGCTCCCACTGGCATGCTCTAGTCGCCACAGACCATGCCACCTCTACTGTTTTCATCTACTTCTGACCTCCCAACCAGTTAATTTATAAGACAGTGGAGTGGCCTGTTTCCTGCTCAGCTATATGCAGACTAACCCTTTTAATTTCAAAACAGACCCCAGAATCCTTTATGTAGTACTACAGCATGACAGAGAAGAACTGTCTTTCTTTAAAGAGTTAACACCAGGGGAAAGTGCCAGACTGAAAGCCTGGAGGCTCCTCACTCTACAGAGTAGTCACATCTCAGGCAGCATTAATGTAAATTTTTTCCACATTAGGTAATTTCAGCCATAGGCTGTGAAGCACCATCATCATTCAGCTTCGGCAGTCCATTCAATCCTTAGCCACTGTCAGTGAGTCTCATTTGTAACATGAACAGTGGCCAATCAGCAACTGGACTGGGACATCCCAATCATTTCATAGAGGTCACCATGTGGTCTTTATCAGAGGGCAATGCCTTTTGGACATTAGTAACCTGGGCTAGATTTGATACTTTGGCCTGAGATATTTACTTACCAGACCTGCTAATGCTAATCCAATAATATAGTGCTTGCCATCTGAGTAAACATATGCACTTAAGACCCACATGTCCCAGAAAGCATCAGAATTTGATCAAGAACAAGCCATTCAACATTGGTTAATTTTAATCTCCTTCACCAGAAAGATTTGCATTATTATAGGGACAACTATAAACCAAAGGCCAATTTCTAAAGCAATAGAGAACTATGCAATTCTCCCAACACAATAAGGGCTGAAAAATCCAGTAGAGCGAGTGGTAAATTTTCCTGGATGAGGAATCCTGCCACCAACTTTCACAAAATTTAAAACATTAATTTTTAAAAGTTTCTAGCACTCATGGTTTCAAAGATAACTTTCCAAATCTAAACAAAATGTAAACCAATAAAGTACTTGTTTCTAAGTCTGCAGACAGACAACTCCAATCCCTCTGTTGTTGCTCATAGCTTTGCCCAGCTGTCACGTGACAAATGACCAGTCTCATCAATTTTCCACTGTTGCTATTGAGAACCCTGTGAGCAACAATGAAGCTGACAAGAATCATGTCATATTCTCTGCTGCTTGGCAAATCTAAGAGCAACAGCAAGGGAAAGTTATGACTTATTCATTGGAGACGAAGACAACAAAAACGTGGAGGCAGCTAGGAAAGGGGTAGATTAGCAGAGACCCTATCCTTAGAGCTGACAGGAGACACTGTGTTGGGAGCAGAGGAATGTGAGAAAGAAAATGCTCATTCTCCCTTCTATTATCCTAGGGTGAAGTTTCAAATTTATCATAAGCCTACTAGTGGGAATCACATCCTTGTAGTAATTTAAATATTCTCTCCTTTCCCAGCATATAGGAGAGATCAAGGAGGATTTGTGTTGTGGGGCAACATACAAGAGCAGAGTCTCTAATCTAATTTGAGCTCTCTTCTCTAACCAAGCTCCTCGGTGTCTGACAAAGTTTTCATGGATGAAGGAGTGGATCAGTAGAGAGTGTGGGTGAGGGAAAGGAGAGAAAATCTGGCAGCTGAGTGGGACAGGCAAACTAAAGTGGAAAGAGTAGTGCACACAGTGTAACTGAAGAGAGAGAAAGGGATGGAGAAAGAAAAGAGGAAACAGACACTGAAAACCAGAAAATATACACTAACATAGTAATGAAAAGAGGGGAAAAAATGGAGTGAAGCCAGAAAAGGCAAGAAGTTAAAACACAAATACAAGAAAGATAGCAAGTTATTTAAAAGTATGCTAAATCGAAGACTGACAGTTAAAATTCACTACAGTGAAAATGCAGTACAGAATTGCTTGGGCTTGGGGGAACTGAGGTGGCAGGGGTACTTTTCACTCTGAGTAGTAGGCAAACAGATGTCAAACCCATTTTTCAAGCTCTACTCTCAACACGCCACCTCTCCTAAGGACACTACTAATGTTTCCACAGCTCTTCATCAAGCATGTCACACGCCAAGTGCTACAATAAATCACAACAGAGCATTTAAAATCAGTATGTACAAGTCAGTATGTACAAGGTGACAAAGTCTGATTTTGAGACTTTCGACAATTAATCCGCACCCAAAAATCAGCACCTGAGTAACACCACACCATATGGTTTGAGAAAAAGTTCAACAAACCCTAGAAGAAGGGACTCTGAAACAGTCCCAGGATCCATCACTGGAAATCACTCCACTGCCAGCAAAACTCTGCACCCGCAGCTTGCTGGAAATGGCTTTAGGTAGGGACTGTGGCTTTTCTCTCTGCAAAGAGCTAGACAGACATAACTATGGTGCTATCCACAAACACTAAATAAAAACCCATGAACAGGACACCTCAGTGCATTACAGCTTAGGAAATACCAGAGTAAAGAGTACGGACAAACTCAGTGGTACCCCTGGTACACAGACATCACCCCAATAGTCTTCAAAGGAAATGACATTTCATGAGTTTTTCCTCAAGTTCTGGCACAACCTCTAGTAAATAGCCTTAAAATTTCCTGTTTAAAAGTTGTATGAGAGCTTTTCTACTCCTCACTGAAGCAGCAGGGGTGGGAGCTGTCTTTTCAGCAAAGAAAGGGCAGGACCAGAGCAACAGAACCCACTGTCCTCACCCCAGCCGTAGGGGAATCAAGGGAAAGAGGGCAGTCAGGTTGGATGGTTTATGGGAGGCTGTGTGGAACTTGGAGGGAGAGTCAGAGCTGAGGGGACAGAGATGGGGTTGATGGAGGGGCTCATGATGGGCCAGTAGGGAAGCAGAGGGGGACATACAGAGTGGGACCAGAAGGGCAGCAAAATTGCAGGTAGGTGGGTTATGCTGGAGCTGGGGAGAGTCTCTGCAGAAAGCTCTTCCACTAGGCTGGTAGGGAAAGGGGGTCACACGAGGCAGCCGAGTTGAAGTGAGGAGTGGAGGACATGAATATGGGCAGGGGGCTCACAGGACATATGGGGCAAGGGCATGAAGGATGCATGGAAGCTTCTATGGGACAGGAAGGGGTTATGCTAGCCCAGTAAAGCACAGAAGAGAGGCACAAGGTTGTGGGTGGGACAAAGATAGGGGGGTAGTTACGCTAGCCAGATGGAGAAGGGAACATGGGACACATGCAGGAGTGGAGATTAAGTTGGCGGGGAGGGGGGACACAAGAGGGTTGGGGGTGATTTATGCTGGCCCAATGCAAGAGGGGATATGGGACAAGGGTGTTCGGGGATTGGGTGTTGGATCGGGGAGTTATGCTGGCACGGTGGAAGAGAGCATACGGGATTGGGGTGGGGGAGAAGATTATGCTAGCCCAACAGAGTAGGAGATACAGGATAGAGGGGCTGGGGAAGCAGGGGAGGGGACACGGGGGAGTTACACTGGGCCAGTGGGTGAGGGGGATACAGAAGAGTGGGTTTGGGGGGATTAGGCTGGCCTGGTGGGGGAAGGGAAACGGGAAGGGGGTGCGGATACAGGACCGAGGCGGTTACAGTGGCCGGAGGGGGTACGGGATTGGGGGCGTTACGCTGGCAGGGGGAGCAGACACGGGGGATTGGGGGCGTTACGCCGTCCGGCAGGGCGGGGGGGGACACGGGAAGCGTTAGGCCGGCGGGGGGACGCGGGGCAGTGGGCTGGCCGGGGGAGAGGCCCCAGGGCTAGGCGGGAGGAGGGAGGGAGGGTTGGTTACGTGGGCCCCCCGGACAGGTGGGGGCTGGGCCAATCGGGCTGGGCCGACGATGGGAGAGGACACGGGTGGGGGCTGCGCTGGCCCTGCGAGGGGGGCGGGGGTCCAGAGGACCAGGCTGGAGGGGAGGGGGCTGCGCTGGCCCTGCGGGCGGAGTCCGGGGCCGTCAGGCGCGGCCGACGGGAGAGGGCCGGGTCACACGGCGCCGGGGGCGAGAGGCCTGGCGGGGGGGGGCAATGACCCCGGGGTCCCCGCCCCCACTCACCGGGCCGGGTCCCTGCAGCGGAGGAAGCGGCGGAGGTAGGAGCCAGGCATCCAAAATGGCGGCTTCGCGGCCTCAGCACCGATACCGCAGGCGGAAGGATTCGCAGGACGGGAACTCTCTCCTCTCCGTTTCCCGGACCCACCTCGTGAGGGGCGGCGCTCCGCCGACACTGCAGTCCCAGCTGATCAGCCTCCCGTACAGCAGGCCGTTCGCTGGTGCCGGCGGCAGAGGAAGTTGAGAACTACTTTCCTAGGCGGAAGCAGCCTTGAAATCCCATATTCGAGGAGCGATACGTTAGCGCCGTGGCAGGCAGTGATGACGTCAGACGCGTGGCTAGTCACCGCTCCGAGTGTTGCCGCGAGATGCGGCCGGCTGGCCCCGACACTGCGAAAGAGGGTTCCGCCCCCTCCCCGCAGGTTCAAATCTGGCAATAGAATGAGGGCTCCTTATTTAATCCGCTTCAGGAGCCCTGTAGAAAGCTGTGCTGTGTCCTTTGTCAGAGACACTTTCTGTCCCCTTTCTACAAGTGGAATAAACTCAGTATGGCCTGGCTTACACACCAGTGCTCCAAGCAGCTAGGGAATTAGAAGATAAGCACACGTCCCAGGATACCTGGGGTTTAGGATGCCCATGGATGCATATTTTAGTGCATTGAATTCACAAACAATATTGGCAAAACTATCATTGGAACGTATGTTTTCTGTTCTTTTAACTATTTATGTGTTTTCAGAAGAAGAAATTCCTGCATTCAAACCTTTCTCTCCTTCACTAACAGGAATGGTGTGGCAAAATTCTGGGCCTCCGTGTTCACATATTGTAGAGCTTACAATGTAATTACACATGTGAAAGGTACGAGGTGTAGATACAACATACAAGCAAATGACTATGGGGAAGAATTGGATCATCTTGGTTAGTTTTGTGTACTTGACATGTTTTTTTGGTGGTGTTCCTTTCTCTTTTTCATTGGGGCTAGATATAGGGAAAGAAAGAGCAAGAAAAGCAGAGGCATAGCTTGTCACCTGCCTTCCCGTTAGTAGTCTTCTGGGGTTTGTAGGCATCATGGGAGAGATGGAGAACATAGAACTGATAGGAGCAGTAGATGGAGGAGGGCAAGAAAGAGGTGAGCGGGAGGGAGGCAAAGAGGAGAATAAGAGCCAAAGCAGAGGTGAGAACAATAAAAGTAGAAATATTATTTGTCCCTGACTCTTGCTCCCAATCTTCTTTTCTGGACCTAGAGCCCTGCTCCCTCACTACACCAGTTTGTTGTGAGACTCTGGTGCTGCTCTTTGTGAGAATGTGGCTGGCCCTTTAAGAGAGGATTGGTCTCAGCCCCAGCTCTGATACAGCCATATCTCCTCCCCAGGAGGGGAAAATGAAGATGGTCAAGTGACCAGTGAGTCATATGACACAATCACACTTCTGAGGTAAATAAGGGAGAGGCTAAGGGAGAGACTTCAGGTGAAGTAGAGGCCTCACTTGTAGGAGTCCTTAAGGCACCAGGAAAGATAGTTCAGTAGAGCTAGGACTAAGATGTGGTGATCTGGCTCCAAGCTATGGAGGGGGGCTGCACCCTAGCAGGTATGCCTTGCAGGAAAAAGCATTGTTATAAGCATTCTGCTTTGAGTTCTGTTTCTTGAAGATTTTTGCTAGCTTCAGTGGAACCTCTGGGAAGCTAATTTAAAGAGATGAGGGATAAGTGTAGCACTAAACCCTGGAAGTAAGGCCGTGTAATCCCTTAGCTGAGAAGGAAGTTTTGGAACTGGAGGGCCACTGGAAACTATAAAAAGCCAATACATTAGAGCCTGGAAGGGAAATCTTGTTTGAAATACTTGACCTGTGGTAAGTTAGTAGGAGAACCAGGAGGAAACTGAGGGTGGGGGCGGTAGCATAGCTTCCCTACACTGTGAGGGAATGGTGGCCCTACAAAACTCTTCATATTCCCTTCCTCCTACACGGCAGGAAATACCTAACTCAACTTCTATATCCTTTAACAATGATCCGAATGATTCTAAAGAGAGCACAGAGAAGGTCTGGGCACCAGAAAGCTACTCTAGTGCAGCACAGCTTCTAGCCCTCAGCTGAATCACATAGCTCCAATTGCATTCAGACTCCATGGGGAACCACAACAGGTGCTTGATGATAACAGGTTGGGCCCTGTTGTGTTAGGCACTGTACAAATATTTAGTGAATGACAGTCTCTGTCTCAAAGAGCTTCCTCAGAACTAAAGTCCTAGAACCAAGCACTTCTGGAGTTGACCTTATTGCTACTAGGTATGTAGTCTGAGCCTTTTTATCTTTGAAGCCATTAATTACCCTTCTCTCTCTCCTGTCCCACATACGCTGCGTAAAAACTGCCTGATCCCTCAAAGGACATGGAGATGAAGATGTTGGTAGCTTTCCCATTAGCTCTTTGTCATCACTGAAGGAGCTAACATTCAGGCTGTCCCCAAAGGACAAAGAATTTCTAAAGTCTTCAGAACACATCTGAATGGAACTGCATTCTATGACAGAACGCTGCTGGTCATGGAGATTTGTAATGGATTGAGGTGGATGAGCCGAACCCCAGTGCTCCTGTGGGCCCAATCTAGTTATCAATATTCACCACCAACAATCTGGACTATCTTGCCCAGCACAGAGGGTATCATGTGCTTCTGCCAGATATAGACTAGCTACAGAGTGTTCACCAGATACACCAGCTGCGCTAATCATAAAATCCTTTAATGCTCTGCCAGGTATGGCTGAGGCAGGGCTGTTGCTAGCCATTTTGGTGCCCTACGCAGCCCCCCCGTGGGGAAGCAGAGGATGGCCCCAGGCCTCTGTGGGGGGGCAGGAGCAGGCTTTGGGGGCAGGGGGGAAACTGCCCCACCGCACGAGCCGGAGGAGCGATTTGGGGCCAGGTCACTCCACTTCCTGTCGCCTGGTGAGTGCAGGGCAAGCCCGACCCTGCACTCACGGGGTGGCGGGAAGTGGAGAGACCCAGACCCAGCCCGCTCCGCTCTGGTCCCCTGGCTCCCAGATTTGGGGGCAGAGGGAACTGCACTCGCTGGGAGCCGGCAGCACAAACTGGGCTGGGGCTGGGTCACTATACTTACCACCGCCCAGTGAGTGCAGGGTAGGCCTGACCCCTGCTGCAGTCCTCAGGAGAAGGGATGGAGTGGGGGTGAGGCTGGGGCGGAGTAGGGGCGGGGGGTCATGGGGAAGAGGCAGAGCAGGGGCTGGCACAGCACGCAGCTGCGTAGGGCACCAAGAAATTTTGTGCACCAAATTTCCTATTGTCCTACGCAGCTGCGTACTTTGCGTATGGGTAAGGACAGCCCTGGGCTGATGTTTATTTAAATCAGGTATTTTACACACAGTGCGACCTAGAGGCTAAAAATAATAACACAGTTTAGCATTCCATTACATCTCTCTCTTTAAGTTCTATGTTTCTACCATTTACAATATTTACATTATTACTGTCTTTGAAGTTCAATATGAATCAGTCTATTAAGTGTCTCTGAATCATACTGGTTTTCTAATTACACAACTCGAATACATAACGACTTGGTCATCTGGCTGTCCATTAGATGTAAACTGGCTGTGGTTGGTTAGCATCCTTGAGTCGTCATAGTCTTATTCTGCATCTGCCATCTGTAGTTTGCTATGCTAATTATTCTTTCTGAGGAACAAAGTGTAGATGTCAGCTGTTTCTGTTGAACTCTCCATTGTCAGTCTCAATCACATATGATCTTGGTGCTGAATTCTTTTTCTTCATGGCAGCTAAAGTTGTCCATCCTATTAGACGTAAACATGGTCACCAGGTTCTAGACCTGGGAGTTCACTGCATGACATCTATTGTAAAAGTGTTCATAATTTCTTTTAGCCTTTTTATCCGATTTGACTACTCCCTTCATGTCTGGAAATATGGAAATATGTTCTTTTCCAAAGCTGGAACAGTAGCTCCATCAGGAGCTGTGCTGGACTATATGCAGTAGCTGCTATTGCTGTGCTGTAACTCAGAAGAGCAAGAAATGGATGTTGTAGGATTTTCTTGACTGTCTGTACAGCTCTCTCACCTTCTCCATTTGTTTGTGGGTGATGTGAGTAGCTGATATGATCAAAATTATACTTCATATGGAATGACTTTGAATTCTAATATCTCCAGTTTCTTGATAGCAATTCCAAATCTTGTAAAATATTGTTTCCAGTCTGTCCATAGCGAAGGTTTGTCAAAGCTGAAGTTCTCTGGGGCACTGAAGTGTGGCATGTTGATGAGATCCCACAACCTTTGTTGCTGTTCCATCTGTCTGCTACATGTGTTGCTTTTTTCCATTTCTGGTCTGAATTTACTCCTGACACCAGGTTATATACTATAGACCAGTGGTTCTGTGAGGAAGCAAAGACATCTGCAGGGGACATGAATTCTGCATGTGCACAGTGGCACAGGAGTAATTGTTAGAACTGCCAGCTTAAAGCAGACACAATGCCCCTGCTGGGCACCCAGTTACCACTACAATGGAGGATGCTTTAGGAATGCACATAGCAGTACCAAACTGGGCAGCTGGGCCAGCAGAACTATACATGCACATGTTCCATTTGGCTGCAGGGGTCTTTTCAGTGAGTTTTTCTCTAAGGCAGATATGTGCCACAGTTTTCATAATATGGAATATCATTACTTCCATAAATGCAAAGTAATGCATATTGGAAAACATAATTTAAACTATACATAAGAAATGATGCTGTCTAAATTAGCTGTTACCCCTCAAGAAAGAGATCTTGGAGTCACGGATATTTCTCTGAAAACATCTGCTCAATGTGCAGTGGCAATCGAAAAGCTAACAGAATGATAGGAACCATAAGGAAAGGGATAGATAATAAGACATAAAATATCACAATGCATCTATATAAATCCGTGGTATGCCCACACTTGAATAATGCATCCAGATCTGGTCACCCCATATAAAAAAAAATATATTAGAATTGGAAAAGATACAGAGAAAAGATACAGAGAAAAGCAACCAAAATGATTAGGGGTATGGAACTTCTGTATGAGGAGAGATTAAAAAGACTGGAACTTTTCACATTCAAAAAGAGATGAGTAATGGGGGAGGATACAATAGAGGTCTATAAAATCTTGACTGGTGCAGAGAAAGTGAATAAGGAAATGTTATTTACTCCTTCACATAACACAAGAACTAGGGTCACTCAATGAAATTAACAGGCAGCAGGTTTAAAACAAACAAAAGGAAGTACTACATCACACAACACACGGTCAACCTGTGGGACTCCTTGCCAGGGGGTGTTGTGAAGGCTAAAACTATAACAGGGTTAAAAAAAGAACTAAATAAGTTCCTGGAGGATAGGTCCATTAATGTCTATTAGTCAGGATCGGGAGGGATGCAACACCATGTTCTGAGTGTCCCTAGTCTCTGTTTGCCAGAAGTTGGGAGGGGATGGATCACTTGATGATTGCCTGTTCTGTTCATTCCCTCTGAAGCACCTGGCACTGGCCACTCTCAGAAGACAGGATACTGGGCTAGATGGACCATTGATCTGACCCAGTACGGCTGTTCTTATTTAATATCAGATAAGACTTGGAAAATCTCAGTGTGTTAATGACTAACATGCACAGGTGGATCAATCTGTAATGGAGTGGAAAATATGCTTACAAAATTGGCAGATGATGCCAAGCTGGAAGGGGTTGCTAGCACTTTGGAAAACAGACTTAGTATTCAAAATGACTGTGACAAATTGGAGAACTGGTCTGAAATCAACAAGATAAAATTCAATAAAGATAAATGACAAGTACTTAGGAAGGAAAAATCAAAAATAACTGGGTAGGTGGTAATACTACTGAAAAGGATCTGTGGGTTACAGAGGATCACATATTGAATATATGTGAAAAATATGATGAAGTTGTGAAAAAGGCTAATATTTGGGGGTGTAGAATAGGAGCATTGTAGTATGACACAGGGGGTAACTGTCCCACTCTATGCGGCACTGTGGAGGCCTCAGCTGGAATACCGTGTCCAGTTCTGGGTGCCACACTTTAGGAAAGATGTGGACAAACTGGAGAGTCCAGAGGAGAGCATCAGAAATGACAAACTGTTTAGAAAACCTCACCTATATGGAAAGGTTAAAATAAACTGGGCATGTTTAGTTTGGGGGGAGGGGAAAGACTGAGGAGGGACCTACTAACAGTCTTCCAATATGTTAAGGGCTCTTCTAAAGAGAACAGTGATCAATTGTGCTCCATGTTCACTGAAGGTAGGACAAGAAATAATTGGATTTAATCTGCAGCGAGGAATATTTAGGTTAGGTATTAAAAAAAATATTCTAACCATAAAGATAGTTTATCTCTGGAACAGACATCCAAGGGAGGTTGTGGAATCCCCATCACTGGAGGTTTTCAATAAGAGGTTAGACAAACACCTGTAAGGGATGGTCTAGGTTTACTTGGTCCTGCCTCAGGGAGGAATGGATACTACAGGACTTCTCGAGGTCCCTTCTAGCCCTACGATATCTATGATCCCAGTGCAGCCTGAACACAATGTCACTACCATCAGAGCCCAATTTGGTACCACCCCTTCACCCAGCATACTACGGAAGCCTCCAGACCAGATCCTAGACATTTCTAGGGCCTCTGTTTCAAACCAGACACATTGTTTTTCTCTCTGCATTTCCCAGAAACTGTCATCCGCTCCACACAGATCACGGAACTCTGAAAACAAACCAAGCTATTAGCAGCAACACACTGGCAACAGCCTAACGGAGGTGTGTATGGTGGGGGGGGGGGGGAAAGAAGCACATGTGAGAGTGGAGGTGGGGAAATAAAGACTAAGAGAAAGGCAGGAGCTGAGATAAGGACCTAGGACTTGGGGGGGAAAAACAGATTACTGTGATTCTAATGCTCCAGAGAGCAGGGATAGAGAAGCCCTAGGGAACTAAGAGGATGTGGATTGCACAGAGTGAGAGGGCCTGCGACTTCCTGCATGGAGACTCAACCCAGGAAATAATTGAGCAGCTTAGGCAGACACACCCCATTCCCAGGTGTCACATCACAAGACACACTAGCCATACCTTGCCCAGTTTTTCCTGATGTCTGCTCTGAAATTCAACTCCCTGCATCAACTGAATGTATTTGCAGTGAGTGGTTCTCTATATTCTTTAGAAAAAAGAAAAGGAGTACTTGTGGCACCTTAGAGACTAACCAATTTATTTGAGCATAAGCTTTCGTGAGCTACAGCTCACTTCATCGGATGCATCTTATGCTTTGAGCAGCTTATGCTCAAATAAATTGGTTAGTCTCTAAAGTGCCACAAGTCCTCCTTTTCTTTTTGCGAATACAGACTAACACGGCTGCTACTCTGAAACCTGTCTATATTCTTTAGATGGCAGTTGCAGAGAGAGATACACCCCTCTGGAGTCCCACCTCCTGTCTCAGTACCCCTCTCCTTTACTGCTCGACTAGACATCAGCGTTGCTGGCCAAGCAAGAAATGCTGTTTTAGAGGAAATAAGAGGAGCCATACCAACTCCTTTTTCAAAAAGAAAGGGAGTACTAGTGGCACCTTAGAGACTAACCAATTTATTTGAGCATAAGCTTTCGTGAGCTACAGCTCGCTTCATCGGATGCAAGTGAGCTATAGCTCACGAAACCTTATGCTCAAATAAATTGGTTAGTCTCTAAGGTGCCACAAGTACTCCTTTTCTTTTTGCGAATACAGACTAACACGGCTGTTACTCTGAAACCTATCCTTTTTCAAAGGTTTTTTGGACGTATAAGGTAGATACAACGCAGCAAAATATTTAGTGATCATAAAACTGATGATTTTTGGAGCAACAGTGTGCTCAGTCCTGGGCAGAGAGGCCCCTGTCCTGAAGAGCTCACACAGACAACATGCTTCAGACTCCTTGGCATGCTGCCATTGTCAAAAAGCTCTGGAGAAGAAATATTTGCTATGTCACATTAGCCATTATACTTGCTGAAGAGAGTCTCTTTTAGGGATGACGCTGAGAATAGTATCAGGAAAAGAGATGGAAGCAAATAACTGAGTTTGAGAGACACCTCCCTGGTTTTAGTTTAGGAACACAGGAATCGCCAAACTGGATCAGATGTACGAGCCCATCTAGTCTAGTATCCTGTGTCTAACAGTGGCAGCACCAACTGCTTCCGAGAAAGGTGCAAGAAACTCCACAGCAAGAAATTATAGAATAACCTATCTCAAGTGAAGGGTTGGTTTACCCTTAATAATTAGAGAATGGCTTAAGCCTTGAAGCATGAGGGTTTATAGCTATAACTTTTCTGTACACTAAAAAATCAAGATCTTAATGAAGACCCTGGATTTACGGCTCATTACAACAATCTGTAACCCAATAACCGCGCTCTTTGTTCCTAGAATCATGGAATCTCAGGGCTGGAAGGGACCTCAGGAGCTCAGCTAGTCCCACCGCCTGGCAAAGCAGGACCGATCCCCACTGAATCACCCCAACGTTGTGGTAGGACTATGATTTGTATTGAGCTGTGACACGCTGAGTACCGTTTCCAGACCCGAGGAAGAGCTCTGGGAGCTCGAGAGCGTTGCTCTGGCCAATGGAAGCTGGGCCATAAAAGGGATGGCCTCAGCCGCCTGCCCCTCCGGAGCGCGGGGACCAAGGGCTGCAGCACGCGCCCAGGCCGGCCGGCCGCCGGGGCATGCTGAGAACAGGTGGGCAGTCAGGGGGATGCCACTGCGAGGCGCCTTGGGCGCTGGGGGAGCCTGGCGGTGGGGGGAGGGGCTACCCAGGGGCGGGGCACCGCAGGGGAGCAGTGGGGTGGCCCAGGGCCGGCTTGCGGAGGCTGCCTGGGGCGGGCCACGGGGGGTCGCTAGGGAGCTGGAGCAGTGGGCGGGGCTGAGGAAAAGGGGGCGGGGCCGAGGGCTGGGGCAGGGACGATGCGCGGAGCGGGCAGGACAGGTCGCTATGGTGACGGTCACCGCCCAGGCGGCGCGGCAACGCGCGCACTGACGTCATCCCCGCGCGCCGCACGAAGACCCAGGGTGACGCGCGGTTCGTCCTGGCTGAGGAAATTCCGGCGCGCGGGAGCTGTGCGTCATCGCCGCGCGCCGCACTCCGGGAGGGGCCGGGCCGGGGCCCGGAGGCGGCTGCGGGCGGCGCCGGGACCGACGGGGATCGGGGCCCAGGAGCCGGGAGATGGCGGGTGAGTCAACGGCGCGCGAGGGGCTACGCCCCCCCCACGCGCCTCCCGGCCCCGGCGAAAGAGCCTCCGCTCCCCCCCCAGGGGCTGCCTGTGCGGGGGGGCTCCTCCCCCTCGCCCCCTCCCCCGGGGATGCTTGTCTGTGCGGGGGGGGGCGCTCCTCGTCCCCCCCCCGGGGATGCCTGTCTGTGCGGGGGGGGGCGCTCCTCGTCCCCCCCCCGGGGATGCCTGTCTGTGCGGGGGGGGCGCTCCTCGTCCCCCCCCCGGGGATGCCTGTCTGTGCGGGGGGGGGCGTTCCTCGTCCCGTCCCCCCCCCGGGGATGCCTGTCTGTGCGGGGGGGGGCGCTCCTCGTCCCCCCCCCCGGGGATGCCTGTCTGTGCGGGGGGGGGCGCTCCTCGTCCCCCCCCCCCCGGGGATGCCTGTCTGTGCGGGGGGGGGGCGCTCCTCGTCCCCCCCCCCCCGGGGATGCCTGTCTGTGCGGGGGGGGGCGCTCCTCGTCCCCCCCCCCCCGGGGATGCCTGTCTGTGCGGGGGGGGGGGGCGCTCCTCGTCCCCCCCCCCCCGGGGATGCCTGTCTGTGCGGGGGGGGGGCGCTCCTCGTCCCCCCCCCCCCGGGGATGCCTGTCTGTGCGGGGGGGGGGCGCTCCTCGTCCCCCCCCCCCCGGGGATGCCTGTCTGTGCGGGGGGGGGGCGCTCCTCGTCGTCCCCCCCCCCCCGGGGATGCCTGTCTGTGCGGGGGGGGGCGCTCCTCGTCGTCCCCCCCCCCCGGGGATGCCTGTCTGTGCGGGGGGGGGCGCTCCTCGTCGTCCCCCCCCCCCCGGGGATGCCTGTCTGTGCGGGGGGGGGCGCTCCTCGTCGTCCCCCCCCCCCGGGGATGCCTGTCTGTGCGGGGGGGGGCGCTCCTCGTCGTCCCCCCCCCCCGGGGATGCCTGTCTGTGCGGGGGGGGGCGCTCCTCGTCGTCCCCCCCCCCCCGGGGATGCCTGTCTGTGCGGGGGGGGGGCGCTCCTCGTCGTCCCCCCCCCCCCGGGGATGCCTGTCTGTGCGGGGGGGGGGCGCTCCTCGTCGTCCCCCCCCCCCCCCGGGGATGCCTGTCTGTGCGGGGGGGGGCGCTCCTCGTCGTCGTCCCCCCCCGGGGATGCCTGTCTGTGCGGGGGGGGGCGCTCCTCGTCGTCCCCCCCCCCCGGGGATGCCTGTCTGTGCGTGGGGGGGCGCTCCTCGTCGTCCCCCCCCCCCCGGGGATGCCTGTCTGTGCGGGGGGGGCGCTCCTCGTCGTCCCCCCCCCCGGGGATGCCTGTCTGTGCGGGGGGGGGGCGCTCCTCGTCGTCCCCGTCCCCCCGGGGATGCCTGTCTGTGCGGGGGGGGGGCGCTCCTCGTCCCCGTCCCCCCGGGGATGCCTGTCTGTGCGGGGGGGGGGCGCTCCTCGTCCCCGTCCCCCCGGGGATGCCTGTCTGTGCGGGGGGGGGCGCTCCTCGTCCCCGTCCCCCCGGGGATGCCTGTCTGTGCGGGGGGGGGCGCTCCTCGTCCCCGTCCCCCCGGGGATGCCTGTCTGTGCGGGGGGGGGCGCTCCTCGTCCCCGTCCCCCCGGGATGCCTGATGCCTGTCTGTGCGGGGGGGGGCGCTCCTCGTCCCGTCCCCCCCTGGGATGCCTGTCTGTGCGGGGGGGGGGCGCTCCTCGTCCCGTCCCCCCCTGGGATGCCTGTCTGTGCGGAGGGGGGCGCTCCTCGTCCCCCCCCCGGGGATGCCTGATGCCTGTCTGTGCGGGGGGGGGGCGCTCCTCGTCGTCCCCCCGGGGATGCCTGTCTGTGTGTGGGGGGGGGCGCTCCTCGTCCCCCCCCCCCCGGGGATGCCTGTCTGTGCGGGGGGGGCGCTCCTCGTCCCCCCCCCGGGGATGCCTGATGCCTGTCTGTGCGGGGGGGGGGCGCTCCTCGTCCCCCCCGGGGGTGCCTGTCTGTGCGGGGGCGGCGCTCCTCGTCCCCCTAGGGGTGCCTGTCTGTGCGGGGGGGGCGCTCCTCGCCCCCTCCCCCGGGGGGGGCCTGTCTGTGCGGGGGGGGCGCTCCTCGCCCCCCCCGGGGGGGCCTGTCTGTGCGGGGGGGCTGTCTGTGCGGGGGGGGCGCTCCTCGCCCTGGTCTCCTCCCCCCGGGGGGACTGTGTGTGCGGGGGGGGCTCCTCTCCCTCCTCTCCTCCCCCCCCGGGGTGGGCTGTCTGTGTGGGTTAGGGCCTTTTTTTTTCTTTTTCCAACCCAGTTCTCAGGGTGGAGGGGGGGCTTTTTCCACTTCCTGGATTACTGGTTGTGTTGTAGTCTTCTCCAGACTGCCTTGTCCCAGCCATTGCTCCCACTCTGCTTTCTCCTCCCCTTTCACTTCTGGTTTGTGTCCTGTCAGGAGGAGGCTCCCTGGCCTCTCTGCCTTAGTTCTACATTCGCTGTGTGGGACCTGTTGGCTTCTCACTTCTCTCTTTGTTCCTTGGCAGATGAGGCTGTGGCAGCCAGCAGTGCTGGGGAGTTCAAAGCCAATGCAGAGCAGCCCCTGCTGATGCCCACATGAGGAAGCAGTGCCATTTAGTTCTCCTGGGACACCACAAAGCAATATGAAACCTGCTCATGAGAGAAGCCAGGAATGCCTTCCCCCAAAGAAACGAGACCTTCCTGTCACCAGTGAGGATGTGGGGAGGGTAGCCAGCTGCTCTACCAATCACACGCCGGTGAGCGATGCCCCAGAGTGGTGCAGGAGCGTCATGGTGACTGGACAGAGCCAAGCACCATTACCATATGGCCTTGGCAGTGATGGTGCTGAAGCAGTAGCTGGCCTGACTGTGGATCAATATGGCATGCTATACAAAGTGGCTGTGCCTCCAGCCACCTTCTCTCCCACTGGCCTCCACCCGGTTGTGAACATGAGTCCTCTGCCCCCCAGCTTTAATGTAACCTCTTCCCTGATCCAGCATCCAGGGATTCCATATCCCCCCATCCACTATGCTCAGATTCCCTCTACATCTCTTCAGTTTATAGGGTCACATTACACAGTACCCTATGCTGTGCCCCCCGGCTTCCTCCCTAGTCCTCTTCTATCACCTTCTACCAACCTCCCCACCTCTCATGTTCCCCGTTTTGTGCCATATGCCTCTCTTTTTCCAGAAGAAGCCACTCCCTCCCCCCAAACTACTTCTCCTGCTCATGTTTTCAGCAAAGCTGCCTCTGTCATCTCCCCTTCAGGCCAAATGCAGCACCATGCTGGAGTGCAGCCACTGGACATCACACAGAGTAGAGTTCCTGTCTATTACCAGATGTCCCGGCTCCCACCAGGGTATTCAGCATACGAGACCTCTACTGTAGGGGGAAGCCCAGATCCTCCTCTGCAAGAAAGTCAACTGAGTTCAGAGGTAGCCTCTGCCAATGGTGGACAGAGACATCTGGAGCATAGTGTGGTGAGGAGGACCAGTGAGGCTTTGGCCTCTGCCAGCAATAAAGCTGAAGGCCCGCACCCTGGGGCTGCAGTGCAGTGTGTGGTGGATGGACAGCTCTTTTCAGGTTATCAGACTCTGAGAACAGAGGACTCTGTGCCAGCTCACAGAAGCACGCCGGACACTGACTTGGAGGTGCAGAGAGTGGTTGGGGTGTTGGCTTCTCAGGATTACTCTATTCTGGCAGCCCAGAGAAAGGATGGCCTGAGCCCTTTAAACCTTTGCCATAATATCCCTGATCAGCAGGGGGAGTCAAGGGGCTTGCTGAGGAACCCAGTGGAAACAGCTGAGAAAAGCCAGGCCAGGAGTCCATATGTGATGTCCCCTGAGGAGCCAGTTAGACACAGACAGTTACCCAAAGGAATGGTGATAGCTAATGGCAAGCCAGTCTTGGTGCGTATTGGGTCTGAGCCCGTCAGGTCTTCTGCTTCCGAAATCCTGATGAGACAGAGTCCAGATGCACAGACCCACAGAAGCTCACGTGACAAGGACTCAGCCCAGTTGCAACCCCCCAGCTCCTCACATCTGCCCTCCCATTTCATGAAAGGAGCCATCATACAGCTGGCCACAGGGGAGCTGAAGAGGGTGGAAGACCTGCAGACCCAGGATTTTGTGCGGAGTGCTGAGGTTAGCGGGGGCCTGAAGATTGACTCCAGCACAGTGGTGGATATCCAGGAGAGTCAGTGGCCTGGGTTTGTCACATTGCATTTTGTGGTTGGGGAGCAGCAGAGTAAAGTGAGCATTGACGTACCCCCCGAGCATCCCTTCTTCGTGTATGGCCAGGGCTGGTCCTCCTGTAGCCCGGGGCGGACCGCTCAGCTCTTTGCTCTGCCCTGTCACAGGCTGCAGGTGGGCGATGTCTGCATATCAATCAGTTTACAGAGCTTGAATGGCAACTCTGCTTCTCAGGCTAACTGCCCTCTTGCAGGCCAGCTGGTGCCCACCAGAGAGAGGCCCGAGAGAACAGGTCAGGGGCCCAGAGAGCCATCCGACAGAGCCAGTGAGAGGAAGAATCAGTCAGAAAGGGACAGTGCAGCCCAGATTTCCTGTACGGAGTCCTCCCAGCCTGACCCTGGTGCTCAGCACTGCTGGACAGCCCCAGGCTTCCAAAGATACAGCATGCAGGGGGAGGAGTCTCATCCGTCCCTGCTTCGTCCCTCTTTCATTCCACAGGAGGTCAAGCTGTCTATAGAAGGGCGTTCTAATGCAGGGAAGTGATCTCTTTGAGGCCATGACCTGGGACGTCACCCATGAGTGAGCCTCACCTTTTTCAGGTGGAGAATTTGCACAGACTGAGTGGTGGGTTCACCAGCCTGGCTGCTCTTTGCCGTGCAGAGCTGGATTTGTTCCAGTTCAATTGTTGATCATTGAGGAATCTAGAGAGCTCCAGTCTTCAGGGAGCAGCAGCAATGGGCTAACTAAGGATGGAGGACAGGGCATGTGGTCGTGAGCGTGTGACTAGAAGCATTCCAGAGGTTGGGACTTTCACACATCTGTCTTAGTGCCTGAGTTTCCTGCAGGGCAGGGTCTGAGCATTCAGAATGGGTGGGGGAGTCAAGAAGAGCAGACCCAAAAAGCCACAGCTTAAGGTAGCAGATAAAATGTCTGAAGTTCTTATTCCTCTTTTCGTGGTGGGAAGGGGTGAGTCCCCACTGGGATTCAGGGGACACTGCTCCTAGCACCCCCTTTCTTCACACATGCACTTTAAAAGGAAACTTCTTCACAAATGGAGCTGTTCGTGAGGTGCGGGGAGATGCAGGTGCTGCTCGGGTGGCCTCTGCTTGATGTATCTCCTCCACTGAATCCTATTGGGCTTTCTTCTAGCAAAGCATCTGTAGAAAGAGAGACTGCAGTGAATATTAGAAATTGGAGAGGAAGGTCCTAGAGGATGGGTAGGGAGTGATTGAACTGGGGACGGGCCTATGGCAGCTGGGATAGGGCATGAGCTGTAGTTGGTTCCCCACTATACAGATACCAAGTAATTATTTGTCACCAAAGCTAAGTCTAATTATAGCATTTCCTAATGGTAATTGCTATAATAAAGGTGATATGAAGACTGTATTTTAAAGCTTTCTTCACATGGTCATAACTTTCTAAAAAAAATCTCCTTTTGGGCTTAACTTTCCATTCTTGGATTCAAACTGTAGCTGAATTTTTGGGGAGAAAACTGAGCCAAAATGTTTTTAAGTTGCTCTTTAGATAAGGATGAAAATGTATTCTTCCACTGTGAAAAGACTGACACTTGTGTACATCAATACATCAAAATTGGCTGAACTACTCCAAACAAAAACTTTTCAGGTGGCTCATCACTCCTTCCAGGGTAATTTGTTAAATATAACAACTATAAACAAGAGAGAAATGTGTGTGCAGGCATGATACAAAATTTCCACTAAGTTTAGAGTCCCTATACTAATCACAGGACTATGGAATAACATGCACAATATCTCTGGACAATTTCGTAGGTGTCCTTTTACGCTGGATGCTCTGATGCTTCACTGTGGAGTCCACTGCAGAACTACACAGTGAAATCGAGAGATGAGCGTTTTTCTTAAACAAGGATGTGTAGAACAGTTTAATACATTATTATGGTCATAACACTCCGTCCAAGTGAAAGTACTTGTGTTCACACTAACTTGCTCACTCTGGACATTCTTAGTATCGAGTCACCTCTGACTGCACAAGAAGAAATCCAGAATAGGCCAACTAGGTGGTGAGAATGAGAGAACCTTCACTTTGGCATATCCTGACTTTTGAGTATTCCTCATGGTATTACAGTCAACAGGTTTTGTATTCGGAACACGCCTGCGTAGAGGCGTTAGTATCTTTGAGGAGTGCGTGCACCTCAAGCTTCGAGCTGGTTCCTGATGGTGTCTCACTCCAGTTCTATTTTGCATCTTCTTGCTTTCTCTTCCTCTTGTTTTTTCCTCAATTTCCATCTTCCCAAACACTGCTGCCTGGAGTGCTTGGCTGCTGGGCGCTATTTTTATTCTGTCTCCCTGAGTAGCTTGGGTATCAATGCCTCCAGCTGGTGAACAGTCTCTGCACCTTTTATTTTCCTCCAGAACCTTTGTTGTTTTGCTGAGCTTGCCGTAGTTGTGGCTCCTAACAGATCAGTGTTTGTCCACATTCCCCTTGACGTGCCTCCTAACCGAGTTGGCACTAGTGTATGTGCACTATGTGGGAACACTGTGTTTTAGGCATTAAGAAGCTTAGAGAGTCAACAGAATGTTCCTTCACCCGGCATATCTCCCTGTCTCCCTAGTGCTGGGATCCCCAGAACACTCTTGGCAGTTTATTCTGTCACCACCTTTGAAATGTCTGCACTTGTCTCTCTCCCCAAGGCAAACAGATGCTTTCCCTGTGTTGCTCGTGGATTGGTCTGATGTCAGGAAGGTGCCTGGACCTGTGGCCATGTAGCCTCACCAGGCCTCTACCAGAGCAGAGATTCTAGCTGTCTTTACTTTTCTCTGGCCTTTGGATGCATAATCTGCAGCTCCCTCTGGCCAATAAGCAATTTCTAGTTAGTCCCATTAGTAAATTTGAAAGACTAAAACCAAAATGACACTCTTCCTGGGAAACTTTGGCCTCCCTTGGTTGCAGCAGCAGAGAGGACAAATGTTTGCACAGCACCTTTTGACTGTAAAACAGATTGGTCAAGCTCTAGGTGCTTGGCCTCTCATCACACTTCTTCCCTGCTGTTTCACCTACTTGCTGCTTGCTTGACTCTCCTGCATGAAGATCTTGGTTGTTACACTGGCTTGTCCTGAGTAGCCTGCACTTTGGTTATAGACACAGGGCAAAGAGCCAAGGGGTAGTTTTCTGTAGTGGGTTGATAGGTGAGGAGAAGGTTATGGCAGGTACACATGCATCTTGGAGTAGAAATGTAAGGGGGCTGGTTGTGTGCATGGAGGGAGATTACTTGAGCAGTTGAATGGTGTAGACCCCTGCCATGTGCCTCACTAAATACAGGAGCCTCTTTGTCCCTCTTAGAAAGGGGTTTTGAAGAGTCTGCTTCATAGTGAAAGATGTTACTGTGCCCGCCCCCTTCACTGTGCTCTGTCAGCCAGCTAAAAGGGTAGGCGCAGATGCCTTCCAAGCCATCTACAGCCAGGCTAAAATGTAACTTCAGTGCTCCCCACATTTTGCTCTGTCGCCTTTCTCCACCTGACTACCAGTCTGTCCTGCTGCCTGCTTGCATATCTATGGTAAGCAGTGCTGATGTGGGCTCAGTGGAGGAAGCCAGTGAGAGTGTGACCTTTCTCAATGCTTTTCCTCTTCTCTCCCTCTGACCAATCCCACAGTTCAGCAAGTAAGTTCCAG
Source organism: Eretmochelys imbricata (assembly GCF_965152235.1). Lineage (NCBI taxonomy): Eukaryota > Metazoa > Chordata > Testudines > Cheloniidae > Eretmochelys > Eretmochelys imbricata. The sequence continues at coordinate 43,296,723 of NC_135583.1, read as the reverse complement.
CTGTCACTCTTCTATTCTGGGCCCTTACAGCAGCACCGAAACCACATCCAAAGGGGAGTACCAAATGAAGGATGTAGGACACTGGGCCCTTGCCGCAGAGGCAGGTAACAGAAATGGACCACAGAAGCTGCCAGGTCCCCCAGCAGTCAGCAGAACCTCCCCTAGCTGTTTATGGGTGGCTGAAGTGGTAGTTTGTGTGTCGGCTGGTCTCAGGAAAGTCTGGAGGTAGTAAGTGGGGGAGAAGCTGAGAGGAATGACTGTGGGGGAGCCCAAGACAGAGCCTGCTGGGGGGTTCTCTGGTTTGCAGGAAGAGACGATCTGAAAGAGGATCCAGAATGAGTTGGCCACAGGGGCTTCTGTGTTTGCAAGAGTGGGGATAGACTTACCAGAGCAATAAGGTGTTTCTGCTGTTACACTACAGAGGGAAGGAGAGCTGCTGACCTCAGCCTCACCCAGTGTAGGTGATCTGACCAGAGCACTGGGGTCTTCAGGCACATCTTCCCTGCCAGGCTCACGGCGGGGCTTTGGGAAGATTCCGTAATATGCAATAATGGGGATCTGCAGCCATCTGTTCCATCTCCTGAAACATTCCAGGGGACAGCTGCCCAGCAGAGGCCAGGCTGGTAGCTATGGTGTACGCTGTTTCCCCAGGAATGGGGGACTAGGTCTGAGTGACAGAGCTCCCATTACTCCCAGACTATGCAGAGGAAGCCCTGGTTAGAAAGGAGGGGTGCTGCAGAGGGAGCTCTGCCAGCCCTTCCTAGCAGGGGCACTAGTAAAATGCACTTTTCACATTAAGTATTTGTTCCATTTCATACCCTTCTTTCCCCTGTAGAGAAGTAAAAATCCCTGTAACTTAGCAAATGTTCTGTTTGTTAACCACAGCAACTCAAGCAGCCTGAACACCAGTTCCTGCCTGCAGCAGCGCATGTGCCTTCCCCTAGTGTCAAACTCACAACCACTCTGTCTTTCGGGCTGTTCTAAGGCCTGAAATTGTTCAGAGGAAGCTGCTAAAATGGCTCTGAATGTGCATTCTGTACAGGGAGTCTGAACCAGGGTGTGCTCTTGGTGCCATGAATGTGCTGATGGTGGAGACCCCTCCGCTGCATTTATATCTGTGTGCGTTGAGGGGAGAGGACTGCACAGCTAGCCCCTAGCATCCTTCCCAGGCATGCTAGGCCCCTCCAGACAGTGTACATCCCAGTTTCTCTCCACTTGCATAGCACCTTAGAGTAAGGGGAAGGACTGTTGCATACAAATGGCTTCGGGATCTCAAGAAATAGGGAATTGCCACGCTGGGGAAATGGGCTGGGCTGACCCACAGCTAGGTGGTCTTGTAGATAACTACTCAACCCTCAACTATAATCCCCAGTTATGTAATGGCTGTATAGACATGTAACCAACTGCATTGTATCTAAAGCCTTAGAACTAGTCAGGTGCTCCCCTCCAACCTTGTTCCAGTCCCTCTCTTCCTACCTGATCTTTAACAAAGCATTAATAATTCTAAGGATAATCTCTATTTTGTTGTGCTTTTTTTGTAACTGTTTTAAATAAATCAATTTGTACTGTATATTTGTACTTTTGGTGAGATCCTTTCCTGTTTTACCATTTTAAGTCTGTACTTGGCTACACACAGATTGTATTTTTATTGTTAATGCTCTTCTTATGAATATTGCATTTAACTTGTTGACTATGTAAACACAGTATATATCTATATATCTATATCTATATATAAACCAATAGTTTTTCCTTCTGTGTTTGCGACTTCTTGCTTCTCTGTGGCACCCATATTCCTTTGGGCATTTGGATGCAGGCCCCCTCTTCTTCTACAAGGTGACCTAGAGGCTGATGATGCAAGTGTAAGTAAGTGGCAAGAGCCTGCTAGTAAACATGGCTTATGATCAATGTCTATGTTCAAACCCTTCTGCGCTGAATATCCAGTTCCTACAGCCATTCCTCTGGGCTAGCCCTGATCAGCAGCAAAGCCTAATCCCCTAATCATAGAATCATAGACTTCAAGGTCAGAAGGGACCATTATGATCATCTAGTCTGACCTCCTGCACAACGCAGGCCACAGAATCTCACCCAACAACTCCTGTAACAAACCCCTAACTTATGTCTGAGATATTGAAGTCCTCAAATCATGGTTTAAAGACATCAAGGTGCAGAGAATCCTCCAGCAAGTGACCTGTGTCCCATGCTGCAGAGGAAGGCAAAAAAAACCCAGAGCCTCTGCCAATCTGCCCTGGGGGAAAATTCCTTCCTGACCCCAAATATGGCGATCAGCTAAATCCTGAGCATGTGGGCATGTCTCACCAGCCAGACACCTGGGAAAGAATTTTCTGTAGTAACTCAGATCCCATCCCATCACAGACCATTGGGACTATTGCTAGTAATCGAAGATCAATTCATTGCCAAAATTAGGCTATCCCATCATACCATCTCCTCCATAAACTTATCAAGCTTTGTCTTGAAGCCAGATATGTCTTTTGCCCCCACTGCTTCCCTTGGAAGGCTGTTCCAGAACTTCACTCATCTGATGGTTAGAAACCTTCATCTAATTTCAAGTCTAAACTTCCTGATGGCCAGTTTATATCCATTTGTTCTTGTGTCCACATTGGTACTGAGCTTAAATAATTCTTCTCCCTCGATGGTATTTATCCCTCTGATATCCCTCTAATGCACTGTGGGGCAGCAGGAATAACATTTGAAGGGCAAACATCGCAGTTCTTGGGGCTGGTAAAGGAGTAAAACGGGATAGCGGGAAGAACAGAGGGAGGAGATCAGAGCCAACAGCAAAAGAAGAACTAAACAAGACAACACAGGACAAAGTGTATCTGACAAGGCCCAGAGACAAAATGCTTGCTCCTGGAAGTCAGCCCCCACAGTGACACATGATGGGGCAACTGAAGGTAAGAAAATAACAATTTTGGCAGGATGTGACACCCATGATTGGTGCAAACTGTTGAGAAAGCTTTGAGAAGGATTAAATGCTTGTTGCAGCTAACGCTCAGGCTCCCAAATAGTTTTGGTTGCTTGCAACTCTCCAAACAATGCTCATAATTGGTTCCCAGGCATCCATCACTGTTGTATCTGCAGCACCTAATACAAAATTAAGGGACACTGTCAAATTAGTTTCTTTACGTTTACTCAAATTAAAATCCTGTTTCTGGGAAAGCCTCTTTTAAATGCTGTGGCTGGATCTTTTCTTATTTTAAACTTAGATTTCAAGCACACAAGGGACCATTATGATTATTTCAGCTGACCAGCTGCATAATGCAGGCCAAAGAATTTATCCCCCCATGATTCCTGTGACAGGGACAGTTCTGGTTGAGTGAGAGTATGTGTTTTAGAAAAACATCAGTCTTGCTGGAAAGACCTCAAATGATGAAGACTCCACCATATCCTTTGGTAAACTGTTCCATTGATTAATCCCACTCGCTGTTAATTTGTGCCTTATCTCTAGTCCAAGTTGGTCTAGCTTCGATTTCCAACCACTGGATGTTTATACTGCTCTCTACCAGGTTAAAGAGCCCTCTAGTATCAGGAATGTTCTCTGCATGTAGGTATTTACACACCAATTTCAAGTCACCTCTTAACCACCTCTTGGATAAGCAAAATTGAACTTCTTAAGACTCGCTGCAGGGCAGTTTTTTGCAGACCTCAGATCATTCCTGCAGCTCATTTCTGAGCCCTTTCCAACTCGTCAGGATAGTCTACACGAGTCTAACTGATGCTATATGCCGTGGGTAATGACACCTCCCTCTTTCTACTGGATATTTTCGCTTATACATCTATGTGTTGTATATTGCTCTCTTGGCCACTGAATTGCCCTGGAACTTTCTGTTCAGTTGGTTTTCACCATGACTCTTCAGTCCTTTTCAGAGTCTCTGCTTTATAGATACAGTCCCACATCCTGGATATGTGACCTACATTCTTGTTCCTAGAAGTTTGACCTTGCATTGGGCTGTATTAAAACGCATGTTTGAGTAAGCCTAGATTCCCAAGTGATCCAGATAGTACTGTAGAATTGGTTTGTCCTTATTGTTTACCACTCTGCCAATCTTTGTGTCATCCATAAACTTCACCAGCAATGATTTTATTTAGTTCTTCCAGATCACCGAGAGAGTAAGCTTTGGCCCAAGCTATTGTCATAACTCCTGGACTGGGGAGACTCACTCCACCACAGACTTCCTGTATGATCTTGTGCAAGTCACTTTGTTTCTCAGTCCCCTTCGGTACAAAGGGGATAATCCCACTGCCCTACTTCAGAGGTGTTTGTGAAACTAAATACCCTGAAGCCTGGAAGGTGTTCAGATACTACAAGGATGGAGGCTATATAAGTATCACAGATAAAGACAATGGGTAGCATTGGGCCAAGGATAGATTGCTGGGGGATCCTCCTAGAAGCATTTGAAAATAGATTCCCCCGCACCTCCTCCCGCCCCCCCCAACACACACATTTTGTCTCTTGCTGAGTCCTGACCCTGCAATGACTCAACATGTGGAACGTTCTGCTCCAAGGAGTCCTGCTGAAGCCAGGCTGCTTAGCCTGGAACGTTGGACAGGTGCACAAGCAAGTCAGTCCTTGCAGCATCAGGGCCTTGATGTTTGAGTCTTTTCGGCAAGGAAGAGTGAGCCCAGACTAAAACATCTTAAAAACGGGGTCTCTTTTTCACTCACTAGGTCCTGTTGCAGTAATTGAGGGTGTTATCTGTAGCTACAGTGGGTACAAAATGTTCAGCTAGATGTGACTTTCAAGTTGATGCCTCTTTAAGACTCATCAAATTTGTCCATATAGGAGCCTGCTCTTTACCATTGCTACAATCACCTGCAGTTGCTTGAGGTTTTTGCTGTTCTGGGGAGCAGCGGTGGGGTTTGTAGAATGCACTAAAGGGGTGTGGGCTTTTCACCTTCAACATTACAAAAGTCAGTTTATTAGAAAAGTTTTGAGGAAAACCAGTTTTGCCCTCTAAGCTGAGGCTGAAAGTCTTTCTGACTATTGTGTAGTCATCCTTTTTTTCCCCTTGTGTCACGTTATTGACTTGAACTGGGACCCTATAGAACATGGTTGCAACCAAGGTCCCATAGTGGCACCAAATCTTGTATAAAGGGGGTCAAATAAGGTGTCTAAGACAAGGTTATGGTTGGCTGGTTATGATTATGCGATCTGTGTGCATGTATCATTTTTGTATTTAAAGTTATAAGTATTACCTCTATACTGTCTGTATTTCAAACTTGTGCTATGCTTCGGGGTGACACCCCAGACAAGTTGGGGTCAGCTCTGCCTAGCCTGCTGGGTGGCCCATTGAGGACCATCAGCAACACAACTGACCCATTGAGAGAGGGCAGACTCGCCTTGTGACTCCGCAAGGCATGCAGGGACCTGCCTAGGGACAGAACTCTGAAGTGTTTCCAGGCCATGGGATGGGCAGCTTGTCTTTGAGACAAAGAAAGCAGAGACCACATGGCAAGAGAGTATACAAAGCTGCTACAGCTCCTTCATGTGGTCTTCAGTCCTGTGTCTGGCCTCTGGAGGGACTTTGCTACACTGAAGCTTTGAACCAAGGACTGAATGACCCATCCCAGCTGTGAATGTTCTCCAGAGACTTGATTTGAACCTGCAGTTTATTCCATCACTGCTGCAAGCCTGAACCAAGAACTTTGCCATCACTGTATGTCATTGATTCCATTGAACCAATCCTAGCTCTCATCTTTATCTTTCCTTTTATGAATAAACCTTTAGATTTTAGATTCTAAAGGATTGGCAACAGTGTGATTTGTGGGTAAGATCTGATTTGTATATTGACCTGGGTCTGGGGCTTGGTCCTTTGGGATCGAGAGACCCTTTTCTCTTTTACTGGAGTATTGGTTTTCATAACCATTCGTTTCCATAACAAGTGGCACTGGTGGTGAAACAGGGAAACTGGAGTGTCTAAGGGAATTGCTTGTGTGACTTGTGGTTAGCCAGTGGGGTAAAACCAAAGTCCTCTCTGTTTGGCTGGGTTGGTTTGCCTTAGAGTGGAAAACCCCAGCCTTGGGCTGTGACTGCCCTGTTTCAAGCAATTTGTCCTGAAGTGGCGCACTCAGTGGGGTCCTGCCAGAACCAGCATTGTTACACCTGGGGACAGTGGAACCTTGAAATCTGTTAGGTGCCTAGTGCTCGTGTTGGACGAAAGCCCCAGCCGTGGTTGAGAAGTGGGCTAATGAAGCGAAGATCTGTGAGCACACTGACTAGCATTTGCTAAGACTTTGCCTGATCCCCTGGCCTCGCAGTGCATTTGCGTGTGTGAGAATGAAATGCACCAACTCTTTAAAAAACAAACTATTATTAACCAGGCTAAGGAATCAGGGGTGAGAAAACGGTCACGCTTGTAACTCTTCTTTTAGCTCAACTGTGGCTCCATTATGCAACTTCTGCATTTTCATTTACAAAAATCGTATTTTTTGTTGCAAAGATATAACAGGGGTGGCCAAGCTGACCCTCCAAGCTGCATACGGCAATCTTCAGAAGTTCAAGAGTCGGGGCTTGCCTGCCAGGCTTGAGGCTTCTGCTGAAGGCCTGAGCCCAGCAAGTATGCCCTGCAGGCCTGAAGCCCCAAAACCCCCTTCCCTGCAGAGGCAATGCGTGGGAGGGGAATGTATGGTCACACGCCCACCCAAGATGTTTGCCAGGGTTTCCTGGCACTGCTCCGTCATGTGCTGCCAGGTCCTTCCTGCATGGCAGCTGCTGGAGCCAGGAAAACGGGAGTTGCAGCCCTGGAGAGAGGCCAGGCAGTGGCAAACAGCTGCGAGGTGCAGGGAGCTAAATCAGCGGACCCTCCTTGCAGCTCTCAGCTGTTTGCCACTGCCAGTTCATGCAGAGCTAACACCTGAGAGCTACAGGAAGGTGCCCTGGAGGGTAAAAGGGGGTGTGTACCTGGGAGATGACTCAAGCTGGGGGGACAAAGTTGTTTCTCCCCCCAACCCCAACAGCAAGCACTAGTCATCCTCTGGCAGATGCTCCTAGCCCCACCAAAAGCCCTGAGCTCCCCCCTCCCAGGCTGATAGGTAGAGAATGATAGGGGGGAAGGGGGGCTCCGTGAGCTGCATTTTAACTGTAAAAGAGCCACATGTGGCTCGGAGAGCTGCGGTTTGGCTACCCCTGCAATATAACCTAAAGTACATAAGAATAAGAACATAAGAACGGCCCTACTGGGTCAGACCAATGTTCCATCCAGCCCAGTATCCTGCCTGCCGACAGGGGCCAGAGCCAGGTGCCCCAGAGGGAGTGAACAGACCAGGTCATCATCAAGTGATCCATCCCCTGTCACCCATTCCCAACTCCTGGCAAAAAGAGGCTAGGGACACCATCCCTGCCAGAACTAGGCACAGTAACACTAAAACAGATACACAAGGGTTACCATCTGCTCCTCTGCTTTAATGTGGTACATTTCCCAGTGCAGCCCAAAATGACTTTAGCCTTTGTAGTTGAGGCATATCAGTGTTTAGCTCTATCTCTGCCCGCTCTCAGGATCACTGCTCCTCATTTTCTTCCTCCTATGGTGTCCCTAGGTTTCTGATTATTTTTTCTATGATAAATCTAATTTAATTATTTCCTGCCCATGTTCCTCATCTCCAAAAGGGCACAGAGCGATTCTCTGCCCTCGATGGCAGCTACACATTTAGCATGCTTTCCACTAAAGTTGGTAAAGATTCAGAAGGAATCGTTTGTACAATGTGCCTGGCTAATTTGTGTAACTCTTTATTTTGCTGAAACAAGATGACGAATGACTCCACATTAATGGTGCTGCGAGGCTACTGGGAAAAGTGAGCGTCTTGTGAAATAAAGAAAAATGCTAGCAGAAAATAATACAAAGACGTGATGGTGCTCCCCTAAAGTCACATGGTCTCATGGATGAAGCCTAGGGTTAGGAAGCAGGAGGTCCTCAGCTCACTTCCTACCCCTGCTACTGACTGGCCTCAGTCTGCACATACAGCACTTCACAGACCTTAATCAGGCCCATTTTACAGATGGGGAAAGTGTGGTGCAGAGGTGAGGTGACCTGTCCATGGTCACAGCATGTCAGTGTCAGAACCAGGGCTGGAAGCCAAGTCTCACGTTTAGGTCCTAGCCTGGTCCCCTGGAGCAGAGCATCACCTTGAAGGTGGTACCTCATCTGGGCAACAGGAGCCTCCACTATTACCCTGAAGTTTCCACCATGCGACATGTCTGTCAGCTTCTCCAAGGCCACCCCTAGGCAAGGTACAGCCTCCGAACTCCTCCCCCAACCCTCTTCCCGGTCCACAAGCAAGATCCCCTCCACTCTTGCCATGCTGCTTACAGTGAAGCAGGTTACCCGTGGTTGTTCCCTTTCCCCACCCTGTCTCCGAGGCTGTCTGCTTAGAATGAGTTCCTAGGAGCCAGAATGGTCTCTTCTGCTAGTATGTCATGAGTGCTATTGGAACCAAAGGGCAGTCACAACGCTACTGGGGTTAGTGCAGCTACAGCCCCCAGCCCAGAAGGTTGGTGGTATCCCGTCCTTTTTACAGACCCAAGGGTGAAGGAAGGGTCTGTAAAAAAGAAGGGTGAAGCTCTGTGCTGTGGCCGAACAAAGTCCTCTATTCCAGTACTCATGCTGCTAGAGACGCCCCCTCTAGCCAGACGGATTTTGGGATGGGAACGGAGGCCCAGGCTGCCCGCCCTTTGGGAAAGGCTTTCCACCTGCAGAAAGGACCTGCAGCAGCCAGCTACGCCACAAGGGTCCAAGCACAGGAGGAAGCAACAGGCATGGAAGGTGACTCATTACACATAAAATTAATTTATTTTCCCTCTGTTTATCGGCTGTGGCTTGGCCACTGGAGCAGACTGTATCCCGACAGCCCGCTCTCACCAGTGCTGCCTGAGCAGAAGCCTCCCAGCTCCATTCCCACGTGCAGGAGCAGCCCAGATCTGCCTTTTGTGAGGGGGTGGGGCAGGAAGGGTCAGTCAGGTGCCATGTGAGCCTCCCTCTGGGGAGCGGCAAGGCTGCCGGCGCCCAGTGGGCTGCGTGGAGCCGCAGCGGTAGTTGGGCTACAGCTCAGTGCAGTGTGCTGTTGCTCTGCTCCTCAAAGGCCATCTTGCCCAGGAGCTGGCTTTCCAGCTCCACATTGCTCACTGGCAGCTGGAAGAAGTTCATCTCGGCTGCCAAAGCAGCCATGGCAGAGGGGTCCTGGCCAAACTGGGCCCGAAGCATCATGTCCATTTTCTCCAGGCGCCGCTTGAGCCTCTTGGCCTCGCGCTCCCGGATGAGCCGAGCCTGCCGCTTCTCCGGGGTCTCATTAGCGCGTTTCAGCCTCATGGCCTCCCGGTCCCTCTGCAGCCGCCTCGCCCGCTGCTCATCTGTCTCTTGCATGCGTTGCAGGCGCTTAGCCTCTCGATCCCGCATGCGCCTCACCTCCCGCTCCTCTGGTGTCTCACTGTCCCGCCGGCTCTTCTTAGCCGTGCGCTCCCGCTCCAGGCGCTGCAGCCGCACTTCTAGTGGCTCGTTCTGCCGGCGAAGTGCCCACTTGCGCACGCCGGGAGCCTGTGCCTCCAGCAGCTTGCGATAGGCAGCACAGTTGTTGCACACTAGGAGGATGCCCGCAGGATACACAGGGGCGTTAAAGGCAACGTCCTTCTCCTCAGTACCAGAAGGGCCCTCGCTGTGCGGGGTGGACAAGGAATCTGCACTAAGCACCTCCGGCAGTTTCTCACTGGAAAGCAGAAAGAACAGACTCAAGGATCTCCTGCTGACACTGTGTGCCCTGCAAGGAGCCCCCCGCATAGGGGAGAGGCAATGGCCCAGCCACTAACAGCCCACGATGGTGGTGTGCATCAAGGGCTTTGGTGATGTTAACATACCTAGACATATTTGCCAGGAACACCCACGTAAAGGGTGTGGGGGCAATGTCAGCAAAGAATTAAGGCTGGGGAGATTGAATTCAGGAATTACCCAGTTAGCCGCTCAGATGCTCCAGCCCTGGCACCTTTGGATTTCATGCTTCAGTTGTAATTCTCCTGAACAGCTCATCCACCAGAGCCAGGGCTACCTGAATCCAGAGCCTCACAGCCACCTGCCCTGCCCAGAGACTCAGTGCCCACGAAGCTTCCTCCAGGAAGGACAAAGGGCAGGGGGCAGCATGGGACTGAGCTTGGCTCTAGTGCTCCACCCCACACTGGAATTTCTAGAGTAAAGGAAAAAACACTGCTTTGCTGTAACTGGAAATCCCAGTGGGCTCTGCATGGCTTGGTCTAGGACTTAGGGAGCCAGTCCTAGACAGCATGGTCAGGGAGTTCTCTGGGTCTGCCTGTGGTGAAGGACAGCTGGAAGTAGCTCCCTTGGGGAATAGTTCCAGCTCTCCCACAAGGGCAGGATGGCAGCAGTTCATGTTTTACTCCAGTCTCCAAAGGCTGAGGTGATCAGTCCGGTGGCTTCACCTGAAGCAGCCCTGCTAATTGTGACTCTCGGGGCCTGAGGTGTCTGCATGCAACCCCAACCGAAAGCGGGAGGAAAGTCTCACCCGTTGAATGTGGCATGGCTGGTGAAGCGCGCCCCACACACTGCACAGTTTGATAGTTGGTCCTCTGAGTGGATCAGGAGGTGTCGTCCCAGGGACCCAGGGGAGCTGAGGGCTCTGCCACACACTGGACACATGTAGCTCTTGGCACTGACCACAGCTGCAGTGTGCTGCAAAACAAGCCTTAGGTTTTCAGTGACCAAACTGCCCAGAAAGCCTGCTCTGCCTATTAAATGCTCAGTGAGTATGGAGAAATCTTTCAGCTCCTCCCCATTGTTTGTTACTTGGCTCACCCCTGTTGTTATCACCAGAACCTTTGTCTGCAGGTTCCCGGGCAAAGCCCAAGCACCTTGAGAATGAACTGCAGTGCTAGGCATGTTGGTTATGGGAGATGAAGCATGTTTACAGCTGCATGTTGGTGCATGGGGAGGCAGTTAGGGCTCAGGCCCTTAGAGCAGAAGGGCCTGGACCAAGTCCACTTGCAGTGTTCACTGCTGCAGCTGAGGGAGCACTTCCTCTGTGTAAAGCATGATCGAGCTAACTTAGGGAAGGTGCCTGCAAACGTGTGCACGCAAAACCAGCCTCACTGTAAACGGCAACTGGGAACTGAGACTGGGTTAAAATGAAAGGCCTACAGAAGGGGTGACTTTTTTCAGTCATACCAAAGGGGCTGCCCTTGATGGCTGCTGGTTTGGGGCGGAAAAGTGTTTCATTACTAGTTGTACAAACACTAACTTGGTGGGGGGTGAGGGCTGAGACCACGGCTCTGGGAGACCACGGCTCTGGGAGGCCCCAGCAAGGGCTGGCCTGATGCAGAGCTGCAGCTCTCTCTGTGAAAGAGCAACTGTTTAGATAGGTGGGACCCATGACAGGACTGGCTAGGACTGGCCATGACAGGACTGGCCCCAATGCACACTGCAAAGCAATTTCTGTGCCTAGTTTGAAAACAGCTGGAGATTCCCAACCAGGGCTGAAATGAGGTGAGGTCAGCCCCTGGAGTTGTGAGACGGGGCGTGGCAGAGAGGCTCACGTTCCAGAGCGCTCGGCTAATTCTTCACCCACTATTCTGGTTTGCAGTGTCTACAGTCACCTTCAATTACTTTCCAGCTGGAAATGTGTCTTTGCTTCTGACAAAATCAGAATCAGGATAACCCTGCAGCCCCTCCTCCAGTGTGAAGTCTGAACTTGGCGCCAGCAAAGGGCTCCTCCAGGTCCTTCTATCACTTCAGTTCCTTTCACCCCGAGAGAGGGCTGAGCCCTGGTTATCTGAGTTCATACGGAAGATGTCTCCTGGGAAAGACATCTCCTACCTGGTACACGTGAGCAATGAGCTGCTCTCTGCTTCCACATTCCAGCTGGCAGAGTGGGCACTGCGACAGTCCCAGCATGGGTGCTGTATTCAAATCCTCAATCACCTAAGAACAAGGAGACGCCAATTCAGTAAGAGTCAGGAAAAGAGATTTCCTTCTCGCAGCCCACCCCACTCTTTTGTGGACTGCAGCAGGACTCTACGTAAACCCTTCTGCCTCACCTCACCTCACTGCCTGCACAGCTCAGACAACAGGCCTGACCTCACAGCATTCTGACCCGGGTCCTTGGAAGTGGGGGACTAGTCCCAGCTCCTCTGTACAAACAGGAGGAAAAAGCTGACCCCATGCAGAGCTTCCATAGCCCACAAGGCAGAAGAGTCAGAAGCGCCATGGAGTCCACAGGTTTCTTGTGGACACTGCATAGTGTCGGCTTTTTCCTCCTGTTTGCATGGAGGAGGCATTGGAATAGTTCCCGCACTGCTAAGGACCCAGCTGATACGAGGCAGAAAAGTTGGACATGGAAGACACTTGGGACTGGCTGAGAAGGTGAGCGAGGTAATATCCTCACCCACCCTCTCTCTTTAATATTCTGGGACCCACACAGCTATAACTACACTGCATGGGTCTGGGCAGCAATCAACAGCTCAGAGAAGGGTGGATGGAAATGGATCAGAGAGAGAGGAGAGTGGGGATAGGAGCAGCTGAGGACCCTGTCCAGTGCCATGTCTGAGAGTGGCTCAGTTGAGCAGATGTAGCTTAGCTTCCCTCTGCCACCCCTTCTGTCCCCTACCCCAGAGCAGCTGCTCCTGGCAGTCCGAGAGATCCCCAGAACCAGTATCCTACATGGCTTGGCCTGTGTTTGGAGAAGGCAAGATACATAGCACCACTCCCCATAAAGAAAACGGAGCCAGACCTGACTAGGTTCCCAAGCGCCTCCATGCTGGGGAGGCGCCAAAACATACTACAAGGGAGTGAAGTGCTTGCCTCACTTTCTCCAGTCCGTTGGTTTCCAGCTACAGGCTGCTCTGCATTTTCTAATTCCTTTTTCACTTTCACCATTGTGCCATCCTCCTCAGAAGTGTGAGAAGAGACTTCATCCTGCGTGGTCTCCTCTTCCTCACCATCGCTGTCACCTGGAACACACAAACCAATCACTCAAAGCCCTATGCAGCACCTTAAGGCCAACCCCTAAAACAGTCAATAGCTACAGGACTCATCAAAGTGTACACACACACCCTGCACCCTCTAACTATCACACAGTCAGTCTCCTCCATCCATCACCCGAAGGTGCCGAACTCACTGCTGCTGGAGTCCTGATCCTGCAACTGGTGAATTGTCGGCCGCTGGTCTCCAAAGGCTCCAGGGAAGTCACTTTTCATCATGGCCTGGCGGGCTTGCTCCTCCAGCCCTGCGAAGACTTGCTCCCCTGGCAGCCACAAAGACAGAACAGTCAGAGGGCTGCGTTTCCATAGCACTCACTCTTCAGCATGTTCTCCCAGGAGCTACATTCAGGCACTGAGCTGCTCAGATACAAGAGTCCCCACCTCTTATCAGTCTCAAGCAAGAATCTTCTGAAAGGTCTACATTGTCCTGCCCCATGGCACCAACACGCTTGTGCCTGCTTAGCATGGGGCTAATTGTTAGAAGCTGGTAGTGACAAACTCCTGACCCCAGCCACCCCTCCCCACCAAAAACACACTGCGCCCTGCCCATCCTCTCCCTACATCCCCTACCTGGCACATGGAGCCAGCAGAAACCCTCTTCTATCCCAAGATATGCTCACGCCACAGCCAGATGGGACCGACAAGGTCTGCTTTCACCATATGGCCACACTGCCAGCAGGGGTGACTGATGTAAAGAATTGGTTTTTAATCTTGTTTTGTATTTATAATTAGGGTTTTTTTTTAAAAAAAGGCTGATTCTCATTGGTTGGTAACCATTAAAACATGTTGATTTGCAGCTAAATGTAGCTGTTCCACTAGATTCGGCAGGTTTCTGCTAAGCAGCAGGATGTGCTATATTTACACATATTTAAGCAATTATACAGCTTAGTCAGATTCTTAATGGTTACATGTTTTATATTTTGTTGGCAAATGGTAAGTGCTACATTTCTTGGATGATTTGTTTTCCTGGTGAGCTGTGTCAAGCTGCATTTGGAAATTGGAATTCAATTAAAAATGCACAGACTCAGCATTGTGACGCCGTACGTCCAGGGGGATTGTTTTGAGGAAGCGCTGTGGCTTGTGTTATGCTGGTGGTAAGACTACTTGAGCACCAGGGTCCCCTCTGGCGTTGGACTCTAAGACCATCGTTTCTCATTAGCTAAACAGAACTCCTTGAAATGTGTTGGATACACTGGGAAAAATGAATTTATCAAACTCTGTTTTGCATCTTCACTGGGTCTATGAAAGGCTGTATTAGTGACAGTTAGGGCAGTGACCTGACCGGGGCCCAGAGCCACAAAAGCACTTACATGCCTAAGCCTCAGAGGGAGCTGCCCAAGTGCCAGGTTTGGCTCTACTGCGATCCACAAAACTCCCATCAAACTCTGTAGGTGCCTAAACTCACTTGGCACCAAAGTTTCTGCCTCGGGGCGTGTGCACTGCTGTCTCCCACTAGACTTCTGGGTGCCTGTCTCACATCCAAGTCCCAGGGCATTCCATGAACCATGGGAAGAGAAAGGATTTGCACAGGGCTCTGCCACCTCTCCAGAGAGCTCTCTCACCGCTGAGCTATGGGCTATTCTGATGTGGGGCTGACTTGGTCACCACTGCAGATAAATACTCCAGCAAGACCATGGGAATGACGCTGGAGCCCAGTAGTTAAGCCATCTGCCTGAGAGCTAGCAGACCCTGGGCCACTCCCCCTGCGCCGATCACTCCTTCAGTATTTCTCCTCTACCTGCCTACATTTTGTGTGACACCATGAGGTGCCTACCTCATTCCCGCAAGAAACCCCTTCAGCACCTACACCGCCTGGCTGCAGGGGTCTGTTCATGGCTCGCTAGCTGCAGCCTGGGCTTAGGCACCTTTCTCCAAAGAGGGATGGAGGGCTTAGCACACACCCTTGGCACATCTCCCTTTGGCTCCCTTAGGCGGCTCCCTGCCTGGTTTGCTGGCTTCCGTGGTTCCCATTCTTAGGCCTCTCTCGGCCCATGGATTGTATAGAGGCCCCAGCTCCTAACTCAGCTCTACGGATCTCAGCGTTGGTCCTGTGCAGCGTGACACTGAGTGTTGCAACCTCTCTGTCCCATTGTGAATCCCACCCATGGCGTCTCTCTGCCACGACACTAATGGTAGCTAGGCACCTAAATACCTTGAGGATCTGGGCATCTGGCCTTCAAGATTTCAGAACCAGTAGCTCTCACCCACTCACACCTCATTTTTAGTCATCGACTGGATGAGGAAAACAAACTTTCCTGCCAGTTCAACTCCTAAGTGGTGCTCAACTTTGAAGTAACCAGTCACTGAACTGAACTAGCTGAATAAACTGAAATGAAGAAAATATTCTCTGCACCTGTAGATGAGGCTGCTGCTGTCAAAAGCTGGTTCAGCATTAGACTCTGGTTCCCCATGCTTAGCCAGCGACTCCTACCAGTTCAGTGATAACTTTTCTTAACACTTCGGCAGCAAACTGATACTACTGGAATGTTTTTTATTTAATTTAAATTATTTGAGTAGATTATTGTAAGTTTAGGCCTCAGTATAGGTTATCTTAATTAAAATAGGGTTATTTTTAAAAAGAAAAGCTCTATTTAAATGCAAAATCTAACAAAAAATAATTTTTTAAAACGAAGGATTGATTTTTATCCACCCTGATTATCTGACAAAAAACATGCAAAAATGGAGTTAAGGTTGAGACTGCATATCAGTAACTTAGAGTAAAAGATGTTACAATAATGTTGTAATTAGCTCCAAACCAGGCACTATAAACTCAGACGTTTAGAGTTAGGATTACATATAAAAGAACACCAACCATGGTAAGGTCTGGAAATGCACAAGCAGAGTCCAGACACAACTTTAACTTTGCCCTGCAGTGACCCTATGCAATAATCAGACCATTCTGATAAGTGCCTTTTAGTGCTTGAGATCACACATAAAATTAAATCAGTGGCTCTCAACCTTTCCTGACTACTCTACCCCTTTCAGGAGTCTGATTTGTCTTGCATACCCCCCAAGTTTCACGCACTTAAAAACTATGTGTTTACAAAATCAGACATAAAAATACAAAAGTGTCACAGCACACTGCTACTGAAAAACTGCTGACTTTCTCATTTTTACCATATAATGATAAAATAAATGAAATGGAATATAAATATTGTACTTACATTTCAGTTTATAAGTATGCAGAGCAGTATAAACAAGTCATTGTCTGTATGAAAATTTAGTTTGTACTGTTTTCGCTCGTGCTTTTTATGTCGCCTGTTGTAAAACTAGGCAAATATCTAGATGAGTTAAACCTCTGCATACTCCCAGGGGTACACATACCCCTGGCTGAGAACCAGTGGATTAAACTGATTGATTGTTAAAGACACATGACATTTTCTCTTGTTTATCCCCCTTCATGGTGTCACTAGGTGCAGAGTTAAGGTTATTTGGGTGCCATGCCTGTGCATTTTCAGAGCTTAACATGTTTAGCTGTCTCTTAAATTTAACCCAAAGTCTGAATTTCCTGGATTTATAATGCCTGATTTTGGGGTAATTACAACATCCCTGTATATGTATTTTACCCTAAATTACTGACATGCACCATAACATGAGACCTTAGCTTCATTTTAATCTAGCTTTTGTCAGTGAATTTCTTTGTTAAATTATTAAAAAGTCCTAAACAACAAAAATGCTACCATGGAATATTTCTAATGATTTGAAGTTGTTTTTTTTCTAATTAACCTATCAGGCCAGATTTATGGGTGTGCTCTGGCTGCTTCACACCACTATGGAGCAGTGCAAAGCAGCTGGGGCATAGTGGCCGGTTAAGCTGCGTTTACAGCTTCTTTGCATTGTCAGAGCAGCACAAACCAACTGGAGTGCATACCCTAGTGTTCCTCCCAATCTTGTTTGCTACATTATCCTATCCACACATGCCAAATTCACCTTCCCTGCAGTCCGCCACATTCCCCTGCACATGCCCCCTCCCCCCATCTCCTGTGTTTTCCTGTCCTCATCAGTTCTCTCTCCTAGCCTCTCAGCTGAGTAGATTTGATGCAACACGTAGCTTTTGAAAACAAGTAATTAATACTGTCATTCTTTGCTGTTATTATTTGTACCTGAAAAATTCTCCTGCTGAAAAACTCATACACAGTTCCCTCTTTCAAAATGGCCTGTTCTCAATAAGACTCAGAGCACTGGCTGCCCTTAGCAAATATGGTCACTGCCATCATTTGTTCCCAATGGAAGTGAAGCCAAGCTGCCCTCCAGGAAAATGGTGACTCCCCATACTATCAGGAGGCAAAAATGCTAGGCAGTGGAAGGCATTCGTGTTGAGGGCAGCCTCAGTGAGAGCAATGGGGGATACACTTCTCCAAATGGCCAGTATCTTAATTGAGGGCATGTCATGGCCTTAGTCCTACTGATAGGAGATGGCAGCAATGCTGACATAGGGCAGTTCTTTGATTCATCAGCCTCTTTGGACGGAGTACATCAATCCCACACAAAAACTACTCATTGCACCAGATCATTCTTCACCTCTCTGCCAATCGTGTGCAGATTTCAGATTTTGGAGAAGCACTGTACATAACAAAGAAATTTAATCCCTGATTTAAGTGCAAAACTCGCTTTGAATCTGAAGCTATGGCTGGTACCTCCATAGTTAAACTTCATTGGGATAGCCACCAGCATAAGTATTGATGACACAGCACATCCATATTAGGCATGCTGTTTCACTTAGTTTTGTCCCACGTCCACACTTGCCCTGCCTTCTCATTACCTATCCCACAGTTCCTGGCATGCTTGAAGCCGTGACTTGTGAGAGTTCAAAAAGCCTTCAGAAATTTCAGGGGAATTATGGGAAAGGTCAAATTCCCATAATCCTCTGGTAAATTCCCAAAAGCCTCTGGTTGCCAGCATAATTTCCTAATTCTTTTGTCAGAAATGGAGCCGAGGCTGCATGCTCAACAAGGAAGGTTTCTCCTGGAGCTTTTGGAAAGCAATTCCTAGGTGTGTGAGGCAAGGTAGCAAAGGATATTGTGGTGGGGCCTGCGTCTGAAATCAGCAGTTCCCAGTCACACACACCCTCACCCAGTGGATGATTCCAAATAGTGCTGGAGAATGATTTCCATTGGGTGGAGTGCTGCTTCTGTCCTTTTGGGTCCCGATCTCAGCCTCAGACTGGCAGAACCAAGGTACGAGAGACCTGAGGCAAGCAGCAAAGAACAGAGAATTTCAGTACTGTGGTAAATTGCTCTCCTGGATTATTACTAGTGAGCACGGAACCATTCTAGACTCGTATATCTGTGGTACGCAGTAAGGGTATGAGAGCAAAGTAGAGAATGTACCAGAGATCACTAAAGGAGTCAGGTAATTAGGGTTCCTATTCCTATAATCTGGCACTATTGATGAGATATGTCCCTCCCAGTCTAGTCCATGGGGATGCGGGCCTTACCTTGGGTTCCTGAACATGTATGTAATGTGACTGGCCCAATGTGTGACATCAGGATTCTCCAAAGCGCAGGAGTGTGCAGAGGGAGACTCTTCCTATGAATAATATCAACCTCAGTCTCCATGAGTGTTGTCCTGCTAATAGTTGCCTGCTGGCTTTTTGCAGATCACATGCGACACTAGGGTGGTTACTTCCAGGAGCAGTGGAGGAAGTGCCATGCCCAGCTGGACACACTGGCTGCTCTGCTGAGGACGTCACGGCAGTGCTGCGTGCGCTCAGCATTCTGCCCACATCACACAGTCCAGGAGCACATGCATCCTAAGTGCCAGTGTGGAACTGGGCATAGGGAATTCAATGTTACGCTACTTTTTTAGATCCCTCATTAAGTGCCTACCCTATTACCCTGCCCTAGCTTCTCAGGGGACTGATGGAGAAGTGCACTGTTGGGGTACTGCTAGGCCAGGCGCACCAGGCAAAGGACTTGGGCTTTGGCGGTAGCAGGATTTTCCTCTCATTGTTTGTGCGCGTTCATATAGCTCCTGCCCTGGTGGTGTTGCACTCCCTTTGGCAAAGGAGCACAAGGAGCGGCTTGTGAGGATAAAGGACAGTATGCTTGGTATTGAAATCACAGATGCTTTTCCACAACTTTATTAAATACAAACAAGGCTGCAGGTCTGCTGCAATACCAAAACAAGTCACCAGAGTTACGCCACAACCGGCTAGAGAGAGCATGCTGAGATTCCTGATAGTGCCTCTCTTTTGGGCTCCAGTTCTCCTTTCCACAGTCTTGTAAAGGAATAGGGTGCCTGAGAATGGCTGTGGTGGTATGGGGCTGGGCAGGAGGGGAAGGCACAGCTGCTAAAACCAGATGGTGTCAACATGGCAGGCAGTTTTTCCTGAGCCCTGCCCCTCTGGGACTCTGCCTCCTCCATTCACATCTCTCGCTCTCTGGAAAAAGCCTTACATAAGTTCCCTGTCCTGCTCAGCCTACACGAGTTCTGAGATGAGCCTCTTTAAATACTTGTACAAGTTCAAGGAGGGACCAGAGTCCCTGTTCACACAGGTCTTCTCCACACTTCCTTTTCCAGGACCTGAAACTTGCTCACTGGGGAGCTAATGCACCTGCCCATCCCTGTTTGGGCATGTCCATGGCTGTGAGGGCACTGAAATGAAAAAAAAGAAAGGGAAGTTAATAACCACAGCAATAGCTCATCTAGCTCTCCTAGTATCAAGGGATTTGGTACAAGTAACAATTTATGTTCAGTTTGAAACTGAAAGTAAGCTTTCTTCCTCCACCCAGAGATGTTAAAGATACAGCAGAATTCACACACCACTAAGAAGAATATGGGTGGATGGGGAGGGAGGATTAACCAATGAGATCAAGGGAATGGGGCCAGGAGGTGGTGACTGGAATTCAGCTAGCAAAGATTACTTATTGCAGAACCTCAAAAGCATCATTTTGCAAAGGGTCCTGGGCACAAAAAGAAAAGTAACATATGAGCAGGAGGAAAAGACTGAGCTCTGTAGCAGAATTGTTGGCATGGATGAGAAGGGTGACTTGTCTGAATGGAGGGAGGCTGAGCTTCAGGGGGCAGCTATGTCTACCACAACGCTTGATTGCAAGGTTGGATGACGTCTGGGAAAGGTTTTCAGATATAAATCCTGAAGATTGGGAGAAACTAAAGGCTAAACTGAACTACCACGGTATTCCCACTGGATTTAAAGAATTGCACTGCATATCTCAAATCAGCAGGGAACAGGCAGTGTACCTACAGAATCCTAATATCATGGACGGTATTATTTTTGCATCACTTTGCAAGGTAGGATTGTTTTTCATGCATTAAATGGCAAAACAGGATGATATTAGAATCATGTACTAATCAGTTACTGTAGTCCTAAAGGAGGGGCAGCAATACAATGAAATGTAAATGCAATGGACCATAGTACTTGATATTTGACTACTTGAAACAACATTCTCACTTTTATTGTGGTTTCTGTGCTCTTCTGAAGTTTTCCCCCTGCTATTCTACCCATTTGAGTGCAGCTATGCAACCGAGTATTTCTGTGCTAACTGGGAAAAGCAGACAATATAGCTAATCCTGGTCTTTCAATGAGAGGGTGCCACACTTGAGGAATAATGGCGGACTAAACTGGGCAGGCAAAGGAGGGACTTGCAGCTGCCAAATGCCCCAGTGTGGCTGAGTGAGGGGAGAATATGGACTAGTGGAGTGGGGAAGAGGTGAACACTTCTGCCCTCTTGTGAGCTTGTATCTGCCCATTTACAATTATTAATTGCGGTGTTCAGAACATTATAGAAAACTCTTCTCCAGCCCCCAACCTGCAAAAATCAGACCCCGGTGGTAGATAGTACAATAAAATGCTGCATACCTGTGGCCCAATTCCTCCTCCTCCCAAACCATCTCCGTCCCCAGGAAGAGATCCCAGTAATACGCCTGTCATCTCCCATTCTGACTCCTCATACTGCCAGTTCACTCAGTTCTTGGAGCTGATGCTCCTTATCCGTCACAAGTGCTCTGGGCTCTCCGCAGGCTGGGTGGATGGGTGAGTCCCAACAGTTCAGTGCCGCTCATTATAAAAGGGGTGAGTTTTCCATCCTGAGCTGGAGACTGTTATTGTCCTCGGTCATGTTGCATAGGCCTTTCAGTCCCTTTTTCTTCTTGTGGCACCACTTGCTTCTCCTGGTGATGCCTACGTCAAACAGCTGCTCAGATACCTGGTCATACATTAATGTGTTGTGTGTGAAGAAGTTCAATTGGTACCAGAGCGTCTCTCCCTAAATGGATACCAGAGCCTGTATGTTAGCTTCACACCAGCTGGCAGCATGTTCATATGATGGTCTCCTCTGAGACATGCTGGTGATAGAATCAGATATTGCAAAAATAGGAGATCTTGTTCAGTGTGAAAATAGTACACAACTGAACTCCAGTGTGTGCGGTGCTATACAAATTACTAGCTTCTGAATAACTTCACACCTGTGCAGTGGAGTGCAGCAAAACAGACCAGACAGGCCAACTAAGCACTGTGGGACAGGAGGGGGAAGGTTATTTGTACCGTGAGAGCTGTTATGTCACTGATCTCATCCACTGATCTCCCTTGACGTGCTCAAAGCAAATCTAACCCAAATAATGGCTGTAAGGCCTCTGCACTGGGTGCGTGGACGCGAAGTGTGTTACAGGCATGCTAGGAGAGACCACACAGTGGTTAGTGCCCCAAATTTCTCTTGTGAAAACAAGGCCCAAGAGTTAGTGCACTGGGCGGCAAGTCACAGATATACTGTGCCCAGTCTCAAACCAAACACAGAGGAGTAGGTATCAGAGAGCACAAATCACAGGGCAGCTGCCAAAAGTCACCGCTAGCACCCCCGGCAATGCCACCAGGGAAGGCTTCTCCTGCTCCCATGCCTATCTTGGGCTCTTGGTGTTTTCCAAATCCCAGTCTCAGGGTCCCTGTTACAATCTCCCCAAACACACCTGCTGGCTGTGCAGAGAGCAGCATGTGTAGAGTTCTTTCTAGTGCCTCATCCATACAAAAGGACAGCAGAGAGAAACACACAAATGCACGCAAGGTGGTAGCATCAGCCAAGAGGGGCATTTGGTAGGACTGTTCTAGCTGCAGCATTCTGCTCTCAGTCCTGCACTCCCACCAGTCACTCCATTCTTAGCAAGGACTCGAGCCTCTCATGCCCCCGCCTTCACAGTTCTCCTAGGAGACACAAGAGTCGATGAGCTCCGTCGAGGCCACCAACTATCATTCTGGGTGGGTGACAGCGCCTCGCCACTCCCCCCACTCTGATGCAGTCATGCAGAAACAGGCTGGAGTTGTGCAGTGCCCCCTTTGTCACTGAAAGTTTGTATGTCTGTCTCCTAGCTCCCGTGATGGCTCACTACGTGTCTGCCTACAGTCAGTGCTGACACACACACTGACTACAACGGTAATCAAATGCTGGGTGCTTGACAAGGCTCAAGAAACACAGGGTGATCTCTCACCTAACAGGGAGCGTAATCTAGGCAGTATTTAACAACCCAACCCACCTCATCACCACTACTGCAGGGAGGGAAACTGAGGCACAGAGAGACTAAGGCCTTGCCTTCACAGCCTGCAGCGGTGCCACTGTAGCGCTTTAGTGAAGACTCCCCCACACGGCTAGGAGAGCCCCCCCCCCCCCCCGGCGTCGTTAATCCACCTCCCTGAGAGATGGCGGCTATGTCAAAGGGAGCAGCTCTCCCACAACCTAGGGTCACAGGGGAGGTTAGGTCGGTATCACCACCTCGCCCCGGGGGGTGGATTTTTCACACCTCTGAGAGACACAGTTATACTGATACAGGTCAGTAGTGCAGACCTGGCCTGAGTGACTTGTCCACCCAGGAGGTCCTGGCACCAAGCCCAAAATTTCCTTCACTGCCCAAAATGCCAACCGAGCCCAAAGGCCAAACACCACACTTCCTAGGGCACTTCCACCTGTGAAATGAGAAGACTAAGTGCGGCTGGCACCCCCTACACAAACACATCTACTCAAGCGTGCTGCCTGTCCATGCCTAGCCTTGCCACCGCATGGCAGAGAGCGGCCAGTGCCCGAATCCCCCACTCACAGAGCACAGTTGCCCCGTTCTGACCATGCCAACTCCACACCCCTGCCCCCAATCTGTACATGTTGCCGCCGCCGGCCCCCACCCCGACTCCAGGGAAACGCGACCAGGCAAGACTGCTGTCAGAGCGTGGGGCACAATACTCACAATGAACTTTATTAGGAGTGGTCTGTTTCCGACGGGACATGTTTCCCTGGCCCAGGAGCAGAGGGGTCCTTCCCTCGGCGGAGGGCTCACCTGAGGAGGAGGAGGAGAAGAAGGGTCACACAAACCCACTGAACCCCGCGAAGTCCCCGGCCAAACTCACTCAGGCGGCTGGGCTCTGCCTCCGGCCTTCCACGCAAACTCAAGAACAAGGGTCACCCGGCTGTGCATGCAGAGCCCATCCGGCCCGGCTGGAAGCCGTCCCACCGGCACCGTGACCGACCCAGCCCAGCAAGGCCCGGCACACCTGACCCTGCTCACTGGGACAAGCAGCAGCAATCCCTCCCCAACGCAGCAACACCCAGGGAACCAGCCCATCACCCCCCCAGCGACACGGACAGAACCGGCCCCGCGCCCCCCCCCCAGCGACACGGACAGAACCGGCCCCGCGCCCCCCCCCAGCGACACGGACAGAACCGGCCCCGCGCCCCCCCCCAGCGACACGGACAGAACCGGCCCCGCGCCCCCCCCAGCGACACAGACAGAACCGGCCCCGCGCCCCCCTCCAGCGACACAGACAGAACCGGCCCCGCGCCCCCCCCCAGCGACACAGACAGAACCGGCCCCGCGCCCCCCCCCAGCGACACAGACAGAACCGGCCCCGCGCCCCCCCGCACCCCCCTCAGCGACACAGACAGAACCGGCCCAGCGACCCCCTGCACCCCCTCCCGCGACACAGACAGAACCGGCCCCGCGCCCCCCCGCACCCCCCTCAGCGACACAGACAGAACCGGCCCAGCGACCCCCTGCACCCCCTCCAGCGACACAGACAGAACCGGCCCCGCGCCCCCCTCCAGCGACACAGACAGAACCGGCCCCGCGCCCCCCCGCACCCCCCTCAGCGACACAGACAGAACCGGCCCAGCGACCCCCTGCACCCCCCCCAGCGACACAGACAGAACCGGCCCAGCGACCCCCTGCACCCCCCCCAGCGACACAGACAGAACCGGCCCAGCGACCCCCTGCACCCCCCCCAGCGACACAGACAGAACCGGCCCCGCGCCCCCCCCCAGCGATACAGACAGAACCGGCCCAGCGCCCCCCCCAGCGACACAGACAGAACCGGCCCCGCGCCCCCCCCCAGCGATACAGACAGAACCGGCCCAGCGCCCCCCCCAGCGACACAGACAGAACCGGCCCCGCGCCCCCCCCCAGCGATACAGACAGAACCGGCCCAGCGCCCCCCCCCAGCGACACAGACAGAACCGGCCCAGCGCCCCCCCCCCGTACCTCCCCCAGCGACACAGACAGAACCGGCCCAGCGCCCCCCCCGTACCCCCCCCAGCGACACAGACAGAACCGGCCCAGCGCCCCCCCCGTACCCCCGCCCAGCGACACAGACAGAACCGGCCCAGCGCCCCCCCCGTACCCCCCCCCAGCGACACAGACAGAACCGGCCCAGCGCCCCCCCTGCACCCCCCCCCAGCGACACAGACAGAACCGGCCCCGCGCCCCCACCCCCAGCGACACAGACAGAACCGGCCCTGCGCCCCCCCCCCAGCGACACAGACAGAACCGGCCCCGCACCCCCCCCCCAGCGACACAGACAGAACCGGCCCCGCACCCCCAGCGACACAGACAGAACCGGCCCCGCACCCCCCCCCCCCAGCGACACAGACAGAACCGGCCCCGCGCCCCCCTCCAGCGACACAGACAGAACCGGCCCCGCGCCCCGCCCCCAGCGACACAGACAGAACCGGCCCCGCGCCCCCCCAGCGACTCGGACAGAACCGGCCCCGCGGCCCCCCCGGGCCAGCCCGGGCTCTTACCGGCTCCAGCGCGGGGCCGGGCGGGGCTGCGGACAGACAAAGGGGCCGCCGGACAGACAGACGGAGCGAAGATGGCGGCGGCGCGGGAGCGCGCCGCTAGTGCATGGGGGCGGCTGGGGGCGCGCGAGGCCAAGAGCGTCAGCAGCATTCCCCCCCCCGTCCCCTCACAGCCCCGCCTGCCCCCACGAACCGTGCCCCCCCGTACCCCCAGTTCCCTATGTATCCCCTTCTGTCCCCCACCACTTCACCCCCAACCTTCCCCAGCCCTCTACCCGCCCTTCGTACCCCCCCATACACCGCCCCCCATGGACTCCCGACCCTCCTCCCTTCACAGCCCCACCTGGGCACTCCCCGCCCATGTGGCCTCACCCTTCATAGTCCCCGGTATCCTTTTATGTCGCCCACCTTCTCACCCCACCCACATACCCCCATCTGTGGATTCCCTGCCCATGTACCCTCCCCCCACCCCTTCATAGCCCCCCTTGTATCCTTTATGTCCCCAACCTCTCATCCCACCATTTGTAGCCTCCACCCCTTCATAATCCCACCACCCAGGTACCTCCCACTGCCTCACACCCAGCCCTGCCACCCCCAACACATCCTCGCGCATTGCCGCTGCCTCATCCATCCCCATGTTCGCCATCCATCCACCAATCCAAATCCCTGCACCCCACCATCCAGGCCTCTCTCATCCCTTCCCAACAACCCCTCACAACACATCTCCATTCCCCCATCACCTCCACACTGCATACCCTTCTTCTCACCCTTTCCTGCCAAACCTCCCTCACCCATCCCCCTATGCATCCACCATTCCCTCACCCTGGTCCCCCACCCTACCCTACCCTACCCTATCCATTCGCCCATCCCTTATGCTTTCTTTCACAGCCATCATCCCCTAACACCAAAACCTCCCATTCATCCACCATACTCCAAAGCACCCCTTGCTCCTATTAAGTCACATACTCACTAAACTTGACTACTCCATCATCACCCTATCACCTCAACATTACTTCCATCCCCTCACCAACTCCCTATCAGCCTGTTCTTCAGATCCTCCCAGCCTTCTCTCTTCTTCCTCACAATCTTCATGCTTCCAAACCTCCCATCTTTACCTCACCATTATTTCCCCACCCCATCACAATACCTCTCAAATCCATTATCAACCATCTCAGTACACAGAAGTTTGAAGGGGACTGTCCAAGGCATAGCGGTGCAAGGACCATGAATCAGCCAAAGATAAAATATATGTGACAGTTGTCATTGGGGGCTTCACACTGAGATTGCTCAATCAGGGCAAACTGCAAAGAATGTGGCAGACAGACAATCCCCAAAACTGGTGATTATTCTAATAAGAAGCAAGTCAAGGAAAGAGTGGGCCCCTTACTGAATGAGGGAGGCAACCTAGTGACAGAATATGTGAATAAAGCTAATGTACTCAATGCTTTTTTTGCCTCTGTCTTCACGAACAAGACTGCTGCACTGGGCAGCACAGCATGGGGAGGAGGTGACCAGCCCTCTGTGGAGAAAGAAGTGGTTTGGGAATATTTAGAAAAGCTGGACGTGCACAAGTCCATGGGGCCAGATGCCCTGCATCCGAGAGTGCTAAAGGAGTTGGCGGATGTGATTGCAGAGCCATTGGCCATTATCTTTGAAAACTCATGGCGATCGGGGGAGGTCCTGCACGACTGAAAAAAGGCTAATGTAGTGCCCATCTTTAAAAAAGGGAAGAAGGAGGATCCTGGGAACTACAGGCCAGTCAGCCTCACCTCAGTCCCCGGAAAAATCATGGAGCAGGTCCTCAAGGAATCAATTCTGAAGCACTTAGAGGAGAGGAAAGTGATCAGGAACAGTCAGCAAGGATTCACCAAGGGCAAGTCATGCCTGGCTAATCTAATTGCCTTCTATGACGAGATAACTGGCTCTGTGGATGAGGGGAAAGTGGTGGACGTGTTGTTCCTTGACTTTAGCAAAGCTTTTGACACAGTCTCCCACAGTTTTCTTGACAGCAAGTTAAAGAAGTATGGGCTGGATGAATGGACTATAAGGTGGATAGAAAGTTGGCTAGATTGTCGGGCTCAACGGGTAGTGATCAATGGCTCCATGTCTAGTTGGCAGCCAGTATCAAGTGGAGTGCCCCAAGGGTCGGTCCTTGGGCCGGTTTTGTTCAATATCTTCATAAATGATCTGGAGGATGGTGTGGATTGCACCCTCAGCAAGTTTGCAGATGACACTAAACTGGGAGGAGAGGTAGATACGCTGGAGGGTAGGGATAGGATACAGAGGGCCTTCGACAAATTGGAGGATTGGGCCAAAAGAAATCTGATGAGGTTCAACAAGGACAAGGGCAGAGTCCTGCACTTAGGACGGAAGAATCCCATGCACCGCTACAGACTAGGGACCGAATGGCTCGGCAGCAGTTCTGCAGAAAAGGACCTCGGGGTTACAGTGGATGTGAAGCTGGATATGAGTCAACAGTGTGCCTTTGTTGCCAAGTAGGCCAATGGCATACTGGGCTGTATTAGCAGGAGCATTGCCAGCAGATTGAGGGAAGTGATTATTCCCCTCTATTCGCCACACCTGGAGTATTGCGTCCAGTTTTGGGCCCCACACTACAAGAAAGATGTAGAAAAATTGGAAAGCATCCAGCAGAGGGCAACAAAAATGATTAGGGGTCTGGAACACATGATTTATGAGGAGAGGGTGAGGGGACTGGGATTATTTAGTTTGCAGAAGAAGAATGAGGGGGGATTTGACAGCTGCTTTCAACTACCTGAAAGGGGGTTCCAAAGAGGATGGATCTAGGCTGTTCTCAGTGGTAGCAGACGACAGAACAAGGAGTAATGGTCTCAAGTTGCAGTGGGGGAGGTTTAGGTTGGATATTAGGAAAACCTTTTTCACTAGGAGGGTGGTGAAGCACTGGAATGGGTTACCTACATAGGTGGTGGAATCTCCTTCCTTTGAGGTTTTTAAGGTCAGGCTTGACAAAGCCCTGGCTGGGATGATTTAGTTGGGGATTGGTCCTGCTTTGAGCGGGGGGTTGGACTAGATGACCTCCTGATGTCCCTTCCAACCCTGATATTCTATGATAATTAGATTTACCAATCCAGTGACAAAACAGCTTTTACAATACCTTCCTGGTTACCCAGAAGCCAAAACCACAGCTCCCTTAAATCAACCCAACCTTCGGCTCCCACCCAGGCAGCCAAGTCAAATATGATGAGGATTACTGAAAATTTCAAGAAATCAGACACATATCCACCAGATCAATTAATATTTCAGATCTTAACCTAATATACACTTACAGCCAATTCTTATTAACTAAACTAAGATTTATTAAAAAAGAAAAGAGTACTGTGGTTAAAAGATCATTCTACATACAGGTTTCAGAGTAGCAGCAGTGTTAGTCTGTATTCGCAAAAAGAAAAGGAGTACTTGTGGCACCTTAGAGACTAAGCAATTTATTTGAGCATAAGCTTTCGTGAGCTACAGCTGCATCCGATGAAGTGAGCTGTAGCTCACGAAAGCTTATGCTCAAATAAATTGCTTAGTCTCTAAGGTGCCACAAGTACTCCTTTTCTTTTTGATTATACATACAGATATGAATAGAGTTCTTAGGTCAGTTTCAAAGTAGAGATGGTGAGCTGCAAAAAGTTCTTTCCAGAATCAGTTCATCAGGTTATAGTCCAAAATAGGCAGTTCATGTCCAATATCAGGGTGATCCACACTGGAGCTGGAGACCTCAGTCTTGCTACTCAAGATTCCCCTGACCAAGCTTAAGCAGATCTGAGATGATAGGATCAGGTCTTGAGTTCTTTTATAGATCTCTAGCAGGCTACTATAGCCTCTTGACAGCATGATAACACAACAGGCCTTCCTTGAATGAAGAATAGGTAATGCACATAGTTGCTTTGAAGTAAAATTCCCTATTTCCTATTCTAGTAGTATTAATGAACATAAGACAATTATCCATTCAAACTATCAAAGCATTCCATTATTGCACAGACAATTTAAATGGAAGACAATGTAAGTAATATTATTTCCTACAATATCTTACATCTTTGATCTTAAGGTTAACTTAGCCATCCACAGACATAATATAATGTAATTAAGACATCAAAGTGAATTAGCATCCATAAACTAATCTGGTTGCATGGTTAACATCTGACAAGATATAGGTAAACACACATACAATTAGTATATACTCTAATTCTCTAACAATACAAGTTTAAATTTCAAAGCTCTACTCTATCTAACATGCTTTGTTAGCTATTGATAAGGAATAGCTCTAATTATCATTTATATCCTTTCCTAATATGTCTTTAAAGGTTGAATTGGGGTCACTTAGCCTGCTAGTTGCTTAGCCCTTTCTAGCTCAGTGTCATACCAGTCAAACTAAAAACTGGATCATTGACCCTACCTGGCTCTAAGTTACACATTCTCTGCAGCAGCCTTACCGGACAAACCGGGGGCAGTTTCCTTTACAGCGCTGATGCTAATATCTGGCCTTTTAGCAATCTACCTTGAGCCAATCTCCGTCATGGTGATGGGTTCTAGACCAGCCCATATTTCTAAGCCAACCCCCCGACAACTCCAGGTGCCGTACGAGGGCGGGGCCAGGTGCTGCACAGGGCTGGGGGCGGGGCCAGGTGTCGTACGAGGGCGGGGCCAGGTGCCGCACGGGGCTGGGGGCGGGGCCAGGTGTCGTACGAGGGCGGGGCCAGATGCTGCACGGGGCTGAGGAGGGGGCAGTCAGGCCAACCTCCCGCCAGGCCCCGCCCCTCAACCTGGTCGCCGGCCGGTGAAGCGGGTCTCGGCAGGCGGGGCGCGGAGGGGCGGGGCCGGGCCGCGCTCGGCGGGGCGGGGCGGGGCGGGGAGGGAAGGGGCGGGGTGCGGAGGGGCGGGGCCGGGCCGCGCTCGGCGGGGCGCGGAGGGGCGGGGCGGGGCGGGGCGCGGAGGGGCGGGGCCGGGCCGCGCTCGGCGGGGCGGGGCAGCGGCGGAGTGACTCAGAGCCGTGTGACTCCTCTCACGGCCGGCAGCGGAGTAGCGCGGCTGCCTCCCCCAGGTAAAGTAGTGCCCGAGGACACCCCCGCGCCCGGCTCAGGGGCCCTGCAGCCCCCGCGCCGGCCGGTGCGACAGGGCGGCGGCCGCGTCTTCGCCGCGGGTCCGAGTCCCGCCCCGTGGGTCGCTCCGCCGGCGGCGGTGCTGAGGCTGCGCCGCCGCCATTTTGGCGCCTGGCTGCTACCGCCCAGCCGCGGGGACCGGCCGGTGAGTGGGGGCAGCGGGCGCCCCCGCCGGGCTCGGCCCGCGGCTCGGCCGCCCCCGCCCCGCCGGCTGGTCCGGCCCCTTCCTTCCCGCCCGCCTCCCCGGGCCCGGGCCGGGGCAGCGCGTCGAAGGCCTGCGGGCTCCGAGGGGCCGGCAGCCGCCTGGCCAGGTGCTGGCGCGGAGGTCTCGGGCCAGGGCGGTGGGCGGGCGCCGCGCCAGCCCTGGGGCCCTGCGGGGACCCGGCCCGGGCTGTCGGGCAAGGGGCCGAGCCGCGCCGCGGCCGGGTCTCCCCCCGCGCCGGCTTTCCCCGCTCTGCCGGCGGCCGGGCCCGGCTCCTGCCTGGGGCTCAGCTGCGGGGACAGGCTTGTGCTGGCGGGGAATCGCGTTTCGGAGTTTTTGAGATGGCCCCGAGGTCGGTCAAGCGGATGACTTCACGCTTTCAGCCTCTTCTCTACTCGCGTGTCACTCCTCACTTTTGCTTTAATTTACATTGTAAGATCTTCAGCGTCGGGTCTCATCTTCATTTGTATGTAAAGCGCATGCATACTTCTTATGAAACTCTAGATACATCTCAAACATTTTACAGAGATTAACCTGCCATTGAATGCATCTGCATCTGGGATGGAACCTGCCTGCGGTTGTGCGTCACCTACGCAAGAGTTTTAAATGTGATTAATTGTTGGACACTTCATTACCAAAAGATATTGACAGATTTGGGAGACTGTAGAGACAAGCATAAAAGTAAGGAAGATGAAGTGATTTGAGGACATGTGGAATGAGCTACATGTGTGTATGTTGGCTAATGGATAGGTACGTAGTGGGAGGGAACATGAGTGTACAAGCATGTGGCAAGGGTAAACATCAAGGAGGAAATGAAATTATTTAAAGAGGTGAAAAGGGATTCTGAGAAACTGAGAAAATTGTTGACTGTGTATTGTATTGTTGACAATAACATTAAGATATGTTAGATTGTGCAGTAGTCTGTCTAATAGGTAGAAGCCTAATTATTTCCCATATTTTAATCTGAAATGGACAATTAATCCAGGCTACATAAATGTAGGGACCAATCTTTAACAAATTGAGGGATGGATAAAATGACTTCCAGTAACTAACCAATGCTTATTCCTAGCAATCCATAATGTCTAGAGACCCTGTCAGCTGAAACACTGCATCTGTCTGAACACTTTTACTCCTATTGGTGTAAGTAACATTAAAAATAAAGTAACTCAAGGATTCCCAAACTTTAATAGCAGGAATCACCCACTCTCATTTGCAACCCTATAAAATTGTTTACATGTAAAAGTAATATTAGGAAGGTATTGTAGTCTAGCCATCTTCTAATACAGTGTAGCAGCTGGAAATGAGGCACTAGCACCATGTGACCAGCCAGCTCCCTGGGTCATCAGCAACCTCTGTTATAACTGAAAAAGATTAAAGGGAAAAATTAATTTTACTTTGTGTGTTTGATAGTCACTTTCACTCTTGCCCTTGTTTTTGCGAGCTTTTCACATGCAGCAGGGAAGAGAAAAATATCTTTAAGGGTAGGAAAATGTGTCTGCAAAATGACAAAATTTGGCAGGGGATTCAGACATGCCTATGACCTGAGCCTACTTTTAACTATTTTTTTAATTGGCTAGATTTCAATTTGACATAGTCTGTGTGTCAAGGTTCCTTCCCCCACTCTGAACTCTAGGGTACAGGTGTGGGGACTTGCATGAAAGACCCCCTAAGCTTATTCTTACCAGCTTAGGTTAAAAACTTCCCCAAGGTACAAACTTTTCCTTGTCCTTGAACCCTATGCTGCCACCACCAAGCGTGTTAAACAAAGAACAGGGAAAGAGCCCACTTGGAGACATCTTCCCCGCAAGCCCTACACCCCGTTTCCTGGGGAAGGCTTGATAAAAATCCTCACCAATTTGCATAGGTGAACACAGACCCAAACCCTTGGATCTTAAGAACAATGAAAAATCAATCAGGTTCTTAGAAGAAGAATTTTAATTAAAGAAAAGGTAAAAGAATCAACTCTGTAAAATCAGGATGGTAAATACCTTACAGGGTAATTAGATTCAAAATGTAGAGAATCCCTCTAGGCCAAACCTTAAGTTACAAAAAGAGGAATATACAGTCCATTCAGCACAGCTTATTTTACCAGCCATTAAACAAAAGGAAATCTAACGCATTTCTAGCTAGATTACTTACTAACTAACAGTTGTAAGGCTGGATTCCTGATCTGTTCCTAGCAAAAGCTTCACACAGACAGACAGACCCTTTGTTTCCCCCCCTCCAGCTTTGAAAGTATCTTGTCTCCTCATTGGTCATTTTGGTCAGGTGCCAGCGAGGTTATCCTAGCTTCTTAACCCTTTACAGGTGAAAGGGTTTTTCCTCTGACCAGGAGGAATTTTATAGCACTGTATACGGAAAGGTGGTTACCCTTCCCTTTATTTTTATGACACCGTGTAGTAAGCCATTGCTGCTTACACAGTGTGATGTCTTACTGTGGTGACAATGGAAGAAACTGATTTAACATATTACACTGAAAAGGATCCATGGTTAAAATTGTCAAAAGTGCCTAAGAGACCAAGGAGCCAAATCAATGGCATTTAAGTTCCTAAATCTTGTAGTTTAGTTTTTGAAAAACTTACTCATCAGTTAATCTATTCTAAGGTTTTATAGTATAGCTGGTTGTTATAGTAACTGAGCACCTTCCATATAATATCAATAGCAAAGTCCCTAGTGGACTGGTTCCTCCTCCCTTTTTGAGGTAAAGCCTGCTCGTGGTGCTGCTTTTTTGTTGTTGTTGTTGTTGATTTGCCTGTTAAGAGTCAGGCTTGATATGGTACAAAGGTTTTTTTCAAAGAGAGATTTTGCAGCATCTCCTAAAGATGGTCAGACTGAATTGCCTAGTTCATTTAAATAATGAAACGGTTTGGGCACTTTGCCTGTAAAGCAGATGGCTGTATGTTCAATTGTAAGCTTAAAACAAGTGTAAACTTAAATTAAAAATATCAAATGTAAAATTGTTTTACAACATTGGTTTGTATCCATTGTCGGAATTTCACCTAGTGGGATAATAGGCCAGTGCTAAAACAGGAGGAATTACCCTTTGAGCAAACGTTTATTGCCTCGTTCCTTGAAATCTGACCCATGCCGTGCTTTTAAAAAAGTTCAGAATTTGAAACTTTGGCAGTTGGGTAACTATGCAAATCTTCTAAGTATGTATACCTCACTCATCACTATTGGACAAGAGGGTTCTGTTAAAATATCAGAAGCTTGAGTTCAGGTCTTAATGGATTAACAGGTGTAAGAGAAACTAGAAAATGTGTAAATCCCTCCACATACTTAGGGGAAAGAGCAGTAAAAGCCATGAATCCCCTTTACAGCATTATAAATGATGCAGACCTTTAAGCTTGGCCTTGTGTGACAAAGGAAGGAGTAAGAACAGCAAAATAAGGATAATGGACTTGAAAAACGCAGACTTTCACGAACACAGGGTAGAAAAAATCCCATGGGAAGAAAATCCAAGGAGTTGAGTTTTTTTCTCCTGCTGATAATAGCTCATCTTAATTAGCCTCTTACTCCACCTTTTCATGTTCTCTCTGTGTCTGTCTGTCTTCTTACTATATGTTCCATTCTATGCATCCGATGAAGTGGGCTGTAGCCTACGAAAGCTTATGCTCAAATGTAGGATTCATGCAGGGTTCATGCACTTGGCAACATTCAGGGCACACCCGGAGTGTTGTGTAGGAGCAGTGCACACACGGCTCCTCTCAAGGGCATGAACCTTGGAATCTCGCCCAGATGAAATGAACCGTGGGAAGCCTCCCAGGACTGGGCTCAAGGCCCGAGAGCAAGGAATGCGGTAGATAGATATTGGTAAATAAGAATATTAAACAAAGCCAGTGTATTCCTTTTATCTGTTGGAGTATGTAATGCGCAGGAGGAGGGAGAGAAATAAAAGAAAGGGTGGAAAGCTGATAGGGAGACCAGCCCGTCAGCAGACCAGCCTGCTTGCTTGCTTAAAGCCTTGTTCTGTCTTGTATTTGAACCGCAACACTTAAATAAATTCGTTAGCCTCTAAGGGGCCGGAAGTACTCCTGTTCTTTTTGCGATACAGACTAACATGGCTGCTACTCTGAAATAAGGGGTTTAGGAGAGCTTGCAGTTTATCAAGAAGATCATATTAAAGGCACAACTGGAAATTATCCCAGTGCAAAAGAAAGGTAGGAAGGTAGTAAGAGGCCAATATTGCTCCATCAGGAGCTCTTTAATGACCTGAAATCAAAAAGGAATCCTACAAAAAGTGGAAATGTGAACCAAAAAGGGCTGTTGTAAAGAGGACAGTGATCCATGTCCACTGAAGGCAGGTCAAGGAGTCGTGGGCTGTGTTCCCTCTAAGCTGTACAATTGAACGGCTGCCCAGGAGTGATTCAAGTGCTGTGCACTTGATTAGCAGAACTGTGCATATCCGGCAGTATGTGTTCAGGTGCCTTCCCCCCCCCCCCACTGTTTTGCTGCCATGTTGCTCTGCCCTCTGCTTTGGAGCCCCTGGCCAGCTGCTCCTGGGACCCTCCTGCTGGCTGTGCTGAGTGGGGGGAAAAGGGGGCTGTGGATGTCAGGGTGTCCCACTCCCCCTGCCCCGTACCCCATCTCTGTAGAGCAGGGGAGAGGGGACAGGGGCTCTGGAACAATTTTTATACTGTAGGTGCTGAGAGCCATTGAACCAAACTGTAAACCCTGTATATAATGGAAACCATTTCAAGTCAGGGAGTGCTGCAGCACCCCCCACACCCTTAGTTCCAGCACCTAAGGACAGGGCTCAGGAGTCAAAGCAGGAGAGAGCTGCTGCAATCTGAGGTCTGAACAACCCACCTGGGCAGTGAGTGAGGGCCTTAGAGGCGACACAGGTCTCTCATAGACTTCCCCAGCAGGCAGCACACACAATATCTCTCTCTCACTGGCTCCCCCTACCCATGTACCCCATCTCTGCAGAGCAGGGGAGGGGGGACAGGGCTCAAGAGCAGGAGAACTTTCAGTGAGAGTGCCTTAAAGAGACTGTGCACAGCATCTCTCCGAAACTTCCCCAGCAGCCAGCGCGTGCCCACGCACGCTTGTATTGTTACATCTTGGTACTCCCTGCCGTGTGCATATATTCTCTGTAATTTTAGTCTTTCAAAGTGTGTTGTTTTAGGTTTTTTGACGGGTATATGCATTTCTCATAGATATTAATATTATTATTATTAAGGTCAGAAGGGACCATTATGATCATCTAGTCTGATCTCCTGCACAATGCAGGCCACAGAATTTCACCCACCCACTCCTGCTTTAAACCTCTCACCTATGTCTGAGCTATTGAAGTTCTCAAATCAAATTCTCTCTTACAATTAAATTTAATTCTTTGAGTAGCGCGTTCTAAAATGCCTAACCTCTCCTGGCTGGAGTAATTATCCCTATGGTTACCTTTTAAAAATATATATTCTATCTAGGTTTTTTGTTTCTACTGGTGGCGCACCTCCACACATTACCTCGGTGCACAGAACAAAATTTATTCCACACATGGATGGAAAAAATTAGAGGGAACGTTGGTCATGGGCGTAATTTACAGCGAGAGAAATATAGGAAAATCTTTCTAACAATTGGGGTAATTAATTTCTGGAACAGGCTTCCAAGGGAGGCTGTAGAATCCCCTTCACTGGAGGTTTTTAAGAACAGGTAGACAACACCTGTCAGGAATGGCCTAGGTTTATTTGGTCCTGCCTCAGCACAGGGCTTCCAGCCCTGCATTTCTGTGATTCTGTGACATGTTCCACAGCAGTTCTGCGGAAAAGGACCTAGGGGTGACAGTGGATGAGAAGCTGGATATGAGTCAGCAGTGTGCCCTTGTTGCCAAGAAGGCCAATGGCATTTTGGGATGTATAAGTAGGGGCATAGCGAGCAGATCGAGGGACGTGATCGTCCCCCTCTATTCGACATTGGTGAGGCCTCATCTGGAGTACTGTGTCCAGTTTTGGGCCCCACACTACAAGAAGGATGTGGATAAATTGGAGAGAGTCCACCGAAGGGCAACAAAAATGATTAGGGGTCTAGAACACATGACTTATGAGGAGAGGCTGAGGGAGCTGGGATTGTTTAGCCTGCAGAAGAGAAGAATGAGGGGGATTTGATAGCTGCTTTCAACTACCTAAAAGGGGGTTCCAAAGAGGATGGCTCTAGACTGTTCTCAATGGTAGCAGATGACAGAACGAGGAGTAATGGCCTCAAGTTGCAGTGGGGGAGGTTTAGATTGGATATTAGGAAAAACTTTTTCACTAAGAGGGTGGTGAAACACTGGAATGCGTTGCCTAGGGAGGTGGTGGAATCTCCTTCCTTGGAAGTTTTTAAGGTCAGGCTTGACAAAGCCCTGGCTGGGATGATTTAACTGGGAATTGGTCCTGCTTCGAGCAGGGGGTTGGACTAGATGACCTTCAGGGGTCCCTTCCAACCCTGATATTCTATGATTCTATGATTCCCTTCCTCACAAGGATGCTGTGGAGAGTGTGAGGTGCTCAGATGCTGCAGGGATGGGCGTATCTAAGATAGATATTGTTGTGGACATGGCATCATAATTTAAGACTTTCCTTAAAGAAAGGAATATCTATTTGATTCAGTTTGCCTATTCCTGAGGTACGAGTGCTCTCTGCTCCATCAAGCATCTTACACTTTATAGGTGCTAGTGCTGTGAATGTGAAATATATTATTTATATTACAGTAGTGCTTGGGGGCCTCATTGTACTTGACACTGTACAAACATGGAGTACGAGAAGACCCTGTCCAAAGGGTTTACAACAGAAGTGGGCAAACTATAGCCTGCGGGCCACATCCGGCCCGTGGGACTGTCCTTCCCCGGCCCCTGAGCTTCTGGTCGGGAGGCTTGCCCCTGGCCCCTCCCCTGCTGTTCCCCCTCCCCTCCAGCCATTCTCAGAGTGGCATGGTAAGGGTGCAGTGGTGAAGAGGTTGAGTAGGGGGTCCCAGGAGGCAGTCAGGGGGTGGTTAGGAGCAGGAGGCCCTGGGGAGGGGCAGGGGGCGGTTGGGGAACAGAGGGAGTTGGATAGGGGGTGGGGTCCTGGGGAGCCTGTCAGGGGGTGGGGGTGTGGCTAGGTCTGGGCAGTCAGGGGACAGGGAGCCGGGGGGGGTTGGATGGGTCGGGGGTTCTAAGGGGGACAATCAGCAGGTGGGAAGGGGGCGGGGGCTAGGCTGTTTGTGGGGTACAGCCTTCCCTACCTGGCCCTCCATACAGTTTCGCACCCAGATGTGGCCCTCGAGCCAAAAAGTTTTCTCACCCCTGGTTTACAGTCTACATAGATAAGATAAAGGGTGGAAGAGAGAAATCATTATCCTAATAGCACCTTCTTTCAATGTGACATAGAGGTACCTTTGTTCTTAGGACTTCCTTATTTTTTATTTCTTTAGCCTCGTGTGTGCAGCATTTTATAGGCAACAAGAAAGGCAAGTCCCTGGGGAGTTTACACTCTAAATTAGATGTGACCTAGCAAGGGGTTGTGTTAAACCAGTGCTGAAGAATGGGGATGGGAGTGCAAGGCTTGTAAGCTATCTGGTTTGTATTGCCTTAGTCTCTGTCCCTGCTTTGGAATATGGCTAGTTGGAATCCTAGCTGAGTAGAGCACAGAGATGCTATTGTGACAGGATGGCTAGGCTTCCTGGCACTTGTGCTGCTTGCTGTTTGTTTGACTTCCATAAAATGCAAAACACTATGTTAATAAAACATGGCCGCCTCTTTCTTCTCCCTCCTGCTCTGTTTTCAGTGACAAGGGCTCCTCCCTTCCCTACAGGAAAAGGAGCAGCAGCCCCTAGTGCTGCTCTACTTCTCCTGCAAGGGAACTAAAACCAAGCTGATCCACTTGCCTGTCAAGAGTTTTCATGCCATCTGTGCTTGTACAAATCTCACCCATAATGTTGCAGTTCTGTTTTTATTAAAATTTTCTGGTTTGAAAAAAGCAGAATGAGTGATCAAAACCTGTTCACTCACTGACATCTTTACGTGAATGTATTTGGATAGCTGCACCCAATGTGGTCCTTAAATCAGGAAGATAAATAGTGTTTGCTTTGTTCTGGACACTGTTTTTGCTTGTCAGTAAACTCATTGTGCAACCATTTTTTTTTTTCCTGTGTGGCAAAGCCACATTCTATATAGCCGGGAGGGGCAGGCAAACTTTGAACCTTTTAAAAATAACTCGTTATCCAAGTGCAAAAAAAAGTTGAAATGACTTGTGTGAAAACTGATCCCCAGCCTGACCACCTAAATAACAGCAAAAAAGATGCTGTACCAACTCTTTTGAACGAATTCCCTTCTGCCCTGACAGGTTTCAGAGTAACAGCCATGTTAGTCTGTCTTTGCAAAAAGAAAAGGAGTACTTGTGGCACCTTAGAGACTAACCAATTTATTTGAGCATGAGCTTTCGTGAGCTGTAGCTCACGAAAGCTCATGCTCAAATAAATTGGTTAGTCTCTAAGGTGCCACAAGTACTCCTTTTCCTTCTGCCCTGAGACACAACATAAGAAGTCTCAGCCCAAAGAGTAGTTTTTCTGGGAAGCTGTTTGCCTGAAAATAGGGGCTTAGACTTTAAGTTCTTCCTGATGTTTAACTCCTCTCACTCGCATTATTGTTCCCATCCAAAAACATGTCAAATGAAAGTTATGGTTATGTAACTAAGTACAGACACTATGAAGAATTTTACCATGATTAAAAAATCTTTACATAAAAGAATGGATATAAGAGAATGTATGAACTTCAGGGGGTTTGGTCTTGAAGATGTCAATTTCTATTATATTTAATTTCAGTACCTGACTTTCACATCTACGCTTGTGAAAATTCCTATTAGACATTCCAGAAACAACCTGTTCTGACATAGTTACCAATCAACAAACCCTTAGGTTTTTTAGTTACTAAAATTTGTAATCCATGCCACATCCATCACCATAAAGTCAGAGTGCCTCAATTTAATAATAAATAAAAAAAAAAAAAAAGTGAAACTCAAACAATTATACAAGGAAAGAGCAAAATATGTTACTTAGCAGAGGCGGTGCTCTGACAAAGGGGGAACAAAAGTGTACTCATGTTTTGGGGATATTTCGATATGGTTAGAGTTGCCTGCAAGAGTGGTCTTTTGTACAGATCTCACTGTACTTTATATTGAAATATGTTTGTATATATTGCTATTATCTGCAGTAACTAGAACTACATACTACATATGATGATGTAGGAGGGCTGATTGATTTTTAAATCAGTGATTTAAATCACTGGGGTTTTTTGTGTGTGTGTGGGGGTGGTTGTTGGTTTGTTTTTTGCATTTGTACATTATTTCCCTAAATAAAAGTTTATTTTTATTGGTTGGTAACCATTCCCAGTCAACATGTTTTAACTACATAAAGTCTGAACACAAAATCAGGTGTTCTTTGTTAACCAGGACAATACATTATATCTAGTTATTTAAGTAATTATATAGTTTAACATGTTTCAGAGTAACAGCCGTGTTAGTCTGTATTTGCAAAAAGAAAAGGAGTACTTGTGGCACCTTAGAGACTAACCAATTTATTTGAGCATAAGCTTTCGTGAGCTACAGCTCACTTCATCGGATGCATACTGTGGAAAGTATAGAAGATCTTTTTATACACACAAAGCATGAAAAAATGGGTGTTTACCATTACAAAAGGTTTTCTCTCCCCCACCCCACTCTCCTGCTGGTAATAGCTTATCTAAAGTGATCACTCTCCTTACAATGTGTATGATAAAAGAATAAATGGACACAAATCAGATGTCAGGAATTATAACATTCATAAACCAGTGGGAGAACACTTCAATCTCTCTGGTCACGCGATTACAGACATGAAAGTTGCGATATTTCAACAAAAAAACTTCAAAACCAGACTCCAGCGAGAGACTGTTGAATTGGAATTCATTTGCAAATTGGATACAATTAACTTAGGCTTGAATAGAGACTGGGAGTGGCTAAGTCATTATGCAAGGTAACCTATTTCCCCTTGTCCCCCCACCCCCCCACGTTCTTGTTAAACCCTGGATTTGTGCTGGAAATGGCCCACCTTGATTATCATACACATTGTAAGAAGAGTGATCACTTTAGATAAGCTATTACCAGCAGGAGAGTGGGGTGGGGGAGAGAAAACCTTTTGTAATGGTAAACACCCATTTTTTCATGCTTTGTGTGTATAAAAAGATCTTCTATACTTTCCACAGTATGCATCCGATGAAGTGAGCTGTAGCTCACGAAAGCTTATGCTCAAATAAATTGGTTAGTCTCTAAGGTGCCACAAGTACTCCTTTTCTTTTTGCGAATACAGACTAACACGGCTGTTACTCTGAAACCCATAAAAAAAGGTGGTGATCAATTGTTCTCTCTGTCCACAGAAGGAAGGACAAAAAGCAATGGGCTTAATCTGCAGCAAAGGAGATTTAGGTTAGATATTAGGGAAAACTTTCTAACTATAAAGGTGGATAGAAACTGGAATAGGTTACCAATGGAGGTTGTAGAATCCCCATCATAGGAGGTGCTTAAGAACACCACCTCTCAGGGATGGTATAGGTTTATTTTGCCCTGCATCAGCATTGGGGGAGGGACTCAATGACCTCTTGAGGTCCCTTCCTGCCCTATAGTTCTATGATACTATGGCCTAAATTTACTATAATCCTATTAAAATAAAAAAAAAAAAACTATTCAAGCAGTGCATGTTTGCTGTAGAAATTTTAAAGAAAGCCAAACCACTGAACTGGTGGAGGTAACTGGATAAGCACATGCAATGAGAGTGAGTGCTAAGCCAGCTTTCAGCAGCAGGACCCTCTTCCACAGCTGCAGAGAGAATATTGTGTTTATCCGAATCCTGCATCTTGGCAGGTGTTAGACCAGTGGCTCTCAACCTTTCCTGATGACTGTACCCCTTTCAAGAGTCTGATTTGTCTAGCGTACCCCCAAGTTACACCTCACTTAAAAACTACTTGCTTACAAAATCAGACCTAAAAATACAAAAGTGTCACAGTACACTATTGCTAAAAAATTGCTTGCTTTCTCATTTTTACCATATGATGAAAATAAATCGGAATATAAATATCGCACTGGCATTTCAGTGATAGTATACAGAGCAGCATAAATAATTGTCTGTGAAATTTTAATTTGTACTGACTTCACTAGTGCTTTTTTGTACCCTGTTGTAAAACTAAACAAATATCTAGATGAGTTGATGTACCCTATCAAAGACCTCTGTGTACCCCCAGAGGTATGCATACCCCTGGTTGAGAACCACTGGGTTAGACTAGCTGACCCTTGCCGTCCCTTCTAACCTTTATGATTTTAGGATTTCAGTTCAGCTTGTTCTGCTCAATGACTAGCTTGTTGAAAATTGAGAAACAGATGTGGAGATGAAAAAGCAGGAAATCTTGTTTTCCTCTTCCAATCTATGAATAAAAACAAGGTGTGAGAAATGAGATTTACTAGTGCTAAAATCTTGAAGGACATGGTGATGAGAAACAATTAGTCCAATTCACTAACTACAGATATACTTCCTTTGCTTAATAAATCATTTAGTTTTAAATACAAGACATGTTCTGATAAATATGTTGGGTCTAAGGTCGTTACTGAAAACCTAGTTTTTAAAAATGCTGGTTATGTGCAATTTTGATTGAATCCCAGTTTCCATCTAAAAAGAGCTTGACCCATCACAAAGACAAAATTAATCTAGTAAATAAGAAAAGTGTCATTCACCATTTTCTAATATAAAGTAAAAATCATGAATCTGAATAAGTGCAGCTATATAATTGCTTAAAAATGTGTATCAATATAGCTTATCCTCCTGGCTAGCAAAAATTATCACCAAATTGAGTTGTAAAACATCATGTTTTAATGGGTACCAAATAATGAGTCAGCTTTTCCTTTGGAAAATAACTAAAGTACAAATACAAAACAAGATTAAAAGGTATTATTTAAATCACAGTTTCCTGCTTATGGATTCATGATTAAGGCCCTACTTCATTTGCAATATTGCAGAAATTGCTGATCCTGCAGTATTAGGCTTCCACTGCAATTTTTATTTTTATTGGCTTACTTTGAACAGTCTGCAATTTTGCATACATTTTGAGGTTTGCCACACACACTTTTCTTCCCCATTAGTATTTCCCACCTTAACTTAGGTAGTTTTGGCAATGCAGTATGCTCTGGGTATAATGCTCTTCACAATAGCGAACTTTGAACTATACCGAACCCCATCCCTGGATCCTACCTGGAATGGACAGGGGCACAGAGCTGCTCCAGCCCCACGGCTGCGAATGCTCAGAATGCCAAACCGTTAAATCTTTGGAGATGTGTTCTCTTTCTATCCATCAATCGCCCAGCACTGTCATGGATTTGATACACTGGGCAGACTCCAATGCAAAAGAAAAGCATAGCAAAGATGCAGAGCGGAATGGGTTTTTCAAGGAGTGTTCAAGGAAACCGCAGACAAACTGAAGGAACAGGACTGCAACACTGAGGAGTGGGCTGCCAGACCTGCTCGGCAAGGACCAAGGTTCACGCAACCCACACTGTCCTTTATAACAGCAGTTTGGGTATTTGATGTGAAACAAGTGAACGTGTTAATGGTGCAGGGGCTCCATCTGGAGGCAATCCCTACGTCTGGCCATGAAGCTAAAGCACAGCTTCCCCATACGCATTTTCAAATGATCTTGGAGAGTTTTAGGATTTAGCTGCAGTTCTGCAGTGTTTTCCAGAGTTAGCAGAGATAGCAAAGCTACCACTAGCAATCTTGTGTAATTCTGTGGATGCTGAGTGTGCAGTATCTTGATCCAGACCCATCTTCCCAAAGCAAAGACAGGGCATGATGGAGACTACTGTAGCGGGGTGTACTGCATTAACATTCAGTCCCTGTAAATGTAAAAGACTAAAGGGGCTGAACTCTATTTCTACAGCAGTTGCGTTAAGACTTTGTCTTCTGAATTTTATATTGTACCGGTCACTTTCTTTGGCTGTAATATAGTTGAAGCAAAATGTCTGGTTATCAAAACAATTCAAGGGCATAACATAATACTTGAGTGTTTATATTGTTCCAGGAAATTTTTTGTAAACAAATATATTTACTCCAGCTTTTCCAAATTACCACAATTAAATGTCCATTATTACTTTTCTGTGATTTTTTTCCATGTTTTGTCCGCAGCTCAACTGCAATTATTTGACAGTCATCCCGCGATTCAAGTAGGGCCTTATTCACAATTGAAATGGGTGATTTAAGCTAGTGCACTCAGAAGGAACTCCTGTTCCCAGGTCTGCGGAGCAGGATTGTTCCACTTGAGGTGGAGTGTGGGAGTGCCCTGAAGAGGAAGGTTGGTTGCTCCAGGGGGCTCTAGCACAAACAGCAGAACAGAGGCTTTCGTTCCATTCATGCCTTTGAGGCATCTAAGAGTTGGCGGCTGGTATCCATGTGTTTGGCGAATTGGGCAGCTCTTCAGCTGGAGGAGGTGATGCTAAACTGGCGGGGACACCTGGGGGCTGCAGGGGGCCCAGTGACCCTCCTTTCTTCTTCTTGCAGGAACTGGACGTCATGCTGGGCTCCGGGTTCAAGGCCGAGCGTTTGCGAGTCAACCTGCGCCTGGTTATCAATCGCCTCAAACTGTTGGAGAAAAAGAAAAGTGGGTATCTGGTACGGTAGTTGCAGGGCCAACTCTACCGTGCTCTCTGCCTGACCCCAGCACTCGCTGCTCTTGCTAGCTGGGCCCAGCTGATTGTGCCAGCCCTGCCCTCCCAGTTGGTGTTTCCATCTTGTAAAACTTCCAGTGCTTGAGAGGCTGAGAACTGGGGCAGGGAAGATACAGGCAGCTGTAGAACCATGTATCTGGAGCCCTCTGCTTTCCCTCGAAATAGAATTGGCTCAGGGCTTAAAATATGCCCTGTTCCTGGGGTGCCCTAGAACAGGGGTTCTCAAACTGGGGGTTGGGACCCCCCGGGGGTCGCGAGTTTATTACCTGGGGGGTCCCGAGCTGTCAACCTCCACCCCAAACCCTGCTCTGCCTCCAGCATTTGTAATGGTGTTAAATTTATTAAAAAGTGTTTGTTTTTAATTTATAAGGGGGTTGCACTCAGAGACTTGCTATGTGAAAGGGGTCACCAGTAAAAAAAAATTTGAGAGCCGTACACTAGAACATAAGAATGGCCATATTGGGTCAGACCAAAGGTCCATCTAGCCCAGTGTATTGTCGTCTGATAGTGGCCAATGCCAGGTGCCCCAGAGGTAACGAATAGAACCGGTAATCAACTGAGTCATGCCCTGTCACCCATTCCCAGCTTCTGGCAAACAGAGGCTATGGACACCGTCCCTGCCCATCCTAGCTAATAGCCATTGATGGACCTATCCTCCATGAACTTACCTAGTTCTTTTTTGAACCCTGTTATAGACTTGGCCTTCACAACATCCTTTGGCAAGGAGTTCCACAGGTTGACTGTGTTTTGTGAAGAAATACTTCCTTTTGTTTGTTTTAAACCTGTTGCTTATTAATTTTATTTGGTGACCCCCTAGTTCTTGAGTTATGAGAAGGCATAAGTAACACTTCCTTATTTACTTTCTTCACACCAGTCATAATTTTATAGACCTCAATCATATGCCCCCTTAGTCGTCTCTTTTCCAAGCTGAAAAGTCCCAGTTGTCTTAATCTCTCCT
This sequence comes from Eretmochelys imbricata, assembly GCF_965152235.1. Lineage (NCBI taxonomy): Eukaryota > Metazoa > Chordata > Testudines > Cheloniidae > Eretmochelys > Eretmochelys imbricata. Next base: position 43,251,747 of record NC_135583.1, on the reverse strand, counting down.
CATACGGCAGCTACTCCATACCCCTGATCATTTTTGTTGCCCTTTTCTGAACCTTTTCCAATTCCAATATATCTTTTTTGAGATGGGGTGACAAAATCTAGAAAGTGCAGTTTGTCCTAGGGTCTCCCCACTAATTATTTCTGGCATGTGACCTGTAAGACAGGCCCCTGAGCTGACGAGATGCAAGCGTCTGGTACTTTGGTGGCTTCAGTAAAGCTGTAGCTGAAGCAAGCTCAAGGGCTACGTGAGTGACCATTTCTCTCTTGGCACAATGGCCTTTAACCCACAGCCTGGGGTTTGTAGTGCAGGTGGCAGCTTCTGTGACCATGCTCTTCCTTCCTAGACATTCGGGCAGAGGGATCCCCGTGTGTGGATGCCCAGTGCCCCCATTTGTATTATTGCCACAGCACCCAAAGGTGCTCCAGCGCCTCCCAGAAAGCCTGGAATCCCTGGGCCCTGCTCAAATGCACTGGTGCTCTTGAGCATAACAGTAGGGAGGCCTCGGGTAAGGGCGGGAGAGGGTTCTACAAAGCCATGGCCAGAGGAGAGGAAGAAGCTAGTGAATAAGATGAGTTCCAGTGATGCTGGTAGCAGGGCAGCTCTTGGCCACTGGGTAACCAGCGCTCATGCCTTGTCCTGCAGCTGAGCTAGCCCAGAAGGCAAGGAAGGAGATTGCAGATTACCTGGCATCAGGGAAGGATGAACGAGCACGGATCCGTGTGGAGCACATCATCCGAGAAGACTACTTAGTGGAGGCCATGGAGATCCTGGAACTGTACTGTGACCTGCTCTTAGCTCGCTTCGGCTTGATTCAGTCTATGAAGTAAGACCTTGAATACAAGGTTACCTGTGGGGAGTGGGGGCGAAGGACCCGCTGGGACCTGGGGAGGAGTTACCTATAGAGCAAGAGTTTGGCATGGGCTTCCCATAGTTTGGAGGGGGCCTGCATGTGTGTGTCAGTCTGCTGAGCCCTCTGAGGGTCTGTCTACACTGCGCTTAGATCCATGTGGCTGGTCCATGCCAGCTGGTTTGGGCTAAGGGGCTGTTTAATTGCAGTGTAGATGGGCAGGCTTGGGGGGAGCCTAGGCTCTGGGACCCTCCCCCCTTGCAGGACCCCAGAGCCCGAGCTCCATCCTGAGCCTGTGTGTCTACACTACAGTTAAACAGGCCCTTAGCCTGAGCCAGCTGGCAGTGTAGTGCAGTGTAGACACACCCCTAAAGATCTGCCCTGGCTCAGGCAGACTGGCAGCTCCTCTGGAGAAGATAGGGGTGCCTCAGGCCTGGCAGTTCTTGAGCTGCACACACAAGCAGCAGAGCTAGGGTGGGTAACCTACGGATTCATGTCTCTGTAGGGATCTGGACACTGGCCTGGCGGAAGCCGTCTCTACACTAATCTGGGCTGCCCCACGACTACAGTCTGAAGTGGCCGAGCTGAAAATTGTGAGTAGAGCTATGTCTGCAGTGCTGGTTGTGGGGCAGCCTCCCTGGCCTTTGGGGACTGTTAACTGTGGCAGAGGTTTATATTCCCAGCCTGGGCTTTGTGGAACGAGAGATGGGTGAATCTCTGTGGGGAGGACTGCACCCTTGGGGTCATTGTGGGGTGGTTGATTGGGGCACCCAGGGCATGGGAATGAGAGCACATCAGTGCAAAAGTCACCTGGACAGGAGTTGAGGTGTGTGTGGAATTGTGGGGAGGAAGCTTTGTATGTATTCTGGTTGTTTTTTTGATGCATTGGGGGTTGGCCGCAGCTGGAGAGAGGACAGCCTGGGAGTCCACTGAGGTCGTGCAGAGAATCTCATTCCGTGGATGGTGTTTCTTGTTCATATGCTCCGGGCCAACTGATCACCAGACTTGGGGTTGGGAAGGAATTTTCTCCCATTTCCAGTTGGCAGGGACCTTTGGGGGCTTTTGCCTTCCTATGCAGTATGGGGTGCGGATCACCTGTGGGAATCATCTGGGTATATTGCATCTAATCAATTCTCTGCCCCTGCAGAGGCCTCTGGCATTGGTGCACCTCAGTCTCTTCTGTTTTCTGTGGCACACAAGAGCTTAGTCTCCGGAGAGTTGAAATGACTTAGTGTGACTACTGGGCTCAATATAGGGGTACCTGGGGAAATGTCATGGCCTGTAATAGACAGGAAGTCAGACGATGAGCTGGTACTAAACTCTATGAAACTATGTTGTTCTGGTCAAATTCTCCAGAATTTCTTTTCCACTGCAGGTTGCTGACCAGCTGTGTGCAAAGTACAGCAAGGAGTATGGCAAGCTATGCAGGACAAACCAGATCGGGACAGTCAATGACAGGGTAACAGCCTAGCAGGGAAGGCTAAGTGACAGGGTGGGGGCTGCATGTAACATACAGACACACATGCTGCTTCAGGTGAGACATCACCTGGGTTGTTCCCAGGATGCATGTCACGTTGGGGAGTGCTCAGAGCTGAGATAGCCCAAGCAGCCCTCCTTACTGAGACGTTGTCAGGGGCAGTTCTGGGGCGCAGACTTACAGAGGCATGAAGTACGCAGCAGGGCCGGCACTTACTGTTGAGCTGGCAGCAGCAGGAGGAGCAAGGCCACTGAGCAGAGACTTTTTCCAGCGGCCCTGTCATAAGGAGCTGCCTCACTCTGGAGGCCTTGCACCTAGCTGCCCAACAGCTGTGTGTCCTCCCCAGGGATGCTAGCTCCTGGCCTCTGCCATGCTGGCTGATGGCTCTGTCCCTGTGTTCCAGCTGATGCACAAGCTGAGCGTGGAGGCTCCCCCCAAAATCCTGGTGGAGAGGTACCTGATTGAGATTGCGAAGAACTACAATGTGCCCTATGAACCTGACTCGGTGGTGATGGTGAGTGGGGCAGAGCTGGAGACCTCTGAGCTGGCATCTTCCCCTGCATCTCCTCTGACAGCCAAACCATCTCCCTCATTCCTCTGGCACTGCCATGAGCTTTGCAGCAGCCCCCACCCTGGGCTCCTCTAGTGGGCATTGAGGTGGCTGTGAGCTCTGTCCTCTCACCTGCTCCATATACACTCCTCTTGTAGGCATTGGAATAGCCAGGAACCCTGCCTCTTGTTCCCCCGTTCCCGTATGCTGCTGTAGCAGGCATGAGTGCCTCTCCTAGTGAGCGGGGGGCTTCCTTGACACTGCAGAGGCAGCCATTGGCTCTCTGGGTTAGCAACACGAGCCCTTTCTCCCCCCTCAGGCTGAAGCCCCAACTGGCGTTGAGGCGGATCTGATCGACGTGGGGTTCATAGACGACACGAAGAAAGGTGGACGTGGAGGAGGGGGCGGTGGGTTCATGGCCCCGCTGGTTGGTCCTGACGGAATAGTGCCAATGCCCGTGCCCATTCCATCGCCCTATCCACCTATAAAGGGACCGGTGAGTGAGTGTGTCTCGCCTCGGGGGGCAGCTGAATGGGAGCCTACGCGCGGACTAAAGGGGAGGCGTAAGTAGCGGGGGCAGCCCGCTAGCTGGCGAATTTGAAGGGTGTGCCTGGGACTGAAGACATTGCCAGTGTGGCTGATGTTGCCCACTGCCCCTCCCATGGGCTCCAACAACTTTCCTCTGTCTTAAAAGAATGAGAATCCTGTGGGAAGAGAGGGTTCTCCCTCCTCTGACTGTAGCATGCTCTCACCGTGGCAGCAGTTGCTTGCAGCCCTAAGCCAAGACAGGGCAAAGAACTCGAGTAAGTTCTGTTAGGTGGCGAACACCGAGAAGAACTGGCAGGAACTCTTTGCGAGCCAGTGAGGGGAGGGGGAAAGGATCAGAGGTCTTCAGGGGAAACTCCTCCTCGCCAGGCCTGTAGGAACGGAAAGACAGCTGGGGGAAGGTTCTGCCTCTGACTGTGGAGCCTGATGAGCTCTCTGCAGGGCAGGCTAGCTGTGAGGCAGTCCAGCCACTTAGCAGCAGGGTCACTTTCCCAGCAAACGCTCCGTCATGCCTGTCTGTGTTCTGCCCGGAAAGCCTGGGCCTGGGCAGTGTCCAGGTTTTGAGCTGAACTATCTCGGGGCAGTAACCCTCTGGCCATTCAGTAAAAGCCTGGAAGGGTCTTTGCCCAGGTTCCCGGTGAGAGTTCTGCACCATGCTATGGCCCCTGCACGTAGGTGGAATGCTCCAGGAGCTGGGGCTGTGGCATTCTCTCCTCTCTTGGTCGGATTGCTGCGTGCACTGGAAGATGTAATGTTCAGGTTTTAGTACCAGGAGGCACTGGATTCCCCATGGCATTTGATCTGGTGAGTAAAACCATTTCTGGTGCGCTGAGGCTGGACTTGTCACTGCAGTGTCAGTGTCTGAGGCGTATTTGAGATGTTTTCTTGGCTGATATACATCCTTCAATACATTTCCAGACATGACGGTGATCACGGATGGTACAGTGAAACCCAAAGCTGCTGTGCTGTCCCACCGGCTCCCCCCGGCTTTGCTGACTTTCCTCTCCCTGCTTACAGGAGATCTTCAATGGAGTACCTGTGGGGACTTACCAGCCTTTTGCCAACCTACATCCACCTCCGATCCCAGCAGCTCCCCCAATGTATGAGTCTGTAAGTGCCCGAGCCTTCTTTATAAGCAGCAGCAAAAGTCCTGAGAAGAGGGCAGAACAGTAGCCAGAGGGGAGGCAAACTTTCCCCATTGAACACTTCTTCCCAAACACCGCTCATTTCTGAGCGGCTGGTTCTGGCACTGGTTGCATTGTAAACTCTGACGCGTGCAGCTCTTGAGGGTTCCCAGCTCAGCCCTGCTGCGCAGGCTGGGGCAGAGAGCTGGCCTCTAAACGCTGAGCCTGTGTTGCTTTATGGCCTTGATGATAATGAAACTGTAGCAGACTCTCCTGAGCTGCCATGTATTTAACAGGCAGACTATAAAGGGTTTGCATCTTTCCAGGTAACAGGTTTGCCATCTGCAGCCTTCATTGGTGTTTGACTTATCCCTTTTGGATCAATTTAATGTTTAACCTTAAATGAGAATTTTGGCTGACACCAGCTGATATGATTTATACAGAACAAACTCTTCTCTACCCCCTCACTGAGTTGTTGAGGGGACAGGGAGGGAAATTTCAGCTTGGCCTTTCTGTGCATGCTGGTGTGTGTGGCCCCATCATGCCTTTTCTTCTGTACTGTGACCAGCATCCGTGTATCTGCCCTCAGATTGTGCTAAGAGGGGTGGATGGGTGGGTATGTGGCTCAGTCCCTGAGCATGCTGGCCCAGTGCCCCTGGTCACAGAAATGCAGTAGCTGCTGTCTGGAGCTTTGTGCCCAAGTTCCGTTGGCTTGGTTGGCTGGGGCATTGTCTAGAGTGGGTTCTCTCTGCAGTACTGGCCACTGCATGCACTGCGGGACCACGGCCCCACATCAGGCGGGAACAAAGGAGGGATGATTTCATCCCTCCTTGTGGAACTCCAGAATTTCCTTGCTGCATGTGGCATAGCTTCTTATCCTTGCGTTGTGAGGGAAGAGGAACAGGTTTGGGGCTTGTCTTCTCTTTCCTCACCGGATGATAAATATTTCAGTTCTGCATTTGGATAAATCCTAGTTATCGTGTCTCCTGAGGACAGCTGCTTTGTGATCTGGGCTGGAGAACATGCCCCTTGTCTCAGGAAGGGAAGAGAAATGTATGGGGCATATCTATGCATGGTGCTGGGGCTTACATGTGACTGCTCCTCATCTGAGCAGGGCAGAGGGGAGCTGCCAGTCTCCACATGGTGCGGGTGTTGTCCTCGGTGAGGTGCACCTGGAGGACAGCCCCAAGCATCACTTGCTTGGAGTCGCGTCTGGGTGTGTAGTGACTGTCTGTCTGTCTGTTTGTTTCAGGTTGATGACCTTAGTACTGACAAGGATGTGTCTTCTGCACAGGTGGCTGGTGAGTACGCCAGGGAGGCACTGGGGACCGTTGACAGCTTGGGGCATAGGTTCCTGGTGTCACTAAGAGGAAGGTTCTCTCAGGAGGGAACAATGTGTCTGGTTGGAAACATCCGCCCAGAAATGGAGCAGGATGTGAGTCCAGACTGGAAGCACTAACACATTGGGATGATTCGGAGTGGGGTGGCTGAAAGGAACAGGGGCTTCCCCAGGGAGAAGTCAAAAGCCCAAGACTATTCAGTTCCCAGTGGAGAAGAGTAAGCTGATGAGAGTTGTAAAAGGAAAGTAGTGGGGTAGATATATAATGTAGTCACTGATACAGGAGAGGGCCCTGTGCTTCTGGCCTCTTCTCTATGCCTGGAAGTAAGGTGTAAATTTTTAGTGGTGAGAGTAATTAACCATTGGAGCACTTGGCCAAGGGCTCTGATGAACTCTCCATCACTGACAATTTTTAAATCGAGAGCCGGTTGTTCTGAAAGCTCCGCTCTAGGAATTATCCTGGGACAGGTCTCTGACCAGTGCTGCACAGGAGGTCAGACTAGATCACAGTGCTCCCTTCTGAATCCAATAGGAACAAGGGGGCACAGCATGAAATTAAAAGGCAACAGTTTTTAAACTGATGCCAGGAAATATGGCTAATTATGTCATTTACAAAGTATTCTGGTGCAGAAAAGAGAGGAAATGGCACCAGGGAGCTTTAGGAGAGAATGGGATGTTTCTGAGAACACCAGCACTGATACTGGCTTCAGTCAGAAGATGAGGAGCAGTGGCAAAGCTTTGCTACTGACCACAAATCCACATTCTGTAAAAGCTACTGAGCTGCCCACATGCTTCAGAGTAAAAGCTCATCGGCAGTTTCCCACCAATGAACAATTAGATGCTCAATGCATTTCTGAAGCACCCTCCATCATAGTGGTGTCTGGACACTCAGCAGGGGCATTGACCGTAGGCAGAGATGGGATTCCAGATTAAATGGGTCCCTTGTCTGCTCCAGCCTGCTGCTTCCAACAGTGTGGTGGAGCTTTCTGTGCTGAGGAGGATAAGTCCAAATAGTTGGTGAATGCTGATGTGTGGGTTGGGCCCACAGGAGCTCTGGGGTGGGCTCATATGCCCTTGCCCACTTGGCGTTCTAGAGTTAACTAAGTTTGACATGAAGCGCACTTTGGAGAGAATGTGATGTTTGTCTGCTTGGGCTGGCAGAAGGGATGGGCTTCTGGAATTCAGAAACTCATTGGCCTGGGACTTGCATAAGAACGGCCACGCTGGGTCAGACCAAAGGCTCATTTAGCTTAGTATCCTGTCTGCCGACAGTGGCCAATGCCAGGACTTGTCCATATTGTTCAGGGCAGCTGGACCTGCAGAACTAACTACACTAGTGCCTTGTAGCAGGGAGCTCTACCATCTAATATGTCAGCGGTTGGCTAGAGACTGACCCACCTCCACTTGGCTCAGCACACCCATGACTAGGAGTGTTCTGCCATAGAATGCAGCTTTCTTCCAGTCTCTTCTGTGATCTATGGGATTATCCCCAACAGGTCTCGGTGAGATCCCCAGGGTATCTGAATGCAGTTTGGAGCCGTGTGGCTCAGCTGAGCGCCAGGTGCTGAGCTGCACTGTGATAGCTTTCTGGTGCCAGGAATCTCAGTGCTAAGTGTGCTCTTTGAAAGTGTGGGAGTTCTACAGCCTTTCGATAGGTGTCTTGGTTTGCTTGGTCTTAGCTCCCCTTGGAGTGGGGAGCCAGGGTATGGCCGCTTGCCCATAGCTTGTAACTCTGGGTTTCTCATCATAAATAGGTCCTGGACCTAAGCCAGAAGCCTCCACAAAGCCAGGAACCGGCGCTCCAGATATCTATGATAACTTTGTGCTGCCCGAATTACCATCTGTGCCCGATACACTGCCAATGGCATCTGCTGGTGCCAACACCTCTGCGTCTGAAGATATTGATTTCGATGATCTTTCTCGGAGATTTGAGGAGCTAAAGAAGAAAACCTAAGACTGACTCGGCTGTAACACCAGTGTGTGGTCTAGGAGCTGGGACCATGCTGCTTCTCTGTGAAACAGACTCCCATAGAAATCAGTTTCCTGTATTAACCTAAAATGAATGCTCTTTCTCTTGACCTCTCTTCCTGCTGTACTTATACCAAATGCTGCTGCTGTCCTGGTATCTGCTGCTCCAGGAGGGGAACTGTGGGCGATCTGATAAGACTGGAGCAGGGAACAGCTCTCTGTTGGTAATTCCACAAGAAAACCTTGTTCTGCCTTCTAGGTTTGACTCCTGGTTCTCTCCATAGCTGTTGCAGTGTCTCCCACGGGGATGGGAAAGGGAGGGAGGATGAAGAATGACAAGTTTGTCTCCTTATGAAGGTGGGCCCAAGTGGAGAGTCACCACAGGGTGCCCACCCCACACACAGGGCACAAAGTGCTGAGGGTGACAGAAATCCCTTTCGAAAGGGTCACTGAGCCTGCTGCTCAGGCTGAGATGGGGAATATCATGGCAAGTAGAAACGAGGGCTTCCTAGAGGTTTTGCCGCACCTTATACTTGCCCAATTCTCCTGGCTCCACAGTGGATCCAGTTGCAGAGCTTATCTAGGAAGCTGATGGCCTTGTTTAGTCCCACTGGATTCTCAGGGAGCCCTTTGTGGCCTTTACTGCTTTATTTGGGTGGGAGGGTTTGTTTCCCTTTCACAGGAGGGCAGTGCTGTACAGTCTCTTCCGTTCATCTTCAGCCTGGGTCTGCTGGAAGCGCGCCCTGGCAGGACAGCGGATACAGAGCAGGGTTCGAGTTGGACGCTTGGCTGCAGCGTTACTGGTGTCACTGGACTCAGCACAGCTGAAGATGCTTGTGGCCAGACCAGAGATGAGTAGGCAGAGCTGCATCATTCTCCATCCACCCCGTCGCTAGCCAGTGCTGCTCTTGCTCACTGGAAAGGCCTTTAGAAGACGACTGTTGCTGTCTTCTGTGTAATGTATCTGTACATAACATTTTCAAACAGCTTTTCTTTAATGGTTTTGATTGGTTTGTATCTTGTAGATTAGTTCCTAATAAAGTCCAGGACCGAAGTGGCTGTGTCCGAAAGGCTACGTGTCGTCGGGCTGGGGGGCAGTGAGTGTAGCCACTCAGCACTGCCTGCTCACCTGGGGAAAGGGCATTGGTATGGCAGCTCTGTGTGGAGCTGAAGTGGTGGCTCTCACAGCTCTCTCGGAAAGTGATTAACTGTGTCAGTCGTTGCTCCAGGTCGTAACACTAGCTCTGCAGAGGGGCCTGCAGGGCCAGCCAGCAACAGGCCGGCTTGTCATTTATGGGCACGTTGTGGTTAGCCCCTCCTGCTCCTGCCTTACTGTAGTGGATGCTCTCAGCAAAACATAAAAACATGGCACTAGAACTGACCACCTGGGTCATCAAGTCCAGACCCTGTTATCACAGGCAGTCCTGGCATATTGTATCCCATTTGCAAATATATCAAACTAGTTAGTGCACTGACGCTCAGACCTCCGTGGTTCAGGAGCCAAATTAATGATCAGCATCACCCAAAAGAGCCACAGTTGTGTGAATTAACTGTCATTTACTCTAGGGCAGTGGTCACCAGCCGGTTGATTGACGGGTCAATCCTAGAGACCCTCCCAATCGATCGCAATCTCCGGTGGTGCTGCAGGGCTGCCCCAGCCCCATGCTGCTCCAGGAAATGGCCAGCACAGCTCTGCGGCCCCGGCGGGGGTGGGGGGGACACGACGGGCAGGGGTCTCCTTCTGCATGCTGATCCTGCCTGCAACCACTGCCCCCACAGCTCCCATTGGCCGGGGACAGGGCGCTTGCAGGCAGGAACAGTGTGCAGAGCCTTGTGCCCCCCTCCCCCAGGGGCCACATTGGCCCCTTCTAGGAGCAGCGTGAGGCCAAGGCAGGTAGGGAGCCTGCCTTAGCCTCGCTGTGCTGCTGTCCAGGAGCCAACCAAGGTAAGTGCTGCCTGGCGGGAGGCCGTACCCCAGCCCTGAGCCCCCTCCCGGAGCCAGCACCCGATACCCCTTCTGTAACCTGAACTCCTGTCCCAGTCCTGAGCCCCTGCCCCAGAGCCAGCACCTCAAACCCCCTCCTGCACCCAAGCCCCAGCCCTGACCCCTCTCCCTGAGCCAGCACCCCATTCCCCCTCCTGCACCCCAGCCCTGACCCCTCTCCCAGAGCCAAAACCCCATTCCCCCTCCTGTACCCTAACCCCCTGCCCCAGCCCTGACCCCCCTCTGAACCAGCAGACCCCTGCACTCCCTCCTGCACCCCAACACTCTGCCCAAGCCTGTAGCCCCCTCCTGCACCCCAACACCCTCCCAGCACGTTCACCCCTCGCCCTCTCCTGCACCCCAACCCCCTGTCCCAGGCTCAGCCCAGAGCCCCCTCCCACACTACGAACCCATTGGCCCCTGCCCTAGCCCAGTGAAAGTGAGTGAGGGTGGGAATGGAGTGAGTGGGGCAGGGGGCCGCGGGGAAGGAGCAGGGGAGATCCTGGATGGCCCTTACATTCAAAAAGTGATCGTGGGTGTAAAAAGGCTGGAGACCGCTGCTCTAGGGCTACAGAGTGATGTTTAAAGAGTTAGGATGGGAAATATTTAGTTACATATTATATATTCTCACAGTAAAATGACCGTGTGTTACTGTCTTATCTGCTACAATTGGTTAATAACACCCTAAAAGCATCCTGATTGGTTAATAATTAAATCAGTATTTTAATATCCTGTGCTGCAAAGAGCTACAGGAGACGCAATAAATGACTCCTGGGGGAATTCTGTGTCAAAACCTGCAAAATTCTGCCTATTTTATTTGCTGAAATAACACACAATAATCATGCCAGTTTCAATTATTTTGGTAATTGATTTAAAAATATGTCAGCAAGTATGTCTAACAATTCAGACCAAAAACAAAAAGATTCTGGTAATTTTTTTTTAATACATAGATTCCTTACTGGGCATATTAACACAGAACTTTAAGTAATTCATTTAAATTACAGGACTGTATTTCCTGCACCTGTCAGAAGCAGTGCAAAGGCTGGGGAGTGTCAGGGGTAAGGGAGGAGCTGAGGGAGAGGGAAGGAGCCTGGAGTGAATTTGGAGGGTTGTTGGGTGTGGGTGGGAGAAGTATGGAACAGGGGTTTTTTTTGGGGGGGGAGGATTTTTAGAGAGCTGGGAGCCTCCCCCATGCAGACCCCGACTGATCCCAAGCCTCTCCCATTGAGTCAGGCACGTCTGCCCCTGTTCCCGCACCCCCCATCCGGATGGGTCCCTGCAGCCCCCCCCCACATCCCCAAGTGGCTATGTACCCTCACTGCCATTCAGTCCCTTGCTCAAAGTCACCCCACTAGCTCTTGAGCCCATGCCCCAGTCTGTCCCCCCCCACTAGCCATTCTGAACCCCAGTCTTTGGCCCCCCCCAGCAGCCCCACGTGGCCCACTCTGTCCTAACCTGACTCCATGGGCCAGGTGCTGTGATGAACTTCTCAGGGAATTCCGTGCCGCTGTGCGCAGATCCCCTCCCGGAAAAGACATTCTGCCCCAGAAGCGCTGCAGTTCTGCTTTTTGCCCACCAGAGGCCGCTGTGGCATCGGAGCAGCCTGCTGCATTCATGGGGCTGCCGGTTCTGGCACCACAGTGACGTCTGGTGGGTGCAAGGTGGAACTGCAGCACTTCTGGGGCAGAATGTATTTTCTGCATAAAAAAATTATGTGGGACACATGAATTCTGCGATGTGCAGTAGCGCAGAATTCCCCCAGGAGTAACATTAAAGAGCAACTGGTGGCACGCAAGCTGCACCTAGAGTATCCCTGGGTTAGGGTGTTTGCACCCCCTCCTGCTTCTGGAGGCTGTCCCAGGACTGGCATCCTCTCATGCTTAGAAATCTTCTAATTTCCAGCCTAATTGTATTAGTGGCCATCTTGTTCCCTTTTGTTCTTGTGCCAACTCTGTCCTGTAGTTTAAATAGCTCTTCACCCTCCCTGGTGTTTAGAGAGCAATCAGATCCCCTCGCACCTGGGGTTTTGCCGGGCTAAACAAACCAAGCTCTTACTCTCCTCTTGTAAGATTGGCCTTCCATTCCCCAATCGTCCTTGCAGCCCTTCTGTGCACCTGCTCCAGGTCAAATTCATCTTTCTTGAACATGGATGACCAGAACTCCACAGTGTTCCGGATGAGGCCTGGCCAGAGGCCTGGCCAGTGCCCTGTCCAATGGCATTAACACATCCGTGTCTCTACAGGAAATGTCTCACCTGATGCATCCTAGGATCACCTTTGTCTTTTTCACAGCCACATCACATGGGTGTCTACAACTATAGTAATTCTGTGATGGACTGATATGCAAATCTTTCTCCTCCGCTTCCAGTTAGTGAGCCCCCAGCTTAGACCAGACATTCTTATAACCCCCTAAATCCATGACTTGCACTTTGTACTATTAAATTCATCCTATTTGTTACTCCAGTTCTCAAGGTCATCCAGTCCTCCCTGGGCAATACTCTGAGCCTCCTATGGGCCAACCATGCTCCCATCTTTGAGGGATCACATTTCATTAGCACACCTACTTTTTGTGCCAAGGTCATGAATTAAAATAATAAGTTCAGTCCCAAACCAGCTCTTTGAGGCACTCCCCTGCTAACCTCCCTCCAGCTGAATAGTTCTCCTTTCAGCACAGCCTGTTGTCATCTCCCCTGTAGCCAGTTCCTTAGCCACCCTACAAATCTTGTGCTGATCCCCATATTCTCCAGCTTTACTTATTTCCCATGTGGCATCATATTAAATGCTTTACTGAAATCCAAATCGTTCTGTTTCCCTTGCTGAGAGAATGTTATTGTCTCAAAGAAAGCTCAGGTCAGTCTGGCACGATCCGCTTTTGTGCTTTTATCTCCTTTACTTCATTCATTTAATTATATTTTTCTTCAAAATTTGTTCTGAAGTTTGCACGCTATGAAGGGAGACCAATGGGTCTAAGGTTGCCTGGGTCACTTTTTTCCCTTTCTGAAATATAGGTGGTTCTTCGAGTGCTTGTTCGCGTCCATTCCAATTAGGTGTGTGTGCGCCACGTGCACGGGTGTTGGAAACTTTTTCCCTTAGCGGCTCCCGGCGGGCTGGTGGGGAGCCCACTAGAGCAGTGCCCTCGTGGTGGTGTATATATGCCCCTGCCGGCCCGACCCCTGCTTCAGTTCCTTCTTACCTTCCATGGCGGCGTTGGAACGTTCTCGCTCGCTCGCTTGCTCGCAAGCGATCCCTTAGCCTTTCATACGCCGTTATCGGTTAGAAATCCCGTAGTTAGGAATCCATGGTCTCCGGCGTCTGGAAGGGGCATGCCGCAAGCCCAGGGTTTTAAAGCTTGCACCAAGTGCCGCAAGTCTCTGCCCAACAGCGACCCCACGACTCCTGTCTCCGGGGTCCAGGAGTGCCTCATCGGGCAGAGCACTGCAAGATCTGCAAGGCCTTTAAGCCGCGCACGAAGAAAGAAAGAGACTTTTGCCTTAAGCAGTTGCTCATGGAGGCTGCGTTACCACCTCCGGCCTCCGACCAACCGGCCAGCCCTGGTGTCCTCGGTGCGAAGTGCCCCGGCGTCCATGCACGACCCGGCACCGCAAATCGTCGGCACTGAGAAGGGACGACAAACTTGGGCACCGATCGACCTCTCCGGCACCGTCTAAGTGGCACAAGCAAGGGGAAAGAGGGCGCTCTCCCCAGAGAGCTACTAAGCTGCTCAAAGATGCTCCCGGCATGCAAAGACACATTGCGGGCCCAAGCCAAGAACCGGCACCACTGACTCCCACGCCACAGGCCCCATTGAGTCCGGTACCCGGCGAATTTAGTGCCGACAAAGGGCTGGAGGAGGTCCTCGAACGCCCCTCCACACCTGACGCTTTCGAGGCAGCAAAAGACCTCATTGAGTTGTTGGTGCCGAGCCCCCTCCTGTGCAGGGAGAAGCCTCCGGCATCACCTAGAAGGGTGCCGTCCAGAGGGAAGCCGGCAATAGTGCGCCGCTCAAGGTCACCCTCTCGGCACCGCTACCGGTTGAGTTCTCCTGTCTCCCCACCCTTTTTAAGAAGTGCGACTGCCCCCAGCCAGCAGGTCAGACACTTTCAGGCCAAGAGCATAAACAACCACTCTGCTAGAAAGTGATGGGATGTAATAACCCTCTAGTGCTCCCTGCCAGCACTACCTGGTGCCCTGCTGATGCTAATGGGAATAGGGGATGACAGCACTTTGCCATCTGGGAGAGTCAGACACTAACACTAACAGGAAGCCTAAGGCTTCCTTAGCAACAGAACTAAGAGCTGAGACTCTTCAATCGTGCTGTAGGCAGTGTGGACTGGAGACATGAAGCTAAGGATGGGGGTTGGGTAGTTCTTGGGCTGATCTCTTCATCTTTGTCTAAAATGTGACTAGTGCTTACCCAGCTAGCTGGGAGGGCTGGGAAGGGTTATTCAGTTTGGCTGTATGGTGCTATGAATAGCCAGGAACTTTGCGGCTGCTAAGTTGTAAATTGACTGTCTCACTAAAGATCGTAAGAACATATCAATGGCCATACTGGGTCAGACCAAAGGTCTATCCAGCCCAGTATCCTGTCTACCGACAGTGGCCAATGCCAAGTGCCCCAGAGGGAGTGAATCTAACAGGTAATGATCAGTGATCTCTCTCCTGCCATCCGTCTCCATCCTCTGACAAACAGAGGCTAGGGACACCATTCCTTACCCGTTCTGGCTAATAGCCATTAATGGACTTAACCTCCATGAATTTATCCAGTTCTCTTTTAAACCCTGTTATAGTCCTAGCCGTCACATCCTCCTCAGGCAAGGAGTTCCACAGGTTGACTGTGCGCTGAGTGAAGACAAACTTCCTTTTGTTTGTTTTAAACCTGCTACCCATTAATTTCATTTGGTGGCCCCTAGTTCTTATATTATGGGAACAAGTAAATAACTTGTCCTTATTCACTTTCTCCACACCACTCATGATTTTATATACCTCTGTCATATCCCCCCTTAGTCTCCTCTTTTCCAAGCTGAAAAGTCCTAGCCTCTTTAATCTCTCCTAATATGGGACCTGTTCCAAACCTGTAATCATACAGTGCTATATTCGACCAGCTGGGCAAGATGGGGCTCGACCTGCCTGTACCTGTCTGACCAGGGCCTCTCTCTCCATTGCCCTTGTTCTCTGGGCGCCAGGTGGCCACTTCTTGTAATAGGTGAGCTGAGCTGCTGAGTGGCAGAGCTGAGCCCCCCAAAGTGGAATCTGGTGACTGGGGTTGTAGGCATTTAACTTTTACACTATTGGAAATGTAACTGTCCTGCTCCTTCATTACTCCCTATGGGCATGCGCAGGGAGGGAGCAAATGATTAATCAAGACAACAGCCGAAGTTATGTAGCAGAAGCATGTCTCTGGGGGATGGAGATGACAGCTGTGGGCTCGTGCTTCAGACAGGTACAGCCTTCTTGGCTGCTCCAGCCAGCCTGGTCAGCTGCAGGGCCTGCTGCTTAATTGCTAACAGGCCCGAAAACTTTAGGAGCATCACTTCCATCATGGACTCATCCTTGTTTGCCTGGAAATGAGGGAGGAAAATAATAAAGGCTAATCTCCAGCTTGTCAGCAGAGCAAGTGGAGGCAGGGCCAAGCGACAGTCCCGCTGAACACTTGGCTAGGTGCTGGGAGTCAGCTGTATTGAATGCTGAATGTAAACCTTGCACCTGCTTCACAGCCAAGCATGCCTGCTTCCGAGTGAGGCCGCCTTCTGCCTACCAGCCACAAGCCTAGCGGGGAGCTTGGGCATAGAGCCAGAGATGTGTACCTACCGTGGCAGATGCTCGCTCCCCACTGAAGCTTGTCAGCAGGCCAGAGACAAACAGGTTAATGACCACGTACAGCATGGATATGACACTGGTGGTGATCAGCAAGGACCCCAAGACTGGGTCTAAGTTGATAACCTAGAAGGCAGCAGCACAGAGCCCAGGATGAAGGGGGCACAAGTACAGAGTCATGCTTCCAGCTGGG
Source organism: Eretmochelys imbricata (assembly GCF_965152235.1). Classification (NCBI taxonomy): domain Eukaryota; kingdom Metazoa; phylum Chordata; order Testudines; family Cheloniidae; genus Eretmochelys; species Eretmochelys imbricata. The sequence goes on along the minus strand of NC_135583.1, from coordinate 43,235,906 downwards.
CCGGCCCTTAGATACACCTGGAAGCCTGGACAAACAGCTGCTCCCAGGGCCTTTTACAGAGGCCGTGTTTAACGCTGGGGCACATGCAAATGTTTCCAAACTCTTCAAATCTGCACAAGTGTCTGGGCCTACAGCACATGGCCCTGCGAAGAGTGCATGTCCCGGTGCAGGCTGAGAGCTTCCTGTGGGGGCCGAGCTGCATGCTCGCTCCCCGCAGAGTGTGCGGTTCTGTGGTGGCTGCAGCCCGGGGTGAGGAAGTGCCTGGTACCAAACCTGGGGTGAGTAACTGCACAGCTCCACTTCTGTGGGCCCCACCCCCTTGTTTCTCCTGCTACACTGGGATTACCTGGGGCTGCTTAGAAGGGCAGCAGCAGGTCCTTGTTTGCTCTGAACCCTGTTCTGGGGGAAACAAAATGGTACCAGGCTCGGGGCTCTCACCGTGTCCTAGTTAAAGATCCCGACCAGGAGCCCAACAATGGTCACAGATGAGCTGAAGAAAGTCTTGTAGTTCATGATGCTCCAGCCAAACAGGAGGTTACACTGGTCAGCAATGAAGGAGAAGGATAGGGAGGGAGGATGGAAAGAGGAGCGTGCAGTGTGAACACAAGAATGGCCCTACTGGGTCAGACGAAGGGTCCATCCAGCCCGGTATCCTGTCTTCCGACACCGGCCAGAGCCAGGTGCCCCCGAGGGAATGAACAGAACAGGTAATCATCAAGTGATCCATCCTCTGTCACCCATTCCCAGCTTCTGGCTAATAGAGGCCAGGGACACCATCCCTGCCCATCCTGGCTAATAGCCACTGATGGCCCTATCCCCCAGGAACGTAGCTAGTTCTGTTTTGACCTCTGATACACTGTGCAATTCATGGCCCTGGCTGCTTCTGCCCAGTGGAACATGCTCTAACCCCCTGCTTCTCTGGCCCCCCCCCCCAGAAAGCACCACGCCAGGGCCGGTGCTAGCCCCTGCAGAGGAACTTTCCCGTCATGGCGTAGCCCCCCAGCAGGAAGCCCAGCACCTCCTGCCCGGCTCGGCGCAGCGTGCTGCTGATCGGATGCATTCTGGGACTGAGGCGCAGACGGTTTCACAGCTTTCCCCTGGCCAGGGTGACCAGGAAGGCCAGCAGGTAGGTGAGAGCTGAGGCCGCTTGCGCCGTCTCCTAGAAACTGACACACGTGCCTCAAAAAGGAGCGGAGCCCGTCTGCACATGCCCCAAGCACGTCCCAGCGCCCCGCGGCCCCAGCCCACCCAGCAGCAGAGATGGGGCCCTGTAGGCCCAGCAACAGGGGTTGCGTTCCCCACCCATCCCGGGGGTGGAGTAGGGCTGGTTCCCCCAGGCTGGTGGTTCCTCCGGGAGCAGGTGGATGGTGACTCATGGGAAGCAGAGGCTCGGCACAGGGGCTGGGAGTCGGAATACCTGCCCTCTATTCCTCGCTCTGCCATGGACCCCGTGAGCTGGCTAAGTCACCTCACCTCCCGGTGCCTTCAGACGTCTGCCCAGGAGCTGGAGGTGTGGGGTCTCACCAGGGCTCTGAGCATTCTACAGAGGGGTAGCTGTCGCAGTCCGAGGGTGTCCCTAGGGTCGCCAATGGGACTGTACTCGGGCAGCTGGCTGCGCACACCGCTGGGGCTGGATGTCTGTTGTAGCAAGCTAGCTTGATCCAAGTCAGCGCAGGTAGATCTGCCAGAGCTGGCACCCCCACCCAGCTTCTGTGGGGTGCACCCTCTGTTTCTCTCTCAGCGCAGGGGGCTCGAGCTGTGGGGAGTTGGGAAGGTTCAGTAAGGAAATGTCTGTAATACGCCAGGAGAGTCTCTCGATCCAGGGGCTATAGCAATTCATACTCCAAGGCCAGAAGGGACCATTGTGATGTTAGTCTGACGTTGTGTACAGCACGGGCCAGCGGCTTTCCGTCCAGCAATGCCTGTTGGAACTAGACTGTGTCTCCAGTTGCAATTTTAAAACTGCCAGTGATGGGAATTGACCACAACCCCTGGTAAGATGTTCAAATGGTGAATTCCCTTGTTAAATTTTTATACCTTTTTTAGTCTGAATTTGTCCAGATTCAACTTCCAGCCATTGGATCATGTTAGCTCTTAGTCTGCTACATTGGCTCTCTGTTTTCAAACCTCTGTTCCCCTGTAGACACTTAAAAACTGGAATCAAGTCAGCCCTTAACATTCTCTTTTCTAAGCTAAATACAGTGCTCTTTGAGTCTCTCACTGTAAGGCAGGTTTTCTGATGCTTTACTCATTCTCCTGGCTCTTCTCTGAACCCTCTCCAATTTATCAACATCCTGCTTGAACTGGACACAGTATTCCCATGCTGGCTGCACCACTCCCAAATACTGTACAGAGGTAAAATAACCTCCAAGACCTGTATTAGTGCTTGTGGCTACAGCTTCACACTGGGAGCCCATGTTCAGACCACACGTCTTTTTCAGAGTCCCTGCTGCCCAGGGTAGAGTCCCCCATCCTGTGGGTATGGCCTGCGTTCTGTGTTCTTGAGTGTACTACCTTACATTTGGCTGTACTGAAACACACAGTTTGCTTGCACCCAGCCTACCAAGCAATCCAAATTGCTCTGAATCAGTGATCTGTCCTCTTCATTATTTACCACTCCTCCAATTTCGTGTCACCTGCCAACTTTATCAGTCATGCGTTACTCTGAAACCAGTCATGCGTTTGTTTTCTTCTAGGTCACTGATAAAAATATTAAATAGCTTCGGGCCAAGACCCCTGAAGGACCTCACAGGAACACTCTTGCTCAGTGGGGATTCTCATTCAGTTACATTTGAGAGCTGCCAGGTGGGGAGTATCTCATCCATTTACTGTCTGCCACGTTGATCGCGTATTGCTCTAGCTTTTTAATAGTACTGCATGACAGTGATATGTCAAAGGCTTTACGGACCCTATTACATCAGCACCATGAATTATCTTTATCAACCAAACCTATAATGTTGTCCAAAAAGAAAAGCTAGTTTGACAGGCTCCGTCTTCCATCAACTCCTGTTTCTGCAAAGCGTGTTCTCTGCTCCTTCTCCCCAGGCCGAGGCTGGCAGAGATGGTGGGGGATTATGGGATGGTCCCTGCAGCCCTGCTTGTCTGGTAAGATGTCCTCAGCAGGGGGAGAGATGCAGCTGGAGGCCTGCTCTGACCTGTCCTGGGGACCCATTTTCACAGCTCCAGGGCAGAATATGGGGCAAATTCCAATTGAAACTCACTCAGAAAGGATTTCAATAGCCTCTGTCACCCACCTCTGTCCATAGGTGCTGGAATTAGGGGTGGTGCAGCACCCCCTGGCTTCCATTATATGCAGGGTTTACAGTTTGGTTCAATGGTTCTCAGCACCCCCGCTATACGCATTGTCTTCGAGAGGGAGAGAGAGCAGCGTCTCTCAGCCAGTCAGGGCTTGTCTGGCTGCCCCATAGTGACTCACATGCAAACATGGCTTCTTTGCAAGGAGGCTGACTGGCCAAAGGGCTGAGAGGGGGATGAGACCTGCTAGAGGAGGTGAGGCCTCAGCTGTTAGGTTAGAGAACGTTCCTCAGAGCACAACCCCGGCACGGAGTCCTAGGACCCCCTCGCAGCCTGACTTAGTGAGTGGAGTGGGACATTGGAGGCCTGAGAGCCTATTGGTGACGGAGCGCCCTGCCCCACGGCAAAGGCCAAGCGGCTGCATTGTGCCAGGCCAGCTGCTCAGGGGCCTGCCGCTCAACCAAGCCCTGCTCAGTGGAAGGAAAGCGCCTTCCTTGCGTGGACCAGTGAGTTCAAGGGCAGGCTCTGGGTATGGAAGAGACTTGTCTGGCTTTGCGCTACTGCCAGCCTGGACGTGGCAGCATGTCTGCCCTGCAGTAGCTCCAGGTCCCACCCTTCTCTCTGGGTCTTGCTCCCTGCGCCCGCTGGCTCACCCGCTGCAGTCCTGGTGAGATTTCTCCATCACGCTCTTCTGCAGGAGACGGCACTCGATGTAGATCGCAAATGCTGCAAGGCTGATGGGAATTATACTTATGTCCAGCACGTTTCTCTGGCTGCTGAAGTATCCCCACTTCTGCTGCTTCAGCCGTTGCCCCTGGACACAGGGGACCTCCGTGGTCAGGGCGTGCCCTGTGAATCCCTTACTCAGCGGGCGCGATGGGCACAGTGCGAGGGGCTCCACTCAGAGCAGAGCGAGAGGCCAGGCTAGGGGAGAGCCCGAGATATGGAGTGGGCAGCCGGCAGAGCGCGCTAATGGCCTTGCAGAGTGGGAGCACTAGGCACAGCTCAGGGGCTGGACGTGGGCCTGTCGGGACGCAGGGGACGGGCCAGTGGCAGTGTTTGTGTTGGGAGGACCGCAGGGAGCGGAGGGTCCCTCAGAGTGAAATTAAATGCTGTGTGCTCACCGCCAGGGCCATGCCACCTCCTTGGAGCAAGGCAGGAGATGCTCTTGAGAGCAGCCAGGTGCACGCCAGGCCCTCCTAACTGTCCTCACGCCTCGCCCGGCTCGCCTGCACCCAGATGTCGAAGAGCAGCAGCAGCAGGAGGTAGGTGACTTGTGCGCAGGCCAGCTGGGTCAAGCCGCTGCTGCTGTAGAGCCGGACGCTCTGCAGCTCCACAGAGGGGAGGAAGGCACCTGAGAGGGACAAAGGCAGTGGGAGAGGAGAGCGCTGGGCTCTAGAAAGCACCTTCTTCCCCTGCATCCCTGGGAACAGCCCAGCCCCAAGCAGGCAAGTAGCAACACCTGCCTTGTCAAGGCCTGCTTCCCGGACCAAGGAAGCTGTGGGGCAGGACAGTGCCGGCAGGGGCTGGCTCCTATTTCTCCTAACTGGTGTCCACTAGCTGTGCCAGCTGGACCCTCTGCCACTGGGAATTTACCCTGCCCTCCCGCTGTGCCTTCCCCGGCCGCAAGGCTAGGCTGCGGGGAGGAGCTGGGCATGCCACCTACCCGTCCCGGGGGTCTCCAGGAGCAGGGTGACCACACAGAAGAGGTTCACGTTGGCGTTGTAGACGGTGAATTCTACAAAGATGGCGCAGCTGCATCCGTCGAGCCACCGGCTCCACTCCAGGTGCCGCAGGACACTGTAAGGGGTGGGGGGCTGTTACAGAGTAAGGCTGGGAGCCCGGACGGCAGGACCCTGCCCAGGAAAGCAGCCAGCCTGGAACCAGGCCTGGAAAGAGCATCAGGCCAGGAGCACTGGGGCATGTACTAGTGGCCAGTGATTCACCTCTGACCCTCCCTGCATTGGGGGCCCGCTCGCCAGCCGGGGGCCCGTGCCCCCGCCCCCGCCGGAGCCCCGGGCCTGTCCCCCCACCCCCAGGAGTTCCAGAGCTCTGAACTGCTCCCCACACTGCCATTCTTTACAGCCCCCTGCCGCTAACGTGTCCCGTCAGTCCCTGGTGCTGAGGCCGGGCTGGCTGCTTGGCGCAGTGCAGGGCTGCACAGGGGGATTGCGGGGCAGGCCCAGCACCCGCCAGCCTGGGAGAACAGGGCGTGACAGACACGTGGAGTTCAGTCAGTTGAGGGATAGAGACCGTGTCTGTCCTCACAGCAGGAGGCTGCAGTGATGGCGAAGTGGAGCTGAGCCAGCTGCTTCAGTTCTCATGGGCGGCACAGAGGGCATGGGGGGTGCAAAGGGCAGGCAGCTTGGGGGAGTGTGACCCATGCAGGCTCTACCCCCACCTGTGTGCACTGCTGGAATTGGTTCCCAGGTGTGCCAGGTAGCCTCCTCCCGTGTGGGGGCAGCTGTCCCTCTACCCGGGGTTTTCCCCTAGGCTCTCTGCACTGTGGTTCACCCAGATGCTGTCTTGTGGCCCTGTTCTGGCCAGGGGGACCCCAGCCAGGCCCATGGCCCCTGCGTCCTGCTGGCGGCAGGAGCAGAGCTGGTGCTGTGGCTGGGGCCGGAGCTGCTGCGGTCGCACGCCGCCGAGGAGGAGGGCGTTTCCGTCTGAGATGAACCCTGCGGCACAAGGGGTAAGTGCCACGGAAAGGGTCTTTGAATAGAAGGTACAGGGGCATGGAGTGCCCGCCGCGGGCGGGGGGGCTGGGGCATGGAGTGCCCGCCGCGGGCAGGGGGGGCTGGGGCATGGAGTGCCCGCCGCGGGCGGGGGGGGCTGGGGCATGGAGTGCCCGCCGCGGGCGGGGGGGCTGGGGCATGGAGTGCCCGCCGCGGGCGGGGGGGGCTGGGGCATGGAGTGCCCGCCGCGGGCGGGGGGGGGCTGGGGCATGGAGTGCCCGCCGCGGGCGGGGGGGGGCTGGGACACTGCGCCCCGCTGCCTGCCTCGGGCCCCGTCGTCTGAGTCACTCAGGCAGCCCCCCCAACCCCTTCGAGCCTGTGCTGCAGATGCATCGTTTCAGAAAAACGGTGTGTGTGTGTGTGGGGGGGAAGTTTCATCAGCCTGGCGCTAGGGTTACCACCTTTGAACTGCAAACTAATTGGCCCCCCTGCCCCAAGGCAACTCCGCACCCCACGGCAGCAGCCACTTACAGTATCCAACGAGGTCACACGTGTCGCTAAGATCAAGAACCTTGCGCGGCTCCTCGCACGCGCGCCTCAAGCCCTCTGCCACGCCCAGCGCTGGCATGGTGGTGGGCAGACAGCTGCTGTATTTTCAACAGCTCTGGTCTGTTAGGACTTAAACTGGGAAGTGGGAACACTGCAGCATCTCTAGCTGGACACAGAAACTTTTACCATTCGCTACCTCAGTGTATTGTGATGATAAAGCAAAGCTTTAGACCCAGCTAAAACCCTGGCAGATTAAATGAGTTTTCTGGCAACTGGCAAATATATAAAAAACCAGCCAGGCCAGTCAAATCCCAGCTGGGTGGGAACCCTCTCTCCAGCCCTGTGTTGTTTAATGTTCTGTTGTTGCAGACCCCTGAAAATGTATGCCTGGGGGCGCAGCCCCCTTTGGAAATCACAGACGGTCCATGGAGCCCCAGCTGAAAGCCACTGCTCTAGAACAGCATCGAAGTGGAGACCCCAGTGGAACCCGTAGAGCCCTGAAGAGCCTGGGGGCAAAGGGTGCCCAGCTGTGCTGCTCTCTGGGAGTCCAGCCCTATGGGCCTCGCTGCCGAGGCCAGGGCAGGCCCGCAGAGGATGCACCACCCTGGGGGGCAATGATGGGGAGCAGCCCCTCCCCTCAGCCATGCCCTCACTCTTCTACACCAAGTTCGACTGTCCAGGTGGGCGAGGCACTCCCTGCTCCCCGCTCTGCCCATGTCTGTGTCTGCCCCGGGGCAGGGAAGGGCCCTGGTGGGTCCCTGTGGCGCGGGCAGAGGGTGGGTGCTCTCACCTGGGTGTGGCCTGTCGAGGCTGGGCAGGAGCGTGCCGCGGGCCCAGCGATAGAAGTCCCCCAGGCCACGGATGTGGTAGAAGTTGCGTGTGACGCTCTTGCGAATGGCCTCGTTGAAGTCCAGCTCGTGGGGGCTCCGCTCCGTGTAGCACCATGACCATCAGTGAGGCCAGGAGAACAAGCTGCACGGCCGGGCAGGCAGAGGATGGCAGCTCGGAGCCTGCCCGAGCTGGGCTGTCCTTAGGATTTATGGGGCCCTACGCGGTATTATTGAGCTGGTGCCCGTACGCCAGCGCCTTCGGCTCTGTGAATACGGCCCCTGCCTAGTAAGGAGACTGCGGCACGCGCCGGCTGTGCGGGAGCCGACCGCTCTTACCTGCTGCCGGGCCAGAGGTGCGGACTCCGGGGGTGGGCGCTCTGGGGCTGGAGCGCCCATGGAGAAAATTGAGGGGGTGCGGCACCTAGCAGCATGGCCTCAAGCTGCTCCCTGTCACGTCAGGCAGGGTGCTCCCAGGACTCGCTGGCTGAGCTCTGAGGGGATGTCTACCCAGCCAGCAGTAGCCCATGGCCCGAGTTAGAGCCCAAGTCAGCAGACCCGGGCTCGTGCTACCCACAGGAGCTAGCCAAGTGGGCAGGGCTTTGTCTCAGGCAGGAGCTCGAGCTCTGAAACCCAGGCTCCAGCCCCAGACCAACATCTGCACAGCTGTGTATAGCGCTGGTGCGTGAGCCCGAGTCTGCCGACCTGCTGCGGGCTGTGCGAACGTCCCCATGAAAGCTAGGGGCTGCCGTGAGCCCTGCTGCATGTGCTCGGACAGGCAGGGTGCAGAGCGATTGGGAGCCGCCCCTGAGCACCGCTGGGGCTGGCCAGCCTTCTGGAATGGCAAGGGAGAGGGCAAGGGAGGCCGAGGATGAGCCCCCCAAAGCCCTCCTCCCAGCAGAGAGAGGGGCAGCAAGTCCCAGGACCCCTCGCCCTCACCTGGGTTCTTTTCACACGGGTGCTTTCGCAGGCTGATCCACCACTTCTCCCCTTCCACCAGGCGGTGGCTCAGGAGGGCCTGCATCTCTGGGTTCCAGGTGCATGCCAGGCACCCGCCATTGGCCTGGCACCAGGCCTGGGCTCCCCAGAAGCTGTTCCAGAGCCGGACGAACTTGTAGCTGACGTCTCCCACGCGTTGTTGGTGCTAGGCCCATCTCGAGGCAGGCCCAGCTCGGGTAACGCTTGCCAAACAGAACCAAAGCCACATCGCTGATGGGAGTCGAATGGTGCCGGTGGCTTCGGCTGCCCGCCCAGCCCTTTATACAAGCCCGGCACTTTTGTCCCACGTCCAAGCTGAGACAAACCCACCCAACTCAGGTTCCCACCCAGGGCTGCCAAGCAAACAGAGAGAGGCGAGCGCGTCCCACCTGCCTGCCAGGCAGGGCCATTGAGACCGGCGGCTGTCTGCAGAGAAGGGTGAGGCAATTGCTGGGCCTCAGCCTGGCTGTGGGACACAAAGGAGAGCGGAGGATGCAATGTTCCCATGCAAGGCACAGGGAGCTGAACACCTGCTGGGGCTGGACTGGCAGCCTGCCCTTGGAGAGGGAACCCGCAGGGTGCTGGGGAGGAGGACAACCGCAGCCCCTGGAGGCGGATGGGCCCAATGTTTCTATGGCATGATGTGAGATTCATACACAGGGACCATGGTGCCCACCCTGGCTGACTGCCTGTGTGACAAGGCCAGAGCGGCTGCACCCCCAAACCCCTGGGCTGCCAGCACTGAGCCCCTGCCTGGGGCTGAGCTGGAAGCATCTCGTCTAGAAAGACAGGGCCTTGATTTAGGAACCAAATGGGGTCTTTGCAATTAGAATTGGGGAGCCCCCCCCACTTGGCTGGGGCTGGGGGCGGTGGGCCTGCTGCCTGCCTGGCTGGGGGTGTGAGAACTGGAGGGCACTTTTGGAACTAGGGCTGGGCTGGGGGCGGTGGGGTGGGGCTACAGGCTGGGCTGGGGGTCCCTGGGGCTGGGGCGGGGGCACTAGGGCGGGGCTGGGGGTACTGGGGAGGGGCTGCAGGCAGGGCTGGGCTGGGGTCCCTGGGGCTGGGCTAGGGGCCTGGGGCGGGGCTGCAGGTGGGGCCGGGCAGCGAGAGCTCAGTTAGCAGGCTGTGCAAAGGGGACAGTTACTGCCAGACAGTTGAATCATTTTAGCTAATCCAGGATTCTCCTCTTGGATCCTGGGCCTCCCACTGAGCCCAGCTTCACGCTGCGGGTGTGATGGGCAGGTTCATCTCAGCCAATTATGCAGTATCCTCGGTGTAAATACAGACCTCTGCCCAGGGAGCGCCTGGCCTGTCACCGCACTGGCAGCTGTGCCCACTTAGTACGCGGGGAGCCGTGTTCCTGGGCTTTGCTGGGATGGAGCTGCCTGTGCCATAAACGTGCCAGCTTGTGTCAGACCCACGCCCCAAAAGGGAGTCACAGCCTGGCAGTATGCAGGGCCGCTTGTCGTGGGAGAGCCTGCAGGCAGGGAGTGCCCCCCCGAAAGGCCAGTGTGTGCCCCAAGACTCCCCAGCACAGCCAGGCTCGGCGCAGGTGGGCACTGCCGCTAGGCTGGCTTTTCTAGAGGCTCAGGAGTTGGCTGCATGGGCCACTGGCCCCAGGACCATGCCGGGCGTGAGTTCAAATCAACGGCACCAGGAAAAGGCTTCAGAGCCACACTGGTGTACGAGTGGCTTGCGGCAGGGCAGTTACACTTGTTCATGGGTGGCCCCAGCTGAACCGTGCTGTGCTGCTCTCGCACTGAAATCAGTGCCCAGGCCTTTCTGCTACACCAGTTTGAACTCATGCCTCACATGGTGCAGAGTGAGCCCCACGGACCCCCTGCAACCAGCCATCTCAGCTGGCTTCCTGCTGGCGTCCTTGGGAGGGGCTTGGATGCAGGTAGGTTGGGGTCCTGGTGGGCAGTGTTCCTTCTAATTTACCCCACACATTTGCGGAATGGATTTTGTTATGTGCACCAGTACGGAGGCGACACATCACCTCCATATTGGTGCACACAATTCATGTGGTGGGGGTGGGGTCCAGGGGTTTGGAGTGCGGGAGGGGCTCAGGGCTGGGGCAGAGGGTTGGAGTGCGGGTGTGTGAGTGTGTGCGAGGGCTCTGGCTGGGGGTGTGGGCCAGGGATGAAGGGTTTGGGGTGCAGGCTGCCCTGGGGCTAAGGTAGGGAGCGAGGACTCCCCCCAGCTCTCTCTCCCCGCAACAGCACCTGGGCCGTGGGGGAGAGGTGCCTCTCCCCGCAACAGCACCAGGGCTGGACCCGCAGGATAGACGCCTCTCCCCCGGCCACGGCAGGTCTGGGCTTAATAGCATGAACTGTGACTGTATAGATCATTGTTGCAAGCAAGGCCCTATAGTGGCACCAAATCTTGTACAAAGTAGGTTAAGCAAGGTGTCTATGAAAAGGTTATGGTTTGCTGTTTCTGATTATGCTATCTGGGTGCATGTATCATTTTTTAATTTAAAGTTATAAGTATTGGCTCTATACAGTCTGTATTTCAAACTTGTGCTATGCTTCTGGGTGACACCCCAGACAATTTGGTGTCAGCTCTGCCTAGCCTGCTTGATGGCCCATTAAGGACCATCAGCGACACAACTGACCCATTGAGAGAAGGCAGATACACCTTGTAACTCAGCAAGGGTTGCAGGGACTGGCCTCTGGACAGAACTCTAAGGTTTTTTCCATGCCACGTGCTGTGTAGCTTGTTTTTGGAACAAAGGAAGCACAGGCCGCATGGCAAGAGACTATAAAAGGCAGCTGCATCTCCTCCATCTTGTCTTAAATCCTGCTTCTTAACTCTGGAGGAACGTTGCTACAAACTGAAGCTCTGAACAAAGGACTGAATGACCCATCCCAGCTGTGGATGAACTCCAGAGATTTGATTTGAACCTGCGGTTTATTCCATCACTGCTATAAGCCTAAACCAAGAAATTTGCTATTACTGTATGAAATTAATCCCATTTAACTGATTTTAGCTCTCATCTATATTTTTCTTTTTATGAATAATCCTTTAGATTTTAGATTCTAAAGGATTGGCAACAGCGTGATTTGTGGGTAAGATCTGACTTGTATATTGGCCTGGGTCTGGGACTTGGTCCTTTGGGATTGAGAGAACCTTTTTTCTTTTACTGGGTATGGGTTTTCATACCCATTCATCCCCATAACGAGTGGTGCTGGTGGTGATACAAGAGAACTGGAGTGTCTAAGGGAATTGCTTGTATGACTGCTGGTTAGCCAGTGGGGTAGAACCGAAGTCCTCTCTGTTTGGCTGCTTTGGTGTGCAAAGGACCCCAGCCTTGGGCTGTGACTGCCCTGCTCTAAGCAATTTGTCCTGAATTGATACTCTCAGTAGTGTCCCGCCAAAGGCCTCATCATTACACCTGGGTGTAGAGAGTTTGGCCGTGTTCCAGGCAACACCCTGGATGAGGTCAGCTAGGGCTTCCCATGCACAGGGCTGGGGAGGAAGTCGGGGGGGAGGCAGGAGCCTGCAGCTGGGCATGGCCTTTCCCTGAAGGATCCTGTGCCCCAGCACCATGGGGAGCTGGGTTCCTGGATCCATATGGAGAAGGCTCTGTAGCCCACTAGGAAAAGCCTCGCAGCCCCTGCAAGAGGGAGCAGGAGAGGTTAACCCCTCACACTCTGAGGACCAGAGAGAGAACAGCGCAGCCGTCCCCAAGCCGTCCAGCACTACAACCGATGCTGGGGCCATGCATGGCAATATCGCTATCAACGGAGACTCAGGGTCCAGCCTGCCCCTCCCCCAGGAGTCTGGCTAGAGTTGCCATCAGCCTCTTGGGACGGGGGCCAGAACTCGGCCCCAGTCACCCTGCAAGAGCCAGCATTCATCTGAGTGTGCGTGACTCCTTCCACAGCTTGAAACGTCCTCTCCACAAAGACCGGCCCAGCCCCCTCTTGCCTCCCACACCATAATGTGGCTCCCCGTTTGACCCAGGGTAGCACTGGGGCCTGGGCTTGTTTCTGCCAGGAGAAGAAATGGCTGATGGAGGCAGCCGTTTATTTACAAGGAAGATACAAAATCCCATTTCCTGGGACGAGGAACTCCAACAGGGGTGATTTTCTTAGCTTGCAATTCCAAACCTCTTTCAGCCAGTGCTCAGCCCCAAAGCTCCCTCTTTCAGCTTTTCCCAGGGTCACGCTCCTAGTGGTTGTTCTGCTGTGTCCTTGGCTTGCTGCTCCTTCCGTGTCTGTTTCTGTCTATTGCTGCTTCCCTCACACCCAGACATACTGTTCCAATCTGGTGTGTCCCCCCCCCCGCCCCCCGAGTTTCTCAGATCACAGTACAACCCCCTTGGGCCGTGTGGCTAGCCCTGAGCAGCCTTGCTTTGGCCCCACAGGTTCACAGCGCAGCAGGCCCCCCTAAGTGAAGTGAGTCCAGTCCCAGGAGCATGGGAGAGCATCTGGGACTAACCAATGACAGGAAGGCAGCTGTGACTAGGGAGCAGGTTTCTGAACGGAGTTCCCTAGCCCGCTGCCCCTCCCCAGGCAGAGGTGTGGAAGCCAGGAAGAAGCCTGGGAAGGACTCTAGGTGGGAGGGCTGGGGTGGTGGTTGTGGTATGACAAGCAGGGACCGAAGGCGTGCCCGGGCATGGCAGGGGCCACTGGACCTGGGGGATGAGCTGTGGTGTTGGACTTTGGAACATTTATGGACTGTGTGCACTGGGCGTGGGATAAATGGCCTGTGTTTGGGGCTTTCAAGGACTATTTACATTATGTGGGATAATAACTGGTCCTGGGTAGGAGTCATATTGCACCCAAGGGAACTTGTGGAGGTGTCTGTCGGGCTTGAGAGGGAAAATGAAATGTTAGTTTCCTGTTGTCCCAAACGTGCTTGGTCAGTTGACCAAATGTAGTGGACACCTTTCTGAGGCAAGGCTGAAGCTCGTCAGCTAGAAATGAGTTATCCAGTGCAGTTAACCCTAGATAGCAGAACTTGTGTACAACTTTGAGCTTGATGTTAGCTGCTGAAACCTCTGGTGCAGCCAATGCGCCTTGTGCCATAATCATTGTCTTCTTCAGACCGCTGGCTAGGCCAAGCTAGCATAAAGCTGCTGGAGCGCCTCTTCACGACACACGATGAGCGCTGAGTCACTGGCGAATAGACGTTCTCCTGTCTGCAGGCGCTTAACTTCGCCTTCTGCTCTCAGATGTGCAATGAAGAAGGGTTTTCCAGCTGAGCTCGTATGAAGATGGACACCCTTTATACTAGCAGAGAGAGAGTCTGACAAAGCAGCAGAGAAAATAAACTGAAAAGTGTTGGTGCCAAACCACTGCCCTGTTTGACACCACTATGGATTTCAAAGCTGCCAGACTGACCACTATCATACTGGACTGCAGCCTGCGTGGAAGGCTTGAACCAGACTGATGAGGACTGGAGGGCCCAGTTCTCTTGAGCAGTTGAAAAAGGCTCTTTCTGTTCAGCAGGTCAAAGCCCTTTGTGAGCTCCACAAAGGCCATAGAAACAGGTTTTCCTTCTTCTGGACACTTCTTTCAGTTGCTTAGTGCTCTTTGGCTGTAACCTGGGGTGACCATCTCTTCAGCTTCCCCTCCTCCACCTACCCCCACCAGTTTGGCGCCAAACTCTGGCAGTGTCGATGCTGAGGGGTGTGTGCCCCACACCAGCCTCCTTGCCATGCCCACAATAGCTCTCGCGAGGTAGCCAGGGAAGACTCAGTGACAGTGCCTAGAGAGGTGGCTGGCAGGTAGCGGTGCTGAGATAGAAAGGGGCCCCCGGGGAACATGGCACTCCAGCACCCCTGTCTCCTCTGGCCTGAATCTCACCCTCATCCACACCCCATCCCTAGACAATGGGGCGGTTCAGATGCTTGGCAAGTTTGATGCAAATGCCAAGCCATGAGCACCAGACAGCACTAAGCAGGCTAGAGATGTACAGTTTCTCCTGGGGGCAGATTCACATGGGCAGAGGGGGGAGGGCACCGGGGTGTAAAATCCTGAGACGTCGTCTCCTCCAGCCTCGTGTGCACCTGTGAATAAGCAGCCGCGACTGGCATGGCTGTAGAACAGCAGGGCCCTGAGCCTGCAGGGGTTTGCTGTGCCCCATTGCACCCTGTGAACGTCCACACCCAGGCGTGGCCGCAGCCTGGCGCTCCCTTCTGGGAGGTGGCCTCCCGTCTAGGGCAGGGGGCCGGGGCAGCCAGTAGCTTCTCTCATCCAGGGGTCGCCAGTGAGGAAAGGAACCCGCGAGAGCATTCAGGGCGGGCCGGAGTGGGCTGCACGCCTGGCATGGGGCTGCCCATCCGCAGTCTCTGTATTCCCGCCCAGCGAGGGCCCCAGGCACGGAGCAGGACCCCACTGGGCCACGCGCTGCGCCCACAGAGCCAGGACAGGCCCTGCCCCGGGGCGTGTCCACGTCCCCAAGACACAGGCCAGGGCCAGCGGGCGCAGCTCCCTTCCAGAACGGCGCCAGCCTAACCCTGGGATGAAGGCCCGGACGCCTGGGTTCTAGCCCCAGCTCTGGGAGGGGGCGGGGTCTGGTGGGGGAGGGGGCGGGGCCCGGACGCCTGGGTTCTGTCCCAGCTCCGGAGAGGAGTGGGGGTGGGAGCGGGGGTGCGGGAGCCAGGACTCCTGGGTTCTAGCCCCAGCTCTGGGAGGGGGCGGGGTCTGGTGGGGGAGGGGGCGGGGCCCGGACGCCTGGGTTCTGTCCCAGCTCCGGAGAGGAGTGGGGGTGGGAGCGGGGGTGCGGGAGCCAGGACTCCTGGGTTCTAGCCCCAGCTCTGGGAGGGGGCGGGGTCTGGTGGGGAAGGGGGCGGCGCCCGGACGCCTGGGTTCTGTCCCGGCTCCGGGAGAGGAGTGGGGTGGGAGCGGGGGTGCGGCAGCAGGACTCCTGGGTTCTAGCCCCAGCTCTGGGAGGGGGCGGGGCGGGACCCGGACGCCTGGGTTCTATCGCGCGTGCTCACAGGCTGTGTGGAGGCGGGGCCCCGCCCTCGGGCTCGGCCGCGATTGGCTGGGCCCTCAGCCTATCAGAGGGCTCCGGTTCCGGACGTGCTGGAGATCGCGTGGCCTGTGTGTGGCCGGCCCGCGGGATGGGGGCGCCGCTGCGGGTGAGGGGGGGCCGGGCCGGGGGGAGCACTCGGGGAGGGGGGAGCACTTTGGGGGGGAGCAGGGGGGTGCACTCTGGGAGGGGAGTGGGGCAGGGCGGGGCCGGGGGGAGCACTCGGGGGGAGCAGGGGAGCACTCGGGGGTGGGAGCAGAGGAGGGGAGGGGGGAACACTCTGGGAGTGGGGTGGGGGGGAGCAGGGGGGAGCACTCGGGGGGAGTAGGGGAGCACTCGGGGGTGGGAGCAGAGGAGGGGAGGGGGGAGCACTTTGGGGGGGAGCAGGGGGGAGCACTCTGGGAGTGGGGCAGGGCGGGGCCGGGGGGAGCACTCGGGGGGAGCAGGGGAGCACTCGGGGGGGAGAGCAGAGGAGGGGAGGGGGGAGCACTCTGGGAGTGGGGTGGGGGGGAGCAGGGGGGAGCACTCGGGGGGAGTGGGGTGGGGCGGGGCCGGGGGGAGCACTCGGGGGTGGGAGCAGGGGAGGGGAGGGGGGAGCGCTCTGGGAGTGGGGTGGGCAGGGCCGGGGGGAGCACTCTGGGAGGGCTGGGGGGAGCACTTGGGGTTGGGAGCAGAGGAGGGGAGGGGAGAGCACTTTGGGGGGGAGCAGGGCGGAGCACTCTGGGAGTGGGGCGGGGCGGGGCTGGGGGGAGCACTCTGGGAGAGCAGGGGAGCACTCGGAGGGGAGAGCAGAGGAGGGGAGGGGGAGCACTTTGGGGGGAGCAGGGGGGAGCACTCTGGGAGTGGGGTGGGGCGGGGCCGGGGGGAGCACTCGGGGGTGGGAGCAGAGGAAGGGAGGGGGAGCACTTTGGGGGGGAGCAGGGGGGTGCACTCTGGGAGGGGAGTGGGGCAGGGCCGGGGGGAGCACTCGGGGGTGGGAGCAGGGGAGCACTCGGGGGTGGGAGCAGGGGAGGGGAGGGGGGAGCGCTCTGGGAGTGGGGTGGGCGGGGCTGGGGGGAGCACTCTGGGAGGGCTGGGGGGAGCACTCGGGGGTGGGAGCAGAGGAGGGGAGGGGGGAGCACTTTGGGGGGGAGCACTCTGGGAGTGGGGCGGGGTGGGGCTGGGGGGAGCACTCTGGGAGAGCAGGGGAGCACTCGGG
Organism: Eretmochelys imbricata; assembly: GCF_965152235.1. Taxonomy (NCBI): domain Eukaryota; kingdom Metazoa; phylum Chordata; order Testudines; family Cheloniidae; genus Eretmochelys; species Eretmochelys imbricata. Next base: position 43,219,437 of record NC_135583.1, on the reverse strand, counting down.
GGGGAGAGCAGAGGAGGGGAGGGGGAGCACTTTGGGGGGAGCACTCTGGGAGTGGGGTGGGCGGGGCCGGGGGGAGCAGGGGAGCACTCGGGGGTGGGAGCAGAGGAGGGGGGGAGCAGGGGGGAGCACTCTGGGAGTGGGGTGGGGCGGGGCTGGGGGGAGCAGGGGAGCACTCGGGGGTGGGAGCAGAGGAGGGGAGGGGGAGCACTTTGGGGGGGAGCAGGGGGTACACTCTGGGAGGGGAGTGGGGCGGGGCTGGGGGGAGCACTCTGGGAGTGGGGTAGGGCGGGGCTGGGGGGAGCACTCGGGGGGAGCAGGGGAGCACTCGGGGGTGGGAGCAGAGGAGGGGAGGGGGGAGCACTTTGGGGGGGAGCACTCTGGGAGTGGGGCGGGGTGGGGCCGGGGGGAGCACTCTGGGAGAGCAGGGGAGCACTCGGGGGGGAGAGCAGAGGAGGGGAGGGGGAGCACTTTGGGGGGAGCACTCTGGGAGTGGGGTGGGCGGGGCCGGGGGGAGCAGGGGAGCACTCGGGGGTGGGAGCAGAGGAGGGGGGGGGAGCAGGGGGGAGCACTCTGGGAGTGGGGTGGGGCGGGGCTGGGGGGAGCAGGGGAGCACTCGGGGGTGGGAGCAGAGGAGGGGAGGGGGAGCACTTTTGGGGGGGAGCAGGGGGTACACTCTGGGAGGGGAGTGGGGCGGGGCTGGGGGGAGCACTCTGGGAGTGGGGTAGGGCGGGGCTGGGGGGAGCACTCGGGGGGAGCAGGGGAGCACTCGGGGGTGGGAGCAGAGGAGGGGAGGGGGAGCACTTTGGGGGGGAGCAGGGGGGTGCACTCTGGGAGGGGAGTGGGGCGGGGCCGGGGGGAGCACTCAGGGGGGAGGTAACTGACAGCTCTTGCCTTGCAGCAGCGACTCCGGGAGGCCATGGCCGTGCTGGGCGGGGGCGGCCTTCTCTGCGCCTCGTACCTGGTGGCTGCGGGCGAGGAGCGGTTCTACGCTGAGTGCCTGATGCCGGGGCTGCAGCGGCTGCTGGGGCCCGAGACCGCCCACCTGCTCGCCATCCGCCTGCTCAGCCTGGGGGTCCTGCCCCGCATGGCCCAGCGTGACTCGGCCATGCTGGTGCGTCCCTCCCACGGGCTCCGCGGGACACTATCTGCCCGTCTGAGCCCCCCGGGGGCTGCCCCATCACCCCCGGGTGGGATATGTGGGGCGTGCGCCTGGCCCCAGAACCTACCCCACGTCAGAGCTGGTGGGATGCCCCAGTGGCTCTGGGGGAAGGTGATGTCCCCGGGAGCTGAGCTATCCCTGCTCTGCCAGCTGCACCCCCGGGGGCTTGGGACTGGAGCCCGTCACCATGGGGGAGGGGGCTGGCTGTTGTGGGGCTCTGCCCCTGCTGAGTGCGGGGCAGCCTGCTGGAGGTTGGGCTAGACCAAGTGAGCGAGGGACCCACCTTCTCGTTCGGGCTGTGGATGGTCAACCTCCCTTCCCCTCCCAATAACCTATCTGGGCTGCTCTCATGACTGGCCCGCAGCTGGGCCCTGGCCCCGGGCCAGTCGCTGTGCAGTGTGAGGGGGGTCATGGGGCCTCGCTTGCTCTCCCAGGAGGTGCGTGTGCTGGGACGGAGGTTCCGGAACCCGGTGGGCCTGGCCGCCGGCTTTGACAAGCACGGGGAAGCCGTGGATGGGCTCTCCAAGCTTGGATTTGGCTTCGTGGAAGTGGGGAGTGTCACCCCACAGCCTCAGGAAGGGAACCCCAAACCCCGGGTCTTCCGGCTGCCAGAGGACCAGGCTGTCATTAACAGGTAGGCTGGGGTTAGAGGCTGCTGTCACGGGGGGAGGGAGGGGAATCCCATGTTTGCCTCTAGGTGTTGCCCGGAGCAGTGGGGGTGGGCATTTTTTCCCTACCCCACCTCCATTGTCCTGCAGCAAAAGAGAGTAAGGCCAGAGACGAGGCTGGGAGGAGACTGAGGGTGGGGCAAGCCAGTGGGCCTTGGCTGTGGGTGAGGTGGGAGGGGCAGGTGACCTGTGGGGGTAGGGTGTTGTGGCTGGGCAGTGAGCAGAGGTATCTGTTGCCATCCTATATCTCTTGCTGGGCAGAGCCCTGGAGGGCTCGGAGCTGCAGCTTTCCCCTCTAGGTAAGTGTCTTGTGGCCCCAGGCCTGGCAGCCAGCAGCCCCCTGTGTCCCACAAGGAGACCGAGGGCCTCCCTTTCCTGGCATATTGTTCCTTGGTGGGAGTGATTCCAGCCCAGCTCCGTGCTGCTTGCTGACACCTCTCCTTGTTCCCACGCAGATACGGCTTTAACAGCCATGGACATGCCGCTGTGGAGTGTAGGCTTCGGGCCCGGCAGGGAGTGCAGCTCCAGCTCACGGAAGGTAAAACTCCTTGCTATCATGAAAATCCTTAACAAGGTTACAAGGGAGAGTGCTATAGCAGTCGGTTGTTAGCCTGTGGAACTCACTGTCACAAGATATCGCTGAGCCCAAGGGCGTGATGGGATTCAGAAGGGGATTTGATGTTGGGATAACGAGGAAGGCCATAAGGGCGATGGCTGCCCCTGCTTCAGAGCGTGAGCCAACAGGCCATGGCTCAGGAGAGCTTTGCTATTTCATAGCAGGCCACTCCGTAACTGCCCATCCGCAGAGTCTCACGCCTTCAGCTCTGGTCATTACTACCTGCTTTTGGGGGGGGTGGGGGGTGGGGACCCTGGCTAGCCTGATGTGTGGGGGTGTGACCTGCTACAGCAATTCCTGTGCTCCCCAGCAGGGGGCGGGCACTGGTGTCACTGGGACCCCTGTGCATCAGGGATGGGGCAGTGCTGAGGGGCCTGGTGAGTGCAGGGAATTCTCCGCCATTGGCCTGGCACCGGCATGGCCACCCTCAGCTAGCCATGGTGTTGGCATGGTGCAGAGCAGCTGCCTGCGTTCGGACTCTCCCCCAAACCTGGCCCGGCACAGCTGCGTCCCCGGTGCCCGGCCTGGGCCCTGCACGTTCTGGGGTTGGTCCAGCAGCAGCTAGCAGGGCATGTGCTTGCAGCTGTGCTGCCGTCTCTGGGGTGGCCTGGCTGGGGACGCGGACAGGCAGGCGCTCCTGCCTCTCTGAGTGGCACACGTGTGTTCCAGCTGGGATTCCCCTCGGCATAAACCTGGGTAAGAACAAGGGCTCAGCAGATGCGGTGGCAGATTATGTGGATGGGGTCCGGACGCTGGGCCCGCTGGCCGACTACCTGGTGGTGAATGTGTCCAGTCCAAACACGCCGGGGCTGCGGGACTTGCAGGGCAAAGCTGAGCTGCGCCGGCTGCTGGCCAAGGTGGGTGACTGTCCCAGGCCAGCCTGCGGCACCTGCCCTGGTGTTCCTTGGTGCAGCATGGCGGTGCCGGGTGCTCCCCTCGCTGCTCCAGCTGCCAGCCCTTTCGCGCAGCGCTTGTCTGAGCTGGAGGTAGCCGTTTTCGGGGGGGGGCTCTGCAGAGCAGCAGATGGGCAGGGAGCTGGGACTCGGTGGGGGGCTGGGCGTCTCACTTTGGAAGGCATGGGGGCTGTGCTGTGGCCCTGAGGAGGGGATTCATCCCAAGCTCTTCCCTCCTCCCTTTAGGCAGCAGCATTGTCTGTGTCTCTACCCTCCCCAATTCTGGCTGTGCCTTTGGGATTCTTCCCCTGCTCCCCAGAGACGTCTCTGCTGCTCTGATGTACCCCCTCCATTTCCTCCCTGGGCGCTGACCTTGCCACCCCACCCAGCTTGTCAAGCCTTTGTAACACCAGTCTGGGGGGGCGGGGGCTCTGGACAGCGTGGGTGTCTCCCTTGGCATGTCACTTACTGCAGCAGCTCCTGGCACTGGTGTCGTCCCTGCAGGTGCTGGAGGAGAGGGATGCCCTGAGGTGTGAGCGCAAGCCGGCCGTGCTGGTGAAGATTGCCCCTGACCTGACTGCCCAGGACAAGCAGGACATAGCCAGCACGGTGACCGAGGTAGGTAGTGGGCAGGTAGCTCTGGGGCGGCGGCTGCTGCCCAGCGCAGGCCTTGCTGTGCCCGAGGGAGGGGGCAGAGTGGGGGGCTTAGGGGAGAGTGCAGGGAAGGGGTGAAGTGGTAGCCCTGGCAGGGGACGTACCTGTCTGCAGGGGCCTGGAGCGTGGGGGAGTCACTAGGGGAAAGGGGCTGGGACAAGAGAAGTGCAGGCTGAACAAGGGGAGGGTGTCCCAGCCAGGAGCTCCAGCTTGGGGCACGGAGCAGGCTGCAGTCAAATGGCTTTGGCCAGAGGGCGGGCGATGGATGGGGCCGTGTCTCACTGCTGACCGGCTGCACTCAGGGGCAGGTCCTCCCCAGTCCCCGCCAGGAGCTGCTGGCTCTGATGCCAGTGGTGGCTGCTGTGCTAGGCTGCTCGGGCAGCCGGTCGCCAGCAGGCTTCTGCTGCTTGCTCCCCACTAGCTCTGGCGCCCCTGTGAGGGCGGCTGGCCGAGCTGGCACAAGATGCGGCAGGGGCCTGGAGCTCTGCTGCCATCATGTCCCCTCGGTGTCTCAGCTAGGTGTGGATGGGCTGGTCGTCACCAACACCACCACCAGCCGTCCCAGCAGCCTGCGGGGCACCCTGCGCGCGGAGCCCGGCGGCCTCAGCGGGCGGCCCCTGCGAGCGCTCTCCACGCAGACCGTCCGCGAGATGTATGCCCTCACCCAAGGTAACTCAGTGCCACCACCCCACCCGCTCCGCCAGCCCCAGGCCAGGTGCTCCATCCGCCTCTAATGCCCACCCTTGCTCCTAGGGAAGGTGCCCATCATTGGCGTAGGCGGGGTGAGCAGCGGGCAGGACGCGCTGGAAAAGATCCGGGCTGGGGCCTCTCTGGTGCAGATGTACACGGCGCTCACCTACCAGGGGCCCCCTGTGGTGAGCATGGTGAAACGGGAACTGGAGGTGCTGCTGAGGTGAGTGAGGGCTGGGCTGCTCCCCAGCGGTGTTCTGCGTAGGGGGGGGTGGGCTTCCGTCACAGCCACGGCTCTGTGCCTGTGATCCCAGTGGTGTGGGAGGTGCTGGGTCTAAAGGCCTCATGGCCGACAGGCACCAGGCCTGCCGAGGGCTCTTGCTGGCTGCTGCCATAGCCAGCGTCCTGCAGGCCCCATGCCTTGGGATGCTGGGCAGCTGTGACCCGTGGGTCCAGCAGGCTTGTGTTGCAAGCGGAGCTATGCTCTGTGCTGGGGTTAGCCCAGGACGGGCCAGAGCATAGCTCGTTTGGGAGGACCTGTTCCTGGGCTGGGGGGCGGGAGTGCCGGACTGAGCCTCGGGGGAGTGCTCACAGCTGTTTGTTCTTGGCTTAGGGAGCAGGGGTTTCAGAGCGTCACAGAAGCTGTTGGAGCGGATCATCGGTGCTGACGGGCGTGTGGGGCTGTGGATAGGGCTCTCTGCACCGCCCCTGGATGCCCCAGCCTAGAGAAGCTGCAGTGCCCTGGGAACAATGGTTGGTACCTCCCAGGTGTGAGCCAGTCAGGAGTCTCTGGACTGAGTCATCCCCTGTGCAGAACATGGGAGGGGTCGAGTGACGTAGAGAGACCCCAGCCCCTGTCCAGTGAGCGGGCTTATGGGGTCTTGGGGAGCTCGTGGTCTTTGTGCCGGTGCTGCCCTGGGCATGTGGAGAAGGCTCCCAGCTGCCCTGCGTGGAGGGACCTAAGCAAGGCCTGGGCGGGGAGCTGCTCCCAGATGTCTCTGCTGAGCAGTGCTGGCAGTGTGGGGCTGGGCTGACCCTTGCCAGTCCTGAGCAGCTGCAGGTCGGGGTCCCTGCCCTACGAAGCTGTGACGCACGAGGCCTGGCATGCTGCTGGCGCTGGGCTGGTGCCAAGTCCCTGCTCCCCTTCTCCAAGGGGGAAGCTCTTTGCCATTTGCCTGCGAAGGGACTCGCCTCCTCCCCACCCCCCATGTGGGTGCACAAGGCCTTGAGCCTGATGGAGCCCTGGCCATGCTGTTCATGGAGCCAGCTGGGTCAGGCAGTGCCCCAAGCAGCATCACTGGCAGCCCTGCTCCATGCTGCTGCCTCAGCCCAGCCCTTGCTGGCCTGCAGGGCCCTGCCTGAGCGCTGGCTTGGCATCTGCCCCGGGCTCTGGTTTTGACTTCGCCTCCATGGCCATAGCTGTCTGTGCTGCTCCCCAGGACTGGCTGGCTGGGGGCTGCAACTGAAGGAGACTGAGGCAGGGCTAAGAGCCCTGCCTGGGCCTGGCTTCTCACTGGACTGTCAATAAACTTGCTGCTCGTTCAGTCTCGCATCCCTTTTTGTGTGTGTGTGGGGGGCTTGTGGCTCTCACCCCCAGCTGCCCTGGGGGCTGGAGCATTGGTTCTGGATTCCCTACAGTCCCTCCAGGCTGGCTCTGGCCGCTCATGGGGCCATGCAGGTACCACAGCAGCAGTTCTAGCCTGTGGCCTGGAGCAGGGTGGCTTGGCTGAGGGGCTGCCTGGGGGCTGGGCTGGGCTCTGCTCAGCTGCTGCCAGCTGCAGGCAGGGCCTGCTGCCCTGCGGTTGCCTGATTTTTAGGAGGCTATATGATTAATTTGGCTAATATGGGTTATAGGCTTGCCAGTTCATCTGACTAGAAGATAATGGGGTTTTTGTTTCAGAATCAGGCTGTACAGAGTTTGCAAAGGACCCTTGGGGGTATGACAAGATGCTTATACTGAGACAAATACAGTCTTGACTTTTTTTGAGATAAATGGAATAATAATTGGTAATTAAATGGTTAAATTAGAATGACAGATGCAGTACTTTTAAAGATACATATGGTATTATATACTATCTGGCTTTTGATTCATATACTTACACCTTTTCTTGATAACCGGGTGGTAAGAGACTGGCATGCCAAGAGAGTTTAGGTTTAGGTTTCTTAATTCTTGAGTGGGTGGTGCAGAGCTTAGAAGAAGCTAGAGCTAAGAGTTGGACTAACTGACTTAAAACTTAACATTAAGAATTTACAGACAAATAGATTATTAAAACAAAGAACAAAGAAGCTTGGAGCTTAGAAAATTTAGAAAGCAGGTACAAAAAACACTTAGACGCTTAGAGGCCTAGACACTTCCTTGGCATGGTGAGCTACCCCCTTTATGAGGCATGGGTGGTTGAGCCCTTCTTTTCTCTTTAAACCTAGTTTTCTTACCCAGCGAAAGGTTGGGGCACACTTACGCCACAGGCTGGTATGTTTGTACATATTAATTGCATTTGATTATTTTTACATTTGTTGTGTTTGCCCTCCCAGTTATTTTGCTTCTTTCTATCTAGGTGAAAGGTCCTAGACTTATGTTTGCTAGCTTTGCCTTAGCTCAACATGCAGGATGTGGCCTGTAGGTCCCTTGCATTACAGCCAAACTACTTTAATATAAACCTATAAGCCTATTATAATAAAACAAATAATTAAAACCATAAGAAACCTATAAGAAAAGAGATAGAGGCAGGATAGCCCTGTAGGCTACACTGCCCAGGGAAGAGCTCAGGTTTCTGCTGGCAGATGAGGATCCCTGCTGGCTGCTCACCCCAGCTCTGGTCCTGCCTCCTGCAGCTCTCACCTAGGCGCAGCTGTAGGGCTGTGCTGGGTAGGGAATGCTCCTGCGGACCTGTCCCCCACTGGTGGGAGGGGCGGGGGGCTTTGGCTGTCCCAGCAGGAGGGGAGGGGGCTCTGCCCTGGAGCACGTTCAGAGTGTCCTGTAGGGGTGACGTCTCGGGGCCTGTCTAGAATCTGTCAAGTTCCGGTAGCACCCAGGCCTGCCTAGAGTGCGGGCAGGAGGGCACTGGCAGTGGCTGGGAGGGTGGGTGGCACTGGCCAGCCTCCTGGCTCCGCTGCCAATGGGTGTTTTAATAGTGGGTGCCAGGCTGGTATGAGCTGGGTCTTCCCTTCCCCCCCATTGCTTGTTATCTGCCCCTGGGCACACCCTCCTGTGCAAATGTCTCCATGAGCTAATGGCAGCCTACTGCGTGCTGCTGTCAGCACTGGCCCCAGCCCACCCAGCTGTGCAGGCATGGGGCATCGCCCCCTCTCCCACGCACTGACGTGCACGGCTTCACTGGACAGACAGGCAGGAGCTGCCCGCAGCCTGTTTCAGGGACCAGCCCCACTGTTGCTGGAGGGTGACAGATCAACAGGCCAGGTCAGAGACCATTGATGGGGGACGACTGTGTCTATCAGTCCAGGGTCAGCACCCCCATGTCCAGTTAGCTGGTGTCCTGTGTCCATCCCTCCGTGATCTCTGAGCAGGGCAGGCTGCTGGCTCCACCTCCTCCCTCCCCCCGCGTATGGCCGTGATGTGACCCCTGCAAGAGCGGGGACCTGGCGGGAGGCAGGGGCTTGTTCCAGGCCCTGTTGGGCTGGTGCAGAGGGGTGTCGCTGTGCTGGCTGCTGCAGTGCCTCACGCTGCCTCCCCCTGCTGTTGCTGGGGACTCTGTGGGGAGCCTGGCCTGGTACCGTGCCTTGCTGGGGCCAGGCTGGTGCTAGCTGCTGTGGGGGACAGGTGGGGGAAGCCCTGGTGTGGTCCCAGTGGAGCACCTGGAGCGGGTATCTGAGCCCATCAGCTCCCTATTCCTCAGGCCAGGAGCAGGCTTACGGCCTGGCTTATTCTGACTGGTTGAAGGTAATGCTGGATGTTCTCTCCCACAAACGCCTCTAATCCTGTCTTAAATCCTCCTGAGCCTGGGGCCCAGATTTCTTGTGGCAGTGAGTTCCACAGGCTAACTTTCCTGTCAGTGGTTTGTTGCCTTTTGATTTCATGGCCTGTCCCCCTGGTTCTTATGTTCTGCAATTTACTAGCATGGCCTCGCTGGTGAACTTGGATCCCTCTCTCCTGATGCACTGCACTAAATGATCCCAATTGTCTCCTTTGGAGACACCCCACTGAAGGGCACCACAGGGAGCCTACTCCAGTGCTATCAGTAGGGGCATCACTAACTCCCCTCCTGGCTTGGATGCTGTAGCCTGTGGGGCAACCCCATGGTTGCGGGGAGGCCAGAGAGCATGGGGCCAGCAGGCTGAGGAGTTGGATCTACCCCTGCTGAGCTCTGACCAGCCACCCCTCAAGCCTGCGTCCCCCACCGAACAGGCTGGGCCAGTGCCTGCCCTTCGCCCTAAGAACCACAGCCAAGCTATGGGGCATGGTGTTTGAAGCAGGGCAGGTCCCCGGCCTCAGGTCCAGGGCAGTTGGGTGAATTCTCTCCAGCCTGGGACCTGAGGCTGCTAGGATGTAGCATCTGCTCCAGCCGCAAACAGGTGGTGTGGAAACTGTCGGGTATGTTCATGGATTCCAAGCCGGAAGGGCCCATGGTGATCATCGAGTCTGACCCCTGCATAGCACAGGCTGGAGACCGGCCTGAGGCTATGTGACGAAGTGGGACTGTTCTTAATGTTTCCTCTGAATATTGTGGGGGTGCCTCAGTTACCCCACCACCTAGATACTTAAGAACTGCTTAGGGGAAAGGGTGTATAATCACTGCAGAGCCCTAGAGGGCAGGTGTGTGCAGGAGTCTGGACACAGAGAATGGCCGACACCCTGTTTCCTGGCAACTGATGGCCTGGGCCCTTCCCCCCTGCAAGGTGAGAGCTAAAGGGTTGGAGAACAAAGGAATCAGGCCCGGGAAAGGAACAAAGCCCAGAGGAGGAGGGGCTGGAGGAGAGTTTCAGTTTGGGGCTGGCTGGGACATGGAATGAAGGGCAGATGTGGTTGTCTGGCTCACTGCCCTCCAAAATGGACCCAGCTGAGGGGTCCTGTTCTCTGCACCTACAAGCTCTGTTTTAGACCATGTTCCTGTCATCTAATAAACCTCTGTTTTACTGGCTGGCTGAGAGTCACGTCTGACTGCGAAGTTGGGGTGCAGGACCCTCTGGCTTCCCCAGGAGCCCCGCCTGAGTGGACTCGCTGTGGGAAGCGCACGGAGGGGCAGAGGATGCTGAATGCTCCGAGGTCAGTCCCAGGAAGGTGTGAGCTTTGTGTCCTGCAGACAGGCTGCTCACAGAAAGGAGACTGCCCCAGAGTCCTGCCTGGCTTCATGGGGAGCAGTTCCAGAGCATCGCCCAGGGACTCCGTGACAACTGGTGGAAGTGGTGGGATCTACTGCACCCTGTGGACAGTGCTTCCTGCAGTAAGTGACTGGGGAGCAGTAAAACGAAGGGGGATTGACGGGGACCAGGCGTGCTGAAGATTCAGAGAGAGACGGTTTCAGGGGGTGGTTAACCCCTGGAAGTGTGTGACGAGAGAGAAGGACTTTTGCAGTAACAGGGTCCCCCGGGGGATTGCAGCGGGTGGTCCCAGGGGCAGAGGAGTCTGCAGCTCGACCCTGGCAAAGAGGTGGTGACCTCGAGAAGGGCTGGCACACTAGGGGTTCTCCCTGGAACTGTGGGGAGCTGAGAGCACACAGGCCTGTGAGTTCACAACAACTTGGGAAGAGCGGAGTGATGGTCTGTCACTGTCTCCTGAAGAAGGACTTTGTAGTCCTGTGCAGAAAGAGAGGGTTGAGCACTGGAAAGTTCACCAAAGCACAGTTCATCTTGCAGCTGGAGGAGGATGCCCGCTCTAAGGAACAGATTCCTGACCCTAAATAGGGCTATAGCAGGATCTGGGAGCAGCTGGAGTAGTAGCCAGGCATCGCCAAGACTCCTGTCCAGGACCAGATGGGGGTCTTCACGGTCAGGTTCCCCATCGGGGGATCGGAGACGGACGGGATTGGAGCTGAGTCCAAGAGAGCAAGAGGACTGTGAGAGACAGCGAGAGCCCGAGAGTGGCAGAAGCACCAGCAGCATGAACTGGCAGTGGAGGAGCGGAGAGGCCTAGGGGACCTCCCAGGGGTGAGTGGGGATAGACCCCGGGGGGCCAGTTCTGCAGGGAACCTCGAGACTAAATTGCTGCCCCTGGTTAAGGAGGGGGGGATGTGGATGCCCACCTCACTGCCTTTGAGCAGGCTGGCGATTTGAACCAGGGGGACCCTGCGGAAAAGCCCCGGTGTCTAGCTCCCTTACTGGGTCCCAAGGCCATAGACTGTGTCAGCCAGATGGGTGGGGAGGTGGACAGGCTCCCACTCCTGACCCCAACCTATATGACAGTGTGGAGTTTCCTGGGCTCTGGCCCCTCGGACCCCCAGTGGGGGCGGAAGGTGATGGTCAATGGGGAGACATTCCTGGGGTGGCAAGATCCTGGGACAGAGAACTGTTGTCAGGCCCTGGGGGGTGCAGCCTCACCAGATGCTGAGGGGCTGTGTGAGCTGGGTGAGGGTCCCAGGGACGAAGCCCCTCACCCTGCCTATGGCCCAGATCCCTGTGCAGACCCAGGAGGGGTGGGGCTGGCTGGCCGTTGGGGTTCTCCAGGATATCGGCTGCGAGACCCTGTTGTGGGGCGACTGTGTCTCTTTGGGACAGGATCCAGGCCTTGCTCCTGTAACTGCTGAGGGTTTGAATTTGAATCCAGGGAACCAATCGGCGGAGAGGGAAATGGTCAGTGAAAATGCGGATGACCTGGCTGGCAGGGAGGAGGATCCGCTAGGCTCAGGCTACCTGCGTGCCTGTGACCAGACCCCTGGGGCTGGGTGGGACAGAGAGATGCTCCCCGCCCCCCTTGCACACCAGAGCGGGGGCTCTCGCTGGCTCTGATGAAGTGAGGAAAGCAGCGAGCTCGCTGCCTGCCCCCACTGAGTCAGCAAGGGCAGCGCTGAGCACAGTGGGAGCTGAGACCCCAGCTGAGGGGGGGGAGACACAGGCAGGGCAGGGGATCTGTGGGGAGTGGCAAGGTGCTTGGTAAGGAAAGTCTGGATGAGCCCAGGCAGCCTTGTGAGCTGATGGCTTTGTCTAGTCAGCAGGGTGGGAAGGAGGAGAGCGGAAGATGAGTGTCCCTGGACCTTACCTGTTAGCTGGGTGGAGAATTGGGACAGGGAAGGAAATATGCCTGTGTCTGTCGGGTATTGACTTGCCTGTGGAGGGAGCTACCCTGATCCCCAAGCAGTTGTCTGTGACCAGCCTTGTGTGCTGGGACAAGGGGAAAGAGGTCCCAAGCTGTGTGTCTGGGAAAGGAGAAAGTGTGTCCGGCTCTTCTTTGTCTGTGGAGCAGACAGAAGGGGCCTTTCAGCCTGTGATGGTTGAGGGTAGTGCAGTTGTCTCAGAATTTGTTCTGGATTCAGCTAAAGCCCAGGAAGGGAAGGGTCCTAAGTTTGTGTCTGCTCGGGAGAATGGCCCTGTAACTAGTCGCATCCAGTTAGTGTCTATGTAAAATCCCAGAGTCCAGACAATTCTGTTGCTTGCATTTTGCCTGTTGCTAGTGTGTTGTTGGAAAAGGGTGTCGCAGCAATGTCTAATCAGAGTGAGATCCTAGCCAGGGCACAAGGAGAGCATGAAGGTAATGTGATTGTGTTACCTACTGAGGGTGTGGAAACCTGTCGCAAGAAGGAAAAGATTCCTGAACTTGTGTGTGGCAAAGGGAAGGAGAATGCTTCTAACCTTTTATCTAGGAAGTCTGTCAGTTTGCCTGAAATGGAATTGGGTAGGAATCCGCCTGATGGGCCAGAGGTGATTCTGGATGTAAGGGAGACCCAGAAAGAGTTTGTTGTTGCTCAGGAAAGTGTTCCTCTAGAGCAAGCCCTAGGTGAAGAGGGTAAGAGCAGAATTTCTGTGAGGGGTGAATTGTTGCATAGAAAAGCCCTAGGGAAAGGAATCCTCATGGAGTCTTTGCAAGCAGTTCACGGCAACTGAAGGGTGTGAAAGTGATTTTAATCAAGAAAGTTTCAGTTCCTAGCAGCCAGAAATTTTCTGTTGTGAATGGCTCCACTGACTTTCCTGTTGAAAGATCCAGTGTGGATAGCTTTGAGAAGGTCCTGCTAAACCCAAGGTTGTGAGTTCAATCCTTGAGGGGGCCATTTAGGGATTTGGGGCAAAAATTGGGGAATGGTCCTGCTTTGAGCAGGGGGTTGGACTAGATGACCTCCTGAGGTCCCTTCCAATCTTGATATTCTATGATTCTAACCCAGAAACCTCAGGAAGCGCCAACAGCTTTGGACCGATGAGCACCTGACAAGGGTAGTGGAACCCTTGATGGAGGAAATGCCATCAAAAGGCGGATGAGCAAATTCACTCAGTGTTTTGGGGGGGAGGGATAGCTCAGTGGTTTGAGCATTGGCCTGCTAAACCCAGGGTTGTGAGTTCAGTCCTTAAGGGGGCCATTTGGGATCTGGGCCAAAAATTGGGGATTGGTCCTGCTTTGAGCAGGGGGTTGGACTAGATGACCTCCTGAGGTCCCTTCCAACCCTGGTATTCTATTCTATGAAGTGAAAACTGTTAAGAAAGTTAAACAGTCCTATAACCAAGTGGCTGTGTTTGGCCAGCTTGTTGGGGAGAAGACTCAATCCCAGTTTGACCTCCTGGGGTTTTGGGGTGACCAAAGGGCACGGGCTGCATAGACTTTCCCACATGCGGCCTGCGAGTGCTATCGACCACCCCCGACCTAAAGGAGGGCGTGAAACTGGAAGGGCCTGGTGTAACTCCTACCAAGGAATGGGAGAGATGCTGGGGCATCCATGGAAACATTGGTGGCTTCGAACTTCCCCAGGTCACCGGGTAAAGTGACCCCACTCAGTTCGATCTCGAAGGGGGGAGATGTGACGAAGTGGGACTGTTCTTAATGTTTCCTCTGAATATTGTGGGGGTGCCTCAGTTTCCGCTATGCAGTTCTTAAGTGTCTAGGGGGTGGGGTGAGGGTGTATGATCCTTGCAGAGCCCTAGAGGGCAGGTGTGTGCAGGGGTCTGGACACAGAGAATGGCCGACACCCTGTTTCCTGGCAACTGATGGCCTGGGCCCTTCCCCCCTGCAAGGTGAAAGCTGAAGGGTTGGAGAACAAAGGAATCAGGTGACCTCCTGGCCCGGGAAAGGAACAAAGCCCAGAGGAGGAGGGGCTGGAGGGAGTTTCAGTTTGGGGCTGGCTGGGACATGGAGTGAAGGGCAGACGTGGTTGTCTGGCTCACTGCCCCCCGAAATGGACCCAGCTGAGGGGTCCTGTTCTCTGCACCTACAAGCTCTGTTTTAGACCATGTTCCTGTCATCTAATAAACCTCTGTTTTACTGGCTGGCTGAGAGTCACGTCTGACTGCGAAGTTGGGGGGCAGGACCCTCTGGCTTCCCCAGGACCCCGCCTGGGTGGACTCGCTGTGAGAAGCGCACGGAGGGGCAGAGGATGCTGAATGCTCCAAGGTCAGACCCAGGAAGGTGGAAGCTGTGTGAGCTGGGTGTCCTGCAGACAGGCTGCTCCCAGAGAGCAGATGTCACCAGAGGCCTGCCTGGCTTCATGGGGAGCAGTTCCAGAGCATGGCCCGGATGAGACTCTGTGACAACTCACACATGCCCTCTAGGGCTCTGCAGTGATTATACACCCTTACCCCACCACCTAGATACTTAAGAACTGCATAGGGGAAACTAAGGCACCCCCACAATATTTGGAGGAAACATTAAGAACAGTCCCACTTCGTCACAGGCTAATCACTGCAGTGGAGCTAGAATGACATCCCAGCTTAGTTTAAAAATGGCCAGTGCTGGTGAATTGGCCCAGGGTTCATCACTCTCACAGGTAGGAATGTGCACCTCGGTTCCAGTCCGAATGTGTCTAGCTTCAGCTTCCAGCTAAGAGCATTGGTAAGAGCCAGGCCATGCCTGTGGGCTGGGGACGCTTGCAGCAGGCCATGCCAGAGAGCTGGCCCTGGCCGAGGGCGCTGGTCTATGCTCGCCAGCTAGGCAGAGTCCTCCCATGCCAGTGTCGGGGGAGACACATGGGAAAAAGAATCCAGGACGATGCTGCCAGCAGGGTGGGGGCTTGTAACTGGTGCACTCCCCTCGGGGAGTCAGGGCTGGCTGCAGTGCCCCAGTGTGGGGCTGGGGGACGCTGAGCCCCGGGGTGGTCCTAAGGGCCCAGCAGTGGCTCCAAGTGTAGACAAAGCACAGCTGGGAGTGACTTGGGGCCTGTGTGCTCACGCTGGGCACAAGCCTGGGGAAATGCAGGTGGGCACAGCTGAGAGCCCTCATAAACTCAGCCAGATTCTGCCAAGCTGGGGCTCCCCTCCACTTTGGAGTATGGCCCGATCCTCCCTCAGGCCCCATTGCTCTCCTGGGCACGGTGCAGGAGGCCAGCCCTGGCAGGTTGTTCCAGGGGAAGGGATCTCCACTTCTCACCTGGGACAGGGTTTGGGGAACACAGTGATGCTCTGAGGCAGTTCTTGTGCCCAGCAGCCACCCACAGTCCCCAGCTGAGCTGCCAGGGATCAGGCTGAGTGCCTGGCCACGGGGCCAGTGCCAGGCCTGAGGCCCCCTGCATTTCCTGCACAGACCTCACCCCTGACTTTTGGTAGGCTCCTTTTTCTGTCTTCTGAACTCCCTGCCCAGTTGCCCCGCACGCTCGCTCCCAGGCCTTTGGGCCTCCCCTCCTGGCTCCAGCAGAAAAGCTCCTGCAGGCTTCTAAAGACTTGCTCTTAACCTAGATTTCTCTCTTGCACAGTTCTCTGCTTAAATTTGCTTGGGCAAGCCGCTCGCAGCCTCCAGCCCTCAACCCTCTATAGGTGCTGGGCCTGCAAGTGCCAGGCGGTGGAAGCTAGCTCGGGCCTGCTGTCCTCAAACTCTCTGGGAGAATTGGGGTCCCATCCTCGGCTCCAAAGCTCCTGCTGCCACTGACTTCACAGGTGCTATGGCTGCTGCACGTGCACCCAGCTTCAGTGCTGCTCCGGGGCCTTCCCCTTGCTCTCGCTGTGTCCTCCAGAATCCCCTTGCCTCCATGGCCCCCCAGGCCCCCTCTGCAGTGAGCCCTTCTGCCCCAGCCAGCTCACTCGCTGACCAGGCTGAGCTGAGGAACTAGGCAGAGGTCAGCCCCATGCTAATGATGCAGCCCAGTCCTTGGAGCAGAAACACAGTGTTCCCTGGGAGCAGGCCAGCCTGCAACGCCCTGGCCTTGGGCTGTGGGTCAGTGGCTCCCAGTCCTGGCACGAAAAACTTACTGCAGGGGCCTGAGCAGGGGGGCTCTCCCCAGCAGTCAGAGCTGGTCACCCTGGGTGGTGCTGGGGGGCTCAGTAGGGGGGCTCTTCCCTGGCAGTCCACGGTTGAGGCAACCAGCGGGGGGCATTGGCACGGGGGGGGGTGAGAGCCAGGCCCCATTGGCACTGTGGGGGGAGGGGCCGTTGCTGTGGGGGGAGCTGGGCATGAGGGGACCAGTGGGGGGCATTGGTGCAATGGGGGGAGCTGGGTGCATGATCACGTTTTGAGCAGTGCACAATTTCTGGGTGGGGCATCTCAAGCGGGTGAGGCTGGGAAGTGTGCCCCCCTTTGGTTTTCTGTGGGTCTGAGCGCAGCAGGGAAGGGTGCTGAGGGACAAGCTCCCCCAGGGGGCCTGGAACAACGTGTACTGTGGGGTGCTGAGGGCCATCAAACCAACCTGTAACAGAACCCACGTCAAGCCAGGGGGTGCGGCAGCCCCCCACCCCCCTTGACTCCCCCCGAGGGATGGGGAAGGGGTGGAGAAGGAAAGGCCCTCCATGGCAGCCGTTCCCACTGGGTCCCTGCTGCGTGGGGAAGACCCTGTGTGCAGCCAGGGCCCCACGGCTGGAGGATCGTGCCAAGTAGGGCTCAGGGATCCAGGCTGTATGGCCCCCGGCCAGCCCCAGGGCGAGCGCGCCAGAGCATAGCCTGTTCTCTTCCGAGAACCCTATCAGCCCCCCCCCGGCTGCCCCACCAGGGCCGGGACCTCACCCGCCGCCCCCCTGCCCCAGGCTGCCCTGCCACTGCCCCGGCTCCTTCCTACCCCCGCAGAACTGCCCTGTGTCACCTGCCAACCCCAAACCTCCCCCCTTTACACTAGCCTCTGCCCCACACTCATCCCCCAGGCCTTGGCCCACCCCAGTTCAGCCCTCCAGTGCCACAGGATATACAGCCCTGGGCCCTCTGCTCCCCCCCCTGCCCTACACTGCCCTCTGCTCCACCCCCGCCCCCTGCCCTACACGGCCCTCTGCTTGCACCCCGCCCTACACTGCCCTCTGCTCCCCCCGCCCTACACTGCCCTCTGCTCCGCCCCCCCCGCACCCTGCCCTACACTGCCCTCTGCTCCGCCCCCCCCGCACCCTGCCCTACACTGCCCTCTGCTCCGCCCCCACCGCACCCTGCCCTACACGGCCCTCTGCTCCGCCCCCACCGCACCCTGCCCTACACTGCCCTCTGCTCCGCCCCCCCCGCACCCTGCCCTACACTGCCCTCTGCTCCGCCCCCCCCGCACCCTGCCCTACACTGCCCTCTGCTCCCCCCCCGCCCTACACTGCCCTCTGCTCCCCCCCCACCGCACCCTGCCCTACACGGCCCTCTGCTCCCCCCCTGCCCCTGCCCTACACAGCCCTCTGCTCCCCCCCCGCACCCTGCCCTACACTGTCCTCTGCTCCCCCCCGCCCTACACTGCCCTCTGCTCCGCCCCCCCCCGCACCCTGCCCTACACTGCCCTCTGCTCCCCCCCCACCGCACCCTGCCCTACACGGCCCTCTGCTCCCCTCCCCCCGCACCCTGCCCTACACGGCCCTCTGCTCCCCCCCTTCCCCCCGCCCTACACTGCCCTCTGCTCCCCCCCTTCCTACACTGCCCTCTGCTCCCCCCCCCCCCGCACCCTGCCCTACACGGCCCTCTGCTCCCCCCCTTCCCCCCGCCCTACACTGCCCTCTGCTCCCCCCCTTCCTACACTGCCCTCTGCTCCCCCCCCCCCCCGCACCCTGCCCTACACGGCCCTCTGCTCCCCCCCTTCCCCCCGCCCTACACTGCCCTCTGCACACTGCCCTCTGCTCCCCCCCCGCACCCTGCCCTACACGGCCCTCTGCTCCCCCCCCGCACCCTGCCCTACACGGCCCTCTGCTCCCCCCCTTCCCCCCGCCCTACACTGCCCTCTGCACACTGCCCTCTGCTCCCCCCCTGCACCCTGCCCTACACGGCCCTCTGCTCCCCCCCCGTACCACACGGCCCTCTGCTCCCCCCCCGCACCCTGCCCTACACTGCCCTCTGCTCCCCCCCCGCACCCTGCCCTACACGGCCCTCTGCTCCCCCCCGCACCCTGCCCTACACTGCCCTCTGCTCCTCCCCGCACCCTGCCCTACACGGCCCTCTGCTTCCCCCCCCGCACCCTGCCCTACACGGCCCTCTGCTCCCCCCCCCGCCCACCCGCTCCTGCCCTACAGACCGAGGGGCGGATAAGTGGGGGCGGGACAAGGCCTGGGAAGGGGCCAGGCGGCAACGGGGAAGTCCTTCACTTCCCACAGGAAACGCAGGAGAAAGCCAGGCTGCCGTCATCCCTCAGTGGAGCAGGCCCCAGGCCCAGGGCGCCAGCTGTTCGAGTAATGTCCCCCCCGGGGCCAAGGGCTCGGTGCCCCCGGCTCCCCCCCCCCCCCGGGGCCAAGGGCTCGGTGCCCCCGGCTCTCCCCCCCCCCCGGGGCCAAGGGCTCGGTGCCCCCGGCTCTCCCCCCCCCCCCGGGGCCAAGGGCTCGGTGCCCCCGGCTCCCCCCCCCCTCCGGGCCAAGGGCTCGGTGCCCCCGGCTCCCCCCCCCCCTCCGGGCCAAGGGCTCGGTGCCCCCGGCTCCCTCCCCCCCCCCCCGGGGCCAAGGGCTCGGTGCCCCCGGCTCCCCCCCCCCCTCCGGGCCAAGGGCTCGGTGCCCCCGGCTCCCCCCCCCCCTCCGGGCCAAGGGCTCGGTGCCCCCGGCTCCCTCCCCCCCCCCCCCGGGGCCAAGGGCTCGGTGCCCCCGGCTCTCCCCCCCCCCCCCGGGGCCAAGGGCTCGGTGCCCCCGGCTCTCCCCCCCCCCCCCGGGCCAAGGGCTCGGTGCCTCCGGCTCTCCCCCCCCCCCCCGGGGCCACGGGCTCGGTGCCTCCGGCTCTCCCCCCCCCCCCCCGGGCCAAGGGCTCGGTGCCTCCGGCTCTCCCCCCCCCCCCCGGGGCCAAGGGCTCGGTGCCCCCGGCTCCCCCCCCCCCTCCGGGCCAAGGGCTCGGTGCCCCCGGCTCCCCCCCCCCCCTCCGGGCCAAGGGCTCGGTGCCCCCGGCTCCCCCCCCCCCTCCGGGCCAAGGGCTCGGTGCCTCCGGCTCTCCCCCCCCCCCCCCCGGGGCCAAGGGCTCGGTGCCTCCGGCTCTCCCCCCCCCCCCCGGGGCCAAGGGCTCGGTGCCTCCGGCTCTCCCCCCCCCCCCCCGGGGCCAAGGACTCGGTGCCTCCGGCTCTCCCCCCCCCCCCCCGGGGCCAAGGGCTCGGTGCCTCCGGCTCTCCCCCCCCCCCCCGGGGCCAAGGGCTCGGTGCCTCCGGCTCTCCCCCCCCCCCCCCCCGGGGCCAAGGGCTCGGTGCCCCCGGCTCCCCCCCCCGCCCCGGGGCCAAGGGCTCGGTGCCTCCGGCTCTCCCCCCCCCCCCCCGGGGCCAAGGGCTCGGTGCCTCCGGCTCTCCCCCCCCCCCCCGGGGCCAAGGGCTCGGTGCCCCCGGCTCCCCCCCCCCCCCGGGGCCAAGGGCTCGGTGCCTCCGGCTCTCCCCCCCCCCCCCCGGGGCCAAGGGCTCGGTGCCTCCGGCTCTCCCCCCCCCCCCCCGGGGCCAAGGACTCGGTGCCTCCGGCTCTCCCCCCCCCCCCCCCGGGGCCAAGGACTCGGTGCCTCCGGCTCTCCCCCCCCCCCCCCCGGGGCCAAGGGCTCGGTGCCTCCGGCTCTCCCCCCCCCCCCCCGGGGCCAAGGGCTCGGTGCCTCCGGCTCCCCCCCCCCCCCCCGGGGCCAAGGGCTCGGTGCCCCCGGCTCCCCCCCCCGCCCCGGGGCCAAGGGCTCGGTGCCTCCGGCTCTCCCCCCCCCCCCCGCCCCGGGGCCAAGGGCTCCGTGGAACTGGCACCCGGCTCCCCCTGCCCAGGGCCAAGGGCTCCGTGGAACTGGCACCCGGCTCTCCCCCTGCCCCAGCGCCATGGGCTCTGTACCACCAGCACCCGGCTCCTAAGGTGGTCACTCAGGTTCCTGGGCTGATGCTTCCAGGAATAGTATTAGCCTGTGATGAAGCAGGACTGTTCTTCATGTTTCCTCTGAATATGGTGGGGGTGACTCAGTTTCCCCTAGGCAGTTCCTAAGTGTCTAGGGGGTGGGGTAAGGGTGTATGATCCTTGCAGAGCCCTGGAGGGCAGGGGTGTGCAGGGGTCTGGACACAGAGAATGGCCGACACCCTGTTTCCTGGCCACTGATGGCCTGGGCCCTTCCCCCCTGCAAGGTGAGAGCTAAAGGGTTGGAGAACAAAGGAATCCTGTAACCTCCTGGCCCGGGAAAGGGACAAAGCCCAGAGGAGGAGGGGCTGGAGGGAGTTTCAGTTTGGGGCTGGCTGGGGACATGGAGTGAAGGGCAGACGTGATGGTCTGGCTCACTGCCCCCCAAAATGGACCCAGCTGAGGGGTCCTGTTCTCTGCACCTACAAGCTCTGTGTTAGACCATGTTCCTGTCGTCTAATAAACCTCTGTTTTACTGGCTGGCTGAGAGTCACGTCTGACTGCGGAGTTGGGGGGCAGGACCCTCTGGCTTCCCCAGGACCCCGCCTGGGCGGACTGGCTGTGGGAAGCGCACGGAGGGGCAGAGGAGGCTGAAGGCTCCGAGGTCAGACCCAGGAAGGTGGAAGCCGGGTGAGCTGTGTGTCCTGCAGACAGGCTGCTCCCAGAAAGGAGACTCCCCAGAGTCCTGCCTGGCTTCATGGGGAGCAGTTCCAGAGCATCGCCCGGGGACGCCGTGACAGAGCCCATCCCCAGGGTGGTGTGTGCGAGGTGGCCACACGGGTGCCTCCTTTAAGAGATGGGGTGGGGGGAGCGGTGTCCCCATCCAAGCCTGGCCAAAGCTATGGCCAGTTTTGCCCCAGTCTTGGGTGTGAGCCAGAGCGCCCATGAGGGGGGCCGGCTGTTTTATGCCAGGCAAGCGGCCTCCCTATCTGTGGTGGAACAGGACACTGACCCCAGCTTGTGTCAGGCCAGCGCTGTGCCCAACGGGCCAGTCTGGCCTTGCCGAACCCAGAGCAGCCCTGCAGCCAACTCTCCCCAGGCCCCGCCCCTTGCTGTGACATCCAGAAGTGCCCAGCTCCCTGCCAGGGTCCCCTCCGGGCCAGACACCAGCTGCTGGGAAAGTCACTGACCTCGGCAAGGTCAGGCTGTACAGAGAGCAGATGCCGTGGCCAGGTGGGCTGGGATAAAAGAGGCGAGGAGGAGGGAGCCCTCGCAGCCAGCGCCTTGCACCTGGAGCAGGAGCCATAGGCTGAGCAGAACCCGCCAAGACCATGTGGTGAGTGCGTGTGCCCTGGGCCCAGCCGACTGGCCTGGCACAGGCAGGGTTGAGCAGGGGGCGTCTCCGATACGTTGCCTGCCAGGCCTGTGCCCAGCACCCTTGTGCCCTGCTCCTGTTCACAGGGAGGGCACGGAGGGGAATGGCAGCAGCAGGGTTGCAGCCCACCTGGCCCCAGTGCCGTGCCAGAGGACCTGGCTTCTGCTGAGACCCTGCCCCCCTGGCTGCTCCTACACGACACTGCTGGGAGGAAGCTCACCACCGCTCCAGGCTGGCCCGGCAGTGCCCAGAGCCGTCAGTGCTGTGAGTGTGGGGCTGAGGGCCCAGCTCCTTCGACAGAGATTCCAATGTCCTGTGTCCTACCAGAAGGGCAAGGGGTCGGCTCACTGCTCATGGCGGCTTCTTTCCCTGCAGGATGCCCATGCTGCTGGTTGCCAGCCTGCTTTGGGGGGCCCTCGCCTCCACCCACACCAGCCTCAACGAAGTCCAGCTTGGCAACGGTAGGGGGCAGGGTGCCATCGGGCAGGGAGGGGATGCCCGGCAGGGGGCTGGGGGCAGGGTGGGATTGGGCAGGGAGGGGGTGCCCGGCAGGGGGCTGGGGGAAGGGTGCCTGGGAGGGGATGCTCGGCAGGGGGCTGGGGGCAGGGTGCCATTGGGCAGGGAGGGGGTGCCCGGCAAGGGGCTGGGGGCAGGGTGCCTTCGGGCAGGGAGGGGGTGCCCGGCAAGGGGCTGGGGGCAGGGTGCCATCGGGCAGGGAGGGGATGCCCGGCAGGGGGCTGGGGGCAGGGTGGGATTGGGCAGGGAGGGGGTGCCCGGCAGGGGGCTGGGGGAAGGGTGCCTGGGAGGGGGTGCCCGGCAGGGGGCTGGGGGCAGGGTGCCATCGGGCAGGGAGGGGGTGCCCGGCAGGGGGCTGGGGACAGGGTGGGATTGGGCAGGGAGGGGGTGCCCGGCAGGGGGCTGGGGGAAGGGTGCCTGGGAGGGGGTGCCCGGCAGGGGGCTGGGGGCAGGGTGCCATCGGGCAGGGAGGGGATGCCCGGCAGGGGGCTGGGGGCAGGGTGGGATTGGGCAGGGAGGGGGTGCCCGGCAGGGGGCTGGGGGAAGGGTGCCTGGGAGGGGATGCCCGGCAGGGGGCTGGGGGCAGGGTGCCATTGGGCAGGGAAGGGGTGCCCGGCAAGGGGCTGGGGGCAGGGTGCCTTCGGGCAGGGAGGGGGTGCCCGGCAGGGGGCTGGGCGCAGGATGCCTTCAGGCAGGGAGGGGGTGCCTGGCAAGGGGCTGGGGGCAGGGTGCCTTCGGGCAGGGAGGGGGTGCCCGGCAGGGGGCTGGGCGCAGGATGCCTTCGGGCAGGGAGGGGGTGCCCGGCAGGGGGACAAGGGTGGGACTGTCTCTCACCAGCAGGGGGCACTTCACTAAGGGTTCTCTCTGTGCCCCAGACCAGAGCTGCCCGGCGCCCAGGGGGATCGAGCACGGGAAGGTGGAGCACCTGGCCCGCTACCAGTGTGACCCCTACTACCAGCTGCACAGCCGCGGGGACGGTGAGATATGCCCACGATCGGCAGAAGTGCACCCCCGGGGGATACGCACAGGGCCGGCCCCTGCTCCCAAGGGAATACACATGGGACCTTCCCCCATCCCTGGGGGGATACACATGTGGGCTCTGCTCCCACAACCCTGGAGGAATACACCTTGGGCCCTGTCCCCCCCGCCTCTGTGGGGGATACATACCGGGCTCTGCCCCCTCTGAGGGGATATGCACAGGGCCCTGCCCTCCTTCCGTGTGGGATACACATGGCCCCCCAAGGGGATACGCATGGGGCCTGCCCCCACCCCTGGGGGACATGCCTGGGGCCCTGCCCCCCCTGGCAAGTGCACAGAGCCCTGTGTGCCCTGCCTGGGGACGGCTGACACTGACTCTGGTTTTCTGGCCCCAAGGCCTGTACCGATGTAGCCAGCAGCACGTGTGGTTGAATGAAGCAGCCGGAGAGGAGCTGCCCATTTGTGAGCCAGGTGAGTGGGAGGTGGGGGTGGAGTGGAGCACGGGTTCTCTTTGCAAGGCAGGGGCGGGGCCCTGCTCTCCCATTGCTCCCCATGCCCTTGCAATGACGCTGGGGCTGCGTTCCCTGAAGCAGAGCTTCTGCAGACTGAGGCAGCGGCCACGGCCCCTCTGGCAGCCGCCCCTCTGGGTGCTGTTCCCTCTGCCAGTGACACACCTCGCCCTGGATGGTGGCACCAGGCCCCGGCCGGCCCAGGGCCTGGGAAGGAGATTGCTTGTTGGCTTGTGGGTGGAGGGGAGCAGAGCTCCCATCTCCCAGGCGAGGTGCGGGGCCTGTGCTCTGCAGGGCGAGGGGCAGGCTCACACTGGGTCTCTGCCCTCTGCAGTGTGTGGGAAGCCCAAGAACCCGGCCAGACAGGTGCAGCGCATCATTGGGGGCATGATGGCAGCCAAGAACAGCTTCCCCTGGCAGGGCCGGCTGCTGAGCCACCACAACCACACGGCGGGGGCCACGCTCATCAGCGACCAGTGGCTGCTGACGACAGGCAGGAACCTCTACCTGGGCCACAGTGAGAACAGCACGCTGGATGAAATCGCCCCCACCCTGCGGCTCTTTCTTGGCAAGGAGACGGCCGCCGGGGCTGTCGAGCTCATTGTCCTGCACCCTGAGTTCCCGGGGGCTGTGGACCTGGCCCTGCTCAAGCTCAAGCAGAAGGTGCCCATTGGAGAGGCCGTGATGCCCATTTGCCTGGCCCAGAAGGACTATGCAAAGGTGGGGAGGGTGGGCTTTGTCTCTGGCTGGGGCTGGAACACCCTCCTGGAGCACCCAAAGCACCTCAAGTACGTCATGCTGCCTGTGGCCGACAGCGGCAGCTGCCAGGCGTACTACCAGGCACACGCCTGGAAGCCACTGCTGAACAGCCACACCTTCTGTGTCGGCATGAGCGAGCTGCACGAGTCCACCTGCCTTGGGGACGCCGGCAGCGCCTTTGCCATCCACGATCCTGAGGACGACACCTGGTACGCGGCCGGGATCCTCAGCTTTGACCGCAGCTGCTCAGCTGCCAAGTACGGCGTCTATGTGCAGATGCTCAGTGTCTTGGACTGGATCAAGGAGACCATGGCTGCACACTGAACCCAGGATGGGCCCCAGGCCCTGGACACAGCCCTGAGCAATAAAACCCTTTCCTCACACCGGGCCCACGTCTCCTCTGTTCAGCAGTTTCCAAAGGGGCTCCCTGGGCACCCAGGCATTCAGCACCAGCCCCTCCCAGCCTGCGGCAGGACACAGGGCTTGAAGCACCTGCCCTTGTTCCGCTCCCTGCCCTCCCTTCCCCCGGCGCAAACCCCCGGCGCCTGTGGGTGCTGCCAGTGGGAGGGTCAGGCTGTGCCCTTCTAGGCAGTCTATCTGTCCCTACCCCCAGCACTCCAAGGCCTGGACCCCTGACACTGACCCAAACTCCTTCCTGAGCCTTACAGTTAAACACGAAGCAAGGGGGTCAGTATCCGGGGGCACAGCACGGGGGGTCAGTATCCGGGGAGGCACAGCATGGGGGGCGGTACCCTCGGGGGGCGGGAGGGCACAGGGGGTCAGTATCTGGGGAGGCACAGCACGGGGGGCGGTACCTTGGGGCGGGGGTGGGGGCACACAGGGTCAGTATCCGGGGGGGGGTCAGTATCTGGGGGGGGCACAGCACGGGGGGGGGTCAGTATCGGGGGGGCACAGTACGGGGAGGGTCAGTTTCGGGGGGGGCACAGCACGGGGGTCGGCACCCTCGGGGGGCGGGAGGGCACAGGGGGTCAGTATCGGGGGGGCACAGTACGGGGGGGGCACAGCACGGGGGGCGGTACCCTCGGGGGGCGGGAGGGCACAGGGGGTCAGTATCTGGGGAGGCACAGCACGGGGGGCGGTACCTTGGGGCGGGGGTGGGGGCACACAGGGTCAGTATCCGGGGGGGGGTCAGTATCTGGGGGGGGGCACAGCACGGGGGGGGGGGTCAGTATCGGGGGGGCACAGTACGGGGAGGGTCAGTTTCGGGGGGGGCACAGCACGGGGGTCGGCACCCTCGGGGGGCGGGAGGGCACAGGGGGTCAGTTTCCGGGGGGGGGGCACAGCACGGGGGGCGGTACCTTGGGGCGGGGGACCGGCAGACAGGGGTCAGTAAACTGCGGGCACAGCGCGGGGCGGGGCTTTACAGCACACGATACATTTCCTGTTCCGGGTCAGAGTGTATCACGTCTTAAAGTCCTCTTCCTCCCTCTCCCCCCGCGCGGGGCGGACCGGAAGAGCCCGGAAACTTGGGCCGCTCTAGCCTCCGCCCTCGCTCTATGGTGGGACCGAGACTCCCGGCTTGTCTCTCTATGGTGCGGGGCGGGGTAGAGCGGCTGCTCTCGCGGGGCATTGTGGGACGGGAATGGCGGCGCTCACTGAGCGCTGAGGCGGCTGCGGAACGGGCGTCGAGGAGACGCGCGGCGGGGCTGGGGGGGGCCGAGAGGTGAGAGGCCGGGGGCTGCGGGGGCGGGCGGGCGCTGTGGTCGGTTCTCGGGGCTCCAAGGGCCGCGCCCGCTCCCCGCGCCCAGGAGCCCGTCAGCCGCTCGCTCCCGCGCCGGCCTGGCCGCTTAACGGCGGGCCCGTCCTGGGGTCCCTCGGAGCGTCCCCGCGGTGCCAGGAGCCGCTGCCCCCCGGCGCGGGCGGCCCGGGACCAGCCTCGCCGCTCCTGGGAGTCGGCCGGCGCCGGGGGGCTGGCGCTCAGCCCGGCTCGGGGTGTCCCCGGCGGAGCAGCGCTTCTGCCCAGAAGAAGAGGGCGGTGGGCACGGCCGCGCAAAACAAAGCCATAAAACGCGAGCTAGCGCCGGCGCGTATTGGTACTTGCCGCCCTGCCCTGCCAAAGGGGCCCCCCCGCAAGCTGCTGGCCTCACCAGAACAGGGCTGCAGCCTCTCCTGAAACACTCCCAGTCAAGAGGGAAGGCTCCAGACGGCGTTGTCTTTGTTCGCAGGCAGGGTGATCCGGTGGTGTAACGTTGCTTTTCACCTTCAAGTGGTTTTGATGGGTTTCTGTTGCCTTTGGTGGTTTCCATTGACTGACGTGGGAGGGGGCAGGTGAGGACAGCGGAACCTTGCACACGTCAGTGGGCCGTCACTGCGACGTACGATTTCCTGGTGACCGTCTTTTACTCCAAGACTATAGGGTGAAGTTTTCAATATAGTTACATTATTCCTTAACTGTTACACACAGATGCATGTCTTAGGCTATGTCTACACTGCCACTTATGTCAGCAAAATTTATGTTGCTCGGGGGTGTGAATATGCCACCCCATGGGTGACCTAAATTATGCCAGCATAAGTGCTAGTATGCACAGCTGCTCCTAGGGGGTGGTTTAATTATGTCGACAAGAGACCTGTGCCACTGTAAGGTCTCTAGTGTTAATATAGCCTTGTGATTGAGTATCAATAAATGAATACCTTGAAAGCGTGTATTTGGTGTACGCTGTGGGGTTGTAGCTAGCTGTGTTGATCCCGGGATATGGGAGAAACAAGGAGGGTGAGGTAATATCTTTTATTGGACCAAGCTTTTGAGCCACAGAGTGCTTCAGGTCTGGGAAGGTTATTCTGAGGCCTTGTCTACACTGCCACTTTACAGCGCTGCAACTTTCTCGCTCAGGGGTGTGAAAAAACACCCCCCCCCCCCGAGCATTGCAAGTTTCAGCACTGTAAAGTGGCAGTGTAGATAGGGCCCTAGTTGGTGAGTCTGTGGGGAGCCTACTGATGATGATGAGTTTCATGAGATGGTGGGTTGTTTGAAGGCAAGAAAAGGGGGCTCCTGGGTTACTGCAAAGGTGTTAACAGGCCACTTCACTTAGAATGGTTTCTTACAATGTGTTAACTACTTACCCTGAGTGTATAGCTAGCATAAGTAGTTAACACATTGTAAGAAACCATTCTAACACCAGGAGCCCCTTTTTCTTGTCTTCAAACAACCCACCATCTCATGAAACTCATCATCATCAGTAGGCTCCCCACAGACACACCAACTAGGGCCCTATCTACACTGCCACTTTACAGCGCTGCAACTTTCTTGTTCAGGGGTGTGAAAAAACACACCCCTGAGTGCTTCAAGTTTCAGCACTGTAAAGTGGCGGTGTAGAGAGTGCACCAGCGCTGGGTTCTACTCCCTTTGTGGAGGTGCTGTGACTACACAGCCACTAGTGAAGACATACCCTCAGGGTGGCATTAGACCCTGCCACAACAACACATACAAAACCTGCAGACATACCTCCATAGCTACTACGATCAGTACTACTCACAACACGCCTTCCTAGAGCCATGGTCCTACACATGCTTATTGCAACATTTGGGGTACCTCATCCATGTGTGTGAAGCAAGGCAATCACTATGCTCTCGAATGAACTCTCAGAAAAATAACAGACAAAACCAGCATACCAATCATGGGAGAACACTTTTCACAAAACAGTCACTCCGTATCTTACCACTCAGTCCTCATCCTCAAAGGAAACCTGCACACCTCCTTCAAAAGACAAGCCTGGGGCTTAAATTCATAACTGCATGACACCAAAAATTAGGGTCTTGATAAAGATCCTGGATTTGTGGCGTATTACAACAGTCTGTAACCCGCTAACACCTCCCCTTTTTTTTTTGGTCCTATTACTGCAAAGGTGTTAATGGGTTACTTCACCTTGAATGGTCTTTTGCCATGTGTTAACTACTTATCTTAAACAATCTGTGACACTCTGAGTACCTTTCCCAGACATGAAGAAGAGCTCTGTGGCTAGAAAGCTTGTCTCTCTCACCAACAGAAGTTGGTCTAATAAGATTTTGCCTCACTCACTCGTCTCTGTATTAGGTATAGTGAGTTTGTTAGGTCTGAAACAGGAGTTGCTTGTAAAGAACAGTGAAGCTTTTGCATGTTTGCATCAATGGGCTGCTGTATCACAGGGGCCTGAGGGTCCCTAAGGGTGTAACTTGTACCCAGGAGAGCCCAGTCTGGGAGTGAGGTGGGGGGCCTGGGCTGAGCTTGTGGGCTCAAGACACGGACCCAATAGCTTGGGCTGGGCAGAGCAGCAAGGCTAGAGTGGCGGGCAGTGAGTGGGTCCAGCTGGGCCCCAGGAACCTCTTGCTCACTGGAGCCAGGCTGGTCTGTGGGGCGATTTATGCTGCATCTGGGGTAAGGGCTGGCAGAGGTTTTGAACGGAGCATGCCAAATGGGCGCTGCTCTTTATCCCTCACAATACAAGAGCAAGGCATGTTCAGTGACATTGCACATTTAAAACTGATAAAAAGGGAAATATGCTTTAGCCTATGTATAATTAGCTTCTGGAACCCATGGCCACAAGATATCACCGATGCCAGTATTTTGGTAGTGTTTAATAAAGGACTGAGCATCTGTATCATGAATGAGAATATCCAGTTTTGCATTAGGATGAAAAGAGAATCATAGAATCATAGAATATCAGGGTTGGAAGGGACCTCAGGAGGTCATCTAGTCCAACCTCCTGCTCAAAGCAGGACCAATCCCCAATTAAATCATCCCAGCCAGGGCTTTGTCAAGCCTGACCTTAAAAACTTCTAAGGAAGGAGATTCTACCACCTCCCTAGGCAACGCATTCCAGTGTTTCACCACCCTCCTAGTGAAAAAGTTTTTCCTAATATCCAACCTAAACCTCCCCCACTGCAACTTGAGACCATTACTCCTTGTCCTGTCATCTTCTACCACTGAGAATAGTCTAGAACCATCCTCTTTGGAACCCCCTTTCAGGTAGTTGAAAGCAGCTATCAAATCCCCCCTCATTCTTCTCTTCTGCAGACTAAACAATCCCAGGTCCCTCAGCCTCTCCTCATAAGTCATGTGTTCCAGACCCCTAATCATTTTTATTGCCCTTTGCTGGACTCTCTCCAATTTTACCCAAGAGGGGTACAATTCCTTCTCTTCTAGAGCATAAAACACCTGTCTAATTTATGGGGTTTTTCTGATGGGCAAATTATTCCATAACTACACACTCAACATTTCATGCACCTTTTCTCTGAAGCTGCTGGTGGTACAGGCCACTGTCTGAGGCAGGAGCCTGGACTAGATGGGTCCCAGCTCCAATCTAATCTGGCCAGCCTTGTGTTCCTAAAGGATTGCTTTGTATAGAGAATGTTTTAGGATGCCAGAAGGAGGTCAGTTTATCCAGACATTGAGCTTAGAAAAGATGTGGAGTAGGGTGGGGAAGGCTGATGTTTTTTTCTAAGAATGTGGGGGGCCTTTTTTCTTGAAATTGAAAGGGCTTTTACCCATGAGGTAGTCTATTGCTGAGATGAACTCTCTGGGGGTTTGGCTTTTGAAAGGAGACCTGGCTCCTAGGTTGTCAGCCTGACAGTGTAAACGTTCCTAGTGTAGTGTCTTGCGGCTTTGAACTTCTTCAGCGCTGATCCAGAAATGATTGATTCTTCTTCCCCTCAGGGGAAATTGGAACTCTGAGCTCCTCCATCATGTCTTCTGGGGAAGTGAGAGGCTTGCTTTTTTGGGAGAGAGCAGTGCAGGGAGCCCCATGTATGCCCCCTTCCTCCTCTCGTTAGTTAATCAGAAGCCCAACCCCATGAATCTCAACGACCTTGTCTCCTCATACCAGTGCCTGATTGTGTTCCTTTCAGAGAGCCCCAGGGAATAGACTGCTTGGACCACAAGATCCTAGCGATGGAGGATGTCCCTGTGGACACTTCGATGCACCGGCTGGAAGGAGCTGATCTGGAGACACAGGTTGGAGGCTTGATCATCAAGAAGAAAAGTGCCTGCAGTGAGCAGCATGTCTTCAAAGCTCCAGCCCCCCGCACCTCACTGCTGGGATTGGACTTGCTGGCTGCACAGAAACGCAGGGAGCGAGAGGAGAAGGAAGACACAGAGGACAAGAAGAAGTCCAAAGTCTCCTCCTACAAAGATTGGGAGGAGTCCAAAGATGATTTGGGAGGCTCTGAGGAGGAGGGGAGTGACAGGACCAGCAGGAACAGCCGGCAGGACAGGTGAAGATGCTGGCACGAGGTGTAAGGGGGGTTTAGGGCCTCTCCCATCCCTTGGGTGGCTGCCATGTCCTCCTTTTCAGGAAGGGGCTTGGAGTGAGTGCCTGAAGGCAACTGGGCTGATTCATGGAGCTAGTTGTTGTGCTGGATCCAGGGCACACAGGAGAGAAACTGTGGGCCCCAAGCACCTGGGGAGAGGAGAGACTGAGGATTTCTCTGGGCTGGGAGCTGTTGGAGGGCTGAACTCTGCTAGACAGAGTGAAGGCTCGTGCATGGGGATGAGGTCTGGAGGCTTCCCCAAGTGAAGGGCCTTGGGTGGAGACAAGTCTGGTTGCCACATACGTATCTCAGAGAAGGAGCCAGGTGTTCCTTGGCAAGACCTTGTCCAAGCCCCCTTGGGGGTGTTTCCTCCTCGTTCCTGGTAACATTTTGTCTTAGCTACTGAGGCTTGTGCCTTCCCCCTGGGGTCTGCTGAGGCCAGCTGGAGGGAGGCAGTGGGCTCCCTTAAAGTTGCCCTATGGGTAGAGGGTAGGAACAGGCCTGCCAAGCTGGGAGCAAAGGGAACTTGTGGGCAGGCTGTCATGCTCAGCTCTTTGGCACAGGTTCCAGTTGCACACTCCTTGCCAGGCTAGTAGTGAATGAGGCCAGGCTCCTGCATGACATGTCAGGGAGCAGTGGGGGCTGCAGGCAGAGTCACAGTACGTTCCTGACCCTGCTGAACTGCCCTTTGCCCCTCAGGCATTACCGCTCTGCCCATGTGGAGACGCCGTCCCACACTGGGGGGGTCAGCGAGGAGTTCTGGGAGCGCAGCCGGCAGCGGGAGCGGGAACGGCGAGAGCATGGCGTCTATGCCTCCTCCAAGGAGGAGAAGGAGCACAAGCGGGGGCGCAATAGAGAGCGGGACCACGACCGCAAACGGGACCGAGGTAACTGTCCTGGAGACCTTCATGATTGCTGACACAGGCTCTGGGACCCTGGCTTTGGCTGCTCTGAATCCCAGGGCATGGTCCTGAATCTGGGGTGTGATGGGCTCCGGAGGCTGTTCACACCCTGCATGTCTGACTTGGCACTCTGTTTGCAGAGGAGCGGGACAGGAGCCGTCATAGCAGCAGCCGGTCAGAGAAGGATGGCTCATCAGAGAGGGGCAGCAGCAGGAGGGGTGAACCAGAGAGCCCCAGACACCGACCGAAGGGTAGGAGCAGCTGTCCTTCCTACAGTGCTCTTCCACAGGAGCTGGCAGGAGGCATGCGCTACTCTTGAGGGGCTCTGGTTCCTTCACAAGGAGAGAGCTGAGTGAAAGTCCCCAGCTGAAGAAGCCCATGACTAGTGAACTGCCTCATATCTACAGCCTTCCCTGGGAGTGAGACTGGGGTGCTAGGGGGCCCTGGGGTGATCTTTGAGCCTGCGCCCCGGGAGCATAGTTGCAAGTCTGCGTGGCTGGTATGGGGAGCTGTGGCAGTCATTCCCCTGGGGGCATGTCTCCTTAGACTATCTGGGTCGGCTCATAGAAAGCCCAGTGTGAGTTGGTAAACATGTAAGAGGGCCCCCTTGCTGTACTCCTTGTTGGAAGGTCCCAGGCCTTGGCTGCAGCTTGGCAGGGGCCTAGGTTGGCTCAGCATGAGGCATCAGACCCAGTTTCCTTTCCCCAGATGCAGCCACGCCATCTCGCTCGAGCTGGGAGGAAGAGGACAGTGGCTATAGCAGCTCACGGCGCTCGCAGTGGGAGTCGCCTTCCCCTACGCCTTCCTATAGGGACTCTGAGCGCGACCGCAGCCATCGAGCATCCTCCGCTCGTGATGCAGACAGGAGGGACCGGGACAGGTAGTGGGATGGAGGGGCAGGGCCTAGCGGGGTGCCTGAGAGGTAGCTTGAGGGGGCTGCGCTCCCTGGTGATGCTGCAAGTGTCTAAGTTCTCTCTAAGCTGTGCTACTGTGTGGCTGCACAGCTGCCTATTAAGCCTCACACTGGGGCTCAGGGCTGTGGTGGGGAGAGATGTCTCGCCCCCAGCACGGACCTGTGCACCTCCCTGCTGGCCCCAGCGCAGATCTTCCCTAGACTTGCCGCAGCTGGGGGAGAGGAGTGGCCCCCCTCCCCCCGGCTCAGCCCCGTCGAAGCTTCCACGGCCGAGGAGAGGTGCCTCTCTCCCGTCCCGGAGGTGCTGCGGTGAGAAAGGGCTGGGGGGAGAGTCCTTTCTCCCCACTGCAGCCCTGGGGCAGCCTGCACTCCCACCCCCTCATCTCTGGTCCCACCCCAGAGCCCACAGCCCTCTGCCCCAGCCCTGAACCCCTAATCACCAGCCCCACCCCAGAGCCTGCACCCCCAGCCAGAGCCCTCATCCCCGCATCCCAATCCTCTGCCCCAGCTCTGAGCCCCTGCTTCACACCAAATCCCTCGTCCCCGGCCCCACCCCAGATCCTGCACCCCCAG
Source organism: Eretmochelys imbricata (assembly GCF_965152235.1). NCBI lineage: Eukaryota > Metazoa > Chordata > Testudines > Cheloniidae > Eretmochelys > Eretmochelys imbricata. The sequence continues at coordinate 43,186,764 of NC_135583.1, read as the reverse complement.
CCAGAGCCCTTGGCCCCGCATCCCAACCCTCTGCTCCAGCCCTGAGCCCACTCCTCTACCCTGAACCCCTTATCCCCAGCCCCACCGCAGAGCCCGTACCCCCAACTGGAGCCCTCGCCTCCTCCCCCACATCCCAACCCTTTGCCCCAGCCCTGGCCCCCTCCACACTCTGAACCCCTTGGCTCACCTCCACATTGGTGGACATAACACAATTCATTCTGCACATGGACATAAAATATTAGCGGAAACACTGGTGGTGGTATGTGGCTTGTGAGCCATAGGTTGCAGTTCCCGTCTGGCGAATCCATGAGGCTGGCCAGACATTCCTGTCCTGCTTCTGTCTTTGCAGGTCAGTGAAGAACAAGTACCCAGATGAGACACCGCTGCCCACCCCTTCCTACAAATACAATGAATGGGCTGATGACCGGCGGCACCTGGGGGCCACTCCACGGCTATCCAGGGGCAAAGGTGTGGCAGAGGAGAGACCAGACTACCTGGCCCCTCCTCCATCACTGAGACTAGCACAGGGGCTGGCTTCCTTGGGGCCTCCTGGCTGAGAAGCAGGGGGCGAGGGCTGGTGAGGGCCTGTGCTGACCAGATTGTTCCTTCCTCCAGGAAGGCGTGAAGATGCAGAAGAGGGTATTTCCTTTGAGACGGAGGAGGAGCGGCAGCAGTGGGAGGACGACCAGCGGGTAAGAGCCTCTTGGGCGTATCGGTGTGCGGCCTGGAGGCTGTGAGCCAGGGTCTGGTCACAAGGCATGTGGGCGGTGGAAATGGCAGGAGGGCTCTTCTGTACCTTAACTTGCTGGGATGAGGCTTGCGGAGCAGAGCGCGCACAGCCTGGGCCTGAGGTGCACCAAGGCAGGCAGAACCACGTAGGGGTCTGTGGGGCCCCAGTGTGTCTGGTGGAGGAGGCTCAGCAGGGTGTGGGTGCTTGGTCTGGGATTGCTGTACATGGATGCTGGGTGATGGGAAAGGGTCCCTCTGTGTGGGGGTTGGGGAGAAGAGAAGACCCATTTGGGGGTCAGGGATGGGATCTCTTGGGAGTTGGTGGGCTCAGTGCAGGGTCCTTGTGTTGGGGGCTGGGTGGCTCAGTGGAGGGCTGGGTTGGAGGGTGAGGCTCAGTGTGGGATCCCATGGATGCAGGGGGTCCGTTTGTGGAGATTGGACTCTCGGTTCCCAGAATGCTGTCTGCACACTTTTCTGGATCCTGTTCTGAGCTGTTGGCTCCCCTAAGTGGTGAGACTGAGTATGGCTGCTCTCCACTGCAGACAAAGCCCCCCAACTATTGTTAGCTTGGGGCAGCCCCCCCTCCGAGCAGGCCTGATCAGCACTTCTGGAAAGTGAGCCAGGCCCCAGAGTCCTGCATGTCAGGGCACTTCTCCTCTGGGAGTTTGGTAGCAGGCTGAGTGTGCAGCCCACCTGAGCTCTGTCTCTGGCCATTCTCACCCTGCCTTCCCCATCTCTCTCCTTCCCACCTCCATGCCTGCCCCCATCTCTCAGCAAGCCGACCGGGACTGGTACATGATGGACGAGGGTTACGACGAGTTCCACAACCCCTTGGCCTACTCATCTGAGGAGTATGTGAAGAAGCGGGAGCAGCACCTGCACAAGCAGAAGCAGAAGCGCATCTCTGCGCAGCGGAGGCAGATCAATGAGGCAGGAGCGCAAGGCGGGGCCAGGCCTCTCTGAACATTCAGGGCACTTTCCACCCCAGGGATTCCTGTATTACTGGAGGGTGGGGCTTGGGGATGACAGGTCCTGCAGATCAGGAGGGTGGAGGGAATAGAAGGTGACTTTGGGATGGCCTAGCATGGGCGAGGGACACGAAAGAAGCTTCTGGCTTTGGGGAGTACGATGGAGCCATGCTCCATCGCTCTGGTGTCGCCCCCCACCCCTGGTGTGGGAATGGACAGTGGGAGCTGTGGCCCTGTCCTGAGTCTGGGTGTCCCAGTGCTCCAGATGTACATGGTGTGGAGGGCCCTAGCTACTGTCACTTGGAGGCTGGGGTTAGGACTAGAGTGATGGGTCCCCTGCCCCCTGCAAGCACACCCAACTCCTGAGGGAATTCTGCGACAAAAAGTTAAAAATTCTGTGCACAATGTTTTAAAATTCTGCAAATTTTGTCAAAAAATAAATGTGGAGGCTCCAGTATGGCAGTGGGGAGCATGGGTGACTGGCTGCACAGAGGTGGGAGATCACCCTGCAGCTCCCCTTTGCCCATCTGGGACAGGGACGTGGCGGTGAGGCTGCACTGAATCTTGACACCCCACAAGGGCAGGACCTGCTGCAGGGGTCCATGTCCCTGGGGAGGGTTGCGGGGTGATCTCTCACCTCTGTCATTTTTCTGTGGGGAAGCAAAGAAATCTGTGTGGGACGTGAATTCTGCACCTGCCCAGTGGCACAGAATTCTCCCAGGAGTAACACCCAGGTGTTGCCTTAGCACACTGGCTGGTTGTGTATCCGGACTCCCTGCAACGTCCTGAGCTTTGGAGTGATCCAGAGGTAGCTTGCCCGTCATACAGCACACAATGACGAGAGACTCCCCCCTGGGGCAACAGTCCTACAGCCCAGCCTGCCTCCCTTGCAGCCACTCAACTGTAATGTTCCCCACCCTTCTGGCTCCCCCTCCCGATGGGGCCCCTGGTTGTCTTCTCTTCCTAGAGCTGTGCGCACTGACGCCATGATCTCCCCCTTAGTGATCTCTCAGCTGGGCAGGGCAGATGGAATGCTGCTAATCTTCCCTCCCAATCAGCCCGCCAGCTCCTCAAGCAGTTTTGTGGCTTGTCCTTTGAATGGGCTTGGCCTGCTGATATTTTCTGTTACTGTGGTGATCAGATCTGAACATTGCATTGCCAGTGCCATCTTCCTAGCCCTCTCTGGAGGGGGTGCTTCCCTCTGTGCTTGCGGGCCAGAGACCTCTGCAAATGCAGCCCCAAAGGCACTCTTTGTAGATGGGTTGCGTTGCAGTCGGACCTGGCTTCCAGCCGACAACCCCCTTCCGGGGGAGTCTCCGCTAGCATTTCTCCCAGAGCGATTGGCCTGGCTAAGCCCCATGTCCCCAGCCCACCAGGTACGCATTGTATCTGTCATCAGCCTGCTGAGAGGGCTAAAATTCACTATGTCCAGACCAATGTCTGCCCCTGCAGCCCCTCCACATCACTGTCTTACTGTCCTGGAGCTGCTCTGTGACTCTCTCACAGTAGGATAGCCATACAAGTCAGAGTGAGGAAGGTGGATGTCCTATTGTTCTTTGTGGGTGAGGAAGGGGGCTGCAGCTTAGATGTGAGGAATCTGTTCTCCATCTGTGAGTGTGGCAGGCTGATGAGGGAAGCTAGGTTGTTGTGCCCACCCCACAAGCTGGAGCGGGGTCTGTGACCCTGCTGCCTGTGTTTCTCCTTCAGGACAATGAGCGTTGGGAGACCAATCGCATGCTGACGAGCGGGGTGGTCCATCGGCTAGAGGTGGATGAGGACTTTGAGGAAGATAACGCAGCCAAAGTGCACCTGCTGGTACACAACCTGGTGCCCCCATTTTTGGATGGGAGGATCGTCTTCACCAAGCAGGTGGGGGCTCTTCTGGGGGAGAGCCACTAGCCACTGCAAGGAAGCTCAGGCCTTGTCTACACTACAAAGTTTTGTCGGCAAAAGTTATGCCTCTAATTAAAGCTGCTGTTGCATGTCCACACTAGCTCCTTGTGTCAGCAGAGCGCATCCACACGAACAGCTCTTGCGTTGACACAGAGAGCAGTGCACTGTGGTAGCGATCCCACTGTGCAACTGGCCACCCCCGGTGCTTTGGGAAGGGTTTGCAGTGCCTCGTGAATCAGGTACAGCATCACATGACGCAGGTTTCTCAATCCCATCCTTCCAGGGGCATCCTAGTAGATTGTCAGCCGTTTTTTCAAAGGAAGTGAGTGTGTGTGTGTGGGGCGGGGAGGGAGAGGAGAGTGGTGTGTCTGGGGCGGGGGAGACAGCAGGCTGACTGACCTATCCTGAGGCCGGGGGAGGGGGATGCCCCCCACATGTCAGCTTCCTCTGCTTGGCACAGGAATCTCTCCTAAAGCAGCCAACTCTGCCTGCCTGCTTGCCTTCCTGGGTTCTCCCCTAGCCTCCTCTGCTGCCAGGAGCAGCACCCTGAGCGGCTCTGTGAGCTCTCCCTGCGGAGCAATCTCACAGCAGCACAGCCGGCTCTCCTCTCCCGCCTCCCTCCCGCAGTGCAGGGCAGAAAAGGAGCATGCCACGCAAATGATTTGCTTTTTGTTCCCCAAAAAGCTGGGCTGTCAGATACTTCCCGGAGCTTTTAAAGGGGAAGGGCGGATGCCTGCAGGGCAGCAGAGATCAAAACCGTGAGCAGAGCGGTCATGGCAGGCATTTTGGAATACTGCTGGAAGCCAGTTCTGTTGACAAACAAACAGCAGTGTCTATACTGATACTTTGTCCCTTTAACTTTGCCACAAAAACTTTATGCCTCTCGTTGTGGTTTTATTTTGTCGGCAAAGCAGCAGAGTTTTGCCACCAAAAGTAGCTTTGTGCCACCTCCCCTGTTGTGTCAGCAAAAGCTGCCTTTTGCGGACAAAACTCTGTAGTGTAGACAAGGCCTCAGTCAGTGCTGATTTGGGACCTCTTCTTCTCTTGCCCCTCCCCTCCAGCCAGAGCCAGTCATCCCGGTCAAGGATGCCACTTCGGATTTGGCAATTATCGCCCGCAAAGGCAGCCAGCTGGTGCGCAAACACAGGGAACAGAAGGAACGCAAGAAGGTAGGTGCCGGGTGTGGCTGCTATCTCCTGGGGGTGGGGTGATCTGTTTTACTGTCTGTGCCTAGGTGCCCCAGTCATGGACCAGCCCCCACTGTGCTAGGCGCTGCACAAACACAGAACCCACAGATGGTCCCTGCCCCTAAACGTAAGACAAACGACAGTCTATAAACAGGCCAGTGGGGAATCCAAGGAATCTGTGACACAGTGCTGGTCTGCAGGATAGGCTCTGTTCTCGGTACTCCAGCAGCCTAGCCACTGTCCAGTTATTTGTAGGCATCATGGCAAAGGAGGGGGCAAGATTGCGTTTGTCAAGGCCAGAGACACAGTCAAGACACCCGACGAGGAGAGCCGAGCCGAGAGTTTCAGCAGTGTAATGAATAAGAAGGGCTGTACGCTAGAGATTTTATGCAAAGAGAACCTCTACCATTTAGACATAGCCCAGAGGTGAGGACCTGGAGAAAGGTACGAGTCGAAGATGACTCCCAGGTTACAGGCCTGAATGTCAGGCAGGATGGTAGGGTTGTTCACAGCGATCAAGAAAGAAGGCGGGGGTAGGAGCTCGGTTTTAGCCATGTAGAGCTTGAGCTGATAGCTAGACACCCACGAAGAGATGTCAGTGAGACAGCCCGAGATTTTAGTTTGGACAGACAGAGATGGGTCTCGGGTTGAGAGGTAGCTCTGTGAGACATCCGCATAGAGATTATAGTTGATGCAATTGAGATTACCCAGAGAGGTGAGAAGGGGCCACAGAGCCTCGTGGAACCCCCATGGAAAGCTGGAGACAGGATGAGGAGAATTCTCTGAAGAACGTGCTAATGGAGTGTTTAGAGTGGTAGAGAAAGAACTAGGAGAGAACAGAGTCATGGAAGCCAGTGGAGGACAAGATTTCAAGAAGAGCATGGTCAATGGTGTCAGCAGCTGATAGGTCAAGGAGGATGAGGATGGAGTACTGGCTCTGAGGTTTGCCTAGGAAGAGGTCACTAGAGACTTCGTTGAGAGTGGTTTCAGTGGTGTGCAAAGGGCAGAAGCTGAGTTGGAGAAGGTCTAGGATGGAACTGGAGGAGAGGAACTCCAGACAGTGATCGTAGACAGCATGGTCAATGAGCTTAGAGAGGAAAGGGAGATGAGGTGGTGGTTGGAGTCAAGGGACATGGGGTCAAGGGTGGGTTTTTAAGATGTAAGCGACTACAGCGTGCTTGTGTTGTGAGGGGGAAAGAGCCAGAGGAGAGCGAGAAGTTAAGCTGAAGAGTAAGGGAGAGGATGGAGAGTGGGAGCAAGGAAGATCAGGAGATGGGTTGGGGTCAATGGAGTTAGAGAAGGAGAACAGACGAGAAACTTGAGAAACCACTGCGTCTATGACCGGGGAGAAGGTGGTGAGAGCTGGGGGGAAGGAGTGGGAAGGGAAGGTGAGCTGAAGAGAGGGGAAGATCACATGTTGTATTTTGCCAGTTTTTCTCTTGGAAGAAATTGGTGCCAAGAGAGGAGGGGGATGGAAGGAGGGTTTGAGGAGCAAGTCAAGTGGTGAAAAGGGGCTGGCGTTGTTGGTGCGGGATTCAATTCAGCTGGAGAAGTAGAGTTGTTCAGATAGGAAGATGGCAGAATGGAAGGAGGAGATTACGCATTTGGAATGGAGGGAATCAGCCCAGCCACGGAATTTCCACCCGAGACGCTCTGCAGCATGAGAGCCGGAATGGAGGAAGTGGCTATTGTGGCTGATCCATTGCTGGGAGGTGGCAGGGTAGATCTGGTGATGGGAGAGAGGGACAAGAGAGTCGAGAATGGAGGAGAATGAATCATGGAGACACTCCGCAAGGATATCCATGGAAGAGAGAGAGGGCTGAGAGCAGACAAGAAGTCAGTGCTGATGGACTGGAAATCATGGAAAGACCGAGTAACAGTTTGAGGTGGGACTGATGGGTGATGCTGAGCAGAGAACAGGGGAAGGTTGGAGAGTGGGGGCTTCAACAGCCAGAGAGAGCAGTGCTTGGTGGAGACCAGATCAAGGGGATGACCCTTTTGATGCATAGCAGAGTTGAACCAAGGCAAATAAAAAGGTGAAGGCCGGCTGGTGGGGACTCAGCCTCCTGTCGCTGCGTTCCCCCTCCAGCGCCTGCAGCGAAGGAGACCCCTATGTCCACGGGAATTGCATTAATAGATTCTAAAGGCAGAAGGGACCCTGTGACTTTAGTCTGGCCTCCTGTATAACACCAGCGGTAGCGCTTCCCTGAAATAATTCTGGTTTGAACTAGAGCAGGGCTTCTCAAACTTCATTATACTGCGACCCCTTTCTGACAACAAAAATTACTGTGTGACCCCAGTCTGAGCCCACCCTGGGCAGGGGGGCCAGAGCCAAAGCCCAAGCCCCACCACCCGAGGTGTGCGTGTGGGCGGCAAAGCCATAGCTCAAGGGCTTGTAACCCTGAGCCCCTCCATCAAGGGCTGTGAAGTCCTGAGGATTGGGCTTTGGCCCCAGGCAGTGGGGCTTGGGTGTGGGCTTTGGCCCTGGGCCCCAGCAAGTCTAACGCCAGCCCTGGCAACCCCATTAAAATGGGGTCTTGATCTACTTTGGGGTCCCGATCCACAGTTTGAGAACCGCTGAACTAGAGCATAGCTTTTAGGAAAACATCCAATCTTAATTTTAAAATTGCCAGTGATGTAGAATTCACTACAGCCCTTGATAAATTATTCCATTTTTTAACCGTCACTGGTAAAAATTTATGTCTTTCTTCCAGTCTGAATTTGTCTAGCTTCAACTTCCAACCATTGGATCATGTTATACCTTTTTCTGCAAGATTGAAGAGCCTGTTATCAAATATTTCTCACCATGTGATCAAGTCACTTCTTTATACTTCTCTTTGTTAAGTTAGATTGAGCTCCTTGACTCTATCACTGTAAGGCAGGTTTTCCAATCCTTTAATCAGTCTCGTGGCTCTTCTCTGAACCCTCTCCAATTTATCAACATTTTTTGAACCGTGGACACCAGAACTGGAAACAGTATTTCAGTAATGGTCACAAAAGTACCAAATACAGAAGTAATATAATCTCCCTTCTACTGAATATTCCCATTCATACGTCCCAGGATCGCATTAACCCTTTTGGCCACTGCGTCACACTGGGAGCTCATCTTCAGCAGATCCAGCCACCATGACCCCAAGTCCTTTTCAAAGTCAGTGCAACAAGGATAGAGTCCCCCATCCTGTAAGTATGGCCTGCATTCTTTGTTCCTGGGTGTATTGCCTTACATTTGGCATCTTGAAACACACTTTGTTTGCTGTGCCCAGTTTACCAAGCAGTCCAGAGTGCTCTGTATTAGTGGCTTGTCCTCGTCGTTATTTACCACTCCCCAGATCTTTGTGTTATCTGCAAATGTTATCAGTGAGTTTGTTTTCTTCCAGGTCCTTGATGAAAGATGTTAAATAGCCTAGGGCCAAGAACCAATCCCTATTGGACTGCACGAGAAAGGCAACCACTCAGTGATTCCCTGTTTACAGTTACATTTTGAGACCTGTCATTTAGCCAGTGGTTCATCCATTTAATGTGTGCCATGGTGATTCTGTGTATTAGTTTTTTAATCAAAATGTTGTGTGGGCCCCAGTCAAATGCCTTACAGAAGTCTAAAAAGAATCTTTCTTCTTTTCGTGGCCTCCTGCTGTGTAGGGTGTCCATCAGGTTCCGGCGTTTATTTCAGCCTTGTGCTGGTCTGTTCAAGGTGAAATTATGGACTTGGCTCCTTTCTCTAGGGTTCTGTGAAATGTTTCTCTAGGTCCCTGTCTTTTTCTCCATATCATTGTGGTGAAGGTCATGTTGGTGGCATCCTTAAAGTGTGTCCTAAATGTGTCTGCCGTTGTCGTCATAGCATATTTGATGCTTTAGACTGGTTTGCTCTACTTAGTTTCTGATGTTGCAAGCAATTCTTTCTAATGATCTTTGAAGATCTTCTGCAGACATTTACTTTGGAATGAGTTGATCTTACTGATTTCTGTTGTAGACTGCCATGACTCTGCTCCATAAAGGAGGACAGACATGATGTCAATGTTAAAAATTAAGATTTTTGTGTCAGTGCCAATCAGCTACTCTTCCATATCTTTTTCGGTTTATGAAAGTTGTTTGCTGCTTTTGATAGTCGCTGCTTGACATCTAGCACGCGTCACCATCATTGCACATTTCGCTCTTCGTCTATTCTGAGGGTTACTTTTGGGACATTGATAGCTATATACTTTCTCTTCCTCTTGTTGATGAACAAACCAACTTGTTTTTGCTGTGTCTGCTAAAAGCTGGGTGGTGCTTTGTTTGTCCATAAAATTCTTCAGTTTCCTTCCTTTCATTACTTTCCTCATGAAATAATCAATGACCAGTGCAAACAATAGTGAACATAAGAACGGCCATACTGGGTCAGACCAAAGGTCCCTCTAGACCAGTATCCTGTCTTCTGACAGTGGCCAATGCCTGGTGCCTCAGAGGGAATGAACAGAATAGGTAATCATCAAGTGATCCATCTCCTGTCGCTAATTCTCAGCTTCTGGAAAACAGGCTAGGGACACCATCCCTGCCCATCCTGGCTAATAGCCATTGATGGACCTATCGTCCGTGAACTTACCGATTTCTTTTTTGAACCCTGTTATAGTCTTGGCCTTCACAACATCCTCTGGCAAGCAGTTCCACAGGTTGACTGTGCGTTGTGTGAAAAAATACTTCCTTTTGTTTGTTTTAAACCTGCTGTCTATTAATTTCTTTTGGTGACCCCTAGTTCTTGTGTTATGAGAAGGAGTAAATAACACTTCCTTATATACTTTCTCCACACCAGTCATGATTTTATAGACCTCAATCATATGCCCCTTTAGTCGTCTTTTTTCCAAGCTGAAAAGTCCCAGTCTTATTAATTTCTCCTCATATTGCAGAGCTCCATAACCCTAATAATTTTTGTTGCCCTTTTCCGAACCTTTTCCAGTTCCAGTAGTCTTTTTTGAGATGGGGCGACCACATCTGCACGCAGTATTCAAGGTGTGGGCATACCATGGATTTATATAGAGGCAGTATGATATTTTCTGTCTTATTATCTATCCCTTTCTTAATGATGCCCAACATTCTGTTTGCTATTTTGACGGCCGCTGCACACTGAGTGGATGTTTTCAGAGAACTATCCACAATGACTCCAAGATCTTTTTTGAGTGGTAACAGCTAATTTAGACCCCATCATTTCATATGTATAGTTGGGATTATGTTTTCCAGTGTGCATTACTTTGCATTTATCAACATTGAATTTCATCTGCCATTTTGTTGCCCAGTCACTCAGTTTTGAGAGATTGTTTAGTAGCTTTTCACAGTCTGCCTGGGACTTAACTATCTTGAGTAGTTTTGTATCATCTGCAAATTTTGCCACCTCACTGTTTATCCCCTTTTTCAGATCATTTATGAATATGTTGAATAGGACTGGTCCCAGTACAGACTCCTCGGGGACACCACTGTTTACGGCAGTCTATTTTGAAAACTGACCATTTATTCCTACTCTTTGTTTCCTATCTTTTAACCAGTTCTCAGTCCATGAGAGGACCTTCCCTTTTATCCCATAACTGCTTACTTTGCTTAATAGCCTTTGGTGAGGGTCCTTGTCAAAGGCTTTCTGGACATCTCAGTACACTATATCCACTGGATCCCCCTTGTCCTTGTTGAACCCCTCAAAGAATTCTAGTAGATTGGTGAGGCATGATTACCCTTTACAAAAACCATGTTGATTCTTCCCCAACAAATTCTGTTCATCTCTGTGTCTGACAATTTTGTTCTTTACTATAGTTTCAACAAATTTGCCTGGTACTGAAGTCAGGCTTACCGGCCTGTAATTGCCGGGATCACCTCTGGAGCCATTTTTAAAAATTGGCATCACATTAGCTATCCTCCAGTCATCTGATAAAGAAGCTGATTTAAATGATAGGTTACAGACTACAGTTAGTAGTCCTGCAATTTCACATTTGAGTTCCTTAACAACTCTTGGGTGAGTGCCTCTGGTCCTGGTGATTTATTACTGTTTAATTTATCAATTTGTTCCAAATCCTCCTCTAATGACACCTCCATCTGGGACAGTTCCTCAGATCTATCAGCTAAAAAGAATGGCTCAGGTTTAGGAATCTCCCTCATTCTCAGCTGTGAAGACCGATGCAAAGAATCCATTTAGTTTCTCCGCAATGGCCTTATTGGCCTTGAGTGTTCCCTTAGCATCTTGATCGTCCAGTGGCCCCACTGGTTGTTTAGCAGGCTTCCTGCTTCTGATCTACTTAAAATTTTTTTTGCTATTACTTTTTGAGTCTTCGGCTAACTGTTCTTCAAAATCTTTTTTGGCCTTCCTAATTATATTTTTATACTTCACTTGCCAGAGTTTATGCTCCTTTCTATTTTCCTCACTAGGATTTAACTTCCACTTTTTAAAGGATGCCTTTTTGTGTCTCACTGCTTCTTTTACTTTGTTGTTTAGCCATGGTGACACTTTTTGGGTTCTCTTACTGTGTTTTTTAATTTGCAGTGTACATTTAAGTCGAGCCTCTATTACGGTGTCTTTAAAACATTTCCATGCAGCCTGCAGGGATTTCACTTTTGGCACTGTACCTTTTAATTTCTGTTTAACTAACCACCTCGTTTTTGTGTAGTTCCCCTTTCTGCAATTAAATGCTACAGTGTTGGGCCGCTGTGGTGTTTTTCCCCGCCACAGGGATGTTAAATTTAATTATATTATAATCACTATTACCAAGCGGTCCAGCTATATTCACCTCTTGGACCTGATCCTGTCTTCCGCTTAGGACTAAATCAAGAATTGCCTCTCCTCTTGTGGGTTCTAGAACTAGCTGCTCCAAGAAGCAGTCATTTAAGATGTCAGGAAACTTTATCTCTGCATCCCGTCCTGAGGTGACATGTACCCAGTCAATATGGGGACAGTTGAAATCCCCCATTATTATTGAGTTTTTTATTTTAATAGCCTCTCTGATCTCCCTGAGCATTTCACAGTCACTATCACCATCCTGGTCAGGTGGTTGGTAATATATCCCTACTGCTATATTCTTATTATTCAAGCATGGAATTATTATCCATAGAGATTCTGTGGTACAATTTGGTTCATTTAATATTTTTACTTCATTTGATTCTATGCTTTTTTTCACATATAGTGCCACTCCCCCACCAGTACAACCTGTTATGTCCTTCCGATATATTTTGTATCCTGGTATTACTGTGTCCCATTGATTATCCTCATTCCACCGCCTTTCTGTGATGCCTATTATATCAATATCCTCATTTAATACTCGGCACTCCTAGTTCACCCATCTTATTATTTAGACTTCTAGCATTGGTATATAAGCACTTTAAAAACGTGTCACGTTTTAGCTGTCTGCCATTACATGATGTAATTGAATGAAACTTTTTTTCATTTGACTGTTTCTCATCAGATCCTACCTGTATTTTATCATCTTCCATAGTCTCCTCCTTACGAGGACATAGAGAATTTCCATTAGTAGTTCCTCCCCTAAGGGATGTCTCTGTCCAAACCACGTGCTCCTCTGCCCCTGTCGGCTTTCCCCCAGCCCTTAGTTTAAAAACTGCTCTGCAACCTTTTTAATGTTAACTGCCAGCAATCTGGTTCCATTTTGGTTTAGGTGGAGCCCATCCTTCCTGTATAGGCTCCCCCTTTCCCAGAAGTTTCCCCAGTTCCTAATAAATCTAAACCCCTCCTCCCTACACCATCGTCTCATCCATGCTTTGAGACCCTGCAGTTCTGCCTATCTACCTGGCCCTGCGCGTGGAACTGGAAGCATTTCAGACAATGCTACCGTGGAGGTCCTGGACTTTAATCTCTTACCTAGTAGCCTAAATTTGGCCTCCAGGACCTCTCTCCTATCCCTCCCTATGGTACCTACATGTACCATGACCACGGGCTCCTCCCCAGCACTACACATAAGTCTATCTAGATGTCTCAAGTGGGGACACAGAACTCCCTTACGTTATTCAGTTGTCACTGCAAGTCATTGGCTGATGTTGTCACCGTCTCCAACAGCAAATTCTAATAATAAGAATAATACATCAACAGCACAGTTACCAACAAACTTGTAATCTCATAAATTTGATATCAAGTTAGTTTGACAGGATCTATTTTCCACAAACCCATGTTAATTGGCATTAATTGCATTACTCTCCTTTAATTCTTTATTAATGGAGTCCTGTGTCAGCTTCTGTGTTGTCTTGCCCAGCATTGACATCAGGCTGACAAGCCTGTCTTTACCCGCATCGTCCTATTTACCTTTTCTAAATATTGGCATGACCTACACTTTTTTCCAGTCTTATGGAACTTCCCCAGTGTTCCAAGAGTAACATCCCAGCAGCTCCTTGACCAATTTAACTGGGATTTAACTGGGAATTGGTCCTGCTTCGAGCAGGGGGTTGGACTAGATGACCTTCAGGGGTCCCTTCCAACCCTGATATTCTATGATTCTATGATTCAATTCTTTTAGAACTCTGGACCTGCAAGTTATCTGGACCTGCTGATTGTAAAATGTCCTTACTATAGTAGGTGCAGTTTAACATCTGCCTGTGTTCCTACTGGAGTGAAAAGTGTTGCATCAGCATATGGTATGACTGATGATATGATTACATCATCTGTTTTTTCCCTAAATACAGAACAGCGATATTTATTGAACTTGTCTGCCTTTTCTGCATTGTTGACAAATCTACCTTTTCCATCCAGTAATGGACCAATAGTGTTGTTAGGATCTTTTTTGTTCTTAATTTACTTTAAAAGGCTTCATAGAATCATAGGATGGGAATGGACCTCAAGAGGTCTTTTAGTCCAGTTCCCTGAACTCAAGGCAGGACTAAGTTATTAACTAGACCATCACTGACAGGTGTTTGTCTAACCAGCTCTTAAAAATCTCCAGTGACGGAGATTCCACGACCTCCCCGGGCAATTTATTCCAGTGCTTAGCCACCCTGACAGGAATTTTTTCCTAATGTCCAACCTAAACCTCCCTTGCTGCAAGTTAAGACCATTGCTGTTTGTCCTATTCTCAGAGGTTAAGAAGAACAATTTTTCTTCCTCCTCCTTGTAACAGCCTTTTTTGTGCTCGAAAACTGTTATCATCTCCCCTCTCAGTCTCTCTTTTCCAGACTAAACAAACCCAGTTTTTTCAGTCTTCCCTCATAGGTCATGTTTTTGAGACCTTTAATCATTTTTGTTGCTCTTTTCTGGACTTTCCCCAATTTGTCCACATCTTTCCTGAAATGTGGCGCCTAGAATGGGACACAGTAACTCCAGTTGAGGCCTAATCAGCACGGTGTTGAGTGGAAGAATTACTTCTCGTGTCTTGCTTACAACACTCCTGCTAATACATCCTAAAATGATGTTTGTTTTTAGTTTTTTTGCAACCGTGTTACACTGTTGACTTATATTTAGCTTGTGATTCACTGTGGCCCTAGATCCCTTTCCATAGTACTCCTTCCTAGGCAGTCGTTTCCCATTTTGTATGTGTGCAAATAATTGTTCCTTCCTAAGTGGAGTACTTTGCATTTGTCCTTATTGAATTTCATTCTGTAAACATCATCTTTCTTCCATTTGTTTATATCTATATATAAAAATGTATTTATTTTTCATAGCTGCATTCACTTTCCCTCTAAGCTAGGTTGTTTTTTAACCAGTGCAGCCTTCTCGATTGTGGTTTTTTGGGCCTCTAGAGTGAATTGGAGAGGATCCCATTGTTACTCTGTGTGCATGAGGGAGATGTTAAGGATTTGAGTCAAGATCCAGTGGGTGGAAGATGAAGATGGACAGATTCAGTCTAGAAATAAGGCATGAATTTTTAATAGTAAGAGGAATTAACTGTAAGAACAAGTTGCCAAGGGATGAGGTGGATTCCCCAGCACTTGAAATCTTTAAATCAAGATTGGTGTCTGCCTAAAAACAAATCTGCTCTAGCTCACCCAGAAGCTATGGGCTTGATGCTTCAGGAGTCATGAGTGAGGTTCCAGACTAGATGGTCACAATGTCTGACTACGAATGTCCCATCTGGGATGTGACTGCAGAGGGTTGGGCTCTTTTTCTCTGCTCTTTTGGTGAGCTGGCACTTTGCTCTCTGCCTTTCAGGCTCAGCACAAGCACTGGGAGCTGGCTGGCACCAAACTGGGAGACATTATGGGCATCAAGAAAGAGGAGGAGCCGGACCAGACTCTGACAGAAGATGGCAAGGTGGATTACAGGTAGGCGTCTGCTTGGTGGGGTTCTGAGCCTGGGACTTGGGTGAGGTCCATGGAGTCACACACTCAGGGGCTGCCGTGTCTCCCCAGGACAGAGCAGAAGTTTGCTGATCACATGAAGGAGAAGAGCGAGGCCAGCAGCGAGTTTGCTAAGAAGAAGTCGATTGTGGAGCAGAGGCAGTATCTGCCCATCTTTGCTGTGCAGCAGGAGCTGCTCACCATCATCAGGTACTGCTGCTAGCCCCTCCCGCCCTCCCGGGCAGCTTCTCTTAGGTAGAGAGGCAAAGCCAGACGGGTTGTCAGCTCCTGTACAGCTCCTGGGTGGAGCCCAATAACTTGTCTGACTGAAACATCTTCCAGAGAGGCCTCCAGCCTTGACTGGAAGGCATCAGGAGATGGGGACCCTGCTGCTTTCCCCTGCTCCCCCTCCCTCCCTCAGGCAGGTCTCTGCACTGGGGGGGTCCTTCGGCTGTGGGAGCGGGCTGCACAGATCATATGCTGGAGCAGGGAGAGAAGCCCGCTGCTGAGAGACCTTTCTGCTCTTCCCTAGGGATAACAGCATTGTCATTGTGGTGGGGGAGACTGGGAGTGGCAAGACCACCCAGCTGACCCAGTACCTACATGAGGACGGCTACACTGACTACGGCATGATCGGCTGCACCCAGCCCCGCAGAGTGGCTGCCATGTCAGTAGCCAAGCGGGTCAGCGAGGAGATGGGCGTGAGCCTGGGAGAGGAGGTGAGTCTGGCCAGGCCCCGGGGTAGCCCTGCTGGACTGCTGGTGAGGTGTGCTGTGCAGGTGCTGACTTCTCCGCTCTCCAGGTGGGCTATGCCATCCGCTTTGAGGACTGCACGTCCGAGAACACGGTCATCAAGTACATGACGGACGGCATCCTGCTGCGGGAGTCCCTGCGCGAGGCCGACCTAGACCACTACAGCGCCATCATCATGGATGAGGCACACGAGCGCTCGCTCAACACGGACGTGCTGTTCGGCCTGCTGCGGGAGGTCGGTGCACCCGAGGTTGGGGCGGGACGTGGGATGGTCTAGGGGCAGCAGAGACACAGGCCAGAGCCTGGCTGCTGGTAGCACGGATTGGATGCTCTGCTGGGACTTGGGGAGGGAAGGGTAGGGAGATGAAGGCTCTGGGGCAGGGGGAGTGAGCTGTGCCCTTTGCAGAGAGGGGAGGGAGTCAGCACAGTACCCTGCCCTCGCGGTGTTGAGGGTGGGGGGAGGAGTGGCCTGGGCCCTGTCCCCTGCTGCAGTGTCTGGGGACAGGGCCCAGTGCCTGCCTGGGCCCTGCCCCGTGCTGCCCTTGCAGTCTCTCTCCCCAGGTGGTGGCACGGCGCGCGGACCTGAAGCTCATTGTCACCTCGGCCACCATGGACGCAGAGAAGTTTGCCTCTTTCTTTGGGAACGTTCCCATCTTCCACATTCCTGGCCGCACCTTCCCTGTCGATGTCCTCTTCAGCAAGGTGCCCGGGGCGGGTGTGGGAGGAGAGGGGGTCTGGGCAGGTCTGGCTGCGCAGGGAGCGGAGGTGGATGTTCTGTGTGATGGGTCCTGTGCACGGGGGGGAGTCGGGGTGTGGGCAGCCAGGCCCCCCTTGAACTCCTCTCTGCTTTTCAGACCCCGCAGGAGGACTACGTGGAGGCTGCGGTGAAGCAGACCCTGCAGGTGCATCTGTCTGGGGCCCCTGGAGACATCCTCATCTTCATGCCAGGCCAGGAAGACATTGAGGTGACCTCAGTGTGCCTGTAATGCTAGGCACCTCCCCTCCCTGGGACCTGGAGGCACTAGGCACTCCTCCTCCCCCTCACCCCCCCGGCCCTTGTGCCTTTGCTTGCTTTCACTCCCCTCTCTGTCCCCAGGTGGCCTCGGAGCAGATCGTGGAGCATCTGGAGGAATTGGAAAAGGCCCCAGCTCTGGCTGTGCTGCCCATCTACTCTCAGCTGCCCTCTGACCTGCAGGCCAAGATCTTCCAGAAGGTAGCATGTGGCAGGGTCTCCTGGGGGAGGGGAGCAGTGGCTGTTGGGCATGGGACTGGCCAGGGCAGGGCCTGCTGTGTGGGGGGCACCTGATGTCTGACTGCAAAAGGTAAAAGCCAGGGACCTGCCACTCCCTGTCGGGCGCTGATCCTGGCACTCCTTGTCTGCATCCCTGGGGGCACTGTCAGTCGGGGGCTGAGGGCTGCCAGCCCCTCACAGCGCTCACATCTGGTGTGTTGCAGGCTCCGGACGGTGTCAGGAAATGCATTGTCGCTACCAACATTGCGGAGACCTCGCTGACTGTGGATGGCATCATGTTTGTCATCGACTCCGGCTACTGCAAACTGAAGGTGAGGTGAGGGCCGACGGCATTGCCCTACTCCCTGGAGCTGCTGCATAGCCGCCTTTTGGGCCCTGCTCTGCACTCCCCACCTGTCTCACTGCTCCTTGCCTGCCCCGCCAGGTCTTCAACCCCCGTATAGGGATGGATGCCCTGCAGATCTACCCCATCAGCCAAGCCAATGCCAACCAGAGGTCGGGTCGTGCTGGCCGGACGGGCCCAGGTCAGTGCTTCAGGTAGGTGCCTCACTGCAGTATTAACCCCTTGGGTGCTGAGCTGTGGACACAGCAGCTGCTTCCCTTCGGTTGGCTTGACTCTAGCGGCTCCGTGGGAAGGGTCCTGGAGCTCAGAGGAGAAGGGAAGTCTGAACTGTGTGGCCAGGGCTCCCCTGGCAGCTCCCAGTCCTCAGCCCAAAGTGCCCCAGCTTGGAGGGGATGCTCCCATGTCAGGGGTCTCCCAACTGCACCACGGGGAGCAGCATGTCCAGATCCAGTTGCCTTGGCCCCTCGGCTGCAGTGATGGCATCTCCTTGTGTACCCAGCCCCTCCTGCTGTGTTGCTGGGGGTGTGTGCAGGGTCTGCTCCCTACCCCAAAGCAGGGCAAGCTGGAGCTGCAGCGACTGTGCCCAGGATCCCTGCTCTAGAGGAGCTGCCCTGGCTCGCTGTGGCTGAGCTCAGTGAGGAAGTGGAGCCATCTGAGGGGCTGGCTGGGGAGGAGGGAATGGCACTCATGGCCTCGGTTCCCCAGGCTGTACACCCAGAGCGCCTACAAGAATGAGCTGCTGACCACCACGGTGCCTGAGATCCAGCGCACCAACCTGGCCAACGTGGTGCTCCTGCTCAAGTCTCTGGGCGTGCAGGACCTGCTGCAGTTCCACTTCATGGACCCGCCCCCTGAGGACAACATGCTGAACTCCATGTACCAGCTGTGGATCTTGGGAGCCATGGACAACACAGGTGAGGAGGGAGGGGAGCGCTGTGGGATTTGGGGGGTGGGTGGGTAGGGGGTGCTGGGAGCTTGACTTGGTACCGGCTCCTGTGTTGCTCTGGCAGGTGGCCTGACCTCAACGGGGCGCCTGATGGTGGAGTTCCCGCTGGACCCAGCGCTCTCCAAGATGCTCATTGTCTCCTGTGACATGGGCTGCAGCTCCGAGATCCTGCTCATCGTCTCCATGCTCTCTGTGCCTGCCATCTTTTACCGGCCCAAGGTGCGTGCCTCTCCTCTCCTCTCCTCGTGTGTGGGCTGGGGGGGCTGATCCCTGCCCTCCGGCTCTAACCCTGCGCCCCCTGCTCCCATCTAGGGCCGGGAGGAAGAGAGCGACCAAGTGCGGGAGAAGTTTGCTGTTCCGGAGAGTGATCACCTGACCTACCTAAACGTTTACTTGCAGTGGAAGAACAACAGCTACTCCATGCTGTGGTGTAACCAGCACTTCATCCACGCCAAAGCCATGAGGAAGGTGGGGCTGTGCTGGGAGGCCAGGGCCTGGAGGGGGCAGAGGGTGGGGCCTCCAGCGTGGGTGGGCAGGTCTCTGACGGGCATGTGCTGTTGCAGGTGCGGGAGGTGCGTGCCCAGCTGAAGGATATCATGGTCCAGCAGCGTATGAGCCTGGCATCCTGCGGCTCAGACTGGGACGTCGTCAGGAAGTGCATCTGTGCCGCGTACTTCCACCAGGCTGCCAAGCTGAAGGTGAAGGGTGGGGTGTGCAGGGCGCAGGCTGAGGGAGGAGCAGGGTACCGCCTGGGGCTGTGCTAACTCTGTTCTTTCCACAGGGCATCGGGGAGTATGTGAACATCCGCACTGGCATGCCCTGCCACCTGCACCCCACCAGCTCTCTCTTTGGTATGGGCTACACTCCAGACTACATCGTGTATCACGAGCTGGTCATGACCACCAAGGTGAGCGGGCAGTGCGCTCCCTGCTGGCGAGCGAGATGTTCTCAGAGGGGGTGGGTTGGGGCCTGGCCCTCCACAGGAGCTCTGCCGTCCATTGTGCCCATTAGTGCTGGGCTGAAGGCTCTTGGTGTCCTGGGAGGCAGGCAGGGCCGTGTGGCAGCGGTACCTGGGAAGGGGAGGATGGGACCCCTGTGGCTGGCCTTGCCCTTGCTCTTTCTCTCCCCAGGAGTACATGCAGTGTGTCACGTCCGTGGATGGAGAGTGGCTAGCGGAGCTGGGACCCATGTTCTACAGCATCAAGCATGCGGGGAAGTCGCGTCAGGTAAGACTCCTCCCAGCTGCCAGGGGTGCAGGCCAGTAGCTCTGCAAAGCAGGGTGGGGGACTCCCCATGGGAACAACCTCCATGGAGACTGGGCTTTGCCCACAGCCGAGCTGATGCTGCCTGCTTTGTGCCCAGCTATGCCCACATCCCTGCAGGCCTGGGGAGTGGCGCAGGGCACCCAGCTAGGCAGGATTGGGCGTAGGCCTCTCCCCTTCCCAACTCTGAGCCCTTTCCCTTGCTGCTGTTGCAGGAGAACCGACGTCGGGCCAAGGAGGAGGTGTCTGCCATGGAGGAGGAGATGGCTCTGGCTGAAGAGCAGCTGCGAGCACGCCGGGAAGAGCAGGAGCGCCGCAACCCACTGGGCAGCGTGAGGTGGGTGCTGGGCATGGTAGCAGGGGCTGTCCCCAAAGGGCTGCATGTGGATTGTTCTCTCCTGTGGGCCACTGGGGTCCTAGGGGGATAATGACTTTGCTGCGAGTAGCCCCCGAGTGGGGAAGGAGCAGGTCCAGCGCTGGGGCTTCAGGCCTAGCTGGCAGGGTTCTGAGCTCTCCGGCCCCATGGCTAATGGCCCTTGCTCTCCCTCGCAGGTCTTTGAAGATCTATACTCCGGGGCGAAAGGAGCAGGGGGAGCCTATGACACCACGCCGCACTCCTGCCCGCTTCGGCCTGTGAGCAGGCGCTTCCCTGTGCTGGCCTGGGGCTGATGGATTCCTTGCGGGGAGCTGGCTCTGGCTGGGCTGTTCCCCGCTGTGTGTAAATGTGACTCTGGGGTGCTGGGGCCCTGCCCTGCCATCTCCACACACCTTGGCACTGTTTGCTACAGAGGAGAAATAATTTTATTTGTATAAATGTTGGTGGCCGCCAGCCCTTGCTTTGTCCTGTGCTGCACTTGGCGGGGTCCTGCAGGCTTTCCTGGAGCTGGGCCAGGGGCAGGGCCCCTTGCAGGTGCAAACACAACTGGAGGCTGGGGCCAAGGCTGTAGGAGCATGAAGCAGCCCCAAGCTATTGGCCATGGATGTGTGCAACACGGCTCCAGCCTGAAGCAGCTGCCCCTGCATCGCGCGGCTCTGAGAGAGGGGCTGGTGCAAGATCCCCAGCGCGAGAGCCATAGCTGTGTCCATCAGGCCCCCAGCGCAGACAATGCACACCTGTCTGTCGGCCTCACTGCAGCCTCGCGGGGAGGTGAATTACCTACGCTGGGGGGAGAACCCCTGCCTACGTCTGCTACATCCCCAGGCTCTGGTCCCCATCTCCCTCCCGGAGCCAGCGCTGTGTGGGTTGCAGCCTGGGCCCAGCATGACCAGTAGCCCTGTCGGCTTCCACTGAGGTAGCGGTGCCCTTCCTGGGCTGAGAGCTGTGGGGGAAGAGGGGATGTGCTGACCTTTGAACCCCCCTCCCCAGTGGGCTTGATCTCTGCCCTCCCATGACAGCAGGCAGTGGTAAATGCTGGGCTTCTTGCGGTGGGGCTGGGCCCCAGGCAGAGCTGCGTGCTCTGCAAGCTGGTGCCAGCGGCTGGTATTCAGTCGCGGGGTGGGCACTGGGTGCTGCCTGTGGCAGCTCCTCTCCCGGGGGAGCGGAGGAAGATGCTGCCCCCCATCTAACAGCCAGAATCTGCCTCAGGGCTGCTGCTGCTGTGAAGCTGGGCCAAGCACCTGGTACTAAGCGATGGGAACGGGTTATGGGAAAGGAAAAAGCCCCCTTTAAGTCTTGCTCCAACCAATACCCCAGCCTGCAGCAGGGCTAGCATGGCTCAGCCCCCTGGGCTGTGGCTGAGCTGGGGGCAGGGGCAGGGGCAGGAGGGAGCAGTGCTGCGCCAGGGACTGGGGGCTGAAATAGAAGGACTGTTCCCGGCAGGCTGGGTTTGCTGAGGGGGCTGCAGCCCCCGCCCTGCCAGCGTGGCCAAACCACACGTGGTCGGTGACAGCCTGTGCCCATGGCTTTATTTCACAGTCCAGGCTGGGCCCGGGGCCCGCAGCAGGTAGGTGCAGGGGACGTGCCTGCCCCGTGTACAGTCCTTGCTGGGTCCATGGTGCAGGCGCCAGGCTGGAAGAAGGGTGGGACCTCACTGCTCGCCCAGGAGCAGGGGCCGTGGCTGCCGCAGCATAGCCCGTGCATCTAAGCCGCTGCCCTGCAGAGCCTGGGACAAGAAGCACAAAATCAGTAGCAGCTCTTGGCAGCAGGGGCCTCCCAGAGCCTGCACACAAGCCCAGCTGTGCCAGCTAACTTCCCCCTCACCTTGCACCGCTCACACTCAATGCGCCGCTCCGACGCTTCGCCTTTCAGGCGCCTGTTCTCACGCTGCAGCCTCGCCGTCACCTCCTGCAGGTGGCTGGGGGAAGGACAGGGAGAGGGAGCGGGCAGTGGGAGGAGCAGCGGCGGCCATGGCAGATCCCAGATGCCGCTCAGACTGGGTTGCCCCCACGACCAGCTCTGTTTACATGCTGCACGTAGTGGATGGGCGGGTGTAATCCTGGTGCTGGGGTCTGCTCCCGCACTGGGGGTGTGGCCGGTTAGCCTGCTCCTTTCTGTCCAGCCACAGCCCAGGGGGCAGCTGCAGCAGAGCGGTGCTAAGGCCAGGATTGGGAGCCAGCAAAGCAATGGGGGTGCTAGCACCCTTCCCCCACTCACTGAGACATGGGGCTGTAAGGGCGGGGTCAGAGCCGCAGACTCCCTCTTTATCCCTGGAGGCTGATATGCAGCCACCTGCCCTGGTCAGGCCAGGGGCTGCTCCTACTTACTCCTTCTCGCCTGTCAGCTGCGCGATGTGCTTGATCTGCTCCCGGATCTTGTGTCCCAGTTTGTCATTTGCTTGCCTGAAACAGGGCCGGAGGGGAGGGTCAGCTGGCTCTTGCTGAGTCCCAGCAACAGTCACAGTCTCTGGAGCTCCCAGTGATGGGCCCTTGGGGAGGCAGCTGGTGTGCCAGGGGCCAGCGCCCAGCTGAAATGCGGCACAGGCAGGAGCATGGCCAGCGCCTGCTGTCCCCTCACCAAGGCTGGTCCCTACAGCGGTGCCAGGCTGTAGGAATGCAGCCTGATGCCACGCCTGCTTGTGAGAGGCTGGGTGGGGCCGAGCGGGCAGGGCACGGGGGTGAGGACAGGGCCATAGTGCAGGCAGCTCCTTTCAGCTCCGGCCCAGCCCCCTCACTTACTTTTGCTCCTTCACCCACTGGGTGACGTTGGCCAGCACCAGCTCGCTCTCGCAGTGCAGCCGGCGGCTGTCTGAGCGCGCAGCCCCCAGGGAGGAGCGCAGCGCCTCTGCCTGCAAGAGAAGCGACACAGCACCAGCCCTGCAGCCAGGCTGGAGACCCCCATCCCACCCCACCTGTGGCTGGGGCACAGGGCGCTGCACAGCCGCCTCTGGACATGGATGGGGTCAGCCCTGGGGCCAGCCGAGCCAGGCTCCTAGCTCGAACCAGGCAGGAGCCCACCCTGGATAGCTATAGCATAGCCTGCCCCTTGGCCACGTGTTGCCTGCGCCCTCGGGTGGAGAGCGGCTCTCAAACACCCATTCACAGGATAGAACCAGGGGCGGGGAGCCCTACCTCATTGCTGGAGGCCACAAACTTCTGCCTTAAGACATGGAGCTCCTGCTGCAGGCGGTCTCTCTGCCAAGGAAGGGCATGTTATGAGCAAGGGAAATTCCATTACCCGGGGAGGGCTAGGCCCATGCTTCCAGCCATGTGTCGTAAGGCTCCCAGCCTGGCTGCTCCCAGGAACACGCGTCTCGAGGCGCGTAGGTTGTGAACAAGGCTCCACTCGAGGACCAAGCCCACAGCACTGCCCCCGCCCCGGGACCGGCTCCTAGAGCCCCATGTGCTGACCATTCAGTGAGCCCTACGCAGGAAGGCGTCACGCCCCTGCCGCCTCACCCACCCTGCCAGCACGCAGGGACTTGTACTGTGCCAGCCGCAGGGTTGTGCGTGACACGCCATCGCTCCCACCCCCCAGTCACTTACCTCTTCAGCGGCCCCATGGAGCTTTTCTTTCAGCGCGGCCAGCTCCACCTTGAATACGACCAGCTCCTCGTCCCGCTGTGCTAAGGCCTGCGCCTTCTCCTGGCACCGCCTCTGCTCACCTAGCTGCTCCTCGAAGGACCGGACCTGCAGGTGGCAGCCGGGGTGGGGTAAAAGGCAGGGGGCCAGGAGGGAGGCAGGTGGTGGCTGGGTGGTGGGGGTCTCAGGGAGGCAGCTGCAGCACACGGGTCACTCACCTCCTGCTCCCGGAAATCCTGCAGTGTCTTCAGCTCCCCGTTGAGCCGCCTCATCTGCTCCTCCAGCTGGGCTTCCCTGGCCTGCGTCCGCACCAGCTCTGCCCGCAGGGCTGCCATGTCCTGCGCCGTCTCACTGAGCTTTTCACATGGGACGGAGCAGTGGGGTGGGGCGCCCTGGGGGGGCGTCAGGCCCTGGGCCGACAGCTGGGCTGCACTGACATCCACCCAACTAGGGCCGAGGCCCCAGCCTTCCGGCAGACGCGAGAACTATACACCCTCTAGCCGCCACGCGGGGCCAGGCCTGGCTGGGAGGGCGGAGACCCCTACTGAGCACCCCCTAGCACAGGCCCCTAATGCTGCACTGAGCCTGACGGGGGGTGGGGGAGAGGGAGGAGCAGGACCGACTGTGCTGGGCGCATGTGCCGAAGCGGGAATGCTCTACACGGTCGCTGACTGCCTGGGTGAGGGGCTGCTCCCCTGTAGGTGCCAAAGGGTAACGTGCTCCTGGGCAGAGCAGGCACCAGGCGGGGTGTGTGGGGCACCCGCCTGTCTGGGCCAGTGTGAATGGATGAACACCCCACTCACTGGAGGCTCCAGAGATGCTGGGAGCTGCAGGCTGGAAACATTCACCTGGAAGAGGGCGGTGCCGGCAGGCAGAGCCAGTGCAGGCCGTGCGGCACGGGGACAGAGCTCTCACCGGGCTGGGGAGCGGGTGAGCCCGAGGAGCTGAGAGGCGAGTGCTCCCAGGACCAGCCCTTAGCGCCGCCCTGGGGGTCGGCACTGACCGTGCCCCTGCTAACACCAGGCTAACCCTACTCCAGCTCAGGGGAGCTGATGGGGTGGCTCTGCCCTACCTTCTTCAGTGCCTCCCTCTGCTTCTCTTGGCAGGAGGCAGTTTTCAGCATCAGCTCCTGGATGGTCGTCTCCGCTGCAGTCAGCGTGCGGGTGCTTTGCCTCTCTCTGGCCTGGGCTGCTTCCAGCTCCGCCTGCAGCTGGGCCAGGGCCGACTCCTGGAGCATGGCCTTCGGGGAGGACAGCGCTGTCAGCTGGGCACCAGTGGCTGGACCGGCTTTTGGCCTGTGGTGCACAGTGAGGCTGGGGCACTCACCTTGCTGGCTTGCTGCTGGATCTGTTGCTGGGCTTGGCCCAGGCTGCTCCTGGTGCTCTCCAGCTGGGCGCAGCACTGCCTCAGCTGCTCCTGCCGGCGCTGGCCCTCCTCCTCCAGCTGCCCCACCCCGCACTGCAGGCCCTGGCTTGTCTGCTCCTGCTCCAGCAGCTAGCACAGAGGCAGGGCTGTCAGCAAGGCCCGCTTGCTCACCCTTCCCACACACAGGCCCCAGCCAGCCGCCGTATCTTCCCCCGGCCCTCCCTCCCTCCCTCCCTCCCTGGCCACTGCCCCGTAGAGGCCTTGTCTCCCCCGCTGCGTGCTCACCGCTTGCTCGCTGCTTCGGAGCTCTTGCTGCAGCGCCTCGCGCTCACTGGCCAGCCTGCTCTCCCTCTCCTGGGCTCTCTGCAGCTGCCGCTGGAGGTCTTCCTCCCTGCCCTGCAGCTGGCTCAGCTCCTCCTGCAGGGCCCGCTGCGTGGATGCCTGCTCCTGGAGCTAAGGGAACATGGGGCTGCAGGTGCGAGGCCAGCACCGCCCTCTCCCTCCAAGTGAGCAGGGGGCACCGGCCGGGGCAGCATGAGGGCCTCGGGAGGAGATGCTGGGCCGGGCCGGGCAGGGCAGGGCTGTGGGGTCAATGCAGGAGCTGGGCAGCTGCTGGTTTGGGCAAGACAGCACTTCCTGCATGGCTGATGCTTCCAGCGGGTGACCGTCTCCTCTCCCCCATCTAAGCAGGGTGCTCCCTTTCTGTCTCGCCTGCCTGGTGCCCAGGGGCCAGGCCCCCGTGTGCAGTCCCAGGGGAAGGCCACGCCGAGCCTGTACCTGCTGCTGCAGGGCTTTCGCCTGCTCCTGGCTGCTCCCCAGTTTCAGCTCCATCTTGGCCATTGAGTGCTGATGTTGCATCCCCTGCTGCACAGCCACCCGGTGCCTCTGCTTCCACTGGCTCAGCTCCGCCTTCAGGTGCTCGAGCAGCTTCCTGCGGGCGAAGGCCCAAGGCAGAGCAGCTCCAGCCTCTGCCCCTCCTGCTGCATGAGCCCAGCCGGACGCCCCACGCTGCAGGCTCACAAAAATCAACCCTGGCTCTTCCCCGGGACCCTTCCCATCCCGAGTGGCTCTGGCCTGGCTCTCTCTGCCCCACAGCCACGTCGCTGAGTGCTGACTGGTGCTGCTCTGGGTCACGGAGTCTGGCACGAGCAGATGCCAACACCCTGTGCCCCTTGCTGGGCTCTTCCCACCTCCACCAGGGGCCACTGGCAGGTCCCCAGCTGTTCCCACCTGCTCTGCTCCACCTCATCCATGCTGCTGGACAGCTGCTCCGCCTCCCACCTGCGGCTGGCCTGCTCCAGCCGGACAACCTCGGCCACGCGCTCGCTCAGCTGCTCCTGTGTGCTCTGCAGGCTGCTCTGGGCCAGCAGCAGCCGCTCCTCCTGCTGCACCAGCTCCTGAGCTGCCGGAGACAGGGAGGGACGAGCTTACCCAGCCGCTGCCCGTCACCCACAGCAGCTGCCCCCTGGCCGGCTGCAGGAAGGAGACTCCTGCTCCTGAGCATGCCCAGTGCTCTGCCATTGACGCAGCTTGGAGCTGAGGCGCCTGGGGGCAGCTGGAGCCCATCACCTGCGCGTCTGGGAGGCTCTGAGATGACTGGAATGGGCAGGCACAGCCGTCTGCCATCCCCCAGGGTCAGCGACCACAGGAGTGTGGCCACTGCGTGACTTCCTGGCCGCATCGTTCAGGGCAGGTGGGACGCACGCGGGGCGGGAGGGGACTGGGCGGTTCGCGGGCACTCCCCCCCGCAGCTGGCCGATTCCGAGCGGGACCATCCCGGGCTTATGGCACAGGGCTCGGCTGCCAGGCCTCGGGGGTGTCTCTGGGGAATGGCCCAGGCGGGCCATGTGTCTCGCCTGCCTTCTCCGAGAGCCTGAGGCCAGTGGTGTCGAGGGCCCAACCAGGGCGCGGCTGCCTCGCTCACCAGCCGCCTGCTGCTGCTGCTGGCTGTCCTGCCGGCGCTGTCTCAGCAGCTGGCTCTCCTCCTGCAGGGTGCCGCTGGCTGCCCGGCTCTGCTCCCTCTCCTGCTGGGCCTGCCGCAGGCGCCCATCCAGGCTGCTGGCCTCTGCGCGCTGCTTCGCCCCCTCCAGCTCCGTCTCCTGCAGGGCGGCCTGCGCCTGGCGGAGCTGCTCCTCCCGGCTCTGCATAACCTGTGCTAAGAGAGACCAGCACTGCCGCAGACCCTGCCCGGGGCCACGCCGCCCGCCGGCCGGACCCGCCCTCCGGCACAGCCCCACGGCCACAGGCGCCCTCCACCTGGCCCCACAGGTGCTGCCGCACCTGCCTGAGATCTGGCGCCCTCTCCTGCTGGGAACGCACGTTGGCCCAGGGCCCCTGGCTTGTCCCTCCTCTGGGTTCCCGTCTCCTGGGCTCACCTGCTCCCTCTGCGCACACAGCCTGCGGCTCTCCCTAAGCTTGCACTCCAGTGTCTGGATCAGCTGCTGCAGCTTGGCCACCTCCAGCTGCTTCCGCACCACCTCAGCAGCTGTGTCCTGCCTCAGGCGCTGCACCTCCAGCTCCAGCTTCCCGAGGGCTGAAAAAGCAGCACCAGGCTAGGGCCAGCTCCTGCCTCCTGCACACGCCCTGAGCCAGCAGAACGGACCTGCGGCTCTGCACACGTACCGTGCTGGCCGGGCGTCAGGAACCACAGTGCTGCTGGGGTGCCGCCCCGCGTACGGTTCCCTTCTGAGCCCCAGCGTGTACTCAGGCCGCTAGCCCTCCCACGGCCACGGCCACGCTGCCAGCTGGAGCTCACTGAGAGCCGGCGCGGGGCAGCTCCAGCCCAGTGTGCAGCGAGCTGCACGGCTGGGCAGACACCGCACGGCGTGCCACTGGCCAGGGCTGTCCTGGCCTGCCAGCACGGGGCCCTGCCCAGCAGCGAGCAGCACCTGGCTGCAGCTCCTCCCCAGGCTGCATGTGGCTCTCTGATGGTCCAATCCTTGCCCTGCCTGACTCATGGCCAGGCAGCCAGGGACTCTGGGCTCACCACAGGCTCAGCCAGGAAGACAAAGCGTGCCTAGCCCTAGCCACCCTGCCACCCACCCAGGGCTCCTTGCAGTCCCGGCTGGCATGGGGCGTAGCTCACAACCTGAACAGCCCCCCTGGGGCAGGCCCTTGGTGCTGATTCTCTCGCTCTGATGGGCAGCGCTGATGTGGCTGGGGCTGAACGGGGAGCGGCATCCCCCCAGGGTGCCCTGGCTGGCAGGAGGAGACGGCCGCCTCTTGCGTTACCTTTCATGGTGCTGTTCTTCTGCTCAGCCACTCGCACCAGCTCCAGCTTCAAGTCCTGCACCAGGCACTGGTACTCCTCGGCCCGCTGGCTGTGCTTGGAGCTTTCCTCTTCGGCGTGGATCAGCTGCTAGACAAGCAACACAGCAGCACAGCTCAGTCACTGCCGTGGGCAGCCAGCCAGCTGCCAGGCCTGGCTGGTCCTAGAGAGCAGTCCCAGGGACCTAGGGCAGGGCAGGCATTGGCCGCCCAGTGCCGCCCTGGCGCTCCCTGCCGACAGCAGTACGGGGGAGTGGGGGAGGGATGTTCCTACCTGCTGGAGTTTCTCTGCCACGGCTGCTTGGCTCTCGTAGCTGGCGTTGGAGTGACTGTGAATGGCTGTGTAAGAGGCAAACTCGGTCTGCACGTTCACCAGAGTCTCTTCTTCTTGCAAGCACTGAAACCACAGGCAGCAGGATACCAGTGGGCCGGGCCCCAGAGATCCCCTGGGCAGCAGGGTGCAGAGGGGTTTCCTGGACTCCCCCGGGGCTGAGGCTATAGACTAGTGTGCCAAAGTGCAGCATGTGAGGCCTCCCCCAACGGCCAGGAACAGCCGGAGGTCCAAGCTGTGCGTACGGCTGTGAGGTGTGGAGCGACGGCGTTCGCCCGAGACAGGTGTTTGTACGGTGTGTGCAGTACGCCATGCCACCCGACACACTAATCAGGCTCTAGTTGGGCAGGGGGAGGAGACGCTTAGCTCTGCCTGGCTGACCACTGTGTATTGTGTGTCTTGCAAGGGAAGGCTATTTGCACACGGGGCTGCAGCTCAAGCCTGCAAAGTTGACAAGAGCTCACAGAAATCTGCGAAAGGCACACCCAGCAGGGATGAGGATTGAAGAATTAATCTGGTGTCTCAGGAGAGGCAGAGCCACCCCACAGCTCTCACACAGAGACCCCTTCAGCCTGGCTGGTAAGCGCAGGGAGAAAGGCGTTGGGGGTGCGCTGACCTTCATTAGCCAAGTACTATTACGGTTTTGTTTTACATGTAACCATCTGTTTCCAATACATCGACTTGCTGTCATGGGACTCGCTCTCGTGGGTCAAGAACAGACCCTTGTTCTCACAGTCCCCGCAGGGAAGTGGTGAGGGATAAGCAGTACGGAGACCCGGAGGCGAAGCTGCTAGGTGGGGTGTCCTGTACCTTGGGACGCTGTGAGTGCTGCCAGGGCCCAGTGGCTCGGTGCTGGACCCGCCTGGGGGTGCTCACAGGACTCGGGGGCAGAGGGACAGCGGAGGCTGTGCAGACTGGGAGGGGAGGGCTGGCGCAGTTGGGGAGCTGACCCCTGGCAGGCACAGATGAGGCTCCCTCAGGCTGAGGGCAGGTGGTAACGAGGGGCCACCTGGGACACACCACATGGCAGGAGGGTGGAGCGGGAAGCCCAGGAAATGCCCGGGGGGGGGGGGGGCCGTCTGTGCTGGTGTGTACGTTTTAGGAGGCTGCAGGGAAGAGCCACAGAAAGGATTTGAGGGCAGGAGAAAATGCCTGGCTGTGAGGCTTCAAGAGCTCGATCTGTCGATCTTCCCCAGGGGAGACTGAGCGGCGACGTGATTACAACAGCTCCGTATCTTCACAAGGAGACAATACCAGGGCTGCAAAGCAGCGCAAGGCAGAACTAGAATCAAGGCCTGGACATTCAAGCCAGACACGTCCAGCTGAGCAATAAGGCAAAAACCGTTAGCAGGATGGGCGAACAACCCCGGGGGCCTCGCCAACTCCAGAACGGATCCCTCTCTGAAAGGGGCTTTGGCCACACAAGTGGGGCTGAACATGGGGGTAACTAGGTGAAACTCCTGGTACACAGGAGTTCAGCCTGCATAATCGGACGCTCCTTTTTGGCCGTAGAGAGAACAGTTACTTGCTGGCTGCGCGGCTCCCACCTGGGTGAGATCAGCGGCACGGCTGGGCCTGCGCCGTGCATAGTCCCCCTCGCCCGCCTGAAGAGCTGGAGAGCAGAGCAGCTGCACCTGGCCGTCCCTTGCTCACTCAGAACCCCGGCTCCGGCGGACTCTGGAAAGGCAGGCTCAGTGAGCGGGTCGTGGGGGCAACGTCAGGCAAAACCACAGGGCAAGTAACCGGGCGTATGCCTGCAGCGCCCACTGGCGGGGACTGACGAGCAGCGGCCCCCCCATTGAGACGGTGGGACCGAGGAGGCTGCCCTACGGAACGCGCTTGCATCTGCTGCCAGCTCAGGGCAGAGCCAGGGTTCCACCATTCAGCAGCCGACATGGCGCTGCGCCCGGGGCATGCAGAGGCTCCAGCGTGTGACCTGTGGCGCGAGCGGTGCTGGTTGGAGGGGGCGGTCCGTCGGCTATATGGTAGCAGGCTGATGTATGCTGCATCTTCCCTTTTGAAAGGCTCTGCGGGGAGCCGGCGTGAGCCTCTGAAACACAGGCATGGGGAGCTGGCGGGACAGGCTTAGTCCTGCCAAGGTAGGATAATCAGGCCCCTGTGGAGCGCATAGCTCCTGCGGAGAAATGGCCTTGGGAACGTAATGGCCTGGCTGATCTGACAGTGTGATGCAGCTGGGGGATTAACCGTGGGTGAGGCTCACCACAGCTTTGAGCCCGTGGGTGCTGGGTAAGGAAGGGCAGCCACAGAGCTGTTTGCTGGCTGGGGGGGGCTAGTGACTAACAAGCCCATCTTGAGCATGAGCTGGTGTGACAAGCACCTGGTGAGAGGCTCCAAAGGTGGCTCCATCAAGTTAAGGCCAATACCGAGATCCCATGTCAGATGCTCTCTCACCAGTGGGTCAGCACACACTCGCCCCATCAGCTATCTGGGTAACCGTGGTGGGAGACGAATGGCCCCTGCCTGCAAGGGGGAGTGATTGCTGCCAGGTGCACTTTGAGGGCACTGAAGGGGTGTCCAGAGCATTTCAAATGCATAGTCTAATGGAGGATTTTGGGTGCAGGGGCCAGCCCTGGCTCAATTCGGGCTTCAATTTGAAAACCTTTTCCATTTGGAGGAGTAAATCTTCCTCCTGGGAGCGTCCCAGTTAGCAGCAGGGTCTCGTACTCACAGGGAGCTGCCTCCGGCGATAGCATGCAACCAGCCACCTCCCAGGCTGTCAGATGGAGCAACGTCGGGTCTGGATGGAGTACCTGCCCTTGGTTCTGAGCTATTCTGTCTGGACCACTCGGAAGTGACATGGGAGGCTGGACACAGGAGATCTGTCAGCATCCTGCTGGGCCTTGCATGTCACTCTTGGAATCAAGGAAATCAGTGGAAATCAGGGGCCCTTGATCCCATGGTAGGAGGAAGATGTGTAATGACCCTAGGCGCATGTCTCCCTGGCACAAAAGGCTGGACAATTTGTATAATCTTTGGTGGTAAGTGGGTCTATAATGGGATTCCCTTCCTGCAGTGAAATATTGATTGGATGATGGAGCTGGTCAGGGAGCACACATGGTTGGTGGACTGTCTGTGCATGATGTCTGCCAGGTTGCTGCTGACTCCTGGAAGATGAAGAGCAGCTGGGAGTAGCTGAGATTATCCTGTGTTGTTGACATCACGTCCGCCCTCCCTTGGGTGCCTCCCGGCCTAGGGGTGATAAGCAGATGCTTCCTTGTTTGTTTACACTGTACAGCACATTGCAGATATGCTGTTTCTGAGACGCTGCTCTGGGGAGGGCTGTAGGACAGGCTGGGATCCCATGCAAGTGAACCAGACCCCGGGTACATTTATGGTATGGTCCTTTGGAGGCTAAGTCTCTGGTGTCTGGAGTCGGTCCAGGGGTTGCTGCACCCTATTCTTGATGAGTCTGTGACCAGGGTCTTTGCAGGAGGAGGTGTGGATAAGCACCCCCTCATTGTGATGGGTCTGTGGGAAATCCAGGGCATTGCCCTGGGGCCTCCAGTGGCCGTTCCTTCTCTGCCAGCTGCTCTTGTTCTTCCCTGTCTGCAGCCAGGGGCTGGCAGAGATGCAGGAGGCAATGGAAAGCCGGTTACTGCCTCAGCCTTGCGGGCGGGATCCTGACCTGAGAATTTGGTCAGTCCAGTTGCTAGGAACACGTGGAAGGATTTTACCTTGAACCAAGTCTAGTTTGTTAAATTTTAGTTACTAGGACGTGTTTTGCGTTTATTTCTCTTGTAACCATTGCTGACTTTAATATCTTGTACTCACTTCAGATCTACCTCTTTGTAGTTAATTAAACTTGTTTTATTCTTTAATCAAAACAACCCAGTGTTGTGTTTAAATTGAATTGTTTGGGTAATGCCAGTTAAAGTAACAAACTGTTTCTCCTTTGAGGGGCACAGCTCCTCTAATACCCGAACTGCCCAGGAGAGGGCTGGAGCATGCAGAACACACGTTTCTGGGGAAAACTCAGGACTGGCAGTGTGCTGGGGTCACCCTGCGGGTAGTAACTAAGGCTGCTGGAAGCCAGAGTGTGGCTGCTTTGTAGCTGACAGGCTGCTGGGCTCAGAGGGGCTGACCCAGGACTGCGGCTACACACAGACACTGAGGGGTGACCCACAGGCTGTCTGGCTGGTTATGAGCAGCCCATGCTGGGAGCTACAGCATCAAACTGTTGTGAGGCACTCCAGGTCACAGGGCAGGTGGTGACAGCCCCTCGCCGGTCTAGACTGCTCCCTAGAATGGGACAGATACCCAATGTGACTTGTGTTTCCAGCTGGGACCAACAGGCAGCCAGTGCAGATTCCAGAGCACTGGTGTCCCTCATCCCGACAGAGATGCGCTGCGTTCCAACAGAGCATGCTGTGGCAATCTGGAGGGACGGTGTGTGAACGTGTAATGGGTGAGCATGTCCACGTGAGGTGGTGTGTGATAGTGAGTGGGCAAAGGAGCAGGTGTGAATGCTGGCGTGCAGGTGACGTTCTCTAAAGCACTGACAACATGCTGGCACTGCACACAGGCCCTGCCCCAGGGAGCTCAGGCTGACCCAGGAACAGAGACAGTGCACCAGGAGGGAGAGAGCCAGGCCAGCTGCCCCACTTCTCTTTGCTCACCTTGGTCTGACT
Source organism: Eretmochelys imbricata (assembly GCF_965152235.1). Lineage (NCBI taxonomy): Eukaryota > Metazoa > Chordata > Testudines > Cheloniidae > Eretmochelys > Eretmochelys imbricata. The sequence goes on along the minus strand of NC_135583.1, from coordinate 43,153,638 downwards.
GGTAACCAGCTGCTCTTGGAGGCCCTGGATGCTCTGCTCACACTGGTGGGCATGCAGAAGGCTGCTGGACAGCTCCTCCTGTGTGGCATGAAGTTCTTGAGTCAGCTGCTCCATGGCCGTCTGGTTCCTCCTGCCCGTCATCTCCTGCTGCAGAACCAGCTGCTTGCTGCACAGATTGATGATGGTGTCATCACACTCCCGCATCTGCAGCAGGGACGAGGAGCAGTTGTCAGAGGGGCCAGACAGTAGGACTGGCTCAACCCATGGTGCTGATCAGTGGGGTAGGGGCTGGACCGGCTCCCCTGCCTGCGGCCTGGCTCCCTTCCGAGGGAAGGATTGAGAATGACATGGGAGGAGGCCGGCTGTCCACTCCATGAAGCTCCCAGGGAGGAGAGCAGAGGCAGACGGGCAGCCAGAGGCCACTGAGCACCATGGAGAGCCTTGGGCCTGAGTCTGTGCAGCCCTGACACAAGGGCAGAGTGGGTGCCCAACCTGCCTACTGTCACCTGGTGAATTTCCCAGCTGTTCTGCCCCAGGCCAGTGGCTGCACGGCCTGTGCTGGCCAGTGCTTCTCTGAACAGAGCTGGAAGTCTTGTGTCGCACGCTCTGCACTGCCAGCATGGTCACTAGCCACGGGAGAGCAGACTAACGGCCTTCCCATGGCCCCTGCACTAGAGTGGTTCCCCTCAGATCCCATGTGTTGGGAGCATGGTGCAAACCCTCCAGAGTCCAGACACCAGGGCAGACCCCACTGGCATTGTTCACTCGAGCCCTCCACCCCAGCAGGTGAACGGAGAAAGCCCTGGAGGGCAACCACAGAAAACTTCTCAGCACAGACAAGGACACGGGGCTTGTGCAGCCTGGGCTAGCTGCGCCCTAAACTGTCCCCGGCTGGAACTGTGCTGGCAAGAAGCCTGTGCTACTGCTCGCATGGCCAGGCCCACGTGCCCAAACCCCTCCAGTGCGATGCCAGGTAAAGGCACCGAGGGAAAGCACAACCAGTTCATTTCTAATCCGAGGCGCAGGGCTCACATGGTCAGGCCGGGCCCCACCTGGCTGCTCATGTCCCGGAGCTCCTCCTCCAGGCTCTGCACCTTGCCCTCCAGCTCGCCAGCTCTGTTCAGGGCGGCCTGGTACTTCTTCTTGTACAGATCCAGGCTGCTCTCGGTGCAGCTGCTCTTGCTCTTGGCCATGGCCAGGTGCTCCTGTGCCTCTCGGAGCTGCTCCTGCTGCTGGCAGAGCTCCCTCTCCTGCTTCTGCACCACCTCTTCGTAGTAGAACACCTGGGAGTGCGACAGCACCGGGGAGCCGCCTGCCGGCCACTGCCCTGTTTTAGTGCGCCTGTTGGCCAGGCAGGGTTCAGACCCGAAGGCCAATCAGAGATGGACGGGTCCAGTCCGGTCCAGCCTCTGGCTTGGGCAGGACAGATCTTTATCGATCTAGTCTCAAATCTCCCAAGCAAGAGGGCTTGGCTCCTCCCCAGAGCATCTCCCCCACAGTTGGGCATGGATCCCCGGCAGGGGACTTCCTCGGCTTCCTCCTTGTCACTCCCCCGCCCCTTCCCCCTCCAGCTCTGTTCTCAGCACTGGCCAGGTGCTCTGCACCAAGCAGGGTGCTGTCCCCACCGTGCGCAGAGGCACCAGGACCCTGCTGCGGGTGCTGACCCAATGTGGTGCTGGGCACAGAGGAATACAGGGCTGGAGCTGGAGCCCTGGGGATGGGAGGCTGCTCCTGGTACAGGCTAGTTACACTGGCCAGGGCTGCTGCTAACCAGAACCAGCCCGAGCACACATCAGGCCCCTTCCCTGTCCCTGGATCCACGACAAGGGGGCCCTGATGGTGCCTGACTTGAGACTCTCACCCTCCCTGCTGTCCTGCTCCACGCCCGGGCTGTGGCCCAGCCCCAGAGGGGGCTGATGGGACATTCTGGGAGCTGCAGGGCCCTGCCTGAACGAGGGCTCAGCTCTGGGCTGCCTGCTGAGAGGGGGTGACCCTCCCCGGAGCCATACCTCCTCTTTCAGCGTCTGGCATTGCTGCAGCAGGAACTCCAGGTCCAAGCTCTGCCTCTCCATCGAGGACTCCCGCTGCTGCAGGTGGCTCAGATTATCCTGGTTCTTCCCTTTGCAGACATCCAGCTCCTGCTGAAGGTGCTGCAGCCTGGCCCGCAGCTGCTCCAGTTCTGTCTGGCGGGCTCGCTCGCGGGATTCGGGCTGTCCCTGCTCCACTAGCACGGCCTGCTCCTGGCCCTAGGACACAGGCCAGAAAAGCAGAGTCCCACACGAGCCGTACAACGCCGGGCAGACCTCAGTCAGGTGCCGCACTGTAACGCAGCAGTCAGGCCTCCCCTGGTCCTGCCCCACCTCCCTGCGCACAACCTTGGCCCGGTGGGCTCTCAGGCCAAAGGGTACCTGGCAAGTTGGAGTGAAACCAGTTACGTCACTTCTGAGTTATTCTCACAGGCTGCAGCATGAAATTTGGGGCTGGGCGAAGGCCAAGGTAATGGAGGCCAGAAACGCGCAGTGGGACCAGTTCTGCGGAGAATGCCAAGAAGGACGTAACCATTTACAGCCTGCAGATTAATGCAGGCCACTTGGAGGGCTCTGTCCCCAGCGGGAGGATGTAGCTGAGTATCCCAGGCCTAGACCGTGCACAGACTGGCCCCTCTGCAGTACCAGACAGACAGATGGACAGGGTTGACCGGCCCCTCCGCGGTACCTGACAGACGGATGGACAGGGCTGACCGGCCCCTCCGCGGTACCAGACGGACGGACGGACAGCGCTGAGTCAGTTCAAGACAAAGGATTCAGGAGGCGACCCCAGTTCCAGACAACGCAGAGCTGCTGGGGCTGTGAACTGCTCATACACTGAGGGGCAGTCTTAGGCAGCGGAGGGGCTGACTCTGTGGGTACTCCGGGGCTGAAGCTCCCCTCCTGCCCACCGGCAGCCCCCGCCAATCAACTCCCCCTTCCTCCCAGCCCCTTCTGTTCTGTGGCGTGCAGGAGGTGTAGGAGTGTGGACGGGGCGCGGGCAGGAAGAAGCGGGGTGGGGTGGAGGCTTGGGAGAAGGGGTGGGATGGGGATTCGAGCACCAACCTGGAGGAAGCCGGCACCTGTGCGCTAGAGGAGATGGTAAGTGGAGCACACAAGGTCTGCACACTGACCAGGGCCAGGGCCAGCAACGCTCTCCAAGCCAGACAGCTTCCATCGCTCGCTCCTGTCTTTAGAATCCCCAGGAAGCCAGTTGCCTCGCTGAGGCTTAACACCACGGCAGGGCTGGCTATGTGCAAGCAGGGTTGGGTAGAGAACAGGGCTGGCAAGCTCTCACCTGGCTGATGCAGATCGCCCTCTCGTGCTGGAGCTGCTGGATGCAGCAGGTCTGCTCCACCATGGCCTTGTCCCGCTCCCCGCAGATCTCTTGCAGGCTTCTTACGTCACCTTGCAGCTGGTGGAGCTTTCCCTTCAGGCCGCTCCCCTCTGTGGCTCTCTCCTTCCCCTGGGCAGCACCACAAACGCACACGTGACTGGCCCAGACGGTCAGGACAGAGGCAATGGGACAGCACCATGTGTTAGCCGCAGCGCACACAAGCGACGACATGGCGACAATGGAATGCACCGGCCTGGGTGATGGCACTTGGGGCCAGAGCCCTTGTCTGCTCTGCTGGGCTCCCTCGCACCAGCGGGTCTCACTTCGCACCGGGTGGTCGGTGGCTGCACAACTCCGCCCTTTATATCCTTCGCCCTGGGCTCCCAGCTACACACGAGGGCCCACAGAGCAACTGTCCTGCGTAAAAGCCCTGGTGCGTGTTGGAGCACGGACCGAAGGGGCTGCTCGCCCGGTCTCCACGCCCAGCTGATAACCATCACTGGCAAGCAGCCCCGAGGCAGCAAGAAACGGGACTAGTGGATTCGTCCTGCTGGGACTGTTCCCCTGCAGGGACTCGCTGGTGCTTTGTTCAGTGAGGGGCCACGCCCTGCGGCCCGAAGGTGGGGGACGGAGCCTCTCCCTCGCCGGGTGGAGCTCTACACATTCAGCCCCCTCGGGCACTGCACCGAGCCCTTCTGACATTTGCTCTCAGGGCTCAGGGATATGAGAGACTGGCTACCCCAGAGGTGGGCAAACTATGGCCCGCAGGCCACATCCGGCCCGTGGGACCCGCCTGCCCGGACCCTGAGCTCCTGGCCCGGGAGGCTAGTCCCCGTCCCGTCCCCTGCTCTTCCCTCTCCCCCACAGCCTCAGCTCACTGCACCACACAGCGAGCTCTTGCCGGGGGCAGTGCAGCTGCTGAGCCGCAGCCTGACTCGGTGCTCTGTGCTGCGCCGTGGCATGGCTGGCTCCAGCCGGGTGGCACGACTGCCTGTCCTGGTGCTCTGGGCGGCGTGGTCAGGGGGCGGGGGGGTTGGATAGAGGGCAGGGGAGTTCGGGGTGGTGGTCAGGGGTGTGGATATGGGTTGGGGTGGTTAGAGGGCGGGGAACAGGGGGTTTGGATGGGGCAGGGGTCCCGGGTGGCAGTCAGTAATGAGAGGAGGGGTTGGATGGAGCAGTGGGGGGCAGTCAGGGGACAGGGAGGGGTGGACGGGGCAGGGGTCCTGGGGGGGTTGTCAGGGGACGGGGGGGTCAGACAGGGGGCGAGGACTGGGCCACGCCTGGCTGTTTGGGGAGGCACAGCCTCCCCTAACCGGCTCTCCATAGAATTTCAGAAACCAGATGTGGCCCTCAGGCCAAAAAGTTTGCCTGCCCATGGGCTACACTAACTGCCGAGCAAAGGCTGTCACACAGGGCTTGCGCCCAGCACCCTGGAACTGCAGCCAACCATGACGATTCCCCGCTGGGCCCACCATGCCCCGACTACAGAGGGGCTGCAGGGCAGACGGGTCACCACAGTCCACGGACAGACCATACAGCCAGTGCTGCAGCCCTGCGAGGAGCTCCTCGCCCCAGGAGATGCTGCGAGTTCAACAGACCCCGAAGGCTGAGATCTGAAAGCTCACCTCATCCTTCGCTTGCACCAGCTCCTCCTCAGCACTTTTCAGGTCTCCTCTGAGCTTCCCAATGGTCTGGTCACGGCTGCACACTTGCAAAGCCCATGGCTGGTAAAGCAGCCTTCCCGCAGTGGGAATTCTGGAGATAATGCTTAGAACTTAGAACCCCACTTCCGAAAACATTCCACCGTGGGCACGGCCTGCCCAGCTCCAGCAGCCAGGGAGGGGCGGTGAGGGGAGGAAGGCAGCCTGCAGGGGCAAGGCTAGCAGCGAGATGAGACAACAAAATAACAGCAGCAATTAGCTCAAAGCATCAGAGCTCCAAGAGCTGGGAGGAAGGCGCCAGTCATCTCACGGGGCAGCCACCGGTGTCCTAGGCACTGCCCTCCTGAAAGGGACACTCAGGCAAGGTGAATCTAGGAACCCCCAAGCCAGGGGACAGACTAATCCATAGCAGGAGAAACGCCCCCATAGCAGCCTGCCAAGAGGATGGTCTGGAGGAAGAGAAAACCTTGCTGTCCTCTTCCCAGTGCTGTCTGCCTACCTCCTGCTGTGCGGTCTAATGCTTCTCTCTCAGGATGGCCAGCTCCCCAGCTTGCTGCTGTTGGTCTGAGTGCAGCTCTGCAAGCTGCCCTGCGCACCTGGAAAGCTCTTCTTGGGCTGCCACAAGATCGGCTTTCTGCTGCTCCACCAGCTGGTCACGCTGCAGCCGCTGGGCAGAGGAATGGAACAGCTGGAGCCAAAGCCAACTTCCCAGACACCGCAGGCCAGCGCAGCTCAGATACCCAGGCTGAAGGAGCCATGGAGCGCTGGGCAGATGGGGCAGGCAGCCCCGCAGTGCTGCTTTGGAGAGTCACACCTGGAGATGCTGCTGCTTTACCAGGCCAAGGTGAGGCCCCGCTGGGCGATGAATACGAAATGCAGGTGGGCCGCACGGGAAAGAAGCAGACTCCTGGAACCTCCCCAAAACAGGCTGCGGGCAGGGAGACGGCTCCTTGGCCTGAGACAATCTCACCAATACAGCCCTTGCCACATGCATGCTCCTTCCTTAGCTCAGGGCAATGAGAAGGCCCAGGGGCTCTGTCTGTGCCCAAGATCCACGTTGGGACAACGGTGCTCAGCCCTCCCCCTGCAGGGCCCCTCCGTCAGAGGGCAGCGCGCCAGGACGTGGGCCCTGGAGGGACAGGAAAGGGGGGCTCCAAGTGGCTCTTGGGTTGCCAGTTGTTCTTGAGCCAGGGCAGGGAGCAAGCTGTGGGGACTAAGTGAATGGTCGCCCGTGGTGCTGACTGCAAGCCCCGTGCTCCTGCACATGGCAGCTGGCCTGCCGGTCCTGCAGCAGTACCACCTGCCCTTGCGTGGCTTCAGCGCGCCCCTCCACCCTCCGGGCCGCGTGGGAAGGGCAGGCAGGATCGGGGTGTGGCACCAGCTCCAGCAAGGCTTCCCACCCGCCCCACCGCCAGAAGCCATGTGAGCTGGCCACGTGCAAAGGCACAGACACGACTGAATGGAGGCTCAGCGTCTGCTTCTCTCCCTGAGCCTCAGCTGGGGCCCTACCTGGGTCTCCGACCCCTTCCGGACGTCCTCTTTCCCTTGCCTAGCACCCTGCAGTGCTTCCTGCGCGTCTCGGAGCTGCTCTTGCAGGCGCTGCAGCTCCTTCTTCAGGGAGCATGACTCCAGCTGCGACGTGCTCAGCAGCACCTCCAGCTGGGCCGCCTGAGGACATGATGCAAGAGGCTGTCTCCGCGTGTGGCTGGCGGCAGCTGCTGTCCCGCGGGCCTGTCCTGGAGCAGTCTGCTTTAGGCTTTGCTGGAGCCGGAAGCTGAACTGGCAGTGTGAGCCAGAGCAGGCCTGGGCAGCACAGTAACACACCAGGCACTGGCTAACTAAGGGAGCATATTCCCGACCGGCGAGGATGGTGCAGCTCTCTCCAGTAGCTGTGTAAATGCATTCCCAAGGGATGGGACAAGAACACCCGACCCTCCAGAGGACCGGGAGGGGCGGACAGGCTGAGGGAGGCAGGCACAAGGAGCAGGGTGGTAACTGACCACGTCAGGCGTACGAGAGGTACCGTGTCTGGGTCAGGGTGCAGAAGAAGACGTCCTAGGCGGGTGTCTTTGTACTTGCAGAGGGGCTGGCAGCCTGGTGCACTGACACCATTGCGGCTGCACGTAGGGGTTAGTGCGGCTGTAACCGCTGAGCCGGGGCGCTAACACTGTCCTCCCCCCACTATGAACCTGGCCACGCGCCTTGCCGCCGCACCGAGCCAGGTCTGCAGAAGGAACACACTGCACGGCCTGCTAATGCAGCTGGCCTCAGGGCTCCAGGAACAGCGTGCTGCGGCATCAGCAACACTTCACAGTACTGACAACATCTGCCAGCACGGCCTGCATCGTCTCCCTCCACTAGCCCCAGTCTGGGGCCTGCATGCTGTGGAGAAGCCTGCACTGGGCCTGAGGGATGCTAGGGGACACAAAATGAGCCATATGGCCACAGTGCCTGCTCCAGGAGCCTCTGCCCAGAGATCTGAGACACTGCCCACGGCCTGGCAACATGGTGCCAGGCAAGACTCTGCCATGCCCTTTGTGTGTGAAATTAGAAAGTTCCCTGAAACTTCAGCAAGAGAGACCCCCACACCCTCCAAGACAGTCCTGCCAGTGCTAGCAGCAAGCAGGAGGGGTGGAGAGTGGAAGGCAGAAGAGACAGAAGATGTAGGTTCTCGCTCAGTGCTGGTGCAAAGGGAAGAGGCGCTAAGCAGTGGGCTCTCCCTTAGCTCCAGACGGGTACCTCTCTCTGCACCATCTTCAGCTCCTGGTGCAGTGACTGCCCTTTCCTTTGCAAACCCTGCAGCTGCCCTTCTTTGAGCTGGACTCTGGATTCGGCTGCCTCCCGCGAGACCTGGGATGCTGCCAGGCTATCCTTCAGCTGCCCGAGGGTGTCCTCCCAGCGCCGGGCCTGTCCCACAAACCACGCGGATGTCAGCAGAAGCCCTCCCCGCCCTCGCCTGCCCTCCCACTGAGCTAGCAGCAGAGGTGGGAGGAGGTGCACCCACGATAACAGCTCGAGGCAGGAGCCTGGGTTCCCTCAGCCTCCATCCCCCCAGGACTGGGCGGTTCTCCCGAGGGTCACACTGGAGGTGGGGGCTGGTAGGGGAGGAGCACCTAATACAGCACCGACCAGTACCAGCCTCTTTACCCAATGGCCTTCTGCACGTGCTGCAAGCAGGAGCCTGCGCCTGGCGAAGCACGCAGGTGAGCTGAGCATTTGACTCAATGTGACCAGCAAGTGGCTGCATGGAAAGCTGCTCCCTGGCGCCAGGACTGAGCCCTGAGCCGCCGGGCTCTCTCACTCTGGGACATGGTGCAGAAGAACTAGTAGCCCCAGAGCTGGGGGCAAGAGGAGAGAGGGTGGAGTCGCAGAGCCCAGGCTGCTTGCTGGCCTGGGTTGCAATGTTGCACCCACACTTATTGGCAGGCACAATATACATTGCTTACGGTTGCAATACCCAAGGTGCCCATGTGGAAAGGGAGGAGGCGAAAGGCTGGGCACCCAAGGCAGGGACAGGGCTTAATGTCAGCAAGGAAATGGCCCAGGAGCGCCCCAACCCTGGTAACCCGCTCGGGCTGCAGGCTGCATCCAAGGGCGTCCCACAGGAACCTGACTGCCTCTGGCTGGAGCATACAAACAGGGCCTCAGGGACGAGTGGGGTCGGGAGAGAGCCAGAGAAGTTCCTGAAGTTAAGGGAGGAGCTCACCCCAAGCCTGCGCTGCGGAGAGGTGGGGGCCGCCCACTCCTGAGGGCCTCCCCAGCAGGCCTGCCGGCTCTTGGAGAGAGACAAGTGGGAAGAAGAGGTGGTGGGAGATGAAGGAAGAGAATGCGGAGCACTGCCTGCTGCCCGCCCATTCCCAGCGCCTTGCAGTCCCAGCCCACATCCCCCAAAGGGGAGGGAGGGACACGTACCTTCTGCTCAGCGGCTTGCACCTCAGCCTTTGCCTTCAGCAGCTCTCTCATTAACTTCTCCACCTGCTCCTCTTTGTGGTGTAACTGTGGAGAGCCCAGAGGGGAATCCAGACGGGAGAGCTGAGAGCCCAGCCGGAGTGTGCAGTGTGCACATACCCTAGGGCCTGAGATGGGACCGGCATTACTGCACCCAGCCACAGGGAGGCACTCAGAGGTGAGGGGGAATCGTGGCCGGATGCATAAGAAATGACCTGGAGAATATTCTAATGGCTAATATTCTAACAGCTTCACCTGGACACTGTGTCAGGGCTGGCTGCCCCTCTAAAAGGGCACTGCAGAGCTAAAGGGGCAATGAGAATGCCTATAGCCTGGGAAAGTTCTCACATGAAGACAGACTGAAACGATTGGGATTGTTACCTTAGAAAGAGGATGAATAAAAGGAGACATGATAAAGGTATATAACGACAGCTCTAGAGAAGGGAAACTGGGACCTTCTGTTCTCCCTGCATGGCACAAGCACAAGGTGACTTTCAATGAAATTAAAAGGTAGGAAGATAAACAAACTGATAAAAGCACATACTTTTTCATGCAAGGTGTGATTAGACTGTGAAACTCACTACCACAGGAATTCAATAAAGAGAGTATTTAGCAAGTTTCAAAGGACTGGTCATTTATAGGGATACCAAAACCACACAGAGTTATCATAGCTAATGATAACAAAAAGCCATGTTAAATTTCATGCTTCAGGGCTTAAATCAAACCTCTGACAATTAGGCTAGAACTTCATGGGGACAGATTATCTGCCTGCTGCAGCATTCTCTGAAGAAGCTGGCTCTGGGCACTGCCAGACAAGACTCTGGACCTCATGTCTGAGCCAGTCTGGCAATTCCTAAATTCCTATTTAACTTCAATAACTAAGTAACAAGTTGGAGAAAGGGTTTCATTGTTAAACAATCACCTCCTTGCCCTTTCAGTACACCTCCCTGAGAAACCTCTTGCCCCTATCGCCTGCCAGCACACTGGGGACAGCTGGACATCACAGACATTTCTAAGCAGGAAAATAAGCAGCACAAATTATTTGGAACAAAAGCCAAACCCCTGCAGCTCTCTGGGACACAGTCAGGGTGGCATGATGCTTGTGTACAGGGGGGAGCACAGATGGAGGGTGCTGGTGAAGGCATGTGTTTGACTCAGACACCTCACTACCCTGGCCCCAGCCCCGAGGGCCTATTATCACAGCAGTTGATTGCAGCAGGATGGCGAAAATGAATGCACGTGTCCCTGCTGCAAAGAGCAGGACTGCTCATCCTTTCTCCCAGTGTCAGCACTGCTCACTTGGCTGGTTACCAGTGTTTGCTCATTCTCCAGCACCAGGCCTTGGGCCTCCAGCCTGGCATGCAGAAAGCCAGTCTCCTCCTCCAGGTGGTGACAATGGGCCTGCAGCCGGGCTTGCTCCTCTTCCAGTGCATGGATGGTCTGGTGCTGCTGGGTCATCTAGGGGACAAGGAGGTGTAAGAGATACAGACATTAACATGTCTCTTGAAAATACCTTGTTGACAATCTCTCTCTCTCTCTGCTCCCATCTAGCTATCCAGTGGCAATCACCCTCATGCGTATTGCACACCCCAGCTTCCTCGTCAATGAGAGTCAACAGACCCACCCCAACAGGTGAGACATCCTCTCTGGGGGCGTTAAGTAAGCTAAAGCTAAAATACGTCATTCCCAGGAAAGTACAGCTCTGATGCTTGTTGAGGAATTCTCCAACTCTTGTTACTTTCTCAAACCAAAGACTCCTATAATTCACTTATGGACGAGCCTTCCACTGCTCTGAGTCTAGCTACGGAGAGCCTCTGCCCCCTCTCCTGCGCAGAGCGCCCAATTGTCTCCCATGTGTTATACAGAACGAGAGAAGAGGGAAAAAACAGTGAAGGGTTAAACCAATCAGGACTAGCTCGGCTGGTGACTCGAAACCAGTGAGAGTTCCAGAGGTCAAACTTCCTGATACCTCCAATGCCACATTCTCTCTCTCTATACTCACTCCAACTTACACACTGTATGCTTGTTTGCCTTCTGAACCAGATGTTCATCTCTCCGTGTGACTAATCTGTCCAGTTCCCCTGATCTAAGGGATTTTGTTTGTTTTCTTTGTAAAAGATTGTTGCACCCTGGAAGTGAGAAGAATTGCAAGGCTCTAGAAAGAAGAAAGCATATTAAAAATATCATCACATTGTCTAACACTGGAATATTAAGAGAAATTGCTTGAAAAGAGGGATCCCAATTGATAGTTGGGGGTAATAATGAAACACAGTCCATGTAATGCTTGCCTGGAGCTAGAATTCAGGATGTGACTGAGTCTGCTGAAACTCATCAAGCCCTTGGACCGCTACCCCATCCTACTTCTCCAAGTGGGCACCAATGATACTGCCAAGCATGACAGGTCCTGGTGATGTCAAGGAATTATGACGTGACTGGAATAACAGAGACTTGGTGGGATAACTCACATGACTGGAGTACTGTCATGGATGGTTATAAACTGTTCAGGAAGGACAGGCAGGGCAGAAAGGGTGGGGGAGTTGCACTGTATGTAAGGGAGCAGTATGACTGCTCAGAGCTCTGGTATGAAACTGCAGAAAAACCTGAGTGTCTCTGGATTAAGTTTAGAAGTGTGAGCAACAAGAGTGATGTCGTGGTGGGAGTCTGCTATAGACCACCGGACCAGGGGGATGAGGTGGACGAGGCTTTCTACCGGCAACTCGCAGAAGCTACTAGATCGCATGCCCTGGTTCTCATGGGCGACTTTAATCACCCTGATATCTGCTGGGAGAGCAATACAGCGGTGCACAGACAATCCAGGAAGTTTTTGGAAAATGTAGGGGACAATTTCCTGGCACAAGTGCTGGAGGAGCCAACTGGGGGGGAGCTTTTCTTGACCTGCTGCTCACAAACCGGGAAGAATTAGTAGGGGAGGCAAAAGTGGATGGGAATCTGGGAGGCAGTGACCATGAGTTGGTCGAGTTCAGGATCCTGACACAGGGAAGAAAGGTAAGCAGCAGAATACGGACCCTGGACTTCAGGAAAGCAGACTGCAACTCCCTCAGGGAACTGATGGGTAGGATCCCAAGGGGGAATAACATGAGGGGGAAAGGAGTCCAGGAGAGCTGGCTGTATTTCAAGGAATCCCTATTGAGGTTACAGGGACAAACCATCCCGATGTGTCGAAAGAATAGTAAATATGGCAGGCGACCAGCTTGGCTTAATGGTGAAATCCTTGCGGATCTTAAACATAAAAAAGAAGCTTACAAGAAGTGGAAGATTGGACAAATGACCAGGGAAGAGTATAAAAATATTGCTCGGGCATGTAGGAATGAAATCAGGAGGGCCAAATCACACCTGGAGCTGCAGCTAGCAAGAGATGTTAAGAGTAACAAGAAGGGGTTCTTCGAAGGTATGTTGGCAACAAGAAGAAAGCCAAGGAAAGTGTGGGCCCCTTACTGAATGAGGGAGGCAACCTAGTGACAGAGGATGTGGAAAAAGCTAATGTACTCAATGCTTTCTTTGCCTCTGTCTTCACGAACAAGGTCAGCTCCCAGACTGCTGCACTGGGCATCACAACATGGGAAATAGATGGCCAGCCCTCTGTGGAGAAAGAGGTGGTTAGGGATTATTTAGAAAAGCTGGACGTGCATAAGTCCATGGGGCCGGATGCGTTGCATCCGAGAGTGCTAAAGGAGTTGGCGGATGTGATTGCAGAGCCATTGGCCAATATCTTTGAAAACTCGTGGCGAACGGGGGAAGTCCCGAATGACTGGAAAAAGGCTAATGTAGTGCCCATCTTTAAAAAAGGAAAGAAGGAGGATACTGGGAACTACAGGCTGGTCAGCCTCACCTCAGTCCCCGGAAAAATCATGGAGCAGGTCCTCAAGGAATCTATCCTGAAGCACTTACATGAGAGGAAAGTGATCAGGAACAGTCAGCATGGATTCACCAAGAGAAGGTCTTGCCTGACTAATCTAATCGCCTTCTATGATGAGATTACTGGTTCTATGGATGAAGGGAAAGCAGTGGATGTATTGTTTCTTGACTTTAGCAAAGCTTTTGACACAGTCTCCCACAGTATTCTTGTCAGCAAGTTAAAGAAGTAGGGGCTGGATGAATGCACTATAAGGTGGGTAGAAAGTTGGCTAGATTGTTGGGCTCAACTGGTAGTGATCAATGGCTCCATGTCTAGTTGGCAGCCGGTATCAAGTGGAGTGCCCCAACGGTTGGTCCTGGGGCCAGTTTTGTTCAATATCTTCATAAATGATCTGGAGGATGGTGTGGATTGCACTCTCAGCAAATTTGCGGATGATACTAAACTAGGAGGAGTGGTAGATACGGTGGCAGGTAGGGATAGGATACAGAGGGACCTAGACAAATTGGAGGATTGGGCCAAAAGAAATCTGATGAGGTTCAACAAGGATAAGTGCAGGGTCCTGCACTTAGGATGGAAGAACCCAATGCACCGCTACAGACTAGGGACCGAATGGCTACGCAGCAGTTCTGTGGAAAAGGACCTAGGGGTGACAGTGGATGAGAAGCTGGATATGAGTCAACAGTGTGCCCTTGTTGCCAAGAAGGCCAATGGCATTTTGGGATGTATAAGTAGGGACATTGCCAGCAGATCGAGGGACGTGATCGTTCCCCTCTATTCGACATTGGTGAGGCCTCATCTGGAGTACTGTGTCCAGTTTGGGGCCCCACACTACAAGAAGGATGTGGAAAAATTGGAGAGAGTCCAGCGAAGGGCAACAAAAATGATTAGGGGTCTGGAACACATGACTTATGAGGAGAGGCTGAGGGAACTGGGATTGTTTAGTCTGCAGAAGAGAAGAATGAGGGGGGATTTGATAGCTGCTTTCAACTACCTGAGAGGTGGTTCCAAAGAGGATGGTTCTAGACTATTCTCAGTGGTAGAAGATGACAGGACAAGGAGTAATGGTCTCAAGTTGCAGTGGGGGAGGTTTAGGTTGGATATTAGGAAAGATTTTTTCACTAGGAGGGTGGTGAAACACTGGAATGCGTTACCTAGAGAGGTGGTAAAATCTCCTTCCTTAGAAGTTTTTAAGGTCAAGCTTGACAAATGATTTAATTGGGGATTGAGCAGGGGGTTGGACTAGATGACCTCCTGAGGTCCCTTCCAACCCTGATATTCTATGATTCTATGACCTGGAGCAGATCACTGCAGATTACGTGGCTCTGGGAAGAAGGATAAAAGAGTTTGGGGTGCAAGTGGGGTTCTCGTCCAGTCTCCCTGTTGAAGGAAGAGGCCTGGGCAGTGACCATCGAATTGTGGAAGTAAATGCATGGCTACGCAGGTGGTGTTGGCAAGAGGGCTTTGGCTTTTTCAACGATGAGCTGATGTTCCAGGGAAGTGGATTACTGTGTTGGGATGGGCTCCACCTATCCGAAACTGAGAAGAGCATCTTTGGTCATTGTCTGGCTAACCTGATAAGCACAGCTTTAACCTAGGGATGGTGACAAAAATCCGGCCAATTCGCATCTAGGCTCAAGTAACGAAGACAAAGGCAAGGGGTAATTTCTGGAGAAGGGACTAGAAATCACAACTGCATTAAAAAGGCAAGAGGAAAAGCAACAGTCTGCAGTCTGAAAAATATCTTCGATGCAAATGCAAGGAGTATGGGGAACAAGCAGGATGAACTGGAAGTCATGGTAGATAAAGAAAATTATAACTTAACATCGGCATCACAGAGACTTGGTGGGAACAACACCCATGATTGGCGTACCAACGTTGAGGGCTATAGCTTGTTCTGAAAGGACAGGTATGGGGAAAAAGGAGGAGGAGTTGAGCTGTACATCAAGACTGGCTACATTTGCTCCGAGATCCAAGGGGAAGTGAGCGACAGGCCTACTGAGAGTCTCTGGGTGAGGATAAGGGAACAGAACCGTAGCGATGTTAGGGTGGGGGGTCTATTATAGACACAAAATCAGGAAGAGGAAGTGGATGAGTTAGTCTACAAGCAGGCAACAAGATTAACTAACACATGAGCTAGTATTGATGGGGGATTTTACTTCCCTGATATCTGTTGGAAGGCAACTGCTGCAAAACATAATACATCCTGCAAATTCTTAGGATGTGCATGGGACAGCTTTCTGATTCAGAGGTCCTGGACGCGCCTTCCCTGGAGGTTTTCAAAAGGAGGCTGGAACCACCTGTCTTGGATGGTTAGACACAACAAATCCTGCATGACCCTTGCAGTCCCTCTAACCCTATGGTTTTCTGATTCTATTAATAGAGCCCGGCGAATCTGCAGATATCCGTTTTATATCTGCAGATGTGGATATCCGCAGATGATTTTTGCAGATTGCAGAGCAGATGTGAATGCAAATTTTGTATCTGTGTAGGGCTTTATCCATGAAATGGATCAAACCCTCTGAATAAAAGAAACATTGGAGAAATTTACTATACACTGCCACCATCTACTGGATATTGATGGCAGCAGCAGAGAAAGTGAGAAAGTTGAAAGCTGAGCGCCAGCTGGCAAATGACCGATAGAAATCCCAGGGTGGGCGCCTCCAGTGAATCCCAGACTCAGCGTAGATACAGCTGAGGGCATCAGCAGGTGGCACAGCCCAGGGCTGACCAAAGCTGCAGAATCCCCAGTGCAACACGTAAGTGGTGAGATTCCATTTCCATTTCTATTGTTGGGAGCAGACCACATCCACCCTGATTGAATTGGCCCTGTCAACACTGGTTCTCCACTTGTGAGGTAACTCCCTTCTCTTCATGTGTCAGTATAGTTATGTCTGCATCTGTAATTTTCACTCCATGTGTCTGAAGAAGTGGGGTTTTTACCCACAAAAGCTTATGCTCAAATAAAGCTGTTAGTCTTTAAGGTGCCACCGGACTCCTTGTTTTTTTACAGACTAACACAGCTACCTCCTGATACATTTCAGAGATTGTTTCTCCTTCTGTTCTTTCACATAAATAACTGAAGTTTATCTGGATGAAGTGGACACTCTGTAGTGAGACATCAAGTAACCGCATTTTAGATTCTGGCTAATGCTATATGCATGACCTCCTTTATAAATTCAAGCAAACTGACCTAAGAGAGATCTGAACCATAACTTCAAACAATTGCTTTTCATATTCTAAACTTGCCCCTTTTGGACCAATCCACTCAAATACCTGGGACCGTATTCTTGAAAGTCCCTTAAAGACAAGAATATTCTTACTGCTTGGAGAAGTACTGAAAGCATGATAAATGTATTGGGTACTAAGAATTGATGACTGATGTCAGAAGTAAATGTAATATGAAATCTTGGTGATTTGCATTATTCCTCTGTGTAACTGCTAGCATCAGCCCTACTCTGGACTGTATTGGTGTATTTAGTACTTGCCTAGAACACTGGTTGTGTCTACACTTGCCTGGTGAACTGCTGATTGTATATTGATGTGGCTCTGCATGAATTAATAAACTGTTAACTGGTTAAGAATAATCAAGTGTCCTGATTTGAGAAATACCGTTCAAGTTAAAAGTTGACCTGAAAAGACCCCAGTTCATCTACAGAGCTAATGCTCCCTGGACTCAACACACAGGGGCTTATTCTGTTTGATTCCATTCTAGATACGCTAGAACACTTAGCCAATTGGCAAATCTAGGTTCCAGGTTTAAAATCCAACTGGTACCTCAGAAAATTCCTGCAGTTGACTCCCTTGTGAGCTTAAAGAGTCTCTCAGGATTGTCAGTCTTGTGCCCTGGGTCGACAGGGTGTGAGAGAGGAGAACCCGATTGTGTCCTGCTTTGGGGCTGGCCACAGCTGCAGAACACCCTCAGCCTGCGAGGGGGAGGTGACTATATTGCTAGTTATATGGCACCAATCAGGCTGCTGGGCCAGCTTTTCAAAGGCAGGAACTGGTGCGTTACTTGGCGCTCATGCAGTTGATGTGGCACGGGCACTGCACAGGGGATTTGCTCGTCTGTGCCTGTCAAAATCTGGTCCTAGAGCTAAAATGCGGAGAGCCCAGATTAGTAAATGCACCGAAAACAGAGTCCCAGAAGCAGCAGGTTAGTCAGTGTTTCACAGCAGCAGGCTGAGAATGTCTGCTTTAACGAGGTCCCTCGTTTAGTCTTGCGCTGGCTGGATGGGGCCATGCTGGCATCTGGTCAAGTCTTCCCTAGATCTCACCGCTCTGTCCACTCTAGCAGCTTTCTGGAGCGTCCTCCCACAAGGTCACCGAACCCCCCTCCGTACAGGGCCAGTTCATCTACAGAGCCCGCCTGAGAGCCAGTGCTGCTCCCCTGTGCTCCAGCTCAGCAAGGAGCCAGCCACTCCCCGGCAGAACCCAATGAGAGCAAACCCTCCCAAAGAGAGACTGGCCTCCAGCAGCACGTGGGTTAAACACCCTGTGGTCAGTTCAGCACTGAACTGCCGAGTCTCTAAGGTTCAGGACAGCAATCAAAGCGAGGTGCTGCTGCAGGAAGCACAAGACACTGATTTCTAGTTTAATAGCAGTGACTTCCACTAGAGTGACAGTTCTGATTGTCACTTCACCACGTCTGTCAGGACCCTGCACAGTTCCTCCTCTTTCTGCTGATTGTGCCTAATCTGCTGGCTCATGTGCAATGCAGGCTCCTGTCCTGGAAGGAGTCTCAGCGCTCCTGGTAAAGCAGGGCAGGAGGGGCTGGATGCAGGATGGAGAGCACGGGCTGAAAGTCTGTGGGCCTGATCCTGCTCTCACAATGAAAATGCCATGGCAGCCAACGTGTTACACAGAAGGAGGTAAGCGCAGAACCAGGGCCACTGATTTCTGATGGATTTCACAATACTCTGTCCTGTCCCCTCTCTGAGGCAGATGACCAGGAGGTGAGGACAGCAGGCTCCCACCCGCCAACCTCACTCATAAGAATGAGGAGCTGCAGGGCTGATGCAGCTGTGACAGGGACTTGGAGTTCAGCCTGGGCCTCTCCAAACGCAGCCACAAGCCTTCTCGAGTGAAGCTGGGCACCCACAGCCTTGCCTAAGCTGGGCTGGCTTAGTCCTGACGTGACATGGGAGATCCCAGCATGTCCAGGCAGTGGGACAGGTGCCAGAGTGCACGGGGCTTGGGGCATGCCAGTGTCGTCCATGCTTGCAGTCATTCTAGTTTCCCGCCACTCTTCATGGCAGCAATATCACTTCCTGCCCTATGTCCTTGTGTAATGCTGCTGTGGCCATTACATGGCTGCCATGTTTCCCCCCAGACCTGGCTGCACTATGTCAGCTAAGGCGATCCCTCGGGATGCTAAGGGTGCCTTAGGATTCCTTAGGACAACAGGTGCTCTCTGATGACAAGCACTTCCCAGGTCGATGGGGAAGGGACCCTGGATAGCTAAGAAGTCTCTAAGGCAGGACGTTGCCTAATCTCTTTCAGTTCCTGAAGCAGAAATCCTGGGCCGCATCTCCTGAGGCTAGCCATGGGTGAGTGGAGGGCCAGGACCTGCCAACAGATTTCCTCTTGCTCACTTTGAGCACCTGGATGTAGCAAATAACCCTTATCCAGAGTGAAGCCCCCCCCCCCCCTTTCTAGCCAGTCCCTTTCCTGAGAGCAGTGCCTGGTCCCCATTGGACAGACCCTGCTGGACACGCCCACCCCTGCAGTACCTGCTCCTCAGTGCCCTGGTGCTTTTCCAGGTGTTTCTGCAGCTGGCTCTGCAGTGTGAGGATGGTCCTGTCCTGCTTTGCTGTCCTCCGCTGCTGTGCCTGGCTGTCCTTCTGCAAGCTCTGCAGCACCTCACGCCTCTCTGCAGCCTGCATTGCAAGGGGACAGTGTAACTAGCTGGCCTTGCTGGCATCGTACATACAGCTGGGCCAGGAGCTCATGTGGCATGAGAGAGAGGTCAGGGTGGGGGCACCTGCCAGCCTTCTCCAGGATCTCTGGACAACTCAAAGCAGAAAGCCACTGCAGGGGTGGGGAGGGCAGAGGCTGGCTCGCACCTCCAGCCTCTGTAACCCCAGCCCTGTAGCCACCGGAAGGCCCTAGCAGGAACGTGCTGTGCTCTCGGCGGAGCTATCGACCACCCTGACTGAGGCTGTTGCTCCGTGTTGCTACCTGTCCGAAAGGGTAGAAATAACAGAAACAAGTTGTTGGAAATTAGATTTCAATCCTTCCACGCCCTTCCCTGGCGGCATGGCTCCCTGGCACGGATCAATAGTGTTTAGACAGCCAAAGAGGTTTTTCTTCCCCTTAAAGCATCAGATCAATAGTGAAAAAAGCTGTCTAGCCCTCTGTGTGCATGGCAGTAAATGGGAACATCAGAGGCCTCCAGCTGAACGAATTGACTGGAGGCAGTAGCAGGCCAGCACTTGGTAAGCAAGAGCCCAACAGCCAAGTGGAGATGGGGAGAGTGTCTGCCTGAATGGGGGGCCACAAGCCGTTTCAGGGGGGCCACGGATCCCTGCAGCTGGAGCCCCTCGCCCCTCATGGGGCTAAAAGTGGGAGCTGCTGGGCTGAAGCCCTGAGCCTTGGTGCTCCTGACGAGCTGAAGCTGGGCGCCAGGGGGCTGAATCCTGGAGCCCCAACCCCCCCCACAGGGCTAAAGCCCCGAGCCCCAGCACCTCCCACAGGGCTGAAACTGAGAGCCGTGGGGCTGAAGGCCTGAGACCTGAGTTCCGGTTCCCCTGTGGGGCTCGAGCCCTGTGCCCCCCCCGCCAAATAGAATTCAAAGTACACCTATGACTAAGGGTCCCCCCTCTCCCTGCGAGGGCCTGGAGTTTTTATAGCATGTTGGGGGGGGTAGGGCACAGAAAGAAAGAGGGTGAGAACCCCTGCTCTACACTATCAGGCTCCAAGATGGGCTCTTTCTTTTCCCACTATCTTCACTAGCAGAAGGCCAAGGCTGTTCAGTGGAGGTAGGAAGAGGCCCTCGCTGCAGCCATTGCCACAGAGGGAGGGAGAGGTGGCAGCTGATGTGCAGGGCAGGGGAAAAGCAGCAACAAAGCTGTACCCAGCTATCACTGCCCTATTTTAATGTGTCTTAAAGTGGGTTTCTGTAGTTTGGATGGTGCATTTCACACTGGTGCGAGGTGGGGACCTGAGCACCTCTTAAGTATATCAGCTGGGCCACAGCAGCGGCTGCAGGGTTGGGCCTGCAGCCTGAGATGAACGACCAGAGGGCAGAGCAAGCGGTGGCGGCTCCTTGGCTCATTCAACTTTTGGCCTCCTGAATGGGACAAGAGGGCCAATTAGCTGCTCTTTTGCTTTGCGTGCTGATAAGGTGCCTGACAGCACGTGCATTTGCATGCTCGCTAGCCTGCCTAAAGTGTCTGAAAAATCTGCTCTTATGTATGTTTATTGCACATGAGGGTGATGACACCAAGGAATAAACTCGTTTGGGTCTGTAACTATGGGATAAATTGCATTTGTTTTGCCCCCGACGACCTCCTCACTTGCACAGAAGGCCTGGCTCCATCCCCAATCTGCACCTCCCAGCACTGCAAACCGCAGCCACCTCCTTTTAAAGACCCTGCCGTCAAAACGGTTCCTCCTTTCCGCACAGGAATGGATCAGGCAAAAGCAAGAGCTGAAAATGATACTTAACCAGTCTGGCCTGGCCCAGGGAGTGACTCCATGTTTCAGAGCCCATCAGCTAGGTGGGGTAGAAATGCTTGTTTTAACCCTTGGGAGCTGGGATGCCAGGCATTTCGGGAAGATGCTATACACAGAACTTGGCCCAGCTACTTCAGCTCTAAGGCTGCAGGGGGATGCTCAGGCAGCAAGCAGTGGCTGGAAAGCTGCTCCAGAGGGGTAGCTGGCAATTTCCCCACTTTTGGAGAATCTCCTGGGTGTTATAAAATCAATCTGGCCGGCTCTCCAGGGCCCTTCCACAGAGGGGTGTGTTGCAGGTATCCACGAGGGCACAGCACCCTGGCCAGCCTTTGGCATGCAGCATGCTCCCTCTGATCAAACACTCTGAATAGCTGTTACAAGTGAGGCTGGCTGGAAAGCAAGAACCCCATTTTGCAAAAGGTGGAGGTTTTGGAGTTTGTGTTGCCGCAAGATGGAGTGGCCACCTCAACCTCTTGAAGTTTTTTGTGAAAAAGCCAAACCAACCAGAGTCAGAGACACCACCAGACTCAGTACCACATGACAGTGATATAAAATTAACGTGGCACAAATTAAACAGATTAAAACCCGGCTACCTGCTAGGTCTCAAATTGTAACTGTAGAGGAATTATTGAGTGGGTCTCTTTCCAGCAGGGTGCTGCAGGGACCAGGTCTTGTCCCTATGCCATTTAAGGTTTTTATCAATAACTTGGAAGAAAACAAAATCATCACTGATAAAGTTTGAAGATGACACAAAAATTGGGGGCAAGGTAAATCCTGTAGAACCTCAGTTATAGATACCTTGGGAATGGAGGTTGCCCATAACTCTGAACTGTTCCATAATTCTGAACAAGATGTTACAGACTTCAGCCACAGGGGAGTTGGGTCTGCAGCCGCAGGGTGGGGTCAGGGCTTTGCGGGGAGGTCGGGACTTCTGACCCTAGGGGCTGTCGGGGCTCTGAGTAGGGGGCTCAGGGCTTCTGTCCCGCGGGAGCACCAAGGCTCAGGGCTTTAGACCTGGGGGAAGCACTGGGGCTTAGGGCTTCAGCCCTGTGGCTCCATTCCCGGCTTCTACCCTGTAGGGGGGGCTCCGGGGTGCCCCACGTCTCCGCTCCCTGTTTCAGCCTGGCGGGCACGCTGGGGCTTGGGGCTTTAGCTATGGGGGGAGTGCTGGGGCCAAAACCATAGCTAAAGCCCCGATCCCTGGTGGGCTGAAGCAGGGAACGGAGCCATGGAGCTAAACTGATTTCTGGCAGGGCTGAAGCCAGAAACAGTGCAGTGGGGCTGAAGCCCTGAGCTTCAGCACTCCCCCCTGGTCTAAAGCCCTGAGCCCAGGTTCTCCCAAGGGTCAGAAGCCCCAAGTCCCCGCTGCCCGGAGCCCTGACCCCCCTCCTCCCCGCCCTGCAGCTGCAGCCCCAACCACCTGTGGCTGAAGCTGAGAGCCCCTGGGCTAAAGCCCTGAGGCAGTACAGTATTTGACTTTTTTTTTTTTTTTTTAATTTCTGCTGCTGCCTGATTAATTACTTCCAGTTTCACAGGGTGTCCGGTTGACCAGCAAGTCCATAACTCTGCTGTTTGTATCTTTGAGATTCTACTGTAATGAAGAAGACAGGTCACTGATACAGAGCCAGCTGGGTCGCTTGGTAAACTAGGTGCAAGCAAACAATGCATTTTAATATGGCTAAAAGCAAAGACTGTGGGCCGCACTTACAGGACAAGGGACTCTACCCTGGGAAGCAGGGACTCTGAAAATGGTTTGAGGGTCGTGGGAGGTAATCTGCTGAATACGAGTTCCCAATGTGACTTTGTGACCAGAAGGGCTAATGTGACCCTTGGACGTATAGCCGTGGGCGAGCAGGAGCAGAGAAGTTATTTTACTTCTGTATCTAGCACAGGATTCCAGCAGTGGTTGAACCAGTGTCCAGTTCTGGTGCTGCCCACAGTTGGGATGTTGATCATCTGGAAAGGGTTCAGAGACGAGCCAGGAGAATGATGGAGGATTAGAAAATCTGCTTTATAGTGACAGACTTCACTTACTGCCCTTTGGGGCTGCCCTGGCAGGCTATGGCCCCCTCATGGAGGGGAAGCTGTGGGTGTCTTGGGCTAAAACCCCTCCCACAGCAGTGATATGATTGCAGGTCACACAGGTGAATAGACTACATGGGGGGGGGGGCAGGGGGAGGAAACTGAATGGTGATTTGACCCTGTTATTCTTCAAACTGAAGAAGGGCTCTGTGTAAACTTGAGAGCTTGTCTCTCCCCAACAGAAGTTGGTCCAATAAAAGCTACTAGCTCCCTCACCTTGTCTCCAGACTATTCTGAGACGGACACAGCTGCAACACCACTGCGTATAACTGAAAGTTCCTCCTTCACCAGAACCTTACCTGTGCCCTGCAGTGACACCCTGCAGGCAGTTCTGAGATCTCAGATTAGATTAAACTGATTGTTAAAGACATGTTTGATTTTTTCCTCCCTTTTATATCCCTTCCTGGTGTCACTAGAGGGCCAAGTTAATGGTCTGTCAGTGCCCTCCCTGCATCTTTCCAGACCTTCGTATGTTAAACTTAAACTTACCATGAGAGAGCCTCCCCATCGCAGTGAGTGCCCTAAGCACTGGCGATTCAGAGATTTCAAGGCCAGCAGGGACCACTGTGGTCATCTAGTCTGACCGCCTGCACAGCACAGGCCAGAGACCTGCCCCACAATAATTCCTACAGCAGATCTTCTAGAAAAGCATCCAATCTTGATTTAAAATGATCAGTGATAGAGAATCCCCCAAGACCCTCACTAAACTGTTCCAAGGGTTAATTAGCCTGCCTCTCTGTTAAAAATGTGAGCCTTATTTCCAGTCTGAGTTTGTCCAGCTTCAGCTCCCAGCCCTTAGATTGTGTTCGACCTTTGTCTGTTCGGCTGAAGAGCCTATTATTAGATATCAGTTCCCATGTGGATACTTACAGCCTGGGATCAAGTCACCCCTTGGCCCTTGTCTTTGCTAAGATCAATAGACTCAGCTCCCTGGCAGAGGTTACAGCTGCCCTCCCCCAGTCCTGCTGCCTGCCAGCTCTAGGTTCCTCCCCTAGCACAGCAGCTTGGAGGGGTGCTTGTCCCTTCTTCCGCTGGCTGCTTACCAGGAAAGGAGCAAATCCCCCCAGCCCATGGCCAGGACTGGCGTTTGTCTTGGCCCCGAGATGGGATGGAGGCCTCAGTTCTGCCTTGGGGAGCAGCGTGCAGCAGAACCCCCCAGTGGGAGACAAGAGAGGCATTTTTACAAGCCCCGCTCCGCACCTGACTAGCTAGGCTTTGGGAGTGGCAAGCGGGGCTTCTGATTCAGCAGTATGCAAGGGCCACCACTAAGGTCAGTATCCGCCCAGGGGCAGGGTTTGGCTCATAGTGAGGAAAGGATTACTCTGGGGACAGCAGAGCCAGCTCCAAGAGTGGATCTTTTATTGGTGTGGGACTTGCTTCTGATCTGTAACTATCTACCACCCTGAGGTTAGGGGAGCAATTTCATGTTGCCAGGTTCTGCTGGCTGCTGCTCATATTTCTTTCCAGGGCTCTGCCTGGCATCCTGTGGCAATCAGACCCTTTTCATAGAGTCATAGAATATCAGGGTTGGAAGGGACCTCAGGAGGTCATCTAGTCCCACCCCCTGCTCAAAGCAGGACCAATCCCCAACTAAATCATCCCAGCCAGGGCTTTATCAAGCCTGACCTTAAAAACCTCTAAGGAAGGAGATTCCACCACCTCCCTAGGTAACCCATTCCAGTGTTTCACCACCCTCCTAGTGAAAAAGTTTTTCCTAATATCCAACCTAAACCTCCCCCACTGCAACTTGAGACCATTACTCCTTATTCTGTCATCTGCTACCACTGAGAACAGTCTAGAGCCATCCTCTTTGGAACCCCCTTTCAGGTAGTTGAAAGCAGCTGTCAAATCCCTCCTCATTCTTCTCTTCTGCAGACTAAACAATCCCAGTTCCCTCAGCCTCTCCTCATAAGTCATGTGTTCCAGTCCCCTAATCATTTCTGTTGCCCTCTGCTGGATGTTTTCCAATTTTTTCACATCCTTCTTGTAGCGTGGGGCCCAAAACTGGACACAGTACTCCAGATGAGGCCTCACCAATGTCAAATAGAGGAGAACCATCACGTCCCTCGATCTGCTGGCAATGCCCCTACTTATACATCCCAAAATGCCATTGGCCTTCTTGGCAACAAGGGCACACTGTTGACTCATATCCAGCTTCTCGTCCACTGTAACCCCTAGGTCCTTTTCCGCAGAACTGCTGCCGAGCCATTCAGTCCCTAGTCTGTAGCGGTGCATTGGATTCTTCCATCCTAAGTGCAGGACTCTGCATTTGTCCTTGTTGAACCTCATCAGATTTCTTTTAGCCCAATCCTCCAATTTGTCTAGGTCCCTCTGTATCCTATCCCTGCCCTCCAGCGTATCTACCTCTCCTCCCAGTTTAGTGTCATCTGCAAACTTGCTGATGGTGCAATCCACACCATCCTCCAGATCATTAATGAAGATATTGAACAAAACTGGCCTGAGGACTGACCCTTGGGGCACTCCACTTGACACCGGCTGCCAACTAGACATGGAGCCATTGATCACTACCAGTTGAGCCCGACAATCTAGCCAGCTTTCTATCCACCTTATAGTCCATTCATCCAGCCCATACTTCTTTAACTTGCTGGCAAGAATACTGTGGGAGACTGTGTCAAAAGCTTTGCTAAAGTCAAGAAACAACACGTCCACTGCTTTCCCCTCATCCACAGAGCCAGTTATCTCGTCATCGAAGGCAATTAGATTAGTCAGGCATGACTTGCCCTTGGTGAATCCATGCTGACTGTTCCTGATCACTTTCCTCTCCTCTAAGTGCTTCAGAATTGATTCCTTGAGGACCTGCTCCATGATTTTTCCAGGGACTGAGGTGAGGCTGACTGGCCTGTAGTTCCCAGGATCCTCCTTCTTCCCTTTTGGAGCGTGGGGAAGAGTGTGGATGGGTTTGAGGATTGCGATGTTGATGACGATCACTTCCTTGTACAGCCGGAGGATGTTGATAATGAGCAAATTACCTTCTGCTCCCTCTGGTGGGGATTTGAACCTGGTTGTTAACAGAGTTGCTAATGTAACTCAGGGCTTGTCTACACTACCACACGGGATCGATCTAAGATACGCAACTTCAGCTCTGTGAATAGCGTAGCTGAGGTCGACGTACTTAGATCTACTTATCACGGTGTCTTCACTGCTGTAGGTCGACAGCTGATGCTCTCCCGTCAACTCTGCTTGCACTCCTCGTTCTGGTGGAGTACCCGAGTCGACGGGAGAGCGCTCAGAGGTCCATTTATCGCATCTAGTCTAGATGCGATAAATCAATCCCCGCTGGATCGATCACTGCCCACCAATCCGGCAGGTAGTGTAGACAAGCCCTCAGTTAGCACCCGATTGTTCTAGACTGAGTCAGCTTAAGCCTTGCCTGGGGAACAGCTGAGCTGAAACAGACATCAAGTTGCAGGCCTACCTGTAGCACTTGGTGTCAAGAATCCAGATTCCCTTCCTCTAGCCCAGTGGTTTTCAACCTTTTCTCACTTGTAGACATCAACAATTTTGCATGGAGGTGCAGCCCCCTGTGAAAACTCAGAGTCTGCGGCCCCCTGGGGTCCGCAGCCCACAGGCTGCAAGCCACAGAACTAACTCTTGGCTACATACTGGAGCTTCGCATTCGTTCCCGGGGTGCGTCTGCACATCGTGCAGTGCTGCAGCTGTCGTGTTTCCCTGTCCTGCGCTTGGAAGTTAGCTCGGGATACCGGTGTCCCCAGGGCTACGAAAAATCCACCCTGAGCGACGCAGATAGCGCCCAGTGGAGACAGCACTAGGTCGATGGGGGAATTCGCCTCTGGCTCTAGCTACCCGCTCTCGGGTGGCGGATACCTCGGATACCTCGAGGGGAGAGCCCCTCTCTTTGACATGGGCAGTCCCATTGCAGCGTTTTAAGTGTAGATGAGCCCTCAATGTAGACATCCCTTGCACGGATGGGCGGGGTTCTCCCCGCGGCACAGGTAATCCAGCTCCCCCCAGGGGGTAGCTAGCACTGCCTCCACCGAGGTCTAGATCGCTACCTCTCTCAGGGGCATGGAGATGCAGCCATGCCCCTGTAAGCTCCCAGAGGAGACCAGCCCTTAGTCTTTTCCCTTTCCATATAAAAATGAAAAGGCCTGAGTCCCCTGCTCTCCTTCTGGGGCCCTTCTGCAGCACATACGGTATACCTGGTAGGAGACTCGGGGTCTGGCTAGAAACTCTGCAACAGCACAACCAGAGCATACACTGCAGCAGGAGATGGGGTTTCCCATCGCTGTAGTAAATCCACTCTGCGAAGGACAATAAGTTAAGTTGATGGAAGATTTTGTCCATCAACCTGCGGTGTCTGCACCAAGGCTCACGGCAGCTTAGTTAAACTGCACAGGGTGTGACATTTTTCACAGCTCAGAGTGATGTAGTTAAGTTGACCTGACTTGGTAATGTAGACCAGCCTTTATTCTCACTACAGACACGCTGGGACACCAGCAACCCATGTCAGCAACCAAGGGCTGGCTTTGTTTTACACAGCAAGGGGTTAGTAATGGCCAAGCTAGTCCAGTTCATACTGGGCAGAAGTAACATGGATTGGGGCGGAGAGAGAGAGGGACAGCAGGGCAGGTGAGAAGAAAGAACTGGGTATAGAATTTTCTTTAGTTGCAATTGTATAATTAAAGCATTAGCCACCTTACTCCGCTAGCACAAGCAAGAAAGGGCTGTTTCAGGAGCAGTGCAGCCCCTGGAGGAGATGTGTGGGCAGGGGACAGAGAGGGAGATGCCACCTGCAAGCTCCACAGCGCAGTATGGCACCTCAGGCCCAGAGCTGGAAAGACCTGGGGGAGGGAGAAAAGGAGAATGAACCCCGAAGGGCAGGAGAGAATGAAAGGGGACATGGGACTATTTCAGTCTAACCCAAAGGGAGAACACAAAGTGTGGGGAAGGCGGAGTATCCCTGTGCACATCGCCTCACCGAGTCAAAGGGAAAAGGACTAGCCAGTAATCCATGCTGTTCCCCTCATGGCTCCACCAAGGAAACACAGGACAGCCTGAAAACTTCCACCTCTCTTGGCAAACTGCCAGAATCAGGAAACAAAACACAAATACAGTGCTGACAGAGCTGCCTCTGAGAAGCAAGTTCCCAGATGAAGTGGGAGGGAAGGTGGATGAGGAAGAGGAAGACTGGCACAGAATTGCCGGTGACTGCCATATATCCTGCAACCTACCATAAGAAGCTGCAGCAGGATCCAGCTCAGAAAGGACTTTCAGAGCCACGGGGGGCACACACTGGTCCCTGTGTGGGTATGGTTTGGAAAACCAGTTACTATAAGGGAAGCCAAAGAAAGAAGCCAACACTTGGAATGACTAAAGAAAGAGGCACCACAATCAGACTCTTCAGTTGGAGATAACCAGACCCCAGGATTTACGGGGAGTTGCATTCGCCGCGCTACATTATTTTTGAGGGCCCGCCTGAGACCTGGCTTGTGGCAGCATTTCTTGTGATTAGGTCAGTCTGCAAGGACGGATGGACTATCCCAGAGGCTCTGTGGGTCACTCGTGAAAGCTTCTACAGTGCTTGGCCCTATTTTGCTGAGGTTCAGCAATAGGACCCAGTGGACTAATCTCTTTGTGCTGAGGCCACAGGGGCAAGGCCCCGGGAGAATTGCAGGCTTTTAGAAATCCTTGGCAGCCTCCCGAGAAAGTGTTTGAATTTCATGGGATATGCACAGCCCCCGAGTCCCCCACACACCCTGAACAGCTGGGATTTTTCCAACAGCACAGAGGCGGACGTGGACATCCCTGCTTCTGGGGCTAGCGGGCCAGTCCCATCGTGGAGGGGGCAGCCCAGTCCTATCCCAGGGAGAAAGGGGAGCAGCAGGGCGGTTCTTTCACTTCATGGCACTGGCTATCCAGCCTGGCCTGGGGCAGGGATCAGGGCCTCGCTCAGTCCCTGATCAGTCCTGGCCCAGGCCACCGCTGCTGCTTCCTGTCTGGTGGGAAGTGGAGCATGAGCAGATATATGGGGATGTGTGTGTGTGTCTATCCCTTCACCCCCACCCCGATCTCCCACCACGGAGGCAGGGCCCCTCACACACCTGCTCATGCAGGGCTCTTGTGTGCTAGTGTGATACTATAGGTGGATATACATCTATCAGTAAGGTTGCCTGACATTTCCCATTATAAGACCCTGTTTTCAGTTACTTATAACTTCCCCAATTTTAACTGTTTTTGCTGAAATTTTCTGTGCCAGGTGTCTGCCTCAGGCTGTTTTTTGGAAAGTTTTAGCTGAATAATTCAGCCATTTCCAAGAATGAGAATTAGGGAAAAAAGATTAGGGAAAACTGTCTCATGGTTTGTGGGGTGTGACTCATGAACTATGAATTGTGGGGTTGGCAATACTCCTTTTTCTCCCTGCCGTTCCCTGCCTCAGTCACTACACCCCATCTAGCTTCTCCAATACACCAGGCAAGCGTTGACCAGATAGCCTGCCTGACCACCCAACTCTGATTTATTCCCAGAGCATTCTGTCCAGTGCACAAAATCAGACAGAATTCCCATGGAAAAATCGTATGTGATCACATAGCTGAAGAGCATATCAAAATGCAAATGCACGAAGGGCCACAATTCAGGTTGCATGAGAATCCTTAATTCTGGCATTTCTCAGCTTTCTACTGCTTTCCTTTGCATCCTTAATGATATCTTGCTGTGGTTCTAGTCTAGCAGATATATACCTTACACAGAACTGACAATCAAGGAAAGCTGGGGAAGGGGAGGTCATTGTGCGAATAAGGGGCAGGTCAAAGGGATGCAGTGAGTGGAGGAGAATGTGTCTGCAGGGAGGCTAAATGAAAGCGCTCCAAGAGGGTAGGATTGAAGCGATGGGGTGAATGAATGGCAGGGGCACAGCAACCAGGTTGCAGCTCACACTGAGAAGCCATTTTACCAAGGAACAAAATAGGAGAAACAAACCCAAACGTAAAACGAATTGCAGTGGTTGCAAATGCGACGACAGGCGCTCCATGCTGCTGCACGGTGGTTGGTGCGTGGAGGAGCTTCTTGGGCTGGGGTTAACTGAAGCTCCCTGAGTGTTTTCAGAGAGCAAACAGGTCACACAAATGGGGGTAGCTCATCAGGATGCAGGGAGACATTGGCTGCTGCGCTTAGACATTGCCCGGAAGTCTCT
Source organism: Eretmochelys imbricata (assembly GCF_965152235.1). Classification (NCBI taxonomy): domain Eukaryota; kingdom Metazoa; phylum Chordata; order Testudines; family Cheloniidae; genus Eretmochelys; species Eretmochelys imbricata. Next base: position 43,123,862 of record NC_135583.1, on the reverse strand, counting down.
CCAGAGACAGCGCTACCGAACCTCACCTCATTAGCCACTCTCTTGCCTTTGAGGAGGCCTGATGACCTCTGGAAAAGAGCCAGGACTTCAACCAAACGCTCACTAGGTGGCACTGCTGATCTGCACAAATGTCACTTGCAGAGCTCTGCTCCGCCAGCGACCAGGGGCTCCCAGGCCTGCAGGGCAGTGGTCTCCGCTGGAATTTCACGCACGCACAGCACATACTCTATGTGGCATACCAGGGCACAATGGCACTGCACAAGTGTTGGGGCTCTGAGATCACAGCTCTGGACAAGTAGTCCAGTTACTTTCACACCATTTTAGCACATCCAGCTCTCTGCATGGATACCATGCTCCTCACTGGTATCTGCTAGCATGGTCTCTTGGGAGAAGAGCTATGTATGCCTGCTGAATGCCAGGAGACCCTGGTGCAGCGCTGGCATGGCAGCAGGGACGCCCGTCCCTGTGGACAATAGCAGGGGGCACTAGTGAAGCAGGGAGTGAGCTGGATGGACACTGCATCACTCACTGCCTTTGCAGGAAATGGGGAGCTTCCACCAAGCTTTCAGGAGAGCTGGTTTCTGCCCTTCGTCCAGCCAGACTTACAGCTGCACCTCCCCCTTCATTGCCCAGCTGCCAGCAATACCAGGGAGAGGTTTGAGAGCTGGACTGTGGGAACCTCCCTTTCCGTTAGGACCATTGTGAGGATGGAGGATAGCATCCTCTCCTCTGCCGGAGGTGTCTCCATGGGGGCTGTGTGCTGCTCACTTCACCCGGTGCTGGTGTTTCTCCAGATGGTCCCCAGAGTTGCTCCAGGCCACCAGTGTCACCATGGGCTCTGCTGAGCCTCCTCAGTTTCTGTTGGTTCTCAGGTGGGCTCCGTGTCCTTTGGCACACTCCTTGTCCTTATCCTGGCCTCTGGGAGGCAGCACATCACCCTGCTCCACGTTTGGCTCATAGGTGGTCTGGACATACCCCTCACTTTCAAGTTGCCCTTCAAGGTCCTTTCTTGCCTCTCCTTGGGCAGTCTCCTTTCAGTGCTGGCTTCTTGGTCACTGGCTGGGCTCTTGTCAGTTCTCAGCTTCCTCTTGTCCAATTTCTCCCCTAGATGGGAAATCGCCTTCTGGTGCCTCGGCTGAACGGCTCCATGTGCATCTCTAGTTCCAGATCCCTGCATCCTCCTCAGCTGTCTCCCCTGTGCCTTCCTCTCGTCAATCTAACTAGGCTCCCCTGCTTTTTCTTGGCACCTTCTGCTGCAGGTCTATGTCCCAGCTGATGTCCCCTTGTGATGCTCGCCTCAGAAAGTTTATCACCCTCTGGATTTCCTCAGGAGTCCCTTTGTCAGTCCCTAGGTTTGCTGGCCCTTGGCTGAGATGTTTGGCTCAGCTCTCTTTCACTTTTGAAATCATTCATGATTTCCCCCTCCCCAAGGTGCTCTCCTTGCTCTTATACAGGGGGCCAAATTCTGCTCCCACTTTGTCCACTGAGTCCATGAGATTGTCTGAGAAGAGAATTAGATCCAAAGCTTCCCCCCAATGTATCATCTAGCTCTGCACTGCATACCACACCACTCGTGACCTGATCCGTTGGGCAGGACGCAGGCCCTGGAGAATCTGTACATTAGTTCACTAGCGCTCTCAGCACAGCTGGACCCCGACCATGCCACACGTGAGAATCCCCAGTCCTGACCCAAGCCATCTGCAGGCCACCAGCCTCCCAAGCAGGCCCTGGTCTCACCTCAGGTGAGAGCCTGTGCAGGCCACGTTGTACATGAACAGTACCCGAGGAGCTCAGCAGCCAGACTATTCTCAGGGGATTCCAGGAACAGGCCACAAGCCAGTGAGGGGAGAGGTTCCCCGGGATCCTACCAGCTGGTCTCTGGCAGCTCCTCAATGAGAACCTCAGCCAGACGCCCGATTTCCACCCCCCCATGAGTACAGCCCCTCATTCCGCTGGGCGGCTGCCTGCTGGGAAAGGCTGAAATTTAACCCAAACTGAGCAGCATGAGGGAACTGAAACTCTGACCTTCAGCTCCTCAAGGTCGCTTGGACCTCTGGATTTCCTTATGCCAAAATCTGCCAGGCTGCTGGGTCCGTATCCCAGCTTCCCCTTCAGCAGTCTGGGGAGAGCAGGCAGTCATGGCATGCTCAGGGCCACACGTCGGCCTGGCTTCAGTCTCTCTCTTTCTCCCTTGCTAAAGTTTTGTGCTTTCTCATAAATAAATATTTTAACTGGAAATTTCCAAGCGTAAGCCAGGCCCAGAATGTGAACTCGCATGTACGGTAATAGAAATCATCCGTTGCCATGACGACCTGTTCTAAGAGCAGACTGCAGTCACATGAGCTGGGAGTGCAGAGTAACAGGAACACATCAGAGAGCAGGGCCACTTAACCTCCGTTGCTGCCAGCTATTGTGCGGAATGCAATTGAATTTAGGCCTAATTTCTGATCGTGCAAAGGAACAAAATTTCCCTACAGATTTTAATCTTGCTCCGGCAGCGGCAGCCAGTGCTCACAGCCTGGTCAGGCCTTCTTTACAGTCTTATGCTTCACCACTTCATTACTCTTCTTTTTAATAACAGGAGCTTCCCCTCACACTGCGGCATTCTGCATGTCCCTCTGCAGCCTGGAAGAAGCGCCCTGCGGCAAGGAGTATGGCACGGCCACTTGGGCTGCGCTGCTCCTGCAGCCCGAGGATGGTCTTTATTGTAATAACAACAAACAAGAAAAAAATTGAGAGCTTGAATTTTTGCCCTAAGCATAGTTGGGTTCTTAAGGCCCTTAAGCATTTGTTGAAATGGTTAAGATACATTAATAATTTAGAGAGACAGGCAGACATACTGAACAGGTGACTGAAGCCCAAGCAAGGCAGAGGTGATGTTGGTGAGCAGAGGAAAAGCAGTTGGAAGAGTTTGCAGTGACGGTGCAGCATCCCCTAGTAAAGGTTCGAGCCACAGCTGGCAATTCGGTCCACAGCTGAGAAGTTCTCCTGGACTTCTTACTGGTGCTAAGCTCTCACACAACAGCACCTGTGAGAAACGTTCTCTATCCTCTCCATTTGGTGAAGAGACTCTGCCGAACGGTGGCCTGGCCTTGGCTACCCACGCCTGTGTCACCACCCATCTGGTCAGCAGCAATGCAGTATATGTGGGCGTGAAGCATCAGCCCTGAGGAAACTCCAGCTGGTACAAAAGGTGGCAGGCCGTCTCCTCAGCAACACAGGCCATTACAAGCCCATCAGACCTATCACTGCCCTATACACTGGCTTCCCCCAAAACATCGAGTCCTGTTCAAAGTCCCAGCCCTTATCTTCAAGGAGCTCCATGGCCAGGGCTCAGGATATCTAAAAGCACCTTATAATCCAGGATGAGGGCTATGGACAACAACTCTGCTCTGACCACAACAGAACTGTCTGCAATAAAGGCAAAACTTGTCTTCAGGAGACAGAATCTTCTCAGGGACCCATCCTACCTTAGGTACACGACACCATTACTGTAGCATCAAGAGCCTCACAATTTCTACCGTACTTCTCCTCACCACCTCCATCCCCCCGTGTGGCTGGCAGGGCTGTCATCCCCACTGTACAGATGGACAGGGGCTCAGAGAGACTCTGGCCACACAGGGAGAAAGTGGTGGAGTAAGGAATTGAACCTGGATCATTGAGATCCCAGGCTAAGGCCCTAACCACTGGACCATGCATCCTGCCTGTCAAGTGTGTGGAACAAACTCTCACAGGAACTGAGGCCATCCCAACCCTCCCCACACTCCGCTACCTGTGCACGACACACTTCTCCGACATAAACATGGAGCACTGGGGCATTCCAAACCAAAGCACTCCACTGCACACACAGTTCTCCCCCAGATGGGGACATGGATGAGAACAAACCATATGTGACAGACATTAGTCACATCCCTTGGGAATGAGGGACTGGAAGGGACCTCCTGGGTCACCAAGTTCAGACCTCTGAAATCACAGGCCACCCATCATTTAATCCTGTTCATAAATGTAGCAAACTCGATCTTAAACCCAGTGAGGGTGTTTGCCCCCCTGGTCCTGTGGGAGGAGGGTCCAGAATCTCCTTCCTCTGATGGCTAGAAAAAGTCTGCTCATTTCCAGCCTCAATTTATTAAGGGCCAGTTTATTTCCATTTGTTCTTGTGCCAACTTTGTCTTCAGCTCAAATAGCTCTTCACCCTCCTTGGTGTTTGCCACCGATGTGTTTCTACAGCAATCAGATCCTCCAAGCCAGAGTTTCGCTAGGCTAAACAAACCAAGCTGTTTTAGTCCTGTAACAGGGTAGCTTGTCCCTTAAGAGCTGAAGGGCCTATGGCCAGTCAATCTTGATTACTAAAAAGGGACACCTGGGCTGGATCTGGTAATGCCCTATAAAGGGCAGCAGGTGGGTATAGTGAAGCTCAGGAAACACTCCCACCCCCCTGTCCTGTTGGGGTGGGGATTGGAACCCAGAACCTAGTCTCTAGCTAGGTAGGGCCTGGGAGTGGTCTGCCAAAGCAGGAAGGCCTGGGAGGAGGATGTGGGTGCGAGGAGAAGGAAGCCAGGGCCAGAGGGCTAAACTCCAGCAAGAAAGGGCTGGGACTGGCAGCTTCAGGTGAAGCAGATCAGGACCAAGGAAGAGCTCCAAGTATGGCAGAAGAACCAGGCCAAGTATGAACTTTTGGGTTATGGATTTTATTCTGGCGACCCTGAGGGTTGTTTGAACCATTTCTGCTACTAAAATAGCCTCGGATGGGGGTGCTGTTAGCCACGAGACAGATAGCGGAGTTTTTAAAGGGCCCGCAGGTTGGGGCTAACAATGGGAAGGTGCCTGCAAAGCAAGCCCTAGGCATGAAAAGGCACTTAATAAACAGCAACCCTGCTACAAGTCTTCTCTTGTACGATCGGCCCTCCATTCCCTGCTCATTCTTGCAGCCCTTCTTTGCACCTGCTCCAGTTCAAATTAATCTTTCTTGAACATGGGTGACCAGAACTCTACAGCTTCCCAGATGAGGCCGGGCCAGTGCCCTGTCCAATGGCATTAACACATCCCTGTCTCAACAGGAAATGCCTCACCTTATGTATCCTAGGATCACCTTTGTCTTTTTCCACAGCCACATCACACTGGTGGCTCACAGTCATCCCAAGACTGACTAATACACCCCAGGTCTTTCTTTTCCTCCTCTATGGTTTCCAGCTGATGAGCCCACAGTTTAGAGCAGAAATTCTGATTATGAGCCCTTAGGTACATGGCCTTGCACTTTGTACTATTAAATTTAAACCCATTTCTATTACTCCGCCATCCAGTCCTTTCTCAATAATATTTAGGGCTGTTAAATGATTAAAAACAATCACAATTAATTGAGAGATTTTTAAAAAATAGTTGTGATTATGGTTTTTACAGTGCAAATATTTATAATAAAAATAATCATATAAAGTGAGCACTGTACACTCTGTATTCTGTGTTGTAATTGAAATCAATATATTTGAAAATGTAGAAAAACAGCCAAAAATATTTATAATAAATTTAAATGGGTATTCTATCATTGTTTAACAGTGCGATTAGAACTGCAATTAATTGTGACTTTTAAAAATCTAGTTAATTTGTTTTGCGCTAATCTCATGCATGTCTGCTATTGACAGTCCCCATAATATTCCGATCCTCCTCTATACTGATGATGTCTCCCAATTTCATGTCATCAGCAAAGTTCATTAGCACACTCCTGCTTCTTGTTCCAGTCATGAACGAAAATGCTAAATGAGACTGGTCCCCAAACTGGTCCTTGAGGAGCTCCTTTTAGCACAGCCCCTTGTCATCTCCTTGTTAGCCAGTTCCTGACCTACCGTAAAATACCTGTACTAATCCCCATATTCTCCAGCTTTAGTAATCATTTCCCAAATGGCACTGTATCAGGTGCTTGACTGAAGCCCAGATACATTAAATCTACTCCATTCCCCTTGTTTAAATCAATCATCTTACCTGGTAAACTTATGTTTTTATCCCATTTTCCTTTTACCTCCAAGTCTTTAATTATTTCTTCCTTCAGAATTTTTTCTAACGTCTTGCATACTATTGAGGTCAGACTAACAGATCTGCGGTAGCCTGGTTTGCTCTCCGCTTCCCTTTCTTATATGTTTGCCATTTTCTAGTCATATGGGACCACCCCAATTATATTTGCTACTGGATTAGCAATCTTATGTCCCAGCTCTTTCAGTATTCTGGGATGGAGATCATCAGGTCCTCCTGATTTGGGCACATTAAGGTCTTTGAGTTTTGTTTTCATCTCAGATCTGGTAATTTCCATTTCTATAAACTCATTCTCATTAACCATCCTGCCCTTTCACCCACATTATACATTATCCTTATTGAAGACTGAGGCAAATGTTCATTTAGTTTTTGGGCCATACCTAGATTATCCATAATCTCTGCTAATGAAATTAATAGGCAGCAGGGTTAAGGAAACATAAGGAAGTAGTTCTTCACACCACACACAGTCAACCTGTGGAACTCATTGCCAGTGTATATTGTAAAGGCTAAAAGTATAACTGGGTCCAAAAAAGAAATAGATAAACTTCTGGAGGATAGGTCTATCAATGGCTATTAGCTAAAATGGCCAGGGTTTCCCTAGCCTTGGATTGCTGGAAGCTGGGACAGGACAACAGGGAATGGATCACTCAATAATTGCCCTGGTCTGTTCATTCCCTCTGAAGCACCCTGGCATTGGCCACTGTTGGAAGACATGATCCTGGGCTAGCTGGACCATTGGTCTGATCCAGTATGGCCATTCTTATGTACCTCATCCTCACTGCACAGGGGCCCCACTTCTTTTTCTGATCTCTCTTTATTTATGTGGCTAAAGACCATTTTACTCTGTTTTTTCTTTGCAAGGTCTAACTGAGCTTGACTTTTGGCAAATTTCACTTTATCCCTACACTTTTTGACTTCCAAGATGTAGCCCTCTTTGCTGATCAATCTCTTCTTCCATGCCTTGTAGGCACTCTGCGTCCTCCTACTATCCTTTGGGAGGCGGTGATTCATCCAGTTAGGTCTGGACCCCTTTCCTACAAGCTTTTTCTCCTTGTTTGGAATGCGAATTCCAGATAGCTTTTGCACCTTTGACTTGAAGAAATTCAAAGCCTCTTACACATTTAAGTTCCTGAGCTCTTCAGTCCAGTTGTCTTTGCTAATTTGTTCCCTCAGTTTCCCAAAGTCTGTCCTTTTGAAATAAAAAACCTTAGTTACTGGTTTGATTATCCTTCCCTTTAAGTTAAACTGAATCAACTTGTGATCACTTGATCCAACATTATCTGGTGCAGCCGATTCCCATTATTTCTCTAATGTCCTCATGGCTTACCAAAGTCGAATCTAAAACAGTATTGCTTCTTGCTGGTTCAGTGACTATTTGGTGAAAAAATAGGTCATCTGTCACACCTTGGAATAGCCAGGCATGACCATTATTAGTAGCATTTGTTCTCCAATCTATATCGAAGGAGTTAGTCTCCCATAATGGCATAATTTCTGGTAGTATTTCTCTCTCTATTATTAAAAGGATCTCTATTCATATCTAAACTGGACCCCAATAGAACCTTTCTCACAATCCTTCCCCAAGGTGATTTAGAGCCAGACTGATTCTGTTTTATTCATACTGTCACTTCTTATTTCTTTGCAGTCTACTGCACTATAGATATACAACTAGCCCACCACCTTTACCTTTATTTCTCTGTCCTGACCCGTGTATACCCATCAATACCCAAGTGCCAGCATGGCTGCTAGTCCACCATCCTTCCGTTAGCCCTATCGTGTCCAGCCTCACGTCCTGCACCAGTAGTTCTTGCTCTTCCCGTTTGTTGCCCAGCTCTTCACACTAGTGTCCAAACATCTCAGTTGTTTCTCTCTGACCTCACCCAATCTCACTTCCTGCACTACAGGAGGGTGTTCAGATACTAGAGTGATGAAGGCGGTATAAGGACCTGTATAGAACAGAACAGAATCAGAGAGAGCTTTGGCAGACATCATGGGGTCTTGCACTCAACATCCCAGCAACAAGGATGAGAGCTTAGCTCCCTGACAAGTCTGCTCCAAGGCCCTTGGAGTCCTTGCACTGCTTGTATTAACATGGTAACTCACAGGAGAAGCCTTGGAGTGGGGTTGGTGGCCACCGAACACGCCCTGCAAAACCCGAGCAGCACTAACTAAAGCTGCAAACTCAACATCTCCTGCCTCCTTTTACACCCTGTGACGAGGCCTGAGGTGGAAGCTGACGCTTCAGTACAAGCTGTTCTTGCTCCTGGGCTCTGTTGTTTAAGGGGAAAGGGAGGCATCACTTCTCTGCAATCCAAAGTCACCTCTCCCCTGGCCAGGTCCTGTTAGGGTCAGGCTGAACACCAGGAAAGGGAGAGACGCTACTTCTCTGACAGTCCTCACCAGTGTCTTGCCTTTGCAGTGACCTCCCTATTATTAGTGTCACTTCTTAGTGACTAGGAGCCTGTTTTAATAGCTAAACAGAGACCATCTGGAGCTGAGATCTAAGGATGAGCGCAACTGAGCTCAAGACACCCATTAGTAACCTTTAATAGGGGAGCGGAGTGGAAAAGCCCATGTGTTTGATTCCAACTGCAAAGCGAAAGGTGCCACCCACTTCACCTTAGGTGAAGCTGGAACAGAGGGGAAGGAAGGTGACTGCACTGGCTTCAGATCATGGTCGGACTGCCCAGCAGGACTACAGTCTGATATTCAGGATCACTCCTCCACCCACAACAGCTCACTTCTCCAAGTACAGTGTGTGTGGACATGTAGAGAAGGGAGAGAGAATGAGGGAGCTGGGGAGCATGGGCTGGACCAGCTTGTGCTATTAGCAGTGCTGTATGTACGGAACAGGGGAGCAGTGCAAGTCTCTCTCTTGCTAAAGAGGAAATGCCTGTTGAGAAATGAAAAGGTTTTGTATTAGAGATCAATAATCAGGCTCACACTAGGAGCAGAGGGAAGCATACGACATTGCTCCCTTCACAGCTGTGTCCTACACAGCACCTGGGAGGTGAACCTGAGGTTCCCACCATCCCCTCCTCTTTTGGCACATTAGTTTCCTTCCTTACCAGCTTAAACCCCAGCAGCACACTGCTGAAGCAAAAAACAATGTCCTGCTACTGCTGGTAAACTGGGGTACAGAATTAAGTCTAACTACAAATATATGCTAGCAGTCGTTACCATGGTACCTTACCAAGGAGTTCTGAATCGTCTGTGGTTTTAAGTGTCATGTTTAGAGCTCATTAGAAGGAGCCAGATGGAAGCTCTCTACCCACAGCAGATCCAGGCCTGGCAGCTGCAGTGCCAGCTTTCTCCCACTGCCCAGCCATGTGTATCAACCCTGTGCTGGAGGCAACGTGTCTGTCTCCATGGCCAGTGTGCCCTTTGGCTCTGTGTCAGGATATTACCAGAGCCCCGATTTGTGCCTGTTGTGACAGTTGCCTTGTGACATGGACACAGCTCAGCAGAAAGTGAATGAGGACACATGCTACCAAACAGCTATTGGACAGGAACAACTAAGAACGTCTCTATGGGGGGAAATTTCCTGGCCCAGCTACACCAGAAGTTATTCTGCTATCGTTATACCGGTGCCAGTCTCCATGTGGACACTGCTTGTGTAGACAAGCCCTAGGCTAGGGCAGATTCAGATCAGTGAGCTGGAGGTTACAGGTTCTGTTTCTCCAGCCCAGTCTCATGACCAGTGCAGCCACACCTGCTCACACATCATACGTGTTCTGAGACAATACAATCACACGTACCTACCCAGCTTTCCACACCCACCCTACCTTGCAGCTCTGCCAGCCAGAACAGTCCTCACCATTTTAGAGCTGGTATTTGCCTGTGATATAGCAACATTTGCCATTTGCATTGGTGCAAAGCAGTAAAACAATAAAAACAAAGGTTTCCAGGGAACTTTAGGTGTCTGACAAGCTACAAAGTCTGCTGGTTGGAGCAAGTAACTGTTCATGCCACGCTGCCTGTTTCCAGATATGCCCTTTGTTCTCTCATAGCGGGGCTGCGACCTGACTCTCCTGTGGATGCCCTGGGTCAACTGGTTATTCCTCATTTTGTTTGTCATACTTTGAGGTTCATTGCTTTTTCTCCCCACAACCTGGTGAAGCAATGAGCTATGCCTGAGGAAAAGGGGCGAAACGATGAACAGGTGTGCCTGAACTCGGCACTCGGAGGCAATCCACAAGTCCAACGCATCATGGGTCTGCTATTAAAACAGGTCTTTAGGTAACCATCCCAGTCATCCATCAGGCATCATTTGTGTATATTAACTATCCTGTGCTTCTCTTTGGAGCACGGATTTGCCATATACAACACATAAGCTATTTCCACCTTGATCAAGTTTGTCAAACCCAGCAAAGGAGCTAGTGCTCCACAAGGACCAGACCCAGACCAGATTTCAATTTCCAAACACTTTTGCTCTAATGCAGCCTAAAAAATGTGGTTAGAATATCTTTAGAACCAGAAAAAGTGTATTTGCTTTCCATCGCCATAAATACTGATGAGGCTCATAAATCTTGGACAGAGCATCACCCTGGAAAATGCCAGCTCAGAAGAGGCATGTAAAAATGGGAGCTTCGAAGGGAGAATGGTTTGCAACTTCTCTCTCTCTTTCTCATCCCTGGGGTACCTGTCAGTCCATCCTGTAACCGTACCAAATGTGAGCACCTATTATAATACACAGCACTTACAAGGGGGGGGCGGGGCGGGGAAATATAGATATAAGGCAAAGAAATTAAATGCAAAAACTTATGCTAATGAAGCATCAAGCTTACAAAGTTAAACGCTTAGTAGTCAGGAACTGCAAAAGTAAGGGTTGAGAGCACAGCCTCACTCATGTCCCTGACACTCCTGCGTAAATAATTAAGAGACAACTTATGCTAAACAATCTGTTGGACCTTGTATTTAGCTGTGACACTCTGAGTACCTTTCCCAGATGTGAGGAAGAGCTCTGTGTGGCTCCAAAGCTTGTCTCTCCCACCAACAGAAGTTGGTCCAATAAAAGATATTACTTCCCCCACTTTGTCTCTCTAATACCCTAAGAAAAAGCATTTCTGTCCTGATGGCTTCCTATCCAAAGTATCAGCCTTTGCATCAACACCACATTTCCAGTCTGCACACCCAAGCAGTTCACTGTAGATGTGAGAATTCCACAAACGAGCCGTTAAAATCCTGCCTATTCCTTATCTGTTTACAAGACTTGCTCCCCAAGCCAGGAAGATGACAAATGGCTTGGAGTGCTAATAACTGTGTAATCCACACTAAAAGTTCAACTGTACTTTTGTAACCAGTCATGACACTCATCTGAGTCAGCTACACACTGTGTTCACACTGCTGTTTTTTCCACAACACAGCCAAGTGTCAGCCAAGCTTGCGCACCCCACCTATCGTGCTGCCAGGCTGTCTGCATCTGGCACTCTGGGAAGTTCAGGACAGTTTTCTACAGAGGATATGCACACCCCACAGCATGTAGCGCAAGGCACATTGCACAGAGCAGGAGGGTGGGCCTGCCCACCCAGTTCATTAGAAGGTCTGTGTGCTCAGCAAGCCAAGCATTACAGCCTGGTTACAGGAAGACAGATGTGCTGGTCTTGGCCTCTCCAAGGGGTGAAAACACTTTTAGCTACCACGGTTACTAACATTGACCATGTTGTAGGTGGACATCATCTTTAGAGCCAGCCATGCCAGTAGCCAGCTACAAATGTGGTTAGAAGCAGTAGTGTAGAGTGGCCTTGGAATGTATCCGATTCCCTCCAAATGGAGTATGCGAAGGGCCAGGTGCTTTTTGAGAGGGGAGAGGGAGCGAATCAGGAAGCTTGTCCAGGGGGAAGCTGTGATCGTTTGATAGCTGGGGTGGGAAATCAGAATGCTTCTCAGTGGGGAGAGGGCTGAAGAATCAGCAGCATGGGAGAGTGGAGGGCGGTTGGAGCCCAGGAAAGGAAGTGGGGTGGTTAGACTCGTCGTGGGAAACAGGTTTGGTACGAGGGGATCAGTCCAGTGTCTGGGGGATGAAGTGGCATTCTGGCTAGCTCAGCAGCTTGGAGTGGACACTACACAAAGCAAAAAGAAAAGGAGTACTTGTGGCACCTTAGAGACTAACCAATTTATTTGAGCATGAGAATTGGTTAGTCTCTAAGGTGCCACAAGTACTCCTTTTCTTTTTGCGAATACAGACTAACACGGCTGTTACTCTGAAACTACACAAAGCAGTAAGTCTAGTAAAACCTGCACCCTTGGGCTGCCATTCATGTTACAGGAAGAACAAAGCCCAAAGCAGCAGAATTCCCCCAAACCCAACTCAACCTCCTTTGCTATGACTCAGCTCCCCACATTCAGGCAAGCGCTGGAGGTGAGAGAGAAGCCCTGTCTCCCTTTAATTACTGCCTTAATGGTATTCTTTTCAATGCCATGTTAATTGAAATTAAACAGCTGCCACGTTCCGGCGGGGACAAAAGCAAATCCTCTCTGATTTAATGAAGACTGACATGCTGTGTGAAAACAAAAAGGCAATACAGCTGCCATATTTCACTGAAACGCACGCACAATCACCAATTAAAGACAAAAGGAACTGTAAACCAGAGGAAGGAACAAGTTAAAAAGGACAGACTGAGAAGCAAAATCCATAGTACCTGCCTTAAAGAGACCAGCAGCCACTGTTCAGGGCAGGCCCAGGAACTGTCACTGAACTCGAAAATGCCAGCTTGGCCCAAGGATTCCAGCCATCTCTCTGTCTTCCTGCTTTGATCCCTGAGTTCCCAGCAGGTCCGAGGAGAACAAAAAACAGAGCTGGGCATGTAGCTGCCTCATCTACCCCCACAGCCTCAGCATGAGACGCAGGGAAGCCAAGGGCAGAAACCTCATCTACAAGTGAGATAATCAGGAGCAGGAGGGGTTGGCGAAGATGATGTGGGGAGAAAGTGGGGCATGGCTGCTGCCTATGTAAGTACCAGGAATATAAACAAACAGCACAAGTCTATAGGGACAAAATTGGAAAGGCCAAGGCAAAAAATGAGATTAAACTAGCTAGAGACATAAAGGGTAACAAGAAAACATTGTACATGTAAGCAGAGTCAGGATGAGCTCCACCCTGACATCTGGTGGTGAGGTGTGGCAAGTTGTGGAAAAGAACTTCAGGGGCCGATCTCATTTGCATAGGCACAGCCACCCCGCCTAGAATGAGGCCATAGCTGCCCAAATGGTCACTTTGGCTGCTGTGGGATCCCCAGTGTCTCTGTTATTGGGGCAGGAAGAATAAATTGTTATTACCCTGATTATGGGAATCAAGGCCAGTGGAACTGTACTTGGCCTTTTGTTATGATGGAGGGACTCACCATCAACTCAATAGCACTCGCTAGGCAAGGGACATGGGTTCCAAAATTCTGTGAATTGAGAGAGGCTGGGAACAGGTGTTAATACTTGGTGGCATAGGCCCCCTGGTGAGGGCCTTACATGCTAATTGCACTTTCTCCTCTCTCCACTGTGGAATATCAGAGCTAATTTTGATTCCATTAGGAGTCTAGTTACAGGCTGCTGAGCTGAATTCACTTTGGGCCAATGGTGCACCAGCACTGAGGCTCCCCTACTACAAGCTGAAATCACAAAAGAGCTAAACTTACTAAGAACTGAAATCACTGAGTGTTGTGTTAAGTAATGGGGGGAGCCTGAAGATATATGGTGGAGCAGTTTGCGGGATGACGAGCAGAGTGGCTGGTAGAGCAGAGCAGTTTGTTGGATGCCTAGAGCAGCCCATGGGGTGGCTGGCAGAGCGGAGCCCCATGGAGAGCTTTGGACCATGTAAGGTGCCCCTTAAACGCCCCCCCTCCAATCTCCACTCAGGTTGGGAGGTAAAACTCTGCAGATAAACTTTTGAAGTCTGGGGCTGCCCTGACCAGGGGCAGAGACTTTTGGGTTGTTGGACTTTTGGGACTTTGGGTTGTTGGACTCAAGAACTAAAGGGAAAGGACATGCCCCAATTTGCTTGGGGTGGGTTTTTTTTGCTCATGGGTTGTGTTATGAATCCTGTTTGTGGTGTTTCCCCAACATAATGCCACATTGTTTCTCTCTGTTATTAAAAGGCTTTGCTACACTCAGACTATGTGCTTGCGAGAGGGGAAGTATTGCCTCTTGAAGGCGCCAGCGGGGGTGGTATATATTTGTCCCAGGTCACTGGGTGGGGGCTCGAGCCGGTTTTGCATTGTGTTATTGGAATGGAACCCCTAGATACTGAACCCGGCCCTTGTTGCTGCCAACTCTGACAGGCAGAAGGGTTACATACAAATACATTAGAAGCAAAGGGAAGACAAGGACAGGGTAGGCCTGTTACTCAGCTTGTGGGTGGGGGTGAGAACAACAACAGAAAATGTGGAAATGGCAGATGTGCTAAATGACTTTTGTTTCAGTTTTCACCAAAAAGGTTAATAGTGATTGGACGTCTAACATAGTGAATGCCAGTGAAAATACTAAAATAGGGAAAGTACATGTTAAAAATTACTTAGACAACTTAGATGTCTTCAAGCCACCAGGGCCTGATGAAATGCATCCTAGAATACTCAAGGACCTGACTGAGGAGATATCTGAGCCCTTAGCGATTATCTTTGAAAAGTCATGGAAGGTGGGAGAGATTCCAGAGCACTGGAAAAGGGCAAATATAGTGCCCATCTATAAAAAGGGGGAAAAAGACAACCTGGGGACTTACAGACCAGTCAGCTTAACTTCTGTACCCGGAAAGATAATGGAGCAAATAATAAAGCAATAAATTTACAGACATCTAGAAGACAGCATGGATTTGTCAAAAACAAATTATGTCAGACCAACCTAATAGCTTTCTTTGACGGGGTAACAATCCTTGTGGATGAAGGAAAGCAGTAGAAGTGGTATATCTTGACTTTAGTAAAGCTTTTGATACTGTCTCACATGACCTTCTCATAAACAAACTAGGGAAATGCAACCTAGATGGAGCTACTATAAGGTGGGTGCAAAAATGCTTGGAAAACTGTTCCCAGAGAGTAGTTATCAGTGGTTCACAGTCAAGCTGCCAGGGCATATCGAGTGTGGTCCCTCTGGGATTGGTCCTGGGTCTGGTTTTGTTCAATATCTTCATCAATGATTTAGATAATGGCATAGAGAGTACACTTATAAAGTTTTCGGAGGATACCAAGCTGGGAGGGGGCTGCAAGTGCTTTGGAGGAGAGGATTAAAATCCAAAACTATCTGGAAAAACTGGAGAAATGGTCTGAAGTAAATAGGATGAAATTCAGTAAGGACAAATGCAAAGTAGGAAGGAACAATCAGTTGCACACATACAGAATGGGAAATGACTGCCTAGGAAGGAGCACTGCGGAAAGGGATCTGGGGGGTCATAGATGATCAAAAGCTAAATCTGAGTCAATAGTGTTACACTGTTGCAAAAAAACCAAACATCATTCTGGGATGTATTAGCAGGAGTTTTGTAAGCAAGACACGAGAAGTAATTTTTCCGCTCTACTCTGTGCTGATTAGGCTTCAGCTGGAGTATTGTGTCCCGTTCTGGGTGCCACATTTCAGGAAAGATGGGGACAAATTGGAGAAAGTCAAGAGGAGAGCGACAAAAAGATGAAAGGTCTAGAAAACATGACCTATGAGGGTATATTATAAAAATTGGGTTTGTTTAGTCTGGAGAAGAGAAAACTGAGGGGGAACATGAGAACAGTTTTCAGGTACATAAAGGGTTGTTACAAGGAGGAGAGAGAAAAATTGTTCTTGTTAACCTCTGAGGACAGGACAAGAAGCAATGGGTGTAAATTGCAGCAAGGGCGGTTTAGATTGGACATTAGGAAAAATTTTCTGTCAGGGTGGTTAAGCACTGCAATAAATTGCCTAGGGAAGTTGTGGAATCTCCATCATTGGAGATTTTTAAGAGCTCGTTAGATAAACACCTGTCAGGGATGGTCTAGATAATACTTAATCCTGCCATGAGTGCAGGGGACTGGACTAGATAACCTCTCGAGGTCCCTTTCCAGTCCTATGATTCTATGAGCAGTGAGTGAACCCAGAGTTAGTTCTCAGCAGAGAGTGCCCATAGAGTCTGGGATCTCTAAGTCACTGTGTGCTTATTAGCTACGTGGCCTGAGAACAGCAAAAGGTTGGTACTCTCCTATCAACTGCAGAAGGCTCAGGTCAGATGGTGTCTGTTCAGGTCTCTGGAAACACCAAGCTGATACTGGGTATGCTCAGACATTAGCACAGTTACTCCCATGCCACATTACGTCATCTCACTTACACAGTCACTTGCATCCTAGTCATTTGATACCTATCCTTACTCACAGCTGCAACTGATGTTCTCTTCTGCATCAGTGTTTATTATTTTTGATTTCAAAATGGCTAACTTAAAAAAATTAAGGAAATTAGTTAGGGAAGTGGATTGGACTGAAGAACTTGTGGATCTAAAGGCAGAGGAGGCCTGGGATTACTTTAAATCACAGCTGCAGAAGCTGTCGGAAGCCTGCATCCCAAGAAAGGGAAAAAAATTCATAGGCAGGAGTTTAGACCAAGCTGGATGAGCAAGCATCTCAGAGAGGTGCTTAAGAAAAAGCAGAAAGCTTATGAGTAGTGGAAGATGGGAGGGATCAGCAAGGAAAGCTACCTTATTGAGGTCAGAACACGTAGGGATAAAGTGAGAAAGGCTAAAAGTCAAGTAGAGTTGGACCTTGCAAAGGGAATTAAACCCAAAAGTAAAAGGTTTGATAGCCATATAAATGAGAAGAAAACAAAGAAAGAAGAAGTGGGACTGCTAAACACTGAGGATGGAGTGGAGGTCAAGGATAATCTAGGCATGGCCCAATAGCTAAACAAATACTTTGCCTCAGTCTTTAATGAGGCTAATGAGGAGCTTAGGGATAATGGTAGGATGACAAATGGGAATGAGGATATGGAGGTAGATATTACCACATCCGAGGTAGAAGCCAAACTTGAACAGTTTAATGGGACTAAATCGGAGGGCCCAGATAATTTTCATCCAAGAATATTAAAGGAACTGGCACATGAAATTGCAAGCCCATTAGCAAAAATTTTTAATGAATCTGTAAACTCTGGGGTTGTACCGAATGACTGGAGAATTAGTAACATAGTTCCTATTTTTAAGAAAGGGAAAAAAAAGTGATCCGGGTAACTACAGGTCTGTTAGGCTGACATCTGTAGTATGCAAGGTCTTGGAAAAAATTTTGAAGGAGAAAGTAGTTAAAGACATTGAGGTCAATGGTAATTGGGACAAAATACAACAGGGTTTTACAAAAGGTAGAGCGATTCAAACCAACCTAATCTCCTTCTTTGAGAAGGTAACAGATTTTTTAGACAAAGGAAACGCAGTGGATCTAATTTACCTCGATTTCAGTAAGGCATTTGATACGGTTCCACATGGGGAATTATTAGCTAAATTGGAAAAGATGGGGGTCAATATGAAAATTGAAAGGTGGATAAGGAACTGGTTAAAGGGGAGACTACAACGGGTCACACTAAAAGGTGAACTGTCAGGCTGGAAGGAGGTTACTAGTGGAGTTCCTCAGGGATCGGTTTTGGGACCAATCTTATTTCATCTTTTTATTACTGACCTTGGCACAAAAAGCAGGAATGTGCTAATAAAGTTTGCAGATGACACAAAGCTGGAAGGTATTGCCAATACAGAGAAGGACTGGGACATCATACTGGAAGATCTGGATGACCTTGTAAACTGGAGTAATAGTAATAGGATGAAATTTAATAGTGAAAAGTGCAAGGTCATGCATTTAGGGATTAATAACAAGAATTTTTGTTATAAACTGGGGACACATCACTTGGAAGTAACAGAGGAGGAGAAGGACCTCGGAGTATTGGTTAATCACAGGATGATTATGATCTGCCAATGTGATATGGCCGTGAGAAAAGCTAATGCGGTCTTGGGATGCATCAGGCGAGGTATTTCCAGTAGAGATAAGGAGGTTTTAGTACCGTTATACAAGGCACTGGTGAGATCTCATCTGGAATATTGTGTGCAGTTCTGGTCTCCCATGTTTAAGAAAGATGAATTCAAACTGGAACAGGTACAGAGAAGGGCTATTAGGATGATCCGAGGAATGGAAAACCTGTCTTATGAAAGGAGACTCAAAGAGCTTGGCTTGTTTAGCCTAACCAGAAGAACGCTGAGAGGAGATATGATTGCTCTCTATAAATATATCAGAGGGATAAATACCACGGAGGGAGAAGAATTATTTAAGCTCAGTACCAATGTGGACACAAGAACAAATGAATATAAACTGCCCATCAGGAAGTTTAGACTTGAAATTAGATGAAGGTTTCTAACCATCAGAGGACTGAAGTTCTGGAACAGTATTCCAAAGGAAGCAGTGGGGGCAAAAGACTAAGCTTGATAAGTTTATGGAAGGGATGATATGATGGGATAGCCTAATTTTGGCAATTAATTGATCTTCAACTATTAGCGGTAGATATGCCCGATGGCCTGTGATGGGATGTTAGATGGGGTGGGATCTGAATTACTACAGAGAATTCTTTCCTGGGTGTCTGGCTGGTGAGTCTTGCCCACATGCTCAGGGTTTAGCTGATAGACATACTTGGGGTCGGGAAGGAATTTTCCTCCAGGGCAGATTGGTAGAGGCCCTGGGGTTTTTTTGTCCTCCTCTGCAGTGTGGACACAGGTCACTTGCTGGAGGATTCTCTGCACTTCGAAGTCATTAAACCACGATTTGAGGACTTCAATAGCTCAGACATAGGTTAGAGGTTTGTTACAGGAGTGGGTGGGTGAGATTCTGTAGCCTGCATTGTGCAGGAGGTCAGACTAGACGATCATAATGGTCCCTTCTGACCTTAAAGTCTATGATTCTAATTACTCTGGAGACAGCTATGCTGAAGTGTCGCTAGGCAAGAGTGAAATGTACTAGCCTCTGAGCTGGCTGCTTAGGGATCTAGCTCTGTGGAACATTCTTTCTCAGTTTCATACAGGTGTGCCCGACTTTCCTAGGGGCCTGTCCACATGCAGACTTAGTTTGCAGCAAGCAAAGTGTAAATCTACAGTGCACTAGTGTGTCACACACTAACTGGCTGTGTGCACCCTTCTACCACACACTAAAAGTTCTGTTGTGTGTTTTGACATACTGCTGTTTCAAACAGTAGTAGGTTAAAGCACACTACAGAACTTTTAGCGGGTGTTTGCAGGGTCCACATGGCAAGAAGAAATTACTCACCTTGTGCAGTAATGATGGTTCTTTGAGATACGTGTCCTTATGGGTGCTCCACTGCAGGTGTGTCTGCGTCCCTGCACTGTTGATCAGAGAACTTGGGGAGCCGTGTCCGTTGGGCCTGCCCACGCACTGTCTCTCCTCATGCAGTGCGACGAGGCTAGTCAGCGCATGCGGGCTAGCGCCCCCCAGTTCCTTCTCTACCACAGAGTGATTGACAAGAACTCGGAAGCAGAGGGGAGGAGGGCGGGTTGTGGAGTACCCATAGGGACACACGTCTTGAAGAACCAAAGAACCATCCTTACTGCACCAGGTGAGTAACTTCTACTTTGAGTAGTGTCCCTTTGGTGTTCCCCTGTAGGGGGCTCCTGAATAGTCCCTCTTCTGGAGGGCTGGGGCTTCGGAGTAGGCTCAGTCACAGATGACAGCACTGTGGAGCTGAAGATGGCATCAGAGGCGACAGGGCCATCCCTAGGGAGGTGCGGGGTCCAGGGCAAATCAGCCTGTATGGGGCCCCCCTTAATATTTTTTATACACGTGAAATCTGGTTACAGTGAACTTCAAGGGCAACTGCTGGTCGCAGGTAGAATATCAATAGCGCCCAGCTGTATAATTATAATGTTATATTATATTGTAGTTCATTTTTTGTAATTATAATGAAGTTCATATAATTAAAAAAAACCTCACCGACCGTGATCAGTGTCACGCCACTTACATTCTGAAATCCACCTTCCTGGACTTCCTTGCAGCAAACTCACTTCCCGGGTGCATATGGTCTTGCTACCATCAGTGGATTTTAAAAAAAATGTGATTACACATTTGCAACACTGAGAGCCCATGTCTCAGGAACTGGGTGGCTCTTGGAGGGCCTATATGTGCCCTGGTGCTGGGGGGCCCCAGTGCCCTCCAGCATGAAGGAGGGGCTCTAAGATCAGTGTTCTCTGGGGGCTGGGAGAGGGATGGGAGGTGGAAAAGCAGATGGATGGAAGACCCCAGTACTGGTGGGTGGTGGAGAGAGCAGAGTTGTGGGACCCCAGGTCCTGGTACTGCGGGGAGGGGGACCCCAAGGCTGGAGAGCTGAAAGGCAAGGAGAACCCTGAGGCAGGGGTGTAATAAGGGCTGGGCCTGGCCTGGAGGTGGCATTGGAGAACCCACCCAGTGCTGGGAGAGGGGAGAAAGGGCAGTGGAAGTGGGAGGTATGGGGCCCTGGGGGGACACCAGTGCTGGGCAACGGACAATGGAGACTACTGGCTGGCGCTCACCTGTGCTAGGGCTGACGCACTGGAGGGGTTTGAGTTGGGGGCTGAAGGTGACGGCTAGTCGCCTTCTGTTACTTTCTTTGTTGGGCCTGTCCTGCAGTAGGACTTCAGGGTACTCTTCTGGCTCTGTCAATCTGTTTCTTCACTTCACCAGGTGGGTTTTGTAGTTTTAAGAACGCTTCATAGAGATCCTGCAGGTGTTTGACTCTATCTGAGGGGTTGGAGCAAAGGCAGTTGTATCGTAGAGCTTGGCTGTAGACGATGGATCATGTGGTGTGGTCTGGATGGAAGCTGGAGGTGTGCAGGTTAAGTATAGCAGTCAGTAGGTTTCCGGTATAGGCTGGTGTTTATGTGACCATTGCTTATTTGCACTGTGGTGTCCAAGAACTGGATCTCTTATGTGGACTGGTCCAAGCTGAGGTTGATGGTAGGGTGGAAATTGTTGAAATCCTCATGGAATTCCTCAAGGGTCTCTCCCATGGGTCCAGATGATGAAGATGTCATCAATGTAGGGCAAGTACAGTAGAGGCGTTAGGGGATGAGAGCTGAGGAAGTGTTGTTCTAAGTCAGATTGACAGAGCCAGAAGAGTATCCAAAAGTCTCCTGCTACAGGACAGGCCCAACAAAGAAAGTAACAGAACGCCACTAGCCATCACCTTCAGCCCCCCAACTAAAACCTCTCCAATGCATCATCAAGGATCTACAACCTATCCTGAAGGATGATCCCTCACTCTCACAGATCTTGGGAGACAGGCCAGTCCTCGCTTATAGACAACCCCCCAACCTGAAGCAAATACTCACCAACAACTAACTATACAACAAAAACACTAATCCAGGAACCTATCCCTGCAACAAACCTTGTTGCCAACTCTGTCCGCATATCTATTCAAGGGACACCATCATAGGACCTAATCACATCAGCCACATCAACAGGGGCTTGTTCACCTGCACATCTACCAATGTGATATCATGTGCCAGCAATGCCCCTTTGCCATGTACATTGACCAAACTGGACAGTCTCTATGCAAAAGAATAAATGGACACAAATCAGATGTCAAGAATTATAACATTCAAAAACTAGTCGGAGAACACTTCAATCTCCCTGGACACTCAATAACAGACTTAAAAGTGGCAATTCTTTAAGAAAAAAACTTCAAAACGAGACTAGAATGAGAAAATGCAGAACTGGAATGAATTTGCAAACTGGACACCATCAAATTAGGCCTGAATAAAGACTAGGAGTGGATGGGTCACTACAAAAACTAAATTTCCTGTACTAATTTCCCCCTACTGTTACTCACACCTTCTTGTCAATTGTTTGAAATTGGCCACCCTGTTTACATTGGCCTCGTTACCACTACAAAAGTGATTTTTCCTCCCTTGGTATTCTACTGTTGAGAATAGCCCATTTCCACTTTAATTGAATTGTCTCGTTAGCACTGACCCCCCCACTTGGTAAGGCAACTCCCATCTTTTCATGTGCTGTGTATATATATCTGGCTACTGTTTTTTTCCACTCCATGAATCTGATAAAGTGGGTTTTAGCCCATGAAAGCTTATGCTCAAATAAATTTGTTAGTCTCTAAGGTGCCACAAGGACTCCTCGTTGTTTTTGCTGATACAGACTAACACGGCTACCACGCTGAAACCTGTCTTTATTGCAGTAAACTCTTGTGAGAAGGGTTCCTGAAGAGGGATGAGAAGGGTGTTGTGAGGGAACAGGGAGATAAAATCGATGGAATACCCGGCTTGATCGATCTCTAGGACCCATTGGTACTATGTTATGCATTCCCAGGCACTGCAGAACACTGCCAATTGGTGACCAAATGGGTGTAAAACTTTGGTTGGCTGTGTCAATTGGCGGGAGCGGTCTAATGGCGCCCCAACCCTCACGTCAAAATTGGCGCTTGGAAGTAGAGGTCTGGGCAAAGAAGATTGTGGGCCAGGTGGTTTGTGCTTAGGAAATTTCCCTTTCTTTCATTCCTCTTGGAATGGCATTCAGGCTGATACTGAGATGTGTGTGGTCTAAGTTGGGACTAGGGACTAAATCGTCTCTTTTGTCCCCGTGTATAGATATCCAGTGACCGGAAAGTAGCCCTGGAGTCCTTCAGGGTATGAAGGGAGAAATCAGTCTTTTCAGCTAAAAGCTTTATGCCCTCAAAAGGAAGATCCTCAGTGGTGGACTGAACCTCTTTCGGGAAGCCCAACTGATGGAGCCACGATGCTCGTCGCATCACCACAGCTGTGAAGATGGATCTAGCTGCCATGTCAGCCGCGTCAAGGGCAGATTGTAGAGATGTCTTTGCCACTAATTCGCCCTCCTGGATAATGGCCTTAAATTGGTCACAATGTGATTCTGGCATCTTTTCAATAAAGTCATTCAGTTTGGAGTAATTTATATAATCATATTTCACCGTGAGGGTCTGGAAGTTGGTGATACAAAATTGGAGAGTGGCCAAAGAGTACCCTTTTCTACTGAAAAGTCTAAGTGCTTCCAATACCTTGACTGGTGTTGTTGGCCATGGGAGTTAACAGCATCCACCACGATGGAGCTGGGTGGCAGGTGAGAGATAGGAATTCAGATTCCTTGGCAGGGACATAGTATTTTTTGTTCACCTGCTTGTAGGAAGGGGCCACTGAAAGGTGGTTTTTGCTGAGTCCAAAATGGTCTCATTGATAGGGAGGGCAATCTTTGAGGAAGAAGAGTGGAGGATGTCAAGGTGTTAATGGTAGGTGTCCTTGACTTCCTCCAGTGGTATCTGGTGGGTGTCTGCCACTCATAGAATCATAGAATATCAGGGTTGGAAGGGACCCCTGAAGGTCATCTAGTCCAACCCCCTGCTCGAAACAGGACCAATTCCCAGTTAAATCATCCCAGCCAGGGCTTTGTCAAGCCTGACCTTAAAAACCTCTAAGGAAGGAGATTCTACCACCTCCCTAGGTAACGCATTCCAGTGTTTCACCACCCTCTTAGTGAAAAAGTTTTTCCTAATATCCGATCTAAACCTCCCCCACTGCAACTTGAGACCATTACTCCTCGTTCTGTCATCTGCTACCATTGAGAACAGTCTAGAGCCATCCTCTTTGGAACCCCCTTTCAGGTAGTTGAAAGCAGCTATCAAATCCCCCCTCATTCTTCTCTTCTGCAGGCTAAACAATCCCAGCTCCCTCAGCCTCTCCTCATAAGTCATGTGTTCTAGACCCCTAATCATTTTTGTTGCCCTTCGCTGGACTCTCTCCAATTTATCCACATCCTTCTTGTAGTGTGGGGCCCAAAACTGGACACAGTACTCCAGATGAGGCCTCACCAATGTCGAATAGAGGGGAACGATCACGTCCCTCGATCTGCTCGCTATGCCCCTACTTATACATCCCAAAATGCCATTGGCCTTCTTGGCAACAAGGGCACACTGCTGACTCATATCCAGCTTCTCGTCCACTGTCACCCCTAGGTCCTTTTCCGCAGAATTGCTGCCTAGCCATTCGGTCCCTAGTCTGTAGCGGTGCATTGGATTCTTCCATCCTAAGTGCAGGACCCTGCACTTATCCTTATTGAACCTCATCAGATTTCTTTTAGCCCAATCCTCCAATTTGTCTAGGTCCTTCTGTATCCTATCCCTCCCCTCCAGCGTATCTACCACTCCTCCCAGTTTAGTATCATCCGCAAATTTGCTGAGAGTGCAATCCACACTATCCTCCAGATCATTTATGAAGATATTGAACAAAACCGGCCCCAGGACCGACCCTTGGGGCACTCCACTTGATACCGGCTGCCAACTAGACATGGAGCCATTGATCACTACCCGTTGAGCCCGACAATCTAGCCAGCTTTCTACCCACCTTATAGTGCATTCATCCAGCCCATACTTCCTTAACTTGCTGACAAGAATACACTCTCTTTGCCAGCTCCTGGAAGAGGCAAAAGTCGACTACCAAAGATGGCTTCGTCCAGAAAAGAGGAGGATATGGTCCTCAGTGTCACTTCTTCCTTGGCACTGGCCCTTCTTCACTTCACCTATTCCTCTAGGTCTTGTGGAAGTTCTAAAGCCCTGGATGCTGCAGCCAAGGGAGTGAATCTCAATGGTTCTCGGGTGAGGCTTGAAGCCTGAGAGGCATGCTGGTGATGTGCTGCCCAAGGGTCCCAATATGGCCATGGGGGTGGCATAGAGCCTGGTGGTGGTGCCAATGGATAGCCATATCAAGATGGTACTGTTGGGGCCATCTATGGGTATATCCTTGGGCTTTGTTGGTAGTGAGCATCATATGGGGGTTGGGAGGAGTACTGGAACACTACCTCCTCTGGCTCACTGTCTGAGCCCTCGCTAGAGAGTGGAGGGGCATGTCATGGCAGCGGGGATACTTCTTGTGCTCAGTAAAGGTCTTGGTACCGAGAGGTGGGACTGTGGTGTGTCCAACATGTGGAAATCCCTGGCATGGTGGGATTCCACTGGTACAACTGACCCAGCGTTAGTGGTGCCGCCGGGGGGGGATGGGAATCGTGAGTGCACTGGTCGTTTCGGTGCTGGGTGAGCCATTGCTGGTGGTACCGATACAGACTCGTGTACCATGAGCATCTTTTTAGAGGAGTGCTTACTCCTGTCTTTTGGTGCCAATGAGAGTGCCTGGGCCGTGTGGGTCAGCGAGCCGATCAGCGGTACCGGTTACTGTCAGTATGTGAGTCACGGGTGCTAGGCTGAGATGGTCTTGGTGCTGAAGGTACCGAGCAAGATGGAGATCATTTATGGCTATCTCGGGGCTCATGGTGGGGACTTCCCATTCTCTTCTCAGATGATTTATGAGAGCTTGTTTCTTAGATGTAGAGGGCTGTGGGGAAGACTCACGTCTGACAGGTGATTCAGGATGGAGAGCTGCCTCCACTAAGATGATCTTCTGGCAGAGCTCTCAGTGGAAGGGAGAGCTTCTGCTGGATGTGGCCTCTCTGAAGCAGGGACTGCACGGAGAGTGCTTTCCCGCAACTGGGACTACCTCTTTACAAGACACTTTTTGAAGCCCAGTGACCCAGGTATACCCTTTTGTGGGGAAGGGTCCCCGACAGGGGGAAAAAGAGCGGGAAAGAAAAGAAAGTTATTTTTTATTTTTAAGGGTAAAATAAGAAAGGAGAAAAACCCTAGAACTAGAACGAGAAGCGTGGGCGGCGGGTGCAGGAGGCTCAGGGAGGCTGAGGCTCCCCGAACTGGGCATGAAATGCCGGATGTGGTGCACCTCCTGCTGCTTTTAGAGCACCGCTACCGGGAGCTCCTGAGAAGTAGGGGGGCCGCCAACGCTGAAACATGGCCCCGCTTGTGCTCCGCCCGGAGGCCCAGCTTGGCCTCTTCTCCCAAAGCCCTGCCCTTGCTCCACCTCTTCTTGCCCCTGTGCCTTCTCTTCCCCCGTGAGCCCCCCATTGCTCACCCTTAAGGCAGAAAGGAGCAAGCGGGGGGAGGGGTCAGAGAGGAGCGAGTGGTGGGTGAGGGGGCCTCAGGGGACGGGAGGAGTGGACGGGGGGTTTCGGTGGGGGGGGGAAGGAGCAAGGTGGGGGCCTTGGAGGAAGAGGCCAAGCAGGGGGCAGGGCCACAGTCTGGGTGAGGGTACTCCCCCCACTTCTCGGGAGCTTCCGGTGCTCACGTCCAGCCTCCCCGGACGCAAGAGTCACACGCCACCTATGACGAGGAGACTAACTAACGATCGGTATGTAACGAAAAGTGATAGTCCTAATGGACGACTAATGGCTCCCTCTGTAGCTGGGGTGGCTGAAAAGAAACCAGGGGACGTTAGCCCACACGCGCTGACTAGCCTCGTGGCACAGCACGAGGAGAGACAGCGCAAGGGCAGGCCCAACAGACACGGCTACTTAAGCTCTGCGATCAGCAGTGCAGGGACGCAGACACAGCTGCAGTGGGGCACCCACAGGGACACTGCTCGAAGAAGATCTTAGTGTGCAGTACATTAGTGTGTTGTAGATTCACACTAGTTTGCTGCGCTCTAAGTCTCCATGTAGACAAGCCTGCAAATACAATGCATGCAATGAGAAAGAGAACCTTCCTTGATGGAGATGGATGGTGTATATGTGTGAGTGAAAAGCGGTGCTGTGGGATGAGGTTCTGGTGGTGTGGTTTATGGTGTGAGCAGAGGGGAGAGTAAATATGGCTGCAATGCAAATCTAAACACCGATCCATCAATGTACATAAGCATAGGGATCCCAGTCTAAAATCCAGCTCCATTTCACACTGTGTAGGACCTTCCCCTCAGGGAAAACGCAGGACTAAACTAGCCTGGAGAAGCCAGAGATAGCTTGACTGCCGAGTAACCACGGGACAGGCCATATGCAGGAAGCAAGCTTCCACATCTCAGGACACGACAGTGCTGAGACCTGAAAAGAACATTAAACCACCCAAAGGAAGCAGCTGATGTTCTGCAATCTCTGCAGTGCTCAAGTCTCTGTGAGCTCCATATTCTCCACTGGCTGCAGGGCTAGAGCAGGGACTGCTCCCCCATGCTACCTCTTAAGTGGAGGGGCTCAGCTCCTTCATGCCAGACCCAGAAGCTCACACAGTCAGTCGTGCCCAAGTGAGTTCTGTCCAAAGGCACCAAAGGCCAGGAATGAGCTGCAATGTCTGGTGACCATTTGCACAGACCAGAGAGGAGTGAGTAGCCCAGTCTTCCACTCAGCAGTCATGATGTCCAGAAGCTCAAATAGCCTCAGAAAAGCAACACTCCAGGCTGACTCTGCGTGGCAGGGAGTCACCATGTTACACCGACTCTCCCACTTTTCTACATGGCGATAGTTTTCTCTTTGTTGGTCTGCTGTAGAAACAGACCAGCAGGTAACAAATGGGCTGTGATGAGGTGTTGAGCATGTCTAAAGAATGACCCCTTTGGAAGCCAGCACCCTGGTCACTGGGTGCAGCTGGAGTGGGAGGAACTTGGTTTGTTGGGTCTGGAAGAGTAGAAGGGATCACGTGCACTTGCAGAGGGCCTGATGAGGTGATCAGCTCACCGGCTGGACAGCTCAGCAAACAGAACAAAAGGCTGAGCCAGGGAGCAGGAAGGGGGCTCCACAAAACTGCTGCTATGTGGGGATGTACTTGGAAGATGAACGATAATAAAGACGCTTGGTGAAGGGACCCTGGTGGCCTGTGTATGCTGCTTAACTCACAAAGAGGGGTTAACCAGCCCGGGTTTCCAGGAGCTGAAGCGGGAGCTCCTTTACATGGCCCCTGTGCTGCCCATAAGTGTCTCCTACAGTAACCCATGCACCGTTCCCATCTCTCCACTCTGATCTGCATTCTGGGTAAACAGCCCTGGCACGCAGCCTTGGCACCGTGGCAGACTGTGTGCTCTCACTGCACCTCGTGGAGTCAGAAAGCACGGGTGGGTGTGTCAGGGAGACTGGGGTTTGCTCGATGACCCACCAACAGGCCTGTAAAGTCTGACAGGCCAAGCAAAGACAGAGGCACTAAAGTAGAAAAAATTCTGCACCAACCATAAGCATTTTCCCTTCTTAAAACTAAGAGCGCGCGCTTGTGATGCCATTCAGCACTTTAAAATATGCAAAATGAGGAGCTGGTGTAGACCTCATTAACACCCGCCTCCAACATCATTAAGATGTTTCCAAGAAAATTAATTGAGAGACTCATTAAAAATAAATTAAGAAAAATGTGTTGCAGAGCGCCTCCTCCGAGCTGGTAAATCACAGCTCAAAGCTTCGGGCCGCTGTGCAGGCAATTAATGCCAGCCGATTTGTTTTATCCTGACTGGGAAAATTAGAAAGCAGACGAGGAGATTAGATTAGGCACGTCTGTCAAGCGGAACTTGGAGTGAATATTTTAGGATACAAAATGGAAATCAGGAAAACAAAGAAAGCCGAGCTTTCATTCAGAAGAGCTGACAGACAGAGATGTGGGAGGGAGGAGAGCAATAGAAATGTTTTCTATTTTGAGGAGCGGCACTGTGTCTGTCCTTAGACACCCTTACCTCGCTCTCACACTACCAGACACCCTTTCCATCCCCGAAGGAAGACTGCACACCCCCAGTGACTGTGTGCAGAGATACTGCCTCCCCAGGACGGGTAAGAGTTCTCTCATGTCCAGAAAGTGCTTTGACGTTATGTGTTACATGTCCTCAACCCAACCTGTCTCCCATCTACATGCTGATTACACATGGATTAGCAAACACACTCCAACAAGGCTGGGCCAGGGGCTCGGGACTTAGTAAGCTTTATGCTATCAGTATTATTTTGTCCAACTCAAGCACCTTCCATGGGAGGATATCAAACCACTCTGTGATGCATCCGATGAAGTGAGCTGTAGCTCACGAAAGCTTATGCTCAAATAAATTGGTTAGTCTCTAAGGTGCCACAAGTACTCCTTTTCTTTTTGCGGATACAGACTAACACGGCTGCTACTCTGAAATCTATGACCATTTGTTAATTAAACCTCATCATCCTCCTGTGAGGTAAGCAGGTAACATTACGGCCACTTTGTACAGCTGGCAATTAAGGACTGGTCAAATGAAGTGCTTGATTTTCTAAACTATACGCATGCCTAAATGGCACATGCTGTTACTATGACTGCACATGCAAATATAGTATTTGTGCATCCCAATGGCCAGTTATATCATAGAATCATAGAATATCAGGGTTGGAAGGGACCTCAGGAGGTCATCTAGTCCAACCCCCTGCTCAAAGCAGGAACAATCCCCAATTAAATCATCCCAGCCAGGGCTTTGTCAAGCCTGACCTTAAAAACTTCTAAGGAAGGAGATTCTACCACCTCCCTAGGTAACGCATTCCAGTGTTTCACCACCCTCCTAGTGAAAAAGTTTTTCCTAATATCCAACCTAAACCTCCCCCACTGCAACTTGAGACCATTACTCCTTGTCCTGTCATCTTCTACCACTGAGAATAGTCTAGAACCATCCTCTTTGGAACCACCTCTCAGGTAGTTGAAAGCAGCTACCAAATCCCCCCTCATTCTTCTCTTCTGCAGACTAAACAATCCCAGTTCCCTCAGCCTCTCCTCATAAGTCATGTGTTCCAGACCCCTAATCATTTTTGTTGCCCTTCGCTGGACTCTCTCCAATTTTTCCACATCCTTCTTGTAGTGTGGGGCCCCAAACTGGACACAGTACTCCAGATGAGGCCTCACCAATGTCGAATAGAGGGGAATGATCATGTCCCTCGATCTGCTGGCTATGCCCCTACTTATACATCCCAAAATGCCATTGGCCTTCTTGGCAACAAGGGCACATTGTTGACTCATATCCAGCTTCTCGTCCACTGTCACCCCTAGGTCCTTTTCCGCAGAACTGCTGCCTAGCCATTCGGTCCCTAGTCTGTAGCTGTGCATTGGGTTCTTCTGTCCTAAGTGCAGGACCCTGCACTTATCCTTGTTGAACCTCATCAGATTTCTTTTGGCCCAATCCTCCAATTTGTCTAGGTCCCTCTGTATCCTATCCCTACCTGCCACCGTATCTACCACTCCTAGTTTAGTATCATACGCAAATTTGCTGAGAGTGCAATCCACACAATCCTCCAGATCATTTATGAAGATATTGAACAAAACCGGCCCCAGGACCGACCCTTGGGGCACTCCACTTGACACCGGCTGCCATCTAGACATGGAGCCATTGATCACTACCCGTTGAGCCCGACAATCTAGCCAACTTTCTACCCACCTTATAGTGCATTCATCCAGCCCCTACTTCTTTAACTTGCTGACAAGAATACTGTGGGAGACCGTGTCAAAAGCTTTGCTAAAGTCAAGAAACAATACATCCACTGCTTTCCCTTCATCCACAGAGTCAGTTATCTCGTCATAGAAGGCGATTAGATTAATCAGGCATGACCTTCCCTTGGTGAATCCATGCTGACTGTTCCTGATCACTTTCCTCTCATGTAAGTGCTTCAGGATTGATTCCTTGAGGATCTGCTCCACGATTTTTCCGGGGACTGAGGTGAGGCTGACTGGCCTGTAGTTCCCAGGATCCTCCTTCTTCCCTTTTTTAAAGATGGGCACTACATTAGCCTTTTTCCAGTCGTCCGGTACTTCCCCCAATCGCCATGAGTTTTCAAAGATAATGGCCAATGGCTCTGCAATCACATCCGCCAACTCCTTTAGCACTCTCGGATGCAACTCGTCCGGCCCCATGGACTTGTGCACGTCCAGCTTTTCTAAATAGTCCCGAACCACCTCTTTCTCCACAGAGGGCTGGCCACCTACTCCCCATCCTGTGTTGCCCAGCACAGCAGTCTGGGAGCTGACCTTCTTCATATGCACAATGGGCTATTTGTGCAGACAAATACATAGTTGTGCATGCAGTCTAAGTATGGTCTTTGGGCATACGAATTAGGTCTGTTATATTGCAAACATATGCATGCACAGTTTAGAAAATCCAGAGCCAAAATGGCTTGTTCAA
Source organism: Eretmochelys imbricata (assembly GCF_965152235.1). Lineage (NCBI taxonomy): Eukaryota > Metazoa > Chordata > Testudines > Cheloniidae > Eretmochelys > Eretmochelys imbricata. The sequence continues at coordinate 43,092,952 of NC_135583.1, read as the reverse complement.
GATCTGAGAGTCTATGGCAGATCTGGCAAGAGAAGACAGATCTCCTGACCTAGTGCCTTCTCACAGTAGATGTACTCTTCAGTAGGCAGAAGAAGTACTGATCAGCTACCCATTGGTAGAGAAGTGGCACATGACCTTGTGTATGAAGTGACCAGGTGACCTAATTTTCAATGGGTCAATTGACTTTTGGCCTTTCCTAAGGTACGAGGCCAGGTGTCCTATTCTCTTGACATAGCCATCCTAACTGTCCTACTTTTAGAGAACAAGGCTCATGATGCTCCATGCCAGAAAGAAAGGAAAGCTTCACCATGGGCAGAGGGAGATCTTCAAACATTCCTAACTTTATTTCTTATCCAAATTTGTTCAAACATGCCCAAGGTCCCTGTGACAAGTGAGACCAAGCTCCACAACATGCCTGAAGGTTTAAAATAAGGAGCTCTCAGAGTGTGAAAAGGTACCAGATAAACCAAGCAATGGAAGGACTTGCTGCCTGCAGGTTTATTTTGCTGCCTTCTCTTAGAACAGCTGTCCAATTACCCAGGCTAATAAGCGTGGTCCACCTTGCCAGAGTAATTTTAGCCAGGGGTTTCAGAGTTAACCTGGAGTACATTTCAATTAAATACAGCCAAATGTAAGTTCATACATCTAGGAACAAAGAATGCAGCCCATATTTACAAGGCGGGGGGGACTCTATCCCAGGAAGCACTGAATCTGAAAAAAAGACGGGGGGTCATGGTGGATAATCAGCTGAACGTGAGCTCCCAGTGTGATGCCAAAAGAGCTAATGCGATCCTGGGATGTTTACATAGGAATACTGAGGACGAATAGGGAGGTTATATTACTTCTGTATTTGGCACTGATGCAACAGCTAACTGGAATGCTGTGTCCTGTCCACAACTCAAGAAGGTTGTTGATAACGTGGTGTCAAGGTTCCTTCCCCACTCTGAACTCTAGGGTACAGATGTGGGGACCTGCATGAAAACCTCCTAAGCTTACTTTCACCAGCTTAGGTTAAAACTTCCCCAAGGTACAAACTATTTTACCTTTTGCCCCTGGACTTTATTGCTGCCACCACCAAGCGTCTAACAAATATAACAGGGAAAGAGCCTGCTTGGAAACATCTTTCCCCACAAAATCCCCCAAGCCCTACACCCACTTTCCTGGGAAAGGCTTGATAAAAATCCTCACCAATTTGCATAGGTGAATACAGACCCAAACCCTTGGATCTTAAGAACAATGAAAAATCAATCAGGTTCTTAAAAGAAGTATTTTAATTAAAGAAAAGGTAAAAGAATCACCTCTGTAAAATCAGGATGGTAAATACCTTACAGGGTAATCAGATTCAAAACACAGAGAATCCCTCTAGGCAAAACCTTAAGCTACAAAAAGACACAAAAACAGGAATCTACATTCCATTCAGCACAACTTATTTTATCAGCCATTTAAACAAAACAGAATCTAACGCATATCTAACTAGATTACTTACTAACTTTTTACAGGAGTTCTGACCTGCATTCCTGCTCTGGTCCTGGCAAAAGCATCACACAGAGAGAGAGAGAGAGACCCTTTGTTCCCCCCCCCCCCCCAGCTTTGAAAGTATCTTGTCTCCTCATTGGTCATTTTGCTCAGGTGCCAGTGAGGTTATCTTAGCTTCTTAACCCTTTACAGGTGAAAAGGTTTTGCCTCTGGCCAGGAGGGATTTAAAGGTGTTTACTCTTCCCTTTATATTTATGACACGTCCCCCAAATCACAGGTAGGGTGAAACGCTGGCTGTGATTTCTTCCTGGAGCTCTAGGAGAAAACAGAGTTAATAAGACACATGCACCTCTAAGTATACTACCAGGTATATAAAGACTAACAATATTTTTCACATCTCAAGGACGATTTTAACCAGTTGATTCTGGGAAACTTTCACGGGAGAGTGCATCAGCCACTTTGTTAGAAGCTCCTGAGATGTGCTGGATGTCCAAATCAAAATCTTGGAGAGCTAAACTCCACCGAAGAAGTTTTTTGTTATTTCCCGTGGCAGTATGAAGCCACCGTAGCGCAGCGTGGTTGGTTTGCAGGTGAAAACGCCGCCCCCCAAATGTATGAGTGTAGCTTTTCCAGAGCGTAGACAATGGCGTAACATTCTCTTTCACTGACTGACCAGTTGCTTTCCCTCTCAGACAGCTTCTTGCTGAGAAACACTACAGGGTGGAATTCTCAATCTGGTCCTTCGTGCATTAAACCTGCTCCCACACCATGCTCGGACGCATCTGTGGTTACTAGGAACGGTTTGTCAAAGTTTGGGACCCTTAGTACAGGGTCAGGCATGAGTGTTGCTTTAAGCTGGTTAAAGGCCTTCTGACACTCTTCGGTCCACTGAACGGCATTTGGCTGTTTCTTCTTGGTTAGGTCTGTCAGTGGGGCAGCGATTTGGCTGTATTGCGGTACAAATCGCCTGTAATATCCGGCCAAGCCTAAGAAGGATTGGACCTGTTTCTTTGACTTTGGGACAGGCCACTTTTGGATAGCATCCACTTTGGCCTGTAGGGGGTTGATATTTCCTTGACCCACCTGGTGTCCAAGGTAAGTCACTCTGTTTAGGCCTATTTGACACTTCTTAGCCTTAACAGTTAGTCCTGCCTCCCTTATGCGCTCAAAGACTTTTTGTAGATGTTCCAGGTGTTCTGCCCAGGAATCCGAAAATATGGCCACATCGTCAAGGTAGGCGACTGCATATTCTCCTAATCCCGCTGGGAGACCATCAACAAGTCTTTGAAAGGTGGCGGGTGCATTCCGCAGCCCAAAAGGGAGTACATTAAATTCATACAGCCTAACATGTGTGCTGAAGGCTGACCTTTCCTTGGCGGATTCATCTAGTGGTACCTGCCAGTACCCCTTGGTTAAGTCCAAGGTAGAGATGAACTGGGCCCATCCCAGTTTCTCCAATAGTTCATCTGTGCATGGCATTGGATAGTTGTCTGGGTGAGTTACAGCATTTAGCTTATGGCAGTCCATGCAAAAATATATATCCCCATCTGGTTTGGGAACTAGATCCACTGGAGATGCCCATGCACTGCCAGAGGGGCGGATTACACCCATCTGTAGCATATCCTGGATCTCCTATTCTATAGCAATTTTAGCTTCAGGAGACACCTGGTAAGGTTGGACTTTAACTGCGTGAGCATTACCTGTGTCAATGGAGTGGTATGTCTGTTCAGTCAGTCCTGGGGTGGCTGAGAACGTCGGCGCGTAGCTAGTGCACAGCTCCTTGATCTGCTGTCGCTGCATACGCCCAAGGGTCATGGAGAGGTTCACCTCTTCCACGCCACCATCACTTTTCCCTTCGTAGTAGACACCTTCAGGCCACTCAGCGTCATCTCCTCCCTGGGCTGTAAACTGACAAATCTTTAATTCTCTGGAATAAAAGGGCTTTAGAGAATTAACATGGTCCACCTTAGGCTTTCAGTTGGAGATGGGGAATGCTATGAGATAATTAACAGCTCCCAGGTGCTCTTGGACTGTGAATGGCCCTTCCCACGACGCTTCCATTTTATGGGCCTGGAGCGCCTTTAAGACCATGACCTGGTCCCCTACTTTGAAAGAACGCTCTCTGGCATGTTTATCATACCAGGCTTTTTGCTCTTTTTGAGCATCCTGTAGGTTTTCTTTAGCAAGGGCTAAAGAGGTTCGGAGGGTGCTTTGTAGGTTGGTTACAAAGTCCAGAATGTTGGTTCCTGGAGAAGGTGTAAACCCCTCCCATTGCTGCTTCACCAACTGTAATGGCCCCTTAACCTCACGGCCATATACAAGTTCAAATGGTGAAAACTCTAAACTGGGATGGGGTACAGCTCTGTAGGCAAAGAGCAACTGCTGCAACACTAGGTACCAATCATTGGAGTGCTCATTTATGAATTTACGTATCATGGCCTGCAAAGTCCCATTAAATTTCTCCACCAGTCCATTTGTTTGATGATGGTAAGGGGTGGCAACCAAGTGATTCACCCCATGAGCTTCGCAAAGGCTTTCCATAGTTCCTCCCAGGAAATTAGTTCCTGCATCTGTGAGGATGTCGCAGGGCCAACCTACCCTGGCAAAAATGTTTGCTAGTGCCTGGCACACACTTTTAGCCCTGGTGTTGCTTAGAGCTACTGCTTCCGGCCATCGGGTGGCAAAATCCATGAAAGTCAGTATGTACTGCTTTCCCCTGGGTGTCTTTTTCGGAAAAGGACCCAGAATATCCACAGCTACTCGCTGAAATGGAATCTCAATGATAGGGAGTGGCTGGAGAGGGGCTTTGAGCTGGTCTTGGGGTTTTCCCACTCTTTGGCATACCTCACAAGACCGGACATAGGTAGAAACATCCTTGCCCATTCCCTCCCAGTGGAATGACCTCACCAAACGGACTTTGGTCCTGTTCACCCCAGCATGGCCACTAGGATGATCGTGGGCTAAGCTCAAGAGCTTTACCCGGTACTTAGTTGGAACTACCAACTGTCTCTGAGGATGCCAGTCTTCCTGGTGTCCACCAGAAAGTGTTTCCTTGTATAAAAGTCCTCTTTCTACAACAAACCTGGATCGATTAGAAGAGCTGAGAGGCGGTGGGTTGCTCCGTGCCGCAGTCCAAGCTCTCTGGAGGCGTTCATCTGCTTCCTGTTCGGTCTGGAACTGTTCCCTTGATGCTGGAGACATCAGTTCCTCATTGGATTGTGGACCTATGCTTGGTCCCTCTGGAAGCGATGTAGGGGATGGGGCTGTTTCCGTTGACTGTGAACTGCTCTCTGCCGGTGCACTATGTTGGGTTTCAGGCTCCGGCTGAGCCTCTTGTGTAGGGTTATCAGCTGCTGCCGGTTCAGGTTCGGTGGGGCCCTCTGGTGTTGGGGTTGCAAGTACTGGATTCAGTGCCGGCAATGGGTCTGGTTCTGGTTGTTCTGCCGGTTCCGGTTCTGGAACTGGCTCTGTCTGGGTCTCTGGGGCTGGACCCACTACACTGCTGTTGCAGACACTGGCATGGGATCCGGGTCCATCACCTCTGACCGGGTCCTGGTAGAAGTTTCCGAAACAGAGCTAGGCATGATGTCTTGCTTAGCCTGGCTGCGGGTGACCATTCCCACCCTCTTGGCTAGCTTCACATGATTGGCCAAGTCTTCCCCCAACAACATGGGGATGGGATAATCATCATAGACTGCAAAAGTCCATGTTCCTGACCAGCCCTTGTACTGGATAGGCAACTTGGCTGTAAGCAAATTGAAAGAGTTGGACCTGAAGGGTTGAATTGTCACTTGGATCTCTGGGTCGATTAAATTGGGGTCCACTAAGGAAACATGGATAGCTGACACTTGTGCTCCGGTGTCCCTCCACGCGGTGACCTTCTTCCCGCCCACACTCACTGTTTCCCTCCACTGTGAGGATATCTGGGAGGTATCTGGGCCTGAGGACCTCTGGTGTGATTCCGGTGCAATGAACTGTAATCTGTTGGGGTTCTTGGGGCAGTTGGCCTTCACATGCCGCGGCTTGTTACATTTAAAACATCATCCAGCTGATGGGTCACTGGGGCGAGATGGGTTGCTGGAGAATGGTGTGGCAGGACGAGAAGGTGTCTGGAAGGTGTTTGGTGTGTAGCTGGGGCCTTGGGCTGCCCCCGGTAGTAGGGGGTGGTCTGAGGGTGTCCCTTCCGGTATCCGCTCCAACTGTGACCAGGGTTGTTCCTCTCTCCTCCCTCCACCCATTTTGTTCCGGCTTGCCCCGCCTCTCTGGCGGTCTGGGACTGCTCGTATTGATCAGCATCAGAAGCAAGACTTTCTGCTGAGTCCATTTCCTTATCCCATAAACACTGTTTTATTTCCTCCTTGGACATATTCAGGAATTGCTCCTGAGCTATCAAATCAGACATTCTGTCAAAGCTAGTGATACCCCTTCCTTGGACCCATTTATCTAACAGATCCTTCATCTGGTTTAGATAAGACACATTACTTAGTCCAGGCCCTCTCTTAAGGGTTGGAAATTTTACTCTGTACATTTCAGATGTAATTTGAAATTGCTTTAAAACAAAATCCTTGAACTTATTATAGTCAGAAGCCTCATCAATAGGCATCTTATTGAATATGTCCAGAGCTCTTCCAGTCAATTTTGTAACCAATGTGGTCATCTTGTGAGCTTCGGGAATTTTATGGAGAGTGCAGTCTCTCAAAGGTGAGAAAATATTCAGCAATATCACTGGATTCATCATACTGTGGACATAGTCGCTCCCATTTGTGGATTGTTGGGGAAGGATGGTTAGGGTTATCCAGTAGCTTCCGCTCAGCCCTTACCTTCTCCAACTCCAGTGCATGCCTCCATTTCTTTTTCCCTTGCCTCCATAGCTCTCCTGTGGGCAGCCTCTTTGGCTGTTTCCTTGGTTTCTGTCATGTTTGCCTCTCTGTTTTTAACTAACTTTACACCCGAGAGTTAGAAATAAAGCAAACAAACAAAAAACTTGGCTTGTAAAAAAAAAAAAAAAAAAAAAAAAAAAAAAAAAGAGGTTGTGCTGTACCCAGATTGTCAGTCTGCAGAAAAATCCTTTAAAACCCCCAACACCTTTGTCTCCAGGCAAAGAGACAGAAAAAGCCTCTAGTTGCTCTTAGCTAAAAAAACCTCTTCAGGTCTGTGAAGACTTGTGAATTTCCCTGCAGGAGGTTAACTACCCTGCCTTTAGGTAGAGAAAACTCCAGCTCTGCTCTGGCCCCCAAGCAGAGACAAAAAAAAAAAAAAACACTCACTGCTTTCAGCTTAAAACCTGCTTTCCAGCAGCCCAAAGGAAAAAAATATTTCCTTTTAAAATCTGTGCTTCTGGTCCAAAAAATCTCAAAATGATGTCAAGTTAATCCCACCGCTCTGCCACCATGTCAAGGTTCCTTTCCCACTCTGAACTCTAGGGTACAGATGTGGGGACCTGCATGAAAACCCCGCTAAGCTTATTTTTACCAGCTTAGGTTAAAACTTCCCCAAGGTACAAACTATTTTACCTTTTGTCCCTGGACTTTATTGCTGCCACCACCAAATGTCTAACAAATATAACAGGGAAAGAGCCCGCTTGGAAACGTCTTTCCCCCCCAAACCCCCCAAGCCCTACACCTCCTTTCCTGGGGAAGTTTTAACCTAAGCTGATAAGAATAAGCTTAGGGAGTTTTTCATGCAGGTCCCCACATCTGTACCCTAGAGTTCAGAGTGGGGAAGGAACCTTGACACGTGGAGTGTGTTCAGAGAGGAGCCATGAAAATGATTAAAGGATTAGAAAACATCCTTATAGTGATAGACTCAAGGAACTCAATCTATTTACCTTAACAAACAGAGAGTTAAGAGGTGACTTGATCACATACTGGAGTCATAAGTCTCTATACGGGGAACAGAAATTTGAGCCTAGCAAACAAAAGTACAACAAGATCCGATGGCTGGAAAATGAAAGTAGACAAATTCGGACTAGCAATAAACTGCACATTTTTAACAGCAAGGTAATTAATCACTGGAACAATTTACCAAAGGTAGTGGTGGATTCTCCATCACTTGCAATTTTTAAATCAAGACTGGATGTTTTTCGAAAAGGTATGATCTAGTTCAACCACAGATGTTGGACTTGAAGCAGGAATTAATTCAATGAAAGCTGATGGTCTGTGTTATGCAGGAGGTCAGATTAGAGGATCAGTATGATCCCTTCTGGCCTTAAAATCTAATCTATTTTCCACATTCCTGAGCTGGATATACAATATAGTGAGATGGTCCTCTCCTGACAAATCACTTATTATGCAGGTTTATGTTTAATGGGGCTGATCAAGACTTTAAAGAGATTGTCTGAGAATTCCTGTAGGAGATCTTGGACTGAATGAATTATTCCAGCTGTTTGTTCTCTTTAGACAGGATATTCCATTAGAGCAGGTGGGCTGAAGTTACACACACGCTTGACAGTTTGCAGGATTGAGGAAAGAGTTAGGATCACAAAACAGCTGGCATGAAAACCTCCTGTGTTCACATGCTCAGAACTCTCTAAAACATTCACATCTTGCAGCTGGAATTTTCCATGCTGAGTCTCTGCCCGAAGATTCATTTATTCAAATGTTTGAGTAAAATCCCTCCACCTACTTCGGAGTTATGTAGAGAGTGAAAAAGATACTTCCACCACTGTCAAAGAGTTCTGACCACTTTTCTGAATGGGGCTATAGAAAAATAGCTACATTTTAAAGCTTAGCTTGGACAGTCTTCACGAGGCCTAGCACCTTCCCGAATTAAACATCAAATTTAGCAAATACAAAATATCACTTTGAGTATGCTCAGGGGGTATCTGCTAAGCTTTTAAGAGTACAGTGGAGGCCCCACCCTTTTGACAGATCCCAGCAGATTCACCTTTTGTGTCCAGACCCAGGGCTGCTGCTGGCACAATTTGCATAAGATATTTTAAATGTCTCACTAAAACTCTCACAGGAAAATCTCCCATGCACCCCAAAAATACAAAAACACCCCAATACATTGACATAAAGAAAAGGAGAAAATTATGGGCATGGATACTGTGGTTTAGAGTTTGCTATTTTTGCTGCATTCTGCTATTTCCCACAGATGTATAATTTTTTGCATTTATTTATTTAGACTTTAAAGCAACATAAAAGACACCTGTCCCAGGTGTAGATGCCCTGCATCAATTAAAACTACCATTCAGAACAATAAACAAAGAACAGCAAAACCACCCATAGAAAACAGCCAGACAGCATGCAATACTGGGGAGAACATGATTCTTTCCACCCTCCCCAAACAGATGGCCTTTGTAACATATCCTGGAGAACAAGTCTGGGCTGCTCCAGCCGGAAAGCAAACACGTCCTCACAGAGAATGTTCTGCCAGCAGTTCCCTCCCTGTTACAGCAAGGGAGCCCTGGCTCCAGCTGGTCAGGGATGCACTGCCAATGGCATGGGGCAGAAACAGGTCCCAGCCCATTTACGGTTTTATAGGTCAAAACTGAACACCTTGGATTCCATACTGCTGGGAAGCACAAAGCAGTGACAGGGTGGGACTCAACATGCAAACTCAAAGAGGCAAAAAGCCCAAGTATCCCAATTATTTACTTTTGGGGGGTTTATCAAGAGCACCTTGAAGAAGTCTGTGGCCAAAAGCTGCACGAGCTGAAGGCTGTACATTGAAGTTGTAGTGTTAGTGAAAAACTGAAGCAAAGACCATGTAGCAGTTCTGCAGAGCTCTTCACATGTAACTCTGTCCTTTTATGCCTCGAATGTAGCAGTCCCTATTCAAATTATTCTTAATATCCCAAGAAGGAATTTCGCTGGAGTCGGATAGATTAGCAGCAATGCTTTATCAGGCTATCTACCTTTCACCTCTCCTAATGCTGTGCAAAGAGAATATGATGGCTCGTTTAACAACCAGGGTGTGCAATGACTTTTCTAGAGCATGCCTGAGGCTGGAATAAAATGGTGAAGAAAGAGACTCTGGTTCAAATGAAACACAATGTTCTTTTTAGGAACTAAATCTGGAGCTAGGGGAAGCCTGATTTTATTGGGAAAGGACTGCAAGTAGGGATTTCTGATTGAAAGTAGTTCACTTCATCTTCTTGTTGAAGTACTGGCTAGGAAAAAGCCTACTTTAAATCTCCTTTAGTACAAGCATAGCTGCCTTTCCTCATAATTTAATCCATACGTGAAGAACGAGACTCAAGGTCTGCTGGCTGACAAGGGGATGTCTAAATGGTCTCTGAAGAACCTAGTGGTATGCAGCTGTAGAATCAGGTTAGAAAATGGCAAATGTGGCTTGAGTGTGGCAGAAACCAGAATCTCACATCTGAGGTAGCTGAGGCTCATGTCTGTATGAAAACTTGCTCAAGGAAATTCCAGTGCATCTCTGACTGCTGTTCGCAGAGTAATTGCGTTTCTTTCTGCACATGATACCAAGCAAACTCTTCAAATCCTCCTGTTGGAATCTTGCCTAGGCTGGAATAAGGCATCGGTCAGGCAGTTGCAGCAGCTGTGCTGAAGCAAGCTCAGTCTCTCAGCTCCAGGCCATTAGGTGCCGTCTCAGGACATCTGGACTGACCCAAGGTCGCAGAGGACAAGTGCAGCTGCCGCTCTCTGTGGGAAGCAGAAGAGGGTTAGGCCCTTTATTGGCCAGCAAGGTGGTACTAGTCCTTTGAGCTTCCTGAGCTGCAGTCTGTGGAGAGAAGCGGGGACAGCTAGGCTGCTGGGAAGTGGGCCTGACAGCCATGCCTCGGGAGGGGAACCCAAGAGCAAGCAGCAGAGGCTCTGGGGAATGGGAGAGAAAATGAGCTTTGCCTTTCTTCCCAACACAGGAGACTCCTGAGCCAGGCCTTAGCTAGGGGAGAGGAGGAACAGGGGGATTACATGCCTGGCTTGTACTTTCTAGGCTTTATGCTGATGACCACAGGCTGTAACTGCAGCAAGATCTGTTGTTTATTCCTCCAAATACGATCCTAGGCTGAAAGATGCGACCAGGTGGGGCTCTGCCTTGTTACCATTTTATTTTCCTCTGGCTGAGACTGTAACCTTATTTGTCCCCTTCTCCCTGGAAGCTGACTTATCTGTCCACCAAGAGAGTTACCTCCTAACCCCTAATAGTTAGAGATTGGCTTATGCTTTGAAGCATGAGGTTTTCTCTCTCTTCTAAAATATTACCATTAGCTATAACAATTCTATGTATTCTTTTATCCATCAAAATGTCCAGGTCTTCTTTGAATCTTGCTAAGTTCTTGTCTCAGCAATATCCTGTGGCAATACGTTTCACTGTCTAATTACATGTTGTATAAAAGTATTTATTTTTATTGAGTTTGAATTTGACAACTTTCAGTTTCATTGAATGTCCCACAGAGAAGAGAAGCTCCTATCCTACTCTATCCAGACCATTGATTGTTTTATGTACTTCCATCATATCTTCTCTTATTCATCTCATTTCTCAGGTAAAATCCCAATCTTTTCAATCTCTCTTCATATGAAAGCTTTTCCAGCTCTTACCTGTATCGCCCTTCACTGATTCCCTCGCTCTGCAATATCCTTTTTGAGATGGGGTGACCAGTCCTGCACACAGTATCCAGATGAGGACAAACCACTGGTCTATATATGGTGTTATACAAGTCTCTGTATTTTTCTCTATCATTTTCCTTATGCACCCTAACACCTTATTTGGTTTTTATAAAACACAGTTGTATGTTGAGCCAAGGTCTCCTGAGCCATCCACAATCCCATGAGCCCAGGGCCTTTCTTGAGTTTATACTGTTAATTTAGAACCCTGTAAGCTGTAGTTCACATTTTCCCCTCTCCTTCAAAATAATCCCACAGACGTTCTTACTCAGTAAGGATATCAAGGATTGTGGAGCTAGCAGGAGCAATAAAGATACATTAATTGACCTGGCCCTGGGAAGGAAAATGCAGCTTCTGTCAGGTCTAAGGATACCTCTGACTGGGGAAGAAATCCGGGACCTTCCTGTTGGAGAAGTTTGCAATATGATCCACTTGTAGTACAAGTACTTTTGGGTCAGATCAATGACACTCTTGGTTGAGGTCCCGCCCACTTGGGAGAGAGAGTCTCCTCACGTACCCTGTTTTCCTTGCAGACACTGCTCAGAGGAACAGACTGTTTCTCTGGTCTCCTGGCTGCTTGTTGTCATAGGGGAGGGTTGTTGCCATTCATACAAGTGGATGAGATTCCCTTTAGGAGTTTGGGAAGGAGAGCTTTGGTGTCCTTCCCAACTGCTTGTGATTTGATGGGTTTATACTTAGCTGGTATCTATTCAGGTCCATCTTCCCTGGGTTACATCGTTGGATTACTGGCTGGTGTCCATTGAATATGGATGGATGAGTGTTCTGACAGCATTTTCCCTTGAGAAGGTTGATGTGGGAGGGCCAGCAGTTGCAGTAAATCCATGCTGCGTGTGGGATTTCATGCTGCCCTGCTGGAGTAGGAATGACTGAATGGCCCATAAATGTAGCATTGGCTTCTGGGCCACAGTGCTCACAAAGAAAACAATTGTTCTGCAGAGGGGACGGGAATGCAGCCTAGGAGACCTGTTACTGAGTGGCAGAGATTTGATTTTTTTTTTTAGGAACAAGTTCTGAGGACGGGCCTCTGTACGCCCATGTGTCTTGGGGCAGGCTCCCAGGCAATGAATCAGGGTGCTCTCCTATCTGTCGATTATGAGTTGTGCTGGTGAAAATGGGTGGTTTGTGGAATACAAGAAGCTATTTCTCTTGCTCAGGCAGCCTTTCCCAGAGAGCCCATAAGGAGAGAATGCTGCACTCCCGGCTCTCTGGTTCGAAGCCATGATTCCCATCAGCTTTGGGAATGCTGTGAGTGCCAAGGGCACCCCAAATGGCAGTGCTGCACTCTGGAGGTGATGCTATGAGCTGAAGGAATTGTAGGTGACCAGTCTGGTAAGATTTGCAGATACTGTAGGGTCTTGAGTTCTACAGAGCAGATAATGGGGGAAAGCAAAGCTAATATTGCCTTCCAAATCCTCATTCTACCAGAGACTAAGCAGTGACAGACCCAGCACTGGACGAAAAGCCTCCTGTCTCCTTGGACACGACTAAGTCCTGAAATGGAAACCAGGCCCTCTTTCGTGGTCTGTATCCAGCAGCTTTGGGACAGCAGACAGGACTGTGGATTTCTATTAACCTTACAGAGATGAACTTCCTTTGATCAGTGGCCTTCCCACATCCCAGGCTGCTCAATATCTGGTCGCAAATTAGATTCCCACAAAGAAAATGACTAGGACAACCTGTATATGGGTCCTTTGAATTCTACTGGGTAACTCTGGTGAACTCCCTGGAAGTCCTGCGTCTTCAGAAGCTGGGCCAGTGCCATTTCCCAGCCTTCCTCCTCAGGGCACCTGCCCTGGCTTGCACCATACACCCTGCTGTATGTGGGCAAGAGGTAACAAAGAGAAGAGCTGGCAGAGGGTGAGTGTGGTTCCTTGGGCTTTTAGATAACTTGACCAGTAGAGGGGTGTGTGTGTAGGAGGGTGTTTAGGTGCCAGTCTAGACATGGGCTTGTGATGAGCACATGGTGACAAGCTGGTGGTGACCGACTGGCTTGCTGTCTGCATTCCTGCTTGAATCCAAATCTGTCTAGAGGACTGCTGAGGCAGGCTCAGGATCTCTTAACCCTGCAGTGATCTTGGGCTCTTACCCTTAACTCCCCTTCTGTCACACACAAACCCCTCTCACTCCAGTCTGGTGGTGCTTTCAACTCAGCCTAGCTGGCCCAGTTGGGGGCATAGGCTAAAACCCAAGTGAGGCTTTCACTTGGGCTGCTAACTTGCCCACTCTGCAGTGATGATGCAGGACTGACAAGTTCTCCTACTATTCCCTTGGACAGACTCCTAGAGCAGTGCAATGGAAAGAACCATGGGATGTGCTCTCAAGTCCTAGCAACACACACAGGGTAGCGCAGAACTAGGGAAGACACTAACTCGAGTGTGCATTTGCAGTGTGGCTGCTCATACCTGGGCTAGGCTGACCTAGGTGCTCCGACCTGGGAGCCGATCACCCAAATTAACGCTGCAGTGCAGACACATCTTAATCGTTGCCGGAGCAGCAACAGGGATTGCCAGGCTGCCAGGGGCTTAAGATTTTGTCCCAAATTAGATTTGTACTCAGGGAAAAGATTGCTGCTTCCCAACTGAAGGAGGAGAAGACTCTTCAGAGACAAGAGATGACACTAAACTGGGAGGAGTGGTAGATATGCTGGAGGGTAGGGATAGGATATAGAGGGACCTAGACAAATTAGAGAATTGGGCCAAAAGAAATCTGATGAGGTTCAACAAGGATAAGTGCAGAGTCCTGCACTTAGGACGGAAGAATCCCATGCACCGCTACAGACTAGGGACCGAATGGCTCGGCAGCAGTTCTGCAGGAAAGGACCTAGGGGTTACAGTGGACGAGAACCTGGATGAGAGTCAACAGTGTGCCCTTGTTGTCAAGAAGGCTAATGGCATTCTGGGCTGTATAAGTAGGGGCATTGCCAGCAGATCGAGGGACATGATCGTTCCCCTCTATTCAACACTGGTGAGGCCTCATCTGGAGTACTGTGTCCAGTTTTGGGCCCCACACTACAAGAAGGATGTGGAAAAATTGGAAAGAGTCCAGCAGAGGGCAACAAAAATGATTAGGGGACTGGGGCACGTGACTTATGAGGAGAGGCTGAGGAAACTGGGACTGTTTAGTCTGCAGAAGAGAAGAATGAGGAGGGATTTGACAGCTGCTTTCAACTACCTGAAAGGGGGTTCTAAAGAGGATGGATCTTGACTGTTCTCAGTGGTAGCAGATGACAGAATGAGGAGTAATGGCCTCAAGTTGCAGTGGGGGAGGTTTAGGTTGGATATTAGGAAAAACTTTTTCACTAGGAGGGTGGTGAAGCACTGGAATGCGTTACCTAGGGAGGTGGTGGAATCTCCTTCCTTAGAGGTTTTCAAGGTCAGGCTTGACAAAGCCCTGGCTGGGATGATTTAGTTGGGGGTTGGCCCTGCTTTGAGCAGGGGGTTGGACTAGATGACCTCCTGAGGTCCCTTCCAACCCTGAGACTCCATGATTCTAAGAGAGAGCTATTGCGCTGGCTGATGGAGGCAGTGAACAGGCTTGTGGTGCAATGCAGCATCTGACCAGCAGGGGCCTGTAGGTTCCCGGGGGCGGGGGGTGGGGAGTCTTCGGCAAATCTGCCTGCGGAGATGAACGAGCTGGGCAGAATATCAGCACTGTGGCACTCAAGGAGAGGAAGGCCATGTGCACAAAATACTCATTTTAAAAACTCTGTAGTGGTGTCTCCACAGGGAGCCTGCACAGACAGGCTCATGCTTTGTGCAATGGCTCCTGGCTGTAATGCCCTGGCTTGGCAGAGGGGGAGGAGGAGGGTGTCCTCCGCAAAATAACAAGGTGCCGTGGTCCGTTAGTGCAGAGGATGCTGTGCAGGGATTTAGGTCTCTTTGCTAGAGAGAGAAGCAGGAATCCATCTGAGGAGCAAACCAACAGCCCTTTGAGAGAGCATTTCCTTAGAAGAGAAGAGGGGAGATAAGGCTCACCCAGGTACCCAGTGCTGACCCACCACTGCCGCAGCTCTGGAAATGCCTGTGCTTTTAGACCCAGAGCCATGCAGAGAAGCTCAGCACACAGTGGCACAAGACTTTGAAGCTTCAGCTTTAAATCCCCCCAGCATAGCTTAGTGGAGACCAGGACTGCACCTTCCTAGTCAAAACATCCTACTTCTATTTATAGGTGCCCAGCTCTCTGAACAATAAACAGAGAAGCCATCCCTGTGCTTCCGTGTTCAGCTCGGTTATTGTATAACAGAACAGCACCACTGGCTTAGAAAAGCCACAAGAAACGACTCTATGACTGCAGGTGATTGGCTACACACCTCTCCTCATGTGGGAGTGTGGCTACCTTGGACAGAGCGGCCACAAAGTGCCTTTAGTCAGCCTTTGTTTACCAGGCATTTCAGCAGGTGAACAGAAGAGACTAGGTCACAAAGGGTCCAAAATCCTTCCTTCTTCATGCCCCCCAATTCCCTCTGGGTAGGTGCCTTAGCTAGACCTCATTTTCACAGGCATGGCTGCTGACCAGCGTTTGTGGGGAGAAATCCTTTTTCCATGTGGATCTTTGTACCATGCTATTTCATGGGCCACAATATATTCTGTAGGTACAGAATCCATTCCCCTCCAAAAGGGTTGATAGTTAAAATAGACTAGGGGCTGGAATAAGCTAAGACTTTTTCTCCTATGTATACAATTTTCATTAATGCTGAAGTTATTTTTAATTTGTAATTAACGCAGTCTACTTCCCATTATGTATGTCTTGCTGGAATGACACGTTCTAGCTTACATTTTGCAGTACCTCAAAGGGGCAGCAGGTGTCTCTCTTAGCCTTCCCTTGGCCCACCTGCCCTCCTTGTCCCTGACACTGTGATATAGTGCATAATTCCAAAATGGCAGCTTTTTGAAAATTCACCTTGATTATCAGACATTAAAAGTGACTCATCCCGCAGTGACTGTCTGGCAGAAGGATGGGATCAGACAGCAGACAATGAGGGACTGGACGCATTAACACGCTATATTACAGAGCCCATCAAAAATACCTTTGTTCTGTCAAAGATCCAATCATTTCCTAGTTGTGTTCTTCTGAAGAGAAAGAATAATAATAATAATAAAAAAACAGAGGAATTTAAAACCTCCCCCGATCTCTTTATTCTGGGAGGGAGGGACATGTTTTCTTAATGCCTGATCAACAGTCAGGAGGAGATGGGACAATGGGAGCTGCTGGGCTGTGGAAATGGGACTGTGCAATAACACACAGCACTTGTTTACTCTTGAAAGCCATCATATTATTGCCCCAGATTCTGCTAATTGGAAACTCATTAGCAGGCAGATGCCTAAACTAAATATTTACGACTACACTCACACCTATGCTACACTCTTCTAATCTCATCCAACAGCAAAAGCAGGGACAAAAGGGTTTATTTCATACTTAATGTTCAAAACAACCCCAACAACTGGAGCTTTAACCTGTAATCATCCTGGCGTATTTCATCTGCACAGAGAGAGAGAGAGAGAGAGAGAGTGTGTGTGTGGAAATGCCACCGCTGATAAATACTTTATAAGCAGTGATAATAGCCCATAAGTATAGGCACCGGAGTCTTTCCAATAACTGTAAAGCTTGCAGTCTTGCAGCGTACATGTGTGTGTCTGTTTATATTAAACCATGTGTGGGTATAACATTGGGTGAAACATACTACATCCTCAGCACCGCTGAGAGTGTAAGAAGCTCACACACTTGCTTGAGTGCTCAAGGAGACAGAAAAAGCTCAACTGGGAGGTTTTGGCTCTGGTTTTATCATTTCCATCACTTGCTTATGAAGCTAGGGAAACTGTCCAGGGCTAAGCAGAGCCTTTATCAGTCACGGAAAATACCCCAAAGGCAACATGCCACAGATCAAAGGCATCTCTGGTGTTTGTGCTCATGTGGTTTTCCCTGCCAAATAGTTTAAGTAATATGATTAAAACACAAATTCCATAAACATCAATTTCCCATCTGTTTAATAATAAGAAGGTTCTGTGTCATCAGCAGTTTCATTCCCCTCACTGGATTCATTAGTATTCCATGGGAAAGCAAGTGTTGCCCTCAGCTCAACCTGCACAAGGCAACACCTCCTGACAAAGGGGTCTGGTTCCACGGCTGGGCACAGGAGCTGAAGGAATATCCTTGGGGTAGGCGCAGGGAGCAAAGGGAACTGCTGCAGACACAATGAAATGGGGGAGGGGCTGCTGTTATTAGCAAATACAAACAATACAACCCAACACATCACATGGGGGAAGAGAGCTGTCTGGAGCATCCTGCAAAGCTTCCATTTTCTCTTCTGACTCCCACTGTTAACCAGAGGCCAAGACCATGCAGTAAACAAGGCCCCCCACACTCTTATCTCTTGTTCCCTGAACTGCACCAGAGAGCAGCAATTTCACTTCTCCTCCAGACAGCCAGAAGCAGGGACAAGACTGTGAGTGACCGGAACTCCATAGTGACATTGCCTTCTCAGATCTACAGCGCACATCCCAAGGGGCAGGAAAATGCAAAAATGTTGTATGCAGAATCTCTTCCTGAACCTGATGAGCAGAGCAAAGGAGAGGAGAGTCCCAACCCACCCCCACACTGAGCATCTGCAACACTGGGCTAGATTCATGAAAGGGAAAACAGGAAGAGAGTTTCCGTTTATAGAATTTTAATGAGCCCTAAAGGCTATTTCTCTGCAGTTCTAATGATAATTTCCAGCTCTCTGTGTTCATAGGGAACTGGTCCTTTAGCTCTAATCACATTTGGATACTGTCTAGAGCACACACCATGTCGGGCTGCTACAGAATATCAACAAACAAATGATCAGCAGCATGCTCCGATTCTACAGGGGAGAAACAATACACAGGAAAGTCTTGTATGGTTTGCACTCGGCAAATGAAAATGATCTCACTACCCCTGCCAGGGACTCAGCAGGTCACTTGAAAGCCCTGCAGCTCTTGGGAGAGGGTCCCTCCAAGATAATGAGGAAAGAAAAATGAATGTGGAAAAATAAAAGAAAGAGAAAACGCTCAGAATGGCATCAACAACCAGGAACCTGCCTTCCTGTTCATGTGACTGCATTTCCAACTCCTCACATGTGAGCCAAGCCAACCCCCCAGACACAGGGGCGCTGGGGCGTGCTGCCTGCCCCCCTCTCCTATCACAGGCCCTGACACCCCCCTGGACACAGGGGCGCTGGGGCGTGCTGCCTGCCCCCCTCTCCTATCACAGGCCCTGACACCCCCCCGGACACAGGGGCGCTGGGGCGTGCTGCCTGTCCCCCTCTCCCATCACAGGTCCCAACACCCCCTCGGACACAGGGGCGTGCTGCCTGCCCCCCTCTCCCATCACAGGCCCCGACACCCCCCCGGACACAGGGGCGCTGGGGCGCGCTGTCTGCCCCCCTCTCCCATCACAAGCCCCGACACCCCCCCAGACACAGGGGCGCTGGGACGTGCTGCCTGCCCCCCTCTCCCATCACAGGCCCCGACACCCCCCCGGACACAGGGGCGCTGGGGCGCGCTGTCTGCCCCCCACTCCCATCACAGGCCCCGACACCCCCCCAGACACAGGGGCGCTGGGACGTGCTGTCTGCCCCCCGCTCCCCTCACAGGCCCCGACACCCACCCTGGACACAGGGGCGCTGGGGCGTGCTGTCTGCCCCCCACTCCCATCACAGGCCCCGACACCCCCCCGGACACAGGGGCGCTGGGGCGCGCTGTCTGCCCCCCACTCCCATCACAGGCCCCGACACCCCCCCAGACACAGGGGCGCTGGGACGTGCTGTCTGCCCCCCGCTCCCCTCACAGGCCCCGACACCCACCCTGGACACAGGGGCGCTGGGGCGTGCTGCCTGTCCTCCGCTCCCATCACAGGCCCCGACACCCCCCCGGACACAGGGGCGCTGGGGTGTGCTGCCTGCCCCCCGCTCCCATCACAGGCCCTGACATGCTAGGGGACACAGGGGACATGCTGCCTGCTCCCCTGTCCTTCCCCCTGCCCTCACACCCCCATGACACAGGGGACACACTGCCTGCCCCCCGCTCCCATCACAGGCCCTCACACCCCCAAGACACAGGGGACATTCTGCCTGCCCCCCCTCTCCCATCACAGGCCCCGACACCCCCAGGGCACACTGCCTGCCCCCCTTTCCCATCCCACACCTGACACCCCCGAGACACAGGGGCGCTGGGGTGCGCTGCCTGCTCCTCATTTCCCATAAATCTCTCCATGGGAACGAAGCTCTCTGTGACGAGCAGGTTTGGAGCCACCCATGGCTCAGTCACACTTTAGAGATTCCTTGGTGCTGGAGAAATGGGAACGTTTTAACTGCCTGAACGTCCGGTATCGGAACTCAACTGCAACACAAAGGATGGGATTCCATGTCTGGGAAGAGCTCAGGTGGGCGTCCCTGAGAACTGAGATGTTCGCCCTGCCTCACCCCCACTTCTCCAGCTCTCTAAGGTTGGCAGCATCTCCTGTTTCTTAGCCAAGGCCATAAGGAGCACAGCTGGTTCAGAAAAGAAGAGTCAATCCTCCCACGTTAGCACCAGCCCTGAAGGACCCGGAAGAGGGCTCATAGGCAGCAGAGGGCTGTCCCTTCTCGGGGGGGCGGGGGGGGTCGTCCCATAAGGTTGCCTTCTCTATTGACAGTACCTCTTTCTGTGCCATGCTATATTTGTTCCTCATGGTGACCACCTCCACCTCTGCTTCAGCAAGCTGATTCTTTGTTTCTTGTGCCTGTAGGTCAAAAAACATTAGGAACCATTAGGAAATGGATAACCAGACAGAAATATCTCATAATGCCACTATATAAATCCATGGGATGCCCCATCTTAAATACTGCGTGCCGTTCTGGTCACCCCATCTATAAAAAAGATCTATTAGATCTGGAAAAGGTGCAGAGAAGGGCAACAAAATGCTGAGGGGGTAGAACGGCTTCCACGTGAGGAGAGATTCAAAAGCTGGGACTGTTCAGCTTAGAAAAGAGATGACAGAGGTCTGTAAAACCACGACCGGTGTGAGAAAGTGACTAGGGGCGTGTTATTGACCCCTTCCCATAACACAAAAACCAGGGATCACCCAATGAAATTAACAAGCAGAAAGTTGAAAACAAACAAAAGGAAGTATTTCTTCACTCAACAATCCGTCAACTGGTGGAACTTGTTGCTGGGGATGTTGTGAAGGCCAAAAATATAACGAGGTTCAAAAAATAATGAGACAAGTTCCTGAAGCACAGGTCCACGAATGGCTATTGGTAATGGCTGCCTGCCACAGAAAGTTCTGCTTGCATGTTAGTCCTTTCACTGCCACTGCATTGTCTTCTCATCTTTCCTCAGCTGGTCCAGCACAGCCTGGGTCCACCTCTACTCCCCATGGAGAGGCCGGCTTCGGCTCAGGACCTGCAGGAGGAGCTGGGGAGAGGAGGCAGGAACAGTGTGGGGACTAGTACCTAGCCAGTGGGGCCGTTTTTTGATCAGGGGGACAGACATAGGGGAAATGGGGGGATAATAGATGTGGGAGGTTTGGGGGTACAGAGATTAAGCCCCCATACTCTCCATGGCACAACTCTGACCCCTCCATTCCACCTCATAGCCCCCTTCAGTGCATCTTTAATGGAAAGGGAGAATATGTGGCTGACAGGCGCCCCTGCCCCTAATCCATGCCCCCCACCATACACTCCCATTTCCCCCTCCAGACTGCCAGCCCTCCCCTACCACTCCCTCTAATCCTCCTCCGTCCCCTCAACCCCTTCCTTTACCACCCATCCTCATTTATTCTCTGCTCCCCAGCTCCCACCCTCCTCCCTGCACTACTCCAAGGCCCTTCCATATCCCCCTTCACTACTCCGACACCCCATAGTCCCTCACTCTGCACCCAAAAAGTTACAAGAATTTGAAAATGACATAAACAGCTGATGTTAGGGTGGTTTCACGTCAGGAACTCCAAGACCAAATGATGCAGTGACTTGCTTTCCTTTAATCGCACTCAGGCCCTGTTACGTTATATTATCCTAACTGCTCACTAGAATCCTTCTTCCCACTAATTTCTTTGACAGTATTTCTAAAGTAAGATTGGAGTCTGCATTTGGATTTTCTTCATAGATTCGAAGGCCAGAAGGGACCGTTGTGATCATCCAATCTGACCTCCCGCACAGCACAGGCCAGAGAACTGCCCCACAATAATCCCTAGGGCAGATTTCTGAGAAAAACATCCAATCTTGATTTAAAAATTGCCAGTGATGGAGAATCCATCACAACCTTCGGTAAATTGTTCCACTGGGTTAATCACTCGCACCATTACAAATTTATTCCTAATCTCCAGTCTGAATCTGTCTAACTTCAACTTCCAGCCATTGGATCGTGTTTGACTTTTCTTTGCTAGATCAAAGAGCCCATTATTAAATATTTGTTCCCCACGTAGGTACTTACAGACTGTGATCACGTCTCCCCTTAACCGTCTCTGTGTTAAGCTAAATGGAATGAGCTCCTTGAGTCCATCGCTATAAGGCAGGTATCCTAAGTCTATAATCATTCTCATGACTCTTCTCTGAACCCTCTCCAACTGATCAACACCTTTCCTGAGTTGTGGGCACCGGAGCTGGACACAGCATTCCAGCAGTGTCGCACCAGTGCCAAATGCAGAGGTAAAATAAATTCTGCACTTCTACTCAAGATCTCCCTGTTTATGCATCCCAGGATCAAGCTAGCCCTTCTTGCCACAGCATCGCCATGGGAGCTCTTTAAAATATTGCTCTGGAACCAGAAATGTTGGTCTCATGGAAGAACTTCCCGAAGGAGTCCTGCAGAATGCAGGCAGAGAGTCTAACATGGCGGTTAGACTAGATGACACTTGTGATCCCTTCTAACTTTCTGGTTCTAGGATACATGCAGTCTCTGAAAGCTCCCAAGGCTAGGCAACCACAGCATGCCACAGCCACCCAGCTGCTGGGACAGCAGACAGCCTGCAAACTCTCGGGTTCCAACAGAGCCCTAGTTTTGCTGTACATTCCCATTTCATTCTTGTAGGTGTGTCAGCTGGGATGCGTGAACCTGGAGTTCCTAACTTAACCCATAATAACTTCTGCAACACAACCCCCAAAAGATCTGTGGGTGCCGTGCACTAGCTGAGATAAATCTTGAGTGATCAGTTTGAAGGGATCAGTTTGATCACCCAGTTTGAGCAACATAGTTTGCAAAAATAATGTTAGAAGAACAAGATGATTTTGTAGCTTTTTTTAGAGGGGAATCCTCTCTCTTAGAATCATAGACTATCAGGGTTGGAAGGGACCTCAGGAGGTCATCTAGTCCAACCCCCTGCTCAAAGCAGGGCCCATCCCCAACTAAATCATCCCAGCCAGGGCTCTGTCAAGCCTGACCTTAAAAACCTCTAAGGAAGGAGATTCCAGCATCTTCCTAGGTAACGCATTCCAGTGTTTCACCACCCTCCTAGTGAAAAAGTTTTTCCTAATATCCAACCTAAACCTCCCCCACTGCAACTTGAGACCATTACTCCTTGTTCTGTCATCTGCTACCACTGAGAACAGTCTAGATCCATCCTCTCTGGAACCCCCTTCAGGTAGTTGAAAGCAGCCATCAAATCCCCCCTCATTCTTCTCTTCTGCAGACTAAACAATCCCAGCTCCCTCAGCCTCTCCTCATAAGTCACGTGCCCCAGTCCCCTCATCATTTCTGTTGCCCTCTGCTGGACTCTTTCCCATTTTTCCACGTCCTTCTTGTCGTGCGGGGCCCAAAACTGGACACACACTTGGGCTCCCTTTGCTCATATGATCCCAAACGTGGAGCACTAGAACCACCCACAACTCCATGAGGCACAGCAACACTCTGAGTCAGTACGATTTGAGAACACGACGTAGATTTGAGAACACGACGTAGATTTGAGAACACTTAGAACAGTCTATGTGGGAAACAGAAAGTGACGCTCAAATGTAACTACAGGGGAGAGCTGGCGCTCTGCAACAGCGCCAGGAGGAGCCTGGCGATCCCGTTCCTTCTCTCCAATGAGCTGCCAACCTGCCTTCCTGTCCAGTAAGCAATTTGCTGCTTTGTCAATTGGCCAACTTTAGAGCTAATCCGGCTCCTCTTACTTCTGGGTAGTGGTCTCATTGAAGCCAACGGGATTCATATGCGCAAGTGAGTCTTCACTGCTCTTACCCGGATGTGGTCCCTAAACCCCTCTAGTCCACACACAAAACCCACTCATCCCAGGTCAGTGCTTTTAAGTTTCAACCTAGGCTAGCTGGCTTGACTAAAGGCTGAGTGAGGCTTTCACTTGGGCTGGTAACCTGCCCACTTTGAAGTGAGGAGGCTGGCTAAATAACTCAAGTGCTGATAATCCTCCAATCCACCCAAAATTCCCCTCGTGTGTCCAGAAGGGCAGACAAGTTCTCCCACAATTCACTGGGAAAGAATCATAGAGCTTCTCAGCTCCCTGCAGCACAAAGAGCCATGGGATGTGCCCTCAGAAGTCCTAGTGATACACACTGAGGAGCGCAGCCCCGGTGAGGACACAGGAAGTGGGATAGGGTTTGCAGTGTGGCTGCTCACACCTGGACTAGGCTAACCCAGGGGCTCAGACCTAGGAACCAATCACCTGGGTTAGCTCTGCATTGAAGACATACCCAAAAGGAAGCCAACAGAACACGAAATCCTGACCTAATGCTGAGCGCTATAGCCAGTCATGCCTTCCTGAGTCTGTGTGCTCCTGAACAGCCTGGCAGCAGGGCGCTGGCCAAGCAGGTTAGATAATGTGCATCCTACTGTATTTTAATAATTTCTCTTAAAATCTTGCTGCGAGTCAACACATACATAAAAGACAAGACAGGGAAACAGAGGAAATACTGCAGCCACGGATCCCAGGGGGATGACAGCCCCATAGTAACTGGAGCCCACGGCATTGTCATATGTGGAAGGGGCAGGAACTCCTGCTGGCAGCACCAGCAGGATGGTTGCAAGGTGTTCCAGCTAAAGTGCCTGATGCCTGTGGAACCTCAGCAAACACATTGTTTAATTCCGTCCTCTAGAGAAGGGCAGGGCACAAGGCAAAAAGCCTAAGGAACAGGAAAAGGGATGTAATGTAAAGAAACACCCACGGGAATCTGCGGGGTTCCAGCTCAGGGAGCTGGCAGCTGTAATAACGCCGTTTGCACAGAGTCACAATGACACCATCACTAATATCAGGCCTTTTGTCTTAAAGCGAAGGCTTTCCCACTGATATTCAATGGAGCGCTTTGCACACAGCACATCAGCAGTTTCAAAACCATATTTACTGACCATGAATTAACCTGACAAAACACCAGGAAAGGGATGTCCACAGGATCAAACTGCTCCTTAGCAACACTCCGGGGAGTCAACACAAGTCTGATGCCTGGAGCCCCAAGCATGCTAGGCCAGTGGTTCTCAAACCACTGTGCATGGATCTTTGGTGTCAAGAACTGCCCTTACTGCCATCCTGCAGACAGCTGGCTAGTCACATGGTGCTGGCTTGCCTGGCTTTCGGCTGCTAAATTTAATTAAGACAGCTAGAACAGATCATACACTTTCCTAATATTACTTTTCCAAGTAAGCAACTGCTGCTGTTGCTGCCACAGGATGTGCACTCATGAGTGGGAGGAGGGAGATGGTTTGTGCCAGCACAATTATGCAGGAGAATCTCGCTATGTACTTCTCACTATAAAATAGATGAGAGCTGCTGTGTAGGCGCCTTACAGGTCGAAGGAAAGAAATGGACCCTGCCCTGACAAACGCCCTATCCACATTCAGAGGTGACCAGATCAGGAAAGGAAGAAACCGCAGCGAGAAGGAAGCAGAATGGCTACAGCCATACAGTCTTGCAGAGACCACCCAATTGATGCATGCACACATCTCAATGGTTCCATTAACAGTCCTACAATCATTTTGCAAAGCTTTGTGAGTCATAAGTAAGAATGTGTTTGTCATGGCCATGACTTCCCTGATCTTTACTGTTATTTCTTCCACAAAGTGTGTCCCTCCAGAGCTCAGAATGCCCTGACATACCCTGAAAAATACAACAAAGAAGAGTTACATAATCAAACAAAAGACACTCTCATGGTTGCTTCAACCTGGTCTACCTGATACTGAGCAAATCACCTCTGGGAATTGTTACATCTCAGACTGTGTCCTGCTGTGGGAGTCGTTGGGGCTTGGTGATCATTATGTACTTGTGAAACACTGACAATGACTATTTAATCGTTTTCCAATGGAAAATCAACATGCCCACAATGCCCCGGGTGTGCCAGAATGTTCCCTGTTTGTCATTCACTAAAATGATGTCCGTCTGCCCTGACAAACAACCAGCCTGTTCAAGAGCTGGGGTCAGAGCCCCCGCAGCTGCGGGGGAGAGGGAAGGCTATGCAGTGCACAGTTGATTCATGTTCAGGGCAAGGATGTACAGCTATTTCTGCAGCACACCAAATCGGGCAACCTCTGATTTCTGTCACATATTTCTCATCTTCCCTTGGACTTTATCTGAGCAGCTGCCATTCCCACAAGGCAAATTTACATGAATGAAAAGAATGAGTGTTTTTGATGCTATACCATGTGATCTGGAAGGTCCTAGTTTGGACGTACTAGCAAAATTCCAAGAATCAAATACCACGATGCACTGTTGTATCTAGAATTAGCTGCCAGCAAAGAAACCGAAGAGGATTTTAGAAGATGGACCCAAGTGTCACCGTCTATTTTAAGCCTCTTACACTGAATGCAGGTTCCTGCCAAGGGCTACTGACTCTCGTGTGTGCCCCGCTGCAGGCAGCATACTGGGCCACACCTGCACGTGTGGGGAGCACCTCCCTGCACCAGCATGGTCACTCACATCCCAGTGACTGCCTTCCTGGCAGCTCCCACAAGTGCCCCGTAAGGGATGTATGCAGCCACAAGGTGAAATGCTCCAGGAATCAGCTTCACATCGAAACATATTACAGTCTGAAAGTGCCCCCTCTTCTCCAGGGCAGGGGTTAAGGCGCATCCCCCAATGCCCGTGGAGCTTAAGTGTGTGTCTACACTGGAATAAAAGACCCCAGCATGGCCGCACCTGGCCCAGGTCAGCTAACGGGCTGTGGGGCTCAAAACTGCGGTGTAGACATATGGGCGTGGGCTGGAGCCTGGGCCCTGGGACCGTCCCTCCTCCTGGGGTCCCGCCTAAGCCTGAATGTCTACGCCTCAATTTTACAGCCCTGCAGCCCAAGCCCTGTGAGCCTCAGTTTCTGGCCAGGGCCTGTCCGAGTGTTTAACTGTTGTGTAGACGCACCCTAACAGGTCAGCTCTTCAGATGTCCCTTGCCTGGTGTCGTGACTTCCTGTAAGTGCACACATAGTCCATCAAAGTAATCACACATTTCCCATCTCCTCCCTCACTCATGGTGTTCACTGCAATCCTCCAAGCCTTCTAGCTCACGTTTGACTTGAGATGCGCAGGGACCATGCAGAGGGGAGCAGAGCACAGTTCGGGGTCTATAATAACAAAAGAAGACCTTGTCCTTCCATGTTATTATGAACCTGTAATCTATGGGTTCACAACAAACTCACAGTAGGTCAGGTTGGGGGCCTTGGTTTGGTAAAACTTCTGCACAAAGTCATTATGTGTTTACAGCGCTGAACAGAAGATGGACCCAATCAGTAGCAGACGCTGATTATTATGAAGAACTACCCTGCCCCCCCAAACCTGGACTACTTTTCCCCCCCTTTATACCTGCACCATTCCTCTCCAAGCCTTCCTGAGAAACCACCTTCTGTGTCTCCATCAGGGACACCAAATCCCTTGCCAACGCCCGACATTCCCAGCATGATGTGCACTTTTCTAAGTACACTCCACAACCGCTTTGGACTGGCCTCCTTTCTCCTGAGCCAGTGTTTTCCCTCCTGCTTATGCCAGGGTGCCTGTCGCCTACAGTGGGCAGCACAGGGACGGTCCTCTGAACTGATTTTCTATGGCACTGTATGCAACTGTTCAGTAATAGATATACAACCAGGATAGCAGCTCCTTAAGATTAGCTCTTCCTTGGCAGCATGCCAATGGTACTGGGTGTATTTTACAATACCAGTCACTGTGTCCTCACTGAAGTGACCTACGCAGTGTCCTTTGCAGTCTGTTACGCACAGCTCTCTGCAATGTTCTGACGTAAATCCTCCCATCTTCTGATCCATGTCATGGTTCAAACATACCTTCCTTGTACATCAGTGATACTCCGACCCAGGCTCGCGAGCTGCCAGGGGCTCTTCACAGCACAGGATACTAAAACGCAGTCATTTACTTATTAAGCAGTTTAAGTTATTAGCCAAACAGGATGGATGCTTTTACTATTATCCTATTGCAGTTGATCAAGTATTATTATTTTGTCAGTCATTTTGCTGTGAGAATTACATATATATAAAAACTCAATATTTCCCCTGTCCTACTGTTTGAATAGGAAGCTGTAGTCCTATAGTAAATGACACAATGATTTCACATGACCGTGGCTCTTTTGGGTGATGCTGATTGCTAATTTGGCTCCTGAATCACTGAGGTCTGAGCAAAAAGAAAAGGAGGACTTGTGGCACCTTACAGACTAACAAATTTATTTGAGCATAAGCTTTTGTGAGCTGTCACTGCTATATATATCCAACTGCATGCAGCCTAGCACCTCAGCAGAACACAGGGTCAGCTCTGGGCCATAAGGAGCCTCACCCATCCTCTAGCCTGCCCCACTCTGTGTGACACCAGAACTTGCATGGAACACTGTGGTCCATCAAACAGTTCACTTTCTCAGACCAGAAGCACAAAACTGGGGTAGCTCTTCTGAGGACTATTCTGTGCTGTAACAACAAGAAAAAGGAGATTTGACACTCTGGAAGTGCTCCCCTCTTCCTGAAGTTTATTAGAACAATCACAATTCTATAACTGTAATTCTTTCCATTCCTTTCTTTCATTCTGAATTAAAGACCATCCACTTCAGAATCCAGCCAGGCGCCTTCTGATATCAAGGAAAGTGCCTGAAGAATAAATTGCTCCTATCAGAAATAAAGCATTTTCATTCTGCTACAAGCAGGGAGATCTGTGTTTCTAAGTCTCTCCAAAGGCAACTCCATCTTTACTGCTCTCTCTCCTTTTCCTTTGATACACAAAGCCTGCATATCACAGGGCTGTGATTGCGTTCAACTTTGGAGCAGTAGAATTGTAAATATTCATTCGAGTCCAAGCTAGTTTTCCCAAGTCTCTCCTAAGGGCACTGCGGCTATGCAAACAGCAGCGGCTGGGCATTAGCCTCCTGGCCTGGAGGCTGTCTGTTTCTCCACAACCCCCAGGACTACTTCTTTACAGAGACTGCATGGAGTGAAACCAGTCTTAAGGACTGTTTCAGCCAACAGCTCCCTTGTTTTCTTTATTCTCTCCACATTTGACAGGGCTGGCTATTGGTCCCTCTCACCACATCATACCTACCATGGACGCAGACCTGATCTATGCTATGAAACTGATCAGTTGCTGACAGCTGGCACCAGCAAAGGTGTGCAAACACACTCCCAGCTTAGTATGGGCACCCAGCATGCTTTGCACACTCATGGAGCCCCCACCCCTGAGGTACAAACCCCGGACACACTTGCATTCACTGCACTCCACCCTTGTACAGGCCTGGGTAAACTCACATATGCCGCACACCCGAGGGGCACTCTTGGGCACATGTATGCTCCCCACACCCTGTGCCCTAGGAAGACAAATGGACACACTTGCATATGCTCCTGAACCCCGAAGTGCACATGGGCACACTTGCATGTGTCCCTGACCACCCCGTCCCTAGAGTGCACACAGACACACTCACATACCCCCCCCACACCTGGGTGCGTGCCCACGGACACACTCGCATATTTTCCCCCTGCTCCCCCCGCCGGCCCCGTTCCTGGAGTGCACATGGGGACACACTCACATACACCCCCCCACACACCTGGGTGCGTGCCCACGGACACACTCGCATATTCTCCCCTTGCTCCCCCGCCGGCCCCGTTCCTGGAGTGCACACAGACACACTCACATACACCCCCCCACCTGGCTGAGTGCCCACGGACACACTCGCATATTTTCCCCCTGCTCCCCCCGCCGGCCCCGTTCCTGGAGTGCACACAGACACACTTACATACACCCCCCCACACACCTGGGTGCGTGCCCATGGACATACTCGCAGACATGACACCCCCCCACCTGGCTGAGTGCCCACGGACACACTCGCATATTTTCCCCCTGCTCCCCCCGCCGGCCCCGTTCCTGGAGTGCACACAGACACACTTACATACACCCCCCCCACACACCTGGGTGCGTGCCCACGGACACACTCGCAGACACGACACCCCCCACCTGGCTGAGTGCCCACGGACACACTCGCATATTTTCCCCCTGCTCCCCCCGCCGGCCCCGTTCCTGGAGTGCACACAGACACACTTACATACACCCCCCCACACACCTGGGTGCGTGCCCATGGACATACTCGCAGACACGACACCCCCCACCTGGCTGAGTGCCCACGGACACACTCGCATATTTTCCCCCTGCTCCCCCCGCCGGCCCCGTTCCTGGAGTGCGCATGGGGACACACAGCAAAGGTGCAGTCGTTAGCAATAAAGGGCATGAGTCACTCTAGGTTGACAGGACACAGTGGACACAGGCTTGCTCCTCACCAGGGCTGCCAGAAAGGAAACAGGAAACTTATTAACGTCCAGGCCACTCAGTCTGCAGAGACACTAAAGGAATCACATTTGCACCCAGAAACAGCTGGTGCGAGTGAAGCCGTGAAACAGCTGCCGGTGAAACAGCTGTGTGTGAGTCTGCGCCAGCCCCTGAGATCATCCGCGTGGTTACGCCACCCCCCACCCGTTGTCTTCTGCACACACTCCAGTACCTGCTCAGCCTCCCTCTGGGGTAACTCGTTACCAGGTGACCAGGCAGATCAGAGGCACCTCCAGCTTCCAAGGAAAGGTCACCTCTTCTTCCTGGATGAAGATTTGGCCACCGTGACCCACACACTTGTTACCTGGCTGCATTACCCCAGCTTGCTGTACCTGGGAGTGACCGCAGAAACAGAGGCTGCAGACCATGCAGAATGTGGTACCCCACCTCCTCGATTGCATGAGCCACTGTGAGCACAACACCCTGTGATCAGATCCCTCCAGTGACCTTGGCCTGTTGCCTGTTCAAGACCTTGATACCTATGTCAAACCACTGACATGTTAGGGCCCAGCTACACCATCAAGGACGCCTCCATGCAGGACCTACCAAGACAGCTAGCTCCTTTGGGGCACTCAGCAGAGGAGCACTATCGTCAGCAATAAAGCACTCTCAGGGGAGAGGCTGTGGCTGTGTTGTGGACTTTCAGAGGGGATTAGACCAGTTCAGAGCAGGATGGCCAGCAAGGCCTGCATCTCTGAGAAAGCTTTTCCATGTAACCAGAATGATTATTACGATGTGTGCATTTGTGTACACACCTGGGTCCCCCAACACATATACCTCCCCCCGCCCAGCATGGATTCCCATAGCCAGGGAAGGGAGAAGACTCTGTGAAAACAAATAAGGACTAATTTGCCTGACACTATGGTATAGTTGGAGGGGTGTATAGAAAACCCAGGGACAGACTATGAGAAGTCAGGAAATTGATATCAGTCAAGTCAGAATTGTTACTGGAAATATAATTCTGCTTCTGTACTGGTATTATGAAAAGTGATCTGGCGAGGCTTGGAGCAGCGTGTACTTTCCCTTTAGCCTCTTTCAGAGCTGACCCTTTTGGTCTACTCCTCACCGAGGACAGAGCCCTTCTGCACGGACAGTCAGCCCTTCAGCCTGCAATCTACAGTGAAATAGCTCAAGACTCAACAATACTTGTTGGGGAGTCTCTCTGTCATACCTACCACTGTGAGATATCGAGTCACCAGGATGAAGGAAAGAGTAATTCTACCAACAAAGAACACCTGAGAACCTGCCATGTGACCAAGGCTCATCTTTTCTTTACAACCTCCTGTCACAGCTGCTCAAATTCACTGGGCTACAAAGTACTATGAATGAGACAGTCAACCTGCCAACAGATAGTCAGCAATGATTTCTTCCTAAGACCAGAACTCAGCCCCCACTGTGCAACTAGCACCCTCCAAGACATAGATCATTAGGAGAACGTCCAATTCAGAGACACAAATATATAATGGAAAGGAGAGGCAGAGGAGTGAAAAAAAAAAGTCCTTCATAAAAGTCCAAAATAAATAGCCCGCAACTTGCAGGGATTCTTTCTACAGAGAAAGAAGCAAAAACAATAGAGAACAAAGCGGACCTTGTGGTGACAAAGAGGCCTCACAGTCAGGAGCCCTGAACCCAATTGCTGGTTCTGCCGGTGACTCAGTATACTGCTTGGGAAAGTCAGCTAGTCCCTGTGCTGCACCTCCCCTTTCTGTACAATACTTGCCTACCTCATTTTAATTCACTAATATTTGTTGACAGATGGAACGTGCTGGAGAAGGGGAGTATTACTCTCACAATGATTTGTGCTCAGTTGGTGGGAAATGAAATATCAACCACCTACGGTTTAATACAAGACTTTGAGTGTATTACAGACTGTTTGGATGCTGCTGCAGGTCCAGTCTTGGCACAGTTGTCACTAGTATTCCATGCGTCAGGACCCAAGTGGGGGGTCAGTGGGGAGTGTGCTGACCACATCCAGCTTAAAGTTTGCAGAGGACATAAAAATTGGGGCAGTGACAAATAATGAAGAGGACAGGTCACTGATTC
The DNA here is from genome assembly GCF_965152235.1 of Eretmochelys imbricata. Taxonomy (NCBI): domain Eukaryota; kingdom Metazoa; phylum Chordata; order Testudines; family Cheloniidae; genus Eretmochelys; species Eretmochelys imbricata. The sequence continues at coordinate 43,061,109 of NC_135583.1, read as the reverse complement.
AGGGTGATCTGGATTGCTTGGTAAACTGGGCACAAGCAAACACTATGTATTTTAATACAGCTAAATGTAAATGTATACATCTAGGAACAAAGAACGCAGGCCATGCTTACAGGCTGGGGGACTCTATCCTGGGAAGCCAGGACCGTGAAAGACATTTGAGAGTCCGGGTGGAGAATCAGCTGAACAGGAGCTCCCCGTGTTAACGCTGTGGTCAGAAGGGCTAATGTGATCCTGGGATGCATAAAGAGAGGAATCTTGAGTGGGAGCAGACAGCTTATTTTACATATATATTTGGCACTGGTGTGATGCTGCTGGAATGCTGTGTTCAGTGCTGGTGCCCGCAATTCAGGAAGAAGGTTGATCAGTTGGAGAGGGTTCGGAGAAGAGCCAAAGGAATGATACCTGCCTTATAGTGATAGGCTCAGGGAGCTCACTCTATTCAGTTTAACAAAGAGAAGGCTAAGGGGTGACTTGATCACAGTCAGTAAGTATCTACAAATTTAATAATGGGCTCTTCAGTCTAGTAGAGCAATGTATACCACGATCCAATGGCTAGAAGTTGAAGCTGGACAAACTCAGACTGGAAATAAGGCATAAATCTGTAATGGTTAGAGTAATTATCCAATTTATTTGAGCATAAGTTTTCGTGAGCTACAGCTCACTTCATCGGATGCATTCAGTGGAAAATACAGTGGGGAGATTTATATACACAGAGAACATGAAACAATGCATGTTACCATACACACTGTAACAAGAGTGATCAGGTAAGGTGAGCTATTACCAGCAGGAGAGCTGGGGGGAAAAAACCTTTTGGACTGAATACATCCGATGAGGTGAGCTGTAGCTCACGAAAGCTTATGTGCAAATAAATTTGTTAGTCTCTAAGGTGCCACAAGTCCGTCTTTTCTTTTTGCGGATACAGACTAACACGGCTGCTACTCTGAAACCAGTAATTATCCAGTGGACCAATTTACCAAGGGTTGTGGTGGATTCTCCATCACTGACCATTTTTAAATCAAGATTGGATGTTTTTCTCAGAAATCTGCCCTTGGAATTATTGTGGGGCAGTTCTCTGGCCTGTGTGATACAGGAGGTCGGACAGATGATCACAATGGTCTCTTCTGGCCTTGAAATCTGTGAAAAGTGTAACAGCTCTCTCTTTCCAAAACTGGATCAGACAGAACAGGTTTAAGATGAGGACGACGATGGGACTGGTTTCGGTGTACTGCTTGCCCTGACGCACTGCCAAATTGCTCAGTGAGCTGAATGAGCTCCTCACCATCATGGCATTGGAAAGGCACCGACTGATAGTTCTTGGAGATTTCAGTCTGCATGCAGAGGAGGAATCTTCTGCGCTGGCTTAGGATTTCCTGGTATGCCTACACAGCAAGGAGAAACCCGCAGCAGTGTGTCTCAGAACTCAGGTCAACAGACTGGGGCTCACACTGTGGCACTAAAGACAGCTGTGGAGATGTTTGGGCTCAGGTTGGAACTTGGGCTCCGAAGCCCACCCTCCTCCCCTGGCTGGCCATTACCCCTGCATTTGAGGCTGGGGCTCTTCTCGCCTGTTGTTTCAATGGTCTGTCGTCAGGGATTAATTGAGCCAGAAGGGCTACAGAGAGCTCAGAGGGAGAGTCTTGTTCCACTGACTAATCCCATGAAGGTTTGGTAGGACACTATAACACTCTTGTGTTCTCCACCACTGATGCGGTGGTCCCATGGCACCTTCTTCACTGGCTTTGCTCTCAGAAGGTCACCCAGGCTCACAGATGATCTGCAATAAATGAAGCGAGATGGGAGATAGCTGGCGTGCTGGTGGTGGAAGTCCTGTGCCGAGGCTGATCAGTTGCACAGGGGGAAAAGAACTAATTCTTTTCCTCCACTGTTGCATCCAGAAAAACCTTGGATAGCAGGTTTGTTTTGAGTGGTAGTCAGAGAGTCTGGTAAATCAGTCCTGTCTCAGCTTGGTAGCTGGTCTGAGTGCCTCCTAATGTGAGGAAATTGCTTGTTGCCCACATGCTCAGGGTTCAGCTGATCGCCATATTTGGGGTCGGGAAGGAATTTTCCTCTAGGGCAGATTGGAAGAGGCCCTGGGGGTTTTTCGCCTTCCTCTGTAGCATGGGGCACGGGTCACTTGCTGGAGGATTCTCTGCACCTTTAAGTCTTTAAACCATGATTTGAGGACTTCAATAGCTCAGACATAGGTGAGAGGTTTATTGCAGGAGTGGGTGGGTGAGATTCTGTGGACTGCATTGTGCAGGAGGTCAGACTAGATGATCATAATGGTCTCGTCTGACCTTAATGTCTATGAGTCTATGAGACAGGACTGATCAGATTAGGGATGAGTTATCTGCTTTCTTGGAGGGGAAGCAAGACCCTGTCCTCTCTGCAAAAGTCCCAGATGGTGATGCTCGCTAAAGCATTGGAGGTGTTGGGAGAACTTTGTCCCATAACGTGTGCTTTGGAGCCACATATTCCTGGCTGGTGAAGGCCAGTGGAGAAGTACTAAGCCTCTAGCTTGTGGTGATTGTCAAAATGCCTCTCCAAGAGGGCTGGCTGCCTATTGCTTTGAAGGATGCAACTTTGTGGCCTTTGCTCAAGAAGTCAACTCTCGATTCAGACAATCTAGCTAATTATCAACCTATAGCACACATCCCCTGCTTGAGGACGCTTGTGGCGAGACAACTGTCTCAGTATCTAGATGTCCTTGATCGCCTTGCCCCTTACCAGTCTAGGTAGAGACCTGGGTAGGGCATGCGGACTGCACTAGTCATGGTGGTTAATGATCTCCTCCTAGCTGTGGACAAAGATCTGTGTCCGTGCGGCTATCAGATCTGTCGGCGACCTTTGTTACCACCGATCATGTCATGTTGCTGACTCACCTGGGGACCCACAATTCCATTTTCTCTCAGAGGTCTGAGCAGGTAGTCAGGCACAACGGTTCCTCTGCCTGAAGAGCTCTCAGACGAAGGGTGGCGGAGTGTGACATTCTCCCTCCTCTTCCAGGTGTACCTGGGGCCAGCAGCAAGATTAACGAGGAGGCCTGAGGTCTGGTGTTTTCCGTATGCTGAAGCTGTATGTCTCCATATCATGTGACCTGAACGATGCAGCTCAGGGACTCAGCCACTTCCTGGTGGAGATCAGGTCACAGATGAGAGCAAGCTGGTCACGGCTCAGCACACACAGGACTGAGGTGATGCTGTGGGTTGGGGGAAGGAGCCAGAGGAGATGGTGGAGATGATATCTATCCCTGTGACGGAGGGAGTATGTCGGCCGCTAGTTATTAGAATCGCCAGCTAAGGGTTGATTTTAGCCACCAGCTGCTGTCTGACGATCACGTTACAGCAGTGGCCCAGTCATCTGGCGAGGAGGCTGAGTTCTTTTCTTTCCAGTGCTGATGGGGTCACTATGTGCTCTACGTGGGGCCATCCCTTAAACCACCTGAGGACTGGCACTGCTGCAGCAACCACGGCCTGGCTTACTGAGCGGGGCCTCTTGCTGAGCCGTGCCCCAGGGCTCCAGGATCTGCACGGGCAGCCCAATGGACTCCAGGTGGAGTTTAGGGTGTTGGGTACAACCCACCAGAGGACTGCGCAATTCATTGCTCACATTGGCTGAGCGTCCCCTCCTCCCACTCTAGTCAGAACCCTATTGACATTGGTGAAAACTGGGAAAGCAGAAAAGCCTAATTTCCACTGAGACTAGAAATGCCCTGGATTGGCCTGCATGAGGGTCCCCCTCCCCATGTCATACTGCCACAGAGTAGCTTGAGCTGGAGGCCCTTGTTATCAAAGAGACAGGGAAACTGGCAGGACTCAGGAGCTTGCTCTTCTCAGCTGGTCTGAAATAGCCCCAATTCATGGCCTACCACAAGAGAACGGTGGGGTCTGCTTCCCCGGACAGAAAGGAGCTTTGTTTGTAGGTGTTGGCTGGCAGACAGAGTTCAGTTCTGAACAATTATTATAATGCTGCTGGGATTCTGTTGTTGTGCCGTGTGTCAGAGAACCTAGAGCACTGTCCAGACGGGAAATCACTGTGCAACTGTTGCAAACCTCTCCTCAGCAAGTAGCACATTTCAAATGTAGGACCCTAAAGTTAGGCCCCTAAACCCATATTTAGGGTTCTAAATAAGTGGCCTGATTTTCAAAATGCTGAGTAGCCAGCAGCGCTCACTGGAGTCAAGATGCCTAAATAAGGGCCTGGGTGCCTAGAGCTAATCCCAGAGTTCCCAGATCATGTACAGAACAATTGTATGATTTTCTTGGGGGGGCAGAAGGGGGCGGGAATTAGCCAGAAGAGAACCATCCTGCATCTACTTCTTACTGATCAGACTGACTGCGAATAATAGAGACGGTGAAACCAGTGACAGCTGAGCACAGTGAGGAATGGGGAGCTCACCAAATCCAGCACTACGCAGGCATTACATTTTGGGAAAGCAAACGATGTACAATTAAGAAATGTAGTGAGAAAGATGTAACTGGAGGAATAATTCAAATCCATAAGCGTGGGGGATCTTACTTGTCACCATAATTAGGGCATAGTAGATTACAATTCTTCAGAAAAGGAAAAGGACAGGAACATGGCTAAGGGCTGACTCTGTTTTGGGTTCTGTACTGCAATCATCAGAGCATATGAATGCCCCAAGATTTACAGTTAAGATTTCTGTTGGGGTGTGGATAGCCGGGGGAGGAACCACACAGATACACAGAGTCAGTTAAGGAGGAAAGGGAAAGTTGCTAGAAAGCAGAATGAGTTAATGTTGCCAAAAGCATTAAGAGAACTAAAAAGCACTTTTACAAAGCTATCCAGAGAAGACGCGCCCCAACTAAAAGCTAAGAAGGGGGACAAACCAAGAATGCATCTAAAATGGCTGAAACTGGACTCTAGATCTCTCTAGCAGAAATAAAGGGGAAAAAAGATTGTCCAACTAGGAAATCAAGAATATCTTATTAAAAGAGCTATTCAAGTATATAAAGGTTGTTACAGGGAGGAGGGAGAAAAATTGTTCTCCTTAACCTCTGAGGATAGGACAAGAAGTGGTGGCCCGGCCTGCGCCACGTCCTGCAGCTCCCATTGGCCGGGAACAGTGAACCGCAGCCACTGGGAGTTGCAAGAGGCCGTACCTGCGGGAGCTCAGGTAAACAAAGCGTCTTGTGGTCCATCAGGGGCTTACCCTGAACAAGCTGTGAACCAAGTTTGGGAACCCCTGGTCTAGATAATACTTAGTACTGCCGTGAATGCAGGGGACTGGACCAGATGACCTCTCGAGGTCCCTTCCAGTCCTACACTTCTATGATTCTATTGCTAAACATCAGAGAAAGGAATCTTTGGGAAAGCTGAACATATTCAGTTCAGCAGAGCCAAGTGACATGAATCCAAAGGTATTACAGAAACGGGCCCATGAATGAACCAAATCAGGAACAATCATGCCTGCAGTTACAATTGGGTGAGTCTAAGGCTAGCCTCAATATTAAGAAAAAAAATTCACTCAGCATCTAGGGCTTGACCAGCTGTCTCTGTGTCAATGGGATCAACTCCTAGAAGGTGATGAGCAAGGAGCAGTAAGTAGCACTAGGACTTTATAAAGAAGGAACTGAGCTGCAGGAGGGGCTTTAGAGAGAGGTATGCGGTGGGGTGGAGGGCTCTGCTAAGGGTGCCCGCCTTTGCAGAAGGGGATATTACTCACTAGTAACTGTTCTCTGCAAATTTCCCCTGAGCATTCCTACTTGTAGGCTATGGCGCCCCTGGCAGCAAGCTGTGGAATTACCTTGAAAAGCCATGCCCACTGACATGAGGATGATATCATCATGCGACTCGGTGAGGGAGTGCACCCCCCTCAACAGCCTTAGTTCCTTCTCCGTAGACTCCAGAGCCCTGACACTGAACAGAACTCTGAGGTAGAGGGAAAGCGGGCGGGTAATTTGAATGCACAGAGGTAACTCTTGGGAAGTAACTTTGCTTTCTTCTTTGAAGGCCTCTGTGGGAGATTAGCAAGCAGAGCTCCACCAGGTGGACGATGGGCAAGGAGTTCTTAGCTAAATATGGACAGTAGCACCAAGCACTGGAGTGTAATCTAAGCCCAAGGAGCAGTCTGGTGAAAGTGTGCTCTGAACTCCAAGTTGCTGCTGTGCAAACCTCCACCACCAGGAGAATCTGTCTGAAGAAGGCTACTGCTGCTGCAGTGCCTCTTGTGGAGTGGGTCTTCCTACCAGGAGTTACCGGCTTGTGAGCTAAGATGTAACAACATTCTGCACAACTCCTAGTCCAGTAAGAGAGTCTCTGGTTGGTAACAGGTTCTCACAGTTGTAAGAGGACTACGTTAATGAGAACTGCGTATCTTTTAGTTTGTGCCGGAAGCCTTCACATGGGACAATTACAGCCCAACATTTTGGTGTGCTCTGCAGTTCACACCCCTGTAGTCCGTACTGTGGTGCAGTGTAGACACGTGCAGAGACAGCCGGAAGGAACATAAGAATGGCCATACTGAGTCAGACCAATCCATCTGGCTCAGGAGCATGTCTTCCGACAGTGGCCGGTGCCGGGTATTTCAGAGTGAGAGAACAGAACAGGGCAATTATTGAGTGATCCATCTCCTGTTGTCCACCCCAGCTGCTGGCAGTCAGAGGTTCAGGGACACCAGAGCATAGGGTTGCACCCCTGACCATCTTGGCTAATAGCCACGGATGGGCCAATCCTCCATGAACTTATCTAGTTCTTTTTTTGAACCCATTTATTTTTTGGCCTTCACAACATCCCCTGGCAATGAGTTCCACATATGGACTGTGTGTTGCATGAAGCAATAATTCCTTATATTTGTTTTAAACCTGCTAACTATTAATTTCATTGGGTGACCCCTAGATTTTGTATTGTGTGAAAGTGTAAATAAATTGCCCTATTCGCTTTCTCCACACCAGTCATTATAGACCTCTATCGTATTCCCCCCTTCATCGTCTCTTTTCTAAGATGAAGAGTCCCTATATTTTACTCTTTCCTCACATAGAAGCTGTTCCATACCCCTAATCATTTTTGTTCCTCTTCTCTGTACTTTTTCCAATTCTAATATATCTTTTTTGAGATGGGATGTCCAGATCTGCACGCAGTATTCAAGGTGTGGACGTATCATGGATTTATATTATATAGAGGCAATATTACATTTTCTGTCTTATTATCTATCCCTTTCTTAATGATTCCAAACATTTTGTTCGCTTTTTTGACTGCCACTGCACATTGAGTGGATGTTTTCAGAGAACTCTCCACAAGGACTCCAAGATCTCTGTCTTGAGTGGTTAACAGCTAATTTAGACCCCATCATTTTGTATGCATAGTTGGGATTATGTTTTCCAATGGGCATTACTTTGCATTTATCGACACTGAATTTCATCTGCCATTTTGTTGCCAGTCATCCAGTTTTGTGACTCTTGGCAGTCAGCTTTGGATTTAAGTATCGCAAGTAATTTAGTATCGTCTGCAAACTTAACCACCATGCTGTTAACCCCAACATCATTTATGAATATGCAGACTAGCACAGATCCCATCATGGAATCTTGTGGGACCTGGCTATTTACCACTTTCCATTGTGAAAATTCACCACTTATTCCCACCCTTTGTTTCCTATCTTTTAACCAGTTACTACTCCATAAGGGGACCTTCCCTCTTAACAGAAGCAGCTGAAAGCACAGTATCTGACCTGGAGAGATGTTTTTGTGTTGGGGTACAAGAGAACTTTTGGATTGTTATCTAAAGAAGCTGTTTCCTGCTATTTGATTCTTTCTGTGTTCAGAGACACAGGACTTTGTGCATTCTTTATAAACAGCATCAAAGAAATACCTGACTCTCACCAATTTCTGCTCCCTGCTGGAACACCTACAGCACCTCAAACTGCCGCTAGCCACTCAGGTCGAAAAGGGGCAACAATAAGAAATGGCAGTATCATCTCTCTAGCATACGTGGTGGCAATCTCGAGTCACCACAACAGAGCACAGCTTTCTGGCCCAGCTGTAGGTACTGTGCACACAGCCGAGAAAGGGGCAAACCCTTATGTAGCCGATATTCTCCAGCTGGGTGCTTCAGTGAGTGTCTTACCAGCCGGCTAGCGGCCCGCACCTCGGCCTGGAGACTGTGCGCTGCTGTCTCTTCCTTCTGCAGCTCATCCTGAACATCAGCAAGTCTCTGCTGCAGCTCTGCCTGCTCGGCTGCCTGCTCCTCCCACTGGCGTGCTGGCATATCACAGGAAAGACTCCCGCTGGCTTGTCCCCAGGTCCTCAGGCTGGACGGCAGTTTCTCAATCTGGCGGGGAGACGCACACACCTCACCAAAGGAAGCCTGGGGCTAGCCCCACCTGGCAGCCCCGCGGCCAGCACTGTGCACACAGAAGATCCTGCTGCCCTCAGGTGCAGTCTGCAGCCCTGCTTTCCCAGAGACGCGTGACCTCATTCTGATGGTCTGGCTCCAAAGTCCGTGTGTGATTTAGAATCCAGTGGAAACTCATTGCTATATTTGCTTTCCACAAACAACTCTCGGTATAACTTTTCATGAGTGATGTACCCGAATACTTGGATGCTAATATCTAAACTGTATTCTTAAATTTATTCACCTAAATGTGGGTTATTGCTGATTATGTACTCTATGTATCTCATGACTTTCAAAACAAATTGTATTTGTGGATAATCTAAGCACTATACCCAGATGTACAGACACACTTTTCTTAACCTGTGTACTATATAATTTTTTAACATTAGCTTTAATAAAATTTTTAAGTATTTAAAAGACGAAGGTTCAGGGAATGTCCCAGCCAGGGATGACAGCGTCTGCCTGGGAAGAGAGAGAGAGGATCCCTTCCTCCCACCCTCTTTCAGGAGACCCCCAGCAATTTTAGATCATGGGAATTATCTTCTCCTTGCTGGCCCAGCCAGAGTGACGGAGTCCCCAGAGGGCTGCTGCAGGGTGACTGAAACAGACAGAGACCTTCCCAGCTCAGAAGCACTCAGAGGAAGTGCTTCCAAGCAGCAGCCTCGGAGATTTCTGTTAAACACTCCTAATCTCACAGAATGACAAGCTGTCCAGCCCCTTCCCTGTCTGCACTTGTGACCTTGCCACACTTTCAGGGTAACTGTATCTGTACAGGCCCTGTGTGGTCCACTCCAGGAGTGCACAGCCTGGTCTCAGGTCTCCAGCTGCCACCTGTCTGTGGGTGGGACCCTTGTCCCAGTCCCTTCTGGCTGGGGGTTCTCGAGCTGCCCAGCTCCCTGCCTTATACTGTGATATCCCTAGCAAGCCAGCTCTGTGTAACAGACAGTGCCTGAGCATTGCTTCTCCCCCAGAGCTCTGAGCAGGGCTTGATGGCCATTACCGGTTACCACTCAGCTCTTCCTAAGCACACACTTTGATCCTTAACGTTAAAGCATTACAGGGAAAACCTGTAAAAACAATACACATTCCTATATGCATGCTAACAGCTACCCAGAGGTCAAAGTCTTCCGTGAAGGTTGGGCACCCCTTGGACCAAAGGTCCTGTCCAGTTGCTGGATCAGGAAGAAGGCCCTAAGTCAATGTAAACGTTGCCTTTTTATATCAACATCCCTTTCTTTGTTAGTTGTCTCTGGAAAACCCAATTTGAACCAGTCCATGCAAGCCTCTGGGGAGGGGGAACACCCATCTGTGTGCCAACTATGTGATCCACCTTAATCACTGGTGACTGTGTTTGGTTCCTGGAGGAGCAGTGGGAACCCTCCCGCTTGGAGCTGCATACAATCCCTAGCCCACACTGACACAAAACTTATTACAAGATGGTCCCCAAAGACATCACAAGCAGGTACAATATCTGCCACACCCTTGTTACACTGGGAAGATATCTGGCTCTGCCTCTCCCTGCTTCACAGGTCACTGGGAGAGTTCATGGAGGCCAAACTCAGCCCTCACTCTTGGCCTCTCCAAACCAGAAGACAGGGAATGCAAAATCTGGGGCCAGACGCCATGGACAGGGAAAGGCCTAGCTAGCTGTGCCCACAGACAAAGAGAGACTGAGATGGCCCTCCCTGAACTGCAGAAAAGGCAAGAAGGGGCAGGGGTCTGTATGGTGGGACCAGCTTGGTGCCCCTACATCAGAGAGGAAGTCGGTACAAGCAGAGGGGCTGGTTGATGGGACCTGCCTGTGCTCCTACATTGTGGGGGGGATATAAGCGGGGGGGCTGCACTGCGGGGTGGGTACAAGCGGGGGGGCTGCACTGCAGGGGAATGAACTCTCCACTGATATAACAAATTGGTTCGGTTTCTCTTTCAGTGCAGCAGCACAGTCGCCGTAGGGCTGCCACACAGAGGTGGGCATGCCGCACTGGGAGAGCCCCTGGGGCAGAGGAGGGAGGGCAGAAACGATGGTGTGGTAGGTACGCCAGGGGGCTAGTGGCTCTCTGCTAAGTTTAGCACCCAGCTGTACAATACTGGAGGCACCCGTGGTACGAAGGATGGTTAAATCTCTGCACTCCTTGCACGTTCTCGGGAGCTGAAAAGCTTCATCTGCCCAGACTGGAAGCTCTGCCCTTCCCCTGGCCGCTCCTAGCCTGCACAGCTGTCCATTTCCCAAGTAATGAGAATGGAGTTCCTCGAAGTCCCCGCCTGGTGATTTATCCAGGTCACAGAGAGGACAGCTGGCTAACTGAGGTTAACAGCTTTCTTGGGTTCATTTCAAAAAGACATTAGCATGGGGCTGTATTAAACAATAATGTGCCAAATCCTGATTCATGCACCTGGCGAGCTCCCTGTCAGGCAGGGGGACCCAGCTGACAGGCAGGGCTGAGCTGCTCGCCTCGAGGCCAGGCCCATAATTCATGCTCCTAGTGCTCAATTACATCTGACATGCCAGGCCTTGGCTCCGGCACCTCACCCAGCTGAAATAGCCCTGAATGGGCAGTCCCGAGCCTTCACCAGTCAGGAGTCAGACCCCCCCACATCATGAGACAAGCTTCAAAATAACAAGTTTAAACAAATGGGTGTTTTTCACCCGCTCCCGCAACCCCCGTTTGTGTGTGATCAGATCAGGGTCACAGTCAGGCCTCACGGACAAAACCGGAAACACAGGCCACCCTGACAAGAGGGGACCTTTGACCTCTGCTCCCCCTGGGCTACGGGGAGCTGCCAGCCTCGGCTCTCAGTACCCCACCATGCCCACACAGCTGCCCCCTCATATTCTCCCTCTGGGCGACTTCATGGTCTTCTGCCCCCCACCTGTCCATACATTAGCTGCCCTCATATTTCCCTCCCTTTTCCCTCAATCTCCTCCACTTCATGCTATCCGCCTCAGCCTCTGCTCTCCCCTGTACCCACATCTTCCTCCTGCTCCCCCTCACTCCCTTGCACCCCTGGAGCTTCCCCTACACCCTTGTACCCCTCCTGCTGTCCCTCCTTCCCCTACATGCCATCCCCTCCCGTCCTTCCCCTGCACCCACACACCCCCATCTGCTGCCCTTCTTTCCTTCACCTGCACCCCCAGCCCTCCTCCTGCTTCTTCCCCTGCACCTCATACCCCTTCCTGCTGTCCTGCCCATCCCTTCCATTCCCCCTCCTTCCGCTGCACTCCCCTAGCCCTTCCTGCTCCCCTTCCTTCCTTCCCCTGCCACCCCACAGTCCTCATCCGGCTTCTTCCCCTGCACCTGTGTACCCCTCCTGCTCCCCTTCCTTCCTTCCTTCCCCTGCACCCCGGCCCACCTTCTGCCCCAACATTTCCCAGCTCCCACTCAGGCCGTCTGCTACACCCAACCCTCCCCTACACTCCCTCAGTCCGACTCCTGCCCCCTACCTCCCACTATGCCCCCACGATCTGCCTCCTCCTCCCCCCAACTAGTCCTTATCTTCTTTAATAACAGGTCTATTTACATGACCTCCATTACTACTAAACTGTCCTATTTCTAACAAGCTTGTCTTCCATACACTCAGGCTGTCTTACCTCTAGCATCTGCTCAAGCCGATGGCCTTGTAGAGCCTCATTCTCTCCTGCTACCTGGGCCAGACACACATTACACTCCCGAAGCTGAAGAGAAAGGAAACATATTAGACATTCAGCTCCACCTTAGAACATAAGAACGGCCGTACTGGGTCAGACCCAAGCTCCATCTAGCCCAGTATCCTGCCTGCCGACAGTGGCCAATGTTAGGTGCCCCAGAGGGAATGAACAGAACAAGGAATCATCAGGTGATCCATCAAGTGAACACTCATCATCATACCAACAAATCAACTGCATGTCTCTGCAAACCATTGGCAAGTGCAACTCTCGTGTGTCCTTAACACAACCCACACATCCCCCTATTAATCAGTCCTTGAAGGCTCTGTCATATAGGAAAAAGGGGTTAACAGCAAGGTGGTTAAGTTTGCAGACGATACTAAATTACTTGCGATACTTAAATCCAAAGCTGACTGCGAAGAGTCACAAAACTGGATGACTGGCAACAAAATGGCAGATGAAATTCAATGTTGATAAATGCAAAGTAATGCCCATTGGAAAACATAATCCCAATTATGCATACAAAATGATTGGGTCTAAATTAGCTGTTACAACTCAAGAAAGAGATCTTGGAGTCATTGTGGCTAGTTCTCTGAAAACATCCACTCAATGTGCAGTGGCGGTCAAAAAACTAATAGAATGCTAGGAGTCATTGGGAAAGACAGAAAATACCACAATGCCACTATATAAATCCATGGTATGTGTATACCTTGAAATACTGCAGGCAGTTCTGGTCGCCCCATCTCAAACAGGGTAGATTAGAATTAGAAAAGGTGTAGAGAAGGGCAACAAAAATCATGAGGAGTGTGGAGCAGCTTCCATGTTAGCAGGGATTAAAAAGACTGGGGTTATTCATCTTAAAAAAGAGACTGCTAAGGGGGATATGATATAAGTCACTAAAATCATGACTGGGGTGGAGAAAGTGAATAATGAAGTGTTATTTATCCCTTCCTATAACACAAAAACCAGGGGTCACCCAATGACATTAACAGGCAGCAGGTATTTCTTCACATAGTGTACTGTCAACCTGTGGAACTCCTTGCCAGGGGATGTTGTGAAAGCCAAAAGCATAACTGGGTTCAAAAAAGTATTAGATAAGTTCGTGGAGGATCAGTCCATCATTGCCTATTAGCCAAGAGGGTCAGTGATCCAACGCCATGCTCTGGGTGTCCCAGAGCCTCTGACTGCTGGGACTGGATGATAGGGGATGGATCACTCGATAATTGCCCTGTTCTGTTCTCTCTCTGATGCAATACAGCACCCAGGCATGGAGTTAGGCCAGCACAATGATAAATAATGCAATGAAGTGAACTCTGCTCTAGTTAGGACCTACAATCCTGCAGAATGCGCCATGCACCTTGGATTCCAAGGCCCTGACCAGTGCCATGATTCTGCAGAAGATTCAGTTTGCCACATTGTCTAGTGCCATAACTGTGCTCGGTACTTTACAGACAAGTAAGACAATGAGGTTCCTGGCCGTGGTGCTGACAATCCAAACAGGGCAGATGATCATGAGAAATGACTGCAGACCTTAGGGCTCAGGTATGGGAGGAGGAAGACAACAGAAACAGGCCGTACAGCAAATCATATCCCTTAATTTCTCTTGTATATTTCTTATTTTCCTAGCTAGCTATGTGAGGTGTTTTATGGTGCCTATCACCATTGGGTCTGAACTGAGACTAAACAAAAATGGGGTGAGCTGTGTTGGTTCCTGCGCATAGAGGGCTGTTTGAATGGCATGATGTTCTTCCTCCTTTTTAGTACTTACTGGTGCTATTCCAGGTGAAAGTCTGGTTTCAAGGGGGAGGGATGTGGGCCCGACATGGTCTTACCTGTTCTTGAGAAAACACAAGCTGTTTCCTTCCCTCCACCCCCCTTTCTGATGAACAAGAGCAAAAACGAAGCTAAGTCCAACCCAAGCATATTCTGCAGCCCCATTCCACCCCATGTCACAGGCTTGTCCTCACGAGACTGTGCAAACCTTCTAGCTCTGATCCCTTTTCTAGGGAGCTTCTGGCCTCCCTCCTCTCCAATCTCCAGCTCTCTAGCCTCACCTCACCAGGGTCCCAAACAATGAACCAGGCACGAGGTCTGACTCCAAACTCTCCCTGCTTCTCATTCTCCAAGGCCATTAGTATTGTAGTCACAGCCCCTTAGCAAAGTCTGCTTTCGGGACTTGTCTATGTCTACTGTCCAGCCAAATTCTGCATCCACTACTCGAGGCATCCCAGGAACATCCCCAGCCAGGAACAGTCTCTTCAGGGCTCCTCCCTAGCCAGTCTGCTTTGTTACCTCTTCCCAGTTCTGCTCTCCTAAGGGCTCCGTAACAAAGCCCACTCAAACATTCCCCTTCTGTTTGGCCTCCTCCAAGGCCTCTTCCAAAGCGTCTTGACCAGACAGAGAGAACTCCTATCCCTTTCCTTGTAACTCTCAGTAGAGAAAACTAAAGCCTGCTCCTTTCCAGGCTCCTTCTAGTCTCTTCACTGGAGACACCTACCAACAGCTCCTGCTCCCTGTAGATCTCTTTCCACTTGGAAGAAAGGGAGTTGTTTCTGTTCCCTTGCTACCCTTCCCAGCATTCCTGCCAGCCACACACTCCCCAGGTACCTTGCTACAGGAACAGCGTAGGGCTGGACCACAGACTTGCAGATAATCTGATCTCTTCTGGCAGGATTTCCACAGTTGTGGTCCTGCCCTGAGAATGCTCTGTCCCATGCTCTGTGTGGGGTGTAGAGCTCTGGCATGCCAGTGGTGTCCAAGCGTGTCCAAGCGTGCTCCAGGCTTAGGAGATGAGGTGCAGGATGGTGAACCCTGCTGGGTTAGGTTGGGGCCTCCCCAGAAGCAATAAGTCCTGGAGTTAATAGCCTGTTTTCATAGATTCAAAGATTTTAAGACCTCTATAATCACCTGGTCTCTCCTGCTACATAGCCTTGAAGTTTAGGACAAGAAGTCTGAACCTGATGCTGTGAAGGAGGGGGATCCACAGATGGTGATCTGGTCTCGTGGAGGTTAGAGAGAAGGTTAGAGAGAGCACCCCTGTGGTGCTCTGCAGGGGTGAGGAGGCACAGGCCCAAACATGGCTTTCTGGACTCTGTCCAATAGGAATGATTAGAGCCAGCACAGTGCTGTCCTCTTCACTCCCACAAGCTCTCCTGTGTCCCATCAATGCCACATGATCAGTGGCTTTATCCTTGTTGTGTATTTGCTTCGTATGTTATGGCGAGCACACGGGCAGGGCTAGGAAGCACTGAGTGGAGCGGAGAGAAGAACAATGTGTGGAGGGCTCTGCAGGAGCAGAGGAGGAGATTCATGCAGAGAGCGAAGGAAGTGCTCCAGGCATACAGGGTTCTGTGAAAACAAGCACAGAGGCACACATGGGAGAGTAGAAAACAATAAGCATCAGAGAACCAGGAGAGAGCAGAGCATAAACTGCAAAGCGAGGGTAGAAGACAGGCTGAACAACGCCTTTCCCAGCTCAGGTGGCATTCCAGGGGGCTACCCAGACTCACCAGAACAGCCAGAGAGGGGCTGGAAGGTGTGATCACTGCAGCCCCACAGGCAGCCCTGGAAAGGGGGACCAGTGCTAGCAGCTTTAGCTGAATGGCTTGTTCAATTAAACATGGAGCTGGAATACGATGATCACTGGGCCTGGGGCCTGGCCCCGCGCGACCAGAACAGCGGGGAGCCCCCAGCCCCGCGAGTCTGGAACGGCGGGGAGCCCCTGGACTGGGGCTGGGACAGTCTGAGGGGATCACTGGTGGAGCTGGAATGTAGAGATCACCGTACTGATTCTGAATGCTTGAACTCCAGGCAACCCTCCACGTTGGTGGCCAATGACACAAGCAGAAGCACTCGGTATGCTGCATTTGAGTTGGGAGTTTCACAGCATACGGCTCCTGAAACCCTGACTGTGAGCTGGAATGGCCATCTTCCCCTCCACCTGTCACACCATACAAAGGAGCCAGCATACGTGAGCCACGAAGGGCAGAGGAAGTAGGGAACGAGACAGAGTATCAGCAGCCAGCCTGATTCCCCTCCCTCCCCCCGCATACACCGACACAGACTCACATTTATAGACAGATGCACAAACAGAGAAACGTGCACACACGGATACACTCACAGACTCACACACATGCAAACAGACAAATTCACACATCTTCACACAGTACATGCCCCAGAGCTACTGACAACCAGAGAGCAGGGCTGCAGCATGCGTTTCCACCCACGTTTCTGTACACCCCCCCCCATGAACGACTTGACAGCAGGAGGAGCAATATCCCATTACACTCCTGTCCAGGGCCAGAGCAGCATCACAGCACCACCAAGCTACTTAAAATAAAACCAATTCCATTTTCTGCTAAAAACTCTGAAATGCTGCCATGTTCTGGATAATCCCTGCTGTGGTTAGCTCACTCTTGTCCAGCAAGCAGGGACCTGATCCTCTGGAGTTAAATCTTCTAGTATTTGGAGCGATTTCCTTATCAGTTTGTTACACAGGCAGACCAATTGCTCAGGCTTATGGGATGCTGAAAGAGAGCAGCACTGGGTCCAATGGGTCACATAGTCAGGTTCAGCAAGCAGTCCTGCAGTACACAGTGGGACCAGCTGCAGACTTTCAGCACTGGCTACCATCACACCAGAGTCCACTTGCCATATTGATTCAAATGATGGCTGTGGTCAATATCCTTCACAGCTACTGGAACCTGGAAAGCCAGCAAGCGCGGAACTCCGCGGCGGAGGTGCCGGTGGAGGCTGCATGCCCTCCCCAGCTGGAGTCACACACTGCAGGAATAAGTTGCCTAAGCAAAGGGTTTGACTCCTGGAAGACTCTGAAGCACAGTGCCTGCTAACAGAGATCTGTAAGGGCAGGAAACCCAACGGATACAGGAAGGGGAGGAGAAAATGCTACAAGGGGACCCTGGGGCTACAAAGGAGCTAGGCACAAATACTGCCCAGCAGAGAGGCCGTTGCCAGGGTCTGCAGCAGCACTGGGAGAGTTTCATTATAAGGATGTGTATCTTCTGAAGCAAATTAAAGATTTCTATCTCAGGGAGCCAAGACCAATATATCTGAACAAGCCTCATCCTGGCTGACCACTTACCACTGTTACCACCCATTAGGACAGCTCCTTCCCAGGGGTGCAGTCCCCCTCCTGTCCTCCACAGGGCCACCCGATTCCTCACTCTGAGTGGATTTGACAGCAGAATGCAGGGATCAATACCTAGGACATCTGCTCAATTGCAGCCGCTACCCCTGGAGTCAGGGTTTGGGTAGAGTGCATGGCTGCAGCCAGCAATGCAGCAGTGTCTCTCCCTTGGTTCCCCATGCTCTCCCTTCCTCACTGGGAGCCTCCACTTTCAGATCTTCAGCCCTTTCTCATCCTGCATCATTTGCACGAGAATAGAAGCATGTCACCGCTGCTGGTTTAGGTTGCTAGTGCATTAAATAAAGTTACGAACCAGGCCTATAGAGCTGGAGTGGAGTCTTCCTTACCTGCCCCTGGGATTCCTCCTGTAGCCTGCCACTGGCCTCCAGGTCTTGTTTGAGCTGCTGGATCCGGCTGCATTTCTGCTCCAGTTCTGCCTGCCTCTCCGTCTGCTTGGTCTGCAATTCATAGATCCTCTGCTCTTGAGCATCCAGCTATTGACCCGCCCAGGGAAAGAAAGAAAAAATGGAAAAAAAAATCAATTAATACTAAACGGCTTAACAAAACCCTGAACAGCACAGGCCTGATGCTACTGGGGGTGGGGACTGAGGGGAGGAGAAACACCCCCACTAGCTGCACGAACCTGATGTTCTGGGGACAGGAAGCCAATATGGTGGGTGCGATCTGCTAGCACGCCAGCCGCAGTGCTGACATGCCCAAGCCAGGGGAGGCAGGGAGCTGCAGACGCTCCTCTGAGGGCACTTGCCCTCATCCCTTCTCGGGGGGAGCTCTACGGAGCCTGAGCAAGGGACAGAAATAGAAGGCAATCGCGCAAACACAAAGTTATTTAAATAAAACAAACAAACAAACAGCTCCCAGCGCTGGCTACGTGTTGCAGCTCCAGGCTGCTCTGCTGTGTGCTATGGAGTGCTGGGGCACCCTCCTCTGGCATTGTCTGCACAGAGAAAAGAAAAAGGAGAGCCTTGGTACCTCGGCGGCCAGCCCATCCCTTTTGTCCTGCAGGAGCTGGCTTTGAAGAGTCCAGACTTTTGCATCTCGGCATTCCAGCTGGAAAGTGTTTACATGGAGAGGGAGAAAGGAAGAATCATGAATGCCAACCAGTGAGCAATTATCATGACAGGACTAAACACTGATCCCCAAAGCTAGCTGTGTGCAGGCCCCATCACCGACCGGCATCTCAGATGCTGGGGACTTTCTCTGGACAGGAGAGGTGGAAGTGGTGGCAATAACTAATTCCTCTCTGCAATGGCCAGGAGTGACTTCTGTCGCTGGCAGAGCAGACAGCGACTGGGAGGCAACAGATTTTGCTGGCCACAGATCCTGAGAGTTTTTTTTAAACTCAGCATTGGGAAATCCTCTGCAGTGATTGGTCAGTAGCGTGGCAATATCCTGACATGACAGCTGGGGTTGGAACTACTTTTGTTCCTTGTCCCTTTCTACAGGTGATATCAACGCACCTCATTTATTGGAGTCTGGGGTGGCCCAGAGGAAGGCTTGTTTTAGGAGAAAATAGATTATCCTCCGTGATCTAGTAAGGCTAAACAAATAATGCACATTAACTAAATATAGTAACAGCCTCCCAAGCACCAGGTCACATGAGAGGAGAGACATGGGGTTTAGAAAGGACGTGGTTGCATCATCCTCCCACTGGAAATTAGCCATGGATAGCTCCTGCCACAGCTTCTCCCACTCTCCTCTCTCCAGCAGGGAAGGATACAGAAAGCTTCAGCCTCACTAAGCTCACCCACTCAAAGGCTTCCCATAAAGAGAGGACCCCAGGCATGATGCACTTACGCTCAACCACAGAAATCTCTTCCTAGAGCTAGTGAAGAACAAAGGCCTGGACAAGTAAATGAGCGCTGAAATGCCCAGGTCCCTGCACTCTTGCTTCTTGTCCAGAGCTCCCCCTGCGGAACTCAAAGCACTCTCCGGGTCCCTCACCGTGCTGTATGGCCCAGAGCGGCCTGTTGGACCCACAGCCCCTCCCCAGGTCCCCACTGCCCTGTATAGCCCAGAGCTCCCCTGCAGAGCCCACAGCACCTCAGGTCCCCATCATGCTGCATGGCCCAGAGCTCCCCCCGTGGGGCCCACTGCCCTGTACAGCCCAGAGCTCCCCGCCGTGGGGCCCACTGCCCTGTATGGTCCAGAATTCCCCTGAAGAGCCCACAGTACCTCCTCAGGCCCCCAGTACCCTGTACGGCCCAGAGCTCCACATGGCTGAACTCAAACAGAGGACAGTGGGGGACAAACAGCCACAACATGGGTCCCAGCCCAAAGAGCAGTGGTGGAAGGGGAACGTGGAAAGAGACACGCTTGTGTCTGCAACAGGAATCAGATTCTCTCCCCCAGATGTCAGGAGTCAGCCTCGGCTCGCAGAGCTGTAACCAACAGCACTGCTAAGGAGGCTGCATGTCTGTGCTGCAAAGGCCTGCTTGTATCTGGAAGGGGTGCATCTGCAGAGGGGCTCCAGTTGCTGCCCTGAGCCCTCCGTGCAGGTGCCCCACAAAGATGTGCCTAGCAGCTCAATCAGCTCCATACCTTGGCGTAGCTCTATAAAACTAACACCACCAGGCCAAGTAAGGGGCAGCACGCCAGGGCTTCCTGTGCCGCCAGGCTGAGAGATCAAGCCCTGGAGACTGGGGTTTATTGTTAAACAAGGCTGGTATCTGATCAGGGAGTGCAGCTCAGGCTGGTCTCTCTCGACACAATTAGTCTCCAGGGGCCTTTACCTCTGTTTTCAGGAGCTCAATGGTTTGGGAAGACGAGGGGAGACTTTCACAAGGATGGGATCCTGGAGCACTGCTAACCTAAAACACAACATCACGTAGGTTAACAGCAGGCACTGGCTGCCAGGCTGCCCAGACAGACAAACAAACAGCAGCAGTTGGCTCAACAAAGTACATTGTCCCAGTCACAGCCCAAGGATGAAGCACCGAGAACATGCTCTCAGCACTACACTCTGGCCAGCAGCGGGGGAGAGGTGGCAGCCCCTCCCCAGGGCCAGCCTTTTGGGATCTGACACATCACCCCCTTCGGAAACAGAGCCCAGTCATGCCTCCTGAACTGCGCAAAGCCCAGCAGCAGCTGTGGCCCCTGGAGCCAGCCTGTGAAAACTTCCACTCCAGGCTGCAGCCTTTTGGAGCACCCCATGCTGATGTCACTAGTTTCCTCATCCCGAGTGTCTGAAGGTTTCAGTTGCCCTTCAAGTGTTTACAGACTAAACAATATAGGACTGAAATATGAGTGACAAAAGGCCTCCAAGCTCCCATGTTGCAGACACCTCTGCCTGGTTGCCATAAGTGTCCCAGAAAGGAGAAATCTCTCCCATCTCCCCGCTTGTGCCAACCAAACTCTCCCAGAAGAAATGGCTGCCCTTCCCACCCCTGACTCCTACTGGGCTGAGGAATATCTCGCTCTCATCGGGCCCCTTCTCCCCCCTCCCCGCCCCAACAGGAATCTGGGACCCAGAAAAGGATGCCCTTCAACCTACTCACCCTACCATGGGGCAGAAAATCATAGACTAGCCAGCTCCCCCAGAACCCTGGCTGATTTCAGGAAGTGCCCTACCTAAAAGAAGGGGGTCTCCTGGCAGCCACACTCCCAGGCCCTGGCTGCTCAGAACTCTGGGATTTTTGTCTGGCTTAGCCAATGTCTGGCCTCACACAATGAGCTCACTAGTGATTCCTGCTGAACACACAGGCAGTCTGCACCCTCCCTTCCTGGCATGGCTGCAGGTTAGTACACAAAGAGCAGAACTCAAAACTTTTTGCACTGTCCAGCAGACAACACGGTGGGGGAGACGCAAGCTGCAGAGGCATTGGCTATGGCGCTCCCTTTGTTCACCACTTCCACCCTCACCGTTATTACTGGCAACAACATGTGTGGTCAGTAGTACCTAGAAACCTGACCCAGGCCATTGTGCCAGGCACTGCACATACCCAGAGCAAAAAGAAAAGGAGGACTTGTGGCACCTTAGAGACTAACCAATTTATTTGAGCATAAGCTTTCATGAGCTGACTTCATCGGATGCATACTGTGGAAAGTGTAAAAGATCTTTTTATACACACAAAGCATGAAAAAATACCTCCCCCCACCCCACTCTCCTGCTGGTAATAGCTTATCTAAATCAAGTTGGGCCATTGATTATCATACACATTGTAAGGAGAGTGATCACTTTAGATAAGCTATTACCAGCAGGAGAGTGGGGTGGGGGGAGGTATTTTTTCATGCTTTTTGTGTGTATATAATAAGATCTTCTACACTTTCCACAGCATGCATCCGATGAAGTGAGCTGTAGCTCACGAAAGCTTATGCTCAGATAAATTGGTTAGTCTCTAAGGTGCCACAAGTCCTCCTTTTCTTTTTGCGAATACAGACTAACACAGCTGTTACTCTGATACCCAGAGCAGTGAGTTTGTGCCTTCTTCTGGCAGCCTCAGCCCCCTTTTGCCCCAGGGCACTATGTGCCAAACTTCCTCTCTTGAAAACCCACTTCTGGAAGCTCCCAAAGGCAAATCCATGTCAGTATTGTACCAGCTCTTCTCCAACTCTGCCACGCTTCCCGTTGCCTCCCCCAAGGTATTGCCAGTTAGCATTACCCTCTGGGGGCTCCCAGGGTATCCTGTCTGGGGCAGGCACTGTGCGTCTTTGTGCCTCATGCTGCCAGTGTGTTACAAACAGGCCCACGTGGCAGCCCACACTACCTCCTCCCCCCCAGGCCCACTCAGTCCCCTGCACAGCGGTTGAAGAGCTCTGGGGAAATCTAGCCAAATCCTATGAACATGTTGGAGACGGCCTTGAATGCACCCAATGGCTAAGATGCATTTAATTAGTAACTATCTGACTAAATCTAGCTAGAATTCATATAGTAATTAAATGTTAATTGATTAATAAAAATATATTTACTGAAGACTGTCACCAAGTTGTCAACATTCAATAAATACATTCATAATTAATTTGAATATTATTAACATAAAACGATTTTAATATCTAAATTAAATCTGTAATGGAGCCACCATCATCATAATATCTTGCCTTCCGCAAAGCTGTAATGCTTTAGTGCAGCCTTATGCTACACACGCACAGCCCATTACAACTACAATGGGAAACAGCTGGAGTTGCACAGGTAAGCACTCAAAACCCAGCAAATGCTAAAACCCTAAATGGCTCCAGGGACACCACTGTGTGTGTGTAAATCTGGGATCGTGATCTACCAAGCACCTCTGTGAATAGCCAGAATCGGAGAGGACTTGCGAGATGGGGGTGCGATGTGGAAAAGACAGTTCCTGGGACAGATGCCAGGCTGTCAGGCCCCTAGAAACATAGAGGATTTCCTTTTATTTCGACTGTAACTAAGCCAAGGCTCCGCATCTAGATTATCTTGGGCTGAGTTTAGTACTAGATATGTTCTGCAAGCTAGTTCTTTAAATATGGTTTTCAGTCTTTTCTGAATCCTGAGACCAAATCCAGCCAGTGGGGTGACTTGTGCAGAGTGCCTCAAAGAGAGAAACTGCCCCTAGAAGGGAGGGGGTTCTGACATCTCACCCTAGTCAGAGGCCTTGATCAGAAGGGCATGGAAGAGGGGACCCTCTCTCAGACCATTTGTTGCACACAAGGAAGTGGTTCTGACAAACACAAGGCAGGTGGCTATCAGCCAAACAGCAGTGGTTCTCAACCTTTCCAGACGACTCTACTCCTTTCAGGAGTCAGATTTGTCTTGCATACCCCCAGTTTCACCTCACTTAAAAATTGCTTGCCCACAAAATCAGGCATAAAAATACAAAAGTGTCACAGCCACTAGTACTGAAAAACTGCTGACTTTCTCATTTTTACTGGATAGTTTTGAAACAAATCCACTGGAATATAAATATTGTACTTACATTTCCTTGTGATACTGAGCCTGTTTTTCACTTGTGAGCCTTGCCTGAAGCCCAGGCCCTGCTGCCCGGGGCTGAAGCATTTAACTCAGCTTTGCAGGGGGCTCCGGGCAACTGCTCTGCTTGCCATCTCCTAATGCCAGCCCGCCATTTGTGACCTCCCTAAACCCATCCCATGACCACCCGTGGGGCTGCGTACCCCAGGCTGAGAAACACTGATCTAGATGAGTGGAGCACTCCCTGGAAGACCGCTGAGTATACCCAGAGGTGCACGTACCCCTGGCTGAGAAACACTGATCTAGATGAGTGGAGCACTCCCTGGAAGACCGCTGAGTATACCCAGAGGTGCACGTACCCCTGGCTGAGAACCACTGATCTAGATGAGTGGAGCACTCCCTGGAAGACCGCTGAGTATACCCAGAGGTGCACGTACCCCTGGCTGAGAACCACTGATCTAGATGAGTGGAGCACTCCCTGGAAGACCGCTGAGTATACCCAGAGGTACACGTACCCCAGGCTGAGAAACACTGATCTAGATGAGTGGAGCACTCCCTGGAAGACCGCTGAGTATACCCAGAGGTACACGTACCCCTGGCTGAGAACCACTGATCTAGATGAGTGGAGCACTCCCTGGAAGACCGCTGAGTATACCCAGAGGTGCACGTACCCCAGGCTGAGAAACACTGATCTAGATGAGTGGAGCACTCCCTGGAAGACCGCTGAGTATACCCAGAGGTGCACGTACCCCAGGCTGAGAAACACTGATCTAGATGAGTGGAGCACTCCCTGGAAGACCGCTGAGTATACCCAGAGGTACACGTACCCCTGGCTGAGAACCACTGATCTAGATGAGTGGAGCACTCCCTGGAAGACCGCTGAGTATACCCAGAGGTGCACGTACCCCCGGCTGAGAACCACTGATCTAGATGAGTGGAGCACTCCCTGGAAGACCGCTGAGTATACCCAGAGGTGCACGTACCCCTGGCTGAGAACCACTGATCTAGATGAGTGGAGCACTCCCTGGAAGACCGCTGAGTATACCCAGAGGTGCACGTACCCCCGGCTGAGAACCACTGATCTAGATGAGTGGAGCACTCCCTGGAAGACCGCTGAGTATACCCAGAGGTGCACGTACCCCTGGCTGAGAACCACTGATCTAGATGAGTGGAGCACTCCCTGGAAGACCGCTGAGTATACCCAGAGGTGCACGTACCCCCGGCTGAGAACCACTGATCTAGATGAGTGGAGCACTCCCTGGAAGACCGCTGAGTATACCCAGAGGTGCACGTACCCCTGGCTGAGAACCACTGATCTAGATGAGTGGAGCACTCCCTGGAAGACCGCTGAGTATACCCAGAGGTACACGTACCCCAGGCTGAGAACCACTGATCTAGATGAGTGGAGCACTCCCTGGAAGACCGCTGAGTATACCCAGAGGTGCACGTACCCCAGGCTGAGAAACACTGATCTAGATGAGTGGAGCACTCCCTGGAAGACCGCTGAGTATACCCAGAGGTGCACGTACCCCTGGCTGAGAACCACTGATCTAGATGAGTGGAGCACTCCCTGGAAGACCGCTGAGTATACCCAGAGGTGCACGTACCCCAGGCTGAGAACCACTGATCTAGATGAGTGGAGCACTCCCTGGAAGACCGCTGAGTATACCCAGAGGTGCACGTACCCCTGGCTGAGAACCACTGATCTAGATGAGTGGAGCACTCCCTGGAAGACCGCTGAGTATACCCAGAGGTACACGTACCCCAGGCTGAGAAACACTGATCTAGATGAGTGGAGCACTCCCTGGAAGACCGCTGAGTATACCCAGAGGTGCACGTACCCCAGGCTGAGAACCACTGATCTAGATGAGTGGAGCACTCCCTGGAAGACCGCTGAGTATACCCAGAGGTGCACGTACCCCTGGCTGAGAAACACTGATCTAGATGAGTGGAGCACTCCCTGGAAGACCGCTGAGTATACCCAGAGGTGCACGTACCCCTGGCTGAGAACCACTGATCTAGATGAGTGGAGCACTCCCTGGAAGACCGCTGAGTATACCCAGAGGTGCACGTACCCCAGGCTGAGAAACACTGATCTAGATGAGTGGAGCACTCCCTGGAAGACCGCTGAGTATACCCAGAGGTGCACGTACCCCTGGCTGAGAACCACTGATCTAGATGAGTGGAGCACTCCCTGGAAGACCGCTGAGTATACCCAGAGGTGCACGTACCCCTGGCTGAGAACCACTGATCTAGATGAGTGGAGCACTCCCTGGAAGACCGCTGAGTATACCCAGAGGTGCATGTACCCCTGGCTGAGAACCACTGATCTAGATGAGTGGAGCACTCCCTGGAAGACCGCTGAGTATACCCAGAGGTACACGTACCCCTGGCTGAGAACCACTGATCTAGATGAGTGGAGCACTCCCTGGAAGACCGCTGAGTATACCCAGAGGTGCACGTACCCCTGGCTGAGAAACACTGATCTAGATGAGTGGAGCACTCCCTGGAAGACCGCTGAGTATACCCAGAGGTGCACGTACCCCTGGCTGAGAACCACTGATCTAGATGAGTGGAGCACTCCCTGGAAGACCGCTGAGTATACCCAGAGGTGCACGTACCCCAGGCTGAGAAACACTGATCTAGATGAGTGGAGCACTCCCTGGAAGACCGCTGAGTATACCCAGAGGTGCATGTACCCCTGGCTGAGAACCACTGATCTAGATGAGTGGAGCACTCCCTGGAAGACCGCTGAGTATACCCAGAGGTACACGTACCCCTGGCTGAGAACCACTGATCTAGATGAGTGGAGCACTCCCTGGAAGACCGCTGAGTATACCCAGAGGTGCACGTACCCCCGGCTGAGAACCACTGCCATAGAGGACACACGGGGTTAGCGGGTGCAGGCATCAGCCTCATCATGCATCCAGCATCTCAGGCATGGTCCGCCAGCCTGTGGCTTTGAACCTACTCTGTCCTTTCTTGCATGCCACAGGCCTAACGAACATCCTGCAGTTTTCTGGAGACTTGGCCAAATCACAGGGCCAAATACCAGCCATGATTAGAGGCCTAGAGAGACTTCCGTAAGGCAAGAGAATGAACAGACTGGAGGTTTTACCCAAGGTGAAGAGGAATCGGAAAGGGGATATATTCGAGGGATACATAATAAAGAAGGCTGTAGAGGAAGTAGCACATACACCTCTCTCACAAGACTAGGACAAGGGGACAGTCCACAACACTCAAAGGCATCAGACTGAACACTGTGAAAAGAATTACTTATGGACACAACACAAATGACCTGTGAAACTCACCCCCACATGATATCATTGAGGCCAAGAGCCTAGCAGGACTCTAAAAAGGAGAGGACATCTGGATGGATGATGGGACTAGCCGCAGTCACATTAAAGAGTTAAACTGCGCTGGGACTCCTGCTTCAGGGCATCTGAAGGAACATGGAGATGGAGCATCTCCCTCAGCAGGACCCACCATCTAGTGTTCACACACAGGACTGTCTTGTGCCTTGAGCTCCTGTTTTACAGTCCGAGGCTCTTTCATCCTAATGAACTGCACTGTGGAGTGAGGGGTTCAGCCGTTCTCAGACCAAGTCTCCTCTGAGGGTTAAGGGAGCCTGCATGGGAGAGGACTAGCTGCCTTTTGTGGCCTACAGGGTGGAGTTTGGTAACAGAAAGTACAGCACAGATAAACTATTCTGGGCAGGCGGGGTGCATTTCAACTAAAGCTCCAAACAAGCCTCATGGAGGTCAGGTTAGGGTGCACCAGCCAGGGGCATTGAACTTTATCTCCCAGACTTTCCCTGCTGTGCACGTCCTACTCCCTTGGCATGTGGAATAATCCACCTGTGGACTCACACGTGGATTGTGCAAGGAGAAGTGGGGTTACCATAGCAGCTCTCCCTTACCAGAGTCTGTCACAGGGGGCCACAGGGCAGGGGGCTGCAGGTACCATTTTGGTCAGAGTTAGACTAAAGAGTGCATCCTGCAGCACTGCCAGCCTGGGACAGTCTGCCCCTCTCCTGCCAGCCACAGACCTGAACAGCCACATGTTGCCCCTCTCCCCCTCGGAAACAGGAGTCCATTTGCTTGCTGCAGGAGAGTCGGCGACGTGTTTAGGGCGAACATTGCCCCCACTCCCCTTCCTCTCTCGTTTAAGTGGAATCAATTGTGCCATTTCTGCTTTGCTTTTCAAAAGCAATTACTTTCATGTCATTTCTATAGACATTCACAGAGAGCGAGCGAGCGAGGGCTTGATTATCCATCCCCACCCTCGTCCTGTGGCTTCCGCAGCGGCGAAGTATTAAATTCAATGAGGTGTCTATGGGGCTGCAATGGTTTCAGGTCAGAGATGCTATGGAAAGCTGTATGCTGCTGTATATGTAAATGGATATATTAAAACCACTGATGTCAACTTGCAACCCTCATCTCCTCTGCTCTCGGGTGATCAAAGCTGATTGCTGAGGCAATTACTGCAAAGGGAAGGAAAATCACGGCCTCCTGCTCATCCCTGAGCTGCTGGAGTTTAATTGCTTAGTGTAGCTGAAGCTGCCGCTCCATCTCCCTTGTGCGTGCGCACACACACACACACACACACACACACACACACACACACGCAAGCATTTCACACAAGGAAATACACACAGGAATGCTCAGTTTTGGTGAAGCAAGGACAATGAGAAGCACCCCAAACACACGGAGACCACAACATGAAAAATAACCATGTTTTAAAATGAATAAGCCACTACAGCAGGCAAGCAACCAGAGCAGCAATGCAGGGGGGAAACCATAGCTGCAAAACACAAGCTCACAGCAGCAGCCTCTCTCATGCTCTACCCCTTGGATCCAGAGTCACCGGAACACAGAGCCCTTTCATAAACGGTAGAAAATTAGGCCTCCCAAAACCATGTGAAGTAGGTCAGAGTCACTACCGAAGGAGAAGCGTGAGGCACGGCCAGTGTCCTACCCCCGTGAGTCCTGACTCCCAGCCCTGCTATCGAAGCACTAGATCACATTTACACTTGCTTCAGCAAAGGGTGCAGCTCAGTCAGTGCTGAGGACAGTTTAACGGCAAGCAGAGGGCACAGACCATGTTCAGCACCACTGCAGAAAGTGTGGGTAGAGCGGAGCCATGCAGCTGCAGCAGTGTGTCCACCCAGTGTCAAAAATGGGAAGCTTTCCGAAGGTCTGTCTACACTGCAGTGCGAGGTGTGACTGTGGCACGGGCAGACAGGCCTGAGCTAGCTGTGACCTAGGCAGCTTGAATGGCAGAAGCAGGGGCTGCGTAAACCTATCCAGGAACCTGGCTGTGTGCTTGTGTAACCCATGCCTGCTTGCAGGGGCGGCCGGATTGTATAGCTTTTGGTGGTGCCCATCCCCCCCACCTGCCGAAGGCTCTGGGAAGGGGTTTGGGTGCAGGAGGGATGCGGGGTGCAAGCTCGAGGAGGGAATTTGGGTGCGGGAGGGGTGAGGGGTCAGGGTCTGGGATGGCGTTTGGGTGCAGGAGGGGGTGCGAGAGGGGCTGTGGGGTGCAGGCTCTGGGAGGGAATTTGGGTGCGGGTTCTGGTCTGGGGCAGGGGGTGCTTGGGGTGCAGGAGAGGGTGAGGGGTGCGGTGCTTACCTCGGGTGGCTCCCTAAAGTGACTGGCACACCCCTCTGGTAGGGGCTCCTAGACGGGGGGAGGGGAGGGGAGTCTCTGCGGGTGGCTGCCTGTAGGCACTGCCCCTGCAGCACCCATTGGCCACAGTTCCTGGCCAATGGGAGCTGCGGAGTCGGCGCTCTGGGTGGGGGCAGCGCGCAGAGTTGCCCTCACCTCCCCTGGGGCCACTGGGATGTGCTGACCGCTTCTGGGAGCAGCATGGAGTGAGGCTGGGCAGCTCACTCCGCTGTGCTGCCGGTGGAGGCGGGGGGCCCCTGGGCCCTTTTAAATTGGCCGTGGGCGGCAGGTGGGGCCGGGGAGAGACCCGGCCCTGAACATTGGTGCAGCTGGGCACCCAGGCCCTGAATATTCCTGGAGCACAGGCACCATGGGCCCGTATAACTCGCCGCCCCTGCCTGCTTGGAGTGACCCTGTCCCCCTCTAGTGGCCCCTAGACTATCTAGAGATTGGAGAGTCTGCTACAGCCTTGGCTAAGAGACCTGTGGCTTTTAGCTCATGCAGTAGAGGCTCATATACTAAGCTTCAGCGGTCCCAGGTTCGATCCTGCCCGCCACCAACCAGGGTCTGTCGGCGTTACGCTTGAATGGCTAGGCCATGCTGCCATGGCTTCAAAGCTACTGTTATTTGAGCTCGCTAGATCAAAGTTAGCTCGAGTATGTCTGTACATGCTGCACTCACACCCCTGATTGCAGTGTAGACGTACCGAGTGCCGACCAGGCCTTCGGGCTTGTCTACAGTGTGGACTGCAGGGGTGCGAACTGCAGAAACCACAAAGTGGTGTGCTCTCACTGCCCCACGTGGACACTACTGGTGTGAAATAAAAGGCACCTAGTTTGCACTAATATAGTCCTAGCGCATGCCAGCAGCGGGTTCATGGGACACGGTGGAGCACGCTGCAGGTCACACCACGAGAGTCCACTCTCTGCCGCCATAGAGGGTTAGTCTAAGCGCTTGTCCACCCAGGGCAGGTAGCGCACAGGGGGCGAGGGGTGGACTCAAAGCAAGCAGGCTCCCCCGCAGTCACTCCCTGGGGGCACCCACACGGCGCGCAAGCGGTGCCTCCGGGGGTTTAGCTTCGTGCGTGGCCAACGTGCGCTCAGCGACTGTGCACCAAGGCCCCGTGCGCAGCAAGAGTCCACGCAGGGAACTACTGCGGAGCAGTGCGTGTGCGCCAGCTGCCGCTGGCCTCTCCCTAAGCCGCCTGGAACCCACTTCGCACGCCGAGTGCAAACTACATATAGCAGGTATCGGGCTAAAAACCGAGGACAAGAATCCAGCGCCCAGTTAAACTATGCACAGAGACGCGGTACGCAGACAGTGGCTGGTGCATGCGCATGTGCACACGCAGGCTGACACACGCACACGCACACGCACGCTGACACACACGCACGCACACGCACACGCACACGCAGGCTGACACACACGCACGCACACGCACACGCACACGCAGGCTGACCGCTGAACACACACACACACGCAGGCTGACCGCTGAACACACACGCACACACGCACACGCACACGCAGGCTGACCGCTGAACACACACACACACAGACACACACGCACACGCAGGCTGACCGCTGAACACACACACACACACGCACACGCAGGCTGACTGCTGAACACACACACACACACACACACGCACACGCAGGCTGACCGCTGAACACACACACACACAGACACACACGCACACGCAGGCTGACCGCTGAACACACACACACACACGCACACGCAGGCTGACTGCTGAACACACACACACACACACACACGCACACGCAGGCTGACCGCTGAACACACAGACACACGCACACGCACACGCAGGCTGACTGCTGAACACACAGACACACGCACACGCACACGCAGGCTGACTGCTGAACACACAGACACACGCACACGCACACGCACACGCAGGCTGACTGCTGAACACACACACACACACACACAGACACACACGCACACTGACCGCTGAACACACACACACACACACACACGCACACGCAGGCTGACTGCTGAACACACAGACACGCACACGCACACTGACCGCTGAACACACAGACACACGCACACGCACACGCACACTGACCGCTGAACACACACACACACACACACACACACATAGACACACACGCAGGCTGACCGCTGAACACACACGCACACGCAGGCTGACCGCTGAACACACGCACACACACACACAGACACACACGCAGGCTGACTGCTGAACACACACACACGCACACACACACACACACGCAGGCTGACTGCTGAACACACACACACACACACACAGACACACACGCAGGCTGACCGCTGAACACACACACACGCACACACACACACACACGCAGGCTGACTGCTGAACACACACACACGCACACACACACACACACGCAGGCTGACCGCTGAACACACACACACACACACACAGACACACACGCAGGCTGACTGCTGAACACACACACACACAGACACACACACAGACACACACGCAGGCTGACCGCTGAACACACACACACACACACACACACAGACACACACGCAGGCTGACTGCTGAACACACACACACGCACACACACACACACACGCAGGCTGACTGCTGAACACACACACACACACACACACAGACACACACGCACACTGACCGCTGAACACACACACACACAGACACACACACACACACACACGCACACGCAGGCTGACTGCTGAACACACACACACACACACACACGCACACGCAGGCTGACCGCTGAACACACACACACACAGACACACACGCACACGCAGGCTGACCGCTGAACACACACACACACACGCACACGCAGGCTGACTGCTGAACACACACACACACACACACACGCACACGCAGGCTGACCGCTGAACACACAGACACACGCACACGCACACGCAGGCTGACTGCTGAACACACAGACACACGCACACGCACACGCACACGCAGGCTGACTGCTGAACACACACACACACACACACAGACACACACGCACACTGACCGCTGAACACACACACACACACACACACGCACACGCAGGCTGACTGCTGAACACACAGACACGCACACGCACACTGACCGCTGAACACACAGACACACGCACACGCACACGCACACTGACCGCTGAACACACACACACACACACACACACACACACATAGACACACACGCAGGCTGACCGCTGAACACACACGCACACGCAGGCTGACCGCTGAACACACGCACACACACACACACACAGACACACACGCAGGCTGACTGCTGAACACACACACACGCACACACACACACACACGCAGGCTGACTGCTGAACACACACACACACACACACACACGCAGGCTGACCGCTGAACACACACACACGCACACACACACACACACGCAGGCTGACTGCTGAACACACACACACGCACACACACACACACACGCAGGCTGACCGCTGAACACACACACACACACACACAGACACACACGCAGGCTGACCGCTGAACACACACACACACACACACAGACACACACGCAGGCTGACTGCTGAACACACACACACACAGACACACACACAGACACACACGCAGGCTGACCGCTGAACACACACACACACACACACACACACAGACACACACGCAGGCTGACTGCTGAACACACACACACGCACACACACACACACATGCAGGCTGACTGCTGAACACACACACACACACACACACAGACACACACGCACACTGACCGCTGAACACACACACACACAGACACACACACAGACACACACGCAGGCTGACCGCTGAACACACAGACACACACACACACAGAGGCTGACTGCTGAACACACAGACACACACAGACACAGAGGCTGACTGCTGAACACACAGACACACACAGACACAGAGGCTGACTGCAGAGTATGAATTCCTGATTTCTAGTTCTCTGTTACACAGGAATGTATCTAATTTCTGCATGTCGATGCACGAAGCCTTGGAGAGCACTGTACCCTAAAATCCATGTGATATCCGTGTGCATTGGTTATCGAGGAGGAGTGAGCTCTGCACTGCATGTTTACACCTGGTCTGAGGAGGAGCTACCTGGTACATACTAACCAAAGGTCTATGACCAAAGTGATGTGTTAAGGTCATTAAACCAGAGAGAAAAGACACCAAAGACCCTACCTTTGTGGGTGTGGGAAGAATATGACTTTGGAAGGACGTCATTCCAAAGACAATCAACTGCCGTGTGTGGATGAAGGACTTTTGGGAGAACAGAAGATATCTGAGCTATACAAACTGGGCCAGTTCTAGTATTCCGGAGTCTGGTCTCAGACTGTGCCCTGCTGAAATGCTAATGTAAACTGGCCCTTGGGAGAGTCTGTAAGATTGTAGGTACACTCACATTTTCTTTAATATCTTCTGCTGCTGCATGGTGCGGATGCTTTACCACAGCGACATCTAACTCCGCCCAGAGAAGGTCACAATGTCAGCATGGAAAAAATGCTTGTGCCCCATCTACACCAGCACCGCTGCTGATGGAGATAATGCAAAAGTGGGGAGTTACAGAATTGAGCCCCTTTAAGGCCTTGTCCACATGAGGAAGTTGCACTAATTTAATTTGGTTTTTACTTATAGTGGAGCAAACCCTGTGTGGATCCAGTCTGAAATAAGAGTGCCCACATAGGGGTCTGTACCAGTTTAACTAAAATGATTTAAAAATCCGATTTAACTTAAAGTGGTGCAACTTTCTCATGTAGACGTGGTTAATAAAGGACTTGAGCTCAGACCTGGATGTGAGCCTCACGTGACAAACTGGGAGGAACACACAGTTGTACATGTGCGCACACACTTTCGTCTACACTGAGAAAAGGAATGGTGTCCGAGAATGTGATAGCAAATGCATTTCCAAACACTCCTTAGTGCCATCTACAGACTGTGATGGACATGGAGCTGCTGTAGAATAATTTACTAATCCTGTATGTTGGCCTGCTTATTGGGATGTTTGCTGTATGAATATATTGGGTTAAATTAACAGGACTCTTGGGAAACAAGCAGAAAGGCAACACAATGGCTCCAAATAAGATCCCAGGCAGCAAACACACAAAGGCTGTTAATGGGAAAGCCACTCCCACTGAGCCAACCAGACTGGCTTGGGCAAAGAGGGCCAACAGCTGGGAATGGAGAAGAACAAACAGCTTTGGCTGACGAAGAAGTGACACTCTCTCAAGGGCGCAGTAGCTGTTGGGGAACCGTTCAGATAGAGATTGGCACCCACTGGGTGTCTGAAGAAACTTGGCCCGCTGGGCCTGCCAGCACAGGATGGCAATAACCCTTCTGATGAGATAGACAGGTGTGCAGACTGTTTTTAAATCCTCCTCTCTAAATGCTTTGTTCCTACTGCTAAAATAATCCATGCTGTGGTTTAAGCAGGCTGGCTGGTCCCTGTCGCCCCACTGCTCCCAGACTCCCGAAGGGAAGGACTGCAGGTGTCAGACCTAAGTCAGACATGGTGGATAAGCCTGGTGGATTCACTGGATGCGTGCAAGAATGGCATGATTCCACCCCAGCAGATATAAAGGCCCGAGGCCTGACACTGGAGGAGGCATATACAGAGAGACGGTGGGAGGGTAAGCGGGGGCAGAGATGTGGCTTGCCCTGTACCATACAAACAATGGCATCAATATTTATAAGAGGCGTGACCTGGATATGTTCAGCCCTGGGGTTGGGGGGCGCCCTCATTTTCCCAAGGTAGACACATGCACAGGATCTAAAGGGTTATAGTTTCGATGGTGGGGATCAAACCAAAGGGCTTTCTGCATCGTGAGGCAATTCCTTCTGAGACGGAGCGTAGGGCCAGGGAGCCTGATGCTTCTGTCAGTTACTTGGGGGTTCATCGCAGTAACTCCTGGATGAGAATGAAGCTGCACTCGTGGGAGGCAAATCAGGCCCTACGAATTTATGTTCTGCTTCATTCTGTGATTTTCTCCAATACATTTTGCTCTATTTCAATGCCTGCACTGAGCTGAGTGACTGTCAGTGAGGACAGGCCCTGCCAGGAGCCTGGCGCAGAAGGAAAATGCACTTGGAGTAGAGATGATGGGCAGAGCAGAGGGGAAGGAGTCACAACCCCTTCCTCAAAAGCTACTCCACAGAAGCTGGTTGTGGAGAGGGGAGATGCTCCAGCTGCCCCGGTCATGTATCAGAAGCCAGCAGTCAAGCCCCAGCACTGAGTATTTGCAAAATAATAAATGGGGGACCTTTTTGTTTCCCTGCTGGCTTTGAGCCACAGCCAGGAGAGCTGGAATGGCCTTTTCCTTGCTGGTTAGGGCTGAGATTCTGCCACTGCCACGTGACTCTAGCTGGTGTGAGACTCCCTCTAAAGCCCTGGGGCTGGCACCCCTGGAGGACCATGCCCTTCTTTAGTGGCAGACATGCACAGAGCCCTCCCTGCTGCACTGGATGGGTTTGCCAGGCTCCTGCCACGCCTCCTGCTGGAGCTGGATTTGCAGTGGAATGATGTGATTCTCTTTTACAAGCTGCCTGCTCTTTTCATTTAGCTCAGAGCCCCTCCCCCACTGCTGCTGCTGGTTTTATTCAATTCAGCACTTGAGGGAACTGCAGATGAAATGGCTGAATCTAAATGGCCAGTGACAGAGCTATTCCCTCCCTGACCTGCCCAGCCAGAGTCCTTGTGCACACGGCTGCTCATGCAGCCCCGTGTCACTGGAGCAGCACTAGGATGCACACCAAGAAGATCCCAAAGGCCCCGTTATTTGCTTCTCACAGCAGCCCCCACTTGCACAGCCAGGTAAATGAGCGGCAGGTGTGTGCCTGAATGGGGGAGCGTGCCAGCGGAGAGTTTCTGCCAAGGAGGGGGCATGGACATCCCTCTGGAGCAGCACAAGGTGCGACAGCCCCTTGCCTGCCTGTGTTACACAGAGACAAGTAGGGCCCTGATTCTGCTCATAGGAGCATGCCTGACACCCCTGACAAGTGCAGAGGCGAGGTGGGGGAGGTCATCTCTGTTACTGGACCAAGTGCTGCTGGCGAGATATTCCCTCCCCCCGTTGTCTCTCTAATATCCTGGGTCCGGCACTGCATACACAGCACTGGAGTGTGCACAGAGCACAGCCCCTCCCTGACCTCCCAACCCCCAGCACACAACAATTCACAGTCAAATGTGCGGGCACAACAAGGGTCCCCCCCAGTGTTGGGCACAACTGGCAAAGCTGAAAATCCAGCCCACGTCGTGGGTGGTGGAGGGGTGGGGGAGAGCACCACTGCACTCCTCCCACCTCCTGGGCAGTGAGGGGCAGGGAAGGTTCCCACTGGCTCCATTCCCTGGCAAGGCACAAGACAAGGCTCTTCTATGTACTCAAGCCCTTCCCGAGGAGCAAATCCTGCCCCCTCATCGGTGCTTGCAGGGCTCTGCGACAGAAGCAAGGTGGGGGGGTGGCATTTCCAATCCACTTTGCACTTGTGCTGTTTTTAAACCTATCAATGCACTGAGAGCATAGGGGAAGGGCAGATTTTCAGAACCAGCAGGAAGCTGATGTGCTTCTTTGCCATGCACCTGTCACACCAAGGAGATGGCACATGCACAAACCCCATGGGCAGGGAACTAAACAGGGTACTCCAGACTGAGTGGCTGTCAGCTTTCCTTTCCCCACTCAGATCCACACTTTGTCCCCTTTGGGGTCAGAGTCTGGAAATTACACACTGGGACCTGGCTGTCACCTGAAGTGCCAGGCAACTTCTGAGAGTAGAAAACCACTGCCATAAAGAGAAAGGGGAGCTTTGCAAATTCTAATGGTCTCCTGCTACTGTCACCGAAGAGTAATGATTTGGATGCTGGGCTGCACAGACAAATAATGTTGTGTGACTGCACCCCCAGCCTGGCTTCCCCTAGATTTCATTCCCACCCTCTGCAGGAAAGAGTGACTCAGGGTGGGGAGAGGGTGCTGGAGTCAAGTTCTTTGTTAGGGAAAATGTGCAAGCCCCTCTGTTTCCATTTGAATGGCATTTCATTCTGTCCAATTCAATGTTTGCGGATCGGTTCTGCCATCTGGAAAAGCTTTGATTAAACCTCCTAATTTTCAGCTAAGCTTTTCCTTTCTGTAGGGCAAGCCCTTGACCTGAGAACATAGCAAAGTGGTCGAAAGGAATAACAAGGCAAGGAGAAGGGAGGTGCAGGGGCTGGGAGACAGAGGAATTAACTAGAGAAGACACCGTGCAGTTGTCTGGCAGCTGCCCTGCCAACTATTTGCCAACCTTAGAGCTCTGACTCCTCAAAAGATCTCCGAGCCTCCTCCAGTGCCTTCCCACCTGTCCGTCAGCAGGCTGCGGGCCAGGCCCAAAGGCCACAGCTACTCAACATTTGTTTGGAGGGCCCTGCCCTGAATCAGCTCCTTGGTACCAGAGTCCAGCTAGGGTTGGCAAAGCAGGAGCTTCTATTTCCTTACAGGAGAGATTTTAAGACCCTGAAATATAGTGTGTGTTACACCCAGCCTGTAAGGATCACAACAGATTCCACCACCGTCCTTCTAATCTCATGAATGTGCTGAACAGCAGCAATGACTTAATCCAGATTTATATCATATGACCAGGAGCAGAACCTGTCTTCTAGAGGGACAGTGACCCCCAGACCCCAGCTACTGCCCACTGATGGCATCAGTGTAGCTTCCTTAACTATATACACTCACAGCTACATCTTGCATTATGAGGGCTCTAGAGTGAAGCTCCTCTAACTGCTCTGTAGTACAGCTCAGCTCTCCACTCACTCACCTAGAAAAAAAATTATACAGATCTTCCAGGAATCAAAACACAGAACTGTTTATCAGCAGTCACTCCCGCTGTAAAGTCAATGGGTTTTTCTCCCCCCAGAAATGGGCTAAAGATGGACCACTTACAAACATGCACTCAGTTATTGAAGGCTTCACATTAGACCAAAGAAGCTGAGATCCCCTTGCATCACACAAACTGCCAATAAATCAAATTCTAGCTGGTGCTGAAGCCAGAAGGGTGCAATGCCCAGTGGCTGAAGAGGGCTGGGGCAACCCAGAGGTGTAGTGAAGTGGTATGCAGGTGATTTGGTAGCTGGGAGGTCAATGGGTACTAGAGGCAATCCGAGGTAACAATCAGATTTCTCACAGGCTTGGTAGCCGTGAGATCCAATCCAAGAGGCCACGTTGGCCTGATAGATAGGTGAGGTCGGATGAGGAGTGTAATCTGCAATGGCCTATTGCTGAGACTGCTTCTTCTTCCTGCTGGGGTCTTCATATAGGCCAAGTATCCAATGGGAATGCTGCCTGTCCAGCCAATCAGGGGCTTGGCTGTTGTGGAGCTGTAGATTCTTCGCCCGAAGGCTGCTGGTCAGGGGTCGTGGTTCAGCATTACCTCTGTGGCACGAAGGCTAGGGACCCCACAGGCCTAGGTTGGACAGTGGTGTCCTGACACAGTGGCTAGGAAGTGAGCCTGGGAACAGTCAAGGGAAGGCCTGAGCATTAGATCTGAAATGATTGCATGAATGTTGCCCTGGGAGCAGGAGAAACATCTTCTGGGGGAACTCTGTAAGGGAAATTACTCACCTTATTGTGACTGCAGTTCTTCCAGATGTGAAACACAGACAGGGACCACACATCTCAAAGAACTTCACTGCTTCTTTTACTGTGTTGTTTAGCCGTTGCACTTCTTTTGGTTCTCTATGTTTTTATGTCGGCAGCAAGGGTTTTGAGCCCTGTTGTGACAGAGTGCTAGACAACACCTGAGCCAGCACTCTGGTCACTGCGGCTCCAATTAAACACTGCAGAACAGACCTGGTTAAGCAGAGCTGGGCCTAACTGGTGGGTGGAGGAGAGCTGAAAGGCTAGTTAAGCCATTTGGCAGAGGCTACAAAGAGACATAAGAAGGACGCAGAAGGAGGAAAGCAGGCAGTGAGAAGGAGAGAGAGATTGCTCCTCCTCACCTGCTGCAGGAGCGGAGGACTGCCTAGGACCACTGGAGCAGAGCTGTGTACTGTACAAGTGTGGTGGGATCCCACGTTGTAAATCAGCTGCACAGGGTGCTTTACCAGCAATCAGGTCTGAGCGGTCTGTAGACTGAAGCAGAGGCAGGAGTGAGTGGTTTCTCCATATTTTGTCCCAAAAGTTCAGGAACTTTAGAGAAATTCAGGAAATCACATTTGGTGAGAAGGGCACGATAGCTTGAGATTCTACACGGAAGGCTGGCAGATGTAAACACCTTCTTTCCCTTAGATCTACATGCCCGGACTCCTTACCTACAGGGATGGCCCTTGGATGTTGTCTTGTTCAGGGTGGCTGAACAAGAACTCTGTTCCCTTAGCCCAGACAAAATATTGCTTTTCTGTCCTTGAGGGTAGGGGCATAGGTGGCCAGCATTTGCCATACAGCCCTTGCCAGTTCTAGTATGGCTTCATTTAATGGGAGAGGGACCCAATGGGATTCTGTAGGCTGTAGGATAGCCAGGAGCTTATGTGGAGATCTCTGGACCTGCTCTAAGGAAATCTGGAGTTCTGCTGCCACTCTGTAACATCTCTTGAAATTGGCTATGATCATCTGGGAGAGATGGTGAGGCTGGAGCAACCTCCTCATTGGATGATGAGAGTGATAATTCCTTTTGGTACTGATAGTACCAGTG
The DNA here is from genome assembly GCF_965152235.1 of Eretmochelys imbricata. Taxonomy (NCBI): domain Eukaryota; kingdom Metazoa; phylum Chordata; order Testudines; family Cheloniidae; genus Eretmochelys; species Eretmochelys imbricata. Next base: position 43,021,766 of record NC_135583.1, on the reverse strand, counting down.
GGTCCGGCTCATCTTGCTCCTCTTCCATGGGCTCACAGGGAGGTTCTGGTTGACCCCTTGAAGAAGGGGGGTGGGTAAGACTCTGTTGGATTGCATAGATTCCAAGTACTGTGCAAGTCCCCAGTAGGGCCAGTCTGAGAGTTCAAAAGCAGGTTGCAATGGTCCCCAAGGCGTGGGGTACCACCAGTCCCAAGGAGGGTCTCCATGTTTGCATGGCCTAGCCTGGTTCCAGGAGACTCCTGATCCCCTGTCTGGGCTGCTCTCTCTAGGTGGAGGTGAAGCTGGTTCCACCAGTATGTCTGACTAGCCCAGTGATGAAAAAGTCCCATATGGCTCCATCGGCAGTGCTGCTGGTTCTGCAGAGGGGACATCACGGTTAGTGGACAGGATGGGCGACAGACTTCTCTCAGGCGTTTCAATTCTCACTGGTATTAGAATCTCCCTGTGAGTATCAGTTCTGCTCTACCTCCAGAACGGGGTAAGTCACCCGCCCCTTCAGACGTCGCGTGCTGCCACAGTAGGTGTATACGGCGGCTCCTTATGGGGCTGTGACCGTACTGTCAGCGCATGTGCCTCTGATCTGGTGGTTTCGGGGGTCCCAGCAGTTCCTGGTCCTCAGGTCCCAGAGTTTCGTTTTAGTTGGTACCACAGACAGCAAAGTTGATACCGAGGCTAATACAGAAGAAGCCTCGCTCCTGTGTGCTTTCTGATCATGTCCATAAGGCTTGGGGGGCCTAAGTCCTTGTGGCTTAGGCATGAAGGCTCACCTAATCTGGACTGGGTCTGGGAGGGATCCCTCCTCTTAGAGGGTCTAGAGGGGATTGGCTTTTATGTTTGTGAGAGCGCCCTTTACTCTCATGAGAGGGCCCAAATGAAGAGTCTTTCCCTCTGCTCCTTTTCCTTCTGAAGTCCAGCATAGTATGAGGTGGCATGCACCTTGATGTAGAAGGGGGTCTGATGTAGAAGGGGGTCTCTCTGATGTAGAAGGGGGTCTCTCTGGCCTGGGTCCGACTGGGGCTTCGCTGGGCGCTCCATAGGGTGCTTCTGAAGCTGGAGTTCTTACATCTGTCAGATTTGGCTGGGAGAAGAGCAGCAGATTCCATACTTAGCAAAGATATGAGCTTCTTCAAGGCAGTAGAGGCAGTGCTGGTGGTCATCACTGACTGAGAAAGAGCGGAGTCAGGAGATGCAGTTTTTGAAGCCCTGTATCCAGGGCACAATTTAAGTCCTGTGCTGGGAGGGTTTCCAGGGGTGGGGATTCTAACACTAACTTGGGAACTATCAAAACACTAATTAACAGCAAAGAAGAATAAAATATAACTGAATATTTGTGGGAAGAGGAGAAAGGATCAGCTCCAGACACTGGAGGTTCCGACTCAGGCCATACTATGCTGAGAAGGAACTGGGGAGGTGGTCAGTCCGCCCCACCCCTTATAGCCTCAGTGAGGAGCATGAGAAGAGTACACGTGGACCAGTGGACAAGACTAACCAATTGCAAGAACTCTCCGTCTCAGGCACATGGAGCAGGTACTACCCACAATGGAATACAAAAAGGGATCAGCACTCAAAACGGCCCTGCCTAGAATTGGCAGCCTCTGCACAAGACTATATGTTACGAGCAATGCAGTGGCCATAACCTTAGAAGCGACATGTTTGCTCTAGGGCTGTCAAGAGTTTAAAAAACGTAATCGCGACTAATTGCACTGTTAAACAATAATGGAATACCATTTATTTAAATATTTTGGCTGTTTTTTACATTTTCAGATATATTGATTTCATTACAGCACACAATACAAAGTGTACAGTGCTCACTTTATATTATTTTTATTACAAATATTTGCACTGTAAAAACAAAAGAAATAGTATTTTTCAATTCACCTCATACAAGTACTGTAGTGCAATCTCTTTACCATGAAAGTGCAACTTACAAATGTAGAATTATGGCAAAAAAAATTACTGCGTTCAAAAATAAACAAATGTAAAACTTTACAGCATACAAGTCCACTCAGTCCTACTTCTTGCTTAGCCAATTGCTCAGACAAGTTTGTTTACATTTGCAGGAGATAAAGCTGTCCACTTCTTGTTTACAATGTCACCTGAAAGTGAGAACAGATGTTTGCAAGGCACTTTTGTAGCCAGCATTGCAAGGTATTTATGTGCCAGATTTCGTAAACATTCGTATGCCCCTTCATGCTTCGGCCACCATTCCAGAGGACATGCTTCCACGCTGATGGTGCTCATTAAAAAAATAGTGCGTTAACTAAATTTGTGACTGAGCTTCTTGGGGGGAGAATTGTATGTCCCTGGCTCTGTTTCACCCGCATTCTGCCATATATTTCATGTTACAGCAGTCTCGGATGATGACCCAGCACATGTTCGTTTTAAGAACACTTTGACTGCAGATTTCACAAAATGCAAAGAAGGTACCAATGTGAGATTTCTAAAGATAGCTACAGCACTCGACCCAAGGTTTAACAATCTGAAGTGCCTTCCAAACTGTGAGAGGGACGAGGTGTGGAGCATGCTTTCAGAAGTCTTAAAAGAGCAACGCTCCAATGTGGAAACTATAGAACCCGAACCACCAAAAAAGAAAATCAACTTTCTGGTGGTGGCATCTGTCAAGGCTGAATCCCCACTCTGGCACTTTGAGTGCAGAAGGTGGGGGCCCGCAAGGATTCTAAACAGTAATACTGGCCACTCCAGGCTTGTATTAAACTCCCAAGGTTCCAGCTTCTCTCTGACCTTGGCTTGGTAAACGCTGCCACTGCACAGATGCAAAAAACCCCCCTTGAACCCAGGAAGGAACACTTGGGAATTCCTCCCTGTGGGGTACCCTCAAGCCCTTTCACCCCCCGCCCCCCTCCGGAGAAGAGCTGAGAAAGAAAACAAAGGAAATCAGCTGTTGCCACCAGCTAATCAAACAGCATCTGCACAAACCTCTTAGGACATCAAAAATCCAATCCTAAAAGGTAAATTTTATTAAAAACAAAAAGGAAGAAAATACATCTGGAATTTAGGCTTTTGCTAGATTTTTAAAAAGAGCAATTCCAAAAATGAAGCACCCAAACTAGCTTTCTTGGGGGTTCAGCTTAAAGGTTACAAGCATACAAAAGCATCTGGGGTTAGCACAGAGGAGATTCACAAGCCAAAATAAAGAAATAAATCTGATCGCGTTTACCTAAACCTATCCAAATGATTCCCTCTAGGTATGGAAGATAATTTTTCATATCTGGTTCAATCTTATGCAGCATTCCTGCTTACAGCATGGCTGCTCCGTGTCCCTGCAGCCCAGAGAGAACAGACAAAGGGAAAGTTTCTTTCCCAATTTTAAAAAGTTCTCCCTTCCCATTGGCTCTTTTGGTCAGGTGCACCCTTTTTTCTTCTTTACCTGGGGGACTTTTTAAAGGTGAAGCAAGTAGAGAACAGCTACCAGGAGGGATTTTACAGCTAACTGGCTGGCTGGGTGTCCATCAAAGGGAGTTGACACCCCACCGCGCCACTTTATTTATCACAGCATCTGACTCAGATGATGAAAATGAACATGCTTTAGTCCACGCTGCTTTGGATCATTATCAAGCAGAATCCATCATCAGCATGGATGCATGTCCCCTGGAATGGTGGTTGCAGCATTAAGGGACATATGAATCTTTAGTGCATCTTTAGCGATTTTATTTGACCAAGCTTTGGAGCTACACAGAGCTCTTCTTCAGCCTCAGACCTGTAGAAGCTCCTTGTAGCTCGAAAGCGCATCCATCTCACCAACAGACGCTATTACTTTGCCCACCTTGTCTCTCCAACAACAGATCTGTGATGTACAGACAATCACAAACATAGTTAAGCCGACAGCTCTAGTAACCAGATGCCAGGGGCTCCCCCATTTCCCTCTTTCAATTTTCTGATTTTCCCCCAATTCAACAGGGATCTTCCCATTGATAACTAGAACATTTCCTAAAATTTTGGATTTGCGTAGCTTTGGCGTTCAAAAGGAATCATTTTCCAGATAGACAAGCAGAGAAATGCTGTCAAGTTGATGTCAGTCCAAGAGAAATGTTTCTAGTCTGTTGGTTGTGAGGAAACCTATAACAATGTGGGCTGAATATAAACTGAGATAGTTTCCTTTTTTGGGGTTTGCAGACAGCTGGAAACCATAGCTTCAAGAGATATGAATTGCCTCATTAATATCACTGGTTTGTTCACTTTGAAACCTAATGACAACTTTATTTCAGTATTGATGCTTTCACGAGAAACAGCAATCTAGTGTGCTTATTCCACACAACCCCAACCATCCCATCTCCAAACCATTGCCACATCTTCCTAGATATCCAAAACCCAACGGACCCCTAACCTGCTCCTCATTCCCACTTTCTCCCCCGGATAAATCTGTATAATGAACATCTATTCAATATAAAATCAACGGCAAGCTGAAAACATGATGAGAACAAAATGAAATGAATATAAAAATTGGCACTGCAAGGTGCACAACAACTGCTTAGTTAGGACCGTTGAACAAAGCCAGTCACCATGAATAATATATAGCTTTGAATATCTGCAGAAAGGAGAGAGAGGATCAGCTCCAGACACTGGACTCGGGCCATGCGGCACTAAGAAGGAATGGAAGAGGCAGTCAGTCTGCCCACAAAGATAGGGCCTCCATCAGATCACTCCAAACATGGACTGGTCTATAAACTACTAATTGTCAGCCTGGGTGGAGCCTGGTACCTTTGGCTCAGTGGACATTTCGTGGCTAACGTGCATGTCCGGAGTTCCATGGAAGTCCCAGAGCACACATGGCACATGCTTTGTAAGCTTTCTTTTCCAGGAGTGGTGGGGCTCCCTAAAATCATAGAATATCAGAGTTGGAAGGGACCTCAGGAGGTCATCTAGTCCAACCCCCTGCTCAAAGCAGGACCAATCCTCAATTTTTGCCCCAGATCCCTAAATGGCCCCCTCAAGGATTGAACTCACAACCCTGGGTTTAGCAGGCCAATGCTCAAACCACTGAGCTATCCCTCCCCCCAAACCAGTGCTCCAGGTGAGGCATGAACTCACAACCTCAGCATTGTAAGTACTGTGCGCTAACCAATTGCTTGAGCTTAGGGTTGGGAGCTGTGAACTCCTGAGGTCTAGTTCCACGCCATTGACCTTGATACTTCAAACATGTAACCATGTACCACAATATTATTAGCTCCTTTGTACAAATGAAGAAATGCAGGCTCAGAGAGGATGAGTGACTTGTTCAGGGTCATATAACAATTCAGTACCACCCCAAGCCTAATCCATTACCCTGCATGGTCTCCCACGAAAATCCTTTCACCTGTCTCTCCCCGTTGTGCCTGTCTAGTAAGACTTCTGGGTTGGGTGACTGGTGGAAAACATGTCCTGGGTGTGCTGGTCCAGGGAAGGAGGAAGATGGGCAGTGCAAGAGGTACCTTGTTTGCAATGATCCAGGGACAGGAGAGGAAGACAATGGCTGCCACAGAGACATACAAACCATCTTGGCAAATTTCTGAAGTTCCTCTCACTGGCAAATTTAAGCTTTTTGTGATAATATTAGAAACCCGAGGTTAGAGAGCGCCAACAGACGGCTGCAATCCATGTCACTTGAGGCCCAATACCATACATTAGCTCTAATTTAACTGCCTAAAGCCCAAGGTGACAGAAGCTTAAAAAAACTAGAGAGAATAAAAAAACTAAAACCCAACACTGGATTTCCCTCTGATGCGAAGGTGCATTTGTCTTCTCTGTCCCAGAACCCGTTGTGTTCTGCTGGTGTTCTTTGGGGGCAAGGGCTCTGGGCCTGATTCTTCATGCTTATACAGTCATGTATTCCTGTGCAGAATGGGTGTAAAATACCCATCTTTTGTAGAGTCCTTTTGATCTGGTAGTAAGGAGGGCAGACTCAGGCCCAGAGCTGGTCTTTGTTCTGTGAGGAGCTGTGCAGCTCTATGATTACACCTGAGTAAAAGTTAATAATGACCTGACTTAATAAATATACTGTTATGACATGCATGCACGCATGCACATATACCCCTCCTCACCATGACATGCAAACTTAAGGCTCTTGAACTCACACTCTGGCCTTTGAGGTTTGTCATTATCAGCTAGAATGGAGCCAAGTCTTTTGAAAAAGGCACTTGATGGAGCTGAAGATTTGCATGATGACTGGGCGTTCTGATCTGGTCTGCTACTGAGGAGTTGCTGTGGCTGTTGGGGAGGGGATGCTTGGTTAGCAAGTAGTTGACATATTTGGCTAATGCAGCGGGGCACCCAGGGTTTTCAGACACACATCTCTTTTTGTATAACTAAATAAGGATGGGCTGAGCAGTACTGAAACAGTCTAACTTGGTGAGGAGCATGGGGAAATTCCCTCTTGCTGCAGGAAACCAGGACGATCAGCATTACTCTCATTGTCTTCCTGGCCACTGCCAAAAGGATCACTACGGAGTGTGCCCAGGCTATTAAGCACAGCAGCCTCCAGCGTCCAGCTGGGGCATTAGACTATGTAGCATGTATATAGTCTAGGAGGGGTTTAAGCTAGAAGAGATGAGGGGTGTTCTGAAGATGACAGACACTCTGATTTTCAAAGGCGATGATGCAAAGTTGCAGATCCTATAAATTTCATCTGGAATTATGGCTGCTCGGCACCTCTGAAAATGAGACCCTAGGTTTCCAGAGAGGGAAGGCCCAAGCTGCAGAATGCTATAGCTCCTGATACTTTCTTTGCATGGAGTTAAATTCAAGCCTGTTTCTACAGGGAAAAGATGAAAGTCCAGGTAAAAGAGGTGAGAAAGTGACGGGCCATACCATGAAGGGAGTTGATTGGGGCCACACTGCAAATAAATGCAACCAAAGACAATGGAGTGCAGAGAAAGCTTTCCCTTACCATCTGCCTGAGGGATTGCACTGTAGTCTCCAGAAGGTGCTTCTCCTGCAGTTGATTGACTGCCTCCGAGTCCTTCCGGGAAATTTCGTGGTGAAGGTCTGTGATTATCTCCTGCAGCTCCTGAATCTTAGTTTCCCTCTCCAGAACCTACGAAATACAAACTGAAAGCATAATGCACCGGAATGGGAAACAGGGAGGCAAAAGGAGCATTAGTAACAGGTCTGTGTTCTGCAATTCCACGGCCACAGAATTTGCCATGAAATTCACTGCTGGCTGCAGCATTGTGCTCCAGAATCTCTAATTTTACCAGTGTTTCTAGCCCCATGGTTTTGAGGAGACTTTTAAAATGTACATCAAGTGTAAATCAATCCAGAATTGTGTCTTGATTCTATAGATAACGCAAAATGGTGTCCCGAAAAGTGTGCGCTATCCCATTTGGCATAATGGGTTGTTAATTCTGTAACCTAAAGATACCAGTTTAAAAGTCAATAGTATTAGTTATTTCACTGCTGATCATTTTAGCAGCTATATCCAGCTAATGTGTTAAGTCCACAGTGCAAAAATGCCATGAACAAGCTCTCACGTTCCAAAAGGACTAAAATGCCCCTACCCAGCAGCCAAAACTTCCAGCATTCACCACTGACAATTTCCACAAATAGGCACCGCTCCCCTAAATTGGTAATTCACAATAATAAAATGCACTAAATATGCACCAGCTAAAAACAGGATAACAAAATACATTGAAACCCCGCCCGCACCCCCTCCTTCGGAGCCTGTGAAAAAAGATGGACTTGGCAGGTTAACAAATCTGGGCTCTGGCAGCCAAGGGGGACGCAAGTTCCAAAGGGAAAGGGTCTCACACGGAGAATGCCCTGCTGGCAGCTCCCCCCCGTTATAACAAGGGAGCTCCAGCCTGAAGCGCAGCTGCTGATGGCCAGCGTGACAGTAAGTGTTCCTTTCAGTAACCAGGTCCCTCACCATTTGGAGCTTCATAGGTGAGCACCAATATCTAAAAATATAGTCGGAAATGCATTGGCAGCCAGCCTGGAGCCCAGAGCACTGGTGCAACACGGTCCTGGTCAGAAACCCTAGTTAATAAGTGGGCAGACACTTTCTGCTCCAGCTTATTTTCTGGCTGGTCCATGTAGAGTGCATTACAACCCCCTAATCTGAGTAACAAAAGCAGAAGTAACAGCAGCAAGATCCTGCATCAAAGAATAAAGGCTACATTTTCTCTTCATGCATAGATGGAAAAGTGCTCTGGTTACAGGCTGGAGAAGATGAAGGATGTATAGGAGGATTTGCTTTGAATAACTCTCCACTGTCTATCCATGGTCATGCTGAAAGGCTGGAGGGAGGTTACTAGTGAAGTTCCTCAAGGATTGTTTTTCATTTGCATTAATGACCTTGGCATAAAAAGTGGGAGTGTGCTAATAAAACCTTCAGATGACACAAAGTTGGGAGGTATTGCCAATGCGGAGGAGGACAGGAATATTACACAAGAAGATTTGGATGACCATGAAAGCTGGAGTAATAGAAATTGAATGAAATTTAACAGTGCAAACTCATGCACTTAGGGATGAACAACAAAAATTTTTGCTATAAACTGAGGACGTATCATTTGGAAGTGACAGAGGAGGAGAAACACATGGGTGTATTGGTCAATCACAGGATGCCTATGAGCTGCTAATGTGATTGCGGCTGTGAAAAAGGCTAATGCAATGCTAGGATGCACCAGGGAAGGTATTTCCAGTAGAGATAGGGAAGTGTTATTACCAATATACAAGGCACTAGTGAGACCTCACCTGGAATACTGTGTGCAATTCTGTCCCCCCATTTAAGAAAGATTAATTCAAACTGGAACAGGTGCAGAGAAAGGCAACTAGGATGATCAGCGGAATAGAGAACCTACCTTATGAGAAGAGACTTAAAGAGCCTGGCTTGTTTAACCTAACAAAACAAAGGCTGAGGGGAGGGATGATTACTCTCTATAAATATATAAGAGGCATAAACACCAGGAAGGGACAGGAGTTATTGAAATTAAGAGCCAATATTGGCACAAGAACAAATGGATATAAACTAGCCATCAATAAATTTAAGCTAGAAATTAGACAAAATTTGACCTTAAAGTTTATGAGTCTAGAGCATAAACCAGCGTTATGGGTCTGGACAGAGTTAGCTGCCCTGGCTCTCACTGCCAGCCTCAGAGAGTTCCTAGAGCTGTCCACAGTGAATGCAGTAGCTAGTGTTACTTTCCTTAGTGCTGACTTGAATTGATTTTGATTCTAGGGACTGATGTTCTCTTGGTCTAGGGGTCACCAAATGAAATATATAGTCAGCAGATTTAAACAAAAAAAAAGTACGTATTTTTTCCACACAACGCACAGTCAGTCTGTGGAACTCGGCCAGAGGATGTTGTGAAGGCCAAGACTATAACAGGGGTCAAAAAAGAACTAGATAAGTTCATGGAGGATAGGTCCGTCAATAGCTATTAGCCAGGATGGGCAGGGATGGTGTCCTTAGCTTCTGTTTGCCAGAAGCTGGGAATGGGTGACGGGGATGGATCACTTGATGATTACCTGTCCTGTTCATTCCCTCTGGGGCACCTGGCATTGGCCACTGTCAGAAGGACATAAGAATGGCCATACTGGGTCAGACCAAAGGTCTATCCAGCCCAGTATCCTGTCTGCCAACAGTGGTCAATGCCAGGTTCACTCCCTCTGGGGCACTTAACAGGTAATGATCAAGTGACCTCTCTCCTGCCATCCATCTCCACCCTCTGACAAACAGGACATCATATGATAAACAAATCATATGCAAGAGCATACTCGTATAGTGCTGCAGAAAGCAACAGATGTGCTTTATGGGTATAAGATGTTTATTCTTCCTTTTAAGCCAAATATAGAAAGATTATTCTGCGGTAATATTGCAACCCTTTCATCCAGTTTTAGTCCCTTTTCATTGCAAACTTCAGCTGGTCTCCAGAAACCACTGTCTAGCTTCTCCAGCAGATACTACTGCCTTTTCATCTTTTAGATTCAACCAGCATTAGAAGTTTGGAAACAATTGTCCAGCAGCAAATGGCTGCAAATCAGAAAGTAATACTCTCATCAGTAGAATAAAGGGAGCTTGACACATCAAACTACCACTGCAAATTCAGTCTTGGTCAAGCTCTTTGACGAAAAGGGCATCCAAATTTTTGCTGTTTTTCCCTATATTTATATATGGCCCAAGAGAGTCAGGATACACACAGGTTGTACCTTATAGAACAGCCAGGCAGCCCTGCTTCTGTATGCTCCACTGACACACTGTATGACCTTAGGCAAGTCAGTCTAATATCCTTGGGCCTCAATCATCCAGCTGAAAAACTGGGTAACACACAGGAGCTCCACTGAACTTCAAAGCAAATTGTTGCTGCATCTGTCTTGAGGTTTCCTGGGGAAATAAATTCCCCATCTCCTCTCTCCAAGGAAGCATTTCACTTAGGAGAGAAGGTGAAAGAATGCAGTATTTGACACATGGCGATATCCTCACAATTCATAGAAAAGTCCATAAAGAAGGATTGATTATGTTAACTGGAAACAGGGAAACGAATGGAAAAAACAACAAAAGCCATATCCTAAGAGTGAAGTCAGATGCCAGGGCTTGCTTTAGGGTCATGTGGAGCAGTGGTTTTCAAACGTTTTTTCTGGTGACCCTGTCGAAGAAAACTGTTGATGCCTGCGACCCAACTGAGCTGGGGATGAGGGTTTTGGGGTGTGGGAGGGGCTCAGGGCTGGGACAGAGGATTGGGGTGCGGGGGTGAGGGCTGCGAGGTGGGGCTGGAAATGAGGGATTCAGGTGTGGGAGGGGGCTCTGGGCTGGAGCAGGGGGTTGGGATGCAGCAGGCGGTCAGGGCTCTGGAGATGAGGGGTATGGGGTGCAGGAAGGGGCTCTGGGTTTGGGGAGGCTAAGGGATGGGGCAGGGGATTGGGGCATAGGCTTACCTCAGATGGCTCCCAATCAGCGGTGCAGCATGGGTGCTAAGGCAGGCTTCCTGCCTGTCCTGGCACCATGGACCGCGCTGCGCCTCGCAAGTGGCCAGCAGCAGGTCCGACTCCTAGGTGGAGGCGCGCAAGCGGCTCCGCGTGGTTCTCACCCACAGGCACCGCCCTCCAGGAGCGTGGAGCCAGTGCTCAGGGTGGGGGCAGCATGCGGAGCCCCGTGGCCCCCCCGCCTACGAGCCGGACCTCATACTGGCCACTTCTGGGGCACAGCATGGTGTCAGAACAGATAGGGACTAGCCTGCCTTAGCCGGGCAGCACCGCAGACGGGACTTTTAATGGTCCGGTGACCAATACTGGGTCACGACCTGCAGCTTGAAAACCACTGATCTGGAGGTCCTCAAGGAATCAGTTCTGAAGCACTTAGAGAAGAGGAAAGTGATCAGGAACAGTCAGCATGGATTTACCAAGGGCAAGTCATGCCTGACTAATCTAATTGCATTCTATGATGAGATAACTGGCTCTGTGGATGAGGGGAAAGCGGTGGACGTGTTGTTCCTTGACTTTAGCAAAGCTTTTGACATAGTCTCCCATAGTATTCTTGCCACCAAGTTAAAGAAGTATGGGCTGGATGAATGGACTATAAGGTGGATAGAAAGTTGGCTAGATTGTCGGGCTCAGCAGGTAGTGATCAATGGCTCCATGTCTAGTTGGCAGCCGGTGTCAAGTGGAGTGCCCCAAGGGTCGGTCCTTGGGCCGGTTTTGTTCAATATCTTCATAAATGATCTGGTGGATGGTGTGGATTGCACCCTCAGCAAGTTTGCAGATGACACGAAACTGGGAGGAGAGGTAGATACGCTGGAGGGTAGGGATAGGATACAGAGGGCCCTAGACAAATTGGAGGATTGGGCCAACAGAAATCTGATGAGGTTCAACAAGGACAAGTGCAGAGTCCTGCACTTAGGACAGAAGAATCCCATGCACCGCTACAGACTAGGGACCGAATGGCTCGGCAGCAGTTCTGCAGAAAAGGACCTAGGGGTTACAGTGGACGAGAAGCTGGATATGAGTCAACAGTTTGCCCTTGTTGCCAAGAAGGCCAATGGCATTTTGGGATGTATAGGTAGGGGCATTGCCAGCAGACCAAGGGACATGATCGTTCCCCTCTATTCGACATTGGTGAGGCCTCATCTGGAGTACTGTGTCCAGTTTTGGGCCACACACTACAAGAAGGATATGGAAAAATTGGAAAGAGTCCAGCAGAGGGCAACAAAAATGATTAGGGGACTGGAACACATGACTTATGAGGAGAGGCTGAGGGAACTGGGATTGTTTAGTCTGTGGAAGAGAAGAATGAGAGGGGATTTGATAGCTGCTTTCAACTACCTGAAAGGGGGTTCCAAAGAGGATGGATCTAGACTGTTCTCAGCGGTAGCTGATGACAGAACAAGGAGTAATGATCTCAAGTTGCAGTGGGGGAGATTTAGGTTGGATATTTGAAAAAACTTTTTTCACTCGGAGGGTGGTGAAACACTGGAATGCGTTACCTAGGGAGGTGGTGGAATCTCCTTCCTTAGAAGTTTTTAAGGTCAGGCTTGACAAAGCCCTGGCTGGGATGATTTAGTTGTGGATTGGTCCTGCTTTGAGCAGGGGGTTGGACTAGATGACCTCCTGAGGTCCCTTCCAACCCTGATATTCTATGATTCTATGATCTTCTTCCAGCCCAGAAAAACCTCACTTTTTATCTGGGCAGAGAAATATGCAGCATTTATAACCACCATATGAGCAGGTACCTTTCTCAACTTGCTCTGCAAACACAGTTTAAGCTCCCCCACTTCCTGGGCTTTGGATGTAATAAAGTAACAACAATTCACCCAAGCTTTCTCCACAGACCCCAGGTCCTCTCTTCTCAGAAGACCACTCCCATTCTCTGATATTCTGGTAAGGCAGCTCCTCACTCACCTCAGTAAACCACCAGGACCCACTGAAACCTTTTCCACCAAGGAAACACACCAGCCAATAGGGTGGCAGTGTTGCAGGCACACACTGCCAGCCTGTTATACGTGGGTTTGAAACCTGACCTTTGCCAAGAAGAAAGATTCATTATCTGGAGTAGGGCTTGGTGCTGAGATGATATGACCAAAATTAATCACACAATTGAGTTCTGGGATCTGTACACTTTAAGAATAAACCTCCAGAGCAGCAGAAGCTTCAGTGAAGTACAGTAGAGCAAACAGATAACCCAGTTTCACGGCGGGTGAAGAAATGACCTGCCAGAGTCAAAACCAAAGCTTGAACTGAGTGTTGAGGACTACTGAGGCCAACACAGTGGATATGGCAGGCACACCTCACGGCATCTGAGAGCGTGATTGCACTTCAATTGCCAAGGCCGTCAGTCTCAGAGCAGTGGCCGTGACTGTGCAGGCCTCAGATCTGGCACCCCAGGGCCTGCCCGTCTGAGCCACTGCCACGGGAAGGACTCTGCGGCTGAGCACTACTGAGCCGCTCAGGCTGCCCAGTGGCTTGAGAGCACCAGTGACGGTGGAGAGGCTCTGAGGCACACTCTGCTCCCCCAGAGCCTCGCCAGTCGTCACTGAGGGTTAGAGGGCAGATTAGAAAATATCACACAGATAAAATAAGATAGGAGGAAAACCTTAACCTCGCTCTGCAAAATGTAAGAGCTTTGTCAAAATAAAAGCCACAGCTAAACTCTTCTGCTGCACACCTCCCAGCTCTGAAACCTGTCCAAGCGGAGAGACATTTTCTCTGTCAGCTACAAACTCTGCATGCAGGAGAGAGACTCCGGCAGAATATCTGCACAACAGCACCTCCATGCAAACACTATCCCAGTAATGGGAAATCTTAATGATGTAAAGCAGCAAGGTCACACAACGTGTCCAGGCAGCTCTTGGAAAGGCACAGTCTCTGCAGATATTACAGAGAAGAGCTCAGAATTGCTCTTGGGTCATTAGGCTTTGCCGGCGGGGTTTTCTCCCACTATTAACTACAAACAAGGTTCAGGTTCTTGTTACTCAGTTTCGTGCACACAATGCAAAAAGGTGAAGGGCAAGGTTTACCAAAAGCCGTTTGTAAATATGCTAAGACAATTCACTTGTGTTTTTAGAATCCTTCATACACTCTGTACAATAAGTAATCTTAAACAGGAAAACTGAAAAAAGTCTTATAAATATTGCAACACTTTTTCAGCATAAGAACTTTGTATCTACATTGGTACAGTGACTGCATGTAAATATACATACAGTCTACCATGGTACAATTCCCTTCCCCCTCAACACTGACTACATTTCCCTACAGCCTGCCTCCTTCTCTCAGTTTTATGACCCCAGTGAGATGAGCTCTCACTGTTTTCATCCTCGTTACATTTTGATATTTCAAAGCATGGCCCGCTTCTCACTCCCATCTCCCCGCTCCACATTACTAATGAATTGGAAAGCAGACATCATTAGTTTTTGGAGACCATTTCTTTTAAAATTTACAGAACGCTTCATCTGAATCCCTAGAGCCAGTCTGCTGTTCTCATCTTAGAATCTTATTAGCATCATATCTTCTGTATCCTGCCATGCAAACTGCATTGCTATGCACTTTCTAGCACTTGACCCTTTTGCGGACAGAATTAATTTCCTCTTTGAAGATACAGCAGCATGCTGTTATGCTTGTTAAAGAAAGAAAACTCAAGCAAGAAGACAGGGAAGCAAGCAAAGAATATTCTCAGTTAAATATAAGCCATTGTCGGATTTTGTATAGGAAAACAGAGAGACAGAAAGAGCGGTCAGGAGAAATAATAGAGTGATGACTATTACCGGAAGCATGTTCCAAAAGAGCATGCAAATAATCTGACTGACAATACATACTGGGAATTTTCATTTTAATGGCGTTTCTTTTGGTCTAACTCTCCACATCCCTCACCTGGTTTCTATGTGCAAAGTGCTTCGAGACTTTTGGTTGAACAATTAATGAGAAGGTTGAAAAGAACCAGGATTTGCTTTCTGCTCAGGGCAATATACTATACTTAGTATATCTGTAGGAGAACACAAAGAAAATAGCCCTCACTGAAAAGAAAACCTTCTCTTACCATTGAATTATACTTAGGAGCCCAAAACACTTTAAGGTAATTAGAATTACCCCCTCGAAATGTAAAATATTTCTATGGGTGGAATAAAACATTTCTTGATCAGTCAGGGAGGTCTCTAGTCCTATAACTTTTTATATATTGTAGGATTTTTATGCATTTACGTTGTTTACACCATTTTGGTTCCCTAATTCAGTTTTAATAGTAAACAAACAACAGTGATCCTCCCTCTGGGAGGAATTCCTTAGAAGGTAGGCTTTTCTCCCCTCCATAGGCTGGGCAGAAAGAAATTAAAGTTCAAAAGTTGAGCTTTATAACAACTTACTGTATGATTACACAGCCTGAGAGCACAGGCCAGCAGAGCAAGAGTTAAAGTTTCTGGTTCAGAAAGGCCTGCGACAGAGACCAACAGGGGCACTGGATGGCTCAGGTGACTGGAAATGAGATATTACAGCTTTTTACCTCCAGGTTTCCAGTTCAAACCGGTAATGACTGAAAGCTGCTACCCTCTGAAGGCCGTTCAGTGGCCTTTGTGAAATGAGCTGGGAGGGGTCTCAGTCCAGCTGGACTCTCAACCCCACCAGCAGCACTCACTGGCATGCTTGCTGACACACCGAGGGCATGCCTACACAGCCTGCAGCAGTGAGCCTCCCAGCCTGGCCTGACGAACATGGGCTAATGGGGCTTACACTAGTGCTCTCAAAACAGCCATTCACACAGCACACTTGGAAACGGCAACTCTGGCTCAGACGCCTCCTCCCTCCCTAGGCACCAGAGCCCAAGCTGCAGCTTCGAGTGCTGCCTACATGGCTGTTTTTGGAGTCCTAGCACGAGTCTTGCTAACCCAAGTCTGTCGAGGTTCGCTGCTGCGGATTGTGTAGACATGCCCTAAGGCACCGAGGATGTAATGAGCCATGGAAACGCACGATGCTTTCACACTGAATATCCCTCTTCCACATCAGGTTGAGACTACACAACAGGGCAGCGTGAGGAAGCTGGAATCTCCTTGGGGGAGGAACAGAGACATACATCTCCTATGCTGTCCTCGGGAGCCTCGCTGGCATTACAATTTTTAAAAAGAAAAGAAAAGGAAACCAGACAGGGGTCAATACTCAGGAATATATTTTCTATGGGTTACTCATTTAGAACATCCAAGGTTCAAACACATAACATCTGCTTGATCCAACAAAATTCAACCCAGAAATTGAGGCAGGTTTTTCATCAGGTTTGGCTATACATATGCCACAGTTCTCTCACCGAAGAGGTATATGCTGGTGCCTGTATTTAGGCATTTCTACCAGGCTGCACTGGAGCATGTAATTAGTTGATAAGCCATCAGAGAGAGAGAAAGAGAGAGGGGCCAGTTCCTTTCTCAGAAACTATATTCAGACACACCACACATGATGTCCCTTTCCCTCAGATTTTTCTTTGTATTCTGGAACTTCATTCTCCTTGAAAAAGGAAATTTGGTGGATACAAATTTCCCACCAAATAGCGTGAATATATCCTAGAAAGAGCTGGTGGCAGGTTTATTTCCCATCCTCTACCATAGTCTCCAGAAGTGCGTGTGAGAAGAAAGTAGAAAACAGGAGGCTAAGGTGCAATGGAGCCTATCAGTCATGAGAAAACTTGGGAAATACTTTCCTGGGGTTAAGCAGGAAGACAGGTGGTGTTCAGCACAGACAGCATAAGTGCCAGACACAGACTGGCAGAGAGCTTATAAATAGCACAATGAATGATCTGTAGCAAGAGCCATGGGCAACAGCTAGCCATTAGTCTGAGGCTTGGTAATGCACTCCTCAAGTACATTACTCACCAATCCATCAGGCAACATGCTACGGAACTGAGAGATTCCAGCACTTTTAAATCTGTAACGCAATGGCTGCCAGCCTGCACTACATGCCCTAGGTTACAAGGGCATGGAGGAAGACAATTCATTTAGTGTCATAGCCAGTATTTCTTCTTCTCCTTCTTCTGTGTGTACTTAAGAAATGGGCCTATTATTATCTTCAGATTAATAGCCGAAAGAATGCTCTGGTGTCTCTATGAACATTAACTATTGAGAAAGGCTTTCAAAAAATGCGTGACCAGTGCAGTTTTCATTAACTGGAGTGAGAATGAAAACATTCATGAGAACAGAGGTAATTCCTTCATTTCAAAAAATATTACATACAACGGAGCTATTTTAAAAAAAACACTAAGGTTGCAAAGTCAAGCACACAGAAAGTTTGCAAATGCCAGCATTAAGGTTGCCCATGTGACCTTAATTTGGTCCCCTGGTGCATATGCATTATGGTACAGTCTTTAATTACATGATCATATTTTTCCACAGGACACCTGTCTATGAGTGTACAGGATCAATAATGCTCAGAGAATGGGTAACTATTCTTTTTTTTTTTTTTTTTTTTAATTCTTATCATTCAATGTGTGGCTCCAGCCTTCTTTATTACATACCAAACCCTGCACTGAATACATAGTTATTAATTTCCTCATGTGATTTTCTGTGGTGCTGTGATGGGGCGCGCTCACCTCTTAGATTCATAGATATTTAGGTCAGAAGGGACCATTATGATCATCTAGTCTGACCTCCTGCACAACGCAGGACACAGAATTTCACCCACCACTCCTGCAAAAAACCTCACACCTATACCTGTACTATTGAAGTCCTCAAATCGTAGTTTAAAGACTTCAAGGAGCAGAGAATCCTCCAGCAAGTGACCCATGCCCCATGCTACAGAGGAAGGCGAAAAACCTCCAGGGCCTCTTCCAATCTGCCCTGGAGGAAAATTCCTTCCCGACTCCAAATATGGCGATCGGCTAAACCCTGAGCATATGGGCAAGATTCATCAGCCAGATACTACAGAAAATTCTTTCCTGGGTAACTCGGATCCCACCCCATCTAATATCCCATCACAGGCCATTGGGCCTATTTACCATGAATATTTAATTACCAAAACCATGTTATTCCATCATACCATCTCCTCCATAAACTTATTGAGTTTAATCTTAAAGCCAGATAGATCTTTTGCCCCCACTGCTTCCCTTCGAAGGCTATTCCAAAACTTCACTCCTCTGATGGTTAGAAACCTTCGTCTAATTTCTAGTCTAAATTTCCTGGTGGCCAGTTTATATCCATTTGTTCTTGTGTCCACATTGGTACCGAGCTTAAATAATTCCTCTCCCTCTCCGGTATTTATCCCTCTGATATATTTATAAAGAGCAATCATATCTCCCCTCAACCTTCTTTTAGTTAGGCTAAACAAGCCAAGCTCCTCGACTCTCCTTTCATAAGACAAGTTTTCCATTCTTCGGATCATCCTAGTAGCCCTTCTCTGTACCTGTTCCAGTTTGAATTCATCCTTCTTAAACATGGGAGACCAGAACTGCACACAGTATTCCAAGTGAGGTCTCACCAGTGCCTTGTATAACGGTACTAAAACCTCCTTATACCTACTGGAAATACCTCTCCTGATGCATCCCAAGACCGCATTAGCTTTTTACACAGCCATATCACATTGGCAGCTCATAGTCATCCTATGATCAACCAATACCCCAAGGTCCTTTTCCTCCTCCGTTACTTCTAATTGATGTGTCCCTAGCTTATAACTAAAATTCTTGTTATTAATCCCTAAATGCATGACCTTACGCTTCTCACTATTAAATTTCATCCTATTACTATTACTCCAGTTTACAAGGTCATCCAGATCCTCCTGTAGGATATCCCTGTCCTTCTCTAAATTGGCAATACCTCCCAGCTTTGTATCATTCACAAACTTTATTAGCACACTCCCACTTTTTGTGCCGAGGTCAGTAATAAAAAGATTAAATAAGACTGGTCCCAAAACCGATCCTTGAGGAACTCCACTGGTAACCTCCCTCCAGTCTGACAGTTTACCTTTCAGTAGGACCCGTTGTAGTCTCCCCTTTAACCAATTCCTTATCCACGTTTCAATTTTCCTATTGATCCCCATCTTATCCAATTTAACTAATAATTCCCCATGTGGCACGGTATCAAATGCCTTACTGAAATCTAGGTAAATTAGATCCACTGCGTTTCCTTTGCCTAAAAAATCTGTTACTTTCTCAAAGAAGGAGATTAGGTTGGTTTGGCACAATCTACCTTTTGTAAAACCATGTTGTATTTTGTCCCATTTACCATTGACCTCAATGTTCTTAACTACCTTCTCCTTCAAAATTTTTTCCAAGACCTTGCATACTACAGATGTCAAACTAACAGGCCTATAATTACCCGGATCACTTTTTTCCCTTTCTTAAAAATAGGAACTATGTTAGCAATTCTCCAATCATATGGTACAACAGATTCATTAAAAATTCTTGCTAATGGGCTTGCAATTTCATGTGCCAATTCCTTTAATATTCCTGGATGAAAATTATCTGGGCCCCCCGATTTAGTACCATTAAGCTGTTTGAGTTTCGCTTCTACCTCAAATATGGTAATGTCTACCTCCATATCCTCATTCCCATTTGTCATGCTACCATTATCCCTAAGATCCTCTTTAGTCTTATTAAAGACTGAGGCAAAGTATTTGTTTAGATATTGGGCCATGCCTAGATTATCCTTAACCTCCACTCCATCCTCAGTGTTTAGCAGTCCCACTTCTTCTTTCTTTATTTTCTTCTTATTTATATGACTATAGAACCTTTTACTATTGGTTTTAATCCCCTTTGCAAGGTCCAACTCTACATGGATTTTGGCCTTTCTCCCTTTATCCCTACATGTTCTGACCTCAATAAGGTAGCTTTCCTTGCTGATCTCTCCCATCTTCCACTACTTGTAGGCTTTCTGCTTTTTCTTAATGACCTCTCTAAGATGCTTGCGCATCCAGCTTGGTCTACAACTCCTGACTATGAATTTTCTCCCCTTTCTTTGGGTGCAGGCTTCTGATAGTTTCTGCAAATTTGACTTGAAGGAATTCCAGGCCTCCTCCGCCTTTAGATCCACAAGTTCTTCAGTCCAATCCACTTCCCTAACTAATTTCCTTAATTTTTTTAAATTTGCTCTTTTGAAATCAAAAACCCTAGTCACAGATCTATTTTTGTTTATCCTTCCATTAATTTGAACTGAATTAGCTCATGATTGCTCGAACCAAGGTTGTCCCCTACAACCATTTCTTCTATGAGGTCCTCACTACTCACCAAAACCAAATCTAAAATGGCATCCCCTCTAGTCGGTTCAGCAACTACTTGCTGAAGGAATCCATCAGCTATCACATCTAGGAAAATCTGAGCCCTATTATTATTACTAGCACTCGTCCTCCAGTCTATATCTGGGAAGTTAAAGTTTCCCACGATCACACAGTTTCCATTAGTATTTACTTTACTAAAAACATTAAAAAGGACTCTATCCATATCCAAATTAGATCCCGGCGGTCTATAGCACACCCCAAGCACTATTCCAGGGGAGGCTCTAATAGTTTTCTTCCCCAATGTAATTTTTGCCCAGACAGACTCTGTCTTATCCATTTCATCGCTTCTTATTTCTTTACATTCTACCTCCTCATTGATAGACAATGCTACTCCACCACGTTTACCTTTATTTCGGTCTTTCCTAAACAGCACATACCCTTCAATACCTGTAGTCCAGTCATGACGACTATTCCACCATGTTTCTGTTATCCCTAGAATATCTGGTTTCCTGCACTTCCTGCACCAGTAACTCTAGTTCCTCCATTTTGTTACCTAGGCTCCTCGCATTGGTGTAGAAACATCTTAATTTTTGCTGTTTGGCCTCATTCACATTCTGTACCCTATTAAGCACAGTCATTTTACTACCAGTATAACCTATTAGACTGGTACCTACACTGCCCTTCCTCCTACCCATGGCTGTATCCTCTCTTACTTTGTTTTCTTTCCTCTCAATGCTAATATCCGGCGAGGAGATTACCTGGACATCTCCGAACTATCTCCCCCAAATTCCTAGTTTAAAGCTCTCTTAATCAGTTGTGCCAGCCTCCATCCTAGAAGTCTATTTCCTTCCCTACTCAGATGAAGTCCATCCCGAGAGAACTGTCCTCTGTCCATGAATGCCTCCCAGTGGCCATATATCCCAAAGCCCTCCTTATAGCACCACTGCCTAAGCTATCTGTTGATAGTCATAATCTTGTCACACCTTTGTTACCCTTCTCTAGGAACAGACAGAATCCCACTAAAGATAACCTGAGCCTCGATTTCCTTAAGCGTCTTCCCCAGCCTAGCATAGTCTCCCTTAACACTTTCCATCGAGAATCTAGCCATATCATTTGTTCCCACATGAAGGATAATTAGGGGATTCTTTCCTGCTCCCTTTAGAATCCTTTTCAACCTCAGGTCTACATCCCGTATCTTAGCACCTGGAAGACAGCATACCCTCCTTTTCTCTGGATCAGCTCTGTTTACAAGCCTATCTATTCTTCTCAGTAAAGAGTCCCCAATCACATAGATCTGCCTTTTCCTGGTGACGGTGCTATTCTCCAGTCTATCCCCTGTTCCCTCTGGCTGCAAGATCTTTCCATACCTGTTCTCCCTTGTAATCCTCTTTAACCCATCCTGTATCCTCCTGGGGCTCATATTTGGTGTAGTCTCCATTAACTCTTCCCCTTTTCCTATAGGACTAGCTGCTCTTCTCTTCTTCCTTGCCCTTCCACCTTCAGTGACTACCTGCTGAGCCCCTTCTTCATTTTCCAACTCTGCAAACCTATTCTTGAGCTCTATTTCTCCTTCACTAGCCTGTCTTTTCCTCTGCCTGGTTCTTTTAGTCACATGCTTCCACTGACCACTTTCCTTACCCAGTCTCCCCTCAGAATTCCCCAGTCCTGCTTCCATCTGCAAGTCTGAGCTTTTCCCTTCAGATACCTCATGTATTTGCTCCATAACCTCTTGTGGATGCCCCCCTTCGTTGGCTGTTGCCCGTCAGTGGCTCAGCCCTCTGGCCAAGTCACACACAGTCACATAGAATCATAGAATATCAGGGTTGGAAGAGACCTCAGGAGGTCATCTAGTCCAACCCCCTGCTCAAAGCAGGACGAACACCAACTAAATTATCCCAGCCAGGGCTTTGTCAAGCCGGGCCTTAAAAACCTCTAAGGATGGAGATTCCACCCCCTCCCTAGGTAACCCATTCCAGTGCTTCACCACTCTCCTAGTGAAATAGTTTTTCCTAATATCCAACCTAGACCTCCCGCACTGCAACTTGAGACCATTGTTTCTTGTTCTGTCATCTGCCACCACTGAACAGCCAAGCTCCATCCTCCTTGGAACCCCCCTTTCAGTAATTGAAGGCAGCTATCAAATCCCCCCTCACTCTTCTCTTCTGTAGACTAAATAACCCCAGTTCCCTCAGCCTCTCCTCGTAAGTCATGTGCCCCAGCCCCCTAATAATTTTCGTTGCTCTCCGCTGGACTCTCTTCAATTTGTCCACATCCTTCTGTAGTGGGGTGGGGGGGGATCAAAACTGGACATGATACTCCAGGTGTGGCCTCACCAGTGCCGAACAGAGGGGAATAATCACTTCCCTCGATCTGCTGGCAATGCCCCTACTCATACAGCCCAATATGCCATTCCCCTTCTTGGCAACAAGGGCACACTGCTGACTCATATCCAGCTTCTCGTCCACTGTAATTCCCAGGTCCTTTTCTGCAGAACTGCTGCTTAGCCAGTCGATCCCCAGCCTGTAGCAGTGCATGGGATTCTTCCTTCCCAAGTGCAGAACTCTGCACTTGTCCTTGTTGAATCTTATTAGATTTCTTTTGGCCCAATCCTCCAATTTGTCTAAGTCACTCTGGACCCTATCCCTACCCTCCATCGTATCTACCCCCCCCCCAGCTCAGTGTCACATACATGAAAGAACCCCTTCTGGGGTAACACAGTCCAACAAATGGTTGGTGCTCTCTCTGTCTGTAGGTCTGTTTAAATTCTAGCTCTTTTCTTGCGCTTTTAGTGCTGAGTCTTATCACCTTCTTGGGGCTTAGGTCACTTCCCCAGTAGCAAGTAGGGGGACTCGAGCCCGCCCACTACTCTGGGTCCCAACCTAGGGACCCTGCAAATAGCAGCCATGGGCTGCTTTCTTTCATAGCTGCTGCTACTGCATTACCTGGACCTAGGGTGACCAGATGTCCCAATTTTATAGGGACAGTCCCAATATTTGGGGCTGTCTTATATAGGTACCTATTACCCCCCACCTGTCCCTATTTTTCACAGTTGCCATCTGGTCACTCCACCTGGGCTGCTTCCCACCCTGTCCCATCACCTGCTTGGCTACTCTGTCTGTTCTCTGTTTGAGCAGGGCCTCTCCCAGGCCTCCTTGCCTGAAGAGTTGCTCCATCCCTGTCCTGACTTCTCAGGGTCTTTGCCCAGGCCTCTTTGCCTGGAGAGCTTGTAACAGTCTCTGCCCCCTTTTTAATTTCTTAAGTCTCTGTGCCTGGAGAGCTTCCCAGACCTGTCCCTGCTTGAGCAGGGTTTCTCTTCCATTACCCGTGGCATTTTACAGCCTTCCACTCCTTCCTTACCCTTCTGGTCACAGCCAGCAACTAATCAGCTCAGGCCCTGCAGCTCCTTTTAACTGAGTCCGCTGTGCTCTAATTGGCTGCTTCCCTGAAGCCTTTCTAGGCAGGACTGGAGGACCCACTTTCACTGCTCCTTTTTTGGGGCAGAGTATGATAGGACCATGAGGCCTCCAGCAGGGGGCCTCAAAGACCCCAGTACAATTAGGGTTATAACCCAGCTGGTTATAACCCAGCTGACTGGCCTTGTCAGTTTTTTTATGGATTTGCTAGTTGCCAGAAAAATAATTTAATCTGCTGGGGTTTTTTACGTGGCTCTAAAGATTTGCATCATCATCACAATACACAGGGATAGCGAATGGTAAAAGTTTCTGTGTCCAGCTAAAAATGCTGCAGTGTTCCAACTTCCCAGTTTAAGCAATGACAGATCAAAACTGTTGAAAATACAGCAGCTGTCTGCCCACCATTGTGTGTGCATGTGAGAGAGGGTTTGAGGCATGTGAGAGTGAGGAAACACCTGAGGTGTATTAAATAATCAAAGATCAGGGCGATGGTGCGAGTGATCCTACTACATTCCTGAAAAAAAAAAAAATACTCGCATCAAAAACTGCACATTCAATGGAAACTGGCTAAACAAAACACTACAAAGATTGGCTGGCAAACATGCTGATAAGGTATGTTAGCAACAAGAAGAAAGTCAAGGGAAGTGTGGGCCCCTTACTGAATGAGGGAGGCAACCTAGTGACAGAGGATGTGGAAAAAGCTAATATACTCAATGCTTTTTTTGCCTCTGTCTTCACGAACAAGGTCAGCTCCCAGACTCCTGCACTGGGCAGTACAGCATGGGGAGTAGGTGGAAAGAAGTGGTTCGGGACTATTTAGAAAAGCTGGACGTGCACAAGTCCATGGGGCCGGATGCGTTGCATCCGAGAGTGCTAAAGGAGTTAGCGGATGTGATTGCAGAGCCATTGGCCATTATCTTTGAAAACTCATGGCGATCAGGGGAAGTCCCGGACGACTGGAAAAAAGGCTAATGTAGTGCCCATCTTTAAAAAAGGGGGAGGATCCTGGGAACTACAGGCCAGTCAGCCTCAGTCCCTGGAAAAATCATGGAGCAGGTCCTCAAGGAATCAATTCTGAAGCACTTGAGGAGAGGAAAGTGATCAGGAACAGTCAGCATGGATTCACCAAGGGCAAGTCATGCCTGACTAATCTAATTGCCTTCGATGACGAGCTAACTGGCTCTGTGGATGAGGGGAAAGCAGTGGACGTGTTGTTCCTTGACTTTAGCAAAGCTTTTGACACAGTCTCCCACAGTATTCTTGCCAGCAAGTTAAAGAAGCATGGGCTGGATGAATGGACTATAAGGTGGATAGAAAGCTGGCTAGATTGTCGGGCTCAACGGATAGTGATCAATGGCTCCATGTCTAGCTGGCAGCCAGTATCAAGTGGAGTGCCCCAAGGGTTGGTCCTTGGGCTGGTTTTGTTCAATATCTTCATAAATGATCTGGAGGATGGTGTGGATTGCACCCTCAGCAAGTTTGCAGATGACACGAAACTGGGAGGAGAGGTAGATACGCTGGAGGGTAGGGATAGGATACAGAGGGACCTAGACAAATTAGAGGATTGGGCCAAAAGAAATCTGATGAGGTTCAACAAGGACAAGTGCAGAGTCCTGCACTTAGGACGGAAGAATCCCATGCACCGCTACAGACTAGGGACCAAATGGCTAGGAAGCAGTTCTGCAGAAAAGGACCTGGGGTGACAGTGGACAAGAAGCTGGATATGAGTCAACAGTTTGCCCTTGTTGCCAAGAAGGCCAATGGCATTTTGGGATGTATAGGTAGGGGCATTGCCAGCAGACCAAGGGACATGATCGTTCCCCTCTTTTCGACATTGGTGAGGCCTCATCTGGAGTAGTGTGTCCAGTTTTGGGCCACACACTACAAGAAGGATGTGGAAAAATTGGAGAGAGTCCAGCGGAGGGCAACAAAAATGATTAGGAGTCTGGAACACATGACTTATGAGGAGAGGCTGAGGGAACTGGGATTGTTTAGTCTGCGGAAGAGAAGAATGAGGGGGGATTTGCTAGCTGCTTTCAACTACCTGAAAGGGGGTTCCAAAGAAGATGGATCTAGACTGTTCTCAGTGGTAGCTGATGACAGAACAAGGAGTAATGGTCTCAAGTTGCAGTGGGGAAGGTTTAGGTTGGATATTAGGAAAAACTTTTTCACTAGGAGAGTGGTGAAGCACTGGAACGCGTTACCTAGGGAAGTGGTGGAATCTCCTTCCTTAGAGGTTTTTAAGGTCAGGCTTGACAAAGCCCTGGCTGGGATGATTTAGTTGTGGATTGGTCCTGCTTTGAGCAGGGGGTTGGACTAGATGACCTCCTGAGGTCCCTTCCAACCCTGATATTCTATGATTCTATAATACAAAAGTCCGTTTATCATCAATTATATTATCAATCTTATCTATATGTGTTATCTCTCTAGATACTATAGGTGGCTGTTGAAAGTGGGGAGTTGCAGAGTTACCTTGTGGTTGGGTTGGGGTGGGCTTGCCTTGTCGGGCTTGCCTTGTTGAGAGTGCTGGGTTTTTTGCATTTCAAAGGTGGTAACCCTAAGTACATCCCATCACAAGTGCTCACTGCTATAATATCTGAGTGTTTCACAAACATTAATCAATCAATTTATCTTCACCACGCCCCTGTGAGGGAAAAGGGGTATAATTATTCCCATTTTATAGATGGGGAATAGAGGCAGAGAGAAATTAAGACCAAAATTGTCATAAACTTCCACTAATTATAGGTGTTCAATTTGAGACATTAGTGCCTAATATTTCACTTTATAGCACTTTTTATGTTCAAAGCACAGCGCCCATTGACTTCAGTTGCAGTGTGAGTGCTCAGTATTTTTGCAAATCAGATTTCAGGTGTTTCAGGTTGGGCAGTGTAGAAAATGAGGAACACACAATTAGAGGGCAACTGTGAAAAATGTGATTTAAGTGACTTGCCCAGAATCATACAGGTACCATATGGCAGAGGCTGACATTCAACTGCCTGAACCATGAGACCCTCCTGCAGTCTCTTCCCTCATTCACTCCACACCTTACAAGTTCTGCAACAAACAAGGCAGAATCCTACAGACATCAGCGTCATTAACTGTACTACCCTGATTCTTTCCCAGATCACCGTCTATCCTTTGCACTGACTGGAGCAGGGATCCTGTGGAAAAAATAGTACATGATGGTGTAATTAAAGACTATTGTGATTCATACACACAACGGGGACAAAGTAAAGTTGCACAAACATCGTAGTTTAAAAAAAAAAAGCAAATGAAAACCCCAAAATTCCAACACATGAAAACATATTGGCCCCATAAGGGTCATCAACAAGACTGGAAAATGGAGGTTACTTGTACCTGGAGTAGTTCTTCAAGTGCCCTCTGCATATTCCCACCCTTGGGATGCACCAGCCTGGTGCAGCTAGGACAGTGGAACCTTCTAGAGCAGTGCCCTCTGCATCCTCCCATTCTTGGGACGTTTGGTGAGCAGTACCTCAATACGGAAGTGAGACAAAGAGGCCTTGCAAATGTCAATAATGGGAACGTGCTTGAAAACTGCTGGAGATGCAGCCATTCCCCGATACTCTGAGCTCTAACGGGACCGGGAGGGGAAAGCAAAGCTGCCCTATAGCACTCCCTTATACAAAGTCTGACCCATCTAGACAATGATTGCGTTGAAATGGTCCTACCCTTTGAATAGGAGGTATAAGAGATAAACAACTTAAAGTCCTGAGTTCTATCCAGGTAACATGACTGCATTCTTTTTGCATTTAAATAATGTAATCTAGCATCTCCCTTACTTATATGAAATTTGGAAAAAATACAGGTAAATTTATATATTGATTTACATGGAAATCGGAAACAATTTTTGGAATGAATTTAGGATATAGCCTAAGGACCACCTTGTCCCGATGGAAAATAGAATAGGGGGGAATCTGCCATGAGTGCATGCAGATCACTAATTTGTATAGCAGAAGTGATTGCTCCCTATTTTACCTTTCTTTAAAATCAGCTTTTATAATAGCAATTTCATAATAGCTCAAAAGGCCTCATTTGAGTCCATACTAAATTCAAATTCCAAGGGGACAAGGTCTCTGGTGAATGGATAAAGGTTCAGCAGACCCTTCAAAAATCTCTTCACTATGTCATGTGAGAAAATGGGTTTGTCCCTAATACGTGTATGTATGATGAAATAGCCACTAAGTGTACTCTAACAGGTGATAATGATAGACCCTCTGTTTCTAAATGTAACAGTTATTCTAAGACCATCTGAATGGGGGCTGAAACTGGATCTACACTTCTATTTTCTGCCCATATCATGAATCTTTTCCATTTGAAGTCATCACACTTTCTAGCAGAGCGTTTCCTAGCATTAATAAAATTCACTGAACCTCAGTGGATCATGAGCGCTCTATTCCCATCCACATCCTTTCACCCAAGCTGTTAGAGGTAACAATTTGAGGTCTGGGTGGAGCACTTTCCCCTGTGGCTGTGAAAATAGGTCCATCAATAATAGCAGAGTCCTGTAATTGCCTTGGGATAAGTGGAGTAGGTCGACGTACCACTGTTGTCTCAGCCATGCTAGAGTGATTACAGTCATCCTGGCAGAATCTTGCTTTACTTTGTTTAGAACTTTGGGAATTAAAGGGAATGGGGGAAATGCATACATAAGATCCATTCCCCAATTTAGGAGAAATGGGTCTGTCAAACATAGCCTGTCCACTCCTGTTTGTAAGCAGAAAAGAGGGCATTTTGCATTGAGTGTGCTGGCAAACAGGTCTGCAGTTAATAATCACCAATGTTTGAAGATATCCTGAATTAATGAATTGTTTGGGGACCATCTGTGCATTTGTGACAATTCTCTGCTGAGGCAATCTGCTAACCTGTTGTGTTCTTTTACAATATGTAAGGCAATCAGGTAAATGTTGTACTATATACACCAATCCCATAGCTCTATCGCTTTGTTGAATAGGTGGGTCAAATAAGTCCTTCCTTGTTTGTTCACGTAATAAACTGCAGCCATGTTGTCTGTGGCAAGCTGGATAACTGTGTTGTGTATCTGCAGGAGAAACATTTTGTGGGCCAGAGGGATTGCCCGTAGCTCCAATACATTTGTGTGTAACAATGTTTCCTTAGCTCTTGTCCCTTAACGTCCCTACTCTACTTGTGCTACATTGATGACATCATCATCATCTGGACCCATGGAAAAGAAGCCCTTGAGGAATTCCACCATGATTTCAACAATTTCCATCCCACCATCAACCTCAGCCTAGACCAATCCACACAAGCGGTCCATTTCCTGGACGCTACTGTGCTAATAAGCAATTAGGGAGGGATAGCTCAGTGAGGGGAGAGATAGCTCATTGGCCTGCTAAACCCAGGGTTGTGAGTTCAATCCTTGAGGGGGTCATTTAGGGATCTGGGGAAAAAATTGGGGATTGGTCCTGCTTTGAGCGGGGAGTTGGACTAGATGACCTCCTAAGGTCCCTTCCAAACCGCATATTCTATAATTCTATGATGGTCACATAAACACCACCCTATACTGGAAACCTACTGACCGCTATACTTACCTACATGCCTCCAGCTCCCATCCAGGACACACCACACGATCCATTGTCTACAGCCAAGCTCTAAGACACAACCGCATTTGCTCCAATCCCTCAGGCAAAGACAAACATCTACAAGATCTCTATCAAGCATTCTTAAAACTATTATACGCACCAGCTGAAGTGAAAAAACAGATTGACAGAGCCAGAAGAATACCCAGAAGTCACCTACTACAGGACAGGCCCAAAAAGAAAATAACAGAATACCACTAGCCATCACCTTCAGCCCCCAACTAAAACCTCTCCAACGCATCATCAAGGATCTACAACCTATCCTGAAGGACGATCCATCACTCTCACAGATCTTGAGAGACAGACCAGTCCTCGCTTACAGACAGCCCCCAACCTGAAGCAAATACTCTCCAGCAACCACACACCACCCAGGAACCTCTCCTTGCAACAAAGCCCGATGCCAACTCTGTCCACATATTTATTAAAGTGACACCATCATAGGACCTAATCACATTAGGCATGCCATCAGGGGCTCGTTCACCTGCACATCTACCAATGTGATCTATGCTACCATGTGCCAGCAATGCCCCTCTGCCATGTACATTGGCCAAACCAGACAGTCGCTACGCAAAAGAATAAATGGACACAAATCTGAAATTAGGAATCATAACATTCAAAAACCGGTAGGAGAACACTTCAACCTCTCTGGCCACTCAGTAAAAGATTTAAGGGTGGCAATTTTGCAACAGAAAAGCTTCAAAAACAGACTCCAACGAGAAACTGCTGAGCTTGAATTAATATGCAAACTAAATACCATTAACTTGGGTTTGAATAGAGACTGGGAGCGGCTGGGTCATTATACATATTGAATCTATTTCCCTAAGTTAAGTATCCTCACACCTTCTTGTCAACTGTTTAAACGGGCTATCTTGATTATCACTACAAAAGTTTTTTTCTCCTGCTGATAATAGCTCATCTTAACTAATTAGCCTCTTACAGTTTGTATGGCAACTTCCACCTTCTCTGTATATATATCTTCTTACTATATGTTCCATTCTATGCATCTGATGAAGTGGGCTGTAGCCCACGAAAGCTTGTGCTCTAATAAATTTGTTAGTCTCTAAGGTGCCACAAGTACTCCTGTTCTTTTTGCGGATACAGACTAACACGGCTGCTACTCTGAGACCTGGGATTCTTTGAGGCTCTAAAGACCCTTTACTACCTGAGTGTAAAGATGTGCCTACCTTGGATGCATCCGTGGTTACTATTAACTGTGGCTGACATGGGCTGAATACTTCCTTGGACACAGTCTGCGGATGTAGCTACTGTGCTGGAGAACGAAAAGTCTTGGGCGGTTCTATAAACCTCTTCAGCCTCCTGACAATGTTGGGGTAGGAATTCTTCAGGACCAAGACTGAAGAGGCCTCATTCTGAGTCTGGCATAGGTGCTACAAATGTCATCGATGCCACTAGTCTCAGTGGCTTCAGAAAAAGCTCTGCCATGTGAACTGGGAGTCTTCAGTGAAGGTATGGAATCTGTTATTTTAGGACCCCTCTCCTCCAGCAGAAAGGCCCTTCCTTTGACAGAGTCGAAGGTCTCCCCTATGAAGGGAATGAGAAGTAATTTTTGTTTGTTTTTGATGAGACCCAGGGTTCCAAACAGAGAATAAGTGTTCTGAATGGCTGCCTCTAATTCTTCTTTGCATTGGTCCTTTAGCAACCAATCATCTAAATACGGGAATACAGAAGAAACTTGCTTTCTCACTACTGGAGCTAAACATTGTAAACACTCCGGGTGAAGTGGAGAGACTGAAAGGTGGGACTGCATTGAAAGTGGTATAAATGAAGGACAAAGCATAAGTACTTTTGGTGGGATGATCTAATGGGAATGTGGAAATATGCCTCTGAGTTCAAGAGCAGCAAACCAATCTAGAGCAGAATAATTAGATCCCAGGAAAGCATCCTGAATGGAAACTTCCTGATGTATTTGTTTAGATCCCAGAGACCTAAAATCAGTCTGAGGTCTCCCTTCTTTCTGGGAATTGGAAAGGAATGGGAGTGGAATCTTTTGTTTCTGGAAGCCAAGGGAACTTGTTTTATAGCAACCATGCTCAGAAGAGCTTGTACTTCTATTCATAACACATTCCTGTGGGAGGGGTCCCTGAAGAGGAAGAGAGGGAGGGATTTGTACAGAGGGAGTGATCTGAATGGGATAGTATAACCTTCTTTTACTATATCTAAAACCCATTAAGTCCAAGATGATAGCTGTCCAAGCATTGTAAAATTTGGACAGAAGGCTCCCAAATTGATTTATTAAAATTGGTTTGAAGCTGTCAACTAACAGGTCAGACCTGAGGGTTGGCATGTGGCAAAGCAGATGCGGCTGAGGGATTCTTTGTGCTCATATGAGGTTTGAAGGGTTTCTTCCTGTCACGCATCTGAGAATGTTTGTGGCTGATGGTGCTGCTGATGGTACAGTTGCCTCTTCTGATAAGAGGTGGATGAAGAAGTTGGCACATGCTGTCTGTGATATCTGAACACTGGGGTAGAAGTTCTTCTGTAAGGTGGCATGAGTTCTTGAGACCTAGCTGTAACAGAGCGTCCTTCAGCTTACCAATGTATCATCAATCTTAACACTAAATAAGCCTTCTCTGTTGAAGGCTAAATCTTCTGTTTTGGGCCTGGTATCTGGTGGGAGAGGAGAGGAATATAGCCAAGCATGTCTACATAGAGTTATTGCTGTTGCCAATGATCTAGAGACAGCATCAGACATGGCAAATGATGCCCTAAGGGCATGTCTGGCTATATTTTGGCCTTCATTAATAATGGATGATGTCAACTTCCTTTAGTCCTCTGGTAGATGCTTGTGCAAAGAGCCATCTTCTCCCACAATTCAAAATGACACCTGGCCATCACTGCTTGGTAGTTAGCTATATGCTTATGTAAGCATGCAGAAGAAAATAAGAACATAAGAATGGCCATACTGGGTCAGACCAATGGTCCACCTGGCCCACTATACTGTTTTTCAACAGTGGCTGGTGCCAGATGCTTCAGAGGGAGAGAACAGAACAGAGCAAGTGATCCATCCTCTGTCATCCAGTCCCATCTTCTAGCAGTTCGAGGTTTAGGGACACCCAGAGCATGGGGCTACATGCCTGATCATCTTAGCTAATACATTCTCTCACAAATGAGGGCAGTGTACCTATTGCAGATAAGAACGGCCATACTGAGTCAGACCAAAGGTCCATCTAGCCCTGTATCCTGTCTGCCGACAGTGGCCACTGCCAGGTGCCCCAGAGGGAATGAACAGAACAGGTAATCATCAAGTGATCCATCCTCTGTCACCCATTCCCAGCTTCTGGCAGTAACAGGCTAGGGACACCATCCCTGCCCATCCTGGCTAATAGCCACTGATGGATCTATCCCCCATGAGCTTATCTAATTCCTTTTTGAACCCAGTTACACTTTTATCTCTCATAACATCCCCTGGCAACGAGTTCCACAGGTTGACCATACACTAAGTGAAGAACTTGTGTTTGTTTTAAACCTGCTGCCTATTAATTTCATTGGGTAACCCCTGGTTCTTGAGTTTTGGGAAATAACACTTCCTTATTCACTTTCTCCACACTATTCATGATTTTATAGACCTCTATCATGGTCTCCCTCACCCTTAGTTGTCTCTTTTCTAAGCTGAACAGTCTCGGTCTTTTTAATCTCTCCTCATATGGAAGTTGCTCCACATTCCTAATCATTTTTGTTGCCCTTCTCTACACCTTTTCTAATTCTAATCAATCTTTTTTGAGAGAGGGTGACCAGAGCTGCATGCAATATTCAATGTGTGGGTGTACCATGGATTTATATAGTGGCATTATGATATCTTCTATCTTATCTATCCCTTTCCTAATGGTTCCTAACATTGTTAGCCTTTTTGACTGCCACTCCGCACTGAGCAGATGTTTTCATGTTCCCTCCAAGGAAGATCTATCAAAATGACCAGCTTGATTTCGCAATGGGAATTGTGAGGGTCTGTTTCAATCGCAGCGCTAGTGTCTATGTGGTTATGACTCCTCTTAACTTGCCTCTGGAGATACTTTCCTTTCCTTACCTGTGATCAGATTCAGTGATCACCCCCCATCAACCCAGTCACCACTAGCCACAATCTATGGTCACTCAGTCTCTTGGGGAATCCTTTCAGCACAGTGTCATCTTGTCTCACTGTAAATCAGTGGCCTGGAATCTGAATCTTTCACCTCCACCAGCTACTCCTTTCCCAATGCAAATTGTAAGTGGCCATCATCTGTGATGGGCTGGACTCTTTTAGGATTCACAAAGCTAGGCTTTCCAGCAGTGCTACAAGCAGTTGAGTTGCAAGAAACAGCTATGCAGACACCTTCCTGCATGGTTCATTCAGAGCAGACACATGGTACATGCAAGCAAGGCAGAACCTACCTCTGCTTTTGACTTTTCCTGGCTGTGATTTGCCTCCATCAGATGGACATTTAACTGACGAATAAGCTGCTCTTTAGATGCCAGCTGAACCCTCAGTTCTTCTTGCTCCATTATTTGCTGTGGTGGAGTGACACTGAAACAAATTAAAATACCAGTAAAAAAGGACTCCCGGCAGAGGAAAGATGGAAATCAGAGACATGTCCTTGTGACATGAGTCTTAGCAGCCAGAGAGAACGTGCACAGGTGGCCCAGGTTAAACAATAAGACATCCTCTCTAAAAGCTACTGCTAATTTACAGGATTCAACTGACAAAATATAAAGTCTCAGGCCACCTTTCCTTCCTGCAGCTGAACAGTCTAAACTCTGGCAAACAATAAAAAACCCCACCATAAACAGAGTAGCTCTTACATCTCAGAGCTCCTGCTTCTGGTCAGCAAACCCCAGGGTTGGCCTCTCATGACAACAGCCCTTTCGAAGCTTATGTTCAGCTGCTCCTGATTGCATAGGTCAGGAAGAATCCCAGCTGGGATTTAGCCCCAATCCCTACCCCCCCATGCCACTGTCTGGCTTGGCAGAGCCTCTTCCTAAGGACACTAGTGAGGCAGGGTGCAGAAAGGATGTAGGACCCTGTGCAGGGGACACCAAAAGCCCTATACACACAGGCACTGTCTTCAGTATGTAGGGCATGGTAAAGAGACACCAGCTACATGGCTGTGACGGTCCACACAGGAATCCAGATGCTCCCATCCAATGCATGGTGCAAAGGGGAGCAAAATCAAAAAATCTACAAGACTAGGTTGGGGGAGGGGGAAGACAGCTACGTGGTAGCATTCTGCACCACCACCTAGTCACCCCATCTTTTTGGCTGCTATGTGGGTGCTCAGAAGACAGTGTGCCCAGGAGAAAGGAAGGCTTAATGGTCCCCTTTCAGGGCACAGTAGCTTATGGTGCAAAATAGGATATCACTGAGGGGTGATGGGCTGTCAAGGGCATATCAATGGCTGTACAGTAGGATGGTGTGCCAGGTGACTGGAGATGGAGTGGTGGGGACTTGAGGTAGCATGGAGGGAATATCTCTTGTGGGACAGGGATCTGTAGGGTGTTTTCCTACAGATCTCAGCCCAATAAAGCATTTGGCAAGCCATGCGCCTTGTACTGTCTGCAGAGCTGCCAGCCCCTCCTCTCCAAGGTGAAGATTCAGCAGACTGTCAATCTAACACACCCCTTGAGATTTACAGGTGAGTTTTCCTCTCCCACAGACTTTACACAGGAGGGGAATATGTGGTACTCGATTCACCTCTGTTAAGACAGGCTGGGTATGCAATTTGCATCCCCTAAGCCAGTGGAGGAAGCTGCTCTTCATAGAGCTATTCACAGGGATTCTGCAGGAAAGAGCTTTAACTTACATTCTAGGTTCCACAGACACCTTGCTGGTGGATAATGCCTAGGGGATATGCAGATCTGATGTGTTTCCTGGGCTCCTGGCTGGTGCTGCCCACTTTTGGGACAGCACTGGCTGGCTCTGGGTCCCTAAGCAAAATAATGGGGGTTGCAGGTGCCTTGTGCTATTGCAACCCTCTTCCAGGCAGACTTTCTGCTGCCAGTGCATTGTAGCTGGGTTCTGCCATTAGTTAGCCAGGAGAGAATCCAGCATGCAGGCTATGGCTAGGAAGCATAAGACACACCAGCATCCATTTCCTCTAATTGTAATAAGGTTGTCCGTGCAGTGAGCAAGTCACAATCAGAGATGCAAATTCCACGTTTGCATTTCCTCCACTTCTCTCTCCTTGTCTCTTGCTCCCACCGCCTGTTCCCAACCCAGGAGTCAAAAATTGGGCAGGACAGTAGTAGGAACTAATCACAGACTTTAAGGTCAGAAGGGACCATTAGGATCGTCTAGTCTGACCTACTGCAGGCCATGAAGTCTCACCCATGCACTCCTGTAACAAACCTCTAACCTATGTCTGAGCTATTGAAGTCCTCAAATCATTATTTAAAGACTTCGAGGTGCAGAGAATCCTTCAGCAAGTGACCTGTGCCCCACGCTGCAGAGGAAGGCGAAAAACCCCCAGGGCCTTTCTGCCCTGGAGGAAAATTCCTTCCTGACCCCAAATATGGCGATCAGCTAAACCCTGAGCATGTGGGCAAGACTCACCAGCCAGACACCCAGGAAAGAATTCCCTGTAGTAACCCAGATCCCACCCCATCTAACATCCCATCACAGGCCATCGGGCATATCTACCACTAATAGTTGAAGATCTATTAATTGCCAAAATTAGGCTATCCCATGATATCATCCCTTCCATAAACTTATCAAGCTTAGTCTTTTGCTCCCACTGCTTCCCTTGGAAGACTGTTCCAGAACTTCACTCGTCTGATGGTTAGAAACCTTCATCTAATTTTAAGTCTAAACTTCCTGATGGGCAGTTTATATCCATTTGTTCTTGTGTCCACATTGGTACTGAGCTTAAATAATACTTCTCTCTCCGTGGTATTTATCCCTCTGATATATTTATAGAGAGCAATCATATCTCCTCTCAGCCTTCTTCTGGTTAGGCTAAACAAGCCAAGCTCTTTGAGTCTCCTTTCATAAGACAGGTTTTCCATTCCTCAGATCATCCTAGTAGCCCTTCTCTGTACCTGTTCCAGTTTGAATTCATCTTTCTTAAACATGGGAGACCAGAATATTCCAGAAGAATATACCAGTGCCTTGTATAACAGTACTAACACCTCCTTGTCTCTACTGGAAATACCTCGCCTGATGCATCCCAAGACCGCATTAGCTTTTTTCACGGCCATATCACACTGGCGGC
Organism: Eretmochelys imbricata; assembly: GCF_965152235.1. Lineage (NCBI taxonomy): Eukaryota > Metazoa > Chordata > Testudines > Cheloniidae > Eretmochelys > Eretmochelys imbricata. Next base: position 42,985,430 of record NC_135583.1, on the reverse strand, counting down.
TGATAGTCATCCTATGATCGACCAATACCCCAAGGTCCTTCTCCTCCTCTGTTACTTCCAAGTGATGCATCCCCAGTTTATAACAAAAATTCTTGTTATTAATCCCTAAATGCATGACCTTGCACTTTTCACTATTAAATTTTACCCTATTACTGGCACCTTAGAGACTAACAAATTTATTTGAGCATAAGCTTTCGTGAGCTACAGCTCACTTCATCTGATGCATTCAGTGGCTTCTTTTCCATGGGTCCAGATGATGAAGATGTCATCAATGTAGCGCAAGTAGAGTAGGGGCATTAGGGGATGAGAGCTGTACCCACCTGCTGAAGTGAAGAAACAGACTGACAGAGCCAGAAGAGTACCCAGAAGTCACCTACTACAGGACAGGCCCAAAAAGAAAATAACAGAATGCCACTAGCCATCACCTTCAGCCCCCAACTAAAACCTCTCCAATGCATCATCAAGGATTTACAACCTATCCGGAAGGACGACCCATCACTCTCACAGATCTTGGGAGACAGGCCAGTCCTTGCTTACAGACAGCCCCCAACCTGAAGCAAATCCTCACCAGCAACCACACACCTCACAACAGAACCACTAACCCAGGAACCTATCCTTGCAACAAAACCCGTTGCCAACTGTGTCCACATATCTATTCAGGGACACCATCATAGGGCCTAATCACATCAGCCACACTATCAGAGGCTCGTTCATCTGCACATCTACCAATGTGATATATGCCATCATGTGCCAGCAATGCCCCTCTGCCATGTACATTGGCCAAACTGGACAGTCTCTACGTAAAAAAATAAATGGACACAAATCAGACGTCAAGAATTATAACATTCAAAAACCAGTCGGAGAACACTTCAATCTCTCTGGTCACTCGATTAGAGACCTAAAAGTGGCAATTCTTCAACAAAAAAACTTCAAAAACAGACTCCAATGAGAGACTTCTGAATTGGAATTAATTTGCAAACTGGATATAATTAACTTAGTCTTGAATAGAGACCGGGAGTGGATGGGTCATTACACAAAGTAAAACTATTTCCTCATGTTTATCCCCACCCCCCACTGTTCCTCAGACGTTCCTGTCAACTGCTAGAAATGGCCCACCTTGATTATCACTACAAAAGGTTCCCCCCCCCGCCCCGCGCTCTCCTGCTGGTAATAGCTCACCTTACCTGATCACTCTGGTTACAGTGTGTATGGTAACAGCCATTGTTTCATGTTCTCTATGTATATAAATCTACCCACTGTATTTTTCACTGAATGCATCCGATGATGTGAGCTGTAGCTCACGAAAGCTTACGCTCAAATAAATTGGTTAGTCTCTAAGGTGCCACAAGTCCGCCTTTTCTTTTTGCAAATACAGACTGACATGGCTGCTACTCTGAAACCATCCTATTACTATTACTCCAGTTTATAAGGTCATCCAGATCTTCCTGTATGATATCCCATCCTTCTCTGTATTGGCAATACCTCCCAGCTTTGTGCCATCTGCAAACTTTATTAGCACTCCCCCACTTTTTGTGCCAAGGTCAGTAATAAAAAGATAAAATAAGATCGGTCCCAAAACCGATCCCTGAGGAACTCCATTGATAACCTCCTTCCAGCCTGACAGTTCACCTTTTAGTGTGACCCATTGTAGTCTCCCCTTTAACCAGTTCCTTATCCACCTTTCAATTTTCATATTGATCCCCATCTTTTCCAATTTAGCTAATAATTCCCCATGTGGAACCGTATCAAATGCCTTACTGAAATGGAGGTAAATTAGATCCACTGCATTTCCTTTGTCTAAAAAACCTGTTACCTTCTCAAAGAAGGAGATCAGGTTGGTTTGACACACTCTACCTTTTGTAAAGCCATGTTGTATTTTGTCCCAATTACCATTGACCTCAATGTCCTTAACTACTTTCTCCTTCAAAATTTTTTCCAAGACCTTGCCTACTACAGATGTCAAACTATCAGACCTGTAGTTACCCGGATCACTTTTTTTTCCCTTTCTTAAAAATAGGAACTATGTTAGCGATTCTCCAATCATACGGTACAACCCCAGAGTTTACAGATTCATTAAAATTTTTTGCTAATGGGCTTGCAATTTCATGTGCCAATTCCTTTAATATTCCTGGATGAAAATTATCTGGGCCTCCCGATTTAGTACCATTAAGCTGTTTGAGTTTCGCTTCTATCTCGGATGTGGTAATATCTACTTCCGTACCCTCATTCCCATTTGTCATCCTAATATTATCCCTAAGCTCCTCATTTGCCTCACTAAAGACTGAGACAAAGTAATTGTTTAGATATTAGGCCATGCCTAGATTATCCTTAACCTCCACTCCATCCTCAGTGTTTAGCAGTTCCACCTCTTCTTTCTTTGTTTTCTTCTAATATATATGGCTATCGAACCTTTTACTGTTGGTTTTAATTCCCTTTGCAAGGTCCAACTCTACATGGATTTTGGCCTTTCTCCCTTTATCCCTACATGTTCTGACCTCAATAAGGTAGCTTTCCTTGCTGATCTCTCCCATCTTCCACTACATGTAGGCTTTCTGCTTTTTCTTAATAACCTCTCTAAGATGCTTGCTCATCCAGCTTGGTGTACAACTCCTGTCTGTGAATTTACCCCCTTTCTTCGGGTGCAGGCTTCTGATAGTTTCTGCAAGTTTGACTTGAAGGAATTCCAGGCCTCCTCCGCCTTTAGATCCACAAGTTCTTCAGTCCAATCCACTTCCCTAACTAATTTCTTTAATTTTTTTAAGTTTGCTCTTTTGAAATCAAAAACCCTAGTCACAGATCTATTTTTGTTTATCCTTCCATTTAGTTTGAACTGAATTAGCTCATGATCGCTCGAACCAAGGTTGTCCCCTACAACCATTACTTCTATGAGGTCCTCACTACTCACCAAAACCAAATCTAAAATGGCATCCCCTCTTGTCAGTTCAGCAGCTCCTTGGTGAAGGAATCCATCAGCTATCGCATCCAGGAAAATCTGAGCCCTTTTATTATTACTAGCACTTGTCCTCCAGTCTATATCTGGGAAGTTAAAATCTCCCATGATCATGCAATTCCCGTTAGTATTTACTTCATTAAAAACATTAAAGAGGGCTCTATCCATTCCAAATCAGATCCCAGCGGTATAGCATACCCCAAGCACTATCCCAGGGCAGGCTCTAGGAGCTTTCTTCCCCAATGTGATTTTTGCCCAGATGGACTCTGTCATATCCATTCCATCGCTTCTTATTTCTTTACAGTCTACCTCATCATTGATCTACAATGCTACTCTACCACCTTTGCCTTTATTTCTGTCTTCCCTAAACAGCACATACCCTTCAATACTTATAGTCTAGTCATGACTACTACTCCACCATGTTTCTATTATCCCTAGAATATCTGGTTTCACTTCCTGCACCAGTAGCTCTAGTTCCTCCATTTTGTTACCTAGGCTCCTGGGATTGGTGTACAAACAGTGAACATAGAGGAGATACAAAAAGCAAACTGCAGCAAAAATCAACGATTTAATAATCAGCAAGCCTTTGTGTGTGCGGGGGGGAGAGGGGGGAAGGGAGCCTGTTTGTAACAAACATCGCTGTCACCACTGCTGCGGTAAAAATGACAAGGGAACAACATACAACAACAAAATGGGAGCAAATGAAAATCACCTTGCAGGCTTATATGTGCATGAGCTCACACACACAAAAACACCACAAACAGAACTCAGCTCTGCCTACTGGGAATGCCAACCCTCAGGCTAACCCTAAAGCAAGTATTAACCTACTTATTGCACCCTTAGGCAATTTGCAGGGCCAGGAAACTGAGCATTTGGGGAACAGACTGGTCAGATCTCAGCATTTAACTACAATATCCTGTGATCATCTGAGGAAAATGACAAGAGCTATTTACCGTATTAGGAACATTTTTCAGCCATTTTCTTGATGTGGCTGGAGAAAAGGTCATTTTGTTTAACAAGAAGTGTCAGTGTTTTTAACAGAACAATTGCTATTGCAGGATTAGAACCTTCAACGAGCTTCTCTTCCTCCAACATATAGGAAATAAATGTGCAGCAAATCAAGAGCTTAGTTGTATCATCCACATTCAGATCATTGTTCTGGCCCATCTCAGAGCATATGGTACAAAACAGAACCACTACCATTGGCCCCGCTGACTGAACACTATCAACCAGAGTGGTGCAGACCCATGAGATTGTGAACTAAGGCAGTTTACGCTAAAGACTCTGCATTCTTGGGAACAGAGAAGGTGAGCAGCAGAAGAGAGGATTGCAGGAGCCTACAATTTCTACAAAGCTGGGCTCAGTTGTGGGTATGGTCACGCAGAAATGAGTCTGATGCATTCAACCTAGTCAGTCAGTCAACATTGCTTCTTCAAATTCCAGTGACATCCCACAAACAGTCTCCTGATCTCCCTTTCTTCTCACTTAGCTCAGTAAACCTGCTAGTTCCCTTGCTTGTCACCTTTAATCCTGAGGAGCAATCTTCATTGTTTGTGTTCAGCCACATGACACTCCGTGGTATCAGACCTCAACCCAGAATTCTCATTGCCAACAGTCATGGTGGTTTCTTTGAAATCCCGGGGCTAAGGACTCTGGGCAGATTTAAGATATATAAGTGCCAGCATTCACAGTTCTAGTTCTCCCACTAAGGGAGAAGAACCAGCAAACATACAGTGTGAGAAAGGGCAGGGACACATAGACAGACAGGTGAAAAAAGAGGGAGAGAAAGGGGTCGCTGAAGGACAACATGCCCAAAACTACACAGATGGATTCTAAAACATGAGCCATGAGGGGGTTTCCCCCCTGAATTTATTAAATGTAAAAATAAAAATGTTTAGAGAATTTACATTCAGAATTTCTTCTTAAAAAGCTGTAATAAACAGTCTAAACTTAGAAAAGGAACAGAAGGTTGTAATGAATAAATCCACCACTTCAGTTATAATTGAAACAAATCCTACTGGGAGTTTGATCCCACAAAATCTCAGCTTGATTTTCAATTACAGAAGCAATTTCCTTAGCTGGGTGCATTTTACAGTCCTTAGGTATTTAACTACCCATTGCACTCACCAATCAGAAAGTAGCCCGAGCACTGGGAACATCCTGCTCTGTTCCTCCTTAGGTACTACTTGCATGAAAACTGCTCACTTCCTGGTATTTGTAAGCCAAGCTGTTTTTACTGTTTTTCCACCATTTATATTTTCAGTGCCCTACAACTGAGCAGCTTGCTTCTATTAAAGCCTGCAGTAGGTTTTAATCTATTTAGCTGGGATTAATGAGAGATTTGTTAAAGATTTAAAGATTTTACACACTTTGCCTGATATCTGTAGAGAACAACAGTTGTAAGCAATCAGTGTCAGGCAGACAAGCCATTTCTAACTGCAGGCACCTTTGTCAGGTGTGGCCCACAGTGTTCCCTTGAATTTTTCCCCACATCACCTCCATATTGGTGCACATAACAAAATTAATGTGGCAGAGCAGGGCTGAGGGATTTGAAGTGCAGGACGGGGCTCAGGGCTGGGGCAAAGGGTTGGGGTGCAGGGGGGTGAGGGCTCTGGTGTGGGGCCAGGGATGAGGGGCTCAGGGCTAGAGAAGAGGGATTCAGGTGCATAGGGGTGAGGACTCCAGCTGCGGGCTCAGGGCCGGGAGAGGGGTGCCTGTCCCCTAGCCGCTGCAGGTCTGGGGTTGGGCTGGGTTAGGGCCCTGGGGCTGGTCTGGGGCTGTCTGGGGCCTGCGCGGCGCTTAATAGGCAGCTGTGCGGCTGCGCAGCTTAGAGGGAACTTAGGGGATTTGCTGCTGAGGAACCCAAGAAGGAGTTCCAAGCAATCCTAGAGGACGGCAAAGCGGTATCCAGAGCGGCCCTCCAGGCGGCCTCAGACGCAGCAGACTCTGCGGCCAGAACCATGGCTTCGGCCATCTCGATGAGGAGGGCTGCAGTGGCTGGGCCTGTCGATGGAAGTCCAACAGTCAATACAGGACCTCCCATTCGATGGCTAAGGTCTATTTGCTGAACAAACAGACACAAAACTGCACGGGCTCAAGGATTCCTGGGCGACCTTATGGACCCTGGGCCTCTGCATCTTGAGTCCAGCGAGAAAGCCGGCAAGGTCACCAGACAGCGCCCTCTGCCCAGTCGAGCTCCATCCACAACCAACAGGATGGTAAGCAGGCATTTTGAGGGTGTGCCCGAGGGTGACCTACCAGCCTGTTCCCCGGATCCTGCTTCCCTGTGTTTCTCCTACAGCCTGTCTCCTTTCCTCCCTGCATGGGCCTCTATAACTTTGGACGGCTGGGTCCTCAACACCGTGACGCAGGGTTATACTCTTCAGTTTCTTTCTGTTCCCCCCCTTCTACCTCCCTTCCCTGTCCCTCTTTAGGGACCCTTCTCACGAGTAACTGCTCGCTCAGGAGGTTCAGAGCCTTCTGCAAGTGGGGGCCGTGGAGGAAGTCCCTCAGGAGTACAGGGGCAAGGATTTTACTCCGGGTACTTTCTGATCCCCAAAGCCAAGGGGTGTCTGAGACCCATTCTGGACCTGTGAGACCTCAACAAGTATCTCAAGAAGTTGAAGCTCTGCATGGTCTCCCTGCCCTCCATCATTCCCACCCTGGATCCGGCCTGGTGGTTGGCCACCCACAGCTGGAGGCTTGAGGACAAATAAATCTTTCTTCGGAACAAACTGAGCCTCCTCGAGCCTTTATTTTTCGGGGTGGTGCCTGGCTGGCCTTGCCTTTCCCATTCATTAATGGCCAAGACCACCAGGGAGCTCGGGCAGAGTGCGTGTAAAGGTACTCATAACCTTTAGCAGGCACAAGGTACTTGCGTTCTGCCCTTTCTTAGCAGCTTCTGATGGGCCTTAGCATCATCCTGTGGGACTGGATGAGGGGCCTTGTAATCGCTTCGTCAGGTGAGGATGAGGAGGAAGCCGGCACCGGAGGATCTGCCGCCTCTGAAGGCTGCTCGGCTGGTTCCTCCATGGGAGCAGGGTGGAGCTGAGGGGTCTTTTCCACAGAGCTCTCTGTGTCAGGGGGGCGGGTGGGAGACCGTGGCTGATGGTTTATCTGAGGCCCCTGAGGCTGACCTGGGCCCTTGCGAGGGCTGTGGGAACCCCCAAGGGTTCCAAAGGTTCCAGGGGGTAGGCCACTGGCCCGGCGGACACAATGCAAAGGGCAGTGCCGCTGGCAGAGTGGGTACCTCCAGTGCAGGACCCTGGCATGCAGGAATAGACTCCTGCTCAGTGCTGGAGTCCCAAGAGGAGGGATCGTGTTTCAGAGACCAGGATGGTGCTGACCATTCGCGATGATGCCAATCCCGGCTTTGCGACAGGAATCTGTCAGAGGGCGATGAATCCCCATGCCAAGCTCCCGGAGACCAATGGCGTTCGGCGGAATTGCGACAGCAGCCCAGCGATCGACGCCTCACGCTTCTTGAGCGGTGCCAGTCCATCGAGCGGGAATGGGAGCAAGTCAACCAGTGAGGCATGGAGCGTTGACTCAACCGTGGCAACCTGTACCAGGGCTCTGGCGACCGGCGGCAAGGCTCTTGGGACCGTTGGCCTGTGTCCCTGGAGTGGTGCCGCACACCAGGGGAGCAGGTAGGCCAGTCCTGATATCGGGACTGCAGGGACAGGTGCACCTCCATGGGCCTGCACCAAATCACCTGCAGTTTGCACCTCAAGCCCAGCGAGCGATGCCCTGAATCCGGTGCCCTCTGGGCCGGCCTCCTTACGTCTGAGGCCTGGCAGCTCCGTGCGGGCGAGTGCTGGCAGGACACTCCCTGAGGTGGGGAGTGGTGCTGCACAGATGGGGACTGCTGGAAAGGTCACCGGGCGGGTCTGCCCTTAGAATGGGGCACCACCATGGCTGGCACCTGCAGGGCCTCAGGTGTCAATGGCACGTCCAGGTGCCGGAGGCCCGTGCTGTCCATAGGCTGAGTCCTGTCCAGGACTAACTAACGAACTGCACTAAGGGAAACTAATAACTTAACTATATACAGGCAAAAGTTCGTATCAACGGACTAAGAGCGAGAAAGCTTGCCGAAGCAAGATGTTCCAGCACCGTCACTGGTGGTAAGAAGGAACTGAGGGTGGGGGAGCCGGCGGCGCCCCTTATACTCTGCCATACAGAGCCACTTCAGAGGGCACCGGAGCCGACCCCCTACGAGCACTGCTGAGGGAAAATCTTGGGGCACTGGTGCATGTGGCAAGCGCGCACACCTACAATGGCATGGACATGAGCAAGCAGTCAGAAAAGAATGAATATTGTTTGCTTCTCCCGGTTTACTACGTGATCCAGATCACTCTGCATCTGTGACTGGTCTTCGACATTATTTACACACATCCAATTTTTGTGTCATCTGTAAAGTTTATCAGTGATGATTTTGTTTTCTTTCAGGTCATTGATAAAAACATTAAATAGCATAGGGCAAGAACCAATCCCTGCAGGACCCCACTGTAAACACACCCTCTCAATGACAATTCCTTGTATACAATTACATTTTGAGACTTATCAGTTAGCCAGTTTTTAATCCATTTAATGTGTGCCATGTAATTTTATATTTTTCTAGTTTTATAATCAAAATGTTGTGCAGTACCAAGAGAAGTCTAAGCATATTCCTCGACGCTATTACCTTTATTCATGAAACTTGTAATCTCATTAAAAAAAGATATCAAGTTAGTTTGACAAGATTTATTTTCCATAAACTCATGTTGGTTTGCATTTATTATATTACCCTCTTAATTCTTTATTAATTGAGTCCTGCATCAGCCTGGGATCAATATCAGGCTGACAGGCCTATAATTATTCAGGTTGTCCCATCCACCCTTTTAAAAAATTGGCATAACATTAGCTTTCTTCCAGTCTTCTGGAGTTCTTCCCATGGATCCACTATCCCACCCACGGGTTGTAGAGACAATTGCCGCAGGCCTGCCACCAGCCCCGAATAGGCCATACACCATGCCTCCTGTGGGCCCACTCTCCCCCTGGCAGCCTGTAGCAATGCCTCTCATAGGTCGGCCATCCCCCCAACAGGCTGCAGTGCTGAAGCCTCTCATGGGCCCCAGCCCTCCACCACAACTTAGTGATGCCTCCCACAGATCTGCTGTCCCCCTCTTCCCCGACAGTTCTCAGTGATGTCTCCCATGGGCCTCCATACTGCCGCAATACCTCCCACAGATGTTTTGCTCTTGGACAACAGGACAAGGGAACTCTTCCATTATCATCAGTAATTCTGTAAGAACCCACCTGTCCTACGGACACCTGGTGAGTTCCATCCAAGGCTACAGATAGTTCTGCCTGGTAACTTCTTTAAAAGGGTCAGTCTAGCTCTTCAAATGTAAGAGCATCACCTCCACAACCACCTGTGCTTACTATTAGAGCAGATGTCCTGTTAGTCCAATCCCAGTTTCACACACCAGCATCTACCACCTGGTTTGTTTGTCATGGTACAGCATGACAAAAGTATTTTAAAATTAGTAATACTCATAAAGAGAGAGAGACCAGAGTAGTGTCTCAGCTCAGAAAGGCAGGGCTTTGAATCGTTGCATGACATAGTGACTGAGAGCATGACAACGACTCCAAGTGGCTGCCTGGGAGAGCTCAGGAAGCTGGAGTGACCTCAGGCTGGCTCCCGTGAATGCCAGGATTCTGACTGAATGCCTTTTATTTGCCTCTCCAGTCAGAGTCATGCCATGGATCACCAAAGAGGAATACTCCACAGGTCTGTATCACTCACAGGGACCCAAACTGCTAGCCGGGTTTGGGCAGTGAATGAAAAAGAGAAGCAGGGTTTGCTTTTGTTACAGAAATTGCACAATTATTTTTGGAGCAGGCACACTGGCAACACCTTTGCCTGGGCCCACGCCCATGCTGCTACAACCCTGTGCTACTGGCAAAGCTGGACATTTCTGCTAAGCCTCCCTTCTTCTAAAACACCCTCGTTTTCAAAATGTGAAATGTTTCAAGCCTGTTGTCTCCAGTGTGTCCTTTGATGTAGGCTGGGCCTTAGAGGTGAGGTTTAAATCTGAGGCAGCTGGGCAATGTGGGGATAGTGGCAAATTTCAAAATGCAGGTTGGTATGGGCAGTTCATTTAGAGTAGACAGACAGACTTGCTGATCCTGCTGCATTTATCAGTGACTTTCAGCACAGGCCCAACTACACAATGCGGCAGGGATCATGGGAGGTGCACTGAGCTGGTATCAGGAATTCCCTGGGGCAGATACCAGAGTTATCATGAGAAATTATTCTTCCTCCCCAAAAGCTTCAGTGTGCCAAGTCCCACCAGGCTCAGTTTTATTCCCCCTCCTATTCAACAGCTCTGCCAGGCTGCTCAGGGAGAACATATAACGCCAAGTTTCAGAGTAACAGCCGTGTTAGTCTGTATTCACAAAAAGAAAAGGAGTACTTGTGGCACCTTAGAGACTAACCAATTTATTTGAGCATAAGCTTTCGTGAGCTACAGCTCACTTCATCAGATGCATACTGTGGAAACTGCAGAAGACATTATATACACAGAGACCATGAAACAATACTTCCTCCCACCCCACTCTCCTGCTGGTAATAGCTTATCTAAAGTGATCACTCTCCTTACAATGTGTATGATAATCAAGTTGGGCCATTTCCAGCACAAATCCAGGTTTTCTCACCCTCCGCCCTCCCCCCCCCCCCCCCCAACAAATTCACTCTCCTGCTGGTAATAGCCCATCCAAAGTGACCACTCTCTTTACAATCAAGGTGGGCCATTTCCAGGTGGATTATCATACACATTGTAAAGAGAGTGGTCACTTTGGATGGGCTATTACCAGCACGAGAGTGAGTTTGTGTGTGGGGGGCGGAGGGTGAGAAAACCTGGATTTGTGCTGGAAATGGCCCAACTTGATTATCATACACATTGTAAGGAGAGTGATCACTTTAGATAAGCTATTACCAGCAGGAGAGTGGGGTGGGAGGAGGTATTGTTTCATGGTCTCTGTGTATATAATGTCTTCTGCAGTTTCCGCAGTATGCATCCGATGAAGTGAGCTGTAGCTCACGAAAGCTCATGCTCAAATAAATTGGTTAGTCTCTAAGGTGCCACAAGTACTCCTTTTTTTTTTTGCATATAACGCCATGTGCTCAAACATTCACTGTATGACATCCTGCTGCACAATTCCTTGTATGGAGTGGATGGTACTGTCAGCAAGGCCACCCAGTGACCTCAGGAAGCAAACTGCTGACTCAAGAGTAACTTGGTGAGATCAAGGCAATGCTAGTTGGAAGGCGGAAGCTCTTCCATGAACTGAAACAAGCAGAAAACTCCCCCCGCCCCACAGTTGTCAAATGCATTGCCTCAGGGTCCTGAAAAAAGACACACTCGAATGTCATCAGTAGGCAGAAATGCATTTTCCACCTATGCCAAGCAGGCTACTTGAAGACTGTACCCCTTTGCCAAATCGACCCACCTCAGGGGAGAGATGCCTTTGCCATCTCCAGGCCAGACTACCACCACTCTGTTTACCCACCCCTGAATGCCGAAGGCTGAAAAAGCTCCTGCTGGCCCAGTGTGCGCAAGCTGGTCTCCCCCCATAGACCAAGCCAACAGAGCACGTCACTGAGCTCTCCACTTTCTGTGCTACCTCCACCTTCAAGGTCCTCGTCCTAATCTTCACAGCTCTCAGCCAGCAGGAGACGACTCGACCACCGCAGGGACCACCTGTCTTTGCACACACCACCTACAATACTATAATGCACAAGACATTATGGCTGTGAGACTCCAGGGAGATACTCTTGTGATCCAAACACAGAGCCTTTCCACTGAGGGTCCCCAGCTGCAGAATGCTCTGTCAACAAAGGTTAGAGCACAATACAAGACATATTCTTTGCACATGTCTTGCCTCTGTAAACAAGGCTACAACATGGCCAGTGAGGTTCCCTCTCTCTGTGGCAATGTCCTCCAAAACAACCCACAGAACCACAGCCCAACCAAGAGAAGAGTGAAGACAACAGTCACTAGGTGACAGCAATGTGCTGCTCTTTAATTATTGTATTTGGTGCGCAAATAATACAGTGGGCATTTTAGAAATGCATAGTTATACCTACCTAAACCCATCTCATCGAATGTTAGGACTTACTTGGCTTGTCCTTAAGATATAACTCTTCCATGATGCCCAAGAAATGAGCCAACAGTAATCAGTATCTTAAAAAATAAGTTTTAATTGAACCCCAGGATGTGTACATGGCTAACCTGAGTAACTGCATGAACTTACTGCTTTAACTTGTCCTTCAGCCCTGCCCCTACCTACCATTTGTTAACCCCATCGTGTATCATAGCTCATTTTGATTATGCTCTATACTTCCAGGCAAGGCAGAGCACATATTTGTGTGCTATAAAAACAACAATGATAAATAACTGGCAGAGTGAACCAAGGTCTTACACTCAGCTCCACAACACTTCTCTGCTTGTCTGTCTAACGGCAGCCATTGACAGCACAATACCCTACATCTCTGTTCTGCCCATCCGCCCAATACAGTTTCAATGATTGAGACCCTGAATGACTTGCCTCCCAGACAGAAAGGAAATAAGAATGGTGGCGTAAAGGTGAAAATGAAGGGCCACACAGAGCTCTTGGCTGGGGGGAGAGGGAGGAATTGGGGTCACTGAGGATGAAGGAGCACGCAGAACCCCCATATGAGAGAGGGAGTGGGGGACTCAGCAAGTCTGAAATGGAGGACAGCAACACAGAGCTTGTGGTGGGCATGGATCCCCTGGTGTGTGCAATGTACTCGGCCTACAAAGTGCCTTGCTACAGAAGTAACATAATGCGATGATAGATTAGCTAGTGTGCAAGATGACTCCTCCATTTTAAGGTCTTATATTCTCTTCACTGCTAGCATCGGAAACACAACGCTAAAACCCTACCGTTGTGCTACCACTCCACACCCTGCTAAGGAAGCCTTTCTTCCCTCACTGTTCCTCAGGAGAACAGCTTTTCCCCCGCTTTCAAGTGCTACAGCATCATTGTTCTCCATTCCCTTCTCATCCTCTCTGGCCAGCTGCTGCTTCTCCACTCCTGACTCCCAACGGTGCTGGTGCCCTGCCACTTGCTAGGATGCCCCCATTCTCTTTGTCCAAGTGCTCATGGTGTAAGGTCACATATCCTCACTATACATAGACTTAGTCCTTTCCTGTCGGAACACTCTAAGTTAGCCTGAGCTCTACCCAGTGAGGAACTGTGTGGTCTGATGCACTGCAGGGGCTGCTCATCAGATGCCTCTCTTCTCAGAACAGGAAGAAGGCAGCAAACTTCCAGGTACTTGGGTGGAAAAAAACAAAACAAAAAAAACCTTCTGAAGTCTAGATGTGTAAGGTTGTCACTGCTTTCTCACGGTTTCCTCAAAAACTCTCACCTTCCCTTCCAAGATTCAAAACACACTGTGACAAAGCTCTGTCCTTGCCTCCGTGGGTCCCGCATTTCCTGGTGGATTTCGCTAGCCTCAGAGGCTCACTGTGACCCTCCACATAACCCTTCTTTCTCTAGAGACAAGGGTCACAGTCTACTGAGCCATTTTCATCATAAGCCAGTGAGGGAGGTGAGGAGAAATTATCGTTCCCTGCACAGTCTCTGTTGTCTCCCAGTCTCAGTGATTAATCAGGGGGCAAAGGTGCGGGGGGGAGGGGGGAGTCCGGGCCCACCCTCTACTCTGGGCTCCAGCCCAGGGACCCTAATAGTATCAGCTATGGTAGCTGACCTTTTAGAAACATGACATACAATTCCCTGGGCTACTTTCCCCACAGCAGCCCTCACTTCCTCAAGCTCCACTTTACCCTTACCTCAGGGCCTCCTTCCTTGTGCCTGATATGGTGTGTACTACTCAAGCCTCTCCAACAGCACAACTTCCTCCCGCAGCTCCTGACGTGCACCCCCACCTAACTGACTGGGAGGCTTTTAACTAGTTTCAGCCAGCCCGATTGGCTTCAGGTGTCCCAATCAACCTAGCATTCTCCCTGCCTTCTGGAAAGTTCCTAATTGGTCCCAGGTGTCTTAATGACCTGGAGCAGCTGCCATTTCACTTAACCTGGTACCAGGGATTTGTTTAGCCTGGAGCTAACGTATCTATCTCCCACTGCTTTTCTATGGCCATCCGGCCTTGCCCCGTCACAACACCTACTTTTTCTTCTTGTGACCTCACACCTCAAATTCATGTTGTGCGCATGTCCTGAAATCCATTGTGCTGTTTTAGCCACACACAAAAACATGGTAACACATAATAAGTTGTTAATATTTTAAAAGCTCATTATGCCACATATGGCCAAAGCCAACACTTACAGTGCATATAAATATGGTAACTTTACATTCACAATTCATAAAAGTATGAATTTATGTTTTCATATGAAAGCTGTCATTAATTACACGTTCATCAATTAAGGCAGCTTCATTCACATTCAGAAACTTTTCTTTGAAACCAGAAAGATTAGAAACTTGCTTCATTTTTAAATGAAAATTGAGACTCCTGTGAAAATTTTTTGACCCTTCTCTCCCACACAGAAAACAGCTTCATAACCGAACGGGGCCTTTTCAACTCAAAACTGACAACCACTGCCATACACTTAGGCCAAGTGTAACACCCACTCCCAGAATGCCACTACTATGAGTTCAATGACATCCACAGGCTGTAACATGTTTAGAGACAACTCCAAACCACTGAGTTCACTTTGGCATCAAAACAACTTCCCCATATCTGTACAGCAGAGTCAAAATTTAAAATCAGCCTTCCCAAATATCGTTAGCAATAATTACTTACTATTATTCTAGGTCTTTCTCAGGCAGACATCCACGTAGCATCTGGGTGCCATTATACCACTGAAAAGTACCTGGGTGCGCCTTTATTTACTGTAATCCCAAGCTCTGCAGCCACTCTAGGCTCAAACAGGACTCTCACAAGTGCTGGGTAAAAAATAAAGGGCATAAAGAGCCTTGATACCAGTCCTGCATTTTCAGAGCATTTCAAAGACTTTCTTATGGTTGGAACTGGAGATTGCCAGCTCCAGCCATGAACTCGCTCTCGCTGGATAGTGCCATCACTAGATCGACCTTCATAGCTCTTCAAGAAGTCGGACACAGATCCCTTACTGAAATAATGAGTTAGACACAACGCATTTCAAACATTGAGCAATCTCACTGACACATGCCACAATGCCTGCCATGTACAGAAACTTTAAATGTTATTCCCTGATACACACTGCGTCTTCAAAGCCAGTCTGTCTCAAAGACAGCTGGAAGGAGTAGACTCTTCTTCTCATCCACTGTCTCAGAGTCATCCTGATTCAAACAAACAAACAAGGAAGCAAGCAAACAGCAAGCTTGCCCAAAACTGTCTCTCTTTTCCAACGAGTCGTGAAATCCTATGTATTAGTCATGTGGTTTGTGGAGAAGTTAGAAGTGGGGGTGGGTGGACTGGGAGGGAGGGACAGAAAATAAAGGGTGGGGAGAGACAGAGAGTGAAAGGGGTCTTTGCCTCTGATGAGTTAATGAGCATTTGGAAGTTTAATTTCTGCTGCTGCTGGCAGGGAGCACGTTGAGGAGAAAGCTCAGAGCTTCCCTGGTAGGGCAGCAAGCCAAGCCGCCTTCCCCATGTCTCACAGGCTCACTTTTTTTAAATTATGGGAAACACTTTTAGACAGACACTGGCACTCATAAATTATACAGCCCATTTGCATATTCCAGTCATGAGACATTATGCAAATGTGACATGATTTGCATAATGGATTCCTCTTGTCGCTTCACTTGCTTCATGCTTTTAAAAAACAAAATGAAATCAAATGAAAGCATAAAAAAGTGAAAGCAGCAAGTTCCCAGGATTGCCATGTCTCCTCCCATCTGCACTGTAATTTGCCCTCATTTGCAGCAGAGATTTAGGGTGAAGGAGAGAGAAATCAAAAAACAAAGCTCTCACATGGTAAATTTTGTTCTTAATTACAAGGAGCCAACTTTCCCCCGGTTGAGATTCTTCACCACTAGCAACACATCTGAGCCAATTAGGGAGACAAAAAATACGGGGATACAGGACAAATGTATAAAAGGCAGCAATATTCAAACTGCCTACCCCATCGCTTCAGTGTGCTTGGGGTGGCGAGCCCTCTCCTTCGTAACTACTTAATTAAATAAAGCAAAGATGGTTTTTTTGTTTATTATAATAAGCCATTTTTTTCCTACTAAAACTTCCGCAGCACTTTCATTTTTAAAAGGGGGCGGGTGATGGAGGGAGGGGAGGAGGAGTTGCTTTGATTACTTATAAGAAAATATAATGGCAACATATTGCAAAGGATGAGACCATAGCTTGTCGGCTTCCATCAGCTGTACTTCAATAAGCAGACAATGTTCCCTCAGCAGAGGCTAGTTTTGCCGAGGGCTTTTCTCTGCCCCCCTGCACCAGTGTGAAAGGCAGAATTGTGCCAAGCGGCTGGCGTCTGTACCCTGTGGGAAAAGTTAACTGTAATTCTTCAGCTTTTAAAATCAATTAACCCGTGTGTTAATTAACGTCAAGTCGATGGGGGGAGGAGGAGGAGGAGGGGGGAAGGGAGGGAGGGAGGGAGGGAGGGAGGAAAGAAGCTGCAAGGGCGGATGGCAGAAGAGTTGGCACAGTGCCATCCATTCAGTGGCAACGCCACGGTTTCGTGTGATAACAGCAGCGGGTATGTGTTACAGGGGCCCTGTATGCGGGCCAGACAGTGCGGTAAAGCTAAGGGAGATTATCCAGACCCCCAGGAGCAGCAAGCAGCAACCGAAGGCGCAAGTGCCAGGATTACAGACGAGGTTCTTCCACGGACAGCCCGTCCTCGGACACAGGGACTCAGCTACTTGGGATCCGGGGGACTCCCCCGCCGACGAGGCACAAATCTGACTTGCAGCCCGTTCCCCCGTTCACGTCATTCTGCCGCAGTGGATCCAGCACAAGGGATGCTTTCGCACCCTGGGAAACAAAGGCCGTCGTTTCCGCCATGACACCGCGGCGTTCCACGCCGAGGCCGGCATCCTGGAGTTTTAAAATAAACGGAACAACAAAAACAGCAAAAGAGAAACCACAACAACAAACCCCTTGTGCCCATCCTCCGTGCCAGGGGCAATCTGGGCATCTGTCGCAGCAGAAGGCGCTTGTGCGGGGCTTTTTTTTTTTTTTTTTTTTTGCGCAAGCTGTTGGTTTGTTTGACATTCGGGTTCGTTTATAAATTAACTAAAGAAAAAAACAAAACAATAAAACCAAAACCCCCAGCCCAGTCATCAACAAACAAAAGGGAGTAGCCGACATCGAGAGAGAAATGCCACAGGAAGCTGCAAGAATGCAGGCTACAGTCGATGCCACTTGCCATTCGGAGAACCTCAGGGAAAGATGCCAATTCTGCAGCTCGGAAGAGACAGAGAAGGGAGCATAAAGGTCTCCAAACAGAATTCCGAAGGAAGCCTGGAATACAGCTCTTATAGGGCAGGAGCATAGATGCACACAGCCTCTGCTGGGAGGAGGGGGAATGTTTATCTAGATATAGCTAGAGATGCTTATCTGTGTATATATACACACATACTCATATGCACACACTGCCTCAGACATTTTCAAGCACATGTGTATGTATGTGAGGTATGTGTATGTTTATGTATGCACACCTGTGTGTGTGTATTTATTTCTCTCTATATACATACACACGTGTGTATATGACACACACCCACACACGAGTGTGCGTGTGCATGTACATCCCATTTTCTGACCCAGGTATACACAGAAGACAAAATAAAAATCATACTCCAGCAGCAAGCAGGCAGGCAGAGATTTATCTACATTCACTGCTATCACCAGGGAGATGAATGGGGCCGATCTGAAGCCCTTTACAAGATCCACTATGGGAGTGAAGGAGGAGGAGGGATGCCACACAGACATGCACAAACTTGAAGACGGCGAGATTTGGAAGGTGCTACTTGTGAAGCCCGGGTGGCATACTGGAGGGGTGAGAAAGAGAAAATCCATACACACGCTTTGTGGGGTTTGGGAAGCGGGTTTCAGGGACAGCTGGCTACTTACATTATCTGCGCTGCTGTGGATCCTGAAAGGTGTTCTGTTGGCACCGGGCGCTGAGCCAGGGACGGGCGCTGGAATCAAAAGGGAGAGACAAAAATAAAGTCATACAATGGGAATTCTGATGGCCTCTCTTGCGGATTTTACAAAACACACAAACTGTTTTCTTTTCCTTTTTTAAAAAAATGTGGACTGGCGCGCGTCCCTTTTGCATGGAAAATACTAGCACGGAATTTACAGCCCAGCTACAGGGCTCAGGATGAACCGCGCTGGCATCTTTTGGGCACATTTTCCCTTTTAATGAATGAGCTTTTGCTGTTAATGAGGAATAATCGTTTGGCTAATGAGCTTTGAAACATTAAGAGAAAAGGTTTTTTTCCCGCTAATCGCCCTGATGCGACCGCATGGGTGGATTACAAAAGACAGCACTAGGAATGCAGTACAAAGGGGGAACGTCTCCTGGAGTGGGATAAACGCAGAGATGGGTGATGCGTCCCTGCATCTCTCCTTCCTTCGCTCTCTCTCTGCCAACTGCTATGGGTTTCCATAACTCCGCAATCAAAGTGGATGTTCAGGAAAGATTATTACAGTCAAACAGTGAAGCGTCGGCTGTTAATGTCTCCAGTGTTTAATCATCATACAGTAGAATGGTTTTATGCATATTTCATTTGCATATCATTAAACCGCGTTAGCGTGGGACATTCAGAGCCAGGAGAGGTACAAAGTTGTGGGAGGAGGGAGAGAAAGGTCCCTCTGATGCCTATCTTCAAAAGCCGGGGACTCATTCCATGAGCTGTCTTCACTTTTACTAAAATCATGACGACTGGGGAACCTTTGATGTTGGATATAACCTTGGATTCTTCTAATTCCAGCAGAGTGGTGTATTAAAAAGAGGGAAATGGTGCTGCGCTAGACATTTAAAGGAATATAAACTCCAGTGGTACGGAAATAGCATCTCTTTGGGGAATGCACTGGCAGAGCCAGCCACAGCTTTGACAAACACCACCACCCTATCTCGTTAATATTAATAAAGGATATACATAGTAAAAGTAAAACAATGAAGGCAACATACACATTAACATGGGAATTATATTTCTCTCTCTCCCTCTCTTTTTTTTTATTAAGATAAAGAGAGGGCTGGAACCAGCGGTAATTTATACCCTAATTAGTGAACAGTTGCCTCTTTATGTTTGTTTTTTCTTTCTTGCTTTTTGGAGAGGAGTGTTGTCACTGGTGAAGTGATTAATCAATTATTTGGTAGCTAAGATCAATCTCCACTGGCACTGGCCAGGGAAGGAAGGTGGTGGTTGGGGGGAGAGAGGAATACAGTTGGCTCTTTGTAGATCTTATACATGCACAACATATTAATTGGGGTCTTTCTAAAGCTCCCTCAGTGGACTATTTCATTCCTGGTAAAACAGCAGCTGGTTAGCCACTGTTGGTGACTCTTCAAATATCACTTCTACCGGGGGCTTTTCTGTAACTATTTGTTGTTTTGTTTTATTTTTCCTCTGGAATGGAGAGGGTATGTGTGCAATGCTACCCTACTGCCCCCAGATTTTGAATGGTGCAGACAGACAATTTGGATTTCAAATGAATTCCTTGTGCAGAATGCACACCTTCTTTTGGAAATGCAATGCTGTTTTATATTTAAATTCTCCCCCTTCAACTTCCCCTTTCCCCATAATTCTTCTCCTCCAAAGCTTTGTCTCGGCTATGAATATTCAGATGAGCCATGATGTGATTACACTGTACAATTACTCATGTATGTGGTGGTGGCGAAGGAAGCTGAGGAAAGAGAGCCGACATGCTCAGAGCTCATTCGGGGCTTTTTTTCTGTATTTTCCCCCAACTCTGTGGCGCTGTGGCACATGCAGATGTCGCTGTTGTTCTTTATAAAGCCCTAATGATATGCAAAAGCATAATGACCTCATTTGTGCGCAAAGCATCAGCGAAATATTAAAGGGGGGGAAAGAGAAAATCCTGACTGAAGGAATGTCCACATAAATTATTTTTATTTAAATGAGTGGGAAGGAGGAGGTGGCAAGTCAGAAGAAGTCACATGGAATACATGCATAATATTAATATGCAGAAAGGTTATCACCAAGGAGAAGAGGCTCCTCAGCACAGTGCTTGGGACAAACAGGCTCATTAGGGAATGGCACAGCCCACTGCATGATTTACTTATTTACCTTTACCCTTATTTCAGCTGCAGCACCAGGTACACATGCTGCCTGGAGCCTCTTTTAGGTCTGGAAGCTGGTTGCCCAGATAATTCCCAGTTTTAATTCAGAAATTGCATCAAGAATGCTTGGCAGAAGGGAGGGGAGAAGAGGAACCAGAGAAGGGCTGCTTCATACCACAAATCTGTAGCACCGGAGCATGCCAATGAAACAGCCTCAAGGAGGGGGTGAAAACACAGCAGTGTGCAGCTGGTGCAGGGCTCCACCAGCCCAGGCTGGCCACCGCTAATACCAGCCTCAAATGTGTTCTTCAAGGACAGGAGCCCTGGGGCAACAGCAGATAGGTCTCTGCCCTACTGGCTTTGTCTCACTACCACTGAAAACCAAAAGCAGGGTCAAGTGTAGCTCCTTCCGGCTCAGGTAGCTGTGGAACAGGGGTATTCATTGCTGTCACTATCACAGGCTCTGCTGAAGAGCAGATAGAACAGTCATGGCACAGCACAGGCCAAATCCTCCTGCCAGTTAAGCTCATGACTTCAGGGCATTTGTTCCTGTATCAATTTCAGTTACTGCTCAATATTACAAGTGCAAAAAATAAAGGTATATATAGGATAGGGATTACTGGATATTTTGCAAGTATGTTTAGCTAGGAATATTCCTCTGGATCAGTTGGGTTGACCTACAGATGAGAACAAGGGGTTAATAAGAAGTATAGGGGGCACAAACAACCAATGGCAAACAGAAATGTGGTCATTTCAGCTGTGGTCGACTGTGCTTGATAGCTACGTCAGAAAAACCCATGTCTAGACATGTCTAGCCACACACCGAGTGCAAACAGTTCCAGCCAAGACAAAGTCCTCAGCAGCACTCTGGCCCATTGGCACAGCTCAAGCTGCAGCCAGAGCTCATCTCCAGAGAGAGAGGGGCTATTGGTCTCTTCCCTGCCTACAAGGTGGTACTATGAGACAAGAGCAGTTCAGGTGGGCTCTACCATGAAAAGAATTCCTTTCTCATCTCACACTGCAGACACAGATGAGGAGAGACTTAGTCGGTCTTTCAGGAAACTAAGGGCCAGATCTTCAGCTGGTGTACGCCAGCATAGTTTCATTGGCCGCAGTGCAGTTACCCTCATAGCAGCGGAGGATCAGACATAATTGTACGTTTGAAAGAAGTTCCATAGCGCTCTACTGAAGCGTTCTTAAGGCCACCGTAACTGGGGTATGAAGTCAAGCCAGGTCTCCTCCAAGCAGAGAGCAGGTGCTGAGGTGATCCAGACAGAAGAAAAGCAGGATGGACAGGCTAGTGCTCTCTTCTCCTACAACTATTCCAAGGGGGGACACTGGGGTACAGGTTGGTGCTGTGGCAAAGAGGAGAACTCCCAGATGCTGCTGCTTGTATGTACTCAGGCTCATGGACTCATCTATCTTTCTTTGCTGCCACTTTCATCATGCATGAGAAATGGATGTATCAGCCAAACACACACACACCCTATCTTCCTAGAAGCTGAAAAGGGTGATGGGCAGAACCCCTATAAAGTCCACTGGAGCTCTATGATGCAGGTCTAATTTACCTGGTCTCTGCTCAGGTACTATGGTGATGGCAATGTGGTCTGGAGAACTGAGTAGAAAGCAATGGAGGTCAGGTCGTCCTAAATTCTAATCCTGGCTCAGTCTCACTCTATGTCCTAGCACAAGTCACTCCACCTCTCTATGCCTCAGCTTTCCTTCTGTAAAATGGGGAGGATATTTACCAACCTACCATCCAGGAGTGCTGTGAGGATTAGCTAATGGCTGTACCATGCTATGAAGGTCAGCACTATCTAAGTACTAAATAAGATTATTACTGATGGGATCTACAGACATGCCTAGGATAGATTAGACGAAGTGGTAAGCACAGGAGCCCTGACACACCTCAGTGCAGGTTATCACTATCAATTTCTGAGGCAAAATGGATCACAAGAGTACCAGCCTCTAGGCAAGGATCACCAAACCAAAAATAACTTCCCTGGATCCAGGTGAAAGCCTGTGAGTACACCCTGCACACAAGACAAGCCGCTTTTGAAATACCCACTGCGGCCAGGAAAATATAGAATAATATAAATAAAGCAAAAATATAAAAACAAATGAAGAGAGAGATGACTAATAGGATGTGTGCATGCCCGCATCTGGTCACTGTGCTCAGGTGACCTGACCTCTGGCTTTTTCTTCTTTAGACTGTAAACTCTTTGAGACTCAAACCATCTGTTTGCCTGTGTTGGTGCAGAGATCAGCCTAATGGGTCCTTGATCCTGACCAGGGTCTATGAGCACAACCACTAGAACCCATCATTGGTATGTATATGGTTAAGAAAGCAGATACCTGAAAACAAATATGCTTCTTGGGTGTCAAATTCTCCTTCATGTGGAGAATTTTTGCCATCCAAAAGGCAGGGAGGTTGTGTCACTGAAAGGCAGGAGATGGCATGCCAGCTGAGCCTGGCAGGGAAAAGGTTGTGTTGTGATGTGATAAAAGGGAACTCATTTGACAAATCAGTGAGGAAGGTCTTGCTAGGTTGCTGGGATCTAAACGGGATCATGCTGGGTCACTATGAAATGAGTCACAGCAGGAGAATCTCAGAAGTCACTTCAAGGGAATCTTAGAGGGGAGGGGATTTGCCATCTCAACACGGTGAAGGGTCATCATCATTATCATGGTGAGATGTGCTGTGTTGGGTTGGAGGTGTCATGTCACATCAGGGACATACCTTTTTCAGATGAAGGGATCACATAACGTGAAGGAGAAATGGCTGGTACTAGGGGCTGGGGCTATCATTTCAGGGTAAAGGGGTCACATCAGACAGGGCAGGTGTAAGGCTGTGACATTACAGGGTACAATCTGGACTGAAGAACAGCTGCATCCCCTCAGTTCTCCAACCTGAAGTGAGAACTGAGGGGATGCTTTTACACTGCTTTGCCATGACAGTAACCACTCCTGGTCTGCTCACACACAGCCTCCAGCCTGTAAGTTACTCCCAGTTATAGTATATCAGTGCTATAGCCAGCCACTCTTGAATTACACTTCAGCAAATTCCCAGCTCCATACTTGCCCCAGAATGTGCATCTTGTACTGCCCAACCCTCTCTTGGACAACAAAAGCTCACATACAGTGTTATTTTATTAATAGAAAATGATATGCACAAATCCTGTTATCCCAAATGGAGTTTCCCAATCACACTTCAATCCAAACACACTGGCTTAAATAAATCAGTACAACAAGTTTATTAACTACAGAAAGATAGATTTTAAGTGACTGCAAGTAATGAGGCATGAAAGTCAGAACTGGTTACAAGAAATAAAAGTAAAATGCAACTAATGCCTAACTTAAAAGCTAAGTGAATTCAAAGCAAAGTCTCTCCCACCACATGCTTCAGCAGTCTCACTGTCTGAAACTCTTTCAGTCAGGATCCCTTCCCCCAGTCCAATTGTGGATGCCGTGGGTAGAAAGAAAGGGAGAGAAAATTTGGAGCATCTACTCTCATTTCTTATAGCTCTTTCTCTTCTTTGAGAATCATCTCCAGCTGAGGTTCAGGGGACAGAAAGTCTGTGTGAACGGAAACCTTCAGCTGTTTCTTTGTCAAGATATAGATTTTCGCCCACATCTTTTTTAGTGCCAAAGAATGGCCACTTAACCAGGTGATGGTCCATTTCATGTGTTTGACACCTGGCTGAGTCGTCGACTAATCTTTTGTTGCTGGGGAACTGGTTTGTGACTGCTCTTCAGGCTTGGACCATGTCTTAATAATATCATACAGTAGAATCTTATAACTTTACATATGATGTTGCAACACATTTTACCAGACCAATGATGATCAGCAAATTATGAGTTTTTAAATGATACCTCACCAGGCACACTTTGTACAAAATGTATCAGTCTTGTAAAAAGGGTGACTATAGGGATACAGACTGTCCCAAAGGCACTGTTGTGTCTGGGTTTAATGCATTGTGGTGTGTGGGCATGTCAGTGCAGAGTGAAAGGGGCCATGTTGAGTGAATGGGAGGTTGTTTCACTAAGATTACATATGACACTTTTGAACAAGCCAGTTTCTTGCTCCAAATGCAGACAAGGTACTTGAGGTAGCTGAAGAGTTAGGAGGCCCAGTGGATGGAGAAAGGAACTATAAGGAGAGGAGAAAGAATTAAGCTAAAAAAGCTAGGATACTGCACTTCCACTCCCTCCTTCAGCCTCCCAGGGAACATGGATTAGTGGTGTTTAAAAACATTCAGCATCTATAGGTAACTAGTTCCTCATTCCACAGAGGGAAGATAGCGCTTCAGGGAAAAGATTAGGTGACTACTGAGCCTTGGGAGGGGTGGCAAGTTGCAAGTCAAGGAAGGGTGGCCATGTAGTGAGGGACATGAAGGCTGAGCTGGGGGGTTGGCAGTCCCAGGCTGTGGGGCTGGAGCAGTCATGGAATGATAGTGGCTATGGAGCCTCAAACTGGGATGCATGAGCAGGGTGTGCTAAGTCTGAAAGAGGTAGCTCTTTCAGAAGGGAATGGCTGCTAAATCCAAAGGGTTGCTTGAGGAGGTTGAAGAGGCAAGTGGTTGAGCCTAGGTTTGGATCTCTGTCCTAGCTGAACCTCTCTCAGGGCATTATACACACTTAAAAAAAAAAATCTTCCCTGTATTTTATCTTCCCCAAAAAGTCTTGGGAGCCTATAGCAAAGGAGAAATCTTGTTGCTTTTGATATTGACTGTGGAATTCACTGGAGCTGGTGTTTTATCTTTTTAATGTAAACCAAAACCAAACCCATGCATTAGAACTCCTGTCCACTCTTAGAATAAGATTAGGGTTGTGACACAAACTTCCAACTGCAACAGAATGGAGGCCACCACTGCGGACTATAAATGCTATTTTTACATGCATAGAGTTGAAATGTGATCAGCGGCTATCCCAGCACAATGTTTCTAATTACAAACAGGTGACCATTCTGAAGCAGCTCTCCCCACTGCAGGGCAAGCATGGCGCACTTGATTTAATGCTGCAGGAGCCATTGCTCTGCCTGTCATTTTACCAAACACCCTGAAGAAACTGCTCCTTAGAAAAAGGAAATTCAAACATTTATGAAACATATTGCTATTTAGAAAAAGAAAGAATTGTTTTGCAAATAGGAGAACTATTGAAAGGGGGAGAGAGAATGCATCAGTCATTTGATATTACATATAAGCAGTTTATTAAAGAATTAAATATTTATAGACTATAAAGCAAGCAGGGTGATGAGTCGCAAACAGCTTGCTGAGAAGTACATTATAAAACAATGAGTCTGCCAATGACTGATAACGTATGGA
Organism: Eretmochelys imbricata; assembly: GCF_965152235.1. Lineage (NCBI taxonomy): Eukaryota > Metazoa > Chordata > Testudines > Cheloniidae > Eretmochelys > Eretmochelys imbricata. The sequence continues at coordinate 42,959,877 of NC_135583.1, read as the reverse complement.
GAACACAAATGTTTTATAAAATCATGAAGCTAGCTATGAGACTCCAAAGCTGCAAAATGAGACACTGCAATAGCTGCCAGCACTTCTACTGCAGCTTGTGCATGCAGCCAATATGGAAGGGAAGAGATCTGAACAGATACGTCCCCCGTCCCAGAGACATGTGCAGAGCGCTCATGGGCCTGGCTATGAATCAATGCCCTAGAGAGGTTTAATTTTTTAACATTATTTTTAATGGAGATCTGTTAATAGGGAGTTCAGGATTTTTGAGACCGTTCCAGGCAATTCCATTCCCAGTTGCTCCCACAATTTTCTTTTCCCTTTGTAATTCGCAGAGTGTTTGTGATTCCGACTGAAATACCCACTCCATTGGGAGCCCCCCCAAACAGAGGTGGAGACACCCTAAGCAGCAGCTTCCCTGCTCCAAACACATTTATCTAAGTTGGCCTTGAAGCCCAAATTGGGAGAAAAACACCTTTTCACATCCCAGGCCATTGGCATGTCATACAGACGAATTAAAATCTCCAGAGGACACAGAGCTGGAGCAAGTTGTTTCCAGCTCTCATGGACAAGGAATCCTCGTAGTTTGCAGTAATCAGAAGTGGTGTTAGCAGTGTGCTGTTTGTCTATGTGGAAATTCTAATTCACAGTATTTCACTCAGTGCTGGCATCACCTACGTGACACTGGGAGAGCACAACTTTTTTATAATAACTAATGAAAGAAGCTCCAAATGGTTCATTATTTTTGTGAAGCCAGATCAAGCCCTACACATTTTAATTATTTCTGATGCTGGCATAACTGAAATCTCTGTTTCAAAGGTTTGCTACAATTGTGTCCACAGATGTCAATTCTGTGGGATTTTCAAAAGCACCCAAGTCCCATTACCTTTCCATGGGATTGTGCTCCAAAGTCACTTAGGCCCTTGAGAATATCCCACCCATTATGAATTCTGTTTCCTCAAAGACAATCACCTTAATAGCTATTAGCCTCCTAAGCAATTAGGCCAAAGTTTATACTGCTAAACACAAAGAGGAGGGGATATAAGAACGTGGGAGACAGCAGACACTGCTGCCTCACTGCTACACCCACTGAAACCTTCTGAAGGACAATTTTTTAACTAGCACAGAGGCTAAGGGGTCAGAGAGAGTCTGTTCTAACCAGTCCCAAATTACATCATGGCTGCACAGAGACAATGCCATCTAAGGTTGTCAGTTGCTTTCTCAGTACCCAAACAAGGCTGCAGCGGTGATTATTGATTTGACCATGATGGTTCCTTCTGGGCTTGCAATCTATGAATATTTCTATATAATATGACTAAAACAGAGACTTCTCCAATTAATAGGGAGCAGTAGTCTTCCCTTCACAAACTGTATGAAAGCGAATTCATCAGAGAAGGTATACAAGCCTAAATTTCAGTTTAATATCAGTCCCCGTGTTCTTAGCCAGGAATTTCTCTCAAGAGGGTAAGAATCATCAGTCTTTTGGGGTTGGAGTGGGAGGCAGAGGAGGTGAAAAGTGCAGCCTTGTCACAGTCAGATCATTAGGTTCCACATGGTGATGTCAAGGCCCACCTACTCCACAGGGGCAGAGGACACATTTTGATGGTCCATCCTCAAATATGAACAAAGTCAGTTAGAATCAGAAGTCACTGCTAGAGAATACTGTACAGCCTCAGGAGAACGCTATCACTGACCTGCTGGAGCACTCTGAACAGCGTTTGTCCAAAGGCATTGTATAAAAGGCATTGTCCAAAAGCATTGTACAAAAGGCATGGTCATCTGCATCATTGTCTCAAGTCACCACAGTTTTGCAATAGACTCCAACAAAGAAAAAGAATGAAGACGGGAGTAGTCCACTAGACTAGGCGGACTTCCTTTCCCCCTGTGTTTATGCCCTCCCTCAACCTCTTCCTGCCCTCCCTTTCTGACCTCTTTCAATATAAGCATACCCTGGTCTCTTATCCTCAAGAAAATCATCCCTCAACCCCATCTGCTTTTCCAACTATCATTCCACCTCTCTCCTTCACTTCAGCTCTAAAATCACTGACAATGCAGTTTGCAACCAGTGCCTCCTCCTCCAGCTGTCTTGGATCCCTTGTTTCCAGTCTATTGAGGCTTCCATCACTAGGGTCTCTAATGACCTGTTCCTGGGCTGTCCTCATCCTCTGCAGCTTTCAGTGCTGTTGGTCATCCTCTCCTTTTTGACATCTCATCCTCACTGGACTTTCAAGATATCCTCGGCTGGTTGTCCTTCAACCTTCCTGACCATCCTTCCAGCATCTTTCAGTGGAAACTCCTCCCCTCCCCTTCTCTCTGTGGGGTTCCCCAGGGCTTTCTCTAGGGCCTTTTTCTCTTCTCACTTTACATCCTGTTTCTAGGCATCTCAACAGTGCACAAGTCTTCCACTGACCTGTTCCCTTCCATCCAGCTGTGCATCTTAGCTTGTTTTTCCAAACACCTCCTCTTGTGTGTCTTGTTGTCATCTTAAAATGAACACTGTCAAAACCGAATTACTTATCTTTCCTCCTATTCATATCACCATCACCAGACCATCCACACTATCACTCATGCCTGCAACCTGTGGCTGATTCGTGACTTTTCTCTTCACCTTGCCCTGCACATCCAAGCCATTTCCAAATGCTGCTGCTTCTTCCTCTTTAACAGCTCCAAGATTTCCTTGTCTCTCTATCCTCTCTGCCCTGCCTGGATTACTGCAACATCCAGCACTCTCAAACGCACATACCACCCCTGTCTAGCCCATACAAAATCCTGCTACTAAGCTCATCTTTCCTGCTTGTTGGTCTGATCACGTCACTCCTCATTTTGAATCCCCCCCAGAGACTTCCCTTCTGATATATTATCAAATGTAAGCCCCTTACCACCACATTCAAAGCTCTGCCCCTTCTCACTTATCCCTCTTCATCAAGCTTTGTGTTGCCTCGATTCCCCTCTTCCTGCCAATACACGTGCAGCCAGACACCAGGGCAGTTAGAAGAGCACAGGAGGGCGCGGTGCATATCAAAGAAGCTTTGAAAACCAGTTTCATGACTGGCCAGGCTCCGGTGTGAAAGTTCTGTTTCTTTTTCCTTGATGAAACCCCCCGCCCCTTGGTTCACTCTACTTCCCGGTAAGCTAACCACACTCCCCTCCTCCCTTCGATCACCGCTTGCAGAGGCAATAAAGTCATTGTTGCTTCACATTCTTTATTAATTCATCACACAAATAGGGGGATAACTGCCAAGGTAGCCTGGGAGGGGTGGTGGAGGAGAGAAGCACCGGGAGGGGTGGTGGAGGAGGGAAGGACAAGGCCACACAGCACTTTAAAAGTTTAAAGCTTTAAAACTTATTGAAAGCCAGCCTTCTCTTGCTTGGGCAATCGTCTGTGGTGGAGTGGCTGGGTGGCCGGAGGTCCCCCCACTGCGTTCTTGGGCATCTGGGTGAGGAGGCTATGGAACTTGGGGACGAGGGTGGTTGGTTACACGGGCTGTAGCAGCGGTCTGTGCTCCAGCTGCCTTTCCTACAGCTCAAGCATACGCTGGAGCATATTAGCTTGATCCTCCGGCAGCCTCAGCATTGAATCCTGCCTCCTCTCATCACGCTGCCGCCACCTTTCAGCTTCAGCCCACCACTTACTCTCTTCAGCCCGCCACCTCTCCTCCCGGTCATTTTGTGCTTTCCTGCACTCTGACATTGTCTGCCTCCACGCATTTGTCTGTGCTCTGTCAGTGTGGGAGGACAGCATGAGCTCAGAGAACATTTCATTGCGAGTGTGCTTTTTTGGCCTTCTAATCTTCGTTAGCCTCTGGGAAGGAGAAGATCCTGTGATCCTTGAAACACATGCAGCTGGTGGAGAGAAAAAAAAAGGACAGTGGTATTTAAAAAGACATTTTATAGAATAATGGTACACTCTTTCACAGTAAACCTTGCTGTTAACATTACATACATAGCACATGTGCTTTCGTTACAAGGTCGCATTTTGCCTTCCCCCACCGCATGGCTAGTCCCTCCCCCGTCCCTGTGGCTAACAGCAGGGAACATTTCTGTTCAGCCACAGGCAAACAGCTCAACAGGATCGGGCACCTCTGAATGTCCCCTTAAGAAAAGCACCCTATTTCAACCAGGTGACCATGAATAATATCACTCTCCTGAGGATAACACAGAGGGATAAAGAACAGATGTTATTTGAACGCCAGCAAACATACACTGCAATGCTTTGTTCTGCAACGATTCCCGAGTACGTGCTACTGGCCTGGAGTTTTAAAGTGTCCTACCATGGAGGACGGAATAAGGCTGCCCTCCCCAGAAACCTTTGCAAAGGCTTTGGGAGTACATCCAGGAGAGCCACGAATGCCAGGGCAAATTAATTATTAAACACGCTTGCTTTTAAACCAGGTATGCTATTTAAAAAAGTACACTCACCAGAGGTCCCTTCTCCGCCTAGCGGGTCCGGGAGGCAGCCTTGGGTGGGTTTGGGGTGTACTGGCTTCAGGTCCAGGGTGAGAAACAGTTCCTGGCTGTGGGGAAAACCGGTTTCTCCGCTTGCTTGCTGTGAGCTATCTTCCTCATCCCCAAAACCTGCTTCCGTGTTGCCTCCATCTCCATTGAAGGAGTCAAACAACACGGCTGGGGTAGTGGTGTCTGAACCCCCTAAAATGGCATGCAGCTCATCATATAAGCGGCATGTTTTGGGCTCTGACCCGGAGCAGCCATTTGCCTCTCTGATTTTCTGGTAGGCTTGCCTCAGCTCCTTAAGTTTCATGCGGCACTGCTTTGGGTCCCTGTTATGGCCTCTGTCCTTCATGCCCTGGGAGATTTTGACAAAGGTTCTGGCATTTCGAAAACTGGAACGGAGTTCTGATAGCATGGATTCCTCTCCCCATAAGAGATCAGATCCCGTACCTCCCGTTCGGTCCATGCTGGAGCTCTTTTGCGATTCTGGGACTCCATCATGGTCACCTCTGCTGATGAGCTCTGCACTCACCTGCAGCTTGCCACGCTGGCCAAACAGGAAATTGAAATTCAAAAGTTCGAGGGCCTTTTCCGGTCTACCTGGCCAGTGCATCTGAGTTGAGAATGCTGTCCAGAGCAGTCACAATGGAGCACTCTGGGATAGCTCCTGGAGGCCAATACCGTCTAATTGCGTCCACAGTACCCCAAATTCGACCCTGCAAGGCCAATTTCAGCGCTAATCCCCTTGTCGGGGGTGGAGTAAGGAAATCGATTTTAAGAGGCCTATGAGTGGAAAAAAGGGCTTCATTTTGTGGACAGGTGCAGGGTTAAATCGATTTAATGCTGCTAAATTCGACCTCAACTCCTTGTGTAGACCAGGGCTATAAGGTTCCTAGTTCACATTAATGTAGTTCTCTTCCAACAGGACAACGTTAATGTGAACTAGCAACCATTTAGTTTGTGCCCACAGCATCCACATGGGGGAATTACAGCACAGCACTTTGGTGCGCATGGCTATTTACAGTTCTCCATCATCCAAACTGCAGAGCAGTGTAGACAAGTCTTAAGTAAATGAATTTAGCTAGTGTAAAAGCTGAAGGAGCATTCAATTTCTCTCTATCCCAAGCAAGGTATTTACACGTATTATTCTACATAGAACATGGAAAGCGGTAGATTCAAGGTTACAACAAGAACAGGCAATGTTCAGACAAGAGAAATCATGTATAGATCAAATAGTAACCTTATGTATTATCACAGAACCGTCAAACGAATGGCAGTCACCACTTTCTATGAATTTTATGACTTTCCAAAAAGCCTTTGATACAATAGATAGAAGAGTTTTATGGAAGCTGCTACGCCACTATCGAAACCTCAGAACATGTGATCATCAGTCAGAGCTTCTATGAAAATAAGACATAGAGTCATAGAATATCAGGGTTGGAAGGGACCTCAGGAGGTCATCTAGTCCAACCCCCAGCTCAAAACAGGACCAATCCACAACTAAATCATCCCAGCCAGGGCTTTGTCAAGCCTGACCTTAAAAACCTATAAGGAAGGAGATTCCACCACCTCCCTAGGTAACGCATTCCAGTGCTTCACCACCCTCCTAGTGAAAAAGTTTTTCCTAACATCCAACCTAAACCTCCCCCACTGCAACTTGAGACCATTACTCCTTGTTCTCTCATCAGCTACCACTGAGAACACTCTAGATCCATCCTCTTTGGAACCGCCTTTCAGGTAGTTGAAAGCAGCTATCAAATCCCCCCTCATTCTTCTCTTCCACAGACTAAACAATCCCAGTTCCCTCAGCCTCTCCTCATAAGTCATGTGTTCCAGTCCCCTAATCATTTTTGTTGCCCTCTGCTGGACTCTTTCCAATTTTTCCACATCCTTCTTGCAGTGTGGGGCCCAAAACTGGACACAGTACTCCAGATGAGGCCTCACCAATGTCAAATAGAGGGGAACGATCACGTCCCTCAATCTGCTGGCAATGCCACTACTTATACAGCCCAAAATGCCGTGAGCCTTCTTGGCAACAACAGTACACTCTTGACTCATATCCAGCTTCTCATACACTGTAAACCCTAGGTCCTTTTCTGCAGAATTGCTGCCGAGCCATTTGGTCCCTAGTCTGTAGCGGTGCATGGGATTCTTCCGTCCTAAGTGCAGGACTCTGCACTTGTCTTTGTTGAACCACATCAGATTTCTTTTGGCCCAATCCTCCAATTTGTCTAGGTCCCTCTGTATCCTATCCCTACCCTCCAGCATATCTACCACTCCTCCCAGTTAGTGTCATATGCAAACTTGCTGAGGGTGCAATCCACACCATCCTCCAGATCATTTATGAAGATATTGAACAAAACTGGCCCCAGGACCAACCCTTGGGGCACTCCGCTTGATACCGGCTGCCAATTAGACATGGAGCCATTGATCACTACCCGTTGAGCCCGACAATCTAGCCAGCTTTCTACCGACCTTATAGTCCATACATCCAGCGCATACTTCTTTAACTTGCTGGCAAGAATACTGTGGGAGACCGTATCAAAAGCTTTGCTAAAGTCAAGGAATAACACGTCCACATGCCAAGTAATATACAACAGCAAACTGGTGAAGCCATTCAAGGTTACTATGGGCATCAGAAAAGGATACCGTATGTCACCCAAGGTCTTTTTACTCGTAGTGGAAAGGATAATGAGAAAGGCCACAGAAACCAAGGGGCATACCATGGACCGTCTGCAAAACTTTGGGGTTCAACCCAGATCAGAAGGGGTTGTGTCATCGCCTGCCCTGCTACCTTGGGCACCTCTGCTGTGCAGCTTTGGTTCAGAGCCCTGACCCAGCAGCCTGCTTGCAGCACAATAACCTCATTCTGGCCTTCATCAACCTGGTTAGCCCTGGCAGGGTGGCCAACAGCCTCCTAGGCTCAGGTTTTCCCCAAAGTGCCTGTAGAGTCCGTTCCTTCCGACGGCAGCACTTTCAGAACCTTAAGAAGTTTGCTGCTCCTTAAAAAGAGACAGTTCACACCACTAACCGGTTAGTGCAGCTGAGGCCTCACACATCTCTTAATAGATAGCACTGAGATGGTTTGTAGTACAACTAAAAATAAGTTTATCAATAAAGAACACAGGATTAAGTGATTTCTAGTAAGAGAATAAGATATGAAAAATTACAAACAAAACATACTTTCTAGTGACTAAATTTAACTTCAGCAAATTACAGTCTTGATCTAAACAGGTTTCTCACCTACAGTCAGTTTCCAGAGACTTTCAAACCCCTTCATTAAAAGGTTCATTTTTCCCAGATGTACAAGAGCTCTAGCTTCTTGTATCTGCACAGCAATGGATGCCAAAATGGCTTTCTGTCCTTGCTTATATCTTCCAAAGTTCAATGGCCTTGCTTCAGGAAGTGGGAAGTTTTCCTGGACTGCAGCTTCCATCCCCTATCAAGAGTGTTAACTGACTATCTTCCACATTGATTTGCCTGACAGCTTGGACTACCCTTCATGTAAATGTAATGTCATTGTCTCTCCTTGCTCAATTCGCATTGGAGCACATTCAAGCAAGTGGAAACCACATTCCTTTACCTAGAGTGGGGTGATTAAGGCTTGCCTGACAAACCCATTTTAAGAACATATTTCAAGAACATATTTATGTTTCTTCATATATTGCCCACACATACATAACACAACAATATTAATGATCAGTGTATCATCAGTTTATTTGATTATACCTTACATTACACCTTTTAGGTACAGAATATAACAGTGAATTGCCGCAATGAGTATTTCAGACCGGATAGGAGTTATCTTAGGATATGCCCTCTGCCACTTGGCACTGAGAGGCTCCCTAGGTTACACTGTCATACAGAAGTTAGAACACCATGACCTTGCAGATGACATCAACTTGCTATCTGATTCCCATAGAGAAATTCAAGCCAAAACAATTGATCTACAGGCCCATGAACAATTAGTAAGATTGAAAATCAACACAGAGAAAACTAAAACTGCGAGAATCAACACACAAGAGACATCAATAACACTTTCTGGGACTGACACAGTAAAAGTCTGATATTTTACATACCTTGATATCACTGTAAGTATAACAGACGGACTAGATGAAGATATTAAAGCCAGAACAACAAAAGGCAGATATGGCTTTGTAACTCTAAAGCCCATCTGGAGAAATAGAAGCCTTACCCTCCAAACTAAACTTTGAATATTTCACACCATTATAAAGTCAATCTTACTATATGGTGCTGAAACTTGGAGACTCAATAAGATTTCAAGTTTTCATAAAAAGCTGCCTTAAACAAATTCTCAATGTTAGATGGCCAGAAAAAAAGCACAGATGAAGAACTCTGGAGGAGGACAAAACAGAAACAGATAGGACAGGAAATTATGGAATGAACATGGAAATGGCTGGGAGAAAAGACCATAATAATGTAACAAGATAGGCATCCGACTGGAATCCCTAGGGCAAGAGGCGACAAGATAGATCAAGGATAACATGGAAACCCACAATAGAAGCAGAACTGAAAGCTATCAGAATGACATGGGAAGAAGCACTTTTATGGTACTTCATGGCACTTTTATGAATAGAAAACAATTGCTGACCCAGGACTGACTTTTGGGCAGAGTTAATTTTGGTAGGGGGTGGTGTTAGGAGTTCTACACTTGTAGGGAGGAGAAGGAAACCTCTGTCTGACAGGTCGGATTGTTTGTTAGTTAAAGTTTTGACAGTGCTGAAGCTCCTCCATATTAGGATGAGTTCTGTAGAAGTGAACTAGTGACCACATGGCAGTTGAGGTGGTCAGAAGTTCATAATAAATTAATGTAGTGTATGGATATGTGATTCATTTCATGTATCTCACCTTTATGTGTGTGTAGGTGTAATTTTTCCATACAAAAATGTGCTAAGAGAATGTGGTTGCATGGTTAATCACTCTAACATGAAGGAAATGCCTGCTTTCACGATGCCCCATTTTGGTTATTTATTTCCAACCAGTCTCTAATTACATGACCACTTACTATTACTATCCTCATTCAGGTCTCATTCTTGCTGCCATGAAAGTCACTGGCAAAATTCTCATTGACTTCAGTGCTGCAGGATTGGGCCTGCAGTCCTCATTTCAACAGGGTACAACTGCCATTTAGAGTGTTGTAATTTGTGACTAGAATTAGTCCTAAAATGAACCAGGGATCCTCAAGGCCACTGTCTCATTCATTGCACACCATCCTTTCTGAGCAATGAATGAGGCATGGCCCTATGGAAATAATATCAGGTGACCGCCTCTCTGAAGACTCGATTGTAATGTATGCGGTGGGGAGTTAAGAGTGTGCATGCAACCTTAACGCTGGCAGGTCCCAGGGTTTGAGAAAAACACAATTCGTTTTACAGAATTGTCCAGCAATTTTTTTAAAGAAAAGAAACAGGACTGTCACTGTTTGTCCAGGAAATGTAGCTAGACACCATAAAACACAAAAAGCAAATGCACATTTAAGAGTACAGTAAAGGAGAATGCGCATTGAGCATTCCTGACTAATTCACTGCACAGTGAGCACCCCTGTAACTCTGTCTCATTAATTGTGCATCGTAATGATGAGACTGCACCCGACTATATTGTTTACTGTTTTCCATCTTCCCACGGAGCCCTTGCCTCATTCAGTGCACAAATTCACTACATCCAACTTAGCCATTCATGTATATGCAGTGCAGTCCACCTTCGTTTAGAACATCAGACAACAGCTATTTAAAAATACAAAAATAAACTTACCTTGCATGTTCAAACTGCAGTTTTCATATCCTTTTAACTTGGCTAAAGCACAATGCATTTTACCAGAACACTGAATGAAAGTCCCTGATAACTTTCAAATTCTTATTCCCACCCACTTCAACACTGAGTGCTGTTAACAAAAAAGGAGAAAAAGTTGCAGTGTGTCGCTAAAAGGGTGCTGACTGTAAACCAAAATGAAAACTTGGAAAAATGCAATTTACTGAGCAAAACTGCTTAGTGTCAAGCCTTGATGTAGTATGACTCTTACTAGAAGCTGTTCACTTTCTCCACATGGGCTTCTGACTGTGCCACCAGCACCCACTTGTGTGTCCTGGATGAGTCTGTTATAGTTAGTATTCAAGTATCTGCTTCATTCTCATTCACAATCAGATGACTTCTCTCCGAAAGTGGTTATAAGCCTTTTCAAGACTGATTAATACTATGTGCAGGATTTTCCTCTTTTCTCATATTTTTCCACAAGCAATCTTAATGCGAAGATAGCATCCATTGTTGACTTGCCTGGCACAAATCCAAAATGATTGTTACGTAACTTTACTTCTCTTCATAGCCTCTTATCATCAACTTTCTCCCAGATCTTCATCATGTGGCTCATGAGTTTAATGCTGCAGTAGGTACCACAGACTTGTATGTCTCCTTTTGTCTTAAATATTGGTACTAATATGCTTTTTCTCCACGCCTAAGGCATCTTCTCAGTCCTCATGATGAAATTAAACAGTTTTTTGTCAATATGTTCACATCCAATTGCCCCAGGTACTTCCTTCTTCTGCTGGTATGTCAAGAGGGCTAAGAGGTTTCTTATTCTATTATTTCTTACTTTTATTATTAAAATTATTTATAATGTTATAATTATTAAATTTAATTTAAATTATTTCTTATTTTTGTTCACGTTGGTGCTTGATGCACTCACAGGAAACTCTCGGAGAGTGAAATCTTGATTAATGCTTTTTGCAGATCATGTAGTACTAGTAGTAAGGGACAGCAAAGAGGAAGTGGAAGAAGAGTTAGAGAGATGGAGGTGCATACTTGAAAGAAATGGCATAAAATCACCAGAAATAAAACAGAGTATGTGGCCTGTAGATTCAATGATACCCTGTAGGAAGACAAAGCCCTGGCTGGGATGATTTAGTTGGGGATTGGTCCTGCTTTGAGCAGGGGGTTGGACTAGATGACCTCCTGAGGTCCCTTCCAACCCTGATATTCTATGATTCTAAGACAACAAAATGGTAAGTCTGGGATGCCAGCCTCTAACAAAAGGTACAGAAGATCAAGTACCTAGGTTTGATAGGACAGGATAATGGCAAACTTATAAGCGGCACAGGAAAGACCTGGACTAAATGGAGAGAAGTGAGCAGAATGATCTACAATAGGTGAATGCCTATCAAACTGAAAAGTAAGATCTACACAACAGGCCTGTAGTTTTAGATGACTCCAGATGCTGGGCAGTGAAGAAGAGACAGGAGCAGATCTTGAATACAGTAGAAATTAAAACATTAATATTGATGCTTGGAGTTACAAGGATAGATCATCTTGGGAATGAATTAATGAGGAGTGTGTAAAGGTAGTACTAATTATAAAAAAGATGAAGGAATCCAGGCTTAGATATTTTGGGCATGTGAAAAGATCAGAAGAATATACAGAAAACAGGTTGTTAAACTTAGAAGTAGAAGATAAGAAAAGGCTTGGAAGACCCAAAACTAGTTGGATGGATGTCACACAAATGGATTTGATTAGCTGCGGAGTATCTGAGGAACTGCTGCAAGACATACTGGAATGGAGAAGAAGAATTCAAAGAGCTGACCCCAGGTAGATGAGTCCAAGACTAGAAGAAGTAGTACTATAACTCATTGATCTATTAGAAAACCTTCCCTCTTGTCCCATGACTGCACACTTTGCTTGTGAGGTTTGGGGGTAGCACTTGTCAAAGGCTTTTCTGAAAGTCCACATACACTATATTCACTAGATCATCCTTGTTCACATGCTTGTTGACCCTCCATGAATTCCAACAGATTGGTAAGGCATGATTTCCCTTTACAAAAGCCATGTTGATTCTTCCCCAACTTATCATGTTCATCTACGTGTCTGATCATTCTGTTCTTTACTCTGTTCTTTACTTCTGTTTCAGCCAATTTGCTTGGTACTGAAGTTAAGTCTATCAGTCTGTAATTGCCAGTACTGCCTCTGGAGGCTTTTTTAAAAATCAGTGTTATATTAGGTATCCTCCAGACATCTGGTACAGAGTTTAAGCACTGCATCTGTTCTGCCAAGCCAACAACTCCTCTTCAGAGTGCAGATAATCTTGTTGAAATTGCAGGACTTCAGATAAGGCTGGAGAGCACCCAGCAGTGAAGCTTGTAGACTCGCTCCCCAGTTTCTTAACCACAGGGCACTGGAGGTGGCTTCTTCCCTGAAGGCACCGATGGCGAAGTCCCATTGAAAACAAAAAAGCAAAGAAACAACCAGCTTCCCTAGGGGCAGTCTGACTTTCACGTGGCAAGCAGAGCTTTCAAGTGTATTCTATTTGCGCTGAATCACACTTCCACTTTTGGGGAAGCAGAGTAATTCCCTGTCCAAACACCATTTAAGCTAAAGGGAAGAAGATAAGCTTAGATGGCAGCCCGAAGGCAATGACTTCAAATCTCATCTCTTCCACTAGCTGCTGTTTATATTTGTGTGCATTGCATAGCCATGATTATTAAGCAAGGCCTCACCCATCCCTATTTCGACTTTAGCAAGGCTTTTGATACGTCTCATATGGCATTCCCATAAACAAACTAGAGAAATACAGTCTAACAGAACATACTACATATATGGTGGGTGCAAAACTGGTTGGAAAAGTGTACTCAGAGAGCAGTTAGCAATGGTTCACAATTAAGCTGGAAGGTCATATTGGGTGGGTTCCAGCAGAGCTCTGTCCTGGGTCCAGTTGTATTCAATATCTTCAGAAATTATTTGGATAATGGCACAAAGAATACACTTATAAAGTTTGCAGACTATTCCAAGCTGGGAGGGCTTGCAAGTGCTTTGGAGGACAGGATTAGAATTCAAAATGATTGTGACAAACTGGAATAATCATCTGAATTAATAGAATGAAATTCAATAAAGACAAATGCAAAGCACTACACTTAGGAAGGAATAATCAATTGCATAAATACAAAATGGAAAATGACTGCTTAGGAAGGAGGACTGAAGGAAAGGATCTGGGGGTTATAGAGGATCACAAACTAAATATGAGTCAACACTGCAATACTTTTGCAAAAAACGTGATCATCATTCTGGGATGTAATAGCAGGAGTGTTGTAAGCAAGACATGAGAAGTAATTCTTCCACTGTACTCAGCATTGATAAGGCCTCAACTGGAGAATTGTGTCCAGTTCTGGGCACCACACTTCAGGAAAGATGTGGACAAACTGTAGAAAGCTCAGAGGAGAGCAACAAAAATTATTAAAGGTCTAAAACACATGACCTCGAAGGAAAGATTGAATAAAATAGGTTTGTTTGGTCTGGAGAGAAGATTGAGAGAGGGATGATAACAATCTTCAAGTAAGTAAGTAGTAATGGGCTTAAATTGCAACAAGGGAGATTTAGCTTAGACATTAGGAAAAACTTTCTAACTGCAAGCGTAGTTAAGCACCAGAACACATTACCAAGAAAGGTTATAGAATCTCCGTTAGACAAAACAGTTAAGAACAGGTTAGACAAAACACCGGTCAGGAATGGTCTAGATAATACTTAGTCCTGCCTCGGGGCAGGGGACTGTTTAGATGACCTCTTGAGGTCTCTTCTTCCAGTCCTACATTTCTATAATTCTAGCTTTACACACTAATGCTAGCCACACGCTTTTACAAATGAGTCAAATGAAAGGTTCAGCAAGGTCCTTTCTAGCAGAGTTGGGCACAGAAGTCTTTCCTATAGTATGGCAGACCCCAGTCTCATTCACTCAGCCTCTCAGAAAGAATCTGCCAAACCTAGCTGCTTGACCATGCTCTCTATAACCACTAGCTCACATTTCTTCCCAGAACCAGGAATAGTACCCAGGAATCCTGATTTACAACACTGTACAGTTGTTTAGCAAATAGTTTTTGTGACATTTCACTCCCTATTCTTTATGAAAATATGCTTATGATATGAATATGACATAACTGAAATATACTTTATGCAAGATGGCTCATGTGAGATGTCATTGGAAAGGTTAATGATTTACTGAATGTGATTATCCAATTTGTATGCTTGTACCATTTCTGTATCTGAAGTTAGGAATATTGACTATGTATCTGTATTTCAAATGTGTTACTTTGGGTGTCACCTGCAACCAGCCCTTCAGGCAGGGCTGATGCAACCACTAGGCGAACTATGCGGTCGCCTAGGGTGCCAAGTGGTTGGGGGCGGCCAAAAGCGCACTCTGGGGAGGCAGTGGAGCGGAGGTGAGCTGGGGCAGGGGGGCGTGGGGAGGGCTGCCTGCAGCAAAAACGGGGGGGGGGAGGGGCGGCGCACAGGAGAACCGCTCCCCGCCCCAGCTCACCGCTGCTCTGCCTCCCCCCCGAGCACGCCGCCCCGCTCTGCTTCTCTCCCTCCCAGGCTTGTGCGCCGAACGGCTGATTGGCGCCACAAGCCTAGGAGGCGGAAGAAGCGGCGGCGTGCTCGGAGAGGAGGCGGAGCAGAGGTGAGCTGGGGTGGGGAGTTGCCGCATGCGGCTCCGCGAGCCGAGGGAGGGGGCGGCGGGGAGCTGCCGCACGGCTCCCCGAGCTGAGGGGAGGGAGGGAGAGATGGGTCGGCGGGGAGCTACCACATGGGGGGCACCTCAGAGGGGGGGGGGGACGCGCGGAGCTGCCACAGGGGGGGTGCCTCAGGGCGAGGGGGGGCAGGGAGCTGCCACAGGGCTGGGGGGCAGGCGCAAGGTGGAAGTTTCGCCTAGGGCGCAAAACATGCTTGCACCAGCCCTGCCTTCAGGTACAACAATGGAAAAGCCAGACAGGGCTAATGGGCCATTAGCAGAAACAATAGACTGTGAAAGAGCTTAGTCTTCCTGTGGATGGTCCAGACAGTCTACAAGTAAAATGGCTACCACAGCCCTGCAGAGACATGGGTGTGAGTCACCTGGTACTGGACCCACCCCTTGGAATGCCAGTGTTCTTCCACGGGGAGACAAAGGGTTCCTGCCATACACAAGAGCTATATAAGGCAAAGGAGTGACATCATCTTGGTTCTCCTTTGCCTCCTCACACAAAGAGACATTGAAAAACACCTGGAAGCAAGAACTGAACTGGGGGGAGAAGGGCTGAGCCGAAGCTGGAAAGGCGTCTAGCTTGTGAGTAATAATACCTGAGGTCTCAAGCTGGAAACCAGTGTAGCTGCCTTTCAAGACTTTCTGTAATCTGCCTGCAACAATATCTAAGGTGAGAAATTACTATTTGTAACCAATGTTTTTAGTTAAACAATCTTAGCTTGCATGTTTTGTTTTATTTGCTTAGTAATCTGTTTTGTCCTGTTATCTCTTATAGTCACTTAAAATCCACCTTTTGTAGTTAATAAATGTATTTCTTGTTTATAATATAACCCAGTTTGTGCAATTCATAATTACTGGCGGGGGGGGGGCAGGCGGAGGGGAGAAGAATCAGAAGCTGTGCATACCTTCCTCCACACTGAGGGAGGAGGCGGATTTCATAATATACCGTTGGGTCCGCACTCCAAGGGAGTTGGATATCCGAGTGCTGGGGCAAGTCCCTTAAGCTGAGCCTTCCCAGAGCTGATCTCAGTGTCTGTTTCATTCTGAAGTTGGGTGTGGCCCTGCCTATGTCTGTACTGGAGAAGGCTTAATAGCCTGGACCAGCAAGACAGGTAAAAAAGGTGCCCAGGCTGGCATAACAGGTGGGCTCAGTGGCATCTCAGCACATCAGGTGGTATCTTAAGGGGTCCAACCCGTCACAGCTTTGTAATTCACTTGCAAAGTGTGTGTTAAATATGTGCCATGCTCCCATTGTCCAACCAGGGGGAAGATAATGATTACTCAAGTAGTAAGAGTGGTAATGATCCGGGTGGGTGATCTGAAGGTCAAGGATTCCAACCCTGTTGATGATCCACGAGTAAGAGTCCTTATGATTGTATGAGAGAATTCAAGTTTTCTTTTTTTTTTTTTTAAAGTTGATTTAATCCACAGAGTGAAAAAATATCCTTTTAAACAGGTTTTATAGTGAAGAGCCAGGATCAACTGTCAAATTTGGCCCAAAGACCAACAAAGACACAGGTGTTCCACATTTCACTTGTTTGTTGCACATTTCAATGGTTTGTGTTGCACTGAGGCAGGTTTGAAGGTTGAGCGGTATGACGGCAGGCTTTCAAGAAAGGGTGGCCTTCTTTCCTGTGGCCTCAGTCCCACTGAAAACTGGGAAATGGTGGCCATCTTCATTAGTTGCCGTGCCCCCCCACATCCATCCCCAGGTAAAAAGGTGACCATCTTTACTGGAGACATGAGCAGCTTCAAAACAACTGTGTTGCTTAAGTGCCTTTATAAGACAGAAAATGGTGGCTATTTTGAATAAGGACAAATTGTGGCTATAATGGGAAAGATGGGAACAATTATTAATAATTTTGCTAAGTTACAAGCAAATTTCTTGCAATGCATATTCAAACATACTTGCTAATAAGTTTCAGCTATATAGAAAGTTAGAAGGGTAACAAGCCAGCCAATTTTTTAACAAGTTATCCCTTCCCTTCCCTCCCCTCCTCCCCCAAAAAAGTCAGACACTGAAAATTTCTTAATACCTACAGAGTTGTAATATCTATGCTCTCTCCCCCACTCTGATGAGACCAATACACTGTCTGCGTGCCATGATATAGTATGTACAGTCCCCAGCTGCAACTCTGACATCTCTTCTTGGATATCCAGCCACCAGCTCACACTCACTGAGGCAAAAATGGAACTTCTCTTTTCTTCCTAACCTTCTCTCTTCACTCCCTCCCATCCCCTCCCATCATCCTTCCTGCCACCCACACTCTCAACCTGGGCGTCATTAAGCTCAGTTCTCTCCCTTCTTACCCATCTCCTTGTATCCAGGTCATTGCTAAATTTTCCCCCTACAATATTTCCAAAAGCCATTCCTTCCTCTCCATCCTTTCTGCTGAAACGTTGCTCCATGCTCCGATCATCTCTTTTGTTGTGCTGAAACCTCTGTATTTCTTGCTGCCCCTGTTCTCACACAGCATTTCTCAGGTCCACCCAACATCCTGCCAGTAAAATCACCTTCCTTGCCTGCCATTCCTACCATGTCGCCCTCATCCCTAAATCTTGGAATCGGGTTTTGATCTTTCTTTCTTTCTGTTCAACAACAGTCACTGAAGATCCCAGCCTTCATTCCAGATGCTGCCCTCAAATGTAATATAGTTGGCAATAAGCACATCCCATGACCTTCCACCGTCACCCTCATGCTTCCATCCCCTTCCCCAAATCTTATTTGACATCATCCTTTGCTATCTTATGTCTACTTTAGATTGTGAGCTCCTCGGGGAAAGGGCCTGTAAAGCACCGTGCACACCTCGAGAGCAGTGTAAATAAAGTGGAGGGCATAGCTGGCAGCTGCCAGTGGGCACAGTACAGTATTCAATCTACAGGCTGCCTTTTGCCTTTACCTGTTTGTAAGACTTTTCCTCGTGAAGTTCATCTTCCTCCCCCACCTTCCTTTTTAATTTAAAGGGCTTTTAAATTATTTGATTTTAATGAGTGCAAGGCCTAGAGTAGAAATGCTGTATTTCTTCCCCCTGAGTGATGAAGTAGGCACTTGGACTCTCTGCATTGATTTCTAATCTGCCATTTCGTTCCCTGACAGGGAGCCCCATAAACCAGGCTCAGTCAACTGTTTCAGTGAAGGTCTCAGTAAATAAGAGTGGCTGAGGCTGGCTAGGCCCCACATGGAAAAAGAGAATGGCAGAGTCACAGCCTTTCCACAGCTTTTCCACAGCCGGCAGCTGTTTCAGTGAAGCCATCAGGAGCTGAAGAAAAATCAAAAGGAAAGAGGGACAAGGGAACTTCCATAAAGAGAGAGCAAAAGGGAACTCTGTGCTCATACAGGAACATGTGGACATTCTCTCAAAAATGAGGGCAATGTACCTATTGCAGATAAGAACATAAGAACAGCCATACTGGGTCAGACCAAAGGTCCATCTAGCCCTGTATCCTGTCTTCCGACAGTGGCCACTGCCAGGTGCTCCATAGGGAATGAACAGAACAGGTCATCATCAAGTGAAAGAATGGGTTATGGACTATTTAGAAAAGCTGGAGGTGCACAAGTCCATGGGTCCAGATCTAATGCATCCGAGGGTGCTGAGGGAGTTGGCTGGTGTGATTGCAGAGCCACCAGACATTATCTTGGAAAATTCGTGGCGATCAGGGGAGGTCCCGGACGACTGGAAAAAGGCAAATTCAGTGCCCATATTTTAAAATGGGAAGAAAGAGAACCCGGGGAACTACAGACCAGTCAGCCTCACTTCAGTCCCCGGCAAAATCATGGAGCAGGTCCTCAAGGAATCCATTTTGAAGCACTTTGAGAAGAGGAAGGTGATCAGGAACAGTCAACATGGATGCACCAAGGGCAAGTCATCCCTGAACAACCTGATTTCCTTCTATGATGAGGTAACTGGCTCTGTGGATATGGGAAAAGCGGTGGATGTAATATATCTTGACTTTAGCAAAGCTTTTCATACGGTCTCCCACAGTATTCTTGCCAGCAAGTTAAAGTACTATAGATTGGATGAATGGACTATAAAGTGGATAGAAAGCTAGCTAGATTGTGGGGCTCAACGGGTAGTGATCAGTGGCTCAATGTTTATTTGGCAGCCAATATCAAGCAGAATGCCCCAGGGGTTGGTCCTGGGGCCGGTTTTGTTCAACATCTTTATCGATGATCTGGACAATGGGATTAATTGCACCCTCAGCAAGTTTGCAGATGACACTAAGTTGGGGAGAGAGGTAGATAGGCTGGAGGATAGGGACAGGGTACAGAGTGACTTAGACAAATTGGAAGATTGGGCCAAAAGAAATCTGATGAGGTTCAACAAGGACAAGTGCAGAGTCCTGGACTTAGGAAGGAAGAATCCCATGCACCGCTACAGGCTGGGGACTGACTGGCTAAGCAGCAGTTCTGCAGAAAAGGACCTTGGGATTACAGTGGACGAGAAGCTGGAGATGAGTCAGCAGCGTGCCCTCGTTGCCAAGAAGGCCAATGGCATTTTGGGCTGTATTAGTAGGAGCATTGCCAGCAGATCGAGGGAAATGATTATTCCCCTCTATTCAGCACTGGTGAGGCCACACTGGGAATATTGCATCCAGTTTTGGTCCCCCACTACAGAAGGTATGTGGACAAATTGAAGAGAGTCCAGGGGAGGGCAATGAAAATGATTAGGGGGCTGGGGCACATGACTTACGAGGAGAGGCTGAGGGAACTGGGGTAATTTAGTCTGCAGAAGAGAAGCATGAGGGGGGAGTTGATAGCAGCCTTCAACTACCTGAAGGGGGGTTCCAAAGAGGATGGAGCTAGGCTGTTCTCAGTGGTGGCAGATGACAGAACAAGGAACAATGGTCTCAAGTTGCAGAGGGGGAGGTCTAGGTTGGATATTAGGAAACACTATTTCACTAGGAGGGTGGTGAAACATTGGAATGGGTTACCTAGGGAGGTGGTGGAATCTCCATCCTTAGAGGTTTTTAAGGCCTGGCTGGACAAAGCCCTGGCTGGGATAATTTAGTTGGTGTTGGTCCTGCTTTGAGCAGGAAATTGGACTAGATGACCTCCTGAGGTCTCTTCCAACCCTAATATTCTGTGATTCTAAGTGATCCATCTCCTGTCACCCATTCCCAGCTTCTGGCAAACAGAGGTTGGGGACACCACTCCTGCCCATTCTGACTAATAGCCATTCATGGACCTATCTTCCAGGAACTTATCTAGTTCTTTTTTGAACCCTGTTATAGTCTTGGCCTTCACAACAGCCTCTGGCAAGGAGTTCCACAGATTGACTGTGCGTTGTATGAAAAAATACTTCCTTTTGTTTGTTTTAAACCAGCTGCCTATTAATTTCATTTGGTGACACCTCATTCTTGTGTTATGAGGTACTGACATGGGTATGGCATGGGCCTGGCCATAACTAACGGCCCGCTCCCCCAACTAACCGGGAGGAACAACTGAGCTCAGCTGGCAACAAACGAGGGTAGTGTAATGGTGAGAAGGAGAGTGTGCGGTGAAAACTGCACAGAATCCTATAGCAAATGACAAGCCACACAGGGTGTTACAGATCCTCATTTTGATATATGTTCTGCATATATAAGGCTCCTGGCTTATGCCACCACACATCAGGGCAAGAGAACCCTGGAAGCAAAGCAATTCCTGCACCATAATAACATACAAGGAAACCCTTTAAGACAGGATCACAGCCATTTCCAAACACCACACTAATCATACTTCCCTAGGCAAAACTAGTTTTTTGATTTCTGAGAGGAAATGCTTCTGGGTGACAAAGGCTCTCCCCTGTACCCCTGGGTAGGTAACCCAGATCCACAGGAGACCTTTTTATTTGGTACTACAAGGTCTGGGTTTCTCACTTTTGGGTATCTGACTCAGAACTCAAGAAATATAATAAATATTTTAAAAAGCAAGGACATGGAAGTAAAGACCTCTCAGACATTTAGTAGTTCTGCATTGCAAATCGGTAGAATTTTCTGCAGACATCAGCATACAGAAACCCACCCATGGCATCTGTCTACATATCCATCAGCATAAATGTTCTAACCAACCTCTTACTCACACCCAGACCACCCACTATGAAGCCAAAAGAACTATTCTTAAAATTCATCCAATGCTATAAAGTCAAAGCTGTGAAGTCAGATCTTTTCCTCCTTTAAATGTGACTAGCTATTTACTCCCTAACAATTCTGCTTCAGAGCTGATTTAGCATTTTTATTGGAATGTGAAAGCTCTTAAAAGAAGAAAAAAATCTAATCAAGAAGAAGAGATAGAAAACTTGCTGAATTTTCTCTCCCCCTTCGCACCCGCTCAATCCTATCAAAAGCACATCTTCCATTCATTGCTTCCCGATGTCATTATGACAAGCGGCTACAAATCAATAGCAGAAGGAAAGGCAGGACCAGCCCGCACTCACCAAGTGATAAAGATTCACTCTCATCCCCGATTTGCTAATAGCACATAATAGCAGCCATTGGCGCCCCGCATTAAATCATACATTTCACTCTGCGTTTATTATGGGATTTTTAAAACTCCTCACCAAATTGGATTTTCTCGACAGTCTCTAATTTCCACATTTATCATTTAAAATTAAACTCCTCTGTGGAGAAGGAAAGGGGAGGAGGGGAGAAAGGAAGAGAGAAGCCAGGCAAGTCTGTATTTTTTTTCTTTCTTTTTTATGAAACCCCATAAATAACCCCAGGTATCATCATCATCAGCATTGAACTTTTATATTTAAAAGAATGCTACAAGTTAGGCTGGACTAGCTTGGGGACTCTGCTTACCTACATACAGGGCTGTGAAAGGAGAAGAGATTGAAGAAGAAACAATAAGGAAACAGATTTTAAACGAGAAAAATAAATCAAACAAAATATTCAAAAAAGTATGGTAGCATTAAAGGTGATGTGGAGAATTACCCTAGATTCTGGCTGAATGACCTAAGTAGCAAGGCCGAAAGAAGCATTACACAGATTTATGTATTGATTTATTTTTGTTAAATAAATGCCTTATTCTCTTTTACAGATCTAAAAAGACGTATTTTACAGGCACCCAGAAGAAATATGGGGCTTTACTCTGCTCACAGGTGAGTAATTTTACAACAAACTTACTTTTTTATGCAGATTCTTATTTGATCTACTAAAACCCTGATGAGAAGCACCCTCAAATGTATCCTTCCCAGATGTCAAACTCCTAAGAAGCAATAAACTCAAACCACAGGAGCTCAGGTACGGAAGGGACCAATTTTAAGTGCTGTGTATCACAGTGTTCAGAAAAGGGTAAAAAAATTTTAGCATTAATTGTTCTATACACTTTGGGATAGAAAATAAGAAAATGCAAAGTCATACCCTACAACTGAAGGGGTGGGGGAGGGGGAGCTGTTTACCTGGACCTCTGCAGGCCAATACTCTCACCCAGGAGGGCTCAGTAGTAGCTGTGGCAGGTAGCTCAGCCCTTTTAGAATCATTTTTGATTTTGCCTCCTTCCTCATTTATGAATGGGTCTGTTTTTCCATGCCATTTCTTTGTGCTTCCCCCCAAATCACTGCATGTTTGTAATGTGCCCTCCTCTCAACATGTTGGCACCATTAACTCAGTCTGCTTTTTCCTTACCATCTCTCCCTACAGCCAAATTGTATATTATTTGGATCCTCTCTCTCCCTTTCCATTTCCAGTATGGGCTCCTTTTAACCTCAGATCTTTGAGTCAATACCCCCTGAAGCCACCACTGTAGGGAAACCAGATGGCTCAATTTTCTTGTATTGTTCTGGTTTGAAAATAGAATGGACTGAGCAGATTTTGTATAACTAAGCTTCTACTCTGGCTTCAATAGAGCAGGCAGGAAAATATCCAGGAACATGCCTTCTCTGGCTCTCCTATCTCTCTAGTTTCTGCTCTCCCCCTTGCTGAACTGCAACAGAATAAAAAGTCAGGGAGAGGGCCAACAGAAAAGCAATCTAACAAGGTGGCTGCACGTTGAGTTCAGCAGAAAGGCAACTGCTGTAAGTTAGGGGAAGAGTAGAGAGAGCTGAATATCCAAAATAAGGCTGGAAGGGAATGAGAGTCAGGATTGGTTCAAAACACATCTGTGCTTGTTTAGGATTAAAATATATGTTGTTTTACTGTATTTTATAAAAATACATGCAACTTCTCTTTATTAGAGCAGGCTGACTGAGGGTGGAGTCTTTCCTACTCTGAATTAGAATGTCCCGAACCTCTTCTATCCACAGAGGTCAAACAACCAGCAACCAAGTCATGAGATGCAGAGTCAGAAGATCCGAGTAAAGGACTAGACCAAGGTTCTGTCCTGGTCCAATCTGTGAAACTATGTCTGTAAGGGCTGGTAGCATGGTGGTGGTTAAAGAGACTGATTCGTCATCTCAGAGACCCAGAAATGGAGAGGCCAAGCTAGTGCTAGGATTGTCAATCAGGCCTTGTCTTTTCTCATCTTCTGGGGGATTCTCGGAATTAGTGCAGATGGCAGGAAGACATACAGCAGATGATCCAGGAAAACAACCAATATGGAGGTCGGGCTTATGCTTTCCAAGAGTAAAACGTGACAATTTGTGCTGTCCTTGGTTGCTAAGAGATCTATGAGGGGAACCTTGCACTCCTGAAGTACCCAACCGCTCACCACATCCTTCAGAGCCCATTTGTGCATGGAGGAGTCCTTTCTGCTGAGGTGACCTGCTAGATCATTTTGTACGTCCATTAGACATAGAGCTACAAAGTTGATATGATTCTGATCTCGCCCCTCCCTGTCACTTGATGTAATATTTTGCTGTAGTATTGTCGGTCAGGACCGGAGTGATTGTTCCCTTTAGGAGAGGTAGAAGCATCCTGCATGTTAGTCTTATCACTCTGAGTTCCAACATGTTTATACGTAATTGGGAGTCCACCAGGGACCATAGTCTTAGAGTCTGAAGTTGATCCTGATGTGCTCCCCAATCAGTCCTGGAAGCTTCTGTAAACAAGGTCTCACTGAGAGATAGGGAAACCGATGGCAACATTGACAAATGTTTTGCACATCATTCCAAGAGGATGCATACTGGAACCATCACCTTCAAGTTCATGCTGTGCCTACCTGGTTGATAGACTGACTTCAGCCGCCTTTGGAAGGGTCTGAGGTGAAGTCTGGCATCCGGTGCTATGAAAATGCATGAGGCCACGCGTCCTACTAGTCTGAGGCAGATTCTTTCCAAAATTATTGGATGTACCTGAAGCTTTGATATGATGTGCTGAATCATGCAAAACCTATTGGGAGGAAGAAAAGCTTATGCTTCTCTTGAGCTGAGGATTCCTCTGATTAACTCCATTGACTGGGCAGAAATAGGAACCGACCTTGAGACTCAACAAGGAAAAACAAAGACCCAAAGAATTACGTACACTGCCTCAGTGACATAGAGAGAACATTTCCCCAATTTAACTGATCATAAATATAAGGGTAAATATAAAGACCTTGAGTCTCTGAATGAGCAGCCATCACAGAGAGATATTTTGCAAACACACTTGGTGCAGTGGTTTGTAGTTGTCCTGGATGCGATATGTGAGACTAGATGAAGGAAGCCACCTTGGAACATGCTGTTCTCTAATAGATTCATAGATATTAAGGTCAGAAGGGACCATTATGATCATCTAGTCTGACCTCCTGCACAATGCAGGCCACAGAATCTCACCCACCCACTCCTGCGATAAACCTCTCACCTATGTCTGAGCTATGGAAGTCTTCTATTCATGGTTTTGCGGAGAATCCTCCAGCAAGTGACCCGTGCCCCATGCTAAAGAGGAAGGTGAAAAACCTCCAGGGCCTTTTCCAATCTGCCCTGGAGGAAAATTCCTTCCCGACTCCAAATATGGCTATCAGCTGAACCCTGAGCATATGGGCAAGATTCACCAGCCAGATACCCAGGAAAGAATTCTCTGTAGTAACTCAGATCCCACCCCATCTAACATCCCATCACAGGCCATTGGGCCTATTTACCATGAATATTTAAAGATCAATTAATTGTCAAAATCATATTATCCCATCATACCATCTCCTCCATAAAATTATTGGGTTTAATCTTAAAGCCAGATAGGTCTTTTGCCCCCACTGCTTCCCTTGGAAGGCTATTCCAAAACTTCACTCCTCTGATGGTTAGAAACCTTCGTCTAATTTTAAGTCTAAACTTTCCGATGACCAGTTTATATCCATTAGTTCTTGTGATCACATTGGTACTGAGCTTAAATAATTCCTCTCCCTCTCCGGTATTTATCCCTCTGATATATTTATAGAGAGCAATCATATCTCCCCTCAGCCTTCTTTTGGTTAAACAAGCCTTTTTTTGGTTAAACAAGCCAAGCTCCTTGAGTCTCTCTTCATAAAACAGGTTTTCCATTCCTCGGATCATCCTAGTAGCCCTTCTCTGTACCTGTTCCAGTTTGAATTCATCCTTCTTAAACATGGGAGACCAGATGACTTAGTGATATGTGTGGAAGATCAAGAGATCCTGCAAACCAATTCTGAATAGTGCCAACAGAGTTGTGAGCGGGCTGGACTTAAAGTGAACACCAAGGCTATCATAACAGAGAGGAGGACTCACCACAAAGGATTTCAAAGGCAGAGAGCTTAGAAAAGTGGAAGAATTTAAATACCTAGGATTAGGGGTTGCTGATGATCATAGAATCCTAGAAACATAGGATTCGAAGGGACAACAAGGGTCATGATGGTTTCAGCCCTGTGCAGATATGAAATTTGCATTCACATCCAACCGCAAACATGGTCCAGGAATATAAAGTCAATATCCACAGATTTGCAGGGCTCTAATGATGGTGCCCTCCTGAATGATGCTGGCATTGTACTAAAGCTGCTTGGTGCAAATGGTGAGAGCTGACCCCATTTCTAAGTGACAAAAATGTTGCCAATAAAGTTAAAAGGTAAAGTATATAAAATTGTCATTCTACCCATCTTAACATACAGAACAGAGACTTGGCTAGCGACAGAAAAGAAACTCAGTATGCTCTTCACCATGGAAATTAAGATGTTGAGATAATCAAATGGTTGGCCAGTTCATGACAGGAAACAAAATGAGGTTGTAAGGGGCCTAATGCAGGTTGCTCCAATTAAAGACAAGTTGAGGGCAGCTAGACTATGTTGGTATGGGCATATCCAGCGGAGACCTGAGAGTTATATTGGTAGAATGGCTCTTGAAGTGATTGTGGCTGGAAGACAACCAAGTGGGAGATCAAAGACTCAGTACATGGACCAGATATCAGTGAACCTCAAAGAGACCAATCTATATGGCAGCCTGGCATACAATCAAGAGTTTTGGAAGAAGGCTATAAAAGCTGCCAACCTCAAATAGGAAAGTGTCAGAGAAGAAGAGGACGACTCTTGATGCACAGAGACCCCGAAAGGGAGTAGTCTGAATTGGTAGTGTATCTCTGCTACTGAGAATTCCTGTGGGCTGAATGGATGGACATAGGAACATAAGCATCCTGTAAATCAAGAGTTAAGAACCAATCCATGGGATCTAGAGATGGGACTAAGGAAGCAAGAGTAAACCATGAGAAACTTGATGTGGTAGATAAATTTGCTGAGCCTCCTGAGGTCCCGAATAGGATGCCAACCTTGATTCTTCTTTGGAATTAGGAAAGCTGGATAATAGAATTCTCTGTCCCAGAAATTGGGAAGCAGTGTCTCTGTCAACAAGAATTTTTGCTGTAAGCTGGAGACTTATCAGTTGGAAATGACATGGGAGGAGAAACACCTGGTTGTATTGGCTGATCATAGAACTCTTGACCACAGTGTTACCTTTGGTTAGATCCAGCGTGGGACGTTAGAGATGATCCCTCTTTTTATAATCAGGATCTCTTCTTAAAAGGTTCAGTTGCTCTCTGATGATAGAAGTAGGAAGAGGATGGTCTCTGTCTCAAGGAAACCTGAGGTTTGAATTGCTTTGTCCTGTTTGCTGGGGTATATAGGCCTAGAGACCAATGAGATGACTTTGAATCTTTCAATGAGTGTAGCACTTCATCAGTCTTTGAGCAAAATAAGTAATGTCTTACAAAAGATAAGTCTTCTGTTGTGGACTGGACTTCTTTTGGGATGTAAGCTTGAATCAACCCACATGCTCTCTCTCATTGTGCCACCAGAAGCCATTGATCTTGTGGCTGTATCTGCAGTATCAAGAGTTGATTGTAGAGATGGCAATCAACTGCACTAAACTATCACATTGGAGATGATCATACTTGGCTAGCAAAGCCCAACAGTTGGCGATTCTGTCTCAAATTAGCCAAAGACTCAAACTTTTCCGTTTCTTTACCTTTGGAGTTGATTTGGGTGGACCAGATTGTTTGCCACTCACACAACTAAAGAACCTGAGATACAGTGATTATAAAAATATTCAAAGCCCCCTGGGAGGACTTGGTATCTGTGGTCTGCTCACTAAGATGTGGCAATGATCAAAGCTGGGGTCTGCCAAAGATCCTTGATAGGATTTAGAATGCCTTCAGTAATGCTCTTTAGTAACTGACCCTGGGAAACCAGATATAATATATCAAAAAATGTATATGATTTTTCTTGTATCACCTCTAGCAGTATCTCCAGGGCACCTGCTATCTTCTTAAGATGGTCTTGGAAAACTTTACAGGCATTGTGATGGGGCGACTGCCCTTCACTGGTATGTAAGGGGTTAAAGTAACCTTGGGGAAGCTGTGCGGGAGGCAGCCAATAAGGAAAAGGCTTGTAGTGCCAGCCAATTAGGGAAAGGTTTATTGGAGGAGCCAGTCAGGGACAGGTTGGCCCATATAAGAAGGGGCTGCTGAGCAGAGCAGGGGCAGTCACTTTCTGGAGTTTGAGGGAGAAGGACTGGCTGCTTAAAGGGTTGGAGCACCATGGACAGAGCAGTGCTGGGCAGAGTCAGCAGAGTATGAGAAAGCTCCAGCCTGACAGCTGCCTAACTGAGGCCCTGATACAAGGTCAGAGGAGGTGCTGGGGCTGCAGGGAAGTGGCCCAGGAAAGGAGACGGTGGAGTTGGAGGAGGGGCAGTATGTGGCTGCTGGCTATAGGGGCCCTAGGTCGGGGCCTGGAGTAGTGGGCAGGCCTGGACTCCCTCCTTTCCCGCACTGGCCACTGAGGGGAATGGCCAGTACATGGACTGCAGTCTTCCACTGAGGCAAGTGGTAGGTCTGAGGACTGTCGATCCCCCGGAAGCGGGGAAAGAACCAAGTGGGGGATAGCTGGAGGGCTGTGTCCAGAAGAGGACACTGCGGTCACGAGAGCGACATGGGACTTGACGACAGAAGCAGTGGCGGCGAGACACCACTAGATGAGGGCGCACCGGTAAACCAGAGCTAATGCCCAGGATGGCCAGAAGAAGGCGCTGTGGTGGTGAGTCGAACCCTATCACAGGCATCCATTGAAGTTGGAGCTGTTGGAATGGCAGCTTCATTGCTGAGGAAGAAGACAATGCCATGTTTGTCAATGAGTCTTCCTCTTAAAAATTACCTTCTTCTTCACTTCATATTTCCTGCTCTTTGTGCAAGCAACCTCAGGTTGAAGTCGCTGAACTCCTTTATGAGGTTCCACTGGAGATTCACCCCCAGGCATGGCATGATCCACATTATATGGAATTGAGTCATGAGAGTAAGGGGTCCAAGATGGCCGGCACGGCTATGATTGTATTCCATACAGATAGGGCATATCTGGTGCCAAGGAGGCTGTTTCCATGAGGTTTGAGATCTGTCCAACGCACATCTCCTATGATGAGAGTCAGATTGGGATGTCGTTATTTTTTCTTCCCAAGACAGTTCAAATGAAATGGAACCAAAAGGGACTTCTATTAGAAGCAGATGATGATGAAATTGTAGAAGACTACTCCTCTATGGGATGTACTGTCCCACACGGGTTCACAGAAAGTTGCAGAGGACTCAAGAGCACCCAGTGAGAAGTCAGTATTGATGAAGAGGAATGTAATAAAATCTTCATGATCAGTACCTTAGGGTCATACCATAACGGTTTTATAGACTGCAGATAGAGGTGAAACTTCCAGCAAAGGAGATTCAGATTCAGAACAGTCCCTCAAATTCCAGGATGTTTTAAATGAAACTGGAAAGAAGGATGTCTGCACTGAGATAATTGGTACTGAGTTGTTACTAATGTTGAAGCTGGTGCAAAAGAAATTTTCCTCTCTCTAGCCAGTCCTGAGCTAAATGAGATAGACAGTATCAAGTTTCATGGACCACAGGGTGAAAACTGGCAACATATGATCAGTGCAGACCTGGTACTAGGGCATAATTAGCACGCTTAGCATAATTAGGTGCCAACTTAGCTGCTGTAGACACAGCAGCATATCAAGACTTTAAGACTTATTAAAGTTGCTGGCCATAGCACTCATAACAGGGAGTAGCTTACATGCTGGAGGCTGTGTGTAAGCAGACTAGGAGTGGTTGCTCACACAGCAAAACAGTGTAGAAGGCACCCAGGGTGAAGAATTGAGGGGACACAGCTGTTCAACAGTCCAGATTATACCCTCGATAATGACACAGGGGGGTATAGTGGACAGTGAGCTAAAACACAAGTGGAAAAAAATACCATATTAACAACTACAGCTAATTTACTAACAACGAACACTCTACCACAGGGAAGCTAGAGGGACACAGAGGTTGTTCTGACTCGCTGCCACAGGCTGTAAAAGAGTGGTGGTTGGGGCTGCTCTGCTCTTTATGCCACATGGGGCTGCAGGGAGTGCAAGGGCAGGCAGGGCATATGCACGGTCCCTACAGACCAGCCATTGATGGTTAAGAGTCCAATCTCACACGCATGGGACGCATGTGCACCTAGAGTGGGATACACGTGGACAGATATGCAAAGAACTTCTCAGTTTATCTGAACAAGACACTCTGACCTTTGTGGATTGTGAAGAGATCAGTGCCAGAAAGGACCTTATTAGGTAAGACAGTTCCATTCTGGTTCCTGACCTCTTGGCCCAACCTGTACCCAGAGGGACGCAGTTAGCAGTATGGAGAAATGAGGGAGAAGACAGAGAAAAATCAGACTATTTCCCCCTTCCTGATAGAAAAAAAAGTCTTTCTTGGTTTAGGGATGAACTTTCCTACCAAAGATGAATCCGTGCAGCTTTTAGCACTCAGTGATGACATTAGTGAAGTCGCAAAAAGAAAAGGAGTACTTGTGGCACCTTAGAGACTAACCAATTTATTTGAGCATGAGCTTTCGTGAGCTACAGCTCACTTCATCGGATGCATACCGTGGAAACTGCAGCAGACTGTATATACACACAGAGAACATGAAACAATACCTCCTCCCACCCCACTGTCCTGCTGGTAATAGCTTATCTAAAGTGATCATCAAGTTGGGCCATTTCCAGCACAAATCCAGGTTTTCTCACCCTCCACCCCCCCACACACAAACTCACTCTCCTGCTGGTAATAGCCCATCCAAAGTGACAACTCTCTTCACAATGTGCATGATAATCAAGTTGGGCCATTTCCTGCACAAATCCAGGTTCTCTCACCCCCCTCCAAAAAACACACACACAAACTCACTGTCCTGCTGGTAATAGCTCATCCAAAGTGACCACTCTCCCTACAATGTGCATGATAATCAAGGTGGGCCATGTCCAGCACAAATCCAGGCTCTCTCACCCCCCCTCCTTTTTTTTTTTTCCTGGGGACACACACACACACAAACTCACTCTCCTGCTGGCAATAGCTCATCCAAACTGACCACTCTCCAAGTTTAAATCCAAGTTTAACCAGAACATCTGGGGGGGGGAGGGGTAGGAAAAAACAAGGGGAAATAGGCTACCTTGCATAATGACTTAGCCACTCCCAGTCTCTATTTAAGCCTAAATTAATAGTATCCAATTTGCAAATGAATTCCAATTCAGCAGTTTCTCACTGAAGTCTGGATTTGAAGTTTTTTTGTTTTAAGATAGCGACCTTCATGTCTGTGATTGCGTGACCAGAGAGATTGAAGTGTTCTCCGACTGGTTTATGAATGCTATAATTCTTGACATCTGATTTGTGTCCATTTATTCTTTTACGTAGAGACTGTCCAATTTGACCAATGTACATGGCAGAGGGGCATTGCTGGCACATGATGGCATATATGACATTGGTGGATGTGCAGGTGAACGAGCCTCTGATAGTGTGGCTGATGTTATTAGGCCCTGTGATGGTGTCCCCTGATATGTGGGCACAGTTGGCAACGGGCTTTGTTGCAAGGATAAGTTCCTGGGTTAGTGTTTCTGTTGTGTGGTATGTGGTTGTTGGTGAGTATTTGCTTCAGGTTGCGGGGCTGTCTGTAGGCAAGGACTGGCCTGTCTCCCAAGATTTGTGAGAGTGTTGGGTCATCCTTTAGGATAGGTTGTAGATCCTTAATAATGCGTTGGAGGGGTTTTAGTTGGGGGCTGAAGGTGACGGCTAGTGGTGTTCTGTTATTTTCTTTGTTAGGGTGGAGGAAAAGTCCTCAGAAAAGTCCTCCTTTTCTTTTTGCGAATACAGAATAACACGGCTGCTACTCTGAAACCTGTGATTAGTGAAGTCCAGGCACCAGTAACACAGCTGTGTGGCACGTCTCTTCTGGAGATAGCCATTGCTCTCTCTGATGAAGCTGCTGCCACAGCTCTGCTCACAACATGAGAATCTAATCCTGGATTTTTTCATCTGTATTGTTCCTGAGGCTCATAGAGGGTGGGGGTGGGGGCTTGTAGCTAGTCCCAGACCATTCAGGCCATCGTAAATTGGGACCCAGACTGTGAATTTAGTTTTAGTGAGAATAGGGAGCCAGTAGTTTCTGAAGCACAAGGGTGGTGTGTTAAACACGGTTGATGTATCTGTGTCAGCTTTTGCTGCTTATGAGATGCATCTGTGAGATATGAATTAACTCTCAGGAACTTAATCAGCCCCTCCCCCCATATCCAAATAGCACTATCACTACATCACTTCAATGTACAACTCCTAAGCGCTTAACTAACCCAGGTTATGCCAAAAAGCAGCGAGAAATTTCTTCTCTCAAGCCTTGTCTTCACAAAGAAATTTTAGAAATAAAATTCCTACAGGTGTAATCAGCAGTTCAGCTGCTCTAGAGGTCACACCTCTCTGGGGAACCCTACCACAGTCCAGACCCCTGCAACTTCCGGTGTTTTCATCACTCTGTCAATTTAACCTCACCTGAACTAGCGGCAGCTCCCCCCTAAGCTCCTGGTGTAGTCATGGCCCAAGTTTATTCCAGAGTCGCTGCCCTCAACCTACGGCTGTGTATTGTGTGTTTACTTCTCGGAGCACCAGCACCCCCGTGAGACTGGCAGGAGCGTGTAAGCCTCCGGGCACAGTGCTGACTAACCAATTGTGCAAAGCAACTGGTAGAGTTTGCCCCACAACAGGATCTTTTCCCCCTCAAAGTTATCAGCACTTGTTGGGGTGGGGAAACAAGAATCCAAGTAAAACCCAGACAATGTTCAACACTACAGATTTAAGGTTAGTCACATTTCAGGCCCCTGAGGTCCTCACGGGAACACAGATTCATTTTTATTGGAGCATTACTATACAACCAGAGCATGGTGCATGCCCAGGCCAAGCAGGCAGTAACCCTTTCACCAGAAATCAGCATGTCAGTGTAAGTGACCCTATGGATAGGGAGGAGGAAAGGGAGGTAAGAAATACTTAGAAAAGCAACCCGTGTTTTCATAGGTGCCGACTTACTCAGATCCCGGGAGGTGCTTGACCCCTGCTCCGCCCCAGACACCACCCCCGCTCCACCCCTTCCTACAAGCCCTCACTCCCACCCTGCCCCTTCCCACCCCCACCCCAACCCAGGCCCCGTCCCCACTCCACCCCTTTCTCCAACCCCCACCCCAGCTCCACCTCTTCCCATCCCCCCGACCCCCACCTCTTCCCGTCCCTCCCCCTGCCTCTTCCTGCCCCCGCTCCTCCTCCACATGGTGGAATAGCTGATCATGGTGAGCGGGAGGCGCTGGGAAGGAGGGAGGGAGGAAGGGAGGGAGAGGAGCCGATCAGTGGGGCTGTCGGCGGGCAAGAGGCGGAAGTGCTGACCTGCGGGGCTGCCAGTGGGTGCTGAGCATCCTCTATTTTTTTCCATGGGTGCTCCAGCCTCAGAGCACCTCTAGAGTTGGAGCCTAGGCATGTTTTAAATTCCAATATCCTGTGAAGGCACAAGGCTGATCTAGAGCAAGGATAAGCATCTCATCCCTCCTCTTTTGGTAAATGACTTCAGGTATGCGCTAGAGCCCCGTCTCTGTCCATCCCCGTCCAAACACAGCTTCAAGTATTCAGACCCCACCTCCTCCCTCTCTTTGGTATTTTGGTACATACAATGTGGTGGACTCCTTGGTACCTGTGCCTCTCAGATATAGTTTTGGGTAGGTACACTTACACGATATTCCATGGAGTGGCCTCACTGTTTCTTAGTATTCCAAAATCTGAAACATCCTGTGGTTTATTGATCCACATAACCACACTCTGGCACTGATGTTTATGCATTGATGCATTCTTCCCAACTAGTGCATCAAAACTGGAAGTGAGTGACACCTCGGTCTCCAGTTGGCTGGGTTTAAGTACCGCACAGTGAAAGTGCCCTCACATCCACCAGGAACAGCTTCCCTTTCAACTGTAACTGGCCTTAAATTACCAGTTCGATCCTACAGCTGCTGAACAGGCCAAGAATCATAGCTTCACACAACAGATGCTTCCATCCTCCCTAAGCTGAACACAGCAAAGCAGGTAATCAGGTTCTTCCTCCAGGGAATCCACAGTCTAATGCAAGAAGAAAAGGGAATTATCACTACTGAGCCGCTGCTGCAAGAACAAAGCTCATGCTGTAATCTCCACAGGTTACTCCACAAATATGGATTTGCAAATACCCCTAAACATATCGCTTGAGAATACTGTGAACCCCCACCAAGAGTATTCTAGAGCAGGCCCAGGAATCAGAACAAATGAAAACGAGGGGATTCTTGAAGAGTTTGGATGGTTAGGAAACTGCATTTTGGGTTAACAATTTTCCCTTTAACTCTGAGAAGTGATCAATAAAAACAAAGTCTCATCCCTATGTCCTAGTCAGTGGATCAAAGGATTAGAATACTCTTTCATGAGGAGACCAAGAAAGGCTACTCCAGTCCTGGAAGTGGATTGCTAGTTAGCCAGGTACACATCCCAGCTCATTCACCATTACACATACATACTATGGTTCCCCTGAGGACAGGCTTTGGTTACTTTAACAGTTTCCTTTTCTTACAGAAATGCTTCCCTCATCCCGCCCTAAACATAGCCTGAATCACATGTCCTTTCGGGCCCCTCGGTTCAGAGGACTGACATTAAAATAAGGAGACTAGTATCACATCCTCACCTGGCCCCTCCTTCCTCCTCTCCCTAGTATGGTCACAATCTCAAACAGAGATTACTGCTTCCTCCCTACATACACACCAATCACACAGACATTACCAGCTGCCTCCGTCTATTAAAAATGTCATGTTTCCATTACAACCTCCCACTCCTATGTCATAGAATCATAGAATCTCAGGGCTGGAAGGGACCTCAGGAGGTCATCTAGTCCCACCACCTGCTCAAAGCAGGACCAATGCCAACTAAATGTCAAGGATCTCATGCTCATAGTAAGCACATTCAACCCTCCAAACCACCACCAAACCCTGCCCCACCTACACCATACCTTTGGGAGCATCACATACTTTCCCACTCCCTGTGTCCAGGTAATGTAGGACATAAATTACAGCCTACCACACTCCCTACACTTATACATATGGCTCTCTCAGCCTGGACACACCTGGGGTCTGCCCTAAAAGAGCCTAGATGCAGCCTATTTCACAGGGGCAGCGTTGCCATGATCTCATGATTTTATCACAACCCTTGAATATTTGGTGGTTTTGTTAAAACCTCAGGCCCTGGAGACATGCAGTAATGTGAGAATATCAGCTTCCGTTTGAAAACATAATTTTCTAGGCTTCCTGGTTGCAAAGGAAAGCTTTAAAACATTAACCTTAAGGCTCAAACCCCAGGCAGAAAACAAAAAGATCTACAAGGTATTTTTAATATCTCGTGATTTTTGAGAACTTGAGGTTGGAAATACTGTAGAGAGGGAGTTTTCCAAATCTGATTATTACTTCTTTTAACATAGTCAGGGAAGAGTACAACCTGTACAAAGCCAGAATCTTAGCAGGCTGGCTCCTTACTCTGGTAGGGTGTTTTACCAGCTGTGACATTACAGAAAGATAAACAGTGCGATTCCCAATGCAGCCAGACACCTCAAGCGCTAACAAGCAGAAAATAACAGACTGGAAGCAGAAAACAGTACGCCAGTCCTGCTTCACTTTGGGGTGTGTATGGAGGTGTGTAACGGTCCTGTCCCCTGATCATTTGGATATGTGCATGTAAAGGTCCTCTCCCCACCCCACACCCCAGCTTGAAAAGAAGCTAACACAAGCACCTCTGGCAATAACCTGGAGTCCTCAGATCCCCAGATAGAGAGGTTACTTACTTGTATAGTAACTGGAGTTCTCGGAGGTGTGTGGTCCCTACCTGTATTCCGCTATGGGTGTGCGTGCATGTGCTCCATGCACCTGAGACAGGAAGATTTTTGCTAGCAGTGTCTGCTGATCAGTGCCTGTGCCCTTCCTCTTCTCAAGCTCCAAACCCAGGGTATAAGGGACAGCATGAACCTACCATCATCTCCAGCTCCTTTGCTACGATGAATCTTGAGTAAAGATGCGAAGGAGAGGGGAAGGAGGGTGGACAGTGGAATACAGATAGTGACCATACATCTCAAAGAACTCCAGTTACTATACAGCTAAGTAACCTTTATTCTTCAAGTGCTGGCCCCTACCTGTATTCCTCTTTCTACTGGGGAGAAGGGTGCAAAGACTTGTGTGGTGTTGATGAGTAAGGGACTACTGAGACAAAGGATGCATCAATTCCAGAGGCTTGCACTAGGGCAGGGGTCGGCAATCTATGGCACGCGTGCCAAAGGCGGCATGCAAGCCGATTTTTAATGGCACGCTCCTGCCTGCCGGCCCCGTTCAGCCTGCTGCCAAACCCAGGCCGGGACCTCGGCAGGCAGCAGCATGCCATTAAAAATCCTGCCCACCCCGCAGGGGCAGGGTGAAGAAGCTTGGTCCTACTGGCTGCTGCTGTAGGGCAGGCCAGGTCTCCCCTTCCCCGCCTCTTCCCCCAGTGTGCTGGGTTCCTGCCCCTCCTCCTCTCCCTCCCTGCTGCCGATCAGCTGATGGCCCTTGCGGGGGAGGGGGAGAAGCAGAGCCGCAGCGCGCTCGCTGCTCCGGGGAGGAGGCGGAGAAGAGGTGAGGATGGGGCCGAGGTGAGGATGGGGCCGAGGTGAGGATGGGGCCTTGGGGAGGTGGGGATGGACTCAGGGTTATCCTCTCCAGCCCCCTGCCGTGAGCCGCTTTGGGCAGGGGACTCGGAGCACCCCCATCACCCTAGCCCACACCCCCAGCCTCCTGCCCTGACCCCTGCACCCCCCCACAACCCCAGCCTTTACTCCAGCACCCCCCACACATACCCAGCCCCCACACACCCCACGACTCTTGCACCCCCCACATTCTCACCCCCACCCTGAGTACCAACTGGGAGCTCCTGCACCCCTCCCCCACATTCCTACCTGCACCCCTCACACCAAATGGGAGCTGCCCAGGTAAGCACTCCACACCCAAACCTCCTACCCCAACCCTGAGCCCCCCTTTCATTCTAGCTCCTGGCCAGACTCTGCACCCCAACCCCCAGCCCCAGCCTGCTCTTTCACCCCCAGCCCTGTGCTCAGTGCACTCCCACCCTCAGCTCAGTGCAGAGAGAGAGAGGAAGAGAAGGGCCAGAACCAGGGAGAAGGTAGGTACCCGCTCTATGTGGGCGGGGCCAGGATCCTAGACTGGCCGCGGGATGAGTGGCAGCTCCCAGCCCCAGCTCACCTCTGCCACCCTCGGCCTGAGCAGGAAGCCGCCGCTTGCTTCTCAGCCCTCCCAGGCTTCCCGCGCAAACAGCTGAGGGGGAGAAGCTGAGCGGGGCGGCGCGTTCAGGGGAGGGAGCGGAGGTGAGCTGGGGCTGGGTGGGGAGCTGCCGTTGGGGACTCTGCACTCACCAAATTCTCCCCGTGGGGGCTCCAGCCCCAGAGCACCCAGGGAGTCGGTGCCTAAGGCACCACTTTTGATGTGATCAGTGGGGGAGCGGCCGCTCCCCCTGCTCCCCCCCTAGCGACGCTCACCTGCTCCTAGGAGCCAGAGGGACCTGCCGGATGCTTCCTGGGAGCTGCCCCAGGTAAGCACTGCCGGCACTCCCCACCTCGCCCCCCCGGCAGGTGCCTCAGGCTCTTAGGGGCAGGGCACAGTGGGCACCCACTACGGTGGCCCACAAGACCCTCCTGCCCAGTTCTGGGGGCAGTCAGGAGTTCCAGGGGGGCCTCAAGGAACGCGGGGGGTTGGATGGGGCAGGAGACCCGGGGCGGTCCACAACCCCCTCGTGGGGTGAGGAGGGAACCGGTTGTTAAGATTTTGGCAGCTCATTACTGAGGATAAGGCATGAGCAAACTGACATTCATGGTGTGAAGCAAACCTGCCGCAAACCAGGGCTGCTCGCTCAGCTGCCCTCCCGCAGAGCTGTGGTAAGTCACCACTCAGGCATGCAACAATCCAGCTGCACGACCTGACCCTTCCTGCCTTCAGGCAAGCAGTGTGCAGCCTGGGTCAGATGACCCCCAGGATCAGGTATTTCCGCAACTCTGCCAGAGCTGCCGATCAGTCTGTGCAACAGCACTGACTGGCCAGGAACCCTCTTGCTGTCTCACAGTGTGTCAGACTCTCTCACCTCCCAGCCTGCTCCTGATCCAGTTCCTGTTCCTGCCCCAGCCTTGCCTAAGCCCTGTTCCAGTCTTGTCCTTGCGCTACTCTGACCTTGCTCCGATACTGACCTGCTCCAGCCTTGCCTCTGCCTCCTGACCCCCTCGGACCCTGACCACCCAGCTTCAACTTTTGGCCTGTGTCTGAACTCCAGCTATGGTACTGATTTGGTTTGTTCATGGCCTTTGACCTCTAGGCTGCACCTGGGCTCCAACTAAGGTGCTGTTTTGGCTTGTCTACAGACTCTGATCTTGGGCCTGCCCCCAGCCTGTCCCTCTGCCTAGTCCTGACCCTACATCCAGCTTCAACCACCAGTGTGACTACTAGGCCTGACTATCAGGAGGCAGCATCTGACACATGGGCTCTTTCTGAGCTGATTGATCAAACTGGTCATCCGTTGGAATCTGTCCAGAGGTAGGTAAGCTCTGGCCCTGACAGAGTCTAGAGCTGCTCTGATAAATTGGAACTAAAATGCACTTTTCTGTGTTCACGCACATTCCCAGTGATGCTAGATGACTGGGCAGAGATGAGGCTGATGTCAGTAGCTCCTGATGAGATTTCCCTGTCAATAGCTAATTGTCTAGATAAGGAAAGACTGTCAAGCGGTGTAATTAGAAACGTAGAGCCACTACTGATAGCACCTTTGTAAATACTCTAGACACCGTCGCTAGGCCAAAGGAGAGCGCCCTGTATCGATAATGGATTTGATCTACAGTGAACATCAGGAATATCTTGTGAGAGGGGTGGATGTCTATATGAAAACAGGCATCCTTCATATCAAGAGCTGTGAACCAGTCATCGCTGCTTAGGGGCAGAAAGATCGATGCCAGGGTTCCCATCCTGAATCTCAACCTGGATAGAGACACTTAGTTACTGGGAGGTCTAAAATTGGTCTCTTTTTTTGGGGATGTGAAAATATTTGGAACAAAATCCCATTCCGGATGGGGCTCTATGGCTCCCCACTGAAGTAGGGAGTCTACTCTCTGAACTAGTATCTCTTGATAGTGGTCCTTGAAAAGGACTGGGGAAGAAGGTTTTGGAGGGGGAGGGGAAAGGAACTCTATGGCATATCTGAAACGAATGATGTAAAGAACCCATTTGTCCGTTATCCACCATGCAGGGGAAAAATTCGGTAGGCAGCTACCAATTTGGATTTCTGAGGTAGGAGTACATGACATCTGAGTTGGTTCACAGCTCTCTGTGATCCTGCCAAAAGTATTTCTTGATGGGAGGTTGTGGTTGGAAGGAACAGTATTGCATTTGTTCCGCTGCATCCTCTGTCACTTTCATGGTGGTTCATATCCTCTTTGTGGGTAGAAGGGTTGTAATGCTGCTCTGCGCTTGCATGGTTGTCTATGATACTTCCTACTTGGTGATGGAGTGTATTTCTCCAGGAAGAGGAGGGTTGCCCTTGAATCTTTTAATTAGTGTAATGACTTATCCATCTTTAACTATATAAACCGTCCCCATCAAAGGACAAATCCTCCACTGTGGATTGAATTTCTAACCCTGAAAATGAAGCCAGGACTGCTGATGCATGATGATTAGAGACACAAGGTGGGTGAGGTAATATCTTTTATTGGACCAATTTCTGTTGGTGACAAAGACAAGCTTTTGAGCTATCCAGTCTGGCAAAGGTATTCAGAGTACTACTTATGCTAAACTATCTGTTTGACCTTGTATTTAGCTGTGACACTCTGAGAACCTTTCCCAGACACGAGGAAAAGCTCTGTGTACTTCACGCACCTTGTCTCCTTAATCATCGTGCATCAGCAGCTAAATGGACAACTGGTCTGACCCACTATGGACATTCCTATGTTCTTATCAGAGGGAGACCAATAACTTACCACTGAGAAACACTAGCCTTTATAGATTATCCATAATCTCCTAACTCCCCCCACCCACCCCATGATGTCACAAAGTGGTGTATCCTATGCCATGGGGACCTCCTAAACTTATACTGGACCCCTCTCACTGCCTTACTGGGGACCATGGGACCCATGCATGCAATATCTTGAATCGGTACAGTCCCATCGAGACACACATCAGCCTTTTCCTTCCAGAGAACTTTAGCTCCTCCAGGGGCCCAGGGAGGAAGAAATAGAAGAGCCAGATCAGCAGTATTGCCGGTCCTGTCAGTAAAATTGTGGAGAGCCTGAAAAGTAGTGTATTTGGCTCTACCCTTGTTTGCTCTGTATCATATACTTTCCCAGTACCAAGTTGGATGATGGCATGAATCTTGGTGAGGGAACAGAGTGCATCAAAGTTGTCAGTGTACCTAATACTCATATACGCAACACCAAAGAGCACCAGAAGAGATTGGGTGCAGTGCCTTCCTTTGCACCAGTGCCAAAGCACTCAGTAACCACAGTAATTCCTGATGCTCTAGCCTTGGTACCAGAAACAGCTAATTTCAGGTCTCAGCACCAAACTCCCTTCAAGCTCCCACTGTACCTGATTTAGGCTATGAAGTCTCTTCAAAATAGGAACAATGAGGTGACATGCCTTTTTGACAGAAGTTCCCATAGACGATATGCTCCTAACTGTAGGAGAGGAGCGATGCTCTTTTCCTTCTAAGCACTTAAAATAGCAACCGTCCTTCCAGAGTCTGAAGCCAGAGCTTCCGAAGATGGAGCCCAGGAGCTAGTGGACCCATAACTCTCAGGCACTTCGGGACTGCAGTGGAACATGCATACGTAGCAGGTATTGGAGATACGGAATTCCCTGAACAAAGAAGGCATCCGGTATGCCCATCATTTATAGTACCTGCTATCTTGCAAGAGAAGCCATGTTTAAAACCAGGAGACTCAAGTAGAGAGATTTTAAAAATACCTTATGCAAAATGTGCCAATGGACAATTAAACCCACACTAACCTAACTAACACTATTAAAATTTAGAGATTGAGAAAATGATGAGTAACGATGCAACAACCAGGAGCTACCTCTCACACCCTCAGACAGTGAGAAGGAAATGAGTGGCAGCTGGGCTCACAGTGCTCTTCATGCTGTCAGGTCAGGAGCACAAGAACATTCAGGGCATATGCATAGCTCCAGTGGACTGCTGGCCAAAAGTATCCAACCTTGAGTGCATGAATAGTATGCACTCCAACAGTGGAAAATATAAATGGACAAGCTCTCAAAGAAGAACTTTACCAAATCCTACCCCTTCTAAAGAAGATAAAATAAAGAAA
Source organism: Eretmochelys imbricata (assembly GCF_965152235.1). NCBI lineage: Eukaryota > Metazoa > Chordata > Testudines > Cheloniidae > Eretmochelys > Eretmochelys imbricata. The sequence goes on along the minus strand of NC_135583.1, from coordinate 42,918,850 downwards.
ATTAGCCCTGAGTGAAGCCCTCCCATGTTCTCATGACTCACAAAAAGTCCTAGGTGGGAGAGTATACAAGAAATCCAACAGCGTACTAGTGAGCACAGACTGTTCTGTGTCACCCAGACCCTCAGACTGTTCCTGCAAACAAAAGGAAAAGGGCCTGCTCTTGGGCTTTCAGCATTTTAGAACTTTCTATTATAGAAACAGAAAAGTGTAGGTAAAAATAACGTGCAAATGGGATCTCCATCCAGTAGGGTTTCCTGCTGGGCATTTGCTTAAGAATTCAGCTTCAGTGCATTTTTTCCAGGCCTGCCACAAAGCAGGAATGTTTCTCTGCATTTAGCAGCCAGTAATTCATTACCTGAGTCCCTGAATTCACTCTATACTCCACAGTCTTGACATAATCAGCTAGTTTCTCCTAGGCAACACAGAAGAAGACAGTCTTCCTTCTGTGGATTATTAGTACTAACTGTTATAGTGGTAGTGCTCAAAGGCAGTGAGGCAAGCAGCTCTGCACAGGGATGGCAAACACTAGTTGACTCACCAGTAGAAGGAGTCAGCTCAGGAATAAGGGGGGTCTTGCTGCCCTAACAGGGCCCTCCAGTGGCCAAAATATAGAATCACAGGGCTGGAAGGGACATCAAGAAGTCCTCTAGTCCACACCTCTAACCCATAAGTATTATCTAGACAATCCCTGACAGGTGTTTGTCTAACTTGCTCTTAAAAATCTCCAATGACGGAGATTCCACAATCTCCCTGGGCAATCTATTCCAGGGCTTAACCACCCTGACAGTTAGGAAGTTTTTCCTAATGTTCAACCTAAACTGCCCTTGCTGAAATTTAAGCCCATTGCTTCTTGTCCTAACCTAGGAGATTAACGAGAACAATTTTTCTTCCTCCTCTTTGTAATAACCTTTTATGTACTTGAAAACAGCTTTTTTTTTTTTTGCAACAGCATTACACTGTTGACTCAGATTTAGCTTGTGATCCACTCTGACCCCCAGATCCCTTTCCGCAGTACTCCTTCTTAGGCAGTCATTTCCCATTTTGTATGTGTGCAACAGATTGTTCCCTCCTAAATGAAGTACTTTTTATTTGTTCTTACTGAATTTCATCCTATTTACTTCAGGCCACTTCTCCAGTTTGCCCAGATCATTTTGAATTTTAATCCTATCCTCCAAAGCACAAGCAAACCCTCCCAGCTTGGTATCGTCCACAAACTTTATAAGTTTACTCTCTATACCATTATCTAAATCGTTGATGAAGATATTGAACAGAACCGGACCCAGAAATGGTCCCCGTGGGACCACACTCGATATGTCCTTCAAGCTTTACTGTGAACCACTGATGATTACTCTCTGGGAACAATTTTCCAACCAGTTATGCACCCACCTTATAGTAGCTCCGTCTAGGTTGTATCTCCCTAGTTTGTTTATGAGAAGGTCATGCATAACAATATCAAAAGCCTTACTAAAGTCAAGATATACCACATCTACCACTTCCCCTCCATACACAAGACTTTTTACCCTGTCAAAGTAGATTGGTTTGACATGATTTGTTCTTGACAAATCCATGCTGACTGTTACTTATCACCTTATTATCTTCTAGGTGTTTACAAATTGATTGCTTCATTATTTTTCTGGGTACAGAAGTTAAGCTGACTGGTCTGTAATTCCTGAGTGGTCCTTATTTCCCTTTTTATAGATGGGCACTATATTTGCCTTTTTCCAGTCTCTGGTATCACACCTGTCTTCCATGACATAAACGTTTCCCAATCTTTACTCAAAATAAAGCATGGCAGCACACCTGCAGCAAGCCCCCAGAATCACCAGAGATTCTGTTCTCCCACCCATGTGAGGATTCCAAAGGTTGGGTGGCTTCTATTAGTCCAGCAAAGGAAATGTCACCCAGTCTCAGTCTATCTCGGAGCTGAGGACACTAGCAGGTGTGGCTCTTTCCTCAGTCATTTCCACACACAGAGAATTCCCCTCCTTCCCCTTCCAGCACTGAGGGCTCTTATATAGAGTGGGAGGAAGAGGAGGGCCTTCCCTTCTCGACAACTGCCTCTGTCCCTGTGAGTGTCTCTACAGTAATGACAGTCAGCTGTTCCCTGCCAGCCCAGGGACAAGGTCTAGATACCCTGTCACTCGCCTTGATCAGGATCAAGATCCCATTATGCTACATGCTGTACAAAACACACAAAAAGACAGTCCCAACCATGGAGAGGTTATAATCCAAATAGGTTTTTATGATTCTTAAAATCAGTGGAAAACTAGACAAGTCCTTATCTCAAGTGGTTACTTAGTCATATTATAACAGCATACATAAGCACTGCAGTATAAAGGCACTGACTTCATCTCCAGTATACAGTAAATCCTGGTTTGGTGGGAAGAAAGAATGAGCTGAGATTTTGCAGCCGAACTGACAACTTGCACATCATTTTCTGACATACAATTACAGAGGTGGGTTCAGTCCTTTGCTGCAGACAGACATGGTTACAGCCAGCAATTTCTATGGATTGCTAAAGATTTAAAAAAAACCACAAAAAACGAATCTCTAGACTACGGACATTCTCAGTTGGGAAATATATAATTTTGTAAAAAGAGTACTCCTTTAATTCATCTAATTCCTCTTAATATTTTGAAGAAAACAAGTTTTATAATGGCCCTGAAGTTAAAATCTGTCACCTACTTATCTCGCATAGAATTTTGTTTTCATATCATTTTTTCCAACAAAGGCAGTATCATATTCAGTCTCTGAAGGGCATAATAATCTGTCAAGCGTTTTTAAGTGCCTTTTTTTGCCTATTTCAAATGGCACTGGCCTAAGACTTAGTTAAGATATCTGTGCAAATGTTCTTTTTCTAATGAATAAAAATTGTTTACTAAATGATTAAGCCTTTTCTGGCTTATCAACAGTGTATTTAAACCTTTTTCACAAGAGCACCCTTCGCCTTTCACAGCACTGTTCAGACTTCTAACTCCTATTCTGCTAACAATGAGGCACAGAAAATACACTGAATGAACAGAATATGGGTGTCAGTTATCTAAGTTCAACATCATCCTGCCTGTAGTGTTACAAGGAATTATTTTTGCCACCTGTGGTGTGTGACTGTCCCTGTACCCCAACAGCTTCTGCTCCCAAGCATTTTACTAATACACCCCTGCAGAAAAGCAGCATGCTCTTAACACTATAGCAATGCCTTGGATACTGGCACAAAAGCACAGTAATAGTTAGTAGGAAATACCCCATGGTAAGTATATAAAGGCTGGCTAATATTGTTACCTAGTGAGAAACAGTAACAATATTATATATATATTTTTATATACTTACCATGGGGTATTTAGTGCTAAATATTACTGTACTTTGTGCCAGTATCCATGGACCCACTGTGAACCTGGGATCTTCCTTGCATTGAAAATATGTACCAGCCTTGAAAAAAAGGGAAATATACAAAAATCTTTATTAAAACTACATTAACAGCCTGATTTCCACCCACAAAAGCCACACTATTCATAGTAAGGTTGCAACTTTGTCCTTAAAATTTTTCTTCCTGAGGCTTGGCATGTCAGTATACCAAAGACAAATTCAGTTTGTCCACTGTTCCTCAGTGCCTGACTAAGGACTGTCTGAACAGCACATAACCGACAGCTGAATGTAAGTGACAGTCTTAGTTCTTATTTCTTGGCACTTGTGGGTTTCAGTCAGACCTTTACCATCATTTGAATGCGATTTTTGTATTTAATTTCACAAGGGTTTCCTTTTTTGCCAGTTCTGCAGTCTAAGATTACTGCTTTTCCCACACTCTCTTTCTGAGGCTATGGCCTTTGGCAAAGAGAATGACAGGGAAAATATTTATAAGCCATAGACCTGTCATAAACTCCATCCAGGCAAAGGATTGGTAGTAATGCACCACTGCCAGAGTTACAGATATCACTAAAGAGCTTCAGGAATTTTCATTTTTAATAAATTTCTCATCAACCAATTTCCCAGACCAACTAATCGAGCTGTCTAAGTCTGCTGGATGTCAGTAAGGCCACACATTGCTTTTCAGCCAGAGAGCAGAACCCATTATGAATAATGCTAGAGTATACGTGAAAGAGATTGTCCTTTCTACAACTTACGGCCTGGAGGCTTCATTATTTCATTGGCCATAATTCAATTTGCCCCTTCTTAAAAGATCTGCTTCTGTGACCCACTCCCCACCCCTGAAAACATGCTCAGCTAATAATTTCCGATTAATGCAATCAATTACTAACCTCTCCCTCAACCCTTACTATTCCCTGATTGGGTCAGAGAGAAAAGGAAGCTGCAACTAGCTGGGGAGGAACAGAAACGGGAGTAAAACAGCAATAAAAAGTAATTACATAAAAATGCTAACCATATTACAACTGTTAGTTTGCTTAGCCCAGTGGGCTTGAGAATTCCAAGTTTCTGCCATTGTCTGTGCTCAGGCAGACAAGAATAATAAAAACAGGGAAAGAATCTTTCAATAAGATTATTAAACCAATGCATGAAAAATAAGAGTTGTCATTACACCGCAAAGAGGGGAGACAGAGAGAGAGAAACTCAGTGAGATTTCTTTCTGTAGATTTGCCTTTGTGATCTGCAAGGTGCTGTTCTCCTGCTTATGCTCTGTTACCCTGGCAACCTACTCCTGTAAAATAAAGATTATTAAAGCGCATATGATTATTTGGCCACTGAATGAATGAGGCAGCGGTTCTGAAATTCCTTATCAGAGAAATTCAATTCTAGGACAAATTGTGTTTTTGCCGCGTCCAAGCTTCCCCCTCTCTCCCACAATACCAATAAAATCATCATCACCACAGCTGTACATGATATCTTGTCACTAATTCTTTCATGCTTTTCCTTTCCCATTCCAGGTTTTATTTTAATTCCATAAAAGCAGGTGCTTTCTCCAGTTTGTGAGATTTTTTTTTTTTTGGTGGTAGGTGGCTTTTTGATTTTTGGTAACTTGAGCCCATTGTTCTTATATACACAGCTAGGAAGCCAGTCAGTGACCTGCTCCTGCCACACAGTAGTAGTTATAGGAAAGATCCAACATTCAGCCTGTGGCTGGAGGAGCCTGAGAGGCTAAGAAGTTTGGAGAGGCCATTATTGAGTGTTGCAGACTTACACAGCAGCCTCTCCCATCCATTCCCTTCCTCCTCGAGCCTATTTCCCTTTGAACTCCATGTTGCCTCTGCTCTATTTTAAAGTTCATCTCAAGAGTGGACAGTTTGGAAGCCAGTCTATGACGATTTTCGGCTAATGCCTTCCCTCCTGGGCATTTAATTGCAGGTGACAATGCTCAACTCCAAAACTATTTATTGTCCCAGAGAAAGACATCCTGCAGTCCCTTAGAGTTAAAAACATGCTGCTGGCCTTTGTAAGGCTGACTTAGATAGCACATAACATTGAGCTGACAGACATCACCCTATGGCTTGTGAATCAGTCGGAAAGAATCTCTCTTAGGTCCTTTTAAGGCACCTACCACTGAGGTAATGTAAACACTGTTTTGTTACTATGGCAATTTATGCTATTTCTACACCACAAATAGATTGGATTTTTTGTGTTGTCCAAAGGTGCTTTCTTCTTTCCAGCTGCCCATTATTCTTATACGTTTGTATTCTGGTAACGCTTGGAGTCTCATTGTGCTAGGGACCATACACACAGAACAAGAATAGGAGACCTTCCCTTCCCCAAAGAACTTACAAACCAAATAAGACAAACAAAAGGTCCCATACTTTTTTCTCCTTTTACCTCTTTGTTCTGTCACAGCCTCTCACTGATAACTGTCATGGCTTCCATTAAAACCTTCCTCCAGTGTCTTACATTGCTCTGAACACCATCAGACTGGACTCAGTCCACAGTGAAGCCAAAAGTGGCTGACACAGACAGTGAAAGGAGCTCCACCTTCCCCTAAAGAGGATTTCATCTGCCAGAGTGGGTGAGAACAGCTGATAGGAATGTTCATGGTGGGTGGTGTTACTTCTGTTAAGGTGTGCACTGTAATACCCTACAAATGTGGACCAAGAAGTAATGGAGAGGTGCCTGATAACAGAGCACAGAAAGTTGACATGTACTAAATTTATGAACAGAGTCAGATTCGGGACCAAACTCATCTCCAGGCCCTTTTTTCAAATAAGAGTCTTTGTTAGTCCAACTTTGCAATATTTCTGATTTAAAAAAAAAAGAACTTATAAGTTATTCCAAAGAAACATTCTCACACTATTTTTACTCCAAGCTTCAATCACTCGCAGAATGCGGCAGATAAACTGGAGCCCTGGGTACAGACAGACAGCACTGCGGAAAACGTGCAGGTGTTAGTCACTCCCAGCACTGTGCAGCAGGTGTCACTACAGCCCCACTGACCTGAGGAATTTGGTAGTTGGGGGTGCATGGAGAAAACTGGACACAGAACAACTAAATGGACAATGGACTTTACATTGGTGAAGAAAAAGGCTGTGAAACATCTACACAAGAAGAGAACAAACACTGATTACATGCCAAGAAAGTCACCATCCCAAGAGATAAGAGCCGAGTTTTCACAGAAAAAGGAAGAGAAAGAAGACAGAAAGGTGCTCTGACCACAGGGAGTCATTTTACAGGCAGCATGATGAGTGGGAATCACAAGGTGGGCCAGCCTTACTCCTCTAAACAGGTTCATCTCATCATCACATCAACTTGTGCAGGCTGCACTCAACCATAGGAAAGGGGAGATTGGAAGAATAAGGACTATAAAACATGAAGTCTTTCATTTGAGAAGCCACACAAATTAACTCCAGTTACAGTCACAGTCACCACAATGGAGGGGGGGAGGCACAGGACTTGTTGCTGCACTCCATCTTGCTTTATTGGGGTGTCTCTGCTCACGTAGGAACAGTGAAAACCTATCCCCTTTATGGTACTGCACCTTTTAATATCTCCTCTTTTTCCCCATGCAGTTTAATTAAAAAAACAATGAACCTTTTAAGTAGCTGACTGAAATATAAAATTGCACTATTCTATCAAAGTTTAACATCTCCACATTCTGAGAGTAGGGGAGAATGCAAAAGAGTATACTAGGTACTTGATTATACACCTTTGTTCCCTCACCAGAAGGCTGGAGACTGAGAATTAAAAATCAGGCCAAGGTAGATGCATCTCATTTACCAAGCACAAAGGATTCTGCTCCTTCAGGTAGCATTTAAAAATTTCCATGGACTCAGAAAGGAAAGGAAATTCCTTCTTTTAATGATACCAAACTCAGAAGTGTTCCTGTTTTTCTTAATGGATAATAACTATGAGCCTGTGCAACTAGTAGCCTTTGTGTGCCACTATTAATGAGCAACTGAAATGCTCACTGGATGCGGCCATCTCAGATTATGAAAGGGATGACAGAATATTTCCAAAGGGAGCAGTAAAAGTCTCAGAGTAAAGTCCTGTGAATGTTCTTTTGGACTAATTTATAGGGAAGAGTGGGCCAGTGATCAGAGAAATAAGCAGCCTTTGAGTTGGGAGAGCTGGGTTCCATTCCCTCTTCTACCACAGACTCCCTAGGTGATCTCTGGCAAGTCCTTAGCCTTTGTGTCTCAGTTCCCAGTTATAAAAGCATTGTTCTACCTCAGAGAGGTATTGTGCAGATAAATACATTGATGACTGTGATGGGGCCTGGCAAGGAATGTACTCCCCCATTAGGAGCCACAATAAGAACTACTTGCATATAATCAAGGAGGCTCCCTGCTGCTTTGGGGAGTTCTGAGGTAAGGGCCTTTAATCTGTTTTCCATATGCTCCTTTCATGGGGCTTCATTAAATGGAGACATACTTATGTTAATTAATGTATTTGATCTCTCATTGCCCACATCTGAACAGCAACACTTGCTGACAACCAGTTGGGATGAAGTACGGCAAGGCGTATCTGCAGTACCACACCTGGCAATGTGGGAGTGCAAAGCGTGGTTCATCACTTTACAGGGCCATACACATGATAACAGGACCTCTTGACTAGTATTTATTTTTTCTAATGTATGAAGAAATATTGTGCTAGTCTTAATTCCTAGAGTCTAATGAAACTGTATCCCTAATACTTTACTCACTACAGCACTCATTTGCTTGCAAGCAGTCCAAAATAGATTAATCACTTCCATACAGTCTTATGGCATCTGCCTGTTAAGTTATCAAGGCACCCATCTTAGCTATTCACAGCCCATTGTTTAAAAAAAGACTTGTTTAGTATTGCTTTTGTCCAGCTATCAATCCCAAATGTGTTCAGGCCATTACAGAGAGACAACGTTGTCTTGTGATTAAAACCAATCCATGTTCTATTCCTGCCTCTGCCATTGTCTCAAAGTGTGACACTGGAAATTTTATTTAATCTTTTTGCCTCCATTTCCCCATCTGTAAAATGCAGTAACTCTGCTGACCCAACTTTGGAAAGCACTTTTAGATCTTTGAGTGCAAGCTCTATATAAGTATGAAGTCTTCCTATCATATTGTGAAGGCCTACATTCTGCTTCTCTCCGTCTACACCTATCAACTGCTGTCTTGCTAAAAGGTTTGACCAGAAGTTAATCACAGATGGCCACTCCATCTTGATGAGGACATGGCACTGTCCACCAACCTCGTCTCTCTTCACACCTTCCTATCATCAAGGCTCAGTCTGCAGGGACCCCAAAAGCATCACGTAGAGCAGTGACGCTTAGACCTCAGTGGTTCAGGAGCCAAATTTGTGATCAGTATTACCCAAAAGAGCCACAAAAGTGTAAATTCATGGTTTCATTTAATATTATATATATATAAATAAAATTCTCTCAGCAAAAGGACTGACCAAGTATTATTATTTTATCCACTACAATTGGTTAATAACATAGTAAAAGCATTCTGACTGGTTAACAATTAAATGACACAGTGTTTTAATATCAGGTGCTACAAAGAGCTGTAGGAGACACATTAAAGAGCCGCTGTCTCTCGTGAGCCTCAGTCTGAGTTAGTCTGACTTAGAGGTTTGAGTTAGACAAGTTACCACTGATCCAATAGCTATGAGATATTGTCATCAACTTCTGGGTTAGGCTCTGTTCTATGTCAGTAACCACAGAGTTTATAGACACAGAATAATAAAAATATAGGCCCGGAAAGGACCTCGAGAGGTCATCAAATTCCAACCCCTGCACTGAGGCAGGGCCAAGTAAACCTAAATCATCCCTGACAGATGTTTGTCCAATCTGTTCTTAATCACCTCTAATGACGGATATTCCACGATCACCCCTAGAAGACTATTCCAGAAAATAACTACCCTTACAGTTAGAAAGTTTTTGCTAATATCTAAGAAGTCTCACTTGCTGCGGAGTAAGCCCATTACTTCTTGTCCCATCTTCACTGGACAAGGAGACCAACTGATCCCTGTCCTCTTTACAACAGCCTTTAATGCATTTGAAAACTGTTATCAGGTCCCCCCTGAGTCTTCTTTTCCCCACACAAACATCCTCAGGTTTTTTTTTTTTTTTTTTTAACTTTTCCTCATAGATCAGATTTTCTAAACCATTTCTCATTTTTGTTGCTCTCCTCTAGATTCTCTCCAGTTTGTCCATATCCTTCCTAAAGTGCAGTGTCCAGAATTGGACACAGTACTCCCGCTGAGGTCTCATGAATGCCAAGTAGAACAGGACAATTACCTCCTGAGTCTTACATACAACACTCCTCTTATTACACCCCAGAATGATATTAGCCTTTTTCACCACTCCACCACATTGCTGACTCATATTCAATTTGTGCCCCACTATAACCCCAGATCCTTTTAAGCACTGCTACCAACTAGTTAGTTATTCCCCATGTTGTAATGGTGCATTTTATTTTTCCTTCCTAAGTTAAGTACTTAGCATTTATCTTTATTGAATTTCATCTTGTTGATTTCAGACCAATTCTCCAATTTGTCAAGTCTTTTTGAATTCTAATCCTGTCCTCCAAAGTGCTTGCAATCTCTCCTAGCTTGGTGTCGTCTGCATTTTATATTTTAGCATGAAAAATCTGGGACAACCATATACACCCCAAAATATATGAAATGTTGAAAATAGTTAAAAGCATAAACCATCACCCAAACCAGACCCCATTCTCATATTTTGTTACACATACAGTATGCAAAATAACTGGAGCAGGATGGGGTGAAGATTAAAAGGAAAAGTAGGTCCAGTCAAGGCACTGTAGTTAACTCATCAAAGACCAAGCCTAGAAAGGAAGTTTCTCATAACACACACATATACTGTAGCATTAAAAGAGAAAGAGACAAGTAGTCCCATAGGCATTGTTAGGCAGGTTTACAGAATGCTCTGCAAACAGAGGAGCACAACACACACTTTCTTTGGTACATCCATGTATAGCAAACAGTACCTGAAGCTCTGCCTCTAGCGTAGCCACCTTCCACTCAGACTCTCTCTCCAGCTCTTCCATCGTCTGAACTAAGACACTATTCTGGTCACTCAGGTCCATTATATAGGACTGGAGAAGCCCCACCTTCATCTGTAAAGGCAAAAAGTAGCTCATCTGTAAATTATCATGAATATCTATTTGACAGTTGCATGCAAATGCCCCAACCAGACCAGGGCCCTCTTGTATTAGGTGCTATATACACACATAGTATGAGACAGTCCCAGCCACAAATAGCTTACAACCTAAAGACAAGGCACAACAACAAGCGTGAGAGACAAACGAAGGGACTAGGGACAGAAGAACGAAGATAACTGTGACAGGAACACATGCTTATGCAGACTTGCTACGTGCACCAACTAGAGACTGAGTCTTTTAAAAAGAGGTGGTAATAAGAAGCAGTGATCTCTCCTGATACTCTAAAAAGAGGTTTGCACAATCATGTAATGAAATTTGGACTGAAGTACTAGATATCCAACTTTGGACAGCGAGTATTGGGACACCTGGCGGAAACATAAAGAACTAGTATTGTTCTAGTAGCTGTGAAGAAAAGGACTCCTCTTCCAAACGGGAAATCACTAGGTATCTAAATGGGCCAGTCCCACAGTCTGTAATTTAACATTTAAGAATAAACAGTGCAGAAACCAGCCTAATTAACAGCTTTGTAAACCAGTTTATGGTATGGTTAGGCTGTGTCTGCACTGGTCAAGAAAAGCTTGATAGAAACCTAACAGGATGTACTATGGTGAAACACTGTGCTCACTATAGTTTTTCTAAGGCACCGTAGCAGTGCTGTCAACCTGGTCTGGCTTTGGGCTAGCTTCTGCCTCAGCTTCCCCTCATTCATGTTGGCTCGCTTGACCTTCCAGCCTGGTTTGGTTATTGCAGTGACTTGGCCCTCTGGCTACATCATTCAAGGGGAAAAAATCCAAAACACTAGAACAAGAGAGTCCAGTAAAAATGCAGGGGTTTTTTGGTGCTAATCCAGCTTTGCCTGTGCACCTCTTGGTGCCCCAGCAGCAACTACCATAGCAATTAGATTACTTACGAACTCCATAGTTCAGTACCGGGGTATGTGTACCACAGTTTAGGAAACCCTGTTACAGTGGATCTCTGAACCAGGACTTTCAAAGCAGGTGCCTTAAGATATTACGACACATCAGCAGAACCTCAGAGATAGAAGCCAGTTTAACCCTGACTGGGTAAACAAAGAGCCTTAAAAACAAACATTTGTTCTTTTGTTGCAGCTGGCTTTTGGGAAGGAGGTTGGTGTTGGAAGGCTCTGGCACTGACAGGCTTTTGCTGAGAGCTTTGAGATCTGGCAGAAAGGAAAATGTTTAACATTGGCATTAGCTCAGCACACATGACCCTTGGTCATTTGGATTGCTAAGGAGGATATCCCTTAAGAGCAGAAGATGAAGCTGTGGAAAAGCTGGAGTGGGTGAAGAGGTTCTGCTTCACAGTCCATTGCAGAGGATGGTTCAGGTTTTGCAAATAAGGCAGAAACAGAGAGAGTCTGGGATGCACTGACTTATTACTAAAGTTACACATTTGTTTTTCTCTTTTAGTCTTCTTCAATTTCTCCTCTCTTAGAGTGTGACAGGGCAAGGTCCTGCTCCTGTCCTGTCCTCTGTTTACACAGAGTGTTTGGAGACGTTCAAGTATTAAATACCACCATTTAGTTTACTTAAATTGAATTCCCACCACCTTTACTGATCCATCCACCACAGAATTTACAATATCAGTTCCTCCTCAGGTCTCTAGCCTGCCTCTCTCCCAGTATTTCCTTCCTGTGCAGCCCTCTACCCTCTGCACTAATGGGCTAATTACCTCTTCAGTCCTCCCCAGCCCATTCTAATCTGCCAATTAGGGAGAGTCAGGTCCACCCAGGCAAATTAATTGGTGTTTAAGTGATCAGAGTGCTGGCTTAGCAGTGGTTCAACAGCTGAGAATGTCAGATTCAGGACAAACTGCTGAGAAATAGGGCAAACTCACCCCACACTGGTGGTTAATCTATCATTAGATTATACAAAGCCAGTAACAAAAGTAAACTTCTGTCTCACCACATTGGTTAACAAGAAGTCAAAAATGCAATCTCCTTAGGCATTACAGCCCTTATTTCACCACCCAGACACTAGACTCTATGATGAGTGGTTATTGAAAACCAGTTTCATCAAATGAAGGGTTCGTCTGATCCCAAGAGACCAGCCACACATATAATCATTGCAAAGTTCTTATATCAGGTGTGTAGCAGTGATGTTTCAGATGGCTGGCTTGTACAGTCTCTGGTGACTTCCAAAAGATTGGAAGCTCCTCAGTCCATAGATCACAATGCTCATTTTAGATGTAAGTCCACAGTCCAGAGAATCAGAGCAGAGAAGAGGCACCATGAATATGTTTACAGGGTCTTTTATACCCTCTGCCACGTGCCTGGAATTTTACTGTCCCAAACAAAAGCCCACAACACAGTTTGTGGAAAATTACTGGCACAATATGGAGTTCAGGGTCACATGCTTTTACATGGCTTACTGACTCACAGGGGCAGCCACTGGCCACTTGGAGGCTAAGGCATCGGCAGGAAGAGCCATCTGGGCGGAATGAGTTTCTTCCATGGCCCACTGTGAGAGTTAAGTGTCTTTGATGGGCCAGCAACTTGAATAGTCCACTCACAATATGCTGGCTAGACTGGATGTAAACTACTTTGTGGGTGTTACCCCAGGAACAAACACAATGGTGATACAGATATATAGCCAATATTCATCACTTCAGATACAAAACGATTAAACAGGATAATCATCTTTAGCGAATAACTTTTCCATTGACACCTTACATGATATACTTGGTACAAGATTTGTTGCGATTGTCTAACAGTAGCAATATCAATGATATACATGGTCATATTTCAATCATGTAGCATCACACCCTTCAGTCAAGTTTTGACAGCTCTTGCTCTTCGCCTCCCAGCATTCTTGTCAAGTGCATCTTCCAAGCAGCCATCAACCTTGATGTCTTACTTCAGTGTCTCAAATCACATTTTTTCTAGGCCTTTGTCCTGTGACTACTAGCTTTTGTACTCTCTGACCAATATATCCCACATCTCATTGTTTCACATGACCCAGCCATCTCAGTTGATACTCCTTCAGCTATTCTGGGGGCACTATGATTCATACTATTTCATTGTGTAGCCTATGAGCTCTCCTCTTACCCAGCATCCACCTGAGCATTCTCATTTTGGCAGTGTGAAGTAGTTGTTCTTCTCTTTTTCTCATTAGCCAGCATTCCAACCTGTATGTCATGGCTGGCCTAAGCATGATCTTACATACTTTGCTCTTTAGTTTACTTGGCATATTTTTATTGCAGAGAATTCCTGTCAACTCCCTCCAGTTACGCAAAGAGCTCTTCATGCAGCTCCTAACACCCGCATCCACATTCCCATCATAGCTCAACACTGAAGTATTTAAACTGTTGCACGGTCTTTAACCCTGTGCCATCTAGTTTTATTGACTTCTTGTTGTCCCTCTCAATGAAGCATTGCATGTATTCCACCATTTGTCAGCTGATTCGTAAGCCATTTTCTTCTAATGCAGTCTTCCATAGTTCCCACTTATAAAATACCCGTATGAAATCTGGACTGCCTTGACGACACCACGAAGGGTTCAGTCTTGATCCGTAGGTAACATCTCCTGTTTGAAGCAAGTTGTGTATTTCTTTCCATTTCTCTTTTTATCCAAATGTGCAGTACACCACTTAACTTCACAAGAAACTGCTGTTATTTGGGAAAAACTACTGTCTGGACTCCTGGCCTTTTAAGTGCCATATCCCTCTCAACAAGTGTAGGAAGGATTACAGTGGTGGGGAAGCCTAAACTTTTATAAGGGCTCATCATATAAAAGTTGACATTCAGAAAACAATTCCTCATCTCCACCACAGTGATTAATTCAGACACGTGGATTATGTATTTAGCTACTTTTCTGTGTTGACTGCTTTACTGTTTTCTTCAGAGATAAAACCTGCATTTCTTCAGCCTGTTGTATAATGACAGATAACTGTTTTTTAAACTTTGTTTGTGTGGAGCAATGACCAAATCCAGTGTCTAGATATCTTAATGCTGCTGAAAGGGATATGACCTAGAACTGGTTTCCACCTGAAGCTTTAAAAAGGACAGATGAATGGCAGTTGTGTTGTTACCTACATATTTAATTATATGTTTATTTGCCATATATTATTCAGTCGCTGGATGTCTCTGTATGCTTTAGAAAAGGAGTACTTGTGGCACCTTAGAGACTAACCAATTTATTTGAGCATAAGCTTTCATGAGCTACAGCTCACTTCATCGGATGCATACTGTGGAAACTGCAGAAGACATTATAACTTTAGAGAGATCCAGGCCACACGTGGTTCCTGGTAAACAACAAAGACAAAGGCTGGTACTGAAGCTGTGTAGAAGCCAGTTGCAGTTGTTTTACGTAATAAATGCCTTTAAAAAAGTATGTGATGCCATATATCATGAAAGACCTTATATTCTCCTTATGTTTACTGGAAATACAGAGGTCAATTATATTAACCTTGGTAACTCTATTCCATAGACATAACCTATAAAGAAAGGCTGTATAACTGAGCTCCCCCCTGCTCCTCCCCCCACATGTCATATTTAAGAAGTATACTTAACTTTTTCTTAAGAATTTCTTAACTTTTCTAGGTTTACCTCAGAACCTGAATATTCCACAAGCCTAGCTCTTTGTAAGGGTTCTGTTGCACCTCAGCAAAACAATACTCAATAATGGGGTCTTGAACTAGGTCCATTTCCACTGCTGGAGAGAAACTGGTGTCACAGAATCAGGTATGGTATAAAAATGGTTACTTAGCAGTTCTGTAACTGTTGTTCTTTGGGATGTGGGTTCAGACGTATTGCACTCAGGTGCATCTGTGATGAATGCACTAGTTGGAAACCTTTTCCCCCACAGCAGTACCCATCAGTGTGATGCATGTGCCCTACACCTCCTCATGGATCCCATGCCCTATGCCTCCTATGGCCCCTTCCAAGACAATATAAGGGCAGCACCACCCCAATACCCCTCAGTTCCTTTGCACCGGAGTGAGTGGCTAAAGACTCCCTTGGAAAGAGGATGGAGGATTGATTGTGGAATACATGTCTGCACTCACATCTCAAAGAACAAGTTACAGAACAAGTACTTAACCATTTCAACTTCTTCAAGTGATTGCAGATGTGTACTCCACTCAGATGAGTCCCAAGCAGTACTATTTGGAGGTGGGTTCAGAGTCTACTTGAACAATGATTAAAATACAACTTTGCCAAAGTTCACATCTGACCCAGAGGCCATTGTGACTGCATTATGCTGAGCAAATGTATGTACTGAGGACCAAATAGCAGCCCTACAGATGTCCAGAATGGGAGCATCCTTGAGGAAAGCAATTGATGGAGCCTGGGCCCTTGTAGAATGGGGTAAGAGTCTTTGAAGAAGAGGAATATTGGCTACATCATATGGCACTGTAATGCAAGAGGTCGGTCCAGCGAGAGAGATTTTGTTCTGACACTGTCAAGCCTTTCATGTGATCTGTATAGGACACAAAAAGGCAAGGAGACTGAAGGACTTGGACCTGTCCAGATAAAAAACCAGCACTCTCCTAATCTCTAACCTTGTCTACACTACAAAATTACTCCGATTTTACAGAAGTCTATTTTGGGAACAGATTGTATAAAGTCAAGTGCATGCATCCACACTAAGCACATTAATTCGGCGGTGTGCGTCCACAGTACTGTGGCAAGCGTCGATATTCCGAGCAGTGCACTGTGGGTAGCTATCCCACAGTTCCTGTAGTCCCAGCTGCCCATAGGAATTGTGGGCTGAGCTCCCAATGCCTGATGGGGCCAAAAATTTGTCGCGGGTGGTTATGGGTAAGTGTTGTCAGTCAACCCTCCCTCTGTGAAAGCAACGGCAGACAATCATTTCGCGCCCTTTTCCCTGGATTGCCTGAGCAGATGCCATAGCGCGGCAAGCATGGAGATCGTTCAGTTCACCACAGCAGTTACGAACATTGTAAACACCTCACGCATTATCGTGCAGTTTATGCAGAACCAGAACCTGAAAAACCAGGCAAGGAGGCGACAGCAGCGCAGTGACGAGAGTGATGAGGACATGGACACAGATTTCTCTAAAACCGCGGTCCCCGGCAAGTTGGAGATCATGGTG
Organism: Eretmochelys imbricata; assembly: GCF_965152235.1. Classification (NCBI taxonomy): domain Eukaryota; kingdom Metazoa; phylum Chordata; order Testudines; family Cheloniidae; genus Eretmochelys; species Eretmochelys imbricata. The sequence goes on along the minus strand of NC_135583.1, from coordinate 42,902,241 downwards.
TTAATGGGGCAGGCTCATGCTGTGGAACACCGATTCTGGGCTCGGGAAACAAGCACAGACTGGTTAGTGTTGCAGGTTTCGGATGATTCCCAGTGGCTCCGAAACTTTTACATGCATAAGGGCACTTCCATGGAACTTTGTGACTTGCTTTCCCCTGCCCTGAGGCACAAGAATACCAAGATGAGAGCAGCCCTCACAGTTGAGAAGCAAGAGGCAATAGCCCTGTGGAAGCTTGCAATGACAGACAGCTACAGGTCAGTCAGTAATCAATTTGAAGTGGGCAAATCTACTGTGAGGGCTGCTGTGATGCAAGTAGCCAACGCAATCATTGAGCTGCTGCTATCAAGGGTAGAGAGTCTGGAAAATGTGCAGGTCATAGTGGATGGCTTTGCTGCAATGGGATTCCCTAACTGTGGTGGGGCCATAGATGGAACCCATATCCCTACCTTGGCACCTGAGCACCAAGCCGGCGAGTACATAAACCGCAAGGGGTACTTTTCAATGGTGCTGCAAGCACTGGTGGATCACAAGGGACGTTTCAGCAACATCAACGTGGGACGGCCGGGAAAGGTTCATGACGCTCGCATCTTCAGGAACTCTGGTCTGTTTAAACAGCTGCAGGAGGGGATTTACTTCCCAGACCAGCAAATAACTGTTGGGGATGTTGAAATGCCTATAGTTATCCTTGGGGACCCAGCCTACCCCTTAAAGCCCTGGCTCATGAAGCCGTACACAGGCACCCTGGACAGTAGTAAGGAGCTGTTCAGCTATAGGCTGAGAAAGTGCAGAATGGTGGTAAAGTGTGCATTTGGACGTTTAAAGGGTCGCTGGCGCAGTTTACTGACTTGCTCAGACCTCAGAGAAACCAATATTCCCATTGTTATTGCTGCTTGCTGTGTGCTCCATAATATCTGTGAGAGTACGGGGGAGACGTTTATGGCGGGGTGGGAGGTTGAGGCAAATCGCCTGGCTGCTGAATACACACAGCCAGACACCAGGGTGATTAGAAGAGCACAGCAGGAAGCGCTGCACATCAGAGAAGCTTTGAAAACCAGTTTCATGACTGGCCAGGGTACCGTGTGACACTTCTGTTTGTTTCTTCCTGATGAAAACCCGCCCCCTTCGTTGACTCTAATTCCCTGTAAGCCACCTGCCCTCCTCCCTTCGATCACAGCTTGCTTGCAAAGGAAATAAAGTCACTATCGTTTAAAAACCATGTATTCTTTATTAATTGATTACAAAAATAGGGAGATAACTCGCAAGGTAGCCCAGGTGGGGTGTGGGAGGAGGGTAGGAAAAGGCCACTTCAAAACCTGTTGAATGACAGCCTTCTGTTGCTTGGGTTGTCCACTGGGGTGGAGTGGTTGGTTGCCCGGAGCTTCTTGGGCATCTATGTGAGGAGGCTATGGAACTTGGGGAGGAGGGAGGGCGGTTAAGCAGGGGCTGCAGCGGCAGTCTGTGATCCTGCTGCTGTTCCTGAACCTCCACCAGACGCCAGAGCATGGCGTTTGATCCCGCAGTAGCCCCAGCGTTGTATCCTGCCTCCTCTGATCTTCTTGCCGCCACCTCTCATCTCGATCGTCCCTCCTGTCCTCACGTTCCTTGGCCACTTTCCTGTACTGTGCTACTGCATCCCTCCACACATTCTGCTGAGCTCTGTCAGTGCTGGACAACTGCATGAGCTCAGAGAACATTTAATCGCGTGTGCATTTTTTTTAACCGCCTTATCTGAGATAGCCTTTGGGACGAAGGAGGGAGGCTTGAAACATTTGCAGTTGCGGGAGGAAAAAAAATATTTAAAGTATTTAAAGAAGTATTTAAAAAGATACATTTTACAGAACAATGGCTATACTCTTTCACGGTAAACAATACTATTCACATTACATAGCACATGTGATTTCGGTATAAGGTTGCATTTTGCATCTTATATTGAGTGCCTGCAGTTAGAAATCACACACGCAGGGCCGGGCAACAGAATTCGGCTTACAGGCGGCCATGGTAAGCCATAGTCTTTTGGCTTCTGCAACCTTCATAACAGCAGCGCCCTCCTTTCCCATACCAAGCAAAGCCCGTTGAGTTGGCCATTTAGTGCTGCGGTTTTCATGTTAACGTGCAGCAGCAGAAACCAAACTAACCATCCCCCGATCCAATTCTCTGGAATGATCGTTTTACCCCTCCCCTCACCGCATGGTTGGTATCAGGGAAGATCACTGCCAGCCAAACACGAACAGCTCAGCTCCAATGTCTCTCCCCCGCCCCCTCCCGCCTGCTTGGCTAACTGCAGGGCGGATTTCTTTTCAGCCACAGGCAAACAGCCCAGTAGGAACGGCCACCTCTGAATGTCCCCTTAATTAAATTCCCTTATTTCAACCAAGTTACCATGAACGATATCACTCTCCTGAGGATAACACAGAGAGATAAAGAACGGATGTTGCTTGAATACCAGCAAACACCAGGACCATACGCTGCCAGGCTTTGTCATACAGTGATACCAGATTACCACACCATGCTAGTAGCAAGTAAAGTGTCCTACCATGGAGGACGGAATAAGGCTGCTCTCCCCAGAAACCTTCTGCAAAGGCTTTTAGAGTACCTCCAGGAGAGCTTCATCGAGATGTCCCTGGAGGATTTCCGCTCCATCCCCAGACACACTAACAGACTTTTCCAGTAGCTGTACTGGCCACGAATCCATCCCAAGTCCTCAAGGCAAATTAATCATTAAAAAACACTTGCTTTTAAAACATGTATTATATTTAAAACGGTACACTCACCAGAGGTCCCTGCTCTGGCTTGGTTGGGTTGGGAGGGTATTTCAGCCAGGGGGACAAAAAGATCCTGGCTGTCGGGTAGAATGGTGTGCTGTGTGCTCTCCTCATGCTCCTCCTCCTCAACTTCCCCGTCCGCAAAATCCTCAGGCATGGCAGAGAGTACCCCATCATCAGAGTCCATGGACGGGGTGGGGTAGGGGTGGAGGCCCCCCCTAGAATGGCATGCAGCTCAGTGTAGAAACGGCATGTCTGGGGCTCTGTCCCGGAGCATCCATTCGAGTCTTTGGTTTTCTGATATGCTTGTCTGAGCTCCTTAAGTTTCACACGGCACTGTGTTGTGTCCCTGAGGTAGCCTCTGTCCTTCATGGCCTTGGAGATTTTTTGAAATGTTTTGGTATTTCGTCTTTTGGAACATAGTTCTGATAGCACGGATTCGTCTCCCCATTCAGCGATCAGATACAGTACCTCCCATTTGGTGCATGCTGGAGCTCTTTTTCGATTCTGGGATTGCATGGTCACCTGTGCTGATGAGCTCCCCTGGCCAAACAGGAAATGAGATTCAAAAGTTCCCGAGGCTTTTCCTGTACACCTGGCCAGTGCATCCGAGTTCAGAGTGCTGTCCAGAGCGGTCATAAAGGTGCACTGTGGGATAGCTACCGGAGGTCAATACCGTCTAATTGCGTCCACACTAACCCTAATTTGAAATGGCGATGTCGATTTCAGTGCTAATCCCCTCGTCGGGGAGGAGTGCAGAAATAGATTTTAAGAGCCCTTTTTGTCAACAAAAATGGCTTCGTTGTGTGGATGGGTACAAAGTTAATTCAATTTAACACTGCTAAATTCGACATAAACTTGTAGTGTAGACCAGGCCTAAGTCACAGACATTCCTAGTCTCTGCTAGCATGCAGGTTTGGGAAGAAGACCAGAAGATATACTGCCTGGTTTAAATGAAAAGCTGGTCCAAGGTAAAAACTTCAGGTATGGTCGTAAAACTACTTTGAAGAACATTGTATAAGGAGGACCCACCATCAATGAATCATAAAATATCAGGGTTGGAAGGGACCTCAGGAGGTCATCTAGTCCAACCCCCTGCTCAAAGCAGGACCGATCCCCAATTAAATCATCCCAGGGCTTTGTCAAGCCTGACCTTAAAAACTTCTAAGGAAGGAGATTCCACCACCTCCCTAGGTAACGCATTCCAGTGTTTCACCACCCTCCTAGTGAAAACGTTTTTCCTAATATCCAACCTAAATCTCCCCCACTGCAACTTGAGACCATTACTTCTTGTTCTGTCATCTGTTACCACTGAGAACAGTCTAGAGCCATCCTCTTTGGAACCCCCTTTCAGGTAGTTGAAAGCAGCTATCAAATCCCCCCTCATTCTTCTCTTCCGTAGACTAAACATCCCCAGTTCCCTCAGCCTCTCCTCATAAGTCATGTGTTCCAGTCCCCTAATCACTTTTGTTGCCCTCCGCTGGACTCTCTCCAATTTTTCCACATCCTTCTTGTAGTGTGGGGCCCAAAACTGGACATAGTACTCCAGATGAGGCCTCACCAATGTCGAATAGAGGGGAACGATCACGTCCCTCGATCTGCTGGCAATGCCCCTACTTATACATCCCAAAATGCCATTGGCCTTCTTGGCAACAAGGGCACACTGTTGACTCATATCCAGTTTCTCGTCCACTGTAACCCCTAGGTCCTTTTCTACAGAACTGCTGCCTAGCCATTCAGTCCCTAGTCTGTAGTGGTGCATTGGGTTCTTCTGTCCTAAGTGCAGGACTCTGCACCTGTCCTTGTTGAACCTCATCAGATTTCTTTTGGCCCAATCCTCCAATTTGTCTAGGTCCCTCTGTATCCTATCCCTACCCTCCAGCTTATTTATCTCTCCTCCCAGTTTAGTGTCATCTGCAGACTTGCTGAGGGTGCAATCCACACCATCCTCCAGATCATTTATGAAGATATTGAACAAAACAAAAAAATGCTTGCAGCTCAAATGTTCTCCTAGCCAATGTTATGGCTATAAGGAAAGCAATCTTTTGACTTAGCGGAGGCCAAGAACAAGTTGCCGTAGACTCAAATGGTGGGCCCGTTAGAGCTTCTAGTATGATACTGAGGTCCCAAGGGGACATCAAGTCCTTGATGGTGGGAAGCGACAAGTCACATCTTTAAGAAATCTAAGAATCACAGGATTGGAAAATACCAATCGTCCCTGGACTGGAGGGTGGATAGCTAAGATCTCTGCAAGCGCATTCTCATGGAACTGAAAGACAGGCCTGGTTACTTCAGGTGTCGAAGATACTCTGGGATGTCTTGAATCTTTGCTGTCGAAGGTTGTATCCCACAACTAGTGGACCAGATGGAAAACCCTTTCCACTTGGTCAGATAAGCAGATATCACTGATTGCTTTCCATTATTGAGGAGGATCTCCTTAACCACTACACAGTATGCTCTTCTTCTTGGTCTAGCCACCCAGATGCCAAGCTTTGAGGTGGAGGGTGCCTGAGTCCAGATGCAGTGTTCGACTGTTCAGTTGCAAGAGGAAGTCTGGGAGAAGAGACAGAGAGTGAGGAGGATGAACTGAAAGATTGAGGAAATCCAAAAACCAGCACTGCCTTGGCTGGGCCTGTGAAATGAGGATAAACTTGACATTTTCCTGTTTCAGTTTGTGAATGACTTGTGGAAATAGAGGGATTGGAGGGAACATTTACATGAGACCCAGTCTCCATCAGTCATTGAACCTGGACCGTGACCTGCACAAAAACAAAACTGGTGACACAGCTCAGCTCTATCCCATGCCTTTGACCTGAATCTTATGAGCCTATCTTTGATGAAGAGGATGATGAATCTCTCCTGAACATCCCCAATCCGATTTCGAGATCCTCTTCCAAGGTACCTAAGGGAATGCAGATCAACAGCTTTCCCTTTTCAGGGAAGAATCAGAGTCCAGGGTTCTGTTCGCTACCACAAACAATGTGGAAGAGGGTTAAGGGCAGCTAGTCCTACTGGCAGAAGTGGGTCCCAGTGCCAATACAAGCCTCATAGGCTGTCCCAACAGATTACGGTCTCTTGCAATCTGCATTCCCTTTTTGAAGGATCAACAGAGGTTACATCTCTCCTTACTGTGACCTTCACCTAGACACAGCAAGCAGCTAGTATGGGGGTCACTGTTGGGGATAGAGACCCCACACGATGGGCAATGTTTGAAGCCCAGAGAATGCTGCATCCCATATGGGGCTCAGTACTACAAATTACTATAAAAACTAACTAGCTCGAAATTATACTAGACCATGGGTACTAACTATTAAACTGTTTACAGAAGAAGTCCCAGAGACACAAGTGTGACACAGAGAAAATACGCATGAGGAGGAGACTCCCACATATGGAGCTCTAAGGTCACTGGCAGTAAGAAGGATCTGAGGGGAGGCTGGGGCACCACCACCCTTACGTTACCTTAGGAGTGGCCACAAGGAAGTGAAGGTACATGTGCCGCCCTCTGCCGCCACACGCACACGGGTACTGCCGTGGGGGGAAGTCTCCAAGTCTGGCGCCATTGGCACAAGCACACCTGTGTGGAATTCATATCTGCAGCCACTCAGAAAAGAACTAGTCTATCTACACGAACATAAGAACGGCCAGACTGGGTCAGACCAAAGGTCCATCTAGCCCAGTTTCCTGTCTTCCAATAATGGACAGTGCCAGGTGCCCCAGAGGGAATAAACAGAATGGGTAATCAAGTGATCCATCCCCTGTCACCCATTCCCAGCTTCTGGAAAACAGAGGGCAGGGTTACCATCCCTGCCAATAGCCATTGATGGACCTATCCTCCATGAACTTATCTAGTTCTTTTTTGAACCCTGTTATAGTCTTGGCCTTCACACCATCCTCTGGCAAGGAGTTCCACAGGTTGACTGTGCGCTATGTGAAAAAATACTTCCTTTTGTTTGTTTTAAACCTGCTGCCTATTAATTTCATTTGGTGACCCCAAATTCTTGGAATCCTGTTATTCTTAAACCAACAGGACACAAGCACCTTCAGAAACCGCAGCTAAATCACCCAGAGCAGCCACTAGGAACCTCTACTGCCGTCTCAGGATTCCAGCTGCCATGGAACCTTTTCCTCCTGCCTGAGCTATCCTCCTCCAGTCAAGAGCAGCAGGAGATTCACCCTTAGCAGATTCATCACACTGCCTTCTAGTGATCTTGGAGGATTTGTCACAATACACATTCAGGTCCTCTGATTTTAGTAGTAACTACAGGGCCAGTAACTTTGATCATAAATTAGAATATTCAGACACTATTGACATGGGACAAATAAGTATGATTAACTGCAACAAATCTGCCCCACACACTGTACCATATTCCTACAACATCTCTACATGTGCTGCCACAAATCTCACGCACAACCCACTGTTTTCTTGCAGTGCGAAGAAAGTTGTTGCCCGTGGTCTCCTCCATATCCCAGAGGAAATACCCCAAATCTAACTTCCCTTTAACAAGTGACACTGAATTCTCTAGGTTTCATTATGAGTGTGAATATAGATCTTTAAGAGATTACACAATATATGAGCTTCTGTTTCTAGCTAGAAGGAAAGGACATATTTCAAATTGAATTGCATCAGCAACCCATCTAGATCACATTATCTTTGGTATCATTAGATTAAGCACACAATTTTAAATTCTGTTGTCTTCTTTCCAGAGGCCCACTGTCCATTGAAATCACTCTGCATACAGACTGGGTGAGGGGGTACAGCTACAGATGTGTGCATGAGTCAATTTGAATACAATATTGGGGAGATATTGTGTTAACACAGTGAGGAGCAAGATTTTCTCTATAACATTCAAAACAAGGCTTAGCACCGTATTAAAATAATAACAAACAAAATACCTTCAGAATATCTAGGGCAATGGACTGGCCAAAATCAGGAAGTGAATGGAATTTTGTATATTTCATTGTTATGGTTGTAAAACTGCAGTGAAAAATGCATTTTCAATGCACTTGTGTAAATCTGGCTACTCCATCTGAGTGGATCCATAGAGTTTCGAACACACAAGTCCACAACCAACGAAGTGGGGAAGGAGGCTAAACAGAGGTTTCTCAGGTATTTCATTAACTCAAAGAAAACTACAACAGTTCAGAGTAGCAGCTGCCGTGTTAGTCTGTATTTGCAAAAAGAAAAGGAGTACTCGTGGCACCTCAGAGACTAACAAATTTATTTGAGCATAAGCTTTCGTGAGAGCTGTAGCTCACGAAAGCTTATGCTCAGATAAATTTGTTAGTCTCTAAGGTGCCACAAGTACTCCTTTTCTTTTTACAACAGTTCAGTAACTTAAACTGCATGAACAGGAAAATATGAACTTATTATTTGAATATACTATGCAGTTACTTTATGAGACAACGCCATGAGATAGAATGACAGCCTGATACCATAGAGCTAATGGTGCAAACCCAGCCCCACTAAAGTCAATAGCAAAACTTTAAAAAACAAAACAAAACAAAAATCACTTCAGTGGGGCCAGGATTTCACTCTAGACGGGGAAAAGGTTTATTAGCTAATCTTGTCCATTTCCTTTTTAGTGCAGAATTCCCTGAGGTACGTTCTCCGGTGCAATTTTAATTGACACGGTCAATGGGCCTTTCCACATTTCCCTCGCAAACTTTTCTACAGTCTAATAAATCACTCTGATAGGACATATTTCCTGATATTCAGTCTAAAATTTTGTTATCATATTTTAAATCCATAGCTCCCAGTTGCACCTCTTTGTCCCCATTCTAAATAAATGCTCTCCCTACCTTGGTGTTTACACTCTTGAAATGCTTGCAGATCGGAACAACCACCTTTCAGTTCATTAATTTTGGCAAGTTAAATATACTTAATTCTTTCCATCTTTCTATATAGATCATTTTTTCCAGCCTTAAATGCACTTCTACTCAGAAAAGTGACTTTAAAAATAGCATTGTGGAGATCTATGTTTATTATCTCTCAATGACTACCAGATCACATTTTTTCAGATGTTTTTCTAGCTGCCAGTGCCTCAAACTCACCCCACAATCTTTTATTCTTGAGTATCATTATCAATAATAAACATTCAAAACCTTGTGTTCTGAATGCCCATCTCAAACCTGTTCTCTTAGACATCTCTGTCACTTCAAGTCCCTCCTAAAAAGTCCTTTCTGCCACCTTGCCAGTGAGAAAGAAGGGGAAGAAAACTAAACAATAGAATCATCAAGACAGGCACATGCCTCACATGTGTAAGTAACTTATCTTATTGCCTCCCTCATCACCTCTCCCCTCTCCTCACTTACTGCACCATATCTGACACTAACAGTCCCTGATAGGAGCTCTGTCTACTTTTTTTTTTTGATGTGGCACCTACCACATTTTTAGGTGCTAAAATATAAAAATATTCTGCAAGCCAAATTCTGCTTCACTTACACCTGTGCAACCTACTACCTTCATGGGTTTGCACAGCTGTGACTTAACTACAATTTAACAAATGATTCTGTTGAGGATACACAAAAATAGAATAGAATCCAGCTCATTCAGTCTTTCCTCTGCAAGTCTAAGCAAATAAAGTAAGTTACAGTGCTTTATTAATCAGTAAAGTCGCAGAGCTGACTTTAAATACACAGGACAGCAGATCTCCTGAATAAGGAAGTGCCATTTTCACACAATCCCTTTTAGAGTAGAACTGTACTTTAGTGCAGACTCACAAAAATGACTAAAATGCCTCCAAATTTGTCTTGTTTCTTATTTTTAGGCGCCCATAATTATTCAGTGCAAAGAGGCTTAGCACTGAACTCCCAGCCACGAGGCCTTATGGTAGCTTTATACCACCTTTGCCCCCACCCTTTCAATTTTTGGCTGCTAGGTGGGGCTGGAGAAACCCCCAGCAGTATTGCCCAAAGTCCCCCCCATTCCCTGCTCTCCAAAATGCCGTCCCACACTCAGCCACATTCCTTATGTTGGGTCTCATGAGGGTCTTCTGTAGCCAGGTATGCTTTAGAACCCCTTTACACTGCTCCAACCCCTTTACCTGGTGTACAGGGGCCATAGCAGGGCTGAAAAATCTCACCCATGCTGTTTACCCTCTTCAAGATCACTAATGAAGTCTGTCTGACAGAATTTGTTACTTATAAACCCATATTGTTTATTGCATATGGTTCCCTCATCCCCTAGATAGTTACAGATTTGTTTCTATCACTATCCCCCAGCCCCAAAATTTTACTAGATGCTGAAGTAATACTAACCAGATGGTAATTGCTAGGATCATTCTTTCATCCATTTCTGAAGATCAATACCACATTTGCTTTTTTCCAATCCTTTGATACTTCTCCAGTTCTCTGTTACTTTTCAAATATAATTGCCAGTGTTTTTGCTAAATTCCATTAACTAATTTTCTTCACATCATGAGATATAGGTCACCTGGAACCAGCAGTCTGTATATTGTCAATTTTCCTATATTCTCTTAACTGATTTATCCCACATCTTTATTTGAAAAGTCTTCATTACTTTTTAATTGCCTGTACCACTTTTCTTTCTTTTCTTGTTAAAGAACCATTTATACAGTCAGTTCAGTAGCTCAGCCATTTTAGACTTCTCGCTGACTCTCCTTTTATTAATGGAGTTCTTTTCTTGCCCCCATACCACAACCCTCACACACTGATATACAATGCAAGTAATATCTCTTTTATTCCTCTTCAGCTCTTTGGCAGAGTTTACTCAGCCTGCTTTATTGCTTCCCCTCTTTTCCATATAAATCATAACTGATTCTGAATATTTTTGTTTGTTTCTCTTCCCCATCTTCATTCCAGATAAAGGCCTCTTTGTACTCCATCAGTCACTTCTTGTTCCCTGTATTTTTCTTTATCAAAGAAATTATAAACTGTTGCAATTTAATTATTATGGTATATTTAGGTTCTTCCTGTCTTACCACATTCATGCTTTTTAATATTTCTTTCCATTGCATCAGGTTTCTTAATTTCTCGAAGTTTGCCCTCTTAAAATTCTAATACCTTGGTACTACTCCATTCTTCAAGACTCCCCACCCCCTTAGTGTGGTTGAGTCAGGCATTCATCTTCATGTTAGGAAGCAGAGTCAAGATGGTTTTTCCTCTGGTTGGACTCTGTCCTGTTTGCCCACCTGTAGATTTTAAAACGAAGCAGTTTAAGGGCGGTGAGGAGGTACAAGTTTTTCACCCACCCCTCCCAAGGGTTCCAACAGCAGTAGATTATTGCTGGTACTCTACTTCCATTCAAGTCTTCTGAACAGTTAATGGAAAGTTCCTCCTACCAGATATGGGTTTGGGAAAGAAGGAAACCAGAAAATTCACTTTATTATGGACAAGAGGAGTGCCAATCCCCTCTCTGTCTGCAGTAAAAATCATTCCTTTTACTATCTCTCACCTCAAATTAATCACCAAATATTTATGTTTCCACCAAGCTGTAATGAAATCAAGTCTGTGAGAGATCTGTTCTGATCAGATCATTTAATTTTAAAGTCGATTTGTTTCCTTCCATGCAAGGAAACTTGTGCAATGTGTTTTCAGGGATTCTTCAAGAATGTGTTATCATGTTTGATCAACACACTTTTGAGTACTCGCTCATTTCTTGGTGCAGAAAGCCTGAAAGAACATGTTTAAACTGACTTCTTTGGAAAAAATTCTCTGCAAAGAGCTGAGGGAGTTTTTCTAATATACACTACATATGCATACACTCAAGAAGAAACATTTGGTTATTAGAAACACTCTTCCACTGCTGAACACTTTCAAACAAGTAACACAAACTACACACTCACTTGATATGGAACACAAGAGCCTACAGGGATCCCAATGCAGCAGAATATAAAGCAAAGAGTACAAAAGACTGCAGGAAGGATAATGTAATGTCAGATGGACTTAGATGTCTTCAACCTGACTTTGTCAGAAATGGTAGAACACTGTGTTTGAGAAGGAATTTTCAAGGGAAACATTCTACTAATGTTTGTTGTGGTCTCTGCTGATTTTGACTCTGGGATGTCATTTCTATTAATTAATGTATAAATCTCTAATTCATCTATCATCTCACAGCCCCAGATAGGCCTATAATATTCATTATTCATTCTACTCTAAGGTCTGTTAAGAAAGAAAAAAGGAAAAATTGTTAAAATGACTATCAAGCAGAATTCTCTGCTAACAAACAAACAAACAAACAAACATGGTTTGTATGTTTTGGAGAGATTCTAGATGCAAAAATAAAGAATTTAAGAACAGGAAAAGTAAGATCAGCATGCCCGAGAAGCAAAAGCTCAGGCATAATTCACAGAAGTGAATATCTAAGGTTTTGGTGCAACTCTAGCCCAAGAGACAAAAGAAAGGTGCAAGAGGGAGATGAGAAGACAAAGTGAAAAGAAGGAGAAAAATCAGACTTGCAAAAGAAGTAGATAATATTATTTCTTAAAATGTGATTATATACTGATAAGTGATATAGTAATAAAAGTATCTTGAGGTCCCAGTTTACTGTGTCTTAATGACTTCCAGAGCAAATTTGCTCAATTTATAAGCCAAAAGATGATTTTTCCACCTGCTAGCTCTGCAGTTTCAACCTGGAATCTAAAAGTCTTTTGTGTTCTGTGACACCACAAGTGACACACATTCTGCAATCATAATTTAGTTAACAACTCGGATGATGACGACTGAGCCACAAAATAATCCAGCTCACTCTCCCATAACTGTATCAGCTCTGCAGAACCAACAGGAGAGGAAAAAAAGCAACATCCACAAAGTAATCCAGGGCAGTAAAGCAAGCAGATGTGACTCCATTGTGTCTCAGGTTAGATTTTAAATGACATACAAATTCCACCACAACAATTTAGAACTATGTGATGGCTTTATACCAAGAAAAAACACACACACACAAATTATAGTATTAACTGGAATATCCTGTTGAAAAAGCCCATTTAAAAGAAAACTGTATAGCATGTTCTAATTAAACATAAATCCATACACCAACTTCTTCCTGGTGAGGTTTTAATAAAGACCTAGAATAGTCTCCAAAAGGAAAAAATCTTACATCCTTGGCATCAATATAATTTCTGCACTAGTAGTGGAAGATCCAAGATTTCAAAACTGGGTACATGTTTCATAATGAAAAGGGTTAATAATAATGCTATTACCAACAACTGCAAATTAAAGAAATTTTCTACATTTGCACACCACTCAGGACAACTGGAGCTATGCCTCATAGCAACAGACAGATGACAGACAGAGAAGGAGAAGGTCTTATTCCTACTCAGATTTTGTCAATAGTTACTCTTACCAAAAGAAAGAAGGAAACAGTGGGCATATAGTACAGGGGTGGGCAAACTATGGCCCAGGGGCTGCATCCAGCCCTTTAGACGTTTTAATCCATCCCTTGAGCTCCTACCAGGAAGCAGGGTCGGGGGCTTGCGAAGCACAGCTCCCGGAAGCAGTGGCATGTCCCCTCTCTGTCTCCTACGTGTAGGGACAGCCAGGGTGCTCCACACGCTGCTCCCGCCACAAGTGCTGCCCCCGCAGCTCCCATTGGCCAGCAAATGGGGCCAATGGGAGCTGCAGGGGCGGTGTCTGCAGACTAGGCAATGCACAGAGCCACCTGGCTGTGCCTCCGAGTCGGAGGTGGAGAGGGGACATGCCACTGCATCCGGAAGCTGCTTGAGGTAAGTGCCGCCCAGAGCCTGCACCCCTGACCCCCTCCCACATCCCAATCCCCTGCCCCAGGCCGGAGCCCCCTCCCACACCCTGAACTCCTAATTTCTGGTCCCACCCCAGAGCCCATACCCCCAGCTGGAGCCCTCACTCCCTCCCACACCCCAACCCCCAATTATGTGAGCATTCATGGCCCACCATACAATTTCCATACCCAGTGGCCCTCAGGCCCAAAAGTTTGCCCACCCCTCATATAGTAGCTGCTTTATCAACAAGTCTTCTTTCCCAGTTTTGCTTCCTAGTTGAAATCTCCTATTCTAAAAACAAGGCAAGCTCCAGAACAGTGCAAAGTATTCTCATCATCAGGTCAATGACAGAGAAAGGAAACTAGGAGAAAACTTCCCAATATTAATTTTTTAAATTTAGTCCACTTAAAGGTAACACCTTTAACTTTCGTTATGTTGTGTTTTCCAAACATTTTAAAATATTAACTACAAAGTGCTGATTGTGAGAAAAGCCAAAAGCAATCTGTTAAACCTTGCTAGGAGTACAAGGGCTGTCCCTGGGGAATTGGCTAACATTTGGTCACATGGTGCAATGTATGTTACACGAATCTTTGTCCTATACCCAGGGCTTCCTTTAACCCAATTGTTCAGATATAGCTTGACATTATTATCCTAGATCTCATTACCACATTGCAGGAGAGCAGACTGTAGGTTCTGAATCAGGAAGATAGAACAAGCTATAAAAACAGAGCCAATGCTGGTATGTCCTACACTTTCAAAACCCTGCTGGCAAAATGCATTCTTATAAAAACCAGGTCTCAATCACCTATTCACCTTACCAAACAATACCGTTTACAGAAACAAAACTCATGGTGCCATGACACTGTCAAGAAAAGAAAGCCCAGCAAAATCCTCCTCCTCTTACATCTTTAGGGATGACCCTCTTCTGTATGACTAAGGCACATCTGGTGTCAGGAACTTGCCCAGAAACCTGCCTACTTATTCCACAGCTCTAGCTATCGACACGCTGTGAAACAATATATACTAACAGGTCCTGCAATTCTCAAAAATGCATGTATGTGTATTCCTCTTGTGAATAAATTTACTATGCTGGCTTTTAAAGTATATATCTGTATCTCCTACTTCTTCTTTTTGAGGAGAAAGGGCAATAGTTTAATTCCTTGCACAGGATGTTTCAACCAAGTAAGCCTAGTCGGATGATAAAAGACACAGAAAATATCTCCACATAAGGAATTGTGTATGGAATAAATGATAAGTCACTACTTTAAAATATAATTTTATTATCTGGGTCCCTGCGGCCCATTACAGCCACAATCACTCCAAAATATACACAATTACATTAGAAGCAAAATGTCGGGGGTCCTACTGCAGGTTCTTCAGCAATTTCATCTTCTGAGATAGCTGAGTTTGTCTTTCTGTTTCACAGGTTTGTGTAAGATCACTGAATCTTCTAGTACATAGGAATTGTTAGACAATCACATTAGTGGTCAATCTAGTCCAGTGTCCTGTTTCCATCAATGGCTAGTAACACCAGTGGTTGATAAAAGAAACTTTGCAGCAGGTATCTATGTAATATCCTGCCCTCAGGTAAGTTTCTTCCGATCCCAAAATACTTTATAAGAGAGTTTATGCCCTAAATCAGGAGCATAATTATTCCAAAATTATTGTATTTTTATAAGTGTACTCTAACAATTCTGGATCTTTCTATTACCCATATAAATGTCCAATCTTTTTTTGAATCCCACTAATCTCTTGTCCTAAATGACACCTCGTGAGGGCCGTGGCTAGCAATTCTGGGGCCCTAAGCAGCCCCCCCACAGGGTGTGTGTGTGGAGCCCCAGGCCTCTGCAGGGGGTGGATCTGGCCCCCGGCCTCCGTGGAGGGGGTGGGGCTGGCTTGGGGGGAAGGGAGGAACCACCCCCCAGCACTCAACGGTGGTGCGGCTGGCGCCGGGTCACTGCACTTCCCGCAACCGGTGAGAGCAGGCCCAGCCCTGCTGCACTCTTCAGGGGAGTGGGGGCAAGGCTGGGGCAGAGAGGGGCGGGGAAAAGGCGGGGCTGGGAATAGGGAGGGGCGGGAGGAGCTGGAGCAGGGGCTGGAGCAGTACGCAGCTGCACAGGGCACCAGGAAAATTTGCCCCAAGTTTCCTGGTGCCCTACACAGCTGCGTACTTTGCGTATGGGTAAGGACAGCCCTGCACCTTGTAGCTGTGAATTCTGCCAGCTAATTGTGCATTGTGTGAACACACGTTTCCTTTTATTAGTTCTGAGTTTGCTACTTTTGAATTTAATAGAATGCCCACTTGTTCTTGTATTATGAGAATGGGAACTTTTATTCATCCTATCTACCTTACCTATACATTTATTATTTTGTATTTTATCATCTTCCCTCTTATTTGTCTCCTTTCTATGCCAAAGAGTTCCAGTCCTTTCATTCTCTCTTGATATGACTTTTTCCATGTCCGTAATCATTTTTATCACCATCTCTGAACCTCCTCTAATGCCACATAAAAATCTTTTGAGATGGGTGTGACTATAACTGAATTCAACATTCTAGGAGAGGGCATACTGTTAATTTATAGAATGGCAAAATATTTTCAGTATTATTCTCTATCCTATTCCTGATCCATCCTCATATTTTGTGTGATATTTTGAAAACAACGGCACATTGAGCAAAGATCTGCATTGAACTGTCCACAGTGATGCCCAAGTCTTTTTCTGAATTGATACAGTTAATTTAGAACCCAATAAAGTATAGGAGGAGTCAAATTATTCCCTCTAATGTGCACTGAATTTAATCACACTGTATTCATCCTAAGATTTTTGGGGAAGGAATCTCTTCTTTTTTTTGTGAAAGTCTCTAAGCATACTTGTATTGCTAAGTGCTCAGCAGGATGAATAATAATATATAGCTCCAAAATTACAAATTAGAAGATAATTTTATGTCCATTTTTGGTTTGCCTGCTCTATGTTTTTGGTGTGTTTAGTAAAAAGAGATGTGGTAGAAGCACAGGGGATGGGAGGTATTTCCTGATATGTCTTACAGGTGCAGTTATGCAACACATAATTAGCCTTTTCAGCTCTTGGCTGCAATATATCATTAGCAGGATTCAAAAGTGGATTGGACATTTATACTGATAGTGAGAACATTCAAAGTTAATAGGGATTTAAAAGAAAACTACACAATACTTTGATAGGAAACTAAAGCTTCATGCTTCAGAGCATAAGCCAACTTCCAATTGATAGCAAGAAATTTCTTCTACGAACAAGTTACCAAAGATGTGGTGCTCGCTAATGGGTATACCATGGTCCCAGCAATGGAGAGATTACAAACTAAATTCAACATGACAACAAATGAGGATCATAAACACACAAAGAGGGCGAGGAGAAGGAACACAAGTGACAAAAGTCAGAGGAGGTGGGTGAGGTGATATCTTTTATTGGACCAACTTCTGTCGGTGAGAGAGACAAGTTTTCAAACGTCACAGAGCTCTTTTTCAGTCAGCATGGCTACAATAACACTGCATATGGAATTCAGATCATGCTGTTGCTCAGGCCAATAAGGCTAGAACACATCATAATCATTGCAGGGTTTAGTTGTCTTTAAAGTTTATTTGCCCTCACTTTTTGAAGATTTCATGGCTCAAGTACATTAAGTGGGAACAGGTGGTGCAGAATGTGGTATAGAATAGGTGATATGTGTTCTGATGCTTTCAGATACTAAGGCCTAGTCTACACTTCAAAATTAGATCAACCTAGTTAAGTCGCTCAGGGTTATGAAAAATTTCACACCTATGTGATGTAATTAAGTCAACCTAACCCCTGATGTGGATATAGATAGGTTGACAGAAGAAGGTACTGTCTCTCTCAGAGATGGATTAACTACATCTACGGAAAAAAAACCTTCTATCAATTGAGGAAGCACCTACACTGGAGTGGCCAACCCGAGCCTGAGAAGAAGCCAGAAATTTCCAATGTACATTGCCAAAGAGGCACAGTATTGTGTAATGATTATATATATATATATGCGCACACACAATTATTATATAATTTGATAATGTATATTTATTATGCATTTATAACGTATAGTTAACGATAATAACAACTTGTCTTAATGTTTTACTTAGCGGGACTTCTGGCAATCTTTGCTTTCAACAATTCCTTTGAAGTTTGGTTTGTGTTCAGTTGTGCTTACACAGTTCTCTTAAGTATCTGTCTGTCAAAATGGATCGGTGCTTGGATTTCACGTTTGAGCGTTGAGAAAACAGATTCACAAAGATAGGTCGAGGCAAACATCGAGATTAATTTTAGGGCCGCACCTCTGATGTTAGGGTATTTATCCTTTGGTACAGATTTCCAGAAAGTAAGGGTCCCCTCTGTCTTCTGAACAGATTTCAGAAGTTCTATTATTTCCATATGGGATATTGCTTTATCAAGGACTAAAGGGGGCTTCAGACAATCGGCTTCAGCACTAAAAAGGTCAATCAGAAATCTGATTGAGGTCTTTTCTGCTGCAAATCTTGGAATCTTCCCTCAAAACTGTCCTTCAGATCTTTAATCATACTCACATATCTAGTTGTGCTCCATTTTAAGGGTTCTGATGCATCTTCTTTTGATCTGGCTGGAAGTTGTGACATTGAGGGAAAGCGTGTCAGCTCTCCCTCAAGCATTTGTCTGTGAAAGAACCACAGTTTGTTCATGAACGCAAATACACTTTGCACTAGACTGGACAGCAACCGGAATTTTCCTTTTAAGTCCACGTTTAGTTTATCCAAATACAGCAGCATGTCTGCAAGAAATGTCCGGTCTAGGACCCATCAGGATCTGTAAGCTCAGGGTGTATTTTGTGCTTCTCCTCCATAAACAATTTTACTGGTTCCAGGAGCTCAAAAAAATGGGAAATAACTTTACCTCTTGAGAGCCATTGAACTGCGCAGTGAAATGGGAAATTGGCAGGAAAGTCGTCTTCATCCAGTTCTTCAATTAGATTTTGAAATTATCTGTGATTGTGAATTTCATTCGCTCAAATGCATTCAATGTGCAAGACAGATTTTGTGATGTGATCAATTTTGAGATTTTTAGATACCAGTTGCTCCCAATGAATAATACAGTGAAATGTCCAAAATTCGGGAAAGCTCTCATCAGACTTACAAAGCCTTGCAAATTCATTCACAGATTCGCACATGGATGGAGCCCTGTCTGTTGCAATGGCAGTGAGCTTCTGTAAAGGAAAGGGGTGTTTTGAAACTAACAACATCAATGCCTCCTTTATATCTTGTCCATGAGTTCTGTCCTTTAGTGGCACAATATACAGGAGTTCTTCCCTTACAACACAGCCGTCAGACACAGACCAGACAAATACGGATAACTGAGGTTTATCCTGTACATGGGACAACTCATCCAAAGCGATGCTCAAACAAATAAAAGGAAAAAGAAAAGGTGTACTAGTGGCACCTTAGAGACTAATCAATTTATTTGAGCATAAGCTTTCGTGAGCTACAGCTCACTTCATCGGATGCATTCACACAGCGCACAGTCAACCTGTGGAACTCCTTGCCTGAGGAGGTTGTGAAGGCTAGGACTATAACAGGGTTTAAAAGAGAACTGGATAAATTCATGGAGGCAAGTCCATTAATGGCTATTAGCCAGGATAGGTAAGGATGGTGTCCCTAGCCTCTGTTTATCAGAGGATGGAGATGGATGGCAGGAGAGAGATCACTGATCATTACCTGTTAGGTTCACGCCCGCAGGGGCACCTGGCATTGGCCACTGTCAGTAGACAGGATACTGGGCTGGATGAACATTTGGTCTGACCCAGTATGGCCATTCTTATGTAAACACTCACACTGCTGAAGTTGCAAATTCAGTTGCGATTCGATGTCACTGTTCAGGTTGGAGATGCTGCGTTCTATTATGTGTCATGAAAGCTGTAGGCCAGAAATTTTCTTCTGTAGATTCTCGTTCTCTGGTGACGGGATTGAAATCACATCAGTGAGGCACATTTTTATAAACTCGCCTTCAGAGTAGGGTTTTTTTGTGCCAGGCCACATAATAGGATGTTAATGTTACAGTTCTGCGATCCATTGGCAAATCTGGTGAAGAACTGGGCTTCTACATCTGTTTGTTTTTTCAAAGTTTTCAGTGGGAATTTTTGATCCATATGTGAATGGCTAGAAATGAAATGATGCTGCAAGTTTGAAGATTTGAACTGAGAGATACACATTGACAAAAAAGACACATGGCCTTACCCACTTATTCTCCCAATCCTGTTGGAAGCCTCGATTTTCATCTATGTATTTTCTTTTCCGTTTGCACTTGCCTTCAGTTGTTAGATGGTGTAAGAAAAATTTTGATTAAAAATTTCCACACCAGCTAGTAGTCACTGTGTACTTTATTCAAGGAGACACAGGCTCCAGCCAGAGGTCGCTGAACGCCTGGCTCTGCTCCAGACCCCACCTCCCACTCCACCCCTTTCACCAAGTCCCCAACCCCACCTTGCCTCTTCCTGACCCACCTCCAACCCACCTCTTCCCACCCCATTCCGCCCCTCCCACAGTCAGCCAAGTCCTTGCTCCTCCCCGTCCCAGAGCCTCCTGCCGGCACGAAAAAGCTGATCACGGGGGACAGCAGGCAAGGGGACGGAGGAGAAGGCATTGGAGGAGAGAAGCTGCACACCAGGTCCTCGCTCCTCCCTCCCCCATCTCCTCCCACCTGCCACTATCAGCTGTTCACGGTGTTGCGGCAGCTCTGGTGGGGAGCGAGGACATGGCACCCAGCTCTCCTCCCTCCCCCACAGAGCCTCCTCAATGCTGCGAAACAGCTGATTGTGGCAGGAGACGCTGGGGGAAGGATGGGGGCTGGGCGCCGTGTCCTCACTCCTCCCCTTCCCCCCAGAGCTGCCACAATGCCGCAAAGCATCTGATCATGGCAGGAGGCGCTAAGAGAGGGATAGGGAGGGGGGCTGGATGCCATGTCCTCACTCCTCTCACTCCCTCCCAGAGCAGCTGCAACACCGCGAAACAGCTGATCATGATGGGTGGGAGGGAGGGGTAGGTGCTGATGGGGGGGGGGGTTTACCAGCAGGTGCTGGGGGAGGGGTGGGCGACTAATAGTGCTGCCGGTGGGTGCTGAGCACCCACCATTTTTTCCACAGAGTTGGCTCCTGGCAGGTGCGGCATATTATCTTTTGAAGAGCTGCATGTGGCTCCGGAGACACCGGATGGCCACCCCGGTCTACAATTTGGAGCTACAGCAGCACATTTCAACCTAATCTTGGCTTGTGTACACTAGAGTTTAACTCTAGTTAATTTATTGTCCAATAACTTGAGCTACTCCACAAATATTAGCTCCAAGACATAAACATTTGTGGCTTATCCTGGTTATCACTCAGCACGTGGGATCTCCCCTCCCAGGATTATCTCTGTGTGTCACAAATAATCCAGAAAATGTATATATGAATTTAAATTTATCTAGAAAATACTCAGCTTCATGGAAGATGAAAGATTTCAGAATAGCAGCTGTGTTAGTTTGTATCCGCAAAAAGAAAAGGAGTACTTGTGGCACCTTAGAGACTAACCAATTTATTTGAGCATAAAGTTTCGTGAGCTACATGCATCCGATGAAGTGAGCTGTAGCTCACGAAAGTTTATGCTCAAATAAATTGGTTAGTCTCTAAGGTGCCACAAGTACTCCTTTTCTTTTTATGGAAGATGAAAGCTACCTTTAGGCTGAGAGCCTCAAACCCAAGCAGTTAGCTTAACATTACTCTCCTGAATTTGAATTACAGTACTTCTGAAAAAAGAAAAGGAGTACTTGTGGCACCTTAGAGACTAACCAATTTATTTGAGCATAAGCTTTTGTGAGCTACAGCTCACTTCATCGGTTGCATACTGTGGAAAGTGTAGAAGATCTTTTTATATACACACAAAGCATGAAAAAATACCTCCTCCCACCCCACTCTCCTGCTGGTAATAGCTCACCAGCTGGTAAATACTCACCAGCAACCACATACCACACAACAGAACCACTAACCCAGGAACCTATCCTTGCAACAAAGCCCATTGCCAACTGTGCCCACATATCTATTCAGGGGACACCATCACAGGGCCTAATAACATCAGCCACACTATCAGAGGCTCGTTCACCTGCACATCCACCAATGTCATATATGCCATCATGTGCCAGCAATGCCCCTCTGCCATGTACATTGGTCAAACTGGACAGTCTCTATGTAAAAGAATAAATGGATACAAATCAGATGTCAAGAATTATAACATTCATAAACCAGTCGGAGAACACTTCAATCTCTCCGGTCACGCGATTACAGACATGAAAGTTGCTATATTACAACAAAAAAACTTCAAATCCAGACTCCAGCGAGAAACTGTTGAATTGGAATTCATTTGCAAATTTGATACAATTAACTTAGGCTTGAATAGAGACTGGGAGTGGCTAAGTCATTATGCAAGGTAACCTATTTCCCCTCGTTTTTTTCTACCCCCCCACCCAGCCGTTCTTCTTAAACCCTGGATTTGTGCTGGAAAAGGCCCACCTTGATTATCATACACATTGTAAGGAGAGTGGTCACCTTAGATAAGCTATTACCAGCAGGAGAGTGGGGTGGGAGGAGATATTTTTTCATGCTTTGTGTTTATATAAAAAGATCTTCTACACTTTCCACAGTATGCAACCGATGAAGTGAGCTGTAGCTCACGAAAGCTTATGCTCAAATAAATTGGTTAGTCTCTAAGGTGCCACAAGTACTCCTTTTCTTTTTGCGAATACAAACTAACACGGCTGTTACTCTGAAACCTGTCATTATGCAAAGTACTTCTGAGCAACTTTTTATACATACTGGCAATTTGATCATTTGCTAACTATAAATCCCGGTCAGGAACCATCAGAATTTTCATGCAAGACGGTAAATTAACAAAGCATGGCAGAGCATTGTACAGAAAGACACATTACTGGTGCTCATGGTCAAAATGTCTCAAAGCCTTCCTTATTCAAATACCCCACTGTTGTGCCACTCTAATAGCCCTGGTATCTGGCTGCTCAAAATCAGCCACCAGGCGATCCACCTTCATGCTCCATCCTGGGGAATCTTGTCACTCTTAGCCTCACAAATGTTATGAAGTGCACAGCAGGCTGCTATGACCATGAGAATTTTCCTCATTTAGTTCTAAACTGGCATAAAGGCAGCACCAGCGTGCTTTTAATCTGCCAAAGGCACATTCTACTATCATTCTGCACCTTGTGACAAAGTTCCTCCTCTACCTTGGCGGATCTTGCGCTTACTGGCGGATTTGTTCGCCTTGGAGCTTCACAGCAGCCCTCAGTTTGGCCATTTTCATGAACCCACAGTCCAGGTCAACTCCTCCTGTGTCTGACGAGGAGTTGGGAGGTTTGGGGGGAACCCGGGCCCATCCTCTAGTCCGGGTTCCAGCCCATGGCCCTGTGGAATGCAGCTGTCTAGAGTGCCTCCTGGAACAGCTGTGCAACAGCTACAACTCCCTGGGCTACTTCCCCATGGCCTCCTCCCAACACCTTCTTTATCCTCACTATAGGACCTTCCTCCTGGTGTCTGATAATGCTTGTACTCCTCATTCCTCCAACAGTATGCATTCTCACTCTCAGCTCCTAGCACCTCTTGCTCCCAGCTCCTTACACGCACACCACAAACTGAAGTGAGCTCCTTTTTAAACCCAGGTGCCCTGATTAGCCTGCCTTAATTGATTCTAGCAGCTTCTTGATTAGCAGCAGGTGTTCTAATCAGCCTGTCAATTGTTTCCAGAAGGTTCCTGATTGTTCTGGAACCATCCCTGTTACCTTACCCAGGGAAAAAGGACCTACTTAACCTGGGCTAATATAATCTGCCTTCTATTACTCTCCTGTAGCCATCTGGCCTGACCCTGTCACAACCTGCTCAGCCTATTATTGAATCACTCCTTACAGCTATCCAGGTTTCCCATGCAAGGCTTCATGAGCCAAGGGACTAAGATGTACGCTGGGTCTCCCAGGATCACTTTGAGCATTTCAACATCACTCACTGGAATCTACTGGTCTGAAAGGAAAGTCCCTGATTGAAGCTTTCTGTACAAGCCAGTGTTACTGAAGATGCATGTGTCATGCACCTTCCCAGACCACCCCGCGTAGATGTCAGTGAAACACGTGCGGTGATCCACAAGTGCCTGCAATACCATAGAGAAGTAGCCCTTTCTATTAATGTTGTCCATTGCAAGATGGTCCGGGGCATTAGAGAACTATCAGCAGTTGGATGTGCATCCTCACTGCAAAGTGAGCAGGTTCCAGATGGATTTAAAGCAGAGCCTGGGTTCTAATCTAATCTGCACTCCCAACTGGGAAAACTTGCCTGACTTTAAAGCACCTCAAAACAGTGTGTGTGTGGGGTGGGTGGGTGGGTGAAGGCTAAACCCCGGCTAAGAGCCCAGATTAATTGTGCAGTGTAGAGATATTAGAGTTTTCCATGTTGTTCTTTCTCCTTGAACCACAGTTTATCAGCTGCACAGATTCTATGGCAGTGTTGCAGCTCACTGAGATCTTTAGTAGCTATCTCCATTGATACAGCAAATGTATAGGGCATGTTTTACAGTAAAAATCAGCCGCCATCATAACTTTTTGGGTTGCTCCATTTTGCGTGCTGCGCACTAACCAGTCCCTTAATGCATCATCTCTCCGAACTGTTAAATTTCTTAAGTCAGCTTCTTTTTAGTGTATGCGCAATGTGCCTCAGGTGGCACGTGATCAGGCTTCATCATTGAATTTGATCTGCTGGTTGGATCATTACTTCCCCAGTCTGGACCAGGTACTGACGGGGAGTGCGACAATTCAGCTACATATTCAGGAATTGTTTCATTTTCTTGTTCATTCAATTTATAAAAGCAGAAATGCTGTGCAATCCCCAGAGGTCCTGAGGATCATGGAAATGCTACAAAATCACCACTCTCTGCAAATGTTTTGTCTGCCGATTTAATAGGAGGTATCTGGCTTTGGTGCAGGATATAAATTTTAGCTCCTATTTCACTCAGTAATACCACCACCTTCCCCCCTCCACTCACATATAACATCAGCTATTATATACTGTACCAGTCTCTCAAGATATGTGGGCCAATCCTCTACCAAACAAGGACATTTCCCCTAAAACAGACATTTTTAACCGTTTCTTCTCCTTCTGAAGGCGTCTTTGCAGTCCCAAGGGTCAAGGGTGCAGTTTCTTTAGTTTCACTGTCACCCAGCCTCTGAAATCACTCTCTCTTCCTGAATTAGGATACCATTCTTGTCTCCAAATGTTTATTTACTATATGCAAACATGCAAGATCTGACTATATGAGAGACCTTCTCTTACTGGTCTCTGGTGGCCTCACTCATAGACCACCACTAGAGGGCTCACAAACTATTTAAGGGGATAATACCCTATTACAAGTTTCATCACAATCTATACAACATACTTTTGGCCAATCCCACCCCAAAAAGCAAAAAACATAATTAGGAACTGATATAGATGTCTGAGTTTTTCAATGGCAACAAAAATGATTCTTTTAAAGTCTCTTTAAAGCAGGGAGAGACTGTTGAATCAAGAAGTTTAACAGTTTGGGAGCAAAGAATGGTTGGTGGAGCTTGTATCTGTAGCAAAAAGCCTCTGAAGCATTTTGTTCCGAGCTTCACATACCAGATACAAGTTCCACCAACCATTCTTTGCTGCAAAACTATTAAACCTCTTGATTCAACAGTCTCTTCCTGCTTCAGTAGGTGAGTTTGTAAAATCCTGTAATCAAGTAAGTTTGCAGTTACTCACTGAACCCCGCCACATACATTTAAAGTATAGAATTACAGCACAACAGAATGTACATTACCGATTTCTAAACCATTTTCTTTAAACTTAGCTAAGCACATACTACTCATCAAGTCCTGCTTACACCATGACAGGGTGCTGTCCTTTCATAGAATATCAGAGTTGGAAAGGACCTCCTAAGTCACAATGTGGCTTTCAGAGTGGAAAGGTCTACTATCGACATGATCTTCTCGCTGAGACAACTACAAGAGAAATGCAGAGAACAAAAAAAAGCCCCTCTACATAGCATTCATCCATCTCACAAAGGCTTTTTGACTTTGTTAGTGGAAGTAGACTATTTGTGCTTCTAGAAAAGATTGGATGTTCCCCCAAGCTCTTAACCATGATTCGATCCTTCCATGAAAACATGTATGGCACAGTCCAATATGACAGCTCAGTGTCTGAGGCTTCCAGATTCGTAGTGGAGTCAAGTAAGGTTGTGTACTTGCCCCAACTCCGTTTGGGATCTTCTCCTCCCTGCTGCTGAAACAAGCTTTGGTTCCTCAACTGAGGGAATCTACTTGCACACAAGATCTGATGGAAAGCTGTTCAATCTTGCAAAACTCTGATCTAAAACCAAGACTCAGGAGGCCCTTATCCAATACCTCCTCTTTGCTGATGATGCAGCAGGGACAACCCACACAGAAGCTCATCTTCGAAGCCTAACAGACAGTTTTTCCAAAGCCTGCCAAGACTTTGGGCTTACTATAAGCCTAAAAAAGACTAACCATGTGTCAAGGAGTTGAGGAAGCACCCTCCATCAAGTTCAGCCATTATGAACTTGAAGCGGTGAACAAGTTCACATACCTGGGGTCCACTATTTCAGTCAACCTTTCACCTGAAACAGAACTCAACATCCAAATTGAAAAAGCTGCCACAACAACGTCTAGACTGAACAAGAGGATATGACAAAACAACCTGACAGAACACACAAAGATCTGGGTGTATTGTGAGTGTGTTATCAGCACACTTACATATGGGAGCGAGACAGGTACCTCTCATGAGGAAAGGGGCTCAACAGCTTTCATATGCGTTGCCTTTTTCAAATCTTTGGAATCTCCTGGAGGGACAGAGTCACAAACACTGAGGTGCTCAAACGGGCCAGCAATACCCAGCATGCAAACACTCCTCAAACAGAGATGCCTTTGCTGGCTTGGGCATGTATGCCGAATGAATGATGAGTGCATCCCAAAGGACACCCTCTACGGCGAATTGGCATCTGGAAAAAGACTCAAAGGATGCCCAAAATTGACTTTCAAGGATGTGTGCAAGATCTCAAAGAAATGGACCTGCACGTGGACAAATGGAAAGATCACACAAGACTGCAACCTTTGGAAACAAGAGCTTAACAAAGGTCTCCTGAGTTACGAGAGGACGCAATCCAGCCTAGCAAAGGATAAAAATAGCTCACAGAATGTAGAGCCCAAAGGGTTAAAACTAGGGCTGTCAAGCGATTACAAAAATTAATTGCCATTAACCACACTCTTAAACAATAATAGAATACCATTATTTAAATATTTTTGGATGTTTTCTACATATTCAAATGTATTGTTTTCAATTACAACACAGAACACAAAGTATAGTGCTCATTTTATATTTATTTTTGATTACAAGTATTTGTGCTGTAAAAAAATAAAAAGTATTTTTCAATTCACCTCATACAAGTACTGTAATGCAATCTCTTTATCATGAAAGATGAACTTACAAATGTAGAATTATGTACAAAAAATAACTGCATTCAAAAATAAAACAAATGTAAAACTTTAGAGCCCACAAATCCACTCAGTCCTACTTCTTGTTCAGTCAGTCACTCAGACAAACAAATTTGTTTACATTTGCTGGAGATAATGCTGCCAGCTTCTAGTTTACAATGTCACCTGAAAGCGAGAACAGGCATTCGCATGGCAATGTTGTAGCTGGCATCACAAGATGTGTGTCAGTTGCGCTAAAGATTCATATGTCCCTTCATGTTTCAACCCTCATTCCACGGGACATGCGTCCATGCTGATGACGGGTTCTGCTCGATAACGATCCAAAGCAGTGCATACTGACGCATGTTCACTTTCACCATCTAAGTCAGATGCCACCACCAGAAGGTTGATTTTCTTTTCTTGGTGGTTCGGTGGTTCCATAATTTCCGCACTGGACTGGTGGTCTTTTAAGGCTTCTGAAAGGATGCTCCATATCTCGTCCCTCTCAGATTTCGCAAGGCACTTCAGATTGTTAAACCTTGGGTTGAGTGTTGTAGCTATCTTTAGAAATCCCACATTGGCACCTTCTTTGCGTTTTGTCACATCTGCAGTGAAAGTGTTCTGAAAACGAACAACATGTGCTGGGTCATCATCCAAGACTGCGATAACATGAAATATATGGCAGAATGCGGGTAAAACAGAGCAGAAGACATACAATTCTCCCCCCAAGGAGCTCAGTCAAAATTTAATTAACACTTTTTTTTTCAATGAGTGTTATCATGGAAGCCTATCCTCTGGAATAGTGGCCAAAGGATGAAGGGGCATACGAACGTTTAGTACATCTCGCATTTTCAGTGTATCTGGCATGTAAATACCTTGCAATGCCAGCTACAAAAGTGCCATGTGAACGCCTGTTCTCACTTTCAGGTGACATTGTAAATAAGAAGCCGGCAGCATTATCTCCCGCAAATGTAAACAATATTGTTTGTCTAAGTGACTGGCTGAACAAGAAGCAGGACTGAGTGGACTTGTAGACTCTAAAGTTTTACATTTTTTTTTGAGTGCAGTTATGGAACCAAAAAAAAAAAACCTACATTTGTAAGCTTCACTTTCATGATAAAGAGATTGCACTACAGTACTTGTATGAGGTGAACTGAAAAATACTATTTCTTTTGTTTATCATTTTTACAGTGCAAATATTTGTAATAAAAATAATATAGTGAGCACTGTACACTTTGTATTCTGTGCTGTAATTAAAATTAATATATTTGAAAAATGTAGAGAAACATCCAAAAATATTTTATAAATTTCAACTGTTATTCTATTGTTTAACAGTGTGATTAAAATTAATCACGATTAATTTTTGGAGTTAATCCTGTGAGTTAACTGCAGTTAATCAACAGCCCTAGTCAAAACATCACCTTTAAATGTGACAGATGTGGCAGAGACTGTGTCTCTTGAGTGGTTTCAGAGTAACAGCCGTGTTAGTCTGTATTCGCAAAAAGTAAAGGAGTACTTGTGGCACCTTAGAGACTAACCAATTTATTTGAGCATGAGCTTTCGTGAGCCACAGCTCACTTCATCAGATGCATACCGTGGAAACTGCAGCAGACTTTATATATACACAGAGAATATGAAACAATTTGTGCTGGAAATGGCCTAACCTGACGATTACTTTAGATAAGCTATTACCAGCAGGACAGTGGGGTGGGAGGAGGTATTGTTTCATATTCTCTGTGTATATATAAAGTCTGCTGCAGTTTCCACGGTATGCATCTGATGAAGTGAGCTGTGGCTCACGAAAGCTCATGCTCAAATAAATTGGTTAGTCTCTAAGGTGCCACAAGTACTCCTTTACTTTTTTCTCTTGAGTGGGTCTCTTCGGCCACGTTCGCGGCTGCTGTAGACCAACTGAATAAATTCTTTACCTTTCAGGGATGCATACCCATGGTCTCTCGAGATTAAAGGAGTCTACTACTTTGAACTTCTTAGATGGAAGGTGCTAGGGAAGTACCAAGTCCTAGCAAAGAAAATTATTTTCAGAATTCTTGTTCTCTGAAATATTTCTATTTTCTGTGCCTTGAACTTAGAGATTTTAAGTATACCCTTTGACTCTTTCTTTTAGACAAATAGTGGGGGTGGGAAAGAAGCATCAACCCTCCATTTCACTCTATCCAACATAAAAACACACTACACCACCAAGTGGATTTCACTGCCATTCTACATCTGCCTGTGTTTCAGAAGAATGTTCATTAAAATAGGATAATACGCATAAGCCTAATATATACAACATGATAGTATACATAAGGTCAGTGGAATCTCAAGGAACAAAAACTGAGGAAACTTCCTGGAGTTCAGAGCTAATTACTTTTGGTCAGTGAAAAACTGACTCTTCTGGCCGAGATAATGGAATTAACCCAGACATATTTCTGCTTGATCTTTAGCAGCACTCTGTGTAGGAGTGGAACTGGGGGAAAAGCATAGCAAAGCTTTTCTGTCCAGGATAGCAGGAAGGTGTCAGTGACTGAGCCCAGACTGCGGCCTGGCAGGGAGCAAAACTGGTGACATTTTCTGTTGTACTTGTTCGCAAATAGGTGTATTTGGGGAGTCCCCCACTCCTGGAAAATGTACCTAGCTAATCCGGATGATGAGACCATTCATGGTGACTAGATCATTCTGCACCCTCGAGATTGATTGAATAGGCTATGTGGAATTCCCACAGGTGAACTGTTCCAGACAAAGCAGGGAGGAGTGAGCTCCTCCATGCTTGTTGAGTAAAACACTGCTGAGGTGCTGTCTGTAAGAACAAACAGGTTTCTCCCCTGATGAGAGGTAGAAAAGCCTGACAGGCAAGACAAATTGCTCTGAGCTCTCTGACATTGATATGAAGAGCGAGCTCCGACGAGGACCAAAAAGTGCCTGAGTTTGGAGAGACCCCTAGTGAGCCCCGCACCCTAAAGCCAATGCCTCTGAGACCAGAGTCATCGATGTACCATTGATGGTTGAGGGCAGAGAACGGGAGCACAAACAATGGGCAGAGCCAACAACCAATTCAGCGAAATTAGAAGCTGAGAAGGTACCACGAGCAGTGTCCAAATGCAGATGCCTTGGCGAGTACACGGAGGCCAGCCATGTCTGAAGTGCAGCCTCACGTGTTGTACTACCTATGTGCACAAGGCCACGTGGCCTGGAAGCCTCATATAGCTTCAGGCTGTTGTGATGGATGAATCTTGAGGTCTGCCATGAAAGATCAAATAGACTGGAATCTCAACTCTGGGAGGAACGCTGTGGCCTGGGTAGAGTCCAACACAGCCCCTATGAACTCTGTTCTCTGTACTGGGCAAAGGATAGACTTGTCTGCTTTGATCACAAGGCCTACGGTCTTGAAGGCTGACTGAATGAGGGGAACACTGGCTATAACCTGAGCTTTGGACAAGCCCTTGAGTACTCAGTCATCCATTCTAGGTAGTGGATGACTGACTAGTCAAGGGCTGCTATCATGGCCATACATTTTGTGACCACCCAAGGAGCTGCAGACAGGCCGAATGGAAGCACCATGAACTGGTAATGCAAGTACTTCACAACAAATCTGAGGAACTTTCTGTGCCCTTGGTATATCGACACATGAAATTACACATCTCTTAAATTGAGGGCAGGATCTTGGTCTCCAAGATCCAGAGAGAAAATAAGGGATGCCAGGATGATCATGCAAAACTATCTTTTTGAGACAGGTGTTGAGCAGGTCTAACATAGGTTTGGAGACCTCCCTTGGCTTTTGTGATTATGAAATAAAAGGAGTAGAAACCCTTCCCTCTTAAATTCTGCTGAACCTCCTGTATGGCTCCCACCTGAAGAGGAGACTGAGCCTCCTGAACCAAAAGTTCTTCATGAGATAGGTCCCTGAAGAGGGTCAAGAAGGGAGGGTGGGAAGGAGAAGAAATAAACTTAAGGGTTTATCCCACTTCTACAGTGCTCAGCACCCAATGGTCCATGGTGACAAGGGACCAAGCACTAAGGAAATGGGAAAGATGGCTTGCACACAAAGGAAAAATGGAGTCTGAAATCCTGGGAACTGGTACAGCGCCCTCAAGCGTCCCATCAAAACACCTGCTTAGAACCCCTTGGATGTCTAGGTTGGGCAGGCATTGAAGCAGAGGTACAAGGAGGAGGTGGTCCACTGAGAGTACTTGTAGAAGCAATAAGAGTAATTCCAGCAACTGTCATGGGTGGTAAGATGGAACTGATGGGGCTGGTGGTCAGCTGGGTGCTTTATAACAGCATGCAGCAGCAGGAAAAGTTCTGGTGCCTGTGTGTGGGACAAGCAAACACCAAGAGTGTGATGCACACATACAATCACTTGAAGAATCAGAGTATCAGGGTTGGAAGGGACCTCAGGAGGTCATCGAGTCCAACCCCCTGCTCAAAGCAGGACCGATCCCCAATTAAATCATCCCAGCCAGGACTTTGTCAAGCCTGACCTTAAAAACTTCTAAGGAAGGAGATTCCACCACCTCCCTAGGTAACGCATTCCAGTGTTTCACCACCCTCCTAGTGAAAAAGTTTTTCCTAATATCCAACCTAAACCTCCCCCACTGCAACTTGAGACCATTACTCCTTGTCCTGTCATCTGCTACCACTGAGAATAGTCTAGATCCATCCTCTTTGGAACCCCCTTTCAGGTAGTTGAAAGCAGCTATCAAATCCCCCCTCATTCTTCTCTTCTGTAAACTAAACAATCCCAGTTCCCTCAGATTCTCCTCATAAGTCATGTGCCCCAGTCCCCTAATCATTTTTGTTGCCCTCCGCTGGACTCTTTCCAATTTTTCCACATCCTTCTTGTAGTGTGGGGCCCAAAACTGGACACAGTACTCCAGATGAGGCCTCACCAATGTTGAAGAAGGGGACTAGCAAGCTCTGGTGAGGACAAAGAGAAAAAAATAGATCTCTTCCGTTGGAGGAGCAGTCTTGTCTGGAGTACTGTGTTTGCATGGTACCAGGTCAGGTAGAGCTGCAGCAAGTGACTGCTTGGAAATGACATCCTTCTAAACTGCCAGAAGAGGATGCTCCAGTACCAGATCTATGAACAGGCCAGCCAGTACTGCGAAGGGTGAAGAGGTGGAGCACAGTACCAAAGTAAAGGTGAAACAAAGGGTCTCAGAGCCGAGATTGGTGCCAGAGCACATGGCACCAGTCTGGTACTGGAAGTAATGTAGTCCTTGTGGGACAAAGAAACCACTGGTACCTCAGCACTGGAAGGAGACTCTGAACTACAGGTCTTAGCTGAGGGAGCCCAAGGAGAAGTGCTGAGTGTCTTATTCAGGGTCAGTGAGGGGGCCACAGCACCCGGATTCTTGACTAGAGCGATGATCCTTTCTCCCTCTCTCTAAAGTTGTTGAGGAGTGCAGTCTATGGGAGGAGGCCACTCATGAAGTAGACATAGAACAGCAGCTGGCTCTGGCAAGGCAGAAGGAGGCTGATCCTTTCCCAAGCTTCTTGTGAATGGAAACTGGGGGCTACTGCGATCTTTTCAGTAGAAATTACTTCAGCCTCACCTCTATATTCTTAAAGTTCTCTTGGAGAACAAGTGACATACAGAACAGCGTTCTTATGTGCCCCTTGGCCAGGCAGATTAGACGTTGAGAGTGCCCATTATTACTGGGCATGGGGACATTGTTTGATGGACAGTTCTTGAAGCTAGGTGACTGAAGGCTGCCATGTTGAAGGAGTTCCCCTCTGTAGGGGATGAGGTGTAAATCTGGTTAGACCTGTTACTTTTCCCTCCCTTGTTGTTTTTAAGCCTATAAGCAAACAAACACTAAACTAAAATTAAGAACTAAATATTAACTAGGATTGAAGGTTCAAAACTACGTAAACTAGAAGAGGTAGCTATGTTGCATAGGGACATGGAGACTGCCAGTATTCCATCTTGAACCATGGGCAGTAAGAAGGAACTGAGTGAAGGTTGAGGCTGCCTTACCCCTTACGCCCTGGGCTATGGTAGCTGAGAGGGTATGAGGGCAGTAGGTACAGCCAAAATGGATATTGTTATTCAAAAAGAATCAAATTGTGCATGCATGCACAGCTAGAGAGTGGAACTGGTATGGACAGTCACTCAAAGAAGAAACTTGCAGCAGGCACTTACGGAATAACCCACCCCCAGGGAAAGTTTCCTCTTAACCCATAATAGCTGAAATTTGGTTTATGTACCAAACCAAGAAGGTCTGTACCCCTTCCACATCTCTCATATTTGTTAAAATAGTAACTATAACAACTCTGGAACTTCTTGCTACCCATATAAACATCTAATCTTTTTTTTGAATCCTGCTAAGCTCTTGGTCTCGATGATATCAGGTAGCAGTAACTTCCACAGATTAATTACATGTTGTGTGGAAAAAGTATTTCCTTTTATTAATTTTGATTTTGCCAACCTGGAATTTCTTTGAATGTCCCCTAGTTCTTGTATTATAAGAAAGAGTAAATAAAAGTTCCCAATCTACCTTATCTGTACCATTTATTATTTTGTGCATTAACAAGCCTTTATAGAAGGCTCCATTTGTTTAGATGGGCTGCTCTGTGAAAATCTAGTTACACAGACACAAATCTAGCTCTCACTAAGGCTATGTCTACGCTTGGAGCTAGAGGAATGATTCCCAGCTCATGTAGACACACCTGTACTAGCTCTTGAGCTAGCATGCTAAGAACAGTAGCAAAGGCAGCAGCAAGTGACGGCATGAGCTAACTACCCTAAGTACAAATCCACTTGGACCCCATGAGTACATACTGGGTGCAGATAGCCCATGCTGTGACTCGCCACTGCCCATACTACATAGGCCAGTGGTTTTCAAACTGTGGGTTGCGACCCAGTACTGGGTCGCAGAATGTAAGGCACTGGGTAGCGGCACCTCCAGTGCCGACGGGGCTGTTAAAAGTCCCGTGAGCGGTGCTGCCTGGCTAAGGCAGGCTAGTTTCTACCTGTTCTGACACCGCATTGCACCCCGGAAGCAGCCAGCAGCAGTTCTGGCTCTTAGGCTGGGGGCCACAGGGCTCTGCATGCTGCCCCTGGCACTTGCTCCGCACTCCCATTGGCTGGTTCCCGGACAATGGGAGGTTTGTGGGGGGCAGTACCTGCAGGCGAGAGCTGCTCGGAACCATTTATGCACCTCCGCCTAGGAGCCGGACTCATTGCTGGCCGCTTCAGGGTGCAGTGCAGTTTGCGGTGCCAGGACAGGCAGGAAGCCTGCCTTAGCAACCCCGCTGTGCCGCTGACCGGGAGCCGCCTGAGGTAAGCCTATGCCACAGCCCTGTACCCCAATCCCCTGCCCCAGCCCTGAGTCCCCTGCAAAACCAAGAGCCCCTTTCTGCTCCCCAAACCCCTCATCCCTGGCCCCACCCCAGAGCCTGCACCCAGAGCCCTGACCCCCTCTGCACCCCAACCCCCTGCCCCAGCCCTGAGCCCCCCAAACCCAGAGCCCCCTCCTGTACCCCAAACCCCTCATCCCCGGCCCCACCACAGAGCCTGCACCTCCAGCCTAGAGCCCTGACCCCCTCCTGCACTCCAGCCCCCTCCCACACCCTGAACCCCTCATTCCCAGCCTCACCCCACAGCCCTCACGCCAACCCTCTGCTCCAGCCCTGAGCCCCTCCCACACCCCAAGCCCCTCATCCCCAGCTCTGCTAGGTCACATGCATCAACAGTTTTCTTCAACTGGGTCACCAGAAAAAAAAGTTTGAAAACCACTGACCTAGGCTACACTAAAGTCCTTTGGAAGAGCTGCAGAGTAAACATATGCTTCACACAGACATTCTCACAAACTGTGAGATCAAGTATCCCATCTGAAATTTCAGCACTGTGGTGGTTAAAACAGTGAGAGAAAAACAACATTGTTTTGCACTTAGAAACCTGTTTCTAATCAGCTGAGCTACTCCTATGGGGTCAAATAAAAATGATTAGCTTATTAAAAGCATAGCTTTGCTATTTAATAAGCAAAAATGATTGAAAATTCTGTTCCAGATCCTGATAATTTTAGTGTTTCTAGTTAAGCCTGCAAAATTGCATTCATTATTAGTGTCTAGATTCATTAACAATTCAATTTATAGATATTAATGCTTATAATGCATGCTTCGCTTGCCAAAACTTGAAGAGAAATTGTTTCAATTAGCTTTCATGGATCATGAATCTTACCGGCTGGGTATTTTTAGACAAAAGATACAAACACATCCCGAAGCAATGCTAATGCACAGCTGGGATTCGCATATAAGGTCACTTGAGCTAAAAGTTTAAAAGGAAAAACAGTAAATGAGTTTTGCCCAGAAGAGATAGACAGGAATAACGTGTCTTCAGCTATCTTTCAAATATTTGTATGTCATACTAGTACCTGGCGGCGGGGGGAAGGGGACCAGGATTCTTTGCTTTTTATATTGTATTTTTAAAAAGCCAAACTGTGCAGACCCAAACCAGTGACTAAATTACAGGGCACTTTTCACAGCATATGAAAGAACACAGTGGTCTGCGTGCATTTATAGGCCTCAGGCCAAGATATTCTGCTCTCAGTTAGATCCATGAGATACCACTAAAGTCAACGAGGCAGCACAGAGTTAACTGAGGGCATAATTTGGCCCCAAGTATTTTTTTTACTCCTTCCTTAGGACAAATCCTGTTGCACAGAGGAAAGTAAAGAACATTCAAATATCCTTGTGCTGCACACACATGCATACGGTCACAGGACTGAGGAACAAAATCTTCAGGCCCAAATGACCAAGCTGCCTGTGGAGCCATGTCATAACCACTTTTAGTAAGCATGGTGAGAAATAGCAGACATGGCAAATATACACAAATGACAAAAACTCCAACAAGCCCCAAGGTGACTCCATGCCAGAAACAGTTGTGCCATGCCAAACAGTGCCTTAGCTGCAAGCACAAAATTCCTTTTGAATTCACTGGGAGCTTTATGCACACGTCCAAAGGAACAATACAATCTCAAAATTGAGATTATCCATTTATTTTTAAGTGTTTAAAACAGAAATGTATGGAACGGCATAGAGTCCACCCACTAGCTCCAAGTAATATACAGGAGTTGGTATAAAAAAAAGTCAGCATTTGCCAACGTTTTACTGATAATCCTAGTTTTTCCTCTCATACTTAGAATAGGAAAATAGCCATGGCATCTATTGGTAAATGCTGGTATTTTAATTGCTGTATCGTTTTCACAAAAACAAGGTGTCAAATATAAAGGGAAGGGTAAACATCTTTAAATCCCTCCTGGCCAGAGGCAAAACCCTTTCACCTGTAAAGGGTTAAGAAGCTAAGACAACCTCGCTGGCACCTGACCAAAATGACCAATGAGGAGACAAGATACTTTCAAAGCTGGAGGGGGGGAGAAACAAAGGCTCTCTCTGTCTGTGTGATGCTTTTGCTGGGAACAGAAAAGGAATGGAGTCTTAGAATTTAGTAAGTAATCTAGCTAGATATGCGTTAGATTCTGTTTTGTTTAAATGGCTCATAAAATAAGCTGTGTTGAATGGAGTGTATATTCCTGTTTTTTGTGTCTTTTTGTAACTTAAGGTTTTGCCTAGAGGGATTCTCTATGTTTTGAATCTGATTATCCTGTAAGGTATTTACCATCCTGATTTTACAGAGGTGATTCTTTTACTTTTTCTTTAATTAAAATTCTTCTTTTAAGAACCTGATTGCTTTTTCATTGTTCTTAAGATCCAAGGGTTTGGGTCTGTGTTCACCGATGCAAATTGGTGAGGATTTTTATCAAGCCTTCCCCAGGAAAGGGGGTGTAGGGTTTGGGAGGATTTTGGGGGGGAAAGATGTTTCAAAGCGGGCTCTTTCCCTGTTATATATTTGTTAGATGCTTGGTAGTGGCAGCAATAAAGTCCAAGGGCAAAAGATAAAATAGTTTGTACCTTGGGGAAGTTTTAACCTAAGCTGGTAAAAATAAGCTTAGCGGGTTTTTCATGCAGGTCCCCACATCTGTACCCTAGAGTTCAGAGTGGGGAAGGAAATTGACAAAAGGTATCACATGATATAGAGGATTCCCCTGAAGCAGACCATCTTCATATTAATACAAATACTATCCCCTTCTGCATTAAGCTCACTAACCGCAAAAAACCAAACATACCGGGCTTTTTCTTTTTTAATTATTTGGAGGTAGGAGAGGTTTCCAGATTTTACTTTTCTCTATAATGAACAGTTACATATAGCTCACTGAATGAAAAAAGCCAGGGCCCGTGAAACAGTGAGTGGAATGTACAGAAAGGAAGGTGATCTGAATTTGAGTCACCTATTTACTGGTCTAGAAGACAATTTCTGTATTACTTATGGATCAAAACTAGTTGATGTCATGCAACCTGTTATCCAAAATAGGAAATTAATACAAAGAAAACAGTTAAATATAGTTTTCACAAGCTGATACTATGAAATGGAGCAGAAAAGTGATGAAAAATCTGTACTATTAGCAGAGACCCATATTTCAGGGTCCCAGAAAGTTCAAGAGGTAACTGTGTGTTCTGCATGTACTAAACCATATGAGCTAAAGTGGTGCAGAAAAACAGTGAATATATTTAAGAGTACTCCTATGATGGCAAATGAAATGTACAGTGTCTAGCACAATGGGGCCCCAATCCCAACAGTGACTGCTAGGTGGTACTGCAATAAAAATATTAAATAATAATATAGATAAAAGTGCTTCAAAAGAAAATCTGGGGCAAAAAAAAAATTCACACACAACAAAATGGAGACATTTGTTTCTATCTGGGATTAAGAGTTGTCACTGCAGTTGTGTAATGTAGAATTAAGGAGCTTTTTATTTGAACCTTGCAATGTATATGATCCCTGAGCTCCGAAAACTCTTGCTTTGGACACGGAGACTTTAACACTTGATTCCAGTAAACTAAACTAAGCAATATGCATAACTCCCAAAAGAGATTTCTCCAAAACACTTTGCTCTGAACCACACAGACACTTCCAGGACTCACCCTTCCACTTCTTTAAGCACTGGTGTGGCAACCCCAATATGCAATCACTTACTTAAAACAGCTACTGTTCCAAAGGTTTGGAGTGTAGCAAATGTTGCATCCATATTTATAAAAGGCTCCAGGGATGTTCAAGGGAATTACAGACTAGTAAACCTTACATCTGTACCCGATAAATTGGTCGAAACAATTAAAAATGGAATAATAAAACATCTGGAAGGTTATGATATGGTCTAACCAGCACAGTTTCTGCAAAGGAAAATAGTCTCTCGTTAATTTCTTACAATTTTTTTGAACATGTCAATAACGTAATGGATAAAGGAGAACCAGCTGACATAATTATTTAGACTTTCTAACGGTCTCTCTCAAGGTCACTCACAACAGGTTAGTAAAGAAGCTAAATCTTCATGGGATGAGAGGCATAATATTTTAATGGATCAAAAGCTGGCTAGTAGAGAGAGAACAAACAAGCAGGACTAAACCAGGGGTCTCAAACTCAAATGACCAGAGGACTAGTATATTGGCCTGAGGGCTACATTACTGACACCTCCCCCCACCCGGCCACACTCAGCCTCGCCCCCACTCCATCCGTTTCATGAGGCCCTGTCCCTGCCCTGCCTCTTCCCAACCCCATTCCAACCCCTTCCCTGAAATCATGTGTTTGAGACCCCTGGACTAAACAGTCAGTTTTCATCACAGCAAAAGGTTAACAGCAGGGTACCTCAAGGTTCTGTATTTGGTCCAGTATGGGTTTAATATATTTATTAATGGTCTGGAAAAGGAGGTGAGTAGAGAGATAGCAAAATTTGCAGATGACCCAGTGTTATTTAGGTTAGTCAGGAGCAGAGAGAATGGTCGAGAACTTCAGAGAGATCTAAACAAGCTAGGTGAATGAGCAACATGAAAAATGTAAATACCCATACACCTTACAGGGTTCTAAATTAACTGTATCAACTCAGGAAAGGGACCCAGACCTCTGCTCAATGTGTAGCTGCAATGAAAAAAAGCAAACAAGATACAGTAAAAGCTTCTTTTATTCGGCAAGTTGGGAGGGGCAGGGTGCCGATAAGTGAAAAATTCCGGTTAACTAAGGGAGAGGCAGTTTGGGGGGGGGGGGCGCTAGGGGTTGGGGCACGGGAGCGGGGTCTGGGAGGGAGTTTGGGGGCGGGTTCGGGGCAGGGGATTTGGACACAGGAGGGGTTTGGGGGTACCAGATTCGGGGGGCGCTCACCTCGGGCAGTTCCCTGCAAGTTGCGACCTGTCCCTGCTGTTCCTATGTGGAGGCGCAGCTAGGTGGCTCTGTGCACTGCGCCCGCCCCAGGCGCTGGCTCCGCAGCTCCCATTGGCCAGGAACCGTGGAACCTGGTAGATCGTAGAACCTGTGCTCCCCTACCAAAACGCCCCTCTGCCTGTCAAAAGGCCTAAGACCTAACCACTAGGTCACATTCCCCACGAACACAAGCCATCACAGGGAACAAAGGAAAGGCAGTCTCCATTCCCTCAGTACCAGTAGCTGGGCCCACATGTGACATAGCCTGCAGCAGCCCAGACATGCAATTGCAGGGAAGTCCTGCTCAGCCCTGGGCTGAAACATGTCCAGGGCAGACAGAATCTTCAGAGATTTCAACTGTTAATCTAGCAAGTCTCTACTGAACATGGGTGAACTGCAATTTTTAAACAACATATAATTTGGCCAAATTTGGGCAGAGTTTCATGGGGACAGCAAAAAGCACATACCTGACACAAAGACCACTATTCTGTCAAATTTCAAATCCTTGCTACAAAGCATGGGGGTGCTAGTGCACTTCCAAGAAAAGGTCGCCAGACTTTGGTATTTTTAAAACCCTGACTACATTTTTCTTCTAGCCTTGTTCATGGAAACAGCTGAACTGTTCTGGGTGAAAATTTCCAAAACAATTCAGCCTGAGAAAGACACCTGCCACAGAAAATTTCAGCACTAATAGTTAAAGCTTGGCAAAGTTATAAGCAACTAAAAACAGGGTCTTATAGTCTGGAGAAGGTATCATAGAATCATAGAAGATCAGAGTTGGAAGAGACCTCAGCAGGTCATATAGTCCAACCCCCTGTTCAAAGCAGGACCAACACCAACTAAATCATCCCAGCCAGGGCTTTGTCAAGCCAGGCCTTAAAAAACTCTAAGGATGGAGATTCCACCCCCTCCCTAGGCAGAGTGGGAGCTTTTGTTCTCCTTGTTTCATAACGCAAGAACAAGGGGACATTCAATAAGATTAAAAGATGTAGGATTCAAAATGAATCACAGGAAATATTTTGTCACACAATGAGTAATTAGACTGTGGAACTCACTGGTACAGGAATTCACTGAGGCCAAGAATTTAGCAAGATTTAAAAAAAAGTGAATTATTTACCAGCTGTGTGTCCATCTGCAGGATTATTGGTTGGAATTTTTGTTTTTTTTAAAATGTTACTACTTCTCACCCTCTGCTTCCTACCAACAGAAAAGTGGGTACTCCAACCTCCTCCCTACTCTTTTTTTGCTTTCTGAACCAAAATGCACGTAGTGAAGGATCCAGAAGTAACCCCAGATAGTTTTCATCTGCCAAATCTCAGTATTTTTGCCTCACAAAAAACCCTCCAGTTGGTGGCTTTTTCATCCTTACTACTAAAATGTAAGCTATTAGTCTGCTTCAGATGATTTTTTTGTACCTCTGGAAATTAAAAAAACTGATGTCAAGGCTAATTCCTCATTCTGGCACTTTGAGTGCAGAAGGTGGGGGCCCGTAATGATTCTAAAAATTAATACTGGTCACTCCAGGCTTGTATTAAACTCCCATGGTTACAGCTTCTCTCTGACCTTGGATGGGTAGATGCTGCCACTACCTAAGTGCAAAAACCCTTTGAGAGCCCAGGAAGGCGCACTTGGGAATTTCTTCCTGTGGGGTATCTCAAGCCCTTTCACCC
Source organism: Eretmochelys imbricata (assembly GCF_965152235.1). Classification (NCBI taxonomy): domain Eukaryota; kingdom Metazoa; phylum Chordata; order Testudines; family Cheloniidae; genus Eretmochelys; species Eretmochelys imbricata. The sequence goes on along the minus strand of NC_135583.1, from coordinate 42,861,321 downwards.
CCCTCCAGGGAAGAGCTGAGAGAGAAAAACAAAGGAAATCAGCTGTTGTCACCAGCTAATTAAACAACATGTGCACAAACTCTTAGGTCACAAAAATCCAATCCTGGTCTTAAAAAAGGTAAATTTTATATTTTAAAAAAAAGAAAGAAAATACATCTGGAAAACTCAGGCTATTGCTAGATTTTAAAAGAGTAACTACAAGGATTAAGTACCAAGAACAGTTTTCTTGAGGTCCCACTTAAAGGTTACAAGTGAAACAAAATCACCTGGGTTTAGCACAGAGGAGTCCACAAGCCATAAATAAATAAAAAGAGAAATCTAATTGCATCTTCCTAGACATTTCCTGATCTACTTACATATCTGGGTTTCAAATGATTAGTTGCTAGGTATGATACTGAGGATTTTTCATACCTGGCTCAAGCTTCTTACAGCATAGCTGCTCTGTCCCTTCTCGCCAGGAGGACAATCCCAGACAGACAAAAGGGGAATCATTTTTCTATTTTAAAAAGTTCTAGCCTTCCCATTGGCTCTTTTGGCCAGGTGTCCACTCACTTCCTTTTACCTATGTATAAGCAGTGAGACTTCTTAACCCTTTACAGGTAGAGCGATTAGAGAACAGCTACTGATAGGGATTTTATAGCTACTGACTGTCCGTAAAAGGAGCTCTCCCACCCCTTCATTTATCACAACTGATATTAAAAAGTCGTTGACATGGTCCGTCACCAAACAATTACGCCATCATGGGATAAGAGGGAAGGTCTTCTCATGAATCAGTAACTGGTTAAAAGATAGGAAACAAAGGGTAGGAAAAAATTGTCAGTTTTCACAATGGAGGGATGTAAATAGTGAGGTCCCCTAAGGATCTGTACTGGGACCTGTGCTGATCAACATTCATAAATGATCTGGAAAAAGGAGCCAATCATGAGGTGACAAAATTTGCAGATGATACAAAATTTCTCAAGATAGCTAAGTCCAAAGCTGAGTGCGAAGAGTTACAACAGGATCTCACTGGATGACTGGCAACAAAATGGCAGATGCGGCAGTGGCAGATGAAATTCAATGTTGATAAACACAAAGTAATGCACATTGGAAAAAATAATCCCAACCATACATAGCTAATTTAGACCCCATCATTTTGTGTTACCACTCAAGAAAAAGATCTTGGTGTCATGATAGATAGTCCTCTGAAAATCAGCTGCTCAGTGCAAAGCAGTAGTCAAAAAAGCTAACATTGTTAGGAACCATTAGGAAAGAGATAATAAAAAGAGAAAATTTCATAACACCACTATAAAAATCCATAGTATGCCCACACTTTGAATACTGCATTCAATTCTGGTCATCCCATCTCAAAAAAAGATATATTAGAATTGGAAAAGGTACAGAGAAGGGCAACAAAAATGATTAGGGGTATAGAACAGTTTCCATACCAGGACTGACAAAAAGACTGGGACTATTCAGCTTAGACAAAAGACGACTAAGGGGGGATATGATAGAGGTCTATAAATCATGAACGATACCCATTCAACGTAACACAAGAACTAGGGGTCACTCAAAGAAATTATTAGGCAACAGGTTTAAAACAAACAAAAGGATGTACTTCTTCACACAATGCACAGTCAACTTGTGGAACTCATTGCCAGGGGATGTTGTGAAGGCCAAAACTATAACTGGGTTCAGAAAAGAATTAGATAAATTCACAGTGGATAGGTCCATCAATAGCTATTAGGATGATCAGGGATGCAACCCCCTGCTCCGTGTGTCCCTAAATCTTCAATGGCAAGAAGCTGGGATGGACCACTCAAAATTGCCCTATTCTGTTCATTCTTTTTGAAGCATCTGGCACTGGTCACTGTCAGATTTAGGATACTGGACCATTGGTCTGACCCAGTCTGGCCGTTCTTATGTGATGAGGGATAGAGGGCCAAATGTTATACATATGAGGAAAAGGAAAGCAGTGAGGTAAGGGTTAAGAGGATAGGTGCAGGTAATGTTGACTGGTGGGCAAGGTAGACTGTTGGCAAATAACAAGAGAAGAAACTCTCCCCACCATACAGACATACACACCTACCAATGATGCCAGCTTAAATTTTAACTTGTCCATTTCTCCCACAAATGTCTTTGCTTCCTTCTGTGCTCCCCCTTACACATGCCCTCCTTGAACTGATCCATAAAACTACAACCTTCCCGTCCTTCACACACATTCTCAAAGCCCAATACTACTATGACTACATGGAATCAACCCATGTTTAATGTACAGCATGAGGGGCAGTTGATATTGGTTTGTATAATTACAAAAATAAAAGTAGCAAATGTACTGAAAACAATCAACTGGGTACCTGAGCACATCACAAAAGTGTTTACCCTCATAACCCTGTGTGAGATATGGGGATAATGATACTGGCCTTTTATAAATGGAAAACAGAGAAAGATTAAGGACCTGCCCAAGGTCTCACAAGAAAGTGTGAAAAAAGCCAGAAATCTAACCCAAATCTCCTAAATAATAATCTTGTGCCTTAACCAAAAGACTATTTTCTGCACACAGAATAAGGCAAGAGGAGTATCAATTGATAAACTAGATCAGTCTAGTGATCAAGATGAACAGCCACACAGAAATCTGAGTTTAGTATTTCATTCCCCAAGCCCATGTTTGGAGGTAGACTATGGAGGGAGAGAGTGCCTCACATTGTCCTTAAGCAAACCCTCTCACCAGAGCCCTGTACAGTGTGAACTGGTTACAGAGGAAAGTGTCCCAGTTACACTTTGTGACACTACACCCCATATTCTTCATAGAAATATTGTTATATGATTACAGCATATCTAAAATGTATTTTATGCAAGATGGGCCTTGTGAAATATCACTGGAAAGGTTATGACTTATTGAATATGATTAATCCTATTTGTATGCATTTATCATTTTTGTATCTAAAGTTAGGTCCTACAAAAGTGTTTGCACCTGGGGAACGCTCACCAGACAGAATGCAGTTGGTCTGGCTGGCTAGCTGGGAACAAGTCAGTGACCATTAGGAAGAACAATAGGTCTTTGAAGTGCTAATCTCCCATCTTCCTGAGATGCTTCCTGGGATGCTACAAACAGCCTTTGACTTCTGGCTTCTTTGACACTGCAGGGTCATGTGATCATGTCACCTCATACTGGACTCCATCATGAAATACCAGTATTTTTCCATTGAGGGGGTGGGAATCCTTTGTCTTTAAGTGTGATTTCCACCATATGTAAATCCTATTTAAGGCAGGGAAGTGAGATAATCAGCGTTCGTTCTTCACTGAAACCCCGCCACGGATGACTGCTGGAAACATCTAAGAAACAAAGAAAGTCGGGAAGAAGGACTGAGCCCAGGCTGGGGTGGTGTCTGGCCTATGAAAGAAATACATGGAGTTTTAAGCTGCAAGCAAGAGCAGCTGCTCTTCAAGAACTATGACAATCTGCCTAAAACAACATTTGGGGTGAGAAATTACTACTTGTAACCAGTTTCTTTAGTGTATTAAGCTCAGTTTGTGCGTTTGTTTTATTTGCTCAGTAATCTGCTTTGATCTGTTTGCTATCCCTTATAATCACTTAAAATCTATCTTCTGTAGTTAATAAACTTGTTTTTGTTTTCTCTAAAACCAGTTTGTGGAATTCATAACTGGGGGGCAAAAAGCTGTGCATATCTTCCTCCACTTGAGGGAGGGAGCAAATTTTATGAGCTTATGTGCAGCACAAGACATTACAATTTGAGGTTTACACTCCAGAGGGGGTGTGCACTTGAGTGTTGGACAATTCCTTAGCTGAAGCCTTCCCATGCAGAACTGATTTCAGTGTCTGGGTCTTTATGCACTTGGACGTGTCCCTACCTGTGTGTGTTCTGGAGGAGGCTTGAGGGCCTGGCTCAGCAGGACAGTAAGGGAGCCTAGGCTGGTGGAACAGGCAGACTCATTGGTACCCCAGTACATCAGGTGGCACCCTGGATGGGGGGCAACCCACCACACACTCCTTCAGCCAAAAGGAGAAAGGGGCAAATATAAGGTGAGGTCAGAGGTGGAGGATGAAAATAAATGGAAAAAAGGAGGGGGCAGATCCTGAAAGAGGCCAAAAGAATATCTGATAAAATGTGACAGGAGAAGAAAGTTATGAGTGCAGTATCTTCCAAACTGATTCTCGGGTCTTTCCCTCTCTCATTGGACATAATTCCTGTGGTAACCTCTGGCTGGTCCATTCATCATTCACTTATTTCACATATCTCATTTATCCCCACAAAGGAGTCAGTCTGGGAATTCTCGAACAGCCAAATAACGTTTCTTTTCAGTTTTATTTTGTTTTGTTTCAATCTCTATAGAATGATTGAGAAATTTCATTTTGAGGATTTCCACCACCAAGAAACATTTCAATCCCAACCTGACCATAAATCCAAAACTTTGCCTTGTCACTAAGGGATTGGAAATTTATAGCCTGGAAAAAAAAAAAAAAAAAAGATACAGATAATCATTTATGTGCTAGAAAAACTGCTTAGTTAAAAAAAGAACCCTCTGCCTCTCTCATACCCACCCACCCATGTTGGAGAGGCAGACTCCTTGCTGGTGTTTGAACTTAGTAAGAGGAAGCCATTCCGTCATTGAGACATATCCAACTATGGTAATATCATTGAGCCCAAAAGTAGTAACAGATTTATTAATACCACAGAGTGGAAATAAGATATGTTTTTCTCTGTTATCCAATCCAGTTAATTATCCATGCAAAGTAAATGTATTCCTGGCAGTTTTAGAGACAGAACTGCAACTTCAACAATGTTGGGGGTGGAGAGGCTGCTATTCAGGAGAAGAGACCTGAGTTCTATAATCCAGTCCAAACAGCTACATTGGACCTTTTGACTACAGGAATGGTGTCTAGGGATGCCGAATTTATTAGTTTTAGGTTTATACTTTTCACTCCATGCCAAAGTGCCTGACTAAGGGCTGCAACACATCCCAAAGACCCTGGAAGGAGGTCATTTTTCAGGATGCAGTCCTGATGGGAACACGAAAAATTAAAGGAAGTTTCAAACCATGCAGATCCACTGTATCGCTGCATTCTGGGCTTTCACTTAAAAAGCACAAACAGTAAAGAATTTCTAGTGATTACTACACAATTTCACTGGTGTTACAAAGCATAAGACTGAAGGCCAGCTAACTTCGACCACCAACAGTCCCCTGGAAAAGCACTGTCTGTTGTGCAGAGGTGGGGAAATTGGATTCCAGCTTCTACTTGGTATTATTGGCATGGGCATGATTCCACAGTCAGCAAGCTCCATATGCCCCAAGTTCTAGAGACATTTTATATTTGCTTTTCAAGCTTACTTCTCCTAGGAAATAACCCCATAGCCAGGTTTTGCTGTAGGAAGAAGTTCCTATGCCAGGAATTTATAAGGGGGGTAGGGAGCCCAAGCAGCAGCACAAAAAAATAATCAGCAAGGGTGGGAAGGAAAGAAAACCAAAGAATGCCTCCGAAGTGTATTTACCTCATCCCTCTAGACACCAGGCTTTGGTAAACAATGAGAACCATGGGAAAAGAAACCCCACTCATTTTTTTCACTGTAGTAAAATCCAGACCACCAAGAGCAGTTTGACTTGAATACCCAGCATCAGTTCCCACATCGGAGCTGTTATTGTTGGCCTCAATATTTGAGTACAACAAGATTCTGCTAATGTTTTTGAAGCCCTTGCCCACTGCAGGAGATTGTTTCCTTCACTGTTTAAAACTAAGGAGAAAGACTCTGTGAAAGTATTGTGCGCCTCTTCTTAAATAAAATGTTCAGATGGAGCTCTTTTTATTTCCTTAGTTTAAAAATATATAGATGTTTTTCTTCCTCTTTTTTAGCAAGAAGCAGCTCCAAAGGACATTGGTGAACATCTGCAATTTACATATGAGGGAGATACCACTGCCAGAGAAATACAGATTCCACAGCTGTTAACCCAGAGGACAGCCCAAATTAAGCAGATCTCTAAATAAGGTCTGAAAGGCACACTGATGAAAGGCAGTATTTTTTCCAAAATTGGGAGTAGGCCTTTCAGCTGCCAACTACACTCCAGTCCGATAAGCAATGTTCTACACTCACCTGATTATTTCATCATTTATACGGAAGTAAAAATGACAAACACAGACCACTTAACCTTACTTGTTGGTTACATGGGACCAGCACATGGAAGGATTTTCCTTTCTGTGTGTGCTTCCAGTTCTCCCTCCCCCCGCTTGATTTCCATGTTAGCGAAACATGCTAGACTAACAGCTCTGACGACTGAAGTCCTCATTAATCCACAGAACAGATTTAGCATGGGCAATGACAGTGCAAATATCCTCATAGTGCGTCAATTCTTCAGACCTGACCTGCAGTGAACAGTTGTCTAGATCTCCACGTCCATTTAATCTTTGGCCTTTCGATGGAGACTGCAAGAAGGGGACCAATTAGTACTAAATATGCTGGGGGGGGGGGGGTTGTGTCATGAACGTTTCTTCTCTAGGAAATGGACTGAGATCCTTGCTCCAACAATGGGCCAAACAGCATAAGGAGGTAATGATTTTTGGTCACTATTTCCAGGCCCCTTCACCCCTAACACACATCTATCTATCGACGGTCAACTAGCGTGCGGTAGGCACATGCGCACGCACTGAGCACTTGGTCGAAAGCAGAGCACACCTTAGTTTAAAAAATACAGTGAAGTTAATTATATTTTGTTTTAAATTGCAAATTAAAGCCCCAAATTCCAGCCTATTTTCTAAAGAGACATTTCTTTAAGACTTTATCCTTTCCACCCGTGGCAGGCTCTAATATTAAATGGGAGTCTGTTTGTTTAATTGTTGGAATGATGTTCCATCTCACTCAAATAATCCTTTTCCATACTAGGGTCTCTTGTTTAAGTTATAAATAAAATACCCCAACTATTTTCTTTTCCCACAGATGAGAACACTAAAACTCTGACATTTTAATCTGCTCTGTACAAGAGCGAGTTGTGTCAGCACACTGCTTCCAGCTACAACAACAGAAAAACCCAAGTTTAATTAAAGACAGAGTGGAAAAGTTGCATTGTGGTATCTGAGCCACAAGGACTCATTGCACAGTCTCTTGCTCACTCTTACCATCGTCAGGCTAAATTTCCTCCCTAGATGACTGTTTGAGCAGGGAGGGAGGAGAGAGAACATGTTGTCCATTTTCAAATCAGAATTTGGAAAGGTGAGACAAAAGGAGACCAAATATTTCAGTTTCACACATTTCTTTTCCAGTAAATTTACAGGGCTCATGAAAGTGAGGCACTAGCAGAATAGTACAGTGCTGGCCAGCCACACCCACATCATCACTGCTGTTGGGGCTCTTCTGAGGAAAAAGCCATGACTGAGACCAACCGATGAATGCATTAGAGGCACTGTATATAGACGTGAACAAATGGCATTGTGATGGTAAACTCATTTCACCAGTGATCATAACAAATTTACGCTGAAGTCTCCAGGTGAAAGGTTACATATTTTAGTTATTGTGCCACACACTTCTTGGTGACAAAGAGCATCACAAGCAACATACATACTTTGATGGGGTGCAGTTTTTCAAGATAGCACTATTCTTACTCATGTAACACTCAAGCACTGCTCAGCCTAACTGGGATTTCATGTGTCCAGCAGAGATTCTCTTGCAATTCACCCTCTTTGGCAATGGGGGTCACTGTAGTGATAGGACTAAGCACAGTGAGTGCTCCTTGCTCTGCTCTCCTTGCTTCCCTGCAGAGCCAGTAGCCACCAGGTATCCCAGGGGCTCATTGACAGGTGGCGGTGAGAGGCTGAAGAGAATAGAAGGGAGACAGGGGTCCCATCCCTCCACCCACCCACCAAACCCAGGCTCTGAGCTCTCTCCCCTCTATCACTCCAATCCACAACCCCTAATCTTACTCTGCTTCTAACAGCTTCTTCCCACAGATCTACCCATGGCTCATTCCAACATCATGTTGGCCTCGGACTTCCAGTCACCCGAGCTTCCCCAGCTCCACTGCTTCCGCCTTTTCCCATACCTGCTTCCACTGAAGGAGGAGTGGGGGAGAGGAAAGAACTAAATGCTGAAAGAGAAATCATTCCCCCGCCCTCCCACCAGTGAGAAATGGCACACAATGCTGCATAAAACTGGTAACTACACTCTTAACAGACTCACATGTTCATATATGTCTAGCACTGATGCGCTGATGATTCTCAATAAACAAACACTTATTATAGGATCAGAATTCTTCACAAGCACAGGGATTTAAAATCACTTATCACAGACCTTACTCTCAGTCGGCCCTAGTGACTCACATTTTCAAGTAATGAACTTAACTTTTCCAGTATAAAAATTAATCCAGACCTGAGTTAAAACACTTCTACCTGCTGCATCACATATACAGTGCTTCAAATATAACAAATAAAACAGCATCAGTGAAGTACATCTGCTAGCTTCTGAACACTTAGTATCTGGAATGTTCCAGTCGCCAAGGCTGAATCATGGGTTTCTCCTATAAAATGAAAATTAGTTTACTTTTAGTGTAAATATCCATGAAGTAGGTAAAGAGGAATATGCATCACTCATATATTGTATCATGAGCCACTGACAACTCTAATCTACCCTCTACTAAAGCTTGTCTCTCTGCAAGATAAGCTTCTCAACTGGCAAACTGAATATCCAGAGACACAGATAGAAATGCAAAGAAACACAGCAGTAAATTTACCTAAAAACTCTGGATACTGTGACAGGGTCGGGCCAGATGGCTACAGGAGAGTGATCCTACTGAGATCCGGGAAGTGGGCGGGCTGCTAAAGGATCCCCCCCCTCAGCCTAAGAGGGGGATCCACAGGACCTGGACACAAAATAAATACAGGGGACAACTAATGAAATAACAGGGACAGGAGTGTGGTCAAAGGGTCAAACGAAGGGAACCAGACAGGGACACCGAGCAGAGAACCCCGGACAGCACCCACTGCTCCTCAAAGGCGTCACGGGAGTCAGTGGACGCCGCCCAGAGGAACTCTGCCCAGATACGTGAATGGACGGAGGACCGGAAATAGGCCCCACAGTCACAGGAGACTCCATCGGCCAACCTCCTCACTCTGGTTTTATAGATGGCCATTTTAGCTAGGGCCAGGAGGAGGTTGACCAGGAGATCCCATGACTTTGTGGGGCCGCAGATAGGGAGTGCATAAATAAGAAGGTGAGGGGAAAAGTGCAACCAAAAATGTAACAAAATATTGGTGAGGAGCCGGAATAGGGGCTGCAGCCTGGCACACTCCAAATGTGTGTGTGTGTCAGGGTTTCCCTCACGCCGCAAAAGGGGCGGGTGTCTGGGATAGGGGTGAACCGCGCCAAGTACACGCCTGTGCTCACAGCTCCGTGAAGGAGCTGCCAACTGATATCCCTGGCGGGCCTCAGGACCAAGGTGGAATATAGGCTGGCCCACCGGGGCTCCTCACCCTCCAAAGGTGGCAGGAGGTCCCGCCATTTTGTATCAGGGCAGCACACGAGGGTGAGGGTATGAAGGGTGTGGAGCATGAGTGCGTATAGATGTTTCCTTGGTGCGGTCTAGAAACAGACCAGCTGCAGCTCATGCAGCCGGTTCCTGGTGAAGGGGTGGGAGTGGGGTCGGTTGGGTCCACATGGCAGGGGCCCAATTAAAAGGTCTGGCAGCCGGGGAGCGCCCTCGTGCAGGACCCGGTCGAGGTAAACCCGAGCAGCGGGCGGCAAAGTGGCCCTCCTGAAGTACGCGCCGGGGAGTACGAGGTCTGGAGAGCCCCATGCGCTGAGTGAGAGTCAGGGGATCCAGCCAGTCTCCCCGGTCGTAGTCCAGGAGGTCTCCGACTCTTGTGACTTCTGCCAGAACCAACCTCTGGCGCACCGAGGGGGACTCCACCACCTGCACGCGAAGCTGGGGGTTGTGTAGCAGGAGCTCCGCGAGGAGATCTGCCCCTTTGGTGGCCGCCACGGACCTGGTCGTTGAAAGCAGTTTCCGGAGGAGGTCCTGGTAGAAGACCGGCAGCCTGGAGAGGTCTCATGGAAGACCTCTAGAATGGAGATAAAGGAGCTGCCGGTCATATCGGAGCCCTCGGAAGCGGCACTACAGGAGAGTGATAGAAGGCAGATACATTAGCCCCAGGTTAAGTAGGTCCCTTTTCCCTGGGTAAGGTAACAGGGATGGTTCCAGAACAATCAGGAAACCCTTCTGGAAACAATTAAGACAGACAGGCTGATTAGAACACCTGCAGCCAATCAAGAAGCTGCTAGAATCAATTAAGGCAGGCTAATCAGGGCACCTGGGTTTAAAAAGGAGCTCACTTCAGTTTGTGGTGCGCGTGTGTGGAGCTGGGAGCAAGAGGCACTAGGAGCTGAGAGTGAGAAGGCGTACTGCTGGAGAACTGAGGAGTACAAGCATTATCAGACACCAGGAGGAAGGTCCTATGGTGAGGATAAAGAAGGTGTTGGGAGGAGGCCATGGGGACGTAGCCGTCGCACAGTTGTTCCAGGAGGCACTCTAGACAGCTGCATTCCACAGGGCCCTGGGCTGGAACCCGGAGTAGAGGGTGGGCCCGGGTTCCCCCCAAAACTCCCACCTCCTGATCAGACACAGGGGGAGTTGACCTGGACTGTGGATTCACGAAAACGGCCAAACTGAGGGCTGCCGTGAATCTCCGAGGTGAGCAAATCTGCCAATAAGCGCAAGACCCACCAAGGTAGAGGAGGAACTTTGTCACAATACATATTTAAAATCAGCTGTTTTCTGCCTCTTTCCCATGCTAGATAATATAAAATGCCATTTTCTATTTTCCAAATAAATGAAATATTCATTCAAATTATGAGCCAGATTTTCAAAAAAGCTCAGCTCCTATTTAGGCACCCAAAAAAGTAGCCAAGCTTTTAGAAGAATTCAGCATGTTGACTGCAGAGTCCCTTTGAAAATCTGGTCCAATTATGTGTGCTGAGCCCTTGAATATAGCCCTATGTGTATTGCATTCCTGCCTCTGCCAGTAATTCATGTGTATTAATTACCTTGTATATGTGCACATACTGATCTCTCTGTGTGCATCTGCTGTACCTTTTGCGTAGGCTACTGTACTGTGCCCACATGTGAGATACTAAGGGTATGTCTTCACTACCCGCCGGATCGGTGGGCAGCGATTGATCCAGTGGGGATCGATTATCGCATCTAGTCTAGACGAGATAAATCGATCCCCGAGCGCTCTCCCATCGACTCCTGTACTCCAGTGCCACGAGAGGCACAGGCGGAGTCGACAGGGGAGCGACAGCAGTCAACTCACCGTGGTGAAGACACCACAGTAAGTCGATCTAAGTACATCGACTTCAGCTACATTATTCACGTAGCTGAAGTTGCAGAACTTAGATCAATTCCCGCCCCCTCCCCCAAGTGTAGACCAGGGCTAAGTGTCTGCATATGGAGTGTTGAGTATTCTTACACTCTGCATCTTAGCCATGAGTGTGCGGTACTGTATGCACATGTACTTTCCTCTCTGTATAGAGGTTATGCAGTGTCTTGAAGACTCTTTTGAAAACATGGTGTGTGCCAATTTTATAATTTTTCCAGTTTATAAATACTGTTCTAAATTTCAGATCTGTGAATCCTGGGTCAGGAAGGACCTTATCAAGAGAATTCTTCCCTCCACTCCGAAGGAAAAAAATCCCAATTTAAACTCATTGAAACCAAGTCTGGACTCAAGAGGTCCTTTTAGACAATTGAAAGCAGAATTTTCCAACCCAGCAGCTGTAGTTCATTAGATCTGCCATGGACCGTGAAAGCCACTTGCCAATAGTGTCGAAAGACTATTACTCATTTCAGTCTCTCCAAGAGGACAGCTCTCTTTCCAGCAATGCATTAGTGGAAAACCCTGAGTCTGTGACTGGAACTGTTCAGCACACACAAAAACAGAAGATGAATATTGAAAACTAAAGTGACGCTGGGATGGCAGAGAGATATTCCAGCTTTTTGCATTCAGAGACCAGAGTTTCCATCTAGATTACAAGGGTGGGGAAGTGTTTTGGCATTAACAGTACACTTGTATTGTGTATGATAATCACACAGTCTGACCTGGTGAGAACTGTCAGTCTAAACAGCAAATTCTCTGCATCTGATTGAGCCTCATTAATCCCAGCAGTTCACAACAGAAAAAACTCTGGGGCCAATCAAATCAACTCAGAATGTCAGTCACTGTCCAAGCAATGCAGCTAATCATAAATATCAAGATCTCCCTCAGAAATAATCTCAGGTTCCTGGTCTGAGCCAACAACAATCGGAGAATCTGGGAAACACTCATTTTTCTCACTTTCATTAATTCATAGATTCACAAACTCCAAGGCCAGAAGGGACCACTGTGATCATCTAGTTGAGCTCTTGCACAGCACAGGCCAGAGAAATTCCTCAAAATAACTCCTACAGCATTATAAAAAAAATCCAATCTTTATTTTAAAATGTATGGAGAATCCACCACAAACATTAGTAAATTGTTTCAATCGTTAGTTACTCACTCTTAAAAATGTATGCCTTATTTCCGGTCTGAATTAAAATCTCTCTTATTAAATGATCATATAAAGATGTTATTTATCTGATATGGGATAACTGGATGGGCTCCTGACCATTCAGGCATTTTTATTATTGGACACTGACTGGAAATAGATTACAACTGTGTCATACCACTTTATTTCCTTGGCCATCCCGTCCTACCTCACAATCTAATTCTAACAGTTTTTCTTTTCAATACCAGGTTTCCCCCTCATTCTAACATGTATGTAGCAGCACTCCATTCACAGGAGTGTAGTTCCCATAGTTCCAGGTGTATTATTAGATGCCTGACCACAACTTGAATTCTGCATCTCATACCAAGGTGAGTGCCTCCAAATATTGATGCCTGCTATGTTATACCTTAGAAATATAGGTAATGCCAGACTGCATCAAACCCCTGGGTCCATCTAGTCCAGTATCATGTCTCTGATAGAAGCATCAGCTGCTTCTGAGGAAGATGCAAGAAACGCCACAGAAGGCAGATGTTGGATAATTTTCCCCCCAAAAAGGTCTCATTCTAACCCCTAATAGCTAGAGATTGGCTTAAGCGCTAAAGCATGAGGGCTTCAGCACTTGTATTTTTTTTAAATATTGGCTACTATAACTACCTTCTCTGGACCAGTCATTTTAACATACCTTTATCATGTTCATTCTTGTTTGGCTCCTTTCTAAGGGCTTGTCTACACTGGCAAGTTTATGCACAGCAAAGCTGTTTTCTGTGGTGAAACTCCCGAGGTGCACACACTGGCAAGCCTCTTTGTGCACAGAAATTGCACAGTTGCAGCGCTGTAAAAACCCACCCTGACGAGCGGCGTCGAGCTTCCTGTGCTGGGGCTACAGCGCCGCGGGGCCAGTGTAGACACCCTGGTTGATTACAGTGCTGTGATTGGCCTCCAGGAGGTGTCCCACAATGCCTGTTCTTGCCCCTCTAGTCATTGGTTTGAAGTCTACTGCCCTGCCCTCAGGTGACCAACCATCAGCACCACCCCTTAAATTTCTTGGGAATTTTGAAAGTCCCCTTCCTGTTTGCTTGGTGACGCGTGCAATGGTCTGTGTGCATCTTTCCAGGTGGCCATGCCTGCTCCACGCACCAGGTGATCCCCCGCTTGGAGCAATGCCGAGCTGCTGGACCTCATCAGCATTTGGGGAGAGGAGGCTGTCTAGTCCCAGCTGCGCTCCAGCTGTAGAAATTATGATACCTACGGACAGGTATCACAATGCATAATGGGAAAGGGCCACTTCCGGGACACACTGCAGTGCAGGGTCAAAGTGAAGGAGCTGCAGAACGCCTACCACAAGGCGCGGGAGGCAAACTGCCACTCCGGTGCTGCACCCACAAGTTGCCAGTTCTACAAAAAACTGGACGTGATACTCGATGGTGACCCCCACCTCCACTGCGAAGAGGCCCATGGATACTTCAGGGGCTTATGTGCCAGTCGAGATTGGACCGAGCCAGGCGGAGGAAATCTTGGACGAGGATGTGGAGGAGGAGAGGGACCCAGAGGCAGAGGATGACTCGGTGTCCAGAGATGCGTGCAACCAGGAGCTCTTCCCTGGAGGAGGCTACCCAGTCACAGCAGTCAGAGCTTGGACCTTCTGCCTGATGTCATGCTGCACTCCATGGCAGAAAAACAAGAATTAAAGGACAGCAAGAAGAGGGAACAAAAGGAGAATGCAACATGCCAGAACGAAGCCACCAAGTGGCTCTTAAATGTAATGGAGAGCCAAGACGACATGCTCCAGGTGCTCCTAGCAGTGCAAACTGAGCAGCTCCACGCCTGCCCTCCCCTGCAGCTGCTGTTGCAAAACTCTTGCCCGTGCACCCCCTAAACACCACCAACACACTCTTGTCAACATACTTGCTCCAGGTCAGTACCCGCTGCATTCCACACCCGCCCAGTCACAGTTCAGCCCTGCAGACTCCCAATACCCACTGCATTCAACACCCATCCCTCTGCAGTTTAGCCCTGCTAAAGTACAGTACCCGCTGCACTGTACTCCAAAGGACAAGGTTGCATATGATACCTGGATATACATAAACCTTTAACCATCCCGGGACCCCACCTCCTCCTGGAGCCCTCCCTTCCACCATCCCTCACAGTGCTTATCTGTTTTTTTGTTTGTCTCTCCTCTCCTGTTGTTTTTTAATAAAATAATTGTTTTGGTTTGAAAGCAATCTTTATTCCATTAACTGAAAGCAAAGATAGCCCTGCAAAGCAACAGGCAATTTTCTTAAACCTTCGCACTGCATCATCCACACCAATCACCTTCTAGCATTACAAGCACTGCATTCTCGAGCATAGCAACAAATATTAGTGGCTTTCAGCTTCAAATTGCTGCCTCAAGGCATCCCTGATCCTTATGGCCCCACGCTGTGTCCCTCCAATAGCCCTGGTCTCTGGCTGTTCAAATTCAGTCTCCAGGCGTTAAGACTCAGCAGTCCAGCCCGAGTGAAGCTTTCACCCTTTCCTTCACAAATATTATGGAGCGTACAGCACGCGGCTATAACCATAGGAATATTGTCATCGGCCAGGTCCAGTCTCCCACATAGGCAGCGCCAGCGGGCCTTTAAAAGGCCAAAAGCACACTCAACAGTCATTCTTCACTTGCTCAGCTTATTGTTGAACCGCTCCTTGCCACTGTCAAGGTTCTCTGTGTATGGTTTCATAAGTCACAGCATTAAGGGGTAGGCAGGGTCTCACAGGATCACAGAGAGCATTTTGACTTCCCCTACAGTGATCTTCTGGTCCGGGAAGAAAGTCCCTGCTTGCAGCTTCCTGAACAGGCCAGGGTTTCAAAAGATGCGTGCATCATGCACCTTTCCGGACCAGCATGTGTTAATGTCAGTGAAACACCCACGGTGATCCACAACTGCCTGGCGAACCATCAAGAAATACCCCTTCCAATTAATGTACTCGGTGGCTAGGTGGTCTGCTGCCAGAATTGGAATATGCATGCCATCTATTGCCCTTCCACAGTTAGGGAAGCTCATTTGTGCAAAGCCATCCACAATGTCACGCATGTTGTGCGGAGTCATGGTCTTTCGCAGCAGGATGCAATTAATGGCCCTGCACACTTCCGTCAATACGAGTAGACTTTCTTGCTCTGAATTGGTTAGCGACCAATCTGTAGTTGTCTGGAGTAGCCAGCTTTCACAATGCAATCGCCCCGTGCTTCTCCAACAACAGGGCAGCTCTCATTCTTGTGTCCTTGTGCCGCAAGGCTGAAGCGAGCTCATTACCCAGTCCCATGAAAGTGGCTTTCCCCATCTGAAAGTTCTATAGCCACTGCTCATCATCCCAGATGTGCATGATGATGTGATCCCACCACTCGGTGCTTGTTTCCCGAGCCCAAAAGGGGCGTTCCACTATGGTCAGCACCTCTGTGAATGCCACAAGCAATCTCCTGATGTAGCTACTACGTGTGGGGAGATCAATGTCGGACACCTCTTGCCTTTTTAGTTTAAGGAATAACTCCACTGCTACTCGTGACGTGTTACGAGTAAGCAGCATATTGGTCAAAAGTGTGGGATACATTCCTGCAGACCGAAGAGGCAGACTGCACACTACACAAACCATTGAAAGATGGCGCCAAATGCAGACAGAAGCACAGGGATTGCTGGGATGCGAAGCAATGCATCACAGGGCATTGGGACAGGACCTAGGATGCCCCAGGACCCCCTCCACCTTCCCACAACACTTCGCAGCAGAAGAGGAAGAGATGTTCTGTGTGATAGCTGCCCAGAATGCACCACTCCGAATGCCAATGCAAATGCTGCAAGTGTGAACACACTATTGCGCAGGCAGCTAACAGTATGAACACACAAAAGCGGTTTCCCTTCAGCGCTCTCTGAGCAGTGATGTAACAGCTGGCGAAGAAACTCTGCCTGTGTACAGAAATCCTTAGGTAACAATCCTAATTTTTTTTTTTTTTTTTACTCTTTCCTCACAGAATTTTTTCATGCTTTTAAATCACTTTTTTCCTCCTTCTCTGAACATCTTGGCAGATTGGTCCTTCTGTTTCCTATCTCCTAACCAAACTTCCTGTGTGTGTATTGTGACATTCTATACCTTAGGAGAGCGTCCTGGAACCCCCATATTCCTCATTTTTATATAATTGTGATCTTACATATAAAGCATGCCTTGTTAAGGTATCGGGGAAAGGTTATGATCTGCTGAAAGTCCTTTCTCTATCCATATATGTATATCATTAACGCATATGAAGTTATGAGATTTGTGTGGTATGGTTGTCACTAAAACATGCTGTAAATTGGGGAATCAGCCAGATATTAGCTCCCCAGAGACAACAGCAAGGAAAGTAACCAACACCCAGGCAGGATATCAATCAACCCATCAACAAACATTGATCAACAAGAGAGCTACAGTGCAATGACTCACCTGCATGAGTCCACACCAGGAAAATTGCTCAACCTTGCCTGGAGACTCAGCAATGCACCCAGACATGCTTGGACTTGTGTTTTCCAGGCACATGGACAGAGGGTATAAAACAGACACAGAGGCCATACGCTGGGCCCTTCTCCTGCCCCCACGCTGCAAGCATCTAAGACAAGACAAGACTCCAAAAGAGAAGATTGGCCCAGGTTTAAGGAACAAACCTGTACACGAAGGACTGCAATATCCAGTGGGGTGAGAAAAACTGCTTAATCTAGATGTTGCCCAGTCTAATAGGGCTGAGAGTTTAGACTGCATGCTTATATTTTATTTCTTTTAGTAACTGACTTTTTGCCTGTCACTCAATATCACTTAAAATCTACCTTTTATAGTCAATAAATTTGTTTTACTGTTTATCTTTACCAGAGAGTTTGTATGAAGTGTGTGGCAAATATGCTCGGGTTTGACAAAGACTGGTGTATTGTCCACTTTCCACTGATGAAGTGGTGAACCAATTAATAAATCTGCATTGCTCTTCTTGAGCAGTGCAAGATGGTATATTCCTGAGGTACAGTGCTGGGAGCTGGGGGGATTTGGCTTTGGTACCTTTCTCTGTGTGATTCATGAGTGGCTCTGGGAGCATTCATGCAAGATAGCTGGGTGTGGGGCTCCACATGCTGTTGTCCTGAGTGATGATAGTGCCTGGAGGGGTTTGCTGTTGGACACTAGCAAGAAATTGTGAGAGGCAGCCTAGGCTGAAGAGAGTTCAGGGGGCACAGAGGTCCCACAGTCCCAGGTTGCACCCTGGGGATACCATCACATGTGTGTCTGCATCGTCCCACAGAGTTCTTTAATATCCTCCTGCTTCGTCAACAATGTCTCTTTGAGCTGCTTGCAGAATTTCCACCCTCTACCCTTCCCCTCTCCCTTCACACACAAAGACAAAGTACCTTCTCCCAACTCCAGCCAATCAACTTAGCAAACCTGCTGTCCCAAGGTGCTTAACCATGAACAGATTGTTTTTAATTTCTAAGGACCTACCATTGTCCCTGGTCTGGCAGAGATGTGACACAACCCTGCCAGCCCACAGTGGATACACACAGACAAAGGGGCATTCAAGATAGAGTTTTCATCATAACTTCATATCATCAACCAAAATTCATAAGTCATACATAGGTTCTCCAAAGCATCACAACATTAGCGCACACAGTTTTCCAGATTAGGCTAAACCACTGATTTATAGAGTAGTATTATTTTATTTTCCTTGCTATTCTTCATTCCAGTCCTTATGCAGCCTAAAAATTTAGTTAGCTGTTTTGTTTTGTATTGGGTGGAGTTTTTTTTAAAACCATAGCTGCAAACTGAACAGGGGCCTTCACTGAGCAGACACAATGATATCCATGTCCCTTTCCAAGCTGATAGTTAATTTGGTGTAGAAGTATTTCAAATTTTTCTCTCCAATGTGCATTGCTTTACATTTATTAAGTCTGAATGTCATCTGCCATTATGCTGCTCATTCGCCTAGCTTGAATAGGTACCCCAAAGCTCCTCACTCTCCTCTGGACTTCAATAACTTAAATAATTTTGTGTCATCAGCAAATTTTGCCACTTCACTGCTCACTCTCTTTTCCAGATCATTAATAAATGTATTAAGCAGCACCAGTCCTAGCATGAACCCTTAAGGCACCCCACTGTTAACCTTTCACCATGATGAAAATTTACCACTTATTCCTTACTCATATAACTCACCTTCTCCATTACACACTTCACCACTATAGGCATCTGCCCTCAGATCATCAGACTACTCTTCTGCTTTGGGGTTGCTTTAACATCCAATTAGTCACAAGAGCAAAAAAGGCTACTTCCATCTGACCATAGGACTACACCTGATCCTTTCAGACACAGAACACTTCTAGATACTTCGACAGAAGTTCAGTCTGATAAACCCTCCTTAACTGGCTGAGGGAAGTGAGGTTTTTACACTCAACAGCATTTCTCCGTTTGTCTGTCTGCAACATGATAATTTTTTAAAGCTGCAACTGATCAATTCCAAAAATTTCAGGAAATCTTCTAGGCCAGTGGTTTTCAAACTTTGGGTTGCGGATTGGGTTGCGAAATGGAAGGCACTGGGTCATGGCAGCTCTAGTCAGCACCGTCAACTGGGCTGTTAAAAGTCCCGTCAACGGTGCTGCCCAGCTAAGGCAGGCTAGTCTCCTGTTCCAACACCGTGGTGTACCCAGAAGCAGCCAGTAGCAGGTCTGGCTCTTAGGCAGGGGGGCCACGGGGCTCTGCATGCTGCCCCCACCCTAAGCACTGGCTCCATACTCCCATTAGCTGGTTCCTGGACATCGGGAGCTGGGGGGGCGGGGCGAGCAAGAGCCGCACGGAGCTACTTGCACACCTCTGCCTAGCAGCCAGACCTGCTGCTGGCCACTTCCAGGGTGCAGCGCGGTCCGAAATGCCAAGACAGGCAGGAAGCCTGCCTTAGCACCCCTGCTGCACCACTGACCAGGAGCCACCCGAGATAAGTCTGCGCCCCAACCCCGTGCCCCAATCCACTGCCCCAGCCCTGAGCCCGCCCCAAACCCATAGCCCCTTTCTGCACCCCAAGCCCCTCATCCCTGGCCCCAGCCCAGAGTCTGTATCCCCAGCCCATAGCCCTAACTCTCTCCCGCACCCCAACCCCCTGCCCCAGCCCAGAGCCCCCTCCCACACCCTGAACCTCTCATTCCCAGCCCCACCCCGCAGCCCTCACACCAATCCTCTGCCCCAGCCCTGAGCCGCTCCCATGCCCCTCATCCCTAGCTCCGTTGGGTCATGGGCATCATTTTCTTCAACTGGGCCACCAGACAAAAAGTTTGAAAACTATTGTTCTAGGCACCAGTGGCCAGAACCCTTCTGATTTCAGTAAAAATAGAAAAAACCGAAAGGGAGAAATGGGGGACATGTGGAGTCCCTGGCACCTGGTTAGCAGAGCCAGCAGCTTTAACCAGATCTGTAATTGTATATAGACAAAGAACCCCAGTTGATGGCAGCCATTGACACATTCCAGCATAACAATATCCTCCATATTTGCTCAGCTGATACTCCCAATACAGTTTAAACTGTTGACTCCTGTCACAGGATAGGATAATAGTACCTGTATTCCCTGTCTGTGGTCTAGCAAGGGCACCAACTCTAGGCTCAATTCTCAGCCATCACCTCTCTTGTGCAGAGACTCACCTCTCTCTTCCTCCTGACCAGGGTATTTCCAAACTGTGCAGCTCCCTGCCTATCCTATGAACTCCCCAGCAAAGTCAGTCTGCCTCAGCAGGTTGGTTTTACTTTTCTCCTCAGAGAGACAGAAACAGTGGAATTACCACAGTTAAGCTACCACACCGCTCTTCCTAAGCAAGCACGTATAGTCTTAAAATAAAAGCATTACAGAGAAAAATATATTAAAAACAACATAAGAACTTAGCTGCACACTAATAAGCTTACCAGAGATCACCCACCAACTCCAAACTCTGCCCAGGGTCCTGTCCATTTGCTGGATGCGCAAGAAGGTCCTGAGTCAATTTTAACTCAAGCTATTTAACCCAAAATCCTTTATCTGTTGGTATATGTGAACTTCTCTTCAGGCGGTGGTGCATCTCTACAGCTGTTACAACATGAGTGAATTCGCCTACACACCCACCACTGTTCTTAGCTGCTGCAGGGCTATGGTCCCCCTCCCTAATGGAAATACAGATAATCCCACAGCAGTATATACATATTTAATACAGTGAACTCCTAAAACACTTGAACTTAATTCAGTAAGATTTAAATTAATTCAATAAGGTTTGTCTAGGATATTACACAATATTGTCATTTTTTACTCCTGGGGGAATTCTGCACCCCTCATACTTTCCACAGATTTCTTGGCTCCCCCGCAGAAAAATGGGGGAGCAAAGAAATCTGTGGGGAACACATGCCCCTTCCACAGCAGTTCACTGTGGGGAGGAGGAGGGAGGCTGGCTGTGCGTGAATGTGTCCGTGGAGAGATGTCAAGAGGTCGTGGCTGGGCGCCTGCCTGCATGCAAACAAGCAAGAGACTCATTCTGTCCCTTTCTCTCGCTGTTGTAGCATCAAGGGCTTGGAGGCGTAGGGCTGTATGAAGCAGGCTCTGTCCCTGAGGCAGAGCAGAAGTGTAACAACTAAACAGGCAGGCTGCTAATGTTCATTAATTGTTCCTATTCTTAGTCAATTAAGGCTCCTTTACCTTGCCAGAATGGTGTAAAGGAATGGTGTAAAGGAGCCTAGTAATGGAATCCTCAGCTAGGAAGGTCCATGGGCTTTCTTGCTTTTTCCCTGTGCCAGAGAGGCACAATGGGGCTAGATTACAGCTCACGATCTATTTTACTTATCCATTAAAAAAAAAGTGCAGGATAATGATTAGCAAACCTGTAAGACTTTCTTGTGTGAAAGTCTGAGGTGGAAAATTAACCACGTGTTGTGTTTGGATCAGAACAGCCTGAGACTCCTTTATTGTAATACAAGCATGCAGGGAGAGACAGCTAGCCAGGAGCTGCTCTGTTTTCCATACACTTCAGCTAACTTATATAGGGTTTTCAATGGCATTTCAAACAATACACTTCTGCATGGGTACTTTTCCAACAGACCCTACCAATTATGCCTTATAAAGGACAATATCATACATATTGCATCAATAAGCAACTTTTCTAGTTTAAGCAAGCTTTGAGGTTAAATAATAGGCCAAGTGTGGTGGACTGTAGACCATGGGTTGTATATTGCAATTTTGCGGTCAGGGGCTTTTTAAGCAGAACTGGCTGGATAGTCAGGGGCTTTTAGAAACCCCCCTGCTGTCATAGCGTCCCTTGGCCAGCCACTTGTATACTTATATGACCTTTTCTCATCCTTCCTTAGCACATACAGTTTTTCTGCAATAGGGAGATTTAGGTCAAAGGGCCTTAGCAGTTTTTTCTTCCACAAGTCTGAACAATTTAAAGCAACACTCTACAGAACCCCAAATACCAAAATAAAAGTAATGTAATTTAAATAGAAATCCAGGATTATAACTGGAATGCAGGGTCTTGGTTACCAAATATTTGTAACTTAACTTTCATGCGTTTAGGAAATGCTTTACAGTTACTGTGATTTTTTTCTGTATAGTAGTTTAAATAAACTACCAAAAGAGGTGAAACTGGTGTGATTATATTGCATTATTTTGACAAATAAAATATGCAAAATTTTGCAGAATTTTGGATTTTTTGGTACAGAATTCCTGCAGGAGTAATTTTTATTACAACTCCGTGAAAGACTTCTCTCCCAGATAGAAAGAAAAGAAATTAGAATGGAGGGGAGAGTAAGACAGAGCCCCTAGCATCAGGGAGGCCATGGGAAGGAATGCAGTTGTAATAAGAAGAGGGCCTGAAACATAAGGCCTTGTATCAGAGGCCTGGTATGAGACCTGAACTAAGGTAGTGGTCAAAACTTTGCCAATATGAAGCAAAGTCAGGTTGCGAGCAAAGGCAGGCCCAGCTCACAGAATTTGGCAAGTACAGGGCTGATATTGCAAAAACACATATTCCAGAAGGGTGGTACCAGAACACCTCAGTAGCAGCACGTTTCCCAGAGATAACAGGAACACACTGACCCATCTTAAAGATAAGATTAGAATAGAATAACAGCATAATGAATAGAAATGTTTTAATTAAACCAACATGTACAAGGCAATGGGTGGCACCCTGATATCTCAGGGGCAATATGTAACTTCTTTGAATCTGTGTATAAAGATGTATTTCAGAGGGAGGGTTTTTGGCCAACCTAGGGAACAATGGAAAGTCCTGCCACGGACTGAGCTGCATCCATTGTCACGAGAATACATGTCTTAGTATCCTCATAGAGTCTGCCAGGTGCTATTACCGTGCTTCGTCAACAAGAAACGTGGCCAGGTGTCTTCGCCACTAAACCAAGTCTTGTGGTCTTATTGGGCAGTTCATTCGGAGCCTGCTGTACAGGCTATCTGGCCAGAGCCAGTGCAGCATGCAGAAAGAACACACGCACGCAGCCAAAACTCTGATGACAGCAGTGAGTCCCTGAAATAGAGGGGGATGGGAGGGTGGCACACAGGAGCTTGGGAGGAGGAACGGAAGGACACAATGAGCCCCTGGTGTGTGCAATGCTCTTGGCCTACAGAAGCCACAAAGGGAGCAACTGTCTAGTTTATTTTGCTGTGCCTAAATAATGTGAAAAGTGTGGGACACCACCCTGGTTGAACTGCGGTCAAAAGGAGTGTAGCAATGGTATAGGAGCATGAGCAGTTCCAGAACGGGTTAGATCACGCCCTGTCTTGAGACCTGTACTAGTAGGGTGATTTTTCCTCTTTACTCCCAGCCTCTATCATTCATTTGGTTTTGTTTTTAAAAACATGTTTTTATAGATTACCAGCCTATTAGAGCCCAGCCCATCTTAATTCCCCCAAGTCACAGCCTAGTTTGGAACAGGAGGAAAAACACAACACTTGAATTAGAAAGTTGTAAAAAGTTCTTAATAAAAATTGTGAACAGATTAGTTTGCACAGTGTAGACTCTCTCCTTACAATGTAGAGTCCAGGAAGCGTAGAGAAGAGATGGTCTGTATTAAAGGTGCGTTATCGCACAAACAACTTTGCACCTGCAATAAACTCACTTTTCCAAACTATTTTGTTCTGTTTAAGCACATTCAGATGAAGAGGCCTGACAGAGTGAACAGAGAGCCCAGAATATTTGCAGCCTGGGTAGCAAATGCCCCAATTTTTCTCTCTACATGGGAAAGTATTTTAGCAATGGCCTTTCCTGACAGCAAGATAGTTGCACTCACTGACCCTATCAATACTTTACTAGAAAGTCCAACTCTACAGTAGAGAAGCACAGCTAGCAAACAGATTGATTGTTCGCACTCGTATGAATGTGCATGAAGGAGAATCCTTTCCAAAAGAAGGCAAAAAAAAAAAAAAAAAAAGGCATTCAAGTAGTGAGTTTTAGGAGAGAAAAACAAACAGGGAGTTCAACAGGTTCCTGAAATCCCAGCAGTAATCGATAAATCGACTTTTGCTTCACCTTATATGAAGTGGCTGTACTTAGCAAATCACTGTGTAAGCTGCCTCAATAACAGCACTCCTGCTATCAAGTTTACTTGCAACAATTCCAACGAAGAAATTAATTTCTTAGATGACATGAAAAGGTTATCCAGAACGAGGAAAACACAGGAGACTGAGCTTTCCACTAATAAAACAGACAAATATCAGTCTCTGTACTGAATTCGAGGCTGTTCTTTTTTCTGCAAGATCTGAATTCCCTGTGGCCCAAACACTAGAGCTACAAAAAAACCAAACAAAAACAACAACAACAAAACCTCACAACACTGTTCAAAGGATGGGTTCCTAAAAATACAAAGAAACTGTAATGAACTAACTGGCTCTTTTTTCCTTAGACAATACAGTAAAGCACCTGTGTGAGCACCTATTCATGCAAAGGCCGTATCAACAGAATACACCATTAGAGCAGGCAGTGGTAAAAACCTAGCACCATCAATTTCCTTCTTGTGTATCCCTCTGTTATTCCTTCTCATGTGTTTCCTTCTCCTTTCCATTTCAAGTCTATTAAATATATAACTAAAAATATAGTATACAAAGTAGGGCTGTGTCAGGGTTCCCTGCCCACTCTGAACTCTAGGGTACAGATGTGGGGACCCACATGAAAAAAAACCCCAAGCTTATTTTTACCAGCTTAGGTTAAAAACTTTCCCAAGCCACAAATTTTGCCTTGTCTTTGAACAGTATGCTGCCACGACCAAGTGATTTAGACAAAGAACAGGGAAAGTACCACTTGGAGTC
Organism: Eretmochelys imbricata; assembly: GCF_965152235.1. Classification (NCBI taxonomy): domain Eukaryota; kingdom Metazoa; phylum Chordata; order Testudines; family Cheloniidae; genus Eretmochelys; species Eretmochelys imbricata. The sequence continues at coordinate 42,836,526 of NC_135583.1, read as the reverse complement.
CTATTCCCCCAAATATTCCCCCCAAGCCCTTACACCCCCTTTCCTGGGGAGGCTGAGAATAAACAAGATGAGCACAAACCAGCCTTAGATTTTTAAGACTCAAAAAACCCAATCAGATTCTTAAAAAAACAGACTTTATTATAAGAACAAAAAAAAGGATAAGAGAACAACTCTGTAAGATCTGAATGGAAGATAATCTTACAGGCAGTCAGATTCAAAACAGAGAGAATCCCTCTATGCAAAACCTTAAGTTACAAAAAGACACAAAAACAGGAATATACATTTCCTCCAGCACAGCGAACTTCACAAGCCAAAACAAAGAAAACCTAACACATTTTCTAGCTAGATTACTTACTAACTTTACAGGAGTTGGAGGGCTTGCATCCTTGATCTGTTCCTGGCAAAGGTATCACACAGACAGACAAAAGCCTTTCCCCCCCCCCCCCGCCCCTCCAGATTTGAAAGTATCTTGTCCCCTCATTGGTCAGTTGGGGTCAGGTGCCAGCCAGGCTACTTAAGCTTCTTAACCCTTTACAGGTAAAAGGAATTTGCCTCTGGCCAGGAGGGATTTTATAGCACTGTATACAGAAAGGTGGTTACCCTTCCCTTTATAGTTATGGCAGGCTGTCTGAATACCTAACACCTTCCCCTAACAATGCTACACTAATAACAACCTCAAACTGTTGCACAAAAACAAACAATTACTTCATATGCTCCTGTTCTACCTTTCACCTAGTCCTCTTATGTTGTTGTAAATGTCCATCCTCTTGCAAATAGTAAAGTTGCTGTACAAGTATCCGCTACTCAGTAGTGTTTCATCACTGCTGCATCTTATTACATGTACGGACCATTACAGTACCAGGCAAATGCTTCCATGTGCCTGCAAATTACTAACTCATTTACCGTAAGGGATGTGCGTTCACTGAAATAACAGCTCCTCAGTAGTATAACAATCTATACCTGGACAATACACCAGTTCAACTGGCCAAAAAGCTACTTCTTAAGGTGGTCCTGGCTGCTGCGTCTGCGTTTACCACCATTCATAACCACGCCACCAAAAGTCGCATTCAAGTCCAGCTCTCCAATCAAACTATCACCTGACTACAAAATCCTGTTCATAATGCATCCTACAGTCCCATTTCCTGGTGAACAATTGTCCAAACAGCTGCCACTGCTTCTATATTTATGTTACTAACCTCTCGTCATGTGTGGGTATTTTAAACGCATGCTTAAAAATCTTACTATGGGTATGTCTACACTCCAAAATTAGGTCAAATTTATAGAAGTCAAATTTTTAGGAAGCGATTTTATACAGTCAATTGTATGTGTCCCCACTAAGCACATTAAGTTGGCGGAGTGTGTCCACAGTACTGTGGCTAGCTTTGACTTTTGGAGCTTTGCACTGTGGGTAGCTATCCCACAGTTCCCGCAGTCTCCGCCACCCATTGGAATTCTGGGTTAAGCTCCCAATGCCTGGTGGGGCAAAAACATTGTCGCAGGTAGTTTTGGGTACATGTCGTCAGTCACCCCTCCCTCCGTGAAAGCAACGGCATACAATCATTTCGAAACTTTTTTCCATGTGGACACCATACTGCTTTCAGCAGAAGTGCAGTAGGACTGCTAACCGTCATCATTGAACCATTGCTTCTGCTGCAACTCTGCTCTCCTGCTCTTGTCTCGATAGCGAATTTCTCCATGTTGGCTGTCATGGGCTCCCACTTCCACTGCAACTTTGCTCTCCTGAATTCACCTCGCAGGTCCTCTTCTCGTTCTCTATAAATATCTATTCTCATGGCATCCGTCATCAGCCTCCGCTTCCGCTGCAACTCTGCTCTCCTGCAGACACCATACCATGGCAAGCACGGCGCCCACTCAGATCACCGCGGCAGTTATGAGCATTGTAAACACCTCGCGCATTATCCTGCAGTATGTTCGGAACCAGAACCTGCAAGGAGGCGGCGATGGCAGCGTGCGGACGAGAGTGATGGGGACATGGACACAGACTTCTCTCAAAGCACGGGCCCCGGCAATTTGGCCATCCTGGTGGCAATGGGGCAGGCTCATGCCATGGAACAATGACTCTGGGCCCGGAAAACAAGCACAGACTGGTGGGACCGCATAGTGTTGCGGGTCTGGGATGATTCCCAGTGGCTGCGAAACTTTTGCATGCATAAGGGCACTTTCATGGAACTTTGTGACTTGCTTTCCCCTGCCCTGAAGCGCCAAGATGAGAGCAGCCCTCACAGTTCACAAGCGAGTGGCGATAGCCCTCTGGAAGCTTGCAATGTCAGACAGCTACCGGTCTGTCGGGAATCAATTTGGAGTGGGCAAATCTACTGTGGGGGCTGCTGTGATCCAAGTAGCCAATGCAATCACTGAGCTGCTGCTATCAAGGGTAGTGATTCTGGGAGATGAGCAGGTCATACTAGATGGCTTTGCTGCAATGGGATTCCCTAACTGTGGTGGGGCCATACACGGAACCCATATCCTTATCTTGGGACTGGACCACCTTGGCAGCCAGTACATAAACCGAAAGGGGTACTTTTCAATGGTGCTGCAAGCACTGGTGGATTGCAAGGGATGTTTCACCAACATCAACGTGGGATGGCTGGGAAAGGTACATGACGCTCACTTCTTCAGGAACTCTGGTCTGTCCAAACAGCTGCAGGAAGGGATTTACTTCTCAGACCCTGAACATAACTGTTGGGGATGTTGAAATGCGTATAGTTATCCTTGGGGACCCAGCCTACCCCTTAATGCTCTGGCTCGTGAAGCCGTACACAGGCAGCCTGGACAGTAGTCAGGAGCTGTTCAACTATAGGCTGAGCAAGTGCAGAATGGTGGTAGAATGTGCATCTGGACATTTAAAAGCACACTGGTGCAGTTTACTGACTCACTTAGACCTCAGCGAAACCAATATTTGCACTGTTATTACTGCTTGCTGTGCGCTCCACAATATCTGTGAGGGTAAAGGGGAGACTTTTATGGTGGGTTGGGAGGTTGAGGCAAATCGCCTGGCCGCTGGTTATGCACAGCCAGACACCAGGGTGGTTAGAAGAGCACAGGAGGGCGCGGTGCACATCAGAGAAGCTTTGAAAACCAGTTTCATGACTGGCCAGGCTACGGTGTGACAGTTCTGTTTGGTTCTCCTTGATGAAAACCCACCCCCTTGGTTCACTCTACTTCCCTGTAAGCCAACCACCCTCCCGCCTTCAATCACTGCTTGCAGAGGCAATAAAGTCATTGTTGTTTCAAATTCATGCATTCTTCATTAATTCGTCACACAAATAGGGGGATAACTGCCAAGGTAGCCCGGGAGGGGTGAGGGAGGAGGGAAGCACCAGGTGGGGTGGGGAGGAGGGAAGGACAAGGCCACACTGCACTTCAAAACTTATTGAATGCCAGCCTTCTGTTGCTTGGGCAGTCCTCTGGGATGGAGTGGTTGGGTGCCTGGAGGGCCCCCTCCCCGCCATGTTCTTGGGCATCTGGGTGAGGCGGCTAAGGAACTTGGGGAGGAGGGCGGTTGGTTATACAGGAGCTGCAGAAGCGGTCTGTGCTCCTGCTGCCTTTCCTGCAGCTCAACCATATGCCAGAGCATATTAGTTTGATCCTCCAGTAGCCTCAGCATTGCATCCTGCCTCCTCTCATCACGCTGCCGCCACCTATCATCTTGATCCCACCTCCTGTACTCGCATTCATTTTATGCTTTCCTGGAATCTGACATTGCCTGCGTCCATGCATTCTGCTGGGCTCTTTCAGTGAGGGAGGACTGCATGAGCTCAGAGAATATTTCACCGCGAGTGCGTTTTTTTCGCCTTCTTATCCGTGCTAGCCTCTGGGACGGAGATGATAGGGGGAGCGCTGAAACATTTGCGGCTGCGGGAGGAAAAAAAAAAGGAAGAGTAGTATTTAAAAAGACACATTTTAGAGAACAGTGGTAGACTCTTTCTCCGCCTTCAAGGTCTGGAAGCCCACCTTGGGAGGGTATTGGCTCCAGGGTGATAAACAGTTCCCGGCTGTCGGGGAGAATGGTTTCATCCTCCTCCTCTTCCTCGTCCCCAAAATCCTCATCCCTGTTGCATGAGACTCCCCCCTTGCTGGAGTCCACGTACAGGGGTGGGGGATGGTAGGGGCACCACCTAGAATTGCATGCAGCTCATCACAGAAGCGGCATGTCTGGGGGTCTGACCCGGAGCGGCCGTTTGCCTCTTTGGATTTTGGTAGGCTTGCCTGAGCTCCTTAAGTTTCACATGGCAGTGCTGTTGGTCCATGTTATAGCCTCTGTCCTTCATGCACTTGGAGATTTTTTCAAATATTTTGGCATTTCGTCTTTTGGAAGGGAGTTCTGATAGCACGGATTCATCTCCCGATACAGCGATCAGATCCAGTACCTCCCGTTCGGTCCATGCTGGAGCTCTTTTGCAATTCTGGGACTGCATGGTCACCTGTGCTGATGACCTCACCACACTGGCCAAACAGGAAATGAAATTCAAAAGTTCCCGGTGCTTTTCCTGTGTACCTGGCTAGTGCATCTGAGTTGAGAGTGCTGTCCAGAGCGGTCACAATGGAGCACTCTGGGATAGCTCTCGGAGGCCAATATCATCAAATTGCGTCCACACTACCCCAAATTCGACTCAGCAATGTCGATTTCAGCGCTAATCCCCTTGTCAGGGAGGAGTACAGAAACTGATTTTAAGAGCCCTTTAAGTCGACAAAAATGGCTTCGTTGTGCAGACAGGTGCAGGGTTAAATCGATCTAATGCTGCTAAATTTGACCTAAACTCATAGTGTAGACCAGAGCTATGTTTCTTACGTTTACCCACTTCCTCCAATTTCCCTCTCCCTCCCTTGGGCAACCCTAAAACAAATCATGCATATTAAAGTATTTAAAGTATTGACTTTATCTCACTTAAAAGTTCGATTTGTCAAAAAAAAAAAAAAAGGAATTATCAAAAAAAAAAGATAACATATAGCTAACAGCTAAAACAAAAACTGCAGACCAAGCAGGAATGTTTCAGTAACTCAAAAGGCACTGACAATTATAAATAATTAAGCTTATATGGTCAATGCCCGTCCAGTAACTCACTTCTTAGAGCAACGCTAACCCTCGCTTCACAACCCACCGAATATCTGTAAGCACTCATCCCTACCCCCTCCACCTCACCTCTTTCCCCCCACAAGGTAGCCATAAATGCTTAATGCAATAGAATAACCTCTATATGTACGTACTGTTCTTATTTTTAATCTTTGTTTAGAGTTCCCTCTTGACTTGTAACAATGTCTGTCTTTTTTTTAAATTAATTTATTTGTGTATATACAAAGTATATCACTGGCCACTAAGGCACCATATCTTTAAAGCTGCTTGTCAGTCTTCCTGGTACCATGAATAAACCCCCTTCAGTATTGTCTGTGCTTCCCTAATTCTTGGGGAAAAGAATCTTTTTGCGTAACAGCATGAACTGTTTCACGGATGATCATTTCAGCAGACGGAACAGGGAAGGGGTGGAAGTGAAGTCCATGGGTGTTGAGCATTTGGAATTGCAGCAAGGAAGGAAATGCAGAGAAGAATGGAGGAGATACTTTATAACAGAGCGTACTGATCCCTTTAAGAGTGGATGCAACAAGTCCAGTGATTATTGTGGGTTTGGCCTATTAATACAGATGAGCTCTTGGAAATGGAGTACTAGACTAGACCCAATAAATTGACCCCCGAGTGCTCTCCCGTCGACTGATGTACTCCAGCTTTGCAAGAGGCGTGGGCGGAGTCGATGGGGGAGAGGCAGCAGTCGACTCACCGTAGTGAAGACACCGCGGTGAGCAGGTCTAAGTACGTCGACTTCAACTACATTATTCACATAGCTGAAGTTGCGTAACTTAGATCGATCCCCTCCCATAGTGTAGGTCAGGCCTAAGTCGTAGCCTTCATTGATTTGAGATCTACCATACCATTCTCTCACTAGAGGGGAAAACCCATAATGGCAGCAGGCTGTAAGAGAGACCCAGTTTGGGAACATTTTAAATGAAGTTCCTCTACTGTGGGTAAGACAGGCATGTGTGCAAAATGCAAACAGTGCAACAAAGAAATGCAAGGCCTGGTTGCCCGCATGAAACAACATAATGAGAAGCGTTCTTTCTCAGGAGGAAGCTATGTTGAAGATGATGAAAGGGACATGTCTTAACATGCAGGATCTTCAGGTTGGTAAACTTTATTTCATACTTTTCTTAAGGACTGCTTGAAACAAAAAAAATATATAGTTGTTACTCTATGGTACTATCATTTTAGATGCAGTTGTGAGAAAAAATAAATGGCTGAAATAGGCAGATCTTCCTTTTACAATTTCACCTTTAAAGTAGTACTGAGTGTCAGTGAATGCAATGAGTAATACGAAATGACCAATATGGTAATAATAATTAAATAACTGCATTGACTTATTTTGTTTAGGAGAATCCATCCTCAACTTACAGGATTCTGAAGACTCTCCACCTTCAAGATCACCATCATTTTCTACAGTTTCAGAGTAAAGTGTCTGAAAGAGAAATTGAGCAGTGTGCAAAAGGTCTAGAGGGTAAAATTGTTAACCTGAGTCTTGATCGGTGGAGCAATGTCCACAATGATCCTGTTGTATGTGCTTGTCTGACAACAGAAGAAGGGAATGTCTTCCTTACAGAAACAAACAATTGATACACACAGCAGAATACTTACAAGCAGTAGCAGTAAAAGCTATAACAAACTGTGAAAAAAAATTCAAATGTCTAGTATACAGCTTGGTCACAGACAATGCTGCAAGTGTATCCAAGATGAGAATAAATTTAGAAGAGAGTGAAAAGAGTCCCAAGCTAACATACAGTTTCAGTGCTCATTTCATGTACCTCCTAGCCAAAGACTTCAGTGTTCCAGAAATAAAGGCTAATGTTGTTGAAATTGCAAAATACTTCCGTAACAACCACTTTGCAGCAGCTGCTCTGAAAAGAGTGAGAGGAACCAAGCTAACTCTCCCACAGGATGTGCGATGGAACTCAGTGGTGGACTGTTTTGAGCACTAAATCAAGAACTGGCCTAATCTGATGAGAGTTTGTGAACAAAATCGTGAAAAAAATAGATGGCACCCTCACAGCCAAAGTTCTCAACATTGGGCTGAAGAGAAAGGTTGAACTCATGCTAAGCACCCTGAAGCCTATTTCTGTAGCCTTGAACAAACTGCCGGGAAATAGCTGTTTTATTGCTGACGCTGTGGAAAATTTGGAAGGAACCGAGTGAGAGCTTAAAAAGAGAAATATGTAATGACAGAGTTAAAATACAAGCATTAAAAAAACGAATGGGACAAGCACTATCTCCAGGTTATTTTCTTGCAAATACTCTCAATACTCAGTACCAGGGTCAAACCTTAACTGCTGAAGAAGAAGAGTTGGCTATGACATGGACATCCAGCAATCATCCCTCCATAATGCCAACTATAATAAACTTCAGAGCTAAGGGTGAACCATTCAAGAAATAGATGTTTGCTGATGAGGTTTTAAATAAACCAGCGAACTGGTGGAAGTCACTTAAGCACTTGGATTCAGAGACTGTTGAAGTGATAATCTCTTCTTCTGCCAGTGTAGAAAGAATATTTTCTTCCTTTAGATTAATTCATTCCAAATTGAGAAATCGTTTGGGAACTGAAAAAAGCAGGAAAGCTTGTTTTTCTTTTCTAGATTATGAACAAACAGGAAAATGGAGGTGAAGACAACTCAGTTAGTTGCAGAAGCCAATATTTTAAGTTTCTCATGTTGACCTGGCTGACACAGTCTATTTAATTTTTGTGGTTTTTTTTAAAATATTTCATTTAGCTATTTTAGTTAAAAACAATTTTAACAAAAACAAACCTGATTTTAAAAAAACTTGAATGTTTAACTAAATTCAAATATTCATAGGTTTGTTTTGTTAAAATATTGTGTTTGCTGTTGAAGAAAAAAATCCAGAATACATAACATGGATGTTTTAGTTACATAAAACACTTTAAATGTCTGTCTGGTGATGTTCTCCTCCTAATACAGCATGGCAAGAAAATCCTCCAGATATTAATGATTAACCTGTTGAACTGGAGATAGTTCACCTCCCAATGACTTCATAAATATCTGCTTCAATTACCTTTGGTAAACGAAATAACCAAACAATCATTCATTTTCTGATACAGCTGTAAAACTAATCTGAAAAGTTTTCAAAATAAATCACTTAAAAAATGTATAGTGTGTACCGCATAAAAATGAAACCTACATCTATCTCGGAGTTGTGAAGAATATGTATTAAGGTTATAATAACCAACAAGAACGCACTTTTATGTAGAAATCCATGATTAAATCGAGACTTCCTGACTAGTGATTTAAATCAAATCCACCCTGGTCAGAGCCCAGGCTCCAGCTGAAGCCCAAACATCTACACTTCGATTTTTAGCCCTGCAGCTCGAGCTAGAGCCAATTGACCCAGGCTCTGAGACTCAGTGCCATGGTTTTTTTTATTGCAGTGTAGACATACCGCATGAGTGCTATACTGTTGCCTCCCTGAATCACTTCCTACAGTCCCCTCTTTCCCCAACAGTTATAGTAAAACATTAAATAACTGAAATTGAAGATAGTCTCAGACCTTCTGAGTGTCACAAGTGTCTTCTCTGTGGGTTTGGCACAGTGGCTATAGCAAGGCATCAGGCAGCCGTGCTCCCTCCTGCACTGCTCCTTCCCAGGAGCTCAGAGGGTAGGTCAGTTTACCTCCACTGTCTGCCCTGCTACTGAATGGACCTGTTCTCCTTTTTGAGCTCCTCCTCCAAACCCTGCATGATTTGTAGGTCGACAGGGTGGGGCTACCCAGGTCAAGAGCAGCTACTTAACCCCTTCCTTACTGGTGCAGGGTTGCATATCCCATCATACATGAATTTATGGAAAACAGAACCTGTCAAACTAACTTCATATCATTTGATGAGACTACAAGTTTGGCTGATAACGTTTATAGTACTGAAGTAATATACTTAGATTTCTTTAACACATTTGACTTGGTACTGCATGACACTTTGATTAAGAAACTAGAATAATACAAAGTCAACATGGCACACATTAAGTGGATTAAAAATGGACTAAATGACATCTCAAAATGTAACTCTAAATGAGGAATAATCCTTGAGCGGGTTTGTTTCTAGTGAGTCCCACAGGGATTGGTTCTTGGCCTTATACTATTTAACTTTTTATGAATGACCTAGAAATACACAAAATAATGCATAAAGTTTACAGATGACACAAAGATTAGGGGAGTAGTTAATAACAAGTATAAGTCACTAACACAGAGTAATCTGGATCAATTGGTAAACTGGACCCAAGCAAACAATGTGTGTTTTAAATACTGCCAAGTGTAAGGGCCTACATCTAAGAACAAAGAAGGGAGGTCACACTTACAGGATGAGAGACTACCATGTGAAGCAGTGACTTTTCTCAGGGGATTATGGTGGATAATCAACTGAACATGAGCTCTGGGTGCAACACTGTGGCCAAAAGGGCTAACGTGATCACTGGATGTATGTGATCACTAGTATCTCTGGAGGACGTTAAACAAAAGGTATTGAAGTTAGACACTTTGAATCAGTAGATCCAGACAACTTGCCTCCAAGAGTTTTAATAGAGATGGCTGAGGAGCTTGGAGGACCATTAATGTTGATTTTCAATAACTTCAATAACTGGGGAAGTTCCAGAAGACTGGAAGAAAGCTAATTTTATCCCAATTTATAAAAAGGGTAAGCAGGATGATCTGGGTAATTATAGGTGTGTCAGGCTGACATCAATCTCAGGCAAAATAATGGAGCAACTAATCTGAGACTTGAATAATAAAGAACTAAAGGAGGGTAATATAATTAATGCAAATCAATATGGGTTTATGGAAAAGACAGAACCTGCCAAACAACTTGATTTCTTTTTAATGAGATGACAAGTTTGGTTGATAAAGATAATATTGTTGATACAATATACTTTGACTTAGTACCACACATTTAGATTAAAAAAACTAGAATATGAAATTAACATGACACTCAGTAAATGGGTTAAAAACTGGCTGATAGGTGTCAAAATAGAACTGTAAATGGAGAATGGTCATCGAGCAGGTGTGTTTCCACTGGGGTTCTGCAGGAATCGGTTGTTGGCTATACATTATTTATCATCTTTATCAATGAGCTGGAAGAAAGCATAAAATCATTACTGATAAAGTTTGCAGATGACAGAAAAATTGGGTGATTGGTAAATAATAAAGGGGACAGGTCATGAATTCAGAGCCATCCGAATCATTTGGTAAACTGGACACAAGCAAACAATATGCACTTTAATATGGCTAACTATAAAAGTATATATCTAGCAACAATATCGGCTATAGTTATAGAATGAGGGAATCTACTCTGGGAAGCAGTGACTCTGAAAAATATTTGGGGGTCATGGTGGATAATCAGCTGAACATTAGCTCCCAGTGTAATGCGTGGTCAAAAGAGCTAATGCAATCCTGGGATGCATAAACAAAAGAATCTCGAGAAGGAGTAGAGAGGTTATTTTACCTCCATATTTGGCACTGGTGCAACCACTACTGAAATATTGTGTTCAGTTCTGGTGTCCGCACTTCAAGAAGGAGGTTGATAAATTGGAGAGGGTTCAGAGAAGAGCCACAAAAACAATTAAAAGATTAGAAAACATGCCTTATAGTGATGGATTCAAGAAGCTCAATCTATTTAACTTAACAAAGAGAAGGTCAAGGAGTGACATGATTTCAGTATATAATTACCTACATGGGGAACAAATATTTAATAACGGGCTCTTCAATCTAGCAGAGAAAAATATAACATGATCCAATGCCTTGAAGTTGAAGCTAGACAAATTCAGACTGGAAATAAGGTATAAATTGTTAACAGTGAGAGTAATTAACTATTAGAATAATTTGCAAAGGGACATGGTGGATTCTCCATCACTGACAAATTTTAAATAAAGACTGGAAGTTTTTCTAAAAGATTTGCTGTAGGAATTATTTTTGGGAAGTTCCATGGCCTGTGTTATACAGGAGGTCAGAAAGATTATCACAATGGCTCCTGCTGGCCTTAGAATCTATGAACAAAAAAATTAAAATTGGACAGGTTTCTAAATGATGTGCTCTAGTTCACGGTTTCTCAACCTTTTTGATACCAGGGACTGGCTTGCTGCCTTCCTAAACTGTGTCAGTGAAATCTCAGGGATCAGCACTAGTCCACAGATAGGTTTTTGAGAAACACTGCTCTAGTTCAATGACATCTATTGGACTAGAAGTAGGGATTAATTCAGGAAAGTCCTATGGCCTGTGTTATACAGGAGATTAGACTAGATGGTCTAGACACAATGGTCCCTTCTGGCCTTCTCAGGTCTATGAATCCATGAATTAATCTATGAACGCCGGGAAACCATCAGGAGGGTTGGTGGAGTGGGGCCTGAAAGAGGCCTGAGAGGGGCCTAAAGAGAGGATATAGAAAGGCCTAGAGGAGGGATGAGAGAAGGAAGAGGCTGAGGCAGTGTAGTGCAGAGTGGTGGAGAGGCCTGCAGCAATTACTTAAATGCCCAGGCTGCAACTTCCAGCAAGACTTGAAGAAAAACCCACTTCTCTGGCCCAGCGTCAGCAGGGTTGATGAACTGCTGAGCCTACAGAAGGCCAGAATAGACTGATGGATCCAAGAGGGCATAAAGAGGAGCAGTAGCCCAAAAAATACAGAGACCCTGTTTAGCCAGCACTTTGGGAAACCTGCCCCATAGAACCTTCTTAGCAGCACTAACAGTCATACTAGCTGCACACAGCAGGCTATTAACTAGTCTGCCATGTTTCCTAGCCTGTATTCCAAGGATTCATTTTCTTTCATTAGGATGGTAGCGATTTTGTGAAAAAAGCAGTGTCCTGAGCATGTCTGGGTTTAGTTTTGTCAAGTTCATTCATTCTTCTTTCAAATTGCATTCCTGAAATATTGCTTTTTTCAGTTTATCTCATTTTAAAAGCACACACAGAATGAGCAGAGTGGATGAAGTCCAGTTCACAAGCTATTGCAGAGGCGGGCAAACTATGGCCCGCAGGACCATCCTGCCCGGCCCCTGAGCTCCCAGCAGGGTAGGCTAGCCCCCAGTCCCTCCCCCGCTGTTCCCCCTCCCCTGCAGCTATGCCGCCGTGCAGCTTGCACCCACCCACCTCCCAGGCTTTCCAATAAGCCTGTCCTGCCACTCTGAGTGGCCTGGTAAGGGGATGGGGGGTTGGAAAAGGGGCAGGAGGTCCAGGGTGGCAGACAGGGGCAATTGGATGGGGCGGAGGTCTGGGGGTGGGGGGGGAAGGTCAGGAGACAGGGAGGGGGGGGTTGGATAGGGGGTGGGGTCCTGGGGGGGGGGGCTGTCAGGAAACAAGGATTTGGGGGGGGCCTGGGCGTGGATAGGGGTCAGGGTAGTCAGGGTACAGGGAGCAGGGGGGGTTGGATAGGGGGCGGGGTCCCGGGGGGGCAGTTAGGGGCCGGGGGTCCCAGGAGGGGGCAGTTAGGGTACAAGAAGCAGGGGGGGTTGGATGGCTCGGGGGTTCTGAGGGGGGCAGGAAGTGGGAGGGGGTGAGGGCCAGGCTGTTTGGGGAGGCACAGCCTTCCCTACCCAGCCCTCCATGTAGTTTTGCAACAACTGTGCGGCCGTCAGACCAAAAAGTTTGCCCACCCCATCTATTGATTCTTTTCTGGCATTGGTTGCAGCTAGGCTGGCACAGCTATGCTCTGTACCACCAGAGGATAAAGGGCTAAGGAGCCTAAGGAATCCTGGAAGGCTATTTTGTTTATTTGCTCCCTTGCATGGTTTGGTTATCCCCAGAAGGGTAAGGACTCGAGTGAGGCTTGTCCAGATAGCTAAACCCCGTAAACCCATACAACCTACTCCACCTATCCACGGGGGGAGACAGTGGGCCAATGGGGGAGAAGCTGTGGCACAGACATGACCCAACACCACTCATTTGCGCACACACAGACAGGGAAGAAGGGGAGAAACTGAATGAGGGATGGAGAAGGAAGACAAAAGAGCAGGCAGAGGAGCAGATTTGCTACTAAGTGAGGCTGAATGTTACAGGTACAGAAAAAAATAATAACTAAAAGCTTACTAAAGACCAGACTCTCCCCTTGTTTTGTGCAAGCTTCCCATTGCACAAAGGCTAGTACTTCAAACATGTTTATGAACTTATTTTCACCCATTGTTTTCCCCATTTTATAGTGGGAGAAACTGAGATACAGAGAAAGATTAAAAAAACATTATTAAATGCTCAAGGTCACACAGAAAGTCTTTGACCCTGCTAAGGAATCAAACCCCAGGTCTCTTGATTTCCACTCTAGTGTCTTAACCACAAGACCATCTCTTCTTCCTTCTATGAGCTGTGCTGAAAACTGTAGAATAGACACCAGGAGGGCCACACAACCAAAAACAGTTTAGAATAGCTCTATGGTAGACATGGAGCAAAATACAAGAATTCTTAAACCACACCAGCATGCTGGTGTGAATGTGCTGAAACATATTTGCTTAAAACCAGTTAGGTTAACACAGCTTAACAACCTGGCCTCAGAACGTGTCATCTCTGGTCATTATATTAATAATATTGCCAAATCCGTTTATGGGATTCCTCAGGCCTAACCTACATTACAAAACTGAACCACCCCGACAACTGTTGTCAACAATAGTTGCAAGTGGAGCGGTAGGTGTAGGCAAGAATCAAGCCATATTCAGCTCCATTTCAGCAATCATGGGTAAACAGTGCTTTGTTAAAAGATCTTGAAATCATACAAAAGGGAAATACAATTAGGAAAAAAAAAAGAAAAAAAAAAAACTCACCAGCACAGGAAGCAACCTAAAGTCTCCCAACCAAATTCCACTGAGTATGGACAGCACGTCTGTGGGCCAATCTCCAGTACACTGGAGACATTGTACCCCACTTGTAGATGTAAAATCCATGACTTCCAAGCACAAAGGGGCACTCAAACAGTGCTGGAAAAATCAATGCCAAACAAAAAACAAATGGCTTTCAAATGATTCTGTATTCTTTAAAACAAAAAGTTCTTATTTTTAGACCACATACAATAGTTTAAGGTGTTTTTTCTTTAGTCCCCTGGATGGTAGTTAAGTAACTACACATGCCTAGCCTGGTTCCTTTCTGATGGTAAACAGGAGATTTTGCATTTAAGTTACAACATGGAATACTTCAGAGCAACCTCACACCAAAATGGCACATTTCTGAAGGATGCAAAGGTATTCAATAAAAAGCTTTTAAAGGCATATTTTTAAACTTGCAGCAGCAAAGCTTTTCTGTGTCAAGACACTAATTCTTTTAACAGCATTGATCAAAATGTCATTCTTTTATGAGTGTACAATACCTTTTAATGGCATACAACAAGCCATTAGGGTTATACACCTCTAGACAGCTTACTGGAAAAAAGGGAACACTGGCCAAGATACAGTCACCAGCTGTTGTACTTCTAATAAGGTTCAGTTTTTCTTTCTATTTTTTCCCCCCAGCTCTATTTCATCCTAAAACCCACAAGTGAAATTATCCAAGGATTAAACCAAACTTCTTATCATTTCACCAGCCACAATTATTTTCACAGGGACCCACACCTAAACACAATATTCTCAAGAAATGCTTCTTTCTAAATACAGTAAAATATTCTGGCTTTCCAAATGGGACTCTGCCATCAAAGATGTAACCACCTGTGCTCTGCTTTCCCCAGAAATAATCAGACTTCTCTCTTAATCAGCATTGGCTGAGGAATAGAAGTTGGATGAATTGTACAGTTTTGTTCTCTATTTTTAGTTTCCAGCAATCACAGAATCATAGAATATCAGGGTTGGAAGGGACCTCAGGAGGTCATCTAGTCCAACCCCCTGCTCAAAGCAGGGCCAATCCCCAACTAAATCATCCCAGCCAGGGCTTTGTCAAGCCTGACCTTAAAAACATCTAAGGAAGGAGATTCCACCACCTCCCTAGGTAACGCATTCCAGTGTTTCACCACCCTCCTAGGAAAAAAGTTTTTCCTAATATCCAACCTAAACCACCCCCACTACAACTTGAGGCCATTACTCCTTGTTCTGTCATCAGCTACCACTGAGAACAGTCTAGATCCATCCTCTTTGGAACCCCCTTTCAGGGAGTTGAAAGCAACTATCAAATCCCCCCTCATTCTTCTCTTCCGCAGACTAAACAATCCCAGTTCCCTCAGCCTCTCCTCATAAGTCATGTGTTCCAGTCCCCTAATCATTTTTGTTGCCCTTCGCTGGACTCTCTCCAATTTTTCCACATCCTTCTTGTAGTATGGGGCCCAAAACTGGACACAGTACTCCAGATGAGGCCTCACCAATGTCGAATAGAGGGGAACGATCACATCCCTCGATCTGCTGGTAATGCCCCTACTTATACAGCCCAAAATGCCATTGGCCTTCTTGGCAACAAGGGTACACTGTTGACTCATATCCAGCTTCTCGTCCACTGTAACCCCTAGGTCCTTTTCTGCAGAACTGCTGCTGAGCCATTCGGTCCCTAGTCTGTAGCGGTGCATGGGATTCTTCCTTCCTAAGTGCAGGACTCTGCCCTTGTCCTTGTTGAACCTCATCAGATTTCTTTTGGCCCAATCCTCTAATTTGTCTAGGGCCCTCTCTATCCTATCCCTACCCTCCATCCTATCTACCTCTCCTCCCAGTTTACTGTCAATTGCAAACTTGCTGAGGGTGCAATCCACACCATCCTCCAGATCATTTATGAAGATATTGAACAAAACTGGCCCTAGGACCGACCCTTGGGGCACTCCACTTGATACCGGCTGCCAACTAGACGTGGAGCCATTGATCACTACCCGCTGAGCCCGACAATCTAGTCAGCTTTCTATCCACCTTATAGTCCATTCATCCAGCCCATATTTCTTTAACTTAGTGGCAAGAATACTGCCGGAGACTGTCTCAAAAACTTTGCTAAAGTCAAGGAACAACACGTCCATTGCTTTCCCTTCATCCACAGAGTCAGTTATCTCGTCATAGAAGGCAATTAGATTAGTCAGGCATGACTTGCCCTTGGTGAATCCATGCTGACTGTTCCTGATCACTTTCCTCTCCTCTAAGTGCTTCAGAATTGATTCCTTGAGGACCTGCTCCATGATTTTTCCAGGGACTGAGGTGAGGCTGACTTGCCTGTAGTTCCCAGGATCCTCCTTCTTCCCTTTTTTAAAGATGGGCACTACATTAGCCTTTTTCCAGTCATCCGGGACCTCCCCCGATCGCCATGAGTTTTCAAAGATAATGGCCAATGGCTCTGCAATCACATCTGCCAACTCCTTTAGCACTCTCAGATGCAGCGCATCCAGCCCCATGGACTTGTGCTCATCCAGCTTTTCTAAATAGTCCCGAACCATTTCTTTCTCCACAGAGGGCTGGTCACCTCCTCCCCATGCTGTGCTGCCCAGTGCAGCTATCTGGTTGCTGACCTTGTTCGTGAAGACAGAAGCAAAAAAAGCATTGAGTACATTAGCTTTTTCCACATCCTCTGTCACTAGGTTGCCTCCCTCATTCAGTAAGGGGTCCACACTTTCCTTGACTTTCTTCTTGTTGCTAACATACCTGAAGAAACCCTTCTTGTTACTCTTGACATCTCTTGCTAGCTGAAACTCCAGGTGTGATATGGCCTTCCTGATTTCACTCCTGCAGGCCTGAGCAATATTTTTATACTCTTCCCTGGTCATTTGTCCAATCTTCCACTTCTTGGAAGCTTTTTTTCTGTATTTAAGATCAGCAAGGATTTCACCGTTAAGCCAAGCTGGTCGCCTGCCATATTTACTATTCTTTCTACACATCAGGATGGTTTGTCCCTGTCACCTCAATAAGGATTCTTTAAAATACATCCAGGTCTCCTGGACTCCTTTCCCCCTCAAGTTATTATCCCAGGGATCCTGCCCATCCAGTTCCCTGAGGGAGTCAAAGTCGGCTTTTCTGAAGTCCAGGGTCCGTATTCTGCTGCTCTCCTTTCTTCCTTGTGTCAGGATCCTGAACTCGACCATCTCAAGGTCACTACCTCCCAGGTTCCCATCCACTTTTGCTTCCCCTACTAATTCTTCCCGGTTTCTGAGCAGCAGGTCAAGAAGAGCTCTGCCCCTAGTTGGTTCCTCCAGCACTTGCACCAGGAAATTGTCCCCTACACTTCCCAAAAACTTCCTAGATTGTCTGTGCACCGCTGTATTGCTCTCCCAGCAGATATCAGGGTGATTAAAGTCGCCCATGAGAACCAGGGCCTGTGATCTAATAACTTCCGTGAGTTGCCGGAAGAAAGCCTCGTCCATCTCATCCCCCTGGTCCGGTGGTCTATAGCAGACTCCCACCACGACATCACCCTTGTTGCTCACACTTCTAAACTTAATCCAGAGACACTCAGGTTTTTCTGCAGTTTCATACTTGAGCTCTGAGCAGTCGTACTGCTCCCTTACATACAGGGCAACTCCCCCACCTTTTCTGCCCTGCCTGTCCTTCCTGAACAGTTTATATCCATCCATGACAGTACTCCAGTCATGTGAGTTATCCACCAAGTCTGTTATTCCAATCACATCCTAATTCTTTGACTGTGCCAGGACTTCCAGTTCTCCCTGCTTGTTTCCCAGGCTTCTTGCATTTGTGTATAGGCACTTAAGATAACTCGCTGATCGTCCCTCTTTCTCAGTATGAGGCAGGAGCCCTCCCCTTGCGTGCTCCTGCTTGTGCTTCCTCCCGGTATCCCACTTCCCTCAGGGCTTTGGTCTCCTTCCCCCGGTGAACCTAGTTTAAAGCCCTCCTCACTAGGTTAGCCAGCCTGCTTGCGAAGATGCTCTTCCCTCTCTTCAGTTAGGTGGAGCCCGTCTCTGCCTAGCACTCCTCCTTCTTGGAACACCATCCCATGGTCAAAGAATCCAAAGCCTTTTCTCCGACACCACCTGTGTAGCCATTCGTTGACTTCCACGATTCAATGGTCTCTACCCAGGCCTTTTCCTTCCACAGGGAGGATGGACGAGACCACCACTTGCACCTCAAACTCCTTTATCCTTCTTCCCAGAGCCACGTAGTCTGCAGTGATCCGCTCAAGGTCATTCTTGGCAGTATCATTGGTGCCCACATGGAGAAGCAGGAAGGGGTAGCGATCCGAGGGCTTGATGAGTCTCGGCAGTCTCTCCGTCACATCATGAATCCTAGCTTCTGGCAAGCAGCAGACTTTCCGGGTTTCCCCGGTCGGGGCAGCAGATAGATAACTCAGTCCCCCTGAGGAGAGAGTCCCCGATCACCACCACCTGCCTCCTACTTTCTAACAATCTGATTCTATCCCAAGTCTCAACCATTCTACAGATAATGTGAATCTCTTCAAGTGCACCAACTCTTCAGAGATTCTAAGCAATATTGGTGATTGCATTTACTCTGCTTGAATGAAAGGCAAGCGTCAACTCCTGAAAAGTGTTCAGCACCACTTCAAATCCTTGCTTCAGTTAAAAATACCAATAGGAAAGGCAAAGGATTCTGTCATCCCATCTTTGATAGATTTCATGGTGAGGTAGTGGGTTATTTATGGGGTTTAGTAAAAGATGATGGCTGAGGAATGAGTGCAGTACAAGAACTTTACACGTTTCTTTCTCTGAAATATTCATAGATAATATTGGATTGTCCCCTCAGCTACTTCTTATGTGGACAAATTGGCTAGACCATGCCTAAGTCAGAGTTATTAAAACAAAGAGGAAAAACAATTCCTTGTTAAAAAGTAATAATATTAAAGAAGGAAAAGCTAACAAAATGCAAATGTAAAATAAGATTCTGACTAGAAACAAAAAGAAGGGCGATATCAAAGGTTATAAAATCATAAGCTAGAGCACATTCAATCATGACTATGGGCTTGTTTACACAGCAAATTAGTTCAGTGAAAGCCAGAATGTGAATCTAAGCACGCCATGCACTAACTCACCACATGAAACCTGCTGCCACACACTAGAAGTTCCAGATCGTACTTTGACATACAAATGCACTCTGGAACTTTTATGGGGCTGTAGCAGGGTCCATCCTGCAAGTTAGTACAGAGTTATGAAGTCATCCCCAAATAGCATGACCTGCCCAGGTCAACTAATAATGAAGACCAAAACCAAGTCAAGATTAGAAGAGCAGTGACCCAAACCAGCTATAGCTAAGAAACATATTCAAGTAGCTGATGCTGTCCATAACAATATAATTGCTGTTTGGTGCATCTGTTATTTTTTAAGCAGGATTATTTCTAACAGTAAAATGAGGAAAAAATATTTTGCAGAAGGTACTGTAAGGTGAAAATAACTCCTCTCTCAAGTAAGCAATATGAACTACCTGTTTAATAGGGATTGTTTTTCTGGTTATTATTTACCAGAGAGTTCACAGTTGCTCTGTCACAGTTGTTGCAGTCAAAAGAATAAATACATATTCAAATACATGTTCTAATTTCAGAAACATATGATTTACTAGATTACAGCTTTTTGTGTCAACCCAGCTGCTGTGCAGTAAATTGCAGCTCATTTTAAAAACTGATCTATATCATGTGCAGTAAACAATGCAGCAAAATGTAATAACTACTGTTCAAGTTATCCAAGTAGAAAGTATCAAATCACAAAGCTGGAGTGCTCAAACTTCAAAAATTTAAATGCCTTGCAGACTCTTCAAAACTGACAAAGATTTAGTCGGGAGCTAACTTTTTACCCCCTGCATATGAGGATTTGTAATTGAATGATGGCCTCCGCTTTGAACTCAAGGAATAAACAGCATAACTACACAGTGACCCACTCCAGTGCTGAAGACCTATTCCTTGTTATGTATTTTAATTTCAGTACACATAAACTCACACACACAATGTCAGTGTGATATGGAATAAAGATGTGGCTACCCCAAACTCATGCCTAGTAATATTACCCACAAAATTAGAGGAGGTGGGGAGATCAAAATAAGGCTTTTAATAAACCCCAGATTGCACTGGTCACAACCAGTACCTTTATTATTACCCCTGAAGGATTTTTGTGTCAAAAAAATTAAAATTCTATGCACAATATTATAAAATTCTGCAAATTTTGTCAATAAATAAATGCGGAGGCTCCAGCATGGCAGTGGGGAGCACAAATGACTGGCTGCATGGCGGTGGAAGATCACCCTGCAGGGCTCCCCTGCACCTCGAGACAAGGACTCAGCAGGGAGGCTGCACCCAACCCTGACACAGCACAAGGGCCCAGCCTGCCCCAGAGGTCCACGTCCCAGGGGGAGGGCTGCAGGATGGATATCCCACCTCCATGCAGCCAGTCACCTGTGATCCCCACTGCGCTGCTGGAGCCTCCACATTTATTTATTGACAAATAAAATTCTGCAAAATTCTGCAGATGTTAAAATATTGTGCATAGAATTTTTATTTCTTTGGCACAGAATTTTTAATTTTTTGGTGCAGAATTCTCTCAGGAGTAGCGGGAAGCAACTCACCAGGGTTAGCAGTCCCATGCCAGGCACATCAAGTGTAGGCAGGCAGGCTCAGCCCAGCAGGATCCAAGTGTGGAGGGGCTTAGAGTGGGGGGAGGCAGGTGTGGGTTTAGAGGGTTCTGGGTACGGGTAGTTCAGTGGGGGGATCCAGATGCACAGGGGCTTGTTGGGGGGTTCCTGGTGCAGGGGCAATGGGACTCTTCAGGGGGATCCAGGTGAAGGTGGTTGTGGCTCAGCAGGGGGTGGTCTGGGTGTGACAGGATGGGACTTAGCCAAGGGGGGTCGGGGTGACTCAGCAGGGAGTCCATGTGCATCTGATTGGGGCTCAGTGGGGTGGCCCAGGTGCATAAAGGTGGGGCTCATCAGGGTGGGGGTTCGAGTGCAGGGGGGATAGCGGGGGGTGGTCTGGGTACAGGGGTGGGGATCTGGATGCAGGGGTTCAGCAGGGGGTCCAGATACACAGGGGTTGGGCAGAGCAGCTCCCCGTACAGTGATCCCTTGCCCCGCAGCTGAGGCGCAATGGTGGCAGGAAGTGGGGGAGGGATGCAGAGCCAGGGACTTTCTGGGGGTGCCCCGGGCATCCCCAGTCCTGCCTTCCCCAGTGATTTACTTCTCCGCCAAGTGCTCCGGGCGCCTGAAACAACATACTCACGCTGCTAGGGAGGGGCATGTGACCACGCTTATTGCTTCCCTTTGCTTCCCTGGCAGAAAGTCATTTTTCTGCAGAGAAGCAAAGAAATCTGTGCAGGACACGAATTCTGTCCCTTCCTCTGAGACTTATTAGAACATCCCAAACTCAGGAGTGACTTCAGACAACACCCCTATTTAAATCACTCACAAAAATAAGTGTTTTCCTGAAATAGGTTGTTTGCAGTGCTGTTTCCCGAAATGTGTTGTTGAATCCACCTAGCTTCAGGTGCAGGAATGGCAGGATTCAGTCTTAGATTGTAATGTTGAACTCTAATAACTTAAATTTTAGATTAAGATAAAATGTGAGGTAAAAATGGACAGTAATTTTGATCCGCAAGTCTTACATGAACACATTAGTGAAAATGAACACTGAATGATCTCAGAAAAAAATGGTTTGTCTTTGTTTAAATTAAAATGTCTTAATTAAGAGTCCTCAACATGCTCTTCTCTGAGCACCTTATGCTTACTATCTTCTGAGTTACTATTCCTACAATCCAACAATGAAGGAAGCAAGGCTCTACATGCAGTTTCACTATTTTTTTCTCCAGGTCACTAATTTAGCTTCAGATGCATACACAGCTTAATTTCCTTTTGGGAGATGTTTGTTTAATGATATACTTTTAAACAACTAAGACTATTGTACACACATGAATACAAAAACACTATCATTAAACAAACAAGACTATTGTATATACATGAATACAACTTTCACATGCTCATAACTAGGCCAAATCAAAAGCAATTTCTACTGAAAGACACCTGTTCTCCCTCTTAAATTTCAGCTATTTCACCACACTAGGGGAGGAGAGCAGTGGAAAAATCACCCAAAAGACAAAACAAAGGAAATCCAGAGTGGGTTAAATAGCTAGGCACCACAGGACCAAAGGGGGGCAAGGAAGAAGGAAGGGGAGAGACTGGTCAAGTGCAAAGCAAGTAAGCTGATCTAGGGGGACGAAGGCTCCATGTTCCAGCCTACAAACCATGCACTGAAGCAGAAGCACTCTGGACAACCCAAAGGACTCTGACCCAGCCCATATAATGCCCAGGAGAGGCAAGGAAACTGAGGCAGGGAAATGCATGCAAGGCTTATTGTTGTATATGATCTGTACTCGTTCATGCTTAAGTAAAAGAGCAAGGTTAGACTCTGGGCAAAGTGTTTCTGAGTAAACTGTGTAAACTGCTTTACAACTACTGTGTGCCTCCGGAGAGAAGTATACTGCAAACCAGAGGTGTCCAAACATGTGGGAAGTTTAGTTTCTAACAAACTAATTTAGAAAATTTGGGTAAAAATCCCCAAATAAATTCTCAAAGCAGTGAGAGAATGTCCTCATACATACAGCTAGTGACAGAAAGCAATGAACTGAGATATTTGGGACTTCATGGCCCTTTCATGGCCTCAGCTACTCACAATTAGTGCCATGAGAGGATGCTCATGTGGCCACAAGAGGCAGTGCTTTCTAGAAGTTTCTTGAAGTTCAACAGTGCTGGTACACACAACCCATCTATATGACTACATGGACAAAATTCACTCACAGAATTTGAATATTCTTTGGAAGATTCAATATGGGAATAAGGAATTAACAGAAACAGAAACCCTCCTCTGTGCCAGTGAGAAACCATCTCAGTTGTTCCCAGCTGAGAGAGAAAAACCACCTTGTTTCTCAGCACTTTCTTGTGAGAGAGATCCCCATATGGGATGGAGAACAGAGGCTGGGGGCATAATTGAGCATCCATTATCTAGAATTGGAAATTCTAGCTAATTGTAGCCTTTAAAAATATTTCTAGAAATATTATACAATTTTTAAATATACAATTGCATTGTAACTATTCTTATGTACCAGCAAGCAGACTTAAGAGCAAATATGAAAACTTAATTTTGGCTTTTCTGATCTTGGAGCACTTAACCATAAAGCCTTAACATTCTGTAATGGAGCTTATTGTACTAGATTTTGTTATGTCTAAGAATCTTAAGTTTTTGCAAAATAAAGCAGTTCAAGTAAAGAATAAACTTTAATACTAAAGTTCAGTAGCTTGTCTTTTTCCTTATATTGCTGCCCTTTAGAATTAGAACAAAATAACCCTGCTAATCTATACAAGAACTGGCAAAGGCTTTCTACATCTCAGTAAAGATTTAATAGCAGAGCACTACAAAGAAGTCTTGTATTACTGAGAATTCATTACTTTTACAAACTGAACTATAGAACATTTGTAAGCACACTACACAGTGTTATAAATCTCAGCTACAACCAACAAAATAAATTAACAAAGTACACTGGTGTTTATTCACTTAGCATAAAATCATGCAAACGCTCTACTCTGCAGAGTACTTATTGAGTGCAGTCCCAACCACTTCAGTAGGACTATGCCCACCAGCAAGCACCATGTGTAGAGAAAGGTTTGCAGGATCAGGTTATGGTAAAACTCAATCTATTATTTTACAAGTACACTGGCAGTTACCCCATTGAACTATTGCACAGAATAAATGGTAACTGTCAAATATGCCTCTGTAAGGGATCAGCCTGGCCTTGCCTGATTAGCAGTTATCCCATTTAATTATTGCATAAAATAAATGGCAACTGCTAATATCCCTTTTTAAAATAAAAGGAGCTTTGGACTAGGATCCAAGTTCAATCCCTAGCATATAGGAAAGGGATCCTGAAGCAGAGCAACAATTGCTACAACTGCCATTTGGATTCTCTCAGAAAGATAGGCTTGAGTCACTCAAGAGCAGCTCCACAAATATGTCAGGAAAATCCCTTGAACAATGACACTTTATTTTCTTCCTTTGGTAGAAAGAGATCAGCCAATAACACAACCATATCTATCTCTGTAACCAGATTGACTAAGGTCAAGGCAGCCTGAGGAACCAAGAAATTGTGAGAAGTGCTCACCCACAATTTTCTCCAATAATGTAAAATGGAACAGCACGTGAGAGTTAACCAACTCTTGAGATTGACAATCTGGCTTTCTGGAGAATGGGCCTCACAATAGCTTAAAAAAAACACAAGGACCACAACTCCTTCATCCCCCCAAATAGGGAAACCACAATCAACAATGGACCCAGTACATCCCCACTGATTTTCACCAGCCACGAAGGACAGCAGAAGGCAGAGTGTCAGCACAATGTATGGGGTTAGCAGAGAGTGTGACAACAACAGGAGATGTAGTTGGGGAGAAAACAGAGACTGAAGAAGAACCACCTTATTGTATCTTTCACCCCAACTCCTCATTCTCCCTGTAAGCGGAGTACATTAATGCAAGTAGCTGCAAGAGGACAACACTAAGGTACTCTGCTTACATCCAAGAGTCATTAGGATTTGGTTTCAAGTCCTAGAGAAATTATGACAATTTGAACTGTTGTTCTCTTATACCCATCCCATTACAAATCTCTGGCAATTGCAACACATGACACAAGCCAATGCAGTAAGGTGTCTTGCTGCTGAGCTCCACCAGCAAAGCATGTGGTGCTTCTACACCTCCCCACCCCCCAAAAATGACAAAGCGATTCCTCAATTCGCTTATCTCCTTGTATAATTGGGAGAGACAAAGTTAGGATGAGCCCCATGTGCCCTGAAGGTTGCTCGACAGGACAAGCAGGTGCTCCATTGGGAAAGACTCACTCTGAGAGCCTCCTCCCGTGCATCATCCATGATTTCCAGCTGGCGCAGGCGCTCCCGATGCAACATAAGGAACTCTCCAAAGAGCTGCTTCATCTCAAAAGAGCAACAGGGATCATGGCCATCTACTTCCCTTTCATCACCAACTTCTGCAGGAAAGGGCAAGTAAAACAGCTATAAGATTAGGTTAATATATTTAAGGTCAGTGAGGACCAATGTGATCATCTAATCCCACAGCCTGTATAACACAGCGCATAGCTTTTGATTGGGTCATTACAGCATATCTCAATTAAGTACTACAAGTGATGCAGAATCCACCACATCACTTGTGGCTAGTATGCCCAGCCTCACGGTTTGGACTCTGGGGGTGTGAGTAGCAGCATGCACTAACGCAGTGATGCTCAGACTGAGGCTCACACGCCACAAGTGGCTCTTTAATGTGTCTCCTGTAGCTCTTTGCAGTACCTGATATTAAACCACTGATTTAATTGTTAACCAATCAGGATGCTGTTGCTATGTTATTAACCAATTGTAGAATACCTCGTCAGCCATTTTTGCTGTGAGAATTTCATATATTATATATATAAATAAAATGAACCAATTAATTCACACCACCATGGCTCTTTTGGGTAATGCTGATCCCTAATTTGGCTCCTGAATTACTGAGGTCTAGGATTGCCAGGTGTCTGGTTTTCAACCAGAACACCTGGTCGAAAAGGGACCCCGGGGGCGCTGGTCAGCACCGCTGACTGAGCCATTGAAAGTCTGATTGGCAGCACAGCCAGGCTCCCTACCTGGCCCCACTAGACTCCTGGGAAGCTGCTGGCATCTCCCTCTAGCTCCTAGATGGAGGGAAGAACACAAGGACTCTGCACAGTGCTGCCTCAGCCCCCAGCTCCAACTCAGCAGCTCCCATTGGCCATGGTTCCTGGCCTGCAGGCTCGAGCAGCATGCAGAGCCCGGTGGTCACACCTCCACCTGGGAGGTGGAGAGAGATGTCACTACTTCCTGGGAGGTGCCTGAGGTAAGTGCTGCCTGGAGACTGCACCCCACCCACATCCCAACCTCCTGCCCCAACCCTGAGCCCCCTCCTGCACCCCAAACCATGGACCCACCCCAGAGCCCACACCCACAGCTGGAGCCCTCACACCCCCTGCACTCCAACTCCCTGTCCCAGCCCGGAGCCCTCTCCTGCACCCCAAACCCCTCGTCTCCAGCCCCACCCCAGAACCCGTACCCCCAACCAGAGTTCACACCCTAACCACCTACCTCAACCCAGAGTCCCCTCCTGCACCCCAAACCCATCATCCCTGGCCCCACCCCACAGCCTGCACCCCCAGCCGGAGCACTCACCTCCTACCACACCCTAACCCCCCGCCCCAGACCGGAGCCCTCTCCTGCACCCCAAAAACCTCACCTCCAGCCACACCCCAGAGCCCACACCCCAGGCACAGCCCGTACCCTCCCGCACCCCAACCTCCTGCCCCAGCCTGGATCCCCCTCCTGCACCCTGAACCCCTCATTTCTGCCCCCCCAGCCCAGAGTCCCCTCCTACACCCCAAACCTCTCATCCCTGGCCCCAGCCCAGAGCCACACCCCCAGCCAGAGCCCTCACACCCCAACCACCTGCCCCAAACTGGAATCCCCTCCTGCACCCCAAACCTCTCATCTCTGGCCCCACCCCAAAGCCCTCACCCCCTCTCATACCCCTGCAGCTAAGTGAACAAGGGTGGAGGGAGGGGGGATGGAGTGAGCAGGGGTGTGGCCTCAGAGAAGGGGCAAGGCAGGGGTGTTTGGTTTTCTGCAAATATAAAATTGGCAACCCTACTGAGGTTTGAATATCACTGCACTAACGTTTTGCACTGTAAATGCCCTGGGTAGGCCCTGATACCACGAACTAAAAGGTAGCAAATTCACATTAAAGTAGTTCTGGCTCTTAGCCCTGGTCTACACTACTTTGCTTAAGAGTGTGGAAAAGCCACCCAGGGCATTACACTAATGCCCCCTCCCTGGTGTCACAGGCCCCTCCACAGAGTGATACCCACACACCATTAAAAGTCCCTCCCCCCAGGGCATTACTCTGACCACCACCCCCTGTGGCACAGGCCCCAACCCCCAAGGACTTACCCTGCCCCCCCGTGTCTCACGGGCCCCGACCCCCAGGGCCCTACCCCGTGTCTCACGGGCCCCGACCCCCCCCCCAGGCCTTACCCTGCTACCCCCTCCCGTGTCTCACGGGCCCTGCCCCCCCCGGGCCTTACCCTGCTACCCCCCCCCCGGGCCTTACCCTGCTACCCCCTCCCCGGGCCTTACCCTGCTACCCCCCCCCCCGGGCCTTACCCTGCTACCCCCCCTCCCGTGTCTCACGGGCCCCGCCCCCCCCCGGGCCTTACCCTGCTACCCCCCCCTCCCGTGTCTCACGGGCCCCGCCCCCCCCGGGCCTTACCCTGCTACCCCCCCCTCCCGTGTCTCACGGGCCCCGCCCCCCCCCGGGCCTTACCCTGCTACCCCCCCCTCCCGTGTCTCACGGGCCCCGCCCCCCCCCGGGCCTTACCCTGCTACCCCCCCCTCCCGTGTCTCACGGGCCCCGCCCCCCCCCCGGGCCTTACCCTGCTACCCCCCCTCCCGTGTCTCACGGGCCCCGCCCCCCCCCGGGCCTTACCCTGCTACCCCCCCCTCCCGTGTCTCACGGGCCCCGCCCCCCCCCCGGGCCTTACCCTGCTACCCCCCCTCCCGTGTCTCACGGGCCCCGCCCCCCCCCGGGCCTTACCCTGCTACCCCCCCTCCCGTGTCTCACGGGCCCCGCCCCCCCCCGGGCCTTACCCTGCTACCCCCCCCGTCTCTCACGGGCCCCGCCCCCTCGGACGTTACCCTGCTACCCCCTCCCCCCCCGTGTCACGGGCCCCTCACCTGCGGCGACCCCCGCGCGCCGACGCAGCCGCGCCATGCTGCCCGCCGGCCCCGGCTCTGCGGTTCGAACGAGGCCGCCAGACCCGCGTCCCGCCCAGCCCTTGACCGACAAGGCGCTCTGCCATTCGCAATGCGTCCTGACCGCGTCCCGCCCTCCCCGCGACTCCTGTCCAATCAACGGTCCAGGGGGCGGGGCGCGGAGTCCGGCCGGACGTGCGGGGGACGCGGCCCCAGACCGGCCCCCGGGCGGCGCGGAGCGTGGAAGGACAGATTGGTCCCCCAATAGAAGTGCAGCCTCTTGCCACGGGCGAGCGCCATTGGGCGGAGGAGCGGGAGGCGGGACTCTTCGGAGAACTGGAGGAAGCTGAGCGGCGAGAACGCCCAGCGCGCGGTCGCCATGGGGACGGGCGGGGGCAGCTCCCGGAGCACAGGGGAGCGGCCAGCCGCGGTCGCTATGGGGACGGGGGGGGGTCAAGTTCCCGGGTTCGTCCGTGTTCGGCGGCTGCGGGGAGGGGGAACAGTCCGGCTTCCGGAACAACACCCCCCCCCGGGCAGAGCGCCCGCACAGCCCCTTCCCCCCCCCGGGCAGAGCCCCCCCACAGCCCCCGCCTCTTCCCCCCCGGGCAGAGCCCCCCCTCCCCACAGCCCCCGACCCTCACAGAGCCCCCCCACAGCCTCCGCCCCTTCCACCCCCGGGCAGAGCCCCCCTCCCCACAGCCCCCGACCCTCACAGAGCCCCCCACAGCCCCCGCCCCTTCCCCCCCCGGGCAGAGCCCCCCCGCCCCACAGCCCCCGACCCTCACAGAGCCCCCCCCACAGCCCCCGCCCGGGCAGAGCCCCCCCGCCCCACAGCCCCCGACCCTCACAGAGCCCCCCCACAGCCCCCGCCCCTTCCACCCCCGGGCAGAGCCCCCCCTCCCCACAGCCCCCGACCCTCACAGAGCCCCCCCACAGCCCCTGCCCCTTCCACCCCCAGGCAGAGCCCCCCCTCCCCACAGCCCCCGACCCTCACAGAGCCCCCCCACAGCCCCTGCCCCTTCCACCCCCAGGCAGAGCCCCCCCTCCCCACAGCCCCCGACCTTCACAGAGCCCCCCCACAGCCCCCGCCCCTTCCCCCCCCGGGCAGAGCCCCCCCCGCCCCACAGCCCCCGACCCTCACAGAGCCCCCCCACAGTCCCCGCCCCTTCCACCCCCGGGCAGAGCCCCCCCGCCCCACAGCCCCCGACCCGCACGGCGCCCCCCCAACCCTGCCCCTCCCCTGCACAGGGGCCCTGCACTACCCCTTGAGCCCGACAATCTAGCCAGCTTTCTATCCACTTTATAGTCCATTCATCCAGCCCATACTTCTTTAACTTGCTGGCAAGAATACTGTGGGAGACGGTGTCAAAAGCTTTGCTAAAGTCAAGATATATCACATCCACCACTTTCCCCATATCCACAGAGCCAGTGATCGCGTCACAGAAGGCAATCAGGTTGGTGAGGCATGACTTGCCTGGATTCTGAATCAGTAAAACTAAAGAACAGGCATAATACTCCTTCAGTTAAAGAATTCATAGTCCCAGCCAGTTTGTCAAAATGTTTCTTCCTATCCACCAGAATCAAGTGACTTGTCCAGAATAAGATTAAGCAGGCTTGCTTTCATCAAGGATCTTGTCTTGGCCAGATATTGAAAAAAATCAGACTCTAGAGGATCTAGGTGAGATTCATCAGAGCTAAGGAGCTGAATATCATCTGTACGCTAACAATCTGGAGACCAATGCATCTTGCATGCTCCCCTAGTGCCTTCACACATACATTGAATGACAGAGATCAAGTGGAATACTGCAAGACCCCTTGAGATGGATGAGCACTTACCCTTTCCTGTTCAGACACTATACCCACACAGATGCGATCCACTATATTCTGAGTCAGAGAAATATTTGGTTATCCCAGGTTTTCTGTCCCTTTATCAGAAAGCTGCCTTACATTAGTCTCACAGCTTTGCTGAGTTTGATTCCTTATATTGTTGTAGCAATAAGGTTGGGATTTGTGCTGTGCACTGTACAAATACTTCCCTGCTTCTAGGAGTCCTGTAGCGGGACTGGGATCCACAGGTCCCGCAGGACCTGCTGCCGTAATAGCAGGTGTGGGATAAAAATTCAGCAAACAATGGAGGAGCGGGTTAGAGTGGGAGTGGGTATTACAGGGCGGGACGTGAGCGGGACTAAAAAAATAGTCCCGTGCACTCTCGTAGGGGGTGCAAATATGCTTGCTCACCCCACGTGCTAAAATGCCTAGCTAAGCACTGGGAAACAGCAATAGCACATGTGTTAGCATAGCCCAGCTATATGGAAAACTAGATGATTTAAAAACTTTTTTTTTAAAGTGGTATAAATAAATGGAGATAAAATGGGAAGTATTTGACAGCCATCTCCCATGTTGTTTTTAACTGGCATGATCAGTATGAAGTTGTGCTTGGCCTGGATAAGTAAACAGTGCTACTGAAAGAGCCTCTTGCAAAGAAGGAGTCAGGAAACCAGCAAAGCAAAACCTCCAGGAGCTCACGAGGCTGTGAACTCATCTTGCAGAAAGGGTAGCACCAGCTGGCCTACATGTGTGTGAGGGGCTGTTTGTGGGCCCATGCAGTTAGTGAGCAAGGGAAGTGGGGCACAAACTAGAAAGAAAATGAAAGGATAAAAAATTAATCATGGAAAAAGCAGAGGAAACTCACCTTCTTTCCCTTCTTTGGAAAGTATGTGTGACAGCAGAACAAGAGAATGCCTGGAATTTTGTCTTCTCTTTAAATAAAAATTAAGAAAAACTTTTTATAATAAAAAGTAATATATTTTTGGACTTTGTAATCAAAGAAGCTTCATAAACCATGCATGCATGCAATCCTTCACTAATCCAGTTAGCCTCAGGCACACAAGAAGCTTATGAAATAACAGGCAGTGCAGTTCCCACTAAGGACAACACGTAAAATCTTTCATGCAGTTCATCCCCAGGCCAAGCAGCAGAGTCAAGTTCACCTAACCACCAAACCATCAAAACCATATCAAAAGGAGCTCTGCGGCAAAATATACCTATTCCAGCTGCAGGACTATATCATGCACCAAATACAAACAGGTCAATAAATGGTTTTGCTGAAACACCTTGGTTTTTGTTCTGGCATGGATCTTGGAATAGGTCAGGGTCCATGGAGGCCAGGTCCTAGTCCTTTTTGCCAGTGAGATTTCAGGACTGGCACTTTATTTTATGTGTTCCAGCGGGAAAATGAAACAACAAACTTTCATTCCTGAGAAAGCTCATAGAAGAAAAGCTAGCCAAAGACAAACTTTTATTCTCAGCTTCCTGGACCTCTCTCAGGCAAGACATGTTATTTAATGGCTGACCATCAAATGCTGCAGAGCAGTGGCAGAGGTCCAGGGTAATGCACTAAAATTGTTTGAGTCCTTCCAGGAGGGATGTACCCAACAAGCAGAGTGGGGAAACTGCATTTCCTCTTCTAGACCCCTCACTTATTGAATCCAATAAGGATCAATTCTCTCCTGTCCTATTCAACATCTATATACAGAAACTAAGTGAACGGATCAGACAACATGGATGCAAGTGCCAGCAATTTGCAGAGGATACACAGCTCTACCTATACTTCATCACATATGACCACACCCTTACCACCAAGATGGCTCAATGCTTGGTCGAGATCAGCTTGTGGATGAAAAACAGCTAGCTGAAGGTGAAGCAGAGCAAGACAGAGGTGATGTCAGAGGGAAGCTCTTTGAAGAGTTTGCAGTGATGGTGTAGTCTTCTCTGGTTGAAGGTGAACCGCCACAACTGGTCAATTCAGTCTATATCTTAGGAGTGCTCCTGAATTCCTCACTGATGTAAAGCTCTCACACAGGAAAAAAACCATTACTCACCTTCTTGTAGCTGTTGTTCTTCGAGATGCGTTGCTCGTGTCCAGTCCCATTAGGTGTGCGTGCACCATGTGCACAGTCGTTGGAAGCTTTTGCCCTTGCAGCACCCATCGGGTTGGCTGTGGAGCCTCCTGGAGTGGCGCCTCCATGGCGGTGAATATATGACCCTGGTGATCCGGCCCCTCCTCAGTTTGTTCTTGCTGGCTACTCTGACAGAGGGGTAGGCAGGAGGAGAATGGAATGGACACAAGCAACACAGTTTGAAGAACAACCGTTACAAGAAGGTGAGTAACCATTTTTTCTTCTTCGAGTGCTTGCTCATATCTATTCCAATTAGGCAACTCCCAAGCTCTTCAAATTGATGTGAGCACTGAGGATTGTGATGCACATTTCTTGGCTTTTGTGAAATACACATAGGAAGGTGCAATGCTCAAGGACATTCTCTTCTCTCTCCCTCTTCCCAGACACGAGATGGCACAAGGAATGTTCGATAAGCTACATGCAAGACAAAAATATACCATGTGATTGCATGTTGGCCTTCTGTTCTGGTGGGCCACAAAGTAGATCTGCATGCCTTGGTAAAGAAGTTGCTCCATCTACTATGTGGACTCACTACACGATTCACAAACAACTAGCATCTAAAGCTCTGAATTCAGAGTTGATGAAGTTTTGCAGCAGGTCTTGTCTACCGTTAACTGCATCAGGACTCAGCCTTTTCACACGTCCGTTTGCAAACCTGTGTGAACAAACTGGGTCCTATCATGACGTGGTGTTGTTCCACACTGCAACTCGCTGGCTCTCGAGAGGAAAAAGTACAGGCAGATTTTTTGAACTAAGAGATGACCTGCATGTCTCTGCAATGGACTGCAAAAAGAGTAAATTCATTGATTTTCTTTGTCACCAAAGGAAGATGTGCCTTCTTATTTATGTCACAGACATATCAGAGACTGAATGAATTGAATACAGGCCTGCAAGGAAAGAACACCCACATCCTTCAACTGAGTGATCAAATCACAGCATTCATGAAGAAAATTGTTTTTTGGAAGAATAATCATTGAAGACAAACTATGAATCGTTCCTGCAGCTCTGCAAATTCCTGGCTGACAATGGAATTATTCAGCCTCCCACGCAGGGGATGGCTGAGTATTTTAGCTGGCTGGAGGAACAGTTTGCATCCTTTTTCCCTGACTCAGACATAACAAAGTATGATTAGGTGTGAAACCCCTTTCAGTGCAAGCCTGATGCCATGGATTTGCCAGCAGCTGAAATTGAACATCTCAACGAAATTTCCTGCAATCTATTCTTGAGAGGAACATATACCTAACTTTCTCTCCTGGAGTTCTGGTTCACTGTCAAGAATGAATGTCCTGCATGCTCAACACATGCCTTGAAAATGATGGTGCCATTCATGAGCATGTATTTGTGTGAAGCTGGATTCAGCTCACTTGGGTCCATCAAGTCTTGGTATCGATCTGTCACTGATGTCACATTGGAGATTAGATGTACAATTTCTCCCCTGCTACTGGACTTCAGGAAGATGTGTTGCAACATGCAAGCCCCTGGGTCACATTAGAGGGCATTAAATAACGTACTTTCTATGTAAATTCCTTGGATTCCTTGGTCACTATGTTGCTGTCTGGGGCACAGGAAACAGTAAGTCTCAAAATGGGGTCACACAAGCAAAATTTTGGAACCCCTGTGTTAGGACAACACTGTATGTCTCTAAGAAACTGCTGAAATCATGACAGAATAGGTTTCTCGTTAGAAATGTATGTCCATAAAAGAAAAAAATCCTCTTTGTGTAGTCCAAGGATGCAGAAAAATTATTAAAAGACATACCTTGGACATTTTATATGGGAAAGTTCTTTTCTCTCTAAGGGACAAATCCTGATGCACTGAAGTCAATGGGAGCTGCAGGAGCTCAGCAGCCTTCAGAATGTGTCGAAGTCGATACAGATATATGGTGTGATACCAAACTGTATGTTAGAGAAGTAGCACGACCATATAATTAAAACACTTTTGGCCAAATCCTCAGCTGGTGTAAATCAGCACAGTTCCATTTACTTCAACTGATGATACAAAAAGGCAGGGGGAGGAGATCAGGTTGTGCAAGCTTCCTTAACTCTGGCGTTTCCTAACTTTTGAGTTCTTATCCATACAACCATAACCTTCTGTTAATGCCATTTTGTGTATGATCTTCATTTGAACACATGATAAAAATGGAACGAGGAGAAAGGAGAGCAACCAGCTATAACTACAGAGCTCAACACCCTGAGGATTGCCTTCTCTGATAGAGCAGAGAGAAGTTAGCTCCCAGCAAAGAAGGGCTGGACACATCTCCTGCTGGAGACCACTAGCATGACAACAAGCATCATAGTGACTCTGACCAAATAGGAGACCATATTTTCAAAATAAAAAACTTCCATATAAATATTTTTAGGGTTGTGAAATACTCCAACAAAAGTACCTTAAAAATGCTGGGCTCACTGCTAGTGATTTGTCATCCAGCACCTTCCTCAGAGCTGAGGAATTTGTCCAGTAACTTAGTGTCTAACTGAATTGATCATGAAACAATTAACAAGTGACATAAGCATTCACTTTGAGCCAATGAATGGTGCAGCAAATGTCTGCACTCATTCAACTTTCCTCTTCACTCAAACATGGCTCACCACACTGAACACTCATCCCACAAGGCCATTTGATCCTGGAAGGAAGAGGCTCTGTTCCATATTCCATACTCTGCTCCGTACCATATTTTGAGGAATTAAATGAAGAACTGGGACAATTCCATTGTCCTTAAGCAACCGTGCGTCCTGGTTTTTCATATGGTGTCCCAGGAGCTTCATCATCAGTTAGAGAACAGCCACCGCTGCTCATAAGAATGACTCTACTGGGTCAGACCAAAGGCCCATCTAGCCCAGTATCCTGTCTTCCGACAGTGGCCAATGCCAGGTGCCCCAGAGGGAATGAACAGAACAGGTAATCATCAAGTGATCCATCTCCTGTCGCCTATTGCCAGCTTCTGGCAAACAGAGGCTGGGGACACCATTCCTGACCATCCTGCCTCATAGCAATTGATGGACTTATCCTCCATGAACTTATCTAGTTCTTTTTTGAATCCTGTTATAGTCTTGGCCTTCACAACATCCTCTGGCAAAGAGTCCCACAGGTTGGCTGTGTGTTGTGTGAAGAAACACTTCCTTGTGTTTGTTTTAAACCTGCTGCCTATTAATTTCATTTAGTGACCCCTAGTTCTTGTGTTATAAGAAGGAGTAAATAACACTTCCCTATTTACTTTCTCCACACCAGTCATGATTTTATAGATCTTCCCCTTTAGTTGTCTCTTTTCCAAGCTGAAAAGTCCCAGTCTTATTAATCTCTCCTCATGCGGAAGCCGTTCCCTACCCCTAATCATTTTTGTTGCCTTTTCTGAACCTTTTCCAAGTCCAATATATCTTTTTTTGAGATGTCTTACCACATCTGCACACAGTATTCAAGATGTGGGCGTACCATGGATTTATATAGAGGCAATATGATATTTTCTGTCTTATTATCTATCCCTTTCTTAATGGTTCCCAACATTCTGTTTGCTTTTTTGACTGTTGCTGCACATTGAGTGGATGTTTTCAGAGAACTCTCCACAATAACTCCAAGATCTCTTTCTTGAGTGGTAACAGCTAATTTAGACCCCATCATTTCATATGTATAGTTGAGATTGTTTTCCAATGTGCATTACTTTGCATTTATCAACATTTGAATTTCATCTGCCATTTTGTTGCCCAGTCACCCAGTTCTGTGAGATCCTTTTGTAGCTCTTCGCAGTCTGCCTGGGACTTAACCTCTTGAGTAGTTTTGTATCCTCTGCAAATTTTGCCACCTCACTGTTTACCCCTTTTTCCAGGTCATTTATCAATATGTTGAATAGGACTGGTCCCAGCAGAGACCCCTGCGGGACACCACTATTTACCTCTCTCCATTCTGAAAACTGGCCATTTATTCCTACCCTTTGTTTGCTATCTTTAAACCAGTTACCAATCTATGCGAGGGCCTTCCATCTTATCCAGTGGTGGGCAAGCTGCAGCAAGGGCCACAGGGATGTTTAGGG
Organism: Eretmochelys imbricata; assembly: GCF_965152235.1. Classification (NCBI taxonomy): domain Eukaryota; kingdom Metazoa; phylum Chordata; order Testudines; family Cheloniidae; genus Eretmochelys; species Eretmochelys imbricata. The sequence continues at coordinate 42,800,809 of NC_135583.1, read as the reverse complement.
GTTTGGAACGGGTCCCATATGAGGAGAGATTAAAGAGGCTAAGACTTTTCAGCTTGGAAAAGAGGAGACTAAGGGGGGATATGATAGAAGTATATAAAATCATGAGTGGTGTGGAGAAAGTGAATAAGGAAAAGTTATTTACTTGTTCCCATTATATAAGAACTAGGGGCCACCAAATGAAATTAATGGGTAACAGGTTTAAAACAAATAAAAGGAAGTTCTTCTTCACTCAGCGCACAGTCAACCTGTGGAACTCCTTGCCTGAGGAAGTTGTGACAGCTAGGACTATAAAAGGGTTTAAAAGAGAACCTCCATGAATTTATTCAGTTAAGTCCATTAATGGATATTAGCCAGGGTGGGTAAGGAATGGTGTCCCTCGCCTATGTTTGCCAGAGGCTGGAGACGAATGGCAGGAGAGAGATCACTGATCATTACCTGTTAGGTTCACTCCCTCTGGGGCACCTGGCATTGGCCACTGTTGGTAGACAGGATACTGGGCTGGATGGACCTTTGGTCTGACCCAGCATGGCCATTGATATGTTCTTATGTGCTTCTTATGACATGCTGGCCACCACTTCCCGCAGCTCCCATTGGCCGGGAACGGCAAACTGTGGCCACTGGAAGCTGCAGGCAGCCATGACAATGTAAACAAACTATCTCATGGCCGGCCGTGGATTACCCTGACGGGCCGCAGGTTGCCCATGACTGCTTACGTTGCTTAAGAGCATTTGGTGGGGGACCTTGTCAAAGGTTTTCTGAAAAATCTAAATACACTATATCCACTGCATCCCCATTGTCCACATGCTTGTTGACCTCAAAGAATTCTAGTAGTTTGGTGAGGCATGATTTCCCTTTACAAAAACCATCTTAATTCTTCTCCAACAAATTATGTTCATCTAGGTGTCTGACAATTTTGTTCTTTACTATAGTTTCAACCAGTTTGCCCAGTACTGAAGTCAGGCTTACCGGCCTGTAACTGCCGAGATCACCTCTGGAGCCTTTTTAAAAAACTGGCTTCACATTAGTTGTCCTTCAGTCATCTGGTACCGAGCTGATTTAAATGATAGATTACAGACTAGAGTTAGTAGTTCTGCAATTTCACATTTGAGTTCCTTCAAGAACTCTTGGGTGAATACCATCTGGTCCTGGTGATTTATTACTGTTCAGTTTATCAATAACCTCCTCTAATGACACCTAAACCTGGGACAGTTCCTCAGATTTGTCACCTAAAAAGAATGGCTCAGGTTTGGGAATCTCCCTCACATCTTCAGTTGTGAAGACTGATGCAAAGAATCCATTTAGTTTCTCGCAATGGCTTTATCATCCTTAAGTGCTCCTTTAGCACCTCGATTGTCCAGTGGCCCCACTGGTTGTTTAGCAGGCTTCGTGCTTCTGATATACCTAAACATTCTTTTGCTATTACTTTTTGAGTCTTTGGCCAGCTGTTCTTTAAATTCTTTTTTTGGCCTTCCTAATTATATTTTTACACTTCACTTGCCAGAGTTTATGCTCCTTTCTATTTTCCTCACAAGGATTTGACTGCCATTTTTTAAAAGATGCCTTTTTGCCTCTCACTGCTTCTTTTACTTTGTTGTTTAGCCATAGTGACACTTTTTGGGTTCTCTTACTGTGTTTTTTAATTTGCAGTGTACATTTAAGTTGAGCCTCTATTATGGTGTCTTTAAAACGTTTCCATGCAACCTGCAGGGATTTCACTTTTGGCACTGTACCTTTTAATTTCTGTTTAACTGACCACCTCATTTTTGTGTAGTTCCCCTTTCTGCAATTAAATGCTACAGTGTTGGGCTGCTGTAGTGTTTTTCCCCGCCACAGGGATGTTAAATTTAATTATATTATAGTCACTATTACCAAGCGGTCCAGATATATTCACCTCTTGGACCTGATCCTGTGCTCCAGTAAGGACTAAATCAAGAATTCGCAAAAAGAAAAGGAGTCCTTGTGGCACCTTAGAGACTAACCAATTTATTTGAGCATAAATTGGTTAGTCTCTAAGGTGCCACAAGGACTCCTTTTCTTTTTGCGAATACAGACTAACACGGCTGTTACTCTGAAATAAATCAAGAATTGCCTCTCCTCTTGTGACTTCCAGGATTAGCCGCTCCAAGAAGCGGTCATTTAAGGTGTCAAGAAACTTTATCTCTGCATCCCATCCTGAGGTGACATGTACCCAGTCAATATGGGGACAGTTGAAATCCCCCATTATTATTGAGTTTATTTTAATAGTCTCTTTAACCTCTCTGAGTATTTCACAGTCACTATCTCCATCCTGGTCAGGTGGTCGGTAATATATCCCTACTGCTATACTCTTATTATTGGAGCTTGGAATTACTATCCATAGAGATTCTGTGGTACAATTTGGTTAATTTAAGATTTTTACTTCATTTGATTCTATGCTTTCTTTCACATACAGTGCCACTCCCACACCAGCACAAACTGTTCTGTCCTTCCAATATATTTTGTACTCCTCTCCACTGGGATGCTTACAATCTAATCTGAAACAAGATGGTGTTTCACACAAGGCTGTGAGTAATAGTTTGCTCTGCCCTGCTCCCAGCTGAAGCCAAGCCCAGGCCTAGACTTGGCTCCCCTGAGTGACTCCTTGGTTCAGGCTGCCTGCACTTTGGCAGTTTGACACTCTCAGATGTGAAAAAGTTTCCCAAAATCTTCCACACAATCTTCTTCACAAGTCACAAGACACTGGGGCTTCACTTATCAATTATTTACTTGCCATCCCTCACATTACGTTCTGCGCCCCAAACTTTAATAACCCACCCTTGAGGTTACCCGCGCTACACATCAAACAAACCAGCCTAGTTCCTGGTTCACAGACAAATCCAACTGTCCAGCACAGCCAATACCCAGACAAACTGCTGACTAAATAAGTGAGACTGGCAACACCTGGAGAGCTCCAGATTGGCAATCCAGAGACGGGGCCTCCCCTCTCAGTACTCTGCTCCCAAGCTCCCAGCAGTGCAGCCCAGGATCAACAGAAGAGCCCCTTGCAAGTCACAGCCACCATTGTGACAGTTCCCTGGGGAAGACAGACTCTAAGGCAGCCAGGTCGCTGGCCTTTGAAATTTTGTCAGAGTGTTTCAGGGAGGCTAGGCGATCTACAAATTTGTTATCAGCCTCCCATGACAGAACACATTCATGCTCTGCACAATGCAGCTTTCATCTCTGATGTCAGCAACAGCCACCCAGGGGAAGGTGCTCTGCCCAGTGGAGTTCTGCCCCTCATGAAGCACTACAGGCTCATCCCAGCCACCCCCAGACACTTCCCTGGTCTCTTCACCCTTAGCATGTCCTAAAGACCACTGTTCTGAGAAAGCAGGGCAAAGTTATTCTGGAATGCTGCTGACTTCTGCTATCTGAGGATACAGTTCAGCTGTAATTTGCTACCTCCTTTATGGGAATACACAGACTCCAGGGAGCTTCTGAGTTGGACAGGTTCCTGGAGAATTTTACATCCCTCCACAATAAGTCCTGAATGAAAAAACTCTCTAGGAGAACAAGGCCAGTAGATGCCAGCTTCTCCTGACACACTGCAGCGTAGTGCCAGCCATGGCAACATTCCCAGCCAGTCTCCGATGCAATGCTTGTGTCATTCTCACCACAGACCTTGGGAGATACTTGAGGCATTTCTGCTGTTGGAATAAGCACAGCTAAGTGATGAAGCTGAAATATTGAATGAGTTTCCTAGCAACTGCTTGGAGAATAAATATACGATCTTCGCTCACCTGTTTCCAGGTACTGTTCACATACGCAGTGTAAGCTCACCATGCCATCTCTCCCTGGAAATTGTTTTTTGACCCAGCTACAGCTTCTAGCACATCCTCACAACACCACTCTTTTTTGCCAAGTCTCCAGGTTAGAGCACACTGCATATTGCTGCTCCCTTGGAGTGACCTCCACATCCCAGAAAAATGGGCCCTCACCCTCTCCTCATTCCAGTCTTTCCTGAGACTTCCTTCTTCCAGGATGCCCACAAATACTAATCCATATCCAGCAGCTTCGCCACATCAGTAGCATGGGAGGCAACAGTCTCTCAGTACTTCTGGCTGGAAGTAGTGTAAGCAGTCTAGGATGGAAGTTATTGGGCTCAGTGCAAAGGTAACGTTCACTGCATATGCACAGAGAAGTTCGATAAAACAAATACTCTTGCTGGAAGGTTGCAGCATAATGCTACTTTATTTCTTAGCATTCACAATGATAACACACAAGAACCCAAACACAGACACATATAAAGCAGGCTGCTCCCTAAAACAGAGAGGCACAGCTCTCGCCACCTTACTCTAGGCCAGAGGTGGGCAAACTATGGCCTGGGGGCCACATCCGGCCCTCCAGACATTTTAATCTGGCCCTCAGGCTCCCACTAAGCGGGGTCTGGGACTTGCCCTGCTCCAGCTGGGGAGTGGGGTCGGGGTATTGCCCCACTCCACATGGCTCCTGGAAGCAGTGGACCGTCCCCACTCTGGCTCCTACATGTAGGGGCAGCCAGGGGGCTCTGCACGCTGCCCCCATCCCAAGTGCCACCCCCGGAGCTCCCATTGGCCAGGAACTGCAGCCAATGGGAGCTACAGGGGCGGAGCCTGCACGCAGCACAGCATGCAAAGCCACCTGGCCGCGCCTCCGCATAGGAGCCAGAGTGGGGACATGCCGCTGTTTCTGGGAGCTGCTTGAAGTAAGTGCCATCCGGAGCCTGCCCCCGACCCCCTCCCATGCTCCAACCCCGTGTCCCAGCCCGGATCCGTCTCCCGCCCTCCGAATCCCTCGGTCCCAGCCCAGAACCCTCTTGCACCCCCAACTCCTCAGCCCCACTCCAGAGCCCTCACCCTCCCCCCCAAAACCCAACCCCCAATTTCAGGAGCATTCATGGCCCGCCATACAAATTCCATACCCATATGTGGGCCTTGGGCCAAAAAGTTTGCCCACTCGTGCTCTAGTCTGTCTGCTGAATGACTTTGATCACTGTCTTTCCTACACAACCCCCTAGCCTGCAAGCAGGACCAGAAACCCCTTTACAAATAAAAGTGACAGTCTACAATTCCAACCTGTTTTTCTTCTGCGTGTTGAAGCTAGAGATGTTTTACAGGGATGGTTTGCCACGTTGCAGTCTGGCACCAGTTGAGAACAAGATGACTGTAATGGTGGTATCATGTCCAACATGAAGAAGATGATACATGTTTACAGAGATTTATAGAGCTGAGGTTGAAGAAGGTAGAGCATGAGGGTGACCATGAATGAGGCTGAAAGGTGCAATTTGAGGATTTGGCCTAAATCCTCCCTTACTGACTCTTGCAGAAGGAAGAAGACTTGCAAGGGACCATTCAAAATCAAAGTCCATTCTACATGCCACCATGGCTACTCATAGTCATCTGAATGCTGCTGCTGCTGCTCCAATTCCAGCATACTTTTCAAATACACCACAGTAACAGAGTGAAATGTAAGGTCCTGTGATGTGCAGGAAGTCAGACTAGTTGATCTAATGGTCTCTTCTGACTATGAACACTATGAATCTATGAAATGGAGTAGGAGGAGGAAGGACCAGTGAACAGAAATAAGATAATGTGTCTACACAGGTGACAATGGGGACAACTGGATGGTTCTGAATAATGTGAAAGAGTTTTGTTTTAATTATGAAAAATGAATATCTGCTCCTCCAGTCATTGCTCAGCCTGGCCATCACCACTCGGTTGATTTTATTAAACATCACAGCAAAAGGACAGCATTGCCAACACCAATCTTTTAAAAAAATAAAATCACGAGTTAGGCCTAAAAAAATTGAGAGATTGGCTTTAAACTCATGCTGTTTTAAAAACAACACATTTGGAGTTGTGTTTATTTGCTTTCTGGCTTTGGAACCTTTATGGATCGCATTTTTAAGCTTTTCTGCACAACCAGGAAGGAATGTTTTATTTTTAAAAGATGGCTGAGATTCTGTGTAATCACTTGATGTCGTGGCCTAGGACTTTAAGTAAAACATTGAATATTGTGAAACTCACGATGAAATCGCAAGAGTGTTCAACAATGGACGTAGGTATTAAGGGGGAAGGCAGTGTCCTCCTGGCTCCATTCAGGAAGGACGTTCTGTGCTAGTGTGACAAAATGCATCTCAACCCCATAACACAGCTGAGTCCACTTGTCTCACAAGTTGCCTTACCTGAAAAGCAAATTCAGATTTGCTTGAACATGAGTTCACAAGGAATCACAATACAGACCCATGTGTCTGCTTGGGGGGTGAATGCAAGCATCAGTGAGAGGCTTCAGTTTATTTAATATCTGCGCTAATGATCTGGAAGGAGGGTAAAAAGCCTGTTATTTAAATAAGAAGAGGACACTAAAGTAGGTGATGTCACTAACATCAGCCTAGGTAGAAAAGTGCTCCAGAGGGACCTGGAGAGAGCTAGAGATGGGACCAGATTGTCTCCTGCTGTGGGGAAAGGAACAGCAGGGAGCAGCAGAGGAAACCCAAAGTTTTCCCCAGAGTCCTCCATTGGGGTGTGTGGGGTGCTTAGGCCAGCTCTGCCACTGATGTCAACCAGCATTGCTCCAGTGTTCACTGCCCGCTTACACTAGCCAAGGAACTGGCCTGTCGTTTGGTTCAGATTAAAGCTTGTAGCTTCAATGGCAGATGTGAAATCCTTTCGTTTCCCTTTCACTTTATGGTGAGGGATAGTGTTTACAGGAAAATTTGCCATTAATTCCTGTTAGGTATCAGACAGTTACTAAGTACTAGAAATGACAGGATATAGCTTTGTGATTCTGCAAAATATTACCTAAGTCTCATGAAATTTAGTTTATGAATAAACCCTTCTAAAAAAAAGAAGATAAACAGAAAATTAAAGCCAGTGAGTGAGCAGAAACTCCATATGGTAACTTCTCTCTGAGTTAATCTAAACCCTGTAAATAAAACTGCAGACAGTTAATAAATGAGATGAATAAACCCCAGAAATAATATTTTACAGTAGGATTAGTTCATCTGGAGGGTACCTGGTGAACTCGTAGGAAGTGTGGGGGGAGAGGAAAAGAAGATACTAAATTACCTTTCATGTCTTTAAATTATTTCTGCAGATCCTATTACAGGAGAGAAAGGAAAAATGGCTGCTGAACAAATCATATGAATTCCTTCAGCCAGCTGTCCGCCAATCCCTTAAAAAAGAGAGAGAGTGCACTCGTGCGCTGTAGAGGCAATAAAAGATGCATTTGTGTCCCATTCATCACTATGTCATCTTCAGATGCATGCAGATATTGTTTAGCAGCTCTGTGAATGGGTGCAAATTAACACATACTCCACAGCATTTCCGTACCCGGTTCATTCTCCAGCCTGTTCCCCACCCCCTTTACTAGGAAACCTCATCCCTTTCTTTTCAGACCCTTTTCCAGCCAGACATGATGGTTTCTTATTGGCTTGTGTGTGTCAGGGAGCAACATGAATGAAATAAGATGGAAAACCATGACATCCTGCCCCCTCAATAAAGTTATTGAACAAAGGTCAAATCTCTGTGCAAAATACTCCAAGCTGGCAAAAGCAGCCGTTGCTGCCAGTGAAAGATACAGGACTGGAATAGCAATGTGTGGCAGCTCAGGGCCAAGGTGCAGTGATCCAGGCAGGGGAACAGCTCGGTGAAAGAATAGCACAGGGGGTTACAAGTGACTGTAGGGTGCACAGGCTGAGCTGAACAGGGGGCACAGTCAGAACCGAGGGTTTTACAAAGCTGGGGCGTGGCACTGTACTGGATTAACTGGTGTGATGCAAGTCAGGACTGAGAGGCATCAGCAGAGAAACCTGCTGCTCACTATACCTTGCTGCAGCCTGTGCCATTGCTCTTGTCTTCACAGAAACTGAATTCTAGTGAAAATAAAACCCACAGAACGCACAGACTGTGATTACAGAGCTCCTTAGGAGTCCCTGCAGCTTCCAGAGGGTCATGGAGAGCATAACAGAGAGAAAAGCAGGAGAGTCCAGGGGTTAGAGCGCTCGCCTGGGCTGTGGAAGCCTCAGGCTCAGGTCCTGCTCTGCCGCAAAAATTGTGTGTGACCCTGCTCAAGTCACGTGTTCTTTCTGTGTCTGAGTTCCTCAGCTGTACGACGGGAAAATAGCATGGCCTGACCTCACAGGGGTGTTGGGAGGATAAATACACTGAAAGTGGGGAGGCATTCAGATTCTGCGGTACTGGGGTCCACGTAAGTACCTGAGATAGACCGCTTCAGCAACAGTTCAAAGTTACATGCACAGGGATGTCCCATCCAGCAGGAATGCCATAGTTCAGGCAGGTGCAATTCTTCCAGGGACAGCAAGCTAGATTAGCTTTGAGTTCCCCCTTCTTATAGACAGGGGGGTTCTTCCAAAAACTCCCTGGGGAAAAGGGAATTATTTCTGCCTATTGGCCATAGGGGTTTATAAACTATATATCACATAAGTCCAACTCATTAATCCAACATGTTCTGTCATGCTAAGTATAATAATGAAAATTAGTATAAGAGATGCCTTAGAATCATAGAATCATAGAATATCAGGGTTGGAAGGGACCCCTGAAGGTCATCTAGTCCAACCCCCTGCTCGAAGCAGGACCAATTCCCAGTTAAATCATCCCAGCCAGGGCTTTGTCAAGCCTGACCTTAAAAACTTCCAAGGAAGGAGATTCCACCACCTCCCTAGGCAACGCATTCCAGTGTTTCACCACCCTCTTAGTGAAAAAGTTTTTCCTAATATCCAATCTAAACCTCCCCCACTGCAACTTGAGGCCATTACTCCTCGTTCTGTCATCTGCTACCATTGAGAACAGTCTAGAGCCATCCTCTTTGGAACCCCCTTTCAGGTAGTTGAAAGCAGCTATCAAATCCCCCCTCATTCTTCTCTTCTGCAGGCTAAACAATCCCAGCTCCCTCAGCCTCTCCTCATAAGTCATGTGTTCTAGACCCCTAATCATTTTTGTTGCCCTTCGCTGGACTCTCTCCAATTTATCCACATCCTTCTTGTAGTGTGGGGCCCAAAACTGGACACAGTACTCCAGATGAGGCCTCACCAATGTCGAATAGAGGGGGACGATCACGTCCCTCGATCTGCTCGCTATGCCCCTACGTATACATCCCAAAATGCCATTGGCCTTCTTGGCAACAAGGGCACACTGCTGACTCATATCCAGCTTCTCGTCCACTGTCACCCCTAGGTCCTTTTCCGCAGAACTGCTGCCTAGCCATTCGGTCCCTAGTCTGTAGCGGTGCATTGGATTCTTCCGTCCTAAGTGCAGGACCCTGCACTTATCCTTATTGAACCTCATCAGATTTCTTTTGGCCCAATCCTCCAATTTGTCTAGGTCCTTCTGTATCCTATCCCTCCCCTCCAGCGTATCTACCACTCCTCCCAGTTTAGTATCGTCCGCAATTTTGCTGAGAGTGCAATCCACACCATCCTCCAGATCATTTATGAAGATATTGAACAAAACCGGCCCCAGGACCGACCCCTGGGGCACTCCACTTGACACCGGCTGCCAACTAGACATGGAGCCATTGATCACTACCCGTTGAGCCCGACAATCTAGCCAGCTTTCTACCCACCCTATAGTGCATTCATCCAGCCCATACTTCCTTAACTTGCTGACAAGAATACTGTGGGAGACCGTGTCAAAAGCTTTGCTAAAGTCAAGAAACAATACATCCACTGCTTTCCCTTCATCCACAGAACCAGTAATCTCATGATAAAAGGCGATTAGATTAGTCAGGCATGACCTTCCCTTGGTGAATCCATGCTGGCTGTTCCTGATCACTTTCCTTTCATGCAAGTACTTCAAGATTGATTCTTTGAGGACCTGCTCCATGATTTTTCCAGGGACTGAGGTGAGGCTGACTGGCCTGTAGTTCCCAGGATCCTCCTTCTTCCCTTTTTTAAAGATTGGCACTACATTAGCCTTTTTCCAGTCATCCGGGCCTTCTGTATGGTCATTCAGCGACCATGTACAATAAACATTATCAAGCACTCCCGAAGGAATGAGTAAAGGGAGGGATATGTCTGCCCAGGCAGTGTTCGGGCTCATGGGTTCTGGGAGGCTCACAGCTCCAGTCTTTTGATGCAAGTTGCCCTGATTTTATTTCAAAAACCAATTTTAAAAACAATAGTACATTGTCAGGAATCAGCTCTTCACCTATGCTTGGTTCTCAGAATAACAACCCACACAGAGTGACTGCAGACAGGGCTGCAGGCATTTCCTGGCTACAAGAACTAGGCTTCAAAACCTGAGTTTTCATTTTAGAAAAATTATGTAACAAGCCCTCACAATTGCAAAGACTAATTTGAAACAGTGAGTTGAGTGTAAGTCTATACAGTGATGGCTGCCTCAAGCTGCAGCCAGTACAAAACAATAACTCTGAGAAGTCCATATTCATCTCAACTGGGTTGTTAATTCTGAAACCTAAAGATGCCAATGTAAATGTCTAGATTGTTAGCTATTTCACTGCTACAGTTTTAAAGAAACATCCAACTAATACATTTATTCCGCACCAAAATGCATGAATGCCCCAAACCAGCTGCCTCCAAGAAGCGATTCTGGACTGTCAATACAGAAAGCTGTGGCATTTTGAAAAACTAAAGGTATGGGGAATGTGCAAAATAATTGAATTTAATATCAAAATAAGTAACAGGGGCTACTGCACACATTGTTTTAGTCACAGCATTTCCAGTCTGCCTTGGATTCCAAGGACACCTCTAGAATGTCCTCAGCTTTCATGGTAAATTTTCTACACGTGTAATCTACGGGATCTGGGAATTATCTCATTTCTCAGTGTAGGACTGTGCTTCATAGCCCACCGATGCTCCTGCACTCCTCTTGCTGTGATCTCTTAGGGCCCCAGTAGTCTAACTGTATGTCCAGTGCATTAGACTAAGTGATCCACCTTCACCTGCAAAACAAACACACACTCTCTCCCCCTCCCCAATCCCCCCATCTTGGAAATGACTACAACTGATCCTGTTAGATTAAGACAAATTAAGAATCTAATACGTAGGTTTGCTGTTGGGTCTTAAGGGTCAGGGGTCGATATGGTATATTGCGGTACAGCTATAGGTTACCCAGGCCCCGATATTTTATCACAATAAACCAAATGGGGATGAAACGCCCAGCAGTAGCCCATAAATCTATTCGCAGTGAACTGTCAATGTCCCATATACCGGGGTAATTTGTTAATTCAGAGCTGGGTGTCTTTTTTTCACTAGACCTTGTAAACTCCTTTCTGAAACATCAATAAACCATCTACTTTGACTTGTTAATCAAACGACTTTATTCAGTCCAAAGCAATTTTTTCCTAATAAAAACAGAGTATTTATCTCCATGGCTATAAAAGAGGATTGTTTTCAACTGTTCACTTATAGTTAAGAAGCACATTTAGTTAGGATTGATTTCCAATGCTTCGGTCATATCTTGTCACTTTCCATTTCTTACACACAGCATCTCAGTTTAGCTACTTAGCAGGGGGGAAAACAACAAAACTTGGTGCTGGGGTGTGGCACTGTGGGGAACAGGCAGGCAGGCAGGCAGGCACAAAATTCAGGGAAATTAAAACTAGCAAACACAGCCACCAACCTTCAGAACACTATTTCCAGTGCATCCCCCACGCCCACCAGTTTTTGTTTTAATGCCATGCCCAGCTATGCTGCTCAATCTCCCGCTGCTGGTTTAGGTTTCTCTTTTGGCCAGTGTTGTTCCATCCTGTGTCTCGTATCAAACTACACTTTACACAGTGGAAACTTATTCAGACTTCATGCACCAGCCTCAATGAGTGGGATCATTGCATCAGAACTTCACCCCTCCACAAGTAAAGCGTGGAAACAAAACCCCTTCCGTCCTGCAGCAGCCTGAATGGAAAGGAAATGGGTATTATGGGGTGCCTGAGGGGAATCTCCTCCATGCTGTGAATGTGCATCCTGGAGGAATGATCACATTTCTTATGCCTCTGTCCATGGAACTGACGACCAGCTGGTAAATGGAACACAGCGTGTCACCTCTGACCTTCACCCTCCTCCTGCCCAATGGTTTGAACGGTGATGGCTGGGGAGGAGGAGTTATCCCTTGATCCCATCCGCTAAAAAACAACAGAGGAGGAACAAGGCCTTCAGGTGTCATTAATGATGAGTGGCCCCCAGTGCGACTCCCTGGAGCAGTGTCCTGTGAATTGCTGAGCAGCCCCCTCTGCCCTCCAAACAGATGAGCCAAGAGGGAATGTCGCTGACAAGCAGAGAAGCCATCTCACCTCTCTGGCTATTTGCTCTGCTCCAGCAGAGGTTCACCTCTGTAGCCCGTGGTGATACACCCAAGCACCAAGCTGCCATCACACAGGGATGTCAAAACTAAAATTTTTGTTCTATGAAAGGGACAAGTTCCAAGGTCCCCAGGCTCAAGTTGGCGACTGCCCACCATTGCCACATCCACTGCACCAATTGCACTGAGGGCCCAACCCACTTGCGCATCCATTGCTGTGAATTCACAATCCATTGGGTTCAGTGGATTTATAATGTGGTAACTGCACCCCGAATTTGGCCGCTGAAGGCACGGGTTTACAGAATCCACCTCATTCACTGCACTCTGAATGAGGCAGGGATCCTTTGCAAAGAACAGGGAGAGATCAAGCTATATCGCATGTGCACAAGAGGCAGAGGTAAGATTGTGTTGCGCTTTCAGACCAGCGTAACACTTGCCAAAGGAGCATTTCCTGAACTCACTTTGTGCTTCACTTTGCAGCTAGAGCGTTCTCTGGGCAGAGATTTCAGTCTGAGATTTTCTGTGTTTGTGTCATTTTTCTTTAAAAAAAAAAAAAAAAACCCTGAGATCCATAAAGTGGAGCTATTTGCTAGAGCGCACTAGAATGTCTGCACTGGAGGTGACCTCAGAGGGGCACAGGCTGCACCAGAATAGCTTACGCAACGAGGCAAGGGCTCCAGCCAAACCCAGCCTCCCCGATGGGAGGACTGTCTGCCTCTTTCTGCGTAACTGCTGCGGCACTCCGTGCCCCAAAGCAGCGCCCTGGCTCCCCAGATGCCCTACTGTCATACAGTTATTATATGTTTGGTACAAAGTATGCCTTGGGAGATGTCATTCTAAAAGTCTTAATCTGTTGAACACCCAGAACCAGCCTTTCAGGTACAACAGTGGAGTAGCCAGCCATGCTGATGGCCCACTAAAGGGAATCCACTCTCCCAACAGAAGACTTCTCAGAGAGAGCACACAGACAATTGAGACTGCTTGACCAGTGGGGGCAGACCCCCATGTCACCAGCTCACTACTTATAATCACTTAAAATCTCTGTCTGTAGTTAATAAATCAGTTTTATATTGCACCTAAAACAGTGTGTTTGGGTTGAAGTGCTTGGGGAATCTCAGCTCAGGTTACAAAGGCTGGTGTGTGTCCTCGCCACATCGAGGGAGGGGCGGACTTGGTAACGAGCTTACACTGGCCAGACTTCTGACCAGGGCAAGACGGTACAGGTGTGGGCTCCTAGGCTGGGGAGCTGGGCGGAATTGGATGGAGCCTCTCTATTGTTGGTTTACTGGTGGCTGGGGGAGCATTAAGCGTGTCCCTGCTGTAGAGGTCTGTGTCAGTGCGGGACCTGCCAGAGGTTCGTGGCTTTACTCAGCATCACAGGGTGAGAGGGACCCCAGGCTGGCGTGACAGAGGGCTCAGTGGTCCCACAGTCCAGGCTGCACTCTGGGATCCTGTCACATCTCGAGAGAGAGAGAATATCCCACTCAAGTGAGACAGCCGGCCTGAACAGAACCCACTGAGCATAGGGAAGTGTGGGTAGAAAACCCATCAGAGTTTGTATTTTTAAACGTCTTAGCTAGTGTGTAGTGGTTGTGCTGAAGCCGCCTCTCTCAAGCTATCAATCGTCTTTACCTCACCTGCATAGCACATGCTGAAGTGTCCTTGTCTGCCCGAGTGTTTTAACGGTGTCAGTTAGAAGGAGCTAGCTAGCAGAGTTTAACATACACATTTACCTTACCCCAGTCTGCGCAGGGCCAGAGGCAAAGCAGGGGCAATATGGGTTTTAAATGCATATCACTCAGGCAATTCAAAATAGGTTTGCATCAGAACAGCCAAAGGCAGGCATCTGGCTGAGGGACCTTTTCTCCCACCAAGGTGCTAAAGTGCTCTAACAAACGCAAATGCCCTCTTCATAACAAAGAGCTTCCTTTTCCTCCTCCTCATGCTCAGAAATGACTGAACTGGTTTTGCTTAAATTTTCCAAAAGAACTTGTCATCAGGCAGGGACCAGAACTGGATAAATTCAGCCTGGAAGAAACCCTTTAGAATAGAAACACAATGGCAGACTTAACTGTTGCTGTAGCTACACACCTCAGCTGTAGCTACAAACAGCTTCTTTGCCACAATCAGATCAATCATCTCTCTCTGTCGTAGGGCTTTTGATAACACCTATCACCATGCCAGACCACACCACCTAAGCTGCATCGTGGAGTGCTCTGAGTGACAATGGCACCATCCTCTTTACACAGGGAACACTTCTCCTTCACGCTGATTTGCCAAGTGCACCTCTAGTTTATCTCCCCACCAACTCCTTATATTGTCGTTCCTCCACATTCTGCTGGGTGATGAAACCTCACTCCTCCCTCTGCTGCTGTAAGCACAGCCATTCCAGCATTTCCTTTGGAAACTCAGCATTTGGAGTTAGGGCATCTTCTAGGAACCAGTGGGAAATCCTTTACCCAGTCCAAAGTCATCCTAACCAGATTCTATGCTTGTGACAGACTGAGGAATCGCAGAACTCCTGCTTGGAGTTTCCTTAACAAATGCTTTACTTGTATGAAACACTGAACGAAGTTTCCAATGAGCTAAAGAGCAAAATAGCCTACTCCTGAGCTCAGCTTCACACCTCCACTACCACTATTCCCCTTCCGCACTGAAGCACAGACTACCCCACTCTTGGGGCAAATTGCGGAGTCCAGAACATCAGCGTGTTCACCACAGACACACCTAACCAACCATTCACAGGGGCCATTATGCAAAACACGTATACAAATGCCAGCGCATTTCCATTCACTGTTCTCTCATTCTCTCTCCTGCTGGCTTGAGGTCTAACTCTGATGCTCGGAGTATCCAGCTGCATTGAACTGTAACTGGTCAGGTATGTTCTGAATATTTTTAACAATGTCCACGCACCATCATTCCAGCCTCACTAGTCATGCAAATACTGCTGGGTAGCGCTGCACGTGTTCACAGACATGCCATTGCCAGGAGATCTGCACCACAATTAACGTACCACTGGGAAAGGAAACGTGTGTTCCCCTTTTCAGGCAGAGCTGCCCTAGGACAATCCAATGATAAGCAATTATATATTTCCTCTTTTGAAAACAAGGGAGCACCTGGGGTGGAACTCGGGTGAGAGAACAGGGAACTGTTAGTTACCGGTCACATCCCAGTTTACCGGCCCTTCCTCTCTGATCCATCCAAGACGTGGTTCTGCTAAATCCTCCTCCCCGGCCTGCTTCCCAGACCACGTCTTTCCCATTTGTTTCCTTTCACTGGCTCCCTCTCACCTCCCACATCAAAGTCAAGCTCCTTATCTTGTCTTCTAGTCTCTCTACTGCTTTGCAGCTGTTCTGTTCTCCCTTTGCTCCACTCTGCTTTTGCCACAGCCTCAACACGCCCGGCGTCCGCTCTGTGCATTCCATCCCTCTCCAGCTCTCTTCTTCTGGGCAGGCATATTGAAGAAGATGCTGCCCTGTGCCTAGCACAGGAACATGGTCCATACTCTGACAGAGCCACCTTTTGGGTGAGCCTGAGCACTTCCTGCCCATTAACAGTGATCATGCTGAGTCCTTCAGAGCATTGTTCATCCAGGAGCTATGACCGGAGGCCCAGCTCTTCCCCGTTTGATTTTAAGATTACGAGTACATCAGTTGGATCATTTCTTCAAATCGGGAGAGGAGAGGGGACTTTACTCAGGTATTGGCCGAAGGGATGTGCCAAGACTCATGGAGAGACAGGACCCATCTATTTGTAACACACGTCCCAATCCGCACAAATAGTAAAACGAAGGTGATGGCAGACTCTGGCCAGCAGATTCGTGAGCACTGTCCCTGCCTGTTTCTCCACAGACATGAGATCCATATTTATCCATTGGCCATTGTCTATGCAGGTTGCCATCCGAGCTGCCCCTCGCCAGTTCGCTTTCTCCCCAAACCCCGTCAGGAATGGGCCACACGAGGCTATTCTGAGACAACGTCACCATCATGCGGCAGGACACCACCACGGCGGATACGGCTTCAAATCAGCATCAGGGTATGTCACAACCACACAGCATCACAGCTTGGGGCCAGCCACCCGACTGGCCCTGCTTCTCCCCACCCGCCATCCATGTGACACCAGCTGCTCTCAGCCCCGGGCTAGGGCAAAGGCCTCTCAGCCCAGCTCCTTCCCAGGTTTGCTCAGAGTTGCCATCATCCGCCCCCCTGGACTGACTTCGCTCAGCTGATGGAAGACAAAGGCCTCTCCAGCGGACTCTGTCAATTCATTCATTTCTGCTGGTGTTAATCCCTGGTACCTGCTCCCCTGAAAGCCAGCCGATGGGAGACTGAAACAGGCTAATTGTAATTGAAAATAAGAAATGCAGTCACCACAAGGAAGAGTTTAAGTCCTTTTTCTGCAGCTGAACGCTGAACTACTGTTCGAGATACTTTCCCTGCATCTTGCCGGCCTCAGAATGTGGGGGACAACCTCACTGTAAGTGACTTGCTCATTTCAGTGCTTCACAGCAGACCGCGAGCATAGGGCCATACACAGGAAACAGCCCTGTGCTCTCTTTGCTGGACTCTCCCCGTGGCCAGTACCATATGACTCAGCTGAGGGTATGTCCCTGTTAGGAATGCGTATCCTTCTTGTGTGGGGGTCCTGTCCCAGGCAGAGACCCCTGTATCTGTGGTGTCTGGCCTGGCCTCCAGCTGTCGCACAGCTGCCAGGTAGCCCCAGCCACCCACTCCGCTTGCACAAAACACACAGGGGCTGCCTGACTCTGAGGGAGAGCAGGGGAGCCCTGCCAAGCTTGGCAAGGGGAACTGCTCCTTGCCTGCTGGTGCCTCTGTCAGACAATCCTTTGACAGCTATGACTGCTGCTCCCACTCTGCCCTACCTTGAAGCCAGCACCCGCTCCTGCCCTGCCACAGACACCAGGGCCAGGCTCAGCCGGCAAGAGCCAGGCAAAAGGGTGAGGGCAGTAACCCTACACCCTCTTGTTTGCAGAAGAGGAGAGGTACCATCCTTATGCACCATGTGCTGCAGGACAGGAAAACAGCAGCAAGGAATAACCGAAGGGCGGTGAGCCTCTGTTCTTCCATGGCGCTGCGCACCAGCTCTCCCCAGGGCTAGCACAAGGAGTTGGGAGAAATCACAGGCTATTGGGGCTGAGCACACACCATTCCCTCCTCCCTCCACCGCTCCCTAGGATCCTCCTCCGCCTCCCCAGCCCTGTCCAGTGCACCCAGTGGGGTGGCAGGGGGCAGAGAAGACAAAGTCATTTATATAACAGGTCTCCCTGCTGAGCCCCTAATGGCTGAAGCTTTTGTTCTGCAGTCGCTGGCTGCCTGTGATGGGCAGGAAGCCGCAGTCTCCCTTTGTTTCAGGGCCTTATTCAGCAATTTAGATCCATCATAAAAATCAAATATGCATGTTGCAGTCGCCTTGTGTACAGCAGCTTCAATTTTCACCTTTCTTTAATTTGAGCTCCACAGGGGTAAGAGGCAGGGCTGGGCAGCAAGGGCCAGCAGGAAAACCGCATCGTGTTTTTTGTTCAGTGGACTGTGAAAATAGGGCCTAATGAAAATACACCATTTTTATCTGTGTCTGATTATTAAGAAAAGGCCACAAATCTCTAACCCACCCCCTCTCGCGCAGGGATGCTCTGCGCAGGAGAGGGGTCAGGGAGCTGCAGTTGCACCCACACATCCATCCTCTGGCGAACAAAGAGGCAAGAAAGGAAAGAATATCCCCAGGGTTTCAGGAGTCAGCCTGCACCAGGGGCTGGGTGCTGCCCCTCTCCTCCAGCTGACAGGAGTGTGAGTGTTGTGCATGCGGGGCCCAGGTGAACTCAGCCTGGCTATCGGGAGACCCCTTGTAGGCTGGGGCAGGTTGGGGAGGGCAAGACAAAGCTCTGTGTTTAGAGAGACATTTTCTCCCAGAGTAAAAACGAAGCGTGTTTCCTCCACTTACAGGACTTTTTAATTTCCCAGTAACTCAAATGGCCCCTTGCTCAGGGTTCCAGCCTGTTCCAGTTCAGATCAGTGGCTTTGACACTGATCAGCCGGGGAAATGCAGCTCTGTTAGCAACAGAACCACTGTCCCTAAGGGGCTCATGCCCTAATGTACCCAGAACCATGGGTCGCTAGTGGTGTGGTGTAACAGACACAGAGCTGAGGAGCTCTGCTTCTCTATGGCGGGTTTCACTTACTAATGCGGATTGTGCAGTTCCCACCGAAGCTGGAGCCAGCCAGTGGGAAGCCCTTTGTGCTGCCTGTCAATGGAAGTGAAGGGGATAAATCCAGGCAGGTTTCGGCGGACGGCGCGAGACAGACACTGGCCATTGCGCAGAATGGACACGAATGGGAAAGGAGCCTTGGAGCAGCAGTCAGGGCCCAGAACGCGTTGATTGGCTGGCTCTGAGCTCCTCCTGAAGTGCCCAGGCAGTGTGTACAGAACCGGCAGGGGGTCAAAGCAAAGTAGGACCCAGACGCTTCTGGGAAGACAATGAGGAGACGGGAAGGTTTGCTCCTGGCACCTCCGCTTGCAGCCCACGGGGCTCTGTGGTTTGGCCCTGCACATCCAGGTAGGTTAGATACATCAGAGGCCCTTCTGACAAGCCTCACCCTTACCCCATCCTCAGAGAGGACCCTGAGAACAGAAATAATGTGATGAAAATCTCATCTCTGCCTACAGACACTGTGTAAGGGGAACATCCCAGTGGAATGGAGGCCACGGGGTCAGAGGCAAGGGGCAGCGAGAAGTCCAGTGTTTTGTGGTTCAGTGGAATTAATTTACCCATTACAACCACAGATGTAAGGCATAGAAAGGCCTACCTAGTCCATTCTCCCTACAGGACACGATTGCTTCAGATACCAAAGACTCCAGGGCCTTAGTCAGTCTGATCTGAAATGCCCCAAGCATTAAGCCTTGGGGGCAGGAGGGGAGCACTATGTCACAGTGCACCAGGACTGGTCCTTCAGATACACACAGGTGATTATCACACCCCTCCACTGATTTCAGGCCATGTTTTATAATGCAACTGAAGAGGGGTGGGGTGGATATAGGATCTATGGGTACCTTCTCCTGAGAGGGGGAAGTTCTCTCTTTCCCACATCAAACAATGGTCATTAAAATGTGGCTTGAACTTTGCAAGGGACCAAGAATACAGAAAAAGATTTTTGGCTGTAGCCAGAGGAAATCTTGCTGGCTTCTGCAGTGCCAGCATAGATGAAAAGTCTGATAAATGGGAACTTTTTATGTGAAGTTCTTGCTTTGGTGGAAATTTCACTGTATAAGTCTAGCACCAGATTCTCCGCTTCTGCAGTCTAGCTTGTGTTAAGGAGGAGCTGAGCATATTGGGGAACCCACATGAGTTTGAGGCAGGGCATGGTGGTTGTGCTCAGCCAGCCCGGCCTGTAGTCACAGTACAAGGATTCAGAGCTGTAAGCCAGTGGTTCTATTACTGCTGACTTCTCTCGCGCAGAGAGGGGCTGGCCAGCACCAGCCCTGCCTGGCAAGCTGCAGGGCCACAGCTTGTCGACAGACAAAAGTTGCACCAATCTAGGCTATGATGTGGCACTGATTCAGTTAAACTAGATCAGGGGTGGGCAAACTTTTTGGCCCAAGGGCCACATCGTGGGTCCGAAACTCTATGGAGGGCCAGGTAGGGAAGGCTGTGCCTCCCCAAACAGCCTAGCCCCCGCCCCCTATCCGCCCCCTCCCACTTCCCACCCCCTGACTGCCCCCCTCAGAACCCCCAACCCATCCAACCCCCCAGCTCCTTGTCCCCTGACCACCCCCTCCTGGAACCCCCTGCCCCTAACTGCCCCCCCAGGACCCCACCCCCTATCCAACCCCCCCTGCTCCCTGAATGCCCCTACCCCCATCCACACCCCCGCCCCCTGACAGGCCCCTGGGACTCTCACGCCTATCCAACCTCCCTGCTCCCCGCCCCCTTGCCATGCCGCTCAGAGCACCAGGACTGGCAGGTGTAAGTAGTACACCGTATGTAACACATTCCTATGGGGAGCCATTTAATACACTCCACCAGCTGCGCTGCCCGGCAAGAGCTCACAGTCCCGCCGCCCAGAGCGCTGGTGGCATGGCAAGCTGAGGCTGCGGGGGCGGGGGCACAGTAAGGGAGCGGCCGGGCAGGACAGTCCCGTGGGCCGGATGTGGCCCGCAGGCCACAGCTTGCCCACCTCTGAACCATGTGTGCGGGAAGTACAGCGGCTTGAATCTCGGTTTAGCCTAAGCTGGTTAGTTAAAACAAGAGCCTCCTCACACAACACTGGACCAGTTTAACCAAATCTGTGCAACATCAAACCCTGCTCAGCTCAGTGGAGACCAGGCCAGAGGCCCCCTTGTTAGTATCAGGATGCACCAGTGTCTTCTGCTTTCTCATTAGGCCAATGCAAAAGTTAGTTTCTGTTCAGTTGGAAAATACAGGCAGCGTTACTCCTGGCCTGTCCCAGATACAGACCCCTCCTTTTCCAGGTGTCCCCCTTCTCCCACAAGAACTGCAGCTTCTGCAGCTCCCAGAACAGAGCATCATCGGCTCTCCCTTGCTTCCAGTGCTCTCCCTTGCTGCAGACAAGTGGGGAGAAGGTGGGGGCCTAAACTAGCCCCAGCGCCCCATAGCCTACTTCTGCAGAGTGAGTCCTCTCAGCTCAGCCTCCAAGCCTCGACCCCATACCCCCTATGTGCCAGATGGACTCTGCCTCCCACTGCTAGCCTCATGCCCCCAGCCTCTTCCTCACAGCACAACTGCCAAAGAGACTCCATGTTCTTTTCCCAGATGTCTCCCGTTCTTGGGCCCAAAGCTCAAGGATTGAAAGAACCTGGCTTAGCCAGCTCCTGGTCACAGACAGCAAGTCTGAGACAGTCATGGTGTCAAACTCTCCCCCCCTCAACCTGTGCGTCTGACTTTGCTCTGCTCTATACACACGGTGAAGCTACTCCCATGGGAGAGAGGAGATGCCATGGAGTCCCATGTCCTCCCAGCACAGGTTACTCATGCACAGTCTTGCACGATTCCTTGTGCACCGTTTCCTCCTTACATTTACAGACACAGACCCTATTCACTGACTTCAGCGAAGCTACATTGACTTACTCCGGCTGAGGATCTGACCCATGCTAATGTGTCCCTTCTGCCAGGTTGTATGGGCAGCAACAAGGGCCAGGTTCAATATCTAGGGGTTCCTCTTGACATTATGAAACAGAACCGGCTTGCACCTCCTCCCAGAAATCTGAGAAAACTAAATCCACGACACCTCTAAGAGGCAATACTTCCCCACTCACAAGCACAGAGTCTGTATGTAAGAAAAGAAAACTTGTATTGAGAGAGGGAACTCCACATTCGTTTGGTAAAACACCACCACAACGATCCAAAAGCATGCAAACAATAAGTAAACATCTGCTCCACAATATCCTAGGCAGAGTCCTTTGCCTCAGTTTCCCACCTTGTGGTGTGAATATCCTAATGACCCTGTCCCTTTAACACCCCACTCTCCTTTTCCAGTGCTACATCCCACTCTCCGTTGGCTGTCCAACACCAGCAAAGTCTGAGAATTCAGGGGTGCGTTCACGTGCATTCCCCTGGAAAGTGGGGGTGGGTATCAAGTGATGCCTCTGCTGCTGCTCACAGCTACATCCTGAGGTCCTATCATTCAGTCCCGATCTTAGTGATTTCACTGGGTAGTAGGGAACCTCCCAAGAAACACCTGGCCTCACTCCCTCCAACTTTCATGTGGATTTGGCATCGCTACCCACTGCTTAACGAGCGAGGCTCTGCATAGGGTGACCCTCCTCAATTAGGCCATATTAAGTACAGTCCTGCTGCCCTTCACTCATACAATAAGGACAGCATTTCATTGCCCCTGCACCCAAGACTACAGTGAATTTTAACCCAAAATTGATCACTTTGGCAAAGCAGCACTGCCTGCTGATCACCTAGGTGAAGTAGGTGAGTCTATGCAAATAGTCTGGCAGGGGAGAACTCATTCAGAGCCTGGTCCACATTATGTACATTAACTATGGCTCTCCATGGGCCATTGCTTGTCACAGAATCTGTGGCCGGAAGGGACCACCAGAGCACCCAGTCTGACCTGTATGGCACAGGCCACCAGTACTTGCATCCTAAACCCAACACCCGAAATCAGATCAAAGCATCCCAGCCCTCAGGCGCCTGGACTGTTGTGTGCCATAGGCAGCGAATAGGGCTTTGGGGCTAAAATTTCTCCTAAGCTGAGAAATAGCCCCTGTGCCCTAACATCATCCCTTGCGTCACACAGCGCAACCTGACTGGGGTCTGACTGGGGTCTGTAAGCACTAGGACTCCTGCTCATTCATAGAGCCTGATGGAAGCAACGTAAGGCTTTCCCCTCTCACCTGACCCCTCGCTCATCACACTTACCCAGCATGGCAAGGGGAAGAGGTCACAGTTGTAAAGTGCACTATTGAAAACACTTGGCACTAAATACACAGGGACACACACTGTGCCCTCTCATTGTGCCCTGAAACACGCATGCTCATGCATGCTGCTCCCCAAGACGGGGAGATGAGGGGAGCTCCCCTCATTAGCAGAGGAAGGGTTGTGTTCCCACACTCCACCTGCTTCTCGCGATACTCTAGGCAGCATCCTAGACAGACATTCCCACAGCTTGGAAGCCGCATGAGGGCACAAGATGAGACATACGTAAAGCAGCCCTAAAGCTGAGCGGAACGGCAGCATGTAGCTTATTCAGGGCGCAGAACTGATGCTGGAGGAGCTCACTTGGTTAATGAAAAACAAGCTGCTGGGCTCTCTGCAGCATCTACCAGAGCCATGGCACTTCCCTGCCATATGGAAATAAGGACGAGAAATTCATTTCACGCTTGTCTCCTCTGACCAAACATCTAACATCTCTGACCAAACAGTCAAAAAGGGACAATCATTCTAGCAGGCAAAGAAAAGGTGAATCCATTAGACAGGCATGGCCATCAGCCCAGGGGCCTGTGGGTCCTGCTACATCAGGTATAGCACACCTCTCCCACGGAGGGAGTGAGATATCTGAGCTACTGATTAGAACAGGATTCTCAGTAGTCCCTCCTGCCTGTGCCAGGCCCTGAGGAGTCCCCCAGTGGAGGAATTCTAAGCAGAAACGGAACCCCCACCCTACAACAAGCTAACACATGCTGCTTTAGGAGTCACATTCACTGGACTGGGACAATAGGGGCTAGATCTGCACTGCCCATTAGAGCCCTGGAGAAGAATATGAAATTCAGGAATTTACGAGAACCAGAAAAGCCTAAATCTCAGAGACCAAGCAGAGAACATGCAGACTCCAAACCAGAAAACGCAAAGGGCTCAAGAGTAAAGACAATATGGCATTTACCACATTCCCGTCCTTTTTCTGCCAGCACAGGAAACCAGGTGATGATATCTAAAAATCTTTTGGAGGAAAAAGCCTCAGTATGAACAAATATGTTCCCTGTGCACTATTTCTACTATCCATAGGCAGGTCTCGCTATGCCAGACTTGTCTGTGCTTAGCACGAGGGAGGGAGGGGCCAGATACCTGGATGGGCCCTATTAAAACCAGCTTCTGCCTGCTCAGTAATAGCCGAGCTGGGCTCTTGGGGAGCCTTTGTCATCCCTTCTCTGCTGACACTAGACGATGGTGTGCTTCTCTGATAAGACATGGACGACCAGCGTCTCCATGGCAACTGACTGAGCTCCAGATATCACACCTCATTACAAATGAGGATAGATAGTCAAAAATAATATATTAAAGTGGACAAATAAAAAAAGAAGCCTGCCTTCTATGTGGAGAGTAGATGAACTAAAACAAGTAACTCACGGAGTGGGGGCGGCATGGGGTGACTTCCAGCAGGACAGATGCATATTTCACTCGTCAGTCCCCTGACTTTTTTTAATTTTATTTTACAGCATCCCCACCCCGCTGTATCCTGAGAGATGAATGACGGGCACTGAGAGATGCAAGAGTGGATACAGCGAGGGACAGAAGGGAAACGTGGCCTATGGATTAATCAAAAGCCTGATTTCCTCACTCTGCCTTGTCGGAACAAGAAACCCTAGGCCCAGGGGAGTTGGGGGATGTTCCACAGCCCAGTCCCTGGGACAGGAGGGAAGAGACTAATATGCTAAGAACACTGGTTTTCTGCATCTCATTATCTTTTGAAAGTGAGCTACAGAAGGGACAACCTCCAGACAGGGACTGAATTGCTAAGGTCCTACAGCTTCTTTTATCTGAGCCTCCTGGGCTCTCATTGACCTAGGAAGGCCTGGAGAACTCACCTTCACTGCTCCTTTCCTGGGGCAGGGTGCAGTAGGACTGTGGGGCCTCCAGTAAGCAGCCAGGGAGACCTGGCAGACCCCATTGCACCATCTTTAACACCATTAACAGACTGCCAAGCGGGGGTTTTCCCTATAAAACTCTCTACAGAAATATGGAAAGGGAACAAGGGACGCTGTTAGAATGAAAGCTTTACTTAATTCTCTATAGTTACACATTTTAACTGTGTTTCCTTCCTTTTCTGTATCTTTAATTAAAAGGATACAAAGCTGTCTGCTAGTGGTTGTTACAATGGCAGTTGCCAGCGATAACCTGACACGAAGCCCCAGACCACATGTAACTGTTTCACATCACAGCAAACAAGGGATTTGTTAAGATCTTATCCCTTGTTGGGCCTGAGACACCCCCCTTTACAACACTGCAGGGGCAACATAGCTCTGGCCAAGGTCGAGTCCCTTCCCAGACAATATGCACAGGTGGAAAGGGAAATGCAAAATAAAGCATCAAGAGACCTGGAAACCCCACTGCCCACCCAGTCCGAGCTGAGCAAAGGCAGGAGCACTCAGTGGCTAGAGCGCAGGGAGTGGAGCCTTGCACATGGCCATTCGGACACAGGTGCACCTTGTGGCCTTTCCCTCTCATCCCTCGTTTGCTCACCAGTAACATGGGACAAGGACGGTTTCTCACCAGGGCAGGGAGTGGGGAATGTTAGTTACCTGGAAAGAAGGCGGCTGCAAAAACATCACATTCACCTAAGAGCAGATGAACAGAGGGAAGACGTACCCTCATGTCACAAAAATGGCCTGGCTTGGAGACAACACCACGGTCTCCTTCCATTGCTAAGGCTTCAGGCCCAAGTACCTCTGACTGGCCTCCCATTTCCTGTTCAACCAGATACAGCTGGGCTGGCTGGCTGGAGAAGGGCAGGATCCACCCTCTCCTGATGGCCCTTTGCCCTGAGAAGAGGCCCTGACAGCTGGCCAGGAGGAGGAGTTTATTACCCTCTTTGGCTTGCAGGGCAGCGCTAGCCTTTCAGAACTGTGAGTCGCCGCCGAGCACACGAGGCCCCTGCCAGGAACCCTGGACTGTTTCTCTAAGAAATACGACTTGATGTCCCAGCTGAAAGATACTGTGTAAATACCCAATAAGTGGCTTAGAGTCAAGCTTGAACTGCCACACTATGGGTGTGGGGCCCTCTTCCTGCTTTCAGAAACCTCCTCTCCTTTCTGCACACTTACCCCCACAGCTGGACAGAGCTTTTCCCTCTGGCGCGGTGTTTTCAGGGGCTTCCATTCCATAATCCCTGCTGTCACTCAGGGCAGCCAGCGCCCCCAGCTCCATTCTGCAGAGTCACTGAAAGTTTCTCCTCAGCCCCCAGAACTATTTGCATTTGTTAGTGATGACCAGGCTTCGAAGGAACCCGTCCCATCGCCTGTTGTGTCTGGCACCAGTCAGCAGCAATAAGGTCCCATTTCCAGGTAGATACGCTGGAGGGCAGGGATAGGATACAGACGGACCTAGACAAATTAGAGGATTGGGCCAAAAGAAATCTGATGATATTCAACAAGGACAAGTGCAGAGTCCTGCACTTAGGACAGAAGAATCCCATGCATCATTACAGACTAGGGACCGAGTGGCTCAGCAGCAGTTCTGCAGAAAAGGACCTCGGGGTTACAGTGGACGAGAAGCTGGATATGAGTCAGCAGTGTGCCCTTGTTGCTGAGAAGGCCAATGGCTTTTTGGGATGTATAAGTAGGGGCATTGCCAGCAGATAGAGGGACATGATCATTCCCCTCTATTCGACGTTGGCCTTATCTGGAGTACTGTGTCTAGTTTTAGGCCCCACACTACAAGAAGGATGTGGAAAAATTGGAGAGAGTCCAGCGGAGGGCAACAAAAATGATTAGGGGACTGGAACACATGACTTATGAGGAGAGGCTGAGGGAACTTGGGGTATGTCTACACTACGGAATAAGGTCGAATTTATAGAAGTCGGTTTTTTAGAAATCGGTTTTATATATTCGAGTGTGTGTGTCCTCACAGAAAATGCTCTAAGTGCATTAAGTGCATTAACTCGGCGGAGCGCTTCCACCGTACCGAGGCTAGAGTCGACTTCCGGAGCGTTGCACTGTGGATAACTATCCCACAGTTCCCGCAGTCTCCGCTGCCCATTGGAATTCTGGGTTGAGATCCCAATGCCTGATGGGGCTAAAACATTGTCGCGGGTGGTGCTGGGTACATATCGTCAGGCCCCCGTTCCCTCCCTCCCTCCGTGAAAGCAAGGGCAGACAATCGTTTCGCGCCTTTTTCCTGAATTACCTGTGCAGACGCCATACCACGGCAAGCATGGAGCCCGCTCAGGTAACCGTCACCGTATGTCTCCTGGGTGCTGGCAGACGCGGTACGGCTTTGCTACACAGTAGCAGCAACCCACTGCCTTCTGGCAGCAGACGGTGTAGTATGACTGGTAGTTGTCCTCGTCGTGTCCGAGGTGCTCCTGGCCACGTCGGCTGGGAGCGCCTGGGCAGACATGGGCGCAGGGACTAAATTTGGAGTGACTTGACCAGGTCATTCTCTTTAGTCCTGCAGTCAGTCCTATTGAACCGTCTTATGGTGAGCAGGCAGGCGATACGGATTGCTAGCAGTCATACTGTACCATCTTCTGCCGGGCAGGCAAGAGATGAGGATTGCTAGCAGTCGTATTGTACCATCTTCTGCCGGGCAGGCAAGAGATGAGGATGGCTAGCAGTCCTTCTGCACCGTCTGCTGCCAGCCAAAGATGTAAAAGATAGATGGAGTGGATCAAAACAAGAAATAGACCAGATTTGTTTTGTACTCATTTGCTTCCTCCCCTGTCTAGGGGAATCATTCCTCTAGGTCACACTGCAGTCACTCACAGAGAAGGTGCAGCGAGGTAAATCTAGCCATGTATCAATCAGAGGCCAGGCTAACCTCCTTGTTCCAATAAGAACAATAACTTAGGTGCACCATTTCTTATTGGAACCCTCCGTGAAGTCCTGCCTGAAATACTCCTTGATGTAAAGACACCCCCTTTGTTGATTTTAGCTCCCTGAAGCCAACCCTGTAAGCCGTGTCGTCAGAAGCCCCTCCCTCCGTCAGAGCAATGGCAGACAATCATTCCGCGCCTTTTTTCTGTGTGGACGCCATACCAAGGCAAGCATGGAGGCCGCTCAGCTCACTTTGGCAATTAGGAGCACATTAAACACCACACGCATTATCCAGCAGTATATGCAGCACCAGAACCTGGCAAAGCGATACCGGGCGAGGAGGCGATGTCAGCGCGGTCACGTGAGTGATCAGGACATGGACACAGATTTCTCTGAAAGCATGGGCCCTGCCAATGCATGCATCATGGTGCTAATGGGGCAGGTTCATGCTGTGGAACGCCGATTCTGGGCTCGGGAAACAAGCACAGACTGGTGGGACCGCATAGTGTTGCGGGTCTGGGACGATTCCCAGTGGCTGCGAAACTTTCGCATGCGTAAGGGCACTTTCATGGAACTTTTTGACTTGCTTTCCCCTGCTCTGAGGCGCATGAATACCAAGATGAGAGCAGCCCTCACAGTTGAGAAGCGAGTGGCGATAGCCCTGTGGAAGCTTGCAACGCCAGACAGCTACCGGTCAGTTGGGAATCAATTTGGAGTGGGCAAATCTACTATGGGGGCTGCTGTGATGCAAGTAGCCCACGCAATCAAAGATCTGCTGATACCAAGGGTAGTGACCCTGGGAAATGTGCAGGTCATAGTGGATGGCTTTGCTGCAATGGGATTCCCTAACTGTGGTGGGGCCATAGACGGAACCCATATCCCTATCTTGGCACCGGAGCACCAAGCCGCCGAGTACATAAACCACAAGGGGTACTTTTCGATAGTGCTGCAAGCTCTGGTGGATCACCTGGGACGTTTCATCAACATCAACGTGGGATGGCCGGGAAAGGTACATGATGCTCGCATGACGCTCAGTCTGTTTCAAAAGCTGCAGGAAGGGACTTCATTCCCAGACCAGAAAATAACTGTTGGGGATGTTGAAATGCCTATATGTATCCTTGGGGACCCAGCCTACCCCTTAATGCCATGGCTCATGAAGCCGTACACAGGCAGCCTGGACAGTAGTCAGGAGCTGTTCAACTACAGGCTGAGCAAGTGCAGAATGGTGGTAGAATGTGCATTTGGACGTTTAAAGGCGCGCTGGCGCAGTTTACTGACTCGCTTAGACCTCAGCGAAACCAATATTCCCACTGTTATTACTGCTTGCTGTGTGCTCCACAATATCTGTGAGAGTAAGGGGGAGATGTTTATGGCGGGGTGGGAGGTTGAGGCAAATCGCCTGGCTGCTGGTTAAGCGCAGCCAGACACCAGGGCGGTTAGAAGAGCACAGGAGGGCACGGTACGCATCAGAGAAGCTTTGAAAACCAGTTTCATGACTGGCCAGGCTACGGTGTGAAAGTTCTGTTTGTTTCTCCTTGATGAAACCCCCCGCCCCTTGGTTCACTCTACTTCCCTGTAAGCTAACCACCCGCCCCTCCTCCCGTCAATCACCGCTTGCAGAGGCAATAAAGTCATTGTTGCTTCACATTCATGCATTCTTTATTCATTCATCACACAAATAGGGGGATGACTACCAAGGTAGCCCAGGAGGGGTGGTGGTGGAGGAGGGAAGGAAAATGCCACACAGCACTTTAAGCACAGCACTTTAAAAGTTTACAACTTTAAAATTTATTGAATGACAGCCTGCTTTTTTTTGGGCAATCCTCTGTGGTGGAGTGGCTGGTTGGCCGGAAGCCCCCCCACCGCGTTCTTGGGCGTCTGGGTGTGGAGGCTATGGAACTTGGGGAGGAGGGCGGTTGGTTACACAGGGGCTGTAGCGGTGGTCTGTGCTCCAGCTGCCTTTGCTGCAGCTCAACCATGCACTGGAGCATACTGGTTTGGTCCTCCAGCAGCCTCAGCATTGAATCCTGCCTCCTCTCATCACGCTGCCGCCACATTTGAGCTTCAGCCCTGTCTTCAGCCCGCCACTTACTCTCTTCAGCCCGCCACCTCTCCTCCCGGTCACTTTGTGCTTTTCTGCACTCTGACATTATTTGCCTCCACGCATTCGTCTGTGCTCTGTCAGTGTGGGAGGACAGCATGAGCTCGGAGAACATTTCATCGCGAGTGCGTTTTTTTTTCTTTCTAAGCTTCACTAGCCTCTGGGAAGGAGAAGATCCTGTGATCATTGAAACACATGCAGCTGGTGGAGAAAAAAAAAGGGACAGTGGTATTTAAAAAGACACATTTTATAAAACAGTGGCTACACTCTTTCAGGGTAATCCTTGCTGTTAACATTACATACATAGCACACGTGCTTTCGTTACAAGGTCGCATTTTGCCTCCCCCCACCGTGTGGCTACCCCCTCAACCTTCCCCCCTCCCTGTGGCTAACAGCGGGGAACATTTCTGTTTAGCCACAGGCAAACAGCCCAGCAGGAATGGGCTCCTCTGAGTGTCCCCTGAAGAAAAGCACGCTATTTCAACCAGGTGACCATGAATTATATCTCACTCTCCTGAGGATAACACAGAGAGATAAAGAACGGATGTTGTTTGAATGCCAGCAAACATACACTGCAATGCTTTGTTCTACAATGATTCCCGAGTACGTGTTACTGGCCTGGAGTGGTAAAGTGTCCTACCATGAAGGACGCAATAAGGCTGCCCTCCCCAGAAACCTTTTGCAAAGGCTTTAGGAGTACATCTAGGAGAACCGCGAATGCCAGGGCAAAGTAATCCTTTCACATGCTTGCTTTTAAACCATGTATAGTATTTTAAAAGGTACACTCACCAGAGGTCCCTTCTCTGCCTGCTGGGTCCAGGAGGCAGCCTTGGGTGGGTTCGGGGGGGTACTGGCTCCAGGTCCAGGGTGAGAAACAGTTCCTGGCTGTCGGGAAAACCGGTTTCTCCGCTTGCTTGCTGTGAGCTATCTACAACCTCCTCCTCATCATCATCTTCTTCGTCCCCAAAACCTGCTTCCGTATTGCCTCCATCTCCATTGAAGGAGTCAAACAACACGGCTGGGGTAGTGGTGGCTGAACCCCCTAAAATGGCATGCAGCTCATCATAGAAGCATCATGTTTGGGGCTCTGACCCGGAGCGGCTGTTCGCCTCTCTGGTTTTCTGGTAGGCTTGCCTCAGCTCCTTCAGTTTCACGCGGCACTGCTTCGGGTCCCTGTTATGGCCTCTGTCCTTCATGCCCTGGCAGATTTTGACAAAGGTTTTGGCATTTCGAAAACTGAAACGGAGTTCTGATAGCACGGATTCCTCTCCCCAAACAGCGATCAGATCCCGTACCTCCCGTTCGGTCCATGCTGGAGCTCTTTTGCAATTCTGGGACTCCATCATGGTCACCTGTGCTGATGAGCTCTGCATGGTCACCTCTGCTGATGAGCTCTGCATGGTCACCTGCAGCTTGCCATGCTGGCCAAACAGGAAATGAGATTCAAAAGTCTTTTCCTGATTACCTGGCCAGTGCATCTGAGTTGAGAGTGCTGTCCAGAGCGGTCACAATGGAGCACTCTGGGATAGCTCCCGGAGGCCAATACCATCGAATTGTATCCACAGTACTCCAAATTCGAGCCGGCAAGGCCGATTTAAGCGCTAATCCACTTGTCGGGGTGGAGTAAGGAAATCGATTTTAAGAGCCCTTTAAGTCGAAATAAAGGGCTTCATCGTGTGGACGGGTGCAGGTTTACATCGATTTAATGCTGCTAAATTCGACCTAAAGTCCTAGTGTAGACCAGGGCTTGGATTGTTTAGTTTGCAGAAGAGAAGAATGAGGGGGGATTTGATAGCTGCTTTCAACTACTTGAAAGGGGGTTCCAAAGAGGATGCATCTAGACTGTTCTCAGTGGTAGCAGATGACAGAACAAGGAGTAATGGTCTCAAGTTGCAGTGGGGGAGGATTAGGTTGGATATTAGGAAAAACTTTTTCACTAGGGGGGTGGTGAAACACTGGAGTGCGTTCGTTACCTAGGGAGATGGTGGAATCTCCTTCCTTAGAGGTTTTTAAGGTCAGGCTTGACAAAGTCCTGGCTGGGATGATTTAGTTGGGGATTGGTCCTGCTTTGAGCAGGGGGTTGGACTAGATGACCTCCTGAGGTCCCTTCCAACCCTGATATTCTATGATTCTATGATTTCCTGGTGACAAGCCCAGAGGTAGCAAGCCCAGGATTCATCAGGCCTAGCACCATTCAGGCAGCATACAGGTTGAGGAAGAATATGATGGGAGACCAGGCCTGAGAGGCAGGCTGTGGAGAGAGGGGAGTGCACAGACTCTAGGACTGAGTCGTTTTGGCTGTGATAGGAGACAGACTCTTCAATGAAAACCTGAAAAAGCAGATCAGCTTTGAGGTTTGTTAATCAACTCATCCAAAACAGCACAGAACTCCCCACAGTGTGACCAGCCCTCGCTTCTCTGGAATATTTCCCCTTACAATCACTTTACACAATGCTATGTTATCCTAGGACCCTGCCACGTCTCTCCACTGGCAGGACAGCTCAGTGGTGGCTCATCACCCTCTCCCCCACTAACTAGAGGCTGGATCACAGGTGTGGGGCTGGGAAAGAAGTGAGACTGCATTCTAACCAGCAGGACCTTGGGCCAGTGAACAAAACCCTTGGGATAAGGCGGTTCTGAGCACCACACGCCATGCCTGGAAGGCAGCAGTTTGCAATGAGGAGTGATTCCCCACTGGCTCCCAGCCCTCAGTGTATGGGGAAGTCTCTGTGCCCCATCCCCAAACCTGCCAACCCAAGAGATGCCTGGGACAGAGCTGCAGTTGGAGTGTGAAATAGAGTGAGTCCAAAAGTGCAGCAAGATACAATAAGACTGAGGCAAACCCAGCACAGAGGAAAAGGGCAAAATCTATTAATCTGGAACTTGCGCTCCTGTTCCAGGCACCTGGTTCCCATTAATTTCCCCACACTAGATCCCTGATTGCACCAGCATCTCCACCCTCCCTCCAGCCTTGTAAATTCAAACACAGATTTAATCTTTGCAGATTCCAGCCACGCAGGAGGAGGAGCAAATGGTGGCGATACAGCCAGAGCCCGTCACAGTGAGAGGGTAACCACCCGGAGACCCTGCCTGCGAGAGTGCCTGGCTGACATGCCAAGGGATTGCTTCCCACCTGGAACCCCTTCCCCACACAACAGGTGGGATAAGAAAACCCCTTTTCACCTGGCTGTTTTCCAAGAGCAGGGTACGGCTAGGCCAAAGAGCCACATGTTGAAGTTATTAATATGCCTATGCCCATCTCCCACACTGAGTTCAGTGATCAAAGGCCCTGCTGAGCAGGAATGGGTACAGCATCACAAAATGGACACTGAAATTCTACATTAAAAAACAGATTTCCCAAACACTCAACGGTCTATGCACACATTAATCTGATTACAGAGAGGAAGAGGAGCTTTTCCCTGTCTCTTCCCTGCTAATAATTTTCTGTCAATTCTGATTTTGCTTTAACCTCCCTCTAGCCCTTCTGATGTCCCTGTGCACCAACAAAGTGAAAACAGAAGGTACTGTGAAAACTCAGCGGTGGAACACTGGCCCCAGTTTGCAGGTGCTTCAGAATTTTGTTCACTAGCAATATGCTGCTATTTCAGTCCCCTTCGGGCAAAGGCTGGCCCCAGATTTTTTTTGTTAACATTCTGTAGCAGGAACAGAGGGGAAATAGTTGGGAAATTCCCTTATCAACACGGCCAGCAACACATGACATCTGGAACCTCACCGCTGGACCCAGAAGGAATAGTGGGTTAAAGAAGAAAACAGCACAGGACTGCCAACGCCAGGAACTCAGAAGTCACCCGTCAGGCCCCAAAAATCATGAACTTTCTTTAGCCAGATTAGATTGTGTTTTCTGGTCTGCCTTCTGATTTTATAACTCTCCTGGCCCCTCCCAATAGCCATGAGACAGTTATATCCCTGCTGACGCCCACAGTTTACTGTCAGTAACATGGTTTTGGTCTCATTAGCAAGCCCAACCAAGCGTGGGGCCTCCATCGGACCAGGGACTGTCCAAACACCAAGCACGAGACAGCACCAGGCCTGAAGAGTTTACAGTCAAGTGAAACGCCTGGTGGTGAATTTGTGCCCAAACACAACTCATATCAGGACCAGAAAACATCCACTACCAGGGAACAACTGTCAGCTCCTGCTGTGTGGCACTGGATTGCCTCTGTGGAAAGGCCGTGTCGCTCCATAATGTCCTGAGGGGTCCAGGCCTTGCTAGGGCTGGTGGCATGAGGCTGCTTTCTGGAGCGATACATTTATTAAATTGAGTTCTGACCTTTGTGGCGTTTACACAGGCAGAATCATCCACTCTCTGGCCACAGAGCAAAATCTCCCTCTTACTGCTCGTAGGCTCTGTCAAACAACTGCTCTGAATGCTCCACCCTGGCTTTTAAAAGGGCAGCGCTTACGAACCGAAATATACACACTCTAAAATGCAAGAGTGTAACAGCTATTAATACAACAGCCAAATACTGTATTTTAAAAAATAAAAATAAACTCATTCAAACAATTATTCCAAGAGCCTTACACAAACTTTATGCACTTTAAACCCACTGAATTTGGAGTTAGGGCTGAAATTAAAAGGAATCCAAACACATTAAGGTTTGGAAATACAAAGGTAAGGTACTGACACAACTCTAACTCTGCCCTGTATTAACACCCTACAATAAACAGAGAATTCTGGTCAGTGCATTAGATCACAGATTAAATTACACTGATTGTTAAAAAACACCTTTTTTTCCTTCTTGCACCCCTCTGCCAGTTGTGTCACTTCTCAAAATGGCCAGCTAGTTGTGGGCAAGCTATGGGCTCAGTTCCACTGAAACCAATGGGAGACGGCAGATCGTTTTAAAGAGAGAGTAGTTGTATACAGAATACTCTGCAGAAGAACATTAGCCATCAGAAGAAACTTTCAATTAAGAGCAATTGGGCCAGCTTAACACTACCCCTCCTCCCCCAAAAAGAGTCATTACCTGGTACGGTGAAATGGCCTCACACCAGGTGCTGAATTTCCAGGTGGTCCCATTTTAAAATTAATTTTAACTCAAACTAATTGGCCGATTTACTCATAAATTCTCAGAAAAATAATTCTGTACTCAAAGTAAGTGCTGTACATTTGGGGAGGATTAGACTGTATTCTGCATATGTAATGAAGTGCCTGAGTCCCTGTGTTCAGGGCAAAATTCAGCCCAGCCCTAACTATAGAACCACAAGCAAAACTGCCATAACGTATCATTTTTTTCACACACCCCACAGAGCGATTATCTATGTGTCCCCCTTCCATCTGCTGAGCCACAGCACAGAGCTCCAGGAGTAAGTGCTGTGGGGAAGGCTGCTGTGAGCCTCTGAGTAGACTAGCCCATACAAGCCGTGAGCACACTCAGGCTGGGGTTATAGACAGCAGAAACAAATGTGCACTGCCCCTTTGGGGACTGAACCCGGGCTTGCCAGATGTAGAAGCACACGTAGGCCCTACCCCTTGAGCTGAAGAACCCGATCTCTCCGCGTAGCACTAATAGCTGTCGTAAAGCTCTAGGGGGCGCATCTGTGCTCGACTCCCCAGTTACGCTGAGGATGGATGGAGCTGGATGGAATTTTCCCAGTGGCACATTTGGCCATCAGAAAAAGGTTAATTAATTAAAAGCGAGATATTCAGTGGGAATGTGGTGAATGGGACAAGTCTTTGGAAGGCCACCAGAATGCAGGTTTCCTGCCACCTCACGCACCTGCCTGCCTCACCCACTAAAAAAAGTTTAGCGTACACAACTTTGTATGTAATCTAACCACTAGTGGCCGACACAGACATCAACTGTGTTGATCCCTGCAGCTCATAATAGCACCTAATTTGGGCCGTTCTTTCTGTGTGGCAAGGTGGCTGAGACGTGGTTCTATTATTTTGGAGAGACAGGTTCTATGGCGGGCTGTATCTGATGTGACCATGTGCAAGTTCTCAGTTATTTTACCTGTAAATTTTAGTTACACCATGCAAGCTTCCCTCCCCCGTTCACACGCACGCACACACACACACACACATGCATGCCAAAGTAGAAGTAAGACGCCTTGGTTTATAATGAGGGTTATAATGTGCAGTCATAAGCCACATTCCAGTGAGGCAGGCAAAAGGCAGTGGAATTTCATCACACTGGTATTATTCTGCACTCCTCTGATGGTCTATGTGCTGCGCAAATCCCTGCCAGCTCAGAGGGTTGGATAACTAGTCAATTCTTTACTGTCCAAACCAAAACACATTTACCCCCAAGCTCAGAGGGCTGTAGTCACAGCCATGCCCAAACCTGGGGCCAAGAGACACGTTGTCACTGCCATTTAACTCCTACACATTGAATCGACTGAGGTGCACCAATGCAGCTCTGCGGGGGTGTCACAGCAAGACACTGGATGTTGCACTTCCTTTTAGCGACCGTTCCAAATGTGTGCTCTAATAAAGGCCGTGTCCCCTGAAGCCTGTCCTCTGGGCCATGTCACTAAAACTAGGCAAATGAATGCGAAGTCAGACAACGGCAAGCTGCTTTCAGAGAAACAGCACCTAGGAAATGAGCCAGTAAGCTAATCAATCATAGAAGATTAGGGTTGGAAGAGATGTCAGGAGGTCATCTAGTCCAACCCCCTGCTCAAAGCAGGCCCAACCCCAACTAAATAATCCCAGCCAGGGCTTTGTCAAGCCAGGCCTTAAAAACCTCTAAGGATGGAGATTCCACCCCCTCCCTGGGGAACCCATTCCAGTGCTTCACATGTGGTAGCATTACTAAAAATAAGCAAAGGACTATGAGCTAACTGAATTTAGGCTTCGGATCTGTGTGACAAGCCTATGTGAACAGCATTAAACTTGGCACACAACACCACACCTGCATCAGAGCTAATTATCTGGGGCAGTGTATGTACACAAAGAAAGCATGAGGCTAAGTATCCTAGCCCTTGCCCAAAGATTAAAAACCAGAAGGCTGTCCTCAGGCATAATGCAGCATAAACACGTAAGGCTTCCTTCAGCCAGCACAGCTAGTGTTCAAAGCCAACATCCTCCTCTGGACACCAGTCTACAGCCAGCTCTCGTTCACCTCCTTCCTGGCTGGTTTATAGACCCTCAAGAAACCAGGTTCATGCTGTCACCAAGGCTCATTAGGATTCTTTCATGGCACACCTGCCACTCCACCCACCTTTGTTAACTGATTGCAGGAGGGCCCCCTCACTGCTGGGAGAGTTGTTTTTTTGATACCTATGTGACTTTAGTTACCCTTTAAAAGGCATTTGCATATAGGTGTGTAGAAAAATTGCTAATTTGGTGTACAGGGTCATGGAAAGCTCCCAGGAAGCAGCCAGCATGTCCCCATTCCATCTCCTATGCATAGGGGCAGCCAGGGGACTCCGCACGCAACCCCCCCACCAAGGGCCACCCCCGCAGCTCCCATTAGCTGGGAACTGCAGCCAGTGGGAGCTGTGGGGGGCAGCGCCTGTGGACGGGGCAGTTTGCAGAGCCGGTGGCCTTGTCCCCCCTCTGGTGCCTATGTGGAGGCATGCCAGCTGCTGTTGGGAACTGCTTGAGGTAAATGTTGCCCAGAGCCTGTACCCCTGAGCGCCCCCCCATGCCCCAACTCCCTCCTGCCATCCGAACCCTTTGATCCCAGCCCAGTTCTGCACCCCAAACCCCTCAGCCCCAGCCCCCACCCCAGCCTGAGCCCCCACTCCCTCCCTGCACCCCAACCCCTTGCCCAAATCCCTCTTCCTCTCCCACCGTCCGAACCCTTCAATCCCAGCCTGGAGCACCCGCCTATACCCAAAACCCCTCATCCCCAGCTCCACCCCAGTGTCTGCAACCCCAGCAGGAGCCCTCACACACCCCGCACCCCAACTTCCTGCTCCAGCCCGGAGCCCCCTCCCGCACCCTTAACCCCTCATTTCTGGCCCCACCCCAGAACCCGCACCCCCAGCCAGAGCCCATACCTCCTCCCACACCCCAACCCCCTGCCTCAGCCCAGAGCCCCCTCCCATACTCTGAACCCTTCGGCTCAACCCCTCCGGCCCAGAGCCCCCTCCTCCACCCCAAACCCCTCATCCCTGGCCCTGCCCCTGAGCCTGCACCCCACAGCCAGAGCCCTCACCTCCCTCCCACACCCCAGCCCCCTGAGCCAACCTGGTGAAAATGAGCGAGTGAGCGAGAGTAGGGAGAGCGAGCGACAGAGGGAGGGGGATGGAGTGAGCAGGGGGCAGGGCCTCAGAGAAGGGGTGGGGCAAGGGTGTTCAGTTTGGTGCAAGTAGAAAGTTGGCTACCCTATGTAGGCCCAGTGTGTGAGTGTGGCTGGAGAGATGTTGTGATGCCAGGCCCTAGCACAATGGGCTAGGGGACTGGCCCTTTCTGCTGGCACAGTTCAACATTTGAATAGTTGCTCCACAGTTGAAAGCTTTTAAACTGATTGTGTTCACAGCTGCGTCTGAGTGAATTTTACTGCCCAGGCAGCATCCAGGCTATTCAAATGGGCTGACTATGGGTGGGCAATTAATTAATGACTATCAGTATGGTGCTTCCATCCTTTGTCTGGGGAATGAGGATGGAGGCTCACTCCCCTCACTGAGCAACGCCAATGGTATGCCAGACTTCTGTGGGTGGCAGTTCCTGATGGGTTTGGTTTATTGTTTCCTGATGCCACCATCTATGCTACAAGCAGCGAGCGAGAAGAGGGCAGAAACATTCATCATGTCTCTAAAGCAGACCTAGCCCCCCTGGCCTATCTGAGCCTTGGGCTGGCTCCCCACATCTGGAATGACTAGTTGGCTAAATGAAAAAAAGCAGACAATGTGCAGCTGCTCAGCTTGTCCCTGACCTGCAGCATGGAGGCTGCACACAAGAGGGACTGAATGAACAGGAGTGAGTCACTGATGCCAAGGAACCAGAATATTTGGTGCCGTGGCAGCTGACACCAATTCCCTCTCCTTGAGTGAAGCCAGAGCCCACGCAGTGTAGTTAATTAGGTCATCACACCTGCTTATGGGAACAAATGCTCTGCACAATACCAAAACAGCCCGTCACTGGAGTGAAATCAGAAGCTACACCGCAACCCCTGTAGAAGAGCATGAATTAAAAGGACTCTCTAGTGCCTTTGGCCATGAGGTGCACTCTGTTAACAAGTGCAGAGGACAGAACAGATTCCCTGTTCCTGGTGTAAGCACTGATGGAGTTAATCCTTCACTCCTGCAGCCACACGCCTGTACGGAAAGTCTGGTGGCGGTTTCCTAGAACATCAGGCTGTGCTAGACCAGCTGCTTTCTTGGCTGGCCAGGTCCATATCCCATTTAGCGAAGGAATGCTTCAATAACTGAAACTGGTTAACACTGGACCATTTTCAGGCAGGCATTGCAACCTGGCTTCGAAAATTGCAACAGTGCTGCCATGTCTGTTCTGAGAGGAAGACCCTGCCCACTCTCCAGCTGGAGTTGGTTGAAAACCAGGCTCAGATGTGAAGCAACAGCTCTGAACAGCGGGCTGGAGCCACAGCTCTCTTCCAAAGAGGCTCCAAAAACCGCTCGGTCTGACTGACGTTCCTGCCTGGGACCAGATTTCCCAACATGCACACAGCTGCCTACTGGCTTTGCAAAATGTAGACATCTCAGCCCCTTCGAAAGCCTGGCCCCTGTGTTACTGAGATGCTTTTGGAAACTTTACCCTAGAGCTCTCCCCAGGGTGGCCCTACAGAGTTTGTTTGCACTTGTGCTAGGAAGTTATTCTCCATCACTAGCTGACCCTGTGGAATATGAGGGAGGGGACACAGATTGTCAGGTATTTGTAATTCTCTCTTAGCTGGAATATTTTTCTCATCTGAAAATAGAAGCTAGCATAGCTGTAAATGAAGATGTGAACAATCCTCACTATTGATTTTTAAAAAAACAACACTGTGCGTTATGGTGCTTTCACTTGAATGAAGAGTCAGGCTCCTGTATTTTATTATTTTAATGACCAGGGACACGGGTTTTCAAAGGCATAAGCCTAGAGTTATGTTCCTAAATCCAGATTTAAGCCTAAAGAGGTAGCTTGATTTAACTCCCAATGAGCTCTCTGGGAGCTTTTGGATGAGCAGTACTTTTGAAAACGAGACCTCTTATTTAAGTGCCTAAATGTGGATTTTGGAGCCTAACTTTAGGTTCATGTTTTTGAAAATCTTGTCCTAAGAATATTTAGTCTGAAAAAGATGGAAGAGCAGATTTGTCCGAGTTACACACAATTAGTAAAGGTTTAATGATGACTGACTAGCTGCTTCTTTTGTCCATACTTTGAGAAGCAGATGCAAGGACATTGGAAAACGGTAAATTTTGTAAAAGCCCAACAATCTGCTCTTCCGAGGGGAGTGAAGCTGGAGTTCATTTAAGCTG
This sequence comes from Eretmochelys imbricata, assembly GCF_965152235.1. Classification (NCBI taxonomy): domain Eukaryota; kingdom Metazoa; phylum Chordata; order Testudines; family Cheloniidae; genus Eretmochelys; species Eretmochelys imbricata. The sequence goes on along the minus strand of NC_135583.1, from coordinate 42,760,813 downwards.
GATACAGTGTGGCTGGAGTGAAAAGGGCTTTGATAACTGCTACTTACACACTTCAGAGTGCAGGCTAAGGCAGCCTTACAGTGCTTTGGGGAACCAACTTGGTTCATGTGCTCAGATAATCACCTGCAAAGTTTCTCTCTATATACAAAGCTAAAAATGCGTTTCCCCCCATACACCCAATTAGCTAGATACATTGAAAAGGAGGACTTGTGGCACCTTAGAGACTAACCAATTTATTTGAGCATAAGCTTTCGTAAGCTACAGCTCACTTCCTCGAATGCATCTGATGAAGTACTCCACAAGTCCTCCTTTTCTTTTTGCGAATACAGACTAACATGGCTGCTACTCTGAAATTTATTTGAGCGTAAGCTTTCGTGAGCTACAGCTCACTTCATTGGATGCATGCAGGTTTTCACTGAGGATACACTGAGGTTTTCACCTTTGTTTAAGCATCAGGTAGAGCCCTGGATGTTGGGCTAAATGGACATGTGGTTTCACCTGCTATTGCAATTCTAGGCTGCTGCAGCCTGCCAGCTATGCTAATGTAGGGTCTGCGGTGTGAATTACAGAGCCCGCTCCTCCTTCAGATACGTGGACACATTTTACAAGCTGAAGTATTTCTGGCATGTTGGCTACAGCAGCTCCAAGGCAGCAGATTTCAGGCTGTCCACGTCAGTGAATACATAGGAGAGAACCATAACGGCACTAACGGTAGAAACGTGCAAGGGCCAAGCGGTCCAGCTAGCTCTTGCCCCCCCATCTTGCTTGAGCTGTTGGATTACTCAGTATTTTCCCCTCCATCTGACTTAACAGCATCCGTTCCAACTCTCATTACTTCTGCAGCTGCCATAACTAATCCGCCTGCTGATAACTAATCTGAGTCCTGAGGGTTGTGCTGAATTCCTCTAGCACCTGGCTCAGACTTCCCTCCTCCTTGTTTTAGGCTGGCAGTCAATTGCAAGGTGGCACCATACTGTAGAATTCATAAAATAACACAAGCACAAGCCTCTGCTTCGAACAGAAACTGACAGCAAAACTGATGAATAACTGTGGTTGAGAATCGAATCTAATCTATGATACAGGGAGGCTACCACAGAAGCAGTGGATGGGTGGCCCAGAAAATATGGGAGGGGGCCTACAACAGACAGCAGATGTTACATGAGAGGCAGGAAGAGCCCTGAGATGTTACAGTGCTAGAGACTTATAACAGACAGGTGCTGAGAGAGGACGGGATGGGGGAGAGAGAGGGGCCTCGTAAAAAGAGCTTCGTTCAAGGCCCCATAACTTCCACTCCTCCACCCTTCCCTGCACAGGACACCAACTTGCTATTCTGCTGGTGCCCGCGGATGAGAGTCGATTGCTACTGGTCTCAATTTGCCAGGACAACCCTAATGCTGGTGGCCTACTTCCTGTGTTAGGGCAGCCAGCTGCAGTACACCAAAACCACTGCTGCGTCCTTTCCCTACAAGGCAGTGTGTGACTGAACCTTTCCTTCTGTGGCTAATTCCTAGGGATGGAAAAGCCAATTATAGAGAACAAGGAGATGAGGCCATGTCCCTTTGATGTCAGCAAGCCACTGCCCAACTAGCGACAGAAAGCAAGACGATGTGTGGAGCAGGAAAGCCGATCAAAGCCTTCGGCTGCATCCATTTTATAAGTTGGTTACTATACAACTTGAGGCGAAAGCTTCCTTTGCCTCTGTGCACGTGGTACCAAAGAAGAGATGATGTCCCAAGGGAGCAAGGCAGCACCCAGTCCAAAGACACAGCTGCAAACAAACATAAAGAGTTTCTGCTCTGTAGCAGAATTCCAAGCCTCGCTCTGGCTTTACTTTCAGTTTTATATGTACTTTTATTATACCCTTCACTTTAACCCTGGACTAGTGACAGTTAAATTTATTTTTTCCTTTAAGTGATGCCAAAGAAAGTTTGCTGGATTTGCGCCTGATCTCCTTTTACCAGCATCACAGAGAGCAGAAAGGTCTTTTTTGTTACGTCAGAGGCCTGCACTACTTTAGTTGCTGCAGTTCTTTAAACAGTAAAAACGTTGTAAAGCTTCTAGCTGGGAACTGGTGCAGCTCTGAGAAGTTTTCTGACCTATTTGAGTCTGATTTGAGCAGTCAAGAATGGCTGTGTTTTAAACTGGAATTGTGCAGGCTAATCACTCGTGGGTTTCGTCCTGTAGGGAGTGACTTGATTCAAAACCCTAGAACAGCCGGACACCGTCTGAAAACAGAGAGCAGTACTGTTTCATAAACTTTAAAAAACATGGAGCTCTGATTAATCCTAAAGCCGCTGACAGGCAACTTAGCACTCATCGAAAATGGTGATTTTGGTTAAGGCTGCACCTATTGTCAAATCAGCGTGATTTCACAACACATGTAAAGTTAAGGTGTGCCATAATCCCCCCCATGAAATTCACACCTTCCCTCTATTTTTTGCTCACTGCAGAGTGGGAGAGGAAAGCCTGACAGAGGGATGCAAGCTGGCAACAAGAGGCGGCTGGGTTGGGGCCCGGGCTGGACCCAGCTGACTAGGTCTCAGGCTTTTTCACCCTGAGCCTGCACGCCAGACAGGAGAGCAGTGGGGAGAGGCGGGAAAAGAAAATGGAGGCATCTAGGAGACAGGGGAACCCACTTTCCCACAGAGACCAGGGCTTCCTCAGGGTAGGTGGCCAGGGGGCTGGTATTTGACTGGACAGTCCAGTCAAAAAGGGGACCGGACACCCAAAGTCCAGTTACTGCGGGGGGGGGGAGGCAGGGAGGTGCTGGGTCGTCAACCGCACCAGCCCCACCCGAGCCGGGGCCACCTCCCCCCTGTGTCCGACGGCTGCAGCTCCCAGCCCCACTCCCCAGGCGAGCTCCTCCTTTGATCCAGGCAAGGGGTGGAGAGAGGGGAAAAGCAGTGAGCGATGGGGGAGGGGCGGGAAGAGGAACAGGGGGTGGGGCCTAGGGGAAGAGGGGGGCAGGGCAGGGTAGAGGTTCAGGGAAGAGGGGGGCAGGGGCTGAGGCGGGCAGGGCAGGGCAGGGCAGAGGCTCGGGGAAGAGGCAGGGCAGGATGGGGCAGGGGTCGGGGGGCAGGGCAGGGCAGAGGCTTGGGGAAGAGTGGGGCAGGGTCTGAGGGGAAGGTGGGAGGGCAGGGCAGAGGCTCGGGGAAGAGGCAGGGCAGGATGGGGCAGGGGTCGGGGGGCAGGGCAGAGGCTCGGGGAAGAGGCAGGGCAGGATGGGGCAGGGGTCGGGGGGCAGGGCAGAGGCTCGGGGAAGAGGCAGGGCAGGATGGGGCAGGGGTCGGGGGGCAGGGCAGAGGCTCGGGGAAGAGGCAGGGCAGGATGGGGCAGGGGTCGGGAGGCAGGGCAGAGGCTCGGGGAAGAGGCAGGGCAGGATGGGGCAGGGGTCGGGGGGCAGGGCAGAGGCTCGGGGAAGAGCGGGGCAGGATGGGGCATGGGTGGGGGGGCAGGGCAGAGGCTCGGGGAAGAGTGGGGCAGGGTCTGAGGGGAAGGTGGGAGGGCAGGGCAGAGGCTCGGGGAAGAGCGGGGCAGGATGGGGCAGGGGTCGGGGTCAGGGCAGGGCAGAGGCTCGGGGAAGAGGCAGGGCAGGATGGGGCAGGGGTCGGGGGGCAGGGCAGAGGCTCGGGGAAGAGGCAGGGCAGGATGGGGCAGGGGTCGGGGGGCAGGGCAGAGGCTCGGGGAAGAGGCAGGGCAGGATGGGGCAGGGGTCGGGGGGCAGGGCAGGGCAGAGGCTTGGGGAAGTTGGGGGCAGGGTCTGAGGGGAAGGTGGGAGGGCAGGGCAGAGGCTCGGGGAAGAGGCAGGGCAGGATGGGGCAGGGGTCGGGGGGCAGGGCAGAGGCTCGGGGAAGAGCGGGGCAGGATGGGGCAGGGGTCGGGGGGCAGGGCAGAGGCTCGGGGAAGAGGCAGGGCAGGATGGGGCAGGGGTCGGGGGGCAGGGCAGAGGCTCGGGGAAGAGGCAGGGCAGGATGGGGCAGGGGTCGGGGGGCAGGGCAGAGGCTCGGGGAAGAGGCAGGGCAGGATGGGGCAGGGCTCGGGGGGCAGGGCAGAGGCTCGGGGAAGAGGCAGGGCAGGATGGGGCAGGGGTCGGGGGGCAGGGCAGGGCAGAGGCTTGGGGAAGATGGGGGCAGGGTCTGAGGGGAAGGTGGGAGGGCAGGGCAGAGGCTCGGGGAAGAGGCAGGGGAGGATGGGGCAGGGGTCGGGGGGCAGGGCAGAGGCTCGGGGAAGAGGCAGGGCAGGATGGGGCAGGGGTCGGGGGCAGGGCAGAGGCTTGGGGAAGATGGGGGCAGGGTCTGAGGGGAAGGTGGGAGGGCAGGGCAGAGGCTCGGGGAAGAGGCAGGGCAGGATGGGGCAGGGGTCGGGGGGCAGGGCAGAGGCTCGGGGAAGAGGCAGGGCAGGATGGGGCAGGGGTCGGGGGGCAGGGCAGGGCAGAGGCTTGGGGAAGTTGGGGGCAGGGTCTGAGGGGAAGGTGGGAGGGCAGGGCAGAGGCTCGGGGAAGAGGCAGGGCAGGATGGGGCAGGGGTCGGGGGGCAGGGCAGAGGCTCGGGGAAGAGGCAGGGCAGGATGGGGCAGGGGTCGGGGGGCAGGGCAGGGCAGAGGCTTGGGGAATATGGGGGCAGGGCAGGATGGGGCAGGGCTCGGGGGGCAGGGCAGAGGCTCGGGGAAGAGGCAGGGCAGGATGGGGCAGGGGTCGGGGGGCAGGGCAGGGCAGAGGCTTGGGGAAGATGGGGGCAGGGTCTGAGGGGAAGGTGGGAGGGCAGGGCAGAGGCTCGGGGAAGAGGCAGGGGAGGATGGGGCAGGGGTCGGGGGGCAGGGCAGAGGCTCGGGGAAGAGGCAGGGCAGGATGGGGCAGGGGTCGGGGGCAGGGCAGAGGCTTGGGGAAGATGGGGGCAGGGTCTGAGGGGAAGGTGGGAGGGCAGGGCAGAGGCTCGGGGAAGAGGCAGGGCAGGATGGGGCAGGGGTCGGGGGGCAGGGCAGAGGCTCGGGGAAGAGGCAGGGCAGGATGGGGCAGGGGTCGGGGGGCAGGGCAGGGCAGAGGCTTGGGGAAGTTGGGGGCAGGGTCTGAGGGGAAGGTGGGAGGGCAGGGCAGAGGCTCGGGGAAGAGGCAGGGCAGGATGGGGCAGGGGTCGGGGGGCAGGGCAGAGGCTCGGGGAAGAGGCAGGGCAGGATGGGGCAGGGGTCGGGGGGCAGGGCAGGGCAGAGGCTTGGGGAATATGGGGGCAGGGCAGGATGGGGCAGGGCTCGGGGGGCAGGGCAGAGGCTCGGGGAAGAGGCAGGGCAGGATGGGGCAGGGGTCGGGGGGCAGGGCAGGGCAGAGGCTTGGGGAAGATGGGGGCAGGGTCTGAGGGGAAGGTGGGAGGGCAGGGCAGAGGCTCGGGGAAGAGGCAGGGGAGGATGGGGCAGGGGTCGGGGGGCAGGGCAGAGGCTCGGGGAAGAGGCAGGGCAGGATGGGGCAGGGGTCGGGGGCAGGGCAGAGGCTTGGGGAAGATGGGGGCAGGGTCTGAGGGGAAGGTGGGAGGGCAGGGCAGAGGCTCGGGGAAGAGGCAGGGCAGGATGGGGCAGGGGTCGGGGGGCAGGGCAGAGGCTCGGGGAAGAGGCAGGGCAGGATGGGGCAGGGGTCGGGGGGCAGGGCAGGGCAGAGGCTTGGGGAAGTTGGGGGCAGGGTCTGAGGGGAAGGTGGGAGGGCAGGGCAGAGGCTCGGGGAAGAGGCAGGGCAGGATGGGGCAGGGGTCGGGGGGCAGGGCAGAGGCTCGGGGAAGAGGCAGGGCAGGATGGGGCAGGGGTCGGGGGGCAGGGCAGGGCAGAGGCTTGGGGAATATGGGGGCAGGGCAGGATGGGGCAGGGGTCGGGGGGCAGGGCAGAGGCTCGGGGAAGAGGCAGGGCAGGGCGGGGCAGGGGTCGGGGGGCAGGGCAGAGGCTCGGGGAAGAGCGGGGCAGGATGGGGCAGGGGTCCGGGGCAGGGCAGGGCAGAGGCTCGGGGAAGAGCGGGGCAGGGCAGGTTCCAGCTCTCCTGCTGGAGTGTCCAGCTGGTCACGGTCAGAGCGGGCCGCCTGGCGCAGCGGGATGGGTCTCCCGTGGTCCTCCTCCCTCCCCTCCCCGCCGCACTCATTGCTTGTTTCCAGGGTTGCGTCTCTGGCTGCGCTGCTGAGAAACTTTGGCGCCATCCTCCACCAGGGAGGCTGCCCTACTGCTGGTGCCCGCAGGGCCCGGGAGCCGTGGCTGCCACGCGGTCTTACCCGCCCCGCGTGCGAGCACAGCCGCAGCTTCCCTCGGTGCCCAAACCATGAGCCAGGCCCCACAAGCCGTAAGGCTGGCAGAAAAATTCAATGGTTTGTAAGATTATCAGATTGTGCCCGTTTCATGGGTTTGGGGGCCTGGCTCGTGACTTCTGACCCTTTGAGGCTCGTGAAGCTGCCTCTGTGCTCACACTCAAGAGGCGCTTAAAGGCTGCTGATCCCTGTTCGCACCGGCAGTGATTCTGGCCCTCGCTACAGACGCTCTCACCCCGCATCTGTCTGTCCCGTGCCCGGCAATTCATTCTGCCCCCCACCAGCACCTGCTCTGCAGCTCCATGGGCTCTCCCCCCTCCCCTGCCCCCTTCCCAGGCTGGGTGCTACGGGGAGCAGGGGGTGGGGGCAGAGGAGCGATCCCATTGCTCACAGGCAGGGGAAGAGGAGCTACCTTGAGATGCTGGGCTCGCCCTGTTCCCCCTGCGAGAATGAAGTCTGCTCCGGGGGGGTGTGGTGGGGGGCCCCTGCCTGCCCCTTGCAGCAGCCCTGATCGGCTGCTCTAGCTCAGGCAGCGGGGCTGGCAGCCAGAGGGGCTCCCACCAAAGCAGAGCCGACATTCACAAGGATCATGACAGATAGGCTTCAGCCATGGCTGAAATCCTGACTGGCGAGGAAATGGTGAGAGCTGGTGACACTGCAGTGGTTAAAGCACCTGAGCCCTGTCTACACTACAGCCTTCTTTACCCCACTCCCTGCCCTGAACATCAGTGAGGAGCCCTGATTTCAGGAGGGATGTGTCCCACGGTTCTCATGAGCCCTTTGGTTTTGTCCATTCCCCCATTTTTGAATGGTTCAGTCACCCCTCAGGGCAGAGGTGGCTCTCACTCCCCCACTTGCCCGAGAGGATACTTCTGGAAAGAAGCCTGGCAAAGGTTAGGCGAGTTTACTCTAGATGGAGAGTGAATCAGCACAGTAGACTCCACCGAAACTGGGAAAGTTCTGCCATGTGTTGCTCACTGCACTATAAAAGCAATAGCTGCGTGGGCCTCATGCTGGTGTGCATGCCACCTACTATTTCAGGTCAACATAAAAAGGAAAAAGACACGTGACTGTCCCCTAGCAGCCTTGTTCCGTATTCAGAAGAGGACAAAGCTGGGTTTTGCTGGAGCCTGATGTCTGGAGAACAGGTATTGTGCACATAAACAACGCAAACTAAAACACAGCAATTTTCATCTTGGTGGCAGCATTCCCATCTGCTGATGCGCCTCTCAGTGCACCGGCTAACTCAATTCTGCATTCCGACCTGGAAGCAAATCCAACTGCGAGAGTTTCTCCGGCAATTCCGAATGTTTGTTAGTTGTTTTACTGCTATTTCTTGTGCTTTTGAAGCAGCTATACCCAGTGATGAGCTGCCAAAATCTTAACGGGTTCCCTCCTCACCCCACGAGGGGGTCGTTGCCCACCCCCACCCCCGGGACTCCTGCCCCATCCAACCCCCCTGCGTTCCTTGACGCGCCACGCCCTGGACCCCGCCCCATCCAACCTCCTCCCCTGACTGCCCCCAGAACCAGGCAGGAGGGTCTCATGGGCCACCGTAGTGGGTGCCCACCCCACCCCTAAGAGCCAGAGGAACCTGCCGGGGGGGCGAGGTGGGGAGTGCCGGCAGTGCTTACCTGGGGCAGCTCCCAGGAAGCATCCGGCAGGTCCCTCTGGCTCCTAAGAGCAGGGGAGCGTCGCTAGGGGGGGAACAGTGGGAGCGGCCTGCTCCCCCACTGATCACATCAAAAGTGGTGCCTTAGGCACCGACTCCCTGGGTGCTCTGGGGCTGGAGCACCCAAGAGGAAAATTGGTGGGTGCAGAGCCCCCAATGGCAGCTCCCTGCCCTGCACCCGGCCCCAGCTCACCTCTGCTCCGCTTCCACCCCTGAACACGCCGCCCCGCTTGGCTTCTCCGCACCCCCCGACCCGGCTTCCCGCGAATCAGCTGTTAGGCAGGAAGCTGGGGAGGGCTGAGAAGCAGGCGGTGGCTTCCTGCTCAGGCCCAGGGTGGCGGAGGTGAGCTGGGGCGGGGAGTGGTTCCCCTGCGCCCCCCCCTCCCCCGGGTTACCTGCTGCGGGGCGGGCGGCCCTCCTCGCCCCCCCCCGCACCAGCTCCCCTCCGCCTCCCTGGGCCTGAGCGCGAAGCCGCGTCCTGCTTCTTAGCCTGCCCCAGCTTCCCGCACGAACAGCTGATTCGCGGGAAGCCGGTGGGGCAGAGAAGCAGGGCGGGGTGGCGCGTTCAGGGGAGGAGGTGGAGGCGAGCTGGGGCCGAGGGTGAGGTGGGGAGCTGCTGGTTGGTGCTCTGCACCCATCAAATTTTCCCCTGGGGTACTCCAGCCCCGGAGCACCAATGGAGTTGGCGCCTAAGGCGCCACTTTTGGCCGGTTAAATTTAGAAGCCCTTTTAGAACTGGTTCTCCCTCCTGCAACAACCAGTTCTAAATTTAACAACCGGTTCTAGCAAACTGGCTCCAGCTCACCACTGGCTATACGTAAAGATACTCTTTGCTTCTTTCCCTTTTTCAGAACAAAACTACAGCATGCTAAAACATAAATAGGGATTTAGTTTCCGTCTTCAGACTTGTACTGAAAGGTGTCTAAACCTTTGTCTGGTGTTAACCATCAAAATGCATTTCTGAAATTTACTGTTGTCCTGGAACATTTGCCACTTTGGAACATGAAAATATCACTTTTTCCATGAAAAAAATAGCTTTAATTATGGTTTTTACAAATTTACAACTAACAGGTATGCATGCTCTCAGTGAACTGAATTGACTTCTGTCGAGCAGGTGCATGGCGTGGTAAGCTTTTTTCCCCCTGAAGCATTCCTACCTCCATAGTTACTGGAAAGGTGTGCTGTCTTGGCAGACGTATGAGCACTTCTTTGTATCCCACAAAATATCCTGCTTTTTTCAAATGTTCCTTAAAGGGGAAATTAAGTTAGAAAAAACATATAAATAATGTTGAGTTGCAACACAAACCTTCAAGAGTCAGAGAACTCAAATCATTATAAAAGCAGCCATGCCTTTTTTGTTTTTTTCTCCCCGCCCTCAAGTGTTGTAAACTAGACAGGAGTGATTGGATGTAGTATGCATTCAAGCCCAGTCATTCCTATTTTTGTAGATGCAAAGCAGTACAATCTGCATCTTGCAAGATTGTATACAGGTGCCACTTCCTGGATGACTTTGTACATACATTCAGCAAAAAGGTCAAGATTTTCAAAAATAAGTGAGCCCCTTTTTAAGAGAAAGAATTCCCCACACTTTGGGTCACTGGAACCTGCCGGGTGCTCAGCACTTTTGAAAAAAATCATCCCACATATTTAAGGAGCCTAAATCAGGAATTAAACAAAATAAAAAACTCCAAACCAAAAGTACCCCCCTTCCCTGAACTTTCTGGCTAGTCAATGTTCCAACCTAATTAATTAAAGAAAAAGTGTCTCCTCCCAAGCTGAGACTCTTGTAATTTCCTGCCTCCCCTCACTGACTGTAATACTCAGGAACGAGAAGCTCCCACCTCCCAGGGAATGGTAGGATGCCCCTTATTACAGGGAAGTCTGCAGACCGTCCAAGGACACTATCATGCTAAATGGCCTTCAGACCTTACCTACAATGGTTTTTAAAAAAATATTTATTCCTGTAGCTATAAATTAGAGATGAACGGGAGACCCTTGGGCTCTCATTTGCATGTGGTCCTTATGAATGAATTTCAAGGCTTTCCCACTGCAAGGGGCAGTTTTTGATAAGAGAAATGTATACGTTTACACTCATCAGTTTACCAAGTTTTGCTCCCATTTCAGCCTCTGCTCTAGAGAGCGCGAGTGGCTCGGTTATCAAAGGAAAGCGCAGTGAATCAACTACTTACTGTTCTTACCTTCCTTTGCTTCTGGTTTAATCAGCAGAAGAAAACATGCTAACTGGCTCATCTCTAGTTTACAGATGTGAAGTTGACCAAGGCATCAAGCTTTGTCTTTCTATCCATTAATTACAGTAATGTGCCCAGATTTCTTACACAATCATTTGGTAAAATTCAACTTGTACAATGCCCTTTTCATACACAACACATCCCAAAGCTGTAATACGAACGGTGCTACTTGGCTCATTAAACACTTGGACTCCATGCTGAGAACCATGCACTCTCACACTAATGCAAACAGTGCCCATGGGCACACAAACACCCACATGCTTGTGAGGGCAAATGACTATGCACGTACACACACACACACACACACACACACACACACACTTGTGAGTGCACCAGGGGCATGTGCCTACAAGTAGCTCCATGAACATCTGATTTCATGCACACAGATGAATTCACAAACATGCACGCACACAGTCCTACCGGCGAGCACACGGGCATGCACACACACAAAACCTTCACACATCCGGGGACATCGGAGACAAGAGCTTTTGCTCATTTTTTTTTAATGTATCACAATGAGCAGGAAACATACTTGATGAAATATTTTCAAAGGAGTATATTCAATTACCATCTACAATCAACTTAACTATGACAACAAAGTTTTTGTGACAATTTTTTTTTTAAAGTTTTGAAAGTTCCATGTGGTTTCTGTTTCTGTTCGTCTCCATGTATTTTGGTACAGTTCGAGATCAGCATTGTTACAGTAACAAAAAAGCTAACAAGACTACATTATAGAAAAACACCAAGAACATCATTTTTGGTTTCACTTGCTCTATTATTTGTACATTGCAAAGGCTGTTCATATACCTCTTCACCTCATTTACGCTTTCTGTTCTACCCAAACTTGCCCCCCAAAAACAAACAAAAAAATAGTCAAAGCTTTGTGTTTCACAGTGGGCAGTATCTCAGCCAACAAACCAACCAAATTTCTGCTTCTATTTAAAATGTTTTAATTTAGTTAATTTATTTTAAAAAAAGCAAAATATATTTTCACAAACATCAACTGTGCTGGCTTGTGTTAATGCCTCTCTGTTGTCTGCATCTTCCTGCCTTGCCTGCTGCACGGGCGCAGGTTGGCCCTCTAAACACATGCCTTACAGTGTATTTCATACTGTTGTGTGAGAAATTTGGCCATCTTCGCCTCTTTAAAAAGCTTTTAATTTAAAAATAAACAGTAATCGGCTCTGTGCTGTGTTTAAAATCTTTTCCTTGTGGGGGTTTTCCACCTCCCCCTTTTCTAGGAAAAGCAGAAGGGAGGAGACCTCAGCTCTAGGGTTCTATCTGGTGCTGTTCTAAGCAGACTGAGTAGTACCAGCTACTCGGGTCTCAGAGCTCCCTTTGGGATTGGTGTCCAGCACCAGGCCACTTTGTGGGTTTTTCTATTTGAAATAGAAAAATTTATATTATGGGGAAATTTTTAAAAAGGCTTTGAAAATGACCCCCTTCCCATAGCCTCTCAAGGAGAAGAGAGGTGCAAATTCTCAAGTGAAGGCCAGTCTGAAGGGCAGAAGTGTAGACAGACATTGAATTACTGGCATGAATTTTAGTGCTCATGAGAGTGAGAGACTAACAGCGCCGGCTACAGATTGGCTTGGTATGAGCAGACAGGCACCATGCAAGTTTCCCAACACAGCCTGTATGCATCTCAACCCTGACTGGCACCACACCTGGTATTCTAGTTCTGGGCCTCTCCTGAGCAGCGACCGCTAACTGTACCACAGTGTGTTAAAAGACATGGAGGTGGGGGGAGAATAGTGATCTGATGGGGAAAATTATCCTCCAAGGACTTGGTTGAAACCATCACTCATTTCATCTGCGATTAAAGCAGTATTACAACCGAGGAGTCCACATAACACCTTCAACCCCTGTGGGAATTCTGCAGCAGGAATCAGACTTTGGCAACCCTAACCCTTCTGATGTTCATCAATTTCACTTCGAGTGAGAGCACAGTAGCTCAGCCTGTGCTGGAGAAAGCGAGCAGGCCCTGCAGCCACTGCTGCATGGCACTTCAAAAGGATGAGACAATCTCAGACTGAAAGAGTATCTAGAAATATTTAGGAAAAAAATATAAGAAAATAAGTTTAAAACACTTTTTAGTGGGTGGGAAGGAAGAGGGAGAAGAAGGAGAGAGAAATTGCACTATGACCAAACGACATAATAAAAACCAAAAGAAAAGATTTCAAAAGATACCTAGCAGAATTTGACAGATAAAGGTAGTGTTAAATTGTTAACTTGTATCACACAGAGAACCAAAAACAAAACAAACAAAATATTTCTATATGATACAGACAGAGTAACATACAACAGTTAAATGGCAAAAATATATATATATATATTTGAATATATATATATCATAGAATTACAAACAAGATAAAATAATGGAAAACAAAAAACTGTACAACTTTGAAATTTAAAAAATGTTCATCTCAAACACAGGGAGAAATACAAGAACTTTTGTTAAAAGAAAACAGTTTGTTAAAAGAGCAAACGCTTTGTGTACTTGTTTTCATTTTTGACACCTTATGCTACAACTGGATACTCGTATGAATATTAGATGGTACTCTCTTTAGTATTGTCTACTTAAAAAACAATTAAAAAAGGAATTTGCACTGTGCATCAGCCTAGTTAGAAATATGTACAACATTTCAAGATCTAGTCTTTCATTAAACTAAAAACAAAAATTCATAAAAATAAGAGTCCCGGCTAAAAAAATGAAATCCGCGTTTCATATCTCGGAATGCTCCAGTCTCTTGAAAAGTTGATGAGTGGCTTCAACATTGGGAAAAGAAGCCAGAGGGTGAACAATGGAACCTGCATTCACAGTCTTCGAAGTTCCCTTTTGAAATATAAGGAGGATGACAGGGTGAATGATTTCACACTTTCAAGGGTGGGGAGGAAGGGAGATTGTTTCTGTTGACATTTGGCTAGGGAAGTGAAATAGCAAGCATCTGTCTCCAAAATCTACATTTTAGCAGCACAAAGTTTTTCTTTTAAAGTCCAGACCATAAGAGGGGTGGGTGTGGGGGTGTGTGTGTGTGTGTGTGTGTGTGTGTTTTCCACTAACAGGAACACAGAGATTAACATAAACACAAGTGCCTCACATATGGGATTTTTTTGTTTTGTTTTTTGTTTTGCTTTCTGTACATTGCTATCTGATTCTTTGCGGGCTGCACCTCTGGGTCTCTCACCACTCAGACTGCCTAACACAAGGACAAAACTTTGAAGTAAAAACTTGTGTTTTGGTATGTTGAATTTTCATAAAGAGTTGCCTCTCTGCTTGCAGAAGAAGCACAGATAACAACCTGGGTACTTTTTTATTCTTTTCTTTATTTAAACTTAGTTTTGTTTGTTTAAATCAGAAACAAATTCTCATGTAAAAAGAAACCTTTTTGCTCATTCTGCACCGGTGGTGAAAGGGTATGTCTTTGGATTTTATTTAAAGCATGAATTTTTTTTTGAGAAAAAATGTAACAAAAAGTTATTTTAAAAGAAGGAACAGAGTGCAGCCTAATTACACAAACAAATGCTTATAGTTTAGGAACAGAATCTTTGAAGCATTTACAAAATGAGGAAAGGAAGAGAAAAAAGGAAAACGAAAAATAAGAGATAAGTGCACAAGGGTAACAGACATAGGTAAATCGTATGTATATGTCTTAAAAAGTTTCAAACCCCCAACAAAAAATATTCTGCAAGGGATCCTACTGACCCCCAAAACCCTTTGAACTTCTTTCTTTAGTTTTTATAAAATAATTATGCAACCACCCTCTAAGAAATGAAGGCAGTAACCATAAGTGGAAGATTACAGGATGGGTGAAAGGGGAATAAAGGTACAAAGGGGAGAAAAGCTTAGGCGAGTCAATGGATTGCAATCTATCTGGCTAGGAATGAACAAGACAACATCAAATGAGAAGCCGTCAGCTGGACCATACAAAAGCTAAATGTACACAAAAGGGTTTTTTCTTTTAAATCTACCATACTGCTTCAGTTCATTTCCAATGCAACAATCTACTCAACACCAAAAATGGTCATATCTATCATAAATACAGAAAGTCAGTTGTTTTAAAACTTATTTTTAAGCTCCAAGTCCTCAACACTCTTTGTGTTTTTTTTCTGAAAAGTGGGAGTGCTTAACTTTTCCCCTTGAAATTGGCTTCATCAGAAAAGCTACCCTTAAAATCCCCAGAAAGCGAAAGCAGTTCACATTGTTTTTCTCTTGAATACTTTCTGCCCATTTTAAATTAAAAAACAACCTCCCCCCCAGCCCAAAACAACCCTCCCCAAACCCAACAAAACAAAATTCTTTTCTGGAACAAAAAACAAAACAAAACACCCAAAACAAACAAAAAAAATTATATATATATATATATATATACATACACACACACACACACACATATATATATATATATATAAAAACAATGATTCTGAAAACAGAACAAAGTGTGAGCGATTGACCTGAGAATAAAAAGACATTACATTTCTTTTTTCTTTTAGCAAGCCATTGGTATCTGAATGCTAAGATAGCAAGAAATTTAAACTGTAGCCCGGTGGGCTGCTTTCCCATACAGTGCATGCCGGCCTTTGCTGTGCTATCAATGTGGGGGCATTATTGGAAAAGGGCAATATACAAGGGGTTTAAGCTCCAAAGACATTAAGGAGGCAGTTTGGACTTTTGTCTCCCAGACCAACAGGACCTTCAAAAGGACAAATGTAAGAGAGGTTTTTTTGTTTTGTTTTTTTATTAAAAGAAAAAAAAATGTAAAACCCACCGGCATTGTTATATGGGAAAACAACCCACGCTTTTTCTTTTTTCTTTTTCTTTTTTTGGTTAGAAGCTTTGGAATTGCAGTTAGTCTATTTTTGAAATTGGTTTGTTATTAATTTTATTTAAATTCATTTTTGTATTGTTCATCTTCAAAGCTTACAATCTGAAGGTGTCCATTCCTACACTAGTTAGACCACTGTCCTTCGGGCAGCTGGGGTCTTTAGGCCCCTCCCCCGGGCTAGCCGGTCCATCTGACTTTTGGCTAAGATCCGTGTCAGACTCCT
Organism: Eretmochelys imbricata; assembly: GCF_965152235.1. Classification (NCBI taxonomy): domain Eukaryota; kingdom Metazoa; phylum Chordata; order Testudines; family Cheloniidae; genus Eretmochelys; species Eretmochelys imbricata. The sequence goes on along the minus strand of NC_135583.1, from coordinate 42,745,571 downwards.
CCGAATAGTCGTCTGTTGGCATCGAGGGCTGAACCCCTGAGGTGCTGCATGAACTTGAGGTAACCGTTGGAGATGAGGAGAGAGGAGGGAAAGAAGGAGGCGGCGGCTTCCCAAGTGGAGCCCGGGAGAGCGCTTGAGGCCAAGACTTTCTGGAGGCGTGGGGGGAAGCTGAAGAGGAGGAGGAGGACAGAGGGGCTAGGGGGCTGTCGTTTGAGTGAGCGGCAGACTGCGAGGTAGATGCGGTGCTAGGATCGGGGAGGCAGGCAGAGTGAGGTAATCGACTGGGGTGCTCTTTGGCGTTTCTTGCTGCTCTGGTGATTGTTCGGTGTTTGTGAGGGGCTGACTCGAGATGCTGACTCAGGGCTTCGTCCCCGCACACTGTGCTCTCGCACGCCACGCACTGGTACGAGCTGCTGCCCTGGCCCCCGCCCGTGGGCACGTGGAGCACCATCTCCTGCAGGCTCGCCGCAGGCTGGCCGAAGCAGCAGAGGGACGTCAGGTGGTGGCTGGCCGCCTCCCGGTCGCTGAAGCCCGCCTGGCACTTGCGGCAGACCAGCTTGTACTGCACCTTTGGAACGATGAAGGGGTCACACAGGGAGTCCGCGCTGTTGCTTTCTGCTTCGGGCTCTTCTTGGGGTTTGGGCAGGAGGGGGGACACCTCACGGGGGGCGTTTTTCTGCTCTTCCTGTTTGGGGGATTCTTTGGCAGGGTCTTTGTCGGGGGGGGCAGCCCCCGGGGGGGCTGGGGTTTGGCTTCCTTTGGGCTGCGGCTGCACTTTCGGCGGCTGCTGTGGCTGCACGGGCCTCTGCTGCTGCTGCAGCGCCTCCTGCAGGCTCTGCTGGTACTGCTGGTACTGCTGCAGCAAGGAGCTGGGGGACAGGCCGAGCAGAGCCTGCGACAGAGCGGGGCTGTAAGGGAACAGGCCCTCCATGCCGTACATGGGCTGCAGGTACCCGCTCTGCAGGGCCCCAGGAATCTGAGGGGCGTAATAGGGTGAAAAGCCTGGGACAAAGTAGGGAAGGAACTGGCTTGTAAGCAAGGCTGTGGGGTCTGAATTCAAGGCAGCCTGCAGAGCCTGAAGCTGGGCAGGCTCCACCGCATACTCCATGGTGGGCAGGGGGGCAGAAAGGGTCGCTGCAGGGGCCTCTCCTTTCTCCTTCTTGGGCCCCGGCAGGGAATCCCCTTTCCCTTTAGGCGCCTTCTCCTTCTCTTTCATCTTCTCACTTTCCTTATCCTTGCGCGGCTGCTGCTGCGGGGCCAGGGCCACGGGTGCTTGTGCTGGAGTTGGGGAGCTCAGCGCGGCGGGGGGCTGTTTATTTGGTAATCCAGACGTGGGAAGGCCAGGTGAAGGGACGCTTGTGCTGGGCAGACCCATCAGGCTGGGTTTTGGAGAAGTTAAAGCTAAAGGGGGGAAGCAACAATAAAATCACTCAGCACCGTGCAGGTCTAAGAGCCCTACCGGGGGCTATGGCTGAGCAGGGAGGTCAGTCCACGAGCCAGGCTGGATCCCGGCAGCGTCACCGCAAGCAGGACAGGCCTGACGCCGGCTGCTCAGCCATGGGCCTGGCTGCAGGGGAGCAGCTCTGTAAGTGACACTTTTAACCTACAACGTACTTTAGAAACGCGAGGTCAGGGTGCTAGCCTGGGACTCCAGAGACCTGTCTTCAATTCCCTGCTCAGCCAGACTTCCTTTGGGACCTTGGGCAAAGTCACATGGCCTCTCTGTGCCTCAGTTCCCCCTCTGCACAATGCGGACAATAGCATTGCACTGCCTCCTAGAGGGGGTGTTCACACATACAGTAAAGACTTTCAGGAGCCCAAACTGTACAGGCCAGTTAAACACCGAAGAGTAATGAGTTCACCTGTCTGCTTTCCCTACCTAGTTTTGGCGACAGGGCTGTTTGACTCACCGTATTTAGCTGCCTAATACCTGGCACCAGAGATCAGCTTCCCATACCACTCCCACAGCAATAGGCCCGACTGTCCTGACCTGTTCTGGCTACAGGCAGAGCCCTGCCAGCCACGGAGGGAGAGGGCAGTGCTGACTTGGCAGAACGCCACGGCTGGACAGCAGCAGTGATGCGGGGGGGTTGGGTGCGAAGGTGCTGCAATTATTTTTCTGCTAATGAAAATAAGTTTTAGCCTAAAAATATTTCAAAATGACAAACAGCAGGAAAGAAGAGAATGGAGGAGGGGCAGACAGGGAAGGAAAGGAGTGGTGCAGAGCAAGAGAGGGGAGGGGAAAAGCAAAAGAACCGGCTAGAACAGGTACAAACGAGGAGCCCTCCTTTTCTTGTTTTTTTTGCGAGTTCACTGACTCCCACTGTTCTCCTTGAGGAAAGCAGATCTTCCCCTAACGCCAGTGTCCAACCACTGGAAGACCTCTCCCTGCCCCCACGGTCTTTTCCTAGTTTGCTAAAATCCCTCTCAATGGTTGCAGAATGCAGACAAGTGTCTGCTTTCCTAGGAAATGTTACATGGATATGAAGTACAGAATCCCCTTGATACTAGAGATGCTTGGAATGTCCCTTATTTGGCCAGGACAGATGAATGTCTGCCACAATCCATTATTTAGGAACTGCTGGAGGGTGTCCAAGGGGTCGGAGAGAGAGCAGCCAGAGGAATATTGGCGAGGCCAGGGAAACCAGCAGAAAGGAATAAGCACTTGCATTGTAACTTCTTTCATGTATAAAGTGATATGATATATGTTGTGTCCAGCCACAGGACTGGAAAAGCAAGTGAAAAAGCTGGTGATGGGGGGAGAACAGCTGGGAAACCATCGTAGATAACAAGAGGGGCAGGTAAAGAGACAACAATCCACAACTCTTTCACTAGCCAACATCTTCCTTAGGCAGTCAGACCATCCAATCCCAGATCAGCTAGCTAAGCGAGGAATATTGTGCACTGCAAATTGTAAGGGCTGGGAAAACTCTAAACTTCAGAGAGGCAAAAGCAGCAAATGTGTACCCCTGTTCTCCTCTCCTGTCCTGAGAAGGAACCAGTGTTCAGTGGCAAACTGGGAGAGTTTGTTTCTAAAAGCCACGCTTTATCACATGTTGAATGCCAGGCTGCAGCCAGTCACCACAATGACCTTTCCCTTCCCTGTCAGCTCTTTTTAGAGTGTAAGGCAGATATCTTCAAAGGCACCTGGCATTTCGATGGCCAATTACCAGTAAGCAGCTTGCAAAATCTCAGCCTAACCTCTTTGGGGCGGGACTATGCCCTCTTGTGTATCCGTACATCGCCTAGTGCACCGTGGGCTCCACTGCAAACAAACACTAGGGGGTCTGTCTGCACAGCAAAGAAAATCCTGCGGCTGGCCCATGCCAGCTCACTTAAGCCTCTGGGGCTTGGGCTATGGGGCTGTTCCATTGCTATGTAGATGTTCCAGGCTTGGCGGGAGCCCAAGCTCTGTGACCTTCCCACCTCGCAGGGTCCTAGAGTCCCAGACTTGGGTGGGAGCCTTAACATCTTAACAGCAATGGAATAGCCCTGCAGCTCAAGCCCCACGAGACAGTCAGCTGGTCCGGGCCAGCCATGGATGTCTAGCTGCTGAGTATGCGAATATTAGACATATGCTAATAATAGGATTGGAGCCGCAACTCAGATCCTTGGTCCTCTCGTTGCTGGCCTTTCTGAGATACAACAATCAGTCACACAGCCTGATCTGACTAGGCACAGGCCTCAATTTAGAAATGCTAGTTTGTAAGAATAGAAGTAATTAACCCCACAGAAGGGATTTTTAAATATAAATAGCTATGCGTGTGCTGCTATGGACTAAGCACAAGTGACTCCTTTATGGTAGTGTTGCCAACCCTCCACGATTGTCCTTGAGTCTCCAGGAATTAAAGATTAATCGTCCATTAAAGATTATGTCATGTGATGAAACCTCCAGGAATAAGTCGAACCAAAACTGGCAACCCTACTTCTGGTGATGGTACTACATATGTTCCCAGTGTCACAACAGCCAGAAGAGCTTGTGGTTAGTCAGACATCACCAATGGAATACAAGAACTGTAAGGTAACTCCTTCGGCAGGGATATAACTGGAGCATTCTCATGGATGGATCTGCTCTGGTCAGTACTGGCGACTCTTACCCTCTGTCTCTGTCCCAACCAAAAGCTGTGCCCAGTCACATCAAAGCATGAAGTCATTTTCCATTTCCTGTTTTGGTGCCGGCCAACCAGATCATCCCACGTCACCTGATCTGAAAGTTATCCCCTCTCATACCAGAGCTAACTAACTTCCCTCCAATTCATGTCCCATATCAATTATGGAATACCAGTCTTCCAAACACAAGGAGGGCTCCCCACTGAGAGACAGTTGCATAAACTGATCTCTGACTAATGAGGGTTAGGAGATCCTCCTCTAAGAGCATGTTCTCCTGTCACTGCCAATCGCAGGGTTTCTTGCACCTTCCTTTGAAGCAGGTGATATTGGCCACTGTTGGAGACAGGGTGCTGGACAAGAAGGACCTCTGGTTTGACCCAGACTGGCAATTCCTACATTCTTACACTTGGTTTCCTGCAGTAAATACTAGAGCTGGATAAATATTAATTTGAAATCTAAATAAATTTGCTTGTGTCACAGCTCTCTTTTGCCACATTTGGTCAGCTTTTGCAAGGGTAATTTTTACCAGCATGGATACCTGCCGGAAGTATATTTAAGATTTACTGCCTGTGAACGTTTATCTGATTATAAAGGTTACCCTCCTGCATTGAGGGAAGAGAAACAATACCACGTGCCTTTTGTGATGTATCACAACTAAATAACACAGCTTTAACAGCAAGCCACAGAGTACATGACATTAACAACAAGCCACAGAGCACACGGCATTTGCCAGAGATTTTCACCCGATGGTTTTTGAGAAAAAAAAAACAGCATCTGTTTGTGGACAAACTGCAAACAAATGAAAGGCAAAACTGCACAGAATAAATTATTCCCTACACATGATTCACTTATCTCTGCTGCATACTCTTATCAAAGTCTTTCTCAAACTGGAGTTATTCCTGCAGAAGGGACCCCAGCTCCCTTCCCAGGTGCGCGGTACTTATGGGTGGTTCCTGGGGTGTGGAATAGCAGAGTCTGCTACCATCGCTTCCCCAGGCCGACACAAAGTTGTGGTACCTTGGCATTCTAGGCCTGTTTTTTTTCCCTGACTGGAAAAGAAACCAAGGAAAGTCCCAGCTTGGGGAAGCAGAAAGAAGAAAAGCCTGAGGGAGCTGCACCACGGAACTTGTCTACACTAGTCTTCCCCCCTGAAATTTCCCATGGGTGCAGCTCCACTGGTGGTAGAAAAAGTGTAGACGTGCTGACTTTTTAACCCTTGTTACTAAAACTGGTGGGAAATGTTAGGGGAAAAAGGCCGAGTGCAAAGAAGGCCTCAAAGGAAACCAGTAACCCCACATTCCCTTTCTCTTAGAAGCTTCCCTTGATTGGGCAGGCTGGTGAGTCAAAAAACAACATATGAAGTGGGGTAACTAGAAACAGGTAATTTACTAGGCGGCAGAGGAAGCTGTTTCAATTTCTTCCAAATAACTGAAAATTCACAGTAGCAATTTGACTCTTTCTGAATGTCTGTCGTAATGCACACGAGACTCATCGTTGATGTCTCTGACAGAGACTTCTTCTACAGCTGCACAAGCTGCAGTTGTTCCTTCATCCAAAGGGCTCAAGAGTAGAAGGGAAAGTACCTGTGCCAAGCAAAGTCATTTTGAATATCAGAAAGGATCAACCTTCTTAAACTCTCTCCAGACTAGGGAGAGCGAGGCATGGCTATCGCAAAGAACCGAACAGACTGAGTTTCTAAATTCTTCTGTCCTTATTGGGTAAAAATTCATGGATCCATAAACCTCTAATGCTGTCTCTGCCTTACCAGGGTGGGAGGCTTTGGGCATACAGCCTTGATGTAGTTCCAAAGTTTATGTGGTATTTAGATATTCCCTTAAGGCAAGAACCTAGTATTGTGTGTGGAAGTAAATGCACCCTAATATATCCTCACAAAGGAGATGGATTAATAGTGGAACATGAAGCTGCTAGTTTTCCCAGCAGAAGGGATAGCCAGTAACAATATAGTCTCCAGGGCTGTGAATCTTCACTCTACGGTTGTTAATAGCTCGGGCAAAGGGAGTTCTGCTGAAAGGGCTTATAGCATCAGTCCTGTCCACTGCCGTTGGCACACAAGCACCTGAAAAGGAAAAGTCTCCTGATGCCTTTAAGGGGAAATAAAACAAACGCTTTCATTTTCTCATAGGCAGGGCCCATGTTTTCAGGGATCCCACAGCTGTGAGATTTGCTGCAGCATCCAGCCCTTCCCGCAGATGTGTGCTGCAGAATCTAACCCTTCGTTTAGGGAAATTCCAGCCTTACAGTTACAAACTGTTCAAAGGTGAACTGAGCGCAAACTGATGCAGAATCAGGAAATACTGCAGACAGCCAGAAATAGGCCTGACTTTAAGCTGTGCCTCTTAGGAGAGACAGCTCAGGAGGTGAAAGGTCACCTTTGTACCTCCCAAAGCCTGAGCTGGGTCAGGGCAAGAGGGGCAGCATAAGGCCATTCCTGGCAGGAGAGAGCCAGCTGCTTCTAGCTCCTTTACACCACAGCAGCAGCATAAGGGCCAGAATACAGTCAAGAACTGGGGCAAGTAGCTCTCAGTGAGGTGCAAAATGCCCCATTTATCTTTGTGTGCTGTGGATTCTGAAAACTAATTATAATAATTTAAATGCTAGTATCGTTAATCATCTAGGGGCACGCCTACACTGCAGTAACACACTCACAGATGGCCTGGGTCAGCTGACTTGGGCTTGCGGGACTGGAGCTATGGGGCTGTAAGACTGCGGGTAGCTGTTTAGACTGGGGCTGGAGCCTGAGTTCTGGGAGCTGCAAGATGGAAGCGTGCTGGAGCCTGGGCTCCAGCACAAGCCCGAACCTCTACACCGCATCTTACAGGCCCACAGCCTGAGCCCCACAAGCCAACGCGGGCATTGAACTGCCGTGTAGGTACATCCTAACTCCTGATTTTAGCAGGCTCATCCAGTCACATACTTACCCACTGCTGGATGCAGAGATCGATACTGGGGCTGGTGCAGCTGGGTGGACTGCTGCTGTCAAAAGTGGCTGGAGTGGGACGCAATGGATTCAAGAACTGCAAATATTTTCAGGTGAATTTTGCTCTTGCCCACAGCAAGGAAGGAAAGAGGAACTGTATCCCCTCTCAGTGCCAGTCCCAAACCGCCCCCAACTTCAAAGGTTGAAAGGCCTTCCACCTGTCTAAAGAAGGGATTATTTAGCAGTGGGGACTCTGGGTTCTCCAGACCTACCAAAGGAGGTGCTTGCCTGCAATGGAACCGTTTGAGTAGCAGCTGGCAGTCTGTAAGTGTGTGCAATTCCCTTGACGCTGCAATCCATATACCAAAGGTGTAAACACCCCACCCCCATTCCACTATACCTCCACAAGACTCACTCACAGTTGACTTCCAAAGAGAAGGAGAAGAGAGAGGGTCAGTGTGGCTCTCTGGAGGCAATTCACTCAGAGGACCAGTTACCTTGGGTAAGTGATCCTTTCCTTGCCTTCACAAAGGTGGACTGCCGGAGAGTAGCAGTGGGCTGCTTGAGGATGTGGGCTAAGGAGCCCTGGAGAGTTCAACAGTGATTGAAGCAATGCCCTTCTGAAGCCAGCATCTGCTCTGGATGCTGTCTTGAGACAACAATGATTTGTGAAGGTGTGAATTGAGCTTTGTGTAGCAGCCCTATGTATTTCAGATGAGGGCATAATATGGATAGTGCCACTGAAGATGCTGTTCTCTAGTTCAGTGAGCCCTGAGATGTTCAAACACAGGAGCAGCAGCTAATTCATAGCATTCCTGGATGTACAGTTTTATATGCTTAGACAGCCTTTGAGTTGAGACGGCTTGACCTCTGGAGTTTTCTCTAAAGACCACCAATTATCTGCTTGACTTCTAAACAGGGTAGTCCTTTCTAAGTAGCAGCTGATTGCTTTAAATGGCCAGAGTATGTAGCCTCATCTCCCCAGGATACTGATGGGGCTTTGGAACAAATAAAGATAGTGATATAGTCCAAAGTGAAAATCTGATACAATACTGGTTAGAAATTTGAGCTGAGGCTTAAGACAGACCAATGCAGTATAAGGTGGGTTGGCCAACAAGGTCTGCCATTCTGAGAACACTGAGACCTTCAGCAGGAAGTGATAGAGGAAGAAAGATCCCATGAACGAAGAGCCCCTCTCTGAGTATGTAGAAGATGAAATACATGGTACAAGAACCAGTAAAACCCCTGAATGGGACAGCATATGCTTGTAAGAGCCAGTAAAATGGTTCCATCAGGGGTCCTTTCACAGGGACACGATAAGCACAAACAGTGATGGAGCAGACCTTCGCCATGGCTGAGAATTGCTTTGCCCGTTAGCAAAGCCACGGTCTCTAGTATAACTTCTAGTGAGGGTTTTCTGGACTCCAGCAGTGCTGCCCTAATCTCTTCAGCTGAAGACAGCCTGCCCTAAAAATTCAGAAGTCATGCTGTCAGGTGAACACCCTGCTGTTTGGATGGGATAAAGGATCTTGATTTGAGGGAGGTGGAGTGGATGATCTTTGGAGAGAGCCAGAACAAGCTGTGCTGTACGTAGTCTGGCACAACTAAGGTCATACTAGCTTTGTCCTGTCAAATCTTCCTGCCTCTTGTGCACTGGGGATCCCTGTCAGCTCTCAAGCAGAATTTTAGACATGGTTATTCTGACTTGGAGCAAACTAGTTCATGATGAGCTCATCCTGCAAATATCAGAAGAGCCAGTGAGATCCAGAAAAACTACTCATGCTGATTTGCAGCCTTCAGAGTTGGGGTTGTTGGCTAAAATAGTGTTTAAGGGTCCTTCATTGTGAATGCATCATTCTCATGGTTTGCTTCCTGACACAAACTCCCTGTCTGTTCAGGTAATATACCACAACCATAGTATCTGAGAGAATCTGCACAGAATTTTCTTTGATCCTTGGGAAATGGGACCTGAGAGCCAATCTGACGACTTAAATCTTTAGCAAATTTGTACAGGCCTGGACTCTTCAGGTCTCTGTGACTATGAAGACTCAAAGCTCCTGGTGTACCCGTCAACTCAGATTGTAATTATTATCTAACGAATGAGAGCAGAGAAAGGTATCCAGGTTAAGACATTCTCTGGTAGCACTCATCACAGAAGACAGCCTATGCTCTACTGAGACGAAATAAAGAAGGAGCAAGTCTCCTCCAGGACATGAATTACCCTCTGTAAAACTGGGAGCTTGTACGCCAGTATTCCAGGTATCGATGTACCTGCGAGATCAGACACCAGACGTACCTGTAAAACCAAGCATTTGAGGAATGCCCTCAGGACTGCTGCCAGCCTGAAAGGGTACGCCCTGCACTGGTAGTGTTTTCTGCCCATCATAAACCTGAAGCACGTCCTGTGCCTTTACCTTCTTGAGATGTGGAAGTAGCACCTTGAAGGTTGAGGGTGCAGAGCAGGGGTTATGCTTCCTAAAGAAGCTATGTATTATTTGATTTTCCTTAAATATTGGTTTAATTCATGGAGGTCCAGGATAGGATATAGGCCAGCACTTCGTTTCAGTATAATAAACTTTTCCTGCACTGTCCTGTAGCACCACACTTGTATGGTTCCCGTCATCATGAGGATCAAGACCTCTTCTCACAATAGTTTCTTCTGAGAAAGTACCCTGAAAAGGGAAGGTGGTTATATTTTGGCATGGCTTTGAACCTAAGGGAGAACACCCCATTCAATGACCTCTAGGGTTCAAGAGTTAAAGAAATGGCTTTCTGTGTTTGGGATAAACAGTTCCCAAAGAGAGGAGTAGAACAGGAAGGTGTGCAATGGTCTAAATCTCTTAGAACTGGTGTGGAGTCCTCCAGCACACCTTTATGCTTGCTTAGCTATAGCAGGACCTGCCATTGGGTCCCCAGAAGTAGATGCCATTCATTAGGTGAGGCTGAAACGACAACTAAGGATGTTTGCAGAATAATTCAAATATTTCCCTGGGGAACTATAGAATATAGCACATAGGTATATACAATCTAACTTCCTAGAAACTGAGTCAACAGAGGCAGGGTGTTTCAGACTTCTTTGGCTGGTTTCAACAGATCTTCATTAATAGGCTAGAAAGTTCTCTCTCTCTTCCTTGGAATTCTGTGAATTCTTGAACTTGGCAACTGCAGGAATCTCCAGAGCTACCGCCATTCTGCCTATCTTGCCCCTGAAAGGCCTAGGCATCACGCAGAGGAGAGGAAGAAGTAGTTAAGACAGTCTCATCCAAGGATGAGGGAAAAAGGGTGCCTCTAAAGGGTCTCCCACCAGTTCTCCTTCCTCCTCTGAGCTAGAGTGACTGAGGCATAAATACTGCAAGGGATGCAGAAACAGCAGGCTACAGGATCCAGACAGCAGCCTGGAGGAAGAGACTTCCTGGGGAAAGGAGACTCTGATCTCTTATCATCGCTTTCCAATACAGGAGATGGAGGATCATAGGTCCCAAAAGCTCTAACTGTGCCCATATTGAGGAAATCCTAGGTAAAACACTGTAGCTATCCAAGATGCCTTCTGGTGCTCCTCTGAGGTGTACCTGCAGCAGAATGTTAAAGAACTTGCTTTTCTTGAGTTCAAGACTTCTATGGGACTGAGTTGCGATCTGGCAGGAATTGTGGACTCTGCAGTCTGATGGCATTGGCTTAGTCTAGAATTGGGGCTCCTGTGGAGGATTTGTCCATATGGTGCCAGGGAGAAGACAGCTCTGGAAAGAGCTTGACAAATCAGAAACCATTTGACACATCCTAAGAAGAACAGTCAGGTGCAGCACTTAGGGCAGGTCCAAGTCCTCGGACATGTCCTCCTATACAGTCTTCAAAGAATGGTCTCTCTTATTCCTTTGGCCATGCCAATCTGATGAGTGTTCTCAGGGAGATGATATGGCCATTCTGAAGAGGTCCTTTTCTGAAACCCCGATAGTCCAGGGAAAACACGCTGTGCTCCAGCTAGACTCGATAGTAGGGTCTTTGCTAGAACACTTTTTCTTACTACGTGGCTTCCTCAAACCACTGGCACTGTAGAAGGTGCTTTCCCTAGCTCCATTCAAAGAACTGCTGTAATAACTGGGGCCTAGTAGGCCTATCTCAGTTGTGAGCCTAACTGTGGGAAAGCGGATGGAAATGTATGAAATGGTTCTAGTCACCCGTAACAAGAAACGTGGATGGGAAAAGGTAACAAAAGTGCAACTCAGCCTGTTACAGAAGATTGTTTATAAAAATCAGTAAGGGGGGGGGGGGAGGAGGAGACAGTCTAAACAAATAGGATTAACGATACCACTCAAGGACTTGTTGAGATCATGCCTGGTAAACAAGAAGAGGAAGGGATTGGAAATCCGTGATCCAAAATTGGTGTGTTGGAAATTAGGCCTAATTGGTGAACGTAATGAGAGCATGGGCTATTATGCCCATCACTCCCTTCTGAAGTCCTTAAAAGAAAAAACTTTTCAGAGAAAACCGGGAAATGCGAGTGCAACAATTGCTGAATGAAAAGACGGAGTGAGCTTCATCATCACGGCTGCTACCTCCACAATCTCCTGGGGCTCTGGGATTTACCACCACATCCTTGCACCTTGGTGATCCTAATCCCAAAAGATGTGTTGACCACACTGGGCCAAGAGAGGAACCCAGATGATATCACCACCTCCAGTGGCTCTGGCTAAATCCCAACCACCACCTGAGATGTAAGTCTTTGTGCCTCCCGCTCCATTTGTCTGTTTCCTTCCCCATCTAATTTCTTCTCTTTCCTACCTCTCTCCTCTTGCCTTCTGTCTAAGGACAGTGTGATTTAGCTGGCCAAGACTGTATGTTTTGCAACACTGCTGTAAGTCTGTGACCAGAGAGGCAGCAAAAGCAATGCCCTAGTTAGCCTGACACTGATACAAGTTTGCCAGGTCTCGGGAGTGGCCAAGACTGCGTGCTATGGCTGTGTTGCTCAGTGAGACTGCAAATGTGAATCAACACCAAAGACAAGTTGCATTTTCAAATCTTTGGTGTTCTTGTCTCTCCTATCTTGTGGGAGTTTGTTTTGTTTTGTCTTCTAGGAAATGGGATTGGACTGTAACAGCAACAAATAACCACAGCTTAAGACCATATCAACTAAGTTCTCTTTTCCCCTCCAAAAAGCACTGTTATTACCATCTCTAAAACCATCTAAAAGACTGTCAAACAGGAGGAGCTTCCTTTTAAAAAACTCTCTTCAGCTAGAGGGAATGGGAACAAGAGATGTTGTTAAAATGAAAGCCTTACTTATTTTACATTTCATATGCTTTCAACTCCCCCCTTCTTTTCTATATCTTTAATAAAAGGTTAAAGATTTTTAATGGTGTGTTTGCCACGCCAATAAGCGCCCCGAGCTCTCTGTATTCCAAACCCTGGAGCTTGTTTAAAACTGTTTAATGCTGGACAGTTTCAGGATCTCCTTGTTAGGAGAAGGTATCCCTGACTCATGCACTATACCAGAGAGCAGCTTCTGGAGCTGAATCTTATAGTCCTTTTGGGTCCTGTAACAGCTATGGCAATTTCCTTCAATATCTTTGGGAGATCTTACAGTATTAAGTCAATGTCTCATTGTGGGCCAGGGACTGTATGTAGTTCCATGGAGGAGGGGGACCACAGCCCTCCAGGAACAAAGAAAAGTGGGGTGGGGCCAGGGGGTTATTTGGCAAATTCCCTGCTGTAACACCTCCAGAGAGCTACCATCTTCTGGGGAGGCTCACGTACACTAGTTCGAATTGCATTCACCAGATGCCAACAGACAAAGAAAAGACTTTTGGAAAAATGGCCTAAGTTTAAACTGATTAAGGACCTTCTTTCCATGACTGCTCCAGCTGGTGAAGGAAGAGGAACGGAGGGACCACTGGGGAAGATGGAGTATTCATACTCTCTGTTTATGGAAAGTAGGCCATAAGGGAATTGTATTTCCCTTTTACTGCCAACTATTGCTCAAAAAGAATCCGTGGCTGCCTCGATAGGCATGTAGGTACTATTGTAAGGCACTCTGAAGGCTAAAAACCACCAGATTTTCTATCACCATTTCTACAATGCAGTTTGTGTTGTCAATACAAACATCTGCAATATACTGAAAATTTGGGAGCAGCACTAAATTGAACTTAATGTAAAAAGAAACAACACAACGGATATTGTTTTGACTGTATTATTCCTTTTCATATTCAATTCAATAAAAGCTTCAATTTTCATGTTACTTGAAGGTGCTGGAGAATTTACAGGATGTGTCAAAGCAAGCAGGGGTCCTTGCCCCAGAGTACACAGGGACTTGCCTACCGGATATGGAGAGACACAGCGAGTTAGTAAATCTCTTGCCTTGCTAGAGAACATGGATTAAGGAACTAGAGGCAAAATAACTACTCTTTATAGCCTGCCAATTAACATAAGAGAACAGAGGGCTCATGAACCTGATTTCAGGCATTGCCAAGGAAACAGCCATTTGTACTGAAGACGCAATACCAGGGAAAATGTCACATTTGAGCAGAGAGATGATAGTTCCAGAACCCACCTGTGTTGGATGGAGTGAAGCCTGGCAAGGATGGGCTGTTGAGGCCTGGGAGCAAGACTGGAGGGATGCCCTGTAGTGCTGGGTACGCAGTAGGAAGGTTAAGAGCTTGTAGAGGGGTATTATCAAACATGCCCTGCTGTTGAGCTGCCAGACCAAGAACCTCATTGGCTTTTTTGATCCGGTCCAACTCCTGCTGAGCCATCAACTGACGTACAGTAGCGGGGTCAAAGTACTCCTTCTCCTTATCCAACTGGCTTCCAATGGTGTCTTTAACTTTGGAGATATGCTGTTGAGAGAAGATATGGTCACGTACAGACAGCCGAGCGCTGTACTTGATGCCACACAAAGTGCACTCTGTTTTGGGTCCCTCATAACTTGTTTGGTTTATACCAAAATGCTTGGCCATGCTTAGCTTGGACTTCTTCTCCTTTGCCCTAGCATTCTGGAACCAGACCTGAACAACTCTCTTTGGCAGTCCAATGTCATTACCTAGGACCTCACACTCCAGCATGGTAGGCGTCCTGTAGTCGTTAAAGCATGACTTTAGGACTTTTAGCTGGAGATTAGTCATCTGAGTGCGAAAGCGTTTCTGCCCTGGCCGATCCCCACTGTCTCCAGACTTGCCTGCTGAACCACTGGCACCAGGGCTGGGTGAGCAGGGGTCTGCAAGGCTGGAGGTTTCGCTATAGTCCACAGTACCTTCATTGTCATACTCTTTACTATAAAAGCTGGGAGCTGGGCTGACAAGGCCAGAAGACAATCGATCTTCATACTCAGACATTGCTATCATGGCAGCCTTTGTCAGGCCCTCACTAGGTCCTGATGTTGATTTGATTTCAGTTGCAATCCCCGTTGCACTATCATTGTCTGCATTGCCTTCATCTCCTGTTGTAGTGTCTGTGATTGCAGTGTTGACTGAAGAGCAGTCATCATTGTCCAACTTTGCTTGGTCAAAACTCAGATTAACTGAGGATATGGAGGGGCTTTCAAAGTCTTCTATTCCTTCCACTTTAATGGAGGACGGACTAAGCAGAGTTCGAGGTGAGAGCTCCATAGTTTTGCTTGCTGGTGAAAGAGGAATACCCTGACCATCATTACTGGTTGGTGGCAAGTGGGAAAAGCTTGCTCCATCAAAAATGTCCCCCTTCATTTGGAGTCCTCCATCACAATCCAAGAGCATAGCAGACAAAGTCAAGTTGTACCCAGCTCTCTTAGCCTCGTGCCAATGACGGGATCGGATATGAGCTTCCAGAGCCGTCTTTGCTTTAAAGAGAGCTCTGCAGAAAGGACACCGTCTATGGGCTTGGGCAGGACCCACAGCTCTAAACTGCCCTTTCCTTTCCCGTGCTCGAGTGTTCTGAAACCAAACCTGCACAACACGTTTCTTCAAGCCCACCTCATGCGCAATGTGATCCAACATCTTCCGTGTTGGGTTAGAGTCGAGCAGGTACTTTTGGTACAGAATTTCCAGCTGTTCTGGGGTAATAGTTGTCCTTAGACGCTTATCTCTCTGAGGTTCTTCTCCGCCAGTCCCACTGTCATTTTCCCCAGGGCTTGCACTGGCCTTTTCCTCCAGCTTTCTCTTCAGAGTGTTCATTGTAGATGTTGGGGTTGAGGGTGAAGTGGCTGAGCTTGCTGGAATCTGAGGTAGAGTTCCAGATAGCAGCTGGCTTGCAAGTAGTGGATTACTGGGGTCAAAAAGCATGAAAGGCATATCTAGCGTCCTGTCCAGAAACTGCGGATGGATAAACTGATTTTGTGCACTCAAAAAATGAAGCTGCTGATGCTCCTGCCAATGCTCAAAGGAGGGAAATGCCAGTTTACATTGGTCACACTGGTACGGGATTAATTGAGGAGGTAGGTTTGCTAGTTGTTGCGGGGTGGACGTATGAAGGGGCTTGAGGGAAAGATGTGAGAGTTGAGATGGACTTGGGCTTGATTGTGGCAAAGGACACTGGGGTGGTTGTGCCTGTGGCGGAGGCTGTTGTTGTAATGAGGATGGGGGGGATAATGGTGAGATCTTTTGGTGTGTTGAACTTGTCTTCTGTTCTCCTTGGTCTTGCTGCTGCTGAGGCTCTTGCTTTGGTTGCACTTGCTTGTCTGGAGTTTGGTTTTGCTGTGTACTTGGAGGTTCAGATTGCTTTGGTTTCTCATCTGTAGCTTCTATTTTAGAACTATACACGGAGGAGTCATCTGCCTCAGCTGTGAGCTGCAAGAAGGCTGAAGAGGTTGCATTAGCTGAGGATGTGGGGGTGCTGTAAGCTTGAGAGGGCATTGGTGTGCTGCAGGAGGAACTGGTTGGCGTCAATAGCTCCATTGCATCCATAGAGTCTTCATTCTGGCTATCATCCTGTCCATCCTCATCCTCATCCTTATAACAAAGCTTTTTCTGGTGTTTGATAAGATCAAAAATGCGCTGAAAGACAAGACTACATTTTTTGCACTGGTAGTTTAAGTTGCTCGTTCGAATGTACCTGTCATTTGTAAGCTCCCGCCGTTCTCCATCTTTGCCTTCTCCTTGGTTCTCATAGTTTTTCCTAGCTTTCTGACGGGCGTTCTGGAACCACACCACTATAACCCGTGTAGGGAGGTTCAGCAAATTAGAAAGTTGTTCAAATTCATCATCCTTTGGATAAGCATTAGCATCAAAAAAGTCCTGCAGGACTCTGAGCTGGTAATCGGTAAACCGTGTCCTGGAGGACCTCTTGCTTCCCCAGTATTCGTGCTTTTGAGGTTCTGGAGAGGGAGGCCGTGAGTCTATCTTCAGTTCTTCCAGGCTGGTAATTGGAGGATTGCTGAAGTTGTATGGGGAATCCTTGTTGCGCTGGCGTTCTTTGAACAGAGTGTTTCTAAACCAGTGTTTTATCACTTTCTGTGGCAGTCCAGACTTGTCTGCCATCTCTTTGATCTGTTCCTCACTGGGAGAGTTGTTGATATCAAAATACTGCCGAAGAACTCTGAGCTGGTCATCTGTGATCCGAGTACGTGGCCTCTTGTTCTGCTGTTGCTGTAGAAGGCTAGGGTTGAGCTGATGTTGATACAGCTGAGCCAGGTCCGCAGGTAGAGAGTCTACAGGACCAAGCTGAGGTGGTAACTGGGCAGGTAATGTTTGTAGTGGCATAGTTTGCATCATAAGTGGTGAAAAGATGGGCAGCTCCATTGGCATAGAGAGCTGGGTGAGTGGCACAGATGGCTGGGCTGGTGCAATTGTAGGAGAAGTAATAGGTGGAGCAGAAGTAGGAATGGCAGGAGTGGAAGCTGGCTGCGGAGGTGCTGTAGGGAGTGGAGGTGGAGGTGGAGGAGGAGGTGGAGGTGGCTCTGGAGTCTGAGGTCTCAGTGGATACAGTTTATCATAGTGCTCTCTGTACTGCTTGGCAAACCTCTCCAGCTGCTTAAAAGGGAAGTAGTGTTGGTGAACGTGCTCTTGGTGACTCTTTAGAATGAGGATGTTTGAGAAAAACTTGCCACATGTGTCACATTCAAGCTTTTCCAAGTTCTCACCCTGCTCTGTCTTCCCATTTTTCTTTTGCACCTTCTGCTTGTTCTCGTTGTACTGAATAACCAGCTCAAAGCCAAAGTTTTCTAGCAAGGCTTTTGTGGCATTGCCTCTTGCATCAGATGCGATACGTGGAGGAAGTAGGGAGGGTTCTGAACTATTGCCTGGGGCAAAGTCTTTCTTGTCTTTGGGCTTTAGGTTGTCAGGCAGAGACTCTTTAGACAATGAACTGCTGTCTCCCCTCTCTGCATTTTCCCTTTCCCTCTGGGTTTCTTTTTCCTTCTCCTTAATAACAGATTTGTTTTTTTTCTCGTGATGCTGGCTCTGTTGTATATGGACAGAGTGAGACTGTGACAAAGATAGTTGGCCTTGCTGCTGTTGTAATATCTGTGTATGGCTCTGCTGTGGGAGCTGAACTTGAGCCTTTAAATCTTCCAGCAAATTTGGACCAGTACCAGATAGTGTCAGAGCACCACTGGTCACAGGTAAGCTAACTTCTGGATTGAGCTGGAACTCAGCACTGGGGATGTAAAATGGAAACAGAAGATGCTGCTGTTGCTGAAGCTGGAGTAGGGTTTCTGTGGTCATGGGGAAATGTGGTAAGAGAGCAGGGTTGAACAGCTGAGACTGCAGGAGAGCAGCTTGCTGCTGCAGCTCTTGCTGGAGGTGGGCCTGGACTTGGGCTTGCGCCTGTGCTAAGGTCTGAGCTTGCTGCTGCTGCTGCTGCTGCCTGGATGCAATCATGTCAGCCAGTTTCTTCCGGTTGACGTCCTTAGGCTCGGAAGGGGAGGCGATGTTCGCGCTAACGGGGTTACTCGACGGTGCGATTCCCACACTCTCACCGGATCCCTGCTTGAGTGAACCAGGGACGGGAGCTGGGCCAGCGCTGCTGGTGTTGGCGGCTGTGAAGGTATTAGAGCTGCTAGCACCCACTGGACTTGGTGTGGACGAACCCAGAGAGATGCTGTTGCTGCTGCCAGTTCCGTTACTACTGCCACCGCCACTAGCTGCCTCCAGCTTGGCAGCTCGAGCCTTTGTCTGGTGCAAGACAGACCTCATGTGGATCTCCAGCGTAGAACTCTGGCTGTAGGCCACATTGCAAGTATTGCACTTAAAAGGTTTGTTGTCTGGACTGCTGGTAGGTTCAGGTTGCCCAGTAGCAGATTCCTGAAGGGCTCTTTTCAGTTTATGCAGATGAGAGACTGAATTGTAATGGACCAAAAGAATGTTCTTTTGTGTGAAAGATTCTTTGCAGACTGTGCACTTGTATGGGCGAGATGGGTCGAGAAATTTCTCCATGGTGAAATTAGGACCTTTTCTGAAAGGTAGGGCCCTCTTAGGTTCCAAGCCAGAGTCTTCTTGTACTGACCCAGAATCACTGCCAGTAGGACTCTGTTTATCTTCTAGGTCACTCTCTTCCTCTTTATCATCTTCAACAATGATAGTATGGTCATCAGCCAGCGAAGGATCACCCATAGCTAGGAGGTCTCCATTGACCAAAAGCCCACTGTAAAGCTGCTGAATGTCTGCTTCACTCAACTCCAGATGACTTGTCTCCAGGTGCTTCTTCAGAGCTTGGAAGGTTCGGAAACTGCGTTGGCAAAGACAACACATAGTAGCTGCTCTGATTACATGGTACTGAGAATGAAGCTGCAGCTTCTCGATGGTTTTGAAGGCCAGGCTGCACTGGTTGCAACGGTACTTGTAGACGTGGCGATCGGATACTGGCAGTTGGGGCCGTTTAGCATGAACTTCATTGAAATGTGTCTGAAGGGCCGCTGAGCTTTTGAACACCTGGCTGCACCCCTTCTTCCAGCAAAGAAAGCCAGAGTCCTCTCTGGTGGAGCTCTGATCGGCAGGAACAGGTTTGGACTCTCCACTGTGCTCTATGCTCTCAGATGACAGGAGGCCTTTTCCTGGGTCCTCAGAGGTCTCTGAAAACAGAACCGGAATAAAAAGGGTGAAGTGATGAAAGGAAGATACAGTTTAGACAGGACTTGTCTCTGTCACTCATTTACAATTTAAATAAAAATATAAATCATTATTCATTTCTTAATTTACATCTGATCCAGTACTTCCTCCCCCGGCCACAAACAGTGTCATTTTCCTTCACCACTACTTCTGCTGAGGCTGTTACTTCTCACCAAGTATTTAGTTAGCCTCCCCGCTGCCCAAGATTACCACAGCCTATGATGTAGCTCAACGGCCCTCTCATAAAACATACCTTCCCCTTCTGTAAGCAGGCTACTGCCCCATAAGAGTGTGTGGCCATTCCTTCCCATCAGTCTCAGAGGGAGGCCATGCCTCCTCGCTACATGCCAGCACATTATCTTTAGTGCAGAAGGACAGACGTTCCCCCTAATATTCAGCCTAAATTTTCACTTTCTTAACTTCACCTCATTATACATGTTATGCCCCACTGCACAACCCTAAATAAATTTTTCTTCCTCCTTGACTTTTACACCTTTTGACTATCTGTGGACTGCACACATCTCCCACATGATGGTTGTTCAAACAAACCGGGCATATTTACCACCCTTTAATTCCTCCCCAAATTAAACCCTGTGGTCCCATAACTATCTTTGTTACTTTTCCTTGCTGTCCCGTCAGCTTGTCAAAGTCTTGCTGATAATGATGTGCCAAGAACTAAACATACGTTGAGGCTCAGGTCCACTAACGCTGCAAAGAAAGAGTGAAATTCAGCCCCTGCTGTTCCCGACTCCACTGAAGGCTGCTATGCCCCAGGAGAACTCAGCCTTTTGGGGAAGGGCAAGCAACCGTTCCACTGCCATCTTTCCTCCAGGTTCTACCCAAGAGAGAAGAAGAGTTCTAGCAGGGGAGAGATACTCCTATTGGTGGAAGCTGAGGAGGGGATTTGAGGAATCAGCACATCTCCAGCAGCCCAAGCCATGCCATTGGTGTCCTCTCTGGAACGGTGCCGTTCACATGCAAGCCCTGTGCAGAAAGGAGGTGGTGGTTGTCTTAATCCCAAACTTCCTTATAGGGCTCTCCCACTGTGGTCCCTGCACCAGGCTTGACACTGACAGAATCCGACCTAGAGACTATCACCTCCCCATTTGGAGACTAGGGGCCTCACCTATGTACCCAAAACTGTAGTGTCCTTTTTTTGCTGCCATATCACACTATAGTCAGGATTAAATAACTGACCACTGTTACTGG
Organism: Eretmochelys imbricata; assembly: GCF_965152235.1. Lineage (NCBI taxonomy): Eukaryota > Metazoa > Chordata > Testudines > Cheloniidae > Eretmochelys > Eretmochelys imbricata. Next base: position 42,725,303 of record NC_135583.1, on the reverse strand, counting down.
TAGGCATGACTTTACAACAATAACGAAATAAAAAAGGCCAATGTAATTTTGAGCTGCCTTGCTAACATGCCTCAACTGTGGTGTTACTTCAGTGAAATTAGCTGCTTCCTGTTAGATCTCCTGCTGTCTGCACTGGTCTTTGTAATGAATGATCTGTAGCAGAAACTGCATGGGCAAGGGATTGCAATGAGGCCTTTTTCTCTCAGTGCATGGGAAACAAGAAGCTGCTACAATTCAAAGCAGGATGATTTTTCCAGATAAGCGTTAAGTAACTGACCGGCCCGCTTCCCCGACTCGTCGGCATTGGAGTTTCCATCTCTGTCTGGAGCGGCTGCTGGGAGAAACATACTGCTGGGCATCATCCCTTCCGGTGTTGTCACCTGAGGGCGGCAGGACGGTGGGGAAAATGGGAGAGAGGAGAAATAAAAACAGAAAAATATTTTTAAAATCTTTCAATAAGCAAAATCAGACATCAGCAGAGGTGTCACTTTTCTTAGCTCACTGAAGATTCGTGTTTATTAGACAAAGCTCACATCAGTCAAAAGTGTTTCTACAGTTACATTCTGGACATAATTAGCACTGCACACTCGAAGAATCATCGTATTAATATTTTTCCTTTATGTAGAATTCAGACTTTGATCACTGACAATGTTTTGTCATGGGCTGTGAAACTTCTTGTGCAACCAATTAGGTAGAGAAGTTGAAAGGCCCACCTTAAGCTACTGAAAACATAATAAGGCCCTAATTAAATCACACCTATAAAGTACACTGTAATCTTGAACTAGGGAGCACTACAGCACTATTTTCAAAGTGTATTGATGCAAAAAAAAGGAGGGGCACAAGAAAGAAGAGTACAATTAAAGAGAGGTGACGAGAAGGGATGAATAAAGAAAGAGGGAAAAGAGATGGCAAACTGTCTGAAACACAAAGCTGTTCTGACTGTTGGAAAGAAAACAAGTGTTCACTCTGGCTCGCTTCAAAATTCCGTTTGCAATCAGTTGTGCTATCACCAGCCCAAGACTCGAAAGCCATGATTTTTACAAGCAACTAGTGATTCTGGATAGCTCAATTTTTGGGAGCCCGATTTGAGACACTTCAAAAGAAGCTTGGGTTTTGGGCTCTGCACTTTCATAAGATCAGGCCCCCATAAAGTAACTGAAAGTTGGGCATCCAAAATCACTAGTTACTTTTGACAGTTTTGACCAAAATGACTAGGGCTTTGACCAGTGTTTAACATCAGGCGTGCAGCAACAAAACCCTACGTAACTCTGAGCACCACACGCATAGCATCTTAACGGCTGCTCTTCAACAGATGCTCCCCAACACAGCAGCTCAGGAAACCACTCAAGACCATTGTTCCCACTAGTGTTATCTCATAACACAGCCACATGCAGGAGCTCACCCCATAAACAAGTGCTTGATGTTCGTTCTGCTGCTTTGATTGTCTGTGAGCACCTCTCACCTAGATGCTAAAAGGAACATCCTTACCATGCCCTGAGTTCTTAGTGATTGAGGGAGCAGCAAACCCAAACTGACTCACAGTGTGGTGCTCCGACAGTGCCCTTTTCCAGTCACTGACTGCTGGGAGAGCATGGCATGCTGGACACTGCGCTAACCTGTCACGTTCTCTAGTGAAGTTACAAAAGGCTCCCCTTCAGGCCAGGCAGAGGAATGGATTGATCCTTGCATTTCATGGCAGAAAAAATGACGTGATTACGTTCATACAGTTCTGCTACCTACCTTCTTCTAAGTGAACTTAAGTCAAAGGCCACAAGGTGCATGCGGGATGACTAATGAAATGCTAGCAACATCTGTGACCAAGGTCTAGCTGAAATACTGTGAACCCTAAATAGGACATGATGTCTTCCTCACTGGCACTAATGTAAAGCCTACACAGCATGAGTAGGGAAACAGGGTCTGGTCCAGCCATGCTCAGGTTCATGGGGAGCAGGAGCACATACACGGACAGCCTCAAATGAAGATTTGATTGTGAGAGATCTCGGATGTCTGACAGCAGAGGGAAGGGATGCTGTGACTGCTCTGGTCACTCACAGAGCTGTGCAAGATGGGCGGTGCTTCATTTGTAATGAAAGAGGTGCTAGAGCTCAAGTGATTTTTTTACTTTGGTAACTGACACAGCAAGCCCAGAGGTGCCGGGGCTCTGAACTGCCAAGCCTAGCAGTTACAGGACTCAGCCCTGGCACAAATTAAGCACTGAAGGTGAGTGTGAGACAGACACAGCATTTGTGTTTTACAGACATCTATACCCTGTAAAGGCAGCTGCAACTGACAAAGCACTAGGAAAGGGGCGGAGAATGCCAAACTCATTCCACCTTTTATTCCAAAGCAGAACGTTTCTGAAGGATATGGTTGGTGAGTCCAGAGGGAATGCAAGAAGTGAAAGGTCACCGATTAATTCATAGTAACCAGACTCAGAGGAGGGGGAATGAGGTGGGAAGCAGAGGAGGAAAGAAAGCAATGTCCCTCTTCGTTTTATCAGCAGGGAAAGTGCTTTCCCAGGATCTTTAGGAATTATGAAAAATAAATAACGAGAAATTAAAAAAACCCCACAGAGTAGAAAAAGAATAAAATTATCTAACACCTCAGTAGCACATCATTATAGAAAACTGTGGGCTTTTTATACATGTTACAGTAAGGCAGTCATCCCCACTAACAGACTCAGTACGATGGATCAGTAATTGTTTTCATACACTTTAATTAGAAAAACTCAGATGGCTATGAATAATAATGAAAAAGAGAGACTTTTGCACTTGAAAGGTTGAAGTCAATCAAGTGTGAATGACGGCAAAAAGGAAAAAAATAAAGACACCAATTCATCAGGGCTCTGTTGTCTCGCCGCGTCTTTAATCATAATTCCTGATTGGGATTCAAGAAGGCAGTAAGCAGAGTTTCTTTGTCTGCCTTCACCTTCTGTCAATTAACTCACCCCGAAATATAATCATCAACCTCACATGCGCCTCTGCATCTTAAGCGGGGCCTCCAAACCAAGAAGTCCTGCCCCTATATGTGCTTAAGTAATTACCTTTACCTACCTGCATCTCCACAGCCTCAGTTCTCCCCCCTTCTCCCTCTTTCCTCCCCCCACACCCAGAAAGGGCTTTGGTACAGGAAATTGTTATAAGGCAGAAAATTCCCAGAGGGAACTGGGACAAAGCCAGAAGGGCAGGAAGTGAGAAATTGTGTGCATCTGTGTATTCAGGACAACTGCAGGCTCTCCCAAAAAGCTATGCATGGCAGCCACTGGCAAGTGAAACCCTGAATGCAAAGCTCTATGCTTGGCTCATTGCCTGATCTTTCCACCTCTCAGTCATTTGCCAGCTCAGCCTTCTTGATATGCAGTCCTCTTTGCTGTAGCCATCTTCCTGGTGGGGGCCTTCCCCCTCCCACACCCAGTGTCTCTCCCAGGGGGAGTTGCCTGACCACTCATCAACCTGATCACTTGGCATATATGCTGTGTCCCAAGCCCCCATCTTCATCTATTTTATCTTTTCACACAGTAAACTCTTTGGGGCAGGGACTATGGCTTCCTGTGCATGCACAGAGGGCCTGGCCCACTCTGGTGATTTTGCAATACAAATAAATAATCAGAGTATAAGGTGAAAAGGAAGGCACTGAATGCTGGTGGCCAATCACAGATCACCAGGTAAATGATATTATTTGATACTGTTTATGCTTATGTCTGTATTTAAATGGTGTAACTGTCATGGGTGGACGGGCGGTGGAGGGTTGAGTCTTGTAGGGGAAGTTAACTTATGTGCAAGTTTCATGTGATCATATGTGGTCACTTCTCATTCAGCTTGTCCAGCAATAGCTGGGAACGAATGCAAGCCCCAAACTCCTAAATGCTTGTATTTCCTCATTCAAGTTTCTCTAGTGTGTCCACAACACCAACATCATATGCACCAGTATGAAGGTATGAAAACAACCCTAAGGTATGTATACAATTGCAATGCGTCACTGTGTCAGCTTGCTCCTGTAACCCTAGACCTTAGTTATTCTGTGTACTGGGGCAGCGCCGAGGAGCCCTAGCCGTGACCCCCATGGAGCTAGGGCCTGTACGAACACAGAACAAAGAGATGGTCCGTGCCTCAAAGAGCTCACAGTCTCCCTCTATCACTTCCCTTTTGTTTCTTAGCCATACTCACTGCACCATGTTCAAATCAGATTGTCATCCCCTAGGGGCTAGAGTCACATTGTTCTATCTGGGCTGAAAGTCACCTAGCATGTTTCAGCTCTAGAAAATAATTATTTATTTCACTCTCAGAGTTTCTAACCGGCCCATCCCCATAGTATGTAGGCATGTGTCCAAAGGGACCATACGCTAGCACTTCCTGGCTCTCTTGTAAGTCATCCTTCTACACAATGTTATTGTGTAGGCTATGAATGGTATCACCTACATAGGAAATGTATACCCAGTACTATCAGACCTTAGTATGTTTCCTTCCTGTCCGAGCAATGTCTCTTATGCAGTATCCTGCTGCCCCAAGATTTATGCTAGGGGTGAAGTGGTCCCTGGTCTTCGTAGATGCTGAGCGCCCACAACTCCAGTTGAAGCCAATGGAAGCTACGGGTGCTCAACCTCTCTAGAAAGCAGGCTCCAGTACGTGTACCTGGTACCCCAAATCAGTGGCCATTTTTGGAAAATTTGACCCAACTGCTCAGTGTTACAAAGTGAGCAGAAATTGAACACAGATCTCCTCTCTCCTTGTCCTGTTTGTCTCCCTTAAGACTGCCCTCTCTCACAGAGACTAAGCTCAAGCGCTCATCCTCAAGCGAAAATGAGTTTGCTGCTATTTTTGAAAAGGACTCTGTAAGCTGCTTCCTCAGAGGAGACAGTCCAAAATGGCTGAGAGAAGCATGATCCTTCGGTGTGGGAATCCTGCTGAAACTGGGCCACACCCACACTCTTCAAGTGACAGCACCAGAGAGCCTGTTAGAAGAGCTGAATGTAACAGTTCAGGAGCTGGAAAAGGGGCTCGGTACAATCTCCACTCTGCCAGCAATGCTGGGCTCTGTAAATGGCTGTTCATCCCTGTTTTCTCATTTCCCTTGCCCCATTTCCACACACCACACCCTTTTCTAAGCCTTAGCAAAGCTTATAGTTGGGGTAACCATCTGTATGGAGGTTCCCATCTTGGCCAGTCTCCTCTATTCTGACCCTAGGAGCATAACATGGGTTTTGGACACATCAAAGCCACGTACTGACCTTTGGACAATGACAAGAGATCAATATTCTATACATTAGCTCAGCCTTCTCCCACTGGCTGCCTCTGCCTGTCTGGGATGCGGGGTCAATCCCATGTAAGTTCTAGGTAGCTCTTCATGAGCTCCCCCAACATGGCCAAAATAATTTAGATTTAAAAATAACCTCTCTAGCAATGGTCTGAGGAGCTACATTAATACCCCCTCTGTCCATGCAGGGGGGAATGCACATACAATGCAAGGTCCCCGAACCAGACAAAGGAGGGAATTTCCATTACAAAGACAGAGAGGGGGCTGGAGTGAAAAGCTTCATTAGACTCAGACAGGCAAAGCGATGGCAGTATACCAAGGTCACTTCTAATTTAGACCATCTAATTGGCAAACATGGCTCCAAATGGCTATCATCTCACAGGGCTCAGAATTAATGAAGCCCGATTATTTTCATTACCTTCATCCGAGATGGAGAACGAGACACAGAGTGAGAAAGAGAAGGGGGAGGGAAAGGGGGTGAGAGGGAGGGAGAGAGAAAAACTGACTGACAGCAGAAGGCAGAGAGCAGTAAGAAGAGACAATAGAAAAGTAGAAAAGAATGTAAAGATAGTGAGAGAGGAGAGAGGATGGCAGAGACAGGAAAGAATTACTCTGGGAGCAAGAGAGAAACGAAAAAGATGAAAAGACAGCTGGCAACAGGAAACCCTGGAAGGACACCTTGAACACGGGACAAGAAAACTGACAACAGAATTAAATGGAGGGGCAGAGGAATTTATGGAAAGATAAAGGATGCTGAGAGGGAGGCAGGAGAATTCCCCATTACTGGAGGCTGCCTGGGAAGCAGTCCCTTCTCCTATTTCGAGCCCATCAGTCTTGTCAATTGACTATGGAAGTGAACTGCACTTCACCCTCATTAAGGAGCTCTCGGCCAAAGTGGTGCAGGTCCAGGACTAGTGAAGTGGCTGTTGTGTGGAAAGACAACTAGACTAGTTTACAGCAGATGAAATACCATATAAAACAAATTTTAACACATTTATTCACCAGTGTAATCAAGTGGCAGCAGCAGAAGACTGGTGCGAACGGACTGGGGCTTCATGGAATGTTGCCTTCAGCTGTCAGGGTATCTTGGGAGCTTCACTTACTGTATATAAACCCTCTATGTCATGTCTTCCCAGTCCATTAGATGCTGGAGTTGCTGCACATGTGCCTTTGGGCTCTGGGACCTCGACATACCAATCACACACGTTTCTCTCTCACCCCACCATTGATGGACTAGCAGAGTCTTGAGAGGGTCAGGTCTCAGAAAGGAGGGCTAGTGCTCTGGCTATTCCCAGTAGGACAGCCACCCAGACTGCTTGTTGATATGAACGGGAGAGGGGCAAGAAACACACAGATATGAGATGGAGCATAAGCAAGCAGCTGTTACTATGGCAACAGACATATTAGACACTGCAGGTTCCTGAAAGGCGTCTGATAAGGTATTATTAACTTGAGCCTCCTTCAAATACTGAACGCAAAGACATCGTGTCAAAAGCAACCTGGCTCCCATTTATTGGGCTGCAATTCACTTATAGTGCATGAACTGGGTCTCGGTGCCTTCAGACTTAGACAGGAATCTTGGCTGGAATGAGCAAAATTAGGAACTTAGGGTGTTTCTGTGTCCACCACAAATGGTTGTTTCTTTCATTTTTCTAAAAAACATGTTTGCCATTTAAAGCAAAAGGAAAATATCTGCTTGGCCCCCTTCTGCTTTATTCAAAGCACTGAGACCATCCCTCTTCCCCAGGTGTTATTTCCCCAACACCAAAGAGAAAAGCAGCCCAGGCTTCATGGATGTGAACAAAGAAACAAGTAATGGGACAGGGCTCATAGGAGACTCCCATCCTTTCTGATGGGATTTCTGATCTCAGCAGAAGGCTGGAGCACTCCAGGTGCCCTGGGCAGGGGTTGTTAAACTACTGGGTGAGTGAGCTCTTGATCACACACAGAAGGTGCACCAATCTAACTAAATTACTTGCACTTAAATGGCCTGAAGAATTCCGTATATCGATTTAAATAAGGCATTCTTAACCATGACAGAGTGCCCACCCAAGAGGCTATACCAATTTAACCACATCAGTTTCTAAACCAGTTTAGGTAAACTGGTACAACTTGTATGTTTAGACAAGGCCTCATACACTGACCCCATTTCTCTAGGCTGTAACAATGGAGAGCACTCTGTGCAGACCGGGGACTCCCACTTGTATGGCAGAAGCTCTATTGCTACTCACTGCTCTCACATTTCTCTTCATCATAGGGACCAAATATTTTCATCTTGTGTTTGACTCTAAGCTGCCTTAGAATCTCAGTTCTTTGGGACAGTCCTTGACTATAAATGTGTACAATGGCCCAGTACGACAGATCTTTGTCCCTGTTTGGGGCCTCTGAGGGTGTGTCTACGCTGCAATTAGACACCCGTAGGCTTGCGGGGCTCAGGCTACAGGGCTGTTTAATTGTGGTGCAGGAGTTTGGGCTCAGGCTGAAGCCTGAGCATTGGGACGGCATGAAGGGGGAGGGTCCTAGAGATTGAACCTGAACGTCTACACTGCAATTAAACAGCTCCTTAGCCCGAGCCCCATGAGTCTGAGTCAGCTGGCACGAGCCAGCTACAGCTTTTAATTGCAGTGTAGACATATCTTGAGTGCTATAAATGTTAGCTAACTAACATGTTCTCTTCCCAAAGCCCCCTGGTATTTTTGTATTGTTTATTGTTTTCACTGAGGACAGAAGTATCCGAATTTGGCATTTACTGGGAAGCAGTAATGGGACCTGTCAACACTGTTAGATGTTGATGTGTTCCAGGATCATGGCTCCCACACTGTGGTGCACGGATCTCTCCCAGATGTTCCTGGACAGCGCTGATTGCCAGGTACAGCATCCCTTCTGGCATTTAATCAACCATCCTCCAGTGCGGAGCAGAGCATTTCTTCAGCCCATCTGGAGCCAGGCATGGCAGAGGAAGGGGGATATGGCAGCAGACTTGGAAGGACAAGAAACTGGGGGGGAAAGCAGCAGAGGGAAGGAGAAATCTGACAAGCAAAGAGGAAGGAGAGAAAAAGACAGAAAAAAAGGGGGAAAGAAGAAGACTGGTGCTGGTGCAAGATTATGTACTTTCACAAACAATGCCACCTAAGGAGAAACATGGACCACTGGACATTTTTTCTTGTGCCCTGATACACATGGATTGAGACGCTGGAAAGACAGGTGATCCCACAAGATTATTTGTATTTATTTGTATCGTCGCAGTGCTTAGAAGTCAAATTGTGCTAGGTGCTCCGCACAGACATCATAAAAGCAAGTCCCCGACCAGCCAGTCCATGACCAAGAGATTGTCACTCATACAAAAAGCCTCTTCAGAATGATAGCTTGAGCACCGCAATGTTAGAAACATAATAAAAAGGACATTTCCCCATCATGCACTGTAACGACAATTTCCTTCTCAAATGAACTGGAGACAAAGAGAATGCTGGATAAAGGCTTCCATTAGAGACAGTGTTAGAACAGGACTCCCATGTTTGACACCTAGAGCAATGCTGTAGAAGGGGAAAAAAAGTTTGACACAAACATCTTGGTAATGAACCAGATTTAACTGATCTCAAGTTTTGCTACACTTACGGAGAAACTGCACTGGTGAAGATTGCGCAGCTGTGACTAAGGTGCAACCCACCTTGGAGAAACAATTACAAAAATGGATCTGTTTCTAACTACATGTTTCCATGGAAATATTTGGTATTATTTAGCAAATCTCCTCCATTTCAATGGCCTAAAGACCTTCCCACTTCAGAAAAGTTTAACTGACCATCCTTAAAGTTCAATTTAAAATGAGGCATTTCAAAACATTGTGACAGTGGCATTTTAAACAAGGGATTTACAGGATTCTACAGCCACACATTATCCATCTCACTCAGGCCAACTACACAATATCCACATGGTTGTTATAGTTGCCTTGAATAAAGTGATCTGTTACTTATAAAAAGTTATGTTATCTCCGACTGGCTGATTTCTCACTGAAGGAACAGATCCTACTTCTACTCCCATTATGATGAGTGTCGACTTGATCTTTTGTAGTGACTTTAAAGGGTTAAGGGAGAACATGTTTACTGAATATTCTTCTCAGTATCTCCACAGGATAACTCTTTCTCCTGATTGTGCCGACCACCATGATACCCAAACCTTGGTATTCTGCAGCTAGGATAACATGGGGATGAGAAGAATCAAAGCAAGAGAAGTTCTTGCACGATCAGGGAGTGGGATCTTGGATCAGCAGGTTACATCAAAACTAGCCGGTGCCCATGGGCACAGGCAAGGTCCTTTCATTTATGCGAAGACAACTTCACTCTTGCTCGGAAGGCAAAAGGTGCACTTCAGCTCCCAGAGACTTACCGTCATGAGGAGTTTTTCCACACAGTCAGGCGACACACTGTGCAGGTGTGTGAGGTGCAGCTGCAGATGGATCTTGTTGTTGAGCATGTCCTGGCAGAGTGGGCAGCGGAGCATGGGCTGCACGGAGTGCTGGGTCATGGCATGCACGCGCAGCCGGTTCACATCGGTGTTACTGTATTTGCAGTATGGACACTGATACATCTGTAGAGAGAGATGAAACAGAACATGCTGACTGAATCATGTGACTGATACAATCACTGCTTGTATCCCCTCCTTCTTTACAGCTTGACTGTATAATCTTGTGCCTTTGTCCTACCACTCAATCACCATCTTTTCATCAACTCTGCTTTTTCTCTCAACACCTGGGAAGTGAATTAACAGCCTCTAGATTTTTATGGCTGTCCAGGAAGTAATGCTGGGCTCCTGTGCCTCACCTGCTCTGATTTGGTCTCCTCTGAAGTTTTTGACCATTTAGAGGAGAGAGGTGACTCAGAGCTGCTGGGAAATGACATGCATTTGGAGGATGCTGGAGACTCTGTCAGCTCCTTGTCTGCCTGGCTGGCTGGTGCTGCAAAGACAAATGAGATTTGCATTAGGACATCCCCATCAGGCCAGCTCTAAAGGGGTTCATGCTGGATGAAAAAATCAGTAATTCCATTTGTGCTATTGTATTTTCTTGAAACAAACACAGGCTAAGGATTTGAAGAGGAGAAACATCTGGGCCAAGTGACATCTTACTAAACATGCTAGGGAGAAAGTAAGAGTTTCTCTCTCCATATCTGGCATTACTGGCAATAAGGAACCGTTACAAATCCATACAGTTACAAGCAGAAAAGCACACCCACTCACTCGGACTCCCCAGGTCAGCTTAAAAATCTAGTAGATGCAAGAGAGTCTTCTCCTGTGTTTACATGTGAAACCTGACCACTTGGCCATATGTCAGCATTTGAGTGTCAGGATTCCCCCTCCTTCCAGGAAGAGTTGGCCATACAGAGGACAATGCAGGATGACATTCCTACCCTGAGTGCAGAAAGGTTCATACACAGTGTGCTAAGCATTGTGAGGCATTCGTTCATTAAAGCCAGCCAAGGGCAGTGGTAGGTGCAACGCAGAAGATTCACATCTGGGTCCTTGGCTCAGTCTCACTTTCCTAGACTGGCAGCAGCTGGGAGTTCAGAGTGTGGAATGCACTCAGCATTTGTGCAGAGGGCATGGCTGGTCTTATTTCCAGCAAGCAGTCCCACTGAAATCCCCAGGAAGTCTGGGGAACAGAGCCTGGCTTATGACCAGCAGTGGGACTGGCTCCGATATGGACACCAAGAATGGCTGTTTAGGCATAAACCTTAAACACGTTAATACCAAGCAATGGTATTCAAATTCAAATGTATACATAAAAGCAACAAAATCAGAGCTCAATGCAGAAAATATTCCAGGAAATTGATACTGTTCCCAGAATGCACATCCTATGACCTATAAACCCTGTATCTTGGTAACCTGGAGTACATAAGTTTGTAGGACATCTATTATTTAAAAACTAGAAAGCCAGGCATATTACACACAGCCCCCCCGAACACACATTCATAACAGTACTGTAATCTGTCTTGAATCGACTTCAAACCCATGTCACCCTTAATGGGAGTTATTCATTTTCACTTGAAAGACAACACATGACAGCTGGCTATTTAACAGGATAGACTGGCTGCTGATTAACCAGGTGCTGTAACGTTCTGAGACTGGCTCCCCCACAGCTTGTCTCCATCTCTTAGTCACACTGTGAACCGGATGCTGTGGAACCAGCCACACTTTACTTCAGAAGCTGCAGCCAGTGCATGGCTCAGATAGGTCACTCACACGCCAGAGACCCTTTCAAAGCTACCGAGATGGGATTTATTCAACAATGTGCCTTAAAATCGGAAATCCAATTCCCACATTTAACAATCTCTCAACACTAAGCATTCGTAAAATAAACAGAGTGCAAAACCACGTCCAAGAAAAGGGAGTCAGAGACACTATGAATGGACATAAAAGGACCTGGGCCATTCCTGTGGAAAGACGATTTGATTAATGTTGATGCTCCTGAATGTGTCCAAGGGATATAGTGGCGAGAGCCAGAATAGATGATTGGCAAGTTCTTCGTCACATGGCTCTGCTAATGCTCTTAATTCCTGTCCTGCAGAACCCCTGATATTTCAGTCCTGTGCTCCTACAGCGGTCTAATGCCCCAGTGTCAAATTTAAGCACATACCCCAAAAACATGTGTAGGATCCCACTGTACCACTAAGACCTTTGTGCTACTCAGTCTACTAGAAAAAGGCCAATCCTACAGCTTATTAGTGTAAAAGAAGTCAATTCTTTGGTAAATCTATAGACATCGGAATGCATCCACCATTGTCTTGTCCATGTAGCGAGATGAACTTTTATGTTTGAATCTAAAACCTCCCTGTGGATCCAAGATGGAGCTTCTTTAAAAAGATTTCTACAGAATTGAAGTTTACTCCCCCCCCTGCAAAAATCATCTCACAGTACAAATAGAGCATCAGGGCTGTGGGTGAAGATTACTACCTGCCCCCCCCCATGGGAAACAGCCCTCTAGAGCGGATTCATGGTGCGATAAGAGAATAGCAGTGACCCCGGCTGTGCTTCACGAGCCCCCACTCTACCAGTAAGAGTAAGAAGAATTCCTAGCAAGAACTCCTTCGCTGAGGCTGGTGGAGGATGATCCGGTGCTAAACTGCCTTGGTGGGTCCCTGTGTGACATGAGGAGAGTGGCCCCAATAAGGAGGTTACCTACTGCTGCTGTTGTCCACCCCTCAGTGTGACCGCAGACACTGAAATGCCAGCCACGACCGGGAAGTCAGGCCCAGGCCCCGAGCTCTGTCTGTGTGTGGCCAGCAGTACAAGCAGCACTCCTGTCCCTACTCATGGGGACCTGAATCACAGAGCCCTACAGGATTTAGGGTCCCCTGCCAGGGCCAGATTTCCAGTTAGGCACATGCCTAGGGGTGCCAGCGTTCTAGGGGTGCCTAAAAATGCAAAGTTTGCTGCTCCCAGGTCCCGGCAGGGGGTGGGGCCAGCTGAAGGGGAGATGGCCCCACGCAACCCTGCTGGGGCGCTTCTACCAGCAGGGAAGGGGAAGCAGGCCCCTGTTGCAGGGGAAGAGCTCAGCAGCCCAACAGAGGGGCCCTGCCGGGCAAGTGCGACCTGAGGGAGCCTGGCCTGGGCAGGTCTTGCTCCTGCTCCAGCCTGGCTGATCGGGCCACGCCTGAGGGGCCAGAGCGATCAGCCCGGCAGACACAGTCACCTCCAAGCGGGGCTGGTGAGTGCGGACGGAGGCCAGGGAGCAGGGGCTTGGGGCTTGGGGCGGTGCGCTGGGCAGTGGAGGGTGCTTGTGTGTGTTGGGGCAGTGGGGTATCTGTGTGGGGCCCTGGGTAGTTGTGGTGGTGGGGCTGTGCAGGGGACGCTGGGCATGGGGCGGGGGGAGGTCAGTGGGCAGGGGGCGCTGAGTAGTGGTGTGCAAAGTGCTGTGCCGTTGTGGCGGAAGAAGTCTGTGGAGGGGTCTCTGGGTGGGGGTATGTGCTGAAGATGCTGCGCCTAGGGGCATGTAAGGTGTAAATCCGGCCCTGTCCCCTTGCACTGACTGTAATTAGGTCTCCAGTGTGGTTTGGGGAGGGACTCTCTGGGCTCTATCAACTTTCACTTCAACCCTTGAACTACTATTAGTTGAGTGCAACAGGCATCCAGTGATTCTTCTCCTGCGGTGTTTGTGGCAGAAAGAGTCCCTACAGGATAGAAACTCCCCTTCCAAGATTTATTATCTATCAGTTTAACCACCTGTTTCATATATATCAAATGTAAAAATATACATGCAGGAGATGGACGTTCTCATGGACACAATGTGGACACGTAACCGTAATTAAACACGAAAGCCTGTTTTAAAGTCTATCTTTAACCCATAAAAACCCAAACCAAAACCAATGCTTTATTTACCCAAGTCTCCAAAGCTTTCCATGGCACCCCCTATTGTGCCCTGCTATTGCCACACAGCTGGTACCTGCGGTATGTCACATTACACTAGCCTGAGGCTCCCAAGGTGAGGTCAGGATGAACATTCCCAGAATTTGTTGGTCAAAATCAGACTTATCACCACAATCTTCATGACACCTCTTGTAGGTAAAGAGGAGCATAAAAACCAGAATAAGTCCTTTACCGAAAACATAAGTTTCTAGTTTTCACTCAATGGAATGAACTGTGATCAACACATTGCAGAAGACATTCAGTGAGCAGGGACTGGCTTTGAGAGGGTGACTAATGTGACATCTTATCTCATGTCACAAAACTCCCACTGAATTATCAGAATTATTTTTTGAAATAATCTTCTGTGCTTAGAATCTACTGGGGTCTCTTCTTTGAGAAACATGCAGGAGAACATATCTGTGTAACTTCCGGTGACTGTTATTGTGAGTTGTTTATGGAAGTCACCTGCATAGTGACAAGGGAAAATAAATATGCTATCATACAGTAAATGATTCAAGCCATTACTGGGAATGTGCCACAGTCACTTTTCCAAGGTAAAGAACTCAAATGCTTTATGGTTTTGGAAACAAAGCACTAAGGACCTACCTAATTTTGTCAGTAAAATAAAATAAAATAAAATAAAAATAAATAAATAAAAAAATCAAACCTTATAGCTAATGTGTGGGGAAAATAATCTTTGGAAACTTCCAAAAATATCATCTTCTCTTCCACAGTCATAAGATTTGGTGTAATCCATGGCAGATTAGACCAATTAACTCCAGAAATCCTGGGTTCTTATACCTTGGCTATGCCACCGACACTCACACCTTGGGAAGCTCACCTGCATTTTCAGAGGCGGACTCTAATTTTGGGAGCCCAGCTTCAGACAATGGGGGCTTGTTTTCAGAGGTGCTGAGTGCTGGCATGTCTCAGATGCCAGTCGGCACTGTGGATGCTCGGCTGCTCTGAACATCAGACCATGGGTGTTTGAAGCACCCTAAATTAGTGCACACTTTTGAAAACAGAACCTGGGCTGTTAAGGCAGCTCTGCACTGTCTGCAGCTACAAAACTGCCCTAACAAGCGTAGCCAGCTTCTGAAGAACCCTTCATACATAGGGGGATCCTCAGGTGACATAGGAGCTGCCCCCACTAACATTCCCACTATTGCTGATGCTGAGTGCATGGCCAGGTGTGGCTGGGGCATCTCTGGGTTTTGGTGACCTCTGTCTTCCATAATGGGTCGCTGGAGCCACAGGCAGTCAGCACAAGATATAGCAACATTTCAGACCACTATCTTCAGCTGGGGAACCATCCTGGTAAAAGATAGTTTAAATTCAGCTTTGCTCCCTACCCCTGAAACTCTAAGCACTCCTCAGTGCTGCTGATCTGGCTCACCAGCCTTAATCTCTCTAATATAGGGACACTGGTCTACTCCATAGGAGGGGTGTGAAGATGAACTGGCTGTTTTCGCAAAAAGAAAAGGAGGACTTGTGGCACCTTAGAGATTAACATATTTATTTGAGCATAAGCTTTCGTGAACTACAGCTCACTTCATCGGATGCGTTCAGTGGAAAATACAGTGGGGAGATTTATATACACAGAGAACATGAAAACAATGGGTGTTACCATACATACTGTAAGGAGAGTGATCAGGTAAGGTGAGCTATTACCAGCAGGAGAGAAAAAAACCTTTTGTAGTGATAATCAAGGTGGGCCATTTCCAGCAGTTGACAAGAACGTGTGAGGAACAGTGGGAAGGGGGAGGGGGGGATAGTTTTACTTTGTGTAATGACCCATCCACTCCCAGTCTTTATTCAAGCCTAATTTAATGGTGTCCAGTTTGCAAATTAATTCCAATTCATCAGTCTCTCGTTGGAGTCTGTTTCTGAAGTTTTTTTGTTGAAGAATTGCGACTTTTAGGTCTGTAATCGAGTGACCAGAGAGACTGAAGTGTTCTCCGACTGGTTTTTGAATGTTATAATTCTTGACGTCTGATTTGTGTCCATTTATTCTTTTACGTGGAGACTGTCTGGTTTGGCCAATGTTTTCAGTATTCTCAAAATGGATGTCTCAAGATACATGCTAAGGAGTATTTTTAAAGAGAAAATTCCCATTTGGGCTATCAACACTGAGACCAAGTTATTGCTAGTAGACATCCACCCGAACCTACTGTATGTTAGATCTAAGTACATGAATGATCTTAGGATCAGCCATCATGGAACAGTGTCACAGAGCAGGGGAATTAAGAATTCCTTTACATTCTGGAGAAAGGGGACATGCAGACCGCATCACTCTTGAGCACACCCAGTGATTGACTATAAAGCTTCAAAACAGACTTGGAAAAGAATGTGTATTAATTACCATGTCACACACAGTCAGTCTGACCTATTCATCTGTTATAGAGTAGACGAGGAAAAATGTCCAGAAAAAAAGAAGTGTCGAAAACCTTCTCTCTCACTTTCCTCCAAACCACTGCTCATCCAGCACAAATACCCCTGTGCCACAATTAGGGGCCAAGGAGAGATTCTGCTCAAAGACCAGAGCTCCCCTCAAGAAAACAAATGAAAATGTGATAAATGTCCTGAGCAGGAGGTAATTTGTGCATTGATTTGCTCATTTCAAGGTTTAAAGAAATAAAGAGGTTAGAAGAATACACCTTTCCACAGACAGAGAAAACACGTACCTCACACCCACACCCGAAAGCAGTATGGCCGCAAGGCACTCTGCCCTCCGGAAGCATTTCTGAGAGGCTATTCCGCCAGTGCGTATGCTGGGCAGTCCCTGCTTTTCAGCACAGGGGAGACTCTCTCTCTGTTTTAAAGGGGAAGAGGTCACCCAGAGGGGACACTCATCCTTTTCTTTGCTAACCCCAGGCTAACCTTGCGAGGGTCCCAAAGAGCTGACTATGCTT
Source organism: Eretmochelys imbricata (assembly GCF_965152235.1). Lineage (NCBI taxonomy): Eukaryota > Metazoa > Chordata > Testudines > Cheloniidae > Eretmochelys > Eretmochelys imbricata. Next base: position 42,708,741 of record NC_135583.1, on the reverse strand, counting down.
GAGCCCTGTGGAAAGGCCAAAGGCAGCCGCCACCCCCCACCTTTCAACCATCAGACTCTCTTAGCTAAAGTACCACTGACAGCCCCTTCATCTAAACTTCCATCTCCTGACCAGCAACATAATGGAGGAGCCAATTAAATGATTATTAATTCATGCTGCTTTCCGTAAGCCAGAGGTTCTCAACTCCCTGCATTCCGTAAACCAGCTTGCCACCTGCCCTACAAATTTACAGCAGGGTTTTTGCTACCTTGATTGATTATGAAAATACTCTTCATACTAGCTCAGCAACCAGTCTCTGCTACACTTTCAACCCCACTAGAACACTATTTTCGCTGCCTGATAGAAACTACAATTACCCACTGGGGTTGCTGGTCCCCACAGGACTTTCTCCACAGAGACAGGTTCTTCAGACCTTTTCCTCAAATTTTTCCTGGACCCTGCACTCTGAAATTTTGTACCAAACTCTAACCCTCAGAGTTAAATCTGACTGCCTCTTGTGGAGGATTTTGTAGCGAGAGCTCCTCACGACCGTTTTACTCATTCAGTAGAAAGGTATCCTTACAGCCCCTATTGGTTCTGTCTGGGAGAGCCCATGCTTGGAGAGGTGACGGGATTATTTCATCCCTTTTCATTTCCCTACGCCATAAGGCCTTCACCCTCCTATCTTTAGCAGAGTGGATGAATGGTGAGGCAGCATACTTACACTGGGGAGTGTTCCTCATTGGAGCACACAGAGAAACAGCTTTGGAATCCTGCATACTTTGGTATCAAGTTTCAGGCAGATCTCTCTATCAAAGATTTGCTATTCCAGCAGGAACACACCATTTATATTAATATAATAGGAATAAATACAAGTCAATAATTCCATTGAGGGATTCTAGTGACATAATAAACCATGAGACTAGACCTTAAGCCGCTCTGAAATGGAATTTCCTTGTCTAATATTGTTGCAGTGCTGCACGTTTGTTCCTTTTTGTGTTAATAGCATATGGTTAGAGTGTTTCTTTCTGAAATGCTGTCTGTTTACATTCCCTATTCCCCAAAGGTCCCATTCATCCTAATGGGACGTTGTAGCCATACTAATAGGACTGAATATCGCCTGTTGCTCTACTGGATTTTTTCAAACCCACATTTGATAAATAATAGGATCATACAGTAGATAGAATTAAATACACAGATATTTGCAAATGCACTTTCACACACAGACCTTTGTCTATCTTTTAAAAGCGTGACCCTGAAAATGGTCAAATGGATTTGTTTTTCTATCTTTGAGTTATACATTTCAGTCTGCAGTGAGTCTGAATAGCTGAATTGTTATTAAATATTTATCTTACCGCAGCACGCAAAAGCCCTGAACAGGATAAGGGCCTTTTCTCCTGTACAAACACACAGATGTGGTCCCTGCACCAATGAGCTTACAATATAAGATGACAAGCAAGACACAAATGGTGGGGGACAAGAAGACAATCAATTATATATACATTTTGTAGTGACATCAATAAATACTATCGACTTTCCCCAGCTCCCCGTCAGACTAGCAGTTAAAGGTTGGCTAATTTCCTGTGGGCTTCATAGCAGGAAAAGCCCTGCAGACTATGCTCTATGAAGGTGACACAGTAGGGAGGAATGTGTGAAGAACATAGCTGGCAGACCAGACTGGGTCAGGGTGCAATGTCACAAGAGACCAGAGCAGAGAAATCAGGACTAGCAGAGATATGAAGGGCCTTGATGGTCAAGATAAGAAGCTTGAAATTGATACAGGGGGATCCAGCAGAAGGATTCAACTACAGGAGTTGCATTGTCAGAGCAATGGGCCAGGACAACAACATGAAGTTAAAAAGACATTTAAGTTGGTGCAGCAGGGTGGCGGCTTGCTTCTTTAAGGGCTAGAGGCCAGGGCTCAGCCATGCCTGGTTATTGAGGAGAGTTAGAAGGGCTCTTGCAGGGAGTACCCTGAGATTAGCAGAGTGGCACCCGCCAGGAAGGGCTGGGAGTAGCCTGCTAATGCAGGGAAGCCCCTGAGATACCCTGAGTTTAGGGGCCTGAAGAGAGAGTCACTGAACTGAAAGCCAGCTCTGAGAAGGAAAGCTGGGGACTCCTCCCCCAAGAGGAGAGAAAGACTGAACTTGGAGTGTGGCCTGAAAGGCCAATGTGTGTCAGAACTAAATAAACTGGACCTCAGAAGAAGAGCATTCAATTACCTTTGGACTGTGCCGTGGAGTAAGCCCAATATTTGCTACCTTCCTAATTTGGGCAGGGCTGTCCCATATCTTTAGAGCATATTATTACTGGCATGTACATGAAATCATAGAATCATAGAATATCAGGGTTGGAAGGGACCTCAGGAGGTCATCTAGTCCAACCCCCTGCTCAAAGCAGGACCAATCCCCAACTAAATCATCAGGTCATTGTTTTGCAATGCACAAGTCATGCATATGGGGACATCCCCTAATGTTGTACCTTTTCTTCCTAGCATAATCATTAGTATTAAAGACCATGGGCACTGCTAGGGGACAATCTTGGTTGCTTTTTTGGGAGAGGTTTACCAAATGAATGGTTGAAAGGAACACAGCATTTGGATTTCAATAATTAGCTGATACAGAGACTCATGCTATCTTAGTTGAAAAATGAATTCAAATGGCTTGGATACAAAAACATTTGGACTGAAAACTGGACCAAAGACCATAGAAAAAGTTTAGGGCTAAAAGACAGAGTTTTGAGAAGTGCAGAAGTGTCCAATGAGGAGTACAGGATCTTTTTTGGGTTCAGTCATTTCTAGTCTGGATGAGGCAGCAAACAGCATGGCTATGCAGCACGTCACAGAAGTGGCTAGAGCGGTCAATAGCGGTGGGGACATAGCATGAATACAAAGAGATCTAGAGGGGGTAGAGACATGGACAGAACAGGCAGATTCTATCTGTAAATTGCTGCTAACGCATCCAGGAGGAAATAAACAAGGAGACTGAATGGGAAGAAGAATTAGGAGTGTCAAAGACTACGTCACACCAACATTATAATTGTTCCCCTGTTGAGGGATCCAGTTATAATAAAGATGTCCTCTGAAACAGATAAAACAGTTCAATCTTGCAGTGTAGACAGGCTTAAACTGTTTTAATCATGTTCTCGTTGTATGCTATAAGCCTACAAAATACAATCTGCAACATAAGTCAGTTTTAGCCAAACTACAAGACTAATCTGCGTTTAAAGGACATTGGGGGATGGACTTTCAGTTTTACCTGTGTGTGCTATCATGATAGCAATTGCAGAATAGGACTTTGAGGTTATAATGGATGGCAAAGTAGATAGGTGTTTACAATGTAATATGACACCAGAAGGCCACGGCATTGTGGGCTGCATGCAGAAATGCTCCCTAACTCAGGGAGGGGAGGGGACAGCTCCTCTCTACAGAGCCCTCTTGTGATGGCACTGGGAATCCTGCAGTCAGTTCTGAGTACTGTATCGGCTGAAAGATACTGATAAACTGAGGAAGTTCAGAGAAGAGCAACAAAACTGATCAGGGGGCTGGAGGGGTTGATTGGAGGGAAAGACTAACAATGCTAAATACATGTGGCTTGGCTAAAGAACTCCCCAGGAAATGGGAGAAAGCTTTGAGCAGGGGGTTGGACTAGATGACCCTTCCAACCCTGATATTCTATGAACTATTTCCAAGAAGGAGGAGGGTTCTACACAGTGGGGGGAGAGGAGTTACTGAAGCTGGGACAGGAGGTGTAACGAGATGTAATGAGAAGGGCAAATTCATGCAAAAAATTCCCTGGCACTGAGCCATCAGAGGCTGAGTCTCTCCCAAGGGCCGGGGAAGGAGTCTCAGCAGAAGAGACACTTCCAAGTACGGCAAACAACGCACTAGACAACGCCATCCTGTAGCAACAATGGAGCCCAGTGCTGGGGCCCTACTGCTCCTCCCCGTCTCTGACTTCTATGACTGTAGGATTCATCAGCAAGACCTTCTAGAGCATTGCTCTGGGCCAGAGAACAGCATCCCCAACAGCAGGTGGACCATATTTCCTTTATGTGAATAATAGGAAGACAAGTAAAATCAGACCTTGGAGATGGCGTCTGGATCCAGAACCACTCTAATGTGTCCTCCTGCCTTTGCCTCTCGTTTCCTCTCCCCAGCTGATTTCTCCCCTTCCTTTACTCTCATGTCACCGAATATCCCGGACAGTAAGTGCTCACCAAAACTACAGATATTAAAAAAGGCAGGGGGGAAGGATGGTAATAGATTTCCGCCAGGATGTGCCTGACCTGGTTTTTCAGTTTCAGTAATTAGAAAGGCAGTGGACCTGTAGGAATTATTCATAAACTGCAGGAGTTGTGCAGTGTACATTTATGTTAAACATGTCAAATCTGATTGAAATCATGCCTGCCAGCACCATCCTCCATAAACACACTTTTCTGCAACAATTTCCCAGCTCTCAGCAGCCCATTAATACCTCCTTTAATAGCAATCTACCAGAGATTCGAATAAGGGATGCTCCATTGCACTAATTGCTCAGGGTTAGGTGAGCATCATGAATTAAAAAAAATGCTTGTTTTTTTTAAACCCTTCAGGCTAGTCCTCCAGAAATATTTCATTTCAATCTATGTTTTAAGTAGAAATTAAAAAGCAAACAAACCAAAAAAACACGGGTGTACTGAAGTCCATACAACTGATAATACTAATAAAGTCCTTCATATAGCAGGGTCACTTGAGATTGAGACGTTCTCTGACATTTTATCAACGTCCATATATTTCATGTTTAAAAATAATAAAACAAAACAAAATTCTTTAAGTCCAGAATTGGTTTCCCTGGATATGACTCAGGGCTCTAGGTGGAAACCAATGTGTCTGATATTAAACATTTACATCTAGAATTCATTCATATCTTCATGATTTGAAAATGCAGTCAGGCAACAATTGCGGCTTTTTGCTCATTTGTGATGAATCTGAAGTTAATCATGAAAACATGATTTATTCTTTGCTCAGAGGCTGAGATTTGGGAATTGTCATTCTTGTTTGGCACTAAAATTGGAAGAACTCGAACATAAGACTGACAGGTAGGAAGAACCTCCAGCACCACTCATGTTGCATCTCTTGAATGTGCAGAAGCTATTTAATCCTACTACTGTAATGAAAATGAAAAGCAAACAAGCCCAGTCCAGGAACAGGAAACATTAGTAATGTGCTTCTAAACCAATAAATAATTGATTTAAAAAAAGCACAAACATTCTGAACTCCTATGAAAAGCTAGTGATCGTTCAGAGCCATTGGCCATGCTCTGGGGTCTGCCATACACACAAAACATTTGGACTAGTGAGTGCAAAAATGATAGAGCTTTTTTTGTGCAATGTAATGAAAACTCATTTGTAATTTCATTGTGGCCCATTTTATGACCCCAAAATTTTGCTTTTTGCCAAAACTTCTAGAAATGACTGGATTCATATTATAGAATATCAGGGTTGGAAGGGACCTCAGGAGGTCATCTAGTCCAACCCCCTGCTCAAAGCAGGACCAATCCCCAACTAAACCATCCCAGCCAGGGCTTTGTCAAACCTGACCTTAAAAATATCTAAGAAAGGAGATTCTATCACCTCCCTAGGTAACGCATTCCAGTGTTTCACCACCCTCCTAGTGAAAACGTTTTTCCTAATATCCAACCTAAACCACTCCCACTGCAACTTGAGACCATTACTCCTTGTTCTGTCATCAGCTACCACTGAGAACAATCTAGAGCCATCCTCTTTGGAACCCCCTTTCAGGTAGTTGAAAGCAGCTATCAAATCCCCCCTCATTCTTCTCTTCCGTAGACTAAACATCCCCAGTTCCCTCAGCCTCTCCTCATAAGTCATGTGTTCCAGTCCCCTAATCATTTTTGTTGCCCTCTGCTGGACTCTCTCCAATTTTTCCACATCCTTCTTGTAGTGTGGGGCCCAAAACTGGACACAGTACTCCAGATGAGGCCTCACCAGTGTCGAATAGAGGGGAACGATCACGTCCCTCGATCTGCTGGCAATGCCACTACATATACATCCCAAAATGCCATTGGCCTTCTTGGCAACAAGGGCACACTGCTGACTCATATCCAGCTTCTCATCCACTGTAACTCCTAGGTCCTTTTCTGCAGAACTGCTGCCGAGCCACTCGGTCCCTAGTCTGTAGCGGTGCATGGGATTCTTCCATCCTAAGTGCAGAACTCTGCACTTGTCCTTGTTGAACCTCATCAGATTTCTTTTGGCCCAATCCTCTAATTTGTCTAGGGCCCTCTGTATCATAACCCTACCCTCCAGCGTATCTACCTCTCCTCCCAGTTTAGCGTCATCTGCAAACTTGCTGAGGGTGCCATGCACACCATCCTCCAGATCATTTATGAAGATACTGAACAAAACCGGCCCCAGGACCGACCCTTGGGGCACTCCACTTGATACCGGCTGCCAACTAGACATGGAGCCATTGATCACTACCCGCTGAGCCCGACAATCTAGCCAACTTTCTATCCACCTTCTATCCACCATTCATCCAGCCCATACTACTTTAACTTGCTGGCAAGAATACTGTGGGAGACCGACTCAAAAGCTTTGCTAAAGTCAAGGAACAACACGTCCACGGTTTTCCCCTCATCCACATCAAAATATGCAAAAATTCTAAATTTTGTATTTTGATTTGAAAACTCATCATTATGCACAAAAGATTTTGATTTTTTTTTTTGGGTGGGGGAGAATGTTACTTGAACATGGGACAAGAATAATTTGTTCTATTTACAAATTTTAAAAAAAGAAAATTTTCCAGACTTGTTTTGAAACTGGAAATTTTTTTATAAATTTGCCATGAAACAGAGAAACCTAAAGTGCTGAGTCTTTTCCATTTCATTGCAAATAACTTACAAAGGTTTCATGCTGGCACAACATGCTGAGTGGTCAAAGGCGGCCAGCCGCAGTGTTGACTGACCACGGACACTTTTCACTCTGCTCCAGCAATAAAACGAATAATGGTTATAAGTTACACAGCAGCTGTTCATCAGAGGATCTCACAGTGCTTTACTAAGGTGGGTAATTATTCAGTCTAGAGGTGGGAAACTCAGGCACAAAAAGGTTAAGTAAATTCTGAAGAGTCACATAATGAGTCGATGGAGTTCCTACTCTCCCCCTCAAAAGCTCTTCCTATTCCCTCCTTTCTCAATCACCGTGGATAACACCACCATACTGTCTGTCACTCAGGCCTGTAAGAAAGGCATCATCTCCTCTAGGTCTTCACATTTAGGCTGTATCTAAATCTTGCCGATTCTAAGATACCGCCCCTTCCCATCTATTCATATGGCTACAGAATCTCACCCAAGCTGTCATTATCTCACATCTCGATGCAACATCCTTCTTTCTGGCCTTGAGAATGCAGTCTTGCTCTGCTCAGATCCAGAACACAGCTACAGAGGTCATTTTCCTAGCCTGTTGCTTTGACCATGTCACTCCTCTACTTGCATCCCTCCTCCTCCTTCTTCTCTATGGCATCAAACATTAGCTACTTATCTTCAGTTTCAAGTCCCTTCATTACCTGTCCTCACCCAACCTATCATCTCTCATTATCCTAAGGTGGATGCCTGCCTTGGATTAGATCATGCTGTCAGCCTGCCTTGTCCACTTGTTAAATTTTTAAACAAGCACCGTCACTCTTTTGCTGCCATTCATGCTTAGAAGAAGTTCCCTGTAAACGTCCGGAAAGCGATGTCTTAATCGTCCTTCAAATCCCTCCTCTAAACCCTCCTTTGCCATGATGCCTTGAAAAGAGCTTGACAGTGGTTACGCTGCCAGTGTGCTGAAATCACAGCTGAACAATCATGCTGAACAATCTTGTCTCATTGTTTCCTTGTATTCCCACATCCATCTGCATCTATCTGTTGTCTCCTGTCTTACACTTAGACCGTAAGCTCACTGGAGCAGGGACTGTGTTTGTACAGTGCCTAGCTCAGTGGGGTCCTGTGCACGACTACAGCTTCGGGGTGCTACCATAATACAAATAAGTAAATAAATAATCAATCAGGAACAGAAGCAGAGTCTCTTGATTTTCAGGCCAAACCCATGTTCACTGGCTCACAAGTGCCTGAACCTGCATTTCCTCCTTGCCCTGATCTTCCATTGCCTTCAAGGGGATTCTGGAAGCAGAATGGACTAAGATGTAAAATTGCAATTGCTCTGTTCACCTACAGAGACAAGGTGGGTGAGGCGATATCTTTTACTGGACCAACTTCTGTTGGTGCAAGGGACAAGCTTTGGAGCCACACAGAGCTCACCCACCTTGTCCGGCTAATATCCTGGGACAACATGGCTACAACCACACTGCTACGCTGCTCCAGTAAGTAAGAAAAGGTTTCAGTGTTTCTCTGGTTTGAATAATGTGGGGTATTTTTATTACATGTACAAAATTAGGGCCCTAGTTCAACAAAGCATTTAAGCATGTTCTTAAATCTCACTAAACTCAGTGTCCCTGACCTTGCTACAGTCTCTGGCCAGGGCAAGTCCAGAGCCCCACTGAGTTCCTGGGGCTCTGTGGAAGCACAGGGACTGGCCTATGTAGAGCCAGTTATAGCGGTGAGGCCTAACACAGTAGAGCTTATTTCCTTTTAGAGAACTTTTACACTAAGCAAAGCTTAAAGGTGCTATACATTGGTTTTAGTATTTATTGTTTACATGGCACTTACACCGAAGATGGGCTACAAATTTCACAGGAAAATGATAATACAAGGAGCCTTAAAAGTTTAAGTCCAACATTTAGATTTTGTGCGTGGAAAAAAAAGTTTTACATAACTTCAATTTTTTCACATGATTTCTTAAACATATAACTGAAAACAATCTAAAAATTTAAACTTTCTCTGGCAGTGCTACGAATACCAATGCGCCAGCACCGTGAGATAATTTCGAATATATTAACATTTACAAATAGTTCAAGTAGTCTTTTCAATGTGCTTCCCTTGCATTTGTTGACACTGAATTTCATTCACCTTCCATCTTGCTGCCCAGGTTGATGATGATTAATTATTTGTATTGTGGTTGTGTTTTGGGGGCTCTAACCAGCGGGCAGGGTCCCATTGTACTACTCACTGTACAAATACTTAGCAACAGGATTGTCCCTGCCCCTCAGAGCTTACAGTTTAAGTAGGTCCCTTCTGAAGTTCCTCACAGTCTTCTCTAGCCTACCTAACTTTCTGTCACCTGCACATTTGCCACCTGACCCTTGACCCCATTTTCCTGTTCTCAATAAATCAGACAACACTGTCTTAGTATGGAACTCCACTGTTAACCTTTTGCCATGGTGAAAACTAATCGTTTATTTCTTCTTTTTGTTGTATTTTAGTCAGTTTCTAATCCATGCCAGACTTATCTCTCTCCCTGGAGATACGCAGCCTCGCAGGAGGGGCTTTGGAAAAGGACTGTCATCAGTTGGGTCTCCTTCATGCACCATTTTGTTCAAGCTGAGGGAGACGAAGGAGGACTGCGTACAACAGATTCACAAACATTTCTGCATGCTCGTTGAGGCTTGTCTAGACTTGGAAAATGAGTCGTAATCTGTTAAAACAAAACCTATTTTCCCAGTCTTGACGTGTCCTTCGAAAGTGAAAGAATCAAAACTGTTCCTGGAGGTGAAAGCAGAGATCGTAATACCCCACCACAGTAAGACTGTATGCACTACAGAGACCTGTGGCCTTCAGCTGTGGTTCATTGAGAAGCAGCTGTAAACAGGATGGGAACTATACTGGAGATGGCAGCCTGCAGAAGAGCTATGTGCTCTCTCTCTGTGCTGGCCACGAAAGACAGAGTAAATGGGGCCAAACATCTGTATTTCTGTTTGGCTACCTTGAGGAAGGGGAACATTTTAGATCAGCAGCATAAATAACCCTAAGGGGGAATCGCTGGGTTCCTCTCTGTTTGCCAGGAAAGAGAGCCAGAACTGCTCAGACTTGGATGCTGGGAAATGAGAATCCCTCTTAATTCCCCTACCTGCAAGTGAACAGAATGGTCAGCACAACCATGCTGCCAAGGGGAACTGCTACCTGCCTGCTAAGAGGACAAACCTGAAATTGTTTTCTGCCCAAAGGCAAAAAGGATTTTAAAAAAATGTTTCTTTAGTGGGTCAGTGACCCTATTCCCGGGAGTGGCAGTGACCCTCGAACTGCTTATTTCTCCATTTCTAATGAGCAGGGATTTTCCAAAGAGAGACATTTTTGACTTCTCACAAGCAAAAATTCATCTATTTTCAATTGTGGTGTCAAAATTTTGTACAACTCTAGCAAAAAGTAAACAAGCAGGAAGTCTACATAATGCCTTGTCCTGCCATGAGTGCTGGGGACTGGACCAGACGACCTCCTGAGGTCCCTTCCAGTCCTATAATTCTATGAAATGGCCAGATTGCAGGCTCTTCGGGGCAGGGGGAGTCTCACTGTTATGTCTGCACAGTGCATGTCTACATTGCGATAAAGATCCACAACACAGCTGCGGCTGGCCCGAGTCAGATGACAGGCTCACAGGGCTCAGGCTGGGGGCTATAAAACTGCCGTGTAGATGTTGGGCTCAGGCTGCAGTCCAAGCTCTGGGACCCCGTGCGGGGGGGGGAGAGTCTCAGAGCCCGGACTCCAGCCTGAACAATTTTACAGCCCCGCAGCCTGAGCCTTGTGTGCCCAAGTCAGCTGACTTGGGCCAGTCGCGGATCTTTTACTGCAATACAGATGTACCCGGGGGACACTGCAATACAAATAGTAAATGGTGAGAAAACAAACGAATGTACTGTTGGTCTCACGAACAAAGTGTTAGTGACAGGAGTGCTGTGAGCATGACTTCTTATGCCATGTTGATGGTGTCACCTGAATAGACCTTTCAAGCAAAGCAACAGTTTGCTTTACCTGTAACTTTCTGCTTTCCCCTGTCTTTCCTGCTAATTTGCAGAATGACTGCGTAACTCACCATTTTCGTGACCTCCTTTCCCATCATGCTATGTCTCTAGAAAACACTTTGGGATAGGGACTCTCTCATAACTGTTTGTAAAGCCTAGCACGCTTTTGGGCACTGAATTAGTAACTTCAGGCAGGAGGAGGCGGCTGGAAGGGGACATATTTTCAACAAAAAAATGAACGAGGAAGGTTAATGGATGGAAGTTGAAATATCTGTTTGAAAATTTTATGGAGTTTGTAAGTCCTTCTTCAAATAAAATCAAATGGAAGAAATATGAAGGCCCAGATTTACAGAGCTGAACAAGGCATCAGCTGAGGTGCCCTTATAAGCCATGCTAACCATCTATCTATCCTCAAGGCTAGCTGGACTTGGGATAGGAATGAAAGCAAAACCCACCTGTCCATTTGTTTTGGTCCTTGTCACCTCCACTCTCTTGCTCTTTAGCAGGCTCTTCTGGATCAGCTGGTGTCTCATTCAGCCCTTCCACATCTTCGACTGACTCTTCTGAAATGTAAGAAGCAAAGGGGAAAAAAATAAAAGCAGAAGTAGAGAAACAGGAGTGAGTCTCTCACTCAAAGAGCTCGGCAGCAGCTAATTTTGTGATGTATATATAGAACTGGGCTTCCAGTGGTTCCGATTCCCCTCTCCCAGGACTGCTTTGTGACAAGAACTTACCGAAGGACCTGGCTAAACTGACAGATGCTGGGTTGAGTTCCCTCACATTCATCAACTAGGATTACTTGGTTATTTTCTATGGTGTCTGGGGGTCCTCAGAACCTACAGTGCTAGTAGTTTCTTGCCTGGTCAGTTCAAGCTACTCTGCTGAGGACCAATCTCAAATAGATCTCCACCTACCCATATTTCATACTGCAAGCACAGAACTGTTTGGGACATTCCAAGAAACAAACACACGCATTCTCAAGGCTGGATGTAATGTCAATAGAGCTCAAAGACCAGTGAAATTCTAGCAACAGGAAAAGGAGTGCTGTCGTCACTAATTCGCTTTCCAGGGATGTCCTGTTCTCTGTAACTGGGAAGATTCTGTGTCTGACAGACAGGGCTGTCTACCTATGACACACCTGGCAGAATGCACTTTGCAGTTTCAACATTTCCAGTCCTGGATGTGGCTGGAACTTTTCTGCCAACAACCTGACCTTTGTATATCCCACAAGATCCCGTCAGGTGGGAACTACTCACAGTTACCCAACACTAATCACCGCAGAGAAAACATACAAGGACTATTTCCAGGAACAGTCACTTCTCTAGGCAACAGGCTGCAGCACTTCACATGGTGAAAAGAAACCTGCTGCCTGAGTGAAGGAGAAACTTAAGAAAAGCAAGAGTCCCTAGGGAAACATACCATGTGGGGAAGTGAAATGAGGACCCTGCCCCTCCTATGCTGTTCATACCCACTGACAAAATTCCAGCAAGGTCATTTACGAACCAAAAATGATCCCCAAGTCCAAAGAGAATTCCTTTTAAGGAAATTGTACAATCCTTGCTTCTCCATGCACAGATAATCTGAGAAGAGGCAATTGCTGAAACAAACTGGAGGATATGGAGACACGTGCACCATCTTTTCTAGGTCCAGCCGTGCTTGGCCATCTTGCTTTTATTTATACAGACTTTCAACAAGATTGTCCAACAACTGGATCATAAAGTTAGTTTTGAGATATTTCTTAAAGCAACAGTTCAATTAGTGTCTAGCCAAGCTCCCCTGTTCTCTACACACATCCTTACCTGCCCTTTAAATACACACACACAGTCCATCAGACACTAGGGGAATGGGAGCCATAAAAGCAGGTATTAATCCACAACAGAGCAGGACTTCATCAAGAGAACGCTAAGCACTGACAGGCCCACGTCGAATACGAAAAAACTGGGACTTCAGACATGCACAACTTTGTCAGAAACTGTCCCCATCCCACAGAACCCAAACAAGCTAGTGAGAAATGGCAACCTTTCCAATGGCTTTAGCGAAGAGGAACAGACTCACTAAGGCTTTGTCTACACTACACAGCTTTTAGCGACCATGTCAACACAGCCATGTCGCTAAAAGTCAGGCAGTGTAGTTGCTGTTTGTCAGCACTTTTGCCAACAAAATCCTTCCACCCTTAACGAGCAGCATTCATCGTTGACAGGAGAGCGCTCCTGCTGACAACGCACTGTTTATACTGACTCTTGCCATGGCAAAACTTTTGTATTTGGCGGGGTGGGGGGGGGGAGCACCTTTTGTCGCTCAACTGCCAGTGTAGACATAGCGTAAGAGAGAACAGTCTGAGGGCTTGTCTACACAAACAATTAGTTTGCAGCAAGTTGGAGTGTGAAGCTTGCCGCAGACTAGCTGTCTGTCTGGACCCTACTGATGCACACTAGCAGTTCATTAACGTGCTTTGATCTAGTCCTATTTGACACAGCAGGGTTCACAAGAATACTTGGCCGGTGGCAGGCTACACAAGGCAGATTCACATCCTTGTTTGCAGTGAACTAAATGCTCATGTAGACAAGCTTTACCACCAACAGAAAAGGGAATAAACTGTGACATTAGATTGAGGGGATGACAAGCGAACATGCTCTTTTTGCATTTCTAACAATTTTTTCCAGTCAATCAAAAAAGAAAGTGAATGTTGGCAGGACAATTAGGCTCATTAAGGAGGAATTCTACCACCGCTTTGGTAAGGAGTCTCATGGATGAGTTCACAGTACCTCCTCCAGTAAAAGCTGGGTCAATCACTAGAGCCTGAGGATCACTCACCCTGTAAACGGAAGGTTACCATTAGGGAAACGAGCCACCATACAAGCAACATAAGCTTACAGGAATGGAATGGTTCACATGCAGCTTTCACCAGCTCTGTCAGAAGTACATCAGTAGCCACTGGCAAAGGGGGCTTTTTAACAAGGGCTTTCAAAATTGACTCTGACAAGGGGCTGCAAGTACTGGGGTTGACTTGGGCCTGACTGCTCCACACTGGGAACTTTCTCTACTTGGCACTCTAGGCGCTGCTGGCCAAACACAAGCCATTTGCTTGAAGGTACAGGATGCAATTTTCACAGACTTCTACATGACTTAGCCCAAGTTCCATCGACTTCCAATGGGGACCCAGGCTTGTAAGTGGCTATGGTTCTTCTGAAAATGGGACTGAGGTGCTTTGGAAAATGCTCCCCTGAGGCCGATGGATAGAAGGGGTAGCCCATGATGTCTAACAGGGAGCGTGGCTCATAATCTACCTCACTACCACCGCTCTGCAGGTCAAAATTCTTTAGAGCTGTGAGAGTTGCAGGGGTCTTGTGCTGGGAAGCTCAGATTCCCAGTGTCAAATGCCTGGTGGATGGTATCCTTCGACAAAGACATTTTTCAGTGATATGCAGAAAATTACAATACTACAAATTACTGATGCAGAAACTGTCCCCTTGTGGGCTGAGCAGCAGTGAGTTTGCTGGAGGGAAGAACTGTGGAATCAGCATTTGGATTCATAGTTGGGAACTGAAATTCCATAATTCCCCTCACTTCAGGGAAAAATTGAGAAAAGGTCATCTCTTTGTTACTGCCTAAGAGAAGCTGTAAGCCAAGGTGTGGAGAAGGTTTCTGTTTAACTGGGGAAGCAGGGCTAAAAAGCAGGAGTTAAAAAGTTAACTGATTTTATGGTCTTCGTTAAAAAATATTTGAATATCAAGTCTTTGCTTTTTTCTATCCCAAATTAACATTCTCCATAGTGACTGGTTCCAAGACACTCCAGTGATACATAAACTAGAATTGCTTAACTAGACAGACAAGGAAATAGCCTAGAATCCTCCTGGTAAAATACAATGTGCACTTCCGCTCAGCTCCTCAAAGCACTTTAAGAAGGTGGGCAAAGCATCCCCAGCCCCATTTCACAGAACAGAAAACTGAGGCACAGATAAGGTTGGTGACTTGCTCAAGGTTAAACAGGGGGACCAGTGACAAACCTTTGTCATGACCTTTGTGACTTTGTCCTCACACACACTTATTTCACATTTGGGGACAATATATACCTTCAAGTCAGCAGCACTGTTACGGGTACCCGCATGGCCCCACAGTATGCCAACATTTTTATGGCTGACTTAGAACAACGCTTTCTCAGCTCTCGTCCCCTAATGCCCCTACTCTACTTGCGCTACACTGATGACATCTTCATCATCTGGACTCATGGCAAAGAAGCCCTTGAGGAATTCCACCATGATTTCAACAATTTCCATCCCACCATCAACCGCAGCCTGGACCAGTCCACACAAGAGATCCATTTCCTGGACACTACAGTGCTAATAAGTGATGGCCACATACACACCACCCTATACGGAAACCTACTGACAGCTATGCCTACCTACATGCCTCCAGCTTCCATCCAGACCATACCACACGATCCATTGTCTACAGCCAAGCTCTAAGATACAACCGCATTTGCTCCAATCCCTCAGACAGAGACAAACACCTACAAGATCTCTATCAAGCATTCTTAAAACTACAATACCCACCTCTGAAGTGAAAAAAAAAAAAAAAAAAGATTGACAGAGCCAGAAGAGTACCCAGAAGTCATCTACTACAGGACAGGCCCAACAAAGAAAATAACAGAAAGCCACTAGCCATCACCTTCAACCCCAAACTAAAACCTCTCCAGCGCATCATCAAAGATTTACAACCTATCCTGAAAAATGATCCCTCACTCTCACAGATCTTGGGAGACAGACCAGATCTCGCTGACAGACAGCTCCCAACCTGCAACCACACACCACCCAGGAACCTATCCTTGCAACAAAGCCCGATGCCAACTCTGTGCACATATTTATTCAAGTGACACCATCATAGGACCTAATCACATTAGCCATGCCATCAGGTTCTCGTTCACCTGCACATCTACCAAGGTGATTTATGCCATCATGTGCCAGCAATGCCCCTCTGCCATGCACACTGGCCAAACCAGACAGTCTCTATGCAAAAGAATAAATGGACACAAATCTGACATCAGAAGTCATAACATTCAAAAACCAGTAGGAGAACACTTCAACCTCTCTGGCTACTCAGTAAAAGATTTAAGGGTAGCAATTTTGCAACAGAAAAGCTTCAAAAACAGACTCCAAGGAGAAACTGCTGAGCTTGAATTAATATGCAAACTAGATCCCATTAACTTGGGTTTGAATAGAGACTGGGAGTGGCTGGGTCATTCCACATATTGAATCTATTTCCCCATGTTAAGTATCCTCACACCTTCTTGTCAGCTGTCTACATGGGCCATCTTGATTATCACTGCAAAAGTTTTTTTCTCCTGCTGATAATAGCTCATCTTAACTAATTAGCCTCTCACAGTTTGTATGGTAACTTCCAACTTATCTGTATGTGTGTGTGTATATATATTTATCTCTCTCTCTAACTATATGTTCCATTCTATGCATCCGATGAAATGGGCTGTAGCCCACGAAAGCTTAAAGTGCCACAAGTACTCCTGTTCTTTTTGCGGATACAGACTAACACGGCTGCTACTCTAAAAACCTAAAGCTTTCCTCAGCTACAAAGAAGCTGCAACATCCTCCCTAGCTAACAAAGATAAGCCTGATGTGCAGAGCCTTCATGCAGTTCCACCTGTGACCTAAAGGTGTCACCGTCTGCATGGAGAGGAGGAAGGGGTAGCCAGCCGCTGGGTTCAGACACTGTCTGGGCTGCCTAACCCGAGCATGTGGAAATAATATATGTCTTCAAGTGAACCGTCTGGTTCTGGGGAAATAAAATAGGACATTCATAAGCAGTTACACCATCTGTCTTTATACCACCACCACCACCATCAAGGGGGAAAAAAAGAGCTCTTTAAATGGATGAAAGCCCAGGCTGAGAGTAACTGGGAAAATGTGAGCTATGAATAACTATAAAGGTAGAAAAATGATTAAAAAGCAAGGATACAAACAGCAAATTCCTCTCCCCTTCTCAGTGCCCAGCCCCACTGACATGAAGGCAGTTCATTTTATTGCTCAGCTACTTAAAAAGAAAGCCACCAGACAGTAATGTGTAGTAGGAATTCACCAAGACCCTGTCACTGGAAAGCTTGCTCTTCTGAGACCCAAATCATGTCTGCTTCCTGGATCAGACAGCTCTGGATGAGGCAGAAGGAACGGGATGAGGTTGCAGAACTGATTTTCCTTCTCACAGAACAGAATTTTTGTGAAGGTTGGTTGCTTTTAAATAGGAGAGGTGGTGGATAAAACACTGAAGGATATATTCTTCCATTTGCTGGCACAAGCCTCTCCAGGACCCCTGGTGGCTCATTTGGTTCCCTGCACAGACTGAGGCAGCCCTGACCACTGTCTTAACGTGGCTCCCCTGTTGGAATGACCCCTATGGACAAAGCAGGGGTGCAGAATCACTGAAGCATAAGAATGCTCCTGTCTTGTCTCCTCCCATCCATGACACAGCCCCTCCCCTCCTTCAGCCCACCCTGGAATGCTCCTTGCACAGGGACATTCCAGCAACGGTGGAGCTGAGATCTACTACTCTAGTAGGACTTGGGGCACCTTAGAGACTAATTTATTTGAGCATCCGACGAAGTGAGCTGTAGCTCACGAAAGCTTATGCTCCAATAAATTGGTTAGTCTCTAAGGTGCCACAAGTACTCCTTTTCTTTTTGCGGATACAGACTAACACGGCTGCTACTCTGAAACCTACTCTAGTAGTATAGCCAGGGGTAAAAGAACAGGTTCACAGCTCCCCACAGCCCCTTTCCATCTAGTATTTTCAGAAGTGTAGATACCAGATCTATATGTTGGGTAGTTACCACAGGCTTCAGGGGATGAGCTGATCATTTGGACAGTCAGGAAGGAGATTCCCTCAGTTTCCTGTGCAGCACTTCGTAACTAGCTACTAGATGCACTACTGTTGGGTTTTTCGCCTTCCTCTGGAGCAGGCGGACTGTAGGCCAAATCCAGACCAGACACTTTTGAATAGACCCCAAAATCCTTTTATTTACTTATTATTGTTATATTTTATTATTTTCTCTGGAGTCTGGATCTTGACTATACCTTGACTGAGAAATTTGGACCTTGACAAAAAAATAATTGACAACCTCTGTCTGAAATATCAGGAATTGGCCACTACCAGAGTTAAGATATTAGACCAGAGTTAAGACCAATGATTTGATCCAGTTTTTAGTGTCAAGGTGTCTCCTTTCAACAGAGAAAAGAGCAAACCCCCAAATGTCAACGTAAAAAAGAAACAGGGTCTTTCTTCCTTGCCAAGCACCTATTTCAAAATTCTCTCTCTGATGAGGTCTCTGGATCTGGAGTGCCCAAGTGACTGTTCCAACAGCTATTCTCAGAGACGGAAGAGAACCGCCTGTAAACTTTTGAGTCAGGGCTTTTGCATCCTTCTTTCCTCTTGCATTTCATGGGGCATATTACTGAACGAACAAGGCCAGTTACTTGACTAATGGGGAGGGGGCTGCTCTTAAGAACGGCCACACTGGGTCAGACCAAGGGTCCATCTAGCCCAGTGTCCTGTCTTCCGACAGTGGCCAATGCCAGGTGCCCCAGGGGAAATGAACAGAACAGGCAGTCATCAAGTGATCCATCCCTAGTTGTCCACTCCCAGCTTCTTCCCTCACCCCCTTTCTCTTGAACTCTCACGTGCAGTAACACTGAAGGGTTTCTGATGTGTAATTTCCTTTCATTAGAATTGGCTAGAATATCCTCATGTCAGATTGTACTTATGCTATAGTCACACTTCAATGGCAAGACAGAGCTGACCCTTCTGCTGAGCTCAGCTGGCCAATGGGAGAGCCCTGCAGCTGAGGGGAATGCTCACCCTCCTCTAGGGCAAGAGTGTCCAGTGCCAAACCACTAAAGACAGCCGATCCTCTGATTAGTTAGGGGCAAAAGTCCCTGTAAAAACAATGAAGGCACTTGTGTCACCTTATACTATAGCAAGTACTCGCCACACTTGGTGTCCATTCCCATCCGCTACTTTCACATGTTCACAACTTTCTGATGCACCTAAAGTTTGAGCAAAATCTCACTGGTCACTGTGTGCTTAAAGCACTCCCCTACATTCTTCCACTTGGAAAAAAAAAAACCCAAAAAACCCAAACCCTTGTCCCATTTCCCCTCACGCTTATAACTCAAAGACAGCTCGACTTTGAGCCTTCAGTCATGGCCATGCAGATCCCTGAGAGAAAATTGGGTCTTTGCTGAGTATCTGAAGAGTCAGTAACATTTTAAGCGGGAGACATCTGCTCAGCTTGTTAGTCTAATTGAGTCCCACCCACTTTGTGACTAGAAAGAACAGGAGTACTTGTGGCACCTTAGAGACTAACCAATTTATTTGAGCATAAGCTTTCGTGAGCTACAGCTCACTTCATCGGATGCATACTGTGGAAACTGCAGAAGACATTATATACACAGAGACCATGAAACAATACCTCCTCCCACCCCACTCTCCTGCTGGTAATAGCTTATCTAAAGTGGGCCATTTCCAGCTGGATTATCATACACATTGTAAAGAGAGTGGTCACTTTGGATGGGCTATTACCAGCACGAGAGTGAGTTTGTGTGTGTGTGTGTGTGGGGGGGGAGCGGAGGGTGAGAAAACCTGGATTTGTGCTGGAAATGGCCCAACTTGATTATCATACACATTGTAAGGAGAGTGATCACTTTAGATAAGCTATTACCAGCAGGAGAGTGGGGTGGGAGGGGGTATTGTTTCATGGTCTCTGTGTATATAATGTCTCCTGCAGTTTCCACAGTATGCATCCGATGAAGTGAGCTGTAGCTCACGAAAGCTTATGCTCAAATAAATTGGTTAGTCTCTACGGTGCCCCAAGTCCTCCTTTTCTTCTTGCGGATACAGACTAACACGGCTGCTACTCTGAAACCTGTCTTTGTGACTAGAGAGCATGCACCCTGTGCAGGAGACACAGGGGACGCTGTGCCGCGTGAGGTAGTTCACCTGCAGCACTGCATTCGGGAACCTCTGTGTGTCTGAGAGAAACTCTGTGCTGATCCTCTCATTTACAGGAGCAGAGCAGGGTGTGCTGAATCCAGGACGACAGAGCCATCCCAGTGAGTGCTCTTTAATCTGCAGTGTGGGGCCTTAACGAATAGCACTGAGGGGCTATAGCTGCTATTCCTGTGCATTAGCTGGAGTAGAGGGCATGGGGAGGGTATAGCTGTGCTGTGGCCCCAGCCTGCAAAGCGGATTTCCCCAAGCTCTGTACATGTCAGGGTTTATGAAAGTTAAGTGAATTTCACCCTTCCTAGGCAGAGGAACTGGGCAGACTCAGGGGCTGCTGCTAAGCAATTTGCATGAGAGAGATTGAGTCTCACTGAAACACAAACAATAAAATCCTGCCATGAGCCCCACTGCCTTAACACTATCCAAGAGGCACCCAGTGCACACTGGGTGCTATATAAATAAATATACTTGGAACAATTTTATAAATCCCTGAGAATGGGCTTATACCAAGAGCAGTAATTACCGGGTGGCAGGAACGCTAGGAAATCTGCTATTCAGAATTTTGAAATCCACCCCAGTGCTAATTCCCAGGATGGGTCTTTTCTTCCTTAGCAAATAAATCGTTTTAGACAACGGCATTTCCTTTTAATTTGAAATTAAACTATTCACTAAAGAGAAGGAGCTGAGGAAAAGCAGTCTGGAAAATTTAAGTATCTTCTGACCTCAGCAGAATTCAGAAAATCCCTGAGTTTAGTAAGTAGCGAGAATGTGCCTCTGTCCCCAAACATCACAGGAACAAAATGTATCACTTTTGCCCCTTCCAAAACCCAGACAACAAAGCTTAAAATCAGTGCAGAGAGAAGTCACTAAATCCTTACTGGAAGTGTGCCAGGCTGAACAATCTGAGTCTCCTCAGTTCTCTCTTCCTCTCAGCCTTATTTCCCTAACAAACTGTCATCTCTGATGCAAAAGGATGAGCGGTATTTCTTTGGGGGGGGGGCAGAGGGGAAGGAACTGAAATAGCGTGTTTGCCTCCCCTCCCTCCGGCAGGCTCAAGAGCTGAGAAACACTAGCTGTCATGAACCACAATCAAATCAGGTTTGAAATATTTAGCAGTGGCTTGGAAAATGCAATGGTGCAGCTCTGACAGGCGAGATGTGCACAGACACCCATTTTCCATTATAATGGAAATATCAAGCCTGTTCTGAATATGTATAACCCAGAAAAATGTATTGATTTTTCATTCGGCATTAAAAAAGTGAAATACCCTGCAGCTGTCAAAAGCCCTTTGTTAAAAGCTCATCTTTCCTGGAATGAGGTTTACCAGAAACAAGTTTTAATTGTACACAAAGCATCTTCTGTGAAACAAAAAGGGTGCCTGTCACCCCCACCCCTCCCACGGACCTGAAAGCCAGCCTACCTCGGGCACCAGTGACAGCAGTAGGCTAGAGCTATCCACTCCACGTGATGATGCGTGTGCATGTGCTTACCATCACTAGACTTGAAGGGAGAAGCTTTCCCACAGCCATGAACATGCAATGGTGGTAGCAAGGGCAGGGAAATTTCAGACTAGAAGGTCAGGGTAGCCCCTGCCCTACTCAAGTACACATTCACCGATGGATATTGCAATCCAGTTAGCTCTCACAGATGAAGCAGAGTCAGGGCAGATCAGCACTCGAGGACCCCATGTAAATTATTGTCATTTTCTCTCCTTTTGGAACATCTGGGGCGTTTGGCCCTCACATGCCATGGATTTCGGATGGCCCACAGGAGGCCAGAGCCCTCTGTGCCCAACTTTTCACCTCCGCCATAGACATGTGGTGTACTAGGGGCTCTGACTAGGACTCCCTAACTCAGGGTTTTTATTGAGCTGGGGGTGGCCCTGCCCTAGTGAGCATCGGCTTTCATGCAATTGCCCCACTAACTGTGTGTGTGTGTGGGTGGAATGGTAACAATACCATAGAGAGGACTGTCCCTCTGGCCAGCTGAATGAATCCCTGTGAAGAAGCTCTAGGGGGCGACTGTTGTGGGGTAGGAGCAAAGCACCGTGAAAGCCTCGGTCTGCATTCTATGCCATCTCCCACATGCCAGCTGTGCCTTGTCCTCTCAGGTCACAGGTCCAGAATGGAACATTTGGACTTTGGATAGGAGCACTGCAGGGAAACCTAAATGCAGCAGGAAGCATTGCTGCCAATTCAGAAGGGTGTCCTCTTCCCTCTGAGTGCATAAGAGGGCTAATGGGGCAATGTCTTTCATATAAGCCTTAGAACCAAGCCTCTGGCTGCTTGTAGTTATTAAACAGCCAACAGCATATGAGGTAAGAGGTGGGCTGTTATCCTGGGAACCTAGCCAAATCTTAACTTGGATAATAACCAAACAACTACCTAGATTCCACCTGCAGCTTAACATGACGAAGGGATTTCTAAACCACTGGTGCTATCGTTTTGTGCTGTTCAAAAGCTGCTGGGCCTCACCCCAATGGTGGGCAATGGGATTGCTAGCTGTAGTATGGAAATCATCTTAGAATCTTTCAGGATGCAAGAAAATGTATGAATCCAAAATTGTTATACATACTGACCAAGCATTTCTAAATGGTAAGAGTTTCAAGGGACTCACTTCCACACCCTGCTTTAGATCAGCAAAAGAGGAGGAAATAGGGACAGGTCTGTTACTGGAGCTCTCCATGGCTGGAGGACTGTGGAGCACAGATATAGGGGCAAGTCTGTCGCTGGAGTCCTCTGGCCTTTTTAATCTGCGAATTAGAGTATCAATCTTACAGCTTTCTAACCTTCGATTTGACAGTGAACAGGCATAAGCGACCAAGATTCAGCATTCGGAGAGCAGCATCCTGAGAATAATTTGACTAAGTGCTGGTGACAGGACCTACCAGAAGACCGTTCTCCACATGTCCTGAGCTGCAGATTAGCTGCACGTGAAGCAGAGACAATGCAGCTACTTGGAAATGTGCATAAATCCAATTTCCAGCCCTTTGGCAGCGATCTCACCTCCATGCCCAAGCGTGCGGAGCGGAGCATCAGGGAGGCATGGTTGGGGGATGGGGTGCCGTGCGGCAGCACAGAGGTGCGTGCAGCCAGGGTAGAGTCGGAAGCTGCTGGCAGAGGACTGCGGTCTGTGGGGGGCGCCCAGATTTCTCCCGGCTTCTTCTGGAGGAGAACTATGGAGGGGGGAGGCAAGCAGTGACACACAGATACTGCACTCCCCAACGTTCCTCTGTGCCCCCTTAGGAAGCTCGGGGGAGCAAGGAGCAATACCATGCGCTCCATACATCCAGGTCAGTTTTCCTATGTGGGTGCAGGAGGGGGGTGCAAGGGTTGGGGCGACAGGGTCACAGTGCAGGGGTGAGGGTGTGGGCGGTGCAATGGGAAGGGGCACCCACAGGGGTGAGGAGAAATAGGGGGGCACCACGCCCATGGGGGCCAGGTGCGCCAAAATACACGTTTGCCCAGGGTGCCGTTTCCCCTAAGGCTGGCCCTGCAGAGTGGCACCTGCTGTTGGAGGCATTGGTCAGGTTGGAGCCGTTTCCCTCCTCGGGCACAGACAGGCGCAAGGATGCATGCGATGGACGGCCCAAAGACACTGTGTGGTGCTTTCTTGAGTGGATCACTCTGCACCTGTGCTACACAAAGGAGAAGCAGGGCCCAGACTGACGGGAGGGAAATACCAGGGTCCAGAATGTGAGGACTGATTCATGGGGCTCAAATCTTAGAGTAATGGGCCTAGTTGGAGGGATTCCTAACCATTTAGCACTGGGCCTCAGGATGTAATCAATAACCCTTTTGTTGCTCTTGGGTTAATAACTTTATTTCTGGGGCAGCCATGTGCAAAGGGTACGTCTGTGCAGAACACACTGAGGAGGAGTAAGGAGAATGCCAGCTACAAGTTAAAAGCAAGCAATGCCCAACTGAAAAACAGCCCCTAAAGGCCTGTCCTCCAAGCTGAAGCCATGTACCAGGCTTTCCTGCAGCAACCTGGCAAGTGTGGAGGCAGAGAACACTGAAGAGGGGGGCAAGCGCAGATAAACAGGTATGTTTGTTGTTGAACACTTTGGTTTTTATTTGCCTTTTCGCAGGGAGAAACTTGACAGATGCAGACGCTTCTGACAGGGCTGCTGGGGTCATTTTATTTTAACATCCTACAAAATAGACAAGGCCTTTGACTCTCCGCTGACATGTGCTTCTCACTCAAGGAAAGCAGGCTGGCCTTCTTCTGTCACACATTTGCATCTCTCCCTTTTTCATTAAAACATCATTTTAATTAGTATGATCATTATTTTTACCAATCAAATGTATCACCTCATTTACCAAATCCACTTGGGGATCCCATGCCTGGAGAGTGACAAGAAATGCATGTGGTCAAAAAATGCCTGCAGCAAGAGGAGTGTTGCACAAAAAACCATTGTGCTAAAATCCTGATCCTAAAATGATTTAGTCCTCTGCCCATGGATTCTGGCAATGGCTGAAGCAACAGAGAGGTGGAGACTCTGGCATGGTTTGGGGGGATAATTGGAGAAGAGATCATTTGTGTCTCTGCATACAGTAGTGAAGATCTTACCACTGTTTACAGAAACAAGAAAAAACAGGAGTTTAGACAAGAGTGAGAAGCTTGCCTGTTCCATAACGCTGCAGTTACTGCTGGCAAAGGAGGAGGAGGCAGTCTAACCCTCAGAAGAAATACAGCGTGAGGAGGAAATTTCAGCACCTTCGCCTTTTAATTTCAGTTTGTTGTTAGAGAGTTCGGACCAATCCTGTCAATACTTACACACGTGTTTAGCTTTAAGCATGTGAGGCATCCCATTGACTTCAATGGATCTGGGCCACAGACAGCTAGCTACGTTCTGAGAATGAACAGTGAAAGAGTCTGCATTGCTTTGGAAACCTACAAGTTGGACAGGAATTTAGCTCTGCAGAAAATATCACACTAGAAAACAGTTCTGCAAAAAGAAGGACCGTTTCCAAACTACACAAAGTCAGAAATGCTCCCATTTCAGTGTCACTCACTGACCACCATGTTTACCCAACAGGAAAAGTGCTAGTTAGTTATTTGAACTCATCATATCCTACAAAAAAGTATTTAAAACATAGGTTTCAGAGTAGCAGCCGTGTTAGTCTGCATTCGCAAAAAGAAAAGGAGGACTTGTGGCACCTTAGATGAAGTGAGCTGTAGCTCATGAAAGCTTATGCTCAAATAAATTGGTTAGTCTCTAAGGTGCCACAAGTCCTCCTTTTCTTTTTATTTAAAACATAGGAGACGAGACATTACATACAAAACTGTCTAAAAGCAGTTCAAACAAAATGAGCTGGGCTACTTATCTTCTTGGCCAGTGATCCAGAGACAGATCTATCGATACAGTAAAGGAAACTAATAAAACGTGAGACATTTTTTTTCTTCAGTTTACTTTTGAGGATTCATTATCATAAATACAACCAATTGTTTCTAAGGATACTTCTGAATAATTTAATTCCACTTTAAAAAAGAAAGTTCAACACTCACGTCCCTGAGATGGCCCTTTCTTGCACACGGCACAAAGTCTGAAGTCAGTAGAATCCAACAGGGATTTGTTCCCTTGAATTTCAACAGAACTAGATCATTGCTATTATTTTCAGACATGAAATGCAAAAAAAGGCAAAATCCCTGAACATATTTGTAGTGGAGCGTGATGGAATTGTGTTGTCATTTATGGGAAATAATCGCAAGCCCATCTCTCCCTTCTCCCCTCATTACCTCCCCCCACCATTTTCCAGTCCAAATAACCATGAAAAATTACACTTCAGTGTCAGGAGGACAACAAAGGAGGGGCTTTCTCCTGCGGCTCGACAGCTTTTCAGGGTTTTTTCCTTTCTTTGGACAAAATCTACCTTCAATTCTATTTCATTTTAAATGTGATCTAACAAATGCATCTTGACAAGTTCCTTTCTTTTAAATAGTATTCTGCACAGTTTAACCAAGCTCTAAATAGGAATCAGCTGGAAAGGAGAATCATGCAAATCATGCAAAACCAGCACCAAAAGGAACAAAACAGAGGAAGCCCAAATCCAGCTCTTTGGGTCTGGAGAGAAAGGAAAGTTCAGCCCCAGAGTGGAGACAAATGGGGGGGTTTAGGAAACAAAGAGGAAAGCATTGGAAGGGAAGAAAAAGGTGAGAAGACGCAGGGAGGG
Organism: Eretmochelys imbricata; assembly: GCF_965152235.1. NCBI lineage: Eukaryota > Metazoa > Chordata > Testudines > Cheloniidae > Eretmochelys > Eretmochelys imbricata. The sequence continues at coordinate 42,682,680 of NC_135583.1, read as the reverse complement.
GTTATCAGAAGGAGATGGTGAAGGAGTGAAAAGAGGCAATGGAGAACCTGTCAGTGGCCATGCTCCTTTTAGAAAACGGGAGTCAAACTCCTGCAGTGGAGGGGGGAAAATTCCATTTTAAATTCTGCTGTGTGTCAGTATACTGTTTAGGGCTCCATACTCCCCTCGATCACACTGGGAGGTTTGCACAGAGCTGAAGGGAAGAATCTGGTTCTCATGCAGTAGCTAAATGTTGAGTTATTCTCATTTAATCAGTCCATTATTATCCCATTCAGTGTCATTCCTCACTCCCCAGTAGAGACCATGCAATCTCTCCCGTTTCTCTTCCTTCCCCATCCTCCTTACTCTGGTTCCCTCCTCCTTCCCTGTCTGTGTGTCTCGTCCCCTCTCCATTTCCTTCCCTAAAGCAAATCTACCTGCCCCCATGGGCTTCGCTGCCATCCCTTCCCCTTTCCGTACACTAAAGTGATCAGCAACTAAATGGTCCATGCTGACATTAGTGTCCTCACTAGTGAGGCTAATGGGGCAATTGCACACCTTTGTAATTGTTCAAGGCTGCGTGCAGGTTCAGGCAGACAGCACCACGTCAGTTACTGTTATAAAAATGAAAGCTCAGTATTCTGCAAAAGCTTAACACTGCACATGGTCCATAAATAAGTCAGGCAGGTTGAGTGCCCATAGGCTGGGTGTGACATCCCAGACTATTGGTAAAGGCTGTGGATTTCATTATTTAAAATTATTCAGCTGACTGAGGCAAAGGCCAGGTGCTGAATTCTGAACTATCACAATTCAGACTTCAACCTAGGGCTCCACTGCAAGCCCTTCTCAATTTCCAGACAAACTGGGGTAAGACGGAGCTAAAGATGACAATGTGTGTCAGTAATTTAGGGTAAAATACATTATAGAGATGATGTAATTATGACAAAACCAAGCATTATAAACCCAGAAAATGTAGCGTTAAGGCTAACCATAACATGTCTGGATTTCTTTTCAGGTCTGGAAATGCACCCCACCCCCCCATGTATACACAAACATCCTGTTGGGTAGAGATGGTACAATAGAAGCTTTTGAGAAGAACTTAGAATTAATTATTATTTTGCCATTATTTTTCATAACCAGAAGTTTCTGGCAGATCTTCTTTTTCACAGAAACTGATGAAGACTTGCCATCTTTCAAAATGGCCCTCATCTCCCATTTTTCTAAATGAGAGTAAACCAAGAGAAGATGGTGGCCCTCAGGAAGCAGAGAGAAACTCTCAGAGTATGTCTACACTGCAACTGGGAGGACGCTTCCGCACATGGGCAGACACAGGTGCTAGCTCTGTGGTGGCAGGGGCAGCGGCTCAGCCTAGCTCTCCGACTACAATCTCACTGACCCGCAGGGTACGTCCCCAGGCAGCTAGCCCGAGCTGCTGCCTGTGCCACCACTGCGATCTTTAGCTCACCAGCATGACGAGAGCTAGTGCACATCTGTCTACCTGTGCCGGAAGCACACTCCCCCGGCTGCTGGGTAGACACCCCTGGAGTCCCACTGGAAACCACAGGAGACAGGTGGCCATTACGAGGATGGCATGCACAGGCAGTCTGTGATTTCAGTACCACTGAGAACAATAGGATCTGCCAGTTTGAAAGTGGACAGACAGTTCTTCATGGATTTCTCTATAGTAGAACATTATTCTTTAGCCCCTATTGCAGAAGACATTTTTTCAATTATGAAGAATAGGGGGAAAAGAGCACTAATCCTAAAATAAAAATTCTTCAAATGTAGCCTACTCACAAGATTTCAGTGAGTTTAAACTACATGGGAAGTTTGACGTGCCTGTGTTATGCTATTATTAAGATCATCTGGAACAAAAATGGTCTGGCAGTGGGTGCTAAATTTCTCAAAGGACCAATTTTAAATTAATTTTAGCTCCTACATTGATTAACCAGATTTACTTCTAAATGGTCAGAAAATTCATCTGATACTCAAAGATTCAGTGCTTCAATTTTGAGGAGGATATTCTGTAGTTATCATACATCATCATAGAAGATTAGGGTTGGAAGAGACCTCAGGAGGACATCTAGTCCAATCCCCTGCTCAAAGCAGGACCAACCCCAACTAAATCATCCCAGCCAGGGCTTTGTCAAGCCGGGCTTTAAAAACCTCCAAGGAAGAAGATTCCACCACCTCCCTAGGTAACCCATTCCAGTGCTTCACCACCCTCCTAGTGAAACAGTGTTTCCTAATATCCAACCTAGACCTCCCCCACTGCAACTTGAGACCACTGCTCTTTGTTCTGTTATCTGCCACCACTGAAAACAGCCTACCTCCATCCTCTTTGGAACCCCCCCTTCAGGTAGTTGAAGGCTGCTATCAAATCCCACCTCATTCTTCTCTTCTGCTGAGGTTCATCTTAAAACAAGATTAACCTCTGTATTATTAAGTGCAAAACTTATCTCAGCCTTAACTGGAGTTGCACCAGTTATTTCTACATGTAGCTATGTTTGTACTTAAAGATATTTCCAAGGAGAGCCAATGGATGTGAATGTGCAAAATCATCAATGACTGTATATTGAGTGGGAACAGGTGTCCTACTGAGGTAGCAGGGATCAGTTGTAGGAGTGTCTTATCTAACATTTTCATGAACAAACAGCACATATGGAAGGATGATCTTGTGGTTTAAGAGCCTGGACTGGGTTCAATTTCTCTCATGCTTAGAGGGCTCTTACCTGCAGACAAAGACATGTCAAGATCCAGTAGCTAAAAGATGAAGTTTGGAAGTTGGACAAGTCCTTTACTCCCTCAACCCGCCTGCTGTAAAGCAGTGATAATATTCCTGCCCTACCTCACAGGGGTGTTGAGAAGATAAAGTCATTAGTGTCTGAGAAGCTCCGACACCACAGTATTTAGGGCCTAGACAGGTTCAACTGGAGAACAGCAGCTGAAACATGGAGGGAAAAATAATCCCAGAGCAATATTCAATGGGCTGAAAATAGCTAGGAAACAATGAAACTGAAAGAGAACTATGGATAACATGAACAGCAAATTCTGGGCCATCTGGGGATGTGAGCATTAGTGGAATACAAGGGGTAAGGAGAAACTTCGCTATCCAAGCAGTGTGAAAGGAGGCACGGCATTTGAAGAAGGACTACAGAGCGTATACACCCCAGGACAGTCCTGATTGGCTCAGGGTCTGTGGTGAAAGCCCTAAGACGTATGCCTCACAGTGGCTGCTCCCCTTTCTCATTTTGCATTAAAAGTGCACCTATTCCATGCCCCAGTAACTCCACACCCACCAGATGTTTCATACTGGACGAATATCACCTCCAATAGAAGACTTTAGGGAGCAAATGTCCAGTAGCACCCTCTGGGCTGTACTGAAAAGGAGAGAACAGAGCCACTCAAAAGTGACAAGTTTCAGAGTAGCAGTCGTGTTAGTCTGTATCCGCAAAAAGAAAAGGAGGACTTGTGGCACCTTAGAGACAAACAAATGTATTTGAGCATAAGCTTTCGTGAGCTACAGCATCCGATGAAGTGAGCTGTAGCTCACGAAAGCTTATGCTCAAATAAATTTGTCTCTAAGGTGCCACAAGTCCTCCTTTTCTTTTTACTCAAAAGTGACTATCCCGACAAGGCCCACAGACAAGTCAACCCTGCCTCAGGGTCAATGGTATAGAAGACTGCCGTTAGAGCCTCCTCCATTGCTAGATCTTTGACCAAGAGGAACAGAGCAGTCCCCAAACCATAACCAGCTCTAAAATCAAACTGACTCAGGTCAAGAAAATTGGAGTACTCCAAAGATTGCCAAAAGTTGCCTGGGTACAACCATGCCTCCCTGCACTCTGCTCCCCCTCTGCACTCTCACAAAGGGCAGCCACCACAGAGGCTCAGATCAATTGCGCACTGTGATGCAACGTAAAAGAGGCCATTTTGATTTTGGGCAAAGGCATCAAGTAACAAAGAAAGAAGATGACAGTCTTGCTCTACATGGCAGCAACGAGACTGTTCCAGCAATACTGTGCTCAGCTCTGGGTAGTACAGTACCAGAAGGCTGTAAACAAAACTATAGGGAGTTCAGAGAAGCAACATAAATGATTGAGGGTGTAGGAATTCATTATAAAGAAAGATTGAAAGAGACACACATTCAAAGCTTGGCTAAGAGATGGCAAAAGACAACAAAACAGGCTTCTACAAAATGACAAAGAAGGAGAGGAGTTATGGTAAGAGGTAGAACTCAGAGTAATGGGATGAAATTTAAAAAATTAAACTCAATTAATATAGCCCTAATCTACACTAGGAGTTGAGGTCAAATTTAGCAGCATTAAATCAATTTAACCCTGCACGCGTCCACACGACAAAGCCCTTTTTTTCGACTTAAAGGGCTCTTAAAATAGATTTCCTTACTCCACCCCCGACAAGGGGATTAGCACTGAAATTGGCCTTGCCAGGTCGAATTTAGGGTAGTGTGGATGCAATGCGACGGTATTCGCCTCTGGGAGCTATACCAGAGTGCTCCACTGTGACTCTCAACTCAGATGCACTGGCCAGGTAGACAGGACAAGGCCCGCGAACTTTTGAATCTCATTTCCTGTTTGGCCAGCATGGCAAGCTGCAGGTGAATGCAGAGTTCATCAGCAGAGGTGACCATGATGGAGTCCCAGAATCGCAAAAGAGCTCCAGCATGGACCAAACGGGAGGTACGGGATCTGATCGCTGTATGGCGAGAGGAATCCGTGCTATCAGAACTCCGTTTCAGTTTTCGAAATGCCAAAACATTTGTCAAAATCTCCCAGGGCAAGAAGGACAGAGGCCACAACAGGGACCCGAAGCAGTGCCGCGTGAAACTTAAGGAGCGGAGGCAAGCCTACCAGAAAACCAGAGAGGCAAACGGCCGCTTCGGGTCAGAGCCCCAAACATGCTGCTTCTATGATGAGCTGCATGCCATTTTAGGGGGTTCAGCCACCACTACGCCAGCCATGTTGTTTGACTCCTTCAATGGAGATGGAGGCAACACGGAAGCAGGTTTTGGGGACGAGGAAGATGATGAGGAGGAGAAACCGGTTTTCCCGATAACCAGGAACTGTTTCTCACCCTGGACCTGAAGCCAGTACACCCCGAACCCACCCAAGGCTGCCTCCTGGACCCGCCAGACAGAGAAGGGACCTCTGGTGAGTGTACCTTTTTAAATAGTATACATGGTTTAAAAGCAAGCGTGTTTAATGAATAATTTGCCCTGGCATTCACGGCCAGTACAGCTACTGGAAAAGTCTGTTAACGTGTCTGGGGATGGAGCGGAAATCCTCCAGGGAAATCTCTATAAAGCTCTTCTGGATGTACTCCCAAAGCCTTTGCAAAAGGTTTCTGGGGAGGGCAGCCTTATTCCGTCCTCCATGGTAGGACACTTTCCCGACTACATGCTACTGGCCTGGCGTGGTAATCATTGCAGAACAAAGCATTGCAGTGTATGTTTGCTGGCATTCAAACAACATCTGTTCTTTATCTCTCTGTGTTATCCTCAGGAGAGTGATATCATTCATGGTCACCTGGTTGAAATAGGGTGCTTTTCTTAAGGGGACATTCAGAGATGCCCATTCCTGCTGGGCTGTTTGCCTATGGCTGAACAGAAATGTTCCCCGCTGTTAGCCACGGGGAGGGGTGAGGGGTTAGCCACGCGATGGGGGGAGGCAAAATGCGACCTTGTAACGAAAGCACATGTGCTATGTATGTAATGTTAACAGCAAGGTTTACCATGAAAGAGTGTACCCATTGTTCTATAAAATGTGTCTTTTTACATACCACTGTCCCTTTTTTTTTTTTCTCTACCTGCTGCATGTGTTCAAGAATCACAGGATCTTCTCCATCCCAGAGGCTAGCAAAGATTAGAAGGCAAAAAAAAAAACAACAACAAAAAAACCCCCCCAAAAAAACCAAAAAAAAAAACCCCGCACTCACGATGAAATGTTCTCTGAGCTCATGCTGTCCTCCCACACTGACAGAGCACAGACGAATGCGTGGAGGCAGACAATGTCAGAGTGCAGGAAAGCACAAAATGACCAGGAGGAGAGGTGGCGGCCTGAAGAGAGGGCTGAAGATGATAGGTGGCGGCAGCATGATGACAAGAGGCAGGATTCACAAGAGGCAGGATGCGGAGGCTGCTGGAAGATCAAACTAATATGCTCCAGGGTATGGTTGAGCTGCAGGAAAGGCAGCTGGAGCACAGACCACTGCTACAGCCCCTGTGTAACCAACCGCCTTCCTCGCCAAGTTCCATACCTGCCTTACCCAGATGCCCAAGAACACGGTGGGGGGGCCTCTGGCCACTCAGCCACTCCACCCCAGAGGATTGCCCAAGCTACAGAAAGCTGGCATTCAATAAGTTTTAAAGTGCTATGTGGCCTTGTCCTTCCCTCCTCCACCACCCCTCCCAGGCTATCTTGGCAGTTATCCCCCTATTTGCGTGATGAATTAATAAAGAATGCATGAATGTGAAGCAACAATGACTTTATTGCCTCTGCAAGCGGTGATCAAAGGGGGGAGGGGAGGGTGGTTAGCTTACAGGGAAGTGGAGTGAACCAAGGTTTTATCAAGGCGAAACAAACAGAACTTTCACACCGTAGCCTGGCCACTCATAAAATTGGTTTTCAAAGCTTCTCTGGTGCACACCGCGCCCTCCTGTGCTCTTCTAACCGCCCTGGTGTCTGGCTGCACGTAACCAGCCTCCAAGCGACTTGCCTCAACGTCCCACCCCACCATAAACGTCTCCCCCTTACTATCACAGATATTGTGGAGCGCACAGCAAGCAGCAATAACAATGGGAAATTTGGTTTCGCTGAGGTCTAACCAAGTCATTAAACTGCGCCAGCGCGCTTTTAAACATCCAAATGCACATTCTACCACCATTCTGCAATTGCTCAGCCTGCAGCTGAACAGCTCCTGACTACTGTCCAGGTTGCCTATGTATGGCTTCATGAGCCATGGCATTAAGGGGTAGGCTGGGTCCCCAAGGATAACTAAAGGCATTTCAACATCCCCAACAGTTATTTTCTGGTCTGGGAATGAAGTCCCTTCCTGCAGCTTTTGAAACAGACCAGAGTTTCTGAAGATGCGAGTGTCATGTACCTTTCCCGGCCATCCCACGTTGATGTTGGTGAAATGACCCTTGTGATCCACCAGTGCTTGCAGCACTATTGAAAAGTACCCCTTGAGGTTTATGTACTCGCCGGCTTGGTGCTCCGGTGCCAAGATAGGGATATGGGTTCCGTCTATGGCCCCACCACAGTTAGGGAATCCCATTGCAGCAAAACCATCCACTATGACCTGCACATTTCCCAGGGTCACTACCCTTGATGTCAGCAGATCTTTGATTGCGTTGGCTACTTGCATCACAGCAGCTCCCATAGTAGATTTGCCCACTCCAAATTGATTCCCGACTGACCGGTAGCTATCTGGCGTTGCAAGCTTCCACAGGGCTATTGCCACTCGCTTCTCAACTGTGAGGGCTGCTCTCATCTTGGTATTCTTGTGCCTCAGGGCAGGGGAAAGCAAGTCACAAAGTTCCATGAAAGTGCCCTTACGCGTGCAAAAGTTTCGCAGCCACTGGGAATCGTCCCAGACCTGCAACACTTTGCGGTCCCACCAGTCTGTGCTTGTTTCCCGAGCCCAGAATCAGCGTTCCACGGCATGAACCTGCCCCATTAGCACCATGATGCCCACATTGCCAGGGCCCGTGCTTTGAGAGAAGTCTGTGTCCATGTCCTCAACACTCTTGTCACTGCGCTTACGTTGGCTACTCGCCTGATCTCACTTTGCCAGGTTCTGGTGCTGCATATACCGCTGGATAATGCGCGTGGTGTTTAATGTGCTCCTAATTGCCAAAGTGATCTGAGCGGGCTCCATGCATGGTGTCTGCACGGAAAAAAGGTGCGGAATGATTGTCTGCCATTGCTCTGACGGACGGAGGGGCGACTGATGACGTGGCTTACAGGGTTGGCTTACAGGGAATTAAAATCAACAAAGGGGGTGGCTCTACATCAAGAAGAAACAAAAACAACTGTCACACAGAATGGCCCCCTCAAGGATTGATCTCAAAACTCTGGGTTTAGCAGGCCAATGCTCACTGAGCTATCCCTCCCCCTGGTATTCCAGGCAGGCCTGAATCTCCATTAAACTTTTCAAGGTGCCCTGGAGAGACCTCACTGAAATGATTGTTGGCCGTTGATTTCACGGAGGGAGGGAGGGAGGGTGGGTGGAGCAAATGAATACAAAACAAATCTGGTCTATTTCTTGTTTTGATCCACTCCATCTATCTTTTACATCTTTGGCTGGCAGCAGACGGTGCAGTAGGACTGCTAGCCATCCTCATCTCCTGGCTGCTCGGCCGACGACGGTGCCATACGACTGCCAGCAGGACTAAAGAGAATGACCTGGTCGAGTCACTCCTATTTTAGTCCCTGCGTCCATGTCTGCCCAGGCGCTCCTGACCGACCTTACTGAGGTGGCAAGGAGCACCTAGGACATGATGACGATGGTTATCAGGCCTATTACACCATCTCCTGCCACAAGGCAATGAGCTGCTGCTGTGTAGCAATGCAGTACCGCGTCTGCCAGCACCCAGGATACGTATGGTGACAGTGAGCGGAGCAGGCTCCATGCTTGCCGTGGTGTGGTGTCTGCACAGGTAACTCAGGAAAAAAGGCACGAAACTATTGTCTGCCGTTGCTTTCATGGAGGGAGGGAGGGCCTGACGACATGTACCCAGAGCCACCTGTGACAATGTTTTTGCCCCATTAGGCACTGGGATCTCAACCCAGAATTCCAATGGGCAGCGGAGACTGCAGGAACTGTGGGATAGCTACCCACAGTGCAACGCTCCGGAAGTCGACGCTTGTCTCGGTACGGTGGAAGCACTCCGCCGAGTTAATGCACTTAATGCACTTAAAAAGAAAAGGAGTACTTGTGACACCGTAGAGACTAACCAATTTATTTGAGCATAAACTTTCGTGAGCTACAGCTCACTTCATCGGATGCAAGATGAAGTGCAAAACGCACTTAGAACATTTTGTGTGGGGACACACACAATCGACTATATAAAAACAATTTCTAAAAAAACAACTTCTATAAATTCAACCTAATTTCGTAGTGTAGACTTACCTTAGACTTACAGACTTTAAGGTCAGAAGGGACCATTATGATCATCTAGTATGAACTCCTGCACAACGCAGGCTACAGAATCTCACCCACCCACTCCTGTAACAAAACCCTGACCTATGTTTGAGCTACTGAAGTCCTCAAATCATGGTTTAAAGACTTCAAGGTGCAGACACTCCTCCAGCAAGTGACCCGTGCCCCACGCCGCAGAGGAAGGCGAAAACCCCCCAGGGCCTCTGCCAATCTGCCCTGGAGGAAAATTCCTTCCCGAGTAGAAATACGGCAATCAGCTAAACCCTGAGCATGTGGGCAAGACACCCCAGCCAGACACCCTGGAAAGAATTGTTTGTAGTAACTCAGATCCCACCCTATCTAGTGTCCCATCACAGGCCACTGGGCATATTTACTGCTAATAGTCAAAGATCAATTAATTGCCAAAATTAGGCTATCCCATCATACCATCCCCTCCGTACACTTACCAAGCTTAGTCTTGAAGCCAGAGGAACTTTTCAAGGAACTTTTCTGGACAGTGAGATGTGTTAGGCGGGAAACAGTCTGCCGAGGGACGGGGTGAAAGTTGCACTGATTGGGACACTGTCTACCCCAGTTTTCAAAGTACTAGAAAAACAAAATGCTGTAGGGAACAATCCAGAACAGGCCCCAGGTGACGGACTAGATGGCACCTAATAGTGCTTTCTCAGCTCTAATTCCTATGGTTCTGATTTCTATTAATTAACCCTAGAACATTAAGGCCCCCAAATCAATACTATTGCATTTCCACTACATTCTGATTCCTGCTGGTTACTAGAAGCCTATAGCTAGAAAAATTAACTATGGCTCTCAGAGGGCACAGCCTTTATGGAGAGAGACACTCTGCCCTCCCCCCAGGCTCTCAGCCTTCCACAAGCGTATAACTCCTCCCTTTCCCATGAGCTCGCACCTTCCGTCAGCCACCTGACCCCCCCACACCCAAAGCTTGCAGCCTTCCACAGGCCACATGACATCACCTCCTACAAGCTACCAGCCTTCCACAGGTCACCTGACCTCCCCCCAAGCTTGCAGCCTTCTGCAGGTCACCTGACCTCCCCCCAAGCTTGCACCCTTCCGCGAGCCCCCAACCTCTGCAGACTGAGCTCAGACTTGTGCTACTTTGAGCCAACTTGTTGACATGTTGGATCTGAACAGAAGATCCTGCCTTTTCTGGAGGCTCCCAATTTCCCACCCTGTTCCCTTCTCTGCTCATCCTGGCAACCAGCTCCTTACAAATCCGTGGCTGCTGCCAAGCTCAAGGCACAGAGTGCACTGCTGCAAGGTGCCTGGAACAGCTGGGCAGAGCAGCCACAGCAAGAGAACACAAATATCAAACGCCCCCAGGAAGCCGCTGTCCCAGAAAACCATAGTCTGGCTCGCTCAGCACCAGAGGAGTGCTCACAGAGAGCTCAGAACATTCCTTCCACTGCTCCTTCCACTTGCGGATGATACTAAACTTGGAGGAGTGGTAGATACACTGGAGGGGAGGGATAGGATACAGAAGGACCTAGACAAATTGGAGGATTGGGCCAAAAGAAATCTGATGAGGTTCAATAAGGATAAGTGCAGGGTCCTGCACTTAGGATGGAAGAATCCAATGCACCGCTACAGACTAGGGACCGAATGGCTAGGCAGCAGTTCTGTGGAAAAGGACCTAGGGGTGACAGTGGACGAGAAGCTGGATATGAGTCAGCAGTGTGCCCTTGTTGCCAAGAAGGCCAATGGCATTTTGGGATGTATAAGTAGGGGCATAGCGAGCAGATCGAGGGACGTGATCGTCCCCCTCTATTCGACATTGGTGAGGCCTCATCTGGAGTACTGTGTCCAGTTTTGGGCCCCACACTGCAAGAAGGATGTGAATAAATTGGAGAGAGTCCAGCGAAGGGCAACAAAAATGATTAGGGGTCTAGAACACATGACTTATGAGGAGAGGCTGAGGGAGCTGGGATTGTTTAGCCTGCAGAAGAGAAGAATGAGGGAGGATTTGATAGCTGCTTTCAACTACCTGAAAGGGGGTTCCAAAGAGGATGGCTCTAGACTGTTCTCAATGGTAGCAGATGACAGAACGAGGAGTAATGGTCTCAAGTTGCAGTGGGGGAGGTTTAGATTGGATATTAGGAAAAACTTTTTCACTAAGAGGGTGGTGAAACACTGGAATGCGTTACCTAGGGAGGTGGTAGAATCTCCTTCCTTAGAGGTTTTTAAGGTCAGGCTTGACAAAGCCCTGGCTGGGATGATTTAACTGGGAATTGGTCCTGCTTCGAGCAGGGGGTTGGACTAGATGACCTTCAGGGGTCCCTTCCAACCCTGATATTCTATGATTCTATGATTCCTGTGTGTCCTCCTGCCAGCTTTGCTTCAACACCTTGCCCCATCATCTATTTGCTCCTGCCCCACCATCTGCTCCCCCCACTCCTTGCCCCCGCCCCTTAGATCATCTAGGATAGCCTGCTCCCAGCCATTGCAGAATGGGCTCCCTGCAGCCGATTCTCAAGGCTTCTGTCCAGGCTGGCGTGATGTGAATCTAACGATGTGGGCCATTTGCTCAGTCCAGCCTGTTGCAGGAAGGCGAGTTACGTGGCTAACATAGTGGACCGGGAGTTGGGAGATGCGAGTTCTACTCGTGGCTTGGCATCCAACCTCCCATTAGAGGTTTTCCCTTTCCTGCGCCTGTTTTACAATTGGCACAATGAGGATAATGGGGAGGTTGTGAGGCTTAACCAGTGTTTGTGTTCTTTGAACTTGTTGGCTGGAGGGTGCTAGAGAAGGGCTAAGACTCTTTATCCTGCTGCGTCATGTCCCTCTAGCGAACTAGCACCTTATCATTACATCTTGGAGGAAGAGTTACTAACGTGAGGCTACTATGGTATAACTATTCTATTCCTCTCTAACAAACGAAGCCATCTGCAGTCCCATAAAGCAATTTCTAATGACTCCTGGCATTGCTATTGTACTGACAGCTTCAGAAGAAACAGGACAGAACAACAGGCCAAAGGAAAAACAAGGTTAAAATTAGCAAGATTCAACTCATGCAAGCCCAAGTGCGTCCACAGGTTCCTCTCTTTGGGGAGGGCCTCTCTTTGGAAAGATGCCCTAGGAGCTGCCTACTAACCACAGTTTGGGTTAGTAGCACTAGCAGAAAATCAGTAATTGCTTTTCCCCTTCTACTAACAAGCTTTTCAGCAGAGGAACATTCCAACTTCCTGCAGTCAACGGGCCCTTTCCTTTCTCTCTGCCTCTACCAGTTCCAAATAATCAGAAGTGACTGCAATTTCAGCCCTGCCTCTCCGGTATTCAGCTGCACCAAGTGAGTCCACAGAATGTCAAGTGAGTCCTCTCCATTTGCCTTCACACCAGGAGTCCCAACCTGCAGTATCACTCCACAGCAGATGACAGCACAAAAATCCCAGGAACTGCTAAAAAGCAGCCAAACCCCAAAACAACTGATTTATGGAAGGCAGGGTGGGCAGCGGGGCTTGGCCCAGACTTGGGGAAAGTGGTCCTGTGAAGTGGGAATTGGGGCTACTTTAAAGTGAACCGTATGCTGGTTCTGTTACCACACAAATTTATGGTGTGCCACAGTGGCGCGGCCTCTGCTTCCCTCCTGGTCTTCCACCAATCCACCCAGACTCCAACACCTTCAGGCTGAGGTGACTTAGCCCTCCTACTTGGCCATGAACATGTCTGACCCCTTCCCTTCCCTCTTATCCCATTACTTTGCTTAAGAGCCTTTAGTGTGGGACCTTGTCAAAGGCTTTCTGAAAGTCCAAGCACACTATATCAATTGGATCACCCTTGTCCAAATGCTTGTTGACACCTTTAAAGAATTCTAATAGATTAGTGGGGCATGCTTTCCCTTTACAAGAGCTGTGGTGACTCTTCCCCAAGCATATTGTGATCATCTGTGCGTCTGATCATTCTGTTCTTTGCTATAGTTTCAATCAATTTGCCCGGAACTGAAGTCAGGCTTAGCTGCCTGTAATTGCCAATGTCGCTTCTGGAGCTTTGAATAAAAATAGGCATCGCATGAGCTACCCACCAATCATCTGGGTACCGAGGTGGTTTTAAACGACAGGTTACACACCACAGTTGTTAGTTCTGCAATTTCATATTTGAGTTCCTTCAGAACTCCTGGGGGAATCCCATCTGGTCCTGGTGACGTATTACTGTTTCATTGATCAATTTGTTCCAAGAGCTCCTCTAATGACACCTCAATCTGGCATAGTTCCTCAGATCTGTCACCTCAAAAGAATGGCTCATGTTTGGGAATCTCCCTCACATCCTCTGTTGTGAAGGCTGATGCAAATAATTCATTTAGCTTCTCCGCAACGGTCTTGTCTTCCTTGATGCTCCTTTGGCACTTTGCTTATCCAGTGGCTTCCTTCTTCTCATGGTACTTTATTTTTTGTTGCTCTCAGTTTTTGTCTCTTTTGCAGTTGCTCTTCAAATTCTTTTTTTGCCTCCCTAATTATACTTTTACACTGTACTTGCCAGAGTCTATGTTCCTTTTTATTTGCTAAGTAGGATTTGACTTTCAATTTTTAAAGGATGCCTTTTTGCCCTTAACTGCCTCTTTTACTCTACTGTTCAGCCATGGTAGTATATTTCTGGTCCTCCTACTTTTTTTTTTTTAAATTTGGAGTATACATTTAGTTCAAATCTCTATCATGGTGTTTTTAAATAGTTTCCATGCAGCTTACAGGCATTTCACTTGTGACTGTTAATTTTAATTTCCATTTAACTCGCTTCCTCGTTTTTGTGTAGTTCCCTATTTTGAAGTTAAGTGCTACTGTGGTGGGTTTCTTTGCTATTTTCCTCCTACAAGGACATTAAATTTAATTACATTATGGGGATCCCACAGCAGTTAAGCTATATTCACCTCTTGGACCAGACCCTGTTCTTCACTTAGGACTAAATCAAGAATTGCCTCTCCCTGTGTGGCTTCCAGGGCTAGCTGCTCCAAGAAGCAGCCATTAATGGGGTCTAGCAATTTTATATCTGCATCCCATCCTGCAGTGACATGTTCCCAGTCAATATGGGATTAATTGAAATCCTCCATTATTATTGGGTTTTCTGTTTTTGTAGCCTCTCCGATTTTCCTGACCATTTCACAATCACTGCTACCATGCCTGTCAGGAGGTCGGTAGTATATTCCTACTGTAATACTCTTATCATTCAAGCTTGGAATTTCTATCCAGACAAATTCTATGGTCCTGGTTGATTCATTTAAGATTTTTAGTATATTTGCTTCTCGGCTTTTCTTTCACGTACAGTGCCACTCCCCCACTAATGTGACCTACTCTGACATTCCTATATATTTTGTACCTTGGTATTATCAGGTCCCATTGATTAGCATTGTTCTACTAAGTTTCTGTGATGCCTATTATATCAATATCCTCATTTAATGCCAGGCACTCAAGTTCACCATCTTAGTTTTTAGACTTCTAGCATTTGTATTAAGCACTTATAAAATTTGGCAATATTTAGTTGTCTGCCTTTATGTGACATAACTGAATGGAACTCTTTCGTTTGACTGTTTTCCTCAGTTCCTACAGAGAATTTATCAGCTTCTATCCTCTGCTCTGTACTAGGCTATAGAGAATCCTCACTAATAAATCGTCCCCTAAGGGATGTCTCTGCCCAAACCACATGCTCTTCCGCACCTGTCAGCTTAACCCCAGCCTTTTGTTTGAAAACTCCTACCTTTTTAGTTTTACATGCCAGTAGCCTGTTCTGTTTTGGTTTAGGTGGAGCCCATCCTCCTTGTGTAGGTTCCTCCTTTCCCAAAAAATTCCCCAGTTCCTAATAAACCTAAATCCCCCTTCCCAACACCGTCATCTCATCCATGCATTGAGCCCCTGCAATTCTGCCTGGCCTGTGCGTGGATCTGGAAGCATTTCAGAGAATGCTACCACAGAGGTCCTGGACATTAATCTCCTACTTTAGTAGCCTATGTTTGGCCTCCAAGACTCTCTCCTATCTTTCCCTATGTCACTGGGGCCTACATATACCATGACCACCAGCTTCCCAGAGGCTAGCGAAGATTAGAAGGCGAAAAAAACACACTCGCAATTAAATGTTCTCTGAGCTCATGCTGTCCTCCCACACTGACAGAGCACAGATGAATGTGTGGAGGCAGACAATGTCAGAGTGCAGGAAAGCACAAAATGACCAGGAGGAGAGGTGGCAGGCGGAAGAGAGTAAGTGGTGGGCTGAAGCTGAAAGGTGGCAGCAGCGTGATGAGAGGAGACAGGATTCAATGCTGAGGCTGCTGGAGGATCAAACTAATATGCTCCAGTGTATGGTTGAGCTGCAGGAAAGGCAGCAGGAGCACAGACCGCCTCTACAGCCCCTGTGTAACCAACTGCCCTCCTCCCCAAGTTCCATAGCCTCCTCACCCAGACACCCAAGAATGCGGTGGGGGGGCCTCCGGCCACCCAGCCACTCCACCCCAGAGGATTGCCCAAGCAACAGAAGGCTGGCATTCAATAAGTTTTAAAGTTTTAAACTTTTAAAGTGCTGCGTGGCCATGTCCTTCCCTCCTCCACCACCCCTCCTGGTGCTTTTCTCCTCCACCACCCCTCCCGGGCTACCTTGCAAGTTATCCCCCTATTTGTGTTATGAATTAATAAAGAATGCATGAATGTGAAGCAACTATGACTTTATTGCCTCTGTTTTTCCACTGAATGCATCCGATGAAGTGAGCTGTAGCTCACGAAAGCTTATGCTCAAATAAATTTGTTAGTCTCTAAGGTGCCACAAGTACTCCTTTTCTTTTATTGCCTCTGCAAGCGGTGATCGAAGGGAGGAGGGGAGGGTGGTTAGCTTTCAGGGAAGCAGAGTGAACCAAGGGACGCGAGGTTTCATCAAGGAGAAACAAACAGAACTTTCACACCTTAGCCTGGCCACTCATAAAATTGGTTTTCAAAGCTTCTCCGATGCGCACCGCGCCCTCCTGTGCTCTTCTAACCGCCCTGGTGTCTGGCTGCGCGTAACCAGCCTCCAAGCGACTTGCCTCAACGTCCCATCCCACCATAAACGTCTCCCCCTTACTCTCAGATATTGTGGAGCGCACAGCAAACAGTAGTAACAGTGGGAATATTGGTTTCGCTGAGGTCTAAGCAAGTCAGTAAACTGCGCCAGCGCGCTTTTAAACGTCCAAATGCACATTCTACCACCATTCTGCAATTGCTCAGCCTGCAACTGAACAGCTCCTGACTACTGTCCAGGTTGCCTGTGTATGGCTTCATGAGCCAGGGTATTAAGGGGTAGGCTGGGACCCCAAGGATAATTAAAGGCATTTCAACATCCCCAACAGTTATTTTCTGGTCTGGGAATGAAGTCCCTTCCTGCAGCTTTTGAAACAGACCAAAGTTCCTGAAGATGCGAGCGTCATGTACCTTTCCCGGCCATCCCACGTTGATGTTGGTGAAATGACCCTTGTGATCCACCAGTGCTTGCAGCACTATTGAAAAGTACCCCTTGCGGTTTATGTACTCGGCGGCTTGGTGTTCCGGTGCCAAGATAGGGATATGGGTTCCGTCTATGGCCGCACCACAGTTAGGGAATCCCATTGCAGCAAAGCCATCCACTATGACCTGCACATTTCCCAGGGTCACTACCCTTGATGTCAGCAGATCTTTGATTGCGTTGGCTACTTGCATCACAGCAGCTCCCACAGTAGATTTGCCCACTCCAAATTGATTCCCAACTGACCGGTAGCTATCTGGCGTTGCAAGGTTCCACAGGGCTATTGCCACTCGCTTCTCAACTGCGAGGGCTGCTCTCATCTTGGTATTCTTGTGCCTCAGGGCAAGGGAAAGCAAGTCACGAAGTTCCATGAAAGTGCCCTTACACGTGCAAAAGTTTCGCAGCCACTGGGAATTGTCCCAGACCTGCAACACTTTGCGGTCCCATCAGTCTGTGCTCATTTCCCGAGCCCAGAATCGGTGTTCCACTGCACGAACCTGCCCCATTAGCACCATGATGCCCACATTGCCAGGGCCCGTGCTTTGAGAGAAGTCTTTGTCCATGTCCTCATCACTCTCGACACCACGCTGACATCGCCTACTCACCTGGTTTCACTTTGCCAGGTTCTGGTGCTGCATATATTGCTGGATAATATGTATGGTGTTTAATGTGCTCCGAATTGCCAAAGTGATCTAAGCAGGCTCCATGCTTGCCGTGGTATGGCGTCTGCATGGAAAAAAGGTGCGGAATGATTGTCTGCCATTGCTCTGACGGAGGGAGGGGCGATCGACAACATGGCTTACAGGGTTGGCTTACAGGAAATTTAAATCAACAAAGGGGGTGGCTTTGCGAGAAAGAGAATGGCCCCCTGAAGCATAGAACTCAAAACCTCAAGGATAGAACTAAAAACTGGGTTTAGCAGGCCGTTGATTTCATGGAGGGAGGGAGGAAACAATGAATACAAAACAAATCTGGTCTATTTCTTGTTTTGATCCACTTCATCTACCTTTATACATCTTGCTGGCAGCAGACTGTGCAGTACGACTGCTAGCCCTCGTCATCTCCTGGGTGCTGGACAGAAGACAGTGCAGTATGGCCATCATCTTCTGCTGGCTGCTGATTAAAAGACAGTGCACTAGGACTGCTGGTAGGACTGAATCGCCATGAGACGAAACTTAAAAGGGAAATGACCTGGCTGAGTCACTCCCATGTTTGTCCAGGCGCCCCTGACCTCAGCGAGGTCGGTTAAAACACCACCCAGGACTACATCAATGACGACTACCAATCATACTGCACTGTCTGCTGCCAAAAGGCAATGAACTGCTGCTGTGTAGCAATGCAGTACCGCGTCTGCCAGCACCCAGGAGACATACGGTGACAGTGAGCTGAGTGGGCTCCATGCTTGCCATGGTATGGCGTCTGCACAGGTAACTCAAGAAAAAAAGCACAAAACGATTGTCTGCCCTTGCTTTCACGGAAGGAGGGAGGGAAGGGGGGCCTGACGATCTGTACCCAGAACCACTTGCGACAATGTTTTAGACCCATCAAGCACTAGGATTTCTAGCCAGAATTCAAATGGACGGCAGAGACTGTGGGAACTGTGGGATAGCTACCCACAGTGCAACGCTCCAGAAGCTGACGGTTGCCTCGGTACTGTGGACACACTCTGCTGACTAGATGCACTTAGAGCATTTGTGTGGGGGGACACACAATTGACTGTATAAAAACGTTTTCTACAAAACCGACTTCTACAAATTCGACCTAATTTCATAGTGTAGACATACCCTTGTGTACACTGTCTTATCCGAAAGAGAAGCTGGGAAGCAATGAATGAAAAAAAAAAGAGCTCCCAGATGTAAGCAGAGTCAGGATGAGCTCCACCCTGACATCTGGTGGTGAGTTGTGGCAAGTTGTGGAAAAGAACTTTGGGGACTGATCTCATTTGCATAGGCACACCCACCCCGCCTAGCAAAAGCCCACAGCTGCCCAAATGGTTATTTTGGCTGCTGTGGGATCCCCAGTTTCTCTGTCATTGGGGCAGGAAGAATAAATTGTTATTATCCTGATTATGTGAATCAAGGACAGTGGAACTGTACTTGGCCTTTTATTATGATGGAGGGACTTGCCATCAAGTAAGTAACACTCGCTAGGCAAGGGACATGGGTTCCAAAACTCAGTGAATTTAGAGAGGCTGGGGACAGGTATTAATACCTGGTGGTATGGGCCCCCTGGTGAGGGTCTTACATGCTAATTGCACTTCCTCCTCTCTCCACTGTGGAATATCATAGCTAATTTTGATTCCATTAGGAGTCTAGTTACAGGCTGCTGAGCTGAATTCACTTTGGGCCAATGGTGCACCAGCACTGAGGCTCCCCTACTACAAGCTGAAATCATAAAAGAGCTAAAATTACTAAGAGCTGAGTGTTGTGTTAAGTAGTGGGGGGGCCTGAAGATATATTGTGGAGCAGTTCGCGGGATGGCTGGAGCGGCTCATGGGGGCAGCTGGCAGAGCGGAGTGATTTGCGGGATGGCTGGTGGAGCGGAGCAGAGCAGAGCCCCATGGAGAGGTGGGGCAATTGACTTTGGACCATGTCAGGTGCCCCTTAACCCCCCATCTCCACCCAGGTTGGGAGGTAAAACTCTGCAGATAAACTTTCAAACTCTGGTGCTGCACTTACCAGGGACAGAGACTTTTGGGGGTGTTGGACTTTTGGGACTTTTGGGTGACTTTTTGGTTGCTAGACTCAAGAACCAAAGGGAAAGGACACAGCCCAATTTGCTTGGGGTGGGTTTTCCGCTCATGGGTTGTGTTATGAATTCTGTTGGTGGTGTTTCCCTAGCATAATGCCACATTGTTTCTCTCTGTTATTAAAAGGCTTTTGCTACGCTCAGACTCTGTGCTTGCAAGAGGCGAAGTATTGCCTCTTAGAGGTGCCCAGCGGGGGTGGTATATATTTGTCCCAGGTCACTGGGTGGGGGCTCAAGCCGGTTTTGCATTGTGTTGTTGGAATGGAACCCCTAGATACTGAACCCGGCCCTTGTTGCTGCCAACTCTGACGGGCAGAAGGGTTACACATAACTAACAAATAAAACATGGGTGAGGAATATGGCAAGGTTTCCAATATGACACTGACAAAACGGTGGTGACCTACCACCTCAGGGTCATAGCTGGCTCCAGGCAAGCAGCTGAGCAGAATGGCACAACAGCCAGGTCACTCTGGGGAGACGTTTGGGGGTTTTTGCAGGCATCCCTTAAGAAATGTACCATCCCTGGGATTTAACTGGGCAGCTTTCCTGGAACACTCTGAAGGGAGCACCAGCCGCTCTAAAAGCTTGAAATGTTCCCGAGAACTGGACAAAGAGACACACACACTCACTCTCTCTCTCTCTCTCCAGCAAGGCCTGTGATAAGAATTTATTTCTCTCAATTATGTGCTCTTGTCCCCAGTCTCAGTTCATCAGTATAGTACAGCCAAGTCAATGAAAGGCCCTATAATGAAGTAATTAGATGCGCAGTGACTTCCTGGAACCTGCTGGCTACACAGACAAGCAGCTGCCACTGCTCTGAAACCAAGAAAGAACTTTCAGGAGCAGAATCCTAACTTCACTCCAATCCTCTGCTCACAAATGGCGCATGCTACTTGTGTTTTACTATCAATTCAGATCTCCTGTTGCTCAAATCCTGGATGGGAGTGACATCCAATGGGACTGAAAGGCCCACAGCGTGGGAGTGGCAGATGGGATTCGACAGACTAGGGGGAAATTCACTTCCACACCTTAGTCCTATTTCCCCAAACGTCTCCTCTCTATGCAGGTGAAGCACGTCTGCTTGTTCTGTAGTTAGGAATCTCCTAACCTAGGAGCACTGTGCATAGTCCAAAATGGCGTTGGTTTGCTTTTTTTTAAATGGGGTGGGGCTTGAGGAGGAAAGTATTTCAGGCGAGATACTATGGTGAGGGGCATGCAATAAAGGCCATAGTCAGACAGTTTCTAACTATGTCTTTAGGGGGCAAATGAAGTTGAACAGAACGGGAATGAATAGAAACTGGGGGTCGCTTCCATACCTCCCAATACCACTGCTGAGAAACAACAGCTCCAGGAAAGGAGACATGGCAGCCCCCACCTCTCAGTGTGTGAATAAAGAGGGGCAGGGGCTGTGCACTGGGAGGCAGCAGGGACATCCCCACTGGTGCTGTGTGATTTCACTGGCCTTTGGGTTTGCTTTCCCTCAATAACATCCCCAGAATTAAATGCAGAAAAAGCCTGTTAATTCAGAAGTCCCTCTGACCCTGTCCCAGCCAAGCCAGCTTCTCCTCTCTCGCCTGCAGGCTGCCGCCATGCCTGCCCTGACCAGTGACGGAACTTCCCAAATCATTAACCTCTTTCACAGCACAGCGTAAGGGGATGTACTCCCACTGCAACCTGCTCAAAAGCCCTATTGATCCAGCACACACTTGGTGCCTTCAAAGTTGTTTATGATCAATATGCAAATTGCCCAAGACATCGATCTAGTATTAATTTTCAATTAGGGAATCCACAAGGGGTCTCCCAGGGTCAATACCTAACAATGCAAAGGAAACTCCACAGTGGAATATTGGGCTTGACACTGTGAAGTATTTCTCCAGGCCTGTTCCTGTGCCTCTGCCTTGCGTCTTATCCCCCAGCCTGTTTTTTTACTAATTCAGCTTCATTCCGATTCCCACAAGATCCCTAACAAGACCCCTCAGCCAGCTTCCAACCCCCACAGCCTCTTAGAGCCTTAAACTCCCTCTGTTCTGATTGACCCACACAAGCCCCCACAGTCTCTCCGTCACCACAGACCAGCAGCTAGCAATGCTCCTGGAAAGCCGCCCCAATGACACAGGCAGGGAGGAGGCTCCCCTCAGAAATCCCAGGTCTGGAGAAGGGCTGCAGGGTTCAGTTTGTCAAACAACTTGCTTGAATCATTTTGGCAGGGAAAGGCCCAGCCTACAACCGTCCGTCGCTCTTTCCACGAGCACGCTGTTCTTCATCACAGGCAGCGGCAGGGGAGTTAGTTCACCACTCTCCAAGCTTCTCAGAGCCCTGCTACACTAGGTCGTTCTCTAAAAATTTCCCACCCTTGCTAACACCATCCTCTCTCCACCCAGGGTATGGATCATGCGCTACGATTGCAGGCGGAGGGTTGGTGGCTACAGGCTTTCAGTGGCCATGGTCTGTAGATTTGCCTGATCAGGTTTAAGCAATACACCCCTTAGCATACGCGTGGCACCTGGAGCTTCGCCTGCACGGGTGCTGCCACCTTTGCTCCCACGAGTGGCGCTGAACCAGCCTTCTCACCAGTGGGAAATTATCAGAAGGAAGCCAGTGCAGGCGGCAGGCCTGCAAACAAGAGGAGAGGGTATGCTTAACAGAGAATGTAACCAGGTGAGAGGCCAGCAGGTCTCCAATGGCGCAGAGCTGGGGCACACAACCACTCCATTCTGCCCTCTGTACACAGGGCCAAAGAGATTGGCACACACGGAGAAACATTTGTTGCAAAAAGAAAAAATTCTCAACTTTCATATTGGAAGCAGATTTTAAAAAATGTAGCTCAAATTGCTCCATAAATCTGGCCACAAATTCCTCCTCTGCCAGCAAAAAAGCTCCTGTCACCCAAGTCAGTCAACTTTCTTCCCTGTGAAAAGGCTTGGAGAGGGTGGCTGATTCCTTCAAATCACAAAATTCTACCCAACAGCCTAACCTGCTCTTCATACCGGATGGCCAGTCTATGCACACCCACTGCTCTGCTACTCACTGTGCTAACCAGCACATTAGCTACCTAGGCTAATTGGTTTATAGATAACATTAATTACCATGTTGCTCATTAATGGATGAAATCTTTATTGGTTCCATTGATCAGAAGGACTTGTTAGCCGGCCTCCTAACCAATGGCGGATGTAACAAGCTCTCTTATTGGCATATCAATTAATGCAATCAATTTCTGGCCAGCGGCTGCCATTCGCTTCCCTGCTTGTTAGAAGGTGGAAGACAGAGCCTTGTCAAGCATTTATTTAAAGGGTTTCTAATTCTTCATGAACTGACTTCCAAGCAGGATTGCTGACACATGGGGATTTTCTGCCTCAAAATACCTTCTCCTTTCCAGTTGCAAAAAATCAGATCTTTATCAATCATTGCAAACTAAGCCTAAACTAAATTATGTCTATAAAAATATTTATCAGATTACACAGGGGAGGATACCAGGCCTCAGAGTGAGAAATCAAAACAGCAACAGTGCACAGGGTACCACAGTTCTCACACACACACACACACACACACACACACACACACACTAGAGGGCCTGGTGGGAGTGTTATCTAGGACAGACGGGGAAAACAGTAGCTGGTCCAAGGAGTTTCCTTACCCCATGTACCTGAGCTAGACTTAACCGCAGGTGTCAGCATCCCTTCCTTATGGCTCTGTTACCTCAGAGAGCCACTCAGTCATTTAATACCCCAGAGCTGGTCTTCCTATCAAAGTGAATCAGCAGGATAGCTCTGTGCCTTCACGCAAAGTCTTGTTATATACTTCTACGAAGGTCAATTGTTGAGCTGGCTTTAGTATCTACTTTGCTACACTCATCCTCAACCCCAAAGAAAAGAAGAGAGAGCAAGTTACATTACAAGGCCCAGTCACACCTGGGTTTTATGAAGGATAAGGATATATCCGTAATTTCTGACAAAGATGAACTGCTACCATTGCCAAACACTTGTGCAATGGAGGCTGGGACTAACCCAAAGTCTGCATCTTCTCCTGCAAGTAATTGTCAGCCAGCTCGTACCCACTGCTACTCTGGGTTAAAATGCTAAATCGTCTGAAGTATCTGACAGCCATCAGGAAGGTCATTTGGAGCAGTGGCTGGATAAATTCTCAGAGAACCTCTTGAGAGCAGAGAGGGCCTTTAGGCCACGCTCCATATGAACTACTATGTTAGAGAGTTTATGGAGTTATGAAAACACACACAGCCTGCCAGCTCCCAATGACCTAGGATTCTCAGGAGGAGATGTGGAAGACAGACACATGGAGTCATCTAGAGCACGGGTTCTCAAACTCCATTGCACCACGACCCACTTCTGACAACAAAAATTACTACACAACCCCAGGACGGGGGACTGGAGATTGAGCCCGCCCATGCTCCACCACCCTGAGAGGGCGGGGGGAGCAAAGCCTGAACCCCACGACCATGGGCGGGGGAACAAAGCAGAAGCCCAAGGGCTTCAGCCCCAGGCAGGGGGCCTGTAACCTGAGCCCCGCCACCCCAGGCCGAAACCTGAGGGGGGCTTCAGCTTCATCTCCAGGTGGTGGGGCTTGGGCTTCAGCCCCAGACCCCAGAAAATCTAAGCCAGCCCTGGTGACCCCATAAAAATGGGGTCCCAACTCACCTTGGGGTCCCGATTCACAGTTTGAGAACCGCTGGTCTAGAGAAGTGGACAAAGAGTAATTCCTGCCTGCCTCTCCACAGCCAGCCATTAATAAGAGGTATTCTGAAGCACTGTCATATGCTCCTTTATAACCCTAGATCTTTTGACAGATGAGGGACAGGAAACAAATTCCAAACTCTTTGTCAGGTTTCAGAGTAACAGCCGTGTTAGTCTGTATTCGCAAAAAGAAAAGGAGTCCTTGTGGCACCTTAGAGACTAACCAATTTATTTGAGCATGAGCTTTCGTGAGCTACAGCTCACTTCATCAGATGCATACCGTGGAAACTGCAGCAGACTTTATATATACACAGAGAATATGAAACAATACCTCCTCCCACCCCACTGTCCTGCTGGTAATAGCTTATCTAAAATAATCTTCAGGTTAGGCCATTTCCAGCACAAATCCAGGTTTTCTCACCCTCCACCCCCCACACAAATTCACTCTCCTGCTGGTGATAGCCCATCCAAAGTGACAACTCTTTACACAATGTGCATGATAATGAAGTTAGGCCATTTCCTGCACAAATCCAGGTTCTCTCACTCCCTCACCCCCCTCCAAAAACCCACCCCCATACACACACAGACTCACTCTCCTGCTGGTAATAGCTCATCCAAACTGACCACTCTCCAAGTTTAAAACCAAGTTAAACCAGAACATCTGGGAGGGGGGGGGTAGGAAAAAACAAGAGGAAATAGGCTACCTTGCATAATGACTTAGCCATTCCCAGTCTCTATTTAAGCCTAAATTAATAGTATCCAATTTGCAAATGAATTCCAATTCAGCAGTTTCTTGCTGGAGTCTGGATTTGAAGTTTCTTTGTTTTAAGATAGCGACCTTCATGTCTGTGATTGCGTGACCAGAGAGATTGAAGTGTTCTCCGACTGGTTTATGAATGTTATAATTCTTGACATCTGATTTGTGTCCATTTATTCTTTTACGTAGAGACTGTCCAGTTTGACCAATGTACATGGCAGAGGGGCATTGCTGGCACATGATGGCATAAATCACATTGGTGGATGTGCAGGTGAACGAGCCTCTGATAGTGTGGCTGATGTTATTAGGCCCTGTGATGGTGTCATCACCTTTCAGTGGATAAGAAACCCAAGATCCAAGAAGGCCAGTTATTCCAAGGTCCACATAGATTGTAGGGAGATTAAATTATCCCTACAGAAGAGTAAAAAAAAACAACCAAGGCTGTCATTCAGATTAAAGGGGTTTCAGAACCAGGAGGAGTGATTATACAGGCAGAAGGATTTGCTGGGACCACCACAAAGTCAATATTTAGCAAAGACATTCATCCTTACTTTCCTGGACCCAATATATCAATTCTGAGTGTGATATCAGGGAACCTTGGAACAAAGAAGAGGACAGTTTCAGAGACAAGGAAAGTAATTTAAGCAGTCAAAGCCAGAAAAACCATGGGAACTTTGTAAGGACCTAACTAAGGTCAGAGAAGAGGCAATGTGATGGTTGATGAAGTTCACTGTTGATAAATGCAAAGTAATGGACATTAGAAAGCAAAATTTTAACAACTCATACAGCTCACAAGCTTCTAAATTAACAGAATTAATGTACGAAAGAGACCCTGGCTCAATGTGCAGCTGTGTTCAGAAAAAGCAAACAAGATGTTAGGATCCACAAGGAATGGGATGAAGAATAATGAAGATAATATTCTAATGTCTTTACACAAATCAGTGATATGGACTCATCTGCATACTGTGTGAAGGACAGATCACCTCAATCCAAAAAGGACACTCCAGAATTACAGAGATTCAGAGAAGCAGGAAGAGAATCATCAGAGGCCCAACAAAACTCTCATGAAGAGAGATTGGAAAGCTTGGGATTGTTTCCCTTAGAAAAGAGGCAAACAACAGGGGACATGATAAAGGTACATAAGTGATTCAGAGAGGTAAACCAGGAACTTCTGCTCTCCATCACATAAAAAAGAGAGCAAGGAGAGAGTCAAATTGGAAAGCGGCAAATTCAAAACTGATAAAAGGAATTGGAACATCTGATGTGGGAAAAGTTTCAGTAGAGTCACAAGGTCCACAAGTCTGTTAACCAGTGGGATTTTTACAGTAGTGAGCTGTCAAGGAGGGTTCAGTCAAACAGAACTAGATAAGGAATTTTAAATTCCTTTTCTACCACTAGGAGATCATAGTGTGGAGCAACTCTGCTGCTGCCTGAATGCCCAGCTTGTTACATTTTGAGAAATGATCAATGGACAAGCAGGTAGATCAGAAAGACTCCTTCACCCAGGAAGCTGCTACTCTCTCAATGGACGGGCTTTGATGCTGGTTTCTGGACAGATTTTTCTACTTGAGGGCTTCATGGATGCACCCTGTCAACCATTTTTTAACAAGACGTGTTTGCTCTGTAACAATGTCTGGTAAACTTTTCTGTGGCCAGGGAGGCAGAGTGAAAAAACCAGCAGTGTTTTCAGTGTAACTGGCCACAACCTCCCGTAGCAGTGACTGACAAGTCTGGTTCTACCTGTGCAGGCTGAGAGCTCGCCAGTTAATGGAGCTGTAGAGCTTGTAGAGAAAGGAGAAATATTTTTGCACATAAAACTAGATTTAGTAATTACAATTAGTAATTAGATTGTGGAACTCATTGCCACAGGATGTTGCTGTGGCCAAGAATTCAGCAAGGGATTGGACATTTATAGGGATAACAAGAATATCCAATTATTATTGTTAATTTTAAAGCCAACAAAAATTTTGGAAGGAATACAAATCTGCAAGCTTCGGGGCATAAACCAAACTCTAATTATTAAGGCTTAGAAGAAACCAACCCTGGAAGCAAGTTATTCCATAATTGCCTACTGTGGGGTTCTGGCACTTTTCTCTTACATATTTAGTAGTGACCACTGCTAGAGATAGGGCACTGGACTACATGGACCACAGGTCTGATGTAATATGAAAATTCCCATGGTCTTGCATATCCAGGAGGAGAGTTATTCCAAATCTGGGATATGAGCAGGTGAGCAGGCCTCAGTTCCGAAGATAGATTTGAGTACTTACATCTCAGTTTGCAAAGCCCACAAGCCTCAAAGAATTCAACTGCCTTGGATCTGAGAAAGATCTGTCCTCTTCAGGCTTCCTAGAATCCAAAGAAATAGACATGCCATGGCACAGTCCGATTCAACCCTTGACTCCTTGACCTCTTCTTGGATGACCTCTGTACTTCTTGGGGGCCTACAAGTGCCACCTAGACGTCTTTGGAGGGAGCAACAAAGATGATGCAGCTACTGCCAGATGTGAAAATATTAAGGTCACTTTCTCTTCCTTGATTTGCCCCAGTTACATGAAGCTCTTGGATCTATGCTCTGAGGAGGAATAAAGCTTTTTCCAGTCAGGAAATCGTTAAGATGAATGTCCATGGGTTGAATGCCCCTTACCAAAGCACACATAACAATGGGCATGGGTAAATCACAGTCTGAGATTTACTTTCTGGAACTATAACTCTTCTAACTTCACCATGTGGAGACTTCCACAACTGGCTTAAAAAAGACCTCCAAACTTGGAGAAAATCAACAGAACTACAACACTAAAATCACTATGGGCCAGCTTATGAACTCCTTACTCCCAATGGTGAGCAATTACTCCCATGAGCAGTCCCATTGACATCAACGGGACTACTTGTGCAAAGAACGAGCAAGAGAGGCTCACACTCTGGCACCAAACCAGTAAAATGCCACAGCTTTAAAACACAGACTTAATTTGATAAGATAAGAAGAGGTGGAAATTCTGTGAAAGGCTCAGCTGGTGGGCGGAGAAAAGCCCAGAGTTAGGGGAGCTTTTCTTAAAAATGTGCACAGTTCCAGACTGTATCTCTCTCATGCCCTTCTAATGTGCTTATATTATTTTGGTACTGTAGGCACCCTGAGGGTGGGGGTGCGTTTGTGGGTAGAGTTCAACATGGCTAAAACACGGCATTTCCCTCTCCTCACCCCTCATGCAATCCCCAATTCCCAGCACCATCCATTCATCTTGCTACTGTATGTCCATCCTGTCTCCTGTGCTTCTGTTTCCTTCCTCTCCAGACCCCTTTATCCCAAAGCCAGGTAGCACAGCTCCATGCCACTTGCCACTCCACGCCACCCTCCCTCAGACCCAAGTCCTCCTTCTACCCAATCCATGTCAGGAGTTAGACACAGTCAATTTATATGAATAAATATTTTTAAATAATCTTAATGCTCTGTTTACATACAAAAACAGCTCAGCATGAGCAGCACTCAGTACACTGTACCACAAGTTAAAAATAAATAAATAAATGAATAAAAAGGAGGGGATGGGGATGGAGGGGAACTGCAAGCTGGCCCTGTAAAACGCATGCTGCTCTTCCCAGAGCATTCTTCTGCATTGGCCCTCACGCACACGAGTCAGGATTGGACCTCTTCTATCTGGTCCAAACTAATTCAGAATTAAAAACCAGGAAGTAGAAGAACAAACTAGGATAACAAAATAGCAAACAGCCCGTTAACTTGCCAAGTCTCTGAAGCAGTACAGTAAGACAGTGTCGGCAGTTCCTCTTTGCTTCCTGGCTGAACACTTCCTCTTCCCATCAGAGGCCCTCCCCCACCATCCAGGGCCTTCTATTTATAGCCCTGCTCTGATGAGCCAGACCCTGGCTAACTCCTTTCCTGCCTTTGCATCTACTCTACTAACTCCCTTTGGCCCCACAAACAGCAATGGCAACAACAAAAAACTCACTTAGGACACACCACAGGTCAAAATCAACCCATGAGTTGAAAACCAGAAGTAAACAATAAGGACATTTTCAAGATTCCGTAACTTCAAAACCACTTTTTCTGATTTCCATTGAGCTTCCCAGAAAACTCTACCCTTGGGCAATATATGGTGGCCAAATTTCCAGGAGAACTGTTTCTTTTTGGGGGAAGTAAGCAGGGTGTTTTTCTATTATAAACCAGATTTGGGAAAATAAAACTCCTTAACTATGGAACTGCTACTGCAGCTCCATAATACACATTAACATAGCAACACAAACGGATTTCCAAGAGACCTTTGGACAGGCCTTAACAGAAACACGTGTCATTCCTGGAAATTTACTAAGGAATAACTGTAAGCAGAAAAATAGAAGCTAAAATCCCTCACAAAGCTAGAAGAGTTCATCTCTTTCAGGCAGACTAGCTGCTAGAGGCACCATCTCCAGTGCTGGCATCTTGTCTTCCTCAGGGATGAAAGAGCCCCTAGGTCATCAGACAGAAAGTGTTATATATAGAATGGTATATTAGTGCTAAACTTATTTGTTAAGATGAAATAAAACCTAAACATGTAAGCTATTAGAGAGATATCTAGGGCACTTCAAAACACAAGTGGTGCCAATCACCCTCCAGCAGGACAGGTTTTTTGCTACACAAATCACTGTCTACTCCCCGAGATGCCATGGCCCACTTATACCATTCCAAACAGCACTGCCTTGAGGGGACAGTGTATGTGGAGTTACACTGCATTGTTTCAGGTAAGCCACTACACAGAGAAATTGGGGTTACCAATGAACAATGTTTAAATGCAAACAGTTCTCAAAGTGTATTATGAGGCTTTGCTGCCTGATCCACACTGCTTGGGATCTTCACCCAGGTGATGATATAGTAAGGATCTCCCACACCAAACACAATAATAAATCAAACCTTATCTGGGTTGAACTATAAGTCTGTGAAGATTCCAATAATTTCTAGCCAAGGGAATAACACCACAAAAGTACTTCTTAAACTAATTACTCAGATTCCGAAGTGCTGCCCTAATGAGCCTTCTTTCTGCCCAGAACTTACTAAGAGAAAAAACTACCTTTGGCGCAGTAATTACTGCTCTCCCCTTCAAACTTCTAACTGGAGATCAATGCTGCATTTTAAGACTCATTGATTTACAATTATCCTGGCTTTCCTACTAAAGTGTTTCTAAGCAGAGTTTACTTTTATTTTATTTTTAAATCTCAGATCTGGTCCTTGGATCATACAGCCTCATGAGAGTGATGTGCTGGGAACCAGAAGAGGAAGATACGCATCTGAAGGAAGAAAGGAACAAGGGATTTGAGTCATGTTGAGACTAGAAATTAAAAATAGCTGTTAAAATAGTTACGGGATAAATGTGAAGAAAAACAAAAAGAAAGCTAAAGCTAAAGAAGATGAACAGAAAGAGGATGAAACATGAATTGCACTCTACTAAAGCATAGTCACTGTCAGGTTGGCTAGAACGGCTCTTTATTGCCTCTGCTGTTTATTAGCATCCATGAAAAAAGAAAAACCTTTGTGCATCTTTGCAAAACAAAGCACTAGTTAAACATAGTGTGTACAGCAGGGACAGTGCGCTAATACGAGGGTCCTGGCAGCTCTTGCATTTGCACAATTTGTCCCTCGAGGGGAGCAGAAGTAAGCGAAGCAATTAAGAATTTCATGCTGATTGCTTCAAGCATGTTTTTCTATGCCATGAAGATAATAGCATAAGGGATACAACCTCTCTCCCCCACCCCCACCAGCCTGACTTCTGCTTTCCATTTTTTGGGCTGGATTTCTGCATTTCATACATTTTGGGCCTTGAGGAGATGCTGTTGAGCTTCACAAATGCACTTGTTTTGGAACCATGTTGATGTCCTTCGTCACTTCTATTGGAAATGAGCGCCTCCTCATACTATACAAATCAGCACGCCCCTCCCCTCTCTTCCCGCTTCCCCTCCAAACCAAACATTTTGGAAGTTCTATTAAGATCAACATAAGCAACAGTGTGACACAGGAGCCAAAACGAGGCAGCGTGAGAGGCAAAGAATATCTCCTACAAGGGTCTGATTCTGGGAGCTGCCATAAAGGTCTAGCCTGCCATTTCATTTGCAGCCTTCATATATTTTATTCTTTACGACTGTTGGGTCCCAAGAGCCAGTGGCAGAAGATGATCATGGAGTGATGAAAGCTAAAAAGAAGAAGAAAACAGAAAAAGAAAAGCCAATAACTTCTCTCCCTCTTTAGATTATATTTTACAGCAATCTGGTTAGCCCCACTTCAAAGACTAATATGAAAGAAGTGCAATTAAAGCCTCGAAAAACTGACAGATCAGCAAAACAAAACCACCCAGAGGAGAGCACGACTGAGCCTCATTAAGGAAGAGTTCAGTCTGTTTTTAAAACCTTTCTTAACACTTAGCTGGGTACCTCTCAGCAGCAAGCGCTCCCAATGCGCCTAGCATAATCAGTGTCAGAACGGAAAGGGAAAAAAATCAACCTAGGAAATAGAAATTAAAAACACCAGATTGAAGAGGGGGAAAGGTTCAGATATAGTGAAACGATTCTAAATTCTAACAGTAACCTCTTCCTCCTGTCTGGGACAGAAGAATTACATTCCAATGAACACAGAGATAAATATGTGCCAGTTAAAGAGAAAAGTGGCTGGGGAAAAATTTGTGCTTCAAGATTTCCTATCACTAACACCCCCACATCTGAAACAAAAATTCTATATTGCAGTCACATCCACTCCAAGAGGTCGGGCTAATGGCAGACAGACAGTAAATTACACTGACCTGCACATCAGTTATAACCATCACGTCTGACAATAAGGAAAATGAGACAGAGTGACAAATTTCCTGCGCCTTCGGTCCCCAGAACCCCCTCGTGCAAGCTGTGCGTACACGTGCGCGCATGCACGCACATACACGTGTGCACACACAGTCTCTCTCTCTCCAGGTTAATGGCTAGCTTATAACAAGGAGATATGGAGCTGAGATCTATTATTGTGCAGTGGGGGTGGGGA
This sequence comes from Eretmochelys imbricata, assembly GCF_965152235.1. Classification (NCBI taxonomy): domain Eukaryota; kingdom Metazoa; phylum Chordata; order Testudines; family Cheloniidae; genus Eretmochelys; species Eretmochelys imbricata. The sequence continues at coordinate 42,650,852 of NC_135583.1, read as the reverse complement.
GAGAACATTTGGGAGATAGGAAAGATGGCAGAGAGATTAAGCCATTTGATTAAATCAGGCAAATTCTAATTGATTCTGCGGAGATGGAAGGGAGAAAACGGATTCGTTCTCAGGGTGCTCACTTTGTATTTTCTCACCCTATCCCCATCACCTCACCTTGGGGGGAGGGGAAGTCAGGGTTCTGAGGCTCACCCAGAAACTGAGAAAAAAAGATTTAAAAGACAATGATTTTTTCTTTCAATTTCTGCAGCAGCCATGGAGAAAATAAAGTCCCTTCCAGGTAGCACGTAGAGATTTGAGGGGCTTGCTTTATTGGAACGTTAAATCAGTGGCACAACCCTCAGATGCATCACAGGTGTGGTATGACACACAGAAAAGGACATAGAGAAAGTGGTACAAGTAGCCTGAGCAAAGTTATATGTGGGGAGAAAACCCAGCTGTTCCTCCACTATTTATACTGTATTTGGTGTCCAAAGAGATTTTTACAGTAACGTAGTTGTCATTTTCTGAGTGGAAGAGTTGGCAAGACAGCATTGTGCATGACAATGCTGCAGAGCCTGCTGCTCGTCTCGGTTAAAAAAGGGCTCACGTGCTGAACGTAGAATTGAAAAACTAACATCTTAACAAAACAACTGAATCCAGTTAGCTCACGTCCTGCAGCCACCTCTCCATGTCCGGGGGTTAGTGCAGCACTGTGCATTAGCAGCTCTAGTCAGCAAGAAGGGAAAGAAATCTGATTAGATACAAAGGGCTGAGAAACTGGAAGTTACATCTGTCTTTGGGTCAGTCACCATGTTCTTGGACTGAGGAAAGCACAGACGCTATTGTGCAGTGCCCACTGCGGTCCAGCTGCAAACCATTATAATACTGAACTACTCATGGCTGAGCAGCAGAGATTATTTGAAATGACACACAAAACCTGAGGCCTTCGAGATGCTCACACATTGAAGCGATTCTCTATCGAATTGCTGGCCAGGTGCAGACAGCTCACTACAGAGCCTTTTCCAAATGTCTCAGCGTAGCCTTTTGCATTAGAGGGGAAGGGAGAAGGAGGCAAGGAGGACAATGACATCCACCACTTCCCCAGCCTCCCAGACAACAGCCAAAACAGACTACTACCCTGAGTGTAGGGAATGAACTGACCCAAGGACAATATGAATTGTCCTTCCTGGGTTTTGGTTAAGGACCAGTGAGAGCATAAGACTTTGGCTCAAATGAAACATGTGACTGACAAACAGTAAGGCTCCTGCTGACTCACAGATTCACAGACTTTAAGGTCAGAAGGGACCATCGTCTGACCTGTACACTGCAGGACACAGAACCTCACCCACCTGTTCCTGAAATATAACCCTAACCTCTGGCTGACTTACTGAAGTCCTCAAAACATGGGTTAAAGATTTCAAGTTACAGAGAATCCACCATTTACACTAGTTTAAACCTGCAAGTGACCCGTGTCCCATGCTGTAGAGAAAGGCAAACACCTTCTTTTTCGTCTCTCTTCCCCTCCCCCACCCCATCCCCAGTCTCTGCCAATCTGACCCAGGGGAAAATTCCTTCCCAACCCCAAATATGGTGGTCATTTAGACCCAGAGCATGTGGGCCAAACCAATCAGGCAGATACCCGGGAAAGAATTCTCTCTAGTAACTCAGAGTGCTTCCCCTACAGGGTCCCATCTCCGGCCATTGGGGATTTTTGCTACTGGCAGTCACCGATGGGCCACATATACAATTAACTGCTCCTCCAACTGACAGCAAATTGGGTTACAACTTAACCTGTCCGTTTCACTTGTTGCGGAAGGGAATGCTGCAGCCTGCATGCTGGGGGCATGGGTCATAGCACCAGCTCCATGGACTCAAGGACCTCTTGTTTCAGGGTGCTCATTGGCATTAAACAGAGAGGTACCTGCCATAACGAGGAACCAAAGACAGAACGTAACCACCAAGATCTAGAGATGGGACTCTCGGATGAACTATGTGGATGCTAAATGAGGTGGATCAAATGGCAAGTCCAGAATGTATTGGCTGGTCCCAAGACCTCATTTCTGTTCGGAAGTGAGGATGTTCGGAGATCATCCTAATTAAGGCTGTGGTCATAGAATGAACATTTCACACATGAAACTCATGCAGCAAACAAAACTACAAGGCTTCTCGACAGCACTTCTCAGGGTCAAAGTGTTGTGCAGATTTAGTAGTTAATGTCAGTACAACTCCCAGGCAAGGTATGTATCCAAGAATAAAATCATACATTGGTTAGGTGGGTTAGTAAATGGCTCATCGAATATCTGAATAAATATCCAAAATAGCCACCATAAACAAAAGATTCCCTCCAAGAGAGGAAACACATATGTACATAGAGGCACCCCCTGGCAGTCCCCAAGGTTTGCTCACTTACAAAAATTAACACATTTGAATTTATATTGGATAATTTTGAGCTACTGCAAGAAATTAATTCTGTTAGTACAGAAAGAATATTCCACCTGGTATCTGATGTGCCCAGCCTCCATCCCGAATCACAGGAAGTGAGGAGAGGGCCCTTGTTTTCCTTTTTTCTCTTCTGCTTCCTCCCCCCTTCTGAATCCCTGGGGAATCTGAATATTCTAGGGTGAGTTTCTGAGTTGTGCAGTTAAATCCATGGACCCAGGGCTGGAAGTGTTCCTTTTAGAGCCCCAGGAAATCAATTCTTCTTGACAAAGGCGGGTTTTCTCTCCAGCTCTCCCACCCCACATGAACTGTCTCCAAGTACAAGGAATCCGGGAAGCAGCTAGTCAGTGTGAAAGGGAAGGCAGCCAATCAGAACTAATCTCTGTGCTGGAAGTAAATTCTCCATTCTGTTCTGTGAAACAGCACTGGGAGAGGCTTTAGAAGGCGAGTGCGGGGAACTAGCCCCAGAGGAGGGATGTAAGGTTCAGGGAAGAAGGGGGCAGTCCTATAAAGGGGGAAAGCCAGTCATACAGAGGGGATGAGGTCCCCCAGGGAACTAGGGGAAATGCAGTGTCATAGAGGGAGCAAGGCTGGAAGGAGGGGTAAGACCCCAGGGTGGAGGAAGAGACAAGGCTACAGCACCTTTTGCAACAATCATCAACTGAAGAAATTCCTGTTTTGCATCCAATTCCAAATCAAATGCAGTGGAGCTGATTTTATGACTTATTTATTTCATCTTTGATGAACAGAAGGTTAATATAAGAACAACTCCTTGGCAAACCTTTAGGGATAATTCAAGCGACACTGATGTGAATCAATGTTCCCTTTGTGAACGCATTACTTGGCAGAAACTGGCTTTCTGTAACCCCCTTAAACCTAGCCGGCAAAACAAAAAGAGAAAAAAACGTCCTTCAAACAAAAGGATGAGGTGAAAATAAAGAGAGTCGACTGCACTTTATTCTCTTTCATACAGGCAAATGGATTTGGTGCTTTTTATACATTAATCAATCAATATCACTGACTGTGCATCAGCGGCGCAGCCAAGTTATGAATGACCTTTCTGGCAAAGAGGACACTTTTAATGCTCATAAGACTGCCCATAGCTTAGCAACTTTCCGAATTTATGCCTGCATGATTACCCCTTGGAGGCAGGCGCCCGTTAGCGCTGCACTAAATATGACAAGGTTAGTTCTTGCCAATTTGCGCAGAAGGAAGGAAACAGTTGACGGGGGGGGCATCTTGTGTATGCATTTGTCGGCTGTCTTCTGGAAGGCAAAGGACACGCCTGTTACCAGGTAGCCCATGATTTATTATGTTCTTTCCAGACAGAGAAGACCTCAGCTAGGCTCCATATCTAGCTTTAGAAAAGCAGGTAAGAACCTTCCTTATTTGCGGACTAAATGAACTGAGGAAATAAACTGAGGCCAACCAACTGCCCCAGAGCGTTGAATTGGAGGCAAAGGAAGCTGCAGCCCATTCCTGAAGGTTGGCTGATGTGAGTCTGATAGCAGTGGGAAAGCACATGTGCACACTGGAGTCAGAGTAGTGTTCTCTCAGCTCAAACTTCCTGCTTGTTGCCAACAGCACAGGCCACCTCACTGTGGGCTCATTAGCCTGTCCCTGGCCAGGGAAGAGCAACCTTCACAGTGGCTAAGTGATAACAGGCTATGGGTGAGTGCTCAAAATGCATCTATTGCTTTCAGCTTGAAAAACACTAGCAAACCCCGATGGGAGGCCCAGCGGAGTGCTGGCTCGGCATTCAGGTCAGCATGTGCTTATACCTTGAAGACCCAACTCAGCAGGAGCAGAGCAAGAGCTGCAGCACTCTCATGGAGAGTATGGACTTTCCATTGGATACTAGTACTTTCAACCACATACAAAGAAGAGCACACAGTATCCCATCTTCAGCCAAGTCCACAGGCTCCCCAGTCATTTCAATATCCCTCCCCCTGTCCCTCGGGTACTCATATAGCCCCTCTTACAACAGTGGCTGAGTCGTCACAATCTTTAATGTATTTATCCTCACAACATCCATGTGAAGTAGGGAAGTGCTGTTATCCCCATTGTACAGATGAGAACAGAGGCACAGAGGAACTAAGTGACTTGCCCAAAGTCACTGTGACCCAGGAAGCCCTTCAATTCTAACTGGCAGAGCACGTGCCATACCATAATTCCCATCAGGCCTGGCACACACACTGCCCCAACTCACTCTGGTCATAATCTGTATCTAAAAGGAGTCATGTAAAGTATCCTATACAAACTGGTAACACACTGATCATTAATATTATTTTGTGATGTATGTATAGGCGATATACAACGAATTATAGATGTGCACTGGAAATATGTACTTAAAAGGTATTTGGCAAGCATAAGTCCAGCCAGTCCTAAACTAAGTAATGTTGTTTTACCTGCTTGACTGTGTTTCCAGTATAAATTGAGAAAGGTGAAGCCAGAAATAACGGAAGTACATGTAGATAGAAGGTAAACAAAGCCATCAAACTAGTAAGTGGGGAGATTTAACAATCATGATGGGGGATGGAGGAAGCCTTCCTGGCTCTTGAAACAGAGACAATGGACTTGGAAAATATGAGCAGGAAAAAAAAAAGCCATTTTAGCATTCATCAGCTGAAAAACACAAAAGGCCAGAGCTCTTGAAACCTGAGAAAGGTGGATCCCTCAACCAGGGGGCTGAAGTGACTGTAGGTGACAAAGATTGTAACTTGCTGAAATTAAGTTTTAGTCACTAGAAAGCGTGTTTTGCGTGTAACTTTTCATATCTTTCACTTGTACCTGAAATCACTTAAACCTATGTTCTTTGTTAATAAACTTATTACAAAGATATCTCAGTGCTGTTATATTGAAGCGAAGTATGGGTCTTCAGCTAACTTAACAGGCTGATGGGTGCTCTGCCTCTCTGGAGACAGCAAATTTAACTTCTGTGAGTGTGCAGTGAAAAAGACTGGACACTGCAGCAAGATGTCTCTGGGGAACTTGGGAACTGGGGTTTGCTGATTGTTACTTGCAAGATAGGTCTGGACTGGCAGAATCCCGCAGAGTTTGCTGGCTAGGCAGATAGGTTGGCACATTGGGGAGCTGACACGTAGCTTGGCAGTAGCAAAGAGAACAGAGTGGCTCACACTTCTGGGTGACCTGAACCAAGCATCAGAGTCACACAGTTCAAAACTGACCTCCTTGTTTTTAAAACATCAGTGTGCCTACTTACTCCTTCTACTTATCAAGCTTTAGCCTTCTCTTGTCCCACCACATAATCTTGCCGTTCTTTGTGCAAGACTCTTTTCCTCTGCAGCTCCTGCCATCTGGAACAGACTTCCACCTTGTAGGTGCCTGATGTACCCACTCGTTTCATCTCTCAGCTAGAAGCATCTTTTCTCCCTTGCCCTGTGCATCTGAATCTTTTTCCCTCTGTGCTATATTTTAATTCTGACACTCCGGGGGTACTTGTTCTGTGGACACCAGTACCCAAAATGAAGCTGCGCCGCATCTTTCACAGGAAGTGTCAGTGTCTGACAGACATTTTAAGTATTCTCTGTTTCTGCCGGTTTAGAAATGCCGGTGGGATCAGAGGCAAAGCCCAACTTTTTTCTGCTCCCTTCCCCACCACTAGTGCTGCCCCCTGTGCGAGGCACTGAAATCCAACTGCCAGCATACTAGCAGTGTGTCTTTCTCCCCCCTCCCCCACAGGGGCAGCATCCACCTTCCATTATACAGACAACTCTGCATTTCCCACTGCTCTACAACATGGCCGTGGTGGGAGAAGAACTGGCACAAAGCAGTTCCAGAACTTCCAGTACCATATTAGCCGGGGTCCTAAAGGAATGTTTGTCAACACTGGCCAAAAAGAATTGAAGCCAGCATCACAAATTATTAACCCCAGCTGATTCAGGCTATTGCTTGGCAATGTTCAAACTGCTATTTGCTGGTCTTTACTCAATAGAGGGAGTCAGTGATGGAAATAATGGCTGTGTCCATTTCCCTGGAACTCCATCATACACACCCAAGGAAGAAAAAGTACTATCTGGGGAGAAAACAAACATTGCGTGTCCCAACAGGTGCTGCAAATGTGAGAGTGAGTGCAGTGCCCTGGCCTTGCATACCGTTCTTCTCCTGTGCAACTGGGAGAAGTCAGTCCCCAGGACAGAGGCAGCTCTGGCAGGTAACTGCAGAGTCCTTCCCTGATAGGCAGAGGTTCGGATAATGGGCACCATACTGCCTGGGAATGAATTTGATTTGTTTGCCTTATTTAACCAACACTGTGAATTCGGCCTGAAGCCATCTACGTGAGACATCCAGAGAGCCCTGCTGGGGCAAAGAGGAAGAGGCGCTAGCCCAGTTCTGAACCACCTCCAGGTTACGCAGCAATGAGCTGGAACACTTTGTGAAAGAGAGGTTTTGCCCACATCCCCCTCTCAGACACTGTCATGTGGTGCAGGGGTGGGGTGGGGTTTGGGTTCTTTTATTCCCTCCTCTACCTCTTCTAGATCAGTGGTTTGAGTATTGCTATCCTTCCCTTCTGTGGCTTGTACAGCATAAGGCTCACGTTGGTTAGGCCTGAGCCCAAAATGTCTACACGGCAATCCAACAGCGCCTCAGCCCAAGCCTTGCGAGCCCTGGTCAGCTGGCATGGGCCAGCCTCGGGGGTCTCATTGCAGTGTAGACACACCCAGAGTGGGCAAAGGAAGCCTGAGCCTGGGCTCCGGGAAAAAGCATGCTCAGCAGGGGGAAAACGCTGCTTACTTTCATTTGGCCACATGCCTGCTTCCCTGTGTGCTGGATCCAAGCAGTGACCTCTGACCTCCTCCAGACTGGAACAAATAAACTCCACACAATCCCGCGCACCACACGCACCAAAAGAGCAGAAAAGAAAGGAGGAGGAGGAGAGAAGTGAGCAGGTGATGTGGAAAGGAGGCGGCTGCACTACTGAAGTGGAACGGACAGGCACTGTGCTCTGCCAGACTGCCTGCCTGCAAAGGCTGAAATTAATGCCATTGTCCTGCCACAAAGGAGGCAGCAAAGTAGCAGTACAGGGCAGAGAACAATTCCAAACCCCCAGCCATGGCTCACCCTTCACAACAACAAAGAGGAGGAAGGGAGACACCAGAATGCTTCAGTTTAAAAGGCTAAAAACGAGAGTAAGACACCAGCTCCCAGAAAAGGAGCAAAAGCTTCTGTTCTGCTTCAATACTAGCCGATCAGAGGAAAAGGAAAACTGCGCGTAGGTCACCCCCAGCCTATCCCCACCACCTGTCCAGGCCAGTCAGTATGTCTGAAGGGGGGAAAGGGGCAGGGAGGGCTCAGGGGCCTGGCGCAGGACGGGTGGGGGATGTGGGTGGGGGGTGCAGGTGGGGAGGGCTCAGGGGCCTGGTGCAGGATTGTTGGGGGGTGCGGGTGGGGGGAGGAGTGGGGAGGGCTCGGGGCCTGACGCAGCATGGTTGGGGGAGAGAAGAGCCAGCAAGTGGGGAGCACTGAAGTTTAAGTAACTTGCCCCAGTGAGTTAGTGTCAGAGCCACAAGGAGAACTCACATCTCTGGAGTCCATCCTGTGTTTTGGCCATAAGACCAACTTTTCCCTCCAATCACTGAGAGCTGCTGAAGTGAATTAGTAACACTGTGGTCACTTCCAATCCTAAAATGTGTTAAAAACTGAGGACAAACATGCTACCGGAGTGCCCTTAGCTTCTCTGCTAATGAAAGGCCCAATGGCAGCCTTTGAAGTGCACTGTGGGATTACACTTCCTTACGGTCTTGCACAGGCTTATGCAGGAACTGTTCCTTATTGCTTTAAGCATTGAACCCTGGACAGGGGTTTTTACCGTGCAGAGAAAGGCGAGGGAACACCAGATTATTTATTTTGGAAAGTACTCAGGCAGCAGCAGAGAGGCAAACAGTGGCAGAGAACGACCCCAGCTGGACACACAAAGCGAACCTGCCCTGCAATTTTTCCCCATGAGGAATGCTGCAGAGCAGAAAGCTAATATAATGTTCACAGTCCTGTATGATGGCAAAGAGGAAACAACGCAACATAAAAGCACCTGAGGAGTTCAAGGCGGCAGTGTCTGACCCAAATGATTCTACCATCCCAAGGAAGCAGGAGTTTACTTTCTCTTCTCCACTGACACACATTTCTGCTGTCAAGTAAGGGCTCAGGCACCCAGGAATGAAGCTAGTTTGGTTGAAATATTCCTGCTGATGCAATATGCTTTAAAGAACTTGACATGCTCTATATATAGAAAAGCATAACTTCAAGGAGCCTGCTGTGGGCAGCCAGGCACACACACACCAAAGCAAGTGGGGCTGGAGTCCACTGTGTCCATAAAACCTAATTAAGAAAGCCACAGTCAACTCCTCCCTCCGGGCCACCCTCTCCCCATCTCCTATAAAGTAGTCAAAATAATGGTGGGAAATAGAGCATTTTCCAGCCAGAAGCACTCCATTAAAAGGACATGAGTCTGACCAGGAGCACAAGCGCTGTCTGAAAACTCAGCCCTGGCTCTGCACCATGGGCGCTCTCTCTCTCTCTCTCTCTGATTTGGCACCTACCCTCAACAAGTATTTGTCTAATAGTTCAATAATTCTTAACATTATTTACGCCTCATCACAGACATCTCACCCTCATTTTATAGGGATTCAGGAAACAAAGTACTGAGAGAATCATTATTCTGGATTCCTTTCGCCATAGCCTTGGTACAAGAAAGGAACTCCAAACTTGCCCTATCTAGGTCCTTATGTGGGGCCCATCGCCACTGTCTCAGACAGACATTCTCTGCTGTTCCCCACATCAGCAGAAGATGTTTCCTCCCCATGCCACCGAGTGGTGCCAACACCACTGCGTACTGTGCCCTTGAAGGGCTATTTCCTTCTGTTCCTTTGCCACCCAGCTCAAACATTTCCCTCCACTGGAAACTGAGAACTGCTGGGTAAAAGTGAGTCCTGGAGAAACCACTGGACTCCTTTTTCACCACTGCTCCTGGGCTATGTGAATGATGCACCACGCCAAGGAACACCCCACAGCACACAAGGAATATCTCGGTTTTGTCCATAGAAAGACATGGACATGTCCACTTCCTCTCACTTCATCTCATATTGCTACATGGTCCAGCAAATAAAGTTAGCCCTCGTGCATACAGGCAAATGTGTGATAAAACAAATAGTGTGTGCATACCGATGGGCTTCCTTGGCAAACACAGAAAATATCATACTGCCTCTATAGAAATCCATGGTATGCCCACATCTTGAATACTGCGGGCAGATGTTTTTGCCCCATCTCAAAAAAGATATATTGGAATTGGAAAAGGGTAACAAAAATGTTTACGGGTATGGAACGGCTTCTGTATGAGGAGAGATTAATAAGACTGGGACATTTCAGCTTGGAAAAGAGATGACTAAGGGGGCATATGATTGAGATCTATAAAATCATGACTGGTGTGGAGAAAGTAAATAAGGAAGTGATATTTACTTCTTCTCATAACACAAGAGCTAGGGGTCACCACATGAAATTAATAGGCAGCAGGTTTAAAACAAACAAAAGGAAGTAGTTCTTCACACAATGCACAGTCAACCCGTGGAACTCCTTGTCAAAGAGGATGTTGTGAAAGCCAAGACTATAACAGGGTTCAAAAAAGAACTAAATAAGTTCATGGAGGATAGGTCCATCAATGGCTATTAGCCAGGATGGGCAGGAATGGTATCCCTAGCCTCTGTTTGTCAGAAGCTGAGAATGAGCGACAGAGGATGGATCACTTGCTGATTACCTGTTCTGTTCATTCCCTCTTGCATTGGCCACTGTCGGAAGACAGGATACTAGGCTAGATGGACCTTTGGTCTGACCCAGTATGGCCGTTCCTATGTCCATGTGCTCACCAAGAGCTAGGAGTCTGGGAGCGTTCTGTGCTTTGAGGTTTTACAGCTCTCTTCAGGTCAAAAGGCAGAGACATGTTTGACAGAGATGCTGAAGGTCAATACAATGGGGCAAGATTTGCCACAGCTAATATGATGTTGGGCTGCCTCCTGCACTTGGGTGTCCCAGAGAGCTAGAACGGAGCCACAACACAGCTCAGCAGACAATCAGCCATTTTAAAGAACAGCTGTCTCTTAAAAGACAACAAAAGGTATTTTCAGCTGTGACTGCTCTTTGAGCGAGTTTGCATGACGGAGTGAGGTGGGACTGTAGAGTACCATGCACTCGAAGAACCTATTAGATCTCTATGGACATTTACTAGGAGAGAACTCCAGGTTTCTCAGAACAAAGACATCACCGTTAAATCTAGATGCAGCACCCAGTGGCCAATTTGTCTTGGCTACAATGATCCCTAAGAAACCAGCTGGCAGATCAGTGCACTCTGACCACACTCCCCTTCTCTCCCCACGCACCTCTGGCCTCCTCCTGGCACACATTTAGCATGCCGCTGCACTGGCGCGTGCCAAGGGAGCACAGCACAAGACCATCCCATTGGCCCTGTACCACAGTGGAAGCTCCCTTACTTCAGGGGAGTTTCCCAGTTGGGAAAGCTGTCTGGTTTCTGGACCCTTTATGACACCAGAATGCAGTAAAGAGGCTGGGCTATAGCTCCAGATAGGGCCACAGAGCAGGTTAGGAAGGGTGTGCAGAGGGGACTGATACAGTACAGAGATTGACTCTGCTCAAGAGAACAAAACACTCGCTTTGAACTAGAGTTCTTGTCCTCTGCTAAGCACATAGGCCCAGCAGTCTGGTCACTTCCACACAACAATCACTCCATAAGGGGCTGGAACACACAACTTTACGAAGGGGACTGTCCTCTTCTCTTGTGTCCTACCCCCCAGATTTAGTCCATTAATTACTTATCAGCATGAGATGACAAGGGATCCAATGTTAACATAAAAACAAAAGCATCAGAGCAAAGCAAAACCCAACCTCATTAGCTTTCTAGAACTAGAGTGAGACAAATTCATGCCGGGTGCAATTTAACTGAAAGCCTTACAGAAAATACTGCAGTGATGGACCCAAACACTGCAGCCTAGAATAGGATACTGCAGGGTTTGGGTTGTCACTCAGTCTCCCAGTATTGTACAGTGACACATGAATTCGGCTCAAGCAACTTGGAATTGATTTGCTGGGACAGGAGGAGAAGCTGAGCTTCCAGGAGCTTCCCTTTTCTACCTGTCAGGAACCTCATCAGATCCCCCCAGAAGGAGAGACGTGCAACAGGTTAAGTGCAAAAATTGGGGAACAAGACTTTACCTCACAACTGGATTTGCTACCAGAATGCCCCACAGCCTGAATAATTCCTTCAGAGATAACTCATTCTGGCCTTAAACCCTGCTCCACACATGACTCCTGAGGAGACAGGGAAATTTAGGGTCCACAGTTATTCAATCTGGGGCTTCCTCACTGCTTTGCTAATCCCTGCACAGGGGTGAGCATAGTTAGTTGTTGGCTTTACCTCACACCACTCCAACGATGACGACCTTTAAACCCAGGAAAGACAAGGGTGAACTTGCGCTGAAGCTCATTGCCAGGGATCTGAGGCAGTTTGTTGGCCTATGGCTCGCCTGCCCCAGATGATATTACAGCTAGGGAGAATTTCAGAAAAGCCCCTCCCAAACAGGCTGGATTCATCCCAGCACCAGGGTTTGTTCTGCTGACGAGAAAAGCCCAGTAGGGGGACTTCATATCTTCTCAACACACTTCACTGTAGCATCTGCTGGGCAGTCTGGTGGGTTTTGGTTTTTATTTTTATATTTTTTTATACATTTTTAAGTGGAAAAGGCTTTAAGATGCAGCCAAACAAGAAAAACATTCTGGAACAAGTCAGCAGTCAGAACTTCCTCTCTTTCTCTTTAATGAAAGCCATAAGCTCCCAGTGACAAGTGTCTGCTGGAGCTACATGGGGAGTTTATGAGATTCCTGCCACGTTTCAGTGATATTACAGCGTGTCTTTGGTCTGCCTTCCCTAGCCCAGCTATCTAACCACTTCCTTCCCGCCAGGCGCCTCCCATTAGAGCCTTTCATTAAGTGAACGCTTGGGGGCGTTGTGCATATTTATATTACTCCCTCCATCCTCTTCTCATGTTTACCAGGGGCACATGGAAAAAAGTTATGATAAACTATTAAAAACAAAATTAAAATGATTAAACCTTTCATATCCTTTAGAGATTATCTCCCCACTGCTGCTGGTCAAATGGATTCTGGGACACAACGGATCTTTTCTTTAAATTCAAAAACCAAAAGAGAAATAAAAGGAAATGTGCCTCTGCCAGATATTAAAGAGGAACAAATGTTGTCCCTCTATTCTCAGCAGCCAGCCTCTCATCTCTGTGTTCACATCAGAGCCTCTCACAAGAAGAGAAAAAAGAAGCCAGGTGCTGCATAATTTTGTCCAAATTAAGGGCAGAAAAGGCAGGCAGGTGGGCAGATCATGCTGGAGAACAAGTACAGAGACAAGCAAGTCCCCCTATGTTTCTAAACAAACTGAGCCTGGTGTGTTTTCCTATGGGACCTGGAATGGTTGTCTCCCCATGTCCCCAAACTCTGTTTCTCACAGACGTTCTTGTCAGCAGCCACCCTGTCCTTCAGCCACAAACAAAAGACATTCTCCAGTTTGATGACTGTGGAACAACAGTACAAAGATTAAAGCAAAACCAACGTAACAGTTGTAAATATCCCTCTCCTCTTCTCTATCAAGAAGAGGCCTTTGAATCAGCCTGGTGTCTGAACACATCCCTCGGAGGATATGATTACACAGAGTAGAGCAAGATCACATCTGTTTATGTGGGCCTGCCAAACAGCTGACAGTCACACCTGGGACATGATACCCTTCAGAAATGGAAGAACAGCTTGGAGAAATGGGGCTTTGAGATCCCAACAGAATGACTGAGGTTAAAGCAACAAGTTTTCTTATGGCTTAAGGAACAGAAGTGAAACGAAATCTTGTTTGGAAGACATGATAATCCTGTATGTGGGGGTGTCCTGGGGCTTTGGCACAAGGATGAGACACGCTGCAGTTAAAGGCCAAGTGTAGGTTTAATCAGCATTCACACGTACTGCCAAGAGTCGTGTGCTTTGTTGCTATTTCACGTATGTTACTGTGCTGAAGAGTGAATGTTTCCTCAAATCAGGACAATAGCTTTTCTCACTCCTCACCTTCTGCTGAGGAGACAACAGAAAAGGATTCCCTCTTCAGAGACCAAAGCTATACAATTGCCCCAGCAAGCTCTTTGATTCCATTCCAACTGAGGCATGACAGGACACACAGAGCAGCCCTTCCTAGCCCAGTTCTGGTACGTTGCACAGACTGGGCATTCACAACGCGTTTAGAGCAAATCTTTAGAGTCTATGTACCAATAATCTGACTGCATTTACATGGCATCAGGTGCACAGCACTTCACAGATACAAACACAAGTTCCTGCCACAAGGAACTTAGCGATGACATGTTGAGGAAAGACAACACTGGGACAGGGAGATAAGTGCATGACAAAATAAGGGAAGAAGCTAGTGATGCTGGGACAGCATTTGACATTTGTGCACAGAGGGTTGGGCTCTTGTTTGAACTGTCCTATTAGACGGATTTAATCTATCCTGGGCAGGTCTGGCAGGGGGAAGGAGCGAGCACCTGGGGGGTCACTAGTGACAGGGATGCTAGCTGAAAGAAGCTGGTTTGGAGGAGCGCTTTGAAGGGGGACAATAAGGCTGGCAAGTGCACAGGACAGGGGAGACTGTTCCAGATCCACAGGTCAAAGACAAGGCCTGAGAATGGAAGAAGGCAGCAGTCTGAACACGATCATGAAAAGCTGCATACAGGGAAGACAAGGAGGCTTCTGCCCTGCTTCACCAGCAGACTTCAGCTCTGCCCTGAAAGGCCCGTCTCCTGCACAGAGGTGTTCCTATTGCACTTCATATGTGGACGCAGGAGATTTGACTTAATTTTGTTTACTGGTAATGTTTAGACAGAGCAATCAGTTTGGAAGAGCTGCTCACTCTGCCTACACATTGCTAACAGACAGAATTTAGTCAAAAAGCCTGTGTCTCTGTGCGAGGCGCAAAAGAATTTCCTCGCCCAGGGTGCACTGTACTACTGTGGCCACTGTAATTTCTCTGCCCACTGGGAAGTTTCTAAGCGCCCTGTGTGCACAGAACTAAGTTCCACCTAGACAGCAGACAAAGGCATATACGAGGGGAGTGACAATGACAATCCCACTCTTCTGAATCCGTCTGAAACCCTCAATTGCCTCTGTTCAGTACGGCCAACAACTTGCATTTGGTTATGGGGCAGTTTACCTTTAATTACAATCAGAGAGAGATTTTAGGCATTACTAAGATCAGGGATGGGCCCATACTTTAAGCAGGGATAAACTCCACTGGTGAACATTGCAGCTTTCTTTGTCTAAACTTGATACCAGCGCACCTACAGTGACAGCAGGAATCAGGGCAAACTCCAACACAGACAAGGCCGTAGAAGGTTACAGTGCAAGTGGGGACACTGGACTCACGTAAAACTTCCACTCAAAGCAGGCACTTGTTGCACCCCTACTTTAATAATGCTTTCTGGCTCTTACACATCACTGACACCTACAAATCAGAAATGCCTTATATGATGGTCCGATTCCCCCAGGCTCTGAGGGCCAGGGATGCTCAGCGTTTTTCTAAACCTTCTGGGGAGAGCCTGCTTCCTCTTCCGATACCAGCTGGGTACCAGATTTTCCACAGCCTTTGTGAGCTACCAGCATTTCACCCTGTCCATTCAATGTGTAATCCAGGAAATGGCTACCAAACAAGAGGGACAGACTGGATCGTGGGGGCAGCTAACTTGGTTAAAACAGCAGTGAATACACAGCAAGTCTGCTTTTACCTCAGCTTGGCAGCTCAAGTTCAACCCCACAGCCTTTAAAGTCAAGCTGTGACCTGTTAAAAGAAGCATTGCCATGTCCTCACTGCTATTTTAACCCAAGTGAAGAACACTTCCCTCCCCCTCCCCGTGAAGACATACCCAGAATCCCCCTTCCCAATTGCTCTGAGAACAGAAGAGCTCCCCAGCGGTTAAGACTTTTACATCTAGAGATACTGACCCAAATTGCTGGCAGCCATTCTACCCTGAGTCTGAGGAGAAAGCCAGGTCCCCGGGTGTTTGCTGTGGCTGATGCTGGGATCAGAATGGATGCTCCAACAAGACCAGGGCAGAGAAGGAGTGACACGTGACTAAGAATTCTCTGTCTGACACCATTTTCTGATTCTTTTCTTGAACAAAGAAAGGCTCTTTTGAGCATACTTGGATTTGTTCAGAGACTCCTTCCAGAGACCCTGCTCTCATTCTTCACATGCAAAGGCCTACAACAATGACTTTATGTCTTACAAGAATAAGGTTCTGGCAGAGATTAGCAGAATGGCTGAAACAATATGTCCACGTACGGGATTGGGTCCCTTCAGTGGAATGCCGAGACTACGGGAACCCTCTTCCTGTTGAGCCAGCAAACAGTGCAGCAGCACATAACCGAGCGTGTCCCTGGCTGCTGGGCCCCCATGGGTAAATTCCATACAATTTAATAGCAACACCACCAACAGGTTCTACATTATACGTTCCACAACAATGATCTAAAACTCATTGACTAGAATAAGAAAGGGCTTCCTTTCCATAGGTGTTTTAAACCATCCTACAGATTTCTAGAGCGTGGATCTAATTTTTAATATAGTCTATTCTATGGGATGATTCACAAAGTCTAGAAAACTGTTATTATTTCCTATTAAATGCTACAGGACTTTTCTAAGGGGTGGCTCCACAAAGCCTGGAACACAGCCGGCGGCGTAAGATCAGCATTTTAATTTAATTTTAAATGAAGCTTCTTAAACATTTTGAAAACCTTGTTTACATACGACAATAGTTTAGTTATACAATATAGAGACTTATAGAGAGAGACAGTCTAAAAATGTTAAAATGTATGACTGGCAGGCGAAACCTTAAATTAAAGTGAATAAATGAAGACTCGGCCCACCACTTCTGAAAGGTTGCCGACCCCTGCTGTAGATGTTCCCCACTGCCACGTCCCTCACACACAGATTTAGGTATTTAAAACCAAACCAATTGCATTGCTTTGAGAAGGGAAGATGAAAGAGAAAGGGTGTGCTCCTTCATCCATGCCATTTCACCCAGGACTTATCCTGACCTCCTGAGGTCCCTTCCAACCCTGATCTTCTATGTGCTTCTATGTGCTTCTATGTGCTCCTTCCTCAGCTAGAGCACATGCTCTGTCCATTTTGATTGTGAGTGCCCTGGGGCAGGGACTGTGCTCTCTCTCCTGATGGTGAAGCATTCGGCCACACCATCAACTTATGGGGGCCCATGTGGTGGTGTTAGGTAAACATCATTCTAAACCCTTCAAAATAAAGCCCTACTTTTAAATCCATTAGGAGCTTTATTTCTCTCCTAGAAAATTCCTTGTTTTTTTGAGTTAGTCTGTCAAATACAGAAACCTAGCAACAAAATTCCATCATCCGCAGGCAGTGCTTTTCTAGGACAATCTCTCAGTTGGGGACAGGCATTTTAAATTATTCTCGGTGATGTTTCAGTCCAGGATTCTCTAAGCGATACACGCTCATATTATTGTGTCCAAAACGAACTTCAAGCAACAACATTCCTGTTTAGTACCAGCCCCATTCAATTCTATGGAGGGTCTCAGACCGCCCTTATCACCATAGTAGCTGTGCGCCCTCCAAGATGGCGGTAAGAGAGGAAAGACTGTCCAGTGGTTAAGGTCCTAGCCTAGGATTCGGGAGACTTGGGTTCACATCCCCTTCTGCCACAGACTTTTTGGGTGACCTTGGGCAAGTCATTTGGCCTCTCCGTGCATCAGTTCCCCATCCGTAACATGAGAATAACAGCACTGCCCTATCTCATCATAAGGGGTTTGTGAGGAAAAAGATTGTGGGGTAATCAGACGCTACAGTGATGGAAGCCAAATACATAGGGTGACCAGATGTCCCGCTTTTATAGGGACGGTCCCGGATATTTGGGGCTTTTGCTTATATAGGTGCCTATTACCTCCCACCCCCGTCCTGATTTTTCACACTTGCTATCTGGTCAGCCTACAAATAGGTATTTAAGATAAAGTGATGCAACCAACGTCTGTCTCCTGTGGTTTTTTTCTCCCTCATCCTCATCCCAAGGGAGACTTCTGAGTGGGGTGATAGGTTTTAAACGTGCACGCTCTGTGTTCATGCTAGAGAAGGCAGGTTGAAGACGATAGCCTGGGGCTAGAGCAGAAGGTAGTGAGGTTAGGGATGATCCTTAGTTCCTGTGGGAGTTTGTTCCGTAGCCTTACACCAGCCCCCAAGAAAACATGTTACCAGATCAACAGCTGCCAACAGGCCAGACACACACAGAACAGAAATTATATGCCCAATTTTATCTTTAAGAAAATCTTCCACACTTAAAAAGAAAAGGAGTACTTGTGGCACCTTAGAGACTAACTAATTTATTTGAGCATCATGCATTGATGCTCAAATAAATTGGTTAGTCTCTAAGGTGCCACAAGTCCTCCTTTTCTTTTTGCGAATACAGACTAACACGGCTGCTACTCTGAAACCTTCCACACTTAGTGCTTTTAGGGGAAGAGGTGACCCTCTGGGCTGAAATCAGGAAAGAAAAGAGAGAGGAGGGCAGAAGGAAATAGAGGTTAACACAGAAGGGAAAGAAGAAAATATAGAAGGAATGGATTATGTACAAATAACACCAGATAAAGAGAGTATGCGGAAGGGAAAACAGAGAGGGGAAAAGGAAGCTAAAAGGTGAGGCAGAAAATCACATCTTACAGAAGGAAGAATGATCTGAGAAAAAGAAGGCTAGAAAGTTAAACCCTAGAGAATAAACCCTAATCTGAGCAGCAACAATACACCAAGACATACAACAGAGAGGGAGGACAAGTGGACAGAAGGACAAGGAAAGGAAAAGGGGAGGAGAACAAAATCAAAGCAGGCAGAATGGGACATTTTTAGCTAGCATTCAAAAATGACTGACCTCAGGGACCTCCCGCACTAAAAGCCGGAGTCTCTAGAGCCAGGCTATATATGGGGCTGAAACAGACTCACATCCTGCGTGTATCAGGCACTGAGGGAACACAACACACTGACCAGTGAGCTACATTTACATCGACAAAACGCCAATCCGGCAGTTCCACACCAAGTGGTTGGCAGCTCCAAGCACAATTGTCTGAGCTGAGCACTAAACAGGCTTGTTTTGTACCTGCAGTTTTCAGGGAGAAGATGCTTTCACAGGTTGGACAAAAATAGTTTGTTTTCATGTTTATCTCTGTCATGCCCTGTCTACTTACATGGTGCTACCACCACAATATCTAAGAGCCTTTCAAGTATTTGCACATAGAAATAACAGTCCTTCTTCACTCTTCCTTCCCAGCTGTAAAACCGGTAGCTTGGTTAATTTCTAGGGATTTTTTTGCCTGTGAGATCTGTGGGGGGAGGTATGCAGGAGTTACTGGGGAGAGCTAGGCTGAAGGAATGAGTTTAAATTTACCGCTGAACTTGGTGAGGTCTGTTGTCACTATCTCCTGCAGAAATTAAGGTCACAGGAGCTGGGGCTAGCCTAGGGAAGTTCTGTCTCCCACACTCATCAGCCTCCCTCTATTCATTGATCATTGTTTAGGGAATTTTTTTGCTAAGTGGTCAGGATTAAAAGCAAATTGGCCCGTGGGTGATAGCGAATGGATGTATCTGCAGTGAGCGACAAATACCAGCCATAGCAGAAGCCCAGAGATGTGCTAAAATACTACAGTGAGGGAGGCCCTAAAAATATCCAAGAGAGAAAAGCATCTCCTAGCACCTAAGATGCACTGTCCTTGGTCAGCAACACTAACTGAGTATTCCACCTGAGCCCATCTTCCTGTCTGCTACATTAGCAAACTCTGCACAGAGCAAGCAGAAAAGCATAATGGTCTTTAATCATCCAGCTCAAGAAGGCTCCCAGATAATGGGGCTTGGGTTTCTTGCCCAGTGTCTGTGTAATTTCTCTGCCAGTGGCTTCATTTTCCCTCCACAGGAAGTGGACTGTAGCTCCCAAAGCTCTTTTCCATGGCAGGCACAGAAGTTCCTGGGAGGTCTGTATCATCAGCACAAGTGAGGAGACAAAGGTCCCTGTGTCTACAAGGCTGCTGCTTCGACTGGTGTGTGTGTGTGTTCCTGTGTGTGTTCATTCTGTAAAGGGTTGGTGGGAGGGAGGAAGTGTATGTGTGTGTCTGTGTGTTCTGTAAGGGATGGGAGGGAATGAGCTGCAAATAATGTGCAATCAGGAACCATCACAATTACAAATGTAAACGAACAAGCAATTGGCCCTGACCTTTGTAGATTGTTAGAGGACTAATTAAGCCAGATCAGGCACTCTCTTCCATCAGGAGATTGAGGCACAAACACATAGAAATATCTACATGCAAACCCAACCTGTTATACACCCCTTTTTTGATACACACAAATAACCAACTGCACACATGCAAACTGGAGGTAATAATCCCACCACTCATACTGTGCCCCAGCAAAGCATTAAGGTTTGTTGTGCAGTATTCAAAGTTATTCAGGGTAACAAAAGTCCAGGTTGGCCTGGTCTATAAAGCTATTTGTAAAAGTAATAAAAAGTTGGAGACAAGTAGACTGGTACACATTGGATTGTTTAAGTTAGAAGACGTGTAATCAGGGGTCTTTCCAAACTCCTGGTAAAGTGATGGGCTGGCATGACAATGAGCTGAAAGACTCTAGAGAAGGAAGAAGCGTTTATAGTTGAAATGACTGAACTGTGTCAGAACGGATTAATATTAATGGGATGTAGTTGCCACCCTGCCTTGGACGCGGCTTATCTGGAGTCACTAAAGGGGAGCAGTGGTATGGGCAGACTGGTTAGGAGCAAGCTTTACCATCATGGCTGCGACTGCCACCTGAGATCCTGGGATCCACCATGGCACCATTCACTGGGCCTTCACTGTCCTGATTCTGAAAGACAACCTGACCAGGTCGGGCCACAGGGAGAAAATCAGATTATATCACCACTTCCACCAGCTTCTACTCAATCCTGAATGATTCCTGGGGGTGAGAGACTTGGGTTCCTAATGTCAGCCCCTCCCTCATGTGTCATTTTCCTTCCCTATTTTATTTCTCCTCTTCCCCATCTCTCCTTTTGTCTTCTGTCTAACAAGAGTCTGGAGTGGCCAGCCAAGACAAATAATTTCATTTCTGGCAAGACAGGCTGTGAGCCAGTGCTAGATTCCTGACACTGGTAAAAGTTTGCCATCACTGGGAGTAAGTCTACATGGCAATTAGATGCCTGTGGCTGGCCCATGCCAGCTGGCTCGGATTAAGGGGCTGTTTAATTGCAGTGTAACATTTGGGCTCAGACTGGAGCCCGGGCTCTAAGACCCTCTGAGGTGTGAGGGTCCCAGAGCTGGGGCTGCAGCTCAAGAAGGAACCTCTGAAACAGAAATTAAACAGCCCCTTAGCCAGAGCCCTGCAAGCCCAAGTCAGCTGGCATGGGCCAGCTGTGGACGTCTAATTACAGTGTAGACACACCATGAGTGGCTGATAAACCCTGTGTTTCTCCAGGAGCAAGGCTGCAAGTGGAAGTCAGCATCTGAACACCACACAGGTTCTCGTCTTTGCTTTTGTTGTTTCTCCCCTTTTGTGTGCATTTGTCTTGTTTTATGGAAATTAAACAGGATCAACTTCAACTACAACAGTGCCAGATCATCAAAGCTAAACGTTTCCTCTTTTCCCCACAAGAGTGAACACCATGGTCAACACCGTCTAAAACCTAGCAAATGGGGAAACCCAGCCTAGGAAATAAACTCTGCCGCTGAAGGGAAAGGGAGGAAGGAATATTACTGAAAAAAAAAGCCTTCCTGGACACTACATTCCAAATGCTTTATAACTGGTTTGTCTTCTTTTCCTGGGTCTTTAATAAAAGGATTAAAAGATTTTTTTGAAGGTGGTTGTTACAGGAGTAACTTGACACGAAGCCAAAGGCCACACTTAGCTGCTAATGCTGTAACTGTGAACAAAGGTTTTATTAATAATCTTACCCCTTTGTTGGGCCTGCGACACGCCCTTGCCAGCCCAACAGGCCTCAAGCTCTAGCCTGTACTTGAGTCAGGTGACTAAGGGTTGTGGACAGAAACATGGAGGTGGCACTTCCTATGAGATGAGTTAGGCTCACCTAGGAGAGGGGTCCGCAGAGAGCAAGCCCTGGATGAATGCAGAGAACCCTGCATCCAGACGGTGAAGTGCTGAGGAGAACTCTGCAGACTAGGGAGAAATACTTTTGGCCTGAGAGGTCCAACTGAACCAATTATGGAACCGGAATGGCTTACTAAAGTAGACCCCATAAGGGAGAATCGTCATTCAAACTCTTAGGCATGTGGGACTTAATTGGATAGTTGGGGGAACTGAGGCTATGGTAACAAAATTGCCACTCCAGGGAGGTGGCCTGCTCTGAACCACTTCCTGCAACACACACATAATTCAGTGCCTCACCCACACTAACCCCTATATGCAGAAATAACCGTGTGCAAACCAGCCCATAGAACAGAGCCCACAAATATCGTGGTGTGCACACAAACACAGAAATGCATCCAGGCAGAGACAGGAAAATACGTTATTTACATGAGGGGAGGTTTTCAGACATACTGGGCATTGGACAGACACAGAAAGGGGGTGCCTGTTTCAGAGCAGTGGTTCTGAACCAGGGGTACATGTACCCCTAGAGGTACGCAGAGGCCTTCCAGGGGGTACATGAACTCACCCAGATATTTTCTTAGTTTTAAAACAGGCGACATTAAATGCACTAGCAAAGTCAGTACAAACTAAAATTTCATAGACAATGGCTTGTTTATACTGCTCTATACACTGAAATGTAAGTACAATATTTATATTCCAACCCATTGATTGTATCATTGTATGGTAAAAATGAGAAAGTCAGCAGTTTTTCAGTAACAGTGTGCTGTGTCACTTTTGTATTTTTATGTCTGATTTTGTAAGCAAGCAGTTTTTAAAGTGAGATGAAATTTGGGGGTCCACAAGACAAATTAGACTCCTGAAAGGGGTACAGTCGTCTGGAATGGTTGAGAGCCACTGCCCTAGAGAGTTAGGAAGATAACTGATGCCTAGGGACAACTCATCCATTCCTTCCCTTGCCTACTAAGGCACTGCAGAAAATACAAAATGGCCACTCGCACAATTCCTCCTCTGGGTTGAAATTCACGAACTTTGTTCTGAATTGAAAACAATAAGATTTTTTGTTTTGCAGGAAATTTTAATATTTTGTTCCATTTCAGAACAAAAAAGGATTTAGAAATTTCCTGTGAAAGTGATACAAGTATTTCAATTAGCTCCAGATACACAGCACCCTTGCTATCCCTCCTCCCTCCATCCAAGGGCCCTGCTAACCTCTTCCACCATGGCCACTCCTTTCACCCTGACTACTCCACAGCACAGATTCAGGTTCAGTATAAGACCTGAACATAGACTATCCATGTGCAAACACAAAGCATGGCTGCAACACCTGAATGCTATTAACAGGGATATCTGGAGGAACAACAGGGACAGAGCTTTAGCCTGCACTGAAATGCACTGTAGTAGACTCTTCATTATTATTTATTTGGTTAGTGCTGATATGTTCAGCGCTGCACAATACACAAAGATAACAGCCCCTCTCCTAAGCACTTACAGTCGGACAGGCAGGCAGAGACCACAGGCCACCCTGGGAAATCCTAGGGGGAAGATTTTGTGTCGAGGGCTTTTGTTCAATTTATTTAAATCAAGTTATACACTCATTCTATGGGCCTTACAAAAAAAGGTGCTTTAAAAAGGGGCTTGAATGAAGAAAGGGTGGTGGCTTGGAGAAATGATTTCAAAATGATACTGCTCATGTAGGGGCAGAGAGGGTGAGAAAGTATGGAGAGGGGGTGGAGAAGGACACAGGGTACTGGGAGTGGCATTGCTCGGAGCAGAGGGTGACAGGAGACTGATGTCATTGGGACTGAAGCTTTGACGATGAGGACAAGAAGTTTTAAGTTCTTAAAGGGGAGCCAGCAGAGGGACTGAAAGTGAATTGTGACCAGGTCTGAATAATGGTCAAGACAGATAACTGCGGCAGGGTATTTGGATCCTATTGAAAGGGATCCAGATGTGCGTTCGTGAGGCCAAATAGGAGGAAGACGAGTAGCTAAGGGCATGGCTACAATGGAAACTTCAAAGCGCTCCTGCGGGAACGCTTCCATGGCAGTGCTTTGAAGTGCGAGTGTGGTCGCTCACGAGCGCTGGGAGACAGCTCTCCCAGCGTTCCTGGAAATCCATCTCCACGAGGGGATTAGCTCCCAGTGCTGGGAACACGGCTCCCAGTGCTCGGAGCCTGTCTACACTAGCGCTTTAAAGCGCTCAGACTTGCTGTGCTCAGGGGGGTGATTTTTCACCCCCCTGAGCCAGCAAGTTAGAGCACTATAAAATGTAAGTGTAGCTAAGCCGTAAGACTGGAAATAATTACGAACGTGGCTCAGTGCTTTAGTTGTCAGGCCGGCAAGGGAAGGCTGGATCTTTTGATATGCTGTAAAGAAGTGGAAAAATGTATATAGTCCTTAGATGTGCATAATATAAGGGGAAAGAATGAAAGATAATCTCCAAGTTGTGAGCCTGGGTGAGGGAGGATGGGGTGTTTTAACAGTAAAGGAGAATGGGGAAGAAGAGAGTATGGAGGGAGAGTTTAGCTGCAGATATAGAGTATCTGAGCAACTGACAAACCATCTAAGAGAAAGCATTTGAGACACAGGCTTAGATGTGGGCCTGGACAAAGTAGATTTGAGAGTCATCTACATCAGAATGACAGTGAAATCATTCCTGTGAGTGGATGAACACACCCAGCGATAAAAAGTGTAGAGGGAGGAGAGAGGAGAGGTTTAATGGGAAAAAGATAGCTTTCCCAGGCAGCCCTTCTTAAAATAGGGTCTTCTACTGACATATGCCCCACACTGAAATAGTTCAACGCATGTGAAGAGTGTGATTCAGTCAACCCGGACACATCTGGGTGGTGATGGTGAGCTGTGATATACAGATCAAGCTAGATGATCTGGTGGTCCCTTCTGGCCTTCAGTTCTATGACTCCGACTTCCAGGCTACTCGTGCTAAGCACAGAGAGTCAATGGAACCAGGCCCTCAGTCCACCCTGATTAACCTGGATGGAACTGGGGAGCTCAATGCTACTCATGTGGACACATTTGGTAAGTGGTTCTCAAGAGTAGATGGGGCCAGATCCTCAGCTCTGGACTTGTCGACATGGATGGATCCAGGGACCTTTCTGACAAGTGGCTCCTCAGTGTCAAGGGGTGCCAGATTTCAAGAGAGTTGGTTGACCAGGTCAGATCCAGGGACCATGGAACTCTTTATGCCAGGCACAGAAACATTATGGTGAACACATCTCCAGATCTGATACTGGATTTAGACTGCCAGCCTTAGTTGACTTGACTGGGGCTTGGAGGCTTGAAGCTGCAGGCTGCCACTGGCTGTGTAGATGTATCCTTACAGTTAGAGAGACCTGAGAAGGAAACGTTTTCTTTTGTTCAATTTCATCCCTTTATTTATAAATATCTCCTCTCCTTCCTCCTGAAATACTGAAATGCCCCCCTCAGTCACTGCTTAGCTCTGCTATTATTATTTATCTGTTATCTTCAGCGGTCAGCAATGGGCTTGAGGAGCTACACACATCTCCTTTCCTTTGAATCCTGCCAGCTCGGGTGGGCAGCCTGTCGGCCCCGAATCAACTCTGAAGACAGTGCTTTCCCATTGTGGCTTGAGCAGGAGCAGGGAGGGTAGGTGGGCTACAGAGCCCAAGCGGCAACGCTATGGAGCTATTGTTCGTGCATGAGCGTGAGCCCGAGTCTGCGGACCCAGGCTTGGAGACTCACTACCACAGGCTGTGTCGGCACGCTTTCAGGGACCACCTGTGCAATCACCTCCAGGTGGTGTGTCACTGGAAATTCAATTGGAGAAGACCCTGAAGCACACCCTGCAGGGAACCATCTGCCCTAACCCCAGAGCCACAGGCTAAGGGAGACCTAGTCAGGGTTGTTGGTCTCTAGCTCCTAGGATCCTGAAAGGAGAACATTTATTAGGGAGAACTAAACAACCAACAGCCAGCCCAGATACTAGCCAGGGCCTCTCTTCACCGTCATACAGAGAAATGGGGCCATGTTCTATCATCCATTTGGACACCTTCATCTACAATTCTCTATGGGCATAAAAGCAAGCGAAAGAAGATGAAATTATCCATTTTCTGCTTTGGTTTTGTACTGTCTCAGCCAAATGCAAACTCTGTTGCTTTATTACTTTGGGAGCACACCCAATGAGCAGGGTCTTCTACTGGGGGGTGACTTGACATTCTGGCAAACAAGAATCCTCAGGCTGTCAGTATTTATTCATTTCTCTCAAAGGTTGGCTGAGAGGCTTCTTAAAACCTAAAGAAAGTGAAAATATTCCAAATCATTAAGGTGACCTGCAAAAGGGGCTGGCTCCTCCTTTGCATCTTTATTAGGTAAAAAGATATTTTTTCCCCAGCATTTTTTCAACTAGAAACCTAGAAACATTAGGAATGTCAAGTTTTGCCCTCCTGTTTGTTGGTGATTTCCAGGGAGACCCCCAGTGATATGGAGTGAGATCTCTCAGCCCAGATTTGAAATGGTGGATCCTGGAAGACTGGAGAAGCACTAATGTAGTGCCCATCTTCAAAAAAGGGGAAAGGGAGGGGCTGGAGAACTATAGACCAGTCAGCCTGAGCTTGATACCTGAGATGCTACTAGAGCAATGTATAAATTATTCAATTTGTGAATACCTGGAGGATGAAGGGGTAATCACTAGCAGACAGCATGGATTTACTAAGAACAAATCATGCCAAACCAGCTTGATTTCCTTCTTTGACAGGGTAACTGGTTTGATGGATAGGGGGAATGCAGTGGACATAATATACCCGGACTTCAGCACGGCTTTTGACACAGTCCCACATGACATTCTGATAGGTAAGCTGGAGCAATGCAGGTTTGGCGGAACTAACATTAAATGGATACATAACTGGTTAAACAAACAAAGAGTAACTACAGATGGAATGATGTCAGATGGGAGGGAGGTCTCGAGTGGGGTTCCACAGAGATCTGTTCTGGGTCTGGTGTTATTTAATATCTGTATTAATGACCTGGATGTAGGAATAAAGAACAGACTGATCAAATGTGCAGATGACACAAAGCTGGGGGTCTGTGGTTTGCAAACACTTTGGAAGATGGAGCTAAAATTCAGAGGGATCTTCATAAATTGAAAACTGGGCTACAGACAACAAAATGAAATTCAACAAAGAAATGTGACGTGCTACACTTAGGGAAGAAAAATCAAATGTACAAATACAGAATGGGGAATAACTGGATTGGCAGCAGCACTGCTGAAAAGGATCTGGGAGCGGTAGCGTATCACAACCTCAACATGAGTCAACAGTGTGATGCTGCTGCAAAAAAAACCAACAACACACAAATGAAATTTTAGGTTGCATTAACAGAGACACAGCATGCAAGTCATGGGAGACAATAGTACGGCTCTGGGTAGTGCTGGTTAGGTCTCAGCTGGAGGACTCTGTCCAATTTTGATCACCAATGTATAGAAAGGATATTGATAAACTGGAAAGGAGCCAGATGCGAGTGACAAAGATGATCAAAGGGATGGAATGCAAGCCATATGAGCAAAGGCTGAGGGAACTGGGTATGTTTAATTTGGAAAAGAGGAGATTAAGGGGATGGAACACGATAGCAGTCTTTAATTATTAGTTAAATTGGGTAAGATGGGGATCAATAGGAAAACTGAAAGGTGGATAAGGAATTGGTTAAAGGGGAGACTACAACGGGTCCTACTGAAAGGTGAACTGTCAGGCTGGAGGAAGGTTACCAGTGGAGTTCCTCAAGGATCGGTTTTGGGACCAATCTTATTTAATCTTTTTATTACTGACCTCGGCACAAAAAGTGGGAGTGTGCTAATAAAGTTTGCAGATGATACAAAGCTGGGAGGTATTGCCAATTTAGAGAAGGACAGGGATATCCTACAGGAGGATCTGGATGACCCTGTAAACTGGAGTAATAGTAATAGGATGAAATTTAATAGTGAGAAGTGTAAGGTCATGCATTTAGGGATTAATAACAAGAATTTTAGTTATAAGCTGGGGACGCATCAATTAGAAGTAATGGAGGAGGAGAAGGACCTTGGAGTATTGGTTGATCATAGGATGACTATGAGCCGCCAGTGTGATATGGCCGTGAAAAAAGCTAATGCGGTCTTGGGATCCATTAGGAGAGGTATTTCCAGTAGAGATAAGGAGGTTTTAGTACCGTTATACAAGGCACTGGTGAGACCTCACCTGGAATACTGTGTGCAGTTCTGGTCTCCCATGTTTAAGAAGGATGAATTCAAATTGGAACAGGTACAGAGAAGGTCTACTAGGATGATCCGAGGAATGGAAAACTTGTCTTATGAAAGGAGACTCAAGGAGCTTGGCTTGTTTAGCCTAACTAAAAGAAGGTTGAGGGGAGATATGATTGCTCTCTATAAATATATCAGAGGGATAAATACCAGAGAGGGAGAGGAATTATTTAAGCTCAGTACCAATGTGGAC
Source organism: Eretmochelys imbricata (assembly GCF_965152235.1). Lineage (NCBI taxonomy): Eukaryota > Metazoa > Chordata > Testudines > Cheloniidae > Eretmochelys > Eretmochelys imbricata. The sequence goes on along the minus strand of NC_135583.1, from coordinate 42,622,758 downwards.
ACAAGAACAAATGGATATAAACTGGCCACCAGGAAATTTAGACTAGAAATTAGACAAAGGTTTCTAACCATCAGAGGAGTGAAGTTTTGGAACAGCCTTCCAAGGGAAGCAGTGGGGGCAAAAGATCTATCTGGCTTTAAGATTATACTCGATGAGTTTATGGAGGAGATGGTATGATGGGATAACATGGTTTTGGAAATTAAATATTCATGGTAAATAGGCCCAATGGCCTGTGATGGGATATTAGATGGGGTGGGATCTGAGTTACTCAGGAAAGAATTTTCTGTAGTATCTGGCTAGTGAATCTTGCCCATATGCTCAGGGTTTAGCTGGTTGCCATATTTGGGGTCGGGAAGGAATTTTCCTCCAGGGCAGATTGGAAGAGGCCCTGGAGGTTTTTCGCCTTCCTCTGTAGCATGGGGCATGGGTCACTCGCCAGAGGATTCTCTGCTCCTTGAAGTCTTTGAACAACGGTTTGAGGACTTCAGTAGCACAGACATAGGTGAGAGGTTTTTTGCAGGAGTGGTGGGTGAGATTCTGTAGCCTGCGTTGTGCAGGAGGTCAGACTAGATGATCATAATGGTCCCTTCTGATCTAAGTATCTATGAATCTATGAAAGGCTGCCATAAAAAAGATGGAGAAAAGTTGTTCTCTCTTGCCACAGAGGGCAAGACAAGAGGCAGTGGGTTCAAACTGCAGCAGAGCAGATTTAGATTAAATCTCAGGAAAAACTTCCTACCTGTAAGAACAGTAGACCAAAGGAACAGGCTGCCTAGAGGTTGTGGAAGCTCCTTCACTGGAGGTTTTCCAAAGGAGGCTGGATAGCATCTGTCTCGGATGGTTTAGACACAACAAATCCTGCATCTTGGCAGGGGTTAGACCAGAATGACCCTTGCAGTCCCTCTAAGCCAGTGGTCCCCAACGTGGTGCCTGTGGGTGCCATGGCACCCGCCAGGGCATTCATGTGCGCCTGCCTACTGAGAAGGGAGCGCTTCTGCCGGACAACCCACCGCCGAGCAGCGCAGCCGCTGGACAACCAGCTGCCAAAATGCTGCTGCTTCTCGGCGGCATTTCTTTTGGGCACGTTCTTTTGGGAACATGAATATGCTATACCAACAGAAAGGTTGGGGACCACTGCTCTAACCTGATAGTTCTAGGATTCTATGATTGTTGAATCTTTAACAAAGGGAGATTGTCCCCCAATGTTTGTAAGACTTTTAGTTAAATAAGTGTTGAAAAAAGTTTTAAAACACTCCAAAATTCCCTTTCCCTCTCAGCTAGTCAGGTTCCACTACCTCAGTACCTGTGATGTCATAACCCTAACAGTTCTCCATTTATTCATAAAGTCTTCCAGGAAAAACAGACAAGTCCTGAACTTCTAAAATAAAAGAAAAAGAAAATGTGTTTCTTTGAAAAAAGGCTTTCAACCCTTCTTTAAACAGCATAAAGGGCCCAAGTCATTATTTTTCTCTTTTGCATTTCACCTTTATCAAACTTACATGTGCTACAAAATACACAGAGTCGTCTATCACACGTCAATACGTTTTACTGGGAAACAGAAAGATCTTCCCTGGTGGAGCACAAGGTCGCCTCCAGCAATCTCCTCTCACCCACACAGGGAAAGCCAAGGAGCTGCAGCCGCAATTGCAGCCCCAGGGGTGATGTGGCAGCACAGTATATTTTCACTGCTTTTGTGACCTATGAGGAGCTGGATTCCCTCCTCTCCGCCTCCACAGAACCCCCGAGCCTGCAGACTGGGTACTCAGGTTATAAAACCAGATTTAACCCTTAGTGATTTGAAATCTTTTGTTTTGGTTATTCAGGTATTTTCAAGCATTTCAGTTCCTCTTTGATCAACATGTATATCAGCAACCACCAAACCCTTCATCCACCAACACATTTCTAAGATCTGCATTTTTTTTTTTTCTATCCACACAATATAAGCGTTCATCCAGATGTTCACCCTGTCTGGATGACTGCACCCTGAGATCAGTCCCTATGATATGGCTGGTCAGGGATCTTTCCACAAATACGATTTTTTTTAAAAAAAACCCAAAAAATGCTAATTAATCAAAAACAAAACTTTCATCGGGAAGGTTTTTGAGGCCCAGGATGGAATTTATGGTCAAAAGGAGAGAGGGAGAGAAACAGCCAGTCCTCCAGTGGCCCAGGCACTCACTTGGGATGTAGGAAACCCCCCGAGACCCTGCTCTGAATCAGGAGGAGCACAGACATGAATCTGTCTCCCCCATAATACAGGCAAGTGTCCTGACTATTGGCTATTCTGGGATGTTAAGGGCCACACACACACACAAAGTTTTGCAAGGTCTTGGTTTCATTCCAATACAGAACACAAAATGTCCAAACCTCAACAAACTTTTGTGAAACCGAATTCCTGTTCTCTTGCCATCCCTAATTACGCACCCTGTTAAACCCCTCCTCCAGCTCCCTGCCATGTCTCACATAAACATCACTGTCCTTTCTTCCACACTGCCCCTTACACATGGAATGTTCCTTCCGAACCAGTCTGTAGGACACTATCCTCTCCTCCTCCAAACTCCTCAAGAGCCACCTCCGCTGCAATACCCAGAGGAAATCAATCAGTGAATGAAGATGTGAGGGGCACATGGCATAGTTGACCCCTATTTATAATCGGCCAGGAAAAACGCATCATGGACAGTGAAATCTGATCTTTTGCGTGCTTTTACCCTGTACTATACAGATTTCATGAGGGAGACTAGCATTTCTCAAATTGGGAGTCCTGACCCAAAAGGGAGTTGCAAGGCGGGGGGGGGGGGGGGGGGGGTGTCGCAAGGTTATTTTAGGGGGATTGTGATATTGCCACCCTTACTTCTGTGCTGCCTTCAGAGCTGGGCAACCAGAGAGTGGTGCCTATTGGCCAGGCACCCAGCTCTGAAGGCAGCGCCCTGCCAGCAGCAGCCCAGAAGTAAGGGTGGCAATTCCAGACCAGGCCATCCTTACCTTTGCACTGCTGCTGGGGGCAGCTCCGCCTTCAGAGCTGAGCTCCTGACCAGCAGCCACCGCTCCCCGGCTGCCCAGCTCTGAAGGCAGCGCTGCCGCCAGCAGCAAGTCAGAAGAAAGAGTAGCAGAACCGCAACCCCCCCACGATAACCTTGTGACCACCCCACAGCTCCTTTGTGGGTCAGAATCCTGACAAATAGAACACCGTGAAATTTCAGATTTAAATGGCTGAAATCATGAAATTTGTGATTTTTAAAATCCTATAACTGAAATTGACCAAAATGGACTGTGAATTTGGTAAGGCCCTATTTATAATTATCTGGAAAAAATGCAAATATCCACCTATTAAAGGTGACCGAATTTGATTTTATCCCTCATTCTCTTATGTCCCTAGTTATTTTAGGTCCCAGACTTATGCATGTACTTAACTTCACACATGCAGTTAGTCCTACTGAAGCCCATGGGACAACTCACATACACGAAATTAAACGTGTTTAAGTCGTCACGGGGTTGGAGCCCTACACTGTAAGCTCTCTGAGGCAGGGATCACGTTTTCTGATGTGTTGGTACAGCACCCAGCACGATGGGCCCCTGACCCTGGCTTAGGCCTGTAAGGCCACTGTAATACATACTGTCACCTCGAAAGAGGAAGAGAGACCATGACAAGGAAATTCTGAAGCTGGCTGAGAAATTCTGCAGACCAACTCTCCAAGTCAAATGTCAGAACATACACCAGTCAATAGCAATAGCTAAGAAATGCCACTCACCGGCATCAGCAGCTGGACACTTGCGGATGGTGAAGATCTGACCTAAGTCCTCCTCTTCCTCCGGGAGGCCCTTCTGGAGGCGCTGCAGTTTGCGCAGGCTCTCACTGCGCTGATGTTTCATGGAGCGCACATGCTGGATAAGGTTCAGCTTGGCCTTGGTGGAATAGTTACAGAGGACACAGTGATAATAGCAGCTTTCGCCCTCAACCCCGCTCTCATGATGCTGAAGGTGCTGTGAAGAACAAAGCAGAGACACATGAGTGACAGAGTTAGAAAATGTCCCATCCCCGACCTATATGGGCTACAGCACTTGAAGCTCCCAAAAGGTTTCTTGGAAACTCACTAGCAGGAACGCACCTTGAACAAGAACAAGAGCAAGAGCAAGAATTTCCTCTGTTGAGAGTACTATGAAGGAACCATGAATGGGGATTTCCTGGCACTGTTGTACTGACTGACAGCAACAGCACTTAGAGAGAGGCTGGGCTGACTTTGGGCAAAGGAGCGATACAAGTGGGCATAGGACTGTTTGTTTTGTTTTTTTTATTAAAGGGCTGCCAGTATGCTCAGCACTGTACAAAACACACAGTCACTGCCCCCAAGAGATTGTAATCTAGCCGTACAGACAAAACAGTTCAGCTATAAATTGCACTGGAGGGCAAAAAGGGCCATCAAGAACTCCAGAGTTGTTGGTTTGTTTTTTTTAAGTGAATGGGTCTGTTAACCCACTTCTCTCCAAGTTTATCTTTCATAGGCCTGGTGGAAAGGGGCATTTGAAGGGTGGATCTGAACCAAGAGAAAGGCTGCTTTTTGCACAGCAGTGAGATGATGTTTCAGTGGTCAGGGCAGCACAGGACAACCTCTTGATTCCTCAGCCACTGAATCTCACCGAAAACCATCTCTGCAGAGCCTGCAATTATAACTAATAAGGGTCAACCTTCATTTTTGATCCTAAGTCCCACACAAACCATCAATAACTCACTGCTCGTGGCTGTCCACTAGTGCAAGTGGAAGTACTAAGTCAAAGAGCTTAGCATCATACATGTGAAAAGTGAGCCCACTATCACACACATCCCTGCAGATACGGAGTGCCTCCATCCCTCCTCTGCCGTGTCCCTCACTTGGAGGCCCGGCTACACAGGGGAATCTGGGAGGGCTGAAAGCTGTACTTAAAGGGGACCTCATGCCCTATAGGATTATAAGTTGAATGGCAGGAAAAGTGGATTTGACAGTGACCACACAAATTTTCACGCTGATGGGGACCCATTGTGCATTGTGCTTCAGTGCTCCTCTCCCACAACTGATCACTGAAAGGCACTGAAGTTTTGCGGGAGGCTACAGATATTAGGGATTGGGGCTGTCCCAAGAGAGGGAGAGGAGAAAATGAGGGGCAAAATGTAGTAAATGATGGAGAAAGCTGAAATCCATGTCTTCCTACACTTGGGGATGTTAAAACAGAACTTCCCACTCTTTGCTTCCATGGAAAGTCATCAGGGGAGATAAGCATGTGCTGTAACTAATATATCAGCAACTACAGAGATCAAGCCTTTTCACTGAAAGAAAATGACCAATCCAACATTAAAAAACTGTTCAAAACCTACGTATGGAATTTGGCAAGAGTCTCTCTCAATCAAGCGGTTCCAGGGAGGAAATCAGAGAGGGAGCTCTGGTCTTATGTCCAACAGACAGAATTACATCTGATAAATGCTCAACTAAAACAGAGGAATAAAAGAGGAGCAGCCCTTGGTTGCAATGAACCAATTCCAAGAGACCCTGGAAAGAGCACACGAGAGCAGAGTTGCTGAGTATGTGCATCCCCTGGTTTTCTGTTTGTAGAGAGAAGGTTTAACGCCTACCACCCCAGGGTCCATTCCCTCGGAAATGGACAAAAGAAGCAGTATGACCTCAGAGAGACGGCCAGAGACTAAGCGCACTAGCAACAACCTCCTTTTCAAGTAATTCAGAGCAAGCTACAGAAAAGCTTCCCCCTCCCACATGGAGACCTCATAGCCAAGCCAGCCAGTGGAGGACAGTTTACCCCCCCGATCAGCAAATGAAACCTGTCAGTTCTCAGACCCAGAATCCCCAGCACACTGGGGAAAGGGGTAAATGTTATTTACCACATTGCTGTGAATCCCAAAGGCTGGAACAAAATTCTTAGAGAAAGACACGGGCAAGAATTCGCCCTCTTAGCTGTGCAGAGGGCTGCCCCACTTTGCTCTCTCATTTTTGGGTTGAGTTTGTACTGTTCCCATATATTCTGCACTAGCATTCCCCATTCCCATGGCATTTTGTTCCTGCCTGCCTGCTAAGGTGAAGCAGGGACACAAGGTCAAAGGTCAAGGAAGAATTCCCAGGCCAAGCCATTTCGGATTACCGCCTGTACCTGCAATAACCTGCAATTCAGCAATAACCCGAATCCTCTCCAATATTGTCCTGCACCGCAAGCCTGGAAGTATCCATTCTTAGCACACAGCCCCACAACCAGCTGCTCCTCACCTTCCATATCAGCCCAGGAAATCCTTCTTTCCCATTTGTTCTACTTGGGGAAAATTTACGTCAACCAATCTTGGGCTGCATTCATTTGCATTCTGTCACCAAAAAGCGTTACCTATATGAGGATAGGTTATCCTAGACTTCAGACAGCTGCCTCGTTGTACCTGCCAGCGATGGCTAAGGTATAGATGTCCTGCTAAAGACACACATTACCCAACTCTTTATGTCTGGATGATAGGGATCTGCAGTAGGGTGCCGAAGAGATAAACAATCCTTCCAAGCTAAGGACATGCTTAAAACTAGATAGGAGCTAGAGCTGCTGCTTTTGACCAGAAGGGGTGCATGAAGAGAATAAATGCATTCCTGATCCAGCTAATTAGAATAGTCTCATTTGGGATCATAATGTATTTAATTAAATTCACTGTAGTATCTGAAGAATCCACCAAGGCACCAATCCCTCTGCTGCCCTCAAAGAAACTTTCCAGAGCGCTCTCTCTTGTGGGCATTTTACTCCTCTTTCCTCTGCTTAATCTCTACTGTCTGTGTGCATTAACTTAGCCTATGCTATAGCCAGAAAAAGAGCAATTGCTTCAGATATAAAAAACAAAAGACGCACGGGAGTAGTGATTTGACAGTGTCCTGCCCAGCTCAACCAGCCCAGTGCCTTGTCCTGTCCAGCTCAGATTTCTGCATCACACTCCTACCACCAGCCCCGGATTTCCTGCTCATTGGGGCTACAAGAAAACTATTTGCTCCCTTGAGCGAAGAAGCCTTCTAAGTCCTGGTGGTACAAATTTCAAATTCTAAGACCCTGAATGAACAGAGACAGATGTAGCAATTGCTAACCTGGTCCATCTAACCCAGTTTCCTGTCTCCGACTGCAACAAGTACCAGCTGCTTCGAAACAGTGCAAGGAACCCTTCTGGAATAACCTGACATTGGGGGATTTTCTTCCTAGCCTTTCATAAGGTACTTCCTGACCAGGAATGTTGCAAGATCATTGCTACCACTATACAAGGTTCCAGAAAAGTATTATGGACATGGTCTCCATGGGAGACAGAGGCACAATTTTCAGTCTTTGATTGACAGGGGTGTGGGGGCCTTACATCCTGGGGAAATATATTTTAAAACAACTTAATAAATGTGGCTCATTTGCGATGCTCCCTGTGTGCCTGTTCCAAGGATGTGGGTTGTAGTCAGAGACCCTGCCCCTCTCAGGCCCCCTTCACTTGCTACTGCATCCTGTAGTGAAGTCAAAATCCTGTGTGACCTACAGCATCAGTCTGCCATGGAAGCAACAGCCGTCACACATACAGTGCTGTGATTTTACTGCAGGGTTACACGAGAGGAGTGAACTGGGTGAAAGTCACACACCTGCAATTTTTAGCTGGGGTGTTACTGAAAATGCTGAAACACACAGATAGATAAGTACTGTTAATGGTCCATCGTGTAGTAAAGCTTTCCCCAGATGAGAATTTTCCCTTACACAAAGCACAAATTCAAAAGACTAAACAAGAACTTTCATTAGACGATAATTCATCTTGAAAAAAAATCAAAAGGATATATTGTTCCAAAAGAAAACTAACCAACTTCGCTCAGAGAACATCGATTTCAGTAAATCTGAAGGAGCTGTTCACCCCCACCCTCCTACCCTGCCTTCCAACAATAGGAAACTTCTAACATCTGGTTCTTCACGCATGGAATGCAAAATATTGATTAGATTTAGTCAAAGCTCCACTTTAAAGTAGAAACAGACAGAAGTACATTCTGACAGAAACCATAAGGGTCACAAGTGATGCTTCCTAGGGGAATAAGGCCTGTTACTGTACACACACGAACCACAACAACACATGCAGCTCACAACACCTACTCTTACACACAAAAATCAAAAACAACTCTGCCCAGTCCTTCAATGAGGAAACATCTAGTACCTCAATGCAAAGCCATCTGATGTCCCTGTGGAAGAGGGCAGTTGGGGAAGGATTACAATGCCAAAAGTGTGTCTCAGTGTGTAGCTGGTTGTATATCAACACTAGAACATTTCTGAAGCCTGGAGGAAATACCCCTGTACATTACCATCTCTAGTACCTGGCCACAGAAGAAGCCCTACACATTATTAGCTCTTTAGCAGATGAAGAAGAAAAGCTAATCAGAAAACAAGAAATTTGCCTTTGAGAAACTGGGTTCTCTATTTCATTTTATTCCCACATCAAACATACACCCTGATTCCATCCTCTGTAACAACAACAACAAAATCCTGCTCAAGCAAGACAGCAAAGAGTAGCAGCAAATAGATGCAAGCAAGATAGTTTTCCTTATATACAGTTTGTATCAGAAAGTTAGACTGTGGAGGAACCTACCCTGTTTCATTTGGAGGCTGGAAGTCAGAATGACAAAGGAAGTGATATGTCAAATGTTTTTTGTTAGATCAAAATATTACATTATAGTAAAGATATTAGCATCAACCATTTTGTCTGCCTGTGAGCTTTCAATATGGTTAGAGTTTAAAAGAAACAACCACCAGACATTTAGAAACCCAGGACAGAGTTAAGACTATTTCCACAGTAAACCGCAGACTCACACTCAAATAACTAGACAGCCTACATTGTAACTCTGTAGTTTCTCAGACTGATTAAGAAAGTGTTGCTTAATGTTATTTTTACAGTTCATCTTAAAGAAATCAATCTGCTCAGTTGCTCTAAGTGAAAGAAATCAGTTAAGAGAGTGATTGTGAAACTGACCCTTGGATTGATCGACTAACTTTCCAATTCTTGTTCATGAACATCTGTCCTGGAAGGTTGTGTCGGCTTGTATTCTGACAAGCAACAGCACAATAAACGTTCACAGCCTATCACTGTGGACAATGTAATTTTTAAACAAATGAGAGAAGGAATGACACTATGCTCCATTTCTCCTTCCTTCCCTTCCCCTTTTCTTCCATCCCTTCAATGCCCCCATCCCCTCCTAACAAACCCCACCCACCATTCTTTTTTAAAACTGTGGAGCTAACAGGACATTTGCAACCGTCAGATTGTTCACTCTGCTTGCATGTTACCTTCCTTCCCCTCCTTATTTTGTATTTAGACTGCAAGCTCTTCAGAGCAGAGACTCTCTCTCTCCTAGGCACTGTACACAGTAAGAGAGAATGTGGCCCTGATCTCAGCTGGGGCCTCTAGACACTACTGCAATACAAATAAATGCATTAAGCAGAAACTAGCTAAACCTATCCAGACCCATATGTATAAAACACCTTTTAAAATATAGGGTTAATAACGGAGGACACCTTAACCACATAATTATCTTTAATTTGTTAATTAACACACAACTCTTCCACATTTGAACTGCTAACTTGAGCATAGCAGGTCTGCTTTTAATTTGGAAGTGTTCTTTTGAATATGTACAGTAAATTTATTACTAATACTGTGCAGGAAGCCAATTCCTACTGTAGCATTAAGACACTAGACTTGCACTTCCCAGTGACAGTGCAGTGGAACGAAATGCTCTCTTCTGCCTAAAATCCACGAGCCATCTTCAGTGTGTCCGAGTTAAAGGTTTGGTGGCGATGTAAAGCGTAACTCTAGCCTGTTGTGAAAGTGCAACATTCACTCTGAATTGCCTGCTTTGTAATGTTTATTATTTTTTAGAAACACACAACAGACTATGTCTGCAACCTTCACTTCACCTTGTGGGAACTTCTCCCTGTTTTTATTTTAGAAGATCCTAAAGTCTGCTGGAGAGGAGTGCTGCTACGGCAGACCCCAGGGACCTCACAAGATTGGAGCCCCAACCCTAACAAACCTTAGAGGGTCAATGGTGCCCCGTAAGTCTGCTGGCCATGGGATCTGCTAACCAGTTCCCACCCACCACCCTACAGAAGAGTCCTGGTGCCGCCGGTCTCCTAAGCTCCACAAAAAAGCAGCCTCACTTCTCTAACCCATTACAAGTACCAAGGATCAGGGCTCCTCACCTGCAGAGACCAGGTGGTACATAGTAGTGTGGCTCCTCTCTGGTTGCCCATCCAGGGGCCACAGACCTGGGACTCTCCCTTCTGAGTCCCACAAAAAGAGAAAAGGAAGATGGATAGCTGGAGGCTTGGGCAGCAGCAAAATTGGAAAAAACTCCCTCTCTCCCCTAATGTTGCTCAGATCCCATGGAGGGAACCCTGCGGAGAGAGAACTCCCACCCGTTGCCGCCTCAGTCCAAGAGAGCTGGTTTGCTTGCTTTCAGTTCTTGTTTCTTGCCTCCAGTCTCTTAGAGGTGACGGTGTAGGCATTCTGCCTGAGCCCGGAGGGATCAGGTGGACTGGGGGAACCTGCTGCTGCAAAGGGATCATTTTAAACATGCCTGCTCTACCCTGTCAGGGTGATATGTTGTGATACTCCTCCAAAGGCTCAACATAAATAACTAGAGTGCTCCCTCTCCCCTGCATCCCCCCAGGGTTGATTTTTCTTCAGTCACTCTATACTACTTAAACTGGCTGAGGGTTCATGGCAGTACATTAGTATTACAAATCGATGGGACTCATTTCATATCAAGAATGATAGCTGACTGAACAACATTATCCAGTACTTTCCCTGGTGTGCTGAAGATCAGTGCCCAAAGAGGGGTCTTTATTCTCTTCTTTTAGAACTATTAGAGACAAGTTTTCCTCTAAGAGGTCTTGTGAAAGAAAGGAGTAATGTTAAAGAGCAAAGGCTTGCACCTCTCCTCTCACGCAGCCTTCTTTCCAGCACTGGAGTTGCTGTAATTGATGCACTGGTAAATGTCAGTTAAAGAGAGATGTTAAAAGAATTACCAAACACGGCTGCAAGAGGAAGGCGAGCAGGAGCCAAATACAGGCACAAAACACTTCAGTCTACCAGGCCTCAGGGACACTTGCATCTAGACAGATACGTCCCATTTAGCACTTGCCTCTCCCCAAGAGGGGACAAAAAGAGAAAACCAAGAATATAAACTACTTCAAAAGCCCTTGTGTACACACGTACTGGCACACTGACAGCTGTTGCCATTAGCCTGTGTGAGCGAGGTCTTGGTGGACAGCACATGCCAGCCTCATTGCCTCCAACTCCTGACTAGTGGGGGTTCAGGAACAAACCTTGGAAACAGGACAGCACTGTTGCTGTAATGACAAAGGGACAGTCTCTCCCCGGATTTGAATGTAATAATACAGGGTCACACAGGGACCGTGGAGGGTAGAATGTGGCCCTCTGAATTCAGTCTGCCCGTTGCAGTGGTGCACAATCTTTTCCAGTCACATCCCCCTTACCAGTAAGAGACTCTGTCCGTGCCCCCCCTCCATTACTGCACAGCCAAGGCTTCCTCAGCAGTGGAGCGTGGGCTGAAGGTGGAACTGGGGATGGAGGAGGAGCTGGACTGGGGGCAGAGAGGGAATGAGGGCAGAGCTGGTCTGCCGGCAGGACTGGAAGCGTGGCGTACCCTCCTCGCCCCCGGTGGGAGCTCGCCCTGGCCCCGCCACATGCTCCCCTGAATATTCCTCCGTGGCTCCCTAGGGGAGTATGCCCCACAGTTTGGGGCCCACTGGATACAATAGATACAAATTCCTGACCCTGGGGTTATGTGGAAAGCACTTCACATGCCCATAAGGATTCCATTTTTACCACCAGGCTGTAACTCTGTATGCGATGAGGAACTCCAGCGAAGCTAGAGGATGTTAGTAAGTTGGAGAGGGTTCAGAGAATAGCAAAAGGAACAATTAAGGATTGGAAAACCTGCCTTCCAATGGACTGACTCAAGGACCTCAACCGTTTCACCTTAAAAAGGAGAAGGTTAAGTGGTGACTTGATCACAGTTTATATATACCCTACACTGGGAACAAAAATTGATAATAGAGGGCTCTTCAGTCTCACAGAAAGAGGTAGAACACAACCCAATGGCTGGAAGTCAAAGCTAGACAAATTCAAACTAGAAATAAACTGCATGTTTTTAACGGCAAGATTAATTAACCAGTGCAACAATTTATCAAGGATCATGGTGGATTCTCCATCACTGGCAATTTTAAAATCAAGACTGGATATTCTTCTAAGAGATCTGCGTGAGTTCAAAGAGGAATTAATTCAGGGGAGTTCTCTGGTCTGTGTTATACAGGTGGTCAGCCTAGATGATCACAGTGATTCCTTCTGGCTTTATAATCTATTAATCTAGATAAGACGCCAAAATATTGATCCCTAGAACCTGAGGCTAGGACCCATGTATGCAGAATATTGTGACTCGGGGAAGGGATCAGGGCCCTCAGAAGATCTTAGATGCCTCAAAATTTCCCCCCTCCCCACAGCTCAGAGCCATAAGATGCACTAGATAAATCATACAATACTTGTACACAAGAATTTGGATCCTTAATGAAAGTCATGTGGAAGCAGCTGTCTGATGCTGGCCTGTTCCAAGTACTCCATAAAAATCAGAGCTGGCTCAATTCATCTTACTCTCCTTTCACACCTGCACCCCTGCTGGAATTTCCTGGAGCCATCTGAGAAGCTGGGGAAACTAACTACAGTGAGAACACATGCTTCCTGACTGCTGAAAGGGGGTGGCCTGCTCACCACCAACCCCGTGCTGGGCTTGCCTGTCCAGATGTCTGCAGGAACAAGAAATAATTTATTTTCACTGCAGCAGGTTCAACAGAAGAACTTTCACTGTCTCTAAATTTCTCCCATGTCCTTCAACTGTGTATTGCTCACAAAGAAGTGATCTCCACACCCTCACCTTGAAAGACCTCTATTTACTTGCCTTTATACATGCTTCCAAGCAGGAATTCCCACCTTGCTCTAAACAGTTTGCACACACTGTATAAAGTCCAGACTTTCTGTCCCACACCTGTCTGCAAATTGGGTTCTTTGGTCATTTTTGTAACCAAACATCATAGTCTTCACCCTAAAATTTTCTCCCCAAAGTCAAGATTTCCCAGTACTGCCAATCCCAATCACTGAACAAACCATGAGGTTTTTAAAAACAAATTTAGGTCTTTGTTTGCCTTTTGAGCCTTTAAGGTTCATGTTGTCTACATTTTTCTACACAACTCTAATGGCTAGAAACATTCTCTCCCTCCCCACTCTCCAAAAAATAAAGCTGAGATTTTGATGTGATCACAGCCCCCATAGCTGGGACCTTAAGAAAAACATCAAATATCACAAGAGGTGCAAACATGCTCTTGCCAAGGTTCTCTCTGCAGGTCTTCGCTTTCTTTTCCCCCTAAAGAGGATCCTCTCATTCTTAAATCCTGCTTGGCAATAACTGAACCTGGCAGGAATTATAGTACACCTTCATGCACGTGTCAAACACCTGACAACAGCATCACTGAGAAGAGCCCTGTGTCTCTGGACGGGGTCTTCGAAGCTGCCATCGTCTAACCTGTCTCCTTGAAGATAATACTGCATAGATTCCAAGGCCAGAAAGGACCACTAAGATCACCTAGTCTGATGTCCTGTAAAACACAGGCCAGAGAACTCCCCCAAAATGACGCCAACAGCAAATCTTTTAGAAAACCATCTGATCATGATTTTAAAATTGCCAGTGATGGAGAATCCACCAGGACATGCCGTAAATTGTTCGAATGGTTAAGTACTCTCACGGTTAGAAATTTACGTCTTGTTTCCGGTCTGAATTTGTCTAGCTTCCAATTCCAGCCCTTGGATCATGTTATCTGTTGCTCTGCTAGACTAAAACGCCCATTATTAAATATTTGTTCCCCACATAGATACTTTTAGACTCTAATCAAGTCATCTTTGTTAAGATAAATAGACCGAGCTCTGGGTCGATCGCTATAAGGCAGGTTTTCTAATCCTCTCATCATTTTCATGGCTCTTCTCAGAGCCCTCTCCAATTTAATCAACAGCCTTCTTGAACTGTGGGGGCCAGAACTGGACACAGGATTCCAGCCGAGGTCATACCAGTACCTCTCCTACTTGAGATTCCTGTTTCCGCACCCAGGATCCCATTAGCTCTTTGGGCCACAGAGTCACGCGGGGAGCTCACGTTCATCTGATTACCCACCACGACCCCCAAATCTTTTTCAGTCACTGTTTTACAGAATAGAGTCCCTCTGCTCGTTAGTATGGCCTACATTCTTTGTTTCTAGATGCATATATTTACATTTAGCCACTGTTTGTTTGTGCCTGGTTTACCAAGCAATCAAAATTGCTCTGAATCAGTGATCTGTCCTCTTCATTATTTACCACTCCCCCAATTTGTGCCATCTGCAAACTTTATCAGTGATGATTTTATGTTTTCTGCCAGGTCATTGATAAAAATATTAAATAGCGTAGGGCCAAGAACAGATCCCTGTGGGAATCCAAGTCCAACACCTTAAGAAGTCTAAGCACATTATGTCAATGCTATTACTTTTATCAACCAAATGTGCTATCTCAAAGAGAGATCAAGTTAGTCTGACAGGATCTATTTTCCATAAACCCATGTTTATTTGCATTAATTACTTTATCCTCCTTTAGTTATTTATTGAGTCCTGGATCAGCCTGTTGGAAAAAGCAAGCCATCTTACCCAGAAAGGATAAGACCCATCACAGTCTTTTCATACTTTGGAGAAAAGCTTTTCATTCTACCTCATTACTGGCCTATCAATAACCCCCTTGAACCTTCAATCTCCCCTGTGTGCCCCACATATGCCAGTAGAGGGAAGCAAGGGAGGGGAGATGTCCCCATTGGGGTTTAGAGTAAGATGAAAGGTGGTTGGCCCAGACATGCTCTCTCTGGTGGCCATGAGGCTGTTCCTCATGGTGAAGAGGGAAGAACAAACAATATCTTTGGCTGCTCTGAAGTGCTTTTGAGTGTCCCCCATAAACAACCCAGATGAACACCCAGCAGACTGGGTTTTGCTCCCCCACCCCTTTAAGTCTCATTAAAAGCCAATATTGTTCAGCCTAAAGATGGAGAGCTCAACATGGATTTTACTGAACGTTAAATCAACCAGCAAGCGTAGCCAGCAAACTCTGTGGCACTTTAACTTTAAATAATGCAATAATTATTGAATTTCCTTTTTATAACCGAAGTGCTGGAATGTAAACAATGGGGCTGTAATTGCAGGAAGGGGGGATCAATAGAGGCAATCGTTTTCAGCCATGTTAATTGTAAATACAATTGCTCCAAGATGTCAGCCTTGTTCTTCTCACTCCCAGAATCATCCTAACAGATGACAGAGTCCAACTTTCCCATTACAGCTGTTCGTTTCTTTAAGAGGTTCTCAATCAGGTCTGATCAATCTGTCAAGATAATGCATGGAGTAAGTAAGACTCTTCCAAACACAAGCTCCCAATCAATAGCCCGGAACAGCTTAATGAGGAGGGGCTAAAGCCCAGAGGGAGGCAACAGCACCAGTTTTCACTGCCTTTGGCAGGCTGGCTTCTTCACATGGCCTTCCTAAACCGATCAGCTCTTAACAAGGATATTGTTTATGCAGGCTTCAGTGAGCAGCAAGCCCCCCCACACTCTCCAGGGACAGACGGACACACAACAGCATAGATTAACAGAAAACAAGATGGGGCCAAATTAGATTTAACTTGGACTTTTTCCTCTTTTTGGCTTAATTGCACAGTTGGCCTGAGAACATGAATTAATCATTCATCACAGAGTCAGGTAGGTGAAAGACTCTGCATGCTCATTACATGCGTAAAAGTATCACCAGGATCCCTCCCACTTTCTTTAGCAAGTCCCTGGAAAGCCTCTTTGCTCAACTTTACCCACCAGCCACTTACTCCTCTGAAAGTCATGGATCAAGAGGAAGAAAACACTGCTGTCCTGGGGCCAAGAGTCAAACAAACAACAGGAGGAGACATGAATGGAGTAAAACCAGGTGGCTGAAGGTGCCAGTTTCCATCTGGCAAATTATTATTTGTCTTGTGGTAGCACCTTGGGTCCCTACTCACAGACCAGGACCCCTTGGGCTAGGGACCTTATAAACACATGACAAAAAGACAGTTGTAGTGAAGGGGCTCAGCTCACTTGGCATCCTGCTTGCAGTCATGGTCTTCTGCTTTCCCATTACTATTCCATTAAGAGACTGGCAGCCATATCAGAGCAATTCCCTCCTAAGAACACAATTTCTAAGAGCTTTCCAATCGCCTTGCGTCTGAACATCCTCCATAGAACGTTTCTCACAAGCACATGCTCCAATACCGGGGCAGATGAACACAGTGGCATGCTACTGTCATTAGCAAGCTCAATAATGAGCAAACAGTCACAGTCAATGGTACGTCTCCTAGTGTCCCACATACGTGGATCAAAACTGTTCTGGCAAGTGTTGCTCTCAAACCTCAAGACTTACTTCTTTTGGTCAACATCTTTCACTTTTAAAAATCTAAAGACAAACTAACGCAATGTGCACAGGATATTAAGCACGTTTCAGGACATTCCACCATGGCAGTCGTCCTCCTCTCAGGCCTCTCCCTCGTTAACTGTCATCCCTTATCCGCATGTGTGTGTGAATTACCACTGCAGGAATAACCAGGAATTGAAGTGGAATGACTTGAGCACTCAGTGCCCCGTTTCGCACCCAGGTCTTTCAATATTGATACTATAAAGTGCCCTCCGTGCTCAGCAGCTGCTCCACTTTGTTCACTATCACCAACCCCAAACCTTCAAAAATATCCAAGTCAAACCCCAAAAATCATTATTAGCTTAAAATTCATTTAACTTTCGGAAAAGTGATACAGGTGGTTTGTCGTCTTTTCATTTGCCTTCTGGTTTCTGAGCCTTTACGGGGCACTCTGATTGGATTTTCAAGCTTCTCTCTGCAACCAGGAGGGCTAGGAATTTGCTTATTTTTTAAATGAAAGCTGAGATTCTAGCGTAATTACCTGATTCCAGGAGTTGGAGCTTCAAAAAGAACACCAAATATCACAAGACTCATGATAGAGTCACAAGAGTTGGCATTACACTTCCCTGCTCTCACTGGAGCCAACAGACCTCTCCGGTTACCTCACGATCCACCTTCCCTGACCCTGCTGCTACTGCAGCAGTCTCTGATGACCTATTTACCTTTGTCCATCAAGACTTCTTTGCTGTTTAGCAGGACAGGTGAGACTGCCATGCTGCTTGCAGGCAACCTTAATCCCGACCAATTTACATTACGAGGACAAATGTTGATCATAAGTGTAAATTGCAGAAAGAACCAACAAGAGGCTGTGTACAAATCAAAGCTTAAGAGGGAAGCTTGGATCACCAGAGCCCAGAGATTAAAATACTGTTGGAAAATTGGCACAGGTGATGCATGTTTTACATAAAGGACATCAGCAGGTAAATTTTCAAAGCAGTCGACAGAGTTTCACTATGCAAATAGACATGACTAAAAGCCTCACAAGAAAGCTTTCCTGCACTGACATCTCCAGTACTTACAGGAGCTTTCACTATCAAATACTGTGATGTTTGCAATTGTTTAGTCTCAGCCAAAAGGTGAATTTTTTTGGAAGTTTGAGACGAAGCTAAATTAGGGAGGTTTTGCTTGCCACTAACAGATACAGCTTTACAAACGTCATGCTTTCCAGGGGCTAGCCCTCCGTGAGGAACCGTCACTGTCGACGGACGAAAATGTTGAACATTATTTTTAAAAGCTGCTCCTTGGCAAGTGCAACAGCAAAGCCTATGTTTTAGGATGTACAGCACCAAGATGAAGCTCTGCAAACTCCATATTTGTGCAACTCCACAGTACCAACCCTAGCGGTTAATACTTGTCCTTCCTCCATGTATTTCTTCTCTCAACCATCTTAGGAGGAACCAGAAACCAGCATCCAAAAAGCTTCATCTCGCTGGGGCTGGAGAGGAGCAGGAAGAAGCCAGCCTGTGGTTGGGAAGGAGGTGATGGCCAGAGACAGGCCCTGGCCCAAAGATCCTACTTCCTTATACTGTTCTATACAGTATGAACAGGCACATTTTGGTTCTTTAGCTACAACTATCAGGTGAACTGGAGGAGTGTTGGTGGCTGATATGAGGGAGGAAGAGGTATATGAAGTCTGGGGTTGGAAAAACAGGGGGTTTCAGACAGAGGAAAGCAGGGTTGTTTGTTAGCTTTTCATACAGGAAGAGCAAAACCTACTTTCTGTTTAGAGGATGTATTATTCCCTCTGACAGCCAGCTAGGGTAGCCAGGTGTCCAGCTGTTGACTGGAAAGTCCAGTCAAAAAGGGCACCTGACTGTGTCCGGTCAGATCTACTGACCGGACACCCAAAGTCTGGTCGCTGCGGGCAGGGCAGGTGGGGAGGCATCAAATCATCACCCGTGCCGGCACCTACTCAGCCAGGCCACCTCTTACCTGAATTGGGTGGCTGCAGCTCCCAGCCCCGGCTCTGCAGGTGAGTCCCACCAGACCCTGCATGGAGGGGGGAAGAGGGGAAAAGCAGTGAACGATGGAGGCGGGGGGAGAAGAAGAGGTAATGGGGGGGAAGTGCCTCAGGGGGAAGGGGCAGGGCAGGAGTGAGACCTCAAGGGGCAGGGGAGGTTCCAGCACTCCTGCTGGACTGTCTGGTTTTTAAATATTACAAAGTTGGCAACCTTGCCGCCATCTTGAATTGATTCCCAGTCCTGCCCTCCAGACACACATGTCAGGAGATTTCACATTCAAAGGTGCAGTTCACAAAATTAGCCAGACAGGCCACGTTAGGTGGATACAGGCTCAGCAATCTGAAATTTTCACTCTGAATTTCCAGGCTTTCAACTATTTTTTAAAAAACAATTAACATTGTAATAATGTTTGTTTAAATAATATAACCACTAATATCTTAACATTTTGGGTCAGAAAACTTCCTTTGTTTTTAGAAAGAATGTGAAAACTAAGACTGTTATACTTCAAGTTCACAGATGCCTTGAACTTGCAGGTGAGCCCATCTTATAAACTCCAGAGAAGGGAAATGGAGGTATGCATTCTGGCTCTGAAAGGTTAATTGGTGCAATGGTGTGAATAGCGGGCAGATAAAAGACGTGCTCTGGCATGGTTACATCTGCTGGAAAAATTAATGGAAGAAGCAGGAGATGAGATGCTGACTTATATCCTGTCCACATCCAGGGCCAGGTTTGGCTACCCAATACAAAGCCTCTGGACATGAAGCCCATTATTTCAGGGGTTCTCAAACTGTGGGGTCGGGACCCCGAAGTGGGTCATGATCCCATTATAATGTGGTCACCAGAGCTGCTGTTAGATTTGATGGGGCCCAGGCTGAAGCCTGAGGGCTTCAGCCCTGGGCAGGTGGGCCAAGGTTACATGCCCCTGCCCAGGGCAGAAGCCCTCAAGCTTCAGCTTTAGCCCCCCAGGATGGCAGGGCTCTGGGTGGGTTCAGGCTCCAGTCCCCCTTCCTGGGGTCATGCAGTAATTTTTCTTGTCAGAAGGGGGATGACAGTGCAATGAAATTTGAGAACAACTGCACTATTGCAATGGCTTTGTTATTGCCATATCACATTGCAAACTCATCTCTGATTCACAGCCCACTGTCACCCTTAGTTCTGTTTCTGCAACACTGCTTCCCAATCTCTCCCTTGCTCAGAGTACCCTCATTACAGAGTCTCTTCCCCAAGATGTATTAGCCGCATTTTTCTATGTTGAATCTCATTTGATAATTTCCTGCTTACGTTCCCAGTATCTCTACATTCCTCAGAATTATTTCTCTGTCCTTAACAAGTTGGTATCATCAGTGAACTACATCTGGATGCTGTTTACTTCTTTCGGATCATTAAGAAAGATGTTAATGAACACTGGCCTTACCACCCAGCTTTGTACCCGAGAGGTCATTCAAACTCATGTCACTGCTGTTCCTCACTACTGTTTGGTTTATTTTTAGCCCCCATAACACTGTTCCTACCCAAGCCAATTTGAATGTTTCAGGTCATGATTTTGAGATATCAAATGTTTTAATAAAATCCAAAGATCAGATTTGTGTTTTCTGCTAATTTTGATTTTTTAATCAGAGTTACTATATGGTTACTACTATGGTAAAATCCCAGAGTAACTGAATAGAAGTGTATATTATTCCTGCTCCCTGGCCAAATCCCACCTCAGATGGTTACATTCTATTCGTCTTCCGCTCCTCAATGGTCAAAGTCTATTAAAAAGTTGCTTAGTCCTACCCTAGACACTACTGCATTTCAGTGGCAGGAAAAGCAAACACTAAAGATCCCTTACCTTTGCCACCTTACAGCGTTATGAGGCTTAGTTAACGTTTCTGAAGTGCTTTGTGATCCTCAGCTGAAAGGTACTACAGATGTTCAAATACAGATTAATAAAATGGAGTTTGATGCTACTGAGTAAATCCAGCAGGCCAGCTCTAAGTGGTTGCAACAATAGTGAGGGGAGGGAGGAGGAAGAGGAGAGCTGGTTTATTTATTTATTTTCCATGTTACCACTGAAATGTGTCTGCATCTTTCCCCCGGCAATGCAAACCCTCAGTAGCTTCCTTTGACCTCTGAGAAGCATGTATCTTTTGTTCAGAGGATCTTTAAGAGACTGCTATCGAGTTTTTGTAATAGTACTGTCCTACCTGCTTTTGGGTTGGATTAACCCATGCAGAAAGGTATAAATAAAGCTTGTTCTGGAAGAGCACAAGAGGAGCAAGGGGTGGATGAGGCAGTTCCAGTGGAGGGGACAAGTGAACACACTTCCCTCGCTAGTCTGCAGAGTGTGACACTTAATGCAGTCATTAGAAACACACCTAGAATGCTTCAAGAGATTCATTTTTGTGCTGGAGGATGTGAGCTATGTCCATGAGACCTAACTCTTTGAGGGCCTCTCAGTTTACAATATCACCCCCCACCAAAAACCTGAAGCAAACATTTGGAAATGACACGCAATGGAGATAATGGGCATAGCAGTGGCATTCTTCCAAAGCAGAATGTTTGAACTGTCAGAATGTAACAGACCACAGGGCCATCTAATCTAGTACCCTGCATCCGAAAGTGGCCATCATCAGTTGCTTCAGAAGAAGGTGCAAGAAACCATGCTGTTGACACTTACAGAATAATCTGCTCCCAAGGAAAGTTTCTGCCTAACTTCTAATAGTTCGAAGTTGGCTTATGCCCTGAAGATCAAGGGTTTATCTCTTCCACAATTTTCCTAAAATATTCATTAGGACAAGTCTGGCTCTAGCTATTCATAAAAATGTCTGATCCTTTTTTGAATCTTGTTATCACCGAGAGCAAGAGTTTATTTTGTGGCAGTGAGTTGCACAGTCTTAGTGTGTGTTGTAAAGAAGTATTTCTGCATCAATTTTAAATTTGCAACCTCTCAATTGAATTGAGCGTCACCTTTGTCCCTGTATTTTGAGAGCGGGAAGGGAAATGCCCCATTTCAATACCCTTTATATTTTGTACGTTTTTATCATACCTCTTCTTAGTCATCTTCTCTACACAGTCAATGGAGAAAATGGTCAGGTGGAGAAAAAAAAAGAGACCGAATCAGAGGAAAAGAAACAGAGGGGCTCCTGAAATTGTATGCTGGATTCAGAGTTTACATCTTTTCAATCTCTTCATATGAGACTTTTTTCAGGTCATTAGTTATTCTTGTTTCCCAGTCTCTGAACGCCCTCAGGTGACATGGAATCAGAACTGGAAATCAACCAAACACCCACCAGTGAGCAGACAGGCCCTCTTGACTTAGCGTCCCCATGTGAGAAGGAATGCTCAGCTGGAGATGCTCTTAACAGTTGTGCTGTACATGTAAAGGTGACAAGACTGGCACACAAATCTACACTCCCCCAACTATGAGAAGGAGCTGCTCTCCCAGCTCCAAGCCAAGAGGGGTAGGTAAAAGGAAAGCAGCACATGGACAAGTCCAGCTGCAGCACCAAAGCAAGCAGGCCAGACAAGAGAAGTGTAACAGGCTGGGCTCCTATCCAGGGTAACTCAGGTGAAAAAAAGACAGAATCAGAGGAAAAGAAACAGATAGCATGGGGCTCTTGAAACCATATGCCGCATTCAGAAATAATAGGGATCCCAGCATCATGAGAACAATCTAGGCAGTGACTGAAAGGAAGCACGGCTGGAACCTGAAGTGGATTCACTGACCACAAAGTGTTTCTACAAGAAGAAAAGAAGTACTTGTGGCACCTTAGAGACTAAAAAATTTATTTGAGCATAAGCTTTCGTGAGCTACAGCTCACTTCATCGGATGCATCCGACGACGTACTCACAAGTACTCCTTTTCTTTTTGCGAATATAGACTAACACGGCTGCTACTCTGAAACCTGTCTCTACAAGGTAATTTTTGTTTGTTGCTTGATTGGGGGAAAGAGGATAAAGCAGAGCAGAAAGAAAAACCCAACTTGTCTCTCATACTGAGGAGCTGGTGCCCAATGCATTCACTAGCAGAAAGCTTCCTGAAGGCTCTGGTTGAAAGCACTGCAGTAGGTTTTATGCACTCATATGAAAGAAATGAGCTAGAAACTCAACTATTCGGTGTGATGAGACACTGCTTTGTGATCATGTTACTAGCTGAGCAGTTGCAGGAGATTTTTGCAGGCTACGACATGCGGACAACAAGGGGCCAGTGTAATAATGCTTCAAAAATTACACAGGAAACTGGAGCCAGCCAGACCCAACTAGGTTGTGCTCATTTTATTCAAGGAAATACTTTGGACATAGATTAAACTTTCTTTGCTCACTATTTGTTTCAACTACCTCAAATCAAATGAGAGCTATAAGTGTTGTGATTGTTACAAATACGGCAATCTCCTGCAATAGCTTTGGGAGATTTCCTGTACTAAGTTTATGTATCATTTGGGCTAGGGATTGTATGAAACGAAGAACACTGTGGGGTAATTAGGCAAATTCACTCAGGTGGTAACACCTCCAGAGAACTACCACCCCTGGGGATGCCTGCATGAGCTAGTTCAAACTGCATTTGCCAGAGGCCGACAAAGGACTTTTGGATAAAAGGCCTGAATTTAAACAGACTCAGGGCCTTTTTTCTGATCCAGCAAACAGACAGGACTTCTGTCCAAGGCGTGGGCCCAATCCCTAGGGAATGGCTGGAAGGACCGACACTGACCACAGCCCTTGTGGAGATGGGGGAAGGTGATATTTGGTAAGCTTTTTAGCATGATATGAGTGATCTGACTTGCTGGGGAATTCACAGCATAGACAGGGAACTGTGCAACCTGGAGGGAGAGATGTGTGTCGCTGCCCAAGAGAGATGATGGCTGGAGAGAGAGAAGCCTAGGAGAGGTGCCCTTGCTGGACTTCAGAGGGAGAATACAGGTGCAGCTGCCCTGAACTGTGACAATGACAAAGACTGATGAATATCCTGTTTTCACACAGTTTATTTATAACTAACTTCCTACACTAGTGGTTCTCAGCATGTGAGCTGAGGACCCCAGGAGGGCCACAGACTGTCTAAGATTTCCAAAGGTATCTGCACCTCCAGTCAAAAATTTGGGGGGATGGGGGGGGGTGGTTCACCAATGAAAAAGGTTGAAGAACAGCAATGTACCTTAGTGAATCCCAAGAGATAATCCTATAGTAGCAACAGTGCCCCCAGAGGATTATGGTCTTACTCTCGCCGTAAGTGAGAGTACCAGTACCAGAATACCAGTACCACAGAGATGAACAATATCAGGTTCTGAGCTGTCCTACACAAACGTTAACAAGGGCGGCAATGAAAATATACAGACCTAAGTTGGCCCTCAGTCATCAGTCCTCACCGATGTCAAGCATCTGAGAGTAACTTTCTGCCATGTCCAGCTGGTTAGGAGACTCTGCTCCATCCTGGAGATGGATTACCCAGCCTCAGTTACACACACCTATGTCACCTCGTGGCTGGGCTACAGCAATGAAATATGCCTCGCAATGAAGCCTTCATGCCTTAGGAAACTCCAGCTGGCACAAAGCACTATTTCTCAGCAACACAGGCTACCACAAACATCAGACCAGTTCTTCACTCCCTGTGCTAGCTTTCCACAGAATATCAAATAAAGTTAAAGATCTAGGTCAGAGGTAGTCAATAGGTGGACTGTGGGCCAAATCCAGACCACCAAATGCTTTTGAACGAACCCCAAAAATCACTTACTTATCATTAATTATTATTATTATTCTCTCTGGAGTCTGGACCTTGACTAAGAAATTTGGACCATGACAAAAAAAAATAATGGACTACCCCGGTCTTGGTCCTAATCTTCAAGGCACTCAATGGCCTGGGCCCAGGGTATCTAAAAGAGCCTAAAGCTCCAGGATGAAGATCATAGTTGACATCTTGACTCCTCTGACACAATGGAACTTTCTACCATAAGGGCAAAGTTCATCTTTGCAAGAGACCAAGCTGTCTTGGGGGCTGGCCCAAGACTGTAGAAAGAACTCTCCCAGGAACCAAGGACCATCACAAACCTCCCCACCTAGTTAATTTGATATGAGTAGCCCATAAGGAAACTCTGTTAGTGGACAGAGTTAGGAAGCTATTTGATAATAGCTATGAGCTAAACACAATGTCAAACTGTGTTAATATCATGCATAGATATGAAAGTTTGTTAATATTTAATAAAATCACTTGAATGGAATGTGAACAGTTTGGATAATAAAGGATACGTCATAGAGTGAGGTGCCAACAAAGACACAAGACTAGGCAGTCCCTGCTCCAAATAGCTTCCAGTCTCACACAGAGAATAGGATTATTTTACCTATTGGTTGAGGGCATCCTGCTATGGAACAAAATCTTCCAAGAAAGATTAGGTGAGTCCAGGGGATGACTGCCTTTAAGAAATACTGTACAACCTTCCTCTTCAAAATGGCCCTCCTATACAAAATGAGAATTTTTAGAAGCTCTAGCACCTCAATACTTTGGAGGAGATACTTGAAATCTGACAGAGGATGCACTGGTGTCAGGGATGTGCCTAGTGCAGCTCCTATGAAAACACATCAATTTGGCCAAGTTATGAGCCTTTAAAAAAAAACAAAAAACTGTTTACACATGCTCAGTAAAGACACGTTAGCATTTGGCAGCTAACTTGTCTCCTCAGGCAGACTCCAGAGGGTGCTCTATCTGCTTACAGCATCGACCTGGGACTGGGCCACCCTGCTCTGACTGGGAGAAGCGCTAAGTTCTCACAGCTGCCTGTGCTTTGAAATAGGCTGTACGTCCCAGGCTCGACTGTCGGGGGTTTTGCCAGGACAGCTACGTTTACACTAGGAATTTTGACAGCCCCTGGGATTATGATTTTTCACACTCCTCCTAACTGACATAGTTATGCTGCCAAACTTTTCCTGACTAGACCTGAGAAATTTGAGGAGAGTTCAGGGCTAGCACTGTCCTTGTGTCCCAGGAGCAGACTTTTCCAAATCTATCAGTGGGAAAGGTCAATCAGGGTTTACTGAGATCATACATTACCTGCTATTTATCCCCTCACCATGAGTCCTGATACTCAAAGACGACACACCCTACCCCAGGGCAGAGAATCAAAACCTTGCACTCTGCAGTCACAGAAATAAGAGGGAGTGACAGGTGAAGCCTTCAGAATTTGAAAGCGAAAGGAAGTCTTGCTGTGTGGGATCTACAGACTCTACCTTCCCAGTCCTATGCAAACAGGAAATTGCTCCTGAAGTGAAATGGGCAGGCACAGGTCCCTCTGCCTGCCCCTTTCCTAACTGTTTGAGATTCATTTCTAAGAATCACAAGCCCATGGAAAGAATTTGAGCTGGGTGACTGGGGGGAGGGTTTGGGGTCACAGCATTCCACTTGTTCTTTTGTATTTTCCGTTTGATCCATGCTGGTTTCAGGCCCTGAAGTGTTGGCTGGGGTCTTGTCCTAAGGAAACTGAGACCAAAGCATGTTGGTTTCCTAGCAACCCACCCTGACAGCCAGCTGGCCCAGTCCCTGAGGAGAACACAGATGAGTAGGAGGGTGACACACACACAATTCCCAGCAGAACTGGCTCACTTTGGAGCAGGGGTGACTTTACTACTCTGCACCAATTAGGACCTGCACGAGCTTTTCTATGTAGACAACTGCAGAGAAAGCAGATCAATTTCCAAAGCCCATCACTGCTTCTGTTTAATTGTACTCTGCGCTCCTCAGGGAGGGTGCTGTGCACTGCTAGCAGCCTCCAAACAGAGAAGAGCACCCAGCTTCTAGATGTGGCTCCGCCTCGGAGGACTGGTTAATCATGGTGTTGAGAAAGTTGTTGCTTGAACATCAGAGCTACACCCAGGAACTCCAGAGCACTGATCTTAGTTCTGAAACCTGCTTCTTATGTGCCCTTAGACAAGACCATTAACCTCTTTTGTCTCAGCTTTGTCCTCTATGAAATGGGGATACCTACTGAGGGGCTGTGAGGATTCAACAGAGATCGTGAAATACGGTTTAAAGATAAATATCATTACCTTCATCTCACAATACCATAGTGCTGCAATACCCAGTTGCACCTGTGTAGAACCAACAATGGACTTTTAGCTTCAGAAGGACAAAAAAATGTTAAATGGGTTTAAGATTACATGCCGAGGGATTACTTTACCCTCCACTGAAATGTTTACTGTTTCTACGGTAAACTGAGGTGATTGTTTAACAGCATCACACCAACACAATAGCTATGGAAAAAAGTGAAGAAAGCGCACAGGGGAGATTTAAGTAGGCAGAATGTAATTAACACTGGTATTCGGTATAAATCGAATTCAGAAATCTTCCATGCATATGAAGGGTGTCATGAGATCTTCAGTGGCCAGGATGTTAATTTTAACTCTCAGCTGGACCCTGACACACAACAACACAGCCCCACCTAACCCTCTGCTGGGACAGGAGCAATAACATGGAGCTTCAATCATGGCAGCCTTCACGCTTCTACCCAACATCACGCTGAGCCAGTAGCACCACATAGGGAGTTTCAGTGAGTTTCCCAACTTTGGGGAAAGAACTAGAGGGGAAATGCCAGCACACCCTGCTAGGGTTGTGGATGTGTGAGGAAGCTGTTGTCCTCAAGCCCAAGTCACAGATTAAAGACTCAGGGTCTGACTACGCTGCAAAAATTGCCAACTTGGGTTAAAGTAGCTGTGAAGACCCAGTGACTCTTCTTTTAGCTCTGGTTAGCAGCTTGACTTCAACCCCAGGCTCCCCCCTCCAGGTTTTGCCTTGAGCGGCTAACCCAAAAACTGAGCTGCCATGTCTTTGCTGCTGGTCTAACTCAAGTGACCAACACACATTTTATTTTCACAGTGCAGACATAGCCTCAGACTCCCCTTCCAGCAGATGGGTTCTCCAACTCCAAGGGCAGACCACACACGTCCGGGGAGGGTGAACAGCTATTTAAGATGAAGTACAATATCAAACTATCCATGCACAAATTCAGGCTGGAAATTAGAAGGGTTCTAACCATCAGAGGGGTGAGGTTCTGGAACAGCCTCGCAATAGGCGCTATGGTGACCATTTAATTAGTTTTAAGAGAAAGCGGGACAAGTTTGAGTGGAATTGTATGAAGGGGTTGCTTGTAATGGCAAGGAACAGGGCTTGGTAGCCCTGGGCTCACTTTTAGTTTATGTCTTATGTACCTGAAAGCGCATGGATTCAGGGTTTCAGCCAGTCACCTGCAGGGGTCAGGAGGAGATTTTTCCATCCCAATGCTTTCTGTTTGTTTTTTTAATCTCCTTCCTCTGAAGCATCGGGGTGGCCATAGCTGGAGGTGGGACATTGGCCAGGAAAGGCCAGGATGTTGAGGTGTTGCCTTGGTTAGTACCTTCACTTCAAGAAGTTCATGTGAGAACTAATCAGCTGCAGAGAGAACTACAAATGGATGCTTTGTCATTTTCCATTGAAGTGCTAGATCCAGAGCTTCCTAGGACCTAGAAAAGGGACAAATGCAAAGGAATCTCCTAAAAATCAAAGGCTCAAAACTAGAAGATCTGGATTCCATTTGAACCAGTTTCTATCTTATCTCATCCATTCCGACATATAGACCTACAGAGATCAGAGACAACATTGAAAAATCCATACTGTGCATCACAAAGGAGGACTGAGGCCGCTACCAGTCATTGCTTCTCTGTAGGTCCGAATATATCCTGCAGGGCTATGTTCATTCTCCTTGCTTATGGCGTTATTTACCCAAAGACACACTTCAGCTGTGGGCTTGTAATATACATACCCAGAAACTTTTGAAACTCTTTACTCCATTTTCATCTCAAGAAAGCCATGGAACAATTTCAAATATTCATAGACTATAAAGCCAGAAGAGCAGAAGAGACCACTGTGATAATCTACTTTGCTATCTTGTCTTACACAGGCTATAGGACTTCCCTGAAATAGTTTGTTTGAACTAGACCATGTCCTTAGAAAAACAGCCAATATCTTTATTTAAAAATTTGCAGTGATGCAGAACCCTTTTAAAGTTGTTCCAGTGCTTAATTACCCTCATTGTTAAAAATTTGCACTTTATTTCTAGTTTGAAGTTTGTCTAGCTTCAACTTCCAGCCATTGGATTTTGTAAGACTTTTGTTTGCTAGCTGGAAGAGCCATTTATTATCAAATTTTCTTCCCTATGTAGGCACTTAAGGACTATAATCAAGTCACCTCTTAATATTCTATTTGCTAAGCTAAATAGATTGAGTTCCTCAGTCTCTCACTATAAGGCGCGTTTTCTAATCCCTTAATGATTCCCATGGCTCTTTGCTGAACCCACTCCAATTTATCAACATCCTTCTTGAATTGTGAACACCAGAACTGGATACAATACTCCAGTTAACTGTTGCACCAATGCTAAATACAGAGGTAATATAACAATAAGAACATAAGAATGGCCATATTGGGTCAGACCAATGGTCCATCTAGCTCAGTATCCCATTTTCTGACAGTGGCCAGATGCTTCAGAGGGAATGAACATAACATGACAATTGTGAGTGATGCATTTCCTGTCATCCAGTCCCTGCTTCTGGCAGTCAGAGATTTAGGGACACCCAAAGCATGGAATTGTATCCCTGACCATGTTGGCTAGTAGCCATTGATAGACCTGTCCTCCAGGAACTTCTCTAATTCTTTTTTTAACCCATTATACTTTTGACCTTCACAACATTCCCTGGTAATGAGCTCCACAGGTTGACCGTGCATTGTGTGAAGAAATACTTTGTTTTGTTTGTTTTAAACCTGCTGCCTCTTAATTTCATTGGGTGCCCCTGGTTCTTGTGTTATGTGAGATGGTAAATAACACTTCTCTATTCACTTTCTCCACACCGTTTGTGATTTTATATAGACCTCTATATCATCCCTGTTTAGCCGTCTCTTTTCTAGGCCGAACAGTTTCAGTTTGTTTAATCTCTCCTCACATGGAATCTGTTCCATTCCCCTTGTCAAGCTGCACGGAGTGGCTCGTGAACGTGACAGCCAGTCTCAGGGCAGACTGTTACAAACCCCAAACTGGTTGTGAGTTCTGTACTTAGATTTCACCGAGTGTGAACTCCACGGGCACTGTAACAACCTTACCATGGGGTCATAGACAGTCCCCTTGGGTACTCCAGTCTATCCTGCTACCTAGGCAAACTTGCTTTTGTAACAGAGGTCCCTTGTAAAGATCTTTGGTACGACAATGTTCAGGCTACTCCCAGTCCCAAAGTACCAGTCACTTACCCCAGGTCAACTGCACCTCAGATCACACACCAACTACAAATGCTTGTAGCCAATCCTGTAATAAACTAAGGACTTATTAACTAAGAAAAGGAAACGAGAGTTATTTACAAGGTTAAAGCAGGTAAACATACACACACCAATGAGTTACAGTCTTAGGTTCCAAAAAGTAATAGAAGCTGCTATAATGTGCAAACTCTATAGGACCTCAGGTCTAACCCAAGCTAAGCAGCTTGGGATCCCATGCTAATATTTAGAAATACTGGCCTCTCCAAATTCCAAGCAGCATCGTGATGACAATTTCTTCTTGACAGGAATTTTTATTCCCTTCCACCAGCGTTCAAGCTGTGATGGGACGAGTGTTTGTGCACGTCCCTGCTTTCTGGGGACAGGGAAAACAATCAACAAAGTCTTTTGTCCACTTATGTTCCACAGTGGTTTGTAGGTATGTACAGGCCTTCTTTTGTAGGGCAGAAGATGACATCTTGTGTAAATCGATATTTAATGTTTGTCTCCTGACTACGGGGGTTTCATTTTCATAGCTAAACACTTTTATAGTTACAGAGCCAACACTTAAATATTACTTTATAACATGGGATACAGATATTATAAGTGAGATTAATACATGCAGCAACTCACAAGCATTTCATAAAGTCCAAACACTAAACATCTTTAAAAATCTAAAGCCTGTTTTAACACTACTAACACACACTCCTCCTGGAGGAATTCTGCGCACACTATTTTAAAATTCTGTGCACAGTATGTTGAAATTCTGCAAAATTCTGCAGATTTTATTTGTCAAAATAACACTATATAATAACACCAGTTTCAATTATTTTGGTAATTTATTTCAAAATACCTGTCAGCAAGTATGTCTGTAACAATACAGACACACACTAAAATTCCCCCAGGAGTAGAGCATTAAAGAAACCCCTATGACAACCCAGTTGCTGCTTCTCTGCACTCTTCCACCCCCATCCCCTCGAGCTCAGCCGGGGGCCAGACACCCATACCCTCTCCCCCACAGAGGCCAGCTGCAAGCCTTCCCCCCAGCCCAGACACTCAGAGCCTACTCTCCTAGAGCCCAGGGATCCAGCGGGAGAAAGAGCCTGATGCTGGGTCCCAGGCTTGCACGGTTTCCTGCACACCGCCGCCTCCTTCCTTCAGGGCGTGCTGGGAACTGCAGTTGCTGGGAACCCTCCAGTTCCGTCCCCCCCAAGCCTTGTCTTGTATTTGCAAACTGGACTCTGCCAGGTCCAGAGGTCCCTAGGGGCGACCAACATCTCTACAGACCATTTCTGTGGGGAAGAAAGGAAATTCTGCGCAACATTAATTTCTACAAAATTCTGCATTGTGCAGTGGCGCAGAATTCCCCCAGGAGTAACACACAAGCCAGACTGGTTTCCAGCTTTGCAACTATCAATCTTCAGTGAGACATAGGAGCCTTGGCATGAACTGGCACCTGGTCTGCCAATATCACACCCCTAATAATTTTTGTTGCCCTTCTCTGTACTTTCTCCAATTCTAATATATCTTTTTACAGATGGGGCGACCAGAACTGCATGCAGTATTCAAGATGTGGGGGCACCATGGATTTACACAGTGGTATTATGATATTTTCTGCTTTATTAGCAATCCCTTTCCCAATGGTTCCTAGCATTAGCTTTTTTTTTTTTTTTTTTGGACTGCCACTGCACATTGAGCACAGGTTTTCAGAGAGCTATCCACGATAACTCCAAAATCTTCTCCTTGAGTGGCAGCAGTGAGTTTAGAACTTATCATTTTGTAGGTATAGTTGAGATTCTACTCCTACTCAAGATACCCTGTTTATACACCCAAGGATCGCATTAGGCCTTTTGGCCACAGCCTCATACTGAGCGCTCACATTCAGCTGATTATCCAGCTGGCCCCCACCTCCAGATCCTTTCAGAGTCACTGCCTTCCAGGGTAGAGTCTCCCATCCTGCAAGTATGATCTGAATTCTTTTGTTCCTACAAGTTGACCTTACATCAGGCCACATTAAAATGCATATTTTTGCTGGCACCCACTTTATGAAGCAATCCAGATCGTGCTCGGTCATTATTTACCACTGTTCTCTCCATTATTTACTACTCCCCCAATCTTTGTGTCATCTGCAAA
This sequence comes from Eretmochelys imbricata, assembly GCF_965152235.1. NCBI lineage: Eukaryota > Metazoa > Chordata > Testudines > Cheloniidae > Eretmochelys > Eretmochelys imbricata. Next base: position 42,590,844 of record NC_135583.1, on the reverse strand, counting down.
AACTTTATCCCCACCCATCATACTGACCAATACGGTCTTGCTGTTTCCATGTATGCCCGTCTGCATGTATCCATCTGTTCTCTGGTTTTACATTTGCATTGTAAAATCCTCAGGGAACTTTTTTGTTCTGTGTTTGTACAGAACATAGCACAAGGGAGTCCCAGTCCATGAAGGAGTCTTAGGGTATGCCTACACTGCAATTAAACACCAGCGGCTGGCCTGGCTTGGGCTACAGGGCTGTTTAGATGGTGCTGCAGACATTCAGTTTTTACGTCTTCTTCCAGGTCACTGATTAAAAATATTAAATAGCACAGGCCCAGGAACTGCTCTTTGCGGGACCCCACTAGAACCAAAACTGCTTGAAGACGATTCTTGTTTACCATTACATTTTGAGATCTGTCATTTAGCCAGTTTTTAATGCATATAATGTGGACCATGTTGATTTCATATCATTCTAGTTTCTTAATCCAATTGTCATGTGGTACCAAGTCAAATGCCTTACAGAACTGTAAGCATACTGCATCAACACACTCACCTCTCTCAACTAAACTTGTAATCTCTGCAAAAAAGAGATTGTTAGTTTGACAGGATCTATTGTCCATAAACCCGTGTTGCTTGGCATTAATTATACTCCTCTCCTTTAATTTTGTATTAATCAAGTCAGGTATCAGCTGCTTCATTATCTTGCCCAGGATCAGTATCAGGCTGACAGGCCTATAATTACCCAGGTTGTCTCATTTACCCTTCTGAAATACTAGCACAGTATTAGCTTTCTTCCAGACTTCTGGAACTTACCCAGTGTTCCAAGATGTCATAAATATAAAGGGAAGGCTAACCACCTTTAAATCCCTCTTGGCCAGAGGAAAAACCCTTTCACCTGTACAGCGTTAAGAAGCTAAAGATAACCTCGCTGGCACCTGACCAAAATGACCAATGAGGAGACAAGATACTTTCAAAGCTGGGGGGGGAACAAAGGGTTCTCTCTGTCTGTGTGTTGCTTTTGCCGGGACCAGAGCAGGAATGCAGGTCAGAACTCCTGTATAAGGCTAATAAGCAATCTAGTTAAATATGCGTTAGATTCTGTTTTGTTTAAATGGCTGATAAAATAAGTTGGCTGAATGGAATGTCTATTCCTGTTTTTGTGCCTTTTTGTAACTTAAGGTTTTGCCGAGAGGGATTCTCTATGTTTTGAATCTGATTACCCTGGAAGGTATTTACCATCCTGATTTTACAGAGGTGATTCTTTTACTTTTTCTTCAATTCAAATTCTTTTTTTAAGAACCTGATTGCTTTTTCATTGTTCTTAAAGATCCAAGGGTTTGGGTCTGTGTTCACCTATGCAAATTGGTGAGGATTTTTATCAAGCCTTCCCCCGGAAAGGGGGTGTAGGATTTGGGGAGGATTGGGGGTGGGTGGGGAGGGGAAGACGTTTCCAAGCGGGCTCTTTCCCGGTTATATATTTGTTAGACGCTTGGTGGTGGCAGCAATAAAGTCCAGGGGCAAAAGGTAAAATAGTTTGTACCTTGGGGAAGTTTTAACCTAAGCTGGTAAAAATAAGCTTGGGGGTTTTTCATGCAGGTCCTCACATCTGTACCCTAGAGTTCAGAGTGGGGAAGGAACCTTGACACAAGAATTATTGAAAAAAACAACATTAACCATCCGCAGCTCCAAGCACAGCTCTTTAAAACGCTCAGATGCCAGGTATCCAGATGTGCTGACTAAAAATATCTCACTTAAGGTGCTGCTATTCAACATTCTCCTGAGTTAGTGCTGGAGTGGAAAGTGCTTCACTCTCATGTGATTTGGCATTGCATGCACACACACACATAACCAGATGGCTTTGGTTGAGTGAGGGTAGTCAGAAGTTGGAATTTTCTGTAATATTTTTATAAACAGTGAGTGTGCCTCAGTTTCCCTCTGTACTTTGTTTTGCTACCCAGTGGGTGCAAAAGGGTCCCTGGCACAGCAAAGGAAAGGAGGTGTGGGTGTCACCTTGTAGTCTGGGATGCAATGAATAGGGTCATTAAGGATCTGGTTCAGATCAACAGAGGCTCCAGAAACACAACAAAAGCTCCATTGACTGAACAATCTACACTCAACAGTGGAAAGCTCCAGCAGGTGGGGTTGTGAACTCAGCATGGGCCTGCCTGGAGGAGGCCGGCAGGAGAGAAAAGGGCTGGCTTCTGGAAGAGGCTGGCTGCTCTCACCTTGGACTGATTAAGGGGTCACGGAGGGTATGCCCACACTGCAGTGGTGGAGGGTCCCAGAGCCAGGGCTCCAGCCCAAGCATCTACACTGTCATTTTACAGCCCCAGACCCAAAGCCCCATGAACCTGAGTCAGCTGACACGGGCTACCTATCGGTGTTTGGTTACAGTGCAGACATACCCAGAGGGAAAAGGCCTAAAATGGAATCCATTACAGCTTGGCTGCTGGATTGCTCTGGTTTGGCTAGATGGACTATGTTTTGACCTTTATTTCTCTATACTAACCTAAAGATATCCCAATGCTGTGCTCCAATTGACTAATAAATCCCACTCTGTTTTGAAAAGGCTGCCTGGTGTCACTGCAACTACTGCAGAGGTGCATTAGTCTTTGAAGAGGCTACAAGTCTCTGACCAGGAGCCTCTCTCAGTGCGGACGCGCAGGTGTGAAGGAAGAGGGTTGGAATCCAGAGGCTCAGTCTCTGAAGCAGGGAGACCACGTGACTGAACCTGAAGGAAGAGTGAGACCTCTTAGGGGACTGGCACACTGAAGGGGCCCCTCCAAGAGACAGTTTAAAAGCTGGGGCATAGGTCCGATCCTGTGAATCTGTGGCAGATGGCATGCCAGTAGTGAAGACTAGCACCTAGATATTACATCGATGGATGCAACGAAAACAGTTTCTGACAGAGGGGAAGTAGAAGTAACAGACTTAAAGTAAAAATAGTTTTCTTTTTGAACTGGAAGTCACGAAGATGCAGGGTTGAAGCAGGCTTCAACACAATGGGATGGTGGTACTAGCATGTCTACGTTTGGTACAGTCATACTGGCCCCTCCTTCTTGAGTATTCCAATTCATATTCATATCCATATTCCAATCACTGTGCAAGTGGAGCAACCACTGACATGGATAAGGCAGCAGTTGAGAAACTTCCTTTCAAGTTGGCCAGCTGTGCACCCTAGACAGTGATTTTGTCTACTGCCATGGTCACTTTGCAGGAGAATGCAATTCACCTTTCTCACTAGGCCCAGTACCTCCTGGGCTGCAAAAACAGAATTACTGTGTGTTGCACAGATGAATAGTATAGCACCTAGCACAATGGGGATCAGACCTGTTCAGGGTCTTACATGCTACCATAATAATTGATAATAAAGACACCATTACCCTGGAGTTTGCCAAAATGCAACAGAAGAATTCAAAACAATGCCAGACCACAGTGCAACTCAAAGAATCAAGATGCCCTCCTCTCTTCATGCAAATGTGAGTACGATAACAAAAGCTAAGGGAGGATGGAAGCAGAGGTTTTTTTTTTTTACAATACACAAGGTCGAGCACCACCTCACAAGCCTTGACACCTGAGTTTAGGGCAAACCCTCAGCGGGAGTTGCTGCGTCCCATCTTTTGTGTATTACTCCCAGAACCACCAAACAACAGGAGCTACAAACATCAAAATAAATAATTAAACAGCTACGCCTCCCCGTAGAACGTTTCCCGGTGGGAAGAGTTTCTTTTTCAGACTATATAGTTTGGCTATTGTGATGATTATTGTTACTATAGAAATGGCAGTCGTGGCTCCAGAGTCAAGGTTGAGTTTTAAAGTGGGAGATCACTATTTGAGATGTTATCCTGCCCAAAATTATAGCACTTATGCTGAGTACTGAATGAAGTTTGAGAATTTAACAAGTAAATCTGTTAATTCATTTAAGTTGAAATAAATTTAAAAAGAGGTTATTTAAGAAAATTAACACTGCCAGACCTTTTTATGTCCTGCATGATGTCAGCTCAGGTATAGTCCATCTACACAAAAATTGGCAGAGAAATAAAACTTGACTAGGTTCAATGCAATCGGTACCTTTGGAAAAGAAATGTAGGATTCATGGTGCTTTTTACAGCAGTGGCTGAAGAACACTTTTCTCTTCAGAGAAATTCAAAGAATTGTCCTCTTTCAAAAACAGCTACCATTCCCGCAAAGCCCGTATCTCTCCCACAGCCAAGAAGCCACAGGCTCCTCTGCCCCCTGACAGCGCAGGGGACAATCATCTTCTCTGAGGTAAGCTTTGCTTCACTCCCAGTGGGAGCCACGTGAAACAGTGGCCATCGGGGCTAAGAAAAGGCAGCTTGTGGCCTCCAAGCCATTGAGCTCAAGAGTTGACAGGCCATTTTGAAAGAGGGGCATTCTCTCTGAAGATGTTAAGCACCTGACTCTGCTGAAGAATAAACGTCAGCAAAAAAAAAAGTGACCATTAATCCTAAATATTTCTATTCAAAAACTTCTTGCTACACCAGATCTATTCAACACGAAAGGAAGGAAGAAGAAGAAGGAGAAGGAGACCAGGAAGCGTGCATGTGCATGAAGGCAATAAGGTGTGCACGAGCAAAGGGGACATGGGGGGGGGAGGAGGCGCGCCCACAGGTAGGAGAACGTGGACAGGAAGGGAAAACTGCCTCGTACCTGCCAGCTGCCTTGTAGTGCTCTGGCAATACAAAACAGCTGTAAATCCAGTTTAACCAGCCCCTGTGTTCCAGCTGCCTTGTGCTGCTCCAGTGCATACGAGATAGCTTGGCCCTAATAGTTAAAAACAGAATAAAGAAAAGTTCGGGCTGATGCTTAGAGCTGGGAGAAGTTTTTTGCACAAATCGTTTAGTTACCTAAAATAGAGTTTTGACTGACATAAGAGCTGCCATTCTGGGACACACCATGGCCCATCTTGCCCAAAATCCTGTCACCGACAGTGTCCTGTTCTGGAGCTTCAGGGGGAATGTAGAGAACAGGGCAATCACCAAGTGATCCACTTCTGTCTTCTACTCATGCCTTCTTATAGTCAGAGGTTTAGGTCACCCCAAACATGGGGTTGTGTCCCTGACCATCTTGGCTAATAGCCATTGATGGATTTATCCTCTATGAACTTATCCAGGTTTTTGTTTTTAGCCCAGTTGCACTTATGGCCATCACAACATCCCAGGGCAATGAGTTCCACAGGTTAGTTGTGTGAAAAAGTACTTCCCTTCTTGTATGTACTAACCCTGCTACCGCTACAAAAACCAGAGATCACCTGGTGAAATGAATTGTGTGAAAGGGTAAACGCCACTTCTCTCTCACCTTTTCCATACCAGTCAGGATTTGATAGCGCTCTATCATACCCTCCCTTAGTTATCGCTTTTCTAAACTGAACAGCCCTAATCCTTTTAGTCTCTCCTTGCATGGAAGCTGTTCCATACCCTTGATATTGAAACGAGTTGTGAATTTGACGTGAATTCATTGAATAATTTCATGCAAAAAGAAAAAAAAAATTCCAGCTGAATTCACATGGGGACTTAAGTGTTATTCACAAAACAGGGGGGAGAGTGACAGTGGAGGTGGCGGTCTCCTTTATAACTTTTAGCCCAGTAGCTAAGGCCCTCAAATGAGATTTTGGGAGACCCAGGTTCAATCCCTCCCTTTGCTAGATGTGGAACAGGAATCTGAACTTGGGTCTGGTCCATTGCAAGAGCGTCCTAAACACCAGGCTGTAGAATCAGTCTCACTCTCTCGCCTAGCCCCATGACAGTTCAAGTATTTATACAAAAGCAGAACAGTTTCCACAGGACAGATTGTGCACGACCCACCCCACAGTACCTTGGTGATTAGGTGAGTCCCCTAACAACCGGGCTAAAAGTTAAAAAGGAGGCAAGTGGCACCACCATCAACCCCTCGCCCTTGACCTGCTGTTTGGGACGCCAATCCTCACTTTCCTTTGTTTTTCTATTTATAATGTCCAACAATGAAATGAAACATTTTGTTCAATCACAAAACAAAATGTGTCGACTTTTTCAAGTGGATGAAATGTTTCAGAATTTTTGGTTTGACCCAAACTGAGTTTTTCAATCTGCCAGCAAACTGAAAAAATCAGCTCTTTGCCCAGCTCTGCCGATACTAGAGATCTTCAACTCATTACAAACGGCACACGTAGCACTCTTTCGATTTCTTGCTTCCTGTTTATTTAAGAACATTTTAATATTTTTAAAAAACAACGAAATTCTCAGAAAAAGCTGTGGCAACATGGAGTGAAGATTGAAAGTATACATCAATAATTTAGCATAACAACCTTATAGGAATGCTGTACTTATCCCCAAAACAAGCATTATAAAACCCAGGAAACTCAGCGTTAAGTTTAAACTTAAAAGAAATTCAAATGTGTAAGATATGGAAATGCCTTGGTGAAGCCACTAGACAACCTTAGCTCTGCCGTATGACACCATGAGGAAAAAAATTTAGCGTGTCTTTAAAAAAAAAAGGCAGGCTCATGTAATGTGGCCTAACAAATACAAATATATTTCAGTCACAGCTACACAGTTATCATTTGCCAACAAAATAGGGCAAAATTAAGCTAGCCCTCTCTAATGAGGACCATCAGAAAAGAAGAGTTACCAACGCATGAGCGCAGCACTCCAGAGAGCGCCACAGCCAATCTTACGGATGCCGCTAATGCAGAAGTCTTCGACAACTGTGCAGGTGGGCGCGCCCACACTTAAAATGGAATTGACATGAGCAAGCACTCAAAGAAGAACTCACTTTATTTACTTTATCCAAGAGAAATTAAGAGGTGACTTGTTCCTAATCAACAAACACCTATACGGGGAGAAGTTTTCTAACAGTAGAGAAGTCTCAAATGTATCAGAAAAAGATATAATATCCAATGGTTTCAGACCAGAAATAAGGTGTAAGGTTTTTGTATTTTTTATTTTAACAACGGAGGTAATCATTCCAACAATTTACAAAGATGCGTGGTGAATTCTCCATCATTTGAAGTCTTTAAAATCAAGACTATGCCTTTCGAAAATGATTCTATAGCTCAAAACAGAAGTGATGGGCTTGAAGCAGAAAACAGCGTGAGAGATTATACAGCCTGTGAGCACCAGCAAGTCAGATGCGGTGGCGGTGACAGTCCTGTCTGACTGGTTTAAGATTTACCTACATTATAAACTCTTCGGGGAGGGACCGTCTTTTTATCATCTGGTCCATGACTGGGGCACTTGGCACAAGAACTATAAAAATAATAGTGATACAAAGTGGGTTGGGTGTCTTCACCATACACTCACTGAGTCCCTTAAATTTAACCTTAACTTTAGTTTCCTGGGTTTAAAGTGCTTATTTTCAGAGCGATTCCATCATCAATGTAAAGTTTTTTACCTTAAATTTCTGATATGTACTCTCAACTTTAATTCCAATGTAACAATTTTTGACTGGGAATTTACACATGGGACAGTATTGCTGTCTAGGTTATGTACATATTCTATGCCCCATTCCCCAAAGCAACAGATCCTCCAGACAAATACTTTGCAGGCAAGCATGGAAAGGGGATTTTGAAACACAAAAGAGAGAGACGGGTGTGCGTGTAAGTTACCCCTTTTCACATTAAGGGTTCAGCTACAGCTAACAGTCACTGCCCAACAGTACTGTGTGTAGAACACACAGCGGGGTGGGCACAGGGGAGGAGTGCTCCATAAAACCGGAGATGGGTAAATGGCTTCAGCTGTTTATTGCTTCCTCACTTCAAGTGCATGTGGACACATCTGTTTTGGATATTTGTCCTACATGGGTGTAGGAGCTACTGGGAACAGCCCAACACCAGATTTATTTGCCTTTTAACAGTTCAGAGCCTGTGCAATCCCCAGTATGGGGGTGTGTGGAGATAAAAGAGCAACCATTACACAGAACAGCACTAAATCAGCATTCCATGTGAGCAGCACCATGGAAGCCCTGGAATCTCCTTTGGAGCACCATCCCCTCTGTGCAAGAGAAGGGCTGAGAGCATTTCTACAGCAGCCCTGCCAGAGGCTGGTGCTTGAAAAATGCCCCTCTTTGCCTGTTTCTTGAGATTATGTGGTAAGTGAGTGAGTCTTTCCATGCCAGGCGCACTCATTGCTGAAAGAGACAGGCATTGTGCTCACTCCTCACCAAAACCCCTGAGGCCTCCTATGTGTATGCTAACCACAAGCCTTTGAGAGGCTCATGTATTTACAAACTGAGGCATGTTGAAATCAAAGGGGATACCATATGACATAATTCGCATTAAAATGTCAACAGGCTGACAATTTATAGAGTCAATCCACTGAAGGTGGGGAGAACTAAGACACAGTAATTGTTTAATTCCTGCTTAAACCAACAGCAGCTTTGCCTTCAGGAACACAGCAATGCACAGGGCCTTTTGAGGTGGGTTGTCAGCCAGCTGATGCCAGGGCCTGGCTCCATGCCACAAGTTAGATAACAGGTTTAACTATTTATAGACACTTTTCACTGCAACTTAAACTGGGTGTAGGGGAGATGATGTGCTCTTTCCACCCACCATATTACAGTTCACAATACAGCAAATACACATTTCACCACCAGAGTACATTTTTTCATGAATGCAGAGACCCCCTTTACATAAATCCATTCAAACTGTATCGCTGACCTTTCCCATCCCCCTACAACCGTCTCTTGACTAGGCTTCTCAAGTTTATGGTCAATGGCAGAGCCCATATCAAACAGCAACAGACCAGCTCCTAGTCTTGACCCTCTTCTACCCAGTGCTGGACTAAGCCTCTCCGGTGCTCGGAGAAGGCAATGTTAACTTAAGGCATATCCACACTAGGAGAAAGGGTATGTTCTTACCTGGACTAACACCTGGTAACTAACACGAGGTAAAAGTCTAGTGAACACAAGGCAATTTGTACTATTCACCCATTAGCAGGTCAAGTTAAACTCTAGCAGAGAGCCCAGCATTACCTTGTGTGAAAACTACCAACTTTGTCTTCACTAGTATTTTACTACATGCTAGCCCCGACAAGGACACAGCCTCTCTCCTAATAAGAAGAGACTTGCAATGGTAAGCAATTTGGGACAGGGGCATTTATTTCTACATGTACACACAGAGCCTGACACGATGTGGCCCTGATCCTGACTGGGACCTTTGCGCTGTAATGCAGCAACACAGAGGTGTGAGGTGACACAGCTCTCAGAACTGGAGTCAGGGCATACCACAGTCTGTTACTCCTGGGAGGCAACACTGAATCTTTGCTGTAGCACTTGAGCCTTGCTAAGCTTCAGACTTCGCTGCTCGAGTTCCCAAATGCTGACGGCTGGTCACAGAGTCAGCCTCTTCCAACTGGGAACCATGCTGAAGGGAAGCTAATATGCAAAGGAGGAATATGCACCAGCAAGCAGGAGCGGCCAGGGCAGCACCTGCACAAGCCCAGCCAATAACTTCTCTCTGAAGTGCTGGCTAACGTCTTCAAGAAGCTGGCCCTTTGAGAGGGATCGTGTAGGCTCCAGCAGAGCCCTCTCTGCACAGACTATCCGTGTATAAACAGTAACACCTCACCCTCTCTTCTACCTCATTAACTGAAACACATTAAAACAAGTGTGCACTGGGAGTAGCAAATGAGACCGTTAAACCAAGCTGATATAATCCTCATCAGCTGTGGGAAATGAGAACACATCAATTATGCTGAATCAGCTACAGTAACAGTGATTTACTCGAGGATCTAAGCACCAGGAAAACCTCCCTCTGCCTTTGACTACATTTGACTACTCTTCCCCTTATTCCATGTAGTTATTATCCAACTATCTGCCTCCTTCAGACTGCCACACACATTATAACCAATCCATAATCTGTTGGATCTCTCTTGCTTTCTTCCCACCTAGCATCTGTGCTTTAAAAGCAACATGCGGCTGCCTCATACCAGAAGGGACCATCACAATCAGCTGGTCTGAGCTACTGCACACTGCAAGTCACAGAACCTCACCCACCCACTCCTGCAATAGGCCCATAACTTCAATCCAACACTGAAACCAACGCCATACATGTACCTATTGTCACTGGAATGTAACTTCTCAGTGAGGAAAAGACAAAGAATTGGTTTCCATCTCTGCTGGTTTAAGGGGAATAAAATCCCAAACGAGCAGGAAATGCACCCAAAACGTCATTGCTATTACTTATCAGGGGGTAGCTGTGTTAGTCTGTATCCACAAAAACAACAAGGAGGCCGGTGGCACCTTAAAGACTAACAGATTTACTTGAGCATAAGCTTTCGTGGGTAAAAACCTCACTTCTTCAGATGCATGGAGTGAAAGTTACAGATGCAGACATAAATATACTGACACATGAAGAGAAGGGATCAGAGTAGCAGCCGTGTTAGTCTGCATCTGATGAAGTGAGTTGTAGCTCACAAAAGCTTATGCTCAAATAAATTTATTAGTCTCTAAGGTGCCACAAGTCCTCCTTTTCTTTTTGAAGAGAAGGGAGTTACCTCACAAGTGGAGAACCAGTGTTGACAGGGCCAATTTTCGATCAGGGTGGATGTAGTCCACTCCCAACAACAGATGAGGTGTCAATTCCAGGAGAGGCAAAGCTGCTTCTGTAATGAGCCAGCCACTCCCAGTCCCTCTTCAAGCCCAAATTAATGGTGCTAAATTTGCAAATGAATTTTAGTTCTGCTGTTTCTCTTTGAAGTCTGTTTCTGAAGTTTTTTTTGTTCAAGTATAGCTACTTTCAAATCTAACCTAGGAACCAATCCCTGTAGCAAACCTCATTGCCTACTCTGTCCCCATATCTACTCAAGTGACACACCATCAGAGGACCCAACCACATCAGCCACACCATCAGAGGCTCATTCACCTGCATGTCTACTAATGTGATATATGCCATCATGTGCCAGCAATGCCCCTCTGCCATGTACATTGGCCAAACCAGACAGTCTCTACGTAAAACACACAAATCGGACATCAAGAATGGTAACACACAAAAGCCAGTGGGAGAGCACTTCAATCTCCCTGGACATTCTATAACAGTGACAGTCTCCAACAGCTTGTACAGGCATTTTGAACAGGGCCCACAAAGTCTGTTTAACCAGCATGTGTGTGCAACAGACTCACAAAGAATCAGGCATTTAAAAAGGACATCTGTTGGATTAATTAGCTGTGTAATTAGTCTCCCCTCTGTGGAGACAAGCTTTGTTACTGCTGCCTAAAACTTCCCCAGGTGTTTTTTTTTTAAATCTACCATTCTCAGAGCATGAGAAAGAAACGGGGGAGGAGTGAGTGAGACACAGTTTTCCAAAGTATGCACAGGAGATGGAAAGTGCCTGAGTGAAAGATACATGCCATTGGACAGCAGAAGCAAATGGTAGCAGGCCAGAGAACATTAACTCCTTTCAAAAGTATCCAAACAGAGTAAAATGAAAGTAGCAGGCCTTGTGAACTCCCTACTTGTGAACCTCACTGCAAGAGAGCTAATGGGAGAAGAGGTCATGCTAGGCCTGCAGACCCTGAAAGAACGTCAGAGCAACATGACCTCCACTGCATCAATTCTCCATTCTTCCTACTGCCCTATGCTGGCAGACTTGGAGCCCATGGAAAGGACCATGTGACAGAGTGGGGAGCAGAGAGACAAGAACTGATAAAACAGATTCAGAGAGAAAAGTCATAAAATGAGACAGCACCTACATTTCTAGCCAAACCATTACACACAACACTGATTAAACCACAGCTGGCTGCAAAGCAGCAGAAGTCTGACTCGTGTGGGAGAGTGGGAAAGCCGGGTCCTAAGCCCAACTCCACTTGGCTGACCAATTCAGAGGTCTGGAACAGATATCTCCATGATAGCCCCTCCCTGTTTCTTTGCTTTAAAAGCAGCAGAAGAGAAGAGGACAGGAACAAATCAAGGCATTTTTTTTGGCTGTCAGGAGGGGAACAATCCAAGGTATTATGCAAGTCAGGCCAGCCAACTTAACAAAACTAGTTAATGCTTCTTACTCCTGTTAGCTCTAAAAAGCCACGAGTGCTCAGACTGAATGAGCTGGAGTCTATTCCTCCTTGTGCAACAGCAACAGACTTGTTTACTAAGTTCCAAGCAGACACACGTGTGTCAACCACTGATGGCTGCACTGGTGTAACTAAAGCACAATTTTAAGACACTTGGTTTCCACAAGTGCAACTCCTGGCATAATTAGATTTGCAGAACTTTTACTGCAAGTAATGATGTGGAAGAGGGAAGAACCCACAGGACTCTTGAAGGTCAGGCTGAATTTGCAGGGCTGGCAGTGAGAAAAAACACCTTTCTGGTTGTAAACTAAGCACTTTTTACATAGGATCAGAGAGAACCACAAATACCATTTTCATAGGCACTTTTCAGACTATAGCCATAATTAGTTGCATAGCACTGCCCAAAAAACGCACGCTTGTCTTAGGAGATATCATGGGATGAACCTGACTTGCAAAGTGGTATTTCTAACAGACTATGACAAATCAAGAGCCAGTCCCACATCACACTGATCCCTCTCTTGGTAGGGAGCACACCAAGACCCCTCTCTACACTAGAAAGAAAAGGAGGACTTGGGGCACCTTAGAGACTAACAAACTTATTTGAGCATAATCACAGAATATCAGCGTTGGAAGGGACCTCAGGAGGTCATCTAGTCCAACCCCCTGCTCAAAAGCAGGACCCATCCCCAATTAAATCATCCCAGCCAGGGCTTTGTCAAGCCTGACCTTAAAAACTTCTAAGGAAGGAGATTCAACCACCTCCCTAGGCAACGCATTCCAGTGTTTCACCACCCTCCTAGTGAAAAAGTTTTTCTTAATATCCAACCTAAACCTCCCCCACTGCAACTTGAGACCACTACTCCTTGTCCTGTCCTCTTCCACCACTGAGAACAATCTAGAACCATCCTCTCTGGAACCACCTTTCAGGTAGTTGAAAGCAACTATCAAATCCCCCCTCATTCTTCTCTTCCGCAGACTAAACAATCCCAGTTCCCTCAGCCTCTCCTCATAAGTCATGTGTTCTAGACCCCTAATCATTTTTGTTGCCCTTCGCTGGACTCTTTCCAATTTATCCACATCCTTCTTGTAGTGTGGGGCCCAAAACTGGACACAGTACTCCAGATGAGGCCTCACCAATGTCGAATACAGGGGGGACGATCACGTCCCTCGATCTGCTCGCTATGCCCCTACTTATACATCCCAAAATGCCATTGGCCTTCTTGGCAACAAGGGCACACTGCTGACTCATATCCAGCTTCTCGTCCACTGTCACCCCTAGGTCCTTTTCCGCAGAACTGCTGCCTAGCCATTCGGTCCCTAGTCTGTAGCTGTGCATTGGGTTCTTCCGTCCTAAGTGCAGGACCCTGCACTTATCCTTATTGAACCTCATCAGATTTCTTTTGGCCCAATCCTCCAATTTGTCTAGGTCCCTCTGTATCCTATCCCTGCCCTCCAGTGTGTCTACCACTCCTCCCAGTTTAGTATCATACGCAAATTTGCTGAGAGTGCAATCCACACCATCCTCCAGATCATTTATAAAGATATTGAACAAGCTTTTGTGAAGTGAGCTGTAGCTCACGAAAGCTTATGCTCAAATAAATGTGTTAGTCTTTAAGGTGCCACAAGTCCTCCTTTTTTTTTTTTTTTTGCGGATACAGACTAACAGGGCTGCTACTCTGAAACCTGTCCCTACACTAGGAAACTGACCCACTGCTGAAAACACCTGTTCAATGGTCACCGTGAACAAGAGTTGAACAGTTTAACTATTGTACAGGGGACAAACCCATTTTCATCGGTTACAAAAGTCCAACTGCGACTTCATGGGGCGACATTATTATTTGCTACTAGGAAAAGCACAGCACACAGGGCTCAGCTGCGAGAGAGACTTCAGGGCTTGCGATATTATTGAATAAACATAAGCAGGGGAGGAGGCACCAGAAGACCCTGTAGCCCAGCGGTCCCCAACCTTTCTGTTGCTGTAGCATATTTACGTTCCCAGAAGAGCGTGGCGGGCACCGGACGACCAGCCGCCGAAATGCCGCCGAGAAGCAGCGTCATCGAGCAGTACTGCCATCGAAATGCTGCAGAGAAGCGGTGGCATTTCAGCGGCGACACTTCTTGGCGTTGCTGCTTCCGGGCAGCATTTCGGCAGCTGGTTGTCCGGCGGCCGCGCTCCTCGGCGGCAGGCTGTCCGGCGGAAGCGCTCCCTTGTCAGTAGGCGGGCGCACATAAATGCCCCGGCGGGCGCCATAGGACCCGTGGGCACTGCGCTGGAGACCGCTGCTGTATCCACGCTGGCTGCAGCCGCAAATTCTGGCTAGGACACTGGTACCCATTTCACCTGGAAATGAGAGCCAGAGAGGAAAAAAGGCAAAGCAGCTTAACATTCCAAACAGCATCTCTCAAGCCTCTGTCCCAGCATATTCTGCAAGGGAGGGTTGTGAGAGTAGGGCCTCAGGCTACCCATTTGGGACTACAGACTCATTAGGCAGACGACAATAAGGGATTCTATGAATGGATGAGCTTCTCCTGGAAGGACAAGCTGCCTAGGAGATGGCTTGCAGCACAAACATGCCACAGGGTGTCTGGATTTGCGTATTCTGATCTCTTACGGATGTGGTACTCCCGTCTCCGAGACCCACCCACTACAGAGAATCTCTCAGACCCAGACTTAAGCAATGGCCTGATTGTCGTCTTAGCACTTTATACAGGGTATGCCTCCAGAGAGCCTTGGGATCACAGACTTCCTGATACCAAGCTCTAGTAAACTTCATTTTAACTCTCCTAATTAGAACTTCTCACAATGCCAAATCTGCAGCTGTAATCAGAGAGAGTAAATATATGCAAGTGAGTACATCTATATCTGCTTCATTCCTTTCTGACTGATCAGACACAGAACTAAGGGCTCTTCTCATGCGGTTCCGGAACCCAGAGCGGTCATTAGCAGGTGTTCCAAACAACCACCATGGGTGATGGACTCCAATCAGCAATCAGAATCTTCAGAGTGTAATTCCACGCTGTTTTATTCGGACTCAAGACAATCAGCAGTTTATCAAACTGTCAAGAAGTTGCCCCCCCTGAACTGCCTTACTTCCACCCCGGGTCTGCAGTCTGACGGCTGGTGTTGAGAGTACTATCCCATTCTGCTCAAGCCAGGGTTTGGGACAGATGTGGCACGGTAGGATGAGCAGGCAATACTTTGTAGAATTTCAACAAAACACTCAGATCTGTTCTCAGCTTACTCTCAGAAATAATGACGAGTGAATTTGGATGAGCATGGGCATTGTGCAGTGCTGTACAGGGCTCGGGTTGTACTCTGGTCACAATTTACAATCCCTAATTGTGGAGATAACAACCAAAGCCTGGGGCAGCTAGGAAAGAATTAAACCCTCCTGCTCTTTCTCCCCTCCCCCCTTCAGTGACAGAGAAACCAAGCCGACAGGATTGCTCACACTTGGTGACTGAGGCAATGAGAACTTCTTCCACCTTTCCTATGATTAGGGTCAAAGACAGAAGGCATTTTGACATTTTGGACTGAATTCTAAATCTTTTTTTGACAATTTGGAGTTTGAATTTTACTTTAACAAGTAGACAGAAGGGTTGGGAGGCTGCTCTTCCCCAACATTCCCAACCCTTTGACTTTGGGTTGCTCACTCCGGTTGCCTTGGGAGTCTGTTTGGTCTTCAGTGCTTTTTCAGTTTCATCACTATGCAAACCAAATTTGCCTCCCGAGGACGTTGGCTGAATATGGGTCAGGACATATCACAATATTGTAAAAGTAGGGACAAGATGTGTCCAAAAAAAGGGTTTGATTTGAATTTTTGAATAAATGAAGTATTTTACAAGTGGTTTTGCACTCTAAATTCATTCAGTCCCAACGCCTCCTAAGGGGCAAACATACAGAACATGGTTGCTGGTCCTATGTTAAGGTATTTTTGTATTACAACATTAAATGCAAAAATCTACTTTACTGCAAGGGTAATGTGGTGGAGCAGGCTGGCACAGGAAGTGTGAAGGCCCCAGGGTTAGATTTCTGAAACAGTTAAATGGATAATATATGTTACCTGTATTAAAATTCCTTAATGAGTCCCAGGGGGAGAAAGCAAAGTAGAATCCAACTGCAGCATGTTCATTGCAGGGTTGGTTTATCCCTTCTTCCTTGAATGCATAGAGATGCAGGGATGTTCTACTTGGGGGAAAATGTGTTGGTGGAGTTTTATTTAGACTTGGGGGAGAGGCTACAGTATTTGTTACCCACAGAGAGACACCATTCTGAGTCAGGTGGAGGAGAATGTGTGACCCAAGGACCTCTTGATGCCAGCTGGCAGAGGATGCAAAGATGCATAAGGATTGCAGGGCCCCCCGGCTCTGATATTTACATTCTAGTTCATCAAAGAGCATCACGTAAGGTTTCCACTGAAACCCTGGTCATCACAATCTATGCGAAACCTACATGGGGATAATATGTAAGGAGGAGTATGTGTGTGCATGCCCATGTGCTCTGAAGTCCTTGCAGTTAAAGGCAGGTCACCCAGAGGTGACATGCCTTAAGACAAGTTCTACAAGACAGGAGATGGGAGTCACTTATCTTCCTGGCTGACCATTGTATACTGTTATGCAGTAATTACAGCCGTGGCAGTCCCAGGATATTTGAGAGACAAGGTGGGCGAAATAATATCTGTTATTGGACCAACTTCTGTTGGTGGGAGAGACAGGCTGCCTAGACACACGGAGCTCTTCTTCACATCTGGGAATGGTTCTCAGAGCGTCACAGCTACATACAAGGTTGAACAGATAGTTTAGCATAAGTAGTTAGCACACGTTCTAAGTGACCATCCACGATGAAGGGGCCCATTAACACCCGTGTAGTCATCGAATTTAAAAAAAAAGGGGGGGGGGCGGCTTAGTGGGTTGCAGATGGTTGTAATAAGCCATGAATCCAGTGTCTCTGTTCACACCATGATTTTTAGTGTCCAGCAAATTTCTGAATTTAAGCTCCCAGGCTCATCTTCTGAAAGTGTTGTGCAGGTTCCCTCTGAGGATGAGGACTGGCAGGTCAGATACAGAAAGGTCACTTTGTGAAACGTTCACCCACCGGAGATAGGGTGCTTTTGTCTTATCATTTTCCTGTGTAAGTTCATCTGAAAGCACAGTGATTGTCTGGTTTCACCCACATAGTTATTGGGGCATTTAATGCACTGTATGAGGTACCCCCCCGTTGTGCTAGGCATGTGTAGGACCATGGATCTTGAAAGGTGCGTCATGGGGAGTGCTGATCATTGTAGCAGTGGAGATATGTCTGCAGGTTTTGCATCTGTTGTTCTGGCAGGATCTGGTGGCGCTTTGGTTATGGACTGTGACAGAGTACTCAATCTGATGCACTTAGTGCTCTCCCAGATGACAAAGAAACATCTGGGACAGCCAGAATCAGAGTTATCCGAGAAGCTACAGACACTATTCCAAAACCAAAATACTGTAATGATGCCCTTGCCTAGCAGATGAGACATTTCAAATTCTGCAAAAGATGTCTGAGGTCATATAGTGCCATGATATTAAACAAACATTTACAAGGTATTTCTGGGGCAAGAGCAAAAGTGGACTGTGAAGCTTATTTTGAGAACTGGGCAGAAGAGGGAATAAGTTCTAATAAATAACGGTCTGCATTCAAAGCTATTCAATCACTTTGATCCAAAACTGGACTTTGCATGGGGTTTATGCCCAATAAATAAGGCTAATGGGTAAAACATCCTCATCCCAAGAAAAAGGTCTGAAAAGAGGGAAAATATTATGAGACTGCACTTAAGCATCCTGAAGCAACTTTATGCCCAGATCTGGAAGCATTAGTAGGAGATGCAATCCCATACCCTGAAACCTGTATAGATGTACCCATGTTGGAAGAGATTTGGTCCCTGATATAGACACTGCATAGCGGGAGTGCTGCAAGACCCGATTGTATAACACCCAAACTTCTCAGGTGGGCCATAGGGCCCATCAGCTCAACTCTTCCTCTGGGCTTGGACTACTGGGAGCTCAGAGCAGGCAGGACCATGCCCTTGGCAAGAAGCCCATTCTAACATGGGAGCTTGTGATAGTTCATGAGCAGGTTGGTCCAGCTCTGAGTTTAGTGTAGCTCAGAAGCTTGTTCTAGATTTTGAAGCTTAGTCCAGTCCCAGACCCATTTTGATTCAGAAGCTTAGTCTGGGCTAAGGAAACGTGCACGACATTTCCCTAAGTAGATAAATTCCCACTTCTCTGGTCTGCACCCTGGGATAAAAACACTGATCTTAAAACCACCAAGTATTTGTCTAGACATCAGCACTTGACTGAGAGACCTCAAAAAAATACCTGGGGGCAACAAGGTGTGGTGCCAGTGATTCAGCTGGCAGGCATCTTCCCTCTGAGCCAGCACCAACCTAACAAGCAGAGCCGTGGTATCCGCAGAGCCGGTGGTGGGGCCCGTGCTGGAATCTCAGTGTAAGGAGTTGGATGGGTCCCCACCTACCTGCTTGGGGTAACAGATTTTTCATGGAAAAAACACTGACCGAAAAACAAGCTGTAACAAGCCAGCGGCTGTCACATGGTGCAGTGCACTGGTATTAAGCCATCTCCATGCTTCCCTTCTAGGGGCTGCACTTCAGGGACAGTACATTAGCTTGGCTGTCTTAGGCAAGAGCTTGAACATCTGTAGGGATCACAGAGAAACAAGGTGATGCATAAACAACAATTGCTTTGTTTCAGGAGGGAAGAAGCAGGCAAGGAGTGAGGGGAAACCAGAGAGTTCCTTTTAAATGGTAGAGTTTTACAGCCTTCTATCCCATACCCTTCCCACTATTATCCCAGCTACTTGTCCAGTGATACCATAGAGCAGATATGCTAATTAACAGAGTTGAAGGAATTTGGTTTTCATCAGATTAAAAACTCCTCAAACAAGCATAAGGGGGAGGCCACAAAACCTCCACAGAAACTCTACGAAGGAGAAAATCCAAAAAAAGCAAATGAGGTTTCTCCAAATAATTACCTTTGGAGAGTACCTCAAACCTGCCCTGCCCTTCCTCCACATGACTCCTGCAAAGAAGCATAACAAATGGAAAACCAAGTAGGAGCTGAGATGGACAACTGGTGCCCAGGCTTTGGGCTCTGTCCTTGTGACACAAAATACTGTCAGATGGCAGTTTAGAACACCCCTCTCTCTGTAAACCTAGTTCATCTATTCACCAAGGCCTCCCCAAGATCTCCAGTACCCTTTCTAGCTGTCCCCAAATGCCCCACTTGCCCTGGATAAAATGGCATTATCTCATGAATCAGGAAATGCATCTCCCGTTGCCAGATGTGATACCTTCCTCCCTACATTTCACAGGAAAGCCAAATCTGAATAACTGTTGCTAACCTAGTCTGAATTGGAACTTAGTTTGTGATTTACAGGTTAAAAAGTTTCTCTGTCTGCATACTGTCTCAAGATCAGAAATACTCTGCCCTTTTCATCTGTAAATCTCAAAGCACTGAAGAAAAAGGAGTATTATCGTTCCCATGTTACAGAGATAGGAAGGGATTTGCCCAAGCTAACGGAGCAAGTCAGTGGCTGACCCTAGAATGGAACCCTAGTCTCCTGGCTGCTAGCCCCATGCTTTTCCTCTAGACCACACTGCCTCAACTAGAATTGAAATATTTCATATCCTATTAATCTCCTGAACCAGCATGTCCACCTCATTCCACTTAGCGTCGAAACAAGTATTTATGATACTAACGGCACTTTCTGGGTAATACTGACCGAGGACATGAGAGCACAAGCAGTGAGGAGAGACGGAAGCTGTGTGTCAGATCTCTCCGTGTTCATCAGTGTGAGAAACTCCAACACAAACCGCCCCCCCAAAGAACCCTCCCCCTTATAAACCAATGCTGCATAAGAGGGGACTGGACTTAAGACATCCTGAAATACTGGAAACAGTATTAAAATTCCAAGCAGTCTCTCACTCCACCCTCACCAGAAAGCACCGGATACATGGCAGGGGAGGTCTCACAGGCTCGTTATGCTGCTGACTAACGAGGTCTCAGGATCACATTTTCCAGCTCCGCCACTTGCTGCTGAAGTGGCTCTTGGGCAACCCGAGTGGCCAATAACATGATTTAAAAGGAAAACGGCAAAGAGGCAGCATAAGGAGGATTGTGCGCGAGAAGCTTCGTGCACTCTCTCACCCAGGCAGCATCTGGAGAGGATTTTCTCCAGCAGACAGGGAAGAACTCGATTACATCCAGTTAACTGTGCTCTAAACTGATTATGCATGTGCCAGGCTAATGGATTACATTAGCAAGAGGAAAAATAACATCCAATCAATCTCAATTTACTGCAGACCACACCAATGGCTGAGAGAAAAGAGAAGAGAAACTGGTCCATGAACTGCCCCCACTCCCACTTCACCCGTCAGCTATCAAAGCTCCATGGCACTAAAACCACACGAAAGAATGGAAACTCTGAGCTGAGGACCTCAGTGAGCAACTCTATCTACAGCCAAGTTCTTCCATGACAACGAACACCGAATCCATCGATGTGCTGGGCTAAGACTCTCTGGGAATCTCTCCTTTCATTGGATAGCACAATGGTAACTAAGTAAGAAGAGCAACATGACTTATATGGATTTACAATGAAAGTGGTTGGGGTACCAATGCAATGAATTCCATACAAGCATTTCATGGAATGTGTGACTACACTAGCAGACATTTATACCCATGCTAAACTGGTAGGTGCTCGTGTTCAGTATTTTGATACCAAGGTAATTCCTGCTCTCTCTTGCTTGGATGTTTCACTGGAACTCTCACCTCAAAGACAAACGAGATTTTAAAATCATGACTAAGTGCTCAGGGCTGAAACTACCGAGTGTCCCTGAGAATGAATGAATTCCTTCATCTGTCTGGGGAAGGCATTTCACAAGCCTCCAATATATTGCTTTAGAAAACCAGTCCCTGCACCATGTATCCTTTTCCTGTTTTGGCAGGAAACAAGGAGGGAAGGAGAAAGCCAGTGCCCTCAATCTGCTTTCTCACCAGGGAGCACAACAGAGACAGAGGGTTTGAACCAAGAATTTTTGCAGCCTGTCACCACTGTCTTGTCCCCAGATAACAAAAAAGTCAAATCTAAAGACTATTATAAGTTGAAATCATGACGCTTGCTTGGTACATGAGTTTTAATTCTGAAGACAGACTGCACTATTCAGATGTCCTCTCCTAGCCCCTGTGAGATTTCTCCTGCTCCCACTTTCACCCCAAATTCCCTCTCGTACATATCCCAGTTTCTTTGACTTTACTAAAATAGGATACTTTGAAAGCAGAGAAATAAGAGTGAACTTAGTCATCTTCAGAGCGAAGCTGTGCCATGCCTCACTAGTTCCACTGACACCGATAACAGTGATGTTCAGAGAAGCCCGGTCACATCCACTGGGCCTCCAGCACTAGGAGCTTCCTCAGGTTTAACAGTATTTCCCTCTTAATACTAGCTGAGTCTCCAGCTGCTCTAGACTAGGCTAAACTGTTCTGCCCTCCTACCACTTTCCCCTCTCCTCCTGAAATTGCTGGAGTAATTCATTTCCTGGAACAACTCCCTATGTTAAAAACCACACATTTCCTCCTTAGTGTGGGGGACTGACACAGGGAGAGATGCAAAGTTTTGAACTCACCTGATACGGGAGAGTTACACAGACAGCAAAGAGGCACGGCAGGGTTAGGAAATGAGAGAAATGGGGTACAAAACAAGACCGCCTAGTCTAATCCAGAATTGTAGATCCCTCTAGGATTACAAGGAGAGGGAAGGAAAGGAGAAAAGACAGACAGAATACAAAATTGAGCAAAATGAGAAGACAGTGAGAGACAGAGCATGTGTAAGTGAGCAGAAGGTATGCGAAGTGAGGCTGCTTAGATTTATGGCGATTTGTACCTGATTGTTCATACTAAAGCCATTATGGGATGATTAGAGAAAAAGGTGAAGCTTTAAGTCCAGTGAAAATCAATAAAAACGTCTGGAGCAATTCTGCTGCGCGAGTGAAAGGACTATTTACTGTATCCGGAGCTCCCATTGGGTTATAGCCTACAGGGTTCGGGGGGGTGGGGAGGCAGAGAAATGAGGCAGGAGAGGAAAAGATGGTTACAGAAGGGACAGAAAATTGGAGGCAAGAGGAAAAAAAGACAAAAACCAAGATAGAGTCATGGAGCAACGTGTAATGTGGAAGGCGAGTGGTAAGGAAAGGCTGTGACATATCGTCCGAGGGAAGCTGTCAGTTTGACCATGCCTTCAGTCAACTACATATATACAGCAATAGAATTTGTTCTCGCTCCTTTCCAGCAGGCTCAAGCAGCAGTTCAACAACACATCCCCGGCACTCCCACACACAGCACAAAAGAAACAGGGCACTGCCCGCTTCTTTGACACTGCCCACATGCATTCTCCATGCTAGCATGAGCACACTACCCGGAGTTCCTGCTTGGATGGGAGTAGCTTTCAGAAAGTTTTTGGCAAGGATGAGCAACCTGACATAAGGCAAACCCTAGCTAGCAGAATCCCTTCCGAGATTAGCAGTGAGAAACAGCTTGTTGGAATGCAATTTTCAGACAGGACTGATGATTTTGGACGTGCAATGTGACACATCTTAAAGGGGACCTAATTTTCACAGGACAGGTGCTCAGCCCCTCTAAGGCACCTCAAGTTGGGCCCCAACAGCCACTATCACTTTTGAAAAGCTTGGCCTAAGGCTTTCGGAGCCCAAAAGAGTTGCTAGCAAAGTGCAAGCTGAGGAGACGTGTGATCCCAGTGAGTCTGGGGCCAAGCCCTGCGGAGGTGCTAGACTGAATGGGTTTAAAATCCTACTCTCACGGTAGCTCAGAACTGATGGCTGGGTCCCCCACAAGGAAGACAAAAGAGCAATCAAGCCTCACCTTGTACAGCTTCAGGCTGGCCTCATGCCTGGAGTTAACTGTGTGCAGACGCAGCTTCTCCAGACTGTTGGTGTAGTAGTCACAGGCATTGCACTTCAGATGCACGGGGTTCCCGATGGCCACACACTTCAGCCTCCACTCGTTGGCTTTGCCACCCTCCTTGATGTGCGCTACTAGCTGGTACTTCTGCACATGCTTGTCTGTTTTGCAGTGGAGCTGGAAGTTTGCCTTGAGCTGTGTGTTGTAGCGGCACAGCTTGCACTGGTACGAGTCCCCCATCACGGCCTTCCACTCATCCTCCGGGAGGCTGCGCTCCACATTCATGTGCAGCCCCAGCATGTCCAGGTTGTCTGTAGTGAACTTGTTGCACACAGCACACTGGAAGAGCTTCAGTGATGGGTCGTTCGTTTGTGTGAAGCTCTCACCCAGGTTCATTAACTCCTCGGACACCAGTTGCCCGCCCCCCAGCCGCATGTCCAGGGGGATCTCTCCACCCACTGCAGAAAGGAGAGAGAAAAATACAAGTCAGAAAAGCTGCATCCTGTACCTCCCATGACAGAAGCAGAGCAGAACATTCATTCCCCTGGCATGCCCCCATAATATGCCCACCAGGTCCTGGGTCAGAAGCAAAACACAGCAGAATTTCTCACCCCTTGCCCATGCCTGTGCACTGCTGGTATGCCAGGCACAAAAGAGTCAGCTGTCTGGTTCTACAGCCATTGGGCCCGGAGGACAACAGTCCCTTGTTGCCCAGCCCAGGACCTGCTGACCACAGGGCCAGGAGCACAACAGGTCCTCGCCAGCCAGAGAGAAAATAAATGTGAATCCCAACAGATTTTAGGAGGGGTAAAGTCTTCACTTTGCTGCTCTGTGAAAAACTATATGACACTCTCCCACTTGCTGGCTCTACCACCTATGTGGTTACCTCTGAGGAATTAAACCTCTCTCTCCAGGCAGGCAAGGACACAAGGAAGAGACAAGAAAGGTCACGCATAGGACATCCAAACCCAACCCCTGCTGAATAAGAGAATCTTTGGCCATGACGCACAGCAGTGTGATTAGGAAGTTATGTTGCAGCAGCACCAACTAGACAGCTGCAGCTCCCTAAAAGTGCCATGCTCTCAGCGGTAAGCCTCAGCACTTGTCTGAAACAAAAATTCAGAATGGTAGATACGCTCAAGGAAAGTCCTGGCCAGGGGGAGATCTTATGCCCGAGGAAAGGACAACAGCTAATAACTGGGGAAGTACAAGTATGCGTGTGTGTGTCAGGGAAAAAGTCATCAGGAAGCATGCTCTCTCTCTCGCTCTGTCATATCCCCGCTCTTCAAATTATCACTGACCCAGCTAAACCAAGAGCTGACCTCCATTCACTTATAGTAAATTAATACAGCAACCTCTTATTTATATGGTTAGAAAGGCTTGAGGACGTGGAAGGAGGGAAGACTCCTCTCCATTACCCGGGATCTCATGCCGAAGCAAATAGCCCAACCACCAGCCTCCATGGGGGAGCTCTGCTTATCTTTCCTCCCCCCACACTTCAGCTAGTTTTGGTTTGATTTTTTTCCCCTTCTACAATTAAGCCTGACTGCATCCCAACTCGGTTTAAGGGGTTATTTAAGCCTTCAAGTCTATAGCTAATCAAAAAAGGGAGATTTTATTCCTTAATGGTTTTCCTTTCTATGCTTTCAGTCATTTGCTGAGGAACAGCCAGGATCAGGAGCTGTCTGAATTTGCTGAGCAGGTGTGCGACCTGTGCAGAATCCAGAAATCTGCACAAACAAGTGCTTCTGGATGGTTGAGGTTAGCCTCCAATGCAGCGTGTGTGTTGCCTCTCTTCCCTGCAGAGATGCATGGCCATGATGATGGTTACGTCTCTAGTCAGGGAAGAGCAATGAAGCCTTCACTTCTGTCTGGTTGCAAGGCACAGGTAACTGGAGCAGCAGTCCCATGCCCATGAGCACACACAGAGATAGGAGAAAAGGCTAAACAGGGAAAAGTCCAGCTTGCTTGCACACGCACTCCTTTCCATGTGCCAGGGCTCACAGGGATTAGGGGCCTTTCCTCTGTCTAGGTGCCTTTTTCATCCCCACCACTGTACTGTCTGATCATCTACTCCCTCTCCTGCCAGGGCAGTATTGTGCACCCAAGGACACTTGCTAGTGCACAATCCACTCATTTTTAGTGCCCCAAACAACAAGGCTTTCTCTACTTCCCTTGGAAGACTTTTCCACAGCCTACCTCCGCCATCCCCAGTCAGGCCATTTTTCCTGACATGCAACCTAGCCCCTCTCTTCTGAGCTAGTCCATCCCAACCACCTCCACAATGAGGAATGCTGAATGGAAATGGAGTCCACAGAATAGCTCATGTTCTACTCAAACCTACAAGCCACAGGCAGGTCTGGGATTCAATGGCAAAAAAGGGCAAAGCACCTCCTACCTGCCAAAACAATGAATATGTTTATATGCAGCAAATAAAAAAGGGACAGATGACTAAGGAAGTGAGGGGGAAGAGCTTAAAAGGCATCCATGCAGAACAAAGCCACTCTAATAGACCCAAAGTAAAAGATTTATCCTAACAGCTAGAATTGTGTCCAGTGCTTATTGACAAGGGCAGGGACTCTGCTCCACAACTCCTAGCTCATGATTCTTAATGCCATAAAGCACACAAGTCACAAATCGCTTCCCGAACGAGCTTAGACACATTCAAGATGCTTGTATTCAGCTGGAGTCACTCAAGAGTAAGACACCAGTAGGTTACTCCACTTCCTCTCAGGA
The DNA here is from genome assembly GCF_965152235.1 of Eretmochelys imbricata. Classification (NCBI taxonomy): domain Eukaryota; kingdom Metazoa; phylum Chordata; order Testudines; family Cheloniidae; genus Eretmochelys; species Eretmochelys imbricata. The sequence continues at coordinate 42,565,164 of NC_135583.1, read as the reverse complement.
GCACTTCCCGACAGCTTAAGGTAGACAGGGCTGGGGACTTTAACAGGGGTATGTCTCAGGAAACCCTAAACATGTTGACTCCCCATAAAGTTGACAATGTCAACAAGCTACATTATAAAAGAGTAGAAATTCTTTCTACTGGCAACCCGGAATGGTAAAAAAAAAGTCACAGCAAAGACAAAACCATTGCCACCTTCCTCAAAGAGGCAAGTTGGGACAACAGATATGTGGAAGAAAATTGTAGTTACTTTTGTTTGTAGAGCCTTCCATTCCTCAGTTTTCCTTTTCAATGTTCTGTGTTCTTTCCCCCTCTCAAACAAACAGATCTTTCGAAAATTTAAGATCATCAAGCCCCCCCTGTGCGGCAATGAGTTATGTTGCTACAGGAGTATAGGAAAAAGATGCTGGAGTCTTGGGCACCCAAAACATAGTGCCTTAGGAGTCACGGTCTTAGACCAAGCTAGCCTGTTCAGTCTCAATGGATGAATAAGATTACAAATGACAGAGTTCAGGAAAAAGAGGTCAGGTCAGAGGAATGTGGGTGCTCTCCTTGTATATGTAATTTCTGAAAGCAGTGTCAAATAATTGTGGTTATAGTGAACTGGGGTACAGAGAAAGGGTTATTTCAGCTGGTAGATGCTACAGACCCTTGCCAGAGCTGATCTGGTAGAGTTCTATTATGCTTCACTGTTTCATATTGGATTGGCAATAGGAAGCTCAAATACACACAGATGTATGCACACCGTGTGGACTATAGCAAGGATTCGGGTAGGTGAAGATACAGTTGTTTCCTTTAACTGACTATAGCAGCATATCAGACTTCCAAGAATAGATTTAGCCCATCATTCCAAATTCTAACTGCACTCTGAGGCAGTAAATTCCTTGGGGCAGGGACTGTGTCTTTACTGACGTCTTCTACAGCACCAACTGTCATGTCAACATGCACGCATGCATAATAAAGTCTTGTTTCCAGGTAATAAAGTACCGTTAATATGCCTGTTCGGAGAACATGCTGTGCGGATGACAAACCCCCTTCAAAATAAAGTGATCACCTCCCTTCCCTACACCAGCCAACCTTGGTCCAACCCTTCCTAGCCTAACAACTCTTGGTGGTCAAGCTTTGAGTTTGAGATCTCAAACCAGCACCCACTGCAACCGTCCCTACTCCCCTTCACCAAGCAAATATCACTCACTCTAGAAGCCTCTATCACGACTATCAATCACATTTATCCTGACCTACCAATTATCAATACATTTCACTTCTCCAGATCCATATCCCCATAACTAACATCTATCCTCACTAATACAATGTAACTGCCAAGCACCTGACCTCCCGCTTTCTCATTAAGCACCCCCCTTCAATAGTATGCTTCACGCTCTCCAAACTAAGGAGGGAGTATAAGGTACCCTTGGTGCAGGCACTGGAGAACCCTTAACAATCCAAGCAGCGATGTTCACCCATTGCATCCTCTCTCAGTGGCTTCACTATTCAATTCATCCACAGAGTTTCCTGAAGTTCACAAGAAATACATAGGAACACAGGAGAGTGCCAAGAATTTCTGAAGATGAGAAAAAATTAGGGTGAGAAGGGAGAAGGGTCTCTATCCCTTTTGTGATTCACCGAACTATGTATGTATTCCATGGAGCGCTACAGGTATTTCAGAATAGGATTGGGGAAAACAGACTGGGATGGACAGCACCTCATCCACCCACAGGGCCTTACGGCAAAAAGAAAATCCCTCTCCCCCCCGCACAGAAATGACAGCAGCAAAAACAGGGAAACACTTCAACCTCACCTAGAGACGGAGCCACGGTTGCCATAGGGCTGGTGGGATCGAGCTGGTATCCACCCATCCTGAACGGGGCATCGGAGGAAGTGCTGTCCATCTTCAGGCTGGGCAGACTCACGTTGTGTGCCAGATAGTACTGGTACAGCTCGGCCTCGGCCGGGGAGGGCAGGCTGCCAAGGCCCAAATGCCGGCTGTGCTGGATTTGGGTCATATTCTGCTGAAGCAGCATCATATTGTGCATGTGCTTCTCACTGGTCATGTGAATGCGAAGGTTCCTAGCTACGTTGGTTTCGTAGTCACACACCTCACACCGCCAGGTGGGTTTGGTTTTTGGTTTGGTGGGCGAGGGGGCCCCACAGGTGCTACCAATGTTTGCTGCTGCAGCTGCTGCCGCGGCCGCAGCCGCCGCCGCTGCCCCAGCCGTGTGACTGAAGACCTGCTCTCCCCCTCCATTCTGCAGGGTTTGCATGTTGTTGAGATGCTTGTCGGACTGCATATGAATACTGAGGTTGCCTTTGGTAGTAGTGGAGTAGTTACAGACCTCGCAACGAAAAGGCTTGTAACCACAAGTGTAGCTCTCGCCCCGTGCCAACCGGGGGTGTGGCTGCCCACTCTTGCAGTACACGCACGAGCCACCTGGCTCGGGGTGCTTCTCCTTCATGTGTGCCTCAAGTGTCTGCTGGTATTTGTAGTGCCAATTGCACTTGGGACACTTGAGTGTCTTACACGAGTTGCGAGAATGCATCATGGTCATGTGGCCACCTAGTGACCGTGAGGAGCCCAGGACTGTGTCACACTTTGGGCACTCCACACCACTCCCCGAGGGGCACTCCCCACCCCCAAGCTCACAGAGGGGACCAGTGTGCTGGTGATGGGAGATGTAGCTCCCATCCTCGCCCTCTGCACTCTCATTTGGTTCTGGTACTGTGGCATTGTCTTTATTGGCACTTTCATCGACGAAGTCCAACCTCCTGCTGCCCTCTGCCACGCTGGCTCCACCGCCCTCATTGTTAAAGCTTAAACGACTCCTCCTGTTTGCACCATCAAAGACAAAGGAAGAAGCAGAATTAGAAATAGAAGAAGCTGTGCCCCTTGACAGGGTCTGGAGCACGTTAGGCATTAAGGGAGAGTTAGAAATGCTTTGGTTTGAGAGAGCAGGGTCCTTTTTGCTGCTGCTACCTGCCACAGCCCCAGACTCTTCATGGGGCCCATCTTCCAATTCATCCTCCAACTCGCTTGGAAACAGTCCTTTGCAACCCTCATCGTCGTCGTCTTCTTCCTCCTCCTCTTCCTCCTCCTCCTCCTCCACATCCTCCTCTTCTTCGTCCTCCTCCACATCCTCAGCTGGTTCTGCTTTTTCCGAGAGGCTATCCTGGTCACCCAGTTCTTGCTTCTCGCTGTCTGCTGCCCCGGGGTCTTTTCCCTCTGAGGATTTGGTAGGACTGGAAGCCAGCGGGCCCAGGGGAACTGAGGTAATTGGGGTTTTCAGAGCTGAGCTGGTCAGCCCACCAAGGTTCAAGAGGGCACCAGGCGCCAAGATGCCTGATGGTGGCTGCTCTGCTCCACTGGCAGTGCCAGCCTGGACAGCCTCTTCCCCTTCCATTCGAATGCCACTGAATTTACCATAAAAGCTGTGTCCAGGGCCTATGAGGTTAGCTGCGGAAACTAAAGGGTGTTGAAAGTTTTTGTTTTTTGGTTCCAGAAAACTTACAAGGGGTTCCTTGTCTTTGCCTATCCCTTGGATGATAGCGGAGATGTTCTTATTGCTAAGAATTTTCCGCTCCTCCTCACTCAGAGTCATTCGATGGTCATGCACTGCATGGGTCACAAATGAGCGGACATACCCAAAGGAGAGCTTGCACAAGAAACACATCAGTATGGGCTTCCTCTTCCCATAGAGCACAAAGCCATCAAATTTGGACAGGTCCACATTGTTGGGAACATCTTTGGATACACAGGAGCTTTTGGCAGAACCATCGCTGTTCAGGTAATCCTTGTTGCTTTTGTGTCGCACATCAAAAACGCGGAAGCTGTGCAAGACGGGGCTGATGCCCGTCAGGGCTGAGGTATTCGGGAAGGACTGGTCTGAGCCCTCAAACCATTTCCCGAAGGATGAGGCTATGTGGAAAGTATTAATGATCTGTGGATACACGGGTGCAGCAGAGGAGGGTTCTCCTGGTTTGCCCCCAGCATTGGGTAGAGAGTTCATAACGAATGAAGGGAGAGCCCCACTGCCACTGGCTCCCCCACTTTGGATCAACTGGTTGACGCTTTCAACAATATACGCGGAGCCATCTGGCTGGTAGACTATTTCTCCAGCAAGGTTCTCCACATCACTCTCCTCGTCCCCCTCCTCACTGGTATCACTCCCACTTTCCTCCCTCAGTGGAAGAGGTGGGCGGGCACTGGGGCAATGGTGCTCCATATAGGTCTGTAAACTGGCAAAGGAGGCCAAGCATTCGTTGCAGCTGACCTCTTTGCTAGTGGACTCAGTGTTGGGGCCAGCTGAGTTGATGCTGTCTGGAATGCGCTCATTAAAGGGGACCCTCAGGCTGTCTAGGGCCCCGTGGTTTTCGGTTGTGGACTGCTCCATGCTACTGGGTTTGTCAGGGAGGTGGGTGCTGTTGAGTTCAGTCCATTGCTGGTGCTGAGGGATGCCACACCCATTGTCCTTCCCAGAGATGACAGGCGAGTCACAGCCTTCCATGGTAAGGCCTGCATGGAGCTTTCATTGCACCCACTACGGCTTGGACCTAAAGGCAAAAAGAGAGGGGGGAGACAGAAAGAAAGAGAAAGGCGAATAAGTTAGAGAAGGCACACACCGCATTTCCACACAGCACAGTCACTATAATGCACACAGTCCATTTCATCCTAGAGCATCCAAAGCCCTAGAGGGGAGATGGCGCCCCACTAATAAGCTCCTGAAATGCAAGACCTAACCCAAGGTAATGAGGATAATGCAAAGGGATTGAAGCCAGGGAGAACAACCGTGTGGGGGGCTGAAAGAGCACTAAAACCAGTTCCTCACTGGAGGAGGAAAAGGTGGACTTGCCCCTCTTTTGCTACTCAGTGATGGAGTTAGAAAAAGTAAGAGTCAGACTGAGGCACTAGGCGTGGCCACGGTGCAGTGACCCCACCGAAGACTAGTAACTGCACTGTATCTCTAAGAAGCTTAGGATATTTTTAAAAATGATGCAATTTAAACTAGAAAAGCCTTTGGGGTGGAAACAGAATTAAGAAGCTACCATGAAGTAATGTAAGTAACAGCTGCAATATTAAACCTCTATGGAGAATGTGCCACAGAGGCCCTCCCATTCCCTTCACTATCAGGGGAAATAACACACTTTCCCAGTACACACGTACAGAGCAAGTGACTCCTGAACTTGAATTCTGCCACTTCAAGACACATTCTTCTATTAAAAGTCCTGGTAATAGAGAGAACATTGCTGTACCCTTCACACATCCATCTTTGCCATGGACCACCAAGACCTGGACCAACTCCCAAGGTTCTCAAACTCACGGGACACCGCACTCACAGGGATTTAACTACTTGGATATCTAGGCAGTTAAATTCAGCCAAACACATAGCAGAGAGGATATGAAATTATTTAAGAACGTAGAAACTGCCAAACAAGATCAAATCAAGGGTCCATTTTAACCAGTATCCTGTGTCAGGAGCCAGTATCAGATGCTTCAAAGGAGGCAAGAAACCCCATAGTACACAACCTGCTAATGGGTAAAGTTTCTTTCCAACCCTCATGTGTAAATGGTTGGTTTATGCCCTGAAGCATGAGAGTTTACACCGCTCCCATTTTTTTCTACTGTCTAATATAACTAGATGTCCTCATCAGCTGTAGGTGTCTAATCCTTTTTGAATCCTATTAGGATCTTGATCTCAGTGATATTCTGTGGCAGTGAGTTCTACAGGTTAATCATACATTATTTAAAACCATTATTTCCCTTTATTGCTTTAAACATATTACCTTATAATTTCATTGGACAGCCTCGTTCTTGCATTATAAGAAAAGGAATAATGGAAAGACTAAATGACCTTTAGACCATGCAGACAGTAAATGATGGGACAAAGAGCAATAGACGGGACTGGAAGATGGTACAGAACATCTTTTCCCCAGACAAATGGATTGATTTAAAACACGCACACACGCTTGATGAAGGACAGGGCAGATGCAATACCTTTGGATGTCTGATTTATACTTCTTTACAAAATGTATTCCTATCAGCTTTGACTGAGAACTGTGACATGAACTGAAAATCGGTCAAAAGAGCCAGCAGAAGCGAAAGTGATGGCTGGTCCCAACTGTTCCCTCAAGTTCATGTCAACTGTCCTTCCTGAAACTGGCAGAAGTCTAATCTCAACATGGCAAAACCAGCTATGGGCAACTTGGCTGTAAGGCTGTAAACAAAGGAAAGGACACACATTGTGTCTCAGGAGAAGAGCCAAACACTGCGCCTCGCACAAAGCATTGCAGCATTTCACAAGAGTTAGCTGTGCTAGCTCTGAGCAAGTCTTACAATCCCTTCACCCCACCATGGCTCCGTTTGAAGCCATTCAACGTTACAGAGCACTGGGTGTGCTGGAAGGGTATCTGCACATGCATAATGAGTCCTAGGGTCAGCCTACAATGCCCCTGCCCAGAATTTTGTCACACCTACTCCAGGGTTCACTAGAGGTCCCCAGGGCTCTGTTATTAGCCCCTTCTATCTATACCCAACTCTTGTTCAAAAACATGGCTTTAACGATCATCCTTACGTTGATGACTCATCTTTACCTTGCTACTTCGGACAAGTCTCCTGTCCGACCTAAAATCTCTTCCTGTCAGACATCCCTTGTGGATGTCCAGCTAGCAACTCAATTCTACATGGCCAAAACTACATGACCTGCCCGTCCCAACTCCTATCAGTCACCACCGCCACCATCCTCCTCATCACTCAGGCTCATAATCTCTCCTTCTCTCTCTAGGCCAACATATTCAAGCTGTGTAAATCCTACCACTTCTTCCTGCTCAACAGCTCTAACGGTCAGCTTTTTCCTCTATCTGTAAAACTCATCCAAGCCCGCAGTATCTCATGTCTTTACTGTTACAGCCATCTCTTTGCTGTTCTTAACAAATGCCATCAAATCTATTCAAAATGCTGCTAGAGAAGTCACCTTCCTGGCTTGTCATTTCAGCCTTGTTACCCTACTACACCCCTTTGCATCCTGGCACCGGCCCCATTCCCCATTATACCAAACAAAGTACTTGGCTGGATACTTTTCATTTTATATGCTACTGAGCCATCAACCCCGATCCCTGGGCCAAAGCTGCCAGCCACAATTACCAATTTGAAAAATTTTCCAACAAGCATCTTGGTGCTCTCTCCCATGGTGCCGCTTATTCATGGGAGACGCTCCCTGTAAAAACCCACAGTAGCAGATGTTATCCTCTGACTTTCCTTGAAACCCACCTATGACACAATATCTGCAAACACCTGAAGATAGCAATGCAGCTGGTGTCCAGTGGCTGCTGCGTACAACATTAATCCTGTTTCATTATTACCTCGTGTTCCCACGAACTGCTGCATCCACCGGTGGTCTCTTGTCTTATAAGCCCTTTGGGGCACAGTGCATCTTTTTGGTACATATATATACACACAGTGCCTAGCACAAGGCCCTGGTCCTGGATCAGAGCCTCTAGGCACGACCACAATGCAAACAGCCACCAACAACTAACAACGGACTGCCAAACAGCGGGAGCTTGTAACAAATCATGACACGCTGGTTTTGGTTATGTACACAGAGGCATCGCCACATAGATGGAGGAGGCAGTAATTCTTCTCTGTACAGCTCTGGTGCAACTGCAACGGACATACAGAAGTCATTGCTAAGCACCTCATTACCACAATGAGCACAGAAACCAGAGCTCAAAAACCTCGGCAGTCATCTAGAACATGTTTAAACCAATGCAGCGATTATTCCTGCAGTGCTACTTAACTGTCCAGGCTAGTTGTGAACGTCCCAAGTATTGAGTTTCCCTGACTTTCCCTGAGAGATTATTTCAAACCCTAATACATCTTCATCAGGAATTCCTGCGATATTCAGCCTAAGCTTTCCGTTTCTTAATTTTATACTTTAGTCTTAATTATGCCTCCTTGAGTCAATCTAAGTATTGCATTTATGCCTACATAATTTTTAAAATGACCTTTCCCCACTAATCATTTCTTACAGCTCCCTAGTCATTTTGGTTGCTATTCTCTGAACTCCCTCCATTTAATCTGTAACTTTCTTCTTCTGAGGTGCCAAAAACCGAACAATACGTCCGGTTTGGTCACACCACTCCAGACCAGTAGAGAGGAATCGACACCTCACGGATCCATAGAGATGATGCTTTTGTACATACAAGCCAACATTGCACTTGCCTTTTTTGCAGCCCTGTTACTTTACAAACTCCAACAGAATTAGCTGTCCACCACCAACTTTGGGGCTCTTTCAATACAACTAATCTGCAATTTTTTAATTATATGCTTTGAAAATGTAAAATGCTTTATTAACTGCTAACTATCATGATCAGAGTTTATAAATGTATCTGACCCAAGGACTGAACCTAGTAGCTATGGTGAAAGACAGCTGCTTTGCTACATTCTTCCAAAGCTGTATGCCCTGAAATTTAAAGGAATACCGTAAAAAAGAAAAAGCTACCCCCTTCACGAATTTGGCCCCATTGACCATGCACTGTATTTAACTGTAACACCATGAAATACATAACAAATGAACTTTTCATTTAATAAAAATTTTTAAATGTTACTTATGGGGGTTGGTGACATAGAAAAAAAAATATTAGCTATATGTGCAATTTGACAAATTTCACCGACTTGAATGTTTGCCAAGAAACGTCTCACCAGCTACAGAGCTGGCTGAATCCCACAAAAAGTGGTTGTTGAATAAATTACTTGACTATAGCAAAGTTACTTGAGGAATGTGTCACTTGGCAAATTTGCTATACCTGCTCTTTTTTCCTGACTTCGTTCTTCACCCACATTTATTTTTTTTTCTATAATGGATCATGGTGGATATTTTCCTAATTTGCCATCTATGCTATTTCTTCTTTCCCTTCTCTCTCAATGTGTATTTCCCTCTCCCTAGATAAGTTCTCTTTCTCCTTCAATATATTATCACTTCCACCTCTCTCATTACATATTGTGACAAAGTTCCTCCTCTGCCTTGGTGGGTCCTGCGCTTATTGGTGGCTTTGCTTTTCTCGGAGAATCACAGCAGCCCTCAGTTTGGCCACTTTTGCTAGTGGCTGAAACCTGCCATTCACTCAGCTAACCTCATCACTGGCCAGCACGGGAAAAAGGAAGGAGAACAATTCCCGCAGTTTCTGCTGATCCACCATGTGGGTCGGGGAACAGCCCAGAGACATTCCCCTCTGATGGAATCCACAGTCCAGGTCAACTCCTCCCGTGTCTGATTAGGAGTTGGGAGGTTTGGGGGGAACCCGGGCCTGCCCTTTGCTCCGGGTTCCAGCCCAGGGCCCTGTGGACTGCAGCTGTCTAGAGTGCCTCCTGGAACAGCTGTGCGACAGCTACAACTCCCTGGGCTACTTCCCCATGGCCTCCTCCCAACACCTTCTTTATCCTCACCACAGGATCTTCCTCCTGGTGTCTGATAATGCTTGTACCCCTCAGTCCTCCAACAGTCCGCGTTCTCACTCTCAGCTCCTAGTGCCTCTTGCTCCCAGCTCCTCGCACACATGCCACAAACAGAAGTGAGGTCCTTTTTAAACTCAGGTGCCCTATTAGCCAGCCTGCCCTAATTGATTCTAGCAGCTTCTTAATTGGTTCCTGGTGTCCTAATTAGCCTGCCTGCCTGAATTTGTTCCAGCAAGTTCCTTCTTGTTCTGGAACTGCCCCTGTTACTTTACCCAGGGAAAACGGACCTGCTTAATCTGGGTCTAAGATATCTGCCTTCTAACACTCTCCTGTAGCCATCTGGCCTGCCCCTGTCACAATATACATATGCACACACATGCCTGCACTACATTTTCTTCTGAGTTATCCCCTCAGTCTGCCCCATTCACACCAATCCCATGGATAAAATGTGTAATTTCTGTGATGCTCTGTCCAGGACTAAATTTGCAAGCAGTAAGCTAGGAAGAAAGCTGATAAGACTCTTCAAGTGAGAAGCCAATTCTCTCACATCCTACCTGCTGGGACTCTTTTCAGGGTGCTGTTCCTGGACCCTGTTTGGGAGTTCCATCTTTTTGTCTGCCTCTGGCTAGCAGTTTGATCACTTACGCTCCCCAAGGCTCTCTGGCAGGTGAAAAAAAGCAAGACTCTAAGCCATCCCAAAGTCTCCCAACAAAGGTACCTGGAAAGCCATCATCAATATTCTCTTGGGAATTAGCTTCTTGGAAAAAGTAAGTCTGTAAAAGATTCATTCTGTTTGTAACCCTCAACACACACACAAGCAAGTGTTCATTCCCATTAACACAGTATTACTTTGTTAAACAAGAGTCAAAGTAATAGGGACAGAACTAAAATAAGAAAATGCAATTGTCTTCTCAAGAAATATTTAAAGCCAAGAGATAGGGCCACTCAAAATTCTAGACTATTTCTGGGAATACATCTGATTGGCTGGAAGATGCCTGATTGACAGTTCGGGCCAAAAAGGTTAGCAGGGCCAATGGGGTGGGAGGGTTAACAGCCTGATTGTAAAATCAATGTCGTAAATGCTTGGTAAGTTACAGAAACATGCGGGAAGAGGAGGCCACGATTGATAAAGGACTGCGGCTTTGATGCGGCACTGGGGACTTGTTTATTGACAGGCAAGCCAATCTCCTCTCCAGGCCAGGCCAGGCCAGAGAAACCTGCAAGCATTTACCAATTAATTGGTGGGCTTTTCTGCCTCTGTGTTGCTCTAACAACCCTCCCCCACTCAGCCAGTTAACTGGCTCAGGAGATGCTGCTTTAAGAATCTCCTTGCTTTTGTCTTTGATTTTCTGAATCTCGGAAGGCTGCTAGTGAGAAACTCCTGAGCCAGAATGCCCTGAATGCACTACTTCCATTGGCTCCTGGACAGGTTTCTGTCCTCTCTGCTCTGTGACTGGGAGCTTTCTTGCCCATTCCTTTCAGCCCCAAGAACAGACCTACTTTCCTGGGATGGGGCCAAGAAAGAAGACATACAGACAGCTGATCGTTCCCATTCATATACGAATGGCAGATTTCAGCGCTTTCCATGATTTGCATGTTTAAAGCAAACTAGATTCTAAATGGGGTGACTGACACACTAGTTCAGTATTAGTGCCTTGGGTTAGGCCTAGACCTAACATTTCCCATCCCGACTGACCAAGAACAGGGGCAACAAGATGTAAGAGAATTGGCTGAGCCCTCCTGCACAAGCATCTTTTGTACATTTCCTCATCCTCTTACAATTCTCTCTCTCTTCTTCTTTACTGTTTATCAGCCAGTCAATAATGAAAGGTTGTTCTTACTTAAGGAGGCAGAAGTCAGCTCGTCAAGTCGATCAGCACTCTGTCTGTAAACATGGGTTCCCATACAGTCAGTGATCTTTAGTTAGAGAAAGAGAACCGTGTGAGAACCCAAAGACCACCTGTGCTTCCACACACTGCATAGTGAGCAGAAGGAAACACTTCCTGTTCAATCCCTCCTCTAGCCTCTTCTCTCACCTGTGTTATACAAACCCCACAACTATCCTTCAGGCTTTTGTCACTCAGCTCGGTCAGCCATAACCCTTTAGTTTAATCCTTCCCCGGTCCCTACGTTTTCCCTTTTAAATCTCTGCATCTCAAGGCCTCCCAGAACACTGCCTGGGTGCATTTGCTGATTAGATGATGAAGAATTATGGACCAGTATCTTCAGACGCAAGAACAGCAATATCTTCTTACCAGGATTAAACCACATTCAGGTGGGTGAAGCAATAAATTACACTACAAATATTCCAAAGACTTTCACCAAGGGCCTCCACTAACCACAAAAGTTCCTTTTGCAGCCATTTGCCTGTCCAGAATATGAGTGAAGTCAATCCCAGCTTCTCACTGGGTGATCTCATACAGCATTCACTCCCCCACCACCCTTACCCCACCCTCAGTGATCCCTGTTCCAATATTTCCAGTGCTAGCAGCTGGTATAAAGCCAGCTTCCTTCACTGTGCTTCAGCAAACAGCTGACCTCTGGGTGCAGGCTCTGGTCTAAACAGCCTACTTCCTTACCCCCTTAAAGGGCTGAGGCTGTCGCAGTCATGAAAGGCAGAGAATGGAAAGCGGGAGGGAGGAGAGGGTTCCTGCTGTTGCTCAAGCTTCCCGAGAATTAAATATGAACAGCCATGCTGTGTAATTTTAAATTGTTAATTAGCACAGGGTTAATTAGGCGGCCCTTTCACAAGAGGCTGTTTGGCAGTAAACCAAGACTGGAAGCGATGAGAAAGTAGGAAAACAAAAGCAGAGACAGTGAAAAACTGTTCCCTCTGTAAAAAGGGGGAGCAACATCGGGTGAGAGACAGGCAGACACTTGCCACTGCTGGCCATGACCCTGGCAGACACCTTGAGGTGCAGCCCGGCCCAGCTGCAGACTGCCCAGGTCAGCGTTCTGGAGAGGAAAGAGCTCAACTAACAGAAGGCCTGCTCCTTCACAGCTTGCCCCAGCCACAGGCCAGCCGGCAGCAGGGCCTCACGTGACATTTACTGGGTTAGGTGTGAGCCTTGGTTTCAGTGAGGACATGATTCCTGGTAAACATTTCTATAGGCAGCAGCAGCTCGAGAGTTCCCTATTGTGGGAAGTTATATAAGAAAGGCTTTAACTTTGTAAATATGCACCTAGCCCTTCTGGCAACAGACACCGTAGGAATCAATAGTGTAAGTGCATACCGCACCACCTCCTACATTAGTATCCTGCCTTAAACACCCAGTGGGCAGCTGGACCTCAGTGCTGTGATCCCAAAGTAGGGGAACTTTGGAACTGCAAAGAAGCTTATTCTGTCTCGTCTTTCCAAGGTGGCTTGCTGAAATGCATGGTAAGGAGGATGGAGCAAGATAAGTGGTCCAGTATATAGGTTAGTGGAGTAGCTCCTGCTGACACTGGAATTAGTTTTTATGACATCTATTCAGCTGACTGAGCTTATTCCTAGATTCACAGATTCCAAGGCCAGAAGGGACCATTGTGATCATCTAGTCTGACCACATGTGTAACACAGGCCAGAGACCTGCCCTGCAATAATTCCTGGAACAGCTCTTTCACAAAAAAAATCCAATCTTGATTTTAAAATGGTCAGTGATGGAGAATCCACCATGCCCCTTGCGGAATTGTTCCAATGGCTCTCACCATTAAAATTGACGCTATTTCCAGTCTGAATTTGTCTAGCTTCAACTTCAGTTACTAGAAGCTGGGGTTGGTAGGGAAGGGCAAGATCTCAGACGAGGCCCCCTGGTTATCGGGACTACTTAGGGATGACAGTCTACTCAGCCCCTTCCAGACCCATCCTTCTTCCCGCATAGCTGGCTCTTTTCCAGCCTCTTTTGCAGAGAGGCGAAAAGGGAACACCCTCTGTTTTCTCATTTGTGTAAATACGCCAATCCCAAAGCACAAGAGGGGCCTCCTGAAGATGACCCAGAAGCAGCTCCTCCACAGAGCAGTCTAACATTTATTTAGCCCCCTAGTATTGGCTGTATTCATAGCTTGATTCTCCTACTAATTGGAAATCTAGTGGGGGGGGGGAGGGAAGAGAGAGAGAGAGAGACACACACACACAGAAACCAAGTATCATGGCTCCAGCAAATCTTGGGAGTGCAGGTATGGAGACTCTGGAGCACTGACCCTTTCCACATACCTGTGACAGATAGGGCAACTTCCGGCAATCCCTCTGGGCAACCATGTTGTATTAAGTGTATCAATGGCTTTTGTATCAATGTGGGCTACAGACTATGTGCATTCAATGGGGGGAAGGTTACCACAGCTCCTCCAGGAAGTGAAAACAGCAGGGGATGATCAAGGCAAATCGCTCAGGTTATAACACCTCCAGAGAGGTGCTACCTCCTATGGAGCATCAGGTATTCTGGTTCAAACTGGAGTCTCCCGAGACCAACAGACAAAGAAAAGCCATTTGGATAAACAGCTCAAGCTTAAACTGTCTCGGGGCCTTCGTTCTCATTCCGGATTGAACATGGATGAACTTGTAACCACGGGGAAAAGCCAGTTGTGGGTTTTGACAGACTAACATCTATCAGAGCCCTAGGCTCGAACCAGGGGATGACCTCAAGTAAGCTTTTTTAGCATGCGTATAGGTTATTTTATTGTTTTAATATATGTTTGCTCTGTATTGCTATTACCTTTAGAATAAATGTGCTTGCTTAGAAAGAGCTGTGTGCTAACACTGATCATAGCCCTCAGAGAGAAAGCAAAGTGTGGGCAGCAGTCTGGCTTGCTGAGGATAGCGGTGCAGGCAGACAGCTGCGTAGCCTTAAAATCCCTGCCCAGAAGTAACAGCTAGGAGCCTGCAAGTGGGTGCCCTCAAGGGAGGTGAAATACAGGTTCACACTCACACACCGCTCGGCACCATGTATGCTTTGTTACAGGGATACCAAAACCCTGCACTGCCCATCAAGAACACGGACCTCATGTATCAGACAGTCACAGATTTCCATGTAGGTTAACTGGATAAAGCTGGATGCTGTTGCATACCAGGTAAAGTAGATGATGGGAAATATCGGTTTGCAAAATTATCAGCTTTTCACAGTACCCAGAATACACAGCACAGCCATCTATAATAAAAAGTGTGAAATCTATTAATTATAGGGAAAGCTGGAAGCAAACCCTATATTTAGGTTGCTAATATTTACATTACCAAAAATTATTGCAACTTTTTTTGAGGAGCTCTAACACCTCTACTGTTTGCAGCACACCTTTGAAGTTAGCATGTGGAAAGTCCGTGGGCCAGAGAAGTGCCTTTTTTTTGGCCCCAGGAAATGCCATTCATGTTTTGCTGACGTGAATGGTTAAAAATTCCCAATTCCCCTTTGTCACCAGCAAACCTTTGGAAAGATGTGGCACCCTGCCAAAATAACAACCAAATATTCTTAGATTGGGCCCCTGCCGCCGCTTGCTGTGGACACTGCATTGTAAGCGGAGAGATGCCAGGTAAGCTGCAACAGGGAAGGAAGGGGAAGAGAGCCAGGCCAGACTCCTCCCAACTATCCCCTGAACCCAACACCCAGCCCCAGCAACCCATGCCCTGCTGGGACACCACCTTTCCCCTGCTGCCAATTCTGTAACCACTCTGCCTTCTAGCTCAAGCAGCAGAGGCGAGTAACACAGTATTGAAAGGTCACAGTTCCTATGCTACTGTGGATGCATTATGCATGCCCATATTTTTTAAACCTTTTCCTTTTTAAAAGCATAGGGAATTATATGCAGAAAAGGCTATGTTCAAAACAGTTAGATTGCAAAGCCAAGCACTTAAAAATTAAGAAACTCCAGAATGTAGGTTTCAGAGTAGCAGCCGTGTTAGTCTGTATTCGCAAAAAGAAAAGGAGGACTTGTGGCACCTTAGAGACTAACACATTTATTTGAGCATAAGCTTTCGTGAGCTACAGCTCACTTCATCGGAAGCCCGATCGGATGCATCGGGCATCCGATGAAGTGAGCTGTAGCTCACGAAAGCTTATGCTCAAATAAATGTGTTAGTCTCTAAGGTGCCACAAGTCCTCCTTTTCTTTTTTCCAGAATGTAGGTTGCCCATGCAGGCTTAACTCAGACCCTTAGAGCACAAATCTGTAGTTATCTGAACGCATACTGTTGCTTCCCATAGGACTCCTGCCTTATCCAATGCACAGGATGGATGCACAAGGGGGTAAAATTAAGGTTGCATGGACATGTCACTTTAGAACATTTATACAGCAGATCTTATTAAACAAATACATGGAAAATTACTTTCTAGAATAAAGAGCTCTTGCCTAATTCCCAAAGCATCAGCTCAAAGGAATGGTGCAGCACAGAGCCAAAGTTTGAGCTAGGCAACAGCATTTAGAGATGTCCTCCATGGTTCTTTGCTCTTTCAACTCCCAGCTTCACCAGATGGGTTTTTTCTTATATCATAAACGTGAGAGACAGAGCTCAGCTCTTCCCTCCTCACTGAGGTGCCAGAGAGGCTGGCAGATATTCTCATTAAGAGGAATCTGAGGAGTTTGCAACGTGCCTTGGAATAATAGAATAAAAATGGTGTTTATGTGTAAAAATCCAGGCATAGCAATGAAGTGTGTGCGTAGCTTGCAGAGTGGTTCTTGATAGGGGTTTCCAGCAACATTTCAGAGGGTTAGTTCTCTGGGATTCTTATTATGTGCTTCCTAATGAGAAAACAAAACCAGCATTTGTTGCAGCCCAACATTTCAATAAGGAGAAACTAATTTCACAGGGCAAATTATTTTCCCCACACTCTTCGTGAGAGAAGGCAATAGATAAGTACCACAGGAAGTAACTGATCAAACAGTTAAATGACCATAATGCCGATGCTGCATCCTATGTGTTTGTTAGCACGAGGTATTCCTGCCCAATTCTGGACAGCACCTACACACACTACTAGCCTTTATTTACTCCTTTTCCGAGGTTTGCATTAATTTACAAAGCAACAACAAAAACAAATCTCAGCCTATGCATTCTTCTTACATTTGGCTGCTCCTAGAGTTTCCCTGCAGAGACCTCTGTCCAAGACTGTGGTTCCAGCTGGCCAGAGACAGTCACAGCTCTGTTATGGCAGGGTGAATAGCAAGCCACAGGAGCCCTGCTGAGTGAGTAGGAATCAAGCCAGCTACCCTGCAGGGTTCCAACACCCGCTGACAGGATGGGGAACAGAAGAGCCCTGCCATCCTGCTGCAGTGTTCCCTTTTCGTGACCCAGCCTGCTGTACTCCCTGACTGGGGAAGCTTCCATGTGATTTACCGTTTAAGTGCTGGATACTTTCTGTTCTGCGGGGGTCCTGCCAACCAGTGTAGAACGACACACAGCACTGGGAGAGGACTAGGTAAAAGATGGCCTGAGGAAAGGGAAGACTCGCACAGCAGGTATCTCCAAAGCGACTCTGAAAAAGGTGTGTGTTTTCCTCACAGCAGGAAAAAAGGCATAAGCGAGGGCCCTTGCCATTGGCAGCTGGCTCTGGCACAGGGCTCCGGAACTGGCACACTGGCCATACAAAGAAGCATTGCTCTGCACACGTTCATTAACAGGGTAGAAAACACACATGCACAGACTCACATGTATAGGCACAGCAAGTTCCTCAGATCTTCATGGGATCATTAGCATAAACAGCTTTTCAAGCAGCAGGAAGCAAAGAAAATGCTGAACAGGAGAGGCCTGGAAGCTGTAGGGCTCAACCACTTGGCATGGAAACAGGAGAGAGGGTCCCCACCTGAAAGGCAAACCCTGCACAGTATCTGGTCCCCCGTATCGGGGAGTACACAGGGCCCTGCTTATACACAATATGTATTGGGCCTTCCAGCCAAATGCATTTTACAAACCATATGCTCCTCTGGGGAGGAGCATAGCAGCTATTCTTCACAAGCAACACCACACAACTAGTTAGGAGAGAATAAATAATTTTAACGGCAATACTTGGTGTTTATCTCGCGGGTTTCATCTGTAGATCTCAAAGGTAAGTGCCATCATCTCTTTTGTACAGATAAAGAAAACACATACAGAGAAATTAAGTGACTCGTCCACAGTCACACAGCAAGTTGGTGGGAGCAGCAGGACAAAAATCCAGATCTCCTCACTCAGCCTTTGACCCCTGCCTCCCAAGTGAAGAGCAGCTTGCCTGTACAACCTGCCGGGGGATTTGCAGTCATTCCAGAACTACGTTTTCTCCACTCTAGGCTTTTCTGTGGAGTTTCTTATCTTCGCTACCACTAGCTCGGCTTCACTGGTGCTAGCTAACACAGACAAGGCTATGAGCAGTTAGCAGCAGTTGTAACCCTTGCAGCCGTACGTAAGATGGCACAGAAACTGAAGTCTGCCTAGTATCTCGTCTACATCAGGACCACTGCTACTTCTGCTGAAGCCACCAGTCGTGGCAATGAAGGTAGACATCGCTACATTCCACCCGCAGCGAGGCCAGACAGTGGGGCTGACACACCTCCTCTTACGACAAATGCCAGATCTTTAAAAACAGCAAAGACAGCTCCTCCAGCAGGGCCCCCCCTTCTGATACAGTCACTACTGCCCCAGAGGCAAGAGGGCCCCTCAATGAATCACTGTCACCACTTCCTGCATCACCTGTTCCTTGAGTCTCCAGTCCATTAC
Organism: Eretmochelys imbricata; assembly: GCF_965152235.1. NCBI lineage: Eukaryota > Metazoa > Chordata > Testudines > Cheloniidae > Eretmochelys > Eretmochelys imbricata. The sequence continues at coordinate 42,547,072 of NC_135583.1, read as the reverse complement.
TGCCTCCACATTAGCCCGCTTATCTGACAAGATCAGAGATCACAGCCCGAGGTTACAGAGCTACAGAGGTTCTTACTGGCTGTGCCTGAACTGAGGAGGAATGTAGAACTATAATCCACAGACCCTGTGCTCCAAGTAACAGTAATGACTCCTGGAAGAAGCTTTTCACTCTTGATGTTTCAAGCTTCACTGAGTCTTTGTCCGTCCTATATCTTCCTAGTACTCCAACAGCCTGTGCTGTGCACGGCTGCCGCCTTCTCTCTCCAGCAGAAGTACTCCAGGCATTGCTTTGCTACACAAAACTCAAAATGGAAATTTTTATAAAGACAGACAGTGAAGTCTCTACATGCCCCACAGCAGCTCATAAAAACAAGGTATTCTCTAAACACCCAAAACTTTCTTATCATGTCCACTCACCCACCGCAGCTCACACGCCTGGTGAGGGTCCCTGTGAATGCTGTGTTCCCTCCACTGGTTCACCCAAACAGTGAACTTGTTTCTGTCTAGCGTCAAGGACAAAAACAGAGACCAGAGCAGTAGCCAGAGTTATCAATCACACCTTTCTCCTTGGCCAGGGCTCAGACCCTGGCTCACACCCTTTGGGAAAGCCTATAAGTAGGACTTTGGGTTTTCAGCAATGATCCTAGCAGAGAAGTGTACTGTAGGGATTGAACTGATCAACTGATGGTTCAAGTGAAGGACTGATGCAAGCTAGAGCACCGATGGGATGCAATAGCTCAGCAGCAGAACTCGACTTTGAATAAGAGAACTTTAGGGAACAGGGTGCTGGAAGACCAGTAAAACAAGCTCTTCCCCCAGAAACAGCTGCTACTGTCTGGTCGGTTCCCGCAGACAGGGCAGGAAGGCTTGCCTATACAAGTATAAGCTAAGACATTAATTTAAACCCAATAGCTCTACTGGTGCAATTCCCCAGGCAGACACTCTTACCCCGGGATAAGCCTGCCTTTTCTGGTTTCGCTTATGTCACTTTGGAAGCAGTTTAGGCCAGGTCTATACTGCCACGTACTTCGGTAGAACTTACACCATTCAGGGGTGTGAATAAGCCACCCCCAATCGATGCAACTTACACCCACCTAAGCACCGGTGAGGAGAGCGCTATGTCAGCGGTAGAGCTTCTCCCACCAACACAGCTACCATCTATGGTGAAGGCGGATTTATTATGCCAACTGGAGAGCTCTCTCCTGTCGGCACAGACTCTCTTCACAAGATAAGACACTTCTAGTGTAGACTAGCCTTTGAACGAGGCTAAAAAGCCACTGGAAATAAAAAAAAAGTGTCCACACAGGGAGTTATACCAATATATCTACACCAGTTTAAATATACCTCTGTAACTGGAAAAGTTTCCTATGTAGACAAGCCCTTATTCTTCTGTGTAACCTTGTAACAGACATGAGAATTTCTAAAAACAGGTTGTTCCCATGGGCATGGCACCTACCCATCCATCTACCCGTCCCCACCGGTGTCTAAGAAATGGTGTCACTTCAGAAGCAGTCGTCTGATTAAAACAAAGCCCACTGTGTACAGGAACCAGTGGGCGTCAATAGGCTGAATCCCATTCAATAAGCTGGTTTCAGAGTAGCAGCCGTGTTAGTCTGTATCCGCAAAAAGAAAAGGAGGACTTGTGGCACCTTAGAGACTAAAATTTATTTGAGCATAAGCTTTCGTGTAGCTCACGAAAGCTTATGCTCAAATAAATTGGTTAGTCTCTAAGGTGCCACAAGTACTCCTTTTCTTTTTATTCAATACGCTGCGAGTCTGGAGTTCAGGCTCTCCTGGCCCACGCCACACACTGCCGCTGTTTAGCAAGTGCCAGGTTTTTGTAACGCTTTCAGGCAAACTGAATCCTAATGCAATTTACAGTTGTTACCTATAGAATGGCTAAACTGTGACCCAAATAAGTAGAAGTTCCAGGATCTGCCTGGAGTGGATGCACGCAGATTTCAGAGCTCACCCAAAAGCGGGCCTCCACAGGATTCAGGGGGCCTCAAGTTTGAACTGCCAGGAGATTTTGCGGGGGTAGCGAGGAGTCATGGAATGTAGCTCTCCTGGTCTCCAGAACTCAGTGTTACTCTGCTGTTCAGCCTCTTCCTAATTGTGGGGTTTTATTTTTATTTCTTATTACCCTCTCACACGCCTGATGAGATTATTTTACCGGAACTGACACGGCTGGAAGCTGCAGCCATACATGGAGCCTCTGAGGAGGTGATGCAATTTCATTTTCATTGATCAGAAATCAGCAGGGCAGTAACTGATGGGAAATTCCATTAGGAGAAATACTTGGGCCATGAGACCAAACTTCCTAGTTACACCCAAGGTCCAGGAAGTATTGCTTCCCTCACACTCCTGTCAGGAGCCCTAAGAGAAGCAAGCTTACTTCTGCCTCCCAAAACGCAACAAGCTCTGAACTGCTGCTCTTGAGCTGAGACTGTAGCACAGCAAGGCTGTTAAAATGCTGCAACAGATTCACTTAGTCAAAGCCTCTTCTACACAGCCCAGCCCCTTGTGTGCCGCTGCAGGACCAAGCAGCTCTTAGGCCTGGTCTACACTGTGGGGGAGGGGGGTGTGTCAATCTAAGTCACACAACTTCAGCTACGTGAATAACGTCGCTGAAGTCGACGTACTTAGATCGACTTACCATGGTGTCGTCACTACGGTGAGTCGACGGCTGCTGCTCCCCCATCGACGCCGCTCGCGGCGCTGGAGTACACAAGTCGACGGGAGAGCGCTCGGGGGTCAATTTATCGCGTCTAGTCTAGACACGGTAAGTCGACCCCAGCTGGATCTATCACTGCCCACCGATCCGGCAGGGAGTATAGACATACCCTTAGCAATTGGTTCCCAATTCTGTATCCAAGGGAAACCATATCCCTCCATAGACCAAGGAGCACGAGGGGACCTTGGGTGCCAGCTGCGAGAGAACTCCATACCCATGAGCTGACCAGTTCTCATGCAGTCCCTGAAGACCACGGGATTCCAGCAGCACTGAGAAATCAGGGACCTGGTAGAAGCTGGAATGTCCGGGACAAATTCTTACTCCAATAAGAATTCTGAGCTCCTGTCAATTTCTAAGGACAGTGGGGCCCAGGACCCTGAATAGAGGGGTGTGGTTTAGCCTCAAGGCCCACAGGCGTCCTTTCTCCCAGAAGTGAGGTACAAAGATCCCAATCTATGCTCAGAAAAACAAACAAACAAACAAACAAACAAAACCAAGAAAATCCACCCACTTACATAAAAACTGTTCTACAAAGCTACAATGGAGTAAGTAATGATCACAATCAGAATCCACCAAGTAGGGAAAGCACAGGGAAATATTTAGGCTTTTGATAGTCACATTTTGAATCACATTTTAATCCAATTGCTCTAAATATTTAAGATACCATTTCCCCAAAATGTATCAGGCTCCACATTTCTCATTTAAAACCTATTGTCAGGCATTGCAGGATTAAAGCTAGTTTTGGCCTGGCCTGCTGTCAAATTCGTGAACTTGTCTAGACTGAAAACAGAGCTTTTTTGCCTAGTCCAGTGAAAGTGGCAGGCCCTAGCAGCAGAGCAGGGGTTAACATAGGCTAACCGCAGCACAGTTGTTAAGGTAATCAATACCACTGAGATACTAAAGCAGAGTAAGCCACATTATTGATTGCCAAGCAGATGATAAAACTGTTTATTATGATAATTGCTGGGTGCCTGCAAGATGCTCCCAGTGCTTCCTTGAGCCTTCTACAAAAATAATACAGAATTGCCAGGCCATAGTCTTTTGTCTGAAACCCCCCCCAAAGTGGGGCCAAAGTCCCTCACATTGCCATAGCAAAGCAGTTACCCTCATTTAATTTCATTTCTGAGTTACTGCCTGGACACACAGTTATATTACTGGAGAATCTATTACACATGGAGGCAACCCACACTTCAAATGTGGGTCAGCACAGTATTTACTGAACACTTTCTCGTTCCCAATGCTACCTTAGAGGAAAAGTGTGTGAAAGCAGGAAAATTATTAAAAACTGAGGCCAGGTCTGCACTAGAAAGATTTGCTGGCATCAATGTTTCTGTTAGGAGAGTCAGTTCCCCCCCCCCGCCCCCTGCGGGAAATCACACCCCTAATTGACATAGCTATGCATGTAGATGCAGCTTAGAGTCCTTTGGGGAGGTATTTTAACTATATTGGGGAAAGTACTCCTTTTGCCAGTATAAACTGTGTCTCCATTAGGGGACTCTGCCAGCATAAATTACATTTGTTCTCTCCTCTGGGCCTCCCAGTGGCTCCTATCTTATGTGTCTATTAGGTTGTAAACTCCTCGAGTCAGGGACAATCTTCATATTTGTGCCCTGTACAGCTCCAAGGAAGCTGTCTGTAGGTAAATTAACAGATCAGCTAAACCTCTCCAGAAGTCTGCCACTTAACACCTATCCCCTCTAAGTTAGTCAGTTCTCACAGACTAAGAGCAGGGCACATCAGTACTTAGACAGATGCTCTCCCAAGACCACTAAGGTGCTGCTGGAAAGAGTGGCTGTGATCCAGCAGATGATGCTCAGTCCAGTAACCCAGCACGATGTACTGGAATCACAGCACTGCTGGAAATGAAGTATTTTGGGTAAAACACAACACAGAGGATCCAAGAATTTGTCACTAGAGCTCATGCACCCTTTGCAAAACGTGGTGCATTAACTGACATTCTAGTCAGATTTCAACTTGAGTACTTGCATTTTGCCTCCCTAAATTCCTCCCTGCATTCATCAGCCATATGACATTAGCTTACTTTCTGCCATCAACTGGTGTACAGTGTCATTTTCCACCAGTACATGGCTGCCAAGTTCCACCCACATGGGGCTGCACTTCATTCCTAGAATGACCCAAGACTAAGTGCACTGGATTAACTCTTCTCTAAAATCTGCTCCAAGCCACCTAGCAATCATTTGGATGTTTCTACAACCATTTTCTGCAAAGTCCCTTCCAGCCCACTGAAGGCAGAGTGCTGAACAGAGAATTCTCAGGGACCAGAACACAGTGGCTAGCACACATCTCTTGGCATTTGCTAAATTCTTTCAAAGGTATCCCATTCTCTAATCCCTAATGTCATTTTTCCATGTCAATTTCTCTTGCATGAGGTGTCACTGATTGGCTCAAGATAGGCAGAAGCTAGCACTTCATGACTGGTGTACTGCCAAATGTGTTGCCTACTTTTTCTATTTTGTAGTTAGCATATTTTAAAAACCGATTGGAGGGGCAGGAAGAGTTATTTGACCAGCAATGAACACTTGAGACTTGCCCTCTGAAGCCCTGGGACAACGACAGCTCACAAGTGAGACAAACTGACTGGAAGAGTTCCGAATCTCATAATAGTCCTTCACAGATGCACTTCGGGATTGGCACTCTCATTCCAGATTGATATTTTTCACTGTAGTTTTGAACCTATTTAAGAAGGGAGTATCTTTTCCTATTGAACACTGAAAACAGTGATTAAAGGTTTCTCTCTATCACCCCTAAAAGCATCCACACCCATTCTGCCAACAGCCACTTACCTACCTTTTCTCTGAAAGAGCTCAAGAATTCAAGTCAAGGCCAGCGTTGTGCCCCAGCATGCACCATTACTCCAAAACAAAGACCTTTTTGATCTTCTAAGCAGACAAATATAATTCACAGCCAACTCCCATCTCCACATCTGCCTACAACAGGCCTGCTGAAAGATTACATCTGGAACTATGATACTGTTTAAATACAGGTTTCAGAGTAGCAGCCGTGTTAGTCTGTATTCGCAAAAAGAATAGGAGGACTTGTGGCACCTTAGAGACTAACCAATTTATTGAGCATAAGCTTTCGTGAGCTACAGCTCACTTCCTCGGATGCATACTGTGGAAACTGCAGAAGATGTTCTTATACATACAAAGCATGAAAAAATGGGTGTTTACCACTACAAGTACTCCTTTTCTTTTTGCAAATACCTTTTGTAGTGGTAAACACCCATTTTTTCATGGTTTGTATGTATAAGAACATCTTCTGCAGTTTCCACAGTATGCACCCGATGAAGTGAGCTGTAGCTCAGGAAAGCTTATGCTCAAATAAATTGGTTAGTCTCTAAGGTGCCACAAGTCCTCCTTTTCTTTTTGTTTAAATACACAGGTCTCAGCTTCAAGAACAGAGTATCTTGCTTTACCAACATCCTCTAGTAGCTGATCAAATTTGTGCAAAAAAATGGAATTGTGGGTTTTATGATAAAAACATGAAATTTATTACTGTGTTAGAGCATCACCTAATAAAGATTTTTAGATATGGGGCCATCGCCAACTCATGCCATGTCATTTCATCAACATTGCCATAACGGGCAAATAATGTTGGTTTACAATTGGACATACAAGGGATGCTTTCTTGGTTTTCTTCAGCTTGACCTTAAAATTGCTGTAAGGACATTTTGTATTGTCAATGTGGTCTTGGCAAAATTTGATCACATTTCTTTTTTCCCCCTTCAGATGCTCCTTTGATTATGTGAAAGTTACTTGGTGATTGGGTAATATTAATTGTACACAGTAACGAAAGATTAGATTACTATTTCTTCATACATGTCAAAAAGATACAAGCTTGTTCTACAGTCTGGTCCATCAACAGAAACATCCTCATTCCTATATCGACTGGAGCAAGTGTGTACGTTGGCAGGAAAACACAGGCGTAGAGTTGATTAATCCTACATAATCACAAAGAGCATGTTGGATCTGACTATCAAACTCTAGCAGAAAATATTAGACTTTTCCATAAGCTGAATGCACTTCCCATATCCCAAGTCATATGCAGATGAGATGATGGTACTGAAAGACTTTGAACAAGAACAATGGCCGTTGGCACAAATCCTACTACATTAACTTTAACAGGACCAAACTCAGAAGGGCTGAAAAAAAAAATTAGAGGAAGTTGCGGATCACCCTGATAGACTGCAAAGAAAACACATGTTTAAGTGATCAGCACAAAGGACATCCAGAAAACTTTATTTGCGAGATGAACATACCATCAGACGACTTCCATGAAGCATCTACCCTCAACAATGATAGTTGAGTCCACAAACATGCATTTCAGCTTCCAGACCAGTGCTTGCTTGCAAAAAACTAAGAGCTGGGGACTTAACGGCCCAAGAGGTAAAGTATCATGCAACTTGTTTGGTGTCTCTGCAACAAAAGTCAGAGAGGAGAAAACTGAGCTAATCAATGCAGAGAAGATTTGGGATGGTCTTTGCTCAACTGACAGCATACATTGAGGAAACACTGAGAAGACATGGCTCCAGTCTTTAAATTAGCAGAGCTCACAAGGCTCTGACCAGCTGGGGGCGATAATGGCTGGGCACATTCACAGCACTGAACTAAAATCCCACGTTACGGATCTTTAACTGCACAAAGACGGACGAGATGCGCTCCTTGCCTTCAACCAGGATGTTGGACATGCCCTCCCAGAAGCATGTGAGGAAGACTGACCAAGAAGCACTTCATCTGCCCCGAACAGAAAAAATTATTCTAAGAGATGTTTCAAATGACAACACCGTTTACTGAATCATTTAACTCAGAATGCCAAGAAAATCTATGCCCAAGTCACTGTTGGCATTGATGTCCATGATACTGGACAGACCAAACATTAAAACTTAGTCAGAACAAGTTTCCATTCATCCACCTACACTTACTTTGGCACAGCTACTGAACTACAAAAGCAACATCCGCTGTCATGAAGGAACAGAAAGTTTGTACTATAATTAAGCTCTAGAAATGCCTTTACCAATCTACGGTGGTTTGACACTTCATGCACAGACATGAAAAAGTGAGTTAGCAGATACCTCCTTTAAACTTGGATTGTCTTTTTCCTATGTCAAAGCGTTGGCCATCTCTACCAGCATGGCAAACAGTGCATGCCAACACTCAGAGGAGGAGAATGTAACCTGTCCTCTAAAGCTTCACAGTAGTCAGTTCACTACCACACCCAGACAACACAAACCACAATCCCAGCAACAGACTCCTTCCATGGAACTGTGCTATCAATTTTTGAGCATCCCCCAGTACTCAAGTAATGGGAGTTGTCCCACCTCAGACTGTGAGACTACAGACTATATCGTCACTTCTTAAGTCTTACGCAATTGTACCTCTATTCATCTTGAAGAAAACCAGTGCTCCCATCACTGCTGCAAATGTTGAATTCAAGACTGCCAACTGGTTACCCAAGCCTGCAAGAAGAATGCAGATGCTTAAGAATGCTTAAACAAGCAAGGAAAACAGCAAGTCTGAATACCTTCAATGGAGATCAAGAGATTTCCTGGACAGCTTACCATGCCCAGCAAACAGCCAGAGCCAGACTTTGCCCCAGCCATCACTGTGTTTCTTTCCCTCTTTGCAGAGGACTCCAAGTCTGTGGCAATGATTCGTCACACCATGGATGTGATAAGGAACGTTGTACACCACCTAAACCCACACAAAGTTGGATCAGCCCTTTTCACCATAATCAAACAGATACAGTAGCCCTGGCCCGCTGGGTATGGGGAGGACAAATTTGTCATTATGCTAAGGGGAGGAGCTTCATCTGGAAATGGCAAGTGTGAAGCTGACTAGAGATTGGCTAGAAGATAGCGGATGGACAGAGGCCCTTGTTCAGGCCCAAGTGGCCTGCCCAGAAATGTCTGACTCCTTGAAAGTGCCTCATGCCACACACAAGGCATGCCCAGCAAGTAACTGCCAGCCATCTGTATGCACATAGTATACCCAAAGCCTCAGGGAAGATGAGCCCCCCCCCCCCCCCCGCAAGAGGTATGACAAGTGGTATGACATGCAAAAACTAGAAACCCCAATATTCCACTTCTGGCATACCATACTTCATCTGGAGCTGTGTGTACTGACCTACCTGCTGTCAATCTGGCGGGCAAACTTTGCTCTCTACACTGAATGCCTTGGGAAGCTGTCACCCTGATTCTTTGTATTAGATCACACAGATTACACTTGTTGGGTACATGATCACCTCCGAGACACAGTACCCTTCACACAGGGCATCAAGACACAGCTCGAGTTCCTAAAAGGGAACTTCACAGTTCAGAAGCCAGCATGTTTTCTCTGCATTTGCTCTTGACCAAGCTTGTGAGCAAAAACAACACCATTATCAAAGGGGAGGTCGGAGCTGTTCATCTAACACAGGAACCCCTTTGGCCTGGATGACAGCGGGACTGGAGATGGCCAGGTCGACGGGAGAATTTGAAGCCACAGCAGACGAAGGAACCACTCAAAAAGGGTCAAAACACCATGAGCAGGCGAAAGGTGTCCAGGCTTCTTTTCTACAACATGTGAAGGCACTTGTTGAGGTCACAGATGACATGGGCAACCCCTTCTCAGAAGAGAGTGCAGACTTATTTAAACTGGACCCCAAACACTGCGAATCCCGTGGTGACTGTCTCTGGCAGGGAAGCAGAGAAGATCAGGAAGCAGCAGAACTCCATGTTTGCAATGGAGAGATTGCAAGACAAAACCAAGCTTCCCAAGAGCCTATCAAGCTAAATAAACTCCCCTTGTTCAGCAGACCTCCTGCAAGGGAGCTCTCAGAGTCCAAATTGCAGCTCTCCTCCTTGAAAAATGGTGTGGAATGCAATGTTTCACTATACTTCAGACTGGGACCGACTGTTTCAGACTGCATGTTTTACTCCTGGGGGAGTTCCACGCCACTGCGCATGCGCAGAATTCATGTCTCCCACAGAATGTTGTTTCCACATAAAATACATTCTGCCCCAGAAGTGCTGCAGTTTCGCCTTTTGCATGAATGAAGCAGGCTGTTCTGGTGCCACAGCGGCCTCTGGTGGGCAAAAGGCAGAACTGCAGCACTTCTGGGGCAGAATGTATTTTATGTGGGGAAAAAAATTCTGTGCGCGCAGTGGCACAGAATTCCCCAGGAGTAGAAGTTAATCTGTCCGCAGAGCCAAGTCAAGACAGAGTGGGGCACATGGGGCTGCGGGGGGGGGGGTGTCACAGTCTGGGGTTCAGAATGGCTAGTGCACGGGACAGAGTGGGGCATGGGCTCAGAAGCTACTGGGGTGACAGCATTGAGCCAGGGGCTGAATGGGAGTGGGGGTGAATGGCCACATGGGGAGAAGGCTACTGGGACCAATCAGGATCGGGGGGGGAGATGCAGGGATAGGGACAGATGCACCTTACTGAATGGGAGAGGCTTGGGATCAGCCAGGGTCTGCATGGGGGAGGCTCCCCAACAATCCTGCCCCTCCTCATAAAAAAATCTGTTCCATACTTCTCCCACTCAGACCCAACAACCCTCCAGGTTCACTCCAGGCTCCTTCCCTCTCCCTCAGCTCCTCCCTTACCCCTGACTCTCCCAAGCCTTTGCATTGCTCTTGACGGGTACAGGAAATACAGTTCTGTGAGTAATTCATTTAGATTACAATAAAGTTCTGTATTAATATGCCTATTAAGGAATCTGTCCCCAAAGGAAAAAAAATTACCAGAATTTTTTTTTTTTGGTCTGTATTGTTACAGACATACCTGCTGACAGATATTTTGAAATAAATTACCAAAATTGAAATTGGCATGATTATACGGTGTTATTTTGACAAATAAAATATGCAGAATTTTTAAATATTGTGTGCAGAATTTTTAATTTTTTGGTGCAGAATTCCCCCAGAGTAATGTTTATGCAAGTTCCCTTTTCAATCTTTTTGAGACATGGAGCTATCCTAATGTGCATAGATTAATCTCACATAGCATTATTAGCAAAGAGAAATGTAACTTTCTGTTTATTATCAAAAAATTGTAAACTTTGTCATTTTTCTATACAATTAATATTTTAGTAAATACTCCCCGGTGACACGCTACAGAACATGTTAATTCTCAATATTTTTGTATAATCTCTAGACATCATAATTCATTGCTTTACTTTTTAGGACACCTCAGACCATAGGAATATAAATGTAGAAAAATAAAACCCACTGGAATGGTCTCATTCCATAAACCATCAGTATGAGAAAAACATCAGTAGAAAAAATGCATTCAGAATTTAAAATGGCTGCTACAGCCAACATGGCATGAGTTGGCCATGGCCACATATCTGAAAATCATGTTTAGGTCATGCCCTAAGACTGTGGCAGATTACATACTTTTATCAAAACCCCACAATTCTGCTATACATCTGATCAGCTACAGCACAAGGCATTGAACCAGGGAATGGCTTTACATGGCACATGGTCTATAACCAGACAAGTCCCACAGAATCAGGTTGCTGTAGGGGTTAGTTATTAGAAAGTGGCTGAAATCTGAGACCAGAATTTAATGCCATTGCCCAATCTGTCTGGCATGAGGAGGCTGTTCCCAGCAAGTCCAATGAACTGGATGCCATCTTTCTGCTCCAGCCACGGAACACTGCGTTCACAGAAAATGATTTCACAATCCTTGCTCTATTGCTCCAACCCAGCCATTTGTAAGCAACAGTGATTGTGAAGAGTACCCTCAGATGACGGAAAGAAATAGGTGGCACCGCAAGAGTAGAGAGCATCTGAACAGACACACAGGCTAATCAGAGAGTAGTGACTAGAGCTTGTCAGAAAAGGGTAGCATTTCCTCCCTCCCCCCAGTGAAAATTTTCACAAAAAAGCTTCCGTTTTTCAGCCACTTCTCTTAGTGAGAGAGGTGCTGTTCTCAGGAGCTGACTTCAGAGCACAAAGACAAGACAAATTCAGGTCCTAGAGCTGGTTACTGAAGAGCCTTACTTCAAATGCAGGCATTTCTCCCTCCCAGCTTCCTGAAAAGAGCTCTCCAGCAATCCAATCAGACAAAAGGGGCACGTTATGCATCCCTAAAATGAACACCCTAAAATACAAAGAGAGCATAGCACAGAAAGGGCTATAGCAGTTCCAACAAATCTTCACAAGCTTGCCATGTTGTTAATGTGTTTTTTGCTAGGAGAGCTATCACAGGAGGGCTGTTTAGTAAAAGGCCCTCAGGTTGACCTTTGCTGACAGTCTTCAAGCTCCCCATGTAACTCAGCTAATGCTAGGCAAGGTAATTAGTACCGGAGCAGTAATTGCAACCTCTGAATATGCTGGACCATGATTGCAAAAGGTCCCCAGGGGGTCCTGTTGGGGACCCTAACCCACATACAGTGGCATCTGCTCACATCCAAAGGAGGGACTCAGCAACATTTCTGAGAGACACCAGCACTTTCCCAGCTCTTAATTAAAGTGGGACTGGGGAGGAGGATAAGCCAGTGCAAAAAGAAGTGAATAAATAAATGGAAACTCAGACTGTCAGCAGTTTAGCACTACGAAGCCCATTTGAGCAGGTACTCTTCGGATGGCTACCCAGCGGGCAGCAGCTACTGTAAAACAAGCAGGACAATGAAGCACCCAAGGAGCACTGTCACATATCAATCCTCATTGCACCTCTTCGCTTCTGACATTATTCAACATTTATATTGTGATAGTGCCTAAAGGTCACAGCCAGGTTGGGTTGTCTTAGGGTCAGAAGCAGCCTACTCTGTATATCATATTCCAGGTTCATGGAGCTCCCTCTCCCTCTAGGACACTGAGATGGGAAGGAGAGCCAGCTCTTTCCAGATGTACCTAGACTTGCAGACCCCAATGTCAAAAAGCTATACTCAGACCCACAGACAGCAGCCCACTCTGGAATTCCTGCCACATGAGCTTCTGCTGAAGTCACAAATGTGAAATAAACTGATGTTTAGCATCCTGCCACTATCAGCAAAGAGACCTTCCACCTCCTTGCCCTGCACCACAGGCTGGATATGGCCTGCTGTTTCTCACTTAGCCACACACTTTGCTCAGCTTTCTGAATAATACAAGGAGTTTAATGTCCACTTTCACTCAGGGAGAAGTCACCCTTCTTACACAATTTCACTGGCGCAAGAGCTCAAAAAGCCAAGCGCAAGTTCTGAGAGAAAGATCCAACACTGCATGCAATTACTATGATGACTCAAATTCCCTTAAAGACTTGCCTTGAGACACCAAAGCAGTAAGTAACTGGTTAAAAGATAGCAAACAAAGGGTAGGAATAAATGGTCAGTTTTCAGAATGGAGAGAGGTAAATAGTGGTGTCCCCCAGGGGTCTGTTCTGGGACCAGTCCTATTCAGTATATTCATAAATGATCTAGAAAAAGGGGTAAATAGTGAGGTGGCAAAATTTGCAGAGGATACAAAACTACTTAAGATAGTTAAGTCCCAGGCAGAGTGCGAAGAGCTACAAAAGGATCTCACAGAACTGGGTGACTGGGCAACAAAATGGCAGATGAAATTCAATGTTGATAAATGCAAAGTAATGCCCACTGGAAAACATAATCCCAACTATACATATGAAATGTTGGGGGTCTAAATTAGCTGTTACCACTCAAGAAAGAGACCTTGGAGTCATTGTGGATAGTTCTCTGAAAACATCCAATCAATGTGCAGCGGCAGTCAAAAAAGCAAACAATGTTGGGAATCATTAAGAAAGGGATCGATAATATCATCGATAATAATATCATAATTATTATATAATTTTATTATAATTAATTTATTATAATAATTTTATTAATATATTATATTATAATTATTATATCATAATTATCATCGATAATAATATCATATTGCCTCTATATAAATCCATGGTACTCCCACATCTTGAATACTGCGTGCAGATGTGGTAAACCATCTCATAAAAAGATATACTGGACTTGGAAAAAATTCAGAAAAGGGCAACAAAAATTATTAAGGGTATGGAACAGCTGCCGTATAAGGAGAGAATAAGACCGGGACTTTTCAGCTTGGAAAAGGGATGACTAAGGGGGGATATGATAGAGATCTATGAAATCATGACTGGTGTTGAGAAAGTAAATAAGGAAGTGTTATTTACGCCTTCTGGTAACACAAGAACTAGGGGCCACCAAATGAAATTAACAGGCAGTAGGTTTAAAACAAACAAAAGGAAGTATTTTTTCACACAATGCAGTCAACCTGTGGAACTCCCTTCCAGAGGATGTTGTGAAGGCCACGACTATAAAGAACTTAATAGGCTCATGGAGGATAGGTCCACAAATGGCTATTAGCCAGGATGTGCACAGATGGTGTCCCTAGCCTCTGTTTGCCAGAAGATGGGAATAGGCGACAGGGGATGGATCACTTGATGATTACCTGTTCTGTTCATTCCCTCTGGGGCACCTGGCACTGGCCACTGTTGGAAGACAGGATACTGCGGTAAAAGGACCTTTGGTCTGACCCAGTCTGGCCGTTCTTATGTAAGTATTGGCAGTAAGCTCCATTAAGTTGACCTGGCCTCCTTCAAAAAGCCAAGCCATGCACCATCCCAGCTTGGAGAAGGAAGGACGCCAAAAGGGATGCCAAGAAACGAAAGGGTTTATTTGACTGGCCAACAGTGCTCCCATCGCCGACACACGGCACGACATGCTCTCCAGGCCTGAGCCGCGGATGTGGACTTCGAGCTTGAAATGAGCAATGGCAGCACCAACCTTTTTCAGCTGATAAAAAATGAGAATTGGGGTCTGGCCGAACCGGGCACCACTCGCCACTCAGTCAGTGTTCAGGTATATTTTAAGTGCTATTCTTCCGAAACGTGTTGTTTACAAACCCCTCCAACCTCAAGACGACAATCTGCGGTATCCCTTCCTCATGCCAGGAGCTACTCCAGAAGTGCTCCCTGTCCTACACCACAAGGCGACCAAGAGGCCACCTTTCCAGATTCTTTCCCAAGTCTAGCCCCTTTTACACATTCTCAAGGATGGCCAGAATTTCATTCATGGGCTTCTGAACTGTAAATAATTTGCTTGTTAACTCAAGTCTGGAAAGTCAAAATCTGTCTTTTTTGTGATTTAATTAATTCTGCAATCACTTTCAGCTAATTGTGATCATTTACACTGCTGCTGAATCTGAAATTAAAGTGTTAAATTTTGTTCCTTTCACATGAACTCTTCCTTTCCTTTTTTGGTGATAATTCAGTGCTACTGGGCAGCCTGTGTTAACCCCCTTTTCAGATTTGGTATTGGAATACAGAACTTGTGTCATACTCGAGAGAGAGAGAGAGAGAGAGACACACACAGAGACACACACACACTCAAGAGGAAGAAACATGGAATCTTTAACAATCTTGAATATTTCTGCAAGGCAAACTTCCATAAACGTCCCCAGAACAACATTTCTTTAAGAATTCCAAATCCCTGTAAGTCAGCAAGTTCTCACCTCCTCTATTTCCTTCTCCCAGGTATCTTTCACCAGTTACATACTTCCTCAGTCTCCTACCTGTCCACTGCCTTCTGGCCAATAGGGATCCTAACACTTAAGGGTTAATTTCCACACCAACAAAAGAGATTCTAAAATAAAGAACAAGTATTTTGATTTCTCATTTGTTTGCAGGTACGTCCTGTGAAGTTTACTTTAAAGTTAAAAAAAAAAAAAAAAAAGGCAGATGCACTCGGATTCACAGCCCAGGATAATTGACAAGAAACCTGCACAATCCAACATGCTCATTCAGCGCCAGAAGAGAATGGGAATGTCTCTCTCCCTAAAGACACCCATGTTTGTGACTCATACACCAACAACAGGTCCTATGGTGTGTAGCTCACACTATGGCAATACCACATTTCTCGAGTCCAGGATTAGCACAGGACTTTACAATACAAACAGCTCAGCCCCCTCAGTAGTTACAGAAGCCTGCTAGCTAGATCTTAGACACCATTACGTATGGGACACACTGAATGACAGCTCTAGTAGGTAAAACAGCACAGGCTATGGTAAATATTAAGATCACTGGATGACGCCACTGCATCTCATTCTAATGCTGGCAGCTTTAGGGAGCCCAGAAGGTGCATGAATCCAAGGATGCGCTTCAGCAGCAGTCCATCTCACTTGCACCGTGTTCAGATATTTACTGGGCTCTCCCCAATACTGGGAACGCAATCGATCTTCACAAGGGAAAGGGGAAGGAAGTGAAAAGTTTCTGTGTCCAATCAACCCAGTTATTGATCAAACCATGATGCAACCAGGGGAAAAGGGAAACGCACAAAATAGTTAATTCTTGGCTTCTTGCTTTGGCTCCAGGCAAGGAAAGTGCATGGGAGAGAGAGAGACCAGAAAAAGCTGAAGCTGGGATTTGCTCCAAAAGCCCCAAGGGGCACAGTGCTGGCTCCCAAATCTGGAAACACACAAGACTCCTCTCCAGCAGGTAGAAGGTTTACACAGACAACTCTTTTGGGAAGAAGGAAAAAGCCCTTCAGCCAGCCTATTTCTTGATGCCTGTGCACCCATGCCCAGATAAACCAGCCAGGGAAGAGAAATGAGTGAGCTAAGCAAGAAAGCAAGTTTAACTACAATGCTTGTGCATGATTAGATCACTGCAGTTCAGAGACAGCAACCTCCCTGTGGTTCCCAAGGCAAATGTCTCCTTTACGTGACAGGTAACACAGGCTCAACTGCACAGTCTAATCCCCCTTTTGTGGTGTTTTGCCAGATGCCCATTAGCACCACAAGGTGGAAAAACAAACTTGGGGCTATATGCACCAAAAGCCATCTAGACAAACTGCCACGACAGAACTACCCATTGTGATGGCATGACCTTGGGGGTATGGGAGGTCCTTGACCACGATGATACTGAACCCCTTGTTCTCCTTTTAAATAAGTTATTATTAAACGTTATTTTACAACTCTGTTTCGAGAAAGTGGGGTTACTTCACAAACATTGCAACTCCAAACTGCCTGCCCATTACACGGAGGGAGTGTTTAACAGCTCTATAGCACTTACAGTTGATCAGGTAGCTTGCACGGCCAGAAATGACCACTGCAATCATCCAGTCTGACCTCCTGTACAACACAGGCCACAGAACTTCCCCCAAATAATCCCTACACTAGATCTTAGAACAGAAGCATCCAGTCTTGATTTAAAAACTGTCAGTGATGGAGAATCCACCGCAACCCTTGGTAAATTGCTCCAGTGGTTAATTACCTTCACTGGCACACATTTATGCCTTATTTCCAGTCTGCCGTTTTCTAGCTTCCAGGCACTAGATCTTATTATCCCTTTCTCTGATAGATTGAAAAGTCCGTTATTAAATATTTGTTCCCCATTTAGATATTTACAGTCAATTCACCCCTTTGCCTATTGTCTTTGTTAAACTAAAAAGATTGGGCTCTTTTAGTCTATCACTAAAAGGCAGGTTTTCTAATCCTTTACTCATTCTCGTGGCTCTCCTGTGAACTCTCTCCAACGGATCAACATCTCTCTTGAGTTATGGGCATGGGAATTGGACATCGTGTTCCAGCAACAGTCACACCAGTGCCAAATATGGAGGTAAAACAACCTCTCTGCTCAAGACTCCCCTGTTTCTGCATCCCAGGGTCGTATTAGCTCTTTTGGCCACACTGCACCTCTAGGAGCTCCTGTTTAGCTGATTCTCCACCAGGACTCTCAAATGTCTTTCATGGTCCTGGCTTCCCAGGATAGAGTCCCCCAGCCTGTAAGTATGGCCTGCGTTCTTTGTTCCTAGATGTATACATTTAGCCATATTAAAACACATTGTTTGGCTGTATCTAGTTTACCAAGAGATCCAGACAGTTCAAAATCAGCGATCTGTCCTCTTCATTATTTACCACTCCTCCAATTTTTTTGTCATCTGCAAACTTGATCAGTGATGACTGTATGTTTTCTTCCAGCTCATGGATAAAAATGTTAAATAGCTTAGGGTTGAGAACTGATCTCTGAGGGACCTCGCTGAAAACGGACCCACTCGATGATTCCCCATTTACAGTTACGTTGGACCTACCAGTTAGAGAGTTTTTAATCCATTTTACATATACCATGTTAATTTTTTAATGCTCTACTTTTCTAATCAAAATATTGAGTGGTACCAAATCAAGTGTCTTACAGGAATCTATATATACTACATCAATACTATTACCTTATCTACCAAACTTGTAACCTCATCAAAAAGGTATCAAGTTTTTTTGATAGGATCTATTTTCCATAAACCCAGGTTGATTAGCATTAATTACATTATGGTTCTTTAATTCTTTATTAACCAAGTCTGTATCAGATATTTCATTATCTTGCCAGGCCTATAATTACGTGGGTCATCCTATTTATCCTTTTTAAAAAATTGGCACAGCATTAGCTTTCTTCCACTCTTCTGGAGCTGCCCTAGTGCTTTAAGACATTGAAAAAACAACACTGATGGTCTACCAAACTCTTCATCCAGCTCTTTTAAAACTCTTGGATGCAAATTATCTGGACTTACTGATTAAAATTATCTGACTTTAGTAACTTCTGTTTAACATCAGCCAGAGATATTAGTGGAATGCAAGAGTGTTATTACCACATGATGAGACTACACAATCTGTTCCCCTCCCCCACCCCCCACACGTACAGAACAGAGATGTATTGACTACTTCTGCCTTTTCTACAGTATTATTGATAATTCTACCATTTCCAAATAGTAATGAACCAATACCATAGTCAAAATTCTTTTTTGTTCTTAATATTGTCCTTAACTTTGTTGGTCATAGATTTCTCCTACCAGTTTTCCACAGCTAACTTCTGATTTATATTCATTACTATCAACTTCCCCTTTCTTCCATTTATTATATATTATTTTTCTATTGTTTTATAGCTGCCTTCACTTCCCTCTAAGCCAGGACAGTTTTTTGACCAATACGGCCTTCTTCCTCAAACATGGCTTTCAGGGCATCTAAGTAAGTGTTCTTATATGGTCCCCAATTACCATTTACATATTTCTGATTAAATTCTTCCTCCCAGGTGATTTGGCAAAATTGTTTTCAGCTTTGAGAAACTGGCTCTATTAAAGCACTACGTATATCTATATTATTGGTCTGGACTTTATTTTGCTTACACATTATAAATGTGATTGCAAGAACAAACAAATGGCTATAATGGGTAAAATCAATGATCCAGCTAGACCAGTATCCTCTCTCTGTCAAGTGGCCAGTGCCAGATGTTTCTGGCAGTTGGAGGTTTAGGGATACCCAGAGCATGGGGTTGCACCCCTGACCATCTTGACTAATAGCCATTCCTGGACCTATCCTCCATGAACTTATCTAGTTCTTTTTTGAACCCAGCTATACTTTTGGCTTTCACTACATCCCCTGGCAATGAGTTCCACAGGTTCACTGTGCATTGTGTGAAGAAGTACTTCCTTATATTTGTTTTCAACCTGCTGCCTATTAATTTCATTGGTGACCCCTGGTTCTTGTGTTATCAGAAAGAGTAAATAACACTTCCCTGTTCACATTCTCCACACCTGTCATGGTTTTACAGACCTTGGTAATCTCCCCCCTTAATCGTCTCTTTTCCAAGCTGAACAGCCCCAGGCTTTTTAATCGCTCCTCATACAGAAGCTGTTCCACGCCCCTCATCATTTTTGTTGCCCTTTTCCGATTATATTACTGTATATCTTTTTCGAGATGTGATCACCATAATTGCAAACAGTATTCAGGATAAAAAGAAAAGGAGTACTTGTGGCACCTTAGAGACTAACCAATTTATTTGAGCATGAGCTTTCGTGAGCTACAGCTCACTTCATCGGATGCATACCGTGGAAACTGCAGCAGACTTTATATATACACAGAGAATATGAAACAATACCTCCTCCCACCCCACTGTCCTGCTGGTAATAGCTTATCTAAAGTGATCATCAGGTTAGGCCATTTCCAGCACAAATCCAGGTTTTCTCACCCTCCACCCCCCCACACAAATTCACTCTCCTGCTGGTGATAGCCCATCCAAAGTGACAACTCTTTACACAATGTGCATGATAATCAAGTTGGGCCATTTCCTGCACAAATCCAGGTTCTCTCACTCCCTCACCCCCCTCCAAAAACCCACCCCCATACACACACAAACTCACTCTACTGCTGGTAATAGCTCATCCAAACTGACCACTCTCCAAGTTTAAATCCAAGTTAAACCAGAACATTGGGGGGGGGGGGTAGGAAAAAACAAGAGGAAATAGGCTACCTTGCATAATGACTTAGCCACTCCCAGTCTCTATTTAAGCCTAAATTAATAGTATCCAATTTGCAAATGAATTCCAATTCAGCAGTTTCTCGCTGGAGTCTGGATTTGAAGTTTTTTTTGTTTTAAGATAGCGACCTTCATGTCTGTGATTGCGTGACCAGAGAGATTGAAGTGTTCTCCGACTGGTTTATGAATGTTATAATTCTTGACATCTGATTTGTGTCCATTTATTCTTTTACGTAGAGACTGTCCAGTTTGACCAATGTACATGGCAGAGGGGCATTGCTGGCACATGATGGCATATATCACATTGGTGGATGTGCAGGTGAACGAGCCTCTGATAGTGTGGCTGATGTTATTAGGCCCTGTGATGGTGTCCCCTGAATAGATATGTGGGCACAATTGGCAACGGGCTTTGTTGCAAGGATAAGTTCCCACTTTGGATGGGCTATCACCAGCAGGAGAGTGAATTTGTGTGGGGGGGTGGAGGGTGAGAAAACCTGGATTTGTGCTGGAAATGGCCTAACCTGATGATCACTTTAGATAAGCTATTACCAGCAGGACAGTGGGGTGGGAGGAGGTATTGTTTCATATTCTCTGTGTATATATAAAGTCTGCTGCAGTTTCCACGGTATGCATCCGATGAAGTGAGCTGTAGCTCACGAAAGCTCATGCTCAAATAAATTGGTTAGTCTCTAAGGTGCCACAAGTACTCCTTTTCTTTTTGCGAATACAGACTAACACGGCTGTTACTCTGAAACCTGTCAGTATTCAGAATGTGGGCCTACCATGGATTTATATAGTGGCATTATATCTTCTGTCTTATCTATCCCTTTCCTAATGGTTCTAACAGTCTGTTACCGTTTTTGGCTGCTGCTGCACACTGAGTGGATGTTTTCAGAGAACTATCCACAGTGACTCCAAGATCTCTTTCTTGAGTGATAAACAGCTAACTTCCACCCCAGCATTTGTATATATAGTTGGGATTATGTTTTCCAAGATGTATTACTTTGCACTTATCAACATTGAATCTCATCTGCCAGTTACCCAGTTTTGTGAGATCCCTTTGTAAGTCTTCGCAATCTGCTTTGGACTTAACTATCTTGAGTCATTTTGTAGCCTCTTTTCAGAGTAACAGCTGTGTTTGTCTGTATTCGCAAAAAGAAAAGGAGTACTTGTGGCACCTTAGAGACTAACCAATTTATTTGAGCATGAGCTTTCGTGAGCTACAGCTGACTTCATCAGATGAAGTGAGCTGTAGCTCACGAAAGCTCATGCTCAAATAAATTGGTTAGTCTCTAAGGTGCCACAAGTACTCCTTTTCTTTTTTTGTAGCCTCTGTAAACTTTGTCACCTCACTCTTTACCCCTTTGTCCAGATCATTTATGAATATGTTGAACAGTACTGGTCCCATTACAGATCCTTGGGGGACCCTGCTATTTACCTTTCTCCACCATGAACATTTACCATTTACCCTTTGCTTTCTATCTTTTAACCAAAAAGAAAAGGAGTACTTGTGGCACCTTAGAAACTAACAAATTTATCTGAGCATAAGCTTTCTTGAGCTACAGTGAATGAATGCATCCGATGAAGTGAGCTGTAGCTCACGAAAGCTCATGCTCAAATAAATTTGTTAGTCTCTAAGGTGCCACAAGTACTCCTTTTCTTTTTGCGAATACAGACTAACATGGCTGCTACTCTGAAACTTATCTTTTAACCAGTTACTGAGCCATCAGAGGACCTTTCCTCTTATCTCATGACTGCCTACTTTGTTTAAGAGCCGTTGGTGAGAGACCTTGTCATAGGGTTTCTGAAAGTCCAAGTATACTATATCGACTGGATCACCCTTGTCCACACATGTTGACCCCTCAAAAGATTTCTAATAGATTGATTAGTCATGATATCCTTTTACAAAAGCCATTTTGACTCTTCCCCAGCACACAGCGTTCATCTAGGTGTCTGATCATTCTATTCTCTACCATAGTTTCAACCAATTTGCCTGTACTGAAGTTAGGCTTATCAGACTGTAATTGCCAAGACTGCTTGTGGAGCCTTTTTATTTAAAAAAAGACACCATATTAGCTATCCGCCAGGCATCTTGTATAGATGCTGATTTAAGTGATAGGTTACATACCTCAGTTAGCACCTCTGCAATTTCATATTTGAGTTTCTTCAGAACTCTTGGGTGAATACCACCTGGTCATGGTGACTTATTATGGTTTAATTTATTAATTTGTTCCAAAAGCTCCTCTAACAACACTTCAATCTGGGACAGTTCCTCAGAGCTATCACCCAAAAAGAATGGCTCAGGTGTGGGATCTCCCCCCTCGGCCCCAGCCTCTGCAGTGAAGACCGATGCAAAGAATTCATTTAGCTTTTCTGCAATGACCTTGTCTTCCTTGAGTGCTCCTTTAGCATCTCGAACGGCCAGTGGCCCCACTGACTGTTTGGCAAGCTTCCCGTTTCCAATGTACGTTAAAAATGTTGGCAGTTTGTGTCCCCTTAGGTAGTTGTTCTTCAAATTCTTTCTTGTCTGCTTATTAAACTTCTACTTATTATGCTTTTACACGTGATCATTTGTACCTAAGCTACCATTAGTTTTTAGTTCTGTGATCAGTTCCTCCTTATCGGTTAGGACAAGGTGTAATAAAGACTTCCCCCATATTGGCTGCAACACTTTGAGTTGGGAAACTGTCATCTATAACATTTAGAAATACCAAGCATGTTTTAGCAACGGCAGCATGATACCTCCAGCATGTGTCACTCAAATTGAATTCCCGCATAATCATGCAGCAATTTTTCCTACATATTGCAGAGTGGTGCGTAAAGAGTTGGTCATTCTGCTCTCTAGTTTGATTTTGTGGTCTGTAGCAGGCACCAACGTTAAATAACCAACCCCAGCCCAGAGGAAGCGATAGCTGTGGAAGGTCAGGAGAAAGCACAGAAGAAAAACGGACTGTGCAGCTGGAGATTCAAACCAAGGGTGCCCAGTGTGTTTGGAGGGAAGGGGAGACACCATCAGCTCTCAGAGTATACATCAAACATATACATGATAGAAGGGATGTGGAGTACCAGCGTTCCCTGTGTGAAAATACAGAACTCACTGCATCCAAAGTCACATCCTTAAATGAAGTAAGTTGATACTCCAGGCTCCAGAAGGTGCATGGGCCTGTGAATTCTGTACCATGCAGTTTGGTACCAAGCCTGGACTCTACTAATATGTAGACCAAATTCAGGATAGCCAGCTGAACAAACTTTTGTAACGTAGTATGCATAAAACTTGCTTGCTGGCAGAGAAAGTCATTTGACGAATTCAAACAAACACAAAGTACCAGTGTAGAACAAATATGAAGTCCTTTATCTTGAAAGAGTTCCCAGAGAAGACAAATAAGCAAGATCTCAGATAAAAAGAGATTGTTCCACCTGGTTATGAGAAACAGCAGTTGCTGACTGAGAGCAACTATTCACAGTCTGGAAGGAAGATCTTATGAGCCCTCGTCAACAACTGAACTAAAATGCACATTCACGTAAGAGAGATGGATACACATGAACAAAGATAAAGGCCTGCAGAATTGTGAGACAAAAAGTCCTCAATCCATCGACTGAAGACAAACCAAAACAGACACCTAATTCAAATCCACTTCCATAGATTGTCTCTTCGATCTCTCTTGGCATTTTAGACCTCCAGAGGCCAAGGAACAAGGGCAATGATCATCCCAAACGCAGACACACAAAATGCTAGATGAAAAGGAGAGCAGCAAAGAGCGATATACAACCTCAACTATCAAAACCTCTTCAAGAGTGAACAACTGAAACTAGTTTTTATCTTCCTCAGTGGCATGTGTGCCATACCCCACTAGATGAAGCCTTCCAATGTTACCAGAGAAAGTTAGAGACCAACGCACCCTCCAGCGACAAAGTCAGTTTAGTTCTCACGAGGTGGTTAATAGTGGCTACTGAGATTTTACTACCACAAAAAGCTTTCTCAAAGCAACTCTATTAAAAATAAAATTAAAAAGGAAACCAGTTCTGGAACCCACTGAGGTCTTCTTTAAGACCTTTGAGCCACTAAGGGTCAGTTCTTTGTTTTTTTGGTTGGTACATAAGTGAAGTAGCCATTGTTCAGTGATGTCCTGCGGTGAGAGAGAGCCCTTTCAGAGTATGGTCAAGGACAAGCCATCCAACTCTTCAGTTAGAGAGCTCTGCTGTACTCTACAGACATTCTGAGCTCTTTCCCAAGTGATGACCCAGCAGATCTTCACTCCCAATTGCCAAACATATGAGCATGTTCTAGAAGGGCCCTGGGAGACTAGGGAATGACAATATGAGGACACTGATCATGATGAACATCACTGGAGGTGACAAAAAGGGTCTGACAGGTTACCATAGTAACGGGAACAAGGCCCTCTTAGGTTCATATAATAGTCTGAAGCAATGGCTTTTGCAGACCTGAAACTTCATTTAGCTCAAGTGGGAGAATCAGGGAAGACTCACATCCTTTTTCAGTGGTTTCCTACCAGCCTGTTGGGCCACTCGTCTGTACACTGCACTCAGTCTGCACAGAGGCTTGAACTAACCCAGCTAGGTTGTCAGAAATTGTGCTCAGAAGGCAGAGGAAGTTTGTGTGTACAGAGGCCAAAAATTCCAGAGGACCTAGTCAGGTAGTTTGGTGCATCACAACTTGCAGGCTAGACATGTCACCACACGAATCACACAAATCAAACTATCCCTCTAAGTCACCAGGCATGAGATTTGAATGGCACTGCTCAGGAATGAAGGAGCTGGCATGTGGTGGTGAAGGCCATTCCCTTCTCTAGAACAGACTGTTTGGGCACCTTTCAGTGAGAGTGTAAGGAGAAGTGGTGGGTGGAAATATTTTGCCAACAACGTGGAGGCAAGGAGCCACTCACTCAAATTTAGCTCTGGGCATCATGACAGAGGGTGGCTGGGCCAAATTTGAGCAGTGCTGGGACCCTATGCACAGGTCACAGCACCAGAGCGGAAAGCCGAGCCCAGCCAGCCCATGACCCTTTGGTGCATTCCAGTGAACCAATTCTGGGACATGACCCACAGGCTGCTGCATTAGGGAGACACCACGACAGCTACAGTACTCCCTCTGCCTGGACGTTAGCAGGATAACTTGTACTTACAATGCATTCAATTCAAAAGACAGCATGATCAGAGTTTTGCACACAGTGACTGGTGACCACTAACCCTCTGAACCACGACACTTCTTTCCACCTGCCTTGCTGTCAAGAAATCTCATCCTAGATGGCTTTTATCTCTTGGAAGCCCCATGCCTTACCTCTTTGAGAGAGTGGCCCTGCAGTTAGGCTCAGTTTTCATATGCCACATTAAAAAATAAATAAATAAATAAATAAAAACACAGAAATGCAGGGGTGGAAGGGACCTCAAGAGGGCATCAAATCCAGCCCCCTGTACCAAGGCAGGACCAAGTAAACCCAGCCCTTGATGGATGTTTGTCCAGCCTGTTCTTTAAAACCTCCAGTGATGGGGATTCCACAGCCTCCCTTGGAAGCCTGTTTCAGAGCCTAACTATCCTTATAGTAAGAAAGTTTTTCCTAATATCTAATCTCAATTTCCCTTATTGCAAATTAAGACACTTACTTTTTGTCCTACCTTCTGTGAACATGGAGAATAATTCATCACCATCCTGTTTGTGACAGCCCTTAACATATCAAGTTCTCCCCACCCGTCTTTTCTCAAGACTAAACATGCCCAGTTTTGGTTTTTTCACCTTTTCTCCTAGTTCAGGTTTTCTAAACTGTTTATCATTTCTGATGCTCTCCTCTCAACTCTCTCTCCAGTTTATCCACATCTGTCCTAAAATGTGGTGCCCAGAACTGAACACAGTACTTCAGCCTCACCACTACCATGTAGAGCACGATAACTACCTCCACTGTCGTACACACCATTCTCCTGTTAATAACCCCAGAATGATAGCAGCCTTTTTCACAAATGCATCAGTGTTGATTCAGAGTCAATTTGTAATCTGCTATCACCCACCATCCTCTTCAGCAGTATTACTGTCTAGCCAGTTATAGCCAGCCTTGAACATGGTAGGAGCTCTATTCTGGTCCAGAATTACAAACGGGGCCTCTAGTAGCAAGCACTCAACTTAACAGGAGAAAGGAGTTACACATGTGATCTTTGCCCTCTGATTACTAGGTTCAAACTTTTTCAAAATGTGGAACATATTTTAAAGAGAGGTCACATGGGCCACCTCCTGCTGTGGCAAATACAGCAATTGCTTATGTGGAAAGTAAGATCTGTAAGGTTATGTATGTAGATGTCCTCAATTCAGGGTAACAGAAACAAGGAGGAAAGCCAGCACCACGTGGTCAACTATCTGAACTACCACTAACTGCTCTGTGGATCACTGGTAGGAACTGCTGCGTCTGGGGCCTGGGAGCCTTTTGGACTGTAATTCGTAAATAAGACTAACAGAAAATCTCATTGCTAGGAATCCATTCCCAAAATATCTGAACTCTTCCTGTAGGGACACTTGTATTCTCCTATTTAGTCACACTAGAAATCCCATTCTGTATGCTTTTCCTATTCTGCCTCATATATTGATTAAGTGGCACAGGACTGTGGGGTCTCTCACCGCCCAATGAAGTGGGTCTGAGATGAAGAATGACTCACTGGGTTAGCCTAGTTACTTAGGTACTTACATCAGCACCGTCCTCATGAAGAAGGGAAGTTTTCTACTCATTGTACAGACAGGGGACCGAGGCAGAGAAAGATTAAGTGACTTGCCCAAGCTCACATAGGAAGCCTACGGCAAGGCTGGGAATTGAACCAAGCCTTCCACATACCAGTTCAGTGACTTAACAAAACCGTAATTCCCTCTCTCTCAGCTAAGCCTCCTTCATCCCCTGCTCATATGCTCTGGGGCAACTAATGAAGTGGCTGCTTGGGATAATGCCTGTGCGAAGCTCAGGCTCCATGACCTCCAGTTAACTTTCTTTGATTTCTAGTTAGAAGCACTACTCCTGGAAGAAGCCAATGCTGACTGCATCTGTGTTCTGTTCTCAGGTCAGGACATCAGTTTACACTTCTAGGGTTTCCTCTCGAAATATAAATCTGTGGCCTTTTCAGACCATTCTGATCATCCTTAGAGAGGGAATTTCCTTTCCCTTTTCTCCAGCTTCCTTCAGGCTCTGCCTTTTCCATGAAACCACCAGCCAAACTGCAGCTGGACCCCAGGTAGCCTATATTTGACCTCTCAGCTCCTAGGGGGACATAAAACCAGCATTCAGATCTCTGAATCAGAGACAGCAGGTTCAGTAAAACAGGAGATTTGTTTCTTAGCCCCTGATGATGCAAGAGCTTTCTCTGAAACTCTTGTCATCTGGACTAGCCATCCTGGGTCTTGCCAAGTATCAATACTTTCTCTCTTCAGATCTCAATTCAATCTCTCACGCCTCTAGCTCTTAAAAGGAACACTGTCAGGTAAAAGATAACTGGCTTTCCTCACCTTTATTACCTTAGAGCAGGGGATCAAAGGTATTTCATAATGTGGGCCGTATTTTAATACAGATTGTCCCATAAATGACTGCCCTCCCAGTTCTAATTACAGCTCTCACCTTCCTTTCCATTTGTGATCCTGAAAATACCCTGCAGCAACAGCAGCAATTGTGGGCATGAAAAAGTATAGTGCATTTTTAGCTGCATTTTAATGCAATATGGTAGGTGGGAATGAAGAGGACGATGAAAGCCAGTACCATATGACCAGCCTGCTCTCCAGAGAACTCCTGCCTTAGGTAATCACAACTGGAAAATTTGAAAGTCTCATCTAATTTTACTTGTCTTGATTTTTGTTTGTTTACTTTTGCATTTCATTCAGCTAAAACACTGAAAACAGACTAGCTAGTTTCACTTTTGGGTCTCATTCTAGCACAATGCAGAATGTCTGAGCTGCAGACGCTGCAGGGAATATTCACATTTCAACTGCTCTCTGTTAGAATTTAAAGACAGCTGTGACAAAGAGAATTAATTAATTTTGGGATCTGAAAACTCCCCGACCAGTGCACAAAAGCTGGGTGCTAAATTACCTGCTAGTCCCTTGAGCCCCTTAAAATTTAAAAAAAAAAAAAAACCCTGAAAAAAATATTTTCTTCTGTAAAATCTCTATAATGAAAGCATTTTATGATACTGTTTGTAAGAAATATTCTGTACACAGAGTAACTGGTCTTTACAGTTCAGCTAATACTCCTTTCAGATCGTGAATCCCTCCAGTTCCTATCCCACAGCCTCAGCCTCGGGAGCACGGGAAGAGTTGCAAGCCTGCAGATCAGGTTTGTACTCGGCACGTCAGCCTTGCCCCTGCTGCCACTACCCACGCTACCACAGTTACACTGCTTCTTATGCTACTACGAGTCTGCATGCTTAAGCAGGGGAATCACTCCCTCAGGTTCATAGTGTAGACGTAACCTAAGATCAGCAGAGGGCTGGTCAAGTTTCTTTTGTTAGACCTATTCAGAGAGAGCAGAAGCTCTGAACATTTCAGCCTCTGATCGCTAAGCTGCACATCCTCTTCCAAACTCAATTGATCAGTTGTAATTGCACTCCTCAGAAATTGGCAGATGAAGACAAACCTGAATAGCAATAGAGAGAGGAAAGGGGGCAAAGAGTTGCTTTGCTTTACCAACAATCCTAATCTGCACCTGCCTTGGAGGCTGCAGTCTCAGATTTAATGCACCTGCACTCTTGCCACTAGCAGAATGGAAACAGAGCCTGCGGTTTGAGGCGGCGGCTCCCACGCAACCTGCCTTTGGAGATCCTCTGGTGCAGAGCTGGCAGCCTGTGGAACTAGAAAGCCGGAGCTGTTGCGCTCAGACAGAGAGAGACAAGAACAGGAAAGTACTTAAAGGCAGTGGCACCCTGCCCACTCCTGTGGCAGCCTCAGGCCATCAGCTCTCTTCCAATCTTTGCAGCACCTGAGTACGTGTAATGTGGGCTGCCAACCACATTAGGAGCTGGCTGTCCGCCTGCTCAAATTTCTCAAAATATCTGCCATCTCAGCTTTCCAGGACTGAATCTCTCGAACAAGTGTGAATTCTGGCGGCATCATAACTAACGGAAAAAGAACGGTCAGACTAGCATTATCCGTGTCAGTACGGGTCACCATGGCACCAAGAAGAGAGGCTTGCCCCGGCGGATGCCTGTTGTGTGGCTCCTGCCAGGGCTCTGGTACCCATGCAGCCACACACAGGAGAAGACTGACCACAACTGTTTACGAAGGACATGGTCAGAAGACAGATGAAATTGCCCTGATGGAGCACCAGTCAATGGTACCAGCATCCCGCTGTCGTCACACCATGGCTACTCCTAGAGCATTTTCCAGCGTGCAGAGTGGTGACCTCGGTTTTGTTCCAGTTCTATTATGATACTATTGTTACCTTTCGGATATCTTATGAACAGCTGCAATAGGGTTTGTATTTGTTGCCAATTACACTGGGGCATCCTGTTTACATTCTGGCATTAAGCATTGATCCCTTTGTAATGCCAGGGAAACAGTGTACTAACACTGCTCCAAAAACCTGCCAGTAAGTCCCCACAGTTCCACTGGAACAGCGGCTCTCAAATTTTTTTTTTTACTAGTGACCCTTTTCACACAGCAAGTCTCTGAGTGCGACCTCCCCTTATAAATTAAAAACACTTGTTTATATATTTAATACCATTATAAATGCTGGAGGCAAAGCGGGGTTTGGGGTGGAGGTTGACAGCTCGTGACCCCCTGAGGGGTCCCAACCCCCAGCTTGAGAACCCCTGCACTGGAAGGAGCTAATTTCTACTCCCTTGCCAGCGCTTTGGCACTTGGTAGAAGATATGCTTCAGGGCTGAATCTACACTGGGAAAATCCGTGAACGTGTTCTGCACCACCATAGCTCTGCCCATGCTACCAATGGTGCATGCGACACCAGTGCTTCGTCTACACTGGTTTTACGACCGTGTTGCCTGACCTACTCCACGCAGGTTTAGCATCCGCAGTCTACACTAGCCAGCGCTGCTGCCTGTGAAGCTATATGAGATTTTAATGAAACTGTTGTAGTAGAAAAGGCCTATTAGGCTAGAACACTTTTGCAGCAACTGCCAATCACATCTCAGATCTGCATATGAAAAGCAGCTTGGAAGTCACAGAACTCAGGCTACTTAACCTGCCAATGATCTGGGTGCTGAACACAACCCAAGAATGAGAGAACTCTTGATCTAGCCGAGTTAGAGCCCTGGTCCTCTGAATGAGGTCTACAAATCCACTGGATCAGAGCACTAAGACTTTGCTCTAAACAGTGTACATTACCTACCCCACATACACCTTTAGAAGTGAAAGCTCATACTCATCTAGAAAAAAATCATTCCATTTACTCAATAGAGCAGAGTAGCCTGGGATGCAGTGGGCTGAGAGAGTGAGACAAGGGGTGATGAAGGACAGCAAGTTGGACACGTTCATAATGCAGAAGTCAGAAAAAAGGCCAATGAAATTTTGTGGCACATCACAGAGCAGGCAGGTAATATCTCCTTTGATACAGTGCTCATCTGGCCACACCTGGAATGCTATGCATAGTTCTAGGTGCTGGAATGCCAAAAGAGACATTTTAAAAAAACAACAGATGATGAGGAGCCTGAATCATAAGAAAAGATAAAAAGGAGTTAAATAGTGTAATTTGGTGGAGCATTTCAGCCATCTAGTGGCCACAACCATTGACACCTTGGTCCAAAGAGAACCCCTTCCCAAACCATCTGCATAGTCAACTTGGTTTCATTTGGTTCGCTTCCTCTGAGCAAACATAAAGGCTGAAATGTTGGTGACACAAACCCCACTCCAGCTTCCTCCCATAACACCATCACAAGGATTTCTTATAGGAATATTCCACAGCTAAGAAGAAAACAAAGTCTCTTTCTTCTCCACAGCTAACTCTGCCAAGTCACGGTCAGCTGGACTTTTTCCAAGTAGTCAATTGAATGATAAACCCTGACTACACCAAAGCCTCTGACTGCTCTATTAAAAATATCAACTGAATAAGAGACAGTCTCTCAGGAATGAAAGATATTGTGCTAGAACACATCAAATATCATCTCACTTTTCTTCAGAGGTTCGACCAAACAAGCAAAGCGCTAAAAGTTCCAAGGGACATCTGGACCTGTCCCTGCACCTCAAACCCATCATGGTTGTTCACAGGTCCTCAGCTAAGCAAAACCATTCATATCTCCTTCAAATAGAACAGCCTACCTAACCCTTGAAACAAGTTTAGCAAAGAGGATTAGAAAATTATTATTCATTATTCGTATTAACAGTGCTCAAGAACCCTAGTTCTGGACCCCGTTGTGCTAAGCACGATACAAAGAGAACAAAAAGACTAAGCTCTTTGGGGCAGGGACTATCTAAGTGTAAGACCAGAGACAAAAGCTGAATACAGGCAAACAAAGGAGTAAAACAAAACAGTGCTGGTCAGCATGACAGGCTGTGGTCTCAGCACACCAGCAGCCAACCCATTGTCAAGTGTGTTTTTACAGGCATCCCAGGGAATGAGAGAATTTTAAGGAGGGCTTTGAATAAGAATAATGAAAATGGCTTTGCAGGTGTTTACCAGACGCTCCTCTCAGGTATGAGGGGTAAAACAGGACAAAGCACAAAGGGGCTTGTTGGAAAATGTAACATGAGTGATGGAGGCCGCCATCATGAGCTGACTGGAGGTGGGAGTGGACCTGCGGACAGTGCGTGAGAGATAACAGGAAGGGTCAGAATAGGCCACGAAGGGCCTTGAAGGTGAAGACAAGCAGCTTATGTATGATGTGATAGAGAAGAGGGAGCCAGCGGAGGGATGCAAAGAAAGGAGCGACATGATCAAAACAGAACAGGAGTACTTGTGGCACCTTAGAGACTAACAAATTTATTTGAGCATAAGCTTTCGTGGGCTAAAGCCCACTTCATCGGATGCATGCAGTGGAAAATACAATGGGGAGATTTTAATATACACAGAGAACACGAAACAATGGGTGTTATCATACACACTGTAACGAGAGTTATCAGGTAAGGTGAGCTATTACCAGCAGGAGAGCAGGGAGGGGATTCCACCATGATTTCAACAATTTCCATCCCACCATCAACCTCAGTGTGGACCAGTCCACACAAGAGATCCACTTCCTGGAAACTACAGTGCCAATAAGCAATGGTCACATAAACACCACCCTATACCGGAAACCTATGGACTGCTATGCTTACCTACATGCCTCCAGATCACACCACACGATCCATTGTCTACAGCCAAGCTCTACGATACAACCACATTTGCTCCAACCCCTCAGACAGAGACAAACACCTACAAAATCTCTATCAAGTGTTCTTACAACTACAATACCCAGCTGCTGAAGTGAAGAAACAGACTGACAGAGCCAGAAGAGTACCCAGAAGTTACCTACTACAGGACAGGCCCAACAAAGAAAATAACAGAACGCCACTAGCCATCACCTTCAGCCCCCAACTAAAACCTCTCCAACGCATCATTAAGGATCTACAACCTATCCTGAAGGACAACCCATCACCCTCACAGATCTTGGGAGACAGGCCAGTCCTTGCTTACAGACAGCCCCCCAACCTGAAGCAAATACTCACCAGCAACCACACACCACACAACAAAAACACTAACCCAGGAACCTATCCTTGCAACAAAGCCCGTTGCCAACTGTGTCCACATATCTATTCACCATCATAGGGCCTAATCATAGGGCCTAATCACATCAGCCACACTATCAGAGGCTCGTTCACCTGCACATCTACCAATACGATATATGCCATCATGTGTCAGCAATGCCCCTCTGCCATGTACATTGGCCAAACTGGACAGTCTCTACGTAAAAGAATAAATGGACACAAATCAGATGTCAAGAATTATAACATTCAAAAACCAGTCGGAGAACACTTCAATCTCTTTGGTCACTCGATTACAGGCCTAAAAGTGGCAATTCTTCAACAAAAAATACTTCAAAAACAGACTCCAACGAGAGACTGCTGAATTGGAATTAATTTGCTAACTGGACACAATTAACTTAGACTTGAATAAAGACTGGGGGTGGATGTGTCATTACACAAAGTAAAACTATTTCCCCATGTTTATTCCTCCCCCCTCCCGCAGACGTTCTTCTCAACTGCTGGAAATGGCCCAGCTGGATTATCACTACTGGAGCTAGCGAGAGATGTCAAGAGTAACAAGAAGGGTTTTTTCAGGTATGTTGGCAACAAGAAGAAAGCCAAGGAAAGTGTGGGCCCCTTACTGAATGAGGGAGGCAACCTAGTGACAGAGGATGTGGAAAAAGCTAATGTACTCAATGCTTTTTTTGCCTCTGTTTTCACTAACAAGGTCAGCTCCCAGACTGCTGCGCTGGGCATCACAAAATGGGGAAGAGATGGCCAGCCCTCTGTGGAGATAGAGGTGGTTAGGGACTATTTAGAAAAGCTGGACGTGCACAAGTCCATGGGGCCGGATGAGTTGCATCCGAGAGTGGTGAAGGAATTGGCGGCTGTGATTGCAGAGCCATTGGCCATTATCTTTGAAAACTCGTGGCGAACCGGGGAAGTCCCGGATGACTGGAAAAAGGCTAATGTAGTGCCAATCTTTAAAAAAGGAAGAAGGAGGATCCTGGGAACTACAGGCCAGTCAGCCTCACCTCAGTCCCTGGAAAAATCATGGAGCAGGTCCTCAAAGAATCAATCTTGAAGTACTTGCATGAGAGGAAAGTGATCAGGAACAGCCAGCATGGATTCACCAAGGGAAGGTCATGCCTGACTAATCTAATCGCCTTTTATGATGAGATTACTGGTTCTGTGGATGAAGGGAAAGCAGTGGATGTATTGTTTCTTGACTTTAGCAAAGCTTTTGACACGGTCTCCCACAGTATTCTTGTCAGTAAGTTAAGGAAGTATGGGCTGGATGAATGCACTATAAGGTGGGTAGAAAGCTGGCTAGATTGTTGGGCTCAACGGGTAGTGATCAATGGCTCCATGTCTAGTTGGCAGCCGGTATCAAGTGGAGTGCCCCAAGGGTCGGTCCTGGGGCCGGTTTTGTTCAATATCTTCATAAATGATCTGGAGGATGGTGTGGATTGCACTCAGCAAATTTGCGGATGATACTAAACTGGGAGGAGTGGTAGATACGCTGGAGGGGAGGGATAGGATACAGAGGGACCTAGACAAATTGGAGGATTGGGCCAAAAGAAATCTGATGAGGTTCAATAAGGATAAGTGCAGGGTCCTGCACTTAGGATGGAAGAATCCAATGCACCGCTACAGACTAGGGACCGAATGGCTAGGCAGCAGTTCTGCGGAAAAGGACCTAGGGGTGACAGTGGACGAGAAGCTGGATATGAGTCAGCAGTGTGCTCTTGTTGCCAAGAAGGCCAATGGCATTTTGGGATGTATAAGTAGGGGCATAGCGAGCAGATCGAGGGACGTGATCGTTCCCCTCTATTCGACATTGGTGAGGCCTCATCTGGAGTACTGTGTCCAGTTTTGGGCCCCACACTACAAGAAGGATGTGGATAAATTGGAGAGAGTCCAGCGAAGGGCAACAAAGATGATTAGAGGTCTAGAACACATGACTTATGAGGAGAGGCTGAGGGAGCTGGGATTGTTTAGTCTGCATAAGAGAAGAATGAGGGGGGATTTGATAGCTGCTTTCAACTACCTGAAAGGGGGTTCCAAAGAGGATGGCTCTAGACTGTTCTCAGTGGTAGCAGATGACAGAACGAGGAGTAATGGTCTCAAGTTGCAGTGGGGGAGGTTTAGATTGGATATTAGGAAAAACTTTTTCACTAAGAGGGTGGTGAAACACTGGAATGGGTTACCTAGGGAGGTGGTAGAATCTCCTTCCTTAGAGGTTTTTAAGGTCAGGCTTGACAAAGCCCTGGCTGGGATGATTTAACTGGGAACTGGTCCTGCTTCGAGCAGGGGGTTGGACTAGATGACCTTCAGGGGTCCCTTCCAACCCTGATATTCTATGATTCTATGAAAAGGTTTCCTCCCACCCCCCCACTCTCCTGCTGGTAATAGCTCACCTTACCTGATCACTGTTGTTACAGTGTGTATGGTAACACCCATCGTTTCATGTTCTCTGTGTATATAAAATCTCCCCACTTTATTTTCCACTACATGCATCTGATGAAGTGGGCTTTAGCCCAAGAAATCCTTATGCTCAAATAAATTGGTTAGTCTCTAAGGTGCCACAAGTACTCCTTTTCTTTTTGCGGATACAGACTAACACGGCAGCTACTCTGAAACCTCCCATGATCAAAACATAAAACACACAGTGAATGCTAATGAGTTTGCAACTACCAACCAGTTTCTGATCCTAGTTTCCCAGGCAAATACACCAAATGTGTTGACAACCAGGTCCAAGAATCCACAGGTGATTCTTTTACCTTTTCTTTAATTAAAATTCTTCTTCTAAGAACCTGATTGCTTTTTCATTATTCTTAAGATCCAAGGGTTTGGGTCTGTATTCACCGATGCAAATTGGTGAGGATTTTTATCAAGCCTTCCCCAGGAAAGGGGGTGTAGGGTTTGGGAGGATTTTGGGGGGGAAAGACGTTTCCAAGCGGGCTCTTTCCCGGTTATATATTTGTTAGACGCTTGGTGGTGGCAGCAATAAAGTCCGAGGGCAAAAGGTAAAATAGTTTGTACCTTGGGAAAGTTTTAACCTGAGCTGGTAAAAATAAGCTTAGGGGGTTTTTCATGCAGGTCCCCACAGCTGTACCCTAGAGTTCAGAGTGGGGAAGGAACCTTGACAGCAGCCCTGCAGATTTCTAGGACAGAAACATTACAAGGCGGGAGGGAAATGCTGTGTTAGCCTAATCAGAGTGAGCTCTCAGACACAGGAAGTAACACGTTTCATTGTCTAAGCCAGTGGTCACCAACCGGTCGATTGTGATCAACTGGTTGATACAGGAGACTCTCCCAGTCGATCGTAATCTCCGGCGGCGCAGCAGGGCTGCTGCTAAGGCAGGCTCCCTTCTTGCCCCAGACCCACACCACCCCTAGAAGCAGCCAGCATGCCACCATGGCCCCGGGGGAGGCAGGAGTCTCCATGCTCAGCTCCTGCCAGCAAGCACCGCCCCTGCAGCTCCCATTGGCCAGGAACAGGGAACTGTGGCCAATGGGAGCTGCGGGGGTGGTGCTTGCAGGCAGGAGCAGCACGCAGGGGCACAGGGGTGCATTGGCTCCTTCCGGGAGCAGCACGGGGCTGGGGCAAGCAGGGAGCCTGCCTTAGTGGCAGCCCTGCTCCACCACCAACCAGGAACCGTTGAAGGTAAGTGCCGCCTACCGGGAGTCCGCACCCCAACCCCAGCCCTGAGCCCCCTCCTGGAGCCAGCACCCCAAACTCAAGCCCCCTCCCAGAGCCAGCAACCCAGAGCCCCTTCCTGCACCCAAACTCCCTCCCAGAGCCTGCATCCCCTCCTCCACCCAAACTCCATTCCAGAGCTTTCACCCCTCGCCCCTTCTTGTACCCCAACCCCCTGCCCCAGGCTCAACCCAGAGCCCCCTCCCACACTCTGAACTCTTGGCCCCAGCAGAGAGCCTGCACCCCTCCAGAACTCCAGCCCGGTGAAAGTGAGTGAGGGTGGGGGGTTGACTGAGCAGATCCTGGGTTGCACTTAAATTCAAAGTGATCTTGTGCATAAAACGGTTGGAGACCACTGGTCTAAGCTACCTATTTTGATAGCGTTACATGGAAGCAGCATTCCTTTTAAACTGGTCTCTAAAAGCTACACAAAGTTTAGATAAATTCTTAATGCCTGACTCCAAGGCCTGTTGAGGTTGAGCATTGCAGACACACTGTCCATCAGCACTCACAGGAGCTAAGAGTGCCAGTAAACCTGAGGCTTGAAAAGAAAGGTAAAGCACACTGAAATGTGTCCACAGCACATCATTCCTTAAGGTGCACACATATAGCACTAATTCCAGGAAGACAGAAGCATGAAACAGTCTTTTTGAGGTCCAGATCAGACAATGCCCCAGAACCAAGCTGAAACTTGTCCAGCTTGACAAACATATTGCATAAAGGCTCCAGTCACAATCCACAATTAAGAGTGGTTTCTGTCATAAAGCAGCTAGAAGTCTAGTAAAAAACTAAACCAAGATTCTAGACAGGGTGAAGGTCCTTACACCTACAAGTAGTCATGGGAAGGAATGAGCTGGGAATGGCATGGTCATGTCTAACCTTGGCTTTAAGCATTCAGTGCCATCATGAGGCTCCCAAAAGCACTGCTTTTTAAAAGGTTGCTATAGCATGGGTGCATCCAAAAAAACCTCAGAGCATGCAGGGGTTACTTCCGGATTTCTGCTGCTGAGCAACACCATTGCACTGAAAAATACCTACTTTTGATTGCAGTGCAGCAGTTGCCCCACTCTGGCGTGGAAGGAGTTGGAGCAAGCCAGAGAAGCTGCGCAGAGCCCCAGCCAATCATGGAAGGGCTTACTGGGAGCCAATCAAGTGGAGGCTTGAAAGCAGCCTATCAGGGCCAGGCTGGGCCCTATAAGAAGGCTGCAGGGCAGAGAAGAGCAGAGTCTCTCCCTGGAGGGCAAAGGGAGAGGAACTGGCTCTTAAAGCAGAGGTGGGCAAACTACGGCCCGGGGGCCACATTCGGCCTGCGGGACTGTCCTGCCAGGCCCCTGAGTTCCTGGCCCAGGAGGCTAGTCCTCGGCCCCTCCCCCACTGCCCCCCTCCCCCGCAGCCTCAGCGCGCCACGCCGCCAGCACAGGAGGGGGCTGCACTGTGGGGGCAGGGGAGAGCAGGGAGGGAGGCTCACCGGCAGCCTCAGGGAGCAGGCGGGGGGTGCAGGTAGCGGGAGCGCGATGAACGCGGCGGAGTAGGGGTGGCCACGCAGCTGGCCAGAGATGCAGCGCTTTGAAGGGGAAACCGCTGCTTCTCTCCGGCTGCGCCTGCTCCTCCTGAGTCCTCCGCCCATGTTCGCAGGGCCGCATTCTGAAGGGGGCTTTAGAGGGGAGGTTGGATGGGGATGGGGTCCTGGGGGGCCTGTCGGGGGCAGAGGTGTGCATAGGGGTCAGGGTAGTCAGTAGCAGGGGGGTTAGATAGAGGGTGAGGTCCTGGGGGAGGCAATTAGGGGAGGGGGTCCCAGGAGGGGGCGGTCAGGGGACAAGGAGCGGGGGGTTGGATGGGTCGGGAGTTCTGAGGGGGGCAGTCAGGGGGCGGGAAGTAGGAGAGGGCAGATAGGGTTAGAGTTTGGGGAGGCACAGTCTTCCCTACCCGGCCCTCCATACAGTTTTGAAAGCCCAATGTGGCCCTCAGACCAAAAAGTTTGCCACCCCTGCCTTAGAGAGTGAAGTACCTAAGAGAGAGCAGGGCTGGGCAGGGTCAGCAGAGGCTGGGGGAGCTCTTCAGTGATGACTGCCAGCCTGGGGCCCTGAGACACAGGGGCAGAGAAGTGGCCCAGGGAAGTAGGTAATAGAGGAGAGTTGGAGGAGGGCAGTAAGTGGCTGTGGCTAGAGGGTCCCTGAGTCGGGGCCCGGAGTAGCGGCAGGCCTGGGCTCCCCCCCGCCCTGTTTTGTCCCCCCACTTGCCAGTGATGAGAGTGGCTAAGCCAGACTGCAATTTGCCTTTGGAGGAAGTGCCTAGACTGAGAACTGCGGCGAGTGGTAGAACCAGAAGCTGGAAAGCAGGGGGGGCTGGGGGAGCCAACAGAGCAGGCACAGAGGATGCCCCGGTCCACGAGTAACATGGGTCTGACTGCGAGGACAGCGGAGACAGAGAGAGTAACAGTGGGAGACACACGACTGAAAGAGCTAATTCCCAAACCAATCAGCAGGAGGCGCTGCTGCAGAGAGTCTATGCCCCATTACAGTTCTACAGTAGCAGAAGCCAGCTAATTTCAACAGCACCTTAATACGAGTCCTCGGCTGAGAACATACAGAGGGATACTCTCAAGTGACCGTTTAGAAACTGCACTTGCATGTGTATTTGAAGTGCCATGGCCCCTTATCAAAGGATTCCCCCACCACCCACAGCACCCATGCGAAACTCACATCAAAACCCCACTGGGCTTGCGTGGCACGCACCGCACCAGCCATGCCAACAGTCCCCCAGCATCCAACCCCCATGGTTGGGGAGACCA
The DNA here is from genome assembly GCF_965152235.1 of Eretmochelys imbricata. Classification (NCBI taxonomy): domain Eukaryota; kingdom Metazoa; phylum Chordata; order Testudines; family Cheloniidae; genus Eretmochelys; species Eretmochelys imbricata. The sequence continues at coordinate 42,507,922 of NC_135583.1, read as the reverse complement.
GCACAAACTCCACCAGCCTATGATTGCAAAGGAGAGGGGCGCACACCTGCCCACAACCTTCCCAACCATGCTCACAAGCACAGAGAACAAGAGTGATTTACCGGTCTGTACTTGATCTCTGGTCACCCACTGTTCCACATGTTCGCATCTACAACAGAAGGGGAGCACGTTTCCTGTGCAGATCTTCCTTTTCCAGAGCACACGAACCCTGCTGGCATGAGTCACCATTGCCCCGAGGAACAGTCCTATTCTGAAGAGTGACTGAGCCAGGCCCTAAGCAGATCAACACTTCTTTGTGGTGTTCCTTTTGCTAGGAAGGGCCCATAACCTCTCTGTCAGAGCCCCAAAACCCTCTTCATTTGGCCTTGCTTTCTACCTCTAGCCCTTGGCCTGCCAAAACAGGACCGGCATCTTTAGGGACGCTCACCAAAACCACTCACCAACAGTCAATGTTGATTGACAAGGCACTTCCCTGCTCACCCCATGTGTCCCACATGGCACTTGGGAACTCACCTCCTGCATGGTTTTGCTTTAAACATTCTCACAGATAGTCCTTTGCCCAGACAACAGCAGAGCCTGCTGCTTGGAATGGCATCCATCACCCACAGGCCTCAAGTCCTGAGCCCTGCTAAAATAGGGCTACTAGGACCATACAGATTCCCGCAGCCCCACCGATGTGGCACAAGGGGCAGAAACTGCAGGGAGGAGTCCGCCAGGGACAGCAGCTGGCACAGCAATTCCAGAAGCACTTTAAGCAGGGATACACTGATGACAGCCTGCTTCTGCATTTCACTCTGCACATTCTCTCTGGTGCTGATTGGTGGTTAGCTCAACCTCCTCCCCCCACCTTCTTTTCTTTCTGTTTAGCGAAACTCTTCCCAATCAAATCCCACATGAGACACAAACACACACATCACGGTTACATGCCATGCGCACACCTCACTTTGTCTGGAAAGTGCAACCCTTTCCCCTACTCTATCTGGCTTGTTTATTTAGATTGCGGTCTTTGAAACAGGGATTCTCTTCTTCTTCTTCTTCATTTGTTAAGACTTTAGCATTGGGCAAAATCCTAATAATCCTTCAAAATTACAGTGACTTGGTTTTTACTGAACCAAGTAAATATGATAGGTGGTCAGGTGAACTTGCCTGACCTCTTCTAGGGACAGATAAAAACCAAGAGCTGGCCTAAGGTCTTTTCAGCAACATGACAAGAACATTCAAAGCAGAGAAAACCTAATTTTTCCCTTCCTTCCCCCTCCTCTGTCACAATTTCCAGGCCTTGTCTGCACCAAAAAAGTTTGCTGACATAACTACAGCGGTAAAGGTTTACCTGCAACCCCTGACAGTGCAGACTCAGTTTATACTGGTGCAAAAGTGCTTATGCTGGCATAGTTTATAACATTTCCCGAAAGATATAAGCTATACTGGCAACAGCATACCCGATATAAGTGCATCTACGCAAAGGCTCGTATTGTTACAGTTACAGTGGTGTAATTTTTTTTTTTTTTTTTACCATAAGTGACAGAACTTTGATGGGATAAGTTTGTCATGTGCAGTCAAGGCCTCTGCAGTGTTTAACAGGTAGAGCCAGGAATTTCAACTCTCACTGACTTGCTGTATGACCTCGGGCAAGTCCATTAGGAAAAGGGTTTTCAAAGGGGGAAGCTGATAATGCATAGAGAGAGCAGGGGCCCCCTTAGGAACCAACTTTAGAGCTGCATAAGGTCAACATTAGCAAGGAGCTAGTTTTGATTCTTGCAGACATAGATGGCGGCAGCCACCAAGTAGCCCTCTACTGGCTGCTGACTCAGCCACTTTTGCTCAAGAGAGGATGGCTGGGGTGCTGTGGATGGAGTCAGAGCAGGTTGGGAAGGGATGCTCCAGAAACAAGCAGCAGGTTTATTCTCAGGAGGAATATGGGAGAGGGACAGCATACCAAATGGGGTGACCACTGGAATCAGCTGCACCCATGAGCCTTCCAGCCCACACTTTACCCTAGGTATTGTCAGGTGTTCAGCAGCCCCTAGCATATCAATAGCCTATTCACATACTGCCATATCTTGACTAGAAAATTTACAGGACAACACAAATTCAATTAAATATTCCCCACCCCCGCTTCCTTAGTGCAGTGGCTCTCAACCTTTCCAGACAACTCTACCCCTTTCAGGGATCTGATTTGTCTTGTGTAGCCCCAAGTTTCACTCACTTAAAAACTAAAAATCAGATATAAAATTACAAAAGTGACAGCGCACTATTACTGAAATTGCTTACTTTTCATTTTTAACTGTATAGTTATAAAATAAATGGATTGGAATATATAGCTTTTAACCTCTCCTCACTCCAGATACCCCTTTCCCTCTGCCCTGCAGTCCCTCACCCTCAGAAAACTCATGCCACTGCTCCTATGTTGTCATATCATCCAATATTGTTACGTTTGGCAGAATTCATTTTTATATAATTTTACAGATAATGATGTATTTTTAAAGCATTTTTTCAGTCATTAAAATTTTCACCATTATTCAAAATTGTGGAGTTTAAGCTTTTTTATTTATATTGATTTAAATTCACAGTTGCAGGAAATCATGAGGGTCAGAATTATTTAATGACAGTAGACTATGAGATTCACAAAGTTAATGCTTTATAATCATTACACCACCAACTGTATATTTTGACATATGATGTTCACAAAGTAAATATCCTTAAATCAAACTAATTAGTTCTCAAGCAGGATTCTTCTTACTTTGCCTATTCATAAATTCCAATCATCATCTATGGAATTTTTCTTTTCTGGTTTGTGTATGTGTACAGTGAAATCAATGTTTACCAGTAAAAATCTAATCCTACAGCCTATTGTATTTTGCACTAGAGACCCTGTCTTTCCAACTGCACTCTGACAACTTACAGTGCCAAAATGCCAACTGTGAACTGGCATTTCCCCAGCCAACATACCAGGGACTCTGGCTGTCACATCACCATCAACTTCTGGTTAAAGCCACCAGGCAGAGAACAACAAGTTTTCAGAGCCAGCACTTTCTGTTTATTCTGGCTCAGGAGCACAGAGAATCCCCTCCTAGGCAGGGCCATGTCAATCTCGATGTGAGGTCTGGGCTTGAATCAGAACCAAGGGAGACAGAATGCATCCTACTGGCAGGAAAGCTACATTTAAAGCAGAGAGGTCCATGCTGGACACAGCCAATAAGATACATTATATGCCACGCAATGGGACCACAGGCACTTACCCCAATTGGAAGAGACAGAGAAGGTCCAATACAGATGCAAGGCAACCCAGGGAGGTGCTGCCTGCCTGCCTTTCACTTCTAGTCTCATTCCCCTTTTTAAGGCAGTTTTAAAACAAATTCACATTAAAAACAGAGGGAAAACATCCAGGCAGGTATGCCCCAAAGACCAGAGCAGGCTGCTTGAAGTGAATTAAGGAGCTAGCAGGAGCTCTGAACTCCAACTTCCTTGTATTTGTTACTTCTTAACCCGCTAAACAGCTTTATTCAATTTGTGAGTCTCCTTCTCAACAAGAACAGGAGGACTTGTGGCACCTTAGAGACTAACAAATTTATTGGAGCATAAGCTTTCGTGAGCTACAGCTCACTTCATCGGATGCACGAAAGCTTATGCTCCAATAAATCTGTTAGTCTCCAAGGTGCCACAAGTCCTCCTGTTCTTTTTGCGAATACAGACTAACACGGCTGCTACTCTGAATCCTTCTCAACAGGAATTTCACCTGTTCTACCAACTGGGCACATTGCGTTCCCTGCCTCCAAAGTAGACAGATGCCTTTCTGCCAGGTGCTACTAATGTGCAACCGCAAGCTGCTTTAAGGTAAGAGCAAAGCTGACTCCTCTCCGCCACACCCTACAGGTTAAAAAAAAAAGTTAAATGTAAAACCACACAAGTGGAAAGCATGGAGCCAGGCAGAGTGCGCAAGTGTGAGCTGAAATCAGAAAGACCGCACGCGCATCATTTTTGCTTCTGTAGGATTTAAAAAAAAAAAGTCCAAAATGTCTTCATCCAACAAAAATATGTTTTTGTTCTGCTTCCTTATTACATTCATAATTCAGGGTTCCTCTGTCCTACCTGTCCTGGAAGGCCTATAAACAACTGAGCAACTAAGGGGATAATACCAACTCTGGCACTAAGCAACACCTGAGCAAAGTAGAGTGGAAGAGATTTTTATTCAGACAGTTTAAAGCTCTTGTCAGTCAACTGAGTTAAATAAGTCAAAATAGAAAAGCTGGAAGAAGCACCCTTAGTTTCAAACACTTCTATCTTCAATTAGGGACCAAGAAAGCTTACATTATCTGAATCCTCCGAATGACATCTTGCAGAAAGAGGAAAGATTGGACTAGTATTCCTAACTAGATTTTAAGCATTTCAGGAGTAGCTTTAAAGAAGCATGTAGCTTTAAAGAAGCATGACAAGGGAATAGGCCCCATTTCCCCCTTTTTCAGATCACCTAATATCACTGCTTGATCAGTGATTCCATCACCTCTCCATTCCTTTGTTTATTGTACATTTAGAGAGTTCGCTCTCCAGGCAAAGGACCTGGACTTGGTATGTGTCTGTAAAGTGCCTACGGCACTGTGGGTGCTGTGTTGCAATGAGCACTCCCCAAAAGAGGGGAATGAGCACGTCAGGGCATGTCTCCCTGTCCCACAAGAGGAGGGAAGCGTGGCAGGAAGAAATGCAGCCACTCCATAGATCCCAGGCACTCCTTTTCTCCCTCCCCTACAACGGACTAGCCGTTCTAGCCTCCCCATAGCTCCTGTGCCTCTGCAACACGCACACGTGGAAGAGATACATTTTTACAGATGTTGAATCCCACATGAAAGGTAAAGATTTCCCTTACATCACAGGGCTTAGAGGAGTACATCCTAGCTCCTGACAGTGTGAGCAGAGCATGGCAAAGGAGTAAGGGTGAGAGACGAGATCCTCACTTTCTTGTGGACAGGCATACATGGGAAAAATGACGTACCCTCATTTATTTCCTCCCAGCTGCACATTTAAAGGTAAGGTAAGGAGGCAGGTGTAAAGGAGAGCTTGGCAATGGTTTAGTAGGAGCTGCACCTCTGGGAATGGATTTGATGTCAAGTGTCAGCAAGTAAATTGCTATTGGCTTCTCAATAAGCAGCACTAGTGAGCTAAGTGTTTCCCTGTGCTGTGCAGGCTCTCTCGGACTCAATACAGCAGCATTGACAGCACAATCACACAGTAATCCAAGCTCCACTAATGTCTCAGCACTTCCTCATTGAAAATACACTTTCTGCTTGGACATCAGCCCATTAGCCTGGGCTAGAATCATAATCATCCCCCAACCCACTCGGATACGTAACTGGCATTGCCCTCAATGTATTGTCAGGCACAGCCAAAAGAAACAATCACAGACAAGGGCCTTCTCTCCCAGCACTAAATCACAGTAGAAACAAAAAGCAAGCAAAAGTCTTTATGGATAAAATCTCAACCTCTCTAAAGAAAATGGGTATTTCCTGTCTAGAAATACAGGCTCACTGCAGGAATTAGCCATCCTCCCACCTTCACCCCACTTTGCTGTGTTATGTCGAACTTAGGTTGTAGCCTCCTCGGGGCAGGGGCCTGCCCTTCCATTCATCTGGAAAGCACCACTGATGTCCATTGTGACCAGAGCGCTTAAAAAGTAGCCACTTATGGACACTGGCTCTAAGCAGCGCGCACCACCGGGGCAGCAGAACTGTTCAGGGAAATGCTGCGCACAATTCCACCACACCTCTGCGTTAGAAACTTGAAGTAGCATGGGAAACCGCTTCATATTCCCCACAGCCAGACACTCCATTGGGGAGAATTGAGGAAGCTGGGGCTCAGTTTCACAGCCCAATATTAGACTGTTACCCAGTGCAGGGTCTGCTACCACCTATGCAGGGTGTTTGTCCAGCAGCTCCAGCTCTCTAGCTCCCTTTCTCACACAAAATAATGGTGAATTGGTAACAAGAGAATGGAAGGTTAATATTGGACACTAAATAGTGCCAGGATGCCCAGCTGCGCAGGGTTTCACATTCCCCCACTCCAGCATGGCGTTAGGGTAGTGCTGGCTGGCTGCAGTAAGTTCCAGCGCAGGGTCAAACAACAGAGGATTGTTCAAAGTTGAACCCTTCCAGGTTCCAGGCGTAAGCCAGAACCATCCTCACATCAGACTATCTCCAGGCTTAGGAAGGCAAAGTCAGAGACTCCTCTGGCATGGAGAGGGAGGCTATCCCATTTGGAATCAGACGAAGAACGGATATCGGGTTAGGAAAAGGTTAACTCTGTCCCAGCCTGCAATCTGATAAATAGCTCTGCAGAAAGCAGGTTCTCTCACTTGGAGATATGATGTCACTAACCTTTATTGATCCACAATCAGAGAACTTTGCTTATCTCTCTCCTGTGATATGCTGCCCTCCTGTACTCAACTAGCATTTAATACACTGCTGGGCATCTGGCACTCTTCATAGCTCACCACCAGACCACCACTAGGCCACCAGGGGCAATATTTTACAGACTGTGCCAGCACAGGTCACTTAGGGGATGGACGCACACACCCCACACAATTCCTCTCTCCTTTTCTGCATATCATTGTTCTAGATCCACTGTACATGTTCCTATTTCAGTACTTAATGCAAGTGGAAGTTTAAGGTAAGAGCGAGGAGTGTGACACTGATCACATTAAGTCTAATACATTTTAGCCTAGTACTTGGAGCCTATTTTTAAACCAGATATCTGATATTAACTATTTTTTCCAAAATTCCTGAATTTAAATTTAATCCTAATTTCCATTTTATTTGGAAGGTAAAACACAAATGAATAACTACATGAAGAAAGAGAGCAGGAATAAATGATTAATTTTCAATGCAGCAATAAGTTAACAGTGGGAGCCACAAGGTTACATAAGAATACTAGTGGGTTTTTTAATATATTAGTGATCTTGGAAGAGGGGTGAACAGTGAATCAATGTTGACAGTAGCAAGGTGAGGCACACTGGAAGAATTTACATGAACTACTCATACACATTGCTGGGTTTTTAATTAACTGTGGATTCTCAGAAAAGATCTGGATATCATTGTGGACAACTCAATGAAAACCTCTGCTCTACATGCAGCTGTGGCCAGAAAGGCAAAGAAAATGTTCAGATGATTAGGAACAGGATAGAACACACTGATGCTATAACGGCGTTATACAACGCTCTCACTTGGAATACTGTGTTCAGCTCTGGTCACCCTATCTCAAAAAGGGCATAGCAGAAAGAGAGGGTGCACAGACAGAGAATAACATTGTTGGAGGTCCGGGTGGGCATCTAGTTGAGGAAAGACGTAAAAGATGGAGACTGTTTAGAGAGGGATGAGTAAGAGGAAACAAGATAGATGTATGAAAAAATAATGATTGGTAGAGAGGATATAAGAGGCACTCCTATCTCATACTACAAAATCAAGTGGATATTCAATGAAATCGAAAAGCAAAATATAATTAGTTTATGAAACTCACCACCATCTCTGAATCCAAGAAATTAGGAGGATTCAAAACATGTACTAGAGGTTGCATTAGGCAGGATAAAATATTTTTAAAGGATATAAACCCTTTTGCTTCAGAGTATAAGCCAATATCTAAATCCTGAGGGTTAGGAAGACACTTCCTCCTTGGGTAGGTTATTCCACAGCTGTCTACAATGATGTCCTTGCATCTTCCTCTGAAGCACCAGGTACGGGCCAGTCAGAAACAGCATATCGGACTAGATGAAGTTCCAGTCTGGCAATTCAGACATTCCAAGACTTTTGCTGAACTTAACTTAAAAAAAAAAAAAAATTAAAGCCATTTTGAGCCACATGCTACAAAAGCATCTTGAAGTAGCATATAACACGTTCCCCCCGGCCTGTGGAGATTAGATAGGAATATTGACCAAATGATCAAGTAAAGGGGGGGCGGGGGGGAAGAGACACACAAAAAAACTCCAAACCTAGACTCCTCCCACAGCCTGAAGGAGTTTTACATCTGAGGTTTTGAATCAGGCCTACCTCTTATTAGGAAGAAGCTATCGCAAGGGCCAGACCACAAGACAAAGGAAGTCCTACAGAATCCAGAAACAGTGCCAGATGCCGGGTTTGGTTCTGACAAATGACACTGTTCCCCTGGCCTTAGTACTGAATAAGCCCCGGGGAAGATAGGTAGGAGAAGCCACGCAGATTTGTTCTCCTACCCAAGTGAGCCATCTATCACGCAACCACTCGGGCCCTATTTCTCCAGTCATATCGCACCCCAGGATGCGGATGGGGAAAAAGAAAAAGGAGCTGAAAGTTTTGATCATGCTAATTGCTGTGCACCAGTTTAGGTTAGGAAAAATACTTTCTAGCCCCTTCTAGGTTTCTGCTGTATTTATCAGGACAACAGAAGGCAAAAAAGCAATGCATAACATTGAGGATGCCCTTTCATTGCTTCAGAGCACCCGCTATTTGGGTAATTGAACATTAACAAGTTGCTACAATTAAGTTTGTGTTTTTAGTAAGCAACGTCCAGTCTGAATCTATGCCGGGCGTCCCCACCAACAGATGTGAGCAGGAGTCAAACACCCCACACAATACAATCCACAAAGGAGAGATTCAGTCAGTCCCCACCTCTCAGAACTCTCAACAACAGACTCTGGCCAAACATTTCCCTCTCCCTGGGCTCCTCCACACTATAGGATTTTTCTTCCATTTCCCAGCCTTGCACTGCCACTGATTCCACTTTAAACAGAGAGGAAACCTGGGAAACCTAGAGTAAAAAGGGTACTACTGGCCTCTTCCAAGCACGGGTAGGCAACTTGGTGGTTAAAATACTAGTGCCCTACCTATGTTTGCATGCCCACTGTTGCTGCTACTACTGGAAGTACAGCTGTTGGAAATCTGAAGACGAATCCTAGTGCAGAGCCAGTTTCGATGCCCTGTTTTCCCTAAAGACGTGCAGTCTGTGAGATTGTGCCTGCCCTGCAGCTCCGCACCTCCGACAGGATTCGTAGCACCTCCGGGACAAATCAGGAACAGCTGGAGCGGTTTAAGTCTCCACTGCAAAGTTCTCAGTGGCAGCAAAGGCACCACGTCCCACAACAAACGTGATCCGCACAGAGAGAGCAAGGTAAGGAACCTCACTTCAGAGACACACATCTTTGTAAACACGTTCGCATCCCAGGCTGGCACAGACGTTACCTTTTCTTCCAACAGATAAAATTTCAGACAGGCATTTCCACCGGGAGGTTTCTGGGAGTTCATGCTGTGCTCCCGGACAGGGATTCCAGCCTCCACAATAAGCTCTACAGGTCTCCGGCACTGCCATCTCTCATGATTCTACCATAAATCTCACGATAATTGTTTTCCTTAAATCTCGAACTCCTGGAGTCAAGTGGAGAGGTGGTGATTTCAGCCTTCATTCTCGTAGAAAAAGGAAGTTTCTAGCCCTCGCGGCTGTGGAGAAAGCGTCAAAATGGCACCCCAGGCACCCTAGAGACACCACAAGCAGAAGGCAAATAAAAAACACCAAATCTACTATTTTTACTTAATCTCCTGATTTTAAAGCCAATCTCATGTTTTTTGAACATTTGGGGTTGGCCGTGTTTGTCTCCTTCTCACTCCCTGGAGGACCCTAAACAGACTGTACAACAATGAGGATATGATGCGGGTGCTACTCTACCACTGTACAAGAATGGGTGAGTGGCCTCATTTTACTACAGATGTGGAAATAGGAAGAGGTTAAAGTCACTTGGCTTAGCCACTGGGTGACCTTGGTCGAGACTAGAGCCTACATGGCCCAGTCCACTCTACTTCTTTACGTAAGCAGCCCTGTAGCACTTGACCCTAGGTCTGCACCTATGTCGCACTTGCAGCCAACCATCAACAAAATAATAAAAGCAGACATTGTTTGAGGAAGCCTCCCCCATGACCACACTGCTCTGCACATCAGGGGCACCCTCCGCAGAGGCCAGTCTGTCCCCCAAACAGCACCAAAGGGAGGGCTTTTCCCTTTTCTTTACTTACTGAATAGGTGCTGCTGCAGGCACCAAACCACGAAAGTCTGTGTAGGACAAGGGAAGGAATTATCCCTCCCATTGATTTTCGCTCTGGGGTATTAGAAAGAACACAGCGTTTATCTGGAGATTTCTTCCCAAAGCCAACTGCGGACTTTCAAACAGAAACGAGACTTGAAAGGAGCTTATCGGACAAATGATCAGCTGAAACCATCATCACTGAGAGTGGGAGCCCCAGCAGGGAGCTCTATGATCCCATTGTTCCTCCTTGGACATCTGAAAGCAACTGTTATTGTTGCCCAACTTCAAATAAGCAGGCAGGAGGGCACAGAGGGGAGAGACAGACCGACTAGGGCACAAAAGGTTTTCCACATTTCTGGAAAGAAGGAAATGTATCACTTCTCTGCCTCTTCTGGCAAGACCTGCAAGGTCCCATTCCCCAAAGCTGGGACCCTCCTTCCCACCACCACAGCAAAGCCATGTTTTCATAGCTCAATCCATCCAATTTCTATCTCATGAAAGAGAATTACTGGATGGGGCGAGAGCGAGAGAAATAGCTATTCTTCTAACTCTACGCAGATAGAGAGAGGATCCTAAATACGGAACTGAAGACTGGAGATGTGGTCACACTTGTTCCTACACTATTCTCAGAGCAGTGTTCCCCCAAGTGTTTGGGTGAAGAGAAATAAATAGCATAAGAAAGCCTTACCTAGGGGAGCCTTACATAGGACTCCTGGACAGATGAGTGACAGATTCACTATTAAACTGAAGTCTAGGGTTCTTTCCACTAATAAAACTTATGCACAGAAGTGAACTCAACAACTGATGTCTGAGGTACTGCTAGGTAGTCCCCAACTCACCCACCCCCTGCACCTCACTCCCTTTCCTCCTGCCTCATCAACAGGCTAGCTCAACAACAAAAATTCAAAAGTCCCGTTTCCCTTTCACTCTCTTTTCCAGGTAGCAGGAAGGTAATTGGTGAAGCAGAAGATTAGAAATATCGGCAGCCTCTAAGTAAGACTTTAATTTACTGGCAGATCAATAGCGCTAGGGTTATATTGGCAAAGTGTCTACAACTCTATTGACTCACGCAATTCCTCTTATCAATTTATCAGAAATCTGGAAGCCAGAAGATATTGTTTGAAGAAAAAAGGCAGGCAGGAGCTTGAACATTTAGTGTGCGCTGCCCAATCAGGCTCTCAACACTAAGCATTTTACAGCAGACATATCTGCTGCAAAGGAGGCTAATATATACATATACATGAGATAGGATTAAGAATTAACTTGCTTCCTCACATGCCACTCTCAGCCTTTTCAAGTGGCTCCCTGTACCTTAGACCTTTAACACAGTGATAGTTTCTAGGACAGAAACCAACCCTCATCTTGCAACCAGTATGATTTGAACCAGAGAATCTGTATTGCATAAACTGCAGCCCCCGATTCAGGGTCCCCCGCTGGGTTTCCACACAGGTTCGGCTTCTTCATCAGCTCCCGAGAAGCCTTTAAAGAGAAGCCTGCTGCTAATGGGGATTGTGTCAAATTAACGTTTCCACCTTCATTCCTACAGAAAGTAGGAAAGGAGAGAAGATTAAACCCTCACTACCAGAGGCCTGGCACCGGATGAAGGAATGTGAAGCACACTAGGGAACAGCACTTTATTCACCAGCTAACCGCAGATTAAATCCAGACGAGAGGGTGCGCAGCATCCCTACATCAAGCAGCCGCAACATGAGGGGAGCATTTATTTTGTTCAGGGGGAAATCACATCCTGTTTTTTGACTGGCCCCGATTCTCACACACACACACTTCTGCTTAATTGCTGTTTTGCATTTTGTTGAGACAAGGCGTAAACAGTATTTTAGTGTTTCCAGACAAAAATAACTCACTACTGACAAAGGCTCCGCTAATTAAATTGCCTTAGCTTGGCACGAATGACCTCAGACAAGGAATTTAGCTGCCCAGCCCCACCCCGTCCCCAGGAGGTGCTGCTGCCCCCACATGGTAATGTGAAGTAGTGCCACACTGAGAATGAGACTTCTCCCTTTCAAGTATTCCAGAAACACTTCTGCAAGCAGCAGGCCAAGACTTAAACATCTATCTGCAAACAGAAACATCAAATATCACACAAACCCCCAGCAGGTCTGATGAGGCAACCAGAGAGTTTCATTTATAAATTGATCTGGTAGCCAGAAAATTACCACTGACTACCTCTGCCTGGACAAGGAACATTCTTAGGAGAGGACTGTTCCAGAGATGCTCCCTTCCACTCCTGGAACCAAAATGCAAGGAGTGTGCTCATACTGGGATTGAAAAGGAAATCCAGCTATTTTCCTAATGCAGCCAGGTTTGTACTTCTTGTCCAAAACCAAGAGGTGGAACACTAGAATTCAACAGGCAAACTGAGTTTCAGCTTTGAAGAGTATCACCAACACTCCCACTCTATGAGGCACAATTTAGGAACGCCAAGTTGCAGAGATCTTGTCCACAGTACCAGTGCAGCATCAGGTTTACCGAACATAGTGACAAAATGTTGCAAACGACTAAAGCTCACAACTGCTACCTCTTGGGGAGGTGCACAGGTGCAGACATGCAAAAATGCTAGTGTATGCTAGGCCCTGCGTGGACTTTTGTAGTTTCCAAAGTGCATCACTCTTTCTTACAAAAAAAAGCAGACAAGCCAAATATCTGGCTGCAGACTTCGATACTATCCAGACTATGAGGACAATGCAGAACACATCCAAAGACGAGCACTCTTATAGTGGGCTTCCTTTTCCAGAAGGTACACAATAGATACACAATAGCCTAAACATCTAACAAGAAGTCTGTTGATACCTCTCATTTTCCAGTACTTTCTCCCTCTCCAAACTACTTGTGATAAACCAGGAACCCCCACACCATTCAACAGAACGTATTCAGTGTTGACACCTAGCTGGAAACTCAGCATGTGAAAAAGCAAAGAACTGCTGATTCTGCTACAGTAAAGTTTTTCCTTTGAAAATTAACTGAAATTCAACTTGCAGGTACTCTAGGTGAAACGCTCTTCCGCCCTCCCTCAGGGGACTTTCCCCAAACTTAAAATCCTGAAGCTGCTGGAGCGAACACACACACAGACACCTCCTCTGACTCCTGTTCCCCAGACTCTGCACTAGGTCTCACCATATGAATAAGGCTCATGAAACTCATTTCTCCGTAGTCCAGAAGGCAAGGTCCTAACGTTCAAGGGCTGTATCTTGCTCCTCCCAGGTTACAGACCAACTTGTTAGCATCAGAATGGAGCATGAAGGAATGAAACCCTAGGCACCTCCTTAATCTCCATTCATAGTCAAGAGAGAAGCTAAACTATTTACACTTGTCTAATGCTTGTAAACAAACCAAATCTACTAGGTGCTCCTCAAATCCTCTGCAGAGTGCAATGCACTTTTAAGTGTAGGAAGGGAAAGAAACTAATGCAGCATATAGCTCAGTGAGGGAGCATCAAGACTAAGAACAAGACTCTTTCCCATTCACCCAGGCAGGGAGGGCATTGCCACACAGCTCAGGACACCAAGCCAAGATCCTCCAGCTGTTTCCCAGACACCAGAGCTGTTTAGATGTGAGAAAGCTCTGACCCAGGTCTCTAAGCAGGAGTAAGAGGGATAGTCTGACCTGAAGGGAAATACAGAGCTTCCCAACTCCTTCCTAACACCCAGGAGATCATTTTAAACTGCTAGCACATAACAGAAACAGGACTTCCCCCCAGCCCCTCTTGTGGGGCAGGCTGGATCACCATGGAGACACAAGTCCTGCTCATACTAATGTCTGGCTGCCCCAGTGTGGATCTGTGAACATTAAGCCAGGGAGGGGAAAGCTGCAATCCCACACAAGGTTACCATGGAGCTCCAGCAGTTTAATATATTCTCGGGGGGTGGGGGGGATGCTTCAGGCCTGCTGGCCAATGTGGGGTTAAACATAAAAGTGAAGCCATGGAGCCTGGTTTAGTAGTTCGAGCACAGGCCAGGGAGCTGGGGGACCTGGGTTCTGTACTTGACATCTGCTGGCTCCGTGGCCTGGGACAAGACACTGCACAGGGATTTGTAAGAGAGAAAGATGAGAGAAGTACAGAATACAAGATTTGGAGGCTAAAGATGGGTTCAGAGTCGAGCACCACCAGCAGAGCCCAGACTCCATGAGGCCATGAGTTCCGTTTCTTTCCCTACATGAACCCAAGCTCCCCAGGAGGCCACTGAGAACAGGAACAGTGGCAAACTGGCGGAGCATGCAGGGCTGCATGGAGTCTGAACAAGAGGCCAGCTCAGTGTCTTTTAGAAACAAAAACCGTTTCGACTTGACTGGAGACTGTCCCAGCCACTTAATGGCTCTCTTCCTTTTAAATGCAGATTTGAACTTTTCACCCGGGTCAGGCAGCTGCAGCTCACCCCATCCTCAGCAGGGGCCGGGCGCCAGCACCATTCTTCAGTCTCCCTCCAAAGCCAGGCAGCAAGGCAGAGACCAGCTCGTCCCTTGCTTGGAAGGCACAGGGCTCAAACCATGCACTGACAGTAAGAGCACAAACCAGAGGCCTGAACAGGCCTAAACTAAATTCTGAACAGGCCTGAACTAAATTCTCTTCCCACAGCTTCATGGGCCAGGGGGAGTGGTGGGCAGAATTTGGAGTTTCCAATCAGGAGTGAAATGGCCCTACCCGATTCTCCCAACTATAACTGTCTGTAAAGAGCTTTGGAGCAGTTGAGCAGTCAATGAAAACCTCAGAGGGTCCCACCAGGAAAAAGAATGGCACCCTCTATTGCACAGGTTTCACGCTAAGCCTTCTGGTGGCTCTCTATTTACCTGAGCTGTGTCTGGGGCAAAGACAGCCCATTTGGAAGGGCCCAATAATCCACTTACCATAAGCAGTTACATGGAGGCCATCCCCAGGACACCTAGTGCTGAAGGCTACTGACGGGTGTACTTTGCCTAGCTTGGCTCTCTCTGGGGAGAAGCGTGAGATATAGCTGCTGACCAAGTTACTGAGCAAGTCATGAACAGGTGTTTTAGGATTCTCCTCCTACAGGACAGTATTCTGGGAAGAAAGGAAGGATGGCGTTGTGGTTAAAGCAACGGACAGGCTCAGGAGATGTGTGTTCTGTCCCAACTCTGCCACAGACTCTGTGTGATCTCAGACAAGTCACTTAACCTCTCTGGTCTTACACTGACAATGTTAGGGAAAAAGAAAAGGAGTACTTGTGGCACCTTAGAGACTAACCAATTTATTTGAGCATAAGCTTTCGTGAGCTACAGCTCACTGCATCCGATGAAGTGAATTGTAGCTCACGAAAGCTTATGCTCAAATAAATTGGTTAGTCTCTAAGGTGCCACAAGTACTCCTTTTCTTTTTGCGAATACAGACTAACACTGCTGCTACTCTGAAACCTGTCATAACGTTAGGGAAGTCTCCCACTGTAGCACCAATGTTAGCAGAGATGGGAGCACTAGCATAAGCCTATTGCCAGCTATTTTACAAGTACATCATCGATCTCTGCTCAGAGCAGCTGTAGAGAACATGGTGGTAAAAATGCTGGCAGCCATTCTATACCTGCATTCCCACTTTTGCTAGTGCCAGTGAAGCTGCGCTGGTGTTACACTGAGGGCTAGAAAATTTATGAAAATCCTCTGTTTAGATGCACTTGTTTCTCCATTCTCCAGCTGTAAAATGAGGAGAATGTTCCCATGGAGCACCCTTGTGAGGCAGGAAGGTCCATGAGGTGCTCAGATACTGCAGCAGTGAGCACCAGATGCAAGCCTGTTAATAAATCACGACTGAGACCCTGCTGCTGCCTAAGCCAACCTCAATGGGCTCCACACATATGCCCAAAACCAGGCTGCCAGATAGCTTCCTCAATCTCACCACCCCCACACCTACTCTGCTGAAGTCCTCTCTGCCGCTCCAAACTCACCCTAGGAGCCTACCCAAGCCTTCGCTGCTATCACCCTCATTGTCTGAGCAAGACCAAGCTCTCATTACTTCTTATGGAAAGCTTGGCCACACTCTTCACTGCTCGTTTGTCCAAACCCGTGCTGTCATTTCCTCAAGGTCTTGTTAGGGTGCCAATGCCACCTCCACCAGTGTCCCACAACTCTTAACTGAAAAGCTGGCTCAGTTTTAGCCTCAGCACCGTTACCTTCATTACTGGATCCCCCCGTTCCTTCCCGCGGGCAGTGAGAGAGAAAGCAAGCTTGGCACAATTCAATACCAATGTCACTACATCTCTGAACAAAGGATGATGGGGGAGAGGGCAATTACAGGCGGGGGAGGAGGAGGGGGAAGACAGATCTGGCCCAAACATATCTCCTCCGAAACACAGCTTAATTCACCAGCCTGAAGAGTCCTACTGCTGGGGCCATTTGCCTCAGGTACCTCACGTATCACCTCAGCAAGAACTGACTCAACTATGCTTGCTGAGCTTTTACTGTGTGAAAGTGCCTCCTGGGCTGGTTTGTTTCTAGAAAATAATTTACATAAACTTTTGTCCTAGTGGATCACTGACACCCATCAAGAGTCTAAGCCAGCCACTGTTTCAACAAGACCATGGTTCTGTAACTTCCCAACACTGCATCATGGGACTAGGATGACATTTTCATCCTAGTGAGACTACACTGGGCATACAGACATTCAACCCCAAACCGATGCTGCTGTAGAACCTGGTCAATCCCTGCAGGTTAAAGTTTATACTGTAAACCCACAAGGGACCTGTCATGATCTAGTCTAACCCCCTGTATAAAGCATGCCATAGAATTTCACACAATAATTCCTGTACCAAGCTCAATAACCTGAACAGAGTTTATCTTTGTGAAAGATCTAATCTTGATTTAAACGGAAAGGAGAAGACACAAAGAAAGGAGGCTGAGGAAGACAAACAAGCAAAGCGCATAAATTGTAATAGTGCCAAAGGAGAAATATTTTCCCATTGATTGCCCATAAATGCACAATACTGTGGAACTCCCTTCTGGAGGAGGGAAGAGTGACTGAAGGACATCCGATGCAGTGAGCTGTAGCTCACGAAAGCTTATGCTCAAATAAATTGGTTAGTCTCTAAGGTGCCACAAGTACTCCTTTTCTTTTTGCGAATACACACTAACACGGCTGTTACTCTGAAACCTTCTTGGACCCTGATTTTCTTTTATTCTTTTTTGGGAGGTGCTCAGATACTATGACAATAGGAGTCGGATAAGATCCTAGACAAAAATAATAAGATACTTTAATAATGATGATTAAAAGTTTAAATTACTAACTGCTAAGTTCTCCACATGATCCTTGTGCAAGTCTCTCTTTCAGAACAGTAGGAGATACATTGTGAATCATGGGTCATATGTAGTCCTAACTATATACCAAGACCCACCGCTCATAATTAAAAATACATCTGTCCCTTTCCACAGAAGGATTTGGACACCCTGCTGTATAGTTTTGTAACCAGCTCCCACAACATGGTAGCTTTCTGTCCTAAATAAGGTCTCCTTGACCATAACGCCAGCTTGATTTCTCACCGCCATGAGTTGAAATTATCTCATTGCTCCTAGTGTGCGTCTGACACTCATCCAACTGGATTCATCAGGAACAGTGGATGTATACCCTTTCTCACTCAACCCAGAAGCACAAAAGAGGTAGAGAAATTACCTATGCTTCCAGGAAGGAACCCACTGCTGTCACCTCTTTGCATCTGACCTGAACCTGGTAATCTTGACAACTGTCCCAACAGAGAAGGAAAAGTGCCCAGTGCTTTGTGAAAGTGAAATGCTTAGCCATCTCCTACAAGAATAAAAGATGCACAGATATGGAAGACCCATCCTGGATCTTACAATTAGAAGTATTTGCATTCCTCCTGTAGCAGGATTAACGCAAGAATGTGTTTTGCAGGGAAAAGGAGTCTTGGAAGAAAATGCAAGGAGGGGCAGGGGAGGAGTTTTTCTGTCTATCAAAAGCTCTCTGAACACTAGCATGAAAAATCAGAAAAGTGGAAATAACTTGCCAAAGTAGCCTGGGTTGAAAAGGCCACCCCTGACAGTGGAACGGGGGGAGTCTGATGCATGAGAGGGAACTGCTTCTCCTGGCACTTTGATCCAATGGTCGCTATGAGAAACCAACTTCTCTCCCTTGGGTTAATCAAAACCAAATTACTCAGGAATGCAGCAGGACAGGTCTGTGCTTCCAGGCCCTCTTGTCTTTGAGGATGTGAAATAAGAAAATAAAAGGAGGTGGCGGAAAAAGCATCCAAGGGATTTAGAGAGAGGAAAATCTGCCTACCAGGCCAAAAATCAAACCAGAGTGCTGACGCATCACAAGTACCAGGAGAGAGGAGTGGAATTGACTCTGCACAAGAGGATGGGCTAGAAGAGGAAAACTGCAGAAAAACACCCCCTTTGCATGCGGAGACTTCAGGTGCAATTGGCAATGCATGCCCCTCCTTCCCTGCCCCCCCTCAAGGCTTTAAAGCCACCAGGATAAAAGGCTGCGAATAGATAACCAAATAGCACCAAGGTAAATTCTCTCCCCACCCCCAGCCTGAATGCCACAAGATACAGAGTGGTCCTCTCCTTCTTACCAGGGCCCAGTGCAATAGTAGAAGTCACATCACTTTTCCTCCATTATCTCACACACACCCCCACCCACCCCCACCCACAACATTATAACTCCACATATCAGGAAGCAAAGAGCAGAAAAAATGTCAATCAAGGTTAGAACAAGGGCTCACTGACTTCCATTTCTGCCTGCCTTGTCTGCAGCCCCCTGCCTCAGGCTTCTAATCCACTTCTCTTTCCATTATTTAAATTGTATCCCAAAACATGCTAGCTGCTTTAAGTCACTTCACTGCCCAAGGAGCTTGCAATTTATGTAGACAACATACAGAAAAGAGGTGGGACAAAGGGAATAAAAGAATGCAACTTGAGACTCTAGCCTCCAGTCAAAAGAAAAGAAGAAAATGGAGAGATTCAGAGCGCGCGCCGCTCTGCTTCACAACTCCTGCCTCCAGGACACAACCCATGTAGGAAAGAGAATCACACAGTGCCTTCTCTTCAGGAGACCCCACCCTCCCTAAATCTCGTCACTGCTGGAGATCAGCACCTCTTTCACCCAATAAATTAATCCTGTACGTGCAATTAGCTCGAGTTACTGTATTGCAAACTCCAAGGGGAGAACACAGGGCCCTGTGAAGATTTACCCTCTTTTCCAGATCGGCCAAATGTGCTGAGAAGCTCCCTCCCTCCCACACAGAGGCAAGAAGGTGGGAGCTTTAGCAGAGATTAGAGGCTGCAGGGAGCTCCGTCTCCTCTGCTCCACGCCTGCAGCTGTGCAGCCAGGGCCCTACCTTTCAAGAGTGAAAACAAAGGCTTTAAAAAAAAAAAAAAAAAAAAACCAACACACCACTGTTCTCACTGACTCAGTAACTGTGAAAAAGACTTTGCTTCAGGGCAGAAAGGAGGGAGGGACAGGCAAGGAGGAGAGTGAAGCACTCAGTACAGGATACACACCAGCAAAAAGGCATTTAAAGGCTCACAGGACTGGTCAGGAATTGCAGTCTCTCTCCATTGCATTTATTTGGATCAAGCAAGTAAAATGGCACATGGCGACATATGACCCCAGGGTTTCTTTGTACAGACCCCGACCTTTCCTTGGGTGTCAAGAGAGCGAGCTAATGCCATTTAACTCATGTCACTGGTAACCCTTACCAGCACTCCAAGTAAAAGGAAGTACCCCAGAATGGGGCAGACTAACCAAACCTTATATTTTGGCAATAATGAGAATGATGACAAAATTCAAATAAGTAAAATCCTCCAGGCAGCCAAGTGAACCACTGCTCCGCACACCAGGCGATATAGTTGGGGTCCAAAAATTAGTTTCAAAGCATCAGCTAGAGGCCAACCCCCCACCCCCCCACCCCGCCCCAAGCAGAACACTCTAAATTCTGCAATAACTGGGCCACAAGAAAACAACCATGATGCCTCTGCCTTTTGGCAGTCTGATTGTATTTGGCGTTTTTAGTCATGACATGAAAAGCAGAAATTGTGTGTTTTCGGGATAGGTTGGGTTTTTGTGTTTGTTTTTGTTTTACTTGGTTGCAGAGAGTAACTAGCAAGCACCAGACACTCATGTAGCATCATGTAGCAGAAGGCAATCAAGAAGGCCAAGAGAACCAGAACTTCCTATACCAACACTTGGAAAAGGTACAAAACAACTCTTCCTTGAGGTGTGAGGTGGTGGCCCCCACTCACTTTGCACAACCATGTTCAGAACCCAGGAAAAGTGATGTTTCTACAATGACAGAGGTGCTGGCAACATTGACTGCATGGCAGCCGACCTCCAGAGCTGCAGCCATATTTCTTTTATCTAGTGATGAGATTGAATCTACTAGTGCAGTGCTTCTCAAGCTAT
Source organism: Eretmochelys imbricata (assembly GCF_965152235.1). NCBI lineage: Eukaryota > Metazoa > Chordata > Testudines > Cheloniidae > Eretmochelys > Eretmochelys imbricata. The sequence goes on along the minus strand of NC_135583.1, from coordinate 42,487,505 downwards.
CTGATGTGGGGGACCGGCAATTTTTTTTGCCAATGTGTGCACAGACTGGCAGCCGATGGACCACAACTTTGAGTAGCACTGTACTAGAGCACCACTCTTGTGTCCCTCTATTCCTCTTACAGAGGGAAGGCAGGGGCATGGTCTGGTACTCCCACAATTACATGTGGGTGGGGGGTTAGGTCAGACGACTGGAATAAAAAGAATAAAGCCCCTTTCCTAAAGCTGCAGGAAGCAAATAGAAAAAATGCTAATTAACTCAGCAGCAAGTTGTTAGTATTTGCATATAAATGCAGCCACAAATCACTACAAACAAGCTAGGACAAGTCAGGCTTATTAGCATATACAAATCCTGGACAGCCACTCTAGGTGGGTCATTGAGATGAGGTGTTCACTTTGGAGGCAGCCTGCCAACTTCCTCCTGCAGGAGGGGAGATGGAGAAAGGGTCTGAATTCAGACAGACATTTGCACTACTGAATCCAGTGGCACAAGCGTGGCAAGAAACACTATCCCAGCCTAGTAAGAAGAGTGGGCTACATGAAAATGTAGAATTTAAACGCAAAACAACAAAGAGGGTCAACAAGAGAAAACTGAAAAATGTGTTAAGTGAGTGAGTGGCTCCTAGGAAACGGCAATTTAATTTAATTTAACACACAGCAATTTCCTACCTACAAAATACCAAACAGTATAGGGTCAGGAAGAGAAAGCCCTGTCCCTACAGAAGAGGTACAACAGTCGGAGGGAACTAGAAAGCAGTCAAAGATCTGTTGCAAGCCATCAAGAACTACACAGCAGTGCAGTCTCTCTCCAGTGGCTAGAGGTTCCGTGCTTCAGAGTGCCAGAGGGTCTCCGCGGTAGGGGTTTTTCTTTTAAGTGTGAACTCCTGCTGCAGGCTGCTAGAACCATGTCAGGAAACTATACACTGCACATGTGAAGCAACTGGTTCAGACTCATACAACCTTACCACAGCAGCCACAAGCATGTGAATGAAAAGCAGTACAGCCAAACGCTGTGGGGAATCAGAAGATGTGGAAGTTTGTTCGATGCTGTGTCATATTTAAGAACACCCAAGGGATAGACGCATTACAATTTTCCCCCAGGAAGAGGAATGGAGAAGATGTTGCGCCAGTCAGGGTGCCTAATGCATTGCCGGAAGGTGCTCAGAAGCCATGATGTTAGGCAGAGTAGAAGAATCTAAATAGAACACAATCCTGGGCTACTTCTATTGCTCACCTGGTTCTTTGTCCTCTTCTTCCCACCCAGATCAGGTGGGCTTGATTCCCCCTTTGGCTACATTCCTTGCTGATGAGCGTAACCTACATGGACTGCAGGTGGGTTCACCTCTGGGACACCTCTCATCCTCCTCCTCCTGGGCATGCAGTACAAGGGGTTGAATCAGAACTCTCTACTTTATTCATGCTGTCCAGCAAGTCACCCATTTCTGTAGAGGAGGACAGTTCATCCAGTGCTTTCCCTGCTTTTCCCCTTCCCAAAGCCCACCCTGTGTGGTCCCACTGTTTTCCCTGACTGGAAACTAAGTTAAAGGAAAACTAGGGATTAGTAGTTTACAGATCCACTCACTGTCACCTAGAAAATCCTCCCTGGCAAGAGACCTACAAAATTTAAGCTTTCACATAAAAAAGTGAAGTCTCCAGCCATTCTAACTAGAGATTGCCTTCTAACACTAACAGAGTGTAGATCTATGCAGTGGTGTTCCGAGTCTGCAGACAGCTCCTCTGCTTTTGCTCAGAGCTTCCTCGGCAGCGGCAGAATGAACACTTCGCTCCACCTATGGCTTGGAGGTTTATTCTTCTTGCTAGTGAGTGTCTGAAATTTATATAGCTTTCTTCACATAGGAAACATTTCCTATGATACACAAAAGCAGGAATTTTCAAAGTAGTTTTTAGAAATCCATGGTAGTTTTTAGAAAGATCCATCACATCTGTTTTGGGCAGGTCTCTGGCCTGTGTTACACAGAAGGTCAAACGAGATGACACAAGGGTGCCTTCTGGCCTTGGAATCAATGACTCCTCAGTCAGCATGTGCTGGCTTTCTCAGCACTTTGACACATCCCAGAAGGATCAAATTAAATGACAGAGCAGGACCAAAAGGAGCAGCTTCTCCATTAGACAGCTGGAGAAACGTTCCAAGTCCTGAAGTTCTATAATGTAAACATTTTCAGTAAGTATGCCCAATCAACAATTTCTAAATCAGTGGTCACCAACCAGTAGATCACAATGGAGTTGCCAACCCTCCTGCAGCTAACAGTCTGCTGGCTCCCAGCCTGCCTGGCCCCACGCCGCTCTGGGAAGCGGCCGGCATGTCCGGATGTGGCTCCGGGGGTGGGGAAGGGGCAGGAGGTCTCCTCGCGCTGCCCTCGCCTGCAGGCACTGCTCCCGCAGCTCCCATTGGCCAGGAACGGGGAACCACAGCCCATGAGAGCTGCAGGGGTGGTGCCTGCAGGTGAGGGCAGCGCACGGAGCCACCTGCCAGACATGCCGACCACTTCTGGGAACAGCACAGAGCCAGGTCAGTCAGGGAACCTGCCTTAGTCCCCCTGCGCTGCCACCCGTGGGGTGCCTTAGGTAAGTGGTGCCTGGCCGGAGCCCACACCCCAAACCTCAACTGCATCCCAACACCCTGCTCCCGCCCTGAACCCCCTCCTTCACCCCAACCCCTGGTCCCAGCCCTGAGCCCCCTCCTTCACCCAGCACCCCCTCCTGCACCAGCCCCCTCCCAGAGCCCACACCCCAACCCACTGCCTGAGCCCCCTCCCAGAGCCAGCACCCCACACTCCCTCCTGCACCCCAACCTCCTGCCCCAGCCCTGAGCCCCTTCCTTCACCCAAACTCCCTCCCAGAACCTGCACCCCAACTCCCTGCCCCAGGCTCAGCCCGGAGCCCCTCCCACACTCCGAACCATAGGCGCCAACTTCTCCTGGCACTGGTGGGTGCTCTCTCCCTCCCGCCCCTGCCCCGTCCCCATTCCAACCCCTTCCCCAAGTCCCCGCCCCCTCGGACTCCTTCCCCAAATCCCTGCCCTGGCCCTGCCTCCCCCCCGAGCGTATCACGTTCCCGCCGCTCCCCACTCTCTCCCACAGCTTGTTACGCCACAAAACAACTGTTTTGCAGTGGCAAGCACTGGGAGGAGAAGTGGGGACATGGCACACTCAGGGGAGGAGGTGGAGGGGAGCTGGGGTGGGGAGCTGGCGGTGGGTGCAGAGCACCCACCAGTTTTTCCCCGTGGGTGCTCCAGCCCCCGAGCACCCACGGAGTCGGCGCCTATGATCTGAACCCCCTCGGCCCCAGCCTAGAGCCTGCACCCCCTCCCACACCACAACCATTTGTCCCAGCCCAGTGAAAGTGATTGAGGGTGGAGGAGAGCAAGTGACCAAGGGAGGAGGAATTGAGTGGGTGTGGCCTCAGAGAAGGGGCAGGGCCTCAGGGAAGGGTGTTTAGGTTTGTGAGATTACTTTTATTCCTTCATTTTCTTTGAGGTAGATCCCTTTAAATTCAAAAGATGTGATCTTGTGCTTAAAAAGGTTGGAGACCACTGTTCTATATAAATCCATGTTTTAAAAGCAGAACTCACTTTTACAAGAACTTCTGAAATTGGATTTGCATTTCTCCTGCATCCATCCCCATCGTATCTGGAAACTGGACTTTCTAGTCCTCTGTCCTACTGTGAACAACCCATTGTAAATCACTACTTCCAGCCTGCATGTTAATTCTTCTTTATTACACATAAGGCAAACATTTCTTAGTGATTTACTCTTTGTAATTAGCTGGAGCAGTTACAATCTGATGGTTTTATGCTGGCATTTTTTTCTTGAACAGTTAGGAAGATGGGGGCCACCAGAAAGATGCCCTACTGAGACTCCAGAGTAATGGCAGACTCACACATCACTTAAGAAGGATGTGGAAAAATAGGAAAACGTCCAGGAGAGGGCAACAAAAATGATTAGGGGACTGGAACACATGACTTATGAGGAGAGGCTGAGGGAACTGGGATTGTTTAGTCTGCGGAAGAGAAGAATGAGGAGGGATTTGATAGCTGCTTCCAACTACCTGAAAGGGGGTTCCAAAGAGGATGGCTCTAGACTGTTCTCAGTGGTAGCAGATGACAGAACAAGGAGTAATGGTCTCAAGTTGCAGTGGGGGAGGTTTAGGTTGGATATTAGGAAAAACTTTTTCACTAGGAGGGTGGTGAAACACTGGAATGCGTTACCTAGGGAGGTGGTGGAATCTCCTTCCTTAGAGGTTTTTTTGACAAAGCCCTGGCTGGGATGATTTAGTTGGGGATTGGTCCTGCTTTGAGCAGGGGGTTGGACTAGATGACCTCCTGAGGTCCCTTCCAACCCTGATATTCTATGATTCTAAGCCTTGTCTACACACTAAAGCTGTACCAATTTAGCAAATCACTATAGAAATTGATGTAGTTAAATTTGTGCTACTATCTTGTGTGGATACTCATTTTGATTTAGGAATGCCTTCTATCAATTGGCTTAAGTCAGTATTTGTATCAACAAGCTAAAACTGAGATGAGGCATTATTACAAGGGAGGTGCACTAATTTATCTACATCAGTTTCTAAAGCAATTTAGCTAACCTAGTACAGTTTCTCCTGCATACTAGGCCTTAGCACAGAACTTTAACTTTGTGTCAAGAAAAAGTCGATGCTCTACTAGAATAAACATAAACACAGATGGTCACGTCAGTGTTTGTGATGGGAGCACCGAGTTCGGCCAATTCTAACGTGACAGGGATGTAAATGAGGAGTAACCCCATTTTAGTATATGGTACTACACGGGTACAGAAACAGAGAGAGATTAGAGTCAGGCCCGTTCTGTAAGTCAGCACTCTAACAGTACCTAATATTTAGCTTTAAATACACTAAAAATCCAGTATGTACCATATACTCTAGGCACTGCTGACAACTTAAAAATATAACAAAATTCTACCCTAACATAACTGACATCCAACAGCATATTTCAACCCTAATATAGCCCACTATCAGAAAAGGCAGTCAAATTCTTCCCCCTCCCACAGATACACACATTTTTGTTTGAATCCATGTTTTTCTCTCTCTTTGGATCATGCCTGAGTGTACTGCAGAGTCTTTACAATGTTAATACAGATGTGAAGGAGCCAGTTTCCAAATGTTAATACTGGGCTGTTTAAATTGGAACTAAACTACCAGAAAGCCTGCAGCAAAAATTCGTTTTAGAACAGCAAAGAGCCTGAAACACATTAGAAGCCTGGATACACTTTCTGCAACTGCAAAATTTAGAAGTGGAGTTGTTTTTAAGGAAAAGCAAAAAAGGTTATTGCTCTTGGGCAGTTCAGGCTGCAGGAAGAGGAATGCATGCAGCTGACGTACCTAGCAAGGGTGTTAGGAGAATGGGATAGCATTCATACCGAATTCAATAGACCAGTGCTACTGCAAAAGAGCATGTTGAAGGTAAATATTTTTTAACGAAGTGGACCAACAGCGCTGTTAAGAACTGCTCTGAACACCCTAGATTTGGCAGGGGTGAGATACTAGTGCAAGTCACTGATGACACTATAGCACTGCATCTACAGTAAAGGTTTGCACCAGTGCAGTTCCAGGTGCAAAAGAGTGCACAAACAAGACCTCAGGCTGCAGATTTGTCCCACCTTTGGCCTATGTTGTTTGCTATTTCAGCACAGCCCTGGCAATAACCAAGCTCAAAAGGGAGTGTTAAAGGGGAACTGCAAGGCTTAGATACATTACCTTACACAGCTGAATATAAAAATTTCCACTGCTGTTTTTAGCCATCCTTGTTCCATGAACAGGACTACCAGTTCTCTCAGTGGATGGGGTGCCCTATCAATTATACTTCCTCAGAGGGGTCCACAGGACTGAATCAATCAGCTTTTCCATACCAAAAGAACTGGAAGCCAAACTTGTCAAGTTTTTGAATGGCAAGTCCTACGAAGCTTTACAAAAATTCTTATGTTAAATTAAAATATCTTATTTATTTTGAAAGGAGTCTGAAAAACAGCACCTTCTTGTTCAACAAATATATCCCCTCGTGCATATTTACAATCGTACCTGCCCACTCTAGTGAGAGCTTCTCATGCTTTTGGCTCCTATTAGCCAGACAGAGTCAACACAGTTACAGCTGAGTGACCTGGATTCTGTTCCTGCCTGTCCATCATCAACAGAATTATTTACTAAGGAACTTGTCTACATAGGAAAATTACACCAATTTAATCTAAGGTGTGAATTCAATCTGAGTTACTAGTGAAAATCCCTGTATGGACACTCAGATCGGTTTAAGAAAGGCCTTTATGGTTTAGCTTAATTTGATTGGGAACAAATATAAACCAAACCAAAATAAGCCACCCATAAACCAAAATTAAAGAGAGTGTCCAGCCCACACAGGGGTTTGTACTGGGTTAAGTAAACAAGTTTTTAAACCCATTTAAATTAAACCAGCACAAATTCTGGGTAGAACAGGCCTAACTTCCAATAAATCCACTGAAGGCAATGGAGCTACACAGGTGGGAATGAGGGCCTAATTTAGCGAGCAGAACCATTATAGCTACAGATAAGGGACATTTAAAAAACCAGCTTGCGTCTGACTGCACAGGCTGAGTTTGCAGAGTTACCAATGAGAAAAGGGAGCGTCTCTAATACAGAAGTCTTAGAAACAATAAGCTGTAGCTCACGAAAGCTTATGCTCCAATAAATTTGTTAGTCTCTAAGCTGCCACAAGTCCTCCTTTTCTTTTTGCGAATACAGACTAACACGGCTGCTACTCTGAAATAGATCCAGAGACACATCAGAGCATTTTTACGGGCAGTTTTTCAGAGTCGAACTGTACTTTATTGTTTAAGTCACTTAAAACAGGGATGTTGCCAATATGAAATATGGTCAATTCAAAAGAAAATCAGTAGTTGTTTCAGGTCCTACACATACAGCAGGGAATTCTTATTTTAGGAAATGTATTTTCAATTTTTGTTCAAGTACATCCCTTTCCTCCACTGTGTGAAAGACCCACACCAACAATGAGGAAACTGACTAAACAGAGAAAGTGAAATACACAAAGCACTTTCCAACACTCGCTGCAAACAAAGAGAAAACCTCTAGGCTTTCTATTAAAATATCGTTAGATGTTGCTTCTATCAATTTTCAGACAGAAGCATGATTTTGAGTTTGACTTACCCCTTTAAAAATAACCCACATTAAGGTGATTCTTACAATACTATCATGTATTAAACTATGAAGAGGGAATAAAAATAATTCAAAGCATTTGTCGATGCTTTACTCTTTGTAGTTAACGTTGGGAATGGAATCATACATCACACGGTCACTCCTTTTAAAGGTGATCTGCAAAGAAAAGGGGAAGTTGCCCTGTTTTTGCTTTTTTATGATATATGAAGGGAGGTGAATCACTCCCCTAACACTTAGCATTAGAAATTAGCACCCACTGGGGTTCGGGGCTTCAGCAGAGTGGGGCGGAAGCCCTGAGCCCCATCAGACACCTCCCACAGGGCTGAAGCCCTGAGCCCTGGCAGGTGTGCCCCGGCTCTCTAACTTCTGAAGTTAGTCACATGCGGCTCAGAGGGTCAGTAAGTTTGGCCACCCCTGGTCTATTCTGTTTTTCCTGAAAGGCTCTATCGATGACTGGGAAACTTGTAGGATATCACAGTACAGTATCTAGGGATTGAAACCTAAACTGAAAGGGAAAGAGGTACGAAGGCTGTTTAGAAATCTGTGTTCATATATATTTAACTCAAATGCTTGATAAACAGTTGGTGAAAGTATCATTATTATTAAACACCTCACCCCTTCAATAGTAGACTAAGAAAGCTCCCATTCCAGTTCTCTGGTTCCCACAAGGAGACCTCCAGCAAAAAACAGGAAAGACAAGATTTGATACTCCTAATATTTCTAAAGAAAAAAGAAAAAAATAATTTGAGAGAAATAAGACATGATGCAAAACTATTTCTTCCTTTGCAGGTCACCTTCAAAGGGAATGTTAAAGGCTTGAGCTTTATGACTCACTCTTGGTTTCATTCCACTTTTTGGATTTTAATACTAAGAACCTGAACATTTCAATGGTAGAACAGAGGCCCTCTCAGACACTCTGTTGCCCCCACTGAATCTTCCTTCTTCTTGATTCAACTCTCCTACACTTGTTAATTCCAATGGGGGACTGGATCTCCAAGCCCCCTCCAAGGACTACATATCAGCTCTATTCCCAGCTCCATCCATCCCCTTACCCCCAACCCCAGAAATTCAGGAACGAGGTCTGAGCAGTCACTAACCTCTGCTAATAGAAATCGGGGGGGAGGGAGGGGGGGGTGTAGAGCATGAAGTCAGCAGCAGATGAAAATTCCACTGTCATTTCAAATATTGTAACATGCAGCTTCTCTGTTAAGCTGACATCCCCTTGCCTCCAGCACTCAGAGGGGAATCTCTCTCCACCCCATGCCTGCCAAATTCCCACAAGAAACTTTCACATTAAGTCAAAAAGGTCCAAATCCTAGCTCCTTGCACAAGGTCCGGAGGGAGGCAGGGAGGACATCCTGCTTGGGCTCTTAGCATTCCTCAAGGGTCTAAGCACATAGAGATTTCTTCTGCCTTGAGAACGGCTTGGGAGGAGGAGAAGAGGTGTCACGACTCTGGAGCACTGCTAGCAGAGCCCTAGAAGTCCCTGTAATAGAGGACTAAATACAGGAGAGGCGCATAATGATGAACCCCAATGACTGAGCACAGCTACGAGTTTCAAGATTCCCAGGGGGCCATCCAATGCCTCTCTGGAGGTGCTCACTTCACAGGCCTCATTAATCTTTGTGTTCCCTGACTGTATCATGACCTTCAGATGCAAAAGGAAGAAAAACCAGTTTCATCCAGAATCCTGACAGGATGCCTATTGCATGGAGGAACCAGCTGATGCATCATGTTCTAGTGGCCTCTCAGGCTAATGGAGGAAAAAGGAGCAGAAGAGGAAACTTCAACTCCCCCAAACTAGTCTCCCCCTTCCCACCTTCTACAAAGCTCACCTCCAAAAATTACAAGTCACAAAGGGACTCACAGTAAGAGGAAGAATCTTCAGAGAATATCATATGGTCCAGATGCAGAGCTGCTGCCAGCCGGGCCCTTGGTCCTAAGCCTAGGAACAGCTCACTTCAAAGCAGCTGAGAGATGGGAAAAATGAGGAGGGTTACCCTTCAAGGTGAAAGTGGTTTCCCTGCCTCTGGCATCTTGTTAAACCCAGAAGGAGAGAACTAGCCGACACTCCTCAGGCGGAGTTAAAGCTTTTGGGGCCGTTTGTTTTGAGAAATTCTCAGGACTCTTCCAAAGTTCTGCTCAGATGCTTAAACATTTGCAGTTTCAGAGGAAACTGTTGCGAGCCTGCAAGGAAGGGAGCTTTTTAGGCATGACTGCCTTGCCACTTCAAGTAATTCCAGGACCTCATGCCGGAGGGAGCCAGGCATTGCTCTATAGTACTCAGCACGTCCCTTCTAGGACACTACACTAAGCAAGAAGAATGAAACTCACCAGCACTCTACCTCATCACCCCTCCTCATCTAGTAAGAGATTGCAAATATGCTGTGCAAACGGCACTTGTAGTCAGCTAGCGCATCCTTCTCCAGCACCAGTCTTATGATGTAGCAGACATTTTTCCTCCTTTTCCCCTACTCCTTCACTTTGCAAATGGACTAATAGAGTAGTTGGCATGCGCCTCCCACACTCCCCTTGCTCTCTGACCCCAGTATATACCAAATCAGGTCTACTGCAGAGATCCCAGCAATACCTGTAAGGCTAGGGAGAGAGTATGTCAGCCTGCCCTTTTAGGTCTCTCACAGTTGTACCTGACTGAAGTCTTCTCTTTAAAACTACTTTACTGGCTTTCCTAACCCAGACACCTCTGCATGTAGAATTTACACACCAGGAACCACTGGGAGCAGAATAGATTAAAGATGACATTTCTGCAGTGGTAAAGCATGGATTCCAAAGCAATCCCCTTCCCCACAGCAGGGAAATAGGCCCTTCAGACAGCCCCTCTGGATTAGACATGAACCTTTCACCTTTGCCAGATGTGCACATCCACTCCTCTCCACACCATAACTGCTATCATGGTACAAGTATTTTACTGCCACTGTCATTGCCCTCTTTCCACTAGATGAGGCAACACATACTAACAAGTATGATCCAATAAAAATCTAGCACAGCTGCTCAGACCAGAAGGAGATTCATATCCCACCCCATTCCAAAATAAAGGTAAATTAAACCAGAGCCCCAGGCATGTCTATAATGGTCCTGCGGAATGAGGCCCCAGGAATGGAGGTAGTGGCAGCCGTGACTGCAGCAAGGTAAGAGACGCGGAGGAAAGCTAACAAGACTAGACTAGGAGATCTTAGTCTACAGTCATTTTCTATCTGAAAGGCAAAACAGACCCTGAGCAACTTCTTCAGCTCTGTGAGCAGATGTTTTCCCTGGGACTCGCTCTTACCAACACAGACCCCAAACCTGCTACACTAGCTGGCCTGCTCTCTTTTCCAAGCTGAAAGAATACAAATCCATAAAGCCCCCAATACGTGGAATTATTTAGACGATAAGAGAAGATTATGAAGCTGAGAAATAGCTTCAGACTCAAATGCATGTTATGGCTCCCTTCTCTAAATAACTCTAGTCTGAGCACACCTAGAATACTGCTAATTCCAAGCACCTGACCACTAGAACAGCACTGACAAACTGGAGGCTATTCAGAGCAAAGCAACAGAAATGGCAAGGGGATGGGACATAAAGTGCTTTCCCTGTTCAATGCAGATTACAGATCTTCTATCATTAACCCTTACTACAGTTCTGTGACAGAACTAAGTTTTATCTTATTTTATAGACAGAAACTGAGGCACAATGGTTAAGTGACTGGCCCAAAGTAAGCATCATGACTAGGCTTGGGCATTCCTGACTTCAAATCCATGCTCATCAGTAATCTGCATCTCTAACAGCCTACAGGTATTTGAAAGATGCAAATGGAAGGGAGGGGAAAGAACTCAGGATAGGAATGCATATAACTAAGAGTAAAGGGGTGAAATTCAGAAAGGGAAGACTTAGGCTCAACATCTGAAAGAACTTTCTAGGAGTGGATGTTTTAAGGCTGTGGAATCGTCTCCCAAATGAAAGGGTGGAATCCCCATTACTTAAAACGGAATTGGACAACATAGTATAAAAAATATCCTGTAGGAAGCAATCCTGCATGGGATACGATAATCTAGCAGGTCTTTTCCATAGTCAGCTGCTACGATCGTGTTGAAAGAAAGATGGTCAAATCCCCCATGCCACAAACCGTCTCTGGAAGGGAAATTCCCCTCCCCCGACTGCCTGCCTGCGAGCGCTGCTGGACTTGCCATTCAGCACAAGGCATTCCGATTGCCGTCCCCCAGAGGGCCACCGCCTGAACGCAGTCTTCCTGCTGCCCAGCCTCTTGTAATAGCTTTATGTAAATTAAGACAGACTCTCACAATTTGCCAACGTGCACTGCACTGGGAGGGGGCTGAGGGGAAGGGGGGCTTCACGTTAGACATCAACAAAGCAGAAGGTTAATTTGAAACTCACAGCCCTGCTGCTTGTAGGCTTGTCTCTCCCTCGCCCTCCCTGCCTTGCTCTCCTTTCTGTGCAAAGCCTGACATCTACAGTTCTGTCTGGCACAGTAAGGGGCGGCTAATCGGAAACGCACGCAAGGACGTTGGGTACACAGCAGCCAGGAGCTCTCGCGCTTCTTCAGCGAGCACGCAGCCTCTCAAAAACACAAGCCATGCCGGCACAAATCCACTTCAGCCTGGGGATGGACCCCTCGCTGGAACCAGGAGGGGCTCGTGTAAACCTAGTGGATGCCAAGTGTCAACCATTAGCAGGCTTCTCCTGGCCTGACCAACAGCACAGTACACACTGCTTCAACTCAGCTGGAACTGGCTTTTACTGGTGTGCACTGATGCTTCATGCTTTCAAATAAAAGTCTTCACTCTTCTAAAAGGGACTAGGGCCTCACCCTACAATCTCGGTAACCAGACAGCAGGAGCTTCAATTGTGAACAGTCTGGGGGAAGGGACCATCTCTGTTATGCATTTGTAACAATGCCTAGCACATTGGGTCCTGACGTATGAGCGGGACTCCAAGGGGCACTCCTGCAATGCAAATGAAATAAATAAAACATGAGGATAACATAACCAATCTAGTTGGCAGCACACACACAAACCTACGTCAACAAAATCAGTGCCGTTCTGTTTCCTGTATTGCCTACAACAGTAGTGGTCTTCTGCCTCCAACCTCCCACCTCAGACTCTAGACTTACAGCCACATCTTTCAGGTACACGTCACTTCAGCACGGAAGATACCTTTGGCAGGCCAAATCCCGCACTGTCCCCTTCAGTATTTCATCTGACTGCAACCCTTTCAGGCTTCCCAAGTGCCTGCCCGTGTATTCTGCTTTTATCACTGTATGTAATGCATCATACAGAGAGAAAACAAAAAGCTATGGGCACCTCACTGGATAGCAACAACGCAGGTGCTCAGATACTCCAGCAATCTGTGCAGGGATTTATCCCACGCTCCTCACCAGAACATCTGGTATACATGCTGAGATGGCTCTGAGTTCGTATACGTGTATTAGTACTTTTGCACACGCTAAAGAATGGTTACAATATGGGGGGGGGGGGGCGCGAAGGGAGGTGTTAAAACTCTGTTACCTAACAAGCTGTTTTGTAATTTGTTTATCATTAGCTAGAAGAAGCAAACAGTCTCTGGTACAGACACCAGGCAAGCCCCTAGAAGGAAGCCCCTGCATTTTATTCCAGAGTGGTGGTGATTCTACCCATGTCCTAGCCAGCCAACACCTCCAGAAGCAGGGACAACTACCCTAGGTTATCAGTGAACTGGGAGGGACAGAATAGGTCAGGAGTATTCTAAGGTGCCACAAGTACTCCTTTTCTTTTTAGAGGAAAAACAGTACTCCAGTGAGCTGAGACTTCCCAGGACACGCCTGTTTCTATTCAGTCCTAGGAGATTACTTTTCAACAGGTGTATTCATACCAAAGTTACGGTTCTGAAAAGACTAAACATACCGCAAAGCGGAAACGTCTTTATGAAAACACTTGGGGGGGGGGGGATTTTCTATGGATAGACTGCAACACACAGTATTACTATCACCAACACCCCAAACCTCACCCCTTCCCAAAGAAACAGAGAAAGACCAGAGCCTCCTCCCTCAAATCTCACCTCTCTTCTGAAACATGAAACTTTAAAGCCTGAGTACTCTGGGCTTGCACTTTCCACCTTCCTGGGAACACAAACTGTACAGTTAATTAAGGACCATAAGAAAATGTTTGTGTGCTGAAAAATCTAATTTTGCTGCTTTGCTTTAACAAGGAGCATGTTTGTAATTTGATAACACCAAAAAAACCAGACAATTAACAGTTAAACATCTTAAATATAATAATGAATTCAAGAGCAACACAGAGACACCTGGAGAGCCACGTAAACATCAAGATTTAGCAGCAAAAGAGAACGTCTTTAACAATGGCTACCAGAACCTGCTTCTTCCACCTCAGACCTAACTAACAGGAACCCAAATAACCTGAGATCCCCCTGGATACAGAACACTTTGCTACGAGCAGACACTCTGGGCTACACGCAGAAGCAGGCAGGTAATCTGAACGCTGTGCTGCTCCCATTACAGAATCAGTCAGCAGGTCTCCCCCCTTCCGACACCCCTGAATCAAAACATCATTTCAAACAAGACTGAACTTTACCCGTACGTTTCACCCTTTCTCTGAAAATATATACGCAGTGTACACCTGGTCTGGAACACACCGCTGCTCCTTAAACTGTGGTTGCTCTGGAGATACACACTTCACCTCCCCTGCACCAACAGACAGACATTTTCTGTCCTGCAGAACCAACAAAAAAACAATAGTATTGGAAATGGTCACTCCTCTCCAGTTCCAGTTCTTTAGAAACTGACCCAGCTGCGTGTGGATGCACACATGAACTGACACCAGCTAAATACAAACGTTTTAACAAGAGATGCTGGCTCCGCATGCCCCCGAAATGGGAGACTTACCGCTTCAGAGGCTCAGCTAACTGGTAAGTTACCCAGATAAAACTGTGCCAGCCAGGTTTCTTCACACATATGCAATGAGTACACATAACCTGTCTGCATTCTCTCACCGAGGGCAGACAGAATTCCTGAAAAAAGGGACAATGAGTAGGAGCGCCCCCATTTTCATCTAAAAGGGAAACCTTAGCTATGTGCTTTTTTCTTATATAACTGAGTAGAATATATTTATTCTTGTGAACCCTTTGCTACACTTAAAAAAAACCACACACACGAATTGTAAATCAGGGACAAAACAAGAGGCAGACATTCAGTTGAGCTTCTTGTTCTGCCCTTATCTCACCCCATTGTGCCTAGGCAGTTATATTTAGGTACACATTACGGTCTGTGGTACCGAGGCCCCCCTCGGGCACTACGTAGAATGCAGATTTTCCAGACAACAGACCACAACAGCTCCGTCAAAACCATTAGAGAGTCTGCTGTGCGGAGGCCTACGCACAGATGTTTGGATTCCCATTCTCCTGACACGACAGCCCTCAACAACTCTATCGTGGCAATGTTAGTTCCACAGATTAAAAATCCTATCCAAGTTTAAAATGGCAGAAAAGGAAGAGAAGGAAGCAGAGGAAGCTCTGTGCAGGTGCTGAAAACAGTCTGTTACTAGAAGAATTTCTTTCACCTGGTTCTCTTTTTCTCACCTCAAAATACAGAAGTATAAATCTCCTATAAGGGACTAATGGACTACAGTACAATTCCAAATGGGGGGTGGAGGAGGGAAGGGGAAGGGGGAGAAGAGGTTGAATTATAGGAAAACAAAAGAAAAAAAAACAGAATAGCCTTTCATACAATGTGAACACCTCATCTTAGCCGTGGGGAGGCTTTTCTATGGTACAACCTGCAAAATTTAAGAGTTCATAACAGAAAAGCTGACAGACCTCTAAATACAGCATCCCAACTGATGCAGATATATTAAGGTGGGGGGGGGGGGAGGAGAAGGAGGGGAAAATCGGACTCCTGCTTTGTTCATGGACCATCTCTCCCATCTGATGCATCAGTTTATATTCAGCGTCATACAAACCACACAAAGGCAGGTGGTATTACATTAAAAAACAAAGTTAAGAGCCTTAAGAGGTTTGGGGGGGTTGTAATTACTCTTTTCTAAAAAGAGCCGCTCTCTCCTATGTGCAGTATGTGTTAAGACACCTTTATAATTAATTAAATGACTATATCAGAAACACTATTCATACAAGCCAGAATACAACCTAGAATAAGATGGTTGCCTAATAATTCTTCCAGTACAGACAAGCAAGCTTAAAACTGACGGGGGTGTGGTGTATGTGCAGTAAAATATAGTAAAAAATGGTGCCTATAAAATACTAAATCAAGTTCAAATAACAGTCTTACGTCATTTCTTGCTTTTTCAGAACAACATTTTTATTTTAAAAAGTTGAAGAAAGTGTTAACAGAGACACGAATGCAGTCAGCCATATGTGCATCAGTTTAGGATTTAGGAATTTCTACTGAATCTGTTCAACTGCTGGTCTGGCCTACGGTAAATCTGCTTCATGTTGTTCCACTCGTCTCTCTCAAGACACAAACTGAAATGGTGAAATTTAAAGAACGAGATTAAAAAAATCCTAAAACAAAGAGATTAAAAGATGGACAAATGTTTTTGCGTTTATGTCTCGCCAAAGCAATTGTTTCCTAGACTCTGCTCTGACAATAACCATGAGGAGGCCATCCAAAGGCGCTAGGCACACAGGGAGACTTCTCGTGCTGCCTTTGGTCCGAGTGAAAAGCACCTTAGCTCAGTTCTCCAGGAACAAAAGGCCAGAGCCATAGAAGGGGAAAGAGGTTACCCAGGGTTTCACATTAGGCCAAGTGTCAATGCTGGCTCATTTTTCACCCCAGCTTGGATACAGAAAACCTGAAGCAAACAGACGAATGGCCACTCCTTTCCGAATATAACTAGACATTTAAAAAAAAAAAAAAAAAAACTTTGCCGTTAGAAATTTGGTTTCTTTTTCTTCCTCCTCTTTCCTATGTTTGTTTGTTTTTGTTACAGACTGAAGAATGCTTGCAGAGGAGAGAACTGAGCTATATAGCAACGTTAGTAACATCAGGAGAACAGGGCCCATACCTCTGAAGTCAGTCAACTGACCAAGGAAAGGAAAAAGCCACTTAGAAATGTTTAACTGGAGATGAAGAACAGAAATAAAGCGACAGGGGGAAAAAAAACTTGAAACACTTTCGTTCTTTTCACAGCAGGAGCCCCACTAATGCTGGCCTCAGATTTGCAAGTGAATTGCAGTTGTCAGAACTTTTTTTTTTTTTTTGGGGGGGGGGGGGGAGGGAAAGGTGGGGGGGAGGGGCAGAGGGGAGTATTAAAGGCATTAAAAAGGGGATCGAGCACGAAAAGGAAATTGAGATGAATCATCGCCTGCCACTGCAGCCCATGGACAGGCCACAGAAAGCTGATGTCTGAGCATTTAACCAGATATTGGGATTGTAGCCTCTTTCCAAGCAGGCGAAACAGAGAATGACGAAAAGGCACCATACGACCCTCAGCCTTTGAACCCAGAACTTACTTCGTCCGCTGCTGCACTTCCCCACATTGCCCTAGGCTCCAGCTGAGAAGGGGGGCGGGGAGGCACAACAAACAACTCAAATATGAAAGGAAATGACATCAGCAAACTGAAGGACCTGTTTAATACAGATCAAAACAAAACAAACTTCCAAACCTTTTGTGTATACAAGAGACCTCTCTCAAGAAAGACAGAAAAAGTCACCAATGGAAAGCAGATATCTAGCTCACAATAAAAATAGACAGACAAATATGGTGGGGTAGGGAGGGGGAGAGAACTACAAAGGGGCCAAAAGCCCAGCTAACTTTATTTTTTCCTCTGCTGATACTTAATATTTATTGATGTTTAGAATCTAAAAGCCATGCTCCGTGTTTCACTTAATACAGGGCCAGACAGTTCTCCCTAATGAGGGAGCATTACAATCAGCTTGTAATACTGAATTTTTAATGCTACCAAGGATTCTGTTACATAATAATATGAAAACAGAAGCAGAAAGTGGGCTACCAATGACATGACACACTAGGTCACGGACATCTACAAAACATGGGTCCTTCTTCCCCACATTACCATTTCCAATAAGTGCCAAATCCCAATGCAGGTGGCTAATATTAAAACAAGAGAACAGCTTGACTGCCTTTCGCTAACCCCAACCACGATGTTAGTTTAACGCCAACATTTCACATAACATCTCGTATACTAATATTAGAATTCCTGCTCTGTTGGGATCAGAAGATTTTACAAACTTTTTTGAAGCACGTGGGGAGACTTGGCACAAAAATATAAACTTTCTTCTCTTTCAGAAAACAAAAGAAAAACAATACAATTTAAAAGTTCACAAAACACACAGACACATTCATACATATAAATACATATAGCCTCTGTTTCTCCTCTGTAATACCCTAAGACTGTAAATCTATAACCACTGCAATGATTTAGTGATTAAAAACATGATAACATATTGTGTAACTGCAAACCACAGAATGCCTGCCAACTCTCCTCCAAGATACAGGAACAAAACTACAGAAAACGTGTTGCTTGCAGCAATCTTCCTAAACTCAGCTGAAAGATTGTAATGAAAGAACAAGACATCAAAAAAAAAAAAAAAAAGCATTGATACTATGCGATTACGGGAAAAAATTAAAGAGAGCTTTAAATATGTAATTTGTTAGTGCGAGAGAGTCCATCTAAACCTGCCTTTCCTTTTTCTCTTTTTTTAAGTTTGTTGTAACTGGAATAACTGGTCTTGTGTGATGTCTTGCATATTCAAAGTGCTTTGTAATAGGATATGGAGACTGAACATTATTTGCCTAAACTCAATGGATTTTATTTTTTTCCCCTTCTCCCTGCTCCATTTCTGGGGGGGCTCGGGGGGGGGGTGTTGGCTGAGGGCAGAAGGGGGAGAAGCTTTAAGCTGTAAAGCAAATACCTGAAAGGGGAGACTGCAATTTGTAACATGGCGGGGGAGGGGGGGAAGCTAATTTTATTTATTTATTTATTTATAATATAAAGGCAGCTATGGGAGTTTTGGCCTCTAAGGAACCAACTTGACCCCATTCTCTCTATTCTCTTACTTCGCCCATTGCAGGATTCCTGCACCTTCAGTGAGATTCGAACTCAATGTGACCCCAAGGAGGGAGTCACTGAGCCTCCAGAAAATTGCTCCATATTAAACAAGAGAGAGAGAAGAAGCAAGCAGGCAGAGATGTACATATACACACACCAAGTCCTGGATCTACCAAAGGCCAGCTTCAAGCACAGTTCAAAAGAGAAACAAATCTTTCCCTGAGCCCAAAAAGAGTTTAACACAGTTTCAAAAAACACACCCCCAATTTATAAATTAAAACTAAAATGTGTGTGTTTTTATACACTAAAATATACACACACCGCTCTAGAGATTTCATTTTAAAAAAGCATGAATCACCTCCGCTCTGAAGCGAAGGAGGACAGTTTATTCAGAGGAATCAATAGGAAAGAGCATTTGCAAATATTTAGATAAGCACTGTGCAATTCAGCATTAAGTAATTAAAAACTGAAACTGAGAAAGGAGGGATTGGCCTACAGTGGCATTTTCTGCCTTCACCTCTCCCATCCCCCTAACCACAATCTTCAAAACTAGCTCCATGTACACTTTTATTTTATTAAAGTGGTAACTAGACTAAACTGAACTTCTCTTTCAAAATATATCCCAAACACAAATTCACCTAAGGCAGCAGGATTAAAGGGACTGGCAACAAGGATGGAATGGTGTCTACACTGGAACAATTTTAAAAAAAATTAAAATATTTTTAAATTGCTCTTTGGTGTATTAATTGTACAGAATTATAGGACATTTAACACAGCAGAAATCTAACCCTAGATTAACAGAGAAGGGATCCTAGGAAGTGTTATTGTTCATTTGAAAGACTAGCAAACTACATTAATCCACATTCAGGAACTGGCCGAGTTTAAAGACATCTCCTATTAAACCTCTCAACACCTACCCGGAAAAAATACACACAAAAAAGCCACTGAAGAGAAAAGTAAAGGGACGGAATTTGAAAGTGAGGCAGACAAAGTGTGTCTCCTTCCCAGTGACAGTTGCAGAGAGCCGAGCAGTAAAGTCGGGGGTGCTGGACTGCAATTAAATGCACACTAGGAAGAGGGAAGCTGCACTCGGGCAGTATCGCGGCAGAGATTAGAGAAATTTACAGTAAATGGAGGGACACGATTTCAGCACATTGCCCTATCGATTATGCAGATTATTCTGATCAATGTTCTCCTTGTCCCCCACAAACCTGGATTTTAAACCACTCCGACCAAGTTCCTGTCCCTCCCCAAGCACTCTTCAAAAAGAGCAAACCCGAGCACGAGACAAAAATCTCGGGGGCACCGAGCCGAGCCCGGGAGCCCGCTCCTGTCCCGAAGTGAATTTCTGCGGGGTGCAATTCGTAGCCTAACCCTGCGCCCCGGGCGCGCTCCTGCTCCGCCGCGGAGCTGAGCGGCCCCGCCGGTGTCACCCCAGCCCCGGGCAGGCGATCCCCGCTCCTCGCTCGCTGCCATTGTCCCTGGGCCCCGCCGCCGGGGCGCCGCCGGGCACGCAGCAGTCCATGGGCGCCGGGCATCTCCTCGGGAGCCGGCGAGTCCCCCGCCTCCTGGGGCTCGCTGAGCCGGAGCCGGAGCCATCCCCGAGCCCGAGACACCTGCGAGCGGCAGCCGGAGAAGAGCGCGGCGGGCCGGCCGCGGACGGAGCTAGCGGCGGCGATCGCTGGGGCCGGCGCGGAGCGTGTCCCGGGGCAGCGCCCCGGCCGGCCGGCCGCCTCGGTCCCCGGCGGGGCTCCCGGACAGCGGGCGGCACAAAGTTTGCTGCGGGCTCCGAGCTGGGTGGGTGGGAGCGGGAGGGCGGGGGGCAGGACCAGCCCCATGCAAAGCAGCCCGAGCGCCCCGAGCAGGAGGAGCCCGAGCGGGGGACCGGGCAGGAAAGTTGCCACTTACACGGTCGCTTCTCCGGCGGCGGCGGCGGCGGCGCTTTAATCCCGGGCGGCGGCGGCGGCGCGGGGGCCACGGATCCCATGCAGGCTGCCGCGGCGGCAGCGGCAGGAGCGGCGCGCTCCGAGGAGGAGCCCGGGGCAGCAGCAGCGGGAGCAGGAGGCAGCAGCCGGAGCCGAGCAGGAGCCGCCGCCGCCGCCGCCGCTGCCCAGCAGCAGCATCGTTGTCGGGGAGTTTGCAGCCCCCCGGAGAGAGGGGGCCACGGGCGGCAGCAGCAGCAGCGGCGCTCGGGGCGGAGCGGGCGGCGGGGCTGGCGGTCGCCGGAGCAGGAAGCGCCCGGACTCAGATCTGATGATTGGGAAGAAAAAAAACTCTTTGGATCTTTATTCTGCTAATTAGTTTCCTGCAAAAAATGGCTGATTAGTGCAGTGCGCATGTGCCTCATTACCCAGGCACGACGGGAAGGGCTAATTAGCCACCTTCTGGATCAATAAGATTCAGCCCAGGCGGCGGGGGAGGGAGCGAGCGAGCGAGCGAGCGAGCGGGCGGGGGGAGCAGCGCGGCGGCGGCGCAGCGAAACTTGGGGCATGGGGCCGGCCCGGCGCCGCTCGGGGGGGCCCGCAGGACCCGGGGGGGGCCGCCGCCGCCGCGCCGGAGGGGGCTGGGCCGCGGCTCCCGCGCCCGCGGCGGCGCTGACCGGCTCCCGCTCTGCCCGGCGGGCCGCGCTCGGGGGCCACCTGCCCGGCCAGGCCCGCCCCGCCCCGCGCTTGCCGCGCCGCGCCGCGCCGCCAGGGCCGGGGCACCCAGCGCCGGGAAGTTCCCGCGAGGAGCTGGGAAAGTTGCAGCGGGAAAGAAGCGCAACTTTCTCCGTCTCTAGGGGTAGGAGCAGAGGCAGGGCGAGCTCCGGGGAGCGCCTCGAGCCGCGGGCCCGGCGCGGAGCCGGCCCTTCCCCGGCCCCAGGAGAGCGCCGCGCAGGGCGGCGGCAGCCGCGGACCCTACCTGCCCCCAGCCCGAGCGCCCAGCCAGGCAGAGCCCGCCGTGTCCCTCCGGCCCGAGCCTCCGCGCCCAGCTGCGGCCGGAGCTTTCACGCCAAGGATGCACTTGTGTAACTTCGCCCGCGGAATTAGCAGCCTCGCAGTGCCCCTTGCTCGCGTGTCCTGCGAGCAGCCGCCGAACTCCCTGCGCCCTGGGAGGCGAGTTCGGGGGCGCAGGCTGCGGGGAGCCTTTAATTCCTCTGCCCCGCCACGCGTGCCTGGCCCGGCGCGGAGAGCCCGCGTCGGCCCGGCTCGGGAATCCCCCGGGCTCACCGCGACCCTCGCTGGGGAATAAAACTCTCTTTATGCAGAAAGCTCAGTTTAACAAATCGGGGCTTTCCTCTCCAGGAACCAACATCGAGTTCCCATTCAAACTTTCCTGGCTGCTTTTCCAGGCGGGACAGCTGATCAATAAAGCCAAGTCCAGCCTCGCTGGAAATCGGGCTACAGGTTTCACCAGCCATTGCTGCAAAAGCTTTGTCATTTTCTAAAAATAAAAAGCTAAAAGTTATTGTAGAAGAAGGGGCTGTTTTTGTCCCCAGCACAATGTGCCTTTTGTGAGGTTAATGCCATTCTGGGGCTCTCTATAGCCCTGGACAATGGGGAGCTACAGGAGGCGGCTCTGCCTCTGCCTTTTTTCTTGCTTGCTTTCTCTCTCTTTTCTCTCTTCTCCCCCCCCCCTTTTTTTTTTTTTAAGGCAAGGATGTAGCATTCCTTCAGTCCCCACAGAACCTGGGCTTTGATTAAATATTTCTTTATTGTTACGGTAACATTTTTGCTTTCAATTTCTTCCATTTGTGATTATCTAAACTTTCCATTTGCAACAGTTAATCGCTCTTTTTCCCCAGCCCCATGTCACTGTAAAATCTAGCTGACTAGAGGGAACCTAGCATTTGAATTTTTAGGAGATGGGCCAGGCAAAAAACAGTCTAAAATTTAATGTTTCTTTTTTTTCCCCTTTTTCTCCGTCTCCAAGAACCTGTGTAAATGTTAGTTTTGTTGAAAAAAATGCAGCCAAATTATGTCTTCCTCCTTGAACACCTAGAGAGGGTTTAAAAATGTCAGTAATTTTATATTTTAAAAAATAGTAACCAAAATAAATAAAACCTCCTGATTTTTAGTGTACGGAACAAGGAATCCAGTTGCAGTCGTTTCCATTTAGGAGATTCTGAATATAGATGGATTTCAAATTGTAATATAGTGAACTGCATGCTAAAACTAGTCAATATTTGTATTTTTAATTCTCTAAACCTGCCTACCATGCATTATTTAATATTGAGGTGGTAATTTTGGAGTCTTCACAATTTTAGTAGAAAAGGGGAAGGAATGCTAGAAATCCAAAGAACCGCTATTATCTGGTAAATTAATAAAGGTATTTTGCTATTTTTGGATGTTTGTGAGATATAAGAAAATGGGCATTTAAATTGGTATATAATTTAATTTGTAAATTATGAAAACTAAGAGGTATGCATAGAGGGTGTGTAACTATTTGCCTGTATGTTGTTTGTGAATTTACACACATCAATAAGTATATGAATGCAAGCATGTACTTTTGTCAGCCTTGTGGAACAGTCATGGAAATTTACCTGTCCCTGCACAAAGATCTGTTTTCCCCCTCTTACTCTGAGGATAACTAAAAAAATAACTTGCCTCTCAAAAACAAAATATATATATATTCCTACTTGCCTTGGGCAAGCAGAATTTTGCAAGGCTGCTCCATGTGCTGTCTGTAGAGGTACACAGAATTTGTAGCTGTCATTCTTTGTGAATATAAAACAAATTGCTTCAATGCTGGTGAAGCTAGGAGAACAGAATAAAGGCAACAATTGCCTGCTCATTTCCGGTACAGTTTTTTAAGAAGAGTCTATTTTCTCCAAAGGTTGTAGGTGTAGTGGGACAGTCAGGCAGGACCCATTCTCTGTGTGCACATTTTTCTCCAGGGTACAGGAGAAGGTAAACCTGGTGATAAGGGGCAAGGAAGTCTAATACCAGATACTATGGTGATAGGTGCCTTAGAAATAACATACATGCACGCACCCTCTTAGACATGTACATTTCTCTGTGCAGTCTAGCCCTGTGTTGCTGTCCATTCACTTCCTATGAAAACTTATAGTTCCATAAATGCAAACATGCCGAAGTGCATATGTCTGGGTACTTAACACTAACCAAACATCCTTCTTTTTGGCTACTCTGTGGTATTCCTCAGGCTCTGCTGCTCTCTCTCTCTTCCCGCCTGTGACAGTCTCTCAGTGCTCCTGCATTCTTGTTCTTCTGTGCTTTCTAAGTGATCCGAAGTGCCCAGAAAAGGAAGAGGACAGCAGCACAGCTGGGGTTAGAGGCAGTAATGCTACTTATCCGTTTCTGAGTAACTAAAGGGTTAAGCAGCAAAGCAAGGGGAGAGGGTTGCACTCTTCCTCTTTTTCCTCCCAGAGTCAGGTCCAGTCACAAGCAGCTCTGCTCTGGGGTCAAGTCCTAAGATGCCTTTCTTCTGCCTCTGGAAAGGGCAGAAGATGAGGCGAAGGGAATTAAGGGAGCTGGGGAGAGAAACAAGGCTAGACCAAGATGAGGAGATAGATTCCTCCCCTGGCCTTACCAATAGGATAGACAAGGAGAAATAGAAGAAAAAACGGAAGAGTTCCCCTTTTCAGTATACAGAGGTTGTGCAGAGCCTACTGCGTCATCTGAACTGTCCTGCAGTTATTAAACCCTTATTCAAACACAGAAATCTGACTAAAGGATGTTGAAATAGCTGTAGATAATGGTTACAAATGGCATATAGTAAATCTTATATGTACAGGTTGGTAATAGTAATTAGAAAATTCAGTTCTCTAAAGAGTTTGGAGACTAAATTCTGTCATTAAAGTATAAAATATCAGTTTTAGTCTTGGGTTTTTAAGTGGAAATCAACATAACCCCAACTGCAGAGTCAGTAGGGCTGCCTCCATTTTATTTATATACACACCTTTACATTAATATAAAAGTATTTAATCTTTTGTTTGGATATCTAATGTACTTAACGGAAAGCTCTCAAACTCGCCTTGTAAGACTTCCAAAATGTAACTGTTTTCATGCAGAAACAACATGTGAATAATTGCATCAAGAAATACAAACTGTTTGTCCATCTAATTTTTTGACCTGCATATCTGAGGGATATGTATGTAGCAGTATACCATTGCATTTATCTATTTTGCACTGATGGAACTAAAAACAGTGTTTTGTACAACTTAAGACTAATATATTTACAAAATTTGCTTTCGTTTAAAAAGTTGCATGAAAACTAAAGAGTTTTAGGAACACACTGGCTGGAAACTGCTTAATGCCTGACGCATCGGTTATGGTTTTCTGCTGACTGAGCTCCCAGATGAGTGGTAGTTATCCATGGTGAACAGACTTGGGGCATGATTCTAGGTCCCTCTGTCTTCTACAGAGGCAGGGTCCTTCTGTGGAAATGCAGCTTGGCTACCCAACAGTCTGGGATGAACAAGGTTCTTCCTGAAGCACGAGTGGGACAAATCCGGGTATGGCCCCCATGAAATCAAATGAATGCAAGGAGTTAGCGGGGAGCCACAACCATGCCACAATTTAAAACAGAACCCCAAACTGGTTGAATACTACTTATTCTAATGTTTTGGGTGAGAGGGAAGTCATTGATGCTGAAGACAGAAAAGACCTATTATATCTTCCAATCCATCAGCCCTAAGGAGCAGTTCATGATAATGATGCCTGCATGTGAAGGGAAAAGTTCCAAGCTGTTTTTTTTTAAATTCCTGTTTAAATAAGACAATAACCCATTGTAAAATGTAATCCAGTTTAGAAAAAGTCCATAATATGAATTGTTGATTTTCTGCTTCTTGGAAATATGTTTAAAGAATCAGAATACAACAGAGGCCCAGAGTCCTTGAAGTAGCTCCAAGTGATAAAGTCTGCCACTCATTTTAAACACAGTGTGCATTGTGAAAATACAGGTCAATTTGAAGGCATTTGTCAGATTTCCAGTTCTCTGGTCCTTTGCAGTGGAAATCTGCAATCAAACCTTAGCACTAAGAGTTGGGAAGGGTCTGGTATTCTCAGCATTTATTTTAGTTTACCTGCACAATGCTTTGGTTGTTTGTTTGTTTTGTTTTTTATTTAAGAGTTTCTTTATATCAAGTTGAACGCAGAGAGGGATGGGGGGAAAGGTTAACTAACATGAAATAGATCAAGCTGGTGCATTAATTTAGGGGTTCCTAAGGATACGAAACAGCACAAATAATCAAAAGCATTTGCTTGCAAAAGAGTTATGCAAGCCACTGAAGTGATCTGATGCATTGTGTCCATATACATACATTTAGCAAGCAGCATGGAAAGGGATATGCCAACAGCAGCACATTCATTGTTGGGATGCAGAAATACAGCAGGGCTAGAGAGATAAACAGAGGGCTAGAGAGAGACGCACTGCTGAGCAATTCTAGCAGATGTATGAATTTCTTCTGGAGGCATGTATGCGTGTATTGTTTAATGGACAGGAGGCCGAGTTCCTTTATTGCTGAGAGATGGATACGCTCGAGGGATGTATGTATTTCTTCTGGAGGAATACATGTTGTAGGATTTCGAGAGAGAGATTTCTGGAGTGAGGAAAATCAGGGGGATGTTTGTTCTCTCCCTGTTTTTTCATGTCTCTTCCCAGATACTCTTTATTCAACGACTACTTTTTTTTAAAGATTCGGACATCGATTTTTTTCCATCACCGGAAGTGTGTTAGTCACTTAGAATGAAAGGCATCAGTGGACTAGTAGAGCTATTTCACAGCCTTGCCTTTGTCACTGTTTAGAGCACATAAGTAGTCCTTCAGGGGTGTAACAGCATCATCATAGGGCTGTTATTTCAAACAGTGTTTCTCAACCTTTTTGATACCAGGGACCGGCTTGCTGCCTTCCCAAACCGTGTCAGGGAGATCTCAGGGACCAGTGTTGGTCCATGGACGAGTCATTGAGAAACACTGATTTAAAACCCATATATTTGCCTATTTTTGCAGGTTTTAATGCAAGGTATGGTAGATTTTATTGTGACGGAAAAAATGAACTCATTATGTAGCTATACATTTTTTAAAAAGAATCACTGAGGAAAAAAATCTTGGCATTTAATCAGGACTCACTAACCTGATACAAATATTGAGCATCATTTCCCTCTGAGCTGTAGCTTATGCCTGAACTACTTTATGGATATTTGCTGCAGTTGCACTAGTTTTATGCTTGTACACCTCCTGCCTGTTGTACTGATGTCATCTTCAATATTAGAATTTATTAAAATATTTACAGAAATCACTGAGTTAGGGTCACTTCCCCGAAATTTGCTTAAAAATCAAAATAAGCTCATAGTAAAACTGAATGTCTGGGAACAATTTTAAATGAAAAAGGTGGGATTAAGTTACAGAATAATATAATTAAAAAGATAAAATAGACATTTTGCTTTCAAAGCAAAGGGATAAATTAAAGGTTCTATATTTTCCAAAATAGTTCACACACAATTTGGTATAAATGTATCGAATACACAAAAGAATCTGCATCTCTTCAACAGTCAGGGCCCTTCAACAGGAAATCTTGCAAAGGAGGGACTCTCATCCACAGTTCACATAAACCTCCTCAAATCGAAGACAACACCAGATCTTCAAGGGGATGATTTTAAAAGGCTTCCAGTGGGAGTTAGACACCTAACTGGCCTTTGTGCTTTTGAAAATCTTCCCCCTAAAATTCTTTTGGAGTGAGATGGAGGCCTAAGAGAGAGAACTTGAGTCAACAGATTCTTCAGTAATTTAGATGCCGGTGCCAAACCTGCTAACCTTATACTGTACCAGCCTCACTCCCCTTGCTCCCAAAATTCAAAGTTGGAAAATAGTGAGATACTCATTGTGAGAGATGGGGACAAGGTCCCACCTACATCCATTTTAGTCAGATATGTTCATCACCTTACCTTTTATTAAAAATATTGTTTTTTCTCTCTAAGAGCCTAACTAAAACTGCACAAAAATCTGCTGCTGTGAAGATTTGTGCTTATTTTATAAAATCATACATACATGTAAAATACCTCACAAGTTCATTTAAAAGAATTACATTTTTGTATGTTTGTTTCAGAATATTTCCTATATATAACATAAACAAGTTAACATTCGCAAGAGAGAGTGTCCTGTTTGAGACCTGCCTATTTGAAGATGGGACCCGGTATGTGACTTCAGTCAGTGATGTACCCTGCCCCTAAACCCAGGCCCTCCCCTAATAGCCAGTATAGCTGCTCTGATTAGTGCCCTTTGACGGCTGGGATGTTGGGACTGACCATCAGGGAGCTACAGAAACACTAAAAGAGGCTTCCCGCTCCCCCCTCAGCAATTGTTCTGATCAGCAAAAAGCTCTGCACCGGAACAGCGAAGAGGATGGATGAGATGTGAGTAGACTGTGGGGCTGAAAGGAAATGCCTCACTGCAAGGATTCTCCTCTCAGCACCAAAATCAAACCAAGAATCTCCTCCTTTTCTTCCCATTTAACACTTCCTTTACTTCCCCCCTCCATTTTTTCTTGGAATGCAGCTTCCCAGATTTGGTCAGTGCTTGGGATGTGTGTGTTTTCTATCAGTACTGAAGTGTTTTACAGATGGAGATGATTTGGGGGCATTTCTAGCCTGTCCATTTGCAGCAGGGTCTGATGTTTGTCTGTTGCTGTCTCTCTAACATTTCATGTGTTGTGTTCACCAAAAGGTGAAATTAAGTGTTCTGTGCTAGAGAGGCAGAGAAACTGGCCAAATATTTCCCATTTTGTATTGTTTCCTGCACAGGCCAGTCACTAGTAGCCCCCTTCCCATCCTTCCTTTCTCCCCACCCCACTCCCCCCAAAAAGGTACCTGCTGCCACCTGTTTCAGAATTCCATAGTGCTAGGCCAAGACTGCAAAGAACTCAGTTGTGAGCAGCTGCATCAAATCCCAACCCTTTGATTCAAACCATAAGCATTAGTTTGGCTAAAGGTTGTGTTCTCCAATCACAGATTACTGATCTGCAAAGGGTCTGTTCTGTCAGACCATCGCAGCACTTTCCACTGGCAAAGGGACTGAGCCAGACCAAAGAGCATCCCATCTGCAAATGCTACGGCACCTGGGTTTTGTTAGAAATAAATAGCATGTCAGCAGCTTCCATTGAAAGTACATTTGTATTTGGCATTAAAAGGGATAGAGGTGGCTGAAATATTTTTTTTAATCTTCTAGAAAAAGAAACGGTAAAGATGGTGGGTTTCTACAAAACCCTCTTCCCACAGTCAGGGGAGGCTGTGCTAGAGGAAAGTATTGCTCATAAAGACTCTTAAGCCCAGACACTTGAATGCTAAAGGTTAAACGTACATTCTTCAGGAAAGGGCTCTTTGCCAACTTGAACTGTGTTGTGTTCACTGTAGCCTCTCCTCCTCATCCACCCGCTATCTGTATATACAGCTTCTAGCTTTTGGCATTTGTTAAAATAGTGGAGAAACTTCTTTTTTGGCATTTTGAGGGTATGTTTTCTATGCTTGTCCTCCAAGCTGTCTGTCAATCTTATCTGCCAGTCATTGTTACTCATGGTAAAAACAGTGTGAGGCTCTGGTATAAAAGTTAAGATTTTGTCCTCATCTGAAAACAATCTTACAGATTTCAAGTCTAAAATGGACCACTGTGGTGATCTATTCTGCCCTCCTGTGTAACACAGGTCATAGAATTTTACCCAGTAATTCCTTCATCAGGCCCAACAACTTGTGGTTGTGTTTTCAGCCTATGCATTTCAGTTAATATAAGGCAAAAATTAGAAGCTCTATATAAGTGCCTCAGTGACTAGAAAAAAGAGAAGCAGCATCACAATAATCTAACCAAGAGCTGAATCCACAGTCAAGGTTTCCAACTGCTCAAGTGAGGAAGGAGCCATGGAAAAATGTTTCTCACCAGCCAGTCCATGTGCAGGGACATTTTAGGACCATGAAAGGACAAACTGGCATAATATGAAAAGACCAAGCATGTGTACAGAATTCCTCATGAATGCTGTATCTAGGTCTGTATTGTCAGGAACTTACTACGTACATTTCAACTTTTTGTCCCCATCAACTTTTTCCACCAAAAAAAAGAAATAACTAGGGCTGTCGATTAATCACAGTTAACTCAGGCGATTAACTCAAAAAAAGTAATCACGATTAAAAAATCGATTGATTGCAGTTTTAATCTCACTGTTAAACAATAGAATATCAATTGAAATGTATTAAATAGTTGTGGATGTTTTTCTACATTTTCAATTATATTGATTTTAATTACAACATAGAATACAAAGTGTGCAGTGCTCACTTTATATTATTTTTCATTACAAATATTTGCACTGTAAAAATGATAAAAGAAATAGTATTTTTCAATTCAGCTCATACAAATACTGTAATGCAATCTCTATCATGAAAGTGCACCTTACACATGTAGATTTTTTCTTACTACATAACTGTACTCAAAAACAATGTAAAACTTTAGACCCTACAAGTCCATTCAGTCCTACTTCTTGTTCAGCCCATTGCTAAGACAAACAAGTTTGTTTACATTTACGGGAGATAATGTGGCCTGCTTCTTATTTACATCACCTGACAGTGAGAACAGGCGTTCGCATGGCACTTTTGTAGCCGGTATTGCAAGATATTTACGTGCCAGATGTGCTAAAGATTCATATGTCCCTTCATACTTCAGCCACTATTCCAGAGGACATGCTTCTATGCTGACAATGCTCATTAAAAAAATAATGCATTAATTAAATTTGTGACTGATCTCGGGGTGGGAAACTACAGAACCTGAACCACCAAAAAAGACAATCAACCTTCTGCTGGTGGCATCTGACACAGATGACGAAAATGAACATCCATCAGT
Organism: Eretmochelys imbricata; assembly: GCF_965152235.1. NCBI lineage: Eukaryota > Metazoa > Chordata > Testudines > Cheloniidae > Eretmochelys > Eretmochelys imbricata. The sequence continues at coordinate 42,457,448 of NC_135583.1, read as the reverse complement.
TTGCACTGCTTTGGATTGTTAGTGAGCAGAACCCGTCACATGGATGCATGTCCTCTGGAATGGTGGTTGAAGCATGAAGGGACATACGAATCTTTACTGCATCTGGCACGTAAATATCTTGAGAACCGGCTAGAACTGTGCCATGCGAACTCCCCTGTTCTCACTTTCAGGTGACATTGTAAACAAGAAGCAATCAACATTATTTCCTGAAAATGTAAACAAATGTGTTTGAGCGATCGGCTGGACAAGAAGTAGGACTGAGTGGAGTTGTAGGCTCTAAAGTTTTACATTGTTTTATATTTGAATGCAGTTATTTTTTCTACATAATTCTAAATTGGTAAATTCAACTTTCATGATAAAGAGATTGCTCTATAGTAATTGAATTAGGTGAATTGAAAAATACTATTTCTTTTGGTTTTTACAGTGCAAATATTTGTAATAAAAATAAATATAAAGTGAGTGCTGTATACGTTGTATTCTTTTTTGTAATTGAAATCAATATATTTGAAAATGTAGAAAACATCCACAAATATTTGAATAAATGGTATTCTCTTACTGTTAACAGCGCAATTAATTTTTTTAATTGCTGGACAGCCCTAGAAATAACATTAGTTTGATAGTTTTTCTAAAGCATTCTACTTACATAATGTCAAAAATATTTCTAGGGAGATTTCAGAGTAGCGGCCGTGTTAGTCTGTATTCACAAAAAGAAAAGGAGGACTTGTGGCACCTTAGAGACTAACAAATTTATTTGAGCATAAGCTTTCGTGAGCTACAGCTCACTTCATTGGGAGAGTCAATCATCGATTAAGTGCAAACAAAAGTTTTAACTCCTCCCCAACAGTTGAGAGCCACAGGGAGAAAAGGCCAAGACTGTAACCAGGGTGCATTTTGGAAATTAGGAAACAATTTTGATTTGGATTCAGATAGGGATAGAAGTATTCATGGAGAATTGGGGGTGATATTTTTCTCTTTTCTGCAATAGGTGACTAGTAGGTTTGTAGTATTCTGCATCTAGTTGAACTACTGCCCACCAGAGTGTATCTCTTGGCACAGTCCCAGTTGAATCCTCTGGTCCCAGAAAAAGCTCACACTTAAAAAAAAGAAATTTTATATATATATATATATATATATATATATATAATTGCTTCTGTAACTGCTGCCACTAGTCAGTTGTCCCTCACAAACAGGATGGAATGACTCAGCAGAGCCATAACCAATATATTGACAGTAGTGGTAAAAGACTTATAAAACTGTATAGAACAGGAATAAGAGACAGAGATCAGTAAGGATTTTCCCCTCCTGCCCCACCCACTTTGTACTGTATTGCATAATTGACTAAATATCCTATGGGGATTTTACACCTTTCTCTGAGGCATCAAGCATGGGCCAGGGGCAGGATACCTGACTTGATGAACCAATGGTCTGATATGATATGGCAAAATCTATGCTCCTATGAGTGGTGATGAGATGACAGGAAAATAGAAATCAAAACCCCGTTTGCCCTGTTTGAATGCAACAGATACGACCAATGGCAATCTTTCTTTTAAAGACATTCACCTCAGGGAGGGTAAAGGGTTAGGATTAGTGGTCTCTTTCAGTTCAGAAAGCTACTGCTAGCTGTCTGTCCTCGGCGCCCCCCTTCCCCACCCCTCCATTTTTTGTTTTTGTTTTTGCAGAGTAAGACACTGGACTGTTTGTGGGGGGGGGGGGAGAAAATCCGGATTTGTGCTGGAAATGGCCCACCTTGATTATCATACACATTGTAAGGAGAGTGATCACTTTCGATAAGCTATTACCAGCAGGAGAGTGGGGTGGGGGAAGAGAAAACCTTTTGTAGTGGTAAACACCCATTTTTTCATGCTTTGTGTGTATAAAAAGATCTTCTATACTTTCCACAGTATGCATCCGATGAAGTGAGCTGTAGCTCACGAAAGCTTATGCTCAAATAAATTGGTTAGTCTCTAAGGTGCCGCAAGTCCTCCTTTTCTTTTTGGTTTCATCTGTTTCCTAACTGTATTTTGCAGCAAGTTTACTCTAAACTGAGTGTGTGAGTAAGTGTGTAAGAGTTGAGGATTGGCTGAGGCAGACGCAAAGGGCTTGCTGAAAGGCTTGTTAAGGAAGCACTCCTGACCATGCAATCCAATTACATAATGCTTCAAAAAATAACTATACTAGGATCTGGGAGTCTTGTCTGGGTGATGTGTTTCAGCAACAGAGAGAGGTATCAAGTATCCATCTTTCAACCCAGAGGCAGACAGTGTATTTCTGCCACAATCTGACACTGCTTCAGCTATAAACTGCTGTAAAGGGGAAACTTGCTTCCAAGGGAAGTGTCTGCTGTTCCCTTTCAAGGGAGTGCTGCACCCTGCAGTCCAACTTTGAGGCCTTGTAAAATTACCACTAATCTCCACATTCAGAATACAAGGCATTTAAGGGGCATGCTCTCTATATAAGCTTTGTTTTGTGAGGGGGTTTGTAGGGTAAGAGAAATTGCTGGGCAGGAAAAGAACACCTAGTCATCAAACTGTCTCCGGTTTAACCTTCCCCCAGCTCTCGAGTCTTTCAGTTTCCCTCTGCCACTCTAAAATGGTTTACATATAATTACTGGGCCCCAGCGCTATGTAGGATACTCTGTAACGCTTGGAGAAGATATGGTCCCTGGCCCCCACCAATTGATAATCTAATGGCAAGGTGCTGAGCATCTTTTTCTTCCACTAAAATCAATTGGAACCGAGGACACACAGGACCTTTAGAGCCCAGGCTCTCAAGTGGCCAGTCCACCCCGTCCGGACAGTGTAAAGTGCATACCCAGGGGTTCAACAGTGCAGTCTCCAAGCAGCATGGGCAGCTCCTTGCTGTGGTTAATACTGTAAGTGGCAGGTGACACTGAAAGGCACCACAGAAGGAGCCAGTTTCAAGGAGGGATTTGAATGAAGAGAAAGAGGTAAATGTTACACTGAAGAGGAGACTGTTCTTGGGGTTTCACTGAGCTTCATATGCGTAATCTGCTGTGACCTCACTTGCTAGATACATGTCATGAAGTAACTCATTAAATAAAATTCACGTTTGCTATAAATTCTCTCATCTTAAGTTGTTCCCTGAGGTTCACCCTCTCAGTTCTGAGAACAATTTATTTCCTTCCACTTTAACAGGTCCCTTCAGCAGCTGGAATCTTTTCCACTGAGTCCTCTTACAGTTTTCTCTTCCCTAGCTGAAAAGAATCATCATCATCATGTTTTCCTAAATCAGAACCTTCCCAGCTCCCCTGGCTGTCTCCTCTTCAGGGTACTATAACCCTTCCAGTGCAAGAGGGGCTGAAATGGATGTGCTGTAACCAAGGTCTTGTAAAGTAACAAAATCTACCTCCTTTGATTTGTCAGTGTTTTCAAATCAAAATGATCATTAAATATTTAAGATCTTAAATCAGTCTTAAGTCTTTTATTTCTCAGTTTGTTTTTTTGGTAATTCTACTCTGGAGAATCTTGCTAGAGCCATGGAAAGCTGTTCGTGTAAGATGCAGCGGAAAGGAAAGGAAAGGGTGAAGGAGCCTGAGCTCCTCTGGCCCTGCTCTACGCCGTATGCTGCCTTCCTCTCATCTATTTCTAGACTGTTTACCTGGCAAGCACCACATGACCAATCCACAAGGAAATGCTGACATCATTGTGTCTCTCATACGTGTTCCCTCCCTCTCTGCTTGGCTGGCTGGAGACTCTCTCTCTCTCTCTCACACACACTCTCTTCCTCCTCCTATGCATTTCTGCATTCATTCTCTCCTTCCTCCACCCCATTCCTGACGGTTCTCTCCCCCTTTTCTTCCTACACATTCCTGCACATTCTCTCTCCCTTCACGCTTTTCCTGGATCCATACCTAGTCTGTAACACTGGTCCCTAGCACAGCTAAAGAACCAGGTTGTCCCAACTACACTAGCAAGGAAAAGTCATGTTAGACCATGACCAACAGCTCTACTAGCACGCAGTTATACTTGAAGTGTGAACAGACCCTAAGTTAAATGGGACTTTGAGACCCAACCAAATTGCTTGTCAATTGTGGATGGGGGTGCATGGGCACCATAAGTACTAGCATAAATGCCCTTGCTGCTGTGGATTTAAGAAATTTTTTGGGCTCTTTATCTACAGTTACTTTGGGATTAATCCCCTTTCATATCTATCATGCCCACCCTTTCCCCCCGACATCAGTTTATAAATTTAGCTATATTAGGTAAATTGCCTCCCTCCCCCACCAGATTGGATCCCTATCTCCAGCTGTTACCATTTGGAACTAGGTGGGTGCAGTCATCTCTCCCCAATGCATAATGGCTGCCGTGGTCCCTCCTCTCTATTCTTTTCTCCAAACCTATGTTGAGGATCACTGACACAAGAAATCAAGAGGACTTCCTAGGAGTTTCTTTGCCTGGCCCTTGAGAGCTGAGAAACCCCCTGTAGGTATCAACTAAGGGAGGAGCCTCCAATAGGTGCTTGATTTTTTAAAAGGTATTTATCCTGGGAACCATGTGGCAGGGCTCTGGGCTTGTGCTGCTCTGTGGAAGCTTTCTCCCTGTAGTTGGGCACAGAGCCAAAGTATGCAGTTAAAGGGAAATGTTTAATAAAGACACAGGAGCCTCAAACTGTTTACTTTTCCTCCAGGAAGGTAGAGAGAGTGTGGCCCTGGAAACTGCCTTAAGAGCCAGAGCAAGTCAAGGAGGCCAGAGACCCAAAGAGAGCTGGCTGCATAGGCTGCAGGACAGAGCTCATCCTTCAACCTTTTCCTCCCTTAACAACTGCCATCCTAAGGGGTCATAAACTGTTGGAGAAAAGGTGGCCCATTAGTGAGTCTATTAAGTCTCCATTAGTTAGGTGTGAACTCATTATCCTAATACACTTGGAGGTGGGATTCCACTTGCAGGACATTAGCACTTTAACAGGCACATTTACCACTTAGAGCTGGTGTGTGAGGGGAAAAAAGAGAAACACTCAAAGTTTTAAAGCAGCAACAGATGCTTTCTGCATGGAGCCTGACTGAGTGGGGTCCTTGGGAAGTGCTCACTCCCATCCTAACTTCCTTGGTTCCCCCATACGTGCACCACTCTTCCTGAGCTGCCCACACAGATGTTTAAATTCTTCTTCAAGTCCTTTTGTTTCTGCAATATCTACAAGAAATTAGCAAACTAATCTTCTACTTATATTGTTGTATGCAGTGATGTTTTAGCCCTATTGGTCCCAGGATATTAGTGGGACAAGGAGGGTAAGGTTGGGGTAATAACTTTTATTGGACCAACTGGTATTCTCCACATCTTGTTTTTGTGTTGGATGGGTGACATCAGGTGGGGTGGTGTTATTGTTGTTGTTGTTTTGTTTTGGGTTTCTTGCATGATTTCCAGGTATGTTTCCTGATTTTTTTTTTCTTCCTGTGTGTAGAAGCATATGATGATTTCTTGTCTGAGGTAGTCCCATCTGGAGTACGTGAAGTGTAGTAAGTGGTTCCTTGGTTTTCGGAAGTCCGTCTGCAGAGCTGTTCAGCACCTTTGGAGTTGTATGTAGCAGTCTGAGGGCTACAGATGGTGAGACCTCTGGGGAAGATGTTTTGTTTCTGGCATTTGCTCAAGAAGTAGATGTCACTGTTAAGTTTTGCTTCCTCTTTCTTCATGTTGTGGTGTTTCCATTTCAGATGGCAAAATTTGTTACCTTCCACTGTTGTATGCAGTGTTGCTGTAGCTGTGTTGGTCAACAGATGTTGGTTGAATAAAAGATATTACCTCACCCACCTTGTGTCTCTAATCTTCTACTTGGCTATTTTGTTTATTTGTCTCATAAGTGAGCTGCTCACTGATATGGAGGGAGGGAGTTGAACTGGAAAGAGGGAGAATTAAAGACTGGAATTAAAGGTGGCAATTGGTGTGGAAGGGAGATAAGTGGGCTGATTTGTGAGAGAGAGTATTGCTTGTATAACTTAAAACAAAACAACTCCCCAAAACAATAGGCCATGACTTATTAATTCCATGGTTTTCATCCTCTGATACCCTTTCTTGTTCGTTGTATCACTTTCTGCCTTAGGGCTTGTCTAGATAGAGAGTTAGTAAATCTACAGCATACTAGCCTGCTGCACATTAGCTGTCTGTGGGAACCCTGTTACTGCACACTAAAAGTTCCTTCAGGTATGTCTACATTGCAGTTAGACACCTGCAGCTGGCCCTTGCAAGCTGATTCAGGCTGGTGGGGATTGGGCTAGGGTACTGTTTAACTGTGGTGTAGACGTTCTGGCTTGGGCTGCAGCCTGAATTGTGGGTCCTTCCCACCTTGCAGGATCCCAGAACCTGGGCTCAAATGTCTACACCCTTATCCCTAGCCCCACAAGCCTGAATCAGGAGGCACGGGGCAGCTGCAGATGTCTAATTGCAGTGAAGACATACCCCTAGTGTGCTTTTACCTACTGAGATTTCAAACAGCAGTAGGTAAAAGTGCAGTAGGAAACTTTTAGTGCATGGTAGCACAGTCCACATGGACAGTTAATGTGCAGAAGGCTTGCATGCTGTGGATTTACACTCTAGCTTGTTGTTTACTAACTCTCCATGTTGACAAGGCTTTTGTGTTTTTAGATTGTTCACTGTTTGTAGCAGGGCCCATATCTTTCTCTGTCTGGAAAACACTGAGCACATTTTGGGTATTACTACAATCTAAATGATAAATCATCTTAAATGAAATTAGACAATTAATGATGTGGGGGAGGAGGGGGAATCAACTCTTCATCAATTTACAACAACAAAATCAAATATCTGTTTTTAGAAACATTGTATGAATTGTAGTGTATCCTCCTCCTTCTGGCAGTGAAATATCACTGTCTTATCCTGGAAGCAATTCGGGGTAGGGGTCATGTCTTTGTGTGTAACTGTATAGGTCTTAGCACAGTGGGGGCCAATTCCTGTTGGTGCTTCTGGTAAAACGTCTACATTAATAAAGTAATAATGAAATTGGCCAACAACAAAGGTCTCAGGGGATTGTAAATGTGAGACCACTCAGTCCTTGACAGAAGAAAGTTGCAGCCAAATGTGAAGAAAATATAAAAGGTGTCTGAGATATGGCAGAGAATTCTGTAATTCATGGCGAATCCTAATGTTTATGCTCATAGATAAGACGTTCCTTTATCCACTGCATTTCTTAGCAGGGTTCTCCTGCTAATATCATGCTAGTGTTTCCTAATGAGCCTTCTCCATAGTTTTCTGCTAACTGTTGTTTCCTCAGATGGGGGGGAGGGGATCATGCCCTGCAGCCAGAAAGAAAAAGAAAAGCCCTGTCCCATCATCACTCCACTAAAGCACAGTCCAAACATCTCTCTTTCCAAAGCTGGTTTTGAACACATCTGGTCAGTGGCAGGAGCCAACTGTGTGCAAAATCATTTAAGAAGATATTAATGAGCATGGTTTCAGAAGGAAAAATTATTTTGTACCTTAGCCACAAGACTTGGAGTCAGGACTTGTAGGTCCTATTCCCAGCTCTGCCTCAGATTCACTGTCTGGCCTGCAGCACCAAGATACAAAGTCGACAGGTAAGTTACAAATGCCTAAAACAGAGACATAGCCAGACAGACTTTGTACAAGTCCAGGTCTACATTACAGACCTATTTTGGTATAACTACGTTGCTCAGGGGTGAGAAAAATCCACCCCCCATAGTAAGGTAGCTAAACTGACCTAAACCACCATGCAGATAGCGCTATTAGATAGGAGAGCTTCTCCCGTTGACGTAGCTTTTGCCTCTCGGGGAGGTGGAATAACTACACTAACAAGAGAAGCTTTCCCATTGATGTAGTAGTGTCTTTGCTTAAGTGCAGCTGTATCAATGCAGTGTTTTAAGTGTGACCCGCCCTACGTTTCTGTACAATACAGACAATAATTCTAGTTGACCTTGGAGGAGGACCAGGAGAAGCAGAGGGGAATGGTGAGGCTTAATTCAATAACATCTTTGTAGGGCTGTCAAGCAATTAAAAAAATTAATTGCAATTAATCATGCTGTTAATAATAGAATACCATTTATTTAAAATATTTTTGGATGTCTTCTACATTTTCAAATTTTTTGATTACAAATACCTCCACTGTAATAAACAAAAGAAATAGTATTTTTCAATTCACCTCAGACAAGTACCGTAGTGCAATCACTTTATCATGAAAGTAGAATTATGAACAAAAAATAACTTCATTCAAAAATAAAACAATGTGAAACTTTAGACCCTACAAGTTCATTCAGTCCTATTTCTTGTTCAGACAATTGCTCAGGCAAACAAGTTTGTTTACATTTGCAGGAGATAATGCTGCCCACTTCTTGTTCACAATGTCACCTAAAAGTGACAACAGGCATTCGCATGGCATTGTTGTAGCTGGCATTGCAAGATATTTACGTGCCAGATGCACTAAAGATTCATATGTCCCTTCATGCTTCAGCCACCATTGCATAGGACATGCGTCCATGCTGATGATGGATTCTGCTCAATAGAGATCCAGAGCAGCACAGACTGATGCATGTTCATTTTTATCATTTGAGTCAGATGCCACCAGCAGAAGGTTGATTTTCTTTTTTGGTGGTTTGGGTCTGTAGTTTCCGCATCAGAGTGTTGCTCTTTTAAGACTTCTAAAAGCATGCTCCACACCTTGTCCCTCTCAGATTTTAGAAGGCACTTTAGATTTTTAAATGTTGGGTCGAGTGCTGTAGCTATCTTTAGAGATCTCACATTGGTACCTTCTTTGAGTTTTGTCAAATCTGCTGTGAAAGTGTTCTTAAAACAAACATGTGCTGGGTCATCATCCGAGACTGCTATAACATGAAATATAGGGCAGAATTAGAATAAAACAGAGCAGAAGACATACAATTCTGTCCCAAGGAGTTGAGTCACAAATTTAATTAACGCATTTTTTAATGAGTGTCATCAGCATGGACACGTCCTCTGAAATGGTGGCTGAAGCACAAAGGGGCGTACGAATGTTTAACATATCTGGCATGTAAATACCTTGCAATGCTGGCTACAAAAGTGCCATGCAAATGCGTTTTTTTACTTTCTTGTGACATTGTACATAAGAGGAGGGCAGCATCATCTCCCGTAAATGTAAACAAACTTGTTTGTCTTAGTGATTGGCTGAACAAGAAGTAGGACTGTGTGGACTTGTAGGCTCTAAAGTTTTCAATTGTTTTATTTTTGAGTGCAGTTATGTAACGAAAAAAACCTACATTTGTAAGTTACACTTTCATGATAAAGAGATTGCACTACAGTACTTGTATGAGGTGAATTGAAAAATACTATTTCTTTTGTTTTTAAAGTGCAAATATTTGTAATAAAAATAATATAAAGTGAGCACTGTACATTTTGTATTCTGTGTTGTAATTAAAATCAATATATTTAAAAATGTAGAAAAACATCCAAAAACATTTAATAAATTTCAGTTGGTATTCTATTGTTTAATAGTGTGAATAAAACTGCCATTAATCGTGATTAAATTTTAATTGTGATTGTTTTGAGTTGAGTTAACTGCAATTAATCGACAGCCCTACATTTTTGTAAATTCCATTCATGTTTTCTAAATGCTTATATACAGATATGCAAACAATATGGATGGAGATGATAGCTATATGACAAATTGCAGAACCATGTGATTGATTTTATATATATATAGTTATCTTACGCCTTTAACCACTCTCACTTACTTATTCAAGACTTATTTTAACAATTGAAACCTCTCAACAGATTCAAATGGCTGAGAATAAAAAATAAATCAACCTGGCAGAGAAGTGTTTTCCTCCTCCACGAAAGAGGAATTTCCTCCGAAATTATCTCAGGCCAGGCTAGGGGCAGCTTTTCTATACATAAAAATATAATGGATGTTAAAACTCAATATCCTGCAAGACTGTAGAATTAGAAAAAGGAGCTTTATCCCACTAAAAAGATAAGACTTGCAGCTTTCCATGGAGACCCAGAAGCTGCTTCTAGCCTGGAAGAGGCTGAGATTTCTTGACTTTAAATGTGATGTTTTAGTTATGAAAGCTATTTTATGTCATTTTAAGACATTTTTATGGGTCCCTCAAACTGGAAGCCTCAAACTGTTTTATGGATCCCTCTTGTCTTGTGCAATTGGATTCATGGTAACAAAGGCACCTGGGTTTACAAGAAGAGGAATACAAAAAAAAAATAAAATAGTTCCAATAAAATCTATAAAACTCTAAACCTTCCTAAAATTGCTTTTCTATAACATATGTTTTATACAGGACACAATTATATGATATTAAGGTTTTATCAGCAAACACTTGGGGTAACCTGCATAATTCACTTGTAGTGTCACCACTTGTAAATAATGGGGCCATCCCAAAGTGATAGTGATAGAATCTTTATACCACATCACCCATTCTACATATATCTATGTCTTAGCAAGGAATAATTAGCTGTGTTGCCATTTAAACTGTCAACACAAAGCTTCCAGCTTAGCACCCCAATGGCACAGTTCACCCCTCTCTGAGCTACTGTTTCTGGCTATCTATGTGCAGTCTCAAATTGTGTGGCACAGATTCATAACAAGAATGGTTTTTTTCACAATGAAGAACCATTTTTTTGGTAAATGAAAGTTACAATTCTTCCCTGAAACAAGGTGTCCCACTGCAGGTCTCCTATGACACAGTGGGGAAAAAGGTGGCAGAATGTGACTAGGGAGGAGTCAATGAGTGACTAGGACTAGAGTCAATGGGGAGAACTCTTGTTGGTTTACACATACTTTGAGACTATAAATTACTAACAAGAACAGCGCTCTGTAGTTTTCCTGCTCAGACACAGAATTTCCACTTGAACCTCTCTCTGCTGGCTTTACAGTAGAACAAATTTATTTTTCCACATTTAATCAGCTTTCAGAATTATTGGTTCTCTTTCTTAAAGAATGTAAGTGAGAAGGACTGAAGGTATCTGGTGACAGAGGAGCTGAAAAATAGATTCCTTTAGGAAAAGCTTATGGATTTTCCAGAGGAGAGAGTGTGTGCCCACGTGTGTGTGAGTGGATGAGAATGAATGGGTGTTACAATGAGTGCATGTATACAAAAAGAAATTTTAATTTTGATTATAATTTGAAAGGCTCATCTACCATAGTCCAAATGATGGCTGTAATTGAAAACTGCAGCTGGATTGGCTAGCTGCCTGCAGACCAGAGTGCTATATAGACATAGGCCCTGGAAGTTTTTCTGCTGGTAATGATACTGCAAGAGATCTTGTGAAAGAAAGACAAGAAGTGCAGAGAAGGCAAAGATCCTGTTCAATGTGAAAAGGATTGGAAGAAAAAACTAAAGTTTCCATATGATGCTCTGTCAGATGAAATCAACTATTACAATGATCTCCATGTTTATAGTGTTTTGAGCAATAAAGCTGAGCTGGAGTATTAGCAGCTGGGACGCACAACTCCACCCCTTGAGAGATCACTTATATGGCCTTCATGAGACCAAGTAATAAACACTTTGTCTTCACCCTGCTATTTATGGGTTGCTTGAGGGCATCAGGCTCTTTTTCTGCCCTTACCTGGGCATAAAATTATTGTGGAACTGGGCTTTAATAAGATCAACAATAAATTAGAATGACCACACATGAATAGCTAGCTACTGCTTCCCTGGTCTACAGTGCTCATTACAGAGTGGACCTGGTTTGCACTAGTTCATATCCTCTGTCCTCCCCTCTTCTGTGGATGTGTCTAAGGCTTAAGATTACGAACTGGAACTGTTGTAACTGAGTTAGAGTACAACCATGTTCTACCTGAATCAGGGGACCTGGTTAGCATAGTAGGTTTATTTCTCCTGTCTCTCTCTATTCAGTCTCTCACTGCAGCTTGCATCCGACAGTTCCTCTTAGATGGCTTATTGTCAACATGCCTAAAATTGAACTCTATTTTTCCACCTAAATCCTCTACACTTCCTCCCTTCTCCACTTCTGTCTAGTCTACTACAATGCTCTTTGGCACCAAGACATGGAACCCCAAGGTCATCCTCTTCGCCTCCCATTCAGGCTGTTACTAAATCTTCCCATTTCCTCTTACAATGTAATAAAATACATCCCTTTCTGTTTGTGCCTCGGCATAAATGACTTGTCTGTGCCCTGATCAACTCTCACCTTGATTACTCCCAACACCCTTTTCATAGAATATCAGGGTTGGAAGGGACCTCAGGAAGTCATCTAGTCCAACCCCCTGCTCAAAGCAGGACCAATCCCCAACTAAATCATCCCAGCCAGGGCTTTGTCAAGCCTGACCTTAAAAACCTCTAAGGAAGGAGATTCCACCACCTCCCTAGGTAACCCATTCCAGTGCTTCACCACCCTCCTAGTGAAAAAGTTTTTCCTAACATCCAACCTAAACCTCCCCACTGCAACTTGAGACCATTACTCCTTGTTCTGTCATCTGCTACCACTGAGAACAGTCTAGATCCATCCTCTTCGGAAGCCCCTTTCTGGTAGTTGAAAGCAGCTATCAAATCCCCCCTCATTCTTCTCTTCTGCAGACTAAATAATCCCAGTTCCCTCAGCCTCTCCTCATAAGTCATGTGTTCTAGCCTGCTAATAATTTTTGTTGCCCTCCGCTGGACTCTTTCCAACTTTTCCACATCCTTCTTGTAGTGTGGGGCCCAAAACTGGACACAGTACTCCAGATGAGGCCTCATCAATGCCGAATAGAGGGGAACAATCACGTCCCTCAATCTGCTAGCAATGCTCCTACTTATAGAGCCCAAAATGCCGTTAGCCTTCTTGGCAACAAGGGCACACTGTTGACTCATATCCAGCTTCTTGTCCACTGTAACCCCTAGGTCCTTTTCTGCAGAACTGCTGCCTAGCCATTCGGTCCATAGTCTGTAACGGTGCATGGGATTCTTCCATCCTAAGTGCAGGACTCTGCACTTGTCCTTGTTGAACCTCATCAGATTCCTTTTGGCCCAATCCTCTAATTTGTCTGGGTCCATCTGTATCCTATCCCTACCCTCCAGCATATCTATCTCTCCTCCCAGTTTAGTGTCATCGGCAAACTTGCTGAGGGTGCAATCCACACCATCTTCCAGATCATTAATGAAGATATTGAACAAAACCGGCCCCAGGACCAGCCCTTTCTTTCAGATCCTTCCTGAAAAGCTCCTACTTCTGTGTTATTTACAAGAAATGAGTTAATGTAAAAGCAAGAAAATGCCACCTCGTGGCACCATCAGGATGTACGCATATCAAAATGGAGTAACTCAGTGACCTGTTGCTGCTCAAACCTTTATCTTTCCTTCTCCAATCCTCCTTCTTGGTTGTCATTTTCACGGAGTCACATCTAGAACTAGTTTGTACTCTTTTGGGGTTGGGAACTTATCTTTTTAAGTACATCAGAAGCAGAAAGCCTGCTAAACAACCTGTGGGGCCACCGAATGATCGAGATGCTAGAGGAGCACTCAAGGACGATAAGGCCATTGTGGAGAAACTAAATGAATTCTTTACATCAGTCTTCACGTCTGAGGATGTGTAGGAGATTCCCAACCTCAGCCATTCTTTATAGGTGACAAATCTGAGGAACTGTCCCAGATTGAGGTGTCATTAGAAGAGGTTTTGGAACCAATTGATAAATGAAAATTGGCCATTATCTTTGAAAACTCGTAGCGAACGGGGGAAGTCCCAGATGACTGGAAAAAGGCTAATGTAGTGCCAATCTTTAAAAAAGGGAAGAAGGAGGATCCTGGGAACTACAGGCCAGTCAGCCTCACTTCAGTCCCTGGAAAAATCATGGAGCAGGTCCTCAAAGAATCAATCCTGAAGCACTTACATGAGAGGAAAGTGATCAGGAACAGTCAGCATGGATTCATCAAGGGAAGGTCATGCCTGACTAATCTAATCGCCTTCTATGATGAGATTACTGGTTCTGTGGATGAAGGGAAAGCAGTGGATGTATTGTATCTTGACTTTAGCAAAGCTTTTGACACGGTCTCCCACAGTATTCTTGTCAGCAAGTTAAAGAAGTACGGGCTGGATGAATGCACTATAAGGTGGGTAGAAAGTTGGCTAGATTGTCGGGCTCAACGGGTAGTGATCAATGGCTCCATGTCTAGTTGGCAGCCGGTGTCAAGTGGAGTGCCCCAGGGGTCGGTCCTGGGGCCGGTTTTGTTCAATATCTTCATAAATGATCTGGAGGATGGTGTGGATTGCACTCTCAGCAAATTTGTGGATGATACTAAACTGGGAGGAGTGGTAGATACGCTAGAGGGCAGGGATAGGATACAGAGGGACCTAGACAAATTGGAGGATTGGGCCAAAAGAAATCTGATGAGGTTCAATAAGGATAAGTTCAGGGTCCTGCACTTAGGACGGAAGAACCCAATGCACAGCTACAGACTAGGGACCGAATGGCTAGGTAGCAGTTCTGCAGAAAAGGATCTGGGGGTGACAGTGGACGAGAAGCTGGATATGAGTCAGCAGTGTGCCCTTGTTGCCAAGAAGGCCAATGGCATTTTGGGATGTATAAGTAGGGGCATAGCGAGCAGATCGAGGGATGTGATCGTCCCCCTCTATTTGACATTGGTGAGGCCTCATCTGGAGTACTGTGTCCAGTTTTGGGCCCCACACTACAAGAAGGATGTGGATAAATTGGAAAGAGTCCAGCGAAGGGCAAGAAAAATGATTAGGGGTCTGGAACACATGACTTATGAGGAGAGGCTGAGGGAACTGGGATTGTTTAGTCTGCAAAAGAGAAGAATGAGGGGGGATTTGATAGCTGCTTTCAACTACCTGAGAGGTGGTTCAGAGAGGATGATTCTAGACTATTCTCAGTGGTGGAAGAGGACAGGACAAGGAGTAATGGTCTCAAGTTGCAGTGGGGGAGGTTTAGGTTGGATATTAGGAAAAACTTTTTCACTAGGGGGGTGGTGAAACACTGGAATGCGTTGCCTAGGGAGGTGGTGGAATCTCCTTCCTTAGAAGTTTTTAAGGTCAGGCTTGACAAAGCCCTGGCTGGGATGATTTAATTGGGGATTGCTCCCGCTTTTGAGCAGGGGGTTGGACTAGATGACCTCCTGAGGTCCCTTCCAACCCTGATATTCTATGATTCTATGAAACAGTAATACGTCACCAGGACCAGATGGTATTCACCCAAGAGTTGTGAAGGAACTCAAATGTGAAATTGCAGAACTACTAACTGTGGTGTGTAACCTATTATTTAAATTAGCTTCTGTACCAAATGACTGGAGGATAGTTAATGTGATGCCAATATTAAAAAAGGGCTCCAGAGGTGATCCCAGCAATTACAGGCAGGTAAGCCTGACTTAAGTACCAGGCAAATGGGCTGAAACCATAGTAAAGAACAAAATTGTCAGATACATGGATGAACATAATTTGTTGGGGAAGAATCAACATGGTTTTTGTAAAGGGAAATCATGCCTCACCAATCGACTAGAATTCTTTGAGGGGGTCAACAAGCATGTGGACAAGGGGGATCCACTGGACATTGTGTACTTAGATTTTCAGAAAGCCTTTGACAAGGTCCCTCACCAAAGGCTCTTAAGCAAAGTAAGCTGTCACAGGATAAGAGGGAAGGTGCTCTCATGGATTGGTAACTGGTTAAAAAATAGGAAACAAAAGGTAGGAATAAATGGTCAGTTTTCAGAATCGAGAGAGGTAAATAGTGGTGTCCCCGAGGGGTCTGCACTGGGCCCAGTCCTATTCAACATATTCATAAATGACCTGGAAAAAGGGGTAAACAGTGAGGTGGCAAATTTTGCAGATGATACAAAACTACTCAAGATAGTTAAGTCCCAGGCAGACTGCAAAGAGCTACAAAAGGATCTCTGAAAATTGGGTGACTGGGCAACAAAATGGCAGATGAAATTCAGTGTTGATCAATACAAAGTAATGCACACTGGAAAACATAATCCCAACTATACATATAAAATGATGGGGTCTAAATTAGCTGTTACCACTCAAGAAAGAGATCTTGGAGTCATTATGGATAGTTCTCTGAAAACATCCACTCAATGTGTAGCGGCAGTCGAAAAAGCGAATGGAATGTTGGGAATCATTAAGAAAGGGATAGATAATAAGATGGAAATATCATATTGCCTCTATATAAATCCATGGTATGCCCACATCTTGAATACTGTGTGCAGATGTGGTTGCCCCATCTCAAAAAAGAAATATTGGAATTGGAAAAGGTTCAGAAAAGGGCAACAAAAATGATTAGGGGTATGGACCAGCTTCCACATGAGGAGAGATTAATAAGACTGGGACTTTTCAGCTTGGAAAAGAAATGACTAAAGGGGGATATGATTAAGGTCTATAAAATCATGACTGGTGTGGAGAAAGTAAATAAGGAAGTGTTATTTACGCCTTCTCATAACACAAGAACTAGGAGTCACCACATGTGTAAAGAGTTGTCACTTTGGATGAGCTATCACCAGCAGGAGAGTGAATTTGTGTGGGGGGGTGGAGGGTGAGAAAACCTGGATTTGTGCTGGAAATGGCCTAACCTGATGATTACTTTAGATAAGCTATTACCAGCAGGACAGTGGGGTGGGAGGAGGTATTGTTTCATATTCTCTGTGTATATATAAAGTCTGCTGCAGTTTCCACGGTATGCATCTGATGAAGTGAGCTGTAGCTCACGAAAGCTCATGCTCATATAAATTGGTTAGTCTCTAAGGTGCCACAAGTACTCCTTTTCTTTTTGCGAATACAGACTAACACGACTTTTACTCTGAAACCACATGAAATTAATAAGCAGTAGGTTTAAAATAAACAAAAGGAAGTATTTCTTCACACAATGCACAGTCAACCTGTGGAACTCCTTTCCAGAGGATGCTGTGAGGGCCAAGATGATAACAGAGTTCAAAACAGAACTAGATAAGTTCATGGAGGATAGGTCAATCAATGGCTATTAGCCAGGATGGGCAGGAATGGTATCCCTAGCCTCTGTTTGCCAGAAGCTGGGAATGAGCGACAGGGAATGGATCACTTGATGATTACCTGTTCTGTTCATTCCCTTGGGGGCACCTGGCATTGGCCACTGTCAGAAGACAGGATACTGGGCTAGATGGACATTTGGTCTGACCCAGTATGGTCGTTCTTATGTTCTTATCTTTTTATTTGTTCAATAAAGAACCTAATACGTGTTGGACTCCATATAAATAATAGTTAACTGTAATAAATAGACAAGATTTCATTCTCTTTGTCTTTCTCTTCCTTCTACTCCATCCCCTCTGTCTTTATTTCTTACATCTCCCATCACATCATCCATTTTTCTCACTTTTCTCCACCCTATCCTTTTCTCTCTGTCTATAATACAGGATCTCCTCTATTAAAAACACCACTCTATGATTCCAGTGAAGTCATTCTAATGACAGCATCCCTATTTCAGTAAGCACAAATAGAAGTGAGGGTCAGCTGGTGTGAAGGAGAGGTTATTAGGGAAATCTCAAGGAGGGAGAGGGAAGAACTACTGTAAGATAAATGAAGAAGAGGGATTTAGTCCCTACCTGTTGCCGTCTCTTATGTTGACTTGAATGTCTTGTACTTTTCCTTCAGACTTTTTCTTTTCATACAAATCCTGGATAGGTGCACGTGATCGTCAGTGGAGTCAAATGGGCCCAGAGTCACAGGACACTTGAGAGCCAGTGGAATCAAATGGGCCTGTTTCTGCAGACCAGATCTTTTCGTGAATTTCTATTACAATATTTGTTACAGTCCCATTTGTGATTTAAAATATCTTTGAAGTCTGATAAGCGGTGATGGAATGGAGATGAATTAATTACTTCTGCATGTTATTGTCCAGCTGATGGAAAGAGCACAGACTCAAAGTTCTTACACTTCTCCGGCTTCCTCTTTTCAATGGCAAAATTGTCCCATCCTAGGAGAATGAGAAGACAAGACACAAAAGACTGAGTCTGGCCTCTTATAACTTCAGGAAGCTTCCCATGGCTGCATATCTCACAGACAGGGCATCACCATTGTATAGTGCCCTTTTGGCTCCAGCATTAGGATAATGTAACCAAGAATTTAATAAATAATAATAATAATAATAATAATAATAATGTAATACTTAGCATTTTATATTGTGAAAACACTGTATAATCTGAATAATAAAAGACTAACAGACTATATGTTTTTCCTTTTATATATGAGTGAGAAAAGGGGGTGAATTTTAGTACTTGTGGAAGTAAAGGACTACATGCTGCAGGCTAGAACCAGTCTTGAGGCTGGCAGATGTTATGCAAATAAATCGACCAACACCCACTAACTCCCCTGCTATCCTGACTTGCATCACCCTACTATTCCAGACCTGGGACACTTCCCCGCTCCAGCTCTGCCTCAGTTTTGATTTATGGACCCCTGCTATTTCAGTTCTGGACGTCTTGTGGAGAGGCCTTCACTCTGGTATACACTTGGCTTCAGATATGTGCTGGGCTGTCTCTCTCTCATGACAAACTGGAGATGTAGCCAGACATCCACTATTTGGGACAAGGCTGAAAACAAACTAATTTAACATGTGAGTGACTGAAACCATATTTGAATCCACAAGTCCTGGGATCATTAAATTATACATGTAGCTCTCAAAGTTTATCAGAGTTATTCACATCCTTTGGCAGAAGAATTGGCCACCAGGACGCCAAAAGGGAAGGATTATCCTACTATTACTCCTTTGTGTCTTTTAGTATCCATGAACACTATAAAATTGGAAACTCTGTTCAGTGTGGGCATTAGCTGGGCTGTAACTTCAGAGGTGCTGATTAACCACTTGGAGTTACCCAGGGTCTCACAAGAACAAAGTCCCAGATTATATGAACTCCCTTGTTTTGGCAGCTGATTTTCTAACCCTATTATCACACTGTAGAGATGGGTACTGCTAGTTGATGGCAAAGTTCTAGCAGGTCTAATTAAGCAGACTGAACTAATAACCTTCCATTTTGGGACTGGTATTATTCATAATTTAATGTATTGCTGCTGAAACATTAACCTTTTGACAACTGGCACTGAGGTCTGAGCACAACTTAGTGCTGACCATCTTTCAGTAAAATGAGTATTATTGCTAAAACAGGCATAAATCATTCATGGCTTCAGCTTTTGTGTCAAACTGCACATGAGAATAAGTAGTAAACTAGGTAATTTATTTACCTTTTGGTGATTATTTTTTATGATTTTATGATCATAGTCAATGATTCATAAACATTGGCCAAATGCCATTTCACACTCATTTTTACCCTTTCCATGCTTTGGTGTGCTGTTTTTCATCTTTAAAAATGTCAGCACTAATACAGGAGAGCTTAATCCAGGTACAAATACAATCGCATTTCAAGGGGAAAACACCCCCTATGCTCCCCCGCCACCACCACCATCACAAAACTCAAATAAATCCCACAATCAGTTTTCAGCATGTCCACTGGAAGTGACTGTTTGGTACAATTTTGCACTTACTCGAACAAATGTTTATTTGAAGATTCACACACAATGTGCTTCAAATTCAAAAGAAAAGAATATTTTAAAACAAGTTTGAAAAGTTTCTGTTTGGAAAGACAACACAAACTGCTGGGTAGGGGAGATTGTAAAAAGCTGGAATGGTTCCAAAGGTGTTGGAAAGCAACATGCCCAGCTCCCACCACCTGGTTCTTGGAATGTGATTGCAGACTCAAGGGACACTTACACTAACTTCTGGGACTTTCTGCTGATTCGCTGCATCATGTTTTGCTTCCAAAGCACCACCAACATGATTTTTCTTGGATCATGGAAAGACAAGAGAATCAGAGCTACCTGGGGACTAGATGACTGCATCACAGAGCTCTACAATAAGGGTTAGGGCTCTTCTGTTGACCAACCCTTGTGGCAGCCATTAAATCCCTGCATAAAATTTTGCAAATTCTAATACCTGTTAATAAGGTGGGTAAGCAGAAGAGTTCGCTGTTACAGACTCCTTATCGTGTAGCCCATAGCACATTCCAACACATGGGACAATGCAAAAGAAAAATAATTCTAAGTTACTGTTACATTTGAAGGGATGTCCAAATTTAAGGTCCAATTCAGGAAAAATATGGTGCATTACCACTAGAATTCTGCCAAGTCCACTCCAATCACTTTTATAATGCAACCATTGCAGTAGTATGTATGTTATGCAGACAAGAAGGATCATGCTCGGAAGAGTACAACTTCTTGTTGTGTGAACTGGTTTCACCAATATTCCAGCCAACTGTGCCTCTTTGGGAAACCCCCATTTATGCCCTAGAGATGACAGCAGCAGAGAAAACACAGATCAATACAATCTCAGACTCACAGCACCAAGTACCTGCCTCCAAGTACCTGCCTGGCTGGATTTTCAGGGATGCTAAGCACCTCCACTTCCCATTGACATTAATTAGAGCTGTGAGTGCTCAGACTTTCTGAAAATCAGGCCCCAAACCTGACTGCTATGATTTGCCTCCAAGTAGTGCCATCTCCAAAGGTCTGTTCTTACCATTCCCAGTCTCAATGGCCTTTTTCAGCACGACTGACTCATTTATCTCATGTAGCAAAAAATCTAAAAATAATAGTAAAGAAATGGAGCTAAACATTCTATGAACTGTGTCAGACAGCAGCACTCACAAAGGGGATCTATTCCCATCTGCAGCTATGGAAGTCCTCTGAGCATCCACACAAGAACTTTACCTGTGACAGTGTGTGACAGACCTAATCTAGAGAGACAAGGTGGGTGAGGTAATAATATCTTTTTTGGACCAACTTCTGTTAGTGAGAGAGACAGGCTTCTGAGTTTACACAGAGCCCTTCTTCAGGTCAAGAGCTCTGTGTAAGCTCAAAAGCTTGCCTTGAAATTTTTAGCCAGTGACAATCATGCAAAACGAAACATCTGACCCATTGTGTCAAAGGAGTTTTTCAAAATGTTACAAAATGTTCATTGTTATGTGATTTTAACACTTTTTTAAAAAAACCCTAAAACCTAGTTTGTGCCACATTAATCCTATAAATGTAACAATGCAATGAAATTTTTATAAAACAGATCGTCGCAGAGCTCTACTGTGGGGGGGGGGTGGGATTTGGGAGCTGGACCACACATGTCTTGATGGTGTCACAACTGTGTTCGGGGTCCCAGTTTTGATGGCGCTTTTGATGGAAGCTGCCACAGGCTGATCATTGCAGTGATGCCTCACATCAGTTCCAGATGCTGACTAATGCATCAGGAATTGCATTTCACCTGACACCTGCTTTTCTGTTGGATTTTTCCAAATCTCTGACTAATAGAAAATCTCTTTTCTTTGCAAATTCTGAGCCTCACATAGAGAAATAAGTGAATAAACAAGAGCAGAGACTTTATGAAGGAATCAGCTTCCAAATATAATCTGTCACTATCTTGGGGTTGACTGTCAGGAATGGCCTCAACAGCTGCAATCTTTGAAAAGTGGAAATATCTGGGAAGAGAAGCATCTCCTGGACTTGTGGAAGGAGCTCACAATGTGGTTTTAAATGTAAAGTTTAAATGGAACGTATTCTATCTGGGGGGCCACAGAGGGTGCAGCAAGCCTAATGCTTCAGGCTTGGGAGTCCTAGAGTCAGACCTGTATTCATATTTGATTGAGGTCACACGTGAGATCAATACGGCGCTCTCAAGTGGACCTAATGTTTTTACACACATCACAGAACTATAAAGTTTGGCACAATCAGTAGTGAATCTCTCTCTCCCTCTCTTAGATTTTCAAAAGTTGCGTATCACCATGCTCTCTGAGCGTCTCTGTTTAGGAGAGGCCTGGTGTGGGAATACTGCGGAGGTTCTGAGGCATTGGTTGAGCTGAAAGAGAAAGCACAGGGCAGCAATAGCCAGGACTGACATGCATTAGTGGAGCTGTAGGGTGGGAGCACAAGACAAGAATAGCAGTTTGGGCTGCAAGTACAATGGCCAAGCTGCGGGCCTGAAGCTTTCTTCCCACTGTACCTGGTTAAGACAGTGCTGCTAATCCTTCACTTTCATAAGCAGCAAGTCAACTACAATGAGGAGAAAGAATGCTTGGAATGCAAGGGTCTTTAAACATTTCCCAGTTCCACTGCTAATTTTCCACAGCAGCAGGGAGAGAGGTGTGTGTGCAATTAGTTTTACAAATGGATTATAGTACTTTGTATCTTTTTTAACCAAAGTTTTGATACTTCCCACATTTAACTGTAATTGTCTCCCATCTCTTGTTAAAGATTCACTTTGAATCAGAGAAAGGCAGTTTGCTCTGTGAAGTCCATCCACTTTGGATATATATTAATCTATGTAGTGCAGCCAGCAGACAATACCTAGATCACATGCTCACCTGAGGCACTGGGATTAGAACCCTGGATTTTCTGCTTAAAATCCAAAGGCATTTACCACTAGAGCTAAAAGGGCTGACCTGTAACGATGGCCTCATGTATTTTGTGATTTTGCAGCCGTGAAATTTACATCTTGCTCCAGATTTCATCTTACGTTTTTAAAAAATCACCTTTTTAGCCCTTATGGTTACAGACATAAACGTGGTAACACGAATAGAGTGTTAACTGATGTAGTGATATCTACCTGAATCTGTTGGGGTACTGAAACAGTAACTCTAAGATACGTGAACTGCCCCTTTTACTCAGGGCCTGAAGAACTCTTAGGTGGCTGCAGAATCTGGTATTTCTACAAGATGCTACAGAATTCAGGATTTTTGCTGCAGCCAGGCACTCAGCATTTTGTTTCCTGTCTCCCTGCCTGCCAGGACCTGTCTGCAGCTGCCTCTTGCTCTCCAGTTTTTCCTGCAAGGGGACATAATTGGATTAGAGTCCATGTCCTGTGCTGTTCTATTCAACCTGGCTGGAAGGTGACAGAGAATCAGAGCTGGTTTCAGCTTGCAGCCAGGGAGTGAGAGCAGCAGAATTATAGGCTGGTGGGCAGCTGGGCTGTCTGGAGAACAACACAGCAGCCAAGGCCTGGGGAGACAGCCACTAAAATGGCTACAAGCTCCCTCCTTCCCTGGTAGGGATGAGGAGAAGGAGATTCTGAGTTGAGCCACCTATAAAACATTGCAACAGTGGAGACAGGCCACTTGGAGAACATAGCTAAAAACACCCAAACTCTCAAAAATAATCTCTATGGAAAGCATTGACTAATTTTATGTTGATCAGCATTTTCGATTGTACTCCATTCTGGTGTGGGGAGGGAATGAAAAGTATTTGATGGCCAGAGAATAAATTAGTATAATTTTCTGATTAAAATATTAGCACTATACAAAATCAATGCAGCACATATTAGATTAAAAACTGGATAACTGATAGACCTCAGAAAGTAACAGTAGTTATGGAACCACTGTGCAATGGGGGAATTTCTAGTGAGGTGTTGGTCCAATACTATTTAATTTCTTTTTCAGTGATCTGGAAGCTGGTAAAATTTATAGAAGATAACAAAAATTGGTGGAGTGGTAAATGGTAAGGACCAGTCATTTCTACAGAGTGATCTGGATTACATGGTAAAATACTCTCACTTGAACAACATTCATTTTAATATAGCTAAATGCAAGATTAATACCTCTGCTACATCACCTCCTGAAGCAAAGGCTCCTTTTCTCTTGCAAACGTGTGTCTGATTGCCTAGCACTTGGCTATACAGGCTTCAGTCTGGTAGGTAGACTGCATCAATAGGCCTGAGATGACCGACCTTGCTTCCTTAGGATATTTAGAACACAGGAAGTCTTGATGAGATAAGAGAAGAGGCAGAATAGCATTAATATAGTTCTCCATTCTGGAATTCTAGAAAGGAACCAGGAAATACAAAATCATCTGAATTCATAGATACTAAGGTCATTATGATCATCTAGTCCGACCTCCTGCACAACACAGGCGACAGAATCTCACCCACCCCCTCCTGCGAAAAACCTCTCACCTATGTCTGAGCTATTGAAGTCCTCAAATCGTGGTTTAAAGACTTCAACATGTATAACCAAACAGAAATTACTGGTAATCTGGATTTTTTTCTCATCTTCAGATGCCTGAAGACCAAAGGATTAATAAGGGAATTGAAGGAGGCATTGTTGGAGATAGCAGTGAATTGCGAGTGAGGAAACAATGAAACAACATTGGTCAGCATGATAGGTAGGGTTGACAGAATTTGGTTTTTACTTTTTTCTACTTTTGATTATTCATATCAATTTTTATTTTTAAGATAATCTTTCTATTATCTATTTTTAGTTTTCTTTTTTAAAATTTTGATCTGTTTTTATTTTTACAGTTGCTGGAAACTAATGGAGGGAGTTAGGGTTGGGGTTTGGGTTAGGGCAGCGCTGATAGCAGGGGCTGCAGGTGATTCCCTACACAGCCAAGAGGCCCAGAGTACTGGGGTGCAAGGTGCAGGGGAAGCTGCAGTCCTGGCCCAGCAACTGCAAGAAGGAAGATGAGCCCCCTGCTGTGGGGTGTTGCTGAACAGTTCCTGGCTGGGGACAGCTCCCACACTCCTGCCTGGTGAGTGAGGGAAGGAGGCCATAACAGTGGAGCTGCAGCCTGGTTTAGGAGGGAAGTAAGAGTAACTATGAAGAAACAGGTTTCAGAGTAACAGCCATGTTAGTCTGTATTCGCGAAAAGAAAAGGAGTACTTGTGGCACCTTAGAGACTAACCAATTTATTTGAGCATAAGCTTTCGTGAGCTACAGCTCACTTCATTGGATGCATACTGTGGAAAATACATAAGATGTTTTTATACACATAAACCATGAAAAAATGGGTGTTTATCACTACAAAAGGTTCTCTCCCCCCCCATGCTGATATTGAAGAAACAATGTATAACAAATGGAAAAAAGGTGTAGTTGATAGCAATATAGTTATAATTAATATATAATACATAGAAGTTATAAATTGTAGAAAATCGATAAGGAAAGGAAAAAGACACAAGGAGAAATCTATGGCCAGCAGAATGAAGGACAATCAGGAGTTTTTAAAGTATATTTGCACTGAAAGGGATCCTAACAATGTTATTGGTCCATTGCTACATGGAAATGAAAAAATTTCTCAATAATAATGCAGAAAATGCAGAACTTTTCAATAAATATTTCTGTTCCATATTTGGGAAAAAGCCAGTTGATATACTTAGTCCTGCCTCGAGTGCAGAGGACTGGACTAGGTGACCTTTCGAGGTCCCTTCTAGTTCTATGATTCTATATAGTCATACTATGTAATGATAATAAAATACTTTCCATTCCAACAGTAACTGAGGATAATATGAAACAGCAGCTACTAAAGTAAGACATTTTTAAATCAGCAGATCTAGATACTTTGCATTCAAGAGTTTCAAAAGAGCAGGCTGAGGAACTCTCTGGACCATTAATATTGATTTTCAGTAACTCTTGCATCACTGAGGACATTTCAGGGGACTGGAAGAAAGCTAATGTGCCAGTATTTCAAAAGGGCAAGTGTGGAGACTGGGAAAATGTAGTCCAGTCAGCCTAACATCAATCCTGAGCAAAATAATGGAATGACTGATACAGGAAAAGAATTAAAGGAGGGCAGTATAATTAATGCCAATCAATATGGGCATATAGAAAATAGAGCCTATCCTACTAACTTGATTTCTTTTTGATGAGATTACAAGTTTGATTGATAAAGGTAATAGTGTTGATGTAATATTCTTAGACTTCTGTAAGGCATTTGACTTAATATTTCATGACATTTAGATTAAGAAACTTGAATAATATGAAATCAACACGGCACACATATTGATTAAAAACTGGCTAACTGACAAGTCTCACAATGTAATGGAAAATGGGAATCCTCATCCGGGGGTTTGCATTTCTAATGGGGTCCCACAATGATCAGTTTTTGGCCCTACACTATTTAAAGTCTTAACCAATTACCTGAGAGAATACATAAAATCTGCAAATTTAATTAGCAGTTTTAATATTTACTTCCAGATCACAGATGAAAGTTTAAATCACGTTGGGCTTCATACCAACCCTTGCAGAACCCCACTAGAAATCTCCCATTCAGGGTTCCCCATTGATGATTACTTTTTGAGATATGTCAGTTGGCCAGTTCTTAATCCATCTAACTTGATTTATTGCTATGGTACAGTGCTAATGTTTTACTCAGAATGGCATGTGGTACTAAGTCAAATGCCTTACTAAAGTCTATGTATATTATACTTACACAATTACCTTTATCAACCAAATTTGTAATCTCTTCAAAGAATTAATCTAGTTTGCAAAAATCCATTTTTCATGTTGATTGGCATTAATTATATTCTTGTCCTTTAATTCTTTATTAATTGAATCTGGTATCAGTTTTTCCATTTTTCCTGGAATTGATGTCAGATTAACCAGCTTATTGTTACCTGGGTCATCCCACTTGCCCTTTTTAAATATTGGCACCTTAGCCCTCTTCCAGTCTTCTGGAATTTTCCCAGTATTCTAAGATGTATTAACCTGAACTTCAGATGGGCCAGAGATCTCCTCAGACAGGTCTTTTAGAACTCTTGGGTGCAAGTTATCTGGGCCTGTTGATTTTAAAATGTTTATTCCTTGTAGATGCCATTTAACATCTTCCTAGGTTATTAATAGACTGGAAAATATTTTGTCATCCTCATGTGATACAAGTACATCATCCTGCTTCTTTCCATATATGGAACAGAAATATTTATTTAACATGTCTGCCTTTTTTGCATCATTATTAGCAGTTTTACCATTTCCAACTAGTAATGGGCCTATAGCATTGTTAGAATTTCTTTTGTTCCTAATATAGTTAAAAACTCCTTATTTTCCTTAGCCCTGCTAGCCACAGATTTTTTCATGATATGTTTAGATTCCCATATCAGTGTTCTATACTTCATAACATTGCATTTATATTGGTTGCTATCTTTTCCCCCTTTTCCCATTTTTATATGTTACTTTTTTACTTCTAATTTCTGCCTTAATTTTGACTGGTTTCAGAGTAGCAGCCGTGTTAGTCTGTATCCGCAAAAAGAAAAGGAGGACTTGTGGCACCTTAGAGACTAACCAATTTATTTGAGCATAAGCTTTCGTGAGCTACAGCTCACTTCATTGGATGCATTCAGTGGAAAATACAGTAGGGAGATTTATATACACAGAGAATGTGGAACAATGGGTGTTACCATACACACTGTAACGAGAGTGATCAGGTAAGACGAGCTATTACCAGCAGGAGAGCGGGGGCTGGGGGGGGGGGACCTTTTGTAGTGATAATCAAGGTGGGCCATTTCCAGCAGTTGACAAGAACGTCTGAGGAACAGCCGGGGGCGGGGGAGGGGGGGGAAATGGGGAAATAGTTTTACTTTGTATAATGACCCATCCACTCCCAGTCCTTTATTCAAGCCTAAGTTAATTGTATCCAGTTTGCAAATTAATTCCAATTCAGCAGTCTCTCATTGGAGTCTGTTTTTGAAGTTTTTTTGTTGAAGAATTGCCACTTTTAGGTTTGTAATCGAGTGACCAAAGAGATTGAAGTGTTCTCCGACTGGTTTTTGAATGTTATAATTCTTGACATCTGATTTGTGTCCATTTATTCTTTTACGTAGAGACTGTCCAGTTTGGCCAATGTACATGGCAGAGGGGCATTACTGGCACATGATGGCATAGATCACATTGGTAGATGTGCAGGTGAATGAGCTTCTGATAGTGTGGCTGATGTGATTAGGCCCTATGATGGTGTCCCCCTTCTTTTTCATGGGTCTAGATGATGAAGATGTCATCAATGTAGCGCAAGTAGAGTAGGGGCATTAGGGGATGAGAGCTGAGGAAGCGTTGTTCTAAGTCAGCCATAAAAATGTTGGCATACTGTGGGGCCATGCGGGTACCCATGGCAGTGCCGCTGATTTGAAGGTATACATTGTCCCCAAATGTGAAATAGTTATGGGTGAGGACAAACTTCTGTATTTGGCACTGATGAAACTGCTTCTGGAATACAGTGTCTGGTTCTGGTATCCACACTTCAGGAAGGATCTTGAAAAAATGGAAAAGGTTCAGTGAACAGTCACAAATTTAATCAGAAAAATGTGAATGATATTTGGGAATCATTTAAGAACACCTTATTAGATGCCCAAAAAGCCACAATCCCTCAACAGAGGAAGGCCATGCTGGTTAAAAAACTGACGTGGTTTAGAGGGGAAGGGAGTTATAAAAATAGAAAAATAATATATAACAAATAGAAGAAAGGGGAAGTTGATAGTAATGAATATAAATCAGAAGTTAGGAATGGTAGAAAGTTGATAAGGGAAGCAAAATGACAAATAGAGAAATCTATGGCCAGCTGAATTAAGGACAATAAAAAGGAGTTTTCTTAAATACATTAGGAACAAAAAGAATCCTGACAATAGTATTGGGTCCATTACTAGATGGAAATGGTACAATTAGCAATAGTAAAGCAGAAAAGGCTGTTCAATATATCTTTCTGTTCTGTACTTGGGGAAAAGCAGATTATATAGTCTCATCATATGATGAAGATAACACTCTTTCCATTCTATTAGTATCTGTGGCAGATGTTAAACAGAAGCTACTAAAGTTAGACATTTTAAAATCAGTAGGTCTAGATAACTTGCATCCAAAATTTGTAAAATAGCTGGCTGAGGTGTGTGCTGGACCATTAACACTGATTTTCAGTAAGTCTTGGGGCACTGGGGAAGTTCCAGAAGACTGGAAGAAAGTTGGTGCTGTGCCAATTTTAAAAAATGGTAAATGAGATGACCTGAATATTTATGGGCCTGTCAGCCTGACATTGATCCCTGGCAAAATAATGGAGTGGCTCATAGGGGATTCTATTAATAAAGAATTAAAAGATGGTAATGTAATTAATGACAATTATCATGGGTTTATGGACTATAGATCCTATCAAACCAACTTGATATTTTTTTTATGAGATTATATGTTTGCTTGCCAAAGATAACAGTGTTGATGTAATGTACTTTGACTTCTGTAAGGACTTTGACTTTGTACTGCACAACATCTTGATTAAAATTCTGGAAAAATATAAAATTAACTTAGCACACATTCAATGGATTAAAAACTGGCCAATTGATAGGTCTCAAAATATGACTTTAAATGGAGAGTTATCATTTACTGGGTCTGTTTTCAGTGGTGTCCTGCAGGAATCAGTTCTTAGCCCTATGCTATTTAACATTTTTATCAATGAGCTGGAAGCAAATATAAAATCATCACTGATAAAGTTTCCAGATGACAGAAAAATTGGGGGAGTGGCAAATAATGAAGAGGACAGGTCACTGATCCAGAGCGAGCTGGATTGCTTGATAAACTGAGTGCAAGTAAACACAATGCGTTTTAATATGGCTAAAGGTAAATGTATACATCTAGGAACAAATAATGTAGACCATACTTATAGGATGGTGTACTCTATCCTGGGAGGCACTGACTCTGAAAAAGATTTGGGGGTCAGGATGGATAAACAGCTGAACGAGAGTTCCCAATGTGATACTGTGGCCAAAAGAGCTAATGTGATCTTGGGATGCATAAAAAGGGGAATCTTGAGTAGGAGTAGACAGGCTATTTTTCCTCTACATTTGGCACTGGTGCAACAGCTGCTGGAGTTCTGTATCCAGTTCTGATGCCCACAGTTCAAGAAGGATGACAATTTCCTGATGCAAGTGCTGGAGGAACCAACTAGGGGCACAGATCTTCTTGACCTGCTGCTCACAAACTGAGAAGAATTAGTAGGGGAAGCAAAAGTGGATGCGAACCTGGGAGGCAGTGACCATGAGATGGTCGAGTTCAGGATCCTGACACAAGGAAGAAAGGAGAGCAGCAGAATACAGACCCTGAACTTCAGAAAAGCCGACTTTGACTCCCTCAGGGAACTGATGGGCAGGATCCCCTGTGAGAACAACATGATAGGGAAAGGAGTCCAGGAGAGCTGGTTGTATTTTAAAGAATTCTTATTGAGGTTGCAGGAACAAACCATCCTGAAGTGTAGAAAGAATAGTAAATACGGCAGGCAACCAGCTTGGCTTAACTGTGAAATCCTTGCTGATCTTAAAGACAAAAAAGAAGCTTACAAGAAGTGGAAGATTGGACAAATGACCAGAGAGGAGTATAAAAATATTGCTCAGGCATGCAGGAGTGAAATCAGGAAGGCCAAATCACACTTGTTGCAGCTAGCAAGAGATGTTAAGAGTAACAAGAAGGGTTTCTTCAGGTATGTTAGCAACAAGAAGAAAGCCAAGGAAAGTGTGGGCCCCTTATTGAATGAGGGAGGCAACCTAGTGACAGAGGATGTGGAAAAAGCTAATATACTCAATGCTTTTTTTGCCTCTGTCTTCATGAACAAGGTCAGCTCCCAGACTGCTGCACTGGGCAGCACAGCATGGGGGGAGGTGACCAGCCCTCTGTGGAGAAAGAAGTGGTTCGGGACTATTTAGAAAAGCTGGACAAGCACAAGTCCATGGGACTGGATGCACTGCATCCAAGATTGCCAAAGGAGTTGACGGATGTGACTGCAGAGCCATTGGCCATTATCTTTGAAAACTCACCGTGATCGGAGGAGGTCCCAGAAGACTGGAAAAGGGCTAATATAGTGCCCATCTTTAAAAAAGGAAAGAAGGAGGATCCGGGGAACTACAGGCCAGTCAGCCTCACCTCAGTCCCTGGAAAAATCATGGAGCAGGTCCTCAAGGAATCAATTCTGAAGCACTTAGAAGAGAGGAAAGTGATCACGAACAGTCAGCATGGATTCACCAAGGACAAGTCATGCCTGACTAACCTAATTGCCTTCTATGATAAGATCACTGGCTCTGTGGATGAGGGGAAAGCAGTGGATGTGTTATTCCTTGACGTTAGCAAAGCTTTTGACATGGTCTCCCACAGTATTCTTGCCAGCAAGTTAAAGAAGTATGGGCGGGATGAACGGACTATAAGGTGGATAGAAAGCTGGCTAGATCGTTGGGCTCAACAGGTAGTGATCAATGGCTCCATGTCTAGTTGGCAGCTGGTATTAAGCGGAGTGCCCCAAGGGTCAGACCTGGCGCCGGTTTTGTTCAAGATCTTCATTAATGATATGCAGGATGGCATTGACCAGTATTTTCCCTAGGAAACGAAATTAGGTGGGGTGTTCGAATTTGCGGGGGGGGGGAGGGGAGGGTCAGGGCCGATGGGGGTGAGACCGTGAGGGTGAAGGTGGCTCCATGGCACCATAGTAAAAACTGAAAAATATTTAATGACCATTTAATTAGATTTAACTCATGTTTTAAAATCATCACAAAAATTAAAGTTGGCTACTCAAGCCTTCTATGATGTACTACAACTTCATCCTTCTTGGTTTCTTGTTATAATTTTGCACAACTCTGTTAATGAACTTCTTGAATGCAATGCGTTCATCTTTGGTGGCTTCTCGTGTGTCCGGTACTTCCATTCCTTCAATTTATATGCTCATTAGTTCATTC
Organism: Eretmochelys imbricata; assembly: GCF_965152235.1. Lineage (NCBI taxonomy): Eukaryota > Metazoa > Chordata > Testudines > Cheloniidae > Eretmochelys > Eretmochelys imbricata. Next base: position 42,426,071 of record NC_135583.1, on the reverse strand, counting down.
ACATGATCAGGCAGAAGGCAACTTCTTTCAGAACACAAAATTCTATTCAATGAGGCAAAAGAATGCTCAACTATAGCTGTTGTGACTGGGAGTAACAAGAGATGAATTTCTACTTCTTTCATCCCAGGAAACATAGCACAAAGATTGGGTCAAGCCACTAGTGATGATAAAAAAGAAGTTTAAGTCAAATCTTCATTCATTCGTCGTATGATATTCCACTGTGTGTTCAAATTCTCTATTCTGTCCTGAGCACATGGCAGCCCCATGGCTGGTAGTGCCTCACTCCACTCAACTATCAGTGTTTTATAGGACAGGGATCTGTAAAAGCTATGTAGAGGTTGAGTAGAATCTATAAGTCGCTGTTGTAGATTTTTAAGAATCAAGTCTGTGTATTTTTTCAGTTGTCTTAACAAACACTTCTTGTCCTCTTCAGTTAAGGATTCAATATAAATGCCTTCATTACTCAACTTCTGGACTGAAGTCTTTGCTTCTTCCAGTACTTTTTCAATGGATAGTTCTCTGATTGATCCAAATGTAGCTTCTATTGCTGGACAAAGATCTACTACTGTTGTAGCAGAAGCCTGGATGGCATTATTTAATGACCCAAGTGGTTTCAACAGTAGACTTACAAGGGAGAGAATGCCAATAGTCTTCTCTGAACGTAGTAGCTAAAGTAATCCACCAGACTCACTACTTAGATCCATCCCATCTTGGTAGATACTTTCCAAAGCCAGCAATAATGGCTGGTGTAATTTTAATACAACAGCCAAGGATCACTCATGAGAAAGCCAGAGGGTTTTCCTAGGTTGGACTAATTTGAACTTCAGTCCCAGTGTATCTTCTATATTTTCCAAGATATTCAGTCTTTTTGGACTCTTGCTGAAAAAAGAATATAATGAAAACATTACATTTATAGCTTTTTAAATGTCTTTTGAGGAGTCTGCAGCTCGTACAAGCGCTAGTTGGAGTAGATGGCCTCTGCAGTGTGTATAGGAGAGATTACGGTTACACTTTTCTCTGAGCAAAGCTTGTACTCTACCATGTCTTCTAGAGAAGTTTGCACCTCCATCAAATGCACAAGCAGCCATCTGTTTGGGATCCAATTGACAAGGATTTAACTCTTCTAAGATGTGGGTTGTCACAGATGCAGCCGATGTGTCTTCTATGACTTGAACATCTAGAAATACATCTACTGGCCTACCTCTGACATACAGATAACATACACAGTGACTTAATACTTGATGCCCATTTGCATTAGTGCATTCATCAGCCATGTATGAAAATTTTTTTTGTGGTGAGAGAGTTCTTCACTTTTTCAACTGTTGAGTCTTTCACTGTTGCACCACATGCTTCTAGCGGGTCAGTTGAGTTTCTTGCAGAAAGACAGTGAGCATTTGCTGGTTTTGTTCAGAACCAGTGTTCAACTTCAGGATGAACAAGTGACAAAGCACTTAACATTGGCTTCCAGTTTGTAGTGTGTGGTATCTCTTGCTTAAATAGAAAGTATGATGCCACAGCCATGTTTATTCGCATGAACTGTGTTGTGTATCCAGCATTCTTAACAGCCTCATTAACACTCACCAGTGTTGTCCTTGATCAGTGGAGACACAGAGTTCAGAGGTGCTTTTACATGAGTTCACCTCTCAGGTGGGGGGCAAGAAGGCACCTTGCTCGTTCCTCCAGCTGCTCACTGTTCGCTCTGGCCACTGTTGTTTGTTGTGCCACCGTTCACTCCATTGCTCTGTTGCCAATGGCCCTGCACCATCACCTTCTGCTGCCACCTGCCACTGTGACCTCTCCTAGTTGGTCTCTTGAAGTTCCTCCCAGCTCTCAGTGATTTCAGCTGAGCTCTCATTTGGGGAACCTCACTGCTAGTGCAGACTGGGCTGTCTCTTCCACAGAAACACTGTCCCACAGCAGGTCTAAGCACTTAGACCTAATTTCAGCTGTAGTGGTCACTAAACAAAACGAAAGACTCTCTATGGAGCCTAATCAGCTCTGACTTTAAACAGTGGAGAGGGGCTGGTCAAATAGTACTTGTGACTCAGGCAGACCATCAAGCAAAACACCTGTCCCCACCCTCTCTCTTGATGCCCTCAATCGGCACAGGCTAAGTGCACTTCTACTGCCCTTTACTCAGACAATAACAACATTTCATTCCCCCCCCCCGCCCGCATTCAAGTGATTTGTAACCCAACCCCAGCCAAAATCACTTGGGCAACGCAGCTCAGATTGCTGGATACCTAGGTAGATTAGGTGTGAATGTAAATACAATCTGGTCTTGAAGCCTTTCCCCCCAGCCGCAGCTCATCACTAGCTGTCAGGGAGGGCTCATTTAGACTTTGCTTACAAATAATAATTTGAAATTATTAGGTTGGCCAACATCACCGAAATGAATGCACTCACATTGTCATAAAAAACAACAGCTGTATAAGGAAGCTAGTTTATGTTTATACTTTTCAAATCTATTATACTTTTTCAGATACACATATTTTATCAGACACTGTATATGCTTTTAAAGTGTGTATTAATGTTTCAATTTAAATTCACATTTCCAAACAATCACTAAACAGGCAACACTGCATATAACTAGTTCACAAAACTTGGCGGGGAGGGGGCGGGGGTTGGGGAAATCCTTGGTGTGGATTGCACCCTCGGCAAGTTTGCAGATGACATTAAACTGGGATAGCCTGGAGGGTAGGGATAGGATACAGGGGGACCTAGAAAAATTAGAGGTTTGGGCCAAAAGAAATCTGATGAGGTTCAACAAGGACAAGTGCAGAGTCCTGCACTTAGGATGGAAGAATCCCATGCACTGCTACAGACTAGGGACCGAATGGCTCGGGAGCAGTTCTGCAGACAAGGACCTAGGGGTTACAGTGGACAAGAAGCTGGGTATGAGTCAACAGTGTGCCCTTGTTGCCAAGAAGGCCAATGGCATTTTGGGCTCTATAAGTAGGGCCATTGCCAGCAGATTGAGGGACGTAATCGTTCCCTTCTATTCGACATTGGTGAGGCCTCATCAGAAGTACTGGTCCAGTTTTGGGTCCCACACTACAAGAAGGATGTGGAAAAATTGGAAAGAGTCCAGCAGAGGGCAACAAAAATTATTAGCAGGCTGGAACACATGACTTATGAGGAGAGGCAGAAGGAACTGGGATTATTTAGTCTGCAGAAGAGAAGAATGAGGGGGGATTTGATAGCTGCTTTCAACTACCTGAAAGGGGGTTCCAAAGAGGATGGATCTAGACTGTTCTCAGTGGTAGCAGATGACAGAACAAGGAGTAATGGTCTCAAGTTGCAGTGGGGAGGTTGAGGTTGGATGTTAGGAAAAACTTTTTCACTTGGAGGGTGGTGAATGGGTTACCTAGGGAGGTGGTGGAATCTCCTTCCTCAGAGGTTTTTAAGGTCAGACTTGACAAAGCCCTGGCTGGGATGATTTAGTTGGGGATTGGTCCTGCTTTGAACAGGGGGTTGGACTAGATGACCTCCTGAGGTCCTTCCAACCCTGCTATTCTATGATTCTATGATTCTAAATTGGAGATGGCTCAGAGAAGAGTGATGACAATGATTAAAGTATTTGAAAACATACCTTATAATGATAGACTCAAAGACCTCAATCTATGTAGCTTAAAAAGCTATTTAGCTTAACAAAATCAGTTTTTTAAAGTACATCAGAAGCAGGAAGCCTGCTAAACAACCAGTAGGGCCACTGGATGATAAAGATACTAAAGGAGCTCTTAAGGACGATAAGGCTATTGCGGAGAAACTAAATGGATTCTTTGCATCGCTTTTCACACCTGAGGATGTGAGGGAGATTCCCAAACCTGAGTCATTCTTTTTAAGTGACAAATCTAAGGAACTGTCCCAGACTGAGGTGTCATTAGAGGAGGGTTTGGAACAAATTGATAAACTAAAGAGAAATAAGTCACCAGGACCAGATGGTATTCACCCAAGAGTTGTGAAGGAACTCAAATGTGAAATTGCAGAACTAACTGTGGTATGTAACCTATCATTTAAATCAGCTTCTGTACCAGATGATTGGAAGATAACTAATGTAAAACCAATTTTTAAAAAATGCTCCAGAAGTGATCCCAGCAATTAGGCCAGTAAGCCTAACTTCAGTACCAGGCAAACTGGTTAAAACTATAGTAAAAAACAGAATTGTCAGACATGTAGACGAACGTAATTGGTTGGAGAAGAGTCAACATGGTTTCTGTAAAAGGAAATCATGCCTCACCAATCTACTAGAATTCTTTGGGGGGGTCAACAAGCATGTAGACAAGGGGGATCCAGTGGATATAGTGTACTTAGACTTTCAGAAAGCCTTTGACAAGGTTCCTCAACAAAGTCTCTTAAGCCAAGTAAGCATAAGAGGGAAGAGGGAAGGTCCTCTCATGGACTGGTAACTGGTTAAAAGACAGGAAACAAAGGGTAGAAATAAATGGTCAGTTTTCAGAATCGAGAGAGGTAAATAGTGGTGTCCCCCAGGGGTCTGTACTGGGACCAGTCCTATTAAACATGTTCATAAATGATCTGGAAAAAGGGGTAAACTGTGAGGTGGCAAAATTTGCGATACAAAACTACTCAAGATAGTTAAGTCCAAAGCAGACTGTGAAGAGTTACAAAGGGATCTCACAAAACTGGGTGACTGGGCAAAAAAATAGCAGATGTAATTCAGTGTTGATAAATGCAAAGTAATGCACACTGGAAAACATAATCCCAACTATACATATGAAATGATGGGGTCTAAATTAGCTGTTACCACTCAAGAAAGAGATCTTGGAGTCATTGTGGATAGTTCTCCGAAAACATCCACTCAATGTGCAGCTGCACTCAAAAAAGCGAACAGAATGTTGGAATAGATAATAAGACAGAAAATATCATATTGCCGCTATATAAATCCATGGTACGCCCACACCTTGAATACTGTGTGCCGATGTGGTCATCCCATCTCAAAAAAACATATTTTGGAATTGGAAAAGGTTCAGAAAAGGGCAACAAAAATGATTAGGGGTATGGACCAGCTTCCATATGAGGAGAGATTAATAAGATTGGGACTTTTCAGCTTGGAAAAGAGATGACTAAGACAGGGATATGATAGAGGTCTATAAAATCATGACTGGTGTGGAGAAAGTAAATAAGGAAGTGTTGTTTACTCCTTCTCATAACACAAGAACTAGGGGGTCACCACATGAAATTAATAGGCAGCAGGTTTAAAACAAACAAAAGGAAGTATTTCTTCACACAATACACAGTCAACCTGTGGAACTCCTTTCCAGAGGATGTTGTAAAGGCCAAGATGATAATAGAGTTCAAAACAGAACTAGATAAATTCATGGAGGATAAGTCCATCAATGGCTATTAGCCAGGATGGGCAGGAATGGTATCCCTAGCCTCTGTTTGCCAGAAGCTGGGAATGGGCAACAGGGGATGGATCACTTGATAATTACCTGTTCTGTTCATTCCCTCTGGGGCACCTGGCATTGGCCACTGTCGGTAGACAGGATACTGGGCTAGACAGACCTTTGGTTTGACCCAGTATGGTGATTCTTATGTTCTTATGTTAAGAGAAGGATAAGGAGTGACCTGACTGCAGTCTATAAATATCTACATAAGTAACAAATACTTAATAAGAGCTCTTTAATCTATCAGAGAAAGGTATAACACAATCGAATAGCTGAAAGTTGAAGCTAGACAAATTTAGACTGGAGATAAGATGTGAATTTTTGACAGTGAGGGTTATTAACCATTGGAACAATTTACCAAGGGACATGGTGGATTTTCTATCGCAAACAATTTTAATATCAAGATTGGTTGTTTTTTAAAAAGATCTCCTGTGGGAATTATTTTGAGAAAATTCTGTGGCCTAAGCTATACAGGAGATGAGACTAAATGATCACAATTATCCCTTCCGGTCTTGGGATCTGTGAATGATAAAAAATTTGAAAACAGGCCTTTAAGTGTTTGAGCTCTGTAAGTCTATCTATGTAGTTTATCAAAGAGAAGTTTAAGGGTGAGAGGATCATAGTCTATAATTACCAATATAGGGAAAGGAAATTTGATAATGTAGAGGCATTTCAGTTTAGCAGACAAAGGTATAACAAGTACCAATGGCTGGAAGCTGAAGCTGGACAAATTCAGGGCTGGTTTATACTACAGAGTTAGGTCGATGCAAGGCAGTTTATGTCGACCTAATTATATCAATGTCTACACTAGAATGATGTGCCCGCCGGCGTAAGTGCCCTCCTACACCGACGTAATAACTGCACCTCCATGAGAGGCATAGGGCTTATATCAGTGTAGTTAGGGTGAGGACAGGGTGTTACTTACATTGACTGTTGGCTGTCTTGTGAATTTCAGGGCAGGAGCCGTGAAATTGACAAGAAAGTGGGACAGCTAGAGGCCAGCTGCCCCCAGCTCCCATGGAGAGCTGGGCAGCTGGACCCCAATCCTGACTGGAAGCTGGGACGAGAATGGATCCCACCCTCAGCAAGGAGCTGGGGCAAGAAGCCTGGGTGGCTGGACCCTGCTCCCCGCTGGGAGCCAGGCTGAGAAGGGTGGGCAGCTTCCTCCCAGCTCCTAGCTGGGAGCCAGGTTGTCCTGTCTCTTTCATGGCTTGGAGGTGGGGGTGTGTGCAAAGAAATTCTGGATGGCTTCCCCCTACCCTCAGCAGGGAATGGGGAGGTGAGAAGCCCCGGGAGGCTTCCCACCACTCCCAGCAGAGAGGCAGGGGACAGCCCACCAGGGTGAGGCAGCCAGGGTCCTGGCAGGGAGCAGCCAGTGCAGCTGAGAGACCAGGCTCTCAGCTCCCCACACTGTCCCTGTCAGATCAATAGAAGCGCTCTTGGTGAGGACGTGTACCACCGACGCAAGAAGGGTAGTATGGACCTATACCACCGCAGTAATTACTGTGGTGTTTGTAAGTCGACCTAAGATAGCTTGACTTATGTTTCTAGTGTAGACATACTCTCAGTCTAGAAAGAAGGTGCAAAATTTTAACAATGAAGGTGATAAACCACTGGAACAGCTTACGAAGGGTTGTGGTGGATTCTCCATCAGTGGAAATTTTAAAATCGAGATAGATTCACATGATATGGTCTAGTTCAACCACAACTGCTGGACTTGAAGCAGGAATTAATTCAATAAAGTCCCATGGCGTATGTTATACAGGAGGTCTGGCTAGATGATCACAATGGTCCCTTCTGGCTTTAAAATCTATGAATCATTGCCTGATCAGAGATGGGAGACAACATCTCGATAGTGAAAGAGAGATGATAGGTATGTTCCGGATATGCCATGAAGAACTTTGAAGGTGATGACAAGTAGCTTATATTTGATGAAATGGAAAAAGGGGATCCAGTGAATGGATGCAAAGAGTGGGGTGACATGGTCAAGGCAACAAGCTAAGAAAATAATCTTTGCAGCAGCATTTTGAGTAGATCTAAGACAGATAAGATGTGATAAATCCAGAAAAGAGGATGTTGGAGTAATCATGAAATTATGAGGGCTTGGACGAGAATTTTCGCTCTGTGGATGGATAGGCAAGGCTTAGAGATGTTTTGTGGAAAGAATAAGGAGGAGTTAGATGCAGCCTAGATGCGAGGATCCAGAGAGAGGGCCAGTCAAAGGTAATGCCCAGAGTACAGACCTGAGTGACGGGGAGGACGGGAAGGTTTTCCACAGACAGAGAGGAGGGAGAGGACTTGAAAGAAAAGCTTTAGGAGTTCTGTTTTTGCTATGTTGAGCTTAAGATGACAGCTAAACATCTACAAGATGATGTCAGAGATGGGCCTTGGACACAAGAAACAGAAAGTTCATTTCCACTCTGTCTCTGTGTTAGGAGTCTCACAGGTAATTCCTGATCCAGACCACATAGCAGATACACCTTGAATGTGATCTTTGGACTAATGTGGACACAGAGAATATTAGTAACCAGCCACTCTCTCGGACATACCACCTCATGCAAAAAAAGTGGTCAGAGTTCTCTGCTTCCAGACAACAAGATGGCTACTACACCTTGGCCCACCTCCAAAAGCTCATGAATCCTACCAATCTCCAAAACATATCCAGTCACCATGCACATGCCCATTACATGACACTTTCCCCCCTAAATTTGATCTGTTTACCCGATAGGACATCTTGGACATATCAAAGGAGACTAAAGCCATGACCTTATGCTTCTCCCAACAGAGACTTTCAACACCTCATTCAAAGAAGGAACTCTACCTCCTGATTTTAAGTCACGTTATACATCTGGCCAGCTTTATAGAAATCTTCAGGAGATGCAACAGACCTTGTCAACTAGCACCCGGTGGCAAAAGTTTCTGAAAAAGTTAATTGAGAGCTATCTCCAAGTATGTATGTCCACAGCCAACATCCAAGATCATTCCCATTCCTGTTCCAGGACAGGATATTGTGGACAGTCTCTAACTATCCATTAATAAAGGACAAATACCAGTGCTCTTACTCTTAGATCTTTCCTGTTTATGCTAGATGGTCAGTCAGAGAACACTGTTGTCCAGTTTTAAAGATGCAGCAGGAGTAAAGAGAAATATTTTTAAATGGTTTGAAACTCCTTCAGGGCCACATCCAGATGATGCTGATAGGCAACTGCTCCTCTGTCATCAAAAAGCTTCACCTGTAGGGTATCACAAGGTTTCACTCTCTCTCATGTCCTCTTTAATATCTATATACAGCTGTTGGTGTAACTGTAGAAACATAGAAACTGCTGTAGTGACCAGATCAGTGGTCCATCTAATCCAGATTCTATGTCTCAAATGTCAACAATATGCAGATGATCCTCAACTCTATTTGTTGTTCATATCATACACAAACATAACCCAGCACTCAGCTGAGATCAGCACCTGGATGGGGACGAGGTGACTGAAGTTAAATCCAAGCAAAATGCAGGTTATGCTTGAAGGCAGAATGAAAGAGTTTGAAGAGACACCATGATGTTGCTAAGAACTGAGGATGGATGTCCCCAAATCAGAAAGGTATTCGACCATCTATGGTTCTTTTCTGGATTCCGCTTTCAAATTGAACACTCACATTAGCCACAAAAAGGGTATTCTGTCATCTGTGACTATTATTTTCAAGGCCATCAAATGTCTAAGACCAAGATATCTAAAGGATTAGTTCACCCTTTGGGTCCTCAACTGTGCTTAACAGCGCCCCCCTCTGTAGAAACAATGGAATTGCACAGGAGGCGCTGCTGCCTCAGGCTTTTGGAATTTGCTTCCACAGGAACTTAGAATGGCCACCATTTTTAAGTCTAAATGTAATTCTCACCTCTTCAATCTAGTTTTGTAATCCAGCAACTGTAAGCCTAATAGCACCTCTGATTTCCAATAAAAATAATATTCTTGCCTTAATAATTGCATAATTGTTTGTTGCACAATTGCCTGTGTTCATATCTGTCAAGCCAGTGCAGTAACATTTGATTTCATGACAAGCTATACAAGCGTTACCAAAGTGTATCTGCCTTGGATATCTGCCAGAAATAGGTAAAATAAATCAAATATCTGTCCTGGTCAGGGTTTTATAATGCACTTCAGGTTTTATGCCATTGCCTTTTGTTATTGACTATTCTTGATTTTCTGGCAGTGAAATGCAATTCCTGCCATATCTCTTCTTACTTACAGTTTTTCTTTATCATTTCTGATCATTTGAGGAAGTACCTTTCTCACATTCCCTTATATTTTGGACACTAGAGTAGAATCTCTGTGTTAAATATGTTGTACAGTCATTCCTCACTGGATTTGAACAGCGTTTTGTGTCTGCTAGTTGGTCATGGATTTGATATTTAGTAAGAGTCTGTCTTAGTTTTTCATATTTCATCATGGTGATGTACTTGATTATGTGATTGTTCTGCATAGGGATATATAGCCAACTATCTTGTTGTTTGTGATCTATTCTTCCCAGTGATCCGTGTACTGGTGTTTTAGATTTTGATCTGGTATCCTGAATCACATTCTAGTCTGAATAAACTAGTTTGCTCTTCAGTTTGGAGGTTAGTGCTGTCGAGGCTCGGAAGGGATGCTAGCGGTGGAGTATGTTTTCATTTGGCATGAGTTTTTGCACTTTGATATGGAGGATGTTTTTGCTGCTTTGGAAGAGATGGCATGAGAAGTTGTGTTCTTTTTTATGGTGGAGCAAGAGAATTATTTTAGTTATGTTCTAATGCAACAGAGTAAAGGCGCACATGTAGTATTTGCAGATCTGCAGGTGCAGAGTTTCGATTTTTTTCCCTTAATTGTTTAGCTGGACCTCAGACTTTACTCCCACATATTTGAACAGGTTGACTTATACTTTTGTATGCTTTTAGCATGGCATAGAAAGCCCACAGAGTTGTTTCTTGTAATGCTTTTATAGTCAGTCGTATGCTTCCTGATTATTTATTATGAGGTACAAGTCTGTGTAATTTACAATGTGTTCACTCAATGGTGGATTAACTATGGGATATGTAGGCCATGGCCTGGAACAATGGTAAACGAGGGGCAATGCTCAGCTGTCAACAGAGAGAGAGAGAGAGAGACACACACACACACACACTACTTATCACTAGATCCCTGTGAAATTCTTTATATGTTTTGTTTTGGTTTTTGGGGGTAATTTTACTTTATCCTTTATTGTGGGAAGAGGTCAGGGGCCATCTCCTGGGGTGGGAGCTCTAGGGAGGGTGTCAGATCCTGCCCCCGAGGAGGGAGGCCTTTGGGCAGGTGTATGGAGAGACAGCCTACCCTGCACTCACCCTGCAGCAGTGGCTCCTGTCCTGTGGGATTGGGACTGGCTTCCTGCTCTAGGCATTGTTTTATAGGTTTATTTCATTTTATAGGTTATTTTTCATTTTATTGCATGTTAGTTTGCACTGGCAGAAACCATTGGTCTCTACCATATCACATTTTTCCATTTATGTTCTGATTTGACCTGTGTTTCATGTTGGTCCACTGGTGGCTCACTGATCACTGCAACACCACAACTGTTGGACTCTCAAGTATACTTAAAAACCCTCTGTCTTTCTTTCTAAAAGTATTCTTCTATATCTCAGTACTGACACCCCACATCGGACACTTTTTAGTGGGTACGCAAAAAAGAAAAATTACGACCATACTTCTCTTTTAGTAATCCGCATAGTGATGCCTTCTGTGAATAATTTTAAAGGTCTGTCTTCTCAATATTATTTTCAGTTCTAATGGTGGCTGAACAGCAAGACTAATGTTACGTGGCCAGTTGGTCAGAAGGTACAATGTTGGAGGATATGTGCTGTTTGTCTTTGTCTACTGAGGAGCAGACAACCTCTGCCAACTTCTCGGATTGTTTCCCCACCCTACCAGCAACACTGTGAGAGCTGAGAGGCAGCACCATCCAGATCTGATGAAAATGTAAAAGAGCGGAGTGTCATCTGATGATTGAGGACATGGCATTCCAAACTGTTTCACTATCTCCCCCGCTGGCTTCATATACACATTGAACAAGAAGGGGGAATTCATAACACCCCACATGATGGAATCTTTGGGTATGAGAGCAACTATTCAATGAACACTTATCTCAGAAAGACAAAAACAGAGCTACATAAGTGCAATTCTGTCTACTCCGCCATTGTCTGCAGATACACTAACACCACCTCATAGTCTAGACTGCTGAAGGCTGCTGACAGATCTAAAAGAATCAAAATGGACAACTAATATTTTAGCTGCTGGGATAAGTTTTATTTTTTTTAGTTTCTTATATTCTAATAGTATTTGGGTTTTGTCAGTATGTTTCGTGTTAAGTGTGATATTTGTTTTTAGGACAGACAAAGACCTGTCTTCTCTCTATACCACAGCAGGAAAAATACTAATGTAGTGCCCATCTTTTAAAAAGGGAAGAAAGAGGATCCAGGGAACTACAGGCCAGTCAGCCTCACCTCAGTCCCTGGGAAAAACATGGAACAGGTTCTCAAGGAATCAATTCTGAAGCACTTAGAGGAGAGGAAAGTGATCAGGAACAGTCAGCATGGATTCACCAAGGACAAGTCATGCCTGACTAATCTAATTGCCTTCTATGATGAGATAACTGGCTCTGTGGATGAGGGGAAAGCAGTGGACGTGTTATTCCTTGACTTTAGCAAAGCTTTTGACACGGTCTCCACAGTATTCTTGCCAGCAAGCTAAAGAAGTATGGGCTGAATGAATGGACTATAAGGTGGATAGAAAGCTGACTAGATTGTCAGGCTCAACGGGTAGTGATCAATGGCTCCATGTCTAGTTGGCAGCCGGTATCAAGTGGAGTGCCCCAAGGGTTGGTCCCTGGGCCGGTTTTGTTCAATATCTTCATTAATGATCTGGAGGATGGCGTGGATTGCACCCTCAGCAAGTTTGCAGATGACACTAAACTGGGAGGAGTGGTAGATACGCTGGAGCATAGGGATAGGATACAGGGGGACCTAGACAAATTGGAGGATTGGGCCAAAAGAAATCTGATGAGGTTCAGCAAGGAGAAGTGCAGAGTCCTGCACTTAGGAAGGAAGAATCCCATGCACCGCTACAGACTAGGGACCGAATGGCTAGGTAGCAGTTCTGCAGAAAAGGACCTAGGGGTTACAGTGGACAAGAAGCTGGATATAAGTCAACAGTGTGCCCTTGTTGCCAAGAAGGCCAATGGCATTTTGGGATGTATAAGTAGGGGCACTGCCAGCAGATCGAGGGACATGATCGTTCCCCTCTATTCGACATTGGTGAGACCTCATCTGGAGTATTGTGTCCAGTTTTGGGCCCCACACTATAAGAAGGATGTGGAAAAATTGGAAAACGTCCAGCGGAGGGCAACAAAAATGATTAGGGGATTGGAACACATGATTTATGAGGAGAGGCTGAGGGAACTGGGATTATTTAGTCTGCAGAAGAGAAGAATGAGGGGGGATTTGATAGCTGCTTTCAACTATCAAGGGCTTCCAAAGAGGATGGATCTAGACTGTTCTCAGTGGTAGCAGATGACAGAACAAGGAGTAATGGTCTCAAGTTGCAGTGGGGGAGGTTTAGGTTGGATATTAGGAAAAACTTTTTCACTAGGAGGGTCGTGAAACACTGGAATGGGTTACCTAGGGAGGTGGTAGAATCTCCTTCCTTAGAAGTTTTTAAGGTCAGGCTTGACAAAGCCCTGGCTGGGATGATTTAGTTGGGGATTGGTCCTGCTTTGAGCAGGGGGTTGGACTAGATGGCCTCCTGAGGTCCCTTCTAACCCTGATATTCTATGATTCTAGGGTCCTGGCACAGGAGGAGTCCCTCAAAAAAGAGATTTGAAAGACTTACTTGGGGACAATTTCAAATTCTTTACCTTGATCCTATAATATTTTTAAAAACGAAAACCCCTCAGGTATGGAAGGCAGCCCTCCATCCCCTCCCCCACAAAACTAATACTCTGTGTAGATATCTCTCCTTACATGTCAAAGAGTTTAACGCCAGAAGGGACTAAACCATCTATATATCATAGGCAACACTACCCAGCACATGCGCACTAAACCCAACAGCTGAAATTAAACCAATTCTATTGCCTAGAAGAGAATAGACTATTATATGCCATGGGCAGAGAATGTCTTTATATGTCCCAGTGCAGGTGCATGTGAATTAGTCAAGGCTTTTCTAAATTCCCGGCTGGACAGTTTGGAAAGGAACACTTGCCCCAGAGCAGCCTGTCCTCCCTGCAGTTGCTACCCTGATCAACTGTCTTCTAAAGCAATTTCTTGCTTTCTGGTGACTGGATAATTTGCTAAATTGAATAACAGTGAGAAGTATTTAATACTTAGCTCTTCTCTGGCACCTTCCTATCAAGTTTTTCAAATTACTTACAAGCGTTAACTAATTAAGCCTCATAACCCTCTGTGGGAAGGCAATTATTTTTATCTCTATTTTACATATGGAGAAACTGAGGCTCAGAGCAATTAAGTGACTTGTCCAAGGCCACAGAGAAAAAGCCAGAAAAAAAGACGGGGATTGAACACTGGCCTCCTTGTCTCCCTGGGTTCCAACTATGAGGCTGTGCACATGCAGTCAGCAGAGAAAGTCATCTTGTGAATTCCCCTTCTCAACTTCAAACATTGGTACTAAGAATGGTACAAGAATGGCTTTCAGATTCCCAGTACTTATTCCTCTGCAAGGAATTGTGCTGCATAGCCCCAGAGCAGAAGCAAGTTACTCTATCCACTGCGGTTATAACAGAGTTAAAGCTGAGGTTTCTAATTGCTCTCTTGAGGCCTTATTACATGTTGATTAGATCCTTTTGGGAACACATCAAACCTACAACAATAATAAACACTCACTTTGCTGGAAAGTTTGTTACAACCCAAGATGCCCTGCAGGCCTTATGCCGCTATGCACTGGGTTGGCTACATGAAAACTGGAAATGGCAGTGTGTTTATTTTAGGCTTGTTGCCCCCTTTTTGTAGGGAGATTTCAGATTTGCATGTGCAGGATCTGTGGAATATTTAACAAGCTGATTAAGGACGGCTAAAGATTCATTTTTGCCAAAGACGTTTACTCTTCTTTGTTTGTTTTTTTTCCACTTCCCAAAAGTAAAAGTAAAGGCTGTACAGTGGGCTCTGAGGAAGTGTTTTTATTGTTGAGGGTGTGTGAAAGCATGAGAGTGAACTGCACACACGTCTGTTGTGTGCTGTGCTTTCTGTGGAGCCCTCAGAAGACTCTCCAAGAGTTTGATGCACAAACAGCTCTTTCATGTCTGCAATAGCCTGGTTTTCTCTCAAATGCATCACCGGGGCCAAAAAATACTTGTGTAGCACAAAGAACAGCTTCATTTTGGGTGGGCCAGTTGCTAGGGTCAATACCTGTGTCGATCTCATCATGCAGCTCAGGAAAGTTGAAGTATGAATGTTTGCAATTGCTTGACACCCAGCAATGTGGAAGCATTACAGCCTAGCAATGCTTTCATACAAGGACAAGTGAAAGGTTGTCACTGGAACTTTGCTCAGGATTCCCTGAAGAGAGGAAAGAAGCAGATGAAGCTGGTTTTGAATTCCCAATCAACCTTCCATATTCAGAAATGTGTACGCACACACTAGTTAATATCAGGTGTCAGTGTAGCAGCCGTGTTAGTCTGTATTCGCAAAAAGAAAACGAGTACTTGTGGCACCTTAGAGACTAACATCAAATAAATTTGTTAGTCTCTAAGTTGCCACAAGTACTCCTTTTCTTTTTACTAGTTAATATGTTGCTTATTTCAGCTGTAATACGTCTAACCTAGCTAGCTATTAGGTATTTATAATGTGCCAGTCACTATGGTATCTAGACTGTCATCTAAACACTATAATAAAACAAGCGCAGTTACAGCGAGATCTATCAGTGTGTTGTTAAAAGGTCTGGTGGAGGGGGAAAAAAACACACTTGTCAGTCACCATAAGAATGTTGCTCCCTGGAAATGATAAATCGGGCGTACATGGTATATATCTACCCATAACACATCCACATATTATTAAGGTTTACAAAGAGATGGTACGCTATAAACTCTGCACTAGGCATGATTCCTGAAAAACTGAAGATCTGCATCAGCTCCTGAAAACTTTAGAAAGTCCACATGTCAGGAAAGTGAGGAGGAGGAGGAGCAGGAATCAAGATGTGGAGAATACACCCTGAAAGCTCAGAGAAGAGCAGAGTCTCATATTCCCTCCCTCTCTCCTACATGCCTCTTAGTCAGCAGATGGTGAGGGAATTTCTTAGCAGTTCTCCAAAGTTTTCCACTTAGCTATCGCTTTTTGGGCCTGATCTGTTTTTTCCAGCTAATCACTTTTGCTCCCAGGCAGATCTCAAAGCTCTAGGTATGAAGGATGGTCCAGTAGTTAGAGATATAACTTGGGAGACTGGTGTTCAAGTTCCTGTGGGACATTAGACAAGTCAGTTAGTCTTGCTGTACCTCAGTTCCCCATCGGTACAATGGGATATTAGCACTGTCTTGCCTCATAGAGATATTGCAGGGATAAAAATATTAAAAATTTTGAGGTGCTTAGATACTACAGTGATGAGGGCCATATAAGTACCTTGGAGAGATGGTCCTTTCAGCTGGCTACTCACCAGTTTCTGCTAGTCCAGTGCACCAGATTGTCAGCCCTTAGTACCTCTTCCTCCACTAGACTCCATCTTTCTGTCTGCTAGGATTCCTCTACCAAAAGCTTTCACTTACCTCAATACAGATACTTTATAGTTTAATAGCAGGTATGTGAAAAAGACCATTACCACTATATTGCTGTTTAAGCCTTAAAGTGATGCCTCCTATCCATGCTCTCTGATGTCTATCTGCTCAATATCACCTTCCATCCCATGCTGTCTGAGAAACAAAACAGATGTTACTTGTCCATCTGGTCAGAAGGTGCAGTGCTGAAGGATGTGTGCTGTATGCCTTTGTAAATTAAACTGGCTAACTTACATACAATGAGTTGGCAGTCTCAGCATAGTTTCCAAGGTATATTTGTTCACATCACTACAATCTCCATAAAAATTCAAATTTTGCACTTGACAGGAATAGCAGGCCAGAGTTAAGGTGTTTTGACAGAGCAGTGTCAGGGATGTTGTAGTGCAAGAGTTTGGAGCATTTGTAGAGGTGTTTGTATGGGACGGTGGACTGGTATAACAGGAACTGCTACAAGTCAGGAGAAGATTTGGCAGAGATGCTTTGTGGCAGCTAAGAGGATGCCTGGCCATACTATCCCTACTGCTTCAGTTTCATAAGTTCCAAATTCATTTAATTCAAAGTAAAATGTTTTGAAGTGTAATTTTCAGTCTGTGGCTTTTGTAATGATTTGGATGGTATCTTTTCTATAGACATTTCAGACAGGAGAGGGAAGGAAACAAAGGTGTCTTAAAAAGAAAAGGAGGACTTGTGGCACCTTATAGACTAACAAATTTATTTGAGCATAAGCTTTCGTGAGCTACAGCTCACTTCATCGGATGCATTCAGTGAAAAATACAGTGGGGAGATTTATATACATAGAGAACATGAAACAATGGCTGTTACACACACACTGTAATGAGAGTGATCAGGTAAGGTGAGCTATTACCAGCAGGAGAGCGGGTGGTGGGGGGAACCTTTTGTAGTGATAATCAAGGTGGGCCATTTCCAGCAGTTGACAAGAACGTCGGAGGAACAGTGGGGGGGTGAGGGAGGGGATAAACATGGGGAAATAGTTTTACTTTGTGTAATGACCCATTCACTCCCAGTCTCTATTCAAGCCTAAATTAATTGTATCCAGTTTGCAAATTAATTCCAATTCAGCAGTCTCTCGTTGGAGTCCGTTTTTGAAGTTTTTTTGTTGAAGAATTGCAACTTTTAGGTCTGTAATCGAGTGACCAGAGAGATTGAAGTGTTCTCCAACTGGTTTTTGAATGTTATAATTCTTGACATCTGATTTGCGTCCATTTATTCTTTTATGTAGAGACTGTCCAGTTTGACCAATGTACATGGCAGAGGGGCATTGCTGACACATGATGGCATATATCACATTGGTAGATGTGCAGGTGAACGAGCCTCTGATAGTGTGGCTGATGTGATTAGGCCCTATGATGGTGTCCCCTGAATAGATATGTGGACACAGTTGGCAATGGGCTTTGTTGCAAGGGCTTTGCTCTAAGTCAGGCATAAAAATATTGGCATAGTGTGGGGCCATGAGAGTACCCATAGCAGTGCCGCTGATTTGAAGGTATACATTGTCCCCAAATGTGAAATAGTTATGGGTGAGGACAAAGTCACAAAGTTCAGCCACCAGGTTTGCCGTGACATTATCGGGGATACTGTTCCTGATGGCTTGTAGTCCATCTTTGTGTGGAATGTTGGTGTAGAGGGCTTCTACATCCATAGTGGCCAGGATGGTGTTTTCAGGAAGATCACTGATGGATTGTAGTTTCCTCAGGAAGTCAGTGGTGTCTCGAAGGTAGCTGGGAGAGCTGGTAGCGTAGGGCCTGAGGAGGGAGTCTACATAGCCAGACAATCCTGCTGTCAGGGTGCCAATGCCTGAGATGATGGGGCATCCAGGATTTCCAGGTTTATGGATCTTGGGTAGCAGATAGAATACCCCAGGTCGGGGTTCCAGGGGTATGTGTGTGCGGATTTGTTCTTGTGCTTTTTCAGGGAGTTTCTTGAGCAAATGGTGTAGTTTCTTTTGGTAACCCTCAGTGGGATCAGAGGGTAATGGCTTGCAGAAAGTGGTGCCTTTGGAGAGCTGCCTAGCAGCCTCTTGTTCATATTCCAACCTATTCAAAGAATTTCAAAGAACCCCTATTGAGGTTACAGGGACAAACCATCCCGATGTGTCGAAAGAATAGTAAATATGGTAGGCGACCAGCTTGGCTTAACAGTGAAATCCTTGTGGATCTTAAACATAAAAAAGAAGCTTACAAGAAGTGGAAGATTGGACATCCGAGAGTGCTAAAGGAGTTGGCGGCTGTGATTGCAGAGCCATTGGCCATTATCTTTGAAAACTCATGGTGATCGGGGGAGGTCCCGGACGACTGGAAAAAGGCTAATGTAGTGCCCATCTTTAAAAAAGGGAAGAAGGAGGATCCTGGGAAGTACAGGCCAGTCAGCCTCACTTCAGTCCCCGGAAAAATCATGGAGCAGGTCCTCAAGGAATCAATCCTGAAGCACTTAGAGGAGAGGAAAGTGATCAGGAACAGTCAGCATGGATTCACCAAGGGAAGGTCATGCCTGACTAATCTAATCACCTTCTATGATGAGATTACTGGTTCTGTGGATGAAGGGAAAGCAGTGGATGTATTGTTTCTTGGATGTATTGTTTCTTGACTTTAGCAAAGCTTTTGACACGGTCTCCCACAGTATTCTTGTAAGCAAGTTAAAGAAGTATGGGCTGGATGAATGCACTATAAGGTGGGTAGAAAGTTGGCTAGGTTGTTGGGCTCAATGGGTAGTGATCAATGGTTCCATGTCTAGTTGGCAGCCGGTAACAAGTGGAGTGCCCCAAGGGTCGATCCTGGGGCCGGTTTTGTTCAATATCTTCATAAATGATCTGGATGATGGTGTGGATTGCACTCTCCGCAAATTTGCGGATGATACTAAACTAGGAGGAGTGATAGATACGGTGGCAGGTAGGGATAGGATACAGAGGGACCTAGAGAAATTGGAGGATTGGGCCAAAAGAAATCTGATGAGGTTCAACAAGGATAAGTGCAGGGTCCTGCACTTAGGATGGAAGAATCCAATGCACCGCTACAGACTAGAGACCGAATGGCTAGGCAGCAGTTCTGCAGAAAAGGACCTAGGGGTGACAGTGGACGAGAAGCTGGATATGAGTCAACAGTGTGCCCTTGTTGCCAAGAAGGCCAATGGCATTTTGGGATGTATAAGTAGGGGCATAGCCATCAGATCGAGGGACGTGATCGTTCCCCTCTATTCGACATTGGTGAGGCCTCATCTGGAGTACTGTGTCCAGTTTTGGGCCCCACACTACAAGAAGGATGTGGAAAAATTGGAGAGAGTCCAGCGAAGGGCAACAAAAATGATTAGGGGTCTGGAACACATGACTTATGAGGAGAGGCTGAGGGAACTGGGATTGTTTAGTCTGCAGAAGAGAAGAATGAGGGGGGATTTGATAGCTGCTTTCAACTACCTGAGAGGTGGTTCCAAAGAGGATGGTTCTAGACTATTCTCAGTGGTAGAAGATGACAGGACAAGGAGTAATGGTCTCAAGTTGCAGTGGGGGAGGTTTAGGTTGGATATTAGAAAAAACTTTTTCACTAGTAGGGTGGTGAAACACTGGAATGCGTTACCTAGGGAGGTGGTAGAATCTCCTTCCTTAGAAATTTTTAAGGTCAGGCTTGACAAAGCCCTGGCTGGGATGATTTAATTGGGGATTGGTCCTGCTTTGAGCAGGGGGTTGGATTAGATGACCTCCTGAGATCCCTTCCAACCCTGATATTCTATGATTCTATGATTCTATTCATGATGACGACAGCACCTCCTTTGTTAGCCTTTTTGATTATGATGTCAGAGATGTTTCTGAGGCTGTGGATGGCCTTGTGTTCTGCACGGCTGAGGTTATGGGGCAAGTGATGCTGCTTTTCCACAATTTCAGCCCGTGCATGTCGGTGGAAGCACTCTATGTAGAAGTCCAGTCTGTTGTTTCGACCTTCAGGAGGAGTCCAGCCAGAATCCTTCTTTTTGTAGTCTTGGTAGGAAGGTTGGTATGTTGTTCAGAAGTGTGTTGGAAATATATTCCTTGAGTCGGAAATGTCAAAAATAGGATTCTAGGTCACCAGAGAACTGTACCATGTTTGTGGGGATGGAGGGGCAGAAGGAGAGGCCCCGAGATAGGACAGATTCTTCTGCTGGGTTAAGAGTATAATTGGACAGATTAACAATATTGATGGGTGGGAGACAGGCCAGTCCTTGCTTACAGACAGCCCCCCAACCTGAAGCAAATACTCACCAGCAACCACACACCACACAACAGAACCACTAACCCAGGAAGCTATCCTTGCAACAAAGCCCATTGCCAACTGTGTCCACATATCTATTCAGGGGACACCATCATAGGGCCTAATCACATCAGCCAGACTATCAGAGGCTCATTCACCAGCACATCTACCAATGTGATATATGCCATCATGTGCCAGCAATGCCCTTCTGCCATGTACATTGGTCAAACTGGACAGTCTCTACGTAAAAGAATAAATGGACGCAAATCAGATGTCAAGAATTATAACGTTCAAAAACCAGTTGGAGAACACTTCAATCTCTCTGGTCACTCGATTACAGACCTAAAAGTTGCAATTCTTCAACAAAAAAACTTCAAAAACGGACTCCAACGAGAGACTGCTGAATTGGAATTAATTTGCAAACTGGATACAATTAACTTAGGCTTGAATGGAGACTGGGAGTGGATGGGTCATTACACAAAGTGAAACTATTTCCCCATGTTTATCGCCCTCCATCCCTCACTGTTCCTCAGACGTTCTTGTCAACTGCTGGAAATGGCCCACCTTGATTATCACTACAAAAGGTTCCCCCACACACCCGCTCTCCTGCTGGTAATAGCTCACCTTACCTGATCACTCTCATTACAGTGTGTATGGTAACACCCATTGTTTAATGTTTTCTGTGTATATAAATCTCCCCACTGTATTTTCCACTGAATGCATCCGATGAAGTGAGCTGTAGCTCACGAAATCTTATGCTCAAATAAATTGGTTAGTCTCTAAGGTGCCACAGGTACTCCTTTTCTTTTTGTGGATACAGACAAACACGGCTGCTACTCTGAAAGGTGTCTTAGAATCTCAAGCAGAAGAGGAGTTGTTCTTGAATCTCTGATATCTACGAGTCTCTCAGAAATAGGGCACAGGGCCTCCTTGAAATCTCTCCATAATGAATTAGCCTGAAGTAAAAGTAGGTGTTTATCTCAAGTCATTGCCTCAAATAGCTGGCTACCTGTTGGAAGAAGGGTCTGATCGATGCAAACTAAAGCAGCCGTGCGTGAGCTGTTACACAGCGGTTAGTATTGATCAGAGCTAAAGGCTGCCGATAGGAATGTGGAGTGAACTGACAGGCGGAGAAGAGGGAAGGAGGAAACAGCCTTTGCTGGTGGCAGCCGTACAGAGGAAAGCCGATAAAAAGTCAATTCCACTTAACTGAATGGCTGCTAACTAAATATTTTTGGGGCCAGAGCCTTCCCAGATAGCAGCTGGAGTGTCTCTGTTCCGGAACTGAGACATCAAGTGAGCGCCAAGCATCGACAGGTGAGATAACAAAGACACTTGTGATGGCTGGTGGAGCAGGAAAGCCCTTCAGAGTCTGTGCACAGTCCCTGTTCATTCTGCTGAGCTATGTGGAGCACCTCCCATGATTAGGGACAGCTGCTGGCTGCAGGAAAATGGAAGGAGTAAGCAGGAGTCTGAAAACAAGAAGGTATGTAGGATACACATCTTCAGTACTGTGATAGCTACTTCATACAGAGAAAGAAATTATCCCAGTCTCTGCTACTGCCATCTCAGGTCACAAACCACATAGAAACATTTGCTGGCTATGAGGAAGCTGCATGGATTCTCTAGTTCCAGCCTCTGCCAACAGGGAGGCACTTTAGTTAATAGTATAAGAATACTGACCATCAGAAAGTGATCGCTGGCTAGAAATAATTGCAACAAGCTGAATAGGTGCAGCATGAGCTAGTTTCAGTGGAAACACCATTTCAGATGCACACATTATTTTCCATTTGTTGTCTGAAACTTGGGTAATAACACTGTGTGCTATTAAACTGCTCCCAGGTTCCAGGCCACAGGTGACTGTATTTCTGCAAAGGGTAAAGGGATTCATACTGTACATATAATCAGTTTATAAAGAATGTAAGACACTTGGGAAGCCTTCTGGAGGAAAGGTGTTTAAAATGTAAGTTAAATTATTATAATCTAACTGCAGCATTGGCTGGTGTGAGGAGAAAACTGATACATTCTCCTTGTTCTGTTTACTTCATTCCTGAGCAAATCAGGTCAGGTCAGTTACTGGTTGTCTTCCTCTCTGAATTGCTAGGATTAGTTCTGCTTTATGGTCTGTTATGTTGTGTGGCCACATATTGTAGAACACAAAGAAATAAAAGCAGTAGAGACATTTTCCTGGATCCAATATTCAGTATCTATACTCATAGGTGCTGGCTTTCTCTGGGCCCGGGGGGTGCTCAACCCTCCGCCCTGCCCTCTTCCGACTGTTTCCCCAAATCCCACCAATGTCCCGCATCCAGCCCTGGTACACCCATGGAGTCAGTGCCTATGCCTATACTGTATTTCAGACCAACTTTTAGTGGACTGGATCAGTGTTTAAGGCACATAATATAAAATGATTCCGCAAGAGCTTGATTATAAGAGTCAGAGTCACAGTTTTAGTTCAGGTTCTACCTTTTAAAAGTTTTATTATTCTACAAAGTAATAAATCAGGAGTGTAGGAAAGGATGGATATAGGAAAGTGTCTGTCCATCCATCTATTCATACAGACAATTGGTCAGACTTACTGTCAACAGAATACAGACTATGGGCCCCTAGTGGTAGAAATTCTACATGGGGGGTTGGGGGGGTGGCTCATAGCAGTGCAAGCTACTTGCAACCCCTAGTTCAAAGATGAGAGAGGATGCCTGAAGCTACCTAGTGCATCCCTGAGAGTGGGAATCATAGAATCATAGAAATGTAGAGCTAGAATGGACTTTGACAGGTCATCTAATCCAGCCCCCTGAACTGAGGGAGGACCAAGTAAATCTAGACCATCCTTGACAGCTGTTTGTCCAGCCTGTTCTTAAAAAGCTTCAATGATGCGGATTCTACAACCTCCCTTGGAAACCTACTCTATTGGTTAACTACCCATATAGTTAGACAGTTTTTCCTAATATGCAACTTAAATCTCCCTTTCTGTAGAATAAAGTCGTCACTTCTTGTCCTACCTTTAGTGGACATGAAAAACAATTGATCACTGTCCTCTTTATAACAGCCCTTAACATATTTGGAGACTGTTATTAGGTTCCTCTCTCAGTCTTCTTTTCTCAAGAGTAAACCTGCCCACTTTTTTTAACCTTTCCTCACAGGTCAGGTTTTCTAAACCTTTTTTCATTTTTGTTGCTCTACTCTAGACTCTCTCGAATTTATCCAAATCTTTCCTAAAGTGTGAATTGGACACTACTACAGCTGAGGCTTCATCAGTGCCAAGTACAGTGGGACATGATATGTTGGGAAGAGTCAACACAGCTTTTGTAAAGGGAAATCATGGCTCACCAATCTATTAAAATTCTTTGAGGGGGATCAACAAGCATATGGACAAGGGTGATCCAGTCGATATAGCATACTTAGACTTTCAGAAAGCCTTTGGCAAGGTCCCTCACCAACAGCTCTTAAGAACAGTAAGCAGTCATGTGATAAGAGGGAAGGTCCTCTCATGGATCAGTAACTGGATAAAAGATAGGAAACAAAGGGTAGGAATAAACGGTCAGTTTTCACAGTGGAGCGAGGTAAATAGCCAGGTCCCCAAGGATCTATACTTGGATCTATGTTCTTTCAACATATTCATAAGTGATCTGGAAAAAGGGGTGAACAGTAAGGTGGCAAAGTCTGAAGATGATACAAAACTACTCAAGATAATTAAGTACAAAGCTGACTGCAAAGAGTTACAAAGGAATCGCACTAAGCTGTGTGACTGGGGAAGAAAATGGCAGATGAAATTCAATGTTGATAAGTGCAAAATAATGCACATTGGAAAAAGTTATTCCAACTATACATACATAAAAGTGGGGGATCTAACTTAACCGTTACCACTCAGGTAAGAGCTCTTGGAGTTCTCTGTGGATAGTTCTCTGAAAACATCTGCTCAATTTGCAGCAGCAGTCAAAAAAGCTTAGAGAATGTTAGGAATCATTAGGAAAGGGATAGATAAAAAGAAAGAAAATATCATATTGCCACTATATAAATACATGGCACAACCACATTTTAAATACTGTGTGCAGTTCTGGTCACCCCATCTCAAAAAAACATATATTAGAATTGGAAAAGGTACAGAGAAGGGCAACAAGAATGATTAGCTGTATGGAACTCCTTCCATATGAGGAGATACTAAAAAGATTAGGATTGTTTAGCTTTGGAAAGAGACAACTCAGGGGAGATGTAATAGTGGTCTATAAAATCATGAAAGTGAATGGGGAAATGTTATTTACCCCTTCATATAACACAAGAACCAGGGGTCACCCAATGAAATTAATAGGCATCAGGTTTAAAATAAATAAAAGGAAATACTTCTTCACACAACACAGAGTCAACCTGTGAAACTCATTGCCAGGAGATGTGATGGCCAAAAGTCTAACTGGATTCAAAAAAGAATTAGATAAGTTCCTGAAGGATAGGTCAATCCATGGTTAACAGTGGAGATGTTCACGGACACAACTCCATGCTATGGGTGTCCCTAAAACTCCAACTGCCAGAAGCTGCTACTGGATGACAGGAGATGGATCCCTTGATAATTGCCATGTTCTGTTCATTCTCGCTGAAGCATCTTGCACTGGCCATTACCAGAAGACAGGACCATGGGTCTAACCCACTATCCCCATTTTTATGTTCTTATGATCCTATGTTCTTATAAAAATTATCTTCTGTGCCTTACATATGACACATCTGTTAATATGCCCCAGAATGATATTGGCCTTTTTTGCAAATGCATCACACTGTTTACTCATTCAATTTGTGATCCATTATAACCCTCGATCCTTTTCAGCAGTATTACCACCTAGGTACTTATTCTTCATTTTGTAATTGTGTATTTGATTTTTCCTCCCTAAGTGGAATACTTTGTACTTGTCTTCATTGAATTCCATCTTGTTGATTTCAGGGTAATTCTTTAATTTGTCAAGGTCATTTTGAATTCTAATCCTGTCCTCCAAAGTGCTTGCAACCCCTTCCAGATTGGTGTCACCTGCAAATTTTATAGGCATACTCTCTACTTCCTTATCCAAATAATTAATAAACATATTGACTAGTACTGGACCCAGGACCGACCCCTGTGCAAACCCACTAGATCAGTCACCCAGTTTGACAGCGAAACATTGATAACTATTCTTGGAGTACAGTCTTTTAACCAGTTGTACATCTACCTTATAGTAATTTCATTTAGACCACATTTCCCTAGTTTGCTTATGAGAATGTCATGTGGGATCATGTAAAAAATCTTACTACAGCAAAGATATATCGTATCTACTGCTTCCCCCCAACCAGCTTCCAGGTTTTGAAATTTTGGCCCTGTATGCTATGTTAGCTTCTTGACTGATCAAATTGCAAAGTGGAATAAGTTTTATAAAGCTGCCTCATAAAGAGACTTAGAACAGAAGTGACTCTTTATTTTTGACAGATTTTCTTTTGCTTATTAAAATTTAGTTTTAGTTTTTTCTGTTATGGTGCCCAGCAGCCTCAGTGCATGGGCATTTCTAAATTACTTTTTATTATCATTACCTGTTATTAAAACTAAGAGGCTCTTAAAGGGACAAAACTCACAAACCATAGAACTAATCCTTCAAACACTTATCGATGGGACCATTCACACTCATATATGTTTGCATGTTCAGGCCCCATGTATTGATAGTATAACTGTCCTCATTCCCATTACTAATTACAATTTATGTTATTAAGATTGGCAGAATAATTTATTTATACCACTTAATACTGTTTGTTTACTTAGTGCATTTCATTCATCTTGTACAATGAAAATAGATTAGCCATTTTCCCTTTTTTTCCTAGTCAATTTCACTTTCTGAGTCTCATGCATCAGCAAAATGCTGTAATGCATGGGTTGCAAACATGTCTTCCTTGACAAAAAAAGTCATGAAAATATTCCTATTAATAGAAGCTTTTATAATTGATTTAAACAAAACTTGGCCAACTTGCTCAACAGCAGTGAGCAGATCTAATTAACAAAGCAGTTCTCCTTTCCCCCTACCTCTCTCTAGAGAATATTCTGCAGTCCAAAACTGGGCTGAGACCCACTTATTAAGGCTCAGCCTTTTCCTGTCCTGTGTTCCTACTAGTCCGCTTCCGACAACATATTCTTCTGTTTCAATGCTCTGTCTTTTCAGACAGTACAGAAGAAAACAATTACATTTATTAGACCCACAGTACAGAAAAAGGGAGTGATTGCTAAGAAGTATTGAATGAAAAATGCATGGGAATGGGAACAGAAAAGAACAGCAACTGTGTTCTATGAAAAGATAAATACAAAAAGTGCTAGCTCTCCCCTATAAGAGACCATGTTCCTCCATCTGTCATCTGGGCCCATCCACTCCCAACTGTTCTTAAATTAAACGAATGCATCTACTGGGAGATTTTCTCATGAAAGCTAATGAGAATTCATCCAAAGACGAATTAAAACATCGCAATGTAATCTCACAAGTCATCTCACTAACAGGTTGCTTGGCTCCCCAGCACTCCCATTCACCCAGAGAAGAAAAGAACCATACGATCCCAGATGGAGAAAAACAACTAAAGAGCAAATCTACCCTCCCTTCACCCGTTCAGTGGCTGAAGCTGATACAGAAGCAGGTTACTCTGCATCGTTCAGTTTGCTACAATTTTGGTAGCAGAGTACCAGAGGCTGAAGGGCTAAATAAGAAAGGAAACAGTTGCACAGGTCTTGTTTCATTATTCTAATCTTTATAGGAGTTGCAAATTTAAAGTTTTGAAAGGGACTGTCAAGGTCAAAATCATATATTAAAAAACAAATTTCCTTCCTTGTGTAATTAAATATCTTCTCAGGTTATTAAGTCTATAATAGTTTTCAAAATCTAATTTCCTTTTCATCATTAATGATTTTTATTTACTTTTTGCATGTTAACTAGGTTGGATAATAGATTTCTCATTTTTAATTTTTGTTTCTAGTTCATTTCATTTTTGTCTTCTTATGCAGTAGTGTAATTCTGCAGTGTTTGGGCTGCAAATGTTTAGATTTTAATGTTTGTATTTCAGGGACAAATGTCACAAAAATTGTAATGACAACATTTCTATTAAGATGAGGATTTATAGAAAATATTTTTTTAAAGCAAACCTTAAGTTATGGTCATAATCACCTCACAGGGTTTCTTTAACAACAGATCTTAATTTCCTCTATGTTTCACAGTCCTGCTGTTTGACTACTCAGCAGATTGTTTAGAACAAAATGAAAAGTTTTCTTAGAAAACTGACATCATAGATCACAGTTCAGGGGTAGAAGGGAGCATGCCAGAGGATGGAAGAGGCATTGTTCTGGTATTCCTGATCCCCACTTATTCCCTGGCTGTCACAAGACCCAGAGGGGCCATAGCAGCTGTGTTTCAATTTATGGCAGCACTCAGGGATGCCCTAATTTGTATCTAAAGAAAAGGAGTCACAAGCTGCCTTTCTTCAGGCCTTGTACCAGACTCTGGACCAGCATGTGGATGAATCAGCACCTAGATACTCATTGAACTCAGATCCACATTGTGTATGCTGACTGTACTGCTCATTTCCTTCCTGTTTCCCTAGTCTCAACGTCTAACCACAATGCTCACTTTAAGTTACGGGTTTGCCTGAATTTCCTTATCTTTTTGCTGCTGAGTAGAAATAACATGTCATACTGCAACCACCTCTCAATACCTCCTGTTCCTTTCTTGATCTCCCCTTTTCATTACATGTTTCTCCACACCAGAACCTCACTAGAGTTTTCTGAGCTTCCTTTTTGCCTGTGTCCTTCTGTCCCGCAGTCACTCAGAAACCAACTTGCAAGTCCATGCACCAGTATAAGAACCTAGAGAAATACACACATAGGCCTTAAGGTCAGACGGGATCATTATGATCCTCTAGTCTGACCTCCTGCACATCGCAGACCTCAGAATGTCATCCACCCTCTCCTGTAATAGGCCCATAACCTCTGGCCGAGTTACTGAAGTCCTCAAACTTTGATTTAAAGACTTAAAGTTATAGAGAAATCACCATTTAGTCTAGTTCAAAGCAGCAAGTGATAAGGTCCTTCCTGGGTCTTCTGATCTCACCTCCATGCTTTGTGTGCTTCTACCAATTTCTTTTACTAAACACTCTCAGTCTTATGCTTAAACTAATGTGAGTGACAGACATCCAATGCTGACCACTTCATTATCTGATGACCTTGTGTCTCTGGCCTTGTGCCTCTCTATCTCTCCTGGGCAGCGTGCCCTATGTCATAAATCCTTGTTAAAGGTCAGGACCGCCAAGCCATCAGGCCTGGCCACATTGTTTTTACTGTAGCACCAGAGAAATCGCGCCTGTCGGAGCTCATTAAACCCCTATTTATGGGCCACTCCCTGTAGTGAAGATAAGCTGCTACCTTTGAAACACAGTCTTCATCAGTTCAGATCAGTACATCTTGAGGATTATATTCCATCAATCAATCTCCCATAATCTGCCCCCACCCTGATTGGCATGGTTGCTGCCATCCCTGCATGAAGAGGGAAATCCTCTTAAACAACTACTCTCTACAGGAGTTAGACTGTGAAATAGATACATTAGTTCTCTAACATAAGTTAGATGATCAAACCTATCACAGGGTAGGTGATCACACTGATAACAGGAAGATGAGTGATCAATTAATATATTGCACTACGAAATTGTCAATATAACAGCTATCCATAACAATGCTTCAGTACTTTATATATTCAAAGTGATGTACAAATATTCATTAACCCTCTCAACACCCATTTGCGGTGATATTAGCATCTCTGAAGTAGGGAAATGATGTATTTCCTGAGGGTTAGACAGCAAATCAATGGCAGAGGTGGGATTAGAACTCAGGAAGGATGGCCTGATTCGCCAGCCTTGTAATCATTCCTTCAATCTGTGCTGCCTCTCATTAGCTGCCTATCTCAAGCATACATTACAAAGGGGGAGAGATTTTTTTGGCTGTGGTTTTAAGAAATGGCAAATGTAATGCTGAAACTGTGCTGAAGGATTTCCAAAAGTATTTTTGACACAGGAAAAGAAATGGAGGCAGCATATGAACCTCTAGGGGTGTTGCCATTTCACTCACACAGAGTATTTCTATTGGTTGGCTGTTTTGCCATACATGCCCCAAGGTTGTAGTTTATAGGGTCACATCTCATCTTATCATACTGGGCTTGTAACAACCTAGCAGTGTTTGCCTGAAACATCCTACCTTGTTGGCAGGTTTTGATTCTGTTAACTCAGAGAGGGAGATGTTGCTGTCACCCCCAACAAGATAAGTGGGATTGGTTTTCTGGGGAAAGAGGATGTAGGATGTAGACTCAGCAGTCCTGAGGAAGGAATCTTAGGAGCAGCCAATTCAGGGAGGAGAGTCTGAGTGGATTTTTACATTGTCTTATTGTTGTTTTCTTTATGAATAGTTGCTAAATCCTAGGAAAGGGGTGAGTTTAACTTTGTATAGTGTGTGGACTATTTTTGTAATGCAGGTTGGGAAAGGCAGCTTCTTACATGCAGAATCAGTAATGGTATTTATTATTTTTTAAAAGGTTTCAGAGTAACAGCCGTGTTAGTCTGTATTCGCAAAAAGAAAAGGAGTACTTGTGGCACCTTAGAGACTAACCAATTTATTTGAGGATAAGCTTTTGTGAGTTACAGCTCACTTCATCGGATGCATACTGTGGAAAATACAGAAGATGTTTTTATACATACAAACCATGAAAAATGGGTGTTTATCTCTACAAAAGGTTTTCTCTCCCCCCACCCCACTCTCCTGCTGGTAATAGCTTATGTAAAGTGATCACTCTCCTTACAATGTGTATGATAATCAAGGTGGGCCATTTCCAGCACAAATCCAGGTTTTCTCCCACCACCCCACCCCAAAACACACAAACCCACTCTCCTGTTGGTAATAGCTTATCTAAAGTGATCACTCTCCTTACAACGGGTATGATAATCAAGGTGGGCCATTTCCAGCACAAATCCAGGGTTTAACAAGAACGTCTGAGGAACGGGGGGCGCGGGGGGGGGGGGTAGGAAAAAACAAGGGGAAATAGGTTGCCTTGCATAATGACTTAACACATCTACCTGCACATCTACCAATGTGATATATGCCATCATGTGCCAGCAATGCCCCTCTGCCATGTACATTGGTCAAACTGGACAGTCTCTATGTAAAAGAATAAATGGACACAAATCAGATGTCAAGAATTTTAACATTCATAAACCAGTCGGAGAACACTTCAATCTCTCTGGTCACGCTATTACAGACATGAAAGTTGCGATATTACAACAGAAAAACTTCAAAACCAGATTCCAGCGAGAGACTGATGAATTGGAATTCATTTGCAAATTGGATAGAATTAACTTAGGCTTGAATAGAGACTGGGAGTGGCTAAGTCATTATGCAAGGCAACCTATTTCCCCTTGTTTTTTCCTACCCCCTGGCCTCCCTGTTCCTCAGACGTTCTTCTTAAACCCTGGATTTGTGCTGGAAATGGCCCACCTTGATTATCATACACATTGTAAGGAGAGTGATCACTTTAGATAAGCTATTACCAGCAGGAGAGTGGGTTTGTGTGGGGGGGTGGGGAGAAAACCTGGATTTGTGCTGGAAATGGCCCACCTTGATTATCATACACATTGTAAGGAGGGTGATCACTTTACATAAGCTATTACCAGCAGGAGAGTGGGGTGGGGGGAGAGAAAATCTTTTGTAGTGATAAACACCCATTTTTTCATGGTTTGTGTGTATAAAAACATCTTCTGTATTTTCCACAGTATGCATCCGATGAAGTGAAGTGTAGCTCACGAAAGCTTATGCTCAAATAAATTGGTTAGTCTCTAAGGTGCCACAAGTACTCCTATTATTTTTTAAGTCCTTCTGCAAAAGAGGCATAAGAGAAGGAAAACTAAAGAAATCCTGAAATAGACGACATAACAGCAGACAAAAGAGCTGTAGGCCTAAGATACAGCCCACCTAAAAGAGCAGATAGATTCACTGCAATTTATGAAGAAACTTGCAAGTCCATGCAACATCCACAAAGGACCAGCATAGACAGTTCCTGGAGCAGATGTTCCAGGGGCTCAATAACTCAGGGACACTGCCCAGATTTCAAGAGAATACCAGCTCTTCTCAGTCCAAGAGAGGGTCTCTTTTTTCATTCTCATACATGTATACAAGGGACTGGGAGGATCACAATATATGAGAGGTATAATAGTAAAATGGTCCTAACTAAAGGGAATATGTAAGTCTCCATTCCAGGGTCTCAGTCAGATTCTGTATACTGGGAGAACAACTTTAGTACATGCATTCAAAAGGCAGAAGATCTGTTTTCTGGTTAGGTTACTAGTTCTTATATTCTACCATAGCCAATTGGGCCAGCTAAGCCCACTTGGGTTGTAAAATGTGACCCTTACATTTTGCAAGGCTTCTCGTGCACCATTATCCTAAAAGCTTCTCTAACTTGTTCTTGACTAGTAGCGGTGCAGGTATCTCAGCTACCTCCCTCTCTCATAGGTTTATCTAGTTATTTTATTCATGCTTTATAGACATTTTCTGAAAAATGGTTTATCACTAGGAAAGAGACCTTTGAATCAGGATGAAGCAGCCTTTTAAAATACATTTTAGTACAGTTTTTGCCAACTTGATGATAAAGCCTTGTTAATCAGACATTATATAATCTTTCAACTTTTGCTAAAATGCTTATGGCTTTGAGAATTACCTGAGAAAATAATCAATAAATTAATCCTGATGCTGATGGCCAGCATGTTCCGTTTCAAAGTTATAACTCTTCTATCTGTCCATCTAACCAACTAGTGAAAACATTTTAAACAGTTTACTACAGACTTTTGCTGAATAGCTGCAGTGAATTTGCTGCCTATCTGCAGCACTGAAACTATCCATCAAGTCTAAAGGAGAGAGAGTGTTTGAAAGGCAAACATGATCTGTGATCAATATCTTTACAAATCCAAAGGAAACCCCAGCTCCCGAAGGGTTAATCCAGAGAAGCAAAGCCATCAGAATGGTTAGTGAGCTAATGTTTTTATTGATGGGGGAAAGCCTTTAAATCCTCAGTAGAAAAACTGTAGCGAGATTACAATGGGTAAAGACCAGAAAAAACAAAAGTCGAGAGGATCTGGTTTGGAAGAAACGTTCTGTTAAAAGTTTTCTCTGCTATTTTAATTCCAGAAAATTTCAAGTCCCATTATACCCAAAGCACCCTGTATCCTGAGATAAATTGCAACTCAGTCTAACAAGCCCAGTACTGTATAACACATAGCTCAATCTAGCAGTCCTGGTATAAAACTCATTCAAATTTAACAACACTGGACTCGCACATATAAGTTACTGCTTCTAGTATAAAAGTATATCTCATACTAACACTCTTATCAAATGCACATTTCACTTTGTTTACTCTTTGTTTTTTATCTTATAAACTGGATTTTGCAATTTCCTTTCTAAATATCTGGTAACAGCTATCCTCAATTCTGTGCTAAGTGCCCAGAATCCAGCACTGGCTCCTGTTCAGACATTTTGCTATGTATAATTGATTCACTGCTGAATGTTAAGTTCAGCTCCAGTCTGCTTCTGAACTTCATGATTTAAAACTTACTATTAGGAGTGTATCAGTGTATCACAGATTATCAGCACAGTTCAGCACAATTGGTCTTGGCAGACCTCTGTTTTGGTAGCTGTGAGGGCTGTTCTAAGCAACTTCACCAGTCCACCTTAAACTATCAGCGTCCACCCTGCTAGTGGGCTGTCTGCGGTCAATGTCAAGGTCAGGGGTCAGGGTGTAGCTGCCTGCTAATAGAGTGTAACCTAACATTGTTGTCAAATTGCTGGAGTAAAATGACAATGCCCAGCTCCTGCTGATGATCTTACCCTGGGGGAGGGGGATATTGGCTTTATTGGAAAACTGCCAGTCTCAGAGGTGATGGAAGTGGCTGATAGCAGCTAAAGACTGTTTGATTGTTGCTGGAGAACCAGTTCAGTGGTCGGTAACCATCTGAAAGGCAGTTCATTGACTGACCCTGTGGAGCTGCTTATTGATGGCCGGGTTTTCCTCATTTGATGAATCTCTCACAAGCTTTATATGCAGCTGGGATATTGTTCAGTGGTAAAAGCTGTTAGCTACCACAACAACCCACTGGTTCCTGGACAGCTCTGGAATATCCTTCCCTGGTTCATCCAACAATTACCAGTGACTGATTCACCAGCTTCCAGAGTGGAATTCAGCTCCTTATTATTGATGGATGGCTCTGATGAGCTATTGAGAAGACTACAGAGCAGACTGAAGTGAGACCATCTGCAAGAGAATTTCATATTGTGGACTGTACACAAGAATTATTTATACTTTCCTCAATGACATGATCTGAAATTTCTTTT
The DNA here is from genome assembly GCF_965152235.1 of Eretmochelys imbricata. Lineage (NCBI taxonomy): Eukaryota > Metazoa > Chordata > Testudines > Cheloniidae > Eretmochelys > Eretmochelys imbricata. Next base: position 42,392,249 of record NC_135583.1, on the reverse strand, counting down.
AAAACATGACAAAGTGTGAGAACAGAGGTGAGAGGTATTAATAGACTTTGGAGAACAATCAGTAATCCTAGCTGTTTGCTAGGGTTTTCGTTACATCCTATGCCATATTGTGCATCCCATTTGGATATTTTTGTGCCTTGCAGCATAAGAAGGAAGACTTTGTGGTTTCCTGGCCTGCTCATGGCAAATACCCATGCTAACAGAGCCCAACGGTTCTCTCATAAATGTATATGGATGGTATATGCACCCTGACATTCTGAAAGCTACAGTATATGGAGAGTACTGTAGGTTAATGGGTTATGTCAAATATGGAGAGTACCTGGGAGTCCATAAATATATTGTGGGCCAAGCAGTCTTGTCATTCTTCAAAGAAAGATTTGAGAGTTCACAGCTACTGTGGAATAACACTTTAGATTAATTTTGTACCGGGCTTCAGGAATAGCCTGATAAGTTTATGGAGGAGATGGTATGATGGGATAACATGATTTTGGTAATTAAATATTCTTGGTAAATAGCCTGCGATGGGATGTTAGATGGGGTGGGATCTGAGTTACCCAGGAAAGAATTTTCTGTAGTATCTGGCTGGTGAATCTGGCTCATGTGCTCAGGGTTCAGCTGATCGTGATATTTGGGGTTGGGAAGGAATTCTCCTCCAGGGCAGATTGGAAGAGGCCCTGCAGGTTTTTCGCCTTCCTCTGTAGCATGGGGCATGGGTCACTTGCTGGAGGATTCTCTGCTCCTTGAAGTCTTTAAACCACAATTTGAGGACTTCAATAGCACAGATATAGGTGTGAGGTTTTTCGCAGGAGTGGGTGGGTGAAATTCTGTGGCCTGCATTGTGCAGGAGGTCAGACTAGATGATCATAATGGTCCCTTCTGACCTTAGTATCTATGAATCGAGAATTGTGGTGTTACTTCATTATATTATGCACTGAGAAGTCTTTTTACTGAAAATTCCAGACTCAGGTAATCTGGGCCTGTGTATGGCACAACATGGCACAGTTTGAAGAGCAAGATTTCTAAGACCATAATGTCAGAGTTTGTACCATTTGCGTGACGAATGATGATGAATTGATTTATGACACACAGTAGCTCAAGACCCTGATTCCTCAAACTGTTAAATCAGTCAAAACATTTGATTGACCGGAATACAAAATATAACATGCCATTTTAGGTCTTTCCTGTTGAATTTTTTCTTTTCTTAATTTGCATATCCAAGGTCTCATTTGATGCCTGGCTGTCAGAGATGGTGACAGTTGTGGGTTTTTTTCTAGCTTTATCAAAGGGGATTATTTTTAACCCAAATTATTTTGCATTGTAAATGTTTAAATCCACATTAAATCCAGATTAATGCATGAAATAGCCCGACAGGGTATTTACTGAAAAAAATATAAATCAAATTATTATGGCCAATTCCCATCCAAAGTGTTTTAAATAATGCAAAAGTCTGAGATTTTGGCTAAAAGATAAGATTTAAAAAGGTCACTCTTCTTCTAAACCTCTCTCCCAAACAACCAAACTTTATATACAAACTAGAACCATTAGCACTTTTTTCACAACATGACTGGAATTAATAATACAGATAAATCCTAAATAAATCAGGATTAGTGTTAACTACGTATTGAGACTTATACGCTACAGGAAAATGAAAAGAGGGTGGAAAAAAGCTTTGACTTTAAATATTGCCTGTGAATGAACAGGGCATGGAGGGGGGGGAGGCGAGCACAAAGTGGGGGGGAGAAAGAGCATTATAGAGAACTGAGGACCAGCTGAGTTAGGTAATCAAAGACCTGCACTGCAAATCACTGCAGCTCTGAGGATGTGTTCAAAAGATCTTGTCTGACCACAGGCTGTGCAAGGTCACAAGTGAAATGCAAGTTTCAGAGTAACAGCCGTGTTAGTCCGTATTCGCAAAAAGAAAAGGAGTACATGTGGCACCTTAGAGACTAACCAATTTATTTGAGCATAAGCTTTCGTGAGCTACAGCTCACTTCAAGTGAAACGCAGTTGCAGAGGAGTGGGAGGAGTGTCTTGGATTTTTGGACAGCTTTACTATTTGGATTTGTTTTGAGGAGGTCAGCTGGATTGCAAGATTTTAGCATCTTAGCAAGACGATTCAACTTCTCCTTATGGTTAAAGGGCCATGCCCCACTCTGAAAAGAAAATATAAATAAAACTACAGACCCAATCTCCATAAATAAGAAATCTACTATGATACACTAACACTATAATTACAAAACATGCAAAGACACTTTTTGGTACCCTTGTGCGTTGCAGTTTCATCTGGTTTACAGCGCAGAATAAATTTCAGTGAGGAATTTGGACTGTTTGTTGGTGTAGCATAATGCCACTGACATTTCCCCTCATTCACTCCAGAATTTGTAATATATTCCCCCATTGTGCTCCATACAACATAATTAAAGATGTCAAGTGAAAGCAGGACAGGGTTTAATTGGTATCTTTGTTTATAAAGACACAGTATATTTCTGCCAGCTTCTTACTGTTTGGGTCTCCTAACGTTTTTCTTTTCTTCCTCTGCTCTCAGATATGTACTCAGAGCCCATTTCAGTGTGAATGGAGATCCCACATTAGTTCTCTTATTCTTCCTTGTGCTAAATGAATTCAAAGACTGATGTGATGTCCTATCTATTTGATGCTAATAAAGACTTACTTAATCAACATTTTCCACATAGCACACACGCAGGGAAATATTGGAGTGCATTTTTGTGCTCATTTGTAATTAACCTGGAGTATACTCCTCTTTTCCACATTTCTGCTTTCTTATTTTGTACTGTGCAAAGAGTAATGTTTGTTCTTTTCTACCCTTAAATCCTCAGGTGTGAGACTGGCCTGAAATTTCTGAGAATTGTGGAGTTTTGAGAGATCTCATCTCCCATCTGTTTCCTGTTCCCTTTTCGACACTTCCTCTGCTCTCACACCACTACTCTGAGTCTTATAAAGACAGTGGGCTAGATTCTCCACTGTTTTACACCATATGAAGTTATTTACACCTCTACAAAGTGGGTGTAAATCACTAATATCAGAAGTGTAACATATTACAAATTATTTGCACGGACTTTGCACAGGTGTAAATGACTACTCAAGGGGCAAAGGAGAAAAGAATAAGGCTCCACGTGTAGTCTGGCTTAACAACTTTCATTTATTGTTAAGTATGCCATTCTACAGCAACTTAGAAGTATAAGGTTAGTGTGACATTTCTTGACTTTATACTCACAGAATAATTTCTTTGCATATTTTAATACAAACACACTGTTTACAATTCTGCCTCAATGCAGACATCAAATGTCTGTGCAGCTACTGTTGAGTGTGAGAGATTGTGGTTGTACCAGTTTCTGAGTAAGTATAAATGTACCAGTATCTAAGTAGCAAAACTGTGCTAGAGTAGAAAAGATTAAAAAGAAACAACAACAACAAAAACCAACCACCATGCTATAGATAACCACACTAACAAGTTTGTAAAAACTCCCTCCAAAATGAAACCAATTCACTAACCTTAAGCACCAGGTCATTTTTTTAGACTTTGCATGATGAAGAGGGAAAAAAAGGAAACTCTTATGTTTGATGAAATATTCGTAAATAAGAAATGAGGTTGGGTATTATGTCATTCTTTAGTGTTTAAAAGCCTGAAAACATGATATGTTATGCAGTGGAAAATGATCCAAATAGTTAGCAGTCCTGTTGCTGGTGTTATTTAGTCAGATTTTAAAAAATAACAGAGGTTAAGAAAATGAATAATTATCGGTCTCCTCAAGAAAAAATGGAGCAATGGAGCTGAAGGGATTCTGGGCTAGGCTACTGATCGCTACTGACTGCTATACTTACCTACATGCCTCCAGCTTCCATCCAGGACACATCACACAACCCACTCTCTACGGCCAAGCTCTAAGATACAACCACATTTGCTCCAATCCTACAGACAGAGACAAACACCTACAAGATCTTTATCAAACATTCTTAAAACTACAATACCCACCTTGGGAAGTGAGGAAACAGATTGATAGAGCGAGACAGGTACCCAGAAGTCACCTGCTACAGGACAGGCCCCACAAGGAAAATAACAGAACACCACTGGCCATCACGTACAGCCCCCAGCTAAAACCTCTCCAGCACATCATCAATGATCTACAACCTATCCTGGAAAACGATCCCTCACTCTCACAGACCTTGGGAGACAGGCCAGTCCTCGCTTACAGACAGCCCCCTAAGCAAATACTCACTAGCAACTACACACCACACCACAGAAACACTAACCCAGGAACCAATCCCTGTAGCAAACCCTGTTGCCTACTCTGTCCCCATATCTACTCTAGCAACACCATCAGAGGACCCAAACACATCAGCCACACCATCAGGGGCTCATTCAGCTGCACATCTGCTAATGTAATAGATGCCATCATGTTCCAGCAATGCCCCTCTGCCGAGTACATTGGCCAAACCAGACAGTCTCTACATAAAAGAATAAATGGACACAAATCAGACATCAGGAATGGTAACATACAAAAGCCAGTAGGAGAGCACTTCAATCTCCCTGGACAGTCAACAACAGATTTAAAAGTAGCCATCCTTCAACAAAAAAACTTCAAAAACAGACTTCAAAGAGAAACTGAAGAGCTACAATTCATTTGCAAACTTAACACCATTAATTTGGGCTTGAAGAGGGACTGGGAGTGGCTGGCTCACTACAAAAGCAATTTTCCCTCTCTTGGTATTGACACCTCCTCATCAGTTATTGGGAGTGGACCACATCCACCCAGACTGAATTGGCCTTGTCAACACTGGTTCTCCACTTGTGAGGTAACTCCCTTCTCTTCATGTGCCAGTATATTTATGCCTGTATCTGTAATTTTCACTCCATGCATCTGAAGAAGTGGGTTTTTTTTCTCACGAAAGCTTATGCCCAAATAAATCTGTTAGTCTTTAAGGTGCCACCGGACTCCTCGTTGTTTTTGTGGATACAGACTAACATGGCTACCCCCTGATACTGGGCTAGGCTACTGATGCAACCCAATGAATCCCTTAGTAATGGTCAGCATAGCTGTCTAATTGGTGTTGAGAAAGTTTAAAACAAGGTAAGGCAAATGAATTTAAAAAAACATATTTTTGAAAGGAAAATAAAAAATGAGTCTAGCTATAGAAAGATAAAAATATGTCAATTAAGAAAGGACCAAAGATTTGTAAGAAATCCTGTGGTATTTTTTGTTAAGCTAATTTATACAAAAAGTTAGCACACTTTTTATGAAAAGTAAACAGAAAGCTGCATTTATTTATCCACAAAACCTACGTCCCCAAGTCAAGACACTAAAAGTGATTAAAAGTTCACCACCAATACAAATGGTAACTTCAGATTTGTTCACCTGGAACAACTCTAGAACTCAAAATTCTGTGCTCTTTAGCAACGGAAGAAATCTGACTTACATAAGATTTCAGGCAATGGGAAGAATTTTTACAAGACAAGTAATGACAACTAAACAATTTAGGACATGTAGAAGACTTGTATAAAATGCAAAAATAGATATGTCAAGAAAATAGCTTTTTTATATTATCTTGGATGTTTTCATGTATGAACTATTGGGACAAACCAAATCATTTATACATCTACAATCCCTCATCCAGGCAAACACCCTCTATAGATTAATATCCCTGTATTTTGACATCTTCATCCAGGAACGTAAATCTTTCAGACCAAGGCAGAATGGCCAGCTAATTTATCAGTTCCTAAAAAGATTTCTAATAAATTTCAGGATAAGTCCTCTAAAGGAACTTTGGATGTATTTCAGAAACATGTTTGTCAGCTATCTAGAAATATTTCTGGTAGTTGCAATTCCAGATGTTCAAAATTCATGAGTCAGTCCCTCCCCAAACCATGAGATTGGCTTAAAAACAATGAGGAATCAATTCTGAAGCACTTAGAGGAGAGGAAAGTGATCAGGAACAGTCAGCATGGATTCACCAAGGGCAAGTCATGCCTGACTAACCTAATTGCCTAATTGAGATAACTGGCTCTGTGGATGAGGGCAAAGCAGTGGACATGTTATTCCTTGACTTTAGCAAAGCTTTTGATATGGTCTCCCACAGTATTCTTGCCAGCAAGCTAAAGAAGTATGGGCTGGATGAATGGACTATAAGGTGGATAGAAAGCTGACTAGATCATCGGCTAGTGATCAATGGATCCATGTCTAGTTGGCACAGGTATCAAGCGGTGTGCCCCAAGGGTTGGCCCTGGGGCTGGTTTTGTTCAATATCTTCATTAATGATCTGGAGGATGGCATGGATTCACCCTCAGCAAGTTTGCAGATGACACTAAACTGGGAGGAGTGGTAGATATGCTGGAGGGTAGGGATAGGATACAGAGGGACCAAGACAAATTAGAGGATTGGGCCAAAAGAAATCTGATGAGGTTCAACAAGGACAAGTGCAGTGTCCTGCACTTAGGACGGAAGAATCCCATGCACTGCTACAGACTAGGGACCGAATGGCTAGGTAGCAGTTCTGCAGAAAAGGACCTAGGGGTGACAGTGGACGAGAAGCTGGATATGAGTCAACAGTGTGCCCTTGTTTCCAGAAAGGCTAATGGAATTTTGGGCTGTATAAGTAAGTAGGAGCATTGCCAGGAGATTGAGGGACGTGATCATTCTCCTCTATTCGGCACTGGTGAGGCCTCATCTGGAGTACTGTGTCCAGTTTTGGGCCCCACACTACAAGAAGGATTTGGAAAAATTGGAAAGAGTCCAGCGGAGGGCAACAAAAATGATTAGGGGGCTGGAGCACATGACTTATGAGGAGAGGCTGAAGGAACTGGGATTATTTAGTCTGCAGAAGAGAAGAATGAGGGGGGATTTGATAGCTGCTTTCAACTACCTGACGGGCTTCCAAAGAGGATGGATCTAGACTGTTCTCAGTGGAAGCTGGTGACAGAACAAGGAGTAATGGTCTCAAGTTGCAGTGGGGGAGGTTTAGGTTGGATATTAGGAAAAACTTTTTCACTAGGAGGGTGATGAAGCACTGGAATGGGTTACATAGGGAGGTGGTGGAATCTCCTTCCTTAGAGGTTTTTAAGGTCAGGCTTGACAAAGCCCTGGCTGGGATGATTTAGTTGGGGATTGGTCCTGCTTTGAGCAGGGGGTTGGACTAGATGACCTCCTGAGGTCCCTTCCAACCCTGATATTCTATGAGACTCTATGAGGTGTTACAAATATTTTTTCTGTTGTTTTTTTAATTTGCCTTCTGGTGTTTGAACCTTTAGGGTTTTGCTGTCAAGCTTTTCTCTGCAATTATGAGGGCTAGAAACGTGCTTTTTAAAAATGAAAGCTGAAATTCTCATGGTTTCAAGTAAAGCATCTGATATCATGAGAGAAGAAATAACATTGTGAGAATTTACAATACCATGTTCCAGAATATTCTTTTGCTCTATTAATTTAAGAGATAACTCCATATTGTCTATATTCAGTGTCATTAACTATGCATACTTAGGACCTAAACTGTATACTAGGGATCTTGGATTTATGCAGCAGGATGTTCCCATCCCAGCCCTCTACTATACACTGTCACCTTCCCCTGTCCATTGCCTCTTTAAGTACACAAAGGACTAGTGGGTAGAGAGGGACCAAAGAAAGCCTCGCTCCTGTGCATGTTAGGAGCACTGCACCTGACCAGAACCCCCTGCCAGCCATAGTTTCCATAGCTCTCCTTAATATCATAGAACCAGGGTCTCATATACTGCACGGCAAGATGCACTGACAAACTGCAGGAAGGCTCCTGTTTTCTGCAGGTGAAGCAAAATGGAAACTGTATGGCAGCTTAATGTAAATTCAGAGATAGAGTTGTAATTCCATTAAATATAATAAGTAATATGCAGGACAGTATCGTGTCATTTCTTTTGATATAAAATTACATTTATTTTATGCTGCTCCAAAATTTTTATTCCACTGTAGATTATGAAAACATCTAACTACATGGGGGGAAATTTTAACTGGTGCGTAGGGGACACTGGGACTTTTGGCACCCAGGAAGCCATGGGAAGTGGTTTTAGCATCTGGAAAGCTAAGGATTTTGGTAATGAGAGTTTGCTTAATTATTTGCTTCACTATCTTTCTGGGTACTGAAGTTAAGATGACTGGTCTGTAATTCCCAGGTTGTCCTTATTCTGCTTCTTATGGGTGACTTTAATTTTCCTGATATCTGCTGGGAAAGCAATACTGCGGTGCATAGACAATCCAGGAAGTTTTTGGAAAGCGTAGGGGACAATTTCCTGGTGCAAGTGCTAGAGGAGCCAACTAGGGGGGGCGCTTTTCTTGACCTGCTGCTCACAAACCAGGTAGAATTAGTGGGGGAAGCAAAAGTGGATGGGAATCTGGGAGGCAGTGACCATGAGTTGGTTGAGTTCAGGATCCTGACGCAGGGAAGAAAGGTAAGCAGCAGGATACGGACCCTGGACTTCAGGAAAGCAGACTTCGACTCCCTCAGGGAACGGATGGCCAGGATCCCCTGGGGGACTAACTTGAAGGGGAAAGGAGTCCAGGAGAGCTGGCTGTATTTCAAGGAATCCCTGTTGAGGTTACAGGGACAAACCATCCCAATGAGTCAAAAGAATAGTAAATATGGCAGGCGACCAGCTTGGCTTAACGGTGAAATCCTAGCGGATCTTAAACATAAAAAAGAAGCTTACAAGAAGTGGAAGGTTGGACATATGACCAGGGAAAAGTATAAAAATATTGCTCGGGCATGTAGCAATGAAATCAGGAGGGCCAAATCGCACCTGGAGCTGCAGCTAGCGAGAGATGTCAAGAGTAACAAGAAGGGTTTCTTCAGGTATGTTGGCAACAAGAAGAAAGCCAAGGAAAGTGTGGGCCCCTTACTGAATGAGGGAGGCAACCTAGTGACAGAGGATGTGGAAAAAGCTAATGTACTCAATGCTTTTTTTGCCTCTGTCTTCACTAACAAGGTCAGCTCCCAGACTGCTACGCTGGGCATCACAAAATGGGGAAGAGATGGCCAGCCCTCTGTGGAGATAGAGGTGGTTAGGGACTATTTAGAAAAGCTGGACGTGCACAAGTTCATGGGGCCGGACGAGTTGCATCCGAGAGTGCTGAAGGAATTGGCGGCTGTGATTGCAGAGCCATTGGCCATTATCTTTGAAAACTCGTGGCGAACCGGGGAAGTCCCAGATGACTGGAAAAAGGCTAATGTAGTGCCAATCTTTAAAAAAGGGAAGAAGGAGGATCCTGGGAACTACAGGCCAGTCAGCCTCACCTCAGTCCCTGGAAAAATCATGGAGCAGGTCCTCAAAGAATCAATCCTGAAGCACTTACATGAGAGGAAAGTGATCAGGAACAGCCAGCATGGATTCACCAAGGGAAGGTCATGCCAGACTAATCTAATCGCCTTTTATCATGAGATTACTGGTTCTGTGGATGAAGGGAAAGCAGTGGATGTATTGTTTCTTGACTTTAGCAAAGCTTTTGACACGGTCTCCCACAGTATTCTTGTCAGCAAGTTAAGGAAGTACGGGCTGGATGAATGCACTATAGGGTGGGTAGAAAGCTGGCTAGATTGTCGGGCTCAACGGGTAGTGATCAATGGCTCCATGTCTAGTTGGCAGCCGGTGTCAAGTGGAGTGCCCCAGGGGTCGGTCCTGGGGCCGGTTTTGTTCAATATCTTCATAAATGATCTGGAGGATGGTGTGGATTGCACTCTCAGCAAATTTGCGGACGATACTAAACTGGGAGGAGTGGTAGATACGCTGGAGGGGAGGGATAGGATACAGAAGGACCTAGACAAATTGGAGGATTGGGCCAAAATAAATCTGATGAGGTTCAATAAGGATAAGTGCAGGGTCCTGCACTTAGGACGGAAGAATCCAATGCACCGCTACAGACTAGGGACCGAATGGCTAGGCAGCAGTTCTGCGGAAAAGGACCTAGGGGTGACAGTGGACGAGAAGCTGGATATGAGTCAGCAGTGTGCCCTTGTTGCCAAGAAGGCCAATGGCATTTTGGGATGTATAAGTAGGGGCATAGCGAGCAGATCGAGGGACGTGATCGTCCCCCTCTATTCGACATTGGTGAGGCCTCATCTGGAGTACTGTGTCCAGTTTTGGGCCCCACACTACAAGAAGGATGTGGATAAATTGGAGAGAGTCCAGCGAAGGGCAACAAAAATGATTAGGGGTCTAGAACACATGAGTTATGAGGAGAGGCTGAGGGAGCTGGGATTGTTTAGCCTGCAGAAGAGAAGAATGAGGGGGGATTTGATAGCTGCTTTCAACTACCTGAAAGGGGGTTCCAAAGAGGATGGCTCTAGACTGTTCTCAATGGTAGCAGATGACAGAACGAGGAGTAATGGCCTCAAGTTGCAGTGGGGGAGGTTTAGATTGGATATTAGGAAAAACTTTTTCACTAAGAGGGTGGTGAAACACTGGAATGCGTTGCCTAGGGAGGTGGTGGAATCTCCTTCCTTGGAAGTTTTTAAGGTCAGGCTTGACAAAGCCCTGGCTGGGATGATTTAACTGGGAATTGGTCCTGCTTCGAGCAGGGGGTTGGACTAGATGACCTTCAGGGGTCCCTTCCAACCCTGATATTCTATGATTCTATGATTCTATGAGACTGTATCTACCCTTTTCCTGTCCTCTGGAATCTCACCTGTCTTCCATGACTTTTCGAAGATAATCGCTAATGGCTCAGATATTTCCTTACTCAGCTCCTGTAGTATTCTAGGATGTATTTCTTCAGGCCCTGGTGACTTGAAAACATTTAATTTGTCTAAGTAATTTTTAACTTGTTCTTTCCCTATTTTAGCATCTGATCCCACCTCATTTTCACTGGCATTCATTTAGTTAGATGTCCAATTGCTACTAAACTTTTAGGTGAAAACTGAAACAATACTGTCATACTATTTCCCTACATAATATGTGTGTTCAGCTACTTCCCTTAGCTGTTTACTTTTGTCAAAATACAGTAAATCTTCCATATTCCAAAGTACCACAACTTTCAAACCCAGCAAAATATTTTGAACTGATACATTTGTCCAGATATTAATTATTATTATTAATTTCTTAAGCATCCACAAATTTGAGTGCAGACTCAAAGGCTACATGCCTCGCTAGGTTTGGTGGACATCAGCCTGGCAAACCAAGATACGCTAGTCACATACCCAAGTCATTTACTGTGCACAGAGAATCAATAATTTCTAAAAATATTCACCTCTAACTTTTAATCCTTAAAATTAAATACTCACCTTTTCCTGGTTGTGGAGCATGGAGCATCTCTTAATGAGACTGGCCATGAACCTTCAAGCCACTATTCAATTTACTATAAATTTTAACACAGTTTTTAAAGCCTTCAAAATAAATTGCAATTCAGGACTTGTTTTCTTTGGCAGAGACAATGAAGACTGTAGCGACCCAGCTCACAAATAGATTATTCGCTATGCAAACTAAAAAGGATTATATTTTTCAAGGTATGTATGCTATTGCAAGTAGTTGGAACTGTTATTTTCCCATTATCATATCACAAACAGCTGATCAATCACTGTCATAAATTTAAATGGTAGAAATGACAAAGGGTGATAACAATGTGCTATCTTTCAAACTGTGTCCTACTACCTAAAATCCTTTGGTTCTTTTGTCAAAGGATTTAGAGGGAAATCCCAGTTGCAAGGCTTTGCATGCATCCGACGAAGTGAGCTGTAGCTCACAAAAGGCTTATGCTCAAATAAATTTGTTAGTCTCTAAGGTGCCACAAGTACTCCTGTTCTTTTTGCGGACACAAACTAACACGGCTGCTACTCTGAAACCTGACATTATTATAGTATTTTAAAAGCACTACGCTAAACAGTAAAAACTGAAGCATTATAGCTTGTAGAAAAAAAGCCTATTTTTTAATTAAGTGCATTATGATCTGGGCTCGAATATGGAAGAAAGGGTAACAATTATAAACAAGTGCAATACTATGGACAGAAGAGGGGAAGGTCACTGGGAAGTGAGTGGAAGCTGCATAGTGAAATGGTGATACAATATTACACCCCATTCTGATAGGAAAAGATCAATTGATCACTTAATTAAACATTAGTGGCTGCCTAGTTACAAGTGATCATGAACTGATTACCTTCATTTTGTGCAAACAAATTCAAGTCCCAACTAGTAGCTAGTATATTTATATCCTAGTATATCTAGTTCTTTAAAGGGGCAAATTACCCAAAGGTACAAACAGCTGAGAGCAAAATGGATTAGAATAAAAAATTTAAACAGAAAAATGTGACTGACAATTGGGAATTTTTTAAGAATACTTTACTTGCCGACCAACAAGTTACAATTCCTCATTCACAAAAAAAGTTTAAAAAAATCTTGGTTATCGGAATAAAATATCAAATAGAGATTTCAATATTTCTATATTGAACTTGAACTTCCTCAGTTGTTTGTTGAGAAAGTTGATGTCCAGAACTGCTCTGTTGACACACAATCTCTTGGGAGCCAGAAGCAAGATAGAACAAAGGCCTGTTCATCTCAAATAGGTAACATTTTCAGTACACTAATTTGCAGAAGGCAATTTTTTTGTCTGTATCTCCCATCTTCCTATTTTGGTTGTTGAGAAACAGTAAATCTGTGTCTGGGATGGGTCTGAAACATACTGGTTGGAAGTAATCAGTGGGTCACTCATCTGCCAAAAGGAGTCTGTTCCAAGATAACCAGCTGTGCATTTCCGACAGAGTGGACTGACAGTCATATGCTTTGCTTGCTGCTAAAAGCAATTCTGGTGGAGAATTATTCTGTGAACCTCATCCTCTAGGTTTGTTCCATTTTTCTTCTATGTAGGAGATGTCTCTCCTTGAGCATCCAGATGATAAGTAGCTACAAAAAGGGTGCTTGTTTTTATAATATGTCCTCTAGTCATTCTTGGTTTATTTGGAAGACAGCAGGATTTCTTTGGCTTTTCTGAAATCTTTGCTATCTGTTTACTTGTTCACTACATAGCCATCAGAAAGTTTGATCCACAAACATATATCAGATCATGGCTTCTGAATGGGAAAAGTATCAACTTTTTTACAGCATGCGGAATTTGCAAGAAAGAAGGGGGATGATAGTATTATGAAGCTCAGCACAATCCTTCTGTGTCTTCTTTTCCCTTTACATCTGGTTCATCTGAGAAATAGTCTAAAGAAGCAATCACATGTATGAACACACCGTTAAAAACACTGATAGAAAGGGTCTTTCCTGTGCTTCTTCCAATGGGACTACGGGTCCTGAACTAATAACAATCTCTCTTTTCATTAAGATGACAAAGATTCCTCATGGTTCTTTCTTTCTTTCTTTTCTTCTGGAAAGAAGAAGAATTGCACTAATAGATTTTAAGGCCAGAAGGGACCATTATGATCATCTAGTTTGACCTCCTGCATAACTCAGATATAAAATTTCATCCAGTAATTCCTGCATCAAGCTCATAACTTGTGGGTGAGCTACAGAATACTTTCTAGAAAGACACCTAATTTTGATTTAAAGACTTCAAGTGATAGAGAATCCATGCGTCCCCAGATAAATTATGGCAATGGTGTATTACCCTTACTGTTAAATATTTGCATCTTATCTCCACTCTGAATTTATTGACTTTCAACGTCCAGCCATTGAACCTTGCTATGCCTTTGTTTGCTAGAATAAAGAGCCCGCTATCATCAGTTACCTTCTTCCCATGTAGGCACTTGTAGACCATGATAAAGTCATCTCTTAACCTTCTCTTGGATAGACTAAATAGATTGAGCTTCTTAGTCTTTCCCTTTAAAGTAGCTTTTTCAGTTCTTTAATAATTCTTGTAGCTTTTTTCAACATTCCTTCTGAGATGTGGACACCAGAACCAGACTCACCAATGGGATTCACCATTCTAGTAACAGTCTCACTAGTGGTGTATGCAGACATAATACCACCTCCTTACTCCTACTCAATATACATGCAAGTACAGTGTTAGCTCTCTTGGCCTCAACATTGCACAAGGAGACTCATGTGAGATTGATTATCCATCATAATCTCTAAGTCTTTGTGTGAGTCACTGCTTTCCAGGATACAATGCCCTATCGTCTATGTTCTAAACGGTACTGAGCCCTCTGAAAATCAGGTCCTTTTAAGGTGTCTCAAGCTGTGCATGTAAAATTACTAGTCAGTTTTGCAATTCTTGGCCATTGAATTCAAATCGTGTGGATGGGTGTAACTGAGGGCAGAATTTAGTCCAAGGAACTAACAATGATAGGTAGAGGAGCTACTGAAAATATATAGAATTGGGAAAACAAACAAAATAATACAAAAAAACCCTGACTCTCTGGACAATTTTTCTAGAGATGTTAAGGGAGCATAGAGGGAATTTTAAAGATAATAATTCAAAAATAACTTTAAATTATTTTGAACTATCTTGTTCAAATTCTTTGTCTATATAATTGCATGATCTTATTACTGTTACTCTCATCTTCCCCACCTCTTTTCCTCCCTCTTATTTGTTATTCTTCTTTGTATTTAGTCTGAAATCGGATAGTAATCTCTTCAGGGCCGGCAGCTTGTCTTGTGTGTTTGCACAGCTCCAAGCACAAGGAAACCCTTATCCCAATTTGGGTGTTACTATAATAAAAATAATAAATAATAATAATATAGTGATTAGGTCCGGCTTTCAAAATCACCTTCAGCCTTGAAAAATAGATAGTTTGCTCACAACAAAGCGCAGTGAATGATACAATGCATAACAATGTAATTAATAATACTGTGAAATGAAGAGTGTCCTCACTATGGTTTAGAAATTTAAGACTCCCATTAATCTGGCCAGACTGACAAACAAACTCCATTCCTGATCCGTTATCCATCAATGGATGCTATCTCAAATACTTCTAGCCTTTGATGCATAAACTACATATATGGTAGCTTTCATATATAGAGTGTAATATGGACATTTTCATAATTTTTATTATTAAGTTTTTTAAAAAAAATCAGAGACAAGAAACTGGCCTTGGAAACATAGCAGCCCACAGATTAACCCATGTGGTTTTAATAAAATGGACAATGAGTAAAAACATAGGGAATTTTAAAAAAAAGTATATTATTTTGTTACATTCTCCATATAGAAAAAAGGAAAAAATCCATCTCCCATTTGCCCCACAAACCACATATTTAAATTTATGTCAAACTTAATTACAGCACAGTTGGCATAAAATAACAGTACATATCCTTGGAGAGGGGAACTTAAGTAGTTAATATGTGTGATTGAGTGAAATTGCTTTGCTGAATGTTTATGGGAAACCTAAGAGGAATGAAATGTGGTGATATTTTAACCATTTAGATGCTAAATCTCCTCTCAAATAATGTCTTCAGGGTCAAAAGTCGCTGGTCTGACACCGGCCACAGCATCTGCAAAACCTTTGTCTAAGTGAAATATAACACCACTAGAACTATTTCTTTGCATGGTCTTATCAAAGGTTTTGAAAACCAGACATTTATAGGGAGAGATTCTGGCCCCCACTGCCCCAGTGGCATACATGGCCCAGAATTTTCCCCCAAGGATTGTGAAATAATTCCTCCAGTACAGACACAGCGTAGGGCTGCTTTAAGCATCTGTATTTTAGCTTCTTTGCAAGCTCTAGCATGGGGGCTGTAATGGAAGTGGCAGGGGAAATGTATGTTGTGCACCCTGCTATAGAGATTCTGGGCTGCCATGGTCTGGCACTACCCATAAACCTCATTTATACCAATGGAACCTTCATCACCCAGAGCACCCCAAAATCCTGAGGGTGGCTTATAGTCATATTCAACCTCCTTCTTCCACCGTTCCCGTTCCCTTTCTGAGCCTTGCCTTAAGTGCTGCTCCTCCAGGAGGCACAGCACAGAATCTCAACTTTAGATTTTTCAGGCCAGAAGTGAACATTATGATCATCTAGTCTCACCTCCTTCATAACACAGGCCAGAGAACTTTACCCACTAACTCCTGTATCAAGCCCAACAACCTGAGGTTGAGTTAGAGCTCATCTTTTAGAAAGAGGCCAATCTTAAATTAAAGACTAGAACGTAGGAACATAAGAACGGCCATACTGGGTCAGACAAAAGGTCCATCCAGCCCAGTATCCTGACTACTGACAGTGGCCAATGCCAGGTGCCCCAGAGGGAGTGAACCTAACAGGTAATGATCTAGTGATCTCTCTCCTGCCGTTGATCTCCACCCTCTGACAAACAGAGGTTAGGGACTCCAAGTGATGAAGAATTTATCACATTCCTTTGATTCTCTGTTCCAATAGTTAATTATCCTCATTCTTAAAAATCTGCATCCTATTTTCAGTTCAAATTTTGCAGACATCAACTTCCAGTCAGTGGATCTTGTTATGAAAATCAGCCTGGAACTGCTAGAGTATTAACTCTGGTCATTAAAGTTTGATATCCTTGGGACTGAGAAGGGAACACTACACTATCTGAGGTAGGATTCAACGGCTTTTACCTGCATTAACTGTCAGAGTACAATTTATTGCAGCGCTTACCTGATTGTTCTCTAAAATCTATTCACAAAGGCTGCTCCGAGAGATAGACTCATAGACTCAAAGGTCAGAAGGGACCATCATCTGTGCCTTGTATAAAGGTACTAATACTTCCCTGTCTTTACGAAATACCTTGCTTGATGCATCCTAGGACTGCATTAGCCTTTTCATGGCCGCATTACACTGATGGCTCATAGGCATCCTATAATCCAACAATACACCCAGTTCTTTCTCCTCCTCTGTCACTTCCAACTGATAACTCCTCAGCTTATATAAAAATTCTTGTTGTTAGTCCCTTAATGCATGACCTTGCAGGTCACATTTCTATTACTCCAGTTTATAAATTCATCCAGATATTATATGATATTCCAGTCCTCCTCCGTATTGGCCATACCTCCCAACCTTTTGTCATCTGCGAATTTTATTGGCGCACACTCACTTTTTTTTTCGTGCCAAGATCAGTAATAAAAATATTAAATAAGATTGGTCCCAAGACGGAACCCTGAGGAACTCCACTAGTAACCTCCCTCCAACCTTACAGTTCACCTTTCACTGTGACTCATTGTAGTCTACCCTTTAACCACTTCCTTATCCACCTTTCAGTTCTCATGTTAATCCCCACCTTCTCCAATGTAACTAATAATTTTCCAAGTGGAACTGTATCAAGTGCCTTACTGAGATCCAGGTAGATTAGATCTACTTCATTTCCTTTGTCTAAAAAATCAGTTATCTTCTCAAAAAAGGATATCAGACTGGTCTGGCATGATCTACCTTTCCTAAACCATGTTGTGTTTTATCCCGCTTACCATTCACCTCTATGCTCTTAACTACTTTCTCTTCAAAATTTGTTCCAAGACCTTGCATACAATTGTGGTCAAACTAACAGGCCTGTAGTTTCCTAGATCACCTTTTTCCCTTTCTTAAAAAAATAGGAACTATATTAGCAGTTCTTCAGTCATAGAGAATGACCTGCGAGTTTACAGATTCATTAAAAATCCTTGTTATTGGGCTTGCAATTTCATGTGCCAGTTCCTTTAATATTCTTGAATGGAGATTATCTGGGCTCCCCAATTTAGTCCCATTATGCTGTTTAAGTTTGACTTCCACCTCAGATGTGGTAATATCTACCTCCATATCCTCGTTGCCTTTAGCTATCCTGCCACTATCCCTAATATCTTCATTAGCCTCATTAAAAACTGAGGAAAAGCATTTGTATATGTGTTGGGCCATGGCTAGATAATCTTAAACCTCCACCCCATCCTCAGGGTTTAGAGGTACCTCTTCTTTTCTTTCTTCTTCTTATTTATATGGCTATAGAACTTTTTACTACTGGTTTTAATTCCTTTTGCAAGGTCCAGCTGTGTTTGGCTTTTGGCAGTTCTTACTTTATCCCTACGCTTTCTGACCTACAAGAGGTAGCTTTCCTTGCTGATCCCTTCCATCTTCTCTTCCTTGTAGGCTTTCTGCTTTCTTCTAATTACCTGTTTGAGAGGCTTGCTCATCCAGCTTGGTCTGCAACCTTTCCCAATGATTTTTTCCCCTTGCTTGGGATGCAGGCTTCAAATAGCTCCTACAGCTTTGATGTAAAGTAATTCCAAGCCTCCTCCACATTCATATCCTTGAGTTCTTCAGTCCAGTCCACTTCCTTAATTCCCTTAATTTTTTAAAGTTAGCGCTTTTGAACTCAAGGACCTTTGTTGCAGATCTGTTTTTGTTGGCAACCTCAGGGAAGGCCCTATTCCACATGAGAAGTCTAATGTCTCTGACACATGATTCCTCTCTCTGAGTCTTTTTTGGTTCTTGCCTATCATCAAGGCCTCAGGATGCCTCTGTCTTCCACTAACACTTCCCTGTCTGTAGAAACCATATTCATTATCCTCCCATCCCAACACCTTGAACACAAATCTCCATGGAAAGTTTGCAACTCTGTAGTACCCACAATCTGAATAGGCATATCAAAAAATGAAATGGGGACTGGGAATTAAATCAAAATAATGTACCAATTTATACTGCTCTCTGGGCATGCGTGTTGCTTTATAGGCAGATAAAAATGACAGGCTCTTGCCCAGAGGAGCTCACAGTCTAAAGCAGACATAAGGATAGCAATGGATAATGGCAAAGAAGATTTGGGAAGGGGGATGGAAGCATGAGGGTGAAAGTGGAAGATCATGAGATGTGTTTATTGTCAGGAATATTACATTTGAGGGCAACATCTGGAATGAAGGCTGGGATCTTCAGTGATTGTTGAACAGAAATAATTGAGTTCAGAGCAGGGTTCTGATGGGGAAGAGCATCCAACGCAGAGATTTGGAGGTGAGGAAGACATGGTTGGAATACCAGGTGAGGAAGGTGATTTTGGTGGTAGCATGTTGGGTAGACCTGAGGAATGCAGTCTGAGAACAGGGGCAGCTAGAGATGTAGAGGTTGTAGCAATCAATATGCGAGATAGTCAGAGCATGGAGCAAAATTTCAGCAAAAGGGATGGAGAAGAAAGGATGGCTTCTGGGACTATTATAGGGGAAAAACTGGCAGCATTTAGCAATGACCTGAATACAGGGAGAGGGGTAAGAGGAAAGAGAATGTAGCTGAGTACAACACAAAGTTTCTGAGCCTAGGAAGGACTTGATTCTGTTCTCATACAATTTAATGACAAAACTCCTATTGGCTTCAATGATGCAGGATCAAGCCCTAGAGCAGCCAGTGGCATGGATAACAGTGATTGATTAAGAAGGAAAGAAGGAAAAGTTAAAACATTTCATTTTCACCTTGCTGAGTATGAGCTGGTGATGAAATACTAATGTCCAGTATTTCAGAAGGCAAAATACATAGTTTGCAACTGATACTAGAGGGATGGGGTTGCAGATTATGATCTACAAGTTAGGGCAGGTCTATGTTAGAAAGTTTTGCTGGTGTAGCCATATTGGTTAGAGGCTTGATATTTTGCCAACATAACTATGGCAGCAAAAGCCCTAGCACAGGCACAATTACATTGATATAAACATTCTTATATTAGGATAACCTATGCTAGTCAAGGATTTTTTATGCCACTATAATTTTGGCTTCGCTAAGAGGGTTTTGCTGGTTTAACTCTACTGGTAGTTAAAATGACAAAACCTTCCTTGAGTAGACTAGTCCTTAGATCCATGCTGCTCTTGGGTGGTTAAGAACTGGGACTATGACCATCTCTGCCTCTGTAAACAGGTGAGAGATAAGGTGGGTGAGGTAATATCTTTTCACCCACCTTGTGTCTCTAACATCTGGGAACTGACACAGCTACAAATACACTATATACAACATCGGTAAAAATGTGGCAGGACTCTGCTGTTGCCATAGATTAATTCCTGGTGATTTTGGGGAGGCTGAAAATAGTCTCAGAACTATGGGATGGAGCTGAAAAATTCTATGCAAAACTCTCTAGTATATAACTAAACCTGGGGAGCTTGTGCTAGCGTTTACATGATCTTTGTTAGGGTTATCCCATTAGTAAAGCAAAAAATCAGAAAGAAGGGTTAGTCTGCATAGTAACCTAGAGTTTGTCCTTCTCTTGACATTTATGATCTCACTAGTTTTTGAGCAGAGCTGAATCTTCCTTTTTGGAGAAGATTATTGAGAAGGTTGTGGAAGAACAGCTCTGTCAATATTTGGAGTTCTGGGGACTTCTTGACTCTAGCAATTTTAGTTTTAGATCTTGGAATAGTACAGACACTGTTATATTGGTTTATTTCCTCCTGGGGATGAATGGTGTCCATGCTGATTCTTCTATATTTGTCATCTGTCTTTGGTACCTTTGTTCATGAAGTATTGTTGACTCCCTTTACAGACCAAAGAAAAGGCAGATGGAGTAGCTATTGTATGACTCTGTCCCTTTCTTCTGAGAGAAAGCAGAATAGTACTGGGCAATTCCTTATTTGCCCCTCAGGGTTCTCTCATGCGTGGTTCCACAGGGTCTACTCTGTCATCCCCTCTTTAACATATACAAGAGGCCGTTAGCAGGATTAGTGGGGATACAGTGGTTGTAGAATCTCCAGTATATGGATGAGCCCAAGTTAAGTATCTCCATCTCTTCTGACCCAGCCAGTGCAATTGAGTACTTTGCCCAGTTTCTCAACAAAACTAGAGTGTGGATGAGGGATAACTGGCTAAAGGACAACTCAGATAAAATAGAATTGATGCTGATACAGTGGGGAAAGTAACGAGAAGAAATTACGAAGATTTATCAGCACCCTTTTTGAGGAGGTATGCCTGCCATTTTTTATGCAGTCTTGCAGCCTGGATTTCTTGTTAAAATTCTTGGCACCTGCTGCTTGTTCTGGTAGGAGTGGTACCAAGAGTGTTTTCCATATTTTGTGTTTGGCAACAAAGCTGTTGTCTTTTCTTTCATGTCTGTTACTCACTACAGGCAACCTTGGCTTGGTCACCTCAATCTTAGATTACTTTAGTGTTGGCCAAAAATTACAGCTAGTCCTGAATTCAACCAGTCACCTAGTAAACAGGGATTACACTAGTGCTGCATAAAGAACAGGAGGACTTGTGGCACCTTAGAGACTAACCAATTTATTTGAGCATAAGCTTTCGTGAGCTACAGCTGCATGATCTGAACTGGCTACTAGTTGATTTTAAACTATAAAGCTCTAAATGGTTTGGCCCTTGCCTACTTTTGAGACTGACTCTCTCCCTGTGTATTTCGGAGGCAATGGCAATCAGCTGAGGCATTTGAGATCTAGGAGGACCTTGATTTACCAGAGCACAGCATTTACTAGCACAGCATTATCAGCGAGGGCTCCTCCAGATCCCACATTTGATGATTTTTAGGGCAAGTTGCAGCGCCATCCTCTCTTCTGAAGCTTTCCCTGGGAGATGTGTGTGCGGAGAAAGGGTTAGAGTATGGAAGGCTCTAAATATTGCTGAAAAATTGTTTGGTTAGTACTGAACCAATTTGTAAATGCTTTTGATTGTTTTAAATTTGTATATGTGCTATGAGACTAGTGTTCAGCATATTAAACAATTTAAATAAAAAATACGAAGAGAGTGTAATACTTTCCACATACTGGAAAAGAAAGAGACTTGAGGCCAGATTGTCTGGCCCTCTGTAATGCACAGCAGGCCAGGAGGGCGTAAGAGTCTCCCTTCTCCCTTTCACATCTGCATATGGTCCAGCTGGTATAGATGGGGAGTACAGGCACTGTGTCAGGCAAATGTGCCCTGTGATGCTACCCTCCGAATAGCCAGTAGAGCCATCGCACCAATCTTGCTCTGCCTAGTCAGCAGAGGTAGCTGGATATGGAGGGGAAAACATCCTGCATGCTCCAAAGGTCTGCCAGCTTTCTTCCTAGGGCTTCTGTTACAGCCTCCTCTATCCAAAGGGCTGTGCCATTTGGGCACAATCTGTCTGCTGCAGGGTTTGTTATCACACATTTTTAAATTTTAGTGTATGATTATTTGCATAAGATTTTGTGAGGCTGCAGCTAAAGTTTCCCCTAACACAGGTATGTGTGTTGGTCTATTCAGGCAGGTCTGGCAGCCCTAATGTATGACAAATAACAGAAATCTTATGAAAAAAATGCCATGATTTAATGGGGAGCCCAGGTCTCTCCAACAAGAGGGCAGTAAAACGGATCATTCTGCTCCCTCACCAACAAGAAGCTGAAAGCCAAACATCTATGTATCTAGGTATTTCTATGATCCTCATCACCATAGTATTTGAGTACCTCACAATGCTTAATAGATTTAAGCCTCACAACACACCTGTGAGGTAGGTAAGTATTATCCAACTGAGGCAGAGGATAGATTAAATGACTTGATCAAGGTCATACAGTAAGTCTGTGGTTGAGCTGGGGATTGAGCGGAGGTCTTCGGGCCAGATCAGTATCTTATCCATTAGACCATCCTTCCTACCCTCATGTGCCATTTGATCATTTGACAGCCCATTATTGATTACTCAGGCAAAAAACCAAATATGTTGGCATCTCTCATTCCTATTTTAATCGGTCTTGGCAGCTGCCAAGTTGTTCCCCTCTTCTGTCCTTTTCTGAATGTTGAGTCCCTCTTCCCATGTTTGCTGGAAAGATCTGTCTTCTCTGACATATCCAAGATTCCAGGCAGAACTTTCCCATGCCATCGTCCCTCAAAATAGCTGTGTTCTTCATATTTATAGCAATGCACGATTCCAGTGGGCCAGTTTGTTGAATTTCCAATGTTTTTGTGTTAGCTTACCTCTCCTATATGGGCAGTCTCTTCATGCCTCTATTGATAGGATGTGTTTGGGGGAGGGGGGAAGGGAGGGGGAAATGGAGTATTCAAGATGGTAGCTGTATAGCATGAAAGCTGTTTTGCATATTTACTGTTCTTTAAAGCTGGTTTTCTAAAAGAGAGAAAAAGACAGAGAAAGGGATTTCTGTAAGTAGCTGGGACAATGAGAACAAGGCAGGCAGTATGCCAAGCACGGGATGGCTGCCAAAACACATATCATTAGCTTGGACCAGCTATAAGCAAGGAAATGAGAAACATATGTTGGAGAGCAAGGTTAGGAGTGAGGGACTATGGGTCAGTGACAGTCGTCCGAAAACTTTCCCCTTGTTCTTCAGCTGTGGCCTGATGGTGTCAAATGTCATTCTGATGGGCTTAATTTCTCATGGTGGTCAGGCTTATTTTGGCTTGGTTTTTTTTGGAAGGGGGGGGTTGTTTTCCCCCCCCCCGATGTGAGTTATTGGGAGGAGGAAGAGAACAGACAAGGAAGCCCTTTCTATTTTTTTTCACAGTTATGGGAAAATAACAACCTTGTTTTTTGTGATGCTCTCTAAATTCCTCACCCTTCTATGAAATAACGGTGTCTCTGGGACTGGAATTCTGACTGGCCTATGAGAGCAGAAAGGGGTGGGTTGTGTGTGTTCCTAAGTAGTTCTTGCTGTTCTTTCTTAAATATAATTAGATGCGCCTCATTACCTCGTACTGAAGGTCTTTTGTACTTTTTCAGAACTGTATTTCCTGAGAGTCATGACATGCCACAGCTTGTAGCATCCACTCCTATTTTATCATATTAACAGTTTATTTTTAACATTTTTATCCTTTATGCACACTTTATCCAAGCTGTTTGCAAATTATTTCATTTTTCTCCAAAGGCTGCACCCAGCTGATCTGTTAGTCACTGACACTTAATAAAGTGTTTGAAGTTCCTGCTCCCTTTCCCAACACCCTCATTCCCTCCTCTCTCTTCCCCTTTGATGGAGGCTTCACTGGATAGTTCCTAAATAATTTTGCTCTTTCCCTCCTCAGGGCTGAGATCTGCTGTTCTCTCTAATTCCCATATGTAGAACAGCACAGTCAGAAGCACAGATGATATTCCAGGAGGCTATTGTTTGGCTACTGTTCAGAATCACACTGTAGCCTTAGCTGACAGGACCCTCAAACTCATGAGATGCTGGTTTCAGGTGCTCTAATTGGCTTCAGGTGTTCTAATTAATCTATAGCAACCTCTCTTCCCTCTACAGGGAATAAGGCTCTCATCATCCTGGGGCTTACATATCTCCCCTCTGTCACCCTCCTGCCCTCTGGCCATGCTGTATCACAAACAACATCACAAAAGACACAAGGGTTATAAGAACAGAAAGAGACAATGCTGAATGTCTGAAAACTTTGGACAGTTGAACATGTCTTGAACTGACCCACATGGCATGGAACATGGAGAGAGGTAAATAGTGGTGTCCCCTAGGGGTCTGTACTAGGACCAGTACTGTTCAACATATTCATAAGTGATCTGGAAAAAGGGGTAAACAGTGAGGTGGCAAAATTTGCAGATGATACTAAACTACTCAAGATAGTTAAGTCCAAAGCAGATTGCGAAGAGTTATAAAGGGATCTCACAAAACTGGGTGATTCAGTGTCGATAAATGTGAAGTAATGCACAGTGGAAAACATAATCCCAACTATACATACAAAATGATGGGGGTCTAAATTAGCTGTTACCACTCAAGACAGAGATCTTGGAGTCATTGTGGATAGATCTCTGAAAACATCTGCTCAACGTGCAGCGGCAATCAAAAAAGCAAACAGAATGTTGGGAATCATTAAGAAAGGGATAGATAATAAGACAGAAAATATCATAATGCTTCTATATAAATCCATGGTATGCCTACATCTTGAATATTATGTGCAGATGTGGTCATCCCATCTCAAAAAAGATATATTGGCATTGGAAACAGTACAGAAAAGGGCAACAAAAATTTTTAGGGGTATGGAACTGCTTCCATATGAGGAGAGATTAAAAAGACTGGGACTTTTTAGCTTGAAAAAGAGATGACCAAGGAGGGATACAATAGAGGTCTATAAAATCTTGACTGGTGTGAAGAAAGTAAAATAAGGAAATGTTATTTACTCCTTCATATAACACAAGAAGTAAGGATCACCCAATGAAATTAATAGGCAGTAGGTTCAAAACAAACAAAAGGAAGTACTTCACACAATGCACGGTCAACCTGTGGAACTCCTTGGCAGAGGATATTGTGAAGGCCAAAACTATAACAGGGTTCAAAAAAGAAATAGATAAGTTCCTGGAGAATAGGTCCATCAATAGCTATTAGCAAGGATGGGCAGGGATGGAATGCCATGCTCTGAGTGTCCCTAGCCTCTGTTTGCCAGAAGCTGGGAGTGGATGACAGGGGATGGATCACTTGATGATTACCTGTTCTGTTAATTCCCTATGAAGTACCCAGCATTGGCCACTATTGGAAGACAGGATATTGGGCTAGATCAGGGATTTCTCAAACTGGGGGTCACAAGGTTATTACGAGGGGGGTCACGAGCTGTCCGCCTCCACCCCAAACCCCACTTTGCCAGCATTTATAATGGTGTTAAATATATTAAAAAGTGTTTTTCCATTTATAAGGGGGGTTGCACTCAGAGGCTTGGTATGTGAAAGGAGTCACCAGTACAAAAGTTTGAGAACCACTGGGCTAGATGGACCATTGGTCTGACCCAGTATGGCCATTCTTATGTAACTAACAGCTACTTAAACCTTCTAGGGCTAGGTTACTGGCTAAGACAACGGTCCTTACTGGTGAGCTCCTGGAACTCTTCCAACCACAGTCAATGTCAGTTTTTCATCTCTCATTCTTCCTTGCAATCTGTCTGCCTGTCTTCATTCCCTTTTGTGGAAGTAGAGGGGAGGAGACTATAGTGGATCCAATCAGATCCGCTTCCAGTCCTTTAATTTCTTCTGCAATTACCTTTCAAAATGGACGTAGGTCAGGACACTGGACCACTACTCTGGTGAAGAAGTACCATGGACTCTCAAATGACCCAAAGAGATTAGAATCTCATATTAAGCCTGATGATAACATTGACAATAATATTTTGTACTTTTCAGCTCAAGATTTCCAGGTTTTTAAAAATCAGCTAATTAAGCCTCACCACACTTCTGTGATACAGGTATTATCTTTATTCTGCAATGCATAAATGGGTAAAAAGAAGTGCCTGAGGTCACACAATAAATACACAATAAAACCAGAAGTCCTGACTCCTAGTTGCTTACTCTAGCCACTAAATAACAATCTTTCCTTGCACACATCTGTGGAATTATTTCTTTGAGCAAGACTATCTTATCTCCAATTTCTCCTACTTCAAGTCCCTCCTTAAAACACACTTCTTTCATAGGTACTTAAATACTACAATGATAAATGTTATAGAAAACTCTAAAATAGATAGATGGAAGATTACCTAACACTGAAGCATTAATAACCTTATCATTAGAAACAAATCAACAAAAAATTCATGGTCACAGGGGTGACTAGGAGTAAGGAGTCATCCTTCCAGAGTGCAACAGTCTCCATCCCATCATATCATCTATATCACATAATTTTCATGCCTTTTTTAGAAAGCCCACAAACCAGAGTGGCCCTTCTTGCTGTCCTCCATCTCGGACTGAAATACAAAGGCTGCACAGCTCGGCACTATTGCCCTAAGCATTGCAAGCAAAGAACACATGACAGTCCTGCATTTGCAGAGCTGTAAGAAGAACCAAATTAGCAGGGAACATGATGATTTCTTGGAGGACAGATTGTGTGGGACATAGCAAGAACAAATTCAGGATTGTTGGTGGCATTCATGGAGCTGCTACAGATGGTGGTGCGCGGCTTCTGGGCCCGAGAAATGAGTACTGACTGGTGGAATTGCACTGTTATACGAGCTTGGCATGACAAGCAGTGGCTGCAGAACTTTCAGATGCACAAGGCCATATTCCTGGATCTGTGTGCTGAATTTCCTCCAGCCATCCAGCACAGGGACACCAAAAGGAGAGCTGCACTGACAGTGGAGAAGTGAATGGCAGTCGCACTGTGGAAATTTATAATGCCTGATTGCTACTGGTCAGTGGGAAATCATTTTGGAGTTGGAAGATCCACTGCGGGGGGCTGTTGTCATGCAGCATGCTGTTGTCATGCATGTCATGTCAAGCAGGGCCATTGTTTCCTGTTACACAAGACTGTAACTGTTGGCAATGTGCAGGACATAGTGGATGGATTTGCAGCAATGGAGTTCCTGAACTGCAACGGAACAATATCCCTATTTTGGCACCAGACCATGTTGCCACAGTGTACTGTATATCAACAGAAAGGGATGCTTTTCTATGGTTTTGGAAGAGTTGCTGGATCCTCAGAGATGCTTCACCAACATTAATGTGGGCTGGTCAGGGAAGGTGCATGACACATGCATCTTTAAGAACACAGGACTGTTCAGAAAGCTACAAGCAGGGACTTCCTTTTTTCACTAGCAAATTACCATTGGTGATGTTGAAATGCCAATAATTATCCTGGGTGATCCAGTCTACTACTTGCTCCCCTGGCTCATGAAGCCACACATTGGCCACCTTGACAGCACTAAGGAAAGATTCAACTACTGATTCAGCAGGTGCAGAATGACCATTGAATGTACTTTTAATAGCTTGAAGGGATGCGGACATTTTTCACTCACAAGATTGGATCTCGGTGAAAAAGATATCCCAATGGTTATGGCTGCCTGGTGTGTCCTGCACAATCTCTATGAAGCAAAGTAGGGA
The DNA here is from genome assembly GCF_965152235.1 of Eretmochelys imbricata. Classification (NCBI taxonomy): domain Eukaryota; kingdom Metazoa; phylum Chordata; order Testudines; family Cheloniidae; genus Eretmochelys; species Eretmochelys imbricata. The sequence goes on along the minus strand of NC_135583.1, from coordinate 42,364,693 downwards.
AAGTTGCTGCTGGGATGGAGGGTGGAGGTGAAGTGGCTGTCTGCTGAGTCTGAACAGCTGGACACCCGGGCTATTAGAAGAGCTCAATGCAGAGCTGTATGACTTTGAAAGAGCACTATAACAGGGATCCACAGTAATGCACTGTATTGTACTGTGCTCTACCTGGCCCTGCTGTTTTGGGGCCTGTTAGGAATTGTGTGATACTTGGTGTACATCTATGACTATAACACTGTCCATGCACGTATGAATTCCGTGGTGCTTGCTATACATTTATGATTATTACATTTTGTTTGTCACTGATCCTATGAGTTGTGTTACACTCTACAGTAACAAGTAAGTGGGTGCTTTCAGAACTGCTAGGCACTCTGCAACATATGTTGTGAACTAATAAAGATGAATTATGTTCCAAATAATGGAATTTTATTCAGTAACAAAAGCAGTGCAAAGAAAAATCTGTGGAATTTAAAAGCAAATATATTAAACACTTAAATTAATGGAACAGAATTTAACAAGGGGACAGAATATTCACATCCATTTTAACTACACATATAGCTACCATTACTTTCACTGGTCAGTGGATGTGACGTTGAGGTTGTCCTTAATGTGCCACAGGGTGGAGTAGTGTGGGGTAAGGATGCAGCCCCTGATGCCATGTAGAATGTTGAGGGGCAGTATAGGGAGGTGCTGTAATGGAGTTACATGATTGTTGAATCTGTAGGTCCACAAGAGTCTGCAGCATCTGTGTGTGCAGACAGAGAAGCCCTGTTATGTCCTGGTGCATATCCCTCTCCTTTTTCTGCTGGGAATCCTGGGCCTTTCTCTTGTCTGCTCTTTCCTTCTCCAGGCTGTCTTCAATGTTCATGGTCTGTTGCAGCACTTCCTTGCCAAATCTCATTGAACATGTAATCCCAAGTCCTCCTCTTTCTCTCCCTTATGTGGCTCAAGCATTCTACAAGTGTGGAGGGGGTACCTCTCAAGGCCACAATGGCAGCAACTGCAGATAAAACACACAGAGGTATCATTGTCAATATAGTCACAACAGAAAGTAAAAGATAAGATTCAGAAATCCCTTCCCTTGCAACCCTAAAGTTTTATTGACACTTCTGCTTCAGAGTGTTTGTGCACAGTGCCACTCACAGCACCACCCATGGTGAATATGGCCCACCAGGGTGAGTGAAATGAGGAGGGAATTCCTTGGTTGCATGAAACTATGAGTATAGGGCTATGGCATTGAATATCAGCACCATTTTCACAGACAGTGGTGATTTTAGCTGATATTTCACTCTTCAGGGTAATAAAGGCACAGACAACACAGGTGATGCTGGCATCCTGAAGCCACCCAGGCCCATATGCTGCTAGCCTGTGTATTGCTATGGTGCCTGCCAAAGTTATCGCTGACTGGTGTGGGAAAGTGTCCTACCACAGAGGAAGAAATAAGGCTGCCATCCCTAGAAACCTTTGGAAGAGGATTTCAAAGTACCTCCATGAATGCTTCATCAAGATCTCTCAGGAGAATTCAAGGGACATCCCTGTGTGCATAAACAAACTGCTCTTCATGCCCCCGCCCACCTTTGCCTAACTCTATAGGGGAATGAAAACCAGATAACAACTCTAGCTCTTTTTATTGTACTACTATCTCTTCTAATATGAGAAAACTAATGAAAAGTTGATAGCTGTGTCCTGCTAAGTTGGGGGCACCATTGGTACATCACTGTAATGCAAAATACAATTACACACTTACCCGAAGTTCCTTCCCCTGCATTGGGCTCACTTGTGCTTGACTGCCAGGACTGACTGGACTGCGGTGGAGTCTCAGAAAGGTCCTGGCTTCCAGCATAGCTGGAACCCCCGGTCACATGTCCCCCATCCTTTTCTTCCACCTCTACTTCCTGCTTTTCCTCACTCTTCACACCTGGGGCCTGTGGCTCAGGCTCTTCGGAGGAATCCACAGGGGTGTGTACGGTGATGGTGGATTTTCTGCCAAATGTGGGATGCAGTTCTTTGTAAAAGTGGCAAGTCTGTGGCTTGGCACTGGCTTGATGTGGCCCCCTTGGCCTTCTGGTATGCCTGATGCAGTTCCTTCACTTTCCTGCGGCATTGCTGCTGGTCCCTGTTGTATCCCTTCTCCTGCATCCCCCATGCAATCTGCTCGTGGATGTCCACAATTCTAAGGCTCACACAGCCTCTTCCCTCCACAGGCCCAGGAGATCCAATATCTCCTGTCTATCCAAGCTGGAGCATGTCTGGAGGGTGTAGTTGGCATAGTCAGCTGGGCAATTGCACACAAATATCAAGAACTGCTAGGTGTTCACCAAGTGGACAATAAGGAAAAGGCATTCAAAAATTCATGGGGCTTTAAAGCGGAGGGAGGCCTTTCAGTCTCTGTGACCCCCAAGCAATGGAGTTCACAGTTGTGACCAGAAATGACAGTGTAAGGCATTGTGAGACAACTGCAGGAGGACTGTTTGGGTCGACATAAGTAACACAGTGTCTACACTTGTGCTGCGTCAACCTCAATGCGTTGACTATTGGAGGTGGTGTTACTGAGTGTCTGTAATGGGCACTTACATCAATGGAAGACAAATATAGACACATGCACTACTAGGTGGACAAAAGTCAGCTTATGTCGACCCAATTTTGTAATGTAGACCAGGACTAACAGTAGAATCTGGCCTATAATTATTAGATACAGAGGAACACAGTAATTTCCATACCAGATCAGTCCAGTGGCCAATGGCATTGGAACAATTTTTATAACAGGGGTGCTGAAAGCTATTGAACAAAACTGTAAAGCCTGTATATGATGGAAACCACTTCAAGCTAGGAGGTGCTGACACATCCCCAGCACCCATAGTTCCAGCACCCCTTCCAGTGGCATGTCTACTCCGGTATCGAACTCTCTGACAGTGGCTAATACTAGATGCTTCAAAGAAAGGTGTTAAAATCCCCATAATGGATAATTATGGGATGACCTGCTAAGTGTACTTTCCCCCCCAATTTTATTCCTTGATTTTTTTGCCTGTTCCTGAGGCTGAGGGGAAAAACCATTTACTTCATTTATATGGGATTTTCAGAATGTTTAATGAGGTTACAGCTGAAATGACACCTTAACCACGGCCTTTGGGACCAAAATATAACTTTTCATCTGTTATCCTATGCGTTTTTGAGAACATACAGAAATTAAGATAAGCAAAACAGTTTTCCCCATCTCACTTGGGCATTGACAACATCTGCCATCTAGAGGATTTTTTGTTAGATAGACAGGTGATGTAGCAGGTGACCAAAGAATTTAATGAGCAATACATTTACTTAAAGAAAACCCCCGTGGGCACCTCTACATTACAGGTGCTACAGCGTCAGTTACAGCTATGTTATTGTACCACTGCAGAGTAGATGCTTCTTAGACTGATGGAAGGGGTTTTTCTGTTGATATAGGTAATCTATGTCTGTGAGCGAAGGTAGCTAGGTGGACAGAAGAACTCAACACAGCTGTGTCTATACTGGGAGTAAGTTGGCTTAACTGTGGCGCTCAAGGGCTATGCTGACCTAATTTTTATCTATACATCAGGCATAAATCTCTCTTCACGGTACCTTATCCCAACCTGATTGATATAGCCCTGAATAAGCCAGAGTGTTTCTTAGAACTCTTGCTGCCATGGAATGTTTCCAAATACTCCATCAACACAGGCTATGGCTTACAAACCACAACGTAGGTCATATGTGGCATGATGTATTATGACTGCCCTCAAAATAATGAGACGTCCGATTTAATGAGGAAATAGCAATCAAGCTGGTGTTTCAGTTTAAGTTATGGTGAAGATCAAGTACAGTATATGTCTGTCCAGTTCCATCTTCCCCATGAAAGTGAGTTAGGCAACCATTTCCCATTACAACTCCCATGCAGAAGAATAAGAAGCTAATCTAATTGCTCACCAATATTTCTGGACCTAATGAATATATCTCAGAAAGCAACATCTGGCTTGAATGATGGTATTTTCCCACTTGAGTTTTGAGCCAGTTTTCCATTTTTCTTTAAACAGGTGTTTCAAAAGGTGACTGAAGAGACTTTGTACAATTTTCCTTTGCCATGGGCATTAAAGAAATATTTTTAAAAAAGGAAAAATAAATATCTCCATGTGGATGAGACAAGTCAGAAAGGCAGAATCAGTAAAGGTAGGAGAAAATTGTTTATTAAATCCAAGGCATTTAGCTATACCAAAAGTGTGCTAATAATAATATTTATTATTATAATAATAAATTATTATTATTGTAAAATAACATCTTTAGTGACCAACATCTTGACTGGTCAACAGCCACAGAAATATCCTACGCCACTCAGATCTAAGAGAAGCTGTTCTTGATTGCCTTTTGTGAGGAACATTGCTGTGCCATTCCGCTTCCACCATTATCGAGGAAAGGCTTGTGAAAAGAGTAAGGTCTTGTTTAGGACCTCAAATGTTGCAAGAGTTGGGTTCATTGTGATCTCTCTGTCAGAAGCAGAAGACAAAATGGTTACCTACCTCTTGTAACTATTGTTCTTCGAGCTGTGTTGCTCATGTCCATTCCAATAGGTGTGTGCACGCCATGTGCACGATTGTCGGAAGGTTTTTCCCCTAGTGGTACCCGTCAGGTCAGCTGTGGAGCCCACTGGAGTGGGGCCTTCATGGCGGTGTATATAGGTCCCTGCCGACCTGCTACCTGCTCAGTTCCTTCTTGCCGGAATACTCCAACAGAAGGAAGGCAGGTGGGATTTGGAATTGACATGAGCAACACATCTCAAAGAACAACAGTTACTAGAGGTAGGTAACCATTTTTTCTTCTTTGAGTGATTGCTCACGTGCATTACAATAGGTGACTCCCAAGCAGTTTCCCCAGAGGAGGGGTCAGAGTTCACCTGGTTGCTGAGTGCAGGACTGCCCTGCTGAAAGCTGCATCGTCCCTTGCCTGTTGGGTGATGGCATAGTGTGATGTGAAGGTGTGGATGGAAGACCACATTGCTGCCTTGCATATATCCTGGATAGGGACCTGTGCAAGGAGTGCTGTGGACAAAGCCTGTGTTCTTGTGGAGTGCTGGAGGGTCTGGAATTTTACCTAGGTCATAGCATGTTCTGATGCAGGATGTGATCCACAACGAAATGTGCTGGGACAAGATGGGAAGCCCCTTCATTCTCTGCAATTGCAATAAAGATCTGTGGTGACTTATGAAAAGGCTTTGTGTGCTCAATGTAGAATGCTAGGGCATGCCTGACGTCCAGGGAATGGAGCATTTGCTCTCTGTTACCGGCATATGGCTTAGGGAAGTACACAGGTAACATATGTCTGGGTTCACATGAAACTGGAAGACTACCTTTGGTAGAAACGTGAGGTGAGGGCGTTGCTGCACCTTGTCTTTATAAAAGACTGTATAGGGAGGCCCAGAAGTCAGTGCTCTGAACTCGGAGATCCGTCTGGCCGAGGTTATGGCCACCAGAAAGGCCACCTTCCAGGAAAGGTAGGGTAGAGGGCAGGTAGCCATGGACTCGAAAGCGGGGCTCATGAGCATGGACAGGACCAGGTTGAGGTCCCACTGGGGGATGGGCTCCCACACCTGGGGATAAAGCCTGTCCAAGCCCTTGAGAAACCGGCCCACCGTGGGATTGCCGAAGACTGACCTATCCGCTGCCCCCGGGTGGAAGGCCAAAATGGCAGCCAGGTGCACTTTGATAGATGATATTGCCGACCTCTGCTGTGTCAGGTACAGTAGGTAGTCCAAAACAAGGGGAATTGACGCTTGCTTCGGAAGCCCCCACTTCTGCAGAGACCAGATGGAAAACTGCTTCCACTTCGCCAGGTACGTGGCATGAGTGGAAGGCTTCCTACTTCCCAGCAGAACTTCTCTAACTGACTTCGAACACTGGAGCTCTAGCAAGTTCAACCATGGAGTTTCCAAGTCGTGAGGTGAAAGGACTCCAGGTTGGGGTGTTGTAGATGGCTGTGGTCCTGTGTGATGATGGCCGGACAAATGGGAAGGCTAGTGGTCTGTCCACTGAGAGGTTCAACAGTGTGGTGAACCAGTGCTGGTGGGGCCACGCTGGCGCTATGAGGATCAAGAAAGCCCCGTCCCAGCGAGTCTTGAGGAGCACTCTGTGTATGAGGGGGAATGGCGGGAACACGTGTAGCAGGTGACTCATCCATGAAAGGTGAAAGGTGTCCGTGATGGAGCTTGGGGTGTGGTTCAGAAAGGAGCAGAACCACTGGCACTTCCTGTTGCTCCACGTCGTGAACAGGTTATGTGGGGAGAGCCCCACATCTGGAAAATCAAGTGTGTGATGTCCACCCCGAGGGACCATTCGTGACCATGAAATGAGCAGCTGAGGTGATCGGCTAGCTCGTTTTGCGCTCCTGGAAGGTGCGACGCCTCTAGGTGTATCAAGTGGGCAATGCAAAAGTCCCACACCTTGGCACAGGGGAGAGGAGTGAGCACCACCCTGTGTGTTTATATAGAACATCGCTGTGGTGTTGTCCGTCAGCACCGACACACATGTGCCCTGAAGGTGGGCCTGGAACGTTTGGTATGCCAGACGAACCACCCTCTCCTCCCTTACATGATGTGCAGAGATAGTTCTGCCTGGGGCCATGGGCCTTGGGTTCTGATATTGCCTAGGTGCACTCCCCAACCCAGTGCCAAGGTGTCTGTGACCAGCGATAGCGCAGGTTGCGGTTTGGCAAAGGGTACTCCTGCACAGACCACTTGTGGCTGTAGCCACCAGCTGAGAGACTCGAGAATGTGAGGGGGGAGGGTAACTATTTTGTCCAGTGGGTCCCTGTGGGGCCTGTACACCTGTGTCAACCATGCCTGGATGGGCCGAAGACGCAATCTGGTGTGCTGGACCACATATGTGCAGGCTGCCCTATGCCCCAGCAGTTTCATGCAATCTCTGGCCATCGTGGTGGGGAACTGGTGGAGATTCTTGATGATGTCCCTGAGGGCTTAGAAGCATGGCTCGGGCAGGAACGCCCTGGCTTGCATGGAGCCCAAGAGAGCCCCTATGAATTCTATTCGCTGTGTCAGGATTAGTGTGGATTTGGGCACATTCAGTATGAGGCCTAGCCTGAGGAAGGTGGCACAAGCCAGAGACACATGTTTCGCAACCTGTTCTTGCCACTTGGCCTTTATGAGGCAGTCGTCCAGATACAGGAAAACTTGCATCTGATGTTTGCGGAAGAAGGCTGCCATGACAACCATACACTTTGTGAATACCCGGAGGGCCACCAAAAGCCCAAATGGGAGCACCCTGAACTGGTAGTGCTGGCCACTGATCACAAAGTCAAGAAACCGTCTGTGTGCCAGGATAATGGAGATATGAAAATACGCATCTTGCAAGTCGAGGGCAGCATACCAGTCCCGCAAATCCAGGGAAGGAATTGGATAGAATATCCCACGTCCACCGTGCTCAGAACCAAGCAATCTGATGTAATCTGGGACCAAGCACGGTAAAAGTGGGATAGTCAATTCACAAAGCGGGATAAGGATCCGAACTTGGTACTGGTACTCCATCCTTGGGCACACCTTCAAATGTTTGGCTTCAGGCCAGGGGGCTGTTTGGAAGAACCCTGGCGTTAGCCTGAGGAGGACTGCGATGGACACCTCCTATTATTCCTGCCCCGTCTTCTGGATGAGTCCCGCCTTGGGGGCGTGGAGTAGAAGTGGGAAGGGGGCTGAGGCTTGAATGGCTTTCTCTGGGGTCCACGAGTGTGGATCCCCAAAGACTTTAGGGTCGCCCACGAGTCCTTAAGACTGTGCAAGTGAGAGTCTGTATTTTCAGCAAACAAGCCCGCACAGTCAAAGGATAATGTTCTGGACCTCCGGTGGTATACCCGACACCTGAAGCCACATGCTGTGTCTCATTGTAATGGCGGTGGCCATAGTCCGAGCCCCCGAGTCTGCTGAGTCTAATGCAGCCTGGAGGGAGGTTCTTGAGACCACCCTGCCCTCCTCTAGAAGTGCATTAAATTCCTTGTGAGAGTCTGCCGGGAGCAACTCCTGAAACTTTGCCAATGCGCTCCATGAATTTTAAAGCATAGCGGCTGAGTACTGCTTGCAGGTTGGCAACTTGAAGCTGGAGTCCCCCGGTCAAGTAGATCTTTCGGCTGAAAAGGTCCAGCTTCTTAGCGTCCCGTGACTTTGGAGAGGAACCTGGCTGCTCCTGCTACTCCTTATAATTTGCCACATCAACCACTAGAGTCCCTGGTTAGGGGTGGGTGAATATGTTCATACCCTTTCTGTGGCACAAAGTACCTCCTCCTTCACCCCTTTAGCTGTGGGTGGTATCAAGGCCGGGGTCTTCCAGAGCACCTTCGTGGTGTTCTGAATAGTTCTTATCAGGGGCAAGGCCACCTTAGATGGACCCTCTGGGGCAAGGATGTCCACCATTGGGTCCAACTCCTCTGTGACCTCCTCCACCTGGAGGTTTAGGTTTAGGGCCACCCTCCTAAGAAAGTTCTGTTGCCCTCTGGTCTCCATCACCAGGAGGGTGGTGGTGGTGCCCGTCACCACCTCGTCCGGTGAGGAGGAGGCCCATGGGACTGGGTCTTCCTGACCTTCCGGCTCCCTAGAGGCTGGGTCGGGTGCGTCGGTCTGCCCTGTGACAGGAGGTGGCTGCAGTACCACTGGTGGTACTGTCTTGGATGCTGTGCCCGGGGTGAAGGCCCAGAATTCTTGTTCTATGTGGGGGGCGGTCTGTGGGTGTGGCCTGACACCAACATCGCTGAAGCGGGACCACAGGGTGCAGATTCCACTGATGCAGCCCTGGAGCCCTGTCCCTGAGCCTGATGATAGGCTCAAGGAGTCCAAAAGGGCCATTGTACTGGGCCCTGCCGCTGGGGTGGCCAGGATAATGTCTATGCTGACAAGTCCATGACTGTGTTGCCTGGGGACAGAAGACTCAGCTTCCGACTCGGAAGAATACTCTGAGCCTGACCATGGGGGTGCGGAGCCCGACAGTGCTGGGGAGCGGTACCAGGGTGATGGGGAGCGGCACCGTAACATTGTGAGCTTGCCCTGATGGCCAACAGGGGGCAGTGAAGGGTACTGGAGACTATGCCACATGCAGCGCCTCCATAGATGCCACACTTGGGTGCCGTTTTCAGTACTGCTGACGGTGCCTGAACTTGCGCCGATGTCTGGAACAGTGCCGGTGTTTGTGTCTGCAGGGCTGGGGACTGTGCCGTCGTGGCAATAAGGTCCCGTGCTGCCTCAAAGGTATCTGGTGTGGAAGGGAGATCGAGTTCTTCCTCCAATTCCTCCCGAGTCGGGGAGTCCACCGGCACCGGACTCGACGGAACTCCAGTTGGGGCCAGAGTTAATGGTGCCAGGTCTTGAGGGCCAGGCCATGGGTGTCCTGACGTGGGACGCACTCTGCTAGAATCCCCTCGTGGCTTCTTGACTGGGGAACAACCTGTCTGCTGCCTTCTTCTTATGCGGCACTGGGGACTGTGAGCGATGCTGCCTGCTAGAACTGGCTTTAAAAGCCGGGGAGCTGTGCCTATGCTCCTTGGAGGAGTCTCTTCTCGGTGCCGGAGCATCCCACACCGAGGCTGGGGCACTGCGCACCAATGATGCCGACTTCATCAGGAGGAGCTTCAAATGATAGTCCTGCTCCCTCTTAATCCTGGGTCTAAAGCTCCTGCAAATTGAGCACTTGTCTGTCTGATGACCTTCTCCTCGGCACTTAAGACAAGCAGCGTGTGGCTCGCCTCTGGGCATAGGTTTCGCACACCTCTTGTACACCTTAAACCGCTGCGACCGAGGTATGCCCCCCTCTGGGCAAAACTGGGGGGGACCCCCCAAAGTAAGCTTAACTATAAAACTACAGCCTACTGTAACTACAACTCTGTGAAACTATTTACAACTAAGAAAAGGGGAACCACTAGGTAGGCGAATGCAAGAGACTGAGCTGCTCCAAGGACTGTCACTGGCTGTAAGAAGGAACTGAGCAGGCGGTGGGTCGGCAGGGATCTATATACACTGCCATGAAGGCGCCACTCCAGGGGGCTCCACAGTCAACCTGATGGATACTGCTATGGGAAAAACCTTCCACCGATCATGCACACGGCATGTGCACACACCGATTGAAATGCACATGAGCAATCACTTGAAGAAGAATAAATGTACTTGCTTAGAATGAGCTGTGTGGTAGCTTGTAACTTGTCTCACTGCCTCCTGACCCAGGGTTTTAAAGCTGCACTGTTCCCTGATCTACACTGTGATATCCCCAGCAAGCCAGTGGCAATTAACCACGGTCAGAGGACCCACATATGTTGCCACCGTATATGTCACAGTTTAAGGGTTAACTGCACCTTTGACTCTCCCCATTCCATCCCTAGTCTCCCGGCACCCTCTGAAGGTTTCTGGTTCCCACCCATCAGCTCTCCTGGGCAGAGACCATGTCTCACTGCCTCCTGACCCGGGGTTTTAAAGCTGCACTGTTCCCTGATCTACATTGTGATATCCCCAGCAGGCCAGTCTTCCTAAAAGGGCCAGCACCTGTGCTTTGCTTTCTCTCTGAGGGCTATGAACAGTGTAACTGGCAGCAGTTACACACCAAACAGCTCTTTCTAAGCAAGCCCATTTATTCTTCAGGTAAAAGCATACAGAGAAAACACAGTAAAAACAACAAACATTCCCATATGCATACTAACAGTTTAACAGAGGTCATACATCAGTCATGTGGGGCCCTGCTAGGCCAAAGTCTTTTCAACCCTTCTACATGGGTTGTGGCCCCCCCCTTGGACAGCAGGTTCCATTTGCTTGCTGGATCAGAACGGAGACCCTGTGTCAGTTAAAACTCAGGCTATTTATCCAGAAGTCCTTTCTTTGTCTGTTGGTCTCTGGAGAGTCCAGTTAGAACTGGTATATGTGAGCCTCCCAGGAAGTGGTGCATCTTTGGGGGAGGTAGAGGGTGTACAACCTGGCTGATTTGCCTTAATCACTACCCACTGTTTTTAGTTCCTGGAGGAGCTGTGGTAGCCCTCCTGCTTGGAGTAGACCACAATCATACATAAACCATTCATTTAAAACAATGGACCCCCAAAGATACTGCATGGGATTGCAATATCTGTCACAGGAATTCAAGGCCAGGTTTGAAAGGAATGGGAGACTGGAGGCAAAGGCTAGATATGGAGTGACAGAAGCCAAGGTCATTTATGAAATGAAGAGTCCAAGACTGGCTTTGAAAATAGAGACGACAAGAGAAGGAAGAGTAGAATAGGAAGGATAGTTTTATGGTTAAGGCATTAGACTAGGCCTCAGGACACCTGAGGTCAATTCCCAGCTCTGCAATAGACTTAGTCTGATTTTGGACAAGTCATTTTATCTCCTTGTCCCTCAGTTCTGTGACTAAAATGAAGATAATAATACTGTCCTGCCACAAAGAGAAGCTATGAAGATAAATTCATTAATGTGTATAACACACTCAGACATTACAGTGTTGTTGTACATAAATACTGTAGATAGACAGGAAGCTGCAAAGGGATGGAGAACATTAGAAGAGAGTGAGAACCAGTTGATTAAAATGATTCTAGTTAGATTTAAATGTTACTAATTTTTTAAAATTGAGTTTACATCACTTTTCAATGGGATTATTTTTCTTCCTGTAAAAGTGTTGTATTACATTCAAAGTATTCAATACATAGTTCTATTTTCTATTCAACTTATAATATTGTTAAAAATTGTTTAATAATCCCAGTAAGACACATCAGAGTGCATGTTCTACTGGAATATCATCACTCCCCTCGTAACTGCAATGCTTGACCTCATGCCATCTGAGATAGAGCAGTATCCCAACACTACTCATGCCTTCTTGTGTTGATTTAAATATAGTTCAATGCAATGTTCCTCATTTCTTCCCTTTTGAACCAGGACACACAGAAGAAAATGCGGCTGGTATGAGGGCCCAGCCACAATGTAGAACCCTCAAATTGGTGATAAAACATTATCTGGGACACTGTTAATCTAGTTGAGAAGTTGTTTGTCCTTGTGTGGTACTGGAATTTGAGGGCTGAACTTTCCAGGCACAGATTTTAGGCGGGGCACTCTGAAGCACTTGTTTTGCCTAGCCAGTTGGAACTGAACAGAGACTAAAGCAGCTCTCTTGCAAGCACTGTAAGTGCTGAATGATCACTGAACACCACATGGCAGCAGGAGTAAAAGGGAAGTAAGAGATACCCTGTAGGGAGCAGTTAAAAGCCCCACCAGAGCCGAAGCCTTTGGAAATGTGGTAAACAACTGGAGAAGGTTTAAAAAGCACTTCATTCTGTATCCGCAAACAATGGGTGCCAGCAAAAAGGAAGATAGCTAGAAGGTGGCCTTATTTCTGACAATAACTGGTTCTGAAGTACTTGATGTATTTAATAGTTTTTGATTACTCAGACAGAAGATGCTAACTATGAAACTGTATTGCAGAAATTTCAGAAGTACTGCACTACACGTAAAAATGACACGAGAGACATGTTTTTAACTAGTGTACAAAAAGACGGTGAAACCATACAAGAATTTGTGATTGATGTAAGGCTGAAGAGCCAATCTTGCAATTTTGGGTGGAGGTGGGGGGATAACTGAGTCCCTGATAAGAGGCCAGAATATGATTGGGACCTGGAAGAAAACATTCAGAGAGAGATTATTGGATGACCCAGGATTAACTCTTGACAAAGCAATTAGAATTTTCCAAAAAATGGAACTCATACAGTCCAGAATAAATCTTATGGAGTGATTTGACACTGTGGACATGATAGAAAATCCAAACTACGATGAGAAAAGAGATCTGTGGCAGAAAGGTATGCAGAGCTCAAACTCGAAGTCCCTCCAAAACATCACATGGGGCTGCACACAGTGAACAGCACAAGCCAAGGTGATGCCTGGCATATGGGAGAAGATAGAAGAAATGCAATGGATTATTTCGCTTTTCAAGCATTTGCACATACCAGCAGTGTGTGTCAACTTGGTCAAACAGGACGGCAACAGCACTACTAGTTTAGACAAAGTCTTCATAGGAACAATGGACAAGGTTGCAAATGATGATTGGACTATCAACCTGAAGGCAAATGGGACGTTTATTAATTTTAAGTTGGACACTGATGGGAACTAAATCTATCGGTAAATAAGAAATTGGAAAGGATAAAATTTATAATAGTACCAGGGAGAAAAACACCTATTATTGGGTTAAAAGCATTTCAAGTCCTTGGTCTCATCAAGAGGGTGCACTTTTTCAAGGGGCAGGGGACCAAAACAATTGAAGAAGAATTGAAGATGTCTTAACAGGGGATAGGGAAGTTCTTGGAGTACAAAACAGATCTGAAGGAGGCCAACCATCCTACAGTCCATGTGCCTGTGTGACAGTGTATAACAACCCCGCATTGGCAAAGCAAGGGTTAAAGAACAGTTCTTGGCTCAAGAGGTCACAACCTCTCACTCCTGCTGGGCATAATCCCAGTGGAAGCAGCATTCAAAATGGAGCAGTTCAACTCAGTCTGGGCTGACTGAAGAGGAGGGTGGTTGTGTGCAGCAGCCTCCTGCCAGGAAGCTGCCAGGACCCCAAGCCACCGGGATCCAGCCTTCCAGCTGCACCATGAGAAGCCAGCCAATCAAGGGAGCCAAGAGGGACAGCTTACTGTTGGCCAGTAGAGGAGTTTCTGGAGATGACACAGAAAGGACATGAGACACCCCCATGTCTAACCTCAGAGACGACACCAGAGTGACTGGGACAAGGGTAGGAAGCACCTCATGGAACCCATTTGGGGGTATTGGGACCTGAAGCCTGTGTCAGGGTACCTTGTTTAGAAGGGTCTGGGTTGGAACCTGATACAGTAGGGCAGGCACAGGTTCCCCTATCTTCCGCCCTCTTGCTGCTAGGTAAATTGGTCCTTTGAACTCTTGCCAGCAGGCATTACACCTCAGAGCATGGCTATTAGGCAATACTGGCAGCCTGAGACACCCAGAAGGCCCCTGATAGCCTAGTAGGGTTGCCAACTTTCTAATTGCAGGAAACTGAAAACCCTTGCCCCGCCCCTTCCTAAGGCCCCACCCCTTCTCTGAGACCCTGCCCCCACTCACTCCAGCCCCCCTCTCGCCATTGCTTGCTCTCCCCCACCCTCACTCACTTTCACTGGGCTGGGGCAGGGGATAGGGGTATGGGAGGGGGTGAGGGGTGCAGGTTCTGGGAGGGAGATAGGGTGCGGGAGGGGGTTCCAACCTGGGGCAGAGGGTTCGGGGTGTGGGCTCCAGCCAGGTGGTGCTTACCTAAGGCGGCTCCTGGTCGGCAGCTTCCAGGCAATGGAAGCTGCGGAGCTGGTGCTGGGGTAGCACATGAGCTTCCCTGATTGCCCCTGCTGTGCCTAGGGTCGGACATCCCAGCCACTTCAGGGCGCCTGCCTTAGCCCCACTGCACCGCCACCTGGACTTTTAACGGCCCGGTCAGCAGTGCTGACCAGAGCCACCAGGGTCCCTTTTTGACCGGGTGTTCTGGTTGAAAACCAGACGCCTGGCAACTCTAGAGCCTAGGCAAGTTCCCTTTGCCCTAAGGCAGAGGCTAAAAGAGGAGCTCATTGGTCTGGGAGGCATAGATCAAGTAGAAGAATCAATTGCGTGGGTACCCTTGTTGGTCATTGTAGAAAAAATTTCTACCATACATAAGAGAGAAATTTCTGGGGAAATGGCTGATGTCAAATATCTTTCTACACTTGTTACATCAGTTTGGTCTGTCAGGTGCCTTTAGAAAAACAGAGTACATGTTTGTGTACATTCAACACTCCTTTGGGAGAGACACTGTTTCTACAGCTTGCCATTTGGGTTGTGTTCAGTATCCAAGGTGTTTCACCAGAAAATAAAACATTTTGATGGTGTCATAAATATAAGGGGAAGGGTAAACCCCTTTGAAATTCCTCCTGGCCAGGGGAAAGCTCCTCTCACCTGTAAAGGGTTAAGAAGCTAAAGGTAACCTCGCTGGCACCTGACCAAAATGACCAATGAGGAGACAAGATACTTTCAAAAGCTGGGAGGAGGGAGAGAAACAAAGGGTCTGTGTCTGTCTGTATGCTGCTTTTGCCAGGGACAGAACAGGAATGGAGTCTTAGAACTTTTAGTAAGTAATCTAGCTAGGTATGTGTTAGATTATGATTTCTTTAAATGGCTGAGAAAAGAATTGTGCTGAATAGAATAACTATTTCTGTCTGTGTATCTTTTTGTAACTTAAGGTTTTGCCTAGAGGGGTTCTCTATGTTTTTGAATCTAATTACCCTGTAAGATATCTACCATCCTGATTTTACAGGGGGGATTTCTTCATTTCTATTTACTTCTATTTTCTATTAAAAGTCTTCTTGTAAAAAACTGAATGTTTTTTCATTGTTCTCAGATCCAAGGGTTTGGGTCTGTGGTCACCTATGCAAATTGGTGAGGCTTTTTATCCAACATTTCCCAGGAAAGGGGGGGGTGCAAGTGTTGGGAGGATTGTTCATTGTTCTTAAGATCCAAGGGTCTGGGTCTGTAGTCACCTAGGCAAATTGGTGAGGCTTTTTACCAAACCTTGTCCAGGAAGTGGGGTGCAGGGTTTTGGGAAGTATTTTGGGGGGAAAGACGCGTCCAAACAGCTCTTCCCCAGTAACCAGTATTAGTTTGGTGGTGGTAGCGGCCATTCCAAGGACCACGGGTGGAATACTTTGTACCTTGGGGAAGTTTTGACCTAAGCTGGTAAAGATAAGCTTAGGAGGTTTTTCATGCAGGTCCCCACATCTGTACCCTAGAGTTCAGAGTGGGGGAGGAACCTTGACAGATGGTATATAGGGTACTAAGGTTTATATAGATGACAGTTTGATCTTGGGGAAAAAATGTAGAAGAACATGACCAGAGGCTCTGAGCAGATTGGAAAAGAATCACAGCTGCTGGGCTAAAGCTAGACAAACAGAAATATAAATTCCATATAATGGAAATAACATACCTGGGGGAGAAGTTAATATTGCAAAGTGTACAGGTAGATCACCGTAAGGATGAGGCAATCACCAACATGCCTGCTCCAACAGACAAGGAAGGGGTCCAAAGATTTCTTGGAATGGGGAACTATATAGGGAAATTCATGCCTAATTTAGCTGCCCAAACCATCAATCTGAGAGTGCCACTGTGCAAAGATGTCCAATGGACATGGGAAGAGAATCTTAATAAAGAGTTTAAGATACTAAAGGATTTAATTAAAGAGCCCCCAGTCCTGAGGTACTATGATAGTAAGCACAAAACTATGATGTCCACAGGTGCTTCCCCAGGAGGGTATTGGTATGGTCCTCTGATAAAGACTTATAGTCAAAACTGGAGACCAGTGGCTTATGTGTCATGGATGCTAACAAAAACTGAGTGTCAATATGCTAAAATAGAGAAGGAGCCTTTAGCCTTAGTCCATGGATGTAAAAAGTTATGTCTATTTATCGGTGGCCTGTGTTATGTGAAACTGAACAGAAACCACTTACTGGGATTGCTAAAAGGGCTTGGAAAACACCCTCCTAAGAATAAAGAGATTCTTTTTCAGCTACAAATATATGATTAGAAAAAATGCATACAAATCTAGAACAGATTTGGTGGTGTAGACACACTTTCTAGACCATTTGCCAAAAGAGTAGTGGAGCAAAATTCAGAGCTAAATGTCAATGTCAATCTGATAAAAAAAACTTGTCTGGTCTCAGACAACACATGGACTGTTATTGCTACAGCTACTGCTCAGGATGAGACCCTGCAGGGGGTAATTAAGGCTGTTAGCACAAGATGGCCAGGACAGCATATTCCCAGCCCCTATTATAAATTTAAGGAGGAGTTCTCACGACTAAGTGGGATTTTGTTTAAAGACACTGTTAGAAGAGTGTTTTGAGTCTGAGGCCAGCACTACCGCCTAGTGGCAATACTCCAGACTGTACCACCCAGAGGTGAGCGTCAGCGGCCATGTCACCCAATAGTGAAAGTCAGTGGCCGCTCTGCCTAGCAACGAGATTCAGCAGCTGTGGTGCCCAATGGTGAAAATCAATGGCTGCCTTGCCTAACTGTGGGATTCAGTGGCTGTGTTGTCCAGTGCTGAGAGTTGGTGGCTGGGGAGCATGGGTCCTCCCTGCTCCACTGGGTTCCAACCCAGGATCCAAAGAAACAATAATTAAAATTGAACAGCCTAGGAGACAGATGCTCCTACACCTACTCTCTGGGCCATTTCCTATCCCATTTTTAGATCCTCTGCTGGGTGCCACTGGTCTTTCTTGAGGTCCTCCTTGGAGTTTTTTCGGGCCACTCTCCGGAGGGTCTCCTCCTGTCTGTGGCAGTTCAGCATCCTTGGTCCCTGCGGCTGAAGAGTCTGCTGCGGCTTGACCGTAAGGCCTTGTCTTGGCCTTTCGGAGCCTGGGCGGAACTAGGACCCAACTGCTCTCCAGCTCGGTCAGCCCAGACTGAGCAGAGTTTCTCCCTTTGAACCCAACCTCCACTGACAGCATGGCCAGCAGGGGCAAGGGGTTGTGGCTTCCTGTGCCCAGAGCAATTTCTTAACTCTCGCCTCACCAGTGTAGGGTTGGTACACCCCGTCATAAACACCAGGATGGTGATTCTTAAACTGTTACAGAAAAATATGTTAAAAGGGATCATGGAAGGTCATTTAGGATTGAAACACATAAGGAAAGGGCCAGAGATTTTTTTCTGGCCTCAAAAAACACAACAAACACATACTCTGGAAGGGGGGGACCAATCCGTCACAGCCCTTACCTCTGTTTTTCTCAGGAATCCTTGGGAAAGGTGGTAAGGATCTGTAGCTTCCAATCTGTTCTCCATATGGATTTTTAAACTGTTGATCCATTTTAGTTCAAATATCCTGTTGGGTTCTGGACAATGATCCAACAGGAAGCATATTTCAGCTACAATATTCTTTCACATTCAGGAATGCACTTTGCTTCTGGCATTGAGAGTTTTCAAGAAGCTTCATTTTGTGCCCAGAACTTCAATGTCAAATTTAATACATTCATCTCATATTTACTAAAGGTGAAGGGCATGGTAAGATAAGATGATACAGATAAAACTGGGCAAATAGCTAGGGGTTCTAGATTTCCAGCATAGACAGTTTAAATAACTGGCTTCAATACAAAATGTTCTCAAATTCAGATAGAACAACCTCAGTTACAAGAACCCTAGTCTTTGCTCTCCCCGCCCCGGTTACATCCACCAGGTTCCAACAGTCTGTAGTTTATCTACTTTGATTTTAGTAAAATCTAGATAATGCGGTTGGTTTCTATTAGTTTAAACATTCTGTCCTTTTAAAAGTGGAGTCTTGTGACCACAGCTGTGTTATACAGACAGTGTCAGAAGAGCCCAATTACTGAAGTGGGTTGAGAAAAATCAAACAGAAGCCAAACAAGAAAAAAAATCCATGCCACCACACAAAACACTGTCCAGCTTTCAGTTCTACTGCTTGAATTACCACTGTGTTAATAGAAGACAATAAATCAAGATAGATATTTACTGATTAAAATTACAAACACCTGCAGGAAAAGCTTTATAAACTGCACTAGGAACAAGGCCTCAGAGGGCAAAGTGGAGTTGTACACTATTTTTTCCAGCCTTAGCTAGCCACTTCTACATTCAGTCAACTCTGATTCAGAGGGCTGCAAAATATGCAAGTAACTTTAACCAACTTAGATGGACTGCACAAGGATCAACCAATTTATTGGAATTCATTACAAGAACTAGAAGAAAGCTATCTTTCTTCCGCTGAGGAGGGATTGAATTTTCTGAGCTTATGCTGTACAGTTCCCTGTGCAGCGCAAGGTGGTATAATTTTGGGTTTATTCTCCAGAGAGGGTGCGTGTCTGGGGAGTTGGGTATTGCCTTAACTGTAGCTTTCCTATGCAGAGGCTGGTCAGAGAGCCTGCATGTAAGTGCAGCTGGGTGTGTCCCTTCTTGCATGTAGGCTGGTGAAAGTGCAGGCTGGAGGACTTTGGAGCTTGTCACAACAGTATTGTTTGAGAAGGAGCCCAGGCCTGTGGGTCAGGGGGCTCAGTGGTATCCCAGTTCCAGGTGGCACCCCAGGGGAACCCGTCACAGTGATAATATTGGTATTTTACTTGGTGTTTTCCAGGGTAGGTAAAGATTCTTACTATTACTCTACTCTGAACAATTTACATACAGAAGGATGTTAGTTTGCATTTCCCTCCAACAGACCTAGTATGCTCTAATATATAAGGTACATTTTTCAAACAGATATTAAATAATCATTGTAAAATGCCTGTGTGATAAGGTGAAGGGTTCTTCCATTACAGAGCACAGACATTGGGTTCCATCGCCATAAAATTGGCATTCGCACGGCATATGCCAGTATCTACTAACAGAACAAATCAAATAAAGAAGTGTCATTACTGTACTCATTAGGTGTATTTTTCAGGAAATAAACTAGTACAAAACAAGAATTATAAAATGTTAGAGTTATAGTGATTTTCAAAACTGTGTAAACTAAATATAAGCTTCAAGGTTAGGCTCTGTGACCATCTTCTAGAGCTTTGAAGCAGAAGAAGCTAAAGAAAACCCAAAATACACATATTAAAATTTTGCATTTAACTTGAATATGAAGGCAATTAATTCCCCATGTAATTTTTCCTTCCATGTTCCTTCCATGTTCTCTCTCTGGTAAATACAGATTGATGTGAGCATTTCTTTGCCTTTTGTCTCCTTCCATTGAATTCCTTGCAGTGAATTACTGGTTATACTGTGCTTGTGAGCTCATCTCTTTTCATCTTCCTCTGGAGGCTGTACAGGTCAAATGTCATGAACTGTTGCTGTGTTTAGATGTTGCTTGTAGTTATTAGAATTGGGAGCACTGGCTATTGGGAGTCTGAAAGGACAGGAAACAGGAAGGAGGGGGGGAGTTGAGAGGCTGTGAGAAAGCTACAGAGGGTGCAGCAGCAGCTTGGTAAACAGGTTTCCACTTTGAAAATAAAGTCCTGTTGAAGTTTGTTAGTACCTTGCGGTTGATACAACAACTGTCTTTAATTCTGAAAAACACTGAGACTTTTAAAAAGGCAGCTATCTTTAATGGAGCTTAGCGACAGCCCCTAAAGTTTTTGGTGTTAGGATACAGTCTGGTATATCTGGCAGCGATGAGGTTAAATCTTGTCCATTTTTGAGAGTACATGTAGTGAGTAGATTGTTTTCTGCTGTGTAATAGTACTCTTTTTATCTCCTCTGAGGAGGGTGTCTCTAATCCCATGAACTATCGACCAACCACTCTTTGAGACAAATCACTCTGAGGCTAGGGTGAAGGATCTTCCTGTGTTCCTGGGAGAGGAGATGAGGAGTGGCCTGGAGAGTAATCAGAAAGCAAATGACGAGCTGTACCAGGTAAGGAAACCATGTTTGTCTGGGCCAGGTTGTAAGTATTAGGATGAGGTTTTGCCCTCATTTATTTTGAGTAGAACTTTGGCTATTAGAGGAGTTGGTGGGAAAGTGTACAGTAGATCTGATGAACAATGAAAATGAAAGGCATCCCACAGGAATTGGTGACCCATCCTGCCTCTGGAGCAAAATTGGGCATATCTCTTGTTTATTGCTGTGGCAATATGCAGAATATGCGGTGTAATATGCTGGAATCCTTTTCCCACTTGTGATCTTGGAAGAAGTGCCTGCTGAGTGTATCTGCAGTCATATTCTGAACCCCTGGAAGATAGGCTGCTCACGATCAGATTGTGAGGCATCCTTCTTTATGATGACTGTTGGGGAAGAATGTGCAAATGGGACTCCTGTGCAAACATTGTGATGGTCTTTCCACAAACTGAGGGATTCCTTTATGTACGTGGGTATGAATAGTAACATATTTAAAATGTGTTTGTTTGGTGAATAAACAGTCCTGAGCCACCCTTGAAGGCAGTGCATTTGGAGTCTTGCTTGGTCTTTGATGAAGGCACCAGCTGCCATGAGCCCCAACAATTGAAGACAGTTCTTGACGGGAGTTTGGCGGCTGTGCTCGATTGTATTGGCTATGTTGGAAAGGGCCACAAACCTGTGCAGTAGAGGGTAGGCTCTTGCCGTTATTTATGATGAGCTCCTATGAATTCTCAGTTTTGCACAGGAGTCAAAGTGACTTTCTAAATGTTCAGTTGTAGGCCCAATTTGAGGAAGATATCAATAGCTTCAGAAATTGCCCAGGAAGTTAGCTCCAGGGAGCGATTCTTCGGCAGCCAACCATTCAGGTAAGAGAACACTAAAGTACCTTTCCTGAGGAGTTGCGCTGCTACTACTGTCATGACCTTCGAAAAGATCCCTGTGGTGGATGACAGGCTGAAAGGGTGGACCTCGTATTGAACCTGGTCCTGGCTGACAGTAAAACATAGGAATTGTTTGTGAGATTGTGGATTGCAGTATGGAATATGCATCCTGAAGGCTGAGGGCTGAGAACCAATTCCCTTGATTTAGTGATGGAATTATTGCTGCAAGTGTCACCATTTTGAATGTTTGTGCCTTCACACAAGTGTTGAGTAGCCTCAAATCTAGGATGGGTCTCCAATTGCCATTCTTTTTTTGTACCAGGAAGTACCTTGAATAAAATCCCTTTCCTTTGTGCTGCATGGGAACTGGTTCCATAGCACCCTAACAAAGGAGAGAGTCTATTTCTTGACGAAGCAAGCTCTCGTGAGAAGGGTCCCTGAAGAGGGGTGGGAAAGAGGAGTTGGTCGGTGGAAGAATAGTAAAGTGGATGGCGTACCCTGTGGAGATGATCTCAAAACCCACTTGTCTGCAGTGATAGACTCCCAAGCTGCTTGAAGTGATAAAGGTGGTAACCAAAGGGAGGAAGGCAGGTGAATTGGTGCTGATGGTAGGATGACGATAGTAATTCAGTCCCTCAACCAGCCTGTTAAAATTGCTGCTTGGAGGTGTGAAGTTGAAAGCTCAGATATGGATGGTTGCCTCTTTTGATGCAATTCATAGGACTTCTAGGAGGTCGGGAATGGGGCAAGATGGGATCTCTAAGCCAGCTGGGACTTGCTGAACCTTCTCTTGTAGGCTGGTGTATAGATTCCAAGAGAATGCAAAGTAGCCCTGGAGCACTTTACTGTGTGCAGAGATTCGTCCATGCTATCCACAGACAATTTAGGCCCATCAAAAGGGAGGTCTTCCACCATATTCTGGACCTTTTTAGGAAATCCGAAGAGCTGGAGCAGGAAGCCCTTCTCATAACTACCATTATAGAGATCGAACGGGTGGCAGTACCAGCAGCATTGAGGAAGGCTTGTAGTGAAGTTCTGGCAAGCAGCTGGCCTTCCTCAATAATTTCCTGAAATTGATCTCTATGCTCCTCTGATAAGTGGTCAACAAAAGAGTTCAGTTTGGTGTAATTTATATGATTGTATTTTGCCGTTAATGCTTGGTAATTGGCAATTCTAAATTGTAAGGAGGCCTATGAATAAGATTTTCTACCAAATTGGTCTAGACACTTATGAACTTTTTCCTGGGTTATGGATTTAACATGATGCTGTCTTCCACATTTGTTAAATGTGTCAACCACCAAAGAATCAGGAGAGGAATGAGAAAATAAAAACTCTGAGTTGTTTTCTGGAACAAAATATTTCTTATCTGCTCTCTTGCATGTAGGTGGAATAGTAGCTGGCATGTGCCAGACAATCTTTGCAGGGTCCAGAAGGGCCTGGTTGACAGGCAAGGCTATGTGGGCAAATGAGGCTGTATGAAGGATGTCAAGCAGTTTATAATGAAGTTCTTTAACCTTCTTGGGAGGGATCTGCAAGAAGTAAGCAATTCTCTTGACCAGATCCTGAAACCACTTAAAATCATCTGCCAAGTATGGAGGAGGAAGCATAACTGTTTCATCCAGAGACAAACACAAGATGTTGGCTGGAGGAGAGACCTCGTCATAGAATCATAGAATCATAGAATATCAGGGTTGGAAGGGACCCCTGAAGGTCATCTAGTCCAACCCCCTGCTCGAAGCAGGACCAATTCCCAGTTAAATCATCCCAGCCAGGGCTTTGTCAAGCCTGACCTTAAAAACCTCTAAGGAAGGAGATTCTACCACCTCCCTAGGTAACGCATTCCAGTGTTTCACCACCCTCTTAGTGAAAAAGTTTTTCCTAATATCCAATCTAAACCTCCCCCACTGCAACTTGAGACCATTACTCCTCGTTCTGTCATCTGCTACCATTGAGAACAGTCTAGAGCCATCCTCTTTGGAACCCCCTTTCAGGTAGTTGAAAGCAGCTATCAAATCCCTCCTCATTCTTCTCTTCTGCAGGCTAAACAATCCCAGCTCCCTCAGCCTCTCCTCATAAGTCATGTGTTCTAGACCCCTAATCATTTTTGTTGCCCTTCGCTGGACTCTCTCCAATTTATCCACATCCTTCTTGTAGTGTGGGGCCCAAAACTGGACACAGTACTCCAGATGAGGCCTCATCAATGTCGAATAGAGGGGAACGATCACGTCACTCGATCTGCTCGCTATGCCCCTACTTATACATCCCAAAATGCCATTGGCCTTCTTGGCAACAAGGGCACACTGCTGACTCATATCCAGCTTCTCGTCCACTGTCACCCCTAGGTCCTTTTCCGCAGAACTGCTGCCTAGCCATTTGGTCCCTAGTCTGTAGCGGTGCATTGGATTCTTCCATCGTAAGTGCAGGACCTCGCACTTATCCTTATTGAACCTCATCAGATTTCTTTTGGCCCAATCCTCCAATTTGTCTAGGTCCTTCTGTATCCTATCCCTCCCCTCCAGCGTATCTACCACTCCTCCCAGTTTAGTATCATCCGCAAATTTGCTGAGAGTGCAATCCACACCATCCTCCAGATCATTTATGAAGATATTGAACAAAACCGGCCCCAGGACCGACCCTTGGGGCACTCCACTTGATACCGGCTGCCAACTAGACATGGAGCCATTGATCACTACCCGTTGAGCCCGACAATCTAGCCAGCTTTCTACCCACCTTATAGTGCATTCATCCAGCCCATACTTCCTTAACTTGCTGACAAGAATACTGTGGGAGACCATGTCAAAAGCTTTGCTAAAGTCAAGAAACAATACATCCACTGCTTTCCCTTCATCCACAGAACCAGTAATCTCATCATAAAAGGCGATTAGATTAGTCAGGCATGACCTTCCCTTGGTGAATCCATGCTGGCTGTTCCTGATCACTTTCCTCTCATGCAAGTACTTCAGGATTGATTCTTTGAGGATCTGCTCCATGATTTTTCCGGGGACTGAGGTGAGGCTGACTGGCCTGTAGTTCCCAGGATCCTCCTTCTTCCCTTTTTTAAAGATTGGCACTACATTAGCCTTTTTCCAGTCATCCGGGACTTCCCCGGTTCGCCACGAGTTTTCAAAGATAATGGCCAATGGCTCTGCAATCACATCCGCCAATTCCTTCAGCACTCTCGGATGCAACTCGTCCAGCCCCATGGACTTGTGCACATCCAGCTTTTCTAAATAGTCCCTAACCACCTCTATCTCCACAGAGGGCTGGCCATCTCTTCCCCATTTTGTGATGCCCAGCGCAGCAGTCTGGGAGCTGACCTTGTTAGTGAAAACAGAGGCAAAAAAAGCATTGAGTACATTAGCTTTTTCCACATCCTCTGTCACTAGGTTGCCTCCCTCATTCAGTAAGGGGCCCACACTTTCCTTGGCTTTCTTCTTGTTGCCAACATACCTGAAAAAACCCTTCTTGTTACTCTTGACATCTCTCGCTAGCTGCAGCTCCAGGTGCGATTTGGCCCTCCTGATTTCATTCCTACATGCCCGAGCAATATTTTTATACTCTTCCCTGGTCATATGTCCAACCTTCCACTTCTTGTAAGCTTCTTTTTTATGTTTAAGATCCGCTAGGATTTCACCATTAAGCCAAGCTGGTCACCTGCCATATTTACTATTCTTTCGACTCATTGGGATGGTTTGTCCCTGTAACCTCAACAGGGATTCCTTGAAATACAGCCAGCTCTCCTGGACTCCTTTCCCCTTCAAGTTAGTCCCCCAGGGGATCCTGGCCATCCGTTCCCTGAGGGAGTCGAAGTCTGCTTTCCTGAAGTCCAGGGTCCGTATCCTGCTGCTTACCTTTCTTCCCTGCGTCAGGATCCTGAACTCAACCAACTCACGATCACTGCCTCCCAGATTCCCATCCACTTTTGCTTCCCCCACTAATTCTACCCGGTTTGTGAGCAGCAGGTCAAGAAAAGCGCCCCCCCTAGTTGGCTCCTCTAGCACTTGCGCCAGGAAATTGTCCCCTACGCTTTCCAAAAACTTCCTGGATTGTCTATGCACCGCAGTATTGCTCTCCCAGCAGATATCAGGAAAATTAAAGTCACCCATGAGAATCAGGGCATGTGATCTAGTAGCTTCCGTGAGCTGCCGGAAGAAAGCCTCATCTACCTCATCCCCCTGGTCCGGTGGTCTATAGCAGACTCCCACCACTACATCACTCTTGTTGCACACACTTCTAAACTTAATCCAGAGACACTCAGGTTTTTCTACAGTTTCGTACCGGAGCTCTGAGCAGTCATACTGCTCCCTTACATACAGTGCTACTCCCCCACCTTTTCTGCCCTGCCTGTCCTTCCTGAACAGTTTATAACCATCCATGACAGTACTCCAGTCATGTGAGTTATCCCACCAAGTCTCTGTGATTCCAATCACGTCATAGTTCCTTGACATCACCAGGACCTCCAGTTCTCCCTGCTTGTTTCCAAGGCTTTGTGCATTCGTATATAAGCACTTGAGATAACCTGTTGATCGCCCCTCATTCCCAGTATGAGGGAGGAGCCCTCCCCTCACAGACATTTCTGCCTGTGCTTCCTCCCGGTATCCCGCTTTCCGACTTACCTCAGGGCTTTGGTCTCCTTCCCCCGGTGAACCTAGTTGACAGTAGTCATTGGCTCTAGTCATTGGCTCTAGCTTCCTGCTCCTCAAAGGTTTCATCCTGAGGATCAGGTCTCCTAGAGAGGGCAGACAATGAAGGCTGCCTATTTCTGCAATGGGTTTTGTGTGAAGCCCTGGAAAATTCCTGGCAATGGGTCACCCTAAGGTCTCAGTACGGCCAAAGAGGTGGTACATAAGGCATAGTAGGGGGCACCCGTGGGTGTCACACCAGTAAGATGGTGGCTGTGAACTTGTGCCATGAGTGGTCATAGGCTCATCAGAGACTTCTGGAAAGCGGCCTCTATAGAAATGAGGAGGAGAGCCCTGAACTGATATTTGGGAAACCGAGAGAAGGTCTTCATCAGAAAACGCTCTTCCTCCAACTCACTATGTAATGGTGGAGCACCTGGAGAAATTTGAGGTGAAACTGTCAGTACTGGGTGAATTTCTGGTGATCTCGATAACCTCAGTCGTAAAAATATGTTGGAGCCAAGCAGCAGAGAATTGGGCATCTCAGACACAACCAGGTCCTGGGGAAAACGAAACTCCTGCGGTACCAAGTGTGCTATCAGTATGAGTTTGTGATCCGCACTGAGGCAATAATGGCCAAGAGTGTCTTGCCTGTTCTGAGGGAAGTGTAGTCATAGCCTGAGCAGGCTTCTTTGGTACCGAAGAAGCAGAGGAAGAGCTCTTCTTTCCGCCTCAGTCTGCTGACAGTACTGATGATCTCTCTGGGCCAAGGCTTTGCTGTCTTTCGGTCTTGCAGAGGCCTTGGTACCTGAGGAACCAGCAGCCTCCTGGGTATTGGTTTGGAGAGCAGATGGTACTGAAGTAGTTGAAGTCACTGATGACCTTCGCTTTTTTGAGGTAGATTCCCTACCTTGTGAACTTGGGGTCTTTGGAAGATTTATGAGAGGAGTTTTGGGTCTTCCTCTTAGATGCCTTTGAGGAGTGTGGCTCAAAGATAGAGGAGGCAGCAGACTTGTTCGGAGACCAGCGTATGGTGTGGGTGGGGAGCCTTGGCTTGGGTCAGAAGCAGAATGCAGCAGGCTCTCCATCGTGAGGAGACCAAGTTTGATTTCCCTGTTTTTCTGGTATCAAGATTTCAACACCAGACAGAAGTTACACTTCTGGGCAATGTGTGATTCCCCAGGGCAATGGATGCACTGGAAGTGCCCATCACTTACAAGGACTGCCTCCCAGCAAAACAGACAACATTTGAAACCAGGAAGACTGGACATAACCTCCCAGTGAACAAGAACTACCTTATCTATATAAGATATATGATTAAAAAAAACCACAGGAAGCTAAAGCTACTACTACTTACACCAATACTAAGAACTACTATAAACTAAATACTAGAATAAAAACTTGAACACACTTGAGGTAATCTCAGTGGGGACAACTGTCAGACCTCTGTCTCAGGCCAAGGTGGTTTGCTTGCACAATGCTATATAACAATGGTACAGGGCATGAGGCTGACTGTGTGGACACTGCTATGAGAAAACTTCCATCTAAGGGGTAGAGGGCACAAGCACACCTAGAGTGAAGCACTCGAAGAAGAAAAAATGCTTACTGACCTTTTGTAACTGTTCTTCAAGATGTGTTGCACATGTTCATTCCACTCTTGGTGTGCATGTGCCCCATGCACAGTCACCAGAAATTTTTCCCTCAGTGGTACCCGTTGGGGCAGCTTGAGCACCCTCTGCTGCCCTATGCCACTAGCGCCGGTATAAAGCACCCAGCCAACCACCCCTCAGTTCCTTCTTTCTGGAAACTCTGATGTAGAGGGGAAGCAGGATGGGCTGTGGAATGGACATGTGCAATACATCTCAAAGAACAGTTACAAAAGGTCAGTAACCGTTTTTTCTTCTTTGAGTGATTGCACATGTGCATTCCACTCTTGGTGACTCCCAAGCAGTAATATAGATGGAGGGGTGGGAGTTCATGTACACCCAGATTGTAACATAGCCCGACCAAATTTGACATTGTTCCTAGATTAGTTGGCGATGGCGTAATGGGTGGAGAATGTGTGCACTGATGACCAGGTTGCTGCTTTGCAAATGTCCTCAATAGTGATCTGCACCAAGACCACCACTGAGGATGCTTGTGATCTTGTGGAATGAGCAGTCAGGTTACTTGGTGGCGAAACACCTGCCTGATCATAACGAGTGTGAATACACAAAGTTTTCCAGGACAAAATTTTTTGTGAGGAGATTGGAAGACCTTTCATTCTGTCTGCTACAGCCACAAACAATTGGCTGGACTGCCGAAACAGTTTAGTCCTTTCTATATAGAATGCTAGAGCCCATCTTACATCCAATGAGTGAAGTCATTGCTCCTCCTTATTTGCATGAGGTTTTGGGTAAAAGACAGGTAAGTAAATCATGAAACTACTTTGGGAAGGAAACCAGGGTAAGGACTTAAATACACCTTATCTTAAAAGAAGACTGTGTACAGTAGCTCCAATGTGAGGGCTCATAGTACAGAGACTCTTCTGGCAGAAATGATGGCAATTAGAAAAGCCACCATCAGGGAGAGGTATAGTAAGCAGCACATTGCTAGGGCTCAAATAGTGGTCCCATAAGTTTTGACAGGACCAGGTTCAGGTCCCTGGGGGAACAGGCTCCCTCACTTGAGGGTTCCATCTTTCTATACCTTAGAGGAATCTGACTGTTATGTCATTTGAAAAAACAGATTGATTACCCACCCGAGGGTGGAAAGCTAATATTGCTGACAGGTGGACCTTGATAGAGGAAATTGATAAGCCTTGACATTTCAGGTGTAACAAAGAGTCAAGTAAATTTTGAATCGATGAATGCATTGGTGAGACTCCGATTTGCGAAGCTCAGATGGAGAATCGCTTCCATTTTGACAGTTAGGTGGCCATGGTGGAAGGCTTTCTAGTGCTTAGTAAGACCTGATGAACTTGTTCTGAGCAAGCCTGTTCCCTGCGATTTAGCCATGGAGCTTCTAGGCCATTAAATGAAGGAAGCTTAAGATCAGGTGGAGCAGCTGACCATGGTCCTGGGAGATCAGATCCAAACGTAACGGGAAGAGATTAGAGTCACCACTGAGTGGTCTAGCAGAATGGACAACCAATATTGGTGGGGCTATTAATATAATGCAGGTGCAGTCCCACTTGATTTTTAGTAACACTCTGTGAAGAATGGGATTGGGGAAAAGCATAATAAAGCTCTACTGTCCAGGTTAGCAGGAAGGCATCTGTGATGGAACCCAAACAGCGGCCCTTAAGGAAGCAGAATTGGTGACACTTTCTGTTGTACTTGTTCACAAACTGGTCTATTTGGGGAGTCCCCCAGTCCTGGAAAATATCTCTGGCTACATCTGGGCAAAGAGACCACTCATGGTGACTGGAGAAAGACCTGCTTTGGTGATCTGCCAGCTTGTTCTGCATCCCCAGAAGGTAAGAACCTTGAGGTTGCTTGAGTGGGCTATACAAAATTCCCATTGGCTGCTTCCTGACAAAGGAGGGAAGAGGGCACTCCTCCTTGCCTGTTTAGGTAAAACACGGCTGCAGTGTTGTTTATAAGAACAAACAAACTTTTGCTCTTGATGTGAGGCAGGAATGTCTGACAGGCAAGACGAACAACTCTGAGTCCTCTGACATTGATTTGAAGGGAAAGTTCCACCTGAGACCAAAGGCCCTGAGTTCTGAGGGGCCCCAGGTGGGCTCCCCATCCTAGTGCTGACACATCTGAGACCAGAATCATTGAAAGTTGAGGATGAATGCAGGGAATGCCTGCACAAACATTGAGAGGATCCAACCACCAATCCAGCAAGGTGAGGACTTGTGACAGTAGCATGAATACAGTTTCTAAATGAAGATGGCTTGGTAAGTACACTGTGGCCAGCCAGGTCTGGAGTGGTCTGAGGAGCAGTCTCGTGTGTTTTACCACATAAGTGCATTAGGCCATTTGGCCTAGGAGCCTCATACAGTTCCAGGCTGTTGTGATTGGATGACCTTTGACGTGTGTCACCAGGGAATAGATTGATTGGAATCACACCTCTGGGAGGAATGCTCTGGCCTGGATAGAATCCAACACTGCTCCAATAAACTCTATCCTCTGTACTGGACAAAAGGTAGACCTGTCTACATTGATTACAAGGCTTAGGGTCCTGAATGTCAGTTGGGTGACTTGAGTGCTGGACACCACTTGAGCCCTGGACCGACCCTTGACTAGCCAGTCACCCACATAAGGGTAGACCTGCACCCCAATCTTCTCAGGAATGCTGCCACTATAGCTGCCCTGAGCCCCAGCAGGAGCCATGGGGGCAGAAGCCCCAAGCCCAGGCACCCTGAGCCCCAGCAGAAGCTACAGGGGCGGAAGCCCCTAGCCTGGGTGCCACGAGCCCCGGCAGAAGCTGCAAGGGCAGAAGCCCTAAGCCCTGGCAGGAGCCACAGGGGCAGAAGCCGTGAGCCCGGGTGCCCCAAATGCCAGCAGGAGCCACAGGGGGTGCGGGGGGGAGGAGGAGAGGGGAGAAGCTCTGAGCTCTGGCAAAAGCAGCGGGGCTCAAGCCTCAAACCTAAGCACACCAAGTCCTGGCATGAGCCATGGGAGCAGAAGCCCTGAGCTGTGACAGAAGCCCCAATCCTGGCACCTCGATCCCTGGCAGAAGCTCTAGAGCTTCCTGCAACAGGGGGAGGTACCCAGAGTTGGGTCTGATCTCCCCCTGAGAGTGCTGTGCAGGGGAAGAACAAGTCCTGTCCCTCCCCAGACCAGTCTGGACTAGCAGCTAGGAGCCCCTGGCTGGGGCCTCCCAGCAGCATGAGGATTTCATGGGGAACAGCTTATTTCACGGTCCATGACATGTTTTTCATGGCCATGATATCGGTAGGGCTCTACCTATAACCCCTATTTCTCTAGCTCTGCAGGTCCTGACAGGCAGTAAGGGCAGAGTACCAAAGGGGCTGTTGAAGCCTGTAGTGCTTCATTGAAGCAGCTGGGGTGTACTACCCAAGGGACTTAAGGGCCGCTCTCGAATCTTTTAGTCCATGAAGCTTCACATCCATCTGCTCTGAAAAGAGAAAAGCGCCTTTAAAAGGCAGGTCCTGAACAGTCTGTTGGACCTTCTGCAGGAGCCTAGAGGACTGCAACCATGAACTCATACGCAAGGCCAATGCAGAAGACATGGACCTTGCAGCTGAGTCAGCCACACCCAAAGTGGCCCTCGCCACCGATTTTTCCCTTGTCCAGAAGCGAGGAGAACTCCTGTCTAGTATCTTGTGATAGCAAGTCTTTGAACTTTTGCAGGGATTTCCACAAGTTGAAATTGTACTTGCCCAATAGTGCCTGCTTCTTTGCAATTCTGTGTTGCAGCCTCCCAGTAGAATAAACTTTCCTATCAAACAGGTCTAACTTTTTAAAGTCCTTTGATTTCAGGGTTGCACTCTGATGCCCCTGACTTTTTTAAGCTCAGTACCGATGTCTTGAAGCTCAGTACCAATGTGGACACAAGAACAAATGGATATAAACTGGCCATCAGGAAGTTTAGACTTGAAATTAGACGAAGGTTTCTAACCATCAGAGGAGTAAAGTTCTGGAACAGCCTTCCAAGGGAAGCAGTGGGGGCAAAAGACATATCTGGCTTCAAGACAAAGCTTGATAAGTTTATGGAGGAGGTGATATGATGGGATAGCCTAATTTTGGCAATTAATTGACTTCGACTACTAGTGGTAGATATGCCCAATGGCCTGTGATGGGATGTTAGATGGGGTGGGATCTGAGTTACTACAGAGAATTCTTTCCTGGGTGTCTGGCTGGTGAGTCTTGCCCACATGCTCAGGGTTTAGCTGATTGACATACTTGGGGTCGGGAAGGAATTTTCCTCCAGGGCAGATTGGCAGAGGCCCTGGGGGTTTTTCGCCTTCCTCTGCTGTGTGGGGCACAGGTCACTTGCTGGAGGATTTTCTGCACCTTTAAACCATGATTTGAGGACTTCAATAGCTCAGACATAAGTTAAGGGTTTGTTACAGGAGTTGGTGGATGAGATTCCTTGGCCTGTGTTGTGCTTGAGGTCAGACTAGACGATGATAATGGTCCCTTCTGACCTTAAAGTCTATGATTCTGTGATTCTCTCTCATTGGCAATGGACACTACAAGGGACTTGGGGGGAGGGTGTGGTATGTATGGAGGAACTCTCAACCTTGGGCAGGCATATAATACTTTCGTTCAGCCCCTTTTGAAGTGTGGGAAAGGAATGCAGGTGGTCTGCCACAAAATCTTAACTGGGTCGATAACGGTTTCATTGAGAGACAGGGCTACTCTGGAAGGGCTTGCAACAGTCAATATGTCAACCAGGCTGTGGGAAAACTCTTAATACCTCTATCTGTATACCCAGGTTCAAGGCCACCCTCTTTAACAACTCTTGGTGAGCTTTATAGTCATCTGGGGGAGACGACATGCTCCCTCCTGAGGCTGCCTTGTCAGGGGAGGAGGAAGAGGAGGCCAACATAGACTGTGGATACTCTTCCTCCCTTTCTGCATCAGCAGGATCCCGTTGAGCTGGCTCTTGGAGGCCAGCACCAGGCTTGGTACTGGAGTTGGGACCGGATGCCATCTGGGGGAGCGATGCCATATGTCCTTCTGAGGCCACGAAATAGGAGAACCTGGAATATTCCCTGGAAACTGGGGGAAATCCTCATGGGTTCCAAAAGGGCCACTGGAGCAGTTCAGGTCCCCAGAGACCTCCTGGCCAACCACTTGTTGGTACCCTTGTGCCCAGATCCATAGAAGAGTGAAAACATCTGGAAGTGTGGCAAGAATGGCTTTGAGGATGGGACAAGTAAGTCCTGATCTCTGATTCAGAAGAGATTGATTCTCCCTCTGGTGATCACAGGGGTGCCATTTCCAATGGCACTGGCAAACAGTGACGGGGTGGATAGGTCTGCACCAAGGCAAGCATTGTGGGTTTCCCCTTTGATGATACTGAAGGGGGAGCCAATCTGGGTACTTGGGGTTGGCATGGTAACGAGTGTTGTAATGATCCAGCCAATACACCCCTGTCTGCTGGCACTAATATTGTTGACTCTTGTACTGACGGTGATACCAGTACCAACAGCAAGAGGTGATTCCTGGCAACTACAAATACCTCCGGCATGGTCAGTACCAAGACAGTATCAGTACAGCATGGTGCTACCGATATAGAAGCCTCTTCTGGCTCTGGACTCAATGGCACCTGTGTAGGTGCCAGAGTCAATGTTGCTGGGTTCTGTGGTACCATGGTAGAGGAGTGCTTTGGTTTAGACTGCACTCTACTCTGATCCCCATGTCTGGCAGCCTTTGGTGCCAGGGGTTGCCTCCTTTCGGCAGCCTGTTTCCTATGCCTTTTTCTAGGCATGGGATGGTGATCAGTGCCGGGACTCTGGTATGTTAGGAGGAACACTCTTTATCTGCTCCAAGGCACTTGGTGCCGAGTCTGACTGGTCTGGCCCAGAAGGAGTTCTCAATGCATCCTCCATGAACAGGAACTTTAGCTTGGCTTCATGCAAGCTTGGCTTCTTCATGCAAGGCTGAAAGTCCTTACAGATCTGGCAACAGTCCCCAATATCAGCTTCTCCCAGGCATGTCAAGCGGCTTGAGTGTGGGTCACTCAGGGGCATAGCCTTTTTGCAGAAGACACAGGGCTTGAAGCCCAGTGACCAAGGCATCCCTCAGCACCAGGGATTGGATGAAAAAACAATAAACACTGATAACGAACTAATTAACAACTTCACTAAAACTAACTATTTATTATATATAGGAAATGTCCACTGAGAGAACTTGTGAGAGTAGAGGAGCAGTTTCAGCATCTGTCACAGGCAGTAAGAAGAAACTGAGGGGACAGGGGGTCAGCTGAGCACTTTATACTGGTGCTAGCAGCGTGCAGTAGCAGAGGGCACTCAAGTTGCGCCAATGGGTACCAGTGAGGGAAAAATTTCTGGCGACTATGCATGGGGTGTGCGCGGAATTCACATGTGCGATCACTTGAAGTAGTAGTGTTGGTTTGTTCAAGACCAGAGAATAATGTTAATTAGTCTGATACATTCAAATTGACTGTATTTTATTTGTGACTGATGGGGTTGTTGGTTTTTCCATTACCCATAATCCTGGGTATTGCAGCTGAGAGGCTCAGAAATAAAGTTGTAGATTAGGAATTGTAAACTCCCCTTGTATTTTGGGTTGCAAGAAGGTCTGGTGGAATTTTGAGTGATTTTTAAACTTTCCATATATTTTAAAAAGTGTTTGGTGTTTTTGTTTTCTTAATGGTAATACGCTCATTGTTGGGAAAGAAATCCTTCTGAAAGTTTTTGTCATTTGTTGAGATCCACTTTAATGGTCTGAACTAGGCCAAAATACTTCTAATTTATTACCATTCAACTTGTTTCCTCAAAAAGATTACTGAAATGTTGATAACTTCTCGTAAAGGTGAAATTAAATTGAATGTGAGAGTGACTAGGTTGTCTGCATATATAGGGGTTACTTTGTGCTTGATCTTTCTGCCCGAGAGGTAAGTGGGGCATCTGGCTCTATACAGTCTTACTGAAAAATTAGTTTGCCTTGGAAAAATTACCCTCCATGGATGTGGATCTGAAACCCCGCTAACTAAATAAAGATTGCAGGTCTGTTCTCCTGATTAGGCTGTGTCAAGGGACTGATGCTTTGTAAATAGTTAAAATGAGCTGCAGGACATCTCTATATTATAGACACTCCTCTGGCAAGCTGTGGAAGTTGCTTTTAATCTGGGAGGCCGTACCATGAGGACTGCAGGCACTGAGGCAGTTGCAAGATTGTAACAGGTTTGAATGAATAGTCTAATCCAATTAGACAAATCTATGAGGTGAGATTTCCTCTCCTTCAGACTTGTTTCTATAAACTATAATCTAGGGAAACTCTGAAACAGTGGTGACCTAGACCTCTTCTTGAGTAGAATAAGGGATGCTTTTTGTTGCTGAATGTGGCGAATAGGTCCACCTCTGGAAGTTCCCATCTTTGGAATATCCTGCAAAGAATTTGAGAGTCCATCTCCCATTCGGAGTCCTGGAAGAAGTGCCTGCTGAGCATGTCGGCTGTGACATTCTGGACTCCAGAAAGGTAAGAAGCTGAGATTTGCATCTGATAGGCTATATACCAGTTCCACAATTTTATATCTTTGGTGCACAGGGAGGAGGATCTTGCTCCTCCCTGTTCATTGATATAGAACATGCAAGTCACATTGTCCATCATGATCCTGAATGATTTTCCCCAATGAGAGCTGGAACTGAAAGCAGGCTTTTCTGACTACCCTGAGTTCCAACAGGTTGATATGGAGACTGATTTTCTGAGGTGACTATCTGCCTTGAGTTGTGGGGGCACTGAGGTGTGCTCTCCAACCCAACAGTGATGCATCCATTATTACAGTTATTGTTGGAGCTGGGCAAATGAAAGGGATGCCTGGGCTGACACTGTGTTGATTTTTCCAACAGTCTAGGGAGCTTGTCAGCTGTAGGGAACCATGACCAGTTTGTCTAAGTTGTCTCTGGCCAGTGAATAGTCCTTCTGAGCCAGCTCTTGAAGCAGCGGAGGTGTAGTCTTGCATGCTCAGTCACAAAGATGCAAGCTGCCATATGAATCAGGAGATGTAAACAGTTCCTTACTGTAGTTTGGGGACTTCCTTGAACTGCCCCCAACCAGAGTTGACAAAGTTATGAACCTTGCTGTGAGCGATCTATGAATCCAAGTATGCCCCTATGAATTGTATTATCTGTACAAGGGCTAATGTGGATTTTTTTATGTTTAGCTGGAGATTCAGTTCCTGGAAGAGAGAAAGGGCCATCTGGGTGGAAGTCAGTGCTGTTTTGTAAGATCGGCCCTTGAGTAACCAAGTCGTCAAAATATGGGAAGACTAAAATTGCTTCTCAACGAAGGTAAGCAGCGACTACTGTTAGGATCTTTGAGAACACCCTTGGGACTGAAGGGAGGCCAAAAGGAAGTACTCAGTATTGAAAATGATCCTGGCCTATAGTAAAAGGTAGGTATTTCCTATGCACTGTGCATATCACTATATAGATATAAGCGTCCTGTAGGTTGAGGGCTGAAAACTAATCCCTGCCTCTGCAGAAGGAATTATAGCTGCCAGAACCACCATCCTCAACTTTTGAGACTTCACAGATTTGTTCAGTAGTCTTAGATCTAAGATCAGTCTCCACCAGTTGTCCTTGTGAGGAGAGGGGACTGGCTCTATAATGCCAAAATAAAGGCGAATGCCCTTCTTGTCTCAGTATTGTCTCATGAGAGGGGTCCCTGAAGAGGCAGGGGGATGGGCGGTAAGAGGGAGAGTGAGAGATGTAAAGTGGATGCTGTAGTCTGATGTTATTACCTCTATGACTTATTTGTCTGTTGTAATATGCCATCAAGCATGTTGAAAATGGGAAAGGTGGTCACCAGAAGTGGGACTGTGGGCCAATGGTTGAAGCTTGTGAATGAGAGTTGAGGAAAGATTCGAACTCTTGATCTACCTATCAAAATTGTTGTTTGGATGATGACTGAGTACTTGCTGAAGAAGAGTAACTAGCTAGTTCTCTTTGTCTGGAAATTTTGTCTCTTCCTAGAAGGTTCAGTGGGTCTATGAAACCCAGAGAACTGGCAGGATGCAATCTCTGAACATTTTGAGACCTACTATATCTCCTTTTGTTCGTAGCAGTCTACATATCCAGAGGTCTTGGCCCTGAAGACCTTTAGTGTGTGCAGAGACTCATCTGCAGTCTTGGACAAGAGCGTTCAACCATCAAATGGGAGGTCCTCAACAGTGTTCTGAACCTCTCTCAGGAACCCTGAGAGCTGGAACCATGATGCCCTGCACATAACAACCGTTGTGGAGATGGATCTGGTAGCAGTGTCCAAGACATCCAAGGATGCTTGAAGAGAGGTTCTGGCTAATAATTGACCCTCCACAATGATGGCCTGAAATTATTCCCTATGCTCCTGTGGAAGATGCTTAATAAAGGATGCACATTTATTATAGTTTGTGAAGTTATGCTTGGCCATAATTGCCTGATAGTTTGCAATCTGAACCTGGAGGGTCACGGATGACTAAGACTTGTGACCAAAAAAGGACTAACTTCTTTTGGTCTTTATCCTAAGAGGTAGACCTAGAGTAAAGTTGTATACCCTGCTCATTTAGAGTATCCACTGTCAGGGAATTAGGTACGGGGTGGGAAAACAAAAATGCTGAGTTCTTGGGCAGAGCATAATATTTCTTATCTGCTCATTTACAAATTGGTGGGATGGTGGCAGGAGTTTCTGACACAGACTAAGCTGGATCCAAGAGAACCTCATTAATGGGTAGCGCAACATGAGTGGGAGTTGCTGATTGTAAAATGTCCAGCAGCTTGTGTTGCAAGTTCTTGACCTCCTCATGAGGTATCTGAAGGGCATCAGCCACCCTTTTCACAAGGCTTTGGAACTGCCAAAAATCATCAGCCATAGATAGTGGTGGAGGAATGGCTGCTTCTTCTGGAGATGAGGATGAAATAAGAGTTTGAGGGGTGGCCTTCTTATTCACCCTGGTTTTCTGTTCTTCACAGGTCTACTCATGCTGGAGGTTTGATTGTAGGGACTGTGCAACCTAGCCTCTCAATGTGATGAACCCTGAGATATGCAGCCCAGGGATCCCAGTATGCCCATAGTGGGGAAACTATATGGGAGAGGGGTGATAGTCACGGTAGATCCCACCTCCATTTCATGGATAAGGATCTTTGTCAGATTCCTGTATGGCTGGCTGGGTGGGAAGGGCAACCCTGAACTGATATGGAAGAGACTGATTGAAAGTCTCCTTCATCCTCCTTAATATCCTCCAGTGGAGGGACACCAGTGGAAAAGGATGGAGAGTCCTGTGGTACTAGAAAGCAATGGTAATCCAGAGACTGGGGTCTTGGTATTGGGCGTCCTTTGGTACCCATAAGTAAAGGGGACGCATCTAACTCTGATGAGTCCTTGGAATACCAAATTTGCTGTGGTACCGAGTGGGTAGGTACCAATGTGGTAGCTGAAATAGATGGAACTGTCAATTTAGAGTGTGTCGATGCAGGGGCCAAATGTGTCTAGCACTTTGATTTGCCTGATACCAAGTGTGAAAGCACCAATAGTAAGACTGAACTAGATAGTACTGGTATGGAGGAATGCTTGTCCTTGGCTTCCCTGTGTCTTGCAGATGTTCCCGGGGGGCTGTTGGAACCATGCTTCTCTGTAGAGCCATAGACTTCCCAGCCCTGCCAGAGGAGGGAGTCTTTTGCTTCTGTGGTATTGAGCTGAGTGATTGAGGGTTCCAATACTGTGGACTTAGTGGGAGACAAGGGTCTTTTGGGAACTGGCTTCTTGTGGTGAGATACCAACTTCCTCTTCTGTTGAGCTTTCCCTGAGTCCTCCAAAGCCTTCCCCTTCTCAGGGGAGATCTGCGCTGAGGTCAAAGAGGCACTGGATCTGTCCAGATAAAGATGTCTGGAGGAGTAACTGACTTGACTCGGAAGCGTGTTGAAGGGAGTGCTCCATCATCATAAGCCTCAATTTAATCTCCTGGTTCTTTTGTGCTCTGGATTTGAGATGTGGAACTCTCTCAAGAAGTGGACACACTTAAAATGGTTAAGGGGTAGCTTCCTGACAAGAGAGGCAGCATAGGAAGCCTGGAGAGCCAGGCATATCCAGCCAGGAAAGTATGGGCAGGTCTACACCATGGAGCTCAGTCGACCTAAGTTACGCAACTCCAGCTATGTGAATAAAGTATCTGGAGTTGACATAGCTTAGGTCAACCTTTTGCAGTGTCTACACCTCGCTGGGTCGATGGGAGAAACTCTCCTGTCGACTTACCTTATGCTTCTCATTCTCGTGGAGTACCGGAGTTGACAATAAAGCGATCAGCAGTCGATTTAGTGGGTCTTCACTAGACCCGCTAAATCGACCCCTGGTGGATCAATCGCCATGCATTGATCCCCTGGTAAGTGGAGACAAGCCCTAAGGCTTCCCAGAAAAGGCAAGGGAGAGGAAAACAAAGTCAGTCCTCTCAGTACTTATCTGTCTAACTGTATACTAACAACGAAGTAGCACTAACTACTAACACTAAAATAATCCTAAGTAAACTTTACAATAATACGATAATAGTACAAGGCAGACACACTAGGGCTCAATCTCAGGCCAAGGCATTTGAAAATAAACTAAGGGCAGTTCGCCTGTGTAGCCTATATACCCTCAGCATGCACCATGAGGTTATAAGAGTGCATGTATAGGCCAAACGGACCTGTGAAGCAAATGCCTCAGAGCTGAGGTATAAGGAGGGGGAAGGAAGGAAAAAAACTAAACAGAACCCTTTTCAAATTATCAAAGAACTAAATGAGGTAAGCTAAACTAAAACTACAATTATATTTAAAACTTGAGGCTAAGGTAAGCAAAGCTGAAGCAGGCACACTATATGCTCCATTACAGGCTGGCAACTGACTGAAAAGGAACTGAGTCTGATTAGCCCATGCAACTCTATGTATCCTTGGTATAAAGCAGTGGCTCTCAACCGTTCCAGAATACTGTACTCCTTTCAGGAATCTGATTTGTCTTACGTACCCCCATGTTACACCTCACTTAAAAACTACTTGCTTACAAAATCAGACATAAAAATACAAAGCATCACATCACATATTAATAAAAATTGCTTATTTTCTCATTTTTACCATATAATTATAAAATAAATCAACTGGACTATAAATATTACACTTATATTTCAGCGCCTAGTATATAGAGCAGTATAAACATGTCATTGTCTGTATGAAATTTTAGTTTGTACAGACTTTGCTAGTACTTTTAATGTAGCCTGTTGTAAAACTAGGCAAATATCTAGATGAGTTGATGTACTCCCTGGAAGACCTCTCTGTACCCCCAGGGGTATATGTGCCTTTGGTTGAGAATCACTACAAAGCATGGGGATGCCTGGAGCACATGCGTGGGACAAATAGGCACCACTCCCAAAACATCTCTGATCAAAGGTGCATGGGGCACATGTATGCCTGAAGTGGACCACGCATAAGGACACTACTTGAAGAAGGAAGATCTGGTTTATGATGCGTATAAATCTCTGCTGACATCTAGGCAGTTGGTTGGGCAGTGGGCAGAAGCAGCAAATGGATGGCTGGTTGAATTCAATCTTAGTAACCAGGTACCAATTTGAAAAATAACTACATTTCATGCACAGCAGAGGCAAAAAGGAAAACCGGAAACACACAAAT
The DNA here is from genome assembly GCF_965152235.1 of Eretmochelys imbricata. Taxonomy (NCBI): domain Eukaryota; kingdom Metazoa; phylum Chordata; order Testudines; family Cheloniidae; genus Eretmochelys; species Eretmochelys imbricata. The sequence continues at coordinate 42,324,553 of NC_135583.1, read as the reverse complement.
GTAAAAGTACAGTGTTGTGGATCCAACACTGCATAGAACTATTGTGAATCAGTTATTCTCACAATTTTCATAGTGTGGACCACCTCCTCTGTCATCTCCAATCATATTAACCACTTGTCCTTACATTTGTGATTCTATAACATCCTCGGGTCAGCAACAGCAATTGCTTATGTGGAAAAGTAATATTAGGAACTATTTAATGTGTTGTTAGCTTCTTTTAATATAAATTTAGCAGTTGCAGACAAGGAGTCAAGCCAACACCATGTGACAAACAAACTCTCCAAACTACCAGTAAGTGTACTGTAGGCCACCAGTGGGCCACAGACCACAATTTTAGAATATCTGATTCATATTTATAAGATGTTATTTGAAAAAAATAAATTAAATTAAGAGAATTTAGCAATGAACTGAATTCACTTATGAGATAACATGAGTTTTTGAAGAATGCCACACAAGTAATAACAATATTCTGGAAAGAGCTGCCCCAACCTATGTTTGCAATCAGGACTTTGGGACAACCGAGTGAAGATTGCCCTCACAGAATTCATTCCAGGTTTTACAGAGGACTCAGAGTTTTATTTGTTATATGTACTTAATCTGAATCTCAATGTACTCTCATCAGGCTCTGAAATTCAACAGCAACTTCAGCAGTAATCCTGGAAAACTGTCTCGCTTGTAAACACCTGTACCACAAGATTGTGTTTCAGAGCACCTGACAATGTTCACAATTAATTTTGTGTTTCCATCCTGAAACATAAGTGTCACCCTGTCTTTGAAAGAAAAGATATCCTTTGTGGATAAGACATCTTATGTGGGTCAGAAATCTTCACGGACTATCTTCAGATATAGAATATATTCATAAGAGACATATCTACATAGAAGGGATATCTTTGTGATATTTTACATTGGTGAAATACTGTATTCTGTGTGAATGATAAACATTATATATTTCCTCTACTATCAAAGTTGCAATATAAATAAAAATAAGGAAACAAAAACAAATCTCATTATTATCTTTAAAGCTTTTTATAAAAGAAGTATTAAATTTATACTGAAAGTTAATCATACTTTGAAAGTATTTCCATTTGAATGGTATGTTTCCATCCTGGGTTTGTTAGATTAAGCCTGAGAATTCAGATAATCTTTGTAACCCCAGATATATGTATAGATACTACTGAAAGTGGAAACTATTTCTGTGCTTATAAGTAATTCTGTGGGAGTGAATTTGTTCACAGTTTCCAGGCCAGGAAAACTGACCCTTCCAGATCTTTAAAAGGCTGTGGAAAAACTGTAAAAATCAAATCAAATAAAAATAGACACATGCTTTCTTACAATAAAGCTGCTTAAAAAAAAAGCCCAGAGACTGAAAAATTGTGTGTAAAAAGCACACATGCACTAGTAAACATATTTTTAAAAAATTAAATTAAAAACGTAAAATGACAGTATTTATTTCTTACTCTCTGTCTCTCATTTCCAGTTTATTCTTATCAGAATTCTGTCAGCCCCCGAACTGACATTTTCCTGTTCTGATCATTCCTGAGATAGTGAAGAAGGAATTTTTTTTATTAGCCTGATGCAAACAGCAGATCTTCTTACAGAGAAACGTCAAGGACAGTTTGGAGTCCTAATCCCTGACCTGCTTGCCCTCTCCTAACTAGCTATTGACATTGAACTTAAAAAGCTGCAATGCCAAGATGAGATAATGAATTCTGTTTGCTTTTAGTGAGAAAAGGGAAGAGGTCTGCAGTGGGGAATAGTGGGGGAGGGCCTTCAGAAGTAAAAGTGCTGTTAAGGGGCAATATAACTTAAAACTTCTAATATGTGAACTTGTTTAGCAAAAAAATAATTCAGGAAAATTAGTCATGGCCTCTTCTGAAATGCATCTTGGTGGAACTAGCAATGCAACATAAAAAAAAGTATCTCTAAATTTTTGGGCACCTTAGCTTAGCAGCATTTCATCCTGAATATCTAATGAAAAACACATGGCATTTACAGATGCCACTTCTAGTCTGAAAAATTCACTAGTCACTGGTATATTTCTGTACTTTGTTTCATTTTCTTTTTGTCATCCTTCCTTTGCCTTTTACTTTCATCTTTCCTCAATAAAAATGTTTTCATGAAATGGACCTCTTATATTTGACAAATGCTAGAAGAACTGATTTTTGTTGATGCAGTAGCTTCAGTTTAGCACTAAGAATGAAGAATAAAACAGTCATAGCATTCAATGGCACAACAGTCTCACAACAGAAGAACAAAGTGACATTCAATAAAACTGAAAGATAGCAAATTAAAAATGGATACAAGACGATTGTTTTTCAATCAACGCGTAAACCATGGAACTCACTGCCACAGGATGTTATTGGTGAATACTTGCTCTTAACAGCTATGTTGGGGATGCTCCTTCCTTCATGTTTCCTACTGATCGAAGGGACACAATTATAAATACTGAACTGACCTTGTCATTTCCATAGACATGGTACTTTTGCTAAGTTACTTGTGCTAATTGTATCCTGTAGTTCTCAGAATGAACTTTCAAGAGCAACATACTATTGCCATAACCTTCTTCTCATTTAAATGCCTTCTAAAACTCAATTCTGCCATATCTCCTTCAAAAAGTATTAAATTAAAAAACAAAAACAACTCCACCCAAACCACCAAGATATGGCTAAACTGAGCAATCCTTGTTATTATAAACCTTGTCCTACCTTATGCCTGCTCTACATTTATGTGCCGTCTCTAAAATCTAAATTGTGAAGTCCTCAGGGCAGGGAACTCTCTTTCACTTATTCTGTGAAGTGCCCAGCACACTCTTGGTCACTGTAAAAATAAACAATCTATGCTGTTATGACCACGAGGATCAATTATTACAATAATGCCCTCATAGAAAGGCTTTGGATTGGACAGCATTGGTTATATTATATCTATCCTGCTTGACACTTCTCTTTTGGGGTCTTTGCATAAGAACATAAGAATGACCACACTGGGTCAGACCAAAGGTTCATCTAGCCCAGTATCCTGTCTTCCAACATTGGCCAATGCCAGGTGCCCCGGAGGGAATGAACAGAACAGGTCATCATCAAGTGATCCATTCTCTGTCTTTAAAACTAAACTAGATGAAGTGCAAGCAAATATCTGTTTGGAACAATTCCACACTGTCCTAGATGATGGATTAGATTATCTAGATTTTAGGGACTAATTACTATGATTTTATAATACATTGACTGCTACTGAAGGGACAATTGTGATAATTTTGTCTGACCTGCTGCACAACACAAGCCATAGATCTTTTTTCAAACCCTTTCTAATTTGTCACATTTTAATTGTGGGCACCAGAACTGGACAAAATAATCCATTAATGATTCCACCAATAGTGTATACACTCTTACTCCATATTCCTTTGCTTATACATCCAAGGATGGTGTTAGCCTACTTACTCACAATATCACTCCTCTTCAGCTGGTTATTCACCATGACCCCATAGCACTTTCAGTGTCTCTGCTTTAGAAGATATAGTACATTTCTAAATCTCACCTACATTCTTTGTTCCCCTGTGCCTATAAAGCAATGGATTGAATTTTAAATAGTCCTGTTTGTTTTTGAAACATTAGGAGACAGAATTCAACACATTTCAAACTTCTCACAGTGCCTGATCATTACAGACACCTCTGCCCTGAAATCACCCACTTTTTAGGAGTCCTATCATCATATTTTAAATTGGAAAATGAATGAGTTTTTGTTATCAAGGCTCCTGAAAGATCCATCTTAACCTATCTTTCCATTAAAAATGTTAAAAATCCAACTCTGAGCAGTAATTATTTGCCCTGATAAAATGCTTTCAATATCTGTGTTTCAAATGATATGTGCCTATCCACTTTTATATTGTATATTTGGTATTTTACATATTGCTTTATTTTTAAAACAGATATTAATTGATGGTGTAGCACCCTGAGACCTTGGGAGGGGAGAAATGAGGCAGTTTATAAATTCACAGCTAATCTGTATTATAGAGAGCCAACCACTAAGTAACTGAACGCAAATAATAAAATTATTGTTACCAATATCATACACCTTAAGAGAGAACAGTGGTTTAGGTCAGTGTTAAAATTCACACTATGCAGTGGGTGTTCCTTCTATGCTATGGAGATATTAGCCATAGAGAGAACTAGAACTAAGAATGCATACATCCTGTGGAAGTAAAACAACTCGAGGATGATTTCAGTGCTCATCCACAGAATGGACTATGAACAGCTGCATCAGACGATATGCTTTTGTGCAGTTAGGTATGACAGTATTCGCCTTTCTTCTGAGGCTGCTAGACTATGTAATAACCATCATTCCTCCTTGGATTTGAAAGTAATTTTGATAAGTAACAGTACAGAGGCCAAAAGGGAAACCAGAGGATAGCAGAGAATTGGAGATATTTACTGATTTCTGGTTGTATATCTAGGGTTATAGTTTATAAAAATGGTTTATCATGTTTTTAAAGTATTTGCTGCTTTGGGAAGATTTACTTTTTTCTGACAATTGCTATCACAGACCATTTGAACTTTGCCTCACGTTACAGTACTTTGATGCAGGCACTCGCTGCATTACAAAATAAGCATGAAATGCCAGCCCCATTGAAGTAAATGAAAGTTAAAATTAGTTTTAATTGTGTTAAAGATATCTAAATACACATGTTAATGAGTTGGGAATCTTGCACTAGATATCAGTTACAGGGGTTATCTAAATATGAAGGCATATGCAGTAGTCTGATGAAAATTCAGGATACAGATCACAAGCTTGAATTCATCTGTCCAGTTCTGCAAAGTTTCATAGGCTGCCCGCCCCTACACAAGAATGAGGCTTCCAAGTCAGCATGACCAGCAACCAATTTCCACAGGTACATTCCCAGTTTGACTTGTTCTAATAGCTACAGAGACTGTGCAGTTGGGATTAAAATAATTTTTGGTAGGGGAGGGGAGAGAGAAATGACTGAGCTTTTTTTCATATATGATCTTTTGGCTTGAAATGGTTATTTGTCAGCTTTCTTCATGCACTGACATGTTAATCCACCCTCTACAAAAGAAAACCTGCCACTGAAATGGAGCTTGCTCTGTCATCTCCCCCAAGAACCCCCTATTAGCATAATTCATGGTGAAGAGGGAGGAAAAAGTGCCTCCTTCTATGGATATTTCATCAGGATTTTGTGAGCTTCATAAGCAGCCCCTCAGAAACCAAAAAATGAAACAAGACATATTTTTAGGGTTGTCAGCAGGTAGATCCACTGGTTTTGTGGTAAGTAATCTCTCTGGGAGGAAGTCTTTGCTGTGATGTCTGTGTTCAATGTTCTGTGGCTCCCCCCAGCCGCACCAGTGCAGGTCTGTTCACTGGGAGACAAGGCAGTGATGATATTACTTCTAACAACCAGAATGAAGTGTAGCCTGAGGCTATTTCCAAAGCCCTCTCCAAAGAGCCTCTAATTAATTTTTATCCTGCCACTCCAATGAGTCCCAAGAGTGCAGCAACCAAAACAACAAAAAACCCTCATCAAGTCATTCAGAAAAGCTTTAGACGGTAACACTTCAAGATTTTAGAGCTCCAACCAGAAAATGGTGCAGAAGCTTTTTAACCTGATTTTCCTCCACTTTCTCTTATTTATTTTATTTCCTGGTGGCTGTAAAGCAACATCTTACCACTGGTGAACAAAACACTACACTTTTCTCTACAGGTGCCCAGGAGTTCATTCCAAAGGACACTTTGATAATTATGCTATAAACCATTGCGACCAAAGATGAAAAACAGTCCCCTCCAGAGGCTGGGTTCAGTACCTCTGCAATGTTCCCCTTTCCATTCATCTACAGGCCTCAATCTCTAAGTAGAAAGACTATCTGGAAGAGTTGGAAACAGAAGCAAGGAAACACACAGAGGAATTCTGACATCAAACACCCAACATTATGACCTCAGTCTTTAGAGCCGTTGCTGGCAATAACACAGGTAAACTGGATGTCAGCAGCAGGAACTCTCTTCAGAGTCCATTAAAAAGGTCTGCTTAGGTTGTCCTAATCTTTATTATGAAGGGAGATCATATTTATTCTCTCTTAGTCTGGTAACAGAGCTGGGTGAATACTGCAAAAAAAAAATCTGGGAATACTTGCTTGAACGTATCAGTGAATGTACTTTGCCATGTTATCACCCTTTCTGTGTTTGCTTTCTGCAAACATTTATGCAGTTGGATTTTACTGGAACACATGTTAATGAGAAACAAATTTTCAAACTGCCAGCAGAAAAATTCACAAAAATTTAATTTTCAATGTACGTATAAGTATTTGTGATGGAAAATATTTGCATCTAGAATTAACATGTGACATAAGGAAGAGTGAAGATGGTCACTGGGGGGAGGATGGGTAAGACAATGCTATTAATTAAGATTATATAGTCACTAGTAGTTTTGTGCATACTCTTAATGAATCAGCCCCACAATTAAGCATTTTTTACAATTTTTTTTTCATAATGTCCATGATATTTTATGGAAGAATTAAAGTTTTAAGAGAGATTTAAATAAGGTAAGTGCGGTAGCTTGGTAAACAGATTTTGGATGAGTGATCCAGGCATACGGGTGGCTGGAATAAGGCTGGGAGATGTTTGTGTGAGAAGGAGACAAAAGAGCCATCAAGACTGACATTGATGGCAGAGCATAAAGGGAAATGTGAAAGGAGATCAGGAGGGGGTTGAGTGATGTAGGGTCTTTAAGGCAAGGACATGAAGTTTGAATTTTTTTGCAAAGAACAAGGGTGAGTATATGGAGAGCTTGAAATAGGGAAATAATATAATAGTAGGAAAGAGAAGTTTGGCAGAGGCAATTTGGACAAACCAGTGGGTAAGGAGGGTGTTAAGAAGACTAGAGAAGAGCTGGCTGGGAGGCTTGATCCTGCAGGTTGGGTAGACATACCTTCAGTGTCCTTTTTCGCCTTTCTTCTCCCTTGTGTCTATCAACTCACCCACTCCCACCATTCTTACTCTGCCGTCTACATAATAACAATGAGTACACACACAAACCGAAAATAAAATAAAAATCCATGTATGGAGCTTAATGTCTCTATGTCTTCTTCCACACTGACCCCCCATGTATGGAGCATCCTTTTTGAGCTGATTTGCAAGGCCTATAACCCAGTACATATTTAAATCTCTCCTGAAAATTATCTATTATATTACTTCTATTATATTACTCCAGCTGACCATTTAACCCAAGACGTGGCCACACAGCATCTTGATTGCTCTGTTTACATATTACACTCAAACCCCCCTACTTTAAAAGAATACTATTAAAACTGAAAAGTCAAGCACTCAAAAGTTACGAAATGCGAGACCTAAGGTTGCAAGTGCATACATATTATGAGATAGTTTTAATTACATGATCACATAATATTTTTTTCCAGTCACCCCACCAACACCAGTTTCCCTCTCTGCTCCAATGGCCAGTGTCCTCACCCACACCAACTCCCAAACCAGTTTCTCTCTCCCGCCCCCACCATCCTCCAGTCCCAGTTTCTTCCACCCCCGCCCCAGGTTCCTTGTTCCAATCTACTACCCTCACTTCTCCTGCAAGTCCGGCTCTTGTCCCCTCCACGTTTGAATCAGGTAACTTCCACATCTAAGCTGCCAGGCCTAGCGGGGGTGGGGTGGGGTGGGAAAGGATCATTAAGAGCACAGGAAAGACAGGCTCCTTACTCTCTGTTGAGGTGCCTGGCCCCAGACCTAATACTATCAACATAAGCACAAAGCTGCAATTGCAGGAAAAGCCCTGCTCATCCCCAGACAGAAGCACACCCAGTGTGGATGGACTCTTCAGGAAATTTAGATGTTAAAATCTAAGAAGTCACTACAGAGCATGTGGGATCTGTGAGTTTTCTAAGGCTTATAACTTGGTGAAATTTGGGCAGAGTTTTACAGGGACAGCAACAGACACATCTGTGATACAAAGGGTGCCTCCTGCCGAATTTCAAGTCTCTGTTCTGAAGCATTGGTGTGTTAGCGCTTAAAGAAAAGGTCACTAGAATTTCTTAACAAGGGCAAAATAACATTATTGGCTCACTTCTAGTCTGTTCAACTGCCAACTCATTCAGGACATTTCCCAACTGTGGTGGTAGCAGTTGTTCATTTTCTGCACACCAATTAGTTCCCTGTGGTTGCCTCTTAATTACAAGGAAGAGCCTGATGACCTATAGCAGCAGGTAGAACCAGGGATGAGAAGCCAGGTCTCCAAAGACTACAACTTGAGAGCCACTGATTTAAGCCAAAATTTATCAGTATATGGGATTCTTTGGCAGGATTTTACTGACCTATACCTGTTTAAACAGAAAACATTAAACCATATAAAATAATCCACCGACATTACAGACAATGTTTTCGCATTTCCTCGAGTTTCAGTGTCTATGGCTGGCAAAGGACTGAAGGACACAAGACCTAACCCTGAAGACAGTAGAGAAGCATTCTATTTTCAATCCAGAGAAGTGAATGCGGAATCATTAAAAAACAAAACAACAAAAACAAAACAAAAGACTGTTGTTTTGTCACTTTTTCCCTGATGTCTTAATAGTTTCTTTCTCTATGACCTGGTCCTACAGAAATAGATAGCAGCTTACCACTTCACACTCACTTCCTTTTATAGGCAGATATCCAAAGAGGGAAACAGATGAAGCATGATAACAAAGGGCAGGGCAGAGCAGGGGATCCTCCCCTAGTATCAGAAAGTAGGCAGGTTTTCCTTGACAAGGATGACTTGGCTTGTTAGGGTTTTAATCATTCATTCTGTTCAAATAAAACATACTTTAATCAACCCTGTAAGTTCAAGAAGAAACTCCTCCTCAGTGTGAAGAACTAATTCTGGAGAAACTTCACAATTTATAGATTTAAATGAAAGAATATCCAAAAGTACTACTCAGCTTTTGGGAGCTTATTTCAGCTCAACCGTTTTCATCTTCACATGTTTTTCTTTTGGAACAAAACTTTCTTTTTTATGTACAATACAATATTTGAGGACTGCATATTCTCTGCTTAATGAGAGCCCTTTCATATCAAAATCTGAAACAAAAGTCACACTCCTCAAAGCTTTTGATGATTTTTCTAACGGAAGAATTGTTCTGAGGTACTGAGCTCCATGGCAGAAGAAGAAATGTCCTCCTGTTGCTGCTTCTACTCCTCCAAAGCTGATATGTCTAAGTATGTTAGGAAGAATGGATTTGGTGAGTCTTGGCCATTCACAGCAGACATGAAACGATACAAGAAGCCAGGAGATGTCTGAGTCCAGAGCACATGAAGACTGACAACCATTTCCATTGCTTCATTAAAGAAAAGCAAAATGACTGGATAATCTGCCTCAGTAGGATTACATGGAGCCCACTGCACTCTTATGGAAGATGTGAGTTAGACAGAGGCACATGCTAAACGCTTGCTACCCCTCTGGTGGGCAGAATTTTATAACATCTTTTTTTATACTTTGACAAAATTAAACTGAATCCTTGGGACTTTTCTATCCATTGCTTTCTTCGCTACTTCACTACAGTACTATTTCATTACTTACTGATTTTTCAACATATCTGCACCACTGTAATTTACACAAGTTCTGATAGTCATTAGCAATTCTTAACACCTCAAGGTGAGATCATAGAGCTCACTTGGGATAGTAAATGTAGGCAACTAGCTCTTCAAAAAAGATGACAAACTGCCAAACTTGATAGTCGAAGAGGAAATGTTAGTAGCTGGAGATGTGTCATGCAGTGAATTATCAAGATGCTTACTGTACTTGGCCATGTTACATTAGAGCAGCTTTGCACCCCAGTATTACTGTGGCATGAAAGTAACAGCAAAGGAATATGGCAAGCAGCCAAAGAATTCATTACATATGTTCCTTTTATAGCAGTTGTCCCCACACTATTTTTATCCTGGTACCTTTGAAATCAACTGGGATGAGCACTAGTGTATGGATACTATGCACTATTCTCCATTCAACAAAGAATCCATCAGTTTGGGACTCAGTGAAGCATTTTCCTCCAACTGGTGTATATGTTAATGGTGATGGGCAAATGCTCATGTGAGGCTCTTGCTGCAGAAGATGTACAACAAGAGGAACACTCTTAAGAAAAATACAGATTCACCATGAAGAGGAACAATTACTTGCTGTACACTAATTGTGGTTCTTTGAGATGTATTCTCCATAACTTTTCCACTCTTAGTGTGCATACACTCTATGGCCAGCAGTGTCTATAGGGTCCAAATCTGTGCCTAGGTGACATCATGACACACACAAGGGCATAAAGGGCAGCACACTACAAGCATCACTTAGTTTTTTCAGCAACACAGAATCCATATAGTAAAGTGAGAAAGAGGACAGTTCATGGAATACACATTGACAGCACATCTCAAAGAACCACAGTTACTGTAAGGGGAGTAACCATTTATTCTTTGACTTCCTCTCCATATTTATTCCACTCTTGGTGACTCACAAGCAAGGAGGTGGGTGCTCAGAGTCTATTTGAACTGTCACTGAAGGGAAGCTCTGCTAAAATGGACATCAGATTTTGATGGCACTATCACCGAGTAATCTTGTGTAAATATATGTCTCAAGTCCCATGTTGCTGCTCTACAGATTTCTGAAATTGGTACACTTCTTAAAGAAACTGCAGTAGATATCTGTGCTCTGGTAGAATGGGCCTTATTGTTACTGGAGTGTCGAATACCACTAATTCATAGCCCACTCTGATGCAACTGGAAATTCCGTTAGATAATCTCTGGATAGATACTGCCTGACCCTTCATCCTATCTGCAGAAGCCACAAAAAACCAAGCCAAATTTCTGAAAGACCTACTCCTATCTAGATAAAATGACAGTGCTCTAAGCACAACCAGAGTGTGCAGTTCAGCCTCTCCTTGGTTGGAGTGTGATCTAGGGGAAAAAACAGGCAGGTGGATTACTTGATTTATATGGAAGTCTGAGACTACTTTCAGTAAAAGTTTAGGGTGAGGCCCAAGAGCCACTTTTCCCTATGGGATATATTGTACAGTGGTCCACCTATAATTGCCTGTATCCCACCTACCTTACATACAGATGTTATTGTCACAAGGAAGACTGTCTTGATGGATAAATGGTAAAGTGAGTAGAGGATCAAAAGGTTGGTTCCATGAATCTCACTAGCACTACCTTATGATCCCAACAAGGGGTGGGTGTCTCCCTAGTTGGGGGAAAACACACAAAGAAGACCCTTAAGAAATCTAGTTACCATAGGGTGAAAGAATACTGCTTAACCCTGAATGGGGGAGATGTTCAGTGGATATTGCTGCCAGGTAGACTCTTAGTGAACTGATTGTTCTTCAGTGATAACAAATAGTCAAAAATAGCAGGGCAACTGAACTGCAATGAAGATAGTTGGTGTTGGGCCCAAATAGCAAATCTCTTCTATTTGGGGGAAGATGCAAGTCTGGTAGAGTCCTTTCTACTATGAACTAGTATGTTCTAAACCTCCTCTCCAAAGTGGTTAGGCAGTTCAGCATCCATGCTACTAGGTGTAACATAGCTGGCTCTAGATGAAGGATCTCCCTCTCTTTTGGGAAGAATATTCCTGAAAGAAGGGGTGAGTGTATTAGAGGAAGAATGGAAAGATTCATCAGGTCCAAGAACTAGAATGGTCTTGACTAAGCCAGTGCCAGCATGAACATCATGGTTTTGTCCTATCTGAATGACCTTAGGACCCTTGGTATCAATGGGTAGACATACATTAATCCTGAGTCCAGGGGATTAATGGGTGATACTTCTTATTCTTATTTGTTGTGACAGCTCCGTCACTGGGTGACCACACTTGTTGAATATGTTCTGTATGATGTCTTTGGCTGATCAATTGTGATCACTTGCGAATTGCCTGTTGAGGTGGTCTGCAAGCCTGGTAAGTGAAGACTTACTGGGATAATTTTGTGACAAATGCACTTGCTCCAAAGATGTGCAGCTTCTTGTCACTGTGTGAGAGACAAGAGAGAGAGTGCATGTGTGAGAGAGAATTTGCTCCTCTCTGCCTATTCATATAAACCATCACTGTGGTGGTGTTGGTGATGATTTGAACAGTCAATCCGATCAGTATGGAAAGGAATGCTGTTCATGTGTGACAAACAGCTCTCAATTTTAGCACATTTATGGGCAGATGAGTTTCCTGAGAAGTTCAGAGGTCTTGGATCTGGAGATGGTCTAAGAGCTCTCTACCTGAGTGCACAAGCACTAGCAACATGGATGGCAATGGTGGAGAAAAGGATACCTCTTTGCATACCTTTAGAGGATCCTTTCCCCAGTTTAATGACTGTAGGACTATGGCACCTTCATATCTATATGATGCCTATTGAACAGATACACAGACTTTAAGCACCGTTGCAAGCAATGAAGGTGAAATCTGGCATGCTGTGTTATGTATGCACAGGAGGCCATGTGCCCTAGAAGTTTGTGTTTATGACTGCCCTTACAGTTGGTTGATGAGATCTGCTATATAGTGTTGAATCTGTTCTGAGGCAGATAAACTTTTGCTGATGCGGAATTTGATTTGCCCCTATCAATTCTATCCTCTCTGTATGTACTAACACCAGCTTCTCTTTGTTGACTCTGAGACCTACGGAAGTGAAGACCTGGAATATCTGATAAATGGAATCTGGCACATATTCTGGTCATTTTGTACAAATGAGCTAGACATTGACATACAGATATATATGGATTTCTTGCTTTCTTATGTGAGTCTCCCCTCCCCCCCGAGATATTTGGTAAAGACTGTTGGTGCTGCTTCTAGATTGTAAGGTTGAATTTTGTACTGATAATGGGAATCCTCCAGCTCACAGCTTGTGACCATAGCTCCTCCCTTGGCTATATGAGGTGGTGCCGCCCCAACCACCCTCAGTTCCTTTGCACCAAATACCCAGAGATTAGACTCCAATGCAGAGGGGACGGAGGGTGGGTCGTGGAATCATGGAATCATAGGTCTGGAAGGGACCTCAAGAGGTTATCTAGTCCAGTCCCCTGCACTCACGGCAGGACTAAGTATTATCTAGACCATCCCTGACAGGTGTTTGACTAACCTGCTCTTAAAAATCTCCAATGATGGAGATTCCACAACCTCCCTAGGCAATTTATTCCAGTGCTTAACCACCCTGATAGTTAGGAAGTTTTTCCTAATGTCCAACCTAAACCTCCCTTGCTGCAATTTAAACCCAGTGCTTCTTGTCCTAGCCTCAGAGGTTAAGAAGAACAATTTTCCTCCCTCCTCCTTTTAACAACCTTTTATGTACTTGAAAACTGTTATCATGTTCCCTCTCAGTCTCCTCTTTTCCAGACTAAACAAACCCAATTTTTATAATATACCCTCATAAGTCATGATATCTAGACATTTAATCATTTTTGTTGCTCAAGTGTCTGCATCACATCTTGAAGAACTAGAGTTACAATAAGTAACAGTTTCTTCAAGTAGAAGCAGCCATGTATTCCACTTAAATGACTCACAAGCAGTACCCAGAGATGGGGCTCGGTGTCTATTTAAACAAGGACGGCAGGACTGCCTTCCCAGAATTTGCAACTGCTCTGGACACAGTGGTAATGGCATAATGGTTTGTAAACGTATGTATCGATGACCATGTGACAATCCTGCAAATGTCCAATATTGAAACATCACCTAAAAATGGCACTGATGTAGCCTGCGCTCTCGTAGAATGGGCTCACACCCATTCAGGGGGAATAACTGAAGCTGTTTCATATGCAGTCTTGATGCAGGAAGTTATCCACCTGGAGATCATTTGTGAAGAGACCTGCCTGTCCGTTCATATGGTCTGCATAAGACACAAAGAGATGAAGTGAAGCCTGAAAGTGTTTAGTCCTGTCCATGTAGATCAGAGGTCTGCCAGAGATCGTCTGAGGTCTAATATGTGAAGACGCTCATGTTCCTTCAGGGATGAATGGAGCTTAGGAAAAAACAGACAAATACACTGCCTAGTTAAAATGAAATTGATAGACCACTTTAGACATAAGTTTTGGTTGTGGCCACAACATCACTTTGTCTTTGGAGAATTATGTATAAGGAGGCTCTGCCATCAAGGCCTGCAATTCACACACACACTCTCCTTGCAGATGTTATAATTATGAGGAATGCAGTTTTTTGACACAAGAGAGGAAAGGGACAGGATGCCAGAGGCTCAAATGGAGATCCCATCAGAGCTGCCAAGACTGTAGGTCCCATGAGGGAACTGGTTTCCACACCAGCTGTTGGAAACGAAGAATTCCTTTAAAGAATCTTGCTATCGTGGCATTGGAAAATACTGATCTTCCATGAATGGGTGGATGAAAGTCTGAGATCATTGCTAGATGCGCCCACAACGACCTAAGCCTAAGGTCCAACAATGGAAGATGCCTCAAATACTCCAAGATGTCCTGGATACAAGCCAGTGTAGGCTGAACTCTGCGGGCCAATGACCACATCAAAAACTGTTTCCATTTTGCCGAATAGGCCATTCTGGTAAAGGATTTTCTACTACTGAATATGATCTCTTGAACAGCAGCTGATCATTGCTCGTCCTCCTCATTCAACCATGGAGTAGCCATACTGTGAGATGCAGGAGCTGAGCGCAGGATGAAAAGTGTAACCAGGATTCTGTGGGAGCAGGTCAAGATGGAGAGGAAGGGATATGGGAAGCTAAATGGACAATGTGAGAAGGTCAGAAACCCAACACTGCCTTGGCCATGCTCAGGCAGTGAGGATGAACTTGGCCTGATCCACTTTCAGCTTGAGGATGACCTGTGAAATGATCTTGATTGGAGGAAAAGCATATAGAAGAGTCAACTGACAGCTGAGGTGAAAGGTGTCGGTCAGGAAGCCAGGACTGAGGCCCCCCCAAAAACAGAACAGACATTTCCTGTTGTCCCTTGTAGTGAACAGCTCAATTGTTGGGATGCCACAAAGATGACTCACAGAACACTGGGCTTCAGGGACCACTTGTGACTCAGGGAAAAATTCCTGCTGAGATGGTCTGTGAGATGATTCTGGACTTCAAGCAAGTGATCAGCTATAGGAGTGATACTCTTTATGGCAGAACTGCCACAGCCTGATTGCCTTGTGGCAGAGCACCCTGGAGTGTGGCCCCCCTTGCCTGTTCACATAATACATCATTGTAGTATTATTGGTAAGTATGTGAATAACTGAACCCTCGATGCGGTCTAGAAAAGAATGACAGACATTTGAGATGGTCCAAAGCTCCAGCATGTTGATATGCAGTAAAGCTTCCTGCTCTGATCACAAACTCTGAACCTTCATTGATATTTCATACAGAGCATGCCATGTAAGGTATCATATGAAAGGTCATGATCTTCTGATCAGGGCAGGATGGTCAAGCTCAGGGGTGCTAGGCTGAGGAGCTGGGGGGAATTGTCTGGAGCCTCCCTATCATTAATTAATGAGTGGCTGGGAGAAGCATTCATGTAACTCACCTGGGTGTACTCCTGCCTGTGGATGTCTGTGTAAGTGCAGTACCTACCAGAGGTTTGCAGCTTGTCACAGCATCACAATGTGAGTGGGAGCCCAAGTTAGAGGGACAGAGGGCTCCGTAGTACCCCAGTTCTAGGTTGCACCCTGGGGACCCCATCACAATGATAAACTGTTCTGAACCACATTTAAAGAAGGCAGAGGCACAAACCTGGCAAACTGAACCACCTGTGTGCAGGCAGACATTTGGCCCCAGAGCCTCAGGCAGATTCGAACTGTCATGGAAGTTTGAGACTGCAAACTAAGACAAAGATGGCAAATTATCTGAAAATGATTGGTGAGCAAAAACACTCTTGAACTTGTAGAGTCTATTAGCATCCCAATTAACTTGATTTTCTGAGTGAGGACCAGTGTTGACTTCCCAGTGTTTAGGATGAGACCCTGATTTTTGAGTAAGTGCAGCATAATGAATATGTGAGAAAGAATTTCTGGGGACCTTCCCCTTGGTAGCCAGTCATCCAGATACCAAAAGACAGGGATTCCCTTCTTCCTGAGGTATGCTTTCACCACAATCATACATTTGGTAAAAATCTGGGCGGCAGAAAACAGACCAAAAGGAAGGATCATGTACTGAAAATGATGGTTTGCCATGACTAACTGGAGAAATTTTCTGTGGCTAGAGAGACTTGCCAAGTGGAAATTAGCTCCTTGAAGGTCTAGAGCAGCAAACCAGTCATTCTGAGTCAACACAGGAAGGACAGTCAATAGAATAACTATTTGGAACTTCATGTATCTGACATATTTGTTCAGTTTGCAGAGATCGAGAATAGATCTTATTCCTTTGGATTTGGGAACCAAAAAAGTAATAGGAATATAAATCTTGATCCTGGTGGTCTGGAGGAACCTCCTCCACCATTCCCAAAGCCAGTAAAGAGTGGACCTGCTTGAGGAGCAGCATCTCATGAGAAGGGTCCCTGAAGAGGGACAGGGAGGAAGGGTGGAGAGGAACTGGATAGCATAGCCCAATCTGACGGTGCTTAGGACCCAGCTGTTGGTGTAATCGAGCCCCAAACACTGTGATATCCCCCACCCCCCCAACAGGTTAATGTAAGTCATGACTGGATCACTGCTCTGGACAAATAAGTCAAAATGGGTGCTTGGGAGGTCCTGGGAGAGGGCATGTTGACTGGCCAAACCCAGAACCTGAAGCCTCCACCTCTGGAACCTATCCCCATTTCTGGAGTAGTCCTGTTGTCTCAGGGGAGTGAAAGATTGCCCAAAGGGGCATTGCAGGCAGTACTGTTACTGTTATTGCTGACCACCATACTAGTGTCTTTGCACTGCCAGTGTGTACACTCCCCAAGAATGTAGGGTGGCCCTAGAATCCTTGAAGAAGTGCAGAGTTTTGTTAGATTTGTTCAAAAAGAGAACCCAACCATAAAGGGCAAGTCCTCTATAGCCTGCTGCATGTCTGGAGCAATGTCCTAACTTTGTAGCCAGGATGCCCTTCTCATGGTCACCGCAGAGGTCATCACTCTGGTTGAAGTGTCTGTCATTTCTAGCATGGACTGAAGCTATCTTCTGGCCACCAAGCCGCCTTCAGCAATAAATCCCCCAAATTCCTCCTTGACGGTTTCAGGCATCTGGGCTGTAAATTTAGACATACTTGTCCAATTTACAAAATCATATTTGGACAACAATGCCTGCTGGTTTGCAGTCTGCATGTGCAGGGAAGACGAGGTGTAGATCATTCTACCCATTAAGTCCATCCTTTTCGCATCCTTGTCCTTAGGCGTGGATTTAAATCTGCCTCTTTGAGCTCTGTCATTCACTGCAGTTCTGAATCAGTGAATCAGGAACCAAGTGGGAGTAAATCTCCTCAAATTCCTGCATTGGGACAAAGTAACATTTTCCCAAACACTTCGCTGTAGGCAGCAACAAACCCGGCATGCTCCAAAGAACCTTTGTAGGCTCCAGGAGTGCATTGCTGATGGGGAGGGTCACTCTCCTGGGGGCAGATCACTGCAGGATATCTAACAATGTATGGGTATTCTTATGCAGAAACTCGGCTTGGACGCCTAGGGAAGCAGCTATGGCCACAAAAGGACCTATTAGTCCTCAAGCACTTGAAGTCCTCAAGCACTGAAGGGAAGGAAAAGCCAGGGAACAGATGAATCATCCAGGGATGATGAAGCAGCAGTTAACTATGCCAGTGATAGGTCCTGCTCCTGGAGAGGTGAACCGAATGGGACAGTTCCAGAGGCTCCACAAAGGGGAGGACAACTGGTGCCTGAAGTTGTGGTAGGTTGACAGTCCCAGTCACCAGTGTGTTTTGGTGATCTCACCTTGGAGTGAGATGTGGAGTACAGCCTTTGCAATCGATGAGTGTGCCATAAGCTCTAGGGGAGCCACTGGGCATAAGGGTAAGGCATTGGTGGCCAGCAGGCAGCAGGCCAGCAGTTCTGACTCCGGTAGAGTGACAATTTCAGTATCCATGATGCTCCACGAACAGTCCCTGGTGTGGGCCAGGTGATGGAGCATGGAAGGGCGATCTCAACCTGGGGATAAATGTGGAGCCAGGCCTGAGGGTGTGAGCAACTGGTCCAACTCACTCTCATCCAAAGCAAGGGAGGAAACCGGCGCCAGCTGGCACTGAGAACCCATCAATTGTCTCCAGTTCCAGGAGCAGTGCTGGTACTGAAGTCAGTGGTAGTACTGAAGCCACCAACGTTGTTGAGGAGGAGGGTGGGGAGTGACACCATGGTAACAACAGCATTGCGCTCATCGGTACCTGACTCAACAGACGCCCCATGGCCAAAATAAAAAATTGATGGTACGGAACCTTTGGCATCTCCATGTGATACTGGGCAGAGGTTGGAAGGACCTGCTCCATCCTGGATGCCAGCAGCATGTACTCTTTCTGGAGGAGGGAGAAGAGTCTTCAAGAGGCCTGGAGTGATCATGACTGGTCTTATGAGAGCTTTTCTTTGGTACACTCAAAGACGAGTGGCTTCTGCACCTCCTCAGAGAGGCAACAGCTGCACAGCATGAAATGGCACCAAACTCTGAGGTTGAGGACGACCTCTGATTCGGTGCAGGCATTGGTTCTGAAGCAGGCCTCAGCTGCTGCTTCAGGCAAAGGTCTCTAGCCACCTGAATCCATTTTGTGAATGATTTACAAATCAAACACCACTCTTTGATGTGAGCCTCACCTAAACAGCAAGCACCCTGTGTGAGGGTCATTGTTGGGCATAGCCCCCCACATAATGGACAATGTTTGAACTAGGGAAAATATTTAACTAAGCAAACTAACACTAATACTAAGGGTACAACAAAATCAAAGGACTTTTGAAGAATTGTGTGGGTAAAAAACACACAGAGCTCTGACCCCAGTCATGGGCAGTAAGAAGGGGAGGTGCTATAGCCACCAGATGCGAATGCTGCCCCCTTAGGTACTGCTAGGCAAAGTTCTCCAGCTCCAGAGTGCTAGGCGAGCACACATCTAAGTGGAATACAGAACCACATCTACTCAAAGAAGAATTCAGACATTTTTGCCAAGTAAAATTTTCGCATAGAAATTTTAATGTTGGTAAAATTGCATTTTCCACAAAATAAAATCATTTGAACAGAAAATCCCCAACCAGCTCTATCCTTCCATATTGAGGGAAGAGGAGAACTCAAATCCATCCTTGACTTTTGAGATCCAGTCTTGGGCTCCGAATTTGGGGCAGCAGCCTGGATTTTCTGCCTAAACTCTCCTTCCTTCCTGATAAATACTTTGTTGCTTTTATTTACATTGAATTGATAGTTCAGTGTTAAATGATGGGCGCCCCATCATTTCAGGCATTGGCACCCTGACAGCAGGATTGTCTGGCTATGTAGACTCCCTCCTCAGGCCCTACGCTACCAGCACTCCCAGCTACCTTCGAGACACCACTGACTTCCTGAGGAAACTTCAATCCATCGGTGATCTTCCTGATAACACCATCCTGGCCACTATGGATGTAGAAGCCCTCTACACCAACATTCCACACAAAGATGGACTACAAGCCGTCAGGAACACTATCCCCGATAATGTCACGGCTAACCTGGTGGCTGAACTTTGTGACTTTGTCCTTACCCATAACTATTTCACATTTGGGGACAATGTATACCTTCAGATCAGCGGCACTGCTATGGGTACCCGCATGGCCCCACAGTATGCCAACATTTTTATGGCTGATTTAGAACAACGCTTCCTCAGCTCTCGTCCCCTAAAGCCCCTACTCTACTTGCGCTATATTGATGACATCTTCATCATCTGGACCCATGGAAAAGAAGCCCTTGAGGAATTCCACCATGATTTCAACAATTTCCATCCCACCATCAACCTCAGCCTGGTCCAGTCCACACAAGAGATCCACTTCCTGGACACTACAGTGCTAATAAACAATGGTCACATAAACACCACCCTATACCGGAAACCTACTGACCGCTATTCCTACCTGCATGCCTCCAGCTTTCACCCTGACCACACCACACGATCCATCGTCTACAGCCAAGCTCTGCGATACAACCGCATTTGCTCCAACCCCTCAGACAGAGACAAACACCTACAAGATCTCTGTCAAGCTTTCTTACAACTACAATACCCACCTGCGGAAGTAAAGAAACAGATTGATAGAGCCAGAAGAGTTCCCAGAAGTTACCTACTACAGGACAGGCCTAACAAAGAAAATAACAGAACGCCACTAGCCGTCACCTTCAGCCCCCAACTAAAACCCCTCCAACGCATTATTAAGGATCTACAACCTATCCTAAAGGATGACCCAACACTCTCACAAATCTTGGGAGACAGGCCAGTCCTTGCCTACAGACAGCCCCGCAACCTGAAGCAAATACTCACCAACAACCACATACCACACAACAGAACCACTAACCCAGGAACTTATCCTTGCAACAAAGCCCGTTGCCAATTGTGCCCACATATCTATTCAGGGGACACCATCACAGGGCCTAATAACATCAGCCACACTATCAGAGGCTCGTTCACCTGCACATCCACCAATGTGATTTATGCCATCATGTGCCAGCAATGCCCCTCTGCCATGTACATTGGTCAAACTGGACAGTCTCTACGTAAAAGAATAAATGGACACAAATCAGATGTCAAGAATTATAACATTCATAAACCAGTCGGAGAACACTTCAATCTCTCTGGTCACGCAATCACAGACATGAAGGTCGCTATCTTAAAACAAAAAAACTTCAAATCCAGACTCCAGCGAGAAACTGCTGAATTGGAATTCATTTGCAAATTGGATACTATTAATTTAGGCTTAAATAGAGACTGGGAGTGGCTAAGTCATTATGCAAGGTAGCCTATTTCCTCTTGTTTTTTCCTCCCCCCCCCCCCCCAGATGTTCTGGTTTAACTTGGATTTAAACTTGGAGAGTGGTCAGTTTGGACGAGCTATTACCAGCAGGAGAGTGAGTCTGTGTGTGTATGGGGGTGGGTTTTTGGAGGGGGGTGAGGGAGTGAGAGAACCTGGATTTGTGCAGGAAATGGCCTAACTTCATTATCATGCACATTGTGTAAAGAGTTGTCACTTTGGATGGGCTATCACCAGCAGGAGAGTGAATTTGTGTGGGGGGGTGGAGGGTGAGAAAACCTGGATTTGTGCTGGAAATGGCCTAACCTGACGATTACTTTAGATAAGCTATTACCAGCAGGACAGTGGGGTGGGAGGAGGTATTGTTTCATGTTCTCTGTGTATATATAAAGTCTGCTGCAGTTTCCACGGTATGTATCTGATGAAGTGAGCTGTAGCTCACGAAAGCTCATGCTCAAATAAATTGGTTAGTCTCTAAGGTGCCACAAGTACTCCTTTTCTTTTTGTTAAACTATAGTGGCCCCAGGGAGTGAATCCAGCTCCTGTGGTGCTACAGTTTTCAGATCAATAGGTTGAAAGACGTCCTTCATGATTCTCTTAGATTGGGAGACTCTTAGGAGCACACAAAGAATGAATACAGTGACCACACACAGTTCCAAGTAAAAAAACCTTGTTTGTATTACATTACTCTCACATACACATATACATACCCTGAGAGAACCCAAGCCAATGTGATATTCATACTCTTTAACTCAAAGATATTACAGAGTCTGGTGGATCTCTCAACTGGTGCTGGGGTCTTCCCTCACAGTCTTGCCACCCTATCCATACCAGAAACCCTTTTTATCCTATTATAACCATGCCCAGAACCGTATGCATATGCATGAGGGCTCCAACCTCTTTTTCCTTATCTGCACTTCCACACCACATAAATTTTGTGGTGCCCTGCTTTCCTCTTATTCTCATTAGCATCTACGGACATGTGTTTGCATGGTAACCTGTTGTAAGAGCAGAACTTTTCATGATGTTACAATCAGGTATCTTGTGGCCTAGACAGGTACATTACAACATATTTCCCTGACATCACTTATTGGCACATTCTTTACAGTAACCTTGTAACTTTACAGGCAGAGTGTTATTCCTGGGTCACCTATTTATGTCAAGCCTCCTTAAGCCGGAGGGCTAGTATGGCTAAACCTATAGGCCTTGCATAACAGCTTTGCTTTACTTGGATATCTAATATACACTCATCACTCCTAAATACTTGTCAGTCTTATACTTCTATGATCCTATTCTACTTATATCTATACCTACAACTTAAATCTATTTATCACACATTGATTACATATGAAATAACATATGAGTTAACCATGACAATAGATAACACAATTACATGATGAAATGAACAAATTGGCTACAATTTCCAGTCAGCTGATGAAACAAAGTTTCTGCCCCTGTCTCTTTCTCAGGGAGAAAGAGAAAATAAAATCTTAAATTGGGCTGAAAACATGCAATCTTTGGATCCCTTTCCTGCTCACAAATCTTTAAGTAGGTTGCAAACAGAACAGGCTAAAAATAAACATAGACTTTAAACCAAAACAGGATTATGATGAAGTTAAAATGTTGCTTCTGTGAGGAGTAAAGCTTCTCCATTGCAGCTGTTAGGCTGCTCAGCTCCTCCCAATACCTTATTGTTAGCTTGCACTTCCTCCATGCACACCAGGCTGATATGCTGGGCGACTAGGGTTCTTTCTAATCGCACAAAACCAAACATCCTTGCCCCAACCCCTGTCCCTGCCTTAGGACTCGCCCGCTCCCTCCATCCCCCTCCTTCTGTTGCTCGCTCTTCCCCACCCTCACTCACTTTCACTGGGCTGGGGTATGTGGTTGGGGTGCAGGAGGGGGTGAGGGCTCGGGGCTCCAGGGTGGGGCCAGAAATTAGGGGTTTGGAGTACAGCAGGAAGCTCTGGGTTGGGGCAGGGGGTTGGGGTGCAGGCTCTGGCTGGGGCCAGGGATAAGGAGTTTGGGGTGCAGGAGGGGGCTCCATGCTGGGGCTGAGGGCTTTGGAGTGTGGGAGGGGGCTCAGGGCTGTGGCAGGGGATTGGGGTATGGGAGGAGGTTCAGGCAGCTCCTGCAAGTGGCCGGCATGTCCAGGTCCTAGACGGAAGGGCCAGAGGGCTCTGCACACTGCCCGTATCTGCAGGCACCACCCCCGCAGCTCCCATTGGCCATGGTTCCTGGCCAATGGGAGCTGTGGAGCTGGCACTTGGGGGCAGGGGCAGCGCATGCAGTCCCCATGGCTGCCCCTGTGCCTAGGAGCCGGACTTGTCAGCCACTTCTGGGAGCTGCATGGAGCCAGGGAGTCTCCCTTAGCCTCGCTGTGCTGCCGACCGGACTTTTAGTGGCCTGATCAGCAGTGTTGACTGGAGCTGCCAGGGTCCCTTTTAGACCAGAAGTTCCCATCAAAAACTGATGCCTGGCAACCCTATGGATGACTGAAAGGGTCTAGCTGTTTCATGGTCTTGCTGATTAACCCTTGCTGCCCCACAGTGAATTCTGTCCACTGAGTTTTCTCAACTGGTCACTCTTCTGCGCCTCTTGCATCCCAGATGATACTATTTGCGCTCACAGAGGTACTTGCCTATGACCATCCTAAATCCAGGAGTCACATGAAGTGGAATACTGATAGTGACTATCCTAAATCTAGAACTGATAAAGTGGAATACAGAGTTTGTTCAAGACCAGAAAGAAGCAGAGCATTCCAACAATAATTATTCAATACCAAGCTGAATCCCAAGTAGACAAAATCAGAATGACCCTGGAATTTGTGGCAATTTGCCAGGAACCCAACATTCCATTTGAAAAGGCTGACCATCCCTCTGCTGGGGTTTCCCTAGTACATTACGTGAGGTATAGTGGCACCATACTTCAGACATGGAGGATATGCCTGCCAGATATGTATGAGAATGTGAAACTACTCCTGAACACACAATTGCTGGCCAAAAGGTGCCTGTAAAAGTGGATGAGACAAATGATATAGAGTGCAGGGCAAATTCTCTGCTCCCTTAATGAACATTGACACTGGACAGTCAACATTCTTTTTAGCATGTCTCATAGTAATTGCAACAAGGTTCCTCATATCTTTGCACCAAAGAATGCAGCATGCATGAAAACAACTTTTACTGAGCTGTTGAATGACCTTTTTTTCAAAATTGCATGTACAAGCTCACAGAATAGACCTAATTCTGGATGCACTTGAAAAGCTATTCACTTACAATGGCTTCCATGAAACTGTTCAGGAAGCTGTGTGTCTTGCCAAGTAGAAGGAAGACAAAATACTTGCAACATATGAGAGAAAATGACCCCATAAGGAGGACAATAATGCTACTTGACCCCTGTAGAAAGGGGTGGCTATTTGAAGGCAGCTGTGTATCATCTAAACCACTTTAAATATCAGCAGTCCCTCCTGCTACTAGAACTACGCATAATCAGGACACTAGGTCCATTTTTTCAGAGTTTTAAGCTGGGTGTGGCTAAGGGAGTTTACATTAAGCTACCCCTTCACAAGTATTGCTCATTTTAGAAATTGTATAACTGAGACATACACATACACTAACACAAATACAATGTATACAAATTATTTTTCTAAAGGACTTTAAAGACTTAGAATGAATGTATCGATAATGTACATTTTATTACAGAAAGGGAAGGAATACATGTTTATCAAAGAAATTATAGCATTATAAAGGTACAAAGGCAATATTTTCAGAAAAATACCAATATTAACATTTTTTTAAGGAAATTCTTTTTGATAATGGATAATATGTCAGACTATGGGTACTGCTGGATTTTCAGATTGATACCAAGCTGTGCACCCTTCTGAACAGATTTCAGTCACCACGATTCTCTACTGCAACTGAAGCTGTAGCTATCCTGAAGGAGCTCCAAATCCATCTTGAGACACACATGAACTTCACTGCTGAACACTGTCGCATTTCCTGAATGTAGAAGAGAAGGAAACCCTTCCACACTCAGCATTGCTATAAATTCTGATGAAGTTCAAAGGAGCAGCAGATAAACTGAAGAAATATATGTCTCTAGATGATCAGCCAGGATACCAATTTTTGAAAGAAGTTTGATTGTTTAATCCAACAAAGATAATCTTTCAGCAACTTAGCAGTAGAACTACTCGTTGGGATTCTATGCCAGTGGAAGCATGTGATCTCTATAAAAGATTCCAGGATCAATTTGTGTACCAGCTATTTATTTATCTTATTTATTTACTTTTTTGGATTGATACCATTGCTAAAAATGGGCATCTATCCATATGCACTAGTTACCACTGTCATAACCTAAAAAAACAACAACCACAAACATATTTAAAGTGCAGCAATACCATTCAATGTAACCTCTCAAAATAAAGCATCCAGTAAAGATCTCAATATGTTCTGGAAAAATGCCCGTGTCTGAGTCCCAAAGCTGGCTGAAGCAGCAGAAATTTGTATTAAGTCACTCTCAACTTCTGTTGATGTAGAACAGCTTCACTACACAACCTTGTATTCTCTGATCAACACAGAGGTCTTTCAAAAAACTGCATGTGTCAAACATTAATCTTCTGCTTCAGTGCAAATAATAACATGTATTGCTTTATAACTTAATTTTTCATTTTGGGTTATTCCTAATATCAGGTTCATAAAAAGTGAAGAGTATAGCATGACAGTGTAGTACATTAATATTACTGCAGAATTCAGGGCGTCCTGCCTCAGTAGTTAGCAGACTTTGCCCTAGAATTTGGGTCTAATGAGCTGCAGAGTAAATGAGGCCTTGATACCAAGGGATAACCCTGCACTGACAAAATTTTCTAATAGGTCTTTTCTGAGTGTATATTCTAGGATGATTAATATTAAACACGTGAAAAAGAGAACAAACCAAGGCAAAGATGTCTTACAGATGTTCCATTATTAGAACAAAATAACAACCTGGTCCTGCATACTCTAACTGGTGTGGCTAGGGCTTACTCAGACAAAAACAAACAAAAAACCAATTGATTTAAATGGACTTATCTTTGTGAGTAAAGATTTGCAGGGTCAGTCTGTTAACTAAAATAGCCCATGAGTATCCCAAAAGTGAGTCCTGGGTGTCAGTGATGATGGAGAGACAAACTGGGATTATTCTGCAAGATCTACATGGTCATATTTTGTCAAGAGTAAAAGTTATGATAAGGTCTTCATTCTACAAGGAATCAGTCTATATTCGGGTTTTATAAAGCACCCATTACAGTTGTGTCTAATTGTTTCCCAGGTTCATTAGATCTATTGGTAAGATCCTTAGTGGATTTCATGGCATTCTCTGCCCTGGTATCTGCAGAACCAGGTGCATGAAGCATTCCCTCTCCCCACATCTGGGAGACCTGGAAATGAAATGGAGAATCTCAGGTTTGATTAAAAAAAGAAAGCAAGTTTTTATACTTTTTCCTTGCAAAGATATCTTTGAAAATGTAAAACAATATGAACTGATTTAAATCAAAGTTTACAGGTAATTTATGTTTCTCCCTATAACAATCCAGGATTCACCTTTGGGATCCAAAAACACCATAGCTATAAATCCCTAGATTTTTCAAAGAAATGCAAATTAATTTGTGGCCAGGAAGAAAGTGGGGCAGTGCCATTCACTCTTCCACCGATGATGCTAGGGTTGTTGAAAGCTCTTTCTTAGCCAGCTGCCAGCAGTTGAGCTGACTCCTGTGCTGAGCAACCAGTGGAAGGGCTGCTCAATAACATGAAAAGTAGCATGGTCTAGTACATTAGCTATAGGACTAAATCTAATCCTACTCTGACACTGATTTCTTCCTCCTCTCCGGCCTTTGTCAAGCTTTCGCAGCTGTAAAATAGAGAGAATGCTCATGTACTTAATGAGAGGGAGTGGTGATTAAGCATTTAAGCCTGGATCCTCAATTGGTGTAAATGTGTGTGGCTCCACTAAACCAAATGGTGCTACACCAGCTGGGAATCTGTCCCTTAATGTATGTAAAGTGCTATATATGTTCAAAAGTTCATCAGAATGCATGCAGTATCCACCAGTGTCTGGGGACTTACCAGTTTCCATGTCTCCAGCTTATCTGGACAATTCTGCCTTACAAAACTTTTAAATTTTTGGCAAACATGGGCAGACCACAGCATACGGAGGTGATTTACACTTCTACATCAGGAGGGATTTAGGATGAGGGAGCCTAATCAGCCCAAAACACATATGCTATTTTATGTACAATCTGACAGTTACCATTGGGGAATATCCCAAAGAAATCATGTAAGCCCTGACTAAAATCTGCGGGTGGTGAGCCTTTTCCTTCTTGGAAGAGGACAAAGTTCTGAGGCCAGTGTCTGGCTCTCTTGCACTTGTTAAATGCAAGTCTGAAGTCTGGTCCTTAGTGGATTTCATGGCAGTACTGGCATAGTACTCACAAATTCTGCACAAGTACCTTTTAAGTACAGACCCCTTAAAAGATTAATGCATTAGTGCACTAAAAAGAGGTAACAGTATGATACTTAAAAATGTATTTATAGAAATATGAACCGAGGAGGTTTATTCATGGGTTTTTTTTCATTTTGGAAGAAAACCCCTTGAAATTAATTGTAAAAAATATTTTTGTCATGGTAAAGTTGCAGAGTTAAGCTAAGAATTTTTAAAAGTCAGAAAAAACAAATATTAAGGTTGGCTGACCTCGGCATTGTTGTACATTTGTAGTATTTTCAGTTTCTGTTTCTCCCGCCCCACCAAATGAATGCCTTAATCTATCACTGTTTAAAATTATTAAATAAATACCATAAAATGTATATGTGCAATGAGGCCAAATATATGATATTATTATTTATTGAGCCGCAATACTGTGCTCAGTGCTGTATAGTATAGAAAGGAAGACATGAATAGTCCTATGAGAACCGTAACTATTGCATTTCCTGACTTTATTTTAGCTGTGTAACTTACACTTTGTATTATGGGTATTTTGCATTATATAATTCTTTACAACTTATGATTGCATTGAATTGCTTATTGAGGTTTTGTGAATAATGCCAGGAAAAGACACTCCTCTAAAAATCAATACGTTAAAAGTGCTGTTTTAGGGTTGCTGTAGTTGTTCGTTGTGTTTCTGTGTTATTCCTATTGACCTGAGTTCAAAAACAAGGTATTGATTTATAAAGTACCTTCAGTAAATAAATGCACATTCTTTCTGCTAACCCTAATAACCTGTAGCATACAGAACAGGGTTTCAACTCAGCTCAGTACAACACAGCTCATAGTGTCAACAGTTTTCTAAAAGCTGCCAGCCTTTTCTGATATAAAGGATAATGGAGATAATATTTAAGAAAGCAGTGCAGTTGGTGGGGCAGTAAGGAGAAATTAAAAGGGGCATGAAGGAGAGCAGGCAGGAGTAAAGAAATTTTCAAGGAAGCCCTGTAAAAGATTAGATTTAGATTTGCTGAGTATTTGAAAGCTATAATGTTATTGGGTGTAGTTCATAAAGCTTTATGTAAATTTATGACCAATAAGGATTTGCTTTTAAACCTTAATGATAAATGTAGAATGTCTCTGATTGTTGGATGAGGCACCTATTAAAAAAAAGGATAAAGTCAGACACTGGTCTTTTGACCATAGTGTAATATCTTTAAACTATAACAAGTTTGCATTCTTCAGAATATTACTGCCATGTGTAAATCTGCAGTTGTTTGTGGGCTTGATCAGCTCCTGCTGAAGTCAATGATAAAGCTCCCACTGACTTCATGGTTGCCACATCAGGCATTATGTGTTTTAGGTGATATTACTGCCATTGTGAAATCCACAAGGTTAAAGATTGAGATCAATAGTACAACTTAAGTGGGAAAGAACATTCAGAGACTAGGGCTATAAATATAAATACAGACTGGCAGTAGATGTATTCAATCTACTGTAGCTATTGCCTTGGGCCTCTGATTTTGTACTATCACCACAAACACATTGGTCCTCAGCACTGGGTCATTTTTTCATGTACCAGGCCTTTAAGAGGAACATGCTCAACTTTTTCTCATTACTTCACAGTGGCACATGGAAAAGCCAACATGGTGAACAATAAAAATAATGACTGTAGAAGGGAAATAGAAAGCAAAGGGAATGTAAAAGGGGCAGTCTTTATGAGTACTTGTGGCACCTTAGAGACTAACCAATTTATCTGAGCATAAGCTTTCGTGAGCTACAGCTCACTTCGTCGGATGCATACAGTGGAAAGTGTAGAAGATCTTTTTATACACACAAAGCATGAAAAAATACCTCCCCGCACCCCACTCTCCTGCTGGTAATAGCTTATCTAAATCAAGTTGGGCCATTGATTATCATACACATTGTAAGGAGAGTGATCACTTTAGATAAGCTATTACCAGCAGGAGAGTGGGGTGGGGGGAGGTATTTTTTCATGCTTTGTGTGTATAAAAAGATCTTCTACACTTTCCACAGTATGCATCCGACGAAGTGAGCTGTAGCTCACGAAAGCTTATGCTCAAATAAATTGGTTAGTCTCTAAGATGCCACAAGTACTCCTTTTCTTTTTGCGAATACAGACTAATACGGCTGTTACTCTGAAACCAGTCTTTATGAGGCTATTGTGTGACCTACTGTGCCATAAGCATATCATGTCACCTAATGCCCACAGTCTCCTTATAAAAATTAGAACACTTTCCTCAGTATAAGACTCTTGCATTTTTTCTATTAGTAAACATTATTCTGTTTTTCAAATCTTGATTTTTGCTGCATTTGTATTTTTTCTGTTCACTTGCATTTATCTAATGAAGTGTTCTGGTTGGTTGCAACTCTCCCTGTAGCATTCTGGGGAACTGGAAAAGGCTGGGAAATCCGAGAGTTGAAGATTTCTTCTTCTACCTGAAGAGATTCTGTTTAACACTTTTTCTGTCATTGTTTTCCTATTTCATTATTCATCATTAGAGCCCCTTTTCCTCCTAGGGGTAAGATAGCAAATGGGCAAGGATGGTGGGCTGCCTCCACAAGACTGTCAATATGGCAATGGTAAAGAATTACAGAAAGAGTTGTATTTTTCTATCAAAGAACTTTATTAGAATAAGAAAAAGAATAATATCCCAAAAGCTCCTCCACCCCCTTGACTGTAGACCTTCTGCCTAAGCCTTCCCCGACCTCTCCTGTCAGGTTTCCAGCTACAGATTTAAAGGAAGAGTGCACATATGCTCAGAGTGACCAGCAAGGCATGCTATAAGAACAAAGCAGAAGACTCTCAGCCCTGGAGGCCAAAGTGTTACCTCTATAATGTCAATGTCCTTTCCAGACTGCTGCTAAGTGGGATGGGACTCCATTTCAGAATTCTGACCTTTTGTAGGTCACTGAAATGTCCTACTCCAACAAGTAAGTTTTACCATTAAGTTTTACCATTAGCAATTAGTCAGAGCAGTGCTGCTTAATTGGAGTCTGTATCTGACCTTTATTCAACAGGAAGGCATCATGGTAGACCAGCATTTTACTGAAGTAGATTGTGCTGTATACTGAAATACATTATTACAATCATCATTATTTAAAGAGAAAGTCAAGCCTAATAATACTTCAGTTACATAGCATCATGTGGCTTAGATAACTGCCTATTATCCATAGTTATTTACAAATCAAGATGTTTAGGAGCTATAATGATGCATTTGGAATTTCATAGGCCCAAAGAGAAGATGATGACCATTTACTGGACTCCTCTTTATTATTATGAAACTGTTTTGTCAATGTCAGTTGTCTTTTTATTATTATTATCCTTTGTTCTAAGCCTCTTAGTTATTAGCAGAGTTCTCAAGTGTACATAGTTTTGTGGATCACTCTACTTTAGAATGGAATCCAGCTGTAGAATAGTTTGGAAATTTTCCAGTCTAATGCTTTTTCATCAGAAACTGCCAATTCATCAAAAGAGAAGTGTTCCACAGGAATGTGTCAATTTCAACAAACATTTTGAAGGACACTAGGGAGGCTTCATGTGGAAACCTGAATAGTTTCCTGTCAACTCACCCACCTCTCTCCCTAGTTCCTGGTGGTGGGCTGCTGAGGAGCTGGGGCTTCCTGGTCTCCCAGGCTCCAGGTTCTTCAGCAGCTCAAGCTCCCTGGCTCTTAGTAGCCAAGTAGTCAAGGAGCATATTTCATTTTGGAAACACTAAAACATTCCCATTGTAGGGAAGTTTTGGTGTTTCTGAAATGAAATATTGAGAATTTAACTTCTGCAAAAAATTTGAGGCTGTGGCTTTTCATCCTGATTTGGGACAATTTTCCCCCTCCCACAATCTCAACATTTTTTATGGTAATTAAATTCACTTTCCCAGCTCATCTTCTCCAGCTGCCTGTTCTACTGCACCAACACATTAAGCAACATTCTGCAAGCACATGTTTGCTCCTCATGAAAATACCCTGTAATCTAGGGGAAGGAGTATTGAGCTGGAAGTAAGGAGATCATATATTCTGCTCTTATCTCTACTGACTGACATTTATATTTCTGTGCATTATGACAAATCCAAGTCTCATCCGTTCAGTCACACTGCCTTTCAGAACAATTGGACCAAATTTACATATGTTGATTATCCTATCACCAACTGTGGCTGTGATCACCTGACAATACTCCTCTCCCAAAGCCAGGGGTAGAACCCAGGATTCCTGTTCTCCAGTATTCTACTGTTATGTAGCAAATAGTGTGTAACAGCCTTGCAGCGTGTATCTCAAGTCTCCTTTTAGTGACATCCCCATAGAGGATAGCAATTATTCTTGCAGCTCAAGTGGTAGATGTCTGTGCTACAAATTTGAAACTCCAGGATTCACCTATGCTAATAATCCATGTAGGGAGTGCTTTGTGGTTGCACATTACTGAATATATTTTCTAGTTTTCTTTTTAAAACAACTTGTTTAATTCACACACTGAGAAAACATCCTTTAAAATTCATTTAACTATAATAATTGTTTTAATCTGTCAGCTATTTTGATTGCCGGTGTCACACAATGGTGGCAACTTCAAAGGTTGAGTTCAGAGCAATACACATAAAGGAGAAGAAAGACGTTGGATCCAAAAATCAACCAAAATCTTTTCAACAAAATACTAAAATAACTATATGTGGATTTAAATGCTTTATGAGCTTGAAATACACTGACAACCCCACCCCCACCATCTAGCAGTTAAAGAGAAGAAATTACATTGGTATCTCCATGCTACTGCTACAGACCTTTGGTTCATTTCATGCTTTTCTGTTGTTATATTTTACAATCCTTTCTGTTCATTTGAGGTAGCATTGTCTAGTGGTCTAGCATGTAGATGGGAGTCAGGAACTTCTGTGTTCCACTCCTGGTTTTGCTACTGATTCTGTGTATGACCATGGACAAGTCAGTTATGGTTTGATTTTCAGAGGTGCAAAACCCCCACAACTCCCATTGATTCTATGGGAGTTGTGAGTGCTCAGCACTCTGAAAACCAGGTCATTAACCTTTCTAGGTGAAATCTGCCACAAGCACTGACGTGGAGGAATTGTACTTTCTTACGTCAGTGATGACTTTCTCCGCTGTAACTTCATTTCCACATTTATAAATTGGGGATAACAATATGTCCCTATTTTAAGGGACTATAGCAGTAGGGATATACTACCGACCACTTGACCAGAACAGTGATGGTGACTGTGAAATGCTAAAGGAGATTAGATAGGCTATAAAAATAGAAAAAATCAATAATAATGGGTGATTTCAACTATCCCCATATTGACTGGATACGGGTCACCTCATGATGGGACGGGGAGATAAAGTTTCTTGACACCATAAATAACTGCTTCTTGGAGCAGTTAGTCCTGGAACCCACAAGAGGAGAGGTAGTTCTTGATTTAGTTCTAAGTGGAGCACAAAATCTGGTCCAAGACGTGAATATAACTGAACCGCTTGATAATAGCAACCATAATAATTAATTTAACATCCCTGTGGGGAGGGGATACCAAAGAAGCCCACTACAGTAGCATTTAAATTCAGTTAGGGGAACTACACAAAAATGAAGAAGCTAGTTAAATGGAAATTAAAAGGCATAGAACCAAAGGTGAAATTTATGCAAGCTGTATGGACATTTTTAAAAACCACCATAATACAGCTCAAATTAAATGTATACCCCAAATTAAAAAACATAGTAAGAGGACCAAAAAAGTGCCACCATGGCTAAACAACAAACTAAAAGAAGAGGTTAGTGGCAAAAAGCCATCCTTTAAAAATTTGAAGTTAAATACTACTGAGGAAAATAGAAAGGAGCATAAACTCTGGCAAGTCAAGTGTAAAAGTATAATTAGGCAGGCTAAAAAAGAATTTGAAGAGCAACTAGACAAAGACTAAAAAACTAACAGCAATTTTTTTTAAAAGTACATCAGAAGCAGGAAGCCTATTAAACAATAATTAGGGCCACTAGACGATCATGGTGCTAAAGGAACACTCAAGGAAGATACGGCCATTGTGGAGAAACTAAATGAATTCTTTGTGTTGGTCTTCACTGCAGAGGACGTGAGAGAGATTCCCTCACCTGAGCCATTTTTTTTAGGTGACAAATCTCTGAAACTATCCCAGATTGAGGTGTCATTAGTGGAGGCTGTTGATCAAATTGATAAATTAAACAGTAATAAGTCACCAGGACCAGATGGTATTCACCCAAGAGTTCTGAAGGAACTTAAATATGAAATTGCAGAGTTACTAACTGTGGCACGTAACCTATCATTTAAATCAGCTTCTGCATCAGATGACTGGAGGAGAGCTAATGTGATGGCCAATTTTTTAGAAAGGCTCTTGAGATGATCCTGGCAATTACAGGCCGGTAAGCCTACATTCAGTCCAAGACAAATTGGTTGACACTATAGTAAAGAACAGAATGATCAGACACACAGATGAACACAATTTGTTGGGGAAGAGTCAACTTGACTTTTGTAAAGGGAAAAATCATGCCTCCCCAATCTATTCAAATTCTTTAGGGAGGGGTGTCAACAAATATGTGGACAAGGGTGATCCAGTGGATATAGTGTACGTAGATTTTCATAAAGCCCTTGACAAGGTCCCTCACCAAAGGCTCTTAAGCAAAGTAAGCAGTCCTGGGAAAAGAAAGGGAGGTCCTCTCATGGATCAGTAACTGGTTAAAAAATAGGAAACAAAGGGTAGGAATAATGGTCAGCTTTCAGAATGGAGAGCGGTAAATAGTAGTGTCCTAAGGGTATGTACTGGTCCCAGTGCTGTTCAACATATTCATAAATGATCTGGAAAAAGGGGTAAACAGTGAGGAGCAAAATTTGCAGACAATACAAAATTACTCAAGATAGTTAAGTCCAAAGCAGATTGCAAAGAATTACAAAGGGATCTCATTAAACTGGGTGACTGGGCAATAAAATGGCAGATGAAATTCAATGTTGATAAATGCAAAGTAATGCCCATTGGAAAACATAATCCCAACTATACATTCAAAATGATGGGATCTAAATTAGATGTTGCCACTCAAGAAAGGGATCTTGGAGCCATTGTGGATAGTTCTCTGAAAACGTCCGCTCAACATACAGCAGCAGTCAAAAAGGCTAACAGAAAGTTACGAACCATTAGGAAAGGCATAGTTAATAAGACTGAAAATATCACAGTGCCTCTATACAAATTCATGGTACACCCACATCTTGAATACTGCATGCAGAGTTGGTTGCCCCATCTGAAAAAAAGATATATTAATATTGGAAAAGGTTCAGAGAAGGGCAACACAAATGATTAGGGATATGGAACAGCTTCTGTAAGAGGAGAGATTAAAAAGCCTGGGACTTTTCAGCTTGGAAAAGAGATGACTAAGAGAGGATATGATATAAAATATCGACTGGTGTTGAGAAAGTGAATAAGAAAATGTTAATTTCTCATTCACATAACACAAGAACTAGGGGGTCACCCCATGAAATTAATAGGCAGTAGGTTTAAAACAAACAGAAACAACTTAGAATAGCCCCAGGGTAGCTTTAAATTGCATCCATCTGCCAATGACCCCACATTCCAGCAATTAGGGTTTACTCGAGCGCTCCAGCTATGCTCTCTTGTCCCTGGCCATGCTCCTTCATCCAGGGGCTAGGAGAGGGTCACGCAAAGCTAGCTATATTGACTAGACACCACTTGGGATTTTCCATTCCAAGGAACGCTCACCTGGCTTGTTGGGTCACAGTTATTGCCCATTTGCATCCACAGGGTGGTGCAAAGGGAATAATTTTTGACCCAAGAATCGGACCCTTTATATTTAGGGCATTTGACCATGATATGTGGGATGAGAAGGTTACTCACCTTGTGCTGTAACTGAGGTTCTTCGAGATGTGTCCTCTGGGTGCTCCACTTCAGGTGTCGGTGAATAGGATATTTTCGGTAGCACTATTGATCAGGGTGTGCCTGCACAGTAGCTGTCTTGCAGCACCACTGGTGAATCATCTGGCACGTGCACGACCTGACCCCTTCAGTTCCTTCTCTACCGTGTAATGTTTATCTTGTACTCTGAAGTAGAGGAGAGAAGGATGGGTAGTGGAGCACTCACAGGGAGACATCTCGAAGAACCTCAGTTACTGTTCAAGGTAAGTAACCTTCTCTTCTTCTTTGACTGCTGCCCCTGTGGGTGTTCCACTTCAAGTGAATGTAGAGCAGTGCCCTCATGAGGATGGAAGGGTCTTCGGAGTTGAGTTTGTTGCTGAGGCTAGTACAGTGAGCCCAAGTCTTATGTCTGAGCTTGAACAAAGAGTAATTGCAGAGTGGTTTGTGAATGCGTGTTCAGAGGCCCAGTTGGCCGCCCTGCAGATGTCTAGAATGGGCACATTGTGTAGGAATGCTATGGAGGTAGATAAAGCTCTCAGTGGGTTATGATGCCCAGAGGGGTTTCAGTGTTATGTAGTGAATAGCACTTATGGATACAGCTGGATATCCATTTAGATACTCTTTGTGTAGATATGGCAGAGCCCTTTGATTGTTCTGTTGTTGACACAAAAAGTCTAGGTGATTTTCAGAAGGGCTTCATTCTGTCCACATAAAAGGCTAAAGGATGGTGAACATCTAATGTGTGGTTTCAGAGTAGCAGCCGTGTTAGTCTGTATTCGCAAAAAGAAAAGGAGTACTTGTGGCACCTTAGAGACTAATGTGTGTAGGACTGCCTCTTGAGCGGTAGTGTGTGGTTTTGGATGAAATGTAGGTAAGTGAATCAATTGGTTGAGGTGGAATGAAGACAATATTCTGGGCATAAATTTAGGATGTGTTCTAAGTGTCACTTTATCCTTGAAGAAAACTGTGTATGGGAGTGAACCATGAGAGCCCCTATCTCGCTGACTCTACGTGGATGTAAAGGTGACCAGGAATGCCACTTTCATAGATAAGTGAAGTAAAGAGCATGTGGCTAAAGGTCTGACTGGAGTTCTGGTTAGACTTCTAAGCACCAGAAGTCCTATGCTGGTGTGGGTTCTCAGATGTCCAGGTACATGTTCTGTATTCCTGTGAGAAATCACTTAGTAATCCGGTGAGCGAATATCCAAGTCCTGTCCACCTGTTGATGGAAGGCTGTGATGGCAGCAAGGTGAACTCTAAGTGAACTCGTAACAAGCCCTGAGTTCTTTAGGGATAATAAATATTCCAGGATTAGTGATAGTGGTGCTTGGCTTGCAGATACATGTTTGTTCAGGTGCCACAGAAAGTATCTTTTCCATTTTTGGAGGTAAGTATTATGCGTGTTGTGTTTCCTGCTGTTTATTAACACCTGTTTTACTTATTCTGAGCAGGTTAGTTTGTCATGGTGGAGCCAAGAAGGAACCACGCTTTCAGGTGAAGTTTCTCCGGGTCCAAATGTAGGACTTGACCATCATCCTGAGAAAGAAGTAAGGCTGTCAAGCGATTAAAAATTTAATCATGATTAATCACACGATTAAAAATATTAATCCGATTAATCACACAGTTAAACAATAACAGAATCCATTTATTTAAATATTTTTGGATGTTTTCTATATTTTCAAATATATTGATTTCAATTACAACACAGAATACAAAGTGTATAGTGCTCACTTTATTTTTGATTACAAACATTTGCACTGTAAAAAAAAGAAACAGTATTTTTCAATTCACATAATACAAGTACTGTAGTGCAATCTCTTTATCATGAAAGTTGAACTTACAAATGTAGAATTATGTACAAAAAAAACTGCATTCAAAAAATGAAACCATGTAAAACTTTAGAGCCTAAAAAGTCTAATCAGTCCTATTTCTTGTTCAGCCAATTGCTCAAACAAATTTGTTTACATTTGCAGGAACAAGACAGAACAAGGAGTAATAGTCTCAAGTTACAGTGGGGGAGGTTTAGGTTGGATATTAGGAAAAACTTTCTCACTTGGAGGGTGGTGAAACACTGGAATGGGTTACCTAGGGAGGTGGTGGAATCTCCTTCCTTTGAGGTTTTTAAGGTCAGGCTTGAAAAAGCCCTGGCTGGGATGATTTAGTTGGGGATTGGTCCTGCTTTGAGCAGGGGGTTGGACTAGATGACCTCCTGAGGTCCCTTCCAACCCTGCTATTCTATGATTCTATAAAATAATGCTGCCCGCTTCTTGTTCACGTCACCTGAAAGTGAGAACAGGTGTTCTCATGACACTGTTGTAGCCGGTGTCACAAGATATTTACATGCCAGATGTGCTGAACATTCATATGTCCCTTCATGCTTCAACCACCATTCCAGAGGACATGCATCCATGCTGATGACGGGTTCTGCTCGATAACCATCCAAAGCAATGAGGACCGACACATGTTCATTTTTATCATCTGAGTCAGATGCCACCAGCAGAAGATTGATTTTCTTCTTTGGTGGTTCGGGTTCTGTAGTTTCCACATCGGAGTGTTGCTTTTTTAAGTGTTCTGAAAGCATGCTCCACACCTCATCCCTCTCAGATTTTGGAAGGTACTTCAGATTCTTAAACCTTGGGTCAAGTGCTGTAGCTATCTTTAGAAATCTCACGTTGGTACTTTCTTTGTGTTTTGTCAAACATACAGCAAAAGTGTTCTTAAAATGAACAACGTACTGAGTCATCATCTGAGATTACTATAACATGAAATATATGTCAGTATGCAGGTAAAATAGAGCTGGAGACATACAAGGAGTTCAGTCACAAATTTAATTAATGCATTATTTTTTTAATGAGCGTCATCAGCATGGAAGCATGTCCTCTGGAATGGTGGCCGAAGCATGAAGGGGCATATGAACGTTTAGCATATCTGGCACGTAAATACCTTGCAATGCCAGCTACAAAAGTCCCATGCGAACGCCTGTTCTTTCTGGTGACATGGTAAATAAGAAGTGGGGCAGCATCATCTCCCATAAATGTAAACAAGCTTGTTTGTCTGAGCGGTTCGCTGAACGAGAAGTAGGACTGAGTGGATTTGTAGGCTCTAAAGTTTTGCATTGTTTTGTTTTTGAGTGCAGTTATGTAACAAAAAAGTCTACATTTGTAAGTTGCACTTTCATGTTAAAGAGATTGTACTACAGTACTTGTATGAAGTGAATTGAAAAATACTGTTTCTTTTGTTTATCATTTTTACAGTGCAAATATTTGTAATAAAAATTATAATATAGACTGAGTACTATACATTTTGTATTCTGTGTTGTAATTGAAATCAATATATTTGAAAACATAGAAAAAAATCAAAAATATTTAATACATCTCAATTGATATTCTATTGTTTAACAATGCGATTAAAACTGCGATTAATCATGATTAATTTTTTTAATCACGATTAATTTTTGAGTTAATCATGTGAGTTAACTGTGATTAATTGACAGCCCTAGAAAGAAGATTCCATTGGTCAGGGAGAGTGTGCAGATCGCCATGCATGTTAGGTAAAGGAACCACGTCTATCTGGGCCATATCGGGACTATGAGTATTATATTGGTCCTGTCAGTTCATATTTTGTGTATTACTTTGGAGATTAAAGTATTGGTGGGAATGCGTATAGGAGAGAAGAGTTCCATCTGATGAGAAAACTGTCCTCTAGGCATCATGCTCTTAGTCCTGCTCATGAGCAAAACTTTGGCCATTTCTTGTTTACTGATGTCGGGAACAGATCTGTGTGTGGGGATCCCCACATGTGGAATAAGTGTAGTGTTATTTCGATGTTCAGTTCCCATTTGTACTCTTGGGAAAACGGTCTGCTTAATGTATCCACCACCATGTTCTGTCGACCTGAGAGATATGCTGCTGTAAGAGTAATGTTGTGTTTTATGCACCAGTTCCATACTATTAAGGCCTCTGTGTATAGGGACTGGGAACATGCTCCACCCTGTCGGTTTATATAGAACATACACACAATGTTGTTCGTCAGGATTTGTTTTGCCTCATATAATAGGGAGGAAATGTAGGCCCACGTTGTGGACCTTGTGTAATTCGAGCAGGTTGATGTGCAAATGTGTTTCCGTGGGGGACCACTTGCCTTGGATTGTATGTTGATTCAAGTGAGCTCCCCATCCGATCAGTGAGGCATCTGTTGTGATTTATATGGATGGTGGAGTCTGTTGAAATGGGATACCTGACCAAACGTTTATTGGATTTGTCCACCATTGTACTGATGGTAGAACTTCTGGGGTCCGTATGAGTCTTTTGTTTAAGTTGTGCTTTCATGGTATATTTACTGAGCTCAGCCATCCTTGTAGGCAGTGCATGTGCAGTCTTGCATGTTTTACAACGAAAGAGGTGGCTGCCATATCTTCTAAGAGTTGTAGGCAGGTGCATGTAGACACCCATGGGCTGTCTAAAATTACCAGTATAAGGGAGGTTGTGATGGGGTCAAGACTCACCACCTCTGTCGCCTCCCGCTAGTTGCTCCGGGAAATAGCTCTGTCCAGTCATGGAGAACCCTCTGCGCATGGTGTCTTGCCCATCGTCTGCTCTGCTGCCTTGGGACCCGCATTGCTCCCCGCTCAGGGGCATCCGCTTCAGGACTCTGCACTGCCCACTACTCCAGACTCACCCCCTTCCAGGTGGTGGAGGGGTTAACAGCAGTCTTTGGGACTTTCACTTGCCTCAGTGGCCAACCACAACCCTTAGCTGTCTGTATTGGCCACCGTCTTCCATGCCCAGGTGCAGTGTAAGGGAGGAAGGGGGGGACCCAGGCCCGCCCGCTACTCTGGGTCAAGACCCAGGGACCATGTAGTGGCAGCCTCTTTCTGCCCTCCTTCTCTCCCCTCTTGTCCACCTATTCTTCCCTGGGCCAGTTCCCCTTTGGCCCTGTGCACCTTCTCGGCCCTTTGTAGCAGGGTCTGCAGCCTGGCAGGTAATGGGGCTGGAGCTCTCTCCTGCTCCCCTGAGCCTGCTCAGCACTGCTCTGTCCAAGGTGCTGGCTCCTTGCTTCAGGAGCTTGTCCTTCTCCCTCGCTAGTCAGGGAGAGACTGCCTTCTTCTCTGCTAGGCTGCCTTTATATAGGGCCTCGCCCGGCCCTGAATGGCTGCCTCTTCCTTCCCTGATTGGCCTCCACAGGCCTTTATTGATTGGCTACTGGATGATCGAGTTCAGTGTGACCATTTTGAATCTGTGGGATGGACAAATTTGTTGAGTTTTCTGAGATCTAGAATGGGTCTCCAACCTCCATTTTTCTTTTGAGTAGGAAATAAAGGGAATAAAATCCCTTCCCTCTGTGTTGTGTTGGAACTTGTTCCACCGTCCCTACTTGTAGAAGGTGATATACGACTTTTCTCAAAAGTTGCTCATGAGAATGGTCCCTAAAGAGGGACAGGGAGGGGTGGGTGAGTCAGTGGGTTGGAGGTAAAGGAGATGGGATAACTCATTTGAATAATTTCTAAAACCCAAGGGTCTGTGGTGATAGAAGTACACATATGATAAAATGGTCAAAGCCGATGACCAAAGGTTTGTGATACTCGTCTTATTGGTGCTGGTGGTGGGGGAAGTCAGTCAAACCCTCGATCAACATTTCAAAATTGTGTCTTGTTTGGTGGTGCGTGGGATGTCGCAGCCTGAGATTGGCTCTGTGGTCTGTGCCTTTGGTTGTCGTATGGTCTCTGATGGCGCTGTGCCGTGTTGTCTCTGCTATGATTGTAAGGTTGGTATATACGTCTCCTATTAGGGTGTGTGTAAATCCCGAGGGTCCTCAGTGTCGATCTAGAGTCCTTCATGGAATGGAGAACTTAATCTGGTCCTTTACTTTGTTCTGAAGTTTCCTTGGGATAC
The DNA here is from genome assembly GCF_965152235.1 of Eretmochelys imbricata. Lineage (NCBI taxonomy): Eukaryota > Metazoa > Chordata > Testudines > Cheloniidae > Eretmochelys > Eretmochelys imbricata. The sequence continues at coordinate 42,283,470 of NC_135583.1, read as the reverse complement.
CCGATGAGTATAACCAAGATGCTCTGCACATGATGATGGTGGTCGCCATCGTGTATAATGCTGTGTCTGCCACATTGAGGGATGTCTGGAGCACTGTTCTAGCAATGACTTGGTCTTCATTGATGATGCCTCAGAATTGGTCTTTTTTTTCCCTCTGGAATTTCCTGGAAAAAATTGTTCATTTTGGTATAATTGTCATGATCATAGTTAGTGAGTAATGCCATGTAATTGACCATGGGGAATTGAAGAGTCGCTGATGAGTAAACTTTTCGCCCCAAGAGATCTAATGTCTTCCAATCCTTGTCTTTGTGTGTGGATCTGAATTGAGGTTGTTTGCCCTGTTGGTTGACCACAACACCATTAAGGAGTTGGGTTGTGGGTGTGAGAAGAGGAAGTCCATGCCTTTATTTGGCATATAGTATTTCCTGTCTGTATGCTTATTGGTTGAAGGGATGGTAGCAGGTGTTTGCCACACTGTTTCTGCAGGTTCCATCAAAGGGTCATTTATGGGGAATGCTATTTTTGTTGTGGAAGAAGTATGTAAGATCTTGAGGAGTTGGTTTTGCATCTCTGATACCTTCTCAAGAGGAATATTTTGGCTCTGTGCCACCTGCCTGAATAACTCCTGAAAGTGTTTGAAGTCATGTGTAGTAGTGGAGGGTAGGGGCGTTACTGCCTCATCAGGGGAGGAAGAGGAGTTGTGATCAGTGGATGTTTCATGTTCCATGGTCTCATCCCTGTCTTCCCACACCTCTTCTATCGCCTCAGAGGGCTCGGGTACTGCTCTGATTGCAGCGTGTATAGGTTTCCTATGAGAAGTGGGAGGTCTGTGGAATTGAGACCTGTAGGCTGCTCATGGGTCCCATTGTGGCCATTGAATGGGGAATGGCATGGGAGGGCACATCCAAGGGTTAGCGAGCCATGGGGGCATGTCCCTGGTGCTCTGTTCCCTGGATCTATGAGGTTCTGTGCCTGAGGGGGAGCAACGTCCAGATGAGAAAACTGCCTTCTCCATGTCGTCCTCCTCATTACTTGAAAAAGGTGGAGCATTGGGGGATTCTGGTTGGTCTGGTGCTGTTGGTACCGTCAAGCAGGCGGTGCCAAGCAGTGGACATCCGGGAGCAGAGGACACTTCCATATCTGATGTGTGCATAAGGGGGATCAGTGCCATCATACGCAGTACCGTATCCTTCTGCACTGCTCCTTCAGTGGAAGTGTGGCTGGTGGTGACCCTTCGTGTGTAACCTTCTTTGGTGCCAGTCTTAGCCCATGAGCTCGGTGCTAGAAGGGGAGCCATCACAAGTGATTGAGGTTGCAGTACCGTGCTCTTTGTAGGGGTAGTCAATGCCATGGAGGAGCAGGCTGCTTTACGCCTGCTACTTGACTGCTTTCTGCTGCCAGCAGAGGTCCTGAAGTGGACAGTGCCAGAGGTGCCCAGTACATCAAAGGTCCTCGCTCTGGAGGAGGTTGGCACCACAGGCAGCAATCTTGCCAGAGACCACTTCTTTTCCAGTGGCTCTCAGCTTGGTGGAGACATGGCCCTTTTCCTTGATTTTGTAGAGTTGGCACTTCATCCCGGGTTGTCCAGGGTCCGATGTTGGAGTGAGGGATTTCTCCATTAAAATGAGTTTAAGGAGATGATCCCTGTCTCTTCTTGCTCTTGTTTTAAGATTGATGCAGTGAGTGAGCTTCTGCGGTATGTGCGACTCATCTAAGCATCAGATACATAAGGAATGGCCATCAGAGAGTGGCATTGCGTCCTTGCACAAAGTGCATCTTTTAAAGCTGGGCAGCCAGGCATATTTGAGGCATCCCTTTTATGAAAAATGGAGGATGGGGTAAACGAAAGGGTTTTTTTTTTAAACGGTTATCTAACTAGGTTTAACTAACGCTAATTATACAAAGTAACAAACTGTTCATAAAAAAGGGTAAAAACTAAACTATCTAACTTAACCTAATCTTATTTTAAGGTTTTCAGTGACACTGCTAATGGACTCCATCTCAACCCGAGGATGGTTGAGAAGGAACTGAAAGGGTCAGGCCGTGCGTATGCTATATAAGGCACCAGTGGCGCTGTGAGACTGCTATTGCACATGCGCACCCTGACCAGACACTGCGACTGAAAATCTCTGATCGATGGCGCCGGGAGACACTGACACCTGAAATGGAGGACCCGCAGGGACAGCATTTGAAGAACATTCCCTCTCTCATTTCCTCCTTAGAGTAAGACTTGGAGAAATGCTGCTCTCATTAAATGTCAGCAGGATTCTCAGAGAGCTTAGAGAAGTTGTAACAGCTCAAATTTGAGAATTGTTTTCTTTCAAGACAGCCACAAGGTTTAGCTAAACAACTGATTACTAACTGGGAACCTGAAATGCTTTCTATAAGGGACAGAAGGCAATTTAGATCCTCACTATAAACAATGGATTAAGAAGCTTAGTTATAAATTAAAAATGTGAAACAAATTACACTAGCCTCATAAAACAATTAAATCATTACCAAAGTATGTGATATGACAGTATCGATGGGCTGTTATAGCACACACCAGGCAGAGCGAGATCAGGAGTCTGTCAGGAATCCTTCCTAGGCCCAGGACTATCTCCCCATTTCCAGTGCTCTTTTTCCCTTTATTACTTTTCATGATAGTTTCTCCTCTCTGCCGTTCCTCTCCCCGCCCCCAAAGCAAATGCAAAAACAAACATCACAGCTGCACTGCCCACAGATCAGTACATTCAAATCATATGGGCAGCTGGCTTGCAGCTGCTGCTAACACTACTTCTCAACCAGAAGTCCATGATTGTTCCAACCATTCATCTGATGTTTTAAGATTCTTATCCATTCAGCAATTCTTGAGTGATATTGACTTTTTTAGACAATGGACTGGGACTGTTATGTAAACTTCTGTAGCTGCTATGAGCTGTTATCTGCTTGAGTTTTAGAAGGGCCATTGGGTTCCTTCACTTTAAAAGATCTCTCTGTTCCACAGGGACACATGAACATCGTATACCGGGATTCAGATTCTCTCTGACATGCTGCAAGTTGTGCGACTGCAGCAGGAGCAGGAGGTATCCATGTACAATAATAACCCCAGGATCCAGATATGAGACTCTGAAAGATCATATGTACCTCTCTGATCACCAGTGCCAGACTTCACACTCCCAGTGCAATCTCCATTGGGGCAGACAGCACACTTCTCTTTACAGTGGCCTCTCTCAGTCTATAATCTAGGCTGTAAGGCTAACCCAAGGGCTGCCTTCTTCAGTGGGGAAGGAAGAAAAGAACTGAATGTGATTTTTCTGAGTAGATTTTGTACAGTTTTGCAGGTAATAACATTGTTTTCCGTGTGCTGTGAGAGATGCTGCCAGTTGGATGAGTGGGCCCTGCAGCCCTTGGATAGATCGATCCTATCGATCCCAGAGGTTCCATGTCATTTCCAGGGGATTTGCTAAAGAAGCTACTTATGTCCCTTTTTCATTTTCACCAACTCATTACCAGCTGCTGCTGCTGCTTCATGCAATTCAGCAACACCTGCAGGAATGAAACCCTCCCCCGCCCCCTTCTAGCCAATTCTGGTTCAGATAACTTTCTTTATAATTAAAAACAAGACAACATTAAAACAACTGATCAGACCCCAAGACTGAAACCAGGTCACATCAGCACACAAGGTTGGTTTTCTTTTTTCCATTTTTTTAAAAAGGGCAGCCCAGCTCCAGACTAAGCAACTGATCCCTGGCTTAACTTTTAAATTAAGACCATTGTAAATTGGGGAACTTGAGAAGAGATAGAGAGGATACCCATAATCCTTTGCAAATGTCAAGTGGCTCTCAATATTGGTTACTTTTCAAAGGTAGCTAGGTTACAATGTACTGCACTAATGAAAAAGCCCTGTCAGGACCACTCCATAGGGTTTCAGTCAATATGCATAATATTATTGGGCTTTGAAAGGATTAAAGATTGTTTCTCCTGCTTCCTCATAATATGGTGATCTCTTGAGCTCCAGGCACAGAAGGTGCCTCCTTGTTTAAAGAGGTACACAGGGAACTTTAGCATTACACAGGAGGTCAGGATGCCCCTATCAATTGCTCCCCCTGGTGGCGAGCTTGTTTATACAGACAATATTTTTCCATTCAAATATTTGTCTCATTGTTTTAAATAGTTTACATAAACTGCTCTGATTGCTGTTATTGATAGTTTATTTATTCCATTTATTAAGTGATCTTGATATAAAGAAATTCCACCTGAAACCCTTTATCAAGTGCTTTCCAAAGGCTTAAAGGAGAAATGAAATGTTCTTAGAGTAAATTTGAAAAGATGCTTAAGATTCTAAATTATTAACAGAATATGGAGATGGATTTAGAAATTAAAAATACATTCCTGAACAAAACATCTGAAAAATCATTTCCATTTTACATACCTGTCTGAAGTTGAATTCAGGACCGAGTTTCCTCTCCAAGTGTTTATTTCTTAAAAAACACCTGATGCAGAATAAGGAATTATAATACTCAGCACTTACATAGAGATTTATATTTTCAGAGACTGATCTCTTCACCTCCACGGAAGTTTTGTCTGAGGAAGGAGTGTAGGATCAAGCACCCAAAACAATGTAAATATGTATTGTTATGAGCTCTTTGTTTTCTGTGTTAAGTGATTTTGAAGGCATCATCTCTTGCAGAAGACACATGAACTGCTGAATTCAGACCGGAATTCTGTCAGATACAATAACCTTTTGGGAAAAATTTCACTTCCCCCTCAAGTTTGTATTACCTCTATTACCTCGTTCCGGTATTAAATACAATTTCAACTAACCCTGTAACAGTTAGCTCCTCAACCTCCTTCTGAATTTTACAGACTTTGGTTATGTTCCCTCTGAATCTACTTTTTACGAATACATATATAGAAATTGTGGGTAAAATTCTGCTCTTACTTACACTGACATAACTCCACTCAAGTCAATGAAATTATTTCAGATTTTCCCCAGTATAATGAAGAGCAGAAACTGGCCTATTTTGATAACAATTCTTCTTGAATCTCTGAAGCATGCTGGCTGTCACTGCTGTACTTTCTCCAGTTCTAAAATATGCTTTTTATATTGTAATGACAGTGGTTCGTGGTATCTAAATGTGGCCTTCCTAGTACATTGTATTAGAGTTGGAATCATCCCTCATATTGACTTGATAGCTTGAGATTTGCAAAGCACAACTATTTTCTCTGAAGATGATAGTTCTAAAATATCAATGTTTCTCTATTATTAACTTTATTATCTTTACTGTATACAAAGAAAATGAGATAAGAAACCAAAACCTATACATTTATGTAGGTAAAGAAGCAATATCTTTAGCTCAGCCCAGTGAAATATTACAGCCAAAAATGATTATGTGTGTTGCAAAAAGTAATGTAACATCAGTCCTTCACAATACAAATTGAGCAAAGGCCTTGATACAATCAAATATGTAGCAAAATCTCCCAATAGGATGTTTCTGGCGATATTCACACCAGCAAAACTTGTGTCATGGGCCATGACCTGGAGGTACAGAGTAAAAATAACCTGGGAAAGTATAAATTTTCAGTTAATCACAAGATAGTGACAATGGGAAGAGAAAGACTCAGGAAGTATCAAAAGCCTGAATGCTGTTTTAGAATGCAGCCCATCAGGGTAATCTGATTGCGGGCTACTAGACATTTTGCTGATGTTTACCATCTGCAGCTCCTAGTGGCTGCGGTTCACCGTTCCTGGCCAATGGGAGCTGTGGGAAGCGGTGGCCAGCACGTCCCTGTGGTGAAGGTCCCCCAGTAATTGCGGGGGACATGCCTGTGGACGGTCATTGTGGATAATTGTCTGAAAACATCTACTAAATGTGCAGCGGCAGTCAAAAAAGCAAACAGAATGTTGGGAATCATTAAGAAAGGGATAGATAATAAGACAGAAAATATCATATTTCCTCTATATAAATCCATGGTATGCCCCACATCTTGAATACTGTGTGCTGATGTGGTCTTCCCATCTCAAAAAAGATATACTGAAATTGGAAAAGGTTCAGAAAATGGTGACAGAAATTATTAGGGATATGGAACAGCTGCCATATGAGGAGAGATTAATAAAACTGGGACTTTTCAGCTTGGAAAAGAGATGACGGGGGGGGAGGGATATGATAGAGGTCTATAAAATCATGACTGATGTTGAGAAAGTAAATAAGGAAGTGTTATTTACTCTTTCTCATAACACATGAACTAGGGGTCACTAAATGAAATTAGTAGGCAGTAGATTTAAAACAAACAAAAGGAAGTATTTTTTCACACAACGTACAGTCAACCTGTGGAACTCCTTTCCAGAGGATGTTGTGAAGGCCAAGACTATAACAGGGTTCAAAAAAGAACTAGATAAGTTCATGGAGGATAGGTCCATCAATGGCTATTAGCCAGGAAGGGCAGGGATGGTGTCCCTAGCCTCTGTTTGCCAGAAGCTGGGAATGGGTAACAGGGGATGGATCATTTGATTACCTGTTCTGTTCATTCCCTTTGGGGCACCTGGCATTGGCCATTGTAGGAAGACAGGATACTGGGCTAGACAGACCTTTGGTCTGACCCAATATGACCATTCTTATGTTCCTCCACAATACTGCCTCTCAAGAACTCTGCCCATGTGTCACCTTGTAACTGAAGATGAATTTTTATATTTTGAAAAGATAGGGAACCACGTATACCTTGTGCTGGGAATGGGGACAGCAAGGAGGGGTGGGGGCTATCTATTAGCCCTTGTATGACTAAGGCATAGCTTTGCCAATAAAATGTTTCATGTTCCAGACGTCCATGGGACAGTGCAGGATGGTTAAGTCATTCATCACATATATTTAAAGTTGAATTTGCCGATATTTTATGGTATTGGATATTATTTCTATTAACATTTTATGCTGAAATTACAGAATGATTCGTGAGTACTGAATTTTTGATTGCTTTTACACTTGCTGGGACACTATTAAAGTTGATTTACGTTAATAGCACTGTAAGAAGATATTAACAATGAAATTTCCAAAAGCACTTAGCATCCAATAATTGGAGTTAAATGACAAAAAAAAAAAAAAAAAAAAAGAGTGGATAATAAAGTAAAGAGAGAGAGAAATTTTTGACAATTTCCCTCTAAACTGTGTTTTCAGAAAGAATTCATGCAGGACTGTTTTATAAAAGAATAAAATCACTAATCAGGAAAGGGAACACTAGTTTACTGATTGAGCAATATGATAGCAAATTGAGATATGGGTCAAGATGAAGGGTTCAAGATTTGGCTCTCTTGGCTACTGGAGACATAATGGAAAATTAAGAGGGAGATGCTGATTTAAGTTCCTCCTCCATCTGGCAGCTGCCAATCTATTTTAAAATGGGGTGCTTATTGGGTAGAAATTTAGGGTGTAGCCATGACAGACTGATGAAAACCCCTAGAGATACAGAAATTAAAACTAAACAAATATATGAAGAAAAAGCACCAAAAAAGATTTTCTCTTCCATTTTCCTGGGCAAATCGCAGTATAATTGATCTTTGCAGCCCACAATTCAGATGGAGACCAGTACTTCGCTTCATCTAGGGAAGCCAAATTCAAACACCAAAGACAGAAGCACAGAAATTAGAAAGAGAAAAAAAAATATTAGGTTCCATCTAATCCATCCCCCTAAAGAACAATGCAAGATTGTTCTCTACAGTATATGTACAAGTGCAGGACATATAACTTTTATTCTTAGCTTCATTCCTGAGTCTCTGTGAATGATGTTAGGCCTGTGCCTCTTGTCATTGCAACAAAACCACAAACTTAGCTGCACTCTTACTGGAGCAACAGGCTAGTCTTATCTGTGTCAGCTCTGGAGGCTGCTGATTCTAGTCAACAAATGGAAGCAAAAAAAATAAAATAATCATGGTTCCATGTTTTACTAAAACAACAATGGTATAAAGCCCCTCTAAGGATATAGCCATGAGAGAAATTTATCTGCTTGAGCTAGCACACTGAAAATATGGCACAGGCAATGGCATGGGCTAACTGCCCAAGTATAAACCTTGATTCTGTGCTTGCATGGTTAGCTCATGTCACCACCTATGCTGCAACATCCACACTGCTGTTTTTAATGTGCTAACTCAAACGGAGCTAGTGCATGTCTGTCTACCCAGGCTGGGAAGCACACTTCCAGCTGCAGTGTAGACATACCCCGAAAGTCTTCTCCATAGGCCACTTTCTGTACAAAGGTAAAGAGATGAAGCCCCATAGTATATTGGAAAATATTTGCTGTTATTCATTCATCTCCAAGGTCTTTCTTGCCCCTTTCTACTTTATCAATTTATGTTAGAATTTGGATATCATCAGATCTCACCAGGGGTAAATTTTCAACAAGCTTGAAGAATTAGCTCTTGGTGGCTAAAAACACCCTAAGGAAAAGAAACAGGAGAGAGCATGATGGATGTTTTCAATTTCCCTGTATAAAATCTCTGTAAAAATTGAGTAGTTTTCACATTCCTCTTTCAAATATGTTTGCATCTCAGTATATTCTCTCAATTAAATAATTAAAAAAATAGAATTGGCTCAATGGCATCCAGTAGGTTTCAACCTCAGTTGAGGGTGGGTTGCCTGCATGTCAGCCAAGCCTTTTTTAAGGGAGCATCTTCTCAGTAAGGAAGACATGAAGAGAAACAACTGTGAATCAGAATGATGAGAGGAGGATGAGAGTTTTTTTAAAACATCTTTTTGGTTTCTTCCTTCAACTACCAGCAAGGAAGAAAAAAACCCAAAGTTTTGCCAAAAAACCTGCACTGGCATCATCCCATGTTCTACTAAAAAGGGGATAGAAAAGTCATATTGGCAGCTAAACTTCACAGAAATTTAATTAATTGCTCCTGTTAAACCTAGATAAACCTAGCTTACATTAAGTTGGGAGTGTGAAGTAAAAAGAACAAAGCCAAAGGAGTCTGACATTGGGCCAGATACAACCCAGGTGTAAATCCATTAATTAATTTTAACTCTAATCTAAAAGTTTCATGGAGCAATTTCTGCCTCAGGTCCATGTCTTGTGGTTGAGTTGGAACATATTAGTTTAGAAGAACATAAATCTTAATGTGAAGACTTCAAATAATGAAGAATCCACCACATCACTTGGTAAGTTGTTCCAATGGTTACTTACCCTAACTATTAAAATGTGTACTTTATCTTTAGCCTGAATTTATCTAGCTTCAGCTTCCAGACACTGGATCTTTGGAGTTGACAGTAGGAGTGAAGAGTGGCTTCAGCTGATACTAAACAACAAATAATGTTACTTGGAAAATGTAAATTTTGTTCTTATATAAAAAGGAAAATATCTGGTTTGAACGTTTATAAAAAGTGTCATTTTCTTTTGAAAGAGGGAGCTATCTTTCATAAGTAGGGAAGACTTGTGGCTGAACATGTTTCTATAGTTAAAAAATATTTTTATCCAGTTGAGACTGTTTTCTTACACTGGGTGTTTGATAGGACACCACAGTGAATCAAATGGAGCTGATGTACCATGTATATCAAGTAAACAGAAATTTTGATACATATCCTCATTTTGAAATTATTTACCTAATGACCATTTTAATTTTAACAATAGACCTCCATATAAATCAATAGAAACCTAATGACAAATACATTTTCGATTGATGAATGAATGGAGGGATACATGAATGGATAGGCTGATGAACTGATTAAAAACTGAGAGATGGATAATAGAGATGAATAGTTAAATTAATACATGATTGATAAAAAGATAGATCAGACAAATAAAGAAACAAATTAATAGATGATGGATACATACACGGATAAACGGCTAGACAGAGAGATATGAATGGACAAATACATAGATAAATGGATAGTTGAATAAATAGTTGATATACAAACAAATGGATAGATGATAATGCCAATGAGATGAATGGATATATACTGCAGCTTGATGGAGAAATAGAGAGATTTAGAAGTAGATAATGGTAGACAGGATATGGCGATACAAAATATTCTCTATATCCATCTGGATGTTCTCCTATTTCCAACTTGCTGTAGCATCATTTCAGGAAATACCATCTCTAGAGGGACTCACAATACATCTCCAGGAAATCAACATCAGAAATACCATCTCAAGAAAGCAGCATTTCCAGGAATGATACTATGACAAGGTCGGGGAGTTGCACTGTATGTAAGGGAGCAGTATGACTGCTCAGAGCTCAAGTATGAAACTGCAGAAAAACCTGAGTGTCTCTGGATTAAGTTTAGAAGTGTGAGCAACAAGGGTGATGTCGTGGTGGGAGTCTGTTATAGACCACCGGACCAGGGGGATGAGGTGGACGAGGCTTTCTTCCGGCAACTCACGGAAGTGACTAGATCGCAGGTCCTGGTTCTCATGGGAGACTTCAATCACCCTGATATCTGCTGGGAGAGCAATACAGCGGTGCACAGACAATCCAGGAAGTTTTTGGAAAGTGTAGGGGACAATTTCCTGGTGCAAGTGCTGGAGGAACCAACTAGGGGCAGAGCTCTTCTTGACCTGCTGCTCACAAACTGGGAAGAATTAGTAGGGGAAGCAAAAGTGGATGGGAACCTGGGAGGCAGTGACCATGAGATGGTCGAGTTCAGAATCCTGACACAGGGAAGAAAGGAGAGCGGCAGAATACGGATCCTGGACTTCAGAAAAGCAGACTTTGACTCCCTCTGGGAACTGATGAGCAGAATCCCCTGGGAGAATAACATGAGGGGGAAAGGAGTCCAGGTGAGCTGGCTGTATTTTAAAGAATCCTTATTGAGGTTACAGGGACAAACCATCCCGATGTGTCGAAAGAATAGTAAATATGGCAGGCGACCAGCTTGGCTTAACAGTGAAATCCTTGCTGATCTTAAACACAAAAAAGAAGCTTACAAGAAGTGGAAGATTGGACAAATGACCAGGGATGAGTATAAAAATATTGCTCGGGCATGCAGGAGTGAAATCAGGAAGGCCAAATCACACCCGGAGTTGCAGCTAGCAAGAGATGTTAAGAGTAACAAGAAGGGTTTCTTCAGGTATGTTAGCAACAAGAAGAAAGTCAAGGAAAGTGTGGGCCCCTTACTGAATGAGGGAGGCAACCTAGTGACAGAGGATGTGGAAAAAGTTAATGTACTCAATGCTTTTTTTGCCTCTGTCTTCACCAACAAGGTCAGCTCCCAGACTCGTGCACTGGGCAGCACAGCATGGGGAGGAGGTGACCAGCCCTCTGTGGAGAAAGAAGTGGTTCGGGACTATTTAGAAAAGCTGGACGTGCACAAGTCCATGGGGCCGGATGCGTTGCATCCGAGAGTGCTAAAGGAGTTGGCGGATGTGATTGAGGAGCCATTGGCCATTATCTTTGAAAACTCGTGGCGATTGGGGGAAGTCCCGGATGACTGGAAAAAGGCTAATGTAGTGCCCATCTTTAAAAAAGGGAAGAAGGAGGATCCGGGGAACTACAGGCCAGTCAGCCTCACCTCAGTCCCTGGAAAAATCATGGAGCAGGTCCTCAAGGAATCAATTCTAAAGCACTTAGAGGAGGGGAAAGTGATCAGGAACAGTCAGCAAGGATTCACCAAGGGCAAGTCATGCCTGACTAATCTAATTGCCTTCTATGATGAGATAACTGGCTCTGTGGATGAGGGGAAAGTGGTGGACGTGTTGTTCCTTGACTTTAGCAAAGCTTTTGACACGGTCTCCCACAGTATTCTTGCCAGCAAGTTAAAGAAGTATGGGCTGGATGAATGGACTATAAGGTGGATAGAAAGCTGGCTAGATTGTCGGGCTCAACAGGTAGTGATCAATGGCTCCATGTCTAGTTGGCAGCCGGCATCAAGTGAAGTGCCCCAAGTGTTGGTCCTCGGGCCAGTTTTGTTCAATGTCTTCATAAATGATCTGGAGGATGGTGTGGATTGCACCCTCAGCAAGTTTGCAGATGACACTAAACTGGGAGGAGTGGTAGATACGCTGGAGGGTAGGGATAGGATACAGAGGACCCTAGACAAATTGGAGGATTGGGCCAAAAGAAATCTGATGAGGTTCAACAAGGACAAGTGCAGAGTCCTGCACTTAAGATGGAAGAATCCCATGCACCGCTACAGACTAGGGACCGAATGGCTTGGCAGCAGTTTTGCAGAAAAAGACCTAGGGGTTACAGTGGACGAGAAGCTGGATATGAGTCAACAGTGTGCCCTTGTTGCCAAGAAGGCCAATGGCATTTTGGGATGTATACGTAGGGGCATTGCCAGCAGATCGAGGGACGTGATCATTCCCCTCTATTCGACATTGGTGAGGCCTCATCTGGAGTACTGTGTCCAGTTTTGGGCCCCACACTACAAGAAAGATGTGGAAAAGTTGGAAAGAGTCCAGCGGAGGGCAACAAAAATGATTAGGGGACTGGAATGCATGACTTATCACGAGAGGCTGAGGGAACTGGGATTGTTTAGTCTGCAGAAGAGAAGAATGAGAGGGGATTTGATAGCTGCTTTCAACTACCTGAAAGGGGGTTCCAAAGAGGATGGCTCTAGACTGTTCTCAGTGGTAGCAGATGACAGAACAAGGAGTAATGGTCTCAAGTTGCAGTGGGGGAGGTTTAGGTTGGATATTAGGAAAAACTTTTTCACTAGGAGGGTGGTGAAACACTGGAATGCGTTACCTAGGGAGTGGTGGAATCTCCTTCCTTAGAAGTTTTTAAGATCAGACTTGACAAAGCCCTGGCTGGGATGATTTAGTTGGGGATTGGTCCTGCTTTGAGCAGGGGGTTGGACTAGATGACCTCCTGAGGTCCCTTCCAACCCTGATTTTCTATGATTCTATGACACCTGTAAATTGCCATTTCTGGAGCAGAAGTGTCAGTTGCGGGAAAATTATCGTCTAGATGGCAGAGCTTCCACGAAAGACACGAACAAAGAATAAGGAGGGCTCCACTGTAGTCAAACAGTGATTTCAGTAACACTGAATACGTTCTGCCCAAGATCAGTGCCCATCTTAGTGTTGTGAAGTACATCATTGGGTGGGGTATGCAGTATCTCAAGCAGAAAAAAAATTAAGGTTTAATCTAGCATCTCTTTCAGCACCCAAGCATAAGAATAAATTTAAAATTAATATTTTCTTAATAAAGCCACAAGTACAGAATTCATAATATACTCCTAATCCCCCAGCCAGCTTCTATGTATTTCTATTTGTCAAAATAATGTGTACATCTAGTTCACCTGACACCCTGATCCTCTTCTGAACAATCCACAGGTGCCCTAGCACATCAACAGTGAATCCTTCATGCACACAAAACTCATTCGGTTTTTCTCCTCTTTAATTCTGATATTCATGTGCACCTTCGTTTGCAAACCTTCTCTTGAAGGCCCAGAGCTGTAATTAATCCATGTCACTAGGAAGATGTAGTGTCGGCAGAATTTATGACTGGGTCTGAGCTGCTGTGATGAGCAGGGGCACCTCAGCCCCTTCTGATATAAATGCCTCTGCTAATTGGATTGCTGGAACTAATCAGAAGCCAGGGAGAAAATAAAAAATCAGCCTCCCTCCTGCTGGTGCTGGCTGATAAAGCGGACAGCTCCTCTCAGGAAAGGAGACCTTGGAACTGAATCCTCACATGGAGGTCTCACTCAAGATTGCTATCTCAAAGATTACTCATACTTCTGTCATGAAACCAGCACCAGTGTGCATGCATAGGAAAGGAAGCAATGGGAGAGGGTACTGTAATCATACAAAGACAACTCCCAATGAGAGAGAGAGAGTGTGTGTATGTGTGTGAAAGAAAAATGCCATACCAACAAGCTATCTGAAACCAGAGGTTTTTAGATAAATCATGGTGCACCCCACTGGATCACTTTTACAAATGACACCAAACACAACAAGCAAAACTGAGGAAGTGCACACCAGGTCCAATGAAATGGCAGCTTCATTGATCAGACATAGCCACAACAACACAAGGAATTAAGGAGACATTCTTCACTCCCACCCTCAATATTTTTTTCATGAGTTATGTTGCCCACATCAACCCTTTAAAAGACTTTGAATAATCAGTGGCCCTGATAGTCTATCAGTCAGTATTTTAAACTTGGTTGTTCCACTTCCTAGAAAGACAGAAAATGGGAGAGATAAAGGTGGAAAAAAAAAGAGAAGGAGAAAATTTCATACAAATAGTGACACTTTCTCACAAAAAAAGGGGTGGGGTTGTCAGCTTCACTCAGAGAAATTCAAATGTGTGTCACCAACAGCTTGCCCTCAGATACTCTGGGACCATAGAAATATTTTAGTTTAGTGGTATGTCTATGAGAGAATGCTGCCCCAAGAGGGCTTTAGGGTGTTCTCTCAAATCTCACTGACTACAATCTTTGCAGCAAGTTTCTTTCCCTTAATAGTATCATCTCCCAGTTAGAATGGATCAACTCAGCTGAGCTGAAATAGATAGGGGAACAGATATGATTCAAGTAGTTGGGTCTTTTTCATTTTGTATCTCTATCTATCCCCTGAAAAAAGTTCGTAGATTTCCCATTGCAGAATTTGTTTGCAACCTCAGATTCTTCCAGACATTTAATACCCTTCACTTCTCCCTAACTCTTTCTTATTGCCACTTTTCTGTATCCCCTTCACTCAAGTGCACGGATTCAGAAGTAAATCCTCAGCATTGATGATTAGATAGCAAACCCTCTTTCATATAATAATTTTCTGTGTTTTAAAAATCTTTTTGGCAATATGATAAAATATAACCCGGTATTTATGTAAATTTAAGAGTAGCATGTGATGATAGAAACAAAGCAGTGTTGGCCTGCAGCCAAGGCCTGGCACCGATGGGGCCTATGAGCCATTTGCTTCCTGATTCTTCAGAGAAAGCAGCTGTAGAGAAATGAAAATACAGAAGCTCACCCCCACCAGCATACGTGCGCGCGCACACATACATTCCAGTACCCGTCACCTCGGAGCTAGCAAGACTCGGGATCCAAATAAGGTTCTGCCTCCAGCTGCTGCTAGAATCACCCTGTCGTCCCCCACGAGCCTCCCTGTCCCCCATTCCTGATTCCTTTTTAGGAATTTATAAACATTTTCCACAATCAATATCTGTATTGATTATTCATTGTGAGCGAGTTGTGTGTCTTTGGTGATCCAACCTGGCAGAGAGAGCAGCCAAAGGCTGCTGCAGAAAACATAACAGAAGGCGAGAGGGACCCGGCTCTTGCTGGGTTTGCTGCTGCCGGCAACACAGAGACAGAGAGGAAGAAAGAAAGAAAAGGAAAAAGCATAAAAAAGAATGAAGAGAGGAGGGAGCCAGAGAGAGAGAGAGAGCGATAGCAAGAAAGACAAAGTCACGGCTGGAAAACTGGTTCCGGGGTATGTTGGTAGCTTGGGGAAATTTCCAGCCTTGTGTCTGCCATTACTAACACAGATGCAGTGGACTTATTGCTCTGGGAGTGAAAAGTGACTCACAGATTTGGTATCTGCTACGTAAGAGCTTTGGGGGGATTCCTTGGCTCGCTGACAGGAAAGGAAGAAAGCAGCAGCAGTGAGGTAAAACACGATTCCTTTCTACTGCCTTCCTGGGAATATGCAGTCGACTGGTCTGACTTGAGCAGCTTGCTGCTCTCTTATGGTACGTGAAAGGAGAATAATTAAAAGGGCCAGCATCACTTACTAAGTGAGTAAACACAAAGCCTTTCAAAACGTACTCTCCAGGTAATGAGAAGCTGCAATTCCTTAAACTTAAGGCAAAACAAGACAGTGATGGGACTCACTGGAGAGAGAGAGAGAGAGTGTGTGTGTGTGCGCGCATGGAGATGGGGGAGGGGAGATCGACTAATTGTTGGTGATGTTTAAAAAAGGGATTACGAGAAAAGACAGACAGTGAAATGATGACAGGAAAACATCTTGGACCAGAGCCAAAATAAAATAAAAAAACCCCACCAAGAATAAGCAAATCTGCAGCTTCAGAGAAAAGGCTGGTTGCTGCCGTCGGGGACTTGGGACAGGAATATCCCGGTGCTTCTGAGATGCAAATGGAATACACCCTTGGCACTAGGGGACAGAACCGAAAGAAGCAATGTGCCAGGAGACTGGAACAACTGAAGGAAAAACTACAGTTGTGCTGTAATTCAGAGCAGAAAAAGACGTTTCTTTCCTTTTAATTGGAGCCTCATGCCTGCTCACAACTGATTTGGTCTATAAAATAAACAACTTTCAAAATCTGCTAAATGAAAGTAGAAGCTGATGATTCTCCACTTGTCTCTTGGGAACTGCTGCGACACTACAGATACATACGGAAAGGGAGTTTTGGGAAATTAAGTTCTCCTTTGGTTAGAGATCCAGAAAACATACCAGGTTATCATCTGTACCAGCTGGACCTGATCACATGAGCTGGTTCTGGATTCAAACACTTTTCTAATTCTGTGAACCCCAACCTCCCAAGAATGGGAACTGCAATTCAGGTGCTCCAAAGCTACTTGAAAAAATGGCAACCCCCTGGAATAATAGGAGCTGGCTTTTCTTCTGGGTGTATGTTTGATTTTCATACAAAACAAATGGTACACAGGGCTCTTTTTGACCTGGAGCTGAGGGGCGGGGGGAGAAATCTTCCAAGGATTCTTAGGGTGGGAGGTGTTTACAAAAGATGTCATTCATCTGTTTGGGATTTTAACCTCCACGTTACTTCACTATTGCTGAATTTTGGCCCATTACACTGTGAGCTTCTTCAGCAGAAGGAATACATTGTCTGCACAAGTGACCGCCTTTGGAGACACAGAGGAGGAGGAACTAGCCAATCACAGATGGCTTTTTCACATTTAACGTTTTCAGCATTTGTAGAAAGCTGCTTGGATGGTATATTGTGTGTGTGTGTGGGGGGGGGTGACTAAGAGGGGGAGAGAGAGCACAGCAGGGGCAGACAGAATGTTTGGGTATTTATGTAATTCATGCACAGAATGTTCAATGCTGCTAGACAGACACCCATTCCTGAGCTCCAGAGCTCTGGAGAGTCTGCCCAGACCTGATCTGAATGTTAAACGCAGAAGACTAAATTAGCATACTAACCAAGTCATGTCAACCACAGGCAATCAGCAAAAGGCCATCTCCTCTCTAAGGCTGGTGCAGCAGAGTCTGCCAGCTACTTAACAATGTCCTTTGTCAGATCTCTTTTTGTGTTTGTATTTTATTTTTCAATCAGAGCCTGGAAATTAATTAATAAGAAGGGAAGGTAGATCTTCAAAGAGCTATAATGAAAAAAAAAAAGATCCCTTTAAACACTGTGATGGTCAAAAGGAGGGAACTTGTAGCACTGGGACCAGAAGAAAAGAAAACCCTGCAGACTGGAAAATGTCTGGACATCCAGAGTGTCCATTCCAGCATGAGGGTTCAAAACAGACAGTCAGTAGACTGCCAGGGCTGAGCATACAGCACTGCCTTCCTGAAAATAACACAGAAGGGAATGGCATCACTCTGCCAAGAGGGAAACTCTCAGTTGTTCCTATTCTGGCTATTATTATTATTATTATTATTCAACCTTTAATCTGAAAAAGGTTTAAACTCCCCAAAATGTAGGAAGATTCCTCTTAGATCATCTGACCACACTCACATTTTCCCTTTGATTTTGAAATAACAAACATTTGTTTTGTGGTCTAAACGGTAAGGACATCTGCTTTTATTTTGATCTGTACCACACAAGAAAGCACCAGGTAAAAATTGCTCCCATACTGATGTGCTTCAGTGAGTATAGATTTCTCACCAGCCATGATGCTAGCCCTGGCTCAGTGAAATCTTTATCTTGTGTGTGTGGTGTATTTTTTTAAACAAATTAATTCACAAAAATTAAATTGTCCTCTTAACTACCACATTGTGGTGGAGAATAAATAAGTTAAATTCCAGTTGACCTTTAGATAAGAAACATTCAAGAAGGGGACAAACCCAAAGAAAAGCTATATGTGTGATTTTCTTAAAATAGTGGGGATTGAAACATCAAGGAGGCAGGATCTATATTTTTGCAAGGAGAGTGGCTAATACAAAACATTAATGTGAGGAAGGGAGTGATCAGCCTCAAAGCTCCTCTTGTAGTTTATGTCTCTATATAAGCTTCGGGCTTCTGTCCCTCTAGCTCACTGAGGGACAGAGACACCCTTTGCACAGCCCAGGGATACTCTCCCTGCTGGTCACCTCTGAGTAAAGCAATCTGAATACTGCATCACAAAAAATAAACCACTGTCTTGAGAATCTTGTGAGTTCAAAATACCTGAATAATTTATACTTAGTGGTAGCAGGGGAGAGAAAGAAAATGTGTGTTCCACCTAAATCACAGCACTCCTATTATTTTCAGATCCCCCCATTAGATACTTTTCCTTTGTCCTTATTGATAAAGCTGGCTAAAATGGGTGAAAGTGAACATAAATGAGCATGTAGCCCACAAAAGCTTATGCTCTAATAAATTTGTTAGTTTCTAAGGTGCCACAAGTACTCCTGTTCTTTTTATAAATGAGCAAGGTCCTCATGTGGTGCAACACCCACTTACACCAGCTAAAGATCTGTGTTTTAAATATTTTAAATACTCAGTGACTGATATGTTTTATCTGTTGCATAAATCGATGCATCCTGATTTCCCAGGCCAAAGAAAAAAGCTCAGGTTGAGTAAAACTCCCTGTTGCTCAACTAGGTATCTTCCACATGCCCATGCCTTCATGCAGGGCAAAATAACAAGAGCGTAAAAGGGACTGCACTGCTATTTAAAAAAAACAAGAAGTTTATTTAATATGTGGTCTGAACACAGATGACCGTACTCAGTATTTAGTATTGTTTTACCTGTCTTGGCACTTTCATTAATAGATTGAAAGGTTATCTACTTTCACTGTGGCTTCTGTCCTTGTATCATTTTCCAAAATGATATTTTATAAAATTCCTACAGCACTACGCTTCAGTGAGTCCCAACACATACCACTATGCATCTCACAGCAGCGTACACCACAAAGACTATATGTTCTCCCTTTTCAGTAGTGGAAAAGTCACTAACAGCAGACATCTATCCTTTATACTGATGCCAGTGGACTCTGAAGTATTTAAATTGCATACCCAAAATGAAAGGACCCAATTTTAGATGGGCTGTGGGTGTAGAGAGAAATGTTTCATTTGAGATGTTCAAATTTATTTAGGTCATCTCTTACTCCTGAATGGCCAAACCAGGTCTTAGGGAAAATTCACCACCCTTTGAAATAAATGATGATCTTCTAGGCCTCTACTTTGCTCTCAGTGAGATATGGGAAAAGAGAATATTTCCTTTAATGAAATAAACTATTTCATTACATTTATTGTACTAGATTAATATAACCCAGGGCTTAGTTTCTTTGGCATAACCCATGGATCAGAAAGTCCAACCAGAGGACGGTGATGATACAACCTTCCATCTGCCAGGAATTCTTCAGATGACTAGTGCAGCCCCAACACTGGGTGATGATGGCAAAGCAAGGAGACTGGTCAGGACAGTCAAAGGGCAAGTTACTTCAGAACACACCCTGGGTCACAGTCTCCACTTTTAGGGCTCCTCTAGAAAGCACTGACTGCAAATTAAAACTGTATTATCTTGTTGGGACTCCTGAGGGAAGGTAGCAGTGCAAACAACATCTGCAAATGGGGGAAGCAAAGGGGCGGGTGAAATCTCCTCTCCACCCTGCCCCCAGTGCAGCAGTCACTGGTTCAGGAAGGTATAAACTGTGCTACTGGAAGTGAACCAAATCTACCTCCGTAAAACCACAGGAATTATGTCATAGTAAGTTCAGAGTATCAAAGTCATGTGTTGAGAATAGAACACAAGGTCTTATTGAAATGTAGCGAGACGAAGTAGTGTCAAATGTTTCTTCTGGGCAGCATAAGCAGTCTCTAAGATGATTCAATTTATTTCTATCATATTGTTTTCATTCTCATTCAAAACGGATTTCCCAAGATAGATATTTACACAGGCACTTCTGTTTTTTAAAATTTATTTATATTTTATTGATTCTCCCCCTGCCCCACATAGGGAAGAACAGAAAAAAAAAGAAAAAAAAGGGAAGGGAGAGGAAGAAAAAGAAGGGTGGGTGCCGGGGAAAGGAAAGGAGAATGACATCTCCATGTCCCTCTGCTAGGAATTAATCAAAGGTTCTGAAAAGTTAGACCAAACCTTTTCAAATTTGTCTGAGGTCCCTCTTCTCTGAAATGTTATCCACTCTTTGTGCTTCTCTGAAGCATTTCAGTGAAATAGTATCCAACCCACCAACGTTTATGAAACCTTACAGTTACAAGCATTACTAACAAAAGCTACCTTGTACATTTTCTGATTTATATTTGCCTTCTCCACTCTCTTAATGCTTGTTCAGCTCCAATAATTGAGTAATTATTTCTGTACAATACAACATATGACAATTCTAGCAGGGAATAAAACCAGGAATTTTCCTCCCTTTTTGGTAACTTCAGGTTCTGTCTGGAAAGTGAATGCATGTTAAGCCTTCACTCAATAAAAAAGTCTGTTCAGATCCCAGGAGAAAAAAAATGCAGAATAAAATTCCAGAAACCAACAGTATATATTTACAACTGGAACAAACCCAGTCTTATTGTGTCCTCAGCTACTGTTGGATGTTCAGAAAGCTAAAACACGTTTTTCTATTTGCACTCAGCTATGAGATTATGTCCATTCCTGTCAGAGGAGGCCCACACCATACCCAGTTACCTGTGACCTTGTCATTTCTAGACTGGGTTACTGGTATGTGCTCTACGCAAGACAAGACTTGAAGACCATTCAAACTTCACTTAGTGCAGAATGCAAATTACTTTGCCACTTTTTTTCACAATCTCTCAAACCATCGGCCTCTAATGAACTCTCTTTAAGCAATACTTTTAAAAGTAATTAAATTAAGCTCTCCCATTCACCCCAACTCCCTTATCCACTCCAGAAATTAACATGATGCATACTGTATTACTTAAGCAATCACATAACTTTATTCTGTTTAACTCTTTCACCCCATCCTCACTCTCTTGCCCTTTTTTTCTTTTTATCTCACCTCGCGTCTTATTAATCACTCCTCATATAGAAGCCATTCCATACCCCTAATAATTTTTGTTGCTCTTCTCGGAACCTTTTCCAATTCTAATATGTCTTTTTTGAGATGGGAAGACCACATCGGCACACAGTATTCAAGATGTGGGCGTACCATGGATTTATATAGAGGAAATATGAATCATAGAATCATAGAATATCAGGGTTGGAAGGGACCTCAGGAGGTCATCTAGTCCAACCCCCTGCTCAAAGCAGGACCGATCCCCAATTAAATCATCCCAGCCAGGGCTTTGTCAAGTCTGATCTTAAAAACTTCTAAGGAAGGAGATTCCACCGCTCCCTAGGTAACGCATTCCAGTGTTTCACCACCCTCCTAGTGAAAAAGTTTTTCCTAATATCCAACCTAAACCTCCCCCACTGCAACTTGAGACCATTACTCCTTGTTCTGTCATCTGCTACCACTGAGAACAGTCTAGAGCCATCCTCTTTGGAACCCCCTTTCAGGTAGTTGAAAGCAGCTATCAAATCCCCCTCATTCTTCTCTTCTGTAGACTAAACATCCCCAGTTCCCTCAGCCTCTCCTCATAAGTCATGTGTTCCAGTCCCCTAATCATTTTTGTTGCCCTCCGCTGGACTCTTTCCAATTTTTCCACATCCTTCTTGTAGTGTGGGGCCCAAAACTGGACACAGTACTCCAGATGAGGCCTCACCAGTGTCGAAAAGAGGGGAACGATCACGTCCCTTGATCTGCTGGCAATGCCCCTACTTATACATCCCAAAATGCCATTGGCCTTCTTGGCAACAAGGGCACACTGTTGACTCATATCCAGCTTCTCATCCACTGTAACCCCTAGGTCCTTTTCTGCAGAACTACTGCCGAGCCATTCGGTCCCTAGTCTGTAGCAGTGCATTGGATTCTTCCGTCCTAAGTGCAGGACTCTGCACTTGTCCTTGTTGAACCTCATCAGATTTCTTTTGGCCCAATCCTCCAATTTGTCTAGGGCCCTCTGTATCCTATCCCTACCCTCCAGCGTATCTACCTCTCCTCCCAGTTTAGTGTCATCTGCAAATTTGCTGAGGGTGCAATCCACACCATCCTCCAGATCATTTATGAAGATATTGAACAAAACCGGCCCCAGGATCGACCCTTGGGGCACTCCACTTGGTACCGGCTGCCAACTAGACATGGAGCCATTGATCACTACCCACTGAGCCCGACAATCTAGCCAACTTTCTATCCACCTTATAGTCCACTCATCCAGCCCATACTTCTTTAACTTGCTGGCAAGAATACTGTGGGAGACCGTGTCAAAAGCTTTGCTAAAGTCAAGGAACAACACATCCACTGCTTTCCCTTCATCCACAGAACCAGTTATCTCATCATAGAAGGCAATTAGATTAGTCAGGCATGACTTGCCCTTGGTGAATCCATGCTGACTGTTCCTGATCACTTTCCTCTCCTCTAAGTGCTTCAGAATTGATTCCTTGAGGACCTGCTCCATGATTTTTCCAGGGACTGAGGTGAGGCTGACTGGCCTGTAGTTCCCTGGATCCTCCTTCTTCCCTTTTTTAAAGATGGGCACTACATTAGCCTTTTTCCAGTTGTCCGGGACTTCCCCCAATCGCCATGAGTTTTCAAAGATAATGGCCAATGGCTCTGCAACCACATCCGCCAACTCCTTTAGCACTCTCGGATGCAACACATCCGGGCCCATGGACTTGTGCACGTCCATCTTTTCTAAATAGTCCCGAACCACTTCTTTCTCCACAGAGGACTGGTCACCTCCTCCCCATGCTGTGCTGCCCAGTGCACGAGTCTGGGAGCTGACCTTGTTGGTGAAGACAGAGGCAAAAAAAGCATTGAGTACATTAACTTTTTCCACATCCTCTGTCACTAGGTTGCCTCCCGCATTCAGTAAGGGGCCCACACTTTCCTTGACTTTCTTCTTGTTGCTAACATACCTGAAGAAACCCTTCTTGTTACTCTTAACATCTCTTGCTAGCTGCAACTCCAGGTGTGATTTGGCCTTCCTGATTTCACTCCTGCATGCCCGAGCAATATTTTTATACTCATCCCTGGTCATTTGTCCAATCTTCCACTTCTTGTAAGCTTCTTTTTTGTATTTAAGATCAGCAAGGATTTCACTGTTAAGCCAAGCTGGTCGCCTGCCATATTTACTATTCTTTCTACACTTCGGGATGGTTTGTCCCTGTAACCTCAATAAGGATTCTTTAAAAAGGATGATATTTTCTGTCTTATTATCTACCCTTTTCTTAATTATTCTCAACATTCTGTTCGCTTTTTTGACTGCCGCTGCACATTGAGTGGATGTTTTCAGAGAACTATCAACAATGACTCCAAGATCTCTTTCTTGAGTGGTAACAGCTAATTTAGACCCCATCATTTCATATGTATAGTTGGGATTATGTTTTCCAATGGGCATTACTTTGCATTTATCAACACTGAATTTCATCTGCAATTTTTTTGCCCAGTCACCCAGTTTTGTGAGATCCTTTTGTAGCTCTTCGCAGTCTGCCTGGGACTTAACTATCTTGAGTAGTTTTGTATCATCTGCAAATTTTGCCACCTCACTGTTTACCCCTTTTTCCAGATCATTTATGAATATGTTGAACAGGACTGGGCCCAGCACATACCCTTAGGACACCACTATTTACCGCTCTCCATTCTGAAAACTGACCATTTATTCCTACCCTTTGTTTCCTATATTTTAACAAGTTACCAGTCCACGAGAGGACCTTCCCTCTAATCCCATGACAGCTTACTTTGCTTAAGAGCCTTTGGTGAGGAACCTTATCTAAGTCTTTCTGAAAATCTAAGGATACTATATCCACTGGATTCCCCTTGTCCACATCCTTGTTGACTTCTTCAAAGAATTCTAGCAGACTGGTGAGGCATAATTTTCCTTTACAAAAACCATGTTGACTCTTCCCCCCCAATAAATTACGTTGATCTATGTGTCTGACAATTTTGTTCTTTACTATAGTTTCAACCAGTTTGCCCGGTACGGAAGTCAGGTTTACCGGCCTGTAATTGCTGGGATCATCTCAGGAGCCCTTTTAAAAATTGGCATCACATTAGCTAGCTTCCAGTCATTTGGCACAGAAAATTATTTAAATGATAGGTTATACACTACAGTTAGTAGTTCTGCAATTTCACATTTGCGTTACTTCAGAACTCTTGGGTGAGTACCAGGTGGTCCTGGTGACTTATTACTGTTTAGTTCATCAATTTGTTCTAAAACCTCCTCTAACGACACCTCAATCTGTGACAGTTCCTCAGATTTGTCACTTAAAAAGAATGGTTCAGGTTTGGGAATTTCCCTCACATCCTCAGCTGTAAAGACCGATGCAAAGAATCCATTTAGTTTCTCCGCAATGGCCTTATTGGCCTTGAGTGCTCCTTTAGCACCTTGATCATCCAGTGGCTCCATTGTTTAGCAGGCTTCGTGTTTCTGATGCACTTAAAAATTTTTTTGCTATTACTTTTTGAGTCTTTGGCTAACTGTTCCTCAAATTATTTTTTGGTCTTCCGAATTATATTGTTACACTTCATTTGCCAGAGTTTATGCTCCTTTCTATTTTCCTCACTAGGATTTAACTTCCACTTTTTAAAGGACACCTTTTTGTCTCTCACTTCTTTTACTTTGTTGTTTAGCCACGGTGGCACTTTTTTGGTTCTCTTACTGTGTTTTTAATTTTTAATTTTAATTTTTAATTTAATATACATTAAAGTTGAGCCTCTAGTACAGTGTCTTTAAAAAGTTTCCATGCAGCTTGCAGGGATTTCACTTTTGGCACTGTACCTTTTAATTTCTGTTTAACTAACTTCCTCATTTTTGTGTTGTCTCCCTATCTGAAATTAAATGATATCATGTTGGGCTGCTGTGGTATTTTCCCCACCACAGGTATATTAAATTTAATTATATTATGGTCACTATTACCAAGTGGTCCAGCTATATTCACCTCTTGGACCAGATCCTGTGCTCCATTTAGGACTAAATCAAGAATTGCCTCTCCTCTTGTGGGTTCCAGGACCAGCTGCTCCAAGAAGCAGTCATTTAAGGTGTCCAGAAACTTGAGTTTTTTCTTTTTATAGCCCCTCTAATCTCTCCCTGAACATTTCACAGTCACTATCACCATCTTGGTCAAGTGGTCGATAATATATTTCTACTGCTATATTCTTATTAATAGAGCTTGGAATTACTATCCATAGAGATTCTATGGTACAGTTTGGTTCATTTAACATTTTTACTTAATTTGATTCCATAATTTTTTTCACATATAGTGCCACTCCCACACCAGCACGACCTGTTCTGTCCTTCCAATATATTTTGTACCCTGGTATTACTGTGTCCCACTGATTATCCTCATCCACCAACTTTCTGTGATGCCTATTATATCAATATCCTCATTTAATACAAGGCACTCTAGTTCACCCATCTTATTATTTAGACTTTTAACATTTGTATATAAGCACTTTAAAAACTTGTCACTTTTTAGCTGTCTGCCATTACATGTTGTAATTGAATGGGACTTTTTTTCATTTGATTGTTTCTCATCAGATTCTACCCATATTTTATCTTCCATTCTCTCTTCTTCACTAGGACATACTGTAATATGACAAGTACACAACAGAAACACTAAAATGCAAAATAGTAACTCAGTATTTCAAGGGAACACTGATTGATTAATACCTAGAAGATGGTGCAGAATATTCTCAATGGAAAGTCCTCAGGTCACTCCTCTGCCCCATTAGAGCCTCTTTGCATTGCTACCATAATAGTCAGTTTGACTGATTTCCTGGGGAATCTCCCAGCACAGTGAACCCCCACAGGAGGTTTAGGGCTAGCATAGCTGACTCTGTGTCATCCTGCTCACATCCCCTTTGTGTCCTGGACACAACTGGGGAAAGGGGCATGACTGAATCACAGTTATCTTCCAACTCCTTGTAGGGTTGCCCTTAGACACAATATAGAGCAGGGTTGAGGTTGCTTCAAGTTTCTTGGAGGCTAAGCTAGACCTGTAACAGGTTGACTTAAAGTGCTGCTCGGTTACAGCTAAGGACTGAGCCCCCCAGCTCTGGAATTCACTTCCCTACTAGAGAATTGTAGCAGAATTTGAATTTGTTGAATTCCATGGAGCACAGCAAAACATATTTAGTATTCAGGATTTATAAGAGGTGGTTGAGTGAGGAAGCTCTCTGAGGAGTCTTTGAGTTGACATTCTGCCATCTTAAGTATATTTTGTTTCGATTTTTAAATAGTGATTTTTTTGAAAGAACAAATAAAATTTACAATATATCAGAGTTAGAGAAACTGCAACATAGAGGTCACTGCCAAACACATTCAGACTGTAACCCTGTGCAAATCTTTCAAAAACTGTAGGAGATTAAACTTTGAACTTCTTTCTCCATTCCAGCACTTTTTCTTCCTCTTTCTGCCCCATCTCTCCTATCTTCTGTCGCCCTCTTTCTGTTCTTCCTCTGTTTCATCAGTCTCTCTCTCAGGTCAAGGTCAAACATGTTATTTCAAGCTCGGGGAAGGTGAGATTTCCATGTCAATATCCCTTCCTCAAGTTTTGGATTCAGTTTACTTTATTCTTAAAGATGCATATACAACAGATGAAAGGATATAAGGGTTTGAAAAAGTTTACTACATCAATGGGAAAAATGTAGATGACTTATTTTGGATTCTCCGGGATATTCAGAAAAAAACTTTGTCCAAAACAGCATTTCCCAAGGCTTCCATTTATTTAATTAATATGATGAATCTCAGGAAGCCGGAGCATGCACCCGATGTTAGATAAAAATATATAAAGGCCTCATTGAAAGTTTTCTTGAGGTGTAACCCCCAACCGCAGTAAAATAAGTTAATAAAATTAAAAAACCAAACCAAACCAAACTCCTTATCCCAAGCAGAGAGTTTACCGTAAAGAGGGAGAAACTTTAGAGACTTGCACTACTAACTTTGCTTTTGTTATTGATTTTACATGGAAGGTGCTTGGATGGAACACAGATAGATAGCAGAATAAAACCCCAAGATATATAGATAGATTAAAAGCAGGCAGTTTGGGGAGACAAAGGCAATTCCAGAAGAACTGTATCAAGAAAAATGAACTGTGTGTGGAACACTGAACGGGGCTTTGTATTGGAAGTGTAAAACCCTGGACAAATTGCTTTAGAAACTAGAAATAAAGGAAACAGATATATTAACAAAATCAAATAAACTCAGTCCTCAAGCCTAGCAGGAAGTATTGTAAGTATTGTCTAGGGTGATGGTCTTTGAAGCAGAATGGCAGATTCTTTAAAGGAGTGCAAATTTAATGCAGGGCCTGGCTGATTATATACTATGTAGCTGCCATTACTGTAAAGAAATGTTCTATGTATACTGCATGGTAATGGCATTAAGAAACAGCTCACACAACTGAAGGCCTAATTCACCACTGGCATTAGTAGGTGCACCTCCATTTAATTACACCTGCTTACACAAGTGGTGAATTTGGCCCTGAACTTCTTAATTTACTGCCAAAGAGCAAACTCTGTATCACCACTGAAGAAGAACAGCAACAACATGCACTGGCCAGTAAGGCTAATCCCATAAACTAGCTACTGAAGGCAAAAATCCAATACACTCTTGTATTTCTAAATTAACAGGCACTCTTCAGATGAGAATTACCTCCATGCAAGGATCATCATGGCCCTGAAGGGAATTCCCAAGGGGCTTGGCATAGAATTCTGAGGAGCTTGGTCACAACTTCCTGATAGATGGAAGGTGCTACACTGACATCTCTGGAAACCAAACGCCTCTATTTATCCGCAGCCAGTGCAGCAAAACTGTAGGCTTTGCCACACACACCTGAGGGGAGAAAATACTTTTTAAGAGCGGGAGATTTGTTAAGTCTGCCCACTCAATATTTAGCCTCTCTGCCAACCAGGATGCTAATTAACTTATTTCGTAAGGTTGTGTTTATGAAATGGACTCTGCTACTGAGATGATCAAGTTACTGAACACAGGCCAGAGAAGAGCTACACTTTTGGGCATTGCCCATCTGAGCTGGACTGAAACTGGTAACTGACATAGTGGTGAAAGGTTAAGAACCCCATTCTTAATCATCTGAGCTAGCTAAGTCCCCCCAAAAGCTCTGGCTTTAATAATGCTTTGATTTAAATTAAAATACATACAATAAATAGAATCAATTATCTCCTTGCTTTTTTAGTTCTCTCTCTCTCTCTCGTGTGTGTGTGTGTGTATTCTCCCCAGATCCTTGTTTAGAGCCTTTCACCTCTATTACAAACCTCTATGGGATCTATAATCCTTTGCTGTATTAGTCTTGAGTTACTCATCCATCTGTGTATTCACTCACTCCCCTTTTAGCCTTCACTCATAGTTTCACTCTCTCCTAACATGATCACTCTTGATCATGGCAAGGGACCTGTGGTCTGTGGTCTCTCACATCCAGCAATTCAAGGGAACAACTATTGATTAATAATCCCATCATGACCTACTAGCCTCAAACCTGGGTCTGCAGGAGAAGCCATATTCCAACTCTTCATTTTGTAGCCTGATGACAACTGCTTATACAGGACCCATGAAGCCCAGGCACAGCCTGAGACTCTGCCCAGGAGGTCCCATTGGCGGAATCACAGAGCAGCTGATTGGCAGCAGGAAGAGAAAGCTGTCTGAATAACTAGGATCCACCCTGTTCTCTGAACAACTGTGTTTCCTGCTCCTGCTCCCCTTAATTCCTGGCATCCCAACCCGGCTTGACTCCAAGCATTTGACTTATGGTTCTTATCTCCAGTTTGTCTATTGCTTCTGCCTCCCTGGTATCCTGACCCAGCCTGACTCTGGTTACTGACTTGTGGTTCTGATCTCAAGTTTGTCTCCTGCTTCTGATCTTCTGGAATCCCAACCCAGCTGACTCTTGACTCCTGTCTCATGACTATGGACTCCGGCTCTGACCAGTAGGTGTGGCTGCCCATCACCTGGCCATAACAGCTTGTTCAGATCACAATAACCCTATGAGACCAAGCCCACCGTGAGAAGAGTGGACCCAGCTGTACTGCCATAGCTACTGGAATCACTGACTTGCCCGAATGGGCCCTCTGTCTCCAGGCAGATAATCAAGCACTGCAGCCCAAGTTGTGCAACTGAATGGGGAAAATCAGCAGCTGCAGTAGCAAGCGAGGCAGCTTAGTGCTGAGAAATACTGTGCTGCGAGCATTTCAGGCAGTGCCTTGCCCCAAATAGGGGCATGCAATATCTTTGCCTGAATGGTTCATCCGGAAGTGCTGGTAGTTTCAGGGCTTCATGAACCAATGCCACCTTCTGTTCCTGATGTGTTCCAGAATCTGTTCCTCTGACCTGTCCAAGGTGTCCTTAGTAATCAGCCTGCTGACAGGAGATGCATTAGACTGGGCTTCCCCCCTGCTGGAAGGCCAAAGCCTGGTGCTGTCAAACTGGGATTCCTTTCTCCAGTCTACATCAACCATCTTCAATTAACCATACCAAGCTCGACTGGCCAAGGCCACTCTGAGGGAACTCTGGTAGGGGCAAGACATGGTGGCTTCCTATGTGGCACACTTCTGCAACCTCCCAGCAGATACAGACTAGAACAGAGTAGTGTAGCTCTACCTGTTCCAGTGGGGCTTGCAGGAAGAAATCAAAATGGACTGGCCTGCATAGAGATGCCCACGAGCCTAGATGCCCTTGGGGAGCTTGCCACCCACTTAGACGAGCAGCTATGAGAACAAAGAGAGGAGAAAAGCGGTTCCCTGCAGTCCCTCTATGTATGTACTGGGACTTCACCTTCTGCATTGCCCCCTGAACCCATGCAAGTCAATCTGGTTTGTCAGTGGCTCAACCCTGAAGAAAAAGAACAGTGCTGTCAGCGCCACCTGTGCTTCTACTGCGGCTGACTTCGCCATGCCATCTCGGCCTGCCCAATACCAACGTCGAGGAGCTTGGGGAAACAAGCTGGTCCAGACATAGTGGGTGGAACTGGCCTCTCTTTGAGAGAAGAGAATTTCACTGGACCCTAGTCCTCATTGAGATGCACCCTGAGCTCCATGTAGGGGCTTCCCATTTGCAGGTGCCTATCCAGCTGCACATCCTGGGGGACCCCAGCAGGTCCCCCTCCAAGAGGCCCTCATCAATTCATGAGCAGTGGATAATTTTATGGATGCAGCTATAGCTCGGGCCCTACAGATTCCCCTGTGACACAAGGCCACATTGGACATGATTGAAATTATTGATGGCTCCCCACTGTCTTTGGGTCTGGTTGTGGAGGAGACTGTCCCACTGGAGGCCATTATTCAGGGATACAGAGAAATAATTCAATCTGGCATCCATTCCCTGCATTTCCCCCGAACCTTGGCATTTTCTGGCTAGCCATTCATGATCCCCTCATCCATGGGTGAGAACAGAAGATCACTTTCCTGTCATAATTCTGCCGACGGCATGGCAAGGGACCTGTAAGAGTTGCACCCAGGCCCAAGAAACTTCAAGTAGGTCTAGTCACTTACATTGAAACACCTACTGAGGGAACTATGGAACTCCTCCCTGCCCTCCAAGTACTGTGACTATGCTGTTGTCTTTGAAAAGAAAAATGCAGAAAGCCTCCCCCCACATCAGGACTATAACTGCCCCATAGAACTCCAGTCAGGGGTAAAGATACCGTTTGGGTGGATATATGCAATGTCAGAGCTGGAACTGGTGGCACTGCAAGAATACCTCCAAGACAACCTGGCCAGGGTTCATCCGCAGGTCAACCTCACCAGCCAGTGTCCCAGTCCTTCTTGTAAAGGAGAATGGCAGCCTCCATCACTGTGTTGATTACCAAGTCCTAAATCAGGTAACAACCTGGAACAGTTACCCACTACTCTAATCCCTGCGTTGTTGGACCGCGTGATGCTGCTCACATGTACAATAAACTGGATTTCTGGGGAGTTTACAGTCTTGTTCATATCTGAGAGGGGAATGAATGTGTCACGCTGTCTGGAGTGGCTCACAACTATGAGTGCCAAACTCAGGTCAGACTGTCAGAAAACAGGGCAAACACCCCAAATTGGTGGTATATTCTATAATTAGATTTCACCAAGCCAGTAACAAATGTGCACTCCTGGACCACTATGCCAGTATTACCACAAAGTCACAGACAATCCCCTTAGGCTCTCTAGCTTATCTTGCCACCCAGACAAACTGGATGTTGTAATAAAAGGTTATATAAACAAAAAATCACATCATATTAGGTTACTCCCAATCCCAAAGGATCAGTCACTTACCCCAAATCAACTGATACTCTGCATCTTACACCAAAAACAATGTGGTAGCCAATTCTCTAGTAAACTAACTAAATATTTATTAGCTAAGAAAAATGAGAGTTATTGAGAGGTTAAAGCAAGTAAAATATATTAACAGGTGAGTCAAAGTTTGTAAATCCAAATGTTAGCAGAGATTCAGTAATCTGCCAATCTCCAAAAATCTTCAGGGTTATTCCGGATAACTCTCGGGATCTCTGTTCACTCACTCAGTATTTCCACCCTGCTAGAATCCAAACGGTCCAGAGATGTAGGATCATTCCATGAATCCATATTTATAGCTTTTCCACACAGAAAGCAATCTGATAAATGTTTTTACTCCTCTATGGCCCCTTGCTTTGAAATTAGCATTTTCTGTTACAGCCATTAAGTCCTTAGTTAGCATTTCCAAGGTTCCATTCACGTTTGATGAGTTTAGTCACAGGGATATTCACAATGTAAAAGGTAATGTAATAGCAAACAACAATCTTTCATTAGTTTTCATGAAGTTTTAACACCTGACTGCAATCTTACATTAACACACCTTTGATGTAGGGTTATTTAATTACAGGATATACATAATGTAGAAGTAATGTAATAGCAAACTACAGCACATAGACAGATGAAAACAATACAATCAACATCTTTGATATTCACATGCAAGTGAATTGTCCTGAGAATCTGGCATGCACTGACACGTGGCCTGTCAGCATCACAGAATGGAAGACGACCTTTTGGACCCGATATAGTCACTCTGAATATTTAGACATGCCATTTGGATTGCCTAATGCCCCGCAATATTCCAGCACTCCGTTAACAATGTGCTACGAGACCTACTGGACGAGTCTGTAGTGATATACTTAGACCAGAGATTCTTAAACTGTGATCCGTGGACCACCAGTGGTCTGCGAGCTCCATTCAGGTGGTCCGCAGATAGTTCCCTCTAAGGTGTATGCCTGGGCAGCTGCACATGAGAGAATGAAAGGCCACCCACCTAACTAGTGGAACTGCGCAGGCATGGCTCCACTAATTATGTGCCTGGACTCTGGAGAAGATGCACATATAAGGTGAGGTGGTGGCCTTGAGGGGAATAGGGGGTAGGTGGGAGGGGGAAGTGGGGTGAGAAGAGGGGGTGGGAGGAATTTGGGACATGCAGGGCTGCGGCGGCCAGAGAAAGAGACGACTTTCCCCAGCCCCAGGGCTGTGACTGGTGGGGAGAGAGATGGCCCTCCTCCCCAGCCTCAGCTCTGTGGCTGCTGTGGTGGGGGAGAGACCCCCCTCCTTCCCAGCCCCAGCTCGGGCGCTGCTGCGGCAGGGGAGAGAGGGAGAGACCTCCCTTCTTCCCAGACTCAGCTTGGGGGCTGCTGCAGTGAGGGAGAGAGAGCACATCCATCGCATTAGAAAGGTAAGACTACTGATATTAAAATATGAGTTGTGTGCTTTTATTTGTAGAACAAAAAACATTAATTATTATTAAGGTTTTTTTATATTGTGCTTTTATCCAAAGCTCCTTACAATAGTTAGCTAATGGTACAAACAACATTTGAAAAGATCATTAAGTGGTCTGCTGAGACCCTCAGTAAATTTTCAAGTTTGAGAACCACTGACTTAGACAATATATTGATCTTCTCAGACAATCTGGACCAACACACCACTCACATCTGCACAGTCCTGGAGAGACAACAACAATACAGTCTCTACTCTAAACTTGAAAAGTGCACATTTGAACAGACTTCAACCGAGTTCCTGGGTTCCATCCTATCCCCGGAAGGAATCAAGATGGATCTGCGCAAGGTCCAGGCTGTCTGCAATTGGGCAACTCCCTGCAATGTGCACAATCTACAATGTTTTGTAGGCTTTGCAAACTTTTACCAGAGGTTCATCTAAAACATGCCAAGCACCTCACTGTCTTACTGTGGAAGAATGACCACTTCCAGTGGTTGCCCAAGACCCAGAACGCATTTGAACAGCTAATGCTCACCATCATCACTGTTCCAGTGTTGGCCCATCTGGACATGGCACAAGTTTTCATTGTGGAACTTGATGCCTCCAGCAGAGTGGTTGGGCGGTCCTCTCCCAGAGGCAAGGACACAAGCAAATACTGTACCCCACAGCCTACTACTCAAGGAAGCTTGCCTCTGCTGAGTGAAACTATGAGGTCTTGGACAAAGAGCTCTTGGCAATTAAGACTGCCTTTGAAGAGTGGCCTCACGACTTGGAAAGGGCCCATCATCTGGTCCAGGTACTTACTGATCACAAGATCCTGCAGTACATGTGCAGGGCCAAGACGCTAAACTAACGGACAGCTCCGGTAAGCCCTATTCTTCTCCCAGTTCAATTACCTTGACCTACTGCCCTAGAACTAGAAATGGCAAAACCGACACCTTGTCCTGAAGGTATGGGTCTGATTCATGAGGCCCCAGTCTGGAACCAGCCCACAATCTCAAGTCCCATAATTTCCTCAGTGCAACCCCCTTCCAGTACCTGCTGACGCTCATCCACTCTGCCTCTGTCTCTGGAATTCCACCGGATGAGGTGGCAATTATTGATCGAGAACCACAGGACAGCCAGGTGGGGATCACATTCATAAGGGACCATTTCTGTGTTCCCTCTGGACATGTTAGAGTGACAATTCTTCAACTGTGCCACGACTCCACCCTGGCAGGAAACTTGGGCCGATATAAAACCCAACAATTAATGTCCCAATACTTCTGTATGTGCCCCACAATAGAGACCTTTGTTGCTTTCTGCTAGGTGTGTGCCTGCACCAAGATCCCCTGCCAGAAGCCTTGCTGTCTCCTCCAATCTCTGGAAACTTATGTTGGTCCTTGGACTTTGTGGTAAAACTACCAGAATCCAGTGGTTTCATGACAATCCTGAAAGTGGTAGATCGCTTTTCAAAAATAGCCCACTTCACTTCCTCTGCAGGGGAAGCCACCTGGCTCTGGATAAACAATGTAGTCCATCTTCATTGCCTCCCAGCTCACGTCACTTCTGACGGTGCCCCAGTTCACTGCCTGCTCCTGGCAGGAGGCCCTATGTCTCTTAGGAATCTACAAGCACCTGTCCTCTGTCTACCATCCTCAGTCAAATGGCCAAACAGAAAGAATCAACCAGATCCTAGAGCAGTATCTATGACGCTGCACCAGCTACCACTAGGACAACTGGTCTACACTATTCCCATATGCCGAGCGCGTGTACAATAATGCAGACCATGCATCCACAGGCTCTTCTTTGTCAACTATGGATACCACACCCAATTTCACCCACAGCTACTGACATCCTCCCCCAACCCATTGGTGTTGGTCCTAGTACAATACATCCATCACATCCAGAAGGAGATGAAGGGACACCTTAAGAAGGCAAAGGAGGATTTCAAAAAGCATGCAGACCAGCATAGGCAACAAGGCCCCCACATACTCTATAGGACAAAAGGTATGGCTTTCTACAGAACACTTCTGCACAGACAGACAGACCCTCTCGGAAACTAGACTACTAGTCCTTGGCCCATACCAGATTTGGCGACAAATCAACTTAGTCAACTTTGAGACCCAGCTCCCTTGATCCCCTAGAGTCCATCCTGTATTTCACGTCTCAGTCCTAAAACCCTACACTGAGAACACATTACCCCATACAGTCCAATCACTGCCCCCACCAGTGCAAGTGCAAGGTGAGGAGGAATACATTGTCAACAAAGTCCTTGAATCCAAGGTCAAGTGGCGTAAATTGTGGTACCTGATTGGGCCATAATCTTCCCACTCAAAGGAGCACAGTAGGAAGCCAGCTGAGAATTTTCACGGTCCTGTCCTATTTTGGGCCTTCCATAGGAGCCATCCTGAGAAACCTGGCCCCATGTTGCCCAGAGGGCACCCCGAGGTGAGGGAGGTGATGTCATGACCTTATGGCCTCAAACCTGGGTACACAGGAGCAGCCATGCTCCAACCCTCCACTTGGCAGCCTGCTGACAGCTGCTTACCTAGGACCCACGAAGCTCAGCCCCAGTCTAAGAATTCACCTATGAGGTCCTATTGGCAGAGTCCCAGAGCAGCTGATTGGCCTGCTGGCCCTACTTAAACCAACAGCAGAAACAGGAAGTTGTCTGAACAACTTAGTTCCATCCTGGTCTGGAATTTGTGCGCCTGCTCCCCTCACTAGACTTCATGGCATCTGGACCCAGCTTGAGTCCTTGCATCTGATTTGTGGTTCTGATCTGCAATTTGGCTCCTGACTTTAACTCCTGCCTCTGACTCCCTGGTATCCTGACCTGGCCTGACTCTGGTTACCAACTTGTGGTTCTAATCTCAAGTTTGTCGGTCTGGCTGAGCATGCCCTGGCCATGACTCTCCCTCTCATAGATGGATACAGCTTTTAATAAAGCCCTTTTCTGTTTCAGTCTCTGTATTAGGGTGTAATACCAGGTCTCCAATAAGTAAGGCGTTAATTCCACCTTCCCTTTCCTCTGCCCTTGCACAAGTGCTGAGGAGACAGGTTATAGGTAATATCCGATACAGGTTATATCCCATGTTAATAGGTGTAGTGCAAAACCCTAGGTAGACTAGAGAGAAGAATGGCTCTTGGGGAACCAAACAGGAGAAGTTGCCTGTGAAAAGACATGCCCGATTCTGAAGATTGGAATGTATATCAGGCTGCATCTTTTTTGTTATGCTTGTTTTTGCTTATGGTAACTTGTTCTGTTTAAAAGATATAAAGCTTTACTTCATCTGGATAAAAAACTTGCTGATTACTGCTTTCTTATTTCTATGACTCACCTCTTCAGTTAGCAGTTATCTAGTTCCAGGGAGTCCACAATGAAATTTATGAGAATTAAATTTTAGGAAAGAAAGAATTTGTGCTCTCAGCATGGTCAGAGTGCTATCATTAAAGACAAGGTAAAATATTACCAGGATGTTTCTACTCAGACATTCAGATGATGGAACCCTCCCCATTACAGAGCTAAGCTCAAGAGAGCAAGTGGAGAGGTCCCACAAGCAGTGAAACCCCAAATATAGGGAGGGGTCATATTTTCTCATGTTTGGGAATACTTTCCTTCTGCCAAGTGCCTCAGTTATCATAACCTTGTGAATATCCAAGTATTAAATGGCCTGTTCAGAAATTATTTAATTCTAACAATTCACATGCAAAAATTAAACAGACTGGAAGCCCTGGTCTTCCTTTCTCACCTCTCCCTGTTGGCACTTAGACTGTGACAGGGATGAGAAGGTCCAGCTTTCCAACTTCAAACAAAGTAAAGAGGCACCAATCATTTGGCCCATCCTCTAAGGCCAGGAACTACCGAACAATGCTATTGTGAATAAGGAAATAGTGAAGACTTTAAAGTTATTCACCACTCCACACAGCTAGACCCTGACAAGATCTCACCTGGAAGACAGCAGGAAAAAGAAATATTGTGTCAAGGAAGATCTTGTTCAAGAAAACTTTACACTCATTTTATCACAGTCAAAGCATGGAGAATTAAAAGACGCCTATCCAACTGAGATGAGCATGTGGCAGGTTAGGTGCTCAGAGGTAACTTATGCAAATAGTGCTTGTAAAGAGATATGATCAGGAGATAAAATATTAATCAAACATTGATGTTGTTAACCAGCATACAGTATAAATGCAACAAAGAATTCCTTGAAATGAGTGCGGCTGTTCTACCTATACATGCATTTCTCTGATTGTGTATTATTGACATTACATGTTCTGGGAGGGTTATCAACATAAAAATCATTTTTACAAGGCTTAAGGCATGTAGGTCACAGAGGATGATTTCCCTACCTCAGCAAGCAAATGTGACAATAATGTGGTGAGACCAGGGCACTGTCAAAGACGGGAGCAAGGACTCTGGTTCCTATCCAGCCAAGAGAGAATTGGTATAGAGTCTCCAGATCAGCACCTGCAAATTAAAAAAAAAATGAAGTGTGTCGAGATATCTGAAGAAATTGGAATAATGCATGGAAAGAACACATTGGCAGTGCCACTCTCAAAATCAGACCATAAGTCTAGTTATCTAATTCTTACCTTCTGACAAATCAAAGTTAAAAACTGACATGTTTATGCAATGTCCTTTCCAAGATTGTGTAGTTTAGACAAGGACTTAGGAAGGCAATACAAGCTGTGTTTAGTTTGTCTCAGACAAGAGAAAATCTTTGGGGATCTCTCTGTACTCAGTTACCTCAATAAAAATCATCTGGATTGGCACTAAGCACAGAGAACAGTCCTATGGTCTTACTTTTCCCTTTATATCCATTACAGCTGAGTCCTGTTTCTTGTTTTCCACAAGGGACACTAGACATGCGAGTTGGGAGAACAAGTGAATTGTGGAGTTAAAAGAATGATGGGGGTTCAAGGCCAGTCTTAGTCTCCTCAACACCTGACCTGTGTGAGTGAAGAGCATCATTCTCCAGCACCATTTAATGTAGAATTAGGAGGCTAGAAGAATCACTCAGTGAGAGCTGTGGTGTGACAATGCAGCTGCATTCAAAAGAGGTAGAAGGGGTAGGACCCTCTATGCTCTGGGGCTCCCCACTGCCACTCTCTCACATGAGCAGGACTTCCCCTCCTTCCCCACCCAGAAACGTAACAAAAGAAATATTACTCATGAAATAATGTTTTTCCTTCTACCCATTTTGTCAGCCCCCCTGCTCTCCTGCCCCTATGTTTGGATGTATTTACTGCTTTTATCTCTGCGTGAGGTTGTGTTTCGTATACTCGCAAAATGCCACGTACATCCATGATGGAGTTTCTAAATAATAATGTGAGGATAATTATAACAGGAAAAACAAGGTGAGCCAACATGGTGGGTAAATGCCACAAATCCCACACCAGCAAAGACCATGATCCTTAAGTCCTTGCCTCAGAGATGAGGCACCCAACTGGGTACACACAAGCACAAGTTAACTTGCACAAACAGTCCCAACCAGGAGTGACAAAAATAGTCTGGCAGAAATTCTGCCTCTATCTTCTTTCAACACCAGTATTAAAAAAAAATACAGAATATGATTAATTCATTTCCCAGCTCACTAGTTCAAACTGTTAGTGCACAGATAAAAAAACTGATGGTAGTCAGGTGTCTGCATCATTAACCCAACAAAATGACTGGCATGACTAGTACCATTGTTGCAACAGATGGACCAGGTGCATTACATTACTCGTGTTTCCCCCAGTAAAATGATGAAGAACATTGTCAGGACAGTGCATGGAAAAATCAGGCACTATCAATGCCATGCTACATCTCTTCAGTCAGAAAACAGAGAACTTCAGTTTCTAGGACTCAGCAACTTCCTGGATATGTACATTCAAATATAAACGAAAAAGTAGGAAGCAACACTGTGCGAATATGCAGGCCAGGTTTATAGGGCACCATGGGGTAGGAAGAAAATGGCACCGGTCTATAGGTCAGGGTTTCAGAGCTCTGGTGTGGCAGTCAGAAAGAGGAGTAGATTGCCAGTCTGCAGGTCAAGGTTATGTAGCACAGATATGGTAGTGAGAAGTGAATAGTGTGTTTCTCTGTGGGCCATAGCTAGCTTGGAAATGACAGATGCAGAGTGATCATCAGGGTTATGGGGCAGGGATATGCTAGTACTTGCAAAATGGTTGGTGGAATCTTAGTTCCTTTCCCCCACTGTAACAAAATCATTACTCTTGTGATCTCTCCTAAATCCCTTCTCCAAATTTAATTTGCTGCTGTACCTCTCTAGAGTTACTTGTCCTTCCAGCCTTTTCACTACCTCACCACACTGCTGCACACTGTTTAAATCTTAGCTCTCTGGGGCAGGGACTTGTTTTGTTACTTGTTGTACAGCACCTAGTACAATACTAACAGATTTATTTGAGCATAAGCTTTTGTGCGTAAAAACCCCACTTCTTCAGATGCATCTGAAGAAGTGGGGTTTTTACCCACGAAAGCTTATGCTCAAATAAATCTGTTAGTCTTTAAGGTGCCACCGGACTCCTTGTTGTTTTTGTGGATACAGACTAACATGGCTACCCCCTGATACTTGTCACTTAGTCTAGTACAATGGGGCCCTAATTCCTGTTCAGAATCCTTGAGCACTGCCACAACAGAATTGAATATTAATAGTTCTTATTAATATCTTTAAATAACCCATTTAGAAAAAAATGCATTTTCACAACTTTCTGACTCTCTAACTTTAACCCCTGAATATTCCCTTAAGAAATACCTTCTTCCAAGGGCTTTGTGTCCTGGACACACTGAATCACTGTGTTTGTTATCCTCCACTGTTGCCTTTTCTGGTACTTTCTCATCGTCATTACTCTGAAGTTTCATTGTCCCTTATGTGTTTCCTTTGCCTCAAGATGCTCCTCTCCAGGGATAAATCTCCCTTGCAAGGAAAAAGGATAAACAGTTCCAAATGCCTCCACAATCTTAAATAGTTGGTGATGGTGTGAAATTGCCCCTTTGTAGTATGCTACAAAGGAGGGTTAACTTGCCAGCTCTAGCAGACCCCGTGGTGTGAGGGGCAAATCAGTACACCTCTATCAACTGGGAAAAGACTAAATCCCCCCCATAACTGGAAGATTTTTCTGTAGGGAGCTATGGCCATCTGTCCATTTTGGGGCATATTACTGGGAAGAGGATTAATTCCTCTGTGTCTGGCAGATAACTTGGGGATAAATCCCCTCAGTATCCAGAATATTATTGGAGACACGGGGAAAGGGAGAGAAGCATAATCATATTGTCCCTGTCAGATTATTGAGAGAAAAATAAATTATCACATGCCCTAGCAGATTAGATTGAAGGGAGGAATAAATCATCCCCATTTCTGACAGATTACTGAGGGGGCTGTTCCCCCATGTTTCTGGCAGACTATAGGAGGCCAATCCCCCCTTGGTTCTGGCAACTTCCCCCATCTCTGGCAGACTCATGGAACAGTGAATCGCCCCCACGTCTCTGACAGATTATAAAGTATTATAATCCCTTCCCCCAAATCTGTGGTGGGGGAAGGGCAGTGAGATTGTGGGGGTAAATCCTGTTCCCCCCATCTCCATGGGATTACGGGGAGTAAATCCCCCTTTTCCTCAGGCCTGGCGCTGAGACACAAGAGTCTTGATTACACTCTGCTCTTGCCAACTGTCACTCCTAACTGCCGTGGAACTTTCCAGCACCAACATTCCATCTGCCTCCTGAAGGGGCCAACGCTCTCAATAGTATTTTTCTGTTAATTCAGACATCTTGTCTTCAAATAGACCATCACTGTAGGGGGAGGTGGCAGGGCTGGGGGCACAGCATATCCCTTTACATTGTACCTATCCCTTGCATGGCAACATACATTCCTCTTGCCTCCCACAGCAGATCCAAGGGGTGACTGAGCAGTGCCCCAGCAGCACGACTCATTGAAAGGACAAAGAGCTTAGGGAAATGGCCTCTGCTCTCCCTGCTCCTGGGAGGGAAGGAGGGAGTAGCAGTGCTGGCTCTTTCTGGAGTATATACTTGTCTTCAGCAGCCTTCCACAGGCAGACCTGACGGCCCCTGCATCATTCTCGCTTTCTGGCAAGGGTGGCTGTGTGGGGGAAGGGACGGGGTGTCAGAATTGTGGGGGGTTTATAGCTGATCCTCCTCTTCTCCATCACCATTTGACCTAGGAGGTAAGGAGTTGCTTGAGCCTGCCTCTTGCCCTCAGGCTTGCTGTAGGGATCCTTGGGCCTGAGTCCTCACTGCCACTGTAGCTGCTGAAGAGCATCTTCATGAGAAGGGGTTTCTCCCTCGCTGGTGCCCTAAAACTTCTGACTTCACCACAGAGTCTTACTTAGTTAAATTCAGCCAAATAGCAATGTCTAACAATTTGTAATTGAGAATAAAATGAAAATCTGGATATTGTAGCACAGAGAGAAAATGGACCACAGACATCTTGTGACTACTAGAGGAAAGACAGAGCAATAGGGAAGAGAGAGAGAGAGGGAAGAAAGGTACATGGTTGCCCAGATACGCTTCTGTCTCTCTCCCCTGTCTGCTCTGCCCACTGGAGTCTGACATGCAGAAAACCCACCCCCAGCTGTCTTTGTGCATAGGGCTGTCTGGCAGCTCATATTGTGGAGCACTTCTCTGAAAAGCTTAGCAATCTGTTTTGTCTTGCTGCATGCCCACATACTGAGGATGCTTGTTTTCATCTGATCACAATTAGCACCGTGCTAAATTCCTTGTGCCCTGCACTAATTCAGGAGGATGAGCATGTCACACCCCACCAAGAATTACAACTAATCACAGAGGACTCTGGGGGTGTGCCAAACCTTTCATTATGCTTTTGTTTCAAAAGAGAGAGCCAGTGGAAGTTTTAATCTGCATTTTCTTTTTTGTTGGAAATAACCATGGAGGCATTGGAGGGTGCAGATGTCATCAAGAATGGCCTAGGGGTGCATGTGTGCACGTGTGTGGGAAACACAGCAAGCTAGTTGGTTGTATTTAGACTTCATCCCTTCACCCCCAATGGCTGACTGACAGGTTAGAAAACATCCACGCTGGAAATCCCCCCAAACACCCATGCTGGAAGCCTGGATTACAGTGTTGTCCGACTGCAAGGCAACTAAAAAACGAGTCTAGCAAGAGCATTACAAGCGGAGGAAAAATATGTAACCAAATGTTATTGCCCTTCTCCACTTTTCTGAAATGGCATGTATGTTTAAAATGAATGTTCTCAGGGCAGGAATGCTCCAAGATTACACTTGTTTGACTATATAAAACAACTTTAAATAAGAGGAAAGAACACAACCAGTATTGTTAGAGTTTAGTATTTAATGGCATAGATGCCCGATACCCACTCCTTTAAACACAGAGAATGTCTCCAAATGTGCAGCTCTCCAATGGAGCCATCATTTCTCAGTGCAGAAGAGTGGCCACTGGAGGGAGGGAGAGTCCTCTGACTACCAACTCAGTCACAATGATACTATCACCCATTGTGCGTAGGTATTAGAGAGGTCTCAGAACACTGGGTGAATTTGACACACCTTGAATATACACATAGGTTCACAGGGGCAGGGAAAGGACAAAGCCTCTATTTTAACTTAACATTTGCTGGCTTTGGTTGTTTTTAATCACCAGTTTAATGTAGTTCATTATGTGAACCTTATGAAATTGCAGAAGATGTGACTCTGGCAAGAATGCAAACCCCAAACTCTATATGTTAAACTAGCATAATTCCTTATGCTTATGAATGGTGATTTCCATGTGCTTGATGACAGTCACCATCTGACACAGATTCAACAGGATGCTATTTCCAGCTTTTCCAGCCAGTTCAGGTACCTTTCATTCAAACGGATCCTTGGTGGCCTGGTTTCAACATTCAGAAGCCTCCGATTGTTGTATCCCGTATTTTTATAGTGTACCTCAGTACACTAGTGATGAGGAGACTATTGTGAATTACTGAATTTATCATATTAGCAAGTATGCAGACAAACATTATATAAAAAAGGCCAAATAATGCATCACAAAATGCACTTTGTTAATTTATTTTGATAACCACAGTTTATTTATGACAATTCATAATGTAATAGTAAATGTACAATAGTATACTTAGTAAAAATAATGACTTCTTAGTAATACTAGAGACTCTCATATTTCATTGCTTTTGTAAGATGAGTTTTGCACTCCGCTAGGCCTTTGCCCCACTATAACAGACAGACATGTCATCGAGTTTGAGTACAGGGCTTTACTTTGCTTGACCAGTGAAGCCTCATTATTATATCCTGGGATTAAATCTTTACTGAAAAGTGGGAAATATATAAATCTTCTGTGCCAGCTATAAAGTGCAACATATAGCAAGATACTGATATACTTAATCAAGCCTTCTATAAAATGTTACTCTCTATTCTCCAATAGACCTGGGAACCAGACAGGTATCATATGGATTGTATCGTCTGCTGCTCCATGACAATATTGTGATGTCAGAAATATGAGAGGAGGACACATTAGTAGAGGTACGCAGATAGTGATTACTTAGGAGAAATAAATAGAGAATATCAGAATCTCCAGGAGGAAAGTTACTATAACACAACATTAAATCAGGACATCTAAATGGTAATTTTTACATCCCAGTGTCTATCTCATTAGTCTGTAAAATTTATATTTCTTAGACTAGTGAAAGCAGGTTGCTTGTACAGTTTGAATAAAGGAACTGGGCATTTGATCAGTAATTGTTTTTCCAATGGCTGTATCTTTTTCTCTATTATTGCTTTACACGGCTTGGGTTTGTATAATATTGAAAATCAATAAAATGCATGAAAAAAAAGTATTTTTTTCTTAAAAGTGAAATGATCTTGTTAGGATTCTGGTACAGTCATTCTAAGTTGGGTAGCCTGATCTACTTAAT
This sequence comes from Eretmochelys imbricata, assembly GCF_965152235.1. Classification (NCBI taxonomy): domain Eukaryota; kingdom Metazoa; phylum Chordata; order Testudines; family Cheloniidae; genus Eretmochelys; species Eretmochelys imbricata. The sequence goes on along the minus strand of NC_135583.1, from coordinate 42,239,807 downwards.
TTTCTTCTCTTTGTGCTCTTATATATCTGTAGATCAGATCTGTAGGTACCAGACCAAATGTTGAAGGAGCTCATTGGAAACAGACTGTCACCTACACACTGCATGAAGATCTGGGGGTTACAGTGGATCAAAAATTGAATGAGTCAACAATGTGATGCAGGTGCAAAAAAGGCTAATATTCTGTGTTATAACATGAGTGTCGCATGTAAGACACATGAGAATTGTTCCTCTCTATTTAGCACTGAGGCGGCAACAGTTGGAATATTGTGTCCAGTTCTGGGTGTCACACTTTAGGAATCATGAGGACAAATTGGAGAGATTCCAGAGGAAAGCAACAAAAATGACAAAAGGTTTAGAAAACTTGATCTATGAGGAAAAGTTTAAAAAAAAGAAAAGAAAAAGGGCATATTTAGTCTTGAGAAAAGAAGCCAGGGGGAGAGGGGAATCTTCATTTATGTTAAGGGATGATATAAAGAGGACTGTAATCAATTGTTCTCCATGTCCACTGAAGGTAGGACAAGCAGTAATGGGCTTAATCTGCAGTAAGGGAGAGCTACTCTCGATATTAGGAAAAACTTTCTAACTGTATGGGTAGTTAAGATCTGGAACAGCCTTTCAAGGAGGCTGTGCAATCCCTAGCATTGGAGGTTTTTTAGAACAGGTTAGATAAATATCTGTCAGGGATGGTCCTGCCTCAGTGAAAGGGGATGGATTAGATGACTTCTCAAGGTCCCTTCCATCCCTGCATCTCTATGTTTCTAAAATACTATGTCCTCATGTGACAGGGTGCTAGGCAGTAACTCCTGAGCCAGCCATCTGTCACGCCAGCTCCAATTAAGGGAGGTAAATTGGAGCTGGCTAGAGAAACCTGCACCAGATTGGCGAATGGGAAACTGCTGCCAGCCTAATTAGCCTGGGGCTACATTCTGGCCCAGAGGAAGGCAGCGAGTGTGGGGAGCCAGAGAGTGGAAGGAAAGCGGTAGCTCTTCCCTCCTGGGTGAAGAAGCTGAGAAGTCCTTAAGGCTGAAAACCCAACTTGTATATGGTGAGAAGGTGGTGGGAGCGCACGCTGTAAATAAACTGCACTGGTGATTGCTGAGCCCCAAGGTCTCAGTGGTTTGTGAACACAGCAGAGACAGGAGGAAAGGGGCCCTGCTACACCCCAGTTGAGCAGAACAGTTAATCATGTACTTAATCCCATCCCTATTCTAGTCTAAGGTACTTATGTGACCCACCATTGCCATAGTACCTCATAATGTTTAATGTATTTATCCTCACACCATCCCTGTGAGGTAGGGCTGTACAATTATTTCCATTTTACGGATGAGGAACTGAGGCACATAGAGAATAAGTGACTCCCCCAAGGCTACACAAGAAGTCTGTAGCAGAGCAGAGAATTGACTAATGCCCCTTACGAGTACAATGCCATTTCTTGTATATTCTGCTCATCATCCAGGCCTGCCTGATTTCTCACTGCCAGAGAACACGCTTAAGTCTTAAAAATGAGCATGACTGAAGCCACTGACCAGAGCAGTGCCCTCTTTTTTTGTGGCTTCCTCTGCACAGCAGAATCATATAAAATAAAAGTACAACATTCACTATTTACCTGTCAACCCCAGATTAGGATTAGGATATAGATGTTATGTGCGGTAATGACCATGAGGAGATGAGAAAAGTGTAGCTACTTAAAGAGATTAAGGGATTCACTGTACAGTAATTGAAAGGCCCAGGAGTCTAACTGTGACCATTAATATCTAAAGGGAAAGGAGACCAGTCCGTTATAGCATTAAACAACCAAATCAACACAGCGATAAGGTGCAGGGTGTGATACAAATTGACAAAAGACAGGACATTTGTAGGCAAGGGTGACAACTTGGCACTAACACATGATGATACAAAATGACCCACATGGTAAATTAAGGACAGGATGTAAGCCTGACTCTGCTACCATTTGTGAGCATATGTCTCAGCATAATGTTATTAAACCTTTGTACGGAAGGCTATAAAATGTATATTGTTTTCATGTCAGTAGAGCTGGGCTAAATTTTTCAACCAAAACTTTTGTTGGCATAAAACACAGATTTGCCAACACAAACATTTTGCAAAGTCATGTTAAATTCACCAAATTGTTTCAGTCAAAAAACCAAACAAACAAAATCCAAAAATATTGAAACGTTTCGTTCAGACATTTCCAGAGCAGAATGTTTTGATACAAAATGACTTTTCATTTAAAAATTTCCTTTCATTTACAAATATTTTGGAAAGTTAAAAATGATCATAATTGAAACAAAATATTTTGTTTGACCCAATTGTTTTTTGTTACTTTATTTGCTGGATTTTTTAAAAATTGATTTTGGTTTTACCTGAAAAGTCCATTATTCTCACATCTCTGCTTGTGAGGCTTTTGTAGCTGTACCAGACCATTGAAGAAATATGTATTTAGGAAGAGTTTGATATATTTTCCATATTTACATTTTTTTGGGGAACTCAATATTATTTCCCTGAGATACTGAAACAACACAGGTTCTAGAGAAATAGATATACTTGGTCATCTAGGATTTTACTTGTAAGATCTTTCTATAGACTAGTCTCAAGTCACTACAGATTTATCATACTTTGCACATATAGGCCAAGTTCTCATCTGGTGTAAATCAGTGTAGCTCCTTTGAAGTGAATGGAGTTATACCAATTTATACCACCCAAGGATCTGGACAAGTCTTTGGGATTCTTCAGAAATTAAAGATGCCACATAAATATCTTACTTAGTTAACTTTAGTATTGTATTATAAGATTTTAAATACCTTTTTAATGTGGACTGTAGTCTTTTTTTCATAGAATATCAGGGTTGGAAGGGACCTCAGGAGGTCATCTAGTCCGACCCCCTGCTCAAAGCAGGACCAATCCCCAACTAAATCATCCCAGCCAGGGCTTTGTCAAGCCTGACCTGAAAAACTTCAAAGGAAGGAGATTCCACCACCTCCCTAGGTAACGCATTCCAGTGTTTCACCACCCTCCTAGTGAAAAAGTTTTTCCTAATATCCAACCTAAACCTCCCCCACTGCAACTTGAGACCATTACTCCTTGTTCTGTTATCAGCAACCACTGAGAACAGTCTAGATCCATCCTCTTAGGAACCTCCTTTCAGGTAGTTGAAAGCAGCTATCAGATCCCCCCTCATTCTTCTCTTCCGCAGACTAAACAATCCCAGTTCCCTCAGCCTCTCCTCATAAGTCATGTGTTCCAGCCTGCTAATAATTCTTGTTGCCCTCCGCTGGACTCTTTCCAACTTTTCCACATCCTTCTTGTAGTGTGGGGCCCAAAACTGGACACAGTACTCCAGATGAGGCCTCACCAATGTTGAATAGAGGGGAATGATCACGTCCCTCGATCTGCTGGCAATGCCCCTACGTATACATCCCAAAATGCCATTGGCCTTCTTGGCAACAAGGGCACACTGTTGACTCATATCCAGCTTCTCATCCACTGTAACCCCTAGGTCTTTTTCTGTAAAACTGCTGCCAAGCCATTCGGTCCCTAGTCTGTAGCGGTGCATGGGATTCTTCCATCCTAAGTGCAGGACTCTGCACTTGTCCTTGTTGAACCTCATCAGATTTCTTTTGGCCCAATCCTCCAATTTGTCTAGGGCCCTCTGTATCCTATCCCTACCCTCCAGCGTATCTACCACTCCTCCCAGTTTAGCGTCTTCTGCAAACTTGCAGAGGGTGCAATCCACACCATCCTCCAGATCATTTATGAAGACATTGAACAAAACCAGCCCAAGGACCAACACTTGGGGCACTCCACTTGATACCGGCTGCCAACTAGACATGGAGCCATTGATCACTACCTGTTGAGCCCGACAATCTAGCCAGCTTTCTATCCACCTTATAGTCCATTCATCCAGCCCATACTTCTTTAACTTGCTGGCAAGAATACTGTGGGAGACCGTGTCAAAAGCTTTGCTAAAGTCAAGGAACAACACGTCCACCGCTTTTCCCTCATCCACAGAGCCAGTTATCTTGTCATAGAAGGCAATTAGATTAGTCAGGCATGACTTGCCCTTGGTGAATCCTTGCTGACTGTTCCTGATCACTTTCCTCTCCTCTAAGTGCTTTAGAATTGATTCCTTGAGGACCTGCTCCATGATTTTTCCAGGGACTGAGGTGAGGCTGACTGGCCTGTAGTTCCCCGGATCCTCCTTCTTCCCTTTTTTAAAGATGGGCACTACATTAGCCTTTTTCCAGTCGTCCGGGACTTCCCCCAATCGCCATGAGTTTTCAAAGATAATGGCCAATGGCTCTGCAATCACATCCGCCAACTCCTTTAGCACTCTCGGATGCAACGCATCCGGCCCTATGGACTTGTGCACGTCCAGCTTTTCTAAATAGTCCCGAACCACTTCTTTCTCCACAGAGGGCTGGTCACCTCCTCCTCATGCTGTGCTGCCCAGTGCACGAGTCTGGGAACTGACCTTGTTCGTGAAGACAGAGGCAAAAAAAGCATACTAATTTTAATGCACACTAATCACAGACTGTTACAGCTACTGGTATATTTATTCTGTTGCAGTCAATCACAGCAATAGATATGTAGATAAACAAAATTCAAAAGGTACAGAGTGCTATATGGCACCTTTCCCAGGTTCATAACTCACTTTCCAAACTGTCAGCTGCAGTGAAGACATGGAGAATGGATTGTGGGACAACTTATATATTTTTTAAACTAAAATATTTTTCAGTTAAAGTATCTGAGTTTAAAACATAGTATAATTATTTATTCATTTGTAGTTCCCTTTAAATAGTTGGAAAATGTCTACATTAACTGCTTTGAAAAGTTTTCCAAAATTTCTCCCTAGGCTGTGACCTTGTGTCCAAGTTAAGTCTAAAAGCAAATTCAAAAGAGAGTTTATAATCAAAACATCAATTGGCAGTAAACACTTGGATTTAGAGAACTGACTTACTCTTTTGCAAACGAGGGTTACCAGCCAGTTTGAACTCTTTGGCCTGAGTTTCAACCTTCGGCTCTTCACCAGGATGCCCAAATTCAGTGTTACCAACTCTCTATGTTTTCTTGCAAGTATGTGATATTTGGTGATTTTCTTAAAGTCCTGGCTCCTGGAGTCATGTAAAAATGTCAGAATCTCAGCTTTTGTTAAAAACAGTATAGGAAGTTTCTAGACTGCACAGTTGTGGAGAAAAGCTTGAAAATGTGTGTAATAAAAGCTCAGAAATCAGAAGGCAAATAAAAAGGATACAAAATTTAATTTCTTTTTATGTCAAGCTTGTGATTTTTTTTGGGGGGGGTCTAACATGATTTTTGAACACTTGGTGTTGGCAATACTGCAAATCCCACATCACATTGGAACTTGTGTGCATAAAATGGACATTTACACACCAATCTGCTGTGTGCAGGGCTTGGGGCAGAAGTGATGTATTCGTCTCTTCCAGGACCAACCATGCCGGCCAATCACACCGGCCTGTGGGGCCCCCCAAAGCGCATGACCCGGAGCAGTCGCCCCAATTTGCCCTACCCAAGGGACGGCTCTGGCTGTACATCTTGGGATGAGGGGTAAGTGATCTTTCCTTCCTCTGCCACCACCAACCTGGTTTCTGCTTATACACTGAGGACTAAGAAATTTCATCACACTTTTCAGGGTGAGAAGCAATGCTGCAATCAGAGATGTGATGAAGTGTCTGTGCCACACTATTGATCTGACCCTTTGCATTAGTCCAGTGTATTCAGCCTCAGCAAAAAGGGGATATGCTTAGAGCTATTGAGGACGGATGTTCTGACTGTGTCCCTCTAACAGTCATCCCTCCATCACCCCACAAGGGAGAGTAAGGGGAGGTCTTCCTATGGTTTTTGCCTGTCATTTTATTCAATGTTGTCATTGTATTTAGTACAGCCCTTCATTTTTGGTTTTTATCTTGTTGAAAATTTTCCGGAAATTTATAAGTGCTTATTGCAAAAATTTTAAAATGGGTGAAAGATCGGTGCAAAAAATTAACTTCAGTTTTCTGAGTAAATATGGGAGTTAAAACTGGGGGACATGAGGACAGAAAAAAGCAACAAATAGAGCAAAGTAAGACTCCTGAAAGTAAAAGCAGTTTAATGCTGTGGTTTATTTTATGAACTGTACATTAACACTATACACACGTGTGTGTATCTTCCACTACATTGCCTTACTTTAACAGACAGCCTTGCATTTACACTTAGACTAATTTATTATTAACATAAACACATTTACCTAATGCAGTATATTCAATTTTCTTAACATAATCAGTATTTTCAGACACTTGAGTGGCCCAAAACCCAGCAGAAAATAGGTAAAAACCAAACAATAGTTATTGTAAAACCTGGGAATTTTTTTGATAAAAATCAGTAAAAACAAAAAATGAAGTATAAAATGAGGGAAAGAGAGATAAAAGGGGGTCATTAAACATGTAGCAAAGTAAAGGAATCAGAAGTCTCCAGCCACCTGCCCTCTCCTGGAATGGAAACTGGGTTAATGAAGAAGCCAGGTAGATGTGTTTCATTTGCTATTTCTTTAACCAGGGGAAAATGTGCAGGTAGGGTTCCAAGTCTCTGAGACTGGGCTCCCCATTTTATTCTCCATTCCCTCATTCTTATACATACAGATACGGTAAACTAACTGGAACTTGTCATCTGCTTGCCTGAATCCTCCCTCTCTTTCTCTCTGCAGACATTTATTGCCTTCATCTTAATATTGCCAAACTCTAGGATTTTTTCACTACCTCAATCCACACAGCTCCAGGGACTGACTCGTGGGTTGTGCACGTCTCTACGGCAGCAGTAGCAGCAGCGGTATTGCTGTACGAAAGGAAGCACCAAGAGCCAAGATTATGTCTTCAGCATTTTATGGGCTCATGCTATATCTTCTGTAAATAACCTCAGTTTTCACATGGATTATTTAGAATTTCTGATGAAACTGCAGAAATGTCAATGCAGAGTGTGAGCAACCAATCAGGGAGCAGCTTTCTGACCTTTGCCCTTCTCTTCTTCAGCACGACTGCTATTATCTTCAAGGGGAAAAAACCCTCCTTGTCTCTTGTTATACTTTTTTATGATCTAGAATTCTGTTAATAATGACTCCATGTTACATAAAACAGCTACATTAATGTCACCAAGTCCCAAACGTACTGAATCAACCCGACTCCTTCAGAAAGGAAGAAAGTAACAGATATATGGAAGGCAAAGCCTTAATAAAGGCTAGGATCCTAAAGAAGAGAAGAACTCCACCAGACCGCTTTTCCTTCCTATTTGAAATGGGATATTTAAAGGGCCATGTGGCCGAAGAAGATCAGAGTCTTCGCAAGATAACTGTGTCTGACTGAATGCACCATCAAAGTGAACAAATCAAATGTGTGATTTTAGCTGATGCTGTAAAGAACTGCTCACCCTCTTACACTTGCATGCGCCAGTCCTAGCTGCTAATGGGGAAAGGAGAGGGGGAGGCTGGGTGGCTCAGTAAGCAGGCATTCACCTTTCATCTCTGCAATGTGAATGCTGGGTCAGACCAGCATCTTTAGTGAAATGAATTGTTTGGTTTAGTGAAAAAAGTAACAACTTTCAGCCTTGTGCATCTTGCCACAACTGTTTCTAGTTCTATCCAGTTGGGAGAAAAAGCAAAGCCCAATATATTGGTAGCATGACACAAATAACTAATGATAATAATTTCTTTGCTTTAGAGAAACGAAGAACTTCAAGTGCTAGTCTGTTAATATCCACGAGCATCAGATCTCTTAACCCAGGCTAGTCTGATCAAAGATATTTGCTAGAGAATGCAAAACTAATGCCTGATGTGAGCAAAAAGTAACAGCTCACACTCCCAACCCATCTGCATTACATATCTGGATGTGAATGTGAAATTTAAGTCAGAAGAGTTGTGAATTGTGTTTGAGGGGAATGAAGGTGATTAACACATTTGTAAGTGGTCAGATCATAAAGCCTAAACACAGAGAAAAAGCTGTGTGTTAGGTTCTCTGAATTCCTGCTGAACAGGGCATCTTTTCTTCCCCGCCTTCCTGATTCTGGCACTTGGCAAAGTCAAAGGACCAAACTGATATGTGGTATTCACAGGTGGAACATCCCTTATGGAGTCACACCCACTCACAAAAGAGCTAAATCTGGTAGAGTGGAAGCAGAAGAAGAAAAAGGACATGCACACTTTGTGGATAAAGAAGTAACCTAAAATAGGAGGGGGAATCTCACAGCACCTTGAACTTGTATTTCTGAATAATTGTGTTCCATTGATGAGGGAGTGTGAACTGAATATTTGCTGAAAATTGAATTTGTCCCCTAGCTGGGGGTTTAGCAGCTTCTCATTGGTTGAGAGATTATATTCCAGTTCTCCAGGGACACCAGGTTGAGATCATATAAATCCTGTATTCTGGCAGCAGCCAAAAACTACTAATTTTTATATTAGTAACATCTCAACATGGAACTGGTTGGAAAAGCATCTGTTATCTCCTGATTAGGCACTCAGAAATATGGCTGACATATGGTCTTCTCACCTCTTCCTCTCTCTCTGAAACAATCACAGAAAGGGTTCAAAACCTCCAGCAAAAGAGTATGTCAGTCTTGGTGCCTTTAACAGCTTACTTGCTGGGACTCAGTGCACAAGCAGGTATTGGTATTCATGCCAATACAAGGAGCCGTTGCTTATTTTCCAAAGTAAATATGCATTTATGACATCTGACTGTACCGAACTTTGTCAGTGCCCTGTCAATGTATTCAGATACTGTCCCTGGAGAAAAAGCCAAGAAATCAGCTTTGTGGGAAAACGTTCAGGACGTGGAGATTGGTAGAGTTCTCTTGTTTTTCATTGTAACAGCATCAGCTATGGAGCTCAATAGCCTCTCACCTTCCACTCTGGGTCAGCACGGAGTATGTTTGGAAATCGAGCAGCTATCCATTAATCCAAAGGGATCGGGACACAGTGGTGCTGTTTAATGACCAGTTCAACATGTTACTTCTCTGACAGACAGCTGGGTGGCTTTGAAAAATATGCCCATTGCCATTTGTAGCTAGAAGGGAAAAGGAATCTATTATTAATAGCAGAAAGAGAGGTGAAATCAGGGCAGGGAAATAACAGTAGCCATGATTAGTGTGGACATGCATCTACAACAGGACAAAAGGTAAAGTAATTCCAAGCCAGGGAATTCTATCCTTCACCTACCCTGTAGTGCCTGGATACTGCAGCCCATATGCTAGCTAATAACACTCATTAAGCAAAGGCAGGCATAACAGGGTGATGGGTTATGGATGAAATGTCATCATTTCTGGGAAGTATCCTGGAATTTGTGATTTATGGTCACCTTTGCTTTGATTCCAGTATTTATAGGAGTTTAATTCTCTTTTTTTTAATATGACGCTATCCAAATAAAAGGTGGAGGGTGTAGCCCATAGGGCTAGCCTGCTTGCTTACTAATATATATTTTCTCATGGGTTTGATTGTTTTTTTTATTATAATAGATTTGCACTAGAGTATTTTTGGCAGTAACGCAAGGAACCTATGGGCCACATCCTGTATGTTGAGGTAAAACAGGTTAGCGTACATATGTTCAGGACTTTTAGCTGAGATAAGTGATGATGAGCTAAAGCATAAAGTTAGCATATATATGTTTATGACCTTTAGCATAGATAAGTGAGGATGAGTTAAAGCAAGTTAGACCTTTGGCATAGATAGATGGATACCTCAGTTCATGCCCTCTTTAAACTAAACAGGCACTCCACAAAGAACATGGAAACAACAGGTTAGTCCAGAAACAACAGATGTGAGAATGAGCTAATCGTCATTAATATGTATGAACATGCCAGCCTATAAATTAAGGATACCCTGATATTTTGTGGATGAGGAACTCCTTGCAAACTCTGTGTAGCCCGATTCTGGGACCTTGTTATTTTCTGATTAGATTAATTGGCAAGCCTATAACCCATATTATATAAACAATAATATTAATCCCCTAAAATCAGGCAACTGGGGAAGAGGTAGTAAGAAAATGATGAGTGGAAATTCCATTGATAACATGCTTGGGGAAGGAAGTCCCTTCAGATCTGACATCCTTCTGAACCCTGAGTGAATTCTGCAACTCCCAGCATCTATCCATAGCATCCTCTAGAGCATCCACACATTTGCCCATACTTTTCATATTATTAGGGACTCACAGTGTTAGGATAACTACTTCATGACAATCCTTTTGAAAAATCCTCATTGCCTATGTACAGTAGCCATCTTTAAACTTTAGTATCTACAGCTTTGTACAGCCTGATATGGAACCAGCTGGATCATATTACAGGCAAAACACCTACAACATTTCATTATAAAAAATACATCTAAAGAAACATGGAAAGGCATAATAATTCTCATACCTCCACCTTCCCAGTCAAGCAGAAACTTTGTATGACAAATTTATCTAAGAACGAACTGTTATTATGAACATCTCAGAAAAAAGTTCAAGGAGAAAGAGCTCATAGACTGCACCATAATGATCCTGAGATAAACACTACATGGAAAATTAGCTTCAACAGGAGTTGTTACTCAACCTCCATGCTGCACAGCAAACAATATATCTCGGATTTGCATGATATATGCTAGATATCATTGTATATTCACAGTATTCTGATAGATGGTCAGACTTTCAATGCCCAAAGTTGAAAGTTTTGGGTAATTCTATCTAAATAAGAATTTAGCCAAGAGACCAAACACCACATCATTTATTATATTCCATGATTTTAAAAAAATATAAACAAGCAAACATGAATACCTAAAACAACAGTTGTAATATAAACCAAGAAAGCCAAGAAATTCTAAGGTAAGGCTGCCACAGCCCAAACTCCCACCAAATAATGGTTTTCATTGCAAGGCAGACAAACTACTAGTACAAAGAGTGTGTATGTTTGCTTGTGTGTCAACATGTGAGCATGTGTGTCACCCACACAAATGGGATTATTTCATCCACAATAAATATGCATCCACCGATGGGACAGAAAATGAAAGTTGATGTGCACAGCAATTTACACACATGTAACATGACAAGGCCCCTGTCCTGAGGATCTGATAACCTAAATAAGACAAATAAGACTCAAAGAATAAGAGTGTTGGGTTGGAGAGGAGATGAAGGATAAAAGGTTGGAAGCTGGTCTCTGGGGAGCCTTATTTAGGGCCTGTTTAGACAGCAACTTTTAAAGCACTGTTCTAACACAACAGACCCCTTCCAACCAAGACCGTGGAAAGATTTTGTAACAGGTTCGAAGCACGTTTTAGTCCTGTCTGTCCAGGCAAGTCCAAACAGTGATAACATATTCAAGGGAACGCCATTCCTCTAAGAGGGATCTTCACATGAAGTAGATCCATTAATTAATGTTTTTCAGTTTCTTCAGTTTGCCCTGTTATTTATTTATATTTTATTTTAAAATTACATGGATAGAGCATTAGGCTTCACTTGAAATTCTCTAGTTTTGTTGTGTTGTGTCACAGTTTTTATGTTCTTTAAAAATGTAATACACTAATCAATTACTTTGATTGGTTTGGTACAGTGTAGGTAAGTCAGCCCACTAAACGTTTATTAGTGGAGCAGAAATCTGGCTTAATAAACAAAAGGGGGAGACAAGTAACACTCATTCTTCTGACCAAGATCCTTTTAAGAGCTACAGAAAATCTTGCTGACTTCTCAATTACATTAAAAGCCTGTGAGATGAAGGCAAGGTAGTGTGATCTGTTGGACTGAGCAAGTGTTTGGGAGCCAAGCGCTCCTGAATTCTAATCCTGCTGTTATTGCCAACTCCCTTCATTGCCTCCGAAGAATCATTTAATATCTCCATGTCTCAGTTTCCTGATTCGTAAAATGGAGCTACTACTACTGACCTCATGGGGCATATGGGATTAATTTGTGAATAGCTGTAAGCATTTTATAAGTAAAGGTATTTTATTATGAAGACAATTGGGAGCAAGATAGGATTGGGCTGCGGTTTTATTATTTGTATTATTTAGACCATGGTAGCACTCAAAGTGTGCTAGGCATTTTTCAAACACAAAGGAAGATACAATCCCTTCCTTGAGAACAAATAGTTTACAAAGAGAAAGATGAGAAGAAGGGGAAAGGGATACAACATAGAAAGGTATCAGCAAGCCACAGATTATTGTTTTAATTAACATATACTAAATTCCCCCCTCCATCATCTCACCACAAGTCAGACTACTTATCTTTCCCATCCCTACTCCAGTTCCCAGCTTCATTCCAGTGTCCTTATGCCTCTCCCTTCCATCATCCAGCTCTCTCCCTCCACATAAAGGAGCAGTTCACTCATCAGATAAATAAATGAAATACACAAGCAGAGGACAGTAATCTTCCTCTTAGTAACAATGTGGGTAGGACAAAAGACCTTACAGTCTGCGCATCAGACTGCTCCAGCTCAAACACAACTCACTAACCTCCCAAAAGAACAATGAAAGTCACTGGTGCTCTGCTGGCAGCACCCTTGAACTCAGGGAGCTTTTGTGACTCACCATCCAAAGTAAGGAAGTGGACATTGTAGAAAAAATATCAATATTTTATTCCTGATTAAGAAACTAACCGGTAATCAGACTCTCACAGCCCATCCTTAGCACAAGAGAGATCGTCCTGCTCACTCTCACAGATATGTAGTCTTCTTGCATACACATGCAAACACCATATCACATTCCACCCCATAAGTATGCACAACTGCACAGACACACACAGTATCAAACACACCCTTCTTTTCCCAGATGATGCAGGCCTGTCCTCAAGTGGACCTTCAAATCTCCTGAGCGAGATAAATAAAAGTGCTCTTTTATTAATGATAGGAGAGTGAGACAAAAGTGCCATGCTGGTCTAATTCCTTCAAGAGTTTTACTGGGGGTAAGAGCTTTCTTTCTTTCTTTCTTTCTTTCTTTCTTTCTTTGTCTCTCGCTGTCTTTTTAAATCCTTTCTATTGGCTTGCCCGGCAACCTTATGGAAACTTCTCTCAAGTGCAGCCTATTGAGTTCGGCACTCAAATTGCTCCCAGAGCCTACTGGATATTCCTTCAGATGTCTAACAAGCGTCGAACACAACTGAGGTTTACAGAGACACAGAAATCAATACTGCGGCTTCCGCCAGTCACGCTGAGGAATTAGTCATCCCAAGGAAAAGCACAGACAGTTGAATAACAGAATCATGACTTCGAATAACCTAAGAGGTTTATGAAGGTAGAAAGCAGTCTATGGCCTTGATAACCTCAAGTTAGCCTGGAAAAAAGGAGATTGAGAAAACATTCACTTAGCTTCCTCCTCTTTGATATCAATGAGGGCAAGTGCTAGACCTCCAGGGGTCAACAACAGCTGTCTCAGGAGGCCCTGTGAAGTGTAATGAGCAGAGTGACCATTTGGATTCTATGCTGTCACAATGAAGAATATGAGGTTGTCAATGTCCTCCAGACTTCTAGCATGTTCTATGGCTTCATGCCACAGGTGTAAGTTACATGACATATTCCAGCTCTGAAACCTGAAAAGGGATAATTTCTACAATCATAGTTACTATAAAAGGCCAGATACACGGGAAAAACTGAATCATTGGACTCCTAATTGTATTTGTAACAATGTGGGAAGAGAAGGAGAGGAAGAGAGATGGCTGCTAGGCTCTTGCCATTAAGATGGGGCCTCCTTGGACGAAACGGAACCCAAAAATCTCCAGTGAAGAAAGAGAAATACTGGAATCTTAATTACTGCTACCAAGTACCTTTTCTTCTGAAATATCCCAAATCTTTTGATCTTCAGGGCATGCTGCAAAGACCATCTGTTTGGAAGGTCTGAGGGTATGGCTAAGACGGGGTGTTAGGATGGAATATATTTTGTTGTTTGAATTACTGTCTGGTTAACATCATTTAATTTCTGTTGTTGTGGGAGTGGATTTGCCTCTTGCTGACCATTACTCTTTGTCAGGCTCGTTTACGGATAAGGAATCTTCTTTGTATTTAAATTGCAACGATTAAATAAAATAATGACCAGGAGTGGGGAGGCTGTCATATATTTAGATTGTTTGAGAGAAAAACAGGTGTGCACCTTTTTCCCTAATGACAATTAACATCTTTAATGTCTCTAAAGTTTAAAATTCAGCATAAGGAGTTAGGAATATTGTGAAGTCAGAATGTCTTCCTGAGCAAGGGCATTCTCAATCCCATCCCCAAGCCTCTACACAACAACAAAGTCACACAGTTTGCTTCACTGCTCGGGAAACAACATTGATTGTCAATGGAACTTGCAATTAAATTCTTTGAATGCAAATGAATTCCCTAGAGTCAACACTCACCCATGGTGAGGAAAAAGCTCCAAGATAGATGACATTGCAGAAAACAGTGGGATGGTAGACTCAAACAACAGATAGAAACTCCCAGGTAGCCTTTGGTTTAAGTGGTCACAGGCCTCCAGGAGCGACTATTCTAATTTGTAGTCTTCTTATTTTTTAAAGTGAATTTACAAAAAGTGAAAGATTCCATGATGACACTCATGATGACTGAATTTCTTAGTTTATCCACAGAGCAGGTATAGAATGGTAGGACTATGCAAGCTGCCCATACACATCATCCCCTGCAATGTGTCCCCATCTCTGACATGCAACCCTAGATGGTTTCAGTATCCATGTCTATTCATAGGGCCCTTCGTTTTCAGTTTTTATTTTATTTAATTTTTTACTAGGAATTTATCTGTGTTTATTACCACAACAACAAAAACAGGTGAAAATCATTGCAACAAACTATTAATAATTTCTCTGGATAAATATCATGATTTATTCTGGTGGATGGAAAGGCAGGGGAAAAAAGTATTCAGTAGATTAAGGCTTTGAATTGCATTCATCAGTGTGGTTTGTGCAGATCTGAAACAGAACTCAAAACACAATGCCACCTCTGAATTTAAGAAAACAATATACCTCCAATCCCCAAATAAAACTTTTCATTTGAATAAACAGTTTACTATTAGCTTATAGAACTATTAGCTTATAAATAATTACATTTAATAATTGGGCCACACCATCTGCAGCACATACACTGAACTTCATCCTTTTCTCCTGTTTTGTTTATTAACTTTCCAATACTTCCTTGTGTTCTGAAACGTATTCTGATACAGATTTTTGGTTTCTTCCCACTTCAGTGTGTCAAATCTTTAACCTGTTATCTGCTAACAGTTTGAAATGTGCATGTGGTGGGCATGAGATTCATCAGCGTGTTCAGATGTGCATGCACTTCAGAGCTTGCATGCATGTTTATTGTGTGCATCTTCTAGACTAATACATAGCCTTACTTCAACTGGCAGCTTTGCATATACACACAGACTAATATATTATCATAATACATTCATCTCATGCAATGGATTGTATTTTCCTACTAAAACAAGTTATTTTTATATATTTGAATGATACAAAAGTAGGGTGAAAATCAGAAAAAAATGACTAAAACTTCTTGTAAAACCTGGGAATTTTTCAGTAAAACTAGGTTTACAATGAAAACAAAGGGGCTTACCTATTCAGTATTGTCCTCTCTCCTGACACATCCAGTCAATAAGAGCCATCTGTGGTGGTGGTTTCTGAGGTGAACACCTATGGTACTCTATGGGGTTCTCTACTACTCTCTAGGAGCTGCTCTGAGAGCCTACCTTCAAATTTCATTTCACATAGGTCATCGAACATCATTAGATGGTAAATGTGTATTCGCTACCAGCATACATGGGATTCAAGTCAGTGGCTTAGAAGAGAGAGGCCCTGTATCCCATTGCTCAGTCACCTATGACCTTTAAGAGATGAGTTCTGAGCTTCATCTCAGACCTTCCCAATTGCTTTAGCCCTAGTTTAGGAAAATCCAACAGATTTCTATCTAACCCTTCTTAGTGGAGACTCGGAACACTAGCCTGTAGACGAGGTGGAAGCCATGCCAGAACTACAGCTGCCCATCAATACAACTGACACCTAAGGAAAGAGTTCAGGCCTTCGCTCATATGATATCAGCCTTCTGCTACTGAGGTTATGTTGAAATTTTACACCAGTTAACTGTACTATGGATCCAAGTGAACCTGCCACTTACTCTGATCCTCTGTTGCAGAAGCTGTCCTGAAGCCCTGGCTCAATGGGCTGTCACCCAGTCACCCCATGGGCACCACATTTATAAGGCTGGTTAACCCTGATGCTTGGTGGAATAACAGTTTTAATCTCACTGATGACAAGCTTATTAAATACCTGCTAAAGCCTGCAGGGTTTCTAAGTAAAAGTCTCTTCTCTTCCCTATTTTAGACAATAGGGAGGTCAAATTGGTCAGGTTAGGTCTTAGCACATTATTCTGTGCTGAGATCAGTGTGTGTGTGTGTGTGTGTGTTTCCCCCTGCCCTCCAGCCTGGTGAGTATAGCTTTCCCTCACAAGATCATCAATCTGTCCCTATCCCCATCCCCAACTGGCATTTTCCCCTACATTAACCTCAGATATGAGCACATGCTCTAGCCCCAGTGTTTCTGCTCCCAGGACTCTCCCTGCCCCCTCCCCCCAGCACTCCTTATCTAAGGCAGCATGTCACTGCAATTTTATGGTCAACATTACCGGCTAAAGTCCTCCTTTGAACCAATCAAACTGAACTGAATACGTCAGAGAGAAACCAGGCTTTCAGCAAGAAGCTTGCTTCCTGCATTGTGCTGCCTGACCCCCTCCACCAGCAGCCATCATAAATCTGCCTTACCTGATGGGAGATGGGCTTTTTAGGATCTCTCAGGGTGCTTTGAGGTAGCACTTCTATGAACTCTGTCCACAATAAATAACACTACCTGCAATATGTCTTTGGGAACGTGTCAGCAGCTGCTGTCCTGCCATGAATTTTTATTCTTTTGCCGTCTGGAAGATAGATTCCAGATACAGCATTTCCCCGCACTTAGTGTCAGATCTCTTTACCCCTTTGCCCCGGCAGAATGACAGGGACCACAAATAAAATAAAATAATAAAAAAGCAGCATAGAAAAAATGGCCTGAGAGTAGAGGGAAAGCACTGAACTCACCTCTCCCTGCAGCTGAGCAGCTTCAGAGATGATGGCATTGACTGCATGACAGGAACAAAGTTGGATGGGAAGAAGGTATTTTTTGTATCATACAGAATGAAGATTTTCTCAAGAGGCTTCTACAGAAAAGGATCTGAAGAGAAACCTGATAGAGAAAGAGGAATATACACACTTTCAGGAAAACACAGAAAGAGGCATTCAAATGCCATCATCACAACTTCGTGAACTGTTGTGCCAGTGACGTGGAAAGCATAACACCGGTCCAACTGAAGGTTGTCTTGGTGAGATAAGAGCCTATGCCAACAGAGATGGAGAACATAATACAGTCTCATTGGTCTAAAAATTGAAGATTAGCAAAGAACTGAAATGAGCAGGAAGGGGATGAAGTGAAGTATATGAAATCAATTTACAATGGGAGGTCCACTCTCTCTAGCAGAAATTAACTGTCCTGAGACTTTTGTAATCCACTCAAACTAACTCATACCTCTTTAATGTATAGTAGTCAGCACATATAGTAAATGGGGATATCATTGGTGGGACTAAAGAACAGGTTCTCAGCTCCTTTTACTCTTTTACAAGTAGGTGAGATATTACCAGTTGTAGCAGTATACCCAGTTTGGAATATGAGAAATACCTGCTCAAACAGCAATAACTTACCTATCCATAAAAACTGCACCCACTGTGGTCCAGCTCTTGTGGTACAAGATTTAAAATGGCAATTCCAGCTAAATAGGACATCATAATGTACCTGGAATTTCTCATCCTGTCCATTCCTTTTTTCCAGCTCAGTGACTTATATAAAGATAAAATACTGCCCAGCCTGCTTTCCCCCACTGAATGTTGCCTGAAGGGTTATTTGAGAGTAGCATCTCACCTTATTTCAAGGGATCATTTTTTCTTCTTCTTTTTCCTTTATGAAAGTACCAGGATTCACATTCCCAGCATCTCAGCTGTGTTGGGATCCACACTTTAATGTCAAGATTCACACCCCCAGCCTTGAAATGTAGTAGGATCCACACATCAGTGTTCTAGCACAAGGATTCACAAGGCAGTCATCAAGCATTTTGTAATGTATCAATGACCCAATGCCAGGTCTGTTCCCTTAGCTTCTGAGCGCAGTATAATCAGCCCACCAACACACCTATACCTGAATTCACATGATAAAGCACTACTGTTGTGGTTAGAATATGATTATATGGCAACCTTAGCTAAACCACCTTGCCTGACCCCTCTCTTTTTATAAGTGCACTTTCAACAGGTGAACTGAGCCCTCACTAAATACACATTGCTGAACAGCAGGGGGCCTGGAACATCCCGCCCCAAACCTCTCTTACCCCAGAGACTTCAAAAGCTGCTTTTGCCACACAGCAGAGTTAAAGTGTAGATGATTTACAAGGTCGTTGACAAATGCAAGTATTGATCGGGTATTAAAGTGTCTTGTGATTAATATAGCCTTCGAAGTAATTAGTGCAGAAGATCTCATATCTCAACACGTTTAAATAATGTATCTGAGAACACACAGGGCCCCTGTCAATCATGCTGACTGAGGCCAAACATTATATCACCTGACAACTAATTTGGAAATTGGGCTTCCTGCCTGCTGCATATCTTTCAAAAACAGGAACTCTCTCCTAATTGCCTGGGGTGACCTATATTTAGAGTCTTGCAATTCGTGTGTGTGTGTGTGTGTGTGTGTGTAAAAAAGAGGCTGCAATTCTGACAATGGCCGTGAATCCCAGGAGGAAAACTAGAGGCACTGAAGAGAGTTGGCAAAGGACTCCTTAGACATTACATGCAAACAACCTGCACTCCATCAAAATGGCCTGAATGGTGGCATCTGCTGCATTCTGTTCCCATACCTGATTGAGCCATGCGATCCACGACCCACCCCTCAATAGGAGCCTAACCTTTTTATGCAATGTCCTAGCTTTGTTAAAACTGCTCATCTTGGAAACAGTATTTTCTTAATGATAAAGAAAGGCACAAGCTGAGCTGGAAGCAATATCTCCAGAGTCCCCCATACATTAAATTGGGGGAGGGGCTGTTTGAAGTTAACACCAGCTGAAATAATTTCTGAGTCTGTCTCTAACAGGCTGGTGTTCACTCCATCTAGCAGTATCCCAGCCGTTAAAGGCAGTACAGATTGGTCTAATGGGAGGACGATTTTGGATACCTCCTAATTTATTCAGATTTGCAATTATTCTGATCTTCACCAGCCCACCTCACTTCTGCAACTTGTGTTACATGAAGTCTCAGAAAATGGCAAGCCCCTTTCTCTCTCCAGTTGCACAGTGTCAGTTATGCCTTCCTTGGACCCTCTTGCTCCCATAATCCCAGCAAGAACAATTTAAACTCAGGAGAGTTGTTCAAATGCCATAATCCCTATGGCTTGGAAGTTCTTAGTTTGAATATTTCTCAAAGGGCAGACTCTCTGTTCCAGTTTTCCCAGAAAACCAGAGTAACAAATTATGTTTCCTTCAAGATGGAAGGACAACAATCTCAATGTTGAAATCATAGCAACTGGAGATGGCAAAGGTCTATTTGCTCACTAGGCCCATGGCCTTTCAATGTATGATTGTTCTCTCCAGTGTATTCTCCAATATTTTGTCTAGTCATTTTAAATTACTCAGAAATAAAGTTTCTACCTTGTCCCTTGTGAGACTATTCTACATCCTAATAGACCTAAATGTTAGGAAATGTTTGGCCTAAATTTTCATTGGCCCAATTTCATATTCAAGCTTAGCTATCCAGCCTTGGACCATCTTAAATAATTCCTCTACTCTTTGGCAAACCTCTATTCAGGGATGACAGCATTAGAGAATGAAAACAAAAATATTAAAGAAAAAGGAGACTAGAAATGGAGCATAAGGTTTAATCTTAAAAACAAGCCGCCCTGAAAGATAAAAACATTTCTGTGGAAAATCTTTCAGAACAAAGAGTAAAATAAAAAGTAGAATTAGTGGCGAGAGAGAAAGGAGAAGTATATAAAAAATACACAGATATGGAAACCATCAGGGAAGAGGTCACAGAAAGAAGATGCAATACCAATACTAAAAATGATCCTTTGCTATGTACAGCAACCTACTGCTGAAGAAGACTGCATTGTGGAAGGCAATGGCTCACCTTATTTCCTATTTTCAGGATATATTTATTTATGAGATCACTTTAGTTCCATATTCTGTCCTTGTACACTGAGGCAGCAAGACTGGATTTTAATTTTTTGGGGAGTGTGTTACCAATGAATTAGGAGACAGGAGGTTTGTAGGAACATTCATGTGGGCTCACTCTGTTCCTCCACTCCTGAGGTATTGGCCCAGTGAAATTAAAGAAGCTGTTTATTATCAAGCACATGTTCTTCAGACATACTAGCATCTACTTGCCTTCCACAGTGGGAATTTCACACTCCATAGGACATGGGAAATGGTGGGAAATGGTAGAAAATCCTGGGAATTTCCTGTTCTTTTCTTATATGCTCTGACACAAACAAGGTTGAGAATAAGAAGTGAAAGTTTCCAATAGGTTCTACTGTACTAAAGAAGAAAGGGCTGAGAAAGGCAAAATTCTCTCAAATACTCAATCCACTGGAAAGAGCTTGGTTAGTAGCTCCTTTCCAAACCCTTGCAATGGAATTATGACCCCCCCAGTGTCTGCTGCAGAACAGGAATTTGCGGAAGGAACAGTCCTTTCTGTGGCAGAGAGATATCTCAAACTGAAAGAAAATTCATGAGTACAGAAGAAACGTACCATTTATAGGAACGTCTACGGATTCTTTGAGCTTAGGCAAACCAGAGCTCATGAACATCTAAGTGTGAAGCTGTAAAAGAGTCCTCAGTGACTCAGATGGTCTAGTGGTTAGCATCTTTAGTGCCACCTTCCTGTCGGTAGGTCTTGCAGTCCAGGCCCTCTTTTACTCAGAAGTGCAGTGAGGTGGGCAGGAGGTTTATGTTTCTCCTGTAGTAGGGGACAGTTAGTAGGGGAGCCCAGGCCTGCCCACTGTGACCCAGGGCCCTAGGAGGATCAACAGTGTCTGGCCCCCAAAGGTGCCCTCCAAGTTACCCTCCCTGGGCCACTTCCTACCATCTGCTTTTCTCCATCAGCCTCCAGTCCTATCTAAGGTGAAAAGAAAAAAGAAAAGGCAATCAAACCATTAGCCCCAGCAGGCTCAGTATATGGTCTTATTCCCTCGGGAAGGCTTCTGCAGCATCCTACCCAGGAGCCCTCAGGATAGTCTGTCCTCCTCCCCAGTCTTACCCCCTTCTGAGCTGAGTCGCTCCCTTTTCAACCCTTTCACTAGTTGAAGCATGCTCTGCACGGCTGGAGGAGCAGGGTACCTGGGCCCACTACTGTCCTTTAACCCCTTTAGTCCTAGTGTGGGGTTTGTACACCCCATCACAGAAGCCTACACAGTGTACAGCTGCCATTGTATAGCTACTTTCATTCATAGAGAATTACTGGAGCCAAACAGAGCCCAGTGTTTAAACCTGAGAGTACAAATTGCGATGACCAGTAGAAAATTTGCATTGATTTTTTAAAAAATGAGACATCAGGAATTTTTGTTTGTGATTTTTTCCCCTCCTTCATCCCCTCCCCCCATTTTCAGTCAACCCCTTTTAGTAGTTACACTGTATAGGAGCACCAAAATATCAGTTTGAGCATGCAAACACCACAGAACTAAGCAAGTACCTTCCATACCCAAGCTTGAAAACTGGACCCAAGGCACGATTCACATGGCGCAATTTTAGATTCACTGGATGTTTGAAAGGCAGATTTGTGTGTTTGGCAAAGAGGAGCATTCTGTGCTCAAGAGAAACAGAGATGAGACTCTCTTAAAAGGAAATTGCCGATTGTTTTGTGGGGAGATAATCACTACAGGATTACTAAATGCTTGTCTGTGCAGGGAAATAAGGAGCCCCCTTGCTTGCCTGTGCCAGCTTCCTCCATGGTGAAGGGTGAGAAGCAGCTTCAGCAGAGCTGTTACCGTCCCTCCTGCATACATAAGAGAGGTTTGGGCAGGCAAAGGCAGGGAGAGGGTGGAGCTTTGGCTCCAGCCCCCTCCCTCCATTATGCCAAGCAGCATAACTGTGCTGTCATGCCAGGGAACTTTGGTACAGGATATGATCTTCCCTTCTCCCACCTGCCCCCCCAAGAACGAAGAGGAAACCAGGAGGCAGACTGTGACTTTCTGATTCAAAATGTGCTTCTTGAGCTGCACCCATACATGGGGCTTCTGGAAAAGTCACAATTCTGCCTACATTTCTAAAATACACATTGTCAGTCTGGATCCTGAAATAGTTCTGCACTTGGAAATCCTGTTTAAGATGATGTGTTTAATGTCTGGAAAACTGGGTCCTACCTTCAGTTTAACAAAAGAAAAGTGTCGTGGGATGACTAAACTACCCCCTTTTTACAATTTACATTTAAGTGGTTACGGAGACAAAACATGTAGAGTTTAATCTCTCTGCTGCTCAATAAAATTAAAATAGTTCTTAAGATGCACAAATAACAATAGAAAAATACTGATTTGACAATTTTTCTGACTGAATTGGTTGCTGGTGAAAGAAATCCCAATTTCAGGGTAGTGTTCAGTATAGCTGTACTTTAAAAAGAAGATGGGAATATTCAACTGCATTCAGTGTTAATCTCATTTTCCTTCCTCTTGCACCTGCTAATGTTACCTAACAGACTCATAAGACTTTCTTCCCCTCCCCCTTCCAAGTTTATTTATTGTGGCTATTTTACCAGCTATTGGCTCAACACACTCCACTCAAATATTCATCATTTAGTTCTCTGGGTAAATCGTATTTAATCAGCACAGGAGAGAAAATAGCATAATTATACATGCCGGATGCCATTACACTCAGAAGAAATTAAACCTTGTCTTAAGCCGTCCAGTGGTGCCTCTGATGAAAACAAGCAGATTGCATTACCAGTGGGGTTACTGAGAGGTTAGTGGCTATACAAAGCCAAATGCACCTTGTAGGATCTCTGACCCTGATGAGTAGTTGGGTGGGGGGGGGAGGGGGGGAATAAGGGGGGAAGGGAAGTGGGGGGGAAGAAGAGGGGGAGTGAGAAGAGAGAAAGAAAAACAAACACACACACACACACACAGAGTATCAAAAACATCAAATGGCAGCCAGTAAATGAATCTTTCATTATTTTGAGAATGTGATAAATGATAGCATAACAAAGCAAGGGTAATATACAGAGATGTAACTGTTATAAATAACCGGTGTCCACAGCATCCAAGCCTCGAGTGCCAACAGACAGAATTCCAATTCCCAGCCTACTGTCTGAGTACAGTGGTTTTCAGTCAATTGACTCATGGTAACATAAGATATTGAAAGAGGAAAAATTGAGAGCCTGTGTCATGTTCCAGGCTGGGAAAACCATTGATGTGTGGTTTTTTTACATCTTGAAACCAATATGCTGAGCTCCCATTTCTTAATCTACTTCCCTAACTCACATACCCCAAAAGACATAAGGAGAACTCCAAACCAAGTTAACCTAATTAGGGCCCGGTTCAGCACAGCATGTAGGTGCTTAACTTTAAACACAAGCTTATGTTTAATTAATTTCAGTGTGATTTAAGCATGTGCTGAAGTGTTTTGCTGAATCAGGGCCTTGATGTTTATTTACAATAATTAAAAACATATTAATATGTTTATAATTGACATATTTTGAGTGTCTATATATCTCCCATCCCCCAGACATTGCTTACCTTGCAAGATGGTAAACTCTTTGGGGAGGAACTTTGTCTTCTTGTTGGTTTATTTGTTCAGTACCTAGTACAGTGTGAACACTATTGGAATACCAATAAAAACAACAACAAAGAATGGAAGACGGACAGACATACAAATCACCAGCATGGGAGCAGCACCAGCCCATTCTTCTGCCAATTACAACATTTCTATTTGATGTTTCAGTTTCTTGTATGTAAATGTTTCCATTTTAGTAATATTAACAGAGAAATTAATTTACTGATCAATAAGGTACTAACAAAGAACAAAGAAATTATTGAAGGAAAAGTCACAGCTGAAAATAGACAGTCTAAGTCACCCAAGGGAAGGGGTGGCATAGTTTTCTGTCAGTTCATATCAAACCACTCGAAACTTGGCATTACTTTTGTATTTAAAATATCCAGATTAACCTAGGCTCGATTGTATACCACAGCAAGAGCAACCGTTCATCCAGGGACGCTACTGTTTCACCAGAACTTGCTGCTTGGCACAAATGCTCACTGAGCACTGCAACTCTTATCTTCAGTAAAATCAACAACCACCAGACAGGCAGTATGTTGTATTTTATTTATTATTTTTTCTGCTAATAATACTTCTGAGGTTTGGATAAGTAACTAAGAGGAAGGAGAGCTCCTTCTAGTCCATCCTGCTGCCGACAATTAAGAAACCTCAAAGTAATTTTTGAAAATGTCAGTATCTCATTTAGCAAAAGGATAAATAATGAATGAAGCATAATCACTGTCCTGTGCTGGTGGTACAGCTTCGCGGTGTCATTAGTAAACTAACGGTATAATATCTTCGTGTCACAGTTTAATTATATCTTGTAATTAGTTTCAGCAATGGATTGCACAGAGTCAGGCCCCCTGAGCTAAACAAAAGGTAATAGAACTTTGATAGCCCCTGCATAAATCAATTATGAAAGTGTCCTGCATTATTTGAGGCTTGTTTGCTGTAATTTTATGCACAAAGAAGAACTGATCTCTGCTGCCTGTGGTGGGCGAGTCACCTTACCAAATGCTTGCATGTACGAGTACATGTACTGTACGAACACAAGCCCAACCTGTCCTTTACGTCTGTCAGTGCACGTTCAGCTGTGACTGTCAAGAATGGTTGGTGTGTATGGGGTGAATGGTGGATGGGGCAGCGTGAATAACGATGTTCATGCCCTCATGCGTGGTACAAACACAGAAACACTATAACCAAAAGGTAAGACTGAACTATGACATGTTTTTACAATGTGCTATTGAACTGTAGTGAAATTGTATGTTTCTGGCATGAAATTTCAATTTACAGTCATGATTTGTTAGATATTTCTGGTTTAAGTACACCAGACGTTTATCCTTTGAACAAACTGGAGGGTATATGTTTCCTTTAGCATCAAAAGGTCTGAGAAGGAAGAATGTGGTTAATTTATTTCTAGTCACTATATTATGGGAACACTCAGTTCAACTTTAGAACACAGAGGATGAGGATATACATTTTCAGTATCTTTCACTCTTCTCCCCAAACAGGTAGTCCACCAATCCACCTCCTTCCTCCCTTCTGATCCATCCACAGAGCAAAATAAGTCTCCTTTCACTTGCACATCATCTTCCCCACCTCCCCTCACAGCCTGCCTGACTAGTGAGCTGCCAGCATCACATTCTCTGCCTGCTGACTTTGCCTTCCTACACAGAAACATTCTGTATTTTTCTCATATACCAAGCTATAACACTGGAAATTAGATAGATTCAAGGGAGAATGGTTGCCTTACTTGGATTTAAATGCCTAAAGGAACAGAACAACATTTTACAGTTCAAGTATCGGGGGTAGCCGTGTTAGTCTGTATCCACAAAAACAAGGAGTCCGGTGGCACCTTAAAGACTAACAGATTTGAGCATAAGCTTTCGTGGGTAAAAACCTCAGTTCTTCAGATGCATGGAGTGAAAGTTACAGATGCAGACATAAATATACTGACACATGAAGAGAAGGGAGTTACCTCACAAGTGGAGAACCAGTGATGACAGGGCCAATTTGATCAGGGTGGATCATAGAATCATAGAATATCAGAGTTGGAAGGGACCTCAGGAGGTCATCTAGTCCAACCCCCTGCTCAAAGCAGGACCAATCCCCAACTAAACCATCCCAGCCAGGGCTTTGTCAAGCCTGATGTTAAAAATATCTAAGGAAGGAGATTCCACCACCTCCCTAGGTAACGCATTCCAGTGTTTCACCACCCTCCTAGTGAAAAAGTTTTTCCTAATATCCAACCTAAACCTCCCCCACTGCAACTTGAGACCATTACTCTTGTTCTGTCATCAGCTACCACTGAGAACAGTCTAGATCCATCCTCTTTGGAACCCCCTTTCAGGTAGTTGAAAGCAGCTATCAAATCCCCCCTCATTCTTCTCTTCCGTAAACTAAACAATCCCAATTCCCTCAGCCTCTCCTCATAAGTCATGTGTTCCAGTCCCCTAATCATTTTTGTTGCCTTCTGCTGGACTCTCTCCAATTTTTCCACATCCTTCTTGTAGTGTGGGGCCCAAAACTGGACACAGTACTCCAGATGAGGCCTCACCAATGTCGAATAGAGGGGAACGATCATGTCCTTCGACCTGCTGGCAATGCCCCTACATATACATCCCAAAATGCCATTGGCCTTCTTGGCAACAAGGGCACACTGTTGACTCATATCCAGCTTCTTGTCCACTGTAACCCCTAGGTCTTTTTCTGCAGAACTGCTGCCAAGCCATTCGGTCCCTAGTCTGTAGCGGTGCATGGGATTCTTCTGTCCTAAGTGAAGGACTCTGCACTTGTCCTTGTTGAACCTCATCAGATTTTTTTTGGCCCAATCCTCCAATTTGTCTAGGTCCTTCTGTGTCCTATCCCTACCCTCCAGCGTATCTACCTCTCCTCCCAGTTTAGTGTCATCTGCAAACTTGCTGAGGATGCAATCCACACCATCCTCCAGATCATTTATGAAGATATTGAACAAAACCGGCCCCAAGACCGACCCTTGGGGCACTCCACTTGATAGCGGCTGCCAACTAGACATGGAGCCATTGATTACTACCTGTTGAGCCCGATAATCTAGCCAACTTTCTATCCACCTTATAGTCCATTCATCCAGCCCACACTTCTTTAACTTGCTGGCAAGAATACTGTGGGAGACCGTATCAAAAGCTTTGCTAAAGTCAAGGAACACCACGTCCACTGCTTTCCCCTCATTCACAGAGCCAGTTATCTCATCATAGAAGGCAATTAGATTAGTCAGGCATGACTTGCCCTTGGTGAGTCCATGCTGACTGTTCCTGATCACTTTCCTCTCCTCTAAGTGCTTCAGAATTGATTCCTTGAGGACCTGCTCCACGATGTTTCCAGGGACTGAGGCTGACTGGCCTGTAGTTCCCAGGCTCCTCCTTCTTCCCTTTTTTAAAGATGGGCACTACATTAGCCTTTTTCCAGTCGTCTGGGACTTCGCCCAATCGCCATGAGTTTTCAAAGATAATGGCCAATGGCTCCTCAATCGCATCCGCCAACTTCTTTAGCACTCTCGGATGCAGCGCATCCGGCCCCATGGACTTGTGCATGTCCAGCTTTTCTAAATAGTCCCAAACCACTTCTTTCTCCACAGAGGGCTGGTCACCTCCTCCCCATGCTGTGCTGCCCAGTGCAGGAGTCTCGGAGCTGACCTTGTTGGTGAAGACAGACGCAAAAAAAGCATTGAGTACATTAACTTTTTCCACATCCTCTGTCACTAGGTTGCCTCCCTCATTCAGTAAGGGGCCCACACTTTCCTTGACTTTCTTCTTGTTGCTAACATACCTGAAGAAACCCTTCTTGTTACTCTTAACATCTCTTGCTAGCTGCCACAAGTGTGATTTGGCCTTCCTGATTTCACTGCTGCATGCCCGAGCAATATTTTTATACTCATCCCTGGTCATTTGTCCAATCTTCCACTTCTTGTAAGTTTCTTTTTTGTGTTCAAGATCAGCAAGGATTTCACTGTTAAGCCAAGCTGGTCGCCTGCCATATTTACTATTCTTTCTACACATCGGGATGGTTTGTCCCTGTAACCTCAATAAGGATTCTTTAAAATACAGCCAGCTCTCCTGGACTCCTTTCCCCCTCATGTTATTCTCCCAGGGGATCCTGCCCATCAGTTCCCTGAGGCAGTCAAAATCTGCTTTTCTGAAGTCCAGGGTCCGTATTCTGCTGCTCTCCTTTCTTCTGTAACCCTTCTGCCTGTCAGAGTTGGCAGCAACAAGGGCTGGGATAAGTATCTAGGGGTTCCATTCCAATAACACAATGCAAAACCAGCTCGAGCCCCCACCCAGTGACCTGGGACAAATATATACCACCCCCGCTGGGCGCCTCCAAGAGGCAATACTTCCCCTCTCGCAAACAAACATAGTCTGAGTGTAGCAAAGCCTTTTAATAACAGAGAGAAACAATGTGGCATTATGTTGGGGAAACACCACGAAGAGGATTCCTAACACAACCCACGAGCAAAAAACCCACCCCAAGCAAATTGGGGCGTGTCCTTTCCCTTTGGTTCTTGAATCCAGCAACCCAAAATCACCCAAAGTCCCAAAAGTCCAACGACCCAAAAGTCTCTATCCCTGGTTAGGGCAGCCCCAGAGTTCGAAAGTTTATCTGCAGAGTTTTACCTCCCAACCTGGGTGGAGATTGGGAGGGGGGAGCGGTTAAGGGGCACCTTACGTGGTCCAAAGCTGATGGCCTGACCTCTCCATGGGGCTCCGCTCTGCTAGCCGCCCCATGAGCTGCTCTAGGCATCTGACGAACTGCTCTGCTCCACCAGCCACTCTGCTCGCCGTTCTGCAAACTGCTCTGCTCCACAAACCGCTCTGCTCTGCTCGCCATCCTGCAAACTGCTCCGCCATATATATTCAGGCTCCCCCACTACTTAACACAACACTCAATGATTTCAGCTCTTAGTAAGTTTAGCTCTTTTGTGATTTCAGCTTGTAGTAGGGGAGCCTCAGTGCTGGTGCACCATTAGCCCAAAGTGAATTCAGCTCAGCAGCCTGTAACTAGACTCCTAATGGAATCAAAATTAGCTCTGATATTCCACAGTGGAGAGAGGAGGAAGTGCAATTAGCATGTAAGGCCCTCACCAGGAGGCCCATGCCACCAAGTATTAATACTTGTCCCCAGTCTCTCTCAATTCACAGAGTTTTGGAACCCATGACCCTTGCCTAGCGAGTGCTACTTAGTTGATGGCGAGTCCCTCCATCATAACAAAAGGTCAAGTACAGTTCCACTGTCCTTGATTTCCATAATCAGGGTAATAACAATTTATTCTTCCTGCCCCAATAACAGAGACACTGGGGATTCCACAGCAGCCAAAGTGACCATTTGGGCAGCTATGGCCTCATTCTAGGCAGGGTGGGTGTGCCTATGCAAATGAGATCGGTCCCTGAAGTTCTTTTCCACAACTTGCCACACCTCACCACCAGATGTCAGGGTGGAGCTCATCCTGACTCTGCTTACACTTCCCTGTGTCAGGATCCTGAACTCGACCATCTCATGGTCACTGCCTCCCAGGTTCCCATCCACTTTAGCGTCCCCTACTAATTCTTCCCGGTTTGTGAGCAGCAGGTCAAGAAGAGTTCTGCCCCTAGTTGGTTCCTCCAGCACTTGCACCAGGAAATTGTCCCCTACACTTTCCAAAAACTTCCTGGATTGTCTGTGCACCGCTGTATTGCTCTCCCAGCAGATATCAGGGTGATTGAAGTCTCTCATGAGAACCAGGGCCTGCGATCTAGTAACTTCCGTGAGTTGCCGGAAGAAAGCCTCATCCACCTCATCCCCTGGTCTGGTGTTCTATAGCAGACTCCCACCATGACATCACCCTTGTTGCTCACACTTCTAAACTTAATCCAGAGACTCTCAGGTTTTTCTGCACTTTCATACTTGAGCTCTGAGCAGTCATACTGCTCTCTTACATACAGTGCAACTCCCCCAACTTTTCTGCCCTGCCTGTCCTTCCTGAACAGTTTATATCCATCCATGACAGTACTCCAGTCATGTGAGTTATCCCACCAAGTCTCTGTTATTCCAATCACATCATAATTCCTTGACTGTGCCAGGACTTCCAGTTCTCCCTGCTTGTTTCCCAGGCTTCTTGCATTTGTGTATAGGCACTTGAGATAACTCGCTGATCGTCCCTCTTTCTCAGTATGAGGCAGGACCCCTGCCCTCTCGTGTGCTCCTGCTCGTGCTTCCTCCCGGTATCCCACTTCCCCACTTACCTCAGGGCTTTGGTCTCCTTCCCCCGGTGGAAGTTTAAAGCCCTCCTCACTAGGTTAGCCAGCCTTCTTGCGAAGATGCTCTTCCCTCTCTTCATTAGGTGGAGCCCGTCTCTGCCTAGCACTCCCCCTTCTTGGAACACCATCCCATGGTCAAAGAATCCAAAGCCTTCTCTCCAACACCAACTGCATAGCCATTTGTTGACTTCCACGATTCAACGGTCTCTACCCAGGCCTTTTCCTTCCACGGGGAGGATGGATGAGACCACCACTTGCACCTCAAACTCCTTTATCCTTCTTCCCAGAGCCACGTAGTCTGCAGTGATCCACTCAAGGTCATTCTTGGCAGCATCATTGGTGCCCACGTGGAAAAGCAGGAAGGGGTAGCGATCCGAGGGCTTGATGAGTCTTGGCAGTCTCTCCGTCACATCGTGAATCCTAGCTCCTGACAAGCAGCAGACTTCTCGGTTTTCCCGGTCGGGGCGGCAGATAGATGACTCAGTCCCCCTGAGGAGAGAGTCCCCGACCACCACCACCCGCCTCCTTCTCTTGGGAGCGGTGGTCGTGGAACCCCCAACCCTAGGACAGTGCATCTCATGCCTTCCAATCGGCGGAGTCTTTTTCTGTTCCCTTCCCTCAGATGTATCATCTAGTCCACTCTCCGCATTAGTACCTGTGGAGAGAACATGAAAACAGTTACTTACCTGTATCTGAGTTGCTGGTACATGGATGCTCCCCTTTCTTCTTCTGGAGGTCACATGATGCCAAATGTCTTCACCGTCCTCCTGTTCTTGCTGTGCAGCCTGCTCTGAATCTTCAGAACATTGTGCCTGTAGAAGCATATCCTGACATCTGTCCAGGAAATCTCTAGGATATAGTCCACTCCCAACAATAGATGAGGAGGTGTCAATTCCAGGAGAGGCAAAGCTGCTTCTGTAATGAACCAGCCACTCCCAGTCCCTCTTCAAGCCCAAATGGTGTTACATTTGCAAATGAATTTTAGTTCTGCTGTTTCTCTTTGAAGTCTGTTTCTGAAGGTTTTTCGTTCAAGTATAGCTACTTTCAAATCTGTTATAGAATGTCCAGGAAGATTGAAGTGTTCTCCCACTGGCTTTTGTGTGTTACTATTCCTGATGTCAGATTTGTGTCCATTTATTCTTTTACGTAGGGACTGTCCGGTTTGGCCAATGTACATGGTAGAGGGGCATTGCTGGTACATGTAACATTAGTAGACATGCAGGTGAATGAGCCTCTGATGGTGTGGCTGATGTGGTTCGGTCCTCTGATGGTGACAACTAGAGTAGATATGGGAACAGAGTAGGCAACGAGGTTTGCTACAGGGATTGGTTCCTGGGTTAGTGTTTCTGTGGTGTGGTGTGTAGTTGCTGGAGAGTATTTGCTTCAGGTTGGGGGGCTGTCTGTAAGCGAGGACTGGCCTGCCTCCCAAGGTCTGGGAGAGTGAGGGATCGTTTTCCAGGATAGGTTGTAGATCGTTGATAATGTGCTGGAGAGGTTTTAGCTGGGGGCTGTATGTGATGGCCAGTGATGTTCTGTTATTTTCCTTGTGGGGCCTGTCCTGTAGCAGGTGATTTCTAGGCACCCATCTCACTCTGTCAATCTGTTTCCTCACCTCCCCAGGTGGGTATTGTAGTTCCAAGAATGCTTGATAAAGATCTTGTAGATGTTTGTCTCTGTCTGAGGGATTGGAGCAAATTCGGTTGTATCTTAGGGCTTGGCTATAGACAATGGATTGTGTGATGTGTCCTGGATGGAAGCTGGAGGCATGTAGGTAAGTCTAGCAGTCAGCTGGTTTCTGGTATAGGATGGTGTTTATGTGACCATCACTTATTTGCACTGTAGTGTTCAGGAAGTGGATCTCTTGTGTGGTCCAGGCTGAGGTTGATGGTGGGATGGAAATTGTTGAAATCCAGGTGGAATTCTTCAAGGGCCTCCTTCCCGTAGGTCCATAGGATGAAAATGTCATCAATGTAGCGCAAGTAGAGGAGAGTAGACCACTCTGATCAAATTGGCCCTGTCAACACTGGTTCTCCACTTGTGAGGTAACTCCCTTCTCTTCATGTGTCAGTATAGTTATGTCTGCATCTGTAACTTTCACTCCATGCATCCAAAGAAATGAGGTTTTTACCCACGAAAGCTTACGCTCAAATAAATCTGTTAGTCTTTAAGGTGCCACTGGACTCCTTGTTATTTTACAGTTCAGATTTTGTATTTTTATTTTACTTGCTTATTTCTTGTTAGTCTTATAGTTTCAATGATCATTCTCAATTACCATCTATTCTCCTACCATCCCTCTTTCTATCTGTCTCTCTGGCTAGGTACTTGTATGGCTTCCATCATTCTGGTGTCTGAATGCCTGAATCATCTGTCCTTCAGTGCCCTTTGTCTCCCCAGCTGATTGGTGCTGGTAGCTGCACAAGTAATGTTGATCTGTGGGATGGACAAGGAGAATCTAATCAGTCAACATGTCTAATTTTGACCCAACCGAGATCTCAAATAGCAAAATGTGACTCAGAGCCAAGGTAAGGTGATAGCCATAGTTCACCCAATCTATGTGTGAGAGTCTGGGATCCCTACTGTGGGCAGCAGAGCGGAAGTGTGGGGCAGAATCTGAAAGGCGCCAAGACATGTAATCGTCTCAGTTCTGTCAAACTGTAAGGCACTCTGGGGTCTTGGTTCAAAGCCCTCTCATCAAGTCTGCCTGGAAAGTGAGTCTAGTGGCATGCTGGCTTTTCTGTTTATACAACAACTTACAGGTTTAAATGAAAAACTGCTTGAAAATCAGCCTGAATCCTCCCATTGTGAGCCCTTCAGCACATTTAACAAAAGAAAAAGCCCAGGCTAGGAGAAAAAAAAAGAAAAAAGTCCACTCCTCAGACTGGTGTGCTGCAATCTGGCTGGTTGCTATGGAGACATGATGACTTGTTCACATGGCAACATACCTTAAGTCCACTATTAAAATGATGAGAATGAACTGGGTTGCATTAAGGATAGAACCCTGTATGCTAACACAAGTCATCCTCTGCAGCAGGAGCTGGGCCAGGCACTGGCATAGAGGACAAATGAAGATGAGAACAAGGCTAAAGACTTCAGTATGTGGAGAATAAGGGGGGGGAATGAGCCAAAGGATGCAATAAGCACAAATATAACTCCTGTTCTGTATCTGAAATGAGGAAACAGATGCATGGAGGGCAGCTGAAGTTTTATTTTGATACAGTTGCCTTCAGAAGCTGGAGGATGGTATCTGTGCTCAATAATACAGTTATGAGAGTGCTGGACTCTTGACAAATAAACCCTGCAAAACAGTACAAAATAAAACAAAATCAAAAAACCCCAACCTCCCCCCAAAATCTACCAAATGAATCCACAGGAGCTTCCCTCTATGCAAAACCAATAGTGTTAAAATAGCCATTGCAGCAGCTAGGTGCAATCAAGTAGTTTGCCACTTTCCTTCAAGCCTAACAACTATACAGAGCAGAAGATCAGACAGCATTTATTAGGGGAATGGAAATTCAAGATTGCAATATATGCATCATCACAGTGATACCATTAGGGAGTTTTTCTGTGATGCTCTTATTTTAACTTTAAAATGTGAAAAATCCGTCTTCCCTGATGATGTTGCAAATGGCTTTAATTGTGAGAAAACACCATTCTGGTATCCTTCATCATGGTGCTAAGATGACAGGATGAATCTCTTTGGTTTATGTAGCATGTAGGTTATACAACAGACAACTGAGGGTCTCTGCTGACACCATATCCCATGAGATTGAATTTTGGGTTACCAGTGTCCCTTTTATTTTAAACCTGCCTGTTTGCCTAACTATTCAGGTTTTTATATGGGAGCCAGCAACAAAGTATTTTTCCCATGCCCATAGATTTAAATATTATTTTAAACTCAAAATGAATACAAGGCTCACAAACAAGGTCTGGTGATTTGAAGTTGCCAAACACAAGCTACTGTATGCTTGTTTCACTATTCATGGAGAACACAATAAAGTCATATTCATAAAGTTACCAGAACACGTATACATGTGCACTCACTCTTCCGATTTATGTCGATAGATACTGTCTCAGCACACTGTTCTGCACTTTGCTAATGAATATTTTATTCTGCCTGCCCTGTGGGGTCTCTAAGTTCCCTTTAAGAATATGGTACAGCTCCTGTATCCCTTATTCTTAAACTTCCTCTGCAAGGTGGATGTACACCCAGTCTATCCTTCAAGACATGTTCTATTACAGATTTGGCATCATTCTATGAGTCACTGCTAAATATCTGGCTCTGGAGGCTGCTGAAGGCTTCTAGGCCTGAGGGTATGAAGTCCCCATGTTTCCACAAGATGTCATAACTGAAATGGGATCTTTTTATCTTTACTACTGCCAAAATCTCAGCTTTGTTCCACTCCCTGAAACACAGTGGGAGTAATGGGATCATAAGGATGGGAAACGGTAAGTGGAAAAAAGGAAACATTCTGGCATCTATCTATCAAGACAGCTGCTCCCATGTTCCCTCCTGAGGACCAAAATAACTACAAAGTATATGAAATTGTTAAGCACATAAAAATCCCTGAGGTGGGCTGAGACAAAAACTCATGATTTTCCAACCAAAAGGCACCAACACACCACACCTCACAGTTCATTTGCTTCCCTTCACTCTGCACATAGCAGCCACAGTGAAGTTTGACTTTTCTGGGTAAGCAAGAAGCATTAACTCTGTGTACACGTCTCTCTAAAAGGAGAAGGGCTGACCTGCCCATCCTACTAGTCAAGGGTGTATAATGATGGTATATGGGGGAGGGGCAGGTTAACAGAAGAAAAGGATGATATCAGTCAGAAAGCTCAAAATGGAACAGAACTCATCAGAAACCTCACAAGTGCATTTGTGCATTCCCAGCTTGTAGTGGCTTTCCACACAGTGAAGGGCAACAACCACTTTAAGGCAAATACTGTAGTATAATATGACAATCACATAACAGGGATAGAGATGCTATAGACATGCTGGCTTGACAGGGGTATCAAAATCCAAATTCGCAGGTGAAATTTGTATTCTGAGGATGAAGCAGTGGGTAACATATAATAGATTCTGTACTGACTAATATCCTGGGTTCCCTGCTCTGCATTGGCTGTCAGTTATTAGGGGTGTACATAGATGCTAGTATTGGTCATTCTTGTATTTGTGTCTCCTTGTATTTTATTTAATTTTTCACCCAAAAGGCTTTTTAACCATTTAGGAACCTGATATAACAAGAGATGTGTTGTAAGCACAGTATTCCATTTCCTGGCAGCTGGAAATACTATGAGAAGGCCATATCTTTTATTATTTCAGTTCCCTAAATGGCTCCCTGAGGGAAAACACCAGTGAAAAACAAATGCAGATACTGAGATTCATAGATTCACAGACTCCAAGGGCAGAAGAGACCATTGTAATCATCTAGTCTGACCTCCAGTCTAACACAGGCCAGAGAACTCCTCCAAAATAATTCCTACAATCTATCTTTTAGAAAAACATAGAATCTTGCTTTAAAAATTACCAGTGATAGAGAATTTACCATGACCCTTGGTATATTGTTCCAGTGGTTAATTACCCTCACTGTCACAAATTTATGCCCTATTTCCAGTCTGAATTTTTCTAGCTTCCAGATCATTATTATCTTTCTCTGCTAGACTGAAGAGCCCATTATTAAATATTTGTTTCCTATGTAGCTACTTATAGATGGTTATCAAGTCACCCCTTAACCTTCTCTTTGTTAAGCTAAGTAGATTGAGCTCTTTGAGTCCATCCCTATAAGGCATGTTTTCTAATCCTTTTATTATTCTTGGGGCTCTTCTCTGAATCCTCTCCAATTTATCAATATCCTTCTTGAATTGTGGACTCCTGCACTGGACACAGTATTCCACTGGCGTCACACCAGTGCCAAATTCAGAGGTAAAACTACCTCTCTACTCCTACTCAAGATTTCTCTGTTTATGCATCCCAGGATCACATTAGCTCTTTTCACTATAACATCATACAGGGAGCTCATGTTCAGCTGATTATCCACCACGACTCCCAAATCTTTTTCAGAGTCACTGCTTCCCAGAACAGAGTCCCCCATCCTGTAAGTATGGCCTGCATTCTTTCTTAGATGTCTACATCTAGACTTAACCAAATTACAAGTATATTGTTTGCTTGTGCCCAGTTTATCAAGCAATCCAGATTGCTCTGTATTGGTGACATGTCCTCTTAATTATTTTCCACTCCCCCAATTTTGGGGTTATCTAAAAACTTTACCAGTGATTATTTTATGTTTTGGAGTCTTGTTGGGAGTTTTTTATGTTTGTGTTGAACTTGAAGTCAAAGCTTCACTGTTATTCAGGGAGTGATCATCAAGGTTTAATATAAATATTTAAAACTGTCAATATAAATAATACAGGATCTCTTCAACAGAAGGACCGACCGCATGTTGCTTTCTGGCCTGTTCTGGCAATTCAGCTTAGCAGCGTTGGAAGTGCTGAATGTCAAAGGAACAATCTTAAGAGCACAGAGGAGCAGGACCTTTTTGGCTGACGGCACAGAGTTCCCTCACCCCGGGGAAATGCATCTGTGACAACTGTCAGGGTGAGGGATCCAGAATTTGTGTTTCCTTTTGTTTCCACAACATATGAGTGTCTTGGAGGGTGTGTTGGAGCTTTTCATACTCTGTTGGCTTTAATCTGACCTGTTGCCTATTTACTGTAAATGATACTTTCAGTTTATGTTTGTTAAGATGCCCAGAGGCCACTGGCCATTGGCATTAAACACCATTATTATTTTATTAACAAAAAGTGAATGTAAAGAAAGAAGCAAATAAAAAATGAAAGATCAGGCAAGCAGTTTTCTATTGTCAAGAAACACTTCGATTCACCCACTTTTCCCCCATCAAGATGTCTTCACTGAAAATGGCCAGCCTTGGATTAACTCTACCTAGGAACTGGAGAAATTGTTCCAGAGATTCTGGAAGTGGGGCATAACTCTCAATCTGTCCTGGCCTAAAGTGAGACAAAAGCCCTGCAAGAGGGGCCCAGGAAAAAACCATATCACTACTTAAAAATATTCATACTGTATTCGAGCAATTAGCTTTTGTGATGATGAAAGGCATGATTTATACAGAATAAAATCACTATCATTAATATGCCACCTTTTAATAATCCTATATATGTGCATGTCAATATTGTTACAAAGAAATATAAAAAACCTCACAAAAATGGAAATAGATATTTACCTTGCACATCTGCAACCAATTCCTTACTCGCTGTATTTTCTCTATGGAGAAGTAATTCAAGATAGCCACTGCCATGTGGTAATTTTTAACGTAGATGGTTAAGATGCATTTCTCCTTCAATGGGAAACCACACAGATGACAAGACAATGACCCAAATTGATCTCTGGGGTAAATCCACGGACATGTGTGAAGTTGTTACCTGGGATAAATTTGGTGGAGTAGGTGCTGACATCTTTAATCTGAACCTTCTTTATGACCCACTCAGACACGGCAGACACAGGCAACCAGTGCTGGAAAATACTTAGCTATTGCGAAATGAAAATGTTCTAAATAACTGCTACATCAGTATCTTATATTCTCTTTGCTTGATTTCACCTAAGTTAGTTTATTATAGACATTTTGTTTTCTTGTACTGTTATTAGAAGCAGATTTTCAAACTACTGACATGACCACAGTTGTGCGAGTACATCACAAACCCACTGAAGTGTTATTAGTAGGGTTATAATTTAACTGAAGTATTATTATAATTCCTGCTGAAATGAAAATGAAAACGATTAATACAGTATATCCAAATTATACTGAAAGGTTTTGAGGAATTTATTTTGTTCTGTCTGTGTAACCCTGGGGTTGGTTTATAACAATGACATGTAGCTCTTATACAGTATTTTTATTCCAGGATCTCAAAGTGCTTTTCAAAAGGCAGTAAGTACCATTTCCCCTAGTTTGCAGATGGGGACATGGAGGCACCGCTCTAAGGAGATTTGCAGTAGAGTAACTACTGATGCAAATATCCTCAATGTAGCGAGAAGCCTCAGTTGTTACTTGTGACAACAGGGCAAAATGTTCAGATGCAAGTAGGATTTTTCAAGGTGGGTGCCCTTTAATCAGCCAAATGTTTCAGAGTCTGACACAGAAGGGTAGAGGGCAGAGCTTGTGCCCTCTGTGCCAAGTAGAAGATTTTGCAACAGAATTAAAGCCATAAGACCATAACAGCCAAAATCAGAACAGGCCCATGATTGTGCCACAATCTTCACTTTTCCCTCAGCAAAGCGAAGAGTGAGGCATAGAGGAAAAATGATTCTCAGTGGCATTTCAGTTGCCTGATACATACAGATGCCACTACAGTGGAAACAGATAACCCAGTTATGATTCTTTCCCTCCTCTTCCCCAATGAATTAACAGGTGACTTCATTAGTTAAAACTTTTCACTGGTGACAATGACAGGTAATTAAAGACAGTCCTTCTCTGCAGACCTACCTAATCTCTTTAAAAATGGTTACAATAAATGAATAATCTTAAGATTAAAAAAATAATGCCTACAAAAGGGTGGAATAGTGGATTAAAGTTTGCTGGTGCTTTGATTCTTACACTTAATCATGATAAACTCTGTTATCAATAGGTCCCGTTTTGAGGAATTTCAGCTCAACACGCTTGTAGCACGTTCGCACTTGTGAAGGGAAACCGTGAGTTTTCAGGTGAAAAAAAAAAGTGTTTAAACAATCCCTTCTCACTCCACTCGCATGTCGACTTTATTTTCAAGTTTCACTCAATGATGGAGTTGTTTCTTAGCTTCTTGTGTGCTTAGCCATTTAATTAAAACAATCCATATTGAATTCATGTCCAGATGCCTTGACCGGCAGAGCTAGATCCTCATTGGCATGCCAGCTGCTCAAAGAACAACACAGCCCCTTGCATACTAATCAGAGGAGAAGGCAGTGATTCATCAGCCTACGATACTGCTCCAGCATCTACAAGCACTTATGACATGTAATTGGTGGTGCATAAGCAAGCCAGGCCACATTTAAAACCCTACAGATAGTCAGAGATAAAAATTAATGACTTTTGCTTTGTGTAATCCTGCATGCATTGGTGGGAAAAAGAGGGGGGTTGGGATTAATGGGCAAATCTAAGTAGGCACAAAGGAACAAAGGCTTTTTCTGGCCTTGTTTACATACCGAACAATAAAAAAACCCACAAGTGACAAGTTATGGGAAAGGCAAGTGAGAATTTTCGGCACGAGTGAGTTGGAAGACTGCTTGCAGTTCATTATGAATGCAGAATTTCCATACTCATTATTCTGAAACAAACCTCCTTAGCAGGCTCTTCTGGGACCAACGGTAGCAGTTCTTATTATTCATCTTTCACTAGTATTGAGGTTGTCATTATTAGGATTGCACAGAGCTGGTTGCATGGCATGCAGGACAAGGAGACAACAGCCACATCAGGAGGAGCAGCCGATCTTTAATGAAACCAGAGCAACTGGAGGGGGGAGTGTCAGGGTCAGAGTGGGCCAGGGCAGTAAAAATAGGGAGGGAGAAGAGGAAGGTAAATCAAAGAAAAAAGAGAAATACTTACATCATGTGTTGCATTTATTACCGCAGCTTTTGCGGACCCAGTTCCTTCCACAGCATCCTAACAACAACTGACTCCTGTAGCCAATGTGTCATGTGAAGCCTCTTCTTAATGTTATAAATCCACAATGCTCCCCAATAATGGTTACAAACATTTGAACAAATTTTTTAAGAAAACTATAACTTTTCTATTTCTTATGCTTTCTTGGCAATTCTCTTAATCTCTGTGGGTTACATCTATCAAGGAACAATAATGCAATCAGAGTTACCTGACTCTTCCTTCTACTCAGGGTTTAACCAAGTGACAGAGACAGGAAGGCAATGAAAGAGCATGGGATTTTAATGGCAATGCTCATATTCTGACAGAGGTTCCTGCAATACTTTTCTAAAAGCTTTTCCTTCCTTATACAGCTCCCATACCTGTTGAAAGTTAAGCCCAGTTAATGTATTTCTCCAGACATCTGGTACAAAAACCTTTTAGGTTTTTTTGTTTTTCCCTTAAGGGAGGCAGAAGGCTAACTTCTCTGCTTGCGTAAATAGGCAAAGTTCTAATAACTTCAATGGAATTCAGCACATTTCACTGGCAGAGGATTTGGCCCATGATGTTTCTCTCTGTGATATAGTGGAGCAATCATTAAGGCGGCATCGGTATGTTCTGTTATAGAAACTGGTATCTACAGTTTCAATATCTAAAGGTACATGCTAGCTCCATCTGGCCTCCCCTTCTGTTCTTTTCCACTCATCACACTCAGCCAATCAAGGAAATGTGTGTGTAGCCACCACTTGAATGGAAGTTTCTTGTCTGTGATTGTGGAAGACTCTTTTAGGAAATATTAGACTTTTCCTTTAGTCTTCAACTCTTCCCTAACTGTATAGGTCTGTGACTGAGAAATATTGCCATCAGTGATGGAGCAGGAAGTGGACTCTAGGCTTTACTCGATGGCTTTGAAACTAAGGATCTTTATCCAAGCACTGTGATGATTCTAATCCAGTAGATCGCAATCATTTGCTAAAATGATTACTGTGATCACTACAGGATTTTAAAATGACAACAAATGATGCAGGCCTTGATTCTATATTCAGCTGAAACAGGACACCAGCCCCACAACAGATATTGACACTGATGCAGAGAGAGGGGACTCCTTCTGAATCACTACCCTCTCTTCCTGGAGCAGCTGAGTTTTCCTTGGAGGTCTCTCAGGTAAATACTAATTAGATCCAACCCTGCCTAGTTGCCAAGATCTGACAATATCCCAGACTGAGTTGGGATCCACTTTCACAAACAGCATTTAGTCTTCATTGGGGCTCAGGGAAATAGACCACACTGAAGACCAGGATCAAAAGTGACAGAAAGACAAGATTCTGTTTATCCTGAAAATATACTAAATCAGGTTAGGAGTCAGAGAAAAAACATCTGTCAGCACATAGTACCAGGTCAATTCATTATATAAGATCACTAACTTTTAAGATGCAGCGTTTTCTCTGCTAGTCAATGTCACCATCTTTGAAACAGAAAAGGGGCAATTTCTACACACTAGCCAAATTTTTCAAATATTTGGGCAGGTGCACATAGCCACCTGATCTCC
Source organism: Eretmochelys imbricata (assembly GCF_965152235.1). Lineage (NCBI taxonomy): Eukaryota > Metazoa > Chordata > Testudines > Cheloniidae > Eretmochelys > Eretmochelys imbricata. The sequence goes on along the minus strand of NC_135583.1, from coordinate 42,198,579 downwards.
ACCTAGTGGCCTGAGGGGCACTGGGCACCCACGGAATGTTCAAAGCTAGAGTTTGGCTGGGCATGAGTTACCTGAGAGCTCACTGTTAGTGGGATTTGCAAAAGGTCTTAGGCAAATTTCCTGAGGGCTGAGCAAATGCTAATATGAAGTTAGTGGACATATATTTAAATTGTGTATTTACATATGCTAATCAGGCCTGGATGTCCCGTAATGATTGGTGTAAAAGCAAGCTATTTTCAGACACCACTGGAGACCTGCCAAACCTCAGAATTTGGGGCAGATGGGGGTGATGAGGGGAATGGCAGAGAAGTCGAGGTCATGACAGGATGAACTGTGAGTGAGCACTCACAAACCATCTCTGCCCACACAGAACAGGGTGATGGGCTCAGGGTGCAAATCAGTTACATGTTATAGGGAGCACTGGTGCTGTGGCTGCCTGTCCATAGAGAAGTTCATGGGCTCTGTAATCTAGAGGATAATAGCCTTTAGGAAGCTCTTTCACCACACAGAGGTAGCAGAGTGACTGATGCCAGTAGCATCCCCAATGATCCTTTGAAAGGATGAGTAGCAAAGATATCAAGTGCACCAACAATGCTGTTTGGTAGGGACAGAGCATAGCTCTTCTGAGTTGCCTTACAGCTCCCCCCTCAGCAAGCTTACTTCCCTGGAGAACCTGTTTTTCCAGGAGGGTCTTCGGAGCTTCAAAGACCATTAGGAAAACTAAGGGTAACCCTTCTGAGTTTTTCCTTTTCCTGATGCCTTCCTTCCATGAGTTGCCTCCTGAGGTACCAATCCATGGTGGCTAGGTGTTGTATTCCCTCTCCTCCCCCCAACTCCAGTATAGTGTCTCCCTCCAAACCTAGTCTCTCCTCATCTCTACCTCTCCTAGTCCCTACCCTAATGCTGACTCTCTATTTCCTTCCCTAGAATATTTTTACAAACTCTCAGAATATCCTGTCCAGGACACTGAAGTGCAAGCATGGTGTGCAATGTACGCTTACTTTGCCACTGCCCATGGCTGTACCTTCTGGGTGTTTAAATATGGTCTCTGAGGACATCAGTCTGGCACATGTTACCAGCACTACATTCACTCAGGGTTGGTTGTGGGGTTTTTTAAATAAAGATTACATTATTTCTTATGCCAAGAATTTTCATTAAGTGAAAGATACTTTCCTTTCTTCCCATATATTTGAAAAGGAGAGTGCACTATTAGAAGACGTCTGATTACGTACTGCACTTTCTAAGAGGAGATCCTATGATTCTGACTCCCAGTGAAGGGACCAGTTTCTTTCTCTCAGTCACTGTATTCCTTAGACTGCGACTGACACCTTTAGCACATTCATTTGGAAAACTGGAACATAGTGGCAGCTGTAGAAAAGACTTAGCATTTCCCCAAACACACTTTAAGAAGAAAGTAATGAAAAAAAACATTAACTCATTCTCAAAAACATCTCTTGGTCATCTGCAAATAATTATTCTTCCAAACACTAAATAATGCTGAGCACTGTCTAGCAACTCCACCCTGCACGGTTTCATCAAGAAGGGGAACTAAACCTTTTCTTTCCTCTCTCTAACATTTGGCTAAAAGACAACTTCAACCAGATTAAAATTAGCTTCCAAGGCTCCAGCACTAAGTAGGCACCCTAGTTTAAAATGTTGTTCCGAAATGTTATCAACCCACTACACTAAGATCTGTAGTGAAAATACCCATTTCTCTTCAATGACAGAAACCTCTTCTGTGAGGAGATGAGGCTGCAGTAATGTGAGTGGGCTAGATGAACACCACAGCAAATGAAAATTCCTTCTGCCAGGAATGGCAGAGGGAGAGGCTTGGGGGTGATGAATATAGTAAGAATACCTAGATCCCTGCAGTCAGCCAGACAGGGGGTTCAGCCCTACTGCCCCCCATGCCTATGTGCCTTATTGGTTTTCAAGATGGAGGTTGGCTCCGGTGACATAACTCAGGGACCTGTACATAACATGGCCATAGTACAGACACACTCTAGAACTTGCAGATGATGGCAGGCAGCAGCAGGTGTTAATCAGATTCTATACAGATTAGAAATTGGTATATGGGAATCAGTCAGGTTTAATTTGAAGCATAATTTAACCCCATCACCTTCAAAAAGAGGTTCAATCCCATTCCTGAAACTAAAGATTGTACAGCTAGCTGAGAGAGTTGTTTTTTAGCTTTCCCAACCCTTTATGCACTCAGACAACAGAAGGGCAGGTGCTAGGACTCATGAAAACAGAAAATCATTCCTACTGGCAGGCAGCTGAGCAGAAACTCAGAGTTTTCAGTTGTGTTTAAGCCCAATTGCTGTGTTACCACATTGGCTTTGCAAACCCTGCTCTCTATTTATCTGTTACAGTAGTTAGTAAATATTTCTGCAAAACAAATAAAAATTAAGGGTGGGCAACAGAAGGAAAACTTGTGGCTGTATCCACTCTTAACCGTATGGTTTATTTAAAGCTGGGGCTCTGTGGAGCAGCTAGCTAAGAGAGGATTCAATTACGCGTTATAGATTAAGGGCCTGAACACTATACAACTCATAAGCCTGTGTATGCTAAGCAAGAACTTTAAATGCCATAGGGGGATTTCATCAGATAGTTTACAAAGACACAAAAAAGACTTAAAACTTTTGATATTTAAGTGTTGTTTTTTTCACAAGCTGACATATTATCGAACTTGTTTCTGAGGCACGGGACTGATATAAAAAGATTAATAACTGCATCTTAAATGGCCAGTATGTTTCTTCTATCTATCCATCTATCTCTAATGTACCTTTCATTGTGACGTCCAGGCACAATTCCCAATTACACACAATTGCTATTGTCATTTTACTAGACTGCTCTCACTAGAGGAACTCTGTCTAGTTCCTTACAAAGTTGTTTTCCCACACGCTGGGAATGGACGTAACACCCTCCACCTTACTACATCCTAACAGCAACTACTTCATTCACAAGGTATCTTTGCCTGGATCTTTAGCCACAACATAGGTTCAAAACAAGGAGCACCAGCACTGTCCATTCCAAGTGAAGTAAAAGAAGCTCAAGCAGAGTCTGCATGAAAGCACCCCAATCTGGTTTCACATCAGGATCAGAGCTAGAGTGGGAGGGTTTTTCACATTTCCCTCTAAGTTGAGACAATTTTCTGATGATCCAACTCATTCAATCCTTTCTCAAGTTTATTTTCCAGTCTCTCTAGCCTTAGAGAAAAAACAAAAAATTCAGTCTGACATATAAACAAGAAATATCTCCTGTAGTCAAATGTAGATGCTCCAAGGTGACCTGCTTCACTCAGAGAGTTTTAGTGCTTATCAAATTTAAGAAATCACTGTCGGCTGCTGCCGGATTTTAAAAATGCAACAAGAAAGTTTTCTTCGGAACACAGTTCTTGAAAGCTGGGATTTGCTTCAGGTATTATGCAATGTCCAATCGCTAAGATAAGTGCTTGGGAATCACCAATGAGGGAAGAGGGTCTAGAAGATTGATTCTAAATGATTGCTGGTTCAGATGATCATTTCTGAAGATACTGGGCCTGGTTTTCCACTGCTTGCACATTGTGTAACTATTTAACACTGTGCAAAGTTAATGAAAAATGCTACTGTACCAGAGAGGTAGTATTTTACCTCCACTTTGCATGGGCATAATTGACTAAACAAGATGCAAGGCAGTGGTGAATCTTAAACAGTGTTCCTTCTTTTACAAAGCACACTGGTTTGGATTTTACATATGTCCAGGTTTTGACTGGCAGATGGTTCATTGTGCCATTACATCTTAAAATCTATAGGCCCTTTTTCTGATCTCTCTCTAGATATTTGATTGAGACACCTTCTCTCACATGGTGGTTCCCTTCCCAGCCAGTATATTAGCTAATTAACAAATGATACTGCTCATTCTGGTGAACAGGAGCTAGCAAACCGGAGTAGCCAACAAGGGAGTTTTGCAAGGGAGTTCTCCAGCTGAAGGAGGAGTGACTTAAGTGATCCCTAGGGTGAATTTGTTGTCTGTTTGTTGTGTGCTTGCCATGTGCTTGCTTCCTTGAAGTTTATAGTGCAGTCTGTTTGGGAGGGCTGTGTGCTGAGCCTAGCTACCTGCTAGACAAGACTAAGAGCTTCCTAACAAGGCTCTAGCCTGCCATCCTTTGATTCTAATCCCTTTAGGATCTCTCAACAAGGGAGAGGGGCTAACTCAAGGAGCAGAGCCAGCTCCTAAGTTACCAGAGGAGCTAGCGAACAGGAGAGTTGCAAGGGAGTTTAGAGGGGAAGCATGAGAGCCAGACCCACTTAACAAACATTCTTTGAACTAAGGCCAATAAATGCTTCCCCACCACAAACAAAATACAAACAACCATCCCTGCAAGACTCAAAACAATGCAGGCAGATGTCCACAGCAGAGTGGGGTCCATCCAGTTTAATTGCACAGAATGCAGCACGTACAATTACCTGACTTGTGGACAGGTGATGTACGTGTGCACTTGGTGCAAGGAGCTCATGGCCCTCAGAGACCAAGTATGGACTTTTGAGACCAGAGTGGCTGAACTAGAGGACCTAAGGGAGACAGAAAAGACTTTCTGGGACACACCAGAGCAGTCCCACCCCAGTCTGACAGCCTCTGTGCTGCTGAGGAGGATGAAAGTCTCAAGGAAGGAGAACCTCAAGCTGGAGAAGAGGGAAACAATCCCAGAGTTGGGACACTAGATGGCACAGTATACTCTTGCATTAAGAATACATCTCCAAGGAACAGGACCCTGGTTGTTAGGAAGAGAAGGCAGTAATAATGGTGATTTGCCTATTAGAAACATAGATAGTTGCGTTTGTTATGACCAGGAGAACCGCATGGTAACTTGCCTGCTGGGTGTGAAGGTTGTGGACTTCTCAAGACATATAGAGAGACTTATGTGCAATGCTGGGAAGGAGCCAGTGGTTGTGGTACATGCAGGTACTAATGACATAGGAAAGGATAGGAGAGAGGTCCTGGAGGCTAAATTTAGGCTTCTACGTAAGAGATCAAAGTCCACAAACTCCACGGTAGCATTTTCTGATATGCTTCTAGCTCCCCGTGCACAGCCAGATAGACAGGCAGAAATGCAGGGGTTCAATGCGTGGATGTGTAAGAAAGCATAGGGTCAAATATAGTAAAAATATTAAATGACTCAAACTGTGCCATAGAATCTGTATGGATAGAAATTCTATGCTTGAATAATAAGAATATAGCTGTAGGAATTAGGGCTGTCAAGCAATTAAAAAAATTAATCGAGACTAATCGCACTGTTAAACAATAACAGAATACCATTTATTTAAATATTTTAGATGTTTTCTACATTTTCAAATATATTGATTTCAATTATAACTCAGAATACAAAGTGTACAATGCTCACTTTATATTTATTTTTTATTACAAGTATTTGCACTGTAAAAATACAAAAGAAATAGTATTTTTCGATTCACCTAATACAAGTACTGTAGTGCAATCTCTTTATCATGAAAGTTGAACTTACAAATGTAGAATTATTTTAAAAAACTGCATTCAAAAATAAAAATGTAAAATTTCAGAGCCTGCAAGTCCACTCAGTCCTACTTCTTGTTCAGCCAATCGCTCAAACAAATTTGTTTACATTTGCAAGAAATAATGCTGCCTGCTTCTTGTTTACAATGTCACCTGAAAGTGAGAACAGGAGTTCTCATGGCACTGTTGCAGCCAGTGTCGCAAGATATTTACATGCCAGATGTGCTGGATATTCATATGTCCCTTTGTGCTTCAACCCCCATTCCAGGGGACATGCATCGATGCTGATGACAGGTTCTGCTCGATAACAATCCAAAGCAGTGTGGACCGAGGCATGTCCATTTTCATTATCTGAGTCAGATGCCGCCACCACCAGAAGGCTGATTTTCTTTTTTGGTGGTTTGGGTTCTGTAGTTTCCACATTGGAGTGTTGCTCTTTTAAGATTTCTGAAAGCATGCTCCACACCTCAATCCCTCTCAGATTTTGGAAGTCACTTCAGACTCTTAAACCTTGGGTCGAGTGTTGTAGCTATATTTAGAAATCTCACATTGGTACCTGCTTTTCGTTTTGTCAAATCTGTAGTGAAAGTGTTCTTAAAACAAACATGTGCTGGGTCATAATCTCCTGTAAATGTAAACAAGCTTGTTTCTCTTAGCGATTGGTTGAACAAGAAGGAGGACTGAGTGGACTTGTAGGCTCTGAAGTTTTACACTGTTCTGTTTTTGAGTTCATTTATGTAACCCCCACCAAAAAATCTATATTTGTAAATTGCACTTTCATGAGAAAGATTGCACTACAGTACTTGTATGAGGTGAATTGAAAAATAATATTTCTTTTATCATTTTTACAGTGCAAATATTTGTAATAAAATAATATACACTTTGATTTCAATTATAACACAGAATACAGTATATATGAAAATGTAGAAAAACATCAAAAATATTTAATAAATTTTAATTGGTATTCGATTTTTTAACAGTGCGATTAAAACGGCGATTTATCATGATTAATTTTTTTGAATTAATTGCGTGAGTTAACTGCAAGTAATCGACAGCCCTAGTAGGAATATACTACAGATCGTCTGACCAAGATGGTGGTGATGATGGTGAAATGCTCAGGGAGATTAGAGAGACTACAAAAACAGAAAACCTAGTAATAATGAGGGATTTCAGCTATCCCCATGTTGCCTTGGAACATGTCACCCCAGGATGGGATGGAGAGATAAAATTTCTAGACACCATTAATGACTGCTTCTTGGAGCAACTAGTCCTGGAAGCCACAAGGGGAGAGGCAATTCTTGATTAATCCTAAGTGGGTCACAGTGGCTAACCCGCTCAATAACAGTCATCATAATGTAGACAGGAAAACAACCAAAGAAACCCACCACAGTAGCATTTAATTTCAAAAAGGCGAATTACACAAAAATGAGGAGGCTAGTTAAATGAACATTAAAAGGAACAGTCACAAAAGTGAAATGCCCGCAAACTGCATGGGGACTTTTAAAAACATCATAATAGAGTCTCAAACAATATGTATACCCCAAAATAAAAATAAAAAAACAAAATAAAAAACAGAGGACCAAAAAAAAAAAAAAAACCCAACCAAACCCGGCATCAAGGCTAAACAACAGAGTAAAAGAGGTGGTTAGAGATAAAAAGACATCTTTTAAAAATTTGAAGTCAAACCCTACTGAGGAAAATTGAAAGGAATATATACTCTGTCAAGTCAAGTGTAAAAGTATAGTTATGCAGGCCAAAAAAGTATTTGAAGTTCAACTAGCAAAAGACACAAAAACAATCAGCAAAATTATTTTAAGTATATCAGAAGCAGGAACATAAGAATGGCCATACTGGGTCAGACCAAAGGTCCATCCAGCCCAGTATCCTGTCTTCTGACAGTGGCCAATGTCAGGCACGCCAGAGGGAATGAACAGAACAGGGAATCATCAAGTGATCCATCCCCTGTCACCCATTCCCAGTTTCTGGCAAACAGAGACGAGGGACACCATCTCTGCCCATCCTGGCTAATAGCCATTGATGGACCTAACCTCCATGAAGTTTTTGGAAAATGTAGGGGACAATTTCCTGGTGCAAGTGCTGGAGGAACCAACTAGGGGCAGAGCTCTTCTTGACCTGCTGCTCACAAACTGGGAAGAATTAGTAGGGGAAACAAAAGTGGATGGGAACCTGGGAGTCAGTGACCATGAAATGGTCGAGTTCAGGATCCTGACACAAGGAAGAAAGGAAAGCAGCAGAATACGGACCCTGGACTTCAGAAAAGCAGACTTTGACTCCCTCAGGGAACTGATGGGCAAATCCCCTGGGAGAATAACATGAGGGGGAAAGGAGTCCAGGAGAGCTGGCTGTATTTTAAAGAATCCTTATTGAGGTTACAGGGACAAACCATCCCGATGTGCAGAAAGAATAGTAAATATGGCAGGCGACAGGCTTGGCTTAACAGTGAAATCCTTGCTGATCTTAAATACAAAAAAGAAGCTTACAAGAAGTGGAAGATTGGACAAATGACCAGGGATGAGTATAAAAATATTGCTCGGGCATGCAGCAGTGAAATCAGGAAGGCCAAATCACACCTGGGGAGTTGCAGCTAGCAAGAGATGTTAAGAGTAACAAGAAGGGTTTCTTCAGGTATGTTAGCAACAAGAAGAAAGTCAAGGAAAGTGTGGGCCCCTTACTGAATGAGGAAGGCAACCTAGTGACAGAGGATGTGGAAAAAGCTAATGTACTCGATGCTTTTTTTGCCTCTGTCTTCACGAACAAGGTCAGCTCCCAGACCACTGCACTGGGCAGCACAGCATGGGGAGGAGGTGACCAACCCTCTGTGGAGAAAGAAGTAGTTCGGGACTATTTAGAAAAGCTGGACGAGCACAAGTCCATGGGGCCGGATGCGCTGCATCCGAGAGTGCTAAAGAAGTTGGCGGATGCGATTGAGGAGCCATTGGCCATTATCTTTGAAAACTCATGGCGATTGGGGGAAGTCCCAGGCGACTGGAAAAAGGCTAATGTAGTGCCCATCTTTAAAAAACAGAAGAAGGAGGATCCTGGAAACTACAGGCCAGTCAGCCTCGCCTCACCTCAGTCCCTGGACACATCATGGAGCAGGTCCTCAAGGAATCAATTCTGAAGCACTTAGAGGACAAGAAAGTGATCAGGAATAGTCAGCATGGATTCACCAAGGGCAAATCATGCCTGACTAATCTAATTGCCTTCTATGACGAGATAACTGGTTCTGTGGATGAAGGGAAAGCCGTGGATGTGTTGTTCCTTGACTTTAGCAAAGCTTTTGATACGGTCTCCCACAGTATTCTTGCCAGCAAGTTAAAGAAGTATGGGCTGGATAAGTATAAGGTGGATAGAAAGCTGGCTAGATTGTCAGGCTCAACGGGTAATGATCAATGGCTCCATGTCTAGTTGGCAGCCGGTATCAAGTGGAGTGCCCCAAGGGTTGGTCCTGGGGCCGGTTTTGTTCAATATCTTCGTAAATGATCTGGAGGATGGTGTGGATTGCACCCTCAGCAAGTTTGCAGATGACACTAAACTGGAAGGAGAGGTAGATACGCTGGAGTGTAGGGACAGGACACAGAGGGACCTAGACAAATTGGAGGATTGGGCCAAAAGAAATCTGATGAGATTCAACAAGGACAAGTGCAGAGTCCTGCACTTAGGACGGAAGAATCCCATGCACCGCTACAGACTAGGGACCGAATGGCTCGGCAGCAGTTCTGCAGAAAAGGACCTAGGGGTTACAGTGGACAAGAAGCTGGATATGAGTCAACAGTGTGCCCTTGTTGCCAAGAAGGCCAATGGCATTTTGGGATGTATAAGTAGGGGCATTGCCAGCAGATCGAGGGACGTGATCATTCCCCTCTATTCGACACTGGTGAGGCCTCATCTGCAGTACTGTGTCCAGTTTTGGGCCCCACACTACAAGAAGGATGTGGAAAAATTGGAAAGAGTCCAGCGGAGGGCAACAAAAATGATTAGGGGACTGGAACACGTGACTTATGAGGAGAGGCTGAGGGAACTGGGGATGTTTAGTCTACGGAAGAGAAGAATGAGGGGGGATTTGATAGCTGCTTTCAACTACCTGAAGGGGGGTTCCAAAGAGGATGGCTCTAGACTGTTCTCAGTAGTAGCAGATGACAGAACAAGGAGTAATGGTCTCAAGTTGCAGTGGGGGAGGTTTAGGTTGGATATTAGGAAAAACTTTTTCACTAGGAGGGTGGTGAAACACTGGAATGCGTTACCTAGGGAGGTGATGGAATCTCCTTCCTTAGAAGTTTTTAAGGTCAGGCTTGACAAAGCCCTGGCTGGGATGATTTAATTGGGGATCGGTCCTGCTTTGAGCAGGGGGTTGGATTAGATGACCTCCCGAGGTCCCTTCCAAACCTGATATTCTATGATTCTATGAACTTATCTAGTTCTTTTTGAACCCTGTTATAGTCTTGGCCTTCACAACATCCTCTGACAAGGAGTTCCACAGGGTGACTGTGCGCTGTGTGAAAAAAAGACTTCGTTTTGTTTGTTTTAAACCTGCTGCCTATTAATTTCCTTTGGTGACCCCTAGTTCATGTGTTATGAGAAGGAGTAAATAACACTTCCTTATTTACTTTCGCCACACCAGTCATGATTTTATAGACCTCTATCATATCCCCCCTTAGTCATCCCTTTTCCAAGCTGAAAAGTCCCAGTCTTATTACTCTCTCCTCATACGGAAGCCGTTTCATACCCCTAAAAATTTTTGTTGCCCTTTTCTGAACCTTTTCCAATTCCCAAGTATCTTTTTTGAGATGGGACGACCACATCTGCACGCAGTATTCAAGATGTGGGCGTACCATGGATTTATATAGAGGCAATATGATATTTCTGTCTTATTATCTATCCCTTTCTTAATGATTCCCAACATTCTGTTCGCTTTTTTGACTGCCGCTGCACATTGAGTGGATGTTTTCAGAGAATTATCCACAATGACTCCAAGATCTCTTTCTTGAGTGGTAACAGCTAATTTAGACCCCCAACATTTTATATGTATAGTTGGGATTATGTTTTCCAACGTGTATTACTTTGCATTTATCAACATTTAAATTCATCTGCCATTTTGTTGCCCAGTCACCCAGTTTTGAGAGATCCTTTTGTAGCTCTTCACAGTCCTTGGCAGGAAGCCTGCCAAACAATCATTGGGGCCAAAGACTGTTGAGGTGCTAAAGAAGTACTCAAGGAAGACAAAGCTGTTGCAGAGAAGGTAAAATGAGTTCTTTGTATCGGTCTTCACTGCAGAGGATGTGAGGGAGTGTCTCACATCTGAGCTATTCTTTTTAAGTGACACATCTGAGGAAATGTCCCAGATTGAGGTGTCAATATAGGAAATTTTGGAACAAATTGAGAAATTAAACAGTAATAAGTCACCAGGACCAGACGGTATTCACCAGAAGTTCTGAAGGAACTCAGATATGAAATTGCAGAACTTCTGTGATATTTAACCTATCACTTAAATCAGCATCTGTTCAAGATGACTGGCAGGTAGCTAATGTGATGCTGACTTTCAAAAAAGGCTCCAGAAGTGATCCTGGCAATTAAGGGCCAGTAAACCTGACTTCAGAACAAGGCAAATCGGGTGAGACGATAGTGAAGAACAGAATTATCAGACACACAGATGAACACTATATGTTGGGGAAGAGTCAACATGGCATCTGTAAAGGGATATCATGCCTCACCAATCTGCTAGAAGTCTAAGAGGGCTCAACAAACATGTGGACAAGGGTGATCTGGTACATATAGTATACTTGGACTTTCAGAAAGCCTTTGACAAGGTCTCTTAAACAAAGTAAGCTGTCATAGGATGAGAAGGAAGGTCCTCTCATGGATCAGTAACTGCTTAAAAGATAGGAAACAAAGGGTAGGAATAAATGGCCAGTTTTCATGGTGGAGAGAGGTAAATAGCAGAATCCTCCAAGGATCTATACTGGGACCATTGCTGTTCCATATATTCATAAATGATCTGGAAAAAGTGGTAAACCCCTTCCTCCAAGCCCCATTCCGCCTCTTCCCACCAGTGCTCCGGCGCCGGCCCCACCCCCCTCCACCCCTTCCTCCAAGCTCTCACCTCCACCCTGCCTCTTCCCACTCCCACACCGCCCCTGGCCTGCCTCTTACGTCCCCATCCCCTGAGTGCGCCTTGTCCCTGGCTCCTCCTTCTCCCTCCCAGCGCCTTCTGTACGCCACAGAACAGCTGTTCTGTGGCGAGCAGGAGGCCCTGGGAGGACAGGAGAGGAGCTGATCAGCAGGGCCACCAGTGGCTGTGAGACGCTGGGGGAGGGGAAGAGCTTGGCTGCTGGTGGGTGCTAAGCACCCACTAATTTTTTTACGTGGGTGCTCCAGGATCCACGAAGTCGGCGCCTATGCAAGGAAGAGATTTTGGAGTCATTGTGGCTAGTTCTCTGAAAACATCCACTCAAAGTGCAGCAGCAGTCTAAAAAGCAAACAGAACGTTAGGAACCATTAGGAAAAGAACAGATGATGAGATAGAAAATCATAGAATCATAGAATATCAGGGTTGGAAGGGATCTCAGGAGGTCATCTAGTCCAACCCCCTGCTCAAAGCAGGACCAATCCCCAATTAAATCATCCCAGCCAGGGCTTTGTCAAGCCTGACCTTAAAAACATCCTACTTAAAAATACCCTGCTGTTACTATGATAATCCATTGTATGCCTACATCTTGAAAAATTTGCACAATTCTGGTGGCCCCATCTCAAAAAATATTGATTAGGATTGGAAAAGGTACGGAGAAGGGCAACAAAAATTATTAGGGGTATGGAACAACCTCCATATGAGGAGACACTAAAAAGACTGGGGCTGTTCAACTTGGAAAAGAGATGACTATGGGGAGATATGATAGAGGGCTATAAAGCCATGAATGGTGTGCAGAAAGTGAATAGAGAAGTTTTATTTATCCCCTTCATATAACAAAAGACCCAGGGGTCACGCAATACAATTAACAGGCAGCAGGTTTAAAACAAACATAAGGAAGTACTTCTTCACACAACACACAGTCAACCTGTGGAACTCATTGCCAGGGGATGTTATGAAGGCTAAAAGTATAACTGGGTTCAAAAAATAATTATCTTAGTTTCTGGAGGCTAGGCCCATCAATGACTTTTAGCCAAGATGGTCAGTGACGCAACCCCATGCTTTGGGTGTCCCTAAACCTCTGACTGACAGGAACTGGGACTGGAGGACAGGATCACTTAATCAATTGTGCTGTTCTAGTCACTACCTCTGAGGCCTCTGGCACCGGCCACTGTCAGAAGACAGGATACTGGGCTAGATGGACCATTGGTCTGAGCCAGTCTGGCTGTACTTGGGTTCTTATATTCTTTCATTCTGGCTGGTTGAGAGAGTTTGGAAAACAAGTTTGTAATTTACTAGCAAGCACCAACACTTCTACTTTAATCCCAAAGAAAGCATTACTTGAAACACAGTGCTGTGCTCCAGGAGCTTCCTTGAGCTGTAGTGGTGTCCACACAGGGTGTTACTAAGTGGCAAGTTTGTGCATTGTAGATGCACATAGCGGCTTGATGCTCAGAAACTTGCTGTGTAGAAAAGCCATTAGTGTAATTAAAAATACATGAATTCCAGCACAAAGTCTTTCCAAGGTTCTTGAGCAGGGGGGTTGGATGGGGCAGGAGTCCCAGGGGAGCCGTCGGGGGTGAGAAGCAGGAGGTGTCGGATAGGAGGCGGGGGCCGGGCCACGCCTGGCTGTTTGGGGAGACACAGCCTCCCCTAACCGGCCCTCCATACAATTTTGGAAACCCGATGTGGCTCTCAGGCCAAAAAGTTTGCCCGCCCCTGCTGTAAGGGAAGGTGCTTCCCTTTGCTAAGACCCAAATCTCAGCTTCAGAAACTCTGCTGTGCAGTCCATAACAAACTATTCTGAAAAGAAAGGTGCAAGGATAAACAGCTCTTGACCATTTAGGCTTTAGTATAAGACAGTGTTGCTTCACATAAGGAAGGAAGAGCTAGTGGTGGCATTAAGTGTTAACTGTCCAGGAATAGCTAAAAACGGCACATTAAACAGTAATCACTAGGTAACCATCTCAGACAGACAGAAAGAGAAGGAAAAAACCTGGCATAGCTATCTTTAAAGAGAACAAGCAGATCTGAGTAATCCAATTTAGGGGAGATAAGAGTCTGCTGGTAGTATTGTCCTTTAACTGGACAAATGCCTTCGTTCAAGTGTCAACCCCAATCCTGGAGAGGTCAGCGCAATGGGCCTGCAGCCTAATGTACTCCTGAATTGGCTGAGTGGATTTCCGAACAAACACACTGGTCCAACAGAATTGATTTTCAACAGACCGTATTGGTCCCTAACGTAATTATCCTGCAGTAAGTCAGTTCACAGCAGCCCCTGCATTTAAAAGCTGCTGGTCAGCTGAGAGGAGAGGTTACAATCAGTACCTCAGCTTCTCCTCCAAACACAACTCCCTCTTCAATCGTTTAAAGAGCAATGGAATTTCTTTTGCTCTTTCTCAACTAAGAGTCGTTATGTCCCTGTTTAAAGAGGCCTACAGGGATATCAGAAGAAACTTTCCCTTCAGCTTTGTGTGCCAATGAAAATCAAGTGATAGCTCTGTGATAGGTGAATTCCATTTACAAGAAACAAACAAATACAATCATCACAAAGCTATTGCTACACCACAACAAAAGTTAACCTTTTCCACTCCACAAAGGTTCCTGCTAAAGACAAACTTAATACACAGCCCAGGTTGGTTAGACATAACACACACAACCTATCTGAAGCTTCCTGAAGTAACATCATAATACAGTCCACCTTTTAGTGAGGCTAACACACTCTTAAGACTATCCACACAACTGTTAGGCTTTCAGACAAATACAAACTTTTTAGCCTTCTGGCTAGCTGAAACAAAACACAAACCATCTTTCAGACTGTTAGCCTGTCCTAACAGCAGTATGGCCTTCAGCTTCTTTGCTTGCCTGTTATTCACACAGACAACGAAACCGTAAATCTACCCTGTTCAAACATTGTATAACATAACACACCTTTTGGCCTATAAGCTCTTAGAGCAAATCAAAACAACCAGTGCGGACTACCTGAACAGAAAAATCATTTCAAAGTACTTTAGTAATATGGTACAACATACCACCCTCTATGAGATCAGCACACAATTCCCTAATAAGAGGCTCGCAGCCAGTCCATGTCTAAGGAATAATGTGACCAAGAACTGTCTGATCTATATACCAATCAGATCACAGCAAGCTGTTTGCTGAAAAGGTGTGTGTATATGTACACACATTTCTCTGTCTCAAAGGGGTGTGGGTCCAAATATGAACGCTGGAAGCCACTACAGGAGGAGACACAAAGAGTCTGGAATTCTGGAACATGTGCAGAAAAAAAAATGCATGATCTTTAGCAAAGGACACGCTCCAGAGGCATTTCCAACACGTACTCATGTCAAGTAGCAACCCATAATTGATCTCCCCAAGATTTCCTCTATTTCTCCCACACAGGATGTTTGGAGGAATTGTAGGGAGTCTTTCAGAACCCATTTTTCTATCTTTAACTCAGAGGTACCATGCTGACACTATACACCAACGAGTGCGGAGAGTCACTGTTCTCCCAGAGCTTCATTCAGGGGCAGTGTGGCCCAACCCAATAGAGTGCTTAAAATACATGACAGAGCGAAAAAGAAGCACAGTACAGACCCAAGACATGCAAGCTTATACTCTATGTCCCAGCAAGATGCTTCAACCCTGTTCTACAGGGACCATCCCTAGGACTGAACGGGAAATTCAATCTAAGTGGGTCTATTTAGTCACTGGTCACTGTGATGAGATGGCTAACAAGGGGGGCAGTTACTGACAACGGTGATATTTTTGTAATGTGGGCATCTCTTCTCTAAGAACTGAAGTAAAACCCAGCAACTCATTTCACACACCTACTGAACCGACATTACATGAAAATTGCTTTTGCTTATTACTGAGCTGGGGCCTTATTAAATCAAGGACCTAGAGATGAAGGGCTCTGTATCCCACTAGCAAACAGTCACTTAGTCCCTGTGTTTCAACCTTTTCAAACATGTCCTAAGGTTCAACTTCCTTTCCTGGGCCATACACTTTTTTTTTTTTTTTTTTAATAAACAAATACTTTTCATCAGAGTGGAAGTGCCAAAAAGGCCTTAACAACTCCCCAGGATTTCAAAGGTTCATGTTTCTCTTGTGCTCCCAGGACTTTCCTTTTAAATTAGAGCTTCACGTACACAAAGTTGGAAGTTTGGTCTTGTACTGGGCAAATCAGTGCAGATGCAAACTGGTTCCAGCTAAGTCATGGGCTGAAAGTCCCAAGGGGACAGGCAGAATCCAATTGCAGAATATTTTCTTGGATTAAATTATCTGTATTTGGGTGCAGCAAGATTTTCACCACCTCTGAGCTGGCTGTACCCATATCTCAACCTGTGACTCAGATGCTGCCTGCAACATCCCTTCCCTGCTGCAAGTCTCAGTCTCATTTCCCTTTGCCTGTTCTCTCCCCAACGTAGGAGTGAATGGGGCCAGATTCCAGCTGCATTTTTCAGCCTCCAATTAGCAGGCTGCAATTCATCACCCTGAGTATCTCCTGGCATCTGTGCTGAGATTCCCTCCTCACGCCTGGTAAATCGGTCTCCATTTAAAACCCTCTCTCTTACCCCTAAATGGAAATCAATTCTGCAAGTTTAGCAAATAGTTAATTACTCCACAAAGAGGATTGATTGGCCTTTGATCACCAGAAAGCTCTGTAGTGCTATTAGTCTCTTTCATCTGTGATTAAACCAGAGAGAGAAAGAAACAAAAACTAAATTAGGCTTCTCCTGTTATCCTACAAATATTTAATGATGGGATAATCTCCTCGAGGTGTGTTCAGGGGATACACGTTCCATCAGGAGCCAGCTTCAATTCAACCTTGAACCCAAATTCTGTCTCTGTGAAGAGACTGCCAAAGAACTTTATAGAGGAACAGAGCTTAGCTCAAAGAGTCGCTTTGTAGTACACACTCGTTGGCCTTTTCTTCTTTCCCCTTCATATGTATGTTTTAATGCAGATAAAGATTTTCCCAATGGACTTCTGACATGAATAATAACAACAAAAAAGCTTTTTTCATTCAGTTTTGGCTCCACTGACTCTCTCAGCAGGATCAGTCTGTGTCCTGTTGATTTACAGTATTGTACAGAGCTGTTTCCCCAAATGACAGGATTCTCCCACTTCAGACGAGCCTCTCACTGTTAATCCCCCCAAAATACATAGACCCGAAACAAAGTGGAAAGATTTGCTGTGCAGCAGCCTGTCTGTGCTGCAGCAGAAGCCATGGCAGGAGGGTCACAGAGCTGACCCCAAAAATTGATCGGCATTTCTCACAGGTGAACAAGTGTTCCAGGTGAATCAAAGGCCTAGGGAATCTTCCCGCGTGGTGTGAGTGTAGTATGTACTCTAATGTACTCCTCATTAGAATCATAGAATCATAGAATGTCAGGGTTGGAAGGGACCCCTGAAAGTCATCTAGTCCAACCCCCTGCTCGAAGCAGGACCAATTCCCAGTTAAATCATCCCAGCCAGGGCTTTGTCAAGCCTGACCTTAAAAACCTCTAAGGAAGGAGATTCTACCACCTCCCTAGGTAACGCATTCCAGTGTTTCACCACCCTCTTAGTGAAAAAGTTTTTCCTAATATCCAATCTAAACCTCCCCCACTGCAACTTGAGACCATTACTCCTCGTTCTGTCATCTGCTACCATTGAGAACAGTCTAGAGCCATCCTCTTTGGAACCCCCTTTCAGGTAGTTGAAAGCAGCTATCAAATCCCCCCTCATTCTTCTCTTCCGCAGGCTAAACAATCCCAGCTCCCTCAGCCTCTCCTCATAAGTCATGTGTTCTAGACCCCTAATCATTTTTGTTGCCCTTCGCTGGACTCTCTCCAATTTATCCACATCCTTCTTGTAGTGTGGGGCCCAAAACTGGACACAGTACTCCAGATGAGGCCTCACCAATGTCGAATAGAGGGGAACGATCACGTCCCTCCATCTGCTCGCTATGCCCCTACTTATACATCCCAAAATGCCATTGGCCTTCTTGGCAACAAGGGCACACTGCTGACTCATATCCAGCTTCTCGTCCACTGTCACCCCTAGGTCCTTTTCCGCAGAACTGCTGCCTAGCCATTCGGTCCCTAGTCTGTAGCGGTGCATTGGATTCTTCCGTCTTAAGTGCAGGACCCTGCACTTATCCTTATTGAACCTCATCAGATTTCTTTTGGCCCAATCCTCCAATTTGTCTAGGTCCTTCTGTATCCTATCCCTCCCCTCCAGCGTATCTACCACTCCTCCCAGTTTAGTATCATCCGCAAATTTGCTGAGAGTGCAATCCACACCATCCTCCAGATCATTTATGAAGATATTGAACAAAACCGGCCCCAGGACCGACCCTTGGGGCACTCCACTTGATACCGGCTGCCAACTAGACATGGAGCCATTGATCACTACCCGTTGAGCCCAACAATCTAGCCAGCTTTCTACCCACCTTATAGTGCATTCATCCAGCCCATACTTCCTTAACTTGCTGACAAGAATACTGTGGGAGACCGTGTCAAAAGCTTTGCTAAAGTCAAGAAACAATACATCCACTGCTTTCCCTTCATCCACAGAACCAGTAATCTCATCATAACAGGCGATAAGATTAGTCAGGCATGACCTTCCCTTGGTGAATCCATGCTGGCTGTCCCTGATCACTTTCCTCTCATGCAAGTGCTTCAGGATTGATTCTTTGAGGACCTGCTCCATGATTTTTCCGGGGACTGAGGTGAGGCTGACTGGCCTGTAGTTCCCAGGATCCTCCTTCTTCCCTTTTTTAAAGATTGGCACTACATTAGCCTTTTTCCAGTCATCCGGGACTTCCCCGGTTCGCCACGAGTTTTCAAAGATAATGGCCAATGGCTCTGCAATCACAGCCGCCAATTCCTTTTAGATAATTAAATAATGACCAGCAAAATACTAAATTGCAGATGTGCTTGCCAGGTCCTAACTATTCACTCCATAAATAGCCAAGCCTCATAGGTATTGTTATTCATTACCTGAGACTGTATTCCACTAATCCCCAGAGGCCCCAGTCAGGACCAGCGCCCCATTTTGCTAGATGCTGTACACACACATATTAAAGGATAGCATCTGCCCCAGAGTTTATACTTCCAAGGACACTGTGGAAATAAGGAATCACCTCTCTTTTTCTGCATTCAGAGTGGTTATCAATGGTTCAGTCAAGCTGGAAGGGCATATTGAGTGGGATCCTGCAGGATCTGTCCTGGGTCTGGTTCTGTTCAATTATCTTCATAAATCATTTAGATAATGGCATAGAGAGTAAACTTATAAAGTTTGTGGATGATACCAAGCTGGAAGGGGTTGCAAGTACTTTGGAGGACAGAATTAGAATTCAAAATGACTTGATGAACTGGTGAAATGGTCTGAAATATACAGGATGAAATTCAGTAAGGACAAATGAAAATACTACACTCAGGAAAGAATAATCAACAGCACAAATACCAAATGGGAAATGACTGCTTCGGAAGGAGGATTGCCAAAAAGGATCTGGGGATTATAGTGGATCACAAACTAAATATGAGTCAACACTGCAATACTGTTGCAAAAAAGGCAAACATCCTTCTGGGATATATTAGCAGGTGTGTTGTAAGCAAGACACGAGAAGTAATTCTTCTGCTCTGTTCAGCACTGTTAAGGCCTCTACTTATTGTGTCCAGTTCTGGGTACCAGACTTCGGGAAAGATGTGGGCAAATTGGAGAAGTCCTGAGGAGAGGAACACAAAAGATGAAAGGTCTAGAAAACATGACCTATGAGGAAAGATTGAAAAAAAGTGGGTTTGTTTTGTCTGGAGAAGAGAAGACAGTTGGGATGGGGTGGGGGGACATAACAGTCTTCAAGCACATAAAAGGTTGTAATGAAGAGGAGGGTGATAAATTGTTCTTCTTAACCATTGAGCACAGGACAAGAAGCAATGGGCTTAAATTGAAGCAAGGGCAGTTTACAGCAGACATTAGGAAAAACTTCCTAACTGTCAGGGTAGTTAAGAACTGGAACATATTACCCAGGAAGGCTGTGGAATCTGTCATTGTAGGTTTTTAAGAATAGGGTAGACATACCTCTCAGGGATGGTCTAGAAGGAGCTTCATAGTGATGCTATATGCCAAACTGAAGAAGATGGGATTGGGTATAAATGAAACCTCGGGAAGTGAAGAATGGAGCCTGATAAAACTGATACTCAATGAATTTTACAACTTGTGGGGAAAACTCAGAAAGTTCTCAGAACTTTTTTGCACTAAAATGTCATAAAATTCCTCATGCAAAAGGAACAGAGGAGCCTCCTGACATGTTTTCAACTCCCAAATGGCAAGGAGTCCTTGAGGGGCTATGACACATATCAGGCAACAGCGGGCGTTAATTAGCCTACATTTTCTATTGAATTGTTTTGTGTGTGTGGCTTTTTCCCCCCGGGTGTCTCATTTGCAGAATGTTCAATCATCTTTCTCTGATTCTGCAGTCATGTGTATTTCTGTGTGACTGTCGAGTCTCGACACCTGTCAAACAGCGCCACAGTAAATTGGACATGTCAGCCCCAGCATGCTGGTGCCAAGGTGCGAATTAGATAGAGTCTCTCACTGCTGTTCTTCTGACCTCTTTGCTCCATTACCAGGACATCCTGAGACATGCCAACCCTCAGGGTACCAAAAAGAATCAAACCCATTGCAAGAAGGGGTAGACAGTTAAGTATGTAGAACAACATTCTCCTCCCATCTGATGGCATTCCAAGATAAACCGAATTTGTAAACACGTTGACTACATTTACAAGCTGTGCTAGAAATGCTGGGCTGCTCATTTCTTTCTGACACCTTGTGTCCCATGCCTGGGACGAGGCCGGAAAATGAAGGGGAGCAGGTATATGGTTAGGATTGGAGAGCTGCAGAGTTTTAGCTGAAGAGCTTCTTACAGATGTAACCCTTCTTGCACATGGTGTTGGCAGGAACAAGGACCGGGTTCAATATCTAGGAGTTCCTCTTAATAACACAGCACGAAACTGGCTCCAAGAAAATTAAACACCACCCTGGGTTCCTCTAAGAGGCAATACTTCCCCAGTTGCAAGTAATGAGTCTGTATACAAAGGGGACCCAGAATTAATTTGGGAAAGCATCACAACTATGATTCAAAAGCATGTAACCTTAAGCAAACACTCTCCCCACAGTACACTGGGCAGTGTTCTTTGCCTCTGTTTCCCACCTTGCAGTGTGAAGGTTTGACAAGTGAGTGTCCCTTAAACTTGCCACTCCTCTTCCCTCTGCTGCACTCCACTCACAGCTGTTTGTCCTTAGTCAGCAAAGTCCCAGAGCTTAGACGGGTGTTAATGTGGGTTCACCTCCCTCCCCCTTTAAGTAGTGTCCACACCACCACATAGGAACACCCATCCACACCTCCTCTCACTTTCACTAGAATTTGGAATCCCTACCCCTTGCTTTGCAAGTTAGGTTCAGTTTAGGGTAACCCCTTCAATCAGGGCATCCTAAATACAGTTCTGCTGCCCAATATTCATACAATTAGAATAATGACATTTCATTACCCCTGCATTCAACCCAAAACCAGCCAAAACTGATCACTTTGGCAAAGCAGTTCTGTCTGCTGAACACGTAGGCAGACTAAATGTGTGGATGCAAATACTGTCGTCTCCTGAAGTCTGTTCCCCCAGTTCATCACCAGATGGTGAGGGGAAAGCCCATTCAGACCCTGCTTACATAAATCTGAGTCATTTTGCACAGCAGAATGTTTGGCCATGTAGTGTCTACCACGGTAATATGTGATTGCCAGAAAACACTATGCAAAGAAACAATCACTATGTGGAACTGGAATCTCCTTGTTTCACTCTTACCTCGTTTTAGAGTGTAAGATTTTTTTAAAAAAACCAAGTCCCTGAACAAAAGGCTTATTTGTGCAGCAGGCAGTTCCAGAGACCACCTATTGGACACGCATGGTGCTACACAGTAATAAATAAGAACAATAACCGTAAAGAAAACAGCACCCACTTTGCTCAGTGCCATTCACAGAGTTATACAGTAAGAAGCAATTATCATTCTGAAGTGGCAATTTGATTTGAAAATAACATTTAAATTTAAATGGACATTTCAGGGCCTCCTGGTGAAGAGTGACATGGGTTGTTCCGGAGCCCACTGTCACTATGTTAGCTGTCCCACACTGTCCTCTGCTGAATGGGTGCAGTTTGCCTTTACCCTGTTTCTCAAAAATGCGATGTGGATTTTATGAAGACCAGCTAAGTGAGACTGCAGCTCTGACAGCTGTTTCAGCCTGGAGTCTGTGAAAGTATTTAGCATACGTCTATCTTTTCTGCTCATCATTTAGAAAATAACAGAAGCTGGGGGAAGAAGAATGAATGAATCAGGGGACAGTGAAAGAACAAAGAGCCTTTCACCTCCGGGTCCCCTGTTCAAATCCAGGCTCTGTTAATAGTGATCAAAAGTCATTTTTCATCTGAAGCAGTTTGGTGGCTTACATGAAATGAGTTGGGGGTCTTAGGGCAGAGGAGTTCGCAATAGCCAGATGTCCACACTACTAAAACGATATCACAGCTGAAGCAATAGGCCTCCTTCACGTCAGCTTTCTTGGAGAGGGTGAAGAGCTGGAATTCCCATCCTAAGCGCAGAGATCTACTGACCATCAAATGACTGCCGTTGTGGGGGGCAGCTGAAAGCTTGATCTGTGACCCTTAAATAATGCAGGGTTCTGATTTCATTATTAGAATTTGGCAGATTTCCCTTGATTTAGTTTTTACCAATATTTGTTTCATCATTAACAAACCCCATCTAACTAGACCTGCCCCATAATCAATGCACATCCATGCAGAACCTTTAATACTCTAATCTACCAAATTTACAGCTCCTGCAATAACGGCGTGTGGAGATCAATGTTCTCCTGACCTTAAAATACACTAATTTTCAGACCCATACTTTCTGGCGCCCCCATATACATAGATACCCACCGTCCATCACACACATATACCTAAAGAGTATGGCACACAGCAGACATTGCCCTTGTCCCTGTCCAGCCCTGCACACCACACTCCATCACAGACACATACACACACACACACACACACAGAATAAGGGCCCAAAGGAGTAAATCCTCCTCCACCCCCACAACCAGAACTAAGAGTAGCACTAATCTGCTAGGGGAATTACCTGGAGTTTCTGCAGTAAAGACACTCCCCTTGCCAGAACTGAACAGCCTTTTCCCACCCTCCCCCACACAGAATACCCGTGAGGCACATTGAACCTGGTCCTTGAAAGGCCACTGGCATAAACTTTCCCCGCCTTTGTCTTCTATGCAGTGGCCAGACACGCTTACAGACCCTGCACTGTCTTGAACACCCAGTCTTTCCTTTGGTATCCACCAGCAGAGCTGGTCTGCTGAGAAGGGGCGAGCCCACAGTAAACTCCTAAGTGCTGGTGTAGCAGGTGTGCACCAGGGAGCTCTGGAGGCACTGTGCCCCCCTGACATTCAGCTGCCATGCTGGATGGGTGAGATAGAGGCACAAGGCCTCCCAGAGCTACCCAGGGGGCAGTGCAATGTCACATTCCCTACAAGGGGCTGAGACGTAAAGGTACAATCTGGCTCAGTGTCTTCACACATGTGTACTCTCTTTGTGAGACCTACAGGTGGGTACATGGCACATGGGTGTACATCCTTTGACGCATACCTAGGGAGCCCTGGAACAGGAATGGCACACAAGCACACCCTCCCCAAGGCATGTGCAAATGCAGCCACCTAGTTACAGTCACCACAGGGCTGCCCTCACCTACAAACTGACATGTGCGCACCTTGATATGCAGTGCTGCAGAGTGATGGTGCAAACAGAGAGGAATAATGCTCAGAATGACACGGACCAGCATTTGTATCAATCTATTCATCTAATTCTGCAGTGTCCCGTATGATTATCTAAAAACATCGGCACAGCCATCAAATGTGAAATGGCCTGTTCAATTCCCTATTTCTTTCCAATGGTAATGAGTGGTGACCTTTGACTTCCTCCATATATACATTAAGCTTTAATGGCACCATCTGTTGCTCATTTGCTCCATTCTGATAAATACTGCATTCACTCTTCCTCACCAAGCAACACAACAGGATATGAGAAATAAATAATAAGACGACAGAGAGACAGAAAAGTTCCTATATTAGGAGATCAAACATGTACAAACCAATCACGGCAGCAAGGCATTTCAATGGATTCAAACTTTAAGAAAGTTTCCATATACCATGGGCCTGGCTCTTTTACGCTCCCTGTTCACTGATCATAGAATCATAGAATCACAGAATATCAGGGTTGGAAGGGACCCCTGAAGGTCATCTAGTCCAACCCCCTGCTCGAAGCAGGACCAATTCCCAGTTAAATCATCCCAGCCAGGGCTTTGTCAAGCCTGACCTTAAAAACTTCCAAGGAAGGAGATTCCACCAACTCCCTAGGCAACGCATTCCAGTGTTTCACCACCCTCTTAGTGAAAAAGTTTTTCCTAATATCCAATCTAAACCTCCCCCACTGCAACTTGAGGCCATTACTCCTCGTTTTGTCATCTGCTACCATTGAGAACAGTCTAGAGCCATCCTCTTTGGAACCCCCTTTCAGGTAGTTGAAAGCAGCTATCAAATCCCCCCTCATTCTTCTCTTCTGCAGGCTAAACAATCCCAGCTCCCTCAGCCTCTCCTCATAAGTCATGTGTTCTAGACCCCTAATCATTTTTGTTGCCCTTCGCTGGACTCTCTCCAATTTATCCACATCCTTCTTGTAGTGTGGGGCCCAAAACTGGACACAGTACTCCAGATGAGGCCTCACCAATGTCGAATAGAGGGGGACGATCACGTCCCTCGATCTGCTCGCTATGCCCCTACTTATACATCCCAAAATGCCATTGGCCTTCTTGGCAACAAGGGCACACTGCTGACTCATATCCAGCTTCTCGTCCACTGTCACCCCTAGGTCCTTTTCCGCAGAACTGCTGCCTAGCCATTCGGTCCCTAGTCTGTAGCGGTGCATTGGATTCTTCCGTCCTAAGTGCAGGACCCTGCACTTATCCTTATTGAACCTCATCAGATTTCTTTTGGCCCAATCCTCCAATTTGTCTAGGTCCTTCTGTATCCTATCCCTCCCCTCCAGCGTATCTACCACTCCTCCCAGTTTAGTATCGTCCGCAAATTTGCTGAGAGTGGAATCCACACCATCCTCCAGATCATTTATGAAGATATTGAACAAAATCGGCCCCAGGACAGACCCCTGGGGCACTCCACTTGACACCGGCTGCCAACTAGACATGGAGCCATTGATCACTACCCGTTGAGCCCGACAATCTAGCCAGCTTTCTACCCACCCTATAGTGCATTCATCCAGCCCATACTTCCTTAACTTGCTGACAAGAATACTGTGGGAGACCGTGTCAAAAGCTTTGCTAAAGTCA
Source organism: Eretmochelys imbricata (assembly GCF_965152235.1). Classification (NCBI taxonomy): domain Eukaryota; kingdom Metazoa; phylum Chordata; order Testudines; family Cheloniidae; genus Eretmochelys; species Eretmochelys imbricata. The sequence goes on along the minus strand of NC_135583.1, from coordinate 42,173,486 downwards.
AGAAACAATACATCCACTGCTTTCCCTTCATCCACAGAACCAGTTATCTCATGATAAAAGGCGATTAGATTAGTCAGGCATGACCTTCCCTTGGTGAATCCATGCTGGCTGTTCCTGATCACTTTCCTCTCATGCAAGTACTTCAAGACTGATTCTTTGAGGACCTGCTCCATGATTTTTCCAGGGACTGAGGTGAGGCTGACTGGCCTGTAGTTCCCAGGATCCTCCTTCTTCCCTTTTTTAAAGATTGGCACTACATTAGCCTTTTTCCAGTCATCCGGGACTTCCCCGGTTCGCCACGAGTTTTCAAAGATAATGGCCAATGGCTCTGCAATCACAGCCGCCAATTCCTTCAGCACTCTCGGATGCAACTCGTCCGGCCCCATGGACTTGTGCACGTCCAGCTTTTCTAAATAGTCCCTAACCACCTCTATCTCCACAGAGGGCTGGCCATCTCTTCCCCATTTTGTGATGCCCAGCATAGCAGTCTGGGAGCTGACCTTGTTATTGAAAACAGAGGCAAAAAAAGCATTGAGTACATTAGCTTTTTCCAAATCCTCTGTCACTAGGTTGCCTCCCTCATTCAGTAAGGGGCCCACACTTTCCTTGGCTTTCTTCTTGTTGCCAACATACGTGAAGAAACTCTTCTTGTTACTCTTGACATCTCTCGCTAGCTGCAGCTCCAGGTGCGATTTGGCCCTCCTGATTTCATTCCTACATGCCCGAGCAATATTTTTATACTCTTCCCTGGTCATATGTCCAACCTTCCACTTCTTGTAAGCTTCTTTTTTATGTTTAAGATCCGCTAGGATTTCACCGTTAAGCCAAGCCGGTCGCCTGCCATATTTACTATTCTTTCGACTCATCGGGATGGTTTGTCCCTGTAACCTCAACAGGGATTCCTTGAAATACAGCCAGCTCTCCTGGACTCCTTTCCCCTTCAAGTTAGTCCCCCAGGGGATCCTGGCCATCCGTTCCCTGAGGGAGTCGAAGTCTGCTTTCCTGAAGTCCAGGGTCCGTATCCTGCTGCTTACCTTTCTTCCCTGCGTCAGGATCCTTTCTTCCCTGCGTCAGGATCCTGAACTCAACCAACTCATGGTCACTGCCTCCCAGATTCCCATCCACTTTTGCTTCCCCCACTAATTCTACCCGGTTTGTGAGCAGCAGGTCAAGAAAAGCGCCCCCCCTAGTTGGCTCCTCTAGCACTTGCACCAGGAAATTGTCCCCTACGCTTTCCAAAAACTTCCTGGATTGTCTATGCACCGCAGTATTGCTCTCCCAGCAGATATCAGGAAAATTAAAGTCACCCATGAGAATCAGGGCATGCGATCTAGTAGCTTCCATGAGCTGCCAGAAGAAAGCCTCATCTACCTCATCCCCCTGGTCCGGTGGTCTATAGCAGACTCCCACCACTCCATCACTCTTGTTGCACACACTTCTAAACTTAATCCAGAAGCACTCAGGTTTTTCTACAGTTTCGTACCGGAGCTCTGAGCAGTCATACTGCTCCCTTACATACAGTGCTACTCCCCCACCTTTTCTGCCCTGCCTGTCCTTCCTGAACAGTTTATAACCATCCATGACAGTACTCCAGTCATGTGAGTTATCCCACCAAGTCTCTGTGATTCCAATCACATCATAGTTCCTTGACATTACCAGGACCTCCAGTTCTCCCTGCTTGTTTCCAAGGCTTTGTGCATTGGTATATAAGCACTTGAGATAACCTGTTGATCGCCCCTCATTCCCAGTATGAGGCAGGAGCCCTCCCCTCACAGACATTTCTGCCTGTGCTTCCTCCCGGTATCCCTCTTTCCCACTTACCTCAGGGCTTTGGTCTCCTTCCCCCGGTGAACCTAGTTTAAAGCCCTCCTCACTAGGTTAGCCAGCCTGCTGGCAAAGATGCTCTTCCCTCTCTTCGTAAGATGGAGCCCATCTCTGCCCAGCACTCCTCCTTCATGGAACACCATCCCATGGTCAAAGAATCCAAAGCCTTCTCTCCGACACCACCTGCGTAGCCATTCGTTGACTTCCACGATTCGACGGTCCCTACCCAGGCCTTTTCCTTCCACGGGGAGGATGGACGAGAACACCACTTGCGCCTCAAACTCCTTTATCCTTCTTCCCAGAGCCACGTAGTCCGCAGTGATCTGATACTTCATGATGCTGCACAGTGGCAATGCAAAGTATTCCAGCTGGTACTCCCTCTGCCTCTTGGTGAATGGCTTCATATGTTTAATGAGTACTGGCATCCCGTAATACTGACCGGTGAGACAACAGGATTGGTACTGGTGGCAGACTGGTCCCAGGAAGCAGAGAAGGGAATTGCTCAGTATCAGTAAATGTGCCAGAGTGCAAATAGCGCCAATAACCCACACTAATGGGCCCCACTGTTGCTACAGGTGATCAGTGAGCACAGGGACTGATCAGAAGGAAGAAGAGTCTCCCGCCACACTTCTGTCAGTGCAGTCTGGACTCAAGAGTGACTGAGTGGAACTACTTAACACGACATGCCGACAATAGAGATTATTGTTATCATTTCTCATTTGTATCATACCCCTAGCATCCTCACTCCAAAGCTCCCCTACCCCTAGCATCCTCACTCCAAAGCTCCCCTTCCTCTGCCACACCCCTCTCCTGGCCCTGCACCTTTCTTTCCCCTCTATTCTCAAAACTATAGATATCTGACTCGATGCCAGACCCTCTTTTGCCTCCCATATCTTCATGGTCTCTAAATCTGCTTTAACATCATCTCTGAGCATTTCCTTCCTCTGGGGTTCTCTCAGGTGCTGCTCTGCTCAAATGTCTGCTCCTCCGCTGTTCAGGGCTCCACTCTTCATCTCTGACTTCTCTAACTCTCCCCTTCATGGGCTCCCTACACCTCCACTCTCCAGACAGCAGCAGCTAGTTTCCTTCCTTGCCACGGCAATGGGGTCACATCAGCCTCATCCTCAGAAATCCCCACTGGCCACAGCAGAGTTTGGGATGGAATCTTCCCCATCCCAGCATCCAGGAGCCCCAGAGATTTCCCCATAATTTCTCATCTCCATGTCCTTAAATCTTTCTGTTTTCCAGTGTCTTGCCTGTGTTTATCAAATACTAGACTCCTGTCTCCCCTTTCTGTCTGTCCACAGTGGACACATTACCCTTACAAATGGACTGCCTCCGTGTCTCTGTCATGTAGTGTGTAATCATATTGTATACCTGATTCCTGGATTCTGTTCATACACCATCTCAGGACTCATCTCTTTGCTCCTTTCTATGTTGCCTAACACTGTCATCTCACTCTAAACAAAATCCAAAACCCTCATCCCCGTTTTCCTTGGACTTGGCCAGTCCTGCTGAAACTTGACCTTGCATCTGCTTTCTCTTGCCCTGCCACATCTACAGATGCAACCTGCATGTTGTTGTATATTTTTAACCTAATTATTTGAACCTACTTAAACTGTAGTTACAATGCATAGACTAAGAAGTGTCTCTGTGTGACTGATGCTGCATAAAAATAATTTGCATTGATTTCATGACTGTAAATTTGTCATATTTATTTATTGAGAGAGAAAATACTTGGAAGTAACTCCATAGTCCCAATGACTCCTGTTTGTCTTCTAATAGGATTAGTATGGCCTCTTTCTTTTCCAATTATATGTCACAGGTCAGAGGTCCCCAGCAACTCACTTTTGTGCAAAAATATACCCAGTACCTTAGCAGTACAACCTTCTGTAGCGTTGGACCCTGTCCTGAGCCTTGCACCAAAATGACCTGATTTCCTTTTTGACCACCCACATACTGTCTAACTAAGGGGCAGAAGATGAACTAACACCACTTCTCTTGTTTGTCACAACATAACACCCTATTGAAGAGTCAGAGCAAAACTCCTTTTAATGGTCTGTGATACCATTTCTTTAAGAAACGGTCTTATCGCAGTATAGAGCGAGTAACTAAAGCCAGTTAGAAACCTGAACTTCCAACGTTTTGACAATTTTTTCTATTCCAATTTGGAATGAAAAGCTGAAATTTCATATGCAATGAAAGTTGTGATTTGGGCCATTGACTTGAGCGCAGGATGGCTGCCTGCTTGAGCACTGAGTGTCCTGGGCCTGCACTGGAGACTGCTGCCGCAGGTTCACTGCTGTTTGTAGCTGAATTAGCTTGATTAAAGCTAGCTTGGGTATGTCTACATATGCTGCAATCACACCGCAACTGCAGTGCGGATATACCAGCAGTGACTTGCTCACAGGGAGTCTGTGGTGAAACAGAAACCCTACCCACTGGACCATCCTTCCTCTTGCGATGAATATTATGAAGAAGTTAGTAACAATGGACCGACTCTAGCTAGATTAAAGCAAGCTCAGGTATGCCTAGACGTGCTGCAATCTGATTCCCTGATTGCTCTGCAGACATACTCTTAGTCTCTCTGTGCCTTAGTTCCCATCTGTAAATTGGGGATACTATTGTTACCCTACTTCACAGGGATGTTGTCAGAATAAGTACATTAAAGACTGTGAGGTGCTCAGATACTACAGTAAGTGGGGGGCATGTGAGTACTCAGAATAGATAGAAAATGCCCTATGTCTTCGACACTTAGGCTATATTGTTTATTCTGTGTCTGTATGTGATATCCAGCAAACATCTACACAGGGTTCCTTTTGAGTACTTGCTCCAGCTCCTAGCTGAGAGAGACGTGTTGAATGTCATGGCTAGCAGCACACAGAAGTCAAAGTAATTATTAAGCAGAGAAACAGCTTGCTTTTCATAATGCTGTCCAGCCTTCCAAAGATTCTGCAGCTAGCCATGATTTTTCTCTTCTCTGGTTGGCACAACATACCTCAGTTAAGTCCACAGAACATAGCCCATTCCTTACTGTGGCCTTTTCTCCATGCTCGAATTAAAAAGAATGCTGGTCTTCTGCATCTTTTTCTTCAATCTGCTTACCTTATTCATCCAGTTCCCTGATGACTTCCTCAAGGCTCTTAAAAGTTTCAGCAAAGATGACAATGTTATCTGCAAGTCTGAGGTGGCTCAGTAATTTGTCCATTAATTTGAATAGTGGCCGTCTTTCTCTCCCCACTCTTCCCTTTTCCCCCAAAGGAAGAGCAAGAAACACCTATGGGACAGACAGTTTCTTCAGTTCTCTACTGCTCAACCTCTTCCCACTCTCTCAGCTTCTACCCTATTCTTGTTTAAGAAAAAAAGCTCACTTCACCATTGTTGCTCTACGAAGTCTGAAAGCTAATGACTGCCAACGCCCTTACAACTAGCTCTCGGTCTTGATGGCTTTTTCTGGATGCCTGTTCACAGTTTCTACTTTCCAAAGCTAATCTCCAGGCAGGAGAAGAGTTGTGGAGACAATATGTTCATTTTCCTAGCTCTACACTCTTTGTTAAGCATAAATGTTGCTCTACTGTTTGTGTGGCCATGCTTCAGGGTTTTGTATCTATCACTCTCATTTTCCACTTCCAAGATTTCTATTTCCATGGAGTCAAAGGCCTTTTGGTAGCCTACAAAAGTTTATGTACAAAATGGCATTTCTTTCTTTTGAGTCTTCTTCAGAACCTTTTTCCTGTCTGCGGGAGATCTACAGTGGAGAAATGACTTCTAAATCCTACCTGCTTTCATTGCTGATTAAAGTTAAAAAGTGTCTGTAGCTTGCTCCCTAGTACTTTGTAAGATCTCATGTACCGACAATAGTTTAAAGTATTATCTGATCTATTAGGCTACATATTTTTAAGAGGAGGTAAAAGTCTTAAACCCAACACATTAAACATGAAAGTGGTGTCTGGTTTTACTTGTTCAAAGAAAGAAATTTACTCCCAGGAGTGACACTTCTATTACTAATTACACAATTAATTTATTATGCAACACTTGCAGAAAATATCAGATTGGAAGTCTGAAAAAATATCTACTGAAGAACAGAAAATAATATGGATACAAATAATGATGTGCATGATTCTTCTTTAAACTGGCATTTACTGAATGCAGTTCAAGTGGTGTATTCCCAGAGCTAAATCATGGCCATTGTGTCACTGGACATGCATAGCCAATGAAGAACAAATAAAATGTATCCCTCCGCTTCAAGAGTGCCTGTTTCTGAGTCATTTAACAGCCTTTTAAAATGTATATGGAGAAGAGGCTTGCCCCTTACAGTCTCAAATGGATTATGGTCTATGATTAGCCGTAGGATTGAAAGATTCTCTGTCAGAGTCTATTCAAACAGAGAACACTGTTTGACTTGTGATGGGGTGCATAAACCCCACATTGGTGGTGAAGGGCTTAAAAAGCTGCTGGGGGAAAAGTTGCCCTCCCTTCCAGCCCAGTCAATCATGTCAGGGTGGAAGAAGGGCATAAAAGAGGAAGTTCCCAACATTTGCTTTGTTGGGCATCTCTGGGGGAGAGCAGATGGTGGGGCTCTACTGCTCCCAAGGGAGACCCCTGGAAACAGCTAACAGGAACAGTAAGCTGGAGTTCTCCACTGAAGGAGGACTGACTAGGTGACCTGTGGAGTGAGCCTGTCGCCTGTTTGTTTGTTTGTTGTTGTGTGCTCACCGCTAACTGTGGGCCTGCTTGACTGAAGTTCACAGTGTGGTCTGTTTGGGGGCTGGGGACTGAGCCTAGCAACCTGCTAAGCAAGACTGAGAGCTTCCTAACAAGGCTCTAGCCTGCCATCCTTGGACTCCTAACCCTTTAGGATCCCTGGACAAGGTGGAGGGGTAAGTCAGAGAGAACAGGGGGTTAAAAAGCAAGCTCCCAAGTGATCAGAGGAGTTTTACGAGAAGAGTTTGGAGAGGGAGCATGAGAACCAAATACACCTAACAAAGATTCTCTAAACTTAGGTCAATAACCCCCCACCCTGATGCCTGGCAGACAGGCAGAACTGCAGGAGCTCCAGGCAGATGAGATGATGATGTTTGGAGGACGGATTTTGGTTTATGAGAAACCAGGGACCTTTTGGGAAAGGAGGAGCCTATACAGGGAGGATGGGCTCCACATAACCAAAACAGAACAGGCTGCTGGCATGTAAAACTAAAAAGGTGGTAGAGGAGTTTTCAGACTAAGGGCTGGAGGAGCACATGGTTCAGACAGACACATCCCTTTGGGGAGGATTTATTAAAGGGGAAATTATGTATCCTAATACAGAGCAGAGGGTAGAAGTTGATAAAATATAGGTAGGAACTGAAGAGAAACAGTCAAGCAAGAGCCACAATTCAATTACATCACATGAAGGCGGACAACTAAATATTGACCAATTGTATAAGTGCCACTGTTCCCTCTAAGCTGTGCGCGTGTGCGTGCGCACACAGATCCTAAACCCCGCACACATGGTGAAACACCGTGCACACGGCGAAACCCCGCACACACAGCGAAACCCCGCACACACAGCGAAACCCCGCGCACACAGATCCTAAACCCCGCGCACACGGCGAAACCCCGCGCACACAGATCCTAAACCCCGCACACACACGGCGAAACCCCGCACACACGGCGAAACCCCGCGCACACAGATCCTAAACCCCGCGCACACGGCGAAACCCCGCACACACGGCGAAACCCCGCGCACACAGATCCTAAACCCCGCGCACACGGCGAAACCCCGCGCACACAGCGAAACCCCGCGCACACACGGCGAAACCCCGCGCACACGGCGAAACCCCGCACACACGGCGAAACCCCGCGCACACAGATCCTAAACCCCGCGCACACGGCGAAACCCCGCACACACGGCGAAACCCCGCGCACACAGATCCTAAACCCCGCGCACACGGCGAAACCCCGCGCACACAGATCCTAAACCCCGCGCACACAGCGAAACCCCGCACACACGGCGAAACCCCGCGCACACAGATCCTAAACCCCGCGCACACGGCGAAACCCCGCGCACACAGATCCTAAACCCCGCGCACACAGCGAAACCCCGCACACACGGCGAAACCCCGCGCACACAGATCCTAAACCCCGCGCACACAGCGAAACCCCGCGCACACAGATCCTAAACCCCGCGCACACGGCGAAACCCCGCGCACACAGATCCTAAACCCCGCGCACACGGCGAAACCCCGCGCACACAGATCCTAAACCCCGCGCACACGGCGAAACCCCGCGCACACAGATCCTAAACCCCGCGCACACGGCGAAACCCCGCACACACGGCGAAACCCCGCGCACACAGATCCTAAACCCCGCGCACACGGCGAAACCCCGCGCACACAGATCCTAAACCCCGCGCACACAGCGAAACCCCGCACACACGGCGAAACCCCGCGCACACAGATCCTAAACCCCGCGCACACGGCGAAACCCCGCGCACACAGATCCTAAACCCCGCGCACACAGCGAAACCCCGCACACACGGCGAAACCCCGCGCACACAGATCCTAAACCCCGCGCACACAGCGAAACCCCGCGCACACAGATCCTAAACCCCGCGCACACGGCGAAACCCCGCGCACACAGATCCTAAACCCCGCGCACACGGCGAAACCCCGCGCACACAGATCCTAAACCCCGCGCACACGGCGAAACCCCGCACACACGGCGAAACCCCGCGCACACAGCGAAACCCCGCGCACACAGATCCGAAACCCCGCGCACACAGATCCTAAACCCCGCGCACACGGCGAAACCCCGCGCACACGGCGAAACCCCGCACACACAGCGAAACCCCGCGCACACAGATCCTAAACCCCGCGCACACAGATCCTAAACCCCGCGCACACGGCGAAACCCCGCGCACACGGCGAAACCCCGCACACACAGCGAAACCCCGCACACACAGCGAAACCCCGCACACACAGATCCGAAACCCCGCGCACACGGCGAAACCCCGCGCACACGGCGAAACCCCGCGCACACGGCGAAACCCCGCGCACACAGCGAAACCCCGCGCACACAGATCCTAAACCCCGCGCACACGGCGAAACCCCGCACACACGGCGAAACCCCGCGCACACAGATCCTAAACCCCGCGCACACGGCGAAACCCCGCGCACACAGCGAAACCCCGCACACACAGATCCGAAACCCCGCGCACACGGCGAAACCCCGCGCACACAGATCCTAAACCCTGCGCACACGGCGAAACCCCGCGCACACGGCGAAACCCCGCGCACACAGATCCTAAACCCCGCGCACACGGCGAAACCCCGCGCACACGGCGAAACCCCGCGCACACAGATCCTAAACCCCGCGCACACGGCGAAACCCCGCGCACACAGACCCTAAACCCCGCGCACACGGTGAAACCCCGCGCACACAGCGAAACCCCGCGCACACAGATCCTAAACCCCGCGCACACGGCGAAACCCCGCGCACACGGCGAAACCCCGCGCACACAGATCCTAAACCCCGCGCACACGGCGAAACCCCGCGCACACAGATCCTAAACCCTGCGCACACGGCGAAACCCCGCGCACACAGATCCTAAACCCTGCGCACACGGCGAAACCCCGCGCACACAGATCCTAAACCCCGCGCACACGGCGAAACCCCGCGCACACAGATCCTAAACCCCGCGCACACGGCGAAACCCCGCGCACACAGCGAAACCCCGCACACACAGCGAAACCCCGCACACACAGATCCTAAACCCTGCGCACACGGCGAAACCCCGCGCACACAGATCCTAAACCCTGCGCACACGGCGAAACCCCGCGCACACAGATCCTAAACCCCGCGCACACGGCGAAACCCCGCGCACACAGCGAAACCCCGCGCACACGGCGAAACCCCGCGCACACGGCGAAACCCCGCGCACACAGATCCTAAACCCCGCGCACACGGCGAAACCCCGCGCACACGGCGAAACCCCGCGCACACAGATCCTAAACCCCGCGCACACGGCGAAACCCCGCGCACACGGCGAAACCCCGCGCACACAGATCCTAAACCCCGCACACACACGGCGAAACCCCGCGCACACGGCGAAACCCCGCGCACACAGATCCTAAACCCCGCGCACACGGCGAAACCCCGCGCACACGGCGAAACCCCGCGCACACAGATCCTAAACCCCGCGCACACGGCGAAACCCCGCGCACACAGCGAAACCCCGCGCACACAGATCCGAAACCCCGCGCACACAGATCCTAAACCCCGCGCACACGGCGAAACCCCGCACACACACGGCGAAACCCCGCGCACACAGATCCGAAACCCCGCGCACACGGCGAAACCCCGCGCACACAGATCCTAAACCCCGCGCACACGGCGAAACCCCGCGCACACAGATCCTAAACCCCGCGCACACGGCGAAACACCGCGCACACAGATCCTAAACCCCGCACACACACGGCGAAACCCCGCGCACACGGCGAAACCCCGCGCACACAGATCCTAAACCCCGCGCACACGGCGAAACCCCGCGCACACAGCGAAACCCCGCGCACACAGATCCTAAACCCCGCACACACACGGCGAAACCCCGCACACACACGGCGAAACCCCGCGCACACAGATCCTAAACCCCGCGCACACGGCGAAACCCCGCGCACACAGACCCTAAACCCCGCGCACACGGTGAAACCCCGCGCACACAGCGAAACCCCGCGCACACAGATCCGAAACCCCGCGCACACAGATCCTAAACCCCGCGCACACAGATCCTAAACCCCGCGCACACGGCGAAACCCCGCGCACACGGCGAAACCCCGCGCACACGGCGAAACCCCGCGCACACAGATCCTAAACCCCGCGCACACGGCGAAACCCCGCGCACACGGCGAAACCCCGCGCACACAGATCCTAAACCCCGCACACACACGGCGAAACCCCGCGCACACAGCGAAACCCCGCGCACACAGATCCTAAACCCCGCGCACACGGCGAAACACCGTGCACACAAAAATTTGCACAGAAGCATAACAATTTGCACAGAAGAAATTTTTTGCACACACGGCCTGTCAAAAATTAGAGGGAACATTGAGAAGTGCTTGTATACAGATGCTAGAAGTCTAAATAGTAAGATGGGTGAACTTCAGTGCCTGGTATTAAATGGGGATTTTGATAGAATAGGCATCATAGAAACTTGGTGAAACAATGACAATCAATGGGGCACAGCAATAACTAAGGTACAGAATATGTAGGAATAAGGGAGTAGGTCACTCTGGTGGGGGAGTGGCACTATATGTGAAAGAAAGCACAGAGTCAAATACAGTGAAAGTCTTAAATGAATCAAACAGTACCATAGAATCTCTATGGATAATAATTCCATGCTTGAATAATAAGAGTATAGGAGTAGGGATATATTACCAACCACCTGACCAGCATGGTGATGGTGACTGAAAAATGCTCAGAGAGATTAGAGAGGCTACAAAATCAGAAACAACAACAATAATGGGGGATTTCAACTATTTCCAGATCTACTGAGAACATGTCACCCCAGGATAGGATGCAGAAATAAAATGTCTAGACACCAGTAATGGCTGCTTCTTGGAGCAGCGAGTCCTGGAACCCACAAGGGGAGAAGCAATTCTTGATTTAGTCTGAAGTAGAGCACAGGATCTGGCCCAAGAGATGAATATAGCTGAACTGCTCAATAACTCTAATCTAGGTTCTCATCATCTCACATCTGGGTTACTGCAACATCTGTCTCTCTGCCCTTGATAAATGCACGTTTGTCCTACTAATACACATTCAGAATGCTGCTGCAAAACATTTCCCTCGCTCAACGCTTTGACTATGTCACCCACTCTTTTAATTCCTCCACTGGTTCCCTCCTGTCTATCTCATCAAACATAAGCTACTTGTCTTCACTTTCAAACCCTTCATGGTCAACCCCCAACCTATCGATCATCTCCCACCTCTGATCAGCCCATGAAGCCAGCCTCCACTGCCAACTTGTTAAATTATTAAACAAGCACCTTCTTGCTTTCTCCCATGCTGCCCCTCACACTTGGGAGCTGCTCCCCATAACAATCCTCAAGTCCACCTCATTATCCTTCCTCAAAATGCCTAAAAACACTCCTTTGCCCTGATGCCTGCGAAACACTTGACAATGTTTGCCTGCTGGTGTGCTGAGACCACAGCCTATCAGGTTGACCAATTTTGTCTCATTGTTTCCTTGTATTCCCATACTCTCCTGTGCAACTGTATCCCTCTGTTGTCTCTTGTTTTGACTTAGCTTGTAAGCTGTTTGGCGCAGGGACCATCCTTCTTTGCTCTAGGTTTGTCCAGCACCTACCACAATGGGGTCACTAGGCCTCCTAAGCACCACGGTCATACAAACAATAACAACCACAACAACATTCCTTGCCAACCCAGCTCAGCTGCTCTGACAAGCACAGTGCAAGAGTGGATCCACTGCTCACTCCTTCGAACCCAACCTGAGAGAAGAGTGGAGAGAAGCATGAACAGCTTCATAGCTCCTTCACACAGCCTGAGAAGCATAAACAGGACATCGTGCACAAGAGAATTTGGCTCAGAAAGTTCAACGAGGTAAAAGCCCAGAGGCCTATATTTAGCTACAGGTTAGCCAGTGCTTTGAGACATATCTAGAGACTGAAGAACAGGACAGTAGCACAAGTTAAGGGGAGGAAAGCCTCAAAGTTCATCCTCAATGGAACTGTGCTAATCTGGACCAAGTCATTTCAGTTCTTGATTCTCAACGATCTGATACATCATCATTCTAAACCTGGCAAGAAACTGCACTATTGTGAGAGGAAAGGATGAACTCTGCCTCTTCCATGCAGCTGGAGTTTTCAGAGAGACCTAAGGGAATTAGGTGCCCAGTTTCCACTAAACATCAGTGGGATTTGGGCAACTTAATTCCTTAGGCACCTTTGAAAATGCCAGGCTAGGCCATGCTAAGGTTCAGTCTGGATCCAGGATTTAGAAAGTCTTGTCAAAGTCTGCTGGTGGGCACCCAGCTTTATTTTATGCAGTCACCTTTTACCCACTAGTCAGCCCATCCACCTAACATGAGATGCGCTGGGACCCATCTCAAAGTTTCAGCGCTAGAAATGGAGTTCCTCAGAATCTCACACCACGACCACAAACATGCCAGGCAGGCTCCCCTCCTGCCTTCCCTTCACCCCTTGCACTAGGGCACTAATCCAGAAACAACAAGGGTCATTTTTTATTTTCTAAAGACAACACTGCTCAGTGTGTGATTATGTAATTCTCCCTGTCATAACCATACAGCTAAGGGTAGCCTAGAATTCCTCCTTACCTGTAAGGGGTTAAGAAGCTCAAATAACCTGGTTGGTACCTGACCAAAAGGACCAATGGGGAAAGAAGATACTTTCAAATGTGGGGAGGGGGGAAGGCTTTGTTTTCTGTGTTCTCTTGGGAAGCAGAGAAGCATCAGGTCAGAAAACTCCTTCTCCTATAAACCATCCTAAAAGTCTCTCATATTACAAAAATTGTAAGTAAAAGCCAGGCAAGGCGTGTTAGATTATTTTTTGTTTTGCTTGTGAATTTTTCCTTTGCTGGAGGGAGGTTTATTCCTGTTTTCTGTAACTTTGAAACTAACCCTAGAGGACATTCTACTGTATTTTTGAATCTTTTGTTACCCTGTAAAGTTATTTTCCATCCTAATTTTACAGAGGTGATTTCCCCCTTTTTTTAAAATAAAATCCTTCTTTTAAGAACCTGACTGATTCCTCTATTGTCCTAAGACCCAGGGGTTTGGGTCTGTGATCACTTTGTAACCATTTGGTTAGGATATTATTCCCAAGTCTCCCCAGGAAAGGGGGTGTAAGGGTTTGGGGGAATAGGAACTTTCCTTTCCCTGATTCCTTGTTAAACCACTTGGTGGTGGCAGCGTACCCTCCAAGGGCAAAGAATTTGTGCCTTGGGGAAGTTTTAACCTAAGCTGATAGAAATAAACTTAGGGGGTCTTTCATGCGGGTCCCCACATCTGTACCCTAGAGTTCAGAGTGGGGAGGGAACCCTGACACACCCCTTCCTCCACCACCAAATAAAGCAGTAATACCCTCAAAATCAATTCTGTCAGCAGCACTGTGAAGGGCCCATTAGTCAGAAGACATTTAACGACTCGAACAACCAGCCTTACAAGGATTATTGGTAACTGACAGGAACTGCAATTTCCATTATACCAGATTAGACAGATTGTTCCATTGTTCCATTTTCCATTATTTCAGATTAGACCAGATTGTTCCATTGACACCAGATTAGATGTAATTGCAGAAATCTGTGTTTCTGGCATACTAATAACACATTTACATATGCAGTAAAATACTTAAACTGTAGCAAATATTTAGTTTTTAATGTTAAAATATGTTAACACAAGTCATATGACTGCTGTGGTACTGCCTTGGAAACATGTGTGGTCAGTTTTACATCTACCTTGGTGTTTTCCTGGTTTCAGTCGCCCACAGAACTGAAGAAAGATGGTTTAAAAATTAAAAAATCTATTAGTGAGAGGGTAGCAGAGTAGAGAGTAGGAGAAAAAAATCTTAGCAAAAATGACAGAAAAGAACATGACTGAAAAAAATTACACTTAAATATTAGTGCAGAGAACTAACATCCTCTCACGCGCTCTCTAATAAGTGTGAGTGTATATATGTGAATGCGGGTCTATATATCAACTATAGATGCAGTGTATTTATAAATGTGTTTTTATATATACATATGTAATGGCACATATCTACACACGCACACTGATATGCAGTATACACTGTATATGAACGTTTGTGGGGGATAGTACTGGGTCTTCAGAATGCAGCAGAAAAAACTATTTTTTACATCAGAAATCACCTATATGACAGCCCTATCTCTTGTCTAAAAAGTTCTCTCTCAGCACAAGGGAAGTGAGCTGAGCTAAAGAGACACCAATTTTTTAAGCACTTTACCAAGCTAAAGAGAGATGTCAGATTTCAATTTCAGAGCACACTTATTGCTTGCTTGGGTGCTGAGCTGGTAGGAGGGACAGAAAAACCTCTATTTAGAGATTACTGGAAAAAATCAGTACCACACACTACACTTCAGAGATACTCAGGAACACTCTGCTTTCTTTCTGCTCGGGTGTGACAAAATGGCTACGACATAGGCTCTAAAGAGCAGCACGGTAAATGGCCCCAGGTATGCCACTTGGCTGCTTGAGAAGGTTTACTACTACAACCCAAAAGCAGAGGAAACTGTGCTTATATTTTCCTCACGATTTCTTGACCAATTCACCAGAGAGATGGAGAAAGTGGTCATTTGAATTGAGGGTGTAGAAAGAGAAGGACGTGAACCTCAATATGAGTGTCCTAGACATTCTTCTAGGAAACAGTTGATTTAGTTGAAGTGAATGTGATTGCGTTTGCAGTATGAACATTGTTACAACCTGGCCTAAACCTCTCTGTACATACATCAGTCTGTTGCAAGTGGACCCAACTGCTGGGTCCCACATGCTTCTAAGCCAGTTGGGTTCAGTTAGTCTAATCAGTAGTTCCAGTTCTGGGTCTATGGGGCACATCCCCAGGCTCATCCCTCTTGTCTGAGACTTCCTTGGGATGTTGGACTCTGTAGACCAGCTGTCCTAGTCCCCATTAACAGTACCTCAGACTTCCTGAGCCTCCGACTTGCTTACTCACTCTCCTGAAGAGTTCCTTCTAACTGTGAGCACTCTGGCTTCTAGTTCCTCCTCTTTGGAGACAACATGGCAGGAAAGCAACAAACACAGGTTTAGCAAAGGAATTTCTTAACTACAGTCACTTTACTCTTAAAAAGCACTGGTGAGTTACAGACCTTTGCAAAATGACAAATGTCCTGAGATGTGCACTGCCTCATCTTAGCTCATCTCTTCCCTGAGTCAGCATTTAGGAGTTTGTAGAGTCCCTCCTGCATTCTCTCTCTCCAACCAGTTCTTGCATTTGGCAAAAAATGGCACCCCTTTCTCAGAGAAGCACTGCCTCTTAAATACAGTCTCTGCGATTTTGGCCATGTGCCCAGGCTGGGATGCAGAAGATCCACAAGTCATGCTTGTTTCTCTGCAGAGAAAATCCATTGTTCCATGTGATTGGGCCAGTAGTTAAAAGACAATCCACACTGATGGTCCTAGATTGCTCTGTGATGGCTTCTCAGTTATTTTAGTCCTTCGGCAAAATGTCAAACACCATTCCTGGGCAGGGTAGCTGTCTGGAATAGATCATAACCACCTTGCCTTAAGCAAGGTTAGCCATGTGTTTTTAGATGTGTGTTCTGCATATAACACAAAATGGTGGTTACTATGCTATTAGAATGGGAAGAGACACAGAGAAAGGCAATAAAAATTATTAAGGGCCTGGAACACCTTGCATACCAAGGGAGATTAAAGAAATGGGACTATTCGGTTTAGAAAAAGTGGCAACTCAAGGGAGATATGACAGAGGGCTATAAAATCATGAATGGTGTGGAGAAAATGAATAAAGAAGTGTTATTTATCCCTTCACATAACACAAGAACCAGGGGTCACCCAACCAAATTAATAGGCAGCAGGTTTAAAACAAACATAAGGCAGTACTTTTTCACGCAGTGCGCAGTCAGTCTGCGGAACTTGTTCCCAGGGGATGTTGTGAAGGCCGAAAGTATAACTGGGTTCAAAAAGAATTAGATAAGTTCATGGAGGATAGGCCCATAAATGGCTATTAGTCAAGATGGTCAAGGGTGCAACCCCATGCTGTGTGTGTCCCTAAATCTCTGATTGTTAGAAACTGGGACTGGATGACAAGGGATGAGTCACTCAATAATTCCCCTGTTCTGTTCACTCTCTCCCTCTGGGGCAGCTGGCATTGGACACTCTTGGAAGACAAAAAGAAAAGGAGTACTTGTGGCACCTTAGAGACTAACCAATTTATTTGAGCATAAGCTTTCGTGAGCTACAGCTCACTTCATCGGACGCATACTGTGGAAACTGCAGAAGACATTATATACACAGAGACCATGAAACAATACCTCCTCCCATCCCACTCACCTCCTCCCATCCCACTCTCCTGCTGGTAATAGCTTATCACTTTAGATAAGCTCACGAAAGCTTATGCTCAAATAAATTGGTTAGTCTCTAAGGTGCCACAAGTACTCCTTTTCTTTTTGCGAATACAGACTAACACGGCTGTTACTCTGAAACCTGTCATCTTGGAAGACAGGATACTGGCTAGATGGACCATTGGTCTGACCCAGTATAGCCATTCTTATGCTCTTCTGAAAAATGGAATTAATGATTTCACAAAACCATATCCCACTCTGACACAAAAATAATTCATATAGCACAATAAATGAGCATGGTGTTTTATAGAAAAACACAACACAGTTCCTGTTCTGAGGAGTTTACAATCCTGACACACCAGGATAGATGACATGAGGCAAGAAGGCCAAGAAATAACTTAGTTTTCTGTGCATTGTGTTACTTGGTTTTTAAAATATTTTGGATAAATTTGGTGCAAAATGGGAGTCAGAGTAGGAAAAAAGTAAAAAGAAATGGGTTTTAAGGAGGGGTTTGACAGCAGGGAAGGAGGCTGTATGGCACACAGGATCCAGGATCCTGATGAAGACGAAGGAGGCAGCACAGGAAAAATTGAGAAGGTATGCGTAGAAGTAGCAGACAGTGGGAGCCCAGAGTAAAGTGGGGCTGAGGAATCACTGGGAAGGTGTGGGAGGTGGGACCGAGGCAGAGTTGTGCAGGGTTTTGAAGACGAGGATAAGAAGTTGAGAAAAAGCCAGTGAAAGAACTGGAGCAGAGGAGCAAAATGGGCACCAGCACTCAATAAAGTTGATTTTAGGGACAGGGGGAGAGTGCAAGGTGGATATGCCAGACTAGCGTAAAACATTTTCCTAATAATACTGACTATCAGTATTGTGATGGGCATATTAAATTGTGGCAACTGCTGCCGGCTGGCTCTGCACAGAATGGCACCGGCATGGCTTTGTGCACACTACCCTTAGCATGGGTTGGCACACAATCGGGCCAGATGGTTTGGCATACACAAGCTCTGGAATCTGGCAGGGGTGGCCCAGATTGGACCCATATATATGGGCACTTTCATGGCTTCACGCTTACCGCAAAGCTGTTTTATCACAGGAAGTAGTTTCAGATTTTTGAATTTGATTAGAAAAAATCAAAAAATGGGATCCCATGTTCACTGTGGGAAAAGCAGCACTTGAAATAAAGTCCTAAATGTGTTTTGTAGCTGCCTTAGATAGGACTATTATTAGTTGCTTTAAGAGGCTCAAGAAATGTCTATAACTGAAAATCTAACAAAGGAACAGTATATTTGGTGAGAACAGTCGAAAATCAAGTTTTTTTCTTACATTTTAAAGGTTTCTTGTAATTTAAATTTACCACCAACCCCCACATCTTCTCCCCCAGCGCACCAATTCAGAGATACTTAGAAGGAAAAATAGATTCATTAAACAACCCCCCAAAAAGAGGGCTTCATGAGGTTTCATTTCGTCGTAATGAGCTCCAATTTAACATGATCATTATTTCTGACATTAAAGGCCTGTGAATAGTGTCACATGCCCAGAAGCTGTTTTTTTTACCCTCTAACGCCAGAAATAATAAGCTGCAGTTAAGGGACAGTGAATCAGGGCCTGTAAAATTGCACTGAAATAAAAATTTCACCAGCAATAGAATGACATGTATCTAGTCATTGTCATTTCTTTCGTAAGAAGATTGAGGCACGTGGCTATTGGAGATAAGGCTGGTACCTGCCATCCCCTGCACAGAAACAGGCTGAAGCACAAGACAATCATTCAAATGTCAGAAGATCTCATGCTTCGGTGTAGAACTGCCTAGAAGTGTCACTAGCAAAGCCTACAACAAAACATGTTCCCCAGCGTGTTACTAATATTATTTAATATTTCTAACACGGTGAATGGCGCTTTATGGACAAAGGTCGCACTCTCCATGCCACAAAGCGCTTACAAGCTAAGGACTTGATTCTTCAAATACTTAGTAACACGAGTAGGGCATTGATTGTAGTGGACAACACACAACTCATATCCCTAGTCAGACAACAACAGGCGGGGTGAAATCACGTAATTTGGATAGCAAAGGTGAGGCAGCTTCTTGCTGCTTCCAGAGTTGTCGGGATTTTTGTATAATTTTATTGTGTTCTAACTTTGATTTCATAGCAAATGCAAACAGTTAGCAGTGGGAAGCAAGACACATGAATTTTTAGGAGTGTGAAGTGTCTCCCATGACATGACCATCCAAAGCCAGCCTGAAATGTTGCCACCAGTCACACTAGATAGCTAACTGAAAGAACCAAACCAGTTTCGGGGAATTCTCTAATAAGGTGCTGCAATGACGCTAGGGGAGGGAGGACAGTTTGGTGGCGGAAGCACTGGAATGGGACTCAAGATAACTGGTTTCAATTTCCAACTCTGCCACAGACTCACTATGTGACTTGGGCAAATCACTTAGGCCCTAATCCGGCGAGGATTTACATGTGTTTAAAATTAAGCATGTGAGTATATCCTGCCACGGCTGGGCCTTAATCTCTCTGGTCCTCAATTCCCAGCCTTTGGTTTAGATATTCTATCCCTTTCTCCCACCCTCGGTCTCTTGTCTCTTCAGGGAAGGGACTGGTTCTTACTATGTGTATGTGCAGTCTCAGGCACAATGGGGCTCTAATGTTGTTTGGAGCCTCTTGACCCCATTGTAATACAATTATCACAAACAATAATAATACAGTGCTTTGGGTTACTATTATGGCAAGATTTTTTATGAGGAGAACACTGTATTTCCAATGCTAGGTCAGCAGAGCCTTTTGCAATACATGTCTCCTCCCAAGCCCATGTCAGATATGTGTTTCTGTGTTAATTCTCTGTAAGCCTCTCCTATTCTCTGAGAAGAGTGTGGAATATACAAGCACTACAAAAAGAGGCCAAAACAGAGGTACAGTCGATGGGAAAGCGACATTTTTATTGGCTCTAACATATTCCATGTCCCGGGGAGTGGGAGTGTTCTACCACTATGAGTCACAAAAGTTTTCATGATGACTGTAAATAGAGGTGACAGCAACCCCTCCCATCCTTCTTAGAATACAGGAAAGAAGTGGGACGCCCTGGTATGCTCATTAGAAGGAGCAAGGCAGGTCACAATATGCCGTTAAAAGCAGACAAACCCACAGAATGGCAGTTCTCCGTCATGGGAGTGCCAGGCACAGGAACTTACTGTCAATGCCAACAAGTTAGGGCAGGTTTCATAAGCTATAAGAATTCTGTTCAGATTCTGCTGTTCTACAGTGGTGTACCTGTACTATTAAGGACATGATCCCATAGCAAACCGCAGGAGATTTAGTGCACACATAGACCAATATATGCCCACAGCAGACAGCACCCCTCCCCACCCCCCCCACACCGGCTAGGCTTACGTTATGCGTTCGGGGTGTAATTCCCAGCTCAGGTGCACCCACTCAGTGAGAGCTGGCACGAGTATCCGCAGCAGCGTAGCCACAGTAGCACAGGCAGCCACAGGGGAGGCAGGGTTTAGCTGTGCCAAGATCTGTCCAGGAGATTCAAGCCGGTTTGGACTCACTGTACCACTGCCGTAAATGCTACCACAGTTATGCCGCTACATACACTCATGCTAACCCCCCTTGAGCCTGCATGAATCTGTGTATGCGAGCTGGGCATCACACCCTTAGCTCGCAGTGTAGACGTAAACAGACACAGACACACTATTTGTCTACACACAAATACATACTTGCCCACAGCTGCTCCGCATGTCTCTCACACACTCCTTCATATATAAGTCCCATAATGGAACATACATTTTACTATATTTGGAAGTGAACAGTTGTGTATTAAAATAAACCAATATTTCTGACATTTTATAAACTCCCCAACTTTTAATTGAGCTGCTGGGGAAGAGTTCTGCAGAATCTCCCTCCTCCTCTTCTCCTGGTCATTTTAAAATATAAATACCATGGAGAAAGGAATGAAGTGCCGCTCACTATTGACGGTTTCCTCCTACAGAGGAGCACAGGAGTCCAAGAGGATCACCTCTCAAAGGAATGGGTAAATACTGGTCCTAGAAAACACCAACTACCGCAGGCAAAGGGTAATTCCCCTTTAAACTGCGGGGCAGGTGGCAGTCTTGGGAGAGGACTCAGCCCAGAAAACAGGTGAAGGAAAGAGATCAGTATCAGAGGAACAAACTAGGTACACTTTACCAGGTCAAAGTTAGCAGGAACATTTCTCACCTATGTTCAATATTTCACTAAAACACTGTACTTTTTAAAGCCTGTTCATTTAACTTTTTTTTAAAGAGGCTATTGGTTTGCTGTGAGCGCCCTCCCCACCATCTAAGCTCTTCTAAACTATGCTGACTGCATTGATTTCATTGACTCTGAAATGCATTTTCATAAAGGTGCAAATGGGTTGATTAGTTTATTCAGGGGTATTGACAAGCTGTAATGCACTAGAGCATTCAGTCAGCCTCCTGCCACACTTGAATGAGTAGTGGCTACCTAGCACTGACTCCAATAGGAATTGAGTGCTGGTTTGCGTTGGAGGCTTCTGGGTCTGAGTAATGTGTCACTACAGCATCGGCCTCATTAGGATTTTCAGAGGCTGTATCTGTGTGAATACAGCAGCAGATAACAGGGCTATCACTAGTGTAGAGGGAGAAACGGTGAGAAACAGTGGACTGGAGACCCCTGGGGTCTGGCTGGGGAGAGATTCGCTGGAGCAGCTCACACATACACAGCAGGTTTCTTCAGTGCGGCCTGACATCTCTCCAGGAATGTGATTCAACCATGTAGAATTCTGGATTAGTGAATAAGGACGTGTGTGAACAGCAGCTGTGACTATGGGATCAGCGCTTCCAGGGTTATTTCCCAACATCCAGCTCCAATGTTTGTGTTTCCTTGCTTGGCAGCAGTAACGGCTGAACAGTGAGTGGGTAGCTGCCCAGGGCCCTTAATGTTCAGCAGGCCTTGTAGGGAGACAGCTTTAAGACTTGGATACTAAAGGTCACATTTTCAAAAGCAGCCTCAAAAATTACATCTGCAGTTGCGTGTGCACAATTACATGTGGATACAAGTAGCAGAGTTTAGATACTTGGCTTCTTGAATTGTGGGAGCACCTAACACTGAGATTCTATTAATTGTACCCACAAATGAATGCCCATTGGAAGATCTGGTCCTACCCGTCAGTTTGACTTCCTCCCTTCAACCCTGAAGTTGCCAAATTTTCATATAGAAAATATTTTCCTTGGGCATAAACCAGGAATTAGTCAAAGAAGGACTTCAGGTGATCACAGCTGCAAACTGTATCATCTCACAAAGTAACTGAAATACTTACTGTCACTATGAGGCGCACATTCTAAAAAAGTTGTGGCCCATGTGCACCCTTCAAAAATGCACTCACCTGCATGCACCAACATATGCAAAACAGGCAGCCCTTTCCTTCAAAGGGTGCTAAGTGGTACCCATAAGGCAATGTATTCTGTGTGGCATGTGCAAATTTTGATTGTACAAACCAGTTAGACAGATACCTATATGTCTCAGGGACATGCAGGCAGGAGGCTGTCTCAGAATGAAACAAAGGAAAAATCAGCACTGTTGAATGACACTAAATCTCCTAAATGTGTGAACATGTACAAGCACATGCAGGTAGATACATGCGTGTATTTTCCTGTGTGTGTCTGCAGTAGGAGTCTGCATATGAAGGTTTATAATTCTATGTGTATGTAGAAGTTTGCATGTAAAGATGTGTGTGTGTGAGAGAGAGAGAGAGAGAGACTATGTGTTTGTATGTGTCTGTGATTGATTTCAGGGTAAGTAGAAGGCTGAAGAAGCATTTCTGGAAAAGGGGCCCAATTTGTATCTTTGGCAATAATTGGTTTGTTTGGGTGGAGTGAGCAGGAGGCTCAGGCAGAAAAGGCAGTGGAGGGAAGTGATGGAGTGAAACAGTGAGGGCTGCAATCCCCCTGCCTGATGTGTTGGAGAGAAATGGTTAGTAACTGAGGCTGGTCCCACAGGGGTTCATTAAGTGACTGGTCTTCCACAGTATCCTGTCACTTCTGACCTGGGAGCTTTAACATTAGGCCAGCTTTGCCGTATGCATGTGTAACCCTTCTGCCCGTCAGAGTTGGCAGCAACAAGGGCCGGGTTCAGTACCTAGGGGTTGCATTCCAATAACACAATGCAAAACCGGCTCGAGCCCCCACCCAGTGACCTGGGACAAATATATACCACCCCCGCTGGGCGCCTCCAAGAGGCAATACTTCCCCTCTCGCAAGCACAGAGTCTGAGTGTAGCAAAGCCTTTTAATAACAGAGAGAAACAATGTGGCATTATGCTGGGGAAACACCATGAACAGGATTCCTAACACAACCCACGAGCAAAAAACCCACCCCAAGCAAATTAGGGCGTGTCCTTTCCCTTTGGTTCTTGAATCCAGCAACCCAAGATCACCCAAGTCCCAAAAGTCCAACACCCCAAAAGTCTCTATCCCTGGTTAGGGCAGCCCCAGAGTTCGAAAGTTTATCTGTAAAGTTTTACCTCCCAACATGGGTGGAAATGGGGGAGGAGCGTTTAAGGGACACCTTACGTGGTCCAAAGCCAAATGCCCCACCTCTCCATGGGGCTCCGCTCCACTCCACCAGCTGTCCCACGAATCACTCCGCTCTGCCAGCCGCCTCCATGAGCTGCTCCAGCCATCCTGCGAACTGCTCTGCTCCAAGAGCCGCTCTGCTCTGCCAGCCGTCCCACAAACTGCTCCGCAATATATCTTCAGGCTCTCACGCTACTTAACGCAACACTCAGTGATTTCAGCTCTTAGTAAGTTCAGCTCTTTTGTGATTTCAGCTTGTAGTAGGGGAGCCTCAGTGCTGGTGCACCATTGGCCCAAAGTGAATTCAGCTCAGCAGCCTGTAACTAGATTCCTAATGGAATCAAAATTAGCTCTGATATTCCACAGTGGAGAGAGGAGGAAGTGCAATTACCATGTAAGGCCCTCACCGGGAGGCCCATACCACCAGATATTAATACATATCCCCAGCCTCTTTCCATTCACTGGGTTTTGGAACCCATGACCCTTGCCTAACAAGTGCTACTAAGTTGATGGTGAGTCCCTCCATCATAACAAAGGGCCAAGTACAGTTCCACTGTCCTTGACTCACATAATCAGGATAATAACAGTTTATTCCTGCCCCAATAACAGAGAAACGGGGGCTCCTACAGGAGCCAAAGTGACCATTTAGGCGGGGTGGGTGTGCCTATGCAAATGAGATCAGCCCCTGAAGTTCTTTTCCACAACCCACCATGACTCTCCACCAGATGTCAGGGTAGAGCTCATCCTGACTCTGCTTACACAAGTGTGTGTTTGTGCGCGTGTGGGACAGTGAGCAAGCGAGAGCGAGTGGGTTTGCGCTGCGTGAATGTGTGCCGTGTGTGACTCTGCATATATGCAATCACACCCCCATGCATGTGTTAATGCAAACAACTTTTGTGTCTTTTTGTTTCTAAATAACCCCCAGTGCCCCTTGCAAAATGGCTGCACTGTCAGCTCTCATTAGCAAAGGTGCTGCCCCGATAGTGAAAAGAAATTGCTCTAACACTTAAAAGTACTGTGTAGCCAAACAACAGGAAACCCAACAAAGGAAATTAAGCATGAGGAAGAAAAGAAAAGAGTAAGGGCACGCACACACAAAAGGAAAGTTGAGGACCCAAAGCACAGGCAAATGGAAACTGCCCACCACGAGAGATCAGTAATATCCACTTGGAGACACTGACATTTTGAGACTTCAACTATGATGCATACTAAAAATCAGCCAACTAATTCCAGTTAAGGGGAAGCTGGGGAGGAGAGGAGGGGAAGGATGGCAGGGGACGGGACAGGGCAGGTTGAAATGTATTCATATAATACAAAACTTTTTAAAAACCGTAAACAAATATATTTGTACATAATAATGTATATCTACTTGGTGTATACTTCTCCCTCTCCCTTTGTATGTCTCTGGTCTTCTCAGACTCTAAACTCTTCAGGGCACGCACCAGAACTCCTTTTGAGTTTGTACAGCACCTAAGCAAAACGGGTCCCCAGTTCTGGACAAGGCATTTGAGGGGTTGGGTAAATTCCATGCAGGTCCAATACAGGCTAAGCAGCCTTTAACTAGGAACCGCAAAAACAGCCTAGCCTGGGAAGAAGGTTTTGATTGGACTTTGTTGTTTTATTGTACATTTGTTAATGAAATTGAAATCCAGGGAGTAGGTTTATTTTAACTCTCTGCAGGGTGTGTGGATTGTGTATTAGAGCAGATGGAATGTCACTTGCTCACATGGCCTCTAAGCACTATCACAATACAAAGAGTAAATAATAATTAGTATTAATACATATGAGAACTTGTTTAAAAGCATTGACGTGTATGTGCTAAAATGATCCAGAATGGCCACTAATCCTCTCCATTTTCCAGACATGTCATTAACACAGGGACCCTGAAAAAATGTTTCCTCAAGACCACACTTTTGTTTTTGGGAACAAGAAATCCACCAAAAGCTACGAGACATCATATGTGTGGGAGAGCCACATATTCTTATCCCAGAATGGTGTTCTTCCAGTCTCTTAAGAACAGGCCCAGGCATGTGTGCTTATATGATCTTGAGTTTTATAAAAATCTAAAGGAAGAAAAGGCAACCGAACTGCAGAAAAACAATTCTAAGAAGGGGATTTTGGAGCTGTTAATATATGACGGCTATCTGCTCAAAACCAAAGCCTTCTGTAGATATTTTCAGTGGACTGATCTATTCAAGGAACCAATTTATTAAAAGATACAGATGAAGAGAAGCAGGACTTGGTAATCATATATTAGTATTTTTAAAAATAAAAACTGACTCCAAGTTTTTTAGTCACTGAAATGGGCCCAGCACATCATGTATGTGATGTAATGACAGCTCAAGACTGGAAATGCTTTTGATGCATTATTAACCATAAAAAAGGCATTAAATACCAGGCCTGAATGCCATGGGGATGCATATTTCACTAGGAATTATTTTTCAATGTATGCTTAAAGTTTATTTGGGTAAACAGATGACTGTGGACTGTCAGAGTTGGAGTGAGATTTATGTTTATTTGGAATCTTTTTGAAAGAAGAGGAAATGGCTGGACCCATTGAGCAGAGAGAGAGAGATGTAAATCTCTCCCTTAGCTCAGAACAGGGTTGGACAGTGCCACACAAGCAATTTCATTTAGGATGGAAGAGTTGGAAGCAATACTCAGTGAGTATCAGCTAGAAGAAGATGCGTCTGGGATTCCTGAACATCTCCAGCATGAAGCAATAATAAGAAACTTCTAACGTTCATTATACTGATCTAATCTGTAAACAGAACCCAGACTAAACTTCCAACATATGCTTGATAAAAGTAATGTTAGGGCCAGAGAACTCTCAGATCCCAGCAGGAAATTTGCATTCTTCATCCAGGTTTTGGACTATGCAGAGTGGAACCCACCCCCATGTTGTAACCATCCACACACCAGCTCGGAGGAGAAAACTCAGAGCAAATTTCTGCGCTCAGATACATACAGTGGTTTTGGATTCTGATATTTGATTAATAAAATCAAAACAATAAATTAAAGCAATTAAAGATGAAAAAACTTGATGAGGTAGCCCCAGATCATCTCCTTGCCATTGCAGGATTGCTAATTGTATATTTTCTAACATTTTTTCAGATTTGTTTTAAAGTTCCAGACCATAAGGCTTCCATGCCTTCCCTCAAGAGATGACTTTACAGCCTACAGTCTCTCACTGCCAGGTAGTTTTCCTTGATATTCACCCTCATTGTTCCCTTTCTTAATTTCATTTTATTATTACTGGTTCCAATTCCTCTTTGTTCTTACTCACATCAAACACCTATTGATGCAGTGGGAATTGTATGAGAGCAAGATATGCAGAATCAGCTTTTTGTGTTTACATCCCTCAAATATTTGTAGACTGTTATTGTGTCGTCTTCGTCCTCGTCTCTTTGCCAGGCTACACACATTTAGCTCTTTTCATCTTTTCTCGTAAATCAATTCAGCCTCCAGACCCTTAATCCTTTTTGTTGCTCTTCTCTAATCTTCCTCTGGTTTGTCAATACCTGTCTGGACCCAGAACTGCGCTCCGTGTTCTAGGTGCGGTGACACCCTAGAGCTGTGGGGAGGGTCTCTTCCTGTCCTGTCAAGTGATGCCTTGATGGATGCAGCCCCAAATTGCACTGGCTTTTTTTTTACTGCTGTTTCACATTGCAGACCCCTTCAGGTGCCCCCTCGAGATGTGGAATTCCCAGTGGGAGGGCAGGAGAACCTGCCCTACTGATCTCACAGCAAGTTCTGCTGTCAGTGACATTTAGAGCCAAGAAAAGAGAGAGGAGTTTCTTCTCTGATAAGTTTCACACTCACCTTTGAGCTGAATGTCTGACTGACTTTTTGGAGGCCCTCATTTACTTCCAGGGAGCCCTGCTTTGCCAGCCCACACGGTTTGCCTGACTTCTCCCTTCATGTCCTCTCACCACACCTGCTTCTGATTCAGACACTACTCAATTAATAAGTGCCCAGATAATCTTAACTCTCAGCCAATCCCCTCCAGTCTCTGTCTCATCCTCCTGTTGTTCTTGTCTAAACACAGGGCTTGACCCTGCACACTTAGTAACAGGGGTATCGTTTCTAGTCTGCGTCGTCCCACTGAAGTCAGTGAAGTAAAAGAGGAATCAGAGAGCACTCCCCCTGGAGAGTGAAAAATTAAAATCTTCAGCTGTGGAGTAGATAGTCTCTGTTTCTCATTGGTCTGCTAAATCCAAATGCTCCAATGGCAAGCAGTCAGAAGGGACTCTCCACGCAACATGCAGCTAACACTACCCTTAGTTTCATAACTCATCTGCTAAAAGGACAGAACAGAAGAAGGCCTGCCCAGGTTGTCTTTTTAAACAGTATCCAGCTGTTGATCCCAGGCTTGACAGGGGTTTGGGCTGAATAGAGGAGGAGACCTCTAAGGTTTTGCTGGTCTGTCTGCAGAGGAAAAATCGCCACTCTACCTCTGACATTCTGTTCCAGGGTGGAAAGCAATGTGTCCCTGTGAGCACAGCACTGGGCTGCTTCTGCCACTGACTCAATAGGTGACCTTGGTACAAGTTACTTTACCTCTCTGGGCCTTGCATCAGCGGGTGCAAAATGGGAACAATGATATTTACTCACATTTGGCAAACATTGTGAGATCCGTGGATAAAGAGCTCTGCATAAATGTTAATTATGGCTTCAGGCAGGCCAGACCTTTACACAAACTGTATATGGAGGGAGAAGGGGAGGGGTGAAATGGCATTTCTGGTCAAAAACCGGTGGGTGTGTGCTTTCTACTCACACCCATTGTTTTGTATTAGCAATGCCATTTCACTACCAAAGAATGTTACAGAAAAAGAAAAATATAGGTTAAATTGCCTTTAATCTTTAATTCATACACAAGGACACACTGCACATGGTAAAATAAAAAGGAAGCTCCAAAGTCAGTGGATTATGTAGACTCTGCCAGACCTTCCCTTTCAAAGAGACACAGCCTGGGGAATTACACAAATGGCCTTCCATTGCCCTCTTAGTTTCTTTTTATGGCAAAATGCTTTGCTTTTATCAATTCCTCCCCCCTCCTATGAGTCCCAGAGGCTCAGGCAAAACAAAGAGCAGATGAGTAAAATGCATCCTTCTCCTCTGAATGGAATGGGAGACTCACTCCACGGGAAAGCAACTAAGGGATGGGGAAAAGCTCTAAAAGTAAAAGCCAGTAAATGTGGCTGATCTTTCTGCATGGGCGGAGGAATTTGGCCTAGGACAAAAATATGGCTGCTCTTTCCAAGCTCTGACATGCACTGCTGCACAAAACTGTGTCGAATCGGAACAGACAAAGAAGAATACAAGTCTATTGTTTGTAGCTACCATCCAAAATAGATGCCAAGAGAAAATTATCCTACAGTAGGATTCTGACTACGGGAGAAGGAATGATCCTACAAGTAGATTCCAGCTGTGGGGATTGGTGAACCTACAGCAGAATTTTAATAAGAATGAAGATCAATGATCCCTCAAGCAAGTTTTTAACTATGTGGAAATGATCTGAGAGTTACATAGGCACAAAGGAACATAACCCCAATCCTACAACTGATACCACATGGGCAGATACTGTGCCATGCAGCTCCCTGCTGACTGACTTCAGTGGGCTTTGTATGAGGGCAGGATCCACCCCCCAAGGTGGATTCTGTTGCAGGTCTGGGGCGTTAATTTGATTCCTCTTAAGTAATGGTCAAACTCCAAGGCGGGGGCAGGGTCAAGGAGGCAGAGAGCATTGTTCCCTTTTCTCCGTGTTATGGAAACTTTTGTTACTTTTAAGTCTACATAACTGGTATCCAGATCCCACAATGAAGATAGGAAGGCTGATGCTAAGTACAGCTGGTCAGAAAAGCTTTGACAGAACCATTTTCCCTCTGAAAATACAGTTCTGTTGAAATCAAAACACTTCTTGAAATCATGTTGATTTCACAGAAATTTTGTTTTGGGGGGGAAGTTCTGACATTCCATGTTTTTGGAATTAAATGTTTCAAAATGACTTTTTGTTATACTTTTTTTATTTTGTATTACAGTTTAATTAAAAAGACAAAATCTAAATGAAATGTTCCCACTGATTCAAAAAAAATGTTCAGAATTTTCCTTAGCGGAAAATTCAAAAATGGCAGTTTATAGTTAGATTTGAAATGAAACCAAATTTCAAAATTCTTCATGAGATTGAACTGCTATCCTTCAGCCAGCTCTAGTGCTGAGTGACCTCAGCTCCCCCCAACGTCTAAGGAGGCAATCGACATGCAGGGCCCAGGGGGAGTTAAAACGCTCTCCGATTCAATTAGAAGTATTGAGGTCAATAAGTGTAAACTTCTAATTTTAGGGTTTAAAACAACTAAGGTCAGGATGAAAGTCAGCAGAAAGGCCTTCTTGCACCAGGGCGCATTCTTATTTTTAATTTTTAGATTTGGTGAAATCTGTGTTGCTGTTTTTGGAGTTTAAATGGCCAGGAGAGGAAAAGGGAAGTTTATAAATTTAAAAGGTTTAATTCAAAATAAAATTGATTCATTTTCTCCAATACAGTTTAGTGACCATTAGACATTAACAGTCACGTTGCTTATTTTAAAATGAAACTGATTTAGCTTTTCAACAACAACAAAAATGAGTGTTGAAAATACACAGTGGAAATGGATGTGGAGCACCTCAGCCTAGGAGCTGGATTTTTGTTCACTCAGACATATTTTAGACAGTGCACTAAATTATACTTGGCAGACTGAAAATTAGATTATTTAATTACAAACCAAAGAAATTTGCCCACCAAGAATGACTTTAAAATGACATTAGAGCTGGGATGCCAAACGAACAAGCAAGAAATTCAGAGTTATGGGGAAAGGTGCTATGTAGCTCCCCCGACACCCAGACAGAAGGCTGGCTCCTTACTCAGAACTGCCAGTTCCTTCCTTCTCAACCTTTACATTCCATGTCCATATCATTCTTGGGGTAGAAATATCAGCGATATTATTAACTACACAGTATTTCTGTTTGAGACTCAAATAGATTATGGATTCCTCTTGAGAAAACAGGCTCTGTGTTGTGTTCCACATCAGAGAAAGTGTTTTCCTTTGCACTGAGCTCAGTGGAAAAATATTTTGCCATTTCACCTTGAATTTTTCTGATTTTTTTACTCGTATGTTTGGTGGCTTTCACCTTGCTATTTTGCAATGAAGAACTAGTTTGGGCTGCAAAAATAGGGTCTGATCCAAAGCACCATGAAGTAAA
The DNA here is from genome assembly GCF_965152235.1 of Eretmochelys imbricata. Taxonomy (NCBI): domain Eukaryota; kingdom Metazoa; phylum Chordata; order Testudines; family Cheloniidae; genus Eretmochelys; species Eretmochelys imbricata. Next base: position 42,142,775 of record NC_135583.1, on the reverse strand, counting down.
TGGAAAGACTCCCACTGATTTCAATGGCTTTGGATCAGCCTATCGTGAATTGTAACCCCGAACAAATGTCCAACAATTTGTTCTGGAGCCAGACTGTGATACCTTTTATTGTGAGTAAAAATGACAAAGATCACATTGACCAAATTGGCTGATTCTCATCCAACAGACATAGAATCATAGAATCATAGAATATCAGGATTGGAAGGGACCCCTGAAGGTCATCTAGTCCAACCCCCTGCTCGAAGCAGGACCTATTCCCAGTTAAATCATCCCAGCCAGGGCTTTGTCAAGCCTGACCTTAAAAACCTCTAAGGAAGGAGATTCTACCACCTCCCTAGGTAACGCATTCCAGTGTTTCACCACCCTCTTAATGAAAAAGCTTTTCCTAATATCCAATCTAAACCTCCCCCACTGCAACTTGAGACCATTACTCCTCGTTCTGTCATCTGCTACCATTGAGAACAGTCTAGAGCCATCCTCTTTGGAACCCCCTTTCAGGTAGTTGAAAGCAGCTATCAAATCCCCCCTCATTCTTCTCTCCTGCAGGCTAAACAATCCCAGCTCCCTCAGCCTCTCCTCATAATCATTTTTGTTGCCCTTCGCTGGACTCTCTCCAATTTATCCACATCCTTCTTGTAGTGTGGGGCCCAAAACTGGACACAGTACTCCAGATGAGGCCTCACCAATGTCGAATAGAGGGGAACGATCACGTCCCTCGATCTGCTCGCTATGCCCCTACTTATACATCCCAAAATGCCATTGGCCTTCTTGGCAACAAGGGCACACTGACTCATATCCAGCTTCTCGTCCACTGTCACCCCTAGGTCCTTTTCCGCAGAACTGCTGCCTAGCCATTCGGTCCCTAGTCTGTAGCGGTTCATTGGATTCTTCCATCCTAAGTGCAGGACCCTGCACTTATCCTTATTGAACCTCATCAGATTTCTTTTGGCCCAATCCTCCAATTTGTCTAGGTCCTTCTGTATCCTATCCCTCCCCTCCAGCGTATCTACCACTCCTCCCAGTTTAGTATCATCCGCAAATTTGCTGAGAGTGCAATCCACACCATCCTCCAGATCATTTATGAAGATATTGAACAAAACCGGCCCCAGGACCGACCCTTGGGGCACTCCACTTGATACCGGCTGCCAACTAGACATGGAGCCATTGATCACTACCCGTTGAGCCCGACAATCTAGCCAGCTTTCTACCCACCTTATAGTGCATTCATCCAGCCCATACTTCCTTAACTTGCTGACAAGAATACTGTGGGAGACCGTGTCCAAAGCTTTGCTAAAGTCAAGAAACAATACATCCACTGCTTTCCCTTCATCCACAGAACCAGTAATCTCATCATAAAAGGCGATTAGATTAGTCAGGCATGACCTTCCATTGGTGAATCCATACTGGCTGTTCCTGATCACTTTCCTCTCATGCAAGTGCTTCAGGATTGATTCTTTGAGGACCTGCTCCAAGATTTTTCCAGGGACTGAGGTGAGGCTGACTGGCCTGTAGTTCCCAGGATCCTCCTTCTTCCCTTTTTTAAAGATTGGCACTACATTAGCCTTTTTCCAGTCATCCGGGACTTCCCCGGTTTGCCACGAGTTTTCAAAGATAATGGCCAATGGCTCTGCAATCACAGCCGCCAATTCCTTCAGCACTCTCGGATGCAACTCGTCCGGCCCCATGGACTTGTGCACGTCCAGCTTTTCTAAATAGTCCCTAACCACCTCTATCTCCACAGAGGGCTGGCCATCTCTTCCCCATTTTGTGATGCCCAGCGCAGCAGTCTGGGAGCTGACCTTGTTAGTGAAGACAGAGGCAAAAAAAGCATTGAGTACATTAGCTTTTTCCACATCCTCTGTCACTAGGTTGCCTCCCTCATTCAGTAAGGGGCCCACACTTTCCTTGGCTTTCTTCTTGTTGCCAACATACCTGAAAAAACCCTTCTTGTTACTCTTGACATCTCTCGCTGTCAGACAGCCAGAGTCTTGTCGGCTGGACGGACACATTAAATTGCAGTGGTCAGTTAATAATAAATAATTTAGCTCTGATCTAGCACTTTCCTCTGAACAAGTCACAGTGCTTTACAAAAGGGTGTTGTCATCATTATCACTGTTTCACACCAAAAAGATCTGGTTGTAGATGCAAACAAGCTTCAATTTTTGAAAAATAAAGTTCAGTGAGGATTTTGGGGCTTTTTTTGGGTTATTTTAGGTTCACTCAACAATATAACCTCAAATGACAGGGAATGAAACACATTAACCCTGCATTTTCGATTTTACAATGGGTGGAGAGAGAGATGTGAATGGGCTAGAAAACAACACTATTGCAATGCATGCCATTCTTTCATGTTAAACATGGCATTGCCCTGCACACAGCCGACGAAAGATTAAGTCAGTAATAATTCACTTGAAATCAAATGATCGTACAGGTTGGCTAAAGCACTAACTGCCTATTAATGCACCTTGGACCATTAACTAAGCAACCAGTTGTTAACTAATGGTAATAGCCAACTTCTTAGTGACTATTACGTACATTTTTCTGCAAGGAGAAGTTATTGCAACATTGAATTAAACTTCCACACACACTGAAAGACTCCTTTGTAGCAGTTTATATACAGTGTCTCAGTCAGGTCTGTAGCCTCTCAGCCTAAATTGGAAATCTTCTCAGCTGCCATTAATTGTCATGGTAGAAAACTGTCATTCCTTATAACCTTAAGATCCATAGATCTCAAAGTGCTTTACGAAGGTGCATAAACATTCTCCTTGGTTTGGACCCAATGAAGAAAAGCACTTAAGCACATGCTTAAATCCATCCCTGTTGGGCCAGCACTTAAGCATGTGCTTAAGTTTAAGCATGTGCTAAGGTCTCATTATCTGGCCTAACATTAAGCACATTCTGAAGCGCTGTCCTGAATAGAGATCCTTTCCTGAACTGAGGCCTTTACAAACAGGGGCCTGATCCTATCAGGACTTCTGTACACAAAGTGCTTAAGTCATATGAGCAGCTTCATTCAAGTCAATGAGGCTACTCACATGAGTGCTAGCAGAACAGGGCTCTATGTGATTTGTTCAGGCTCACCAAGTGAACTAATGGCAGGAACAGAACCAAGATCTTCAAAAGCAGACTGTGAAGAACTTCAAAAAGATCTCACAAAACTAAGTGATTGGGCAACAAAATGGAAAATGAAATTTAATGTGGATAAATGTAAAGTAATGCTCATTGGAAAAAATAACCCCAACTATACATAAAATGCGATGGGGGCTAATTTAGCTACAACTAATCCGGAGAAAGATCTTGGAGTCATTGTGGATAGTTCTCTGAAGACGTCCATGCAGTGTGCACCGGCAGTCAAAAAAGCAGAAGGGATGTTAGGAATCATTAAAAAAGGGATAGAGAATAAGACGGAGAATATCTTATTGCCCTTATATAAATCCATGGTACACCCACATCTTGAATACTGCATACAGATGTGGTCCCCTCATCTCAAAAAAGATATACAGGCATTAGAAAAGGTTCAGAAAAGGGCAACTAAAATGATTAGGGGTTTGGAATGGGTCCCATATGAGGAGAGATTAAAGAGGCCAGGACTTTTCAGCTTGGAAAAGAGGAGGCTAAGGAGGGATATGATAGAGGTCTATAAAATCATGAGTGGTGTGGAGAAAGTGAATAAGGAAAAGTTATTTTACTTGTTCCCATAATATAAGAACTAGGGGCCATCAAATGAAATTAATGGGCAGCAAGTTTAAAACAAATAAAAGGAAGTTCTTCACTCAGCGCACAGTCAACCTGTGGAACTCCTTGCCTGAAGAAGTTGTGAAGGCTAGGACTACAACAGGATTTAAAAGAGAACTGGATAAATTCATGGAGCAGGTCCTCAAAGAATCAATCTTGAAGTACTTGCATGAGAGGAAAGTGATCAGGAACAGCCAGCATGGATTCACCAAGGGAAGGTCATGCCTGACTAATCTAATCGCCTTTTATCATGAGATTACTGGTTCTGTGGATGAAGGGAAATCAGTGGATGTATTGTTTCTTGACTTTAGCAAAGCTTTTGACACAGTTTCCCACAGTATTCTTGTCAGCAAGTTAAGGAAGTATGGGCTGGATGAATGCACTATAGGGTGGGTAGAAAGCTGGCTAGATTGTCGGGCTCAACGGGTAGTGATTAATGGCTCCATGTCTAGTTGGCAGCCGGTGTCAAGTGGAGTGCCCCAAGGGTCGGTCCTGGGGCCGGTTTTGTTCAATATCTTCATAAATGATCTGGAGGATGGTGTGGATTGCACTCTCAGCAAATTTGCAGATGATACTAAACTGGGAGGAGTGGTAGATACGCTGGAGGGGAGGGATAGGATACAGAAGGACCTAGACAAATTGGAGGATTGGGCCAAAAGAAATCTGATGAGGTTCAATAAGGATAAGTGCAGGGTCCTGCACTTAGGATGGAAGAATCCAATGAACCGCTACAGACTAGGGACCGAATGGCTAGGCAGCAGTTCTGCGGAAAAGGACCTAGGGGTGACAGTGGACGAGAAGCTGGATATGAGTCAGCAGTGTGCCCTTGTTGCCAAGAAGGCCAATGGCATTTTGGGATGTATAAGTAGGGGCATAGCGAGCAGATCGAGGGACGTGATCGTTCCCCTCTATTCGACATTGGTGAGGCCTCATCTGGAGTACTGTGTCCAGTTTTGGGCCCCACACTACAAGAAGGATGTGGATAAATTGGAGAGAGTCCAGCGAAGGGCAACAAAAATGATTAGGGGTCTAGAACACATGACTTATGAGGAGAGGCTGAGGGAGCTGGGATTGTTTAGCCTGCAGGAGAGAAGAATGAGGGGGGATTTGATAGCTGCTTTCAACTACCTGAAAGGGGGTTCCAAAGAGGATGGCTCTAGACTGTTCTCAATGGTAGCAGATGACAGAACGAGGAGTAATGGCCTCAAGTTGCAGTGGGGGAGGTTTAGATTGGATATTAGGAAAAACTTTTTCACTAAGAGGGTGGTGAAACACTGGAATGCATTGCCTAGGGAGGTGGTGGAATCTCCTTCCTTGGAAGTTTTTAAGGTCAGGCTTGACAAAGCCCTGGCTGGGATGATTTAACTGGGAATTGGTCCTGCTTTGAGCAGGGGGTTGGACTAGATGACCTTCAGGGGTCCCTTCCAACCCTGATATTCTATGATTCTATGATTCTATGGAGGTTAAGTCCATTTATGGCTATTAGCTAGGATGGGTAAGGAATGGTGTCCCTAGCGTCTGTTTGTCAGAGGGTAGAGACGGCTCGCAGGAGAGAGATCACTTGACCATTACCTGTTAGGTTCACTCCCTCTGGGGCACCTGGCATTGGCCACTGTTAGTAGACAGGATACTGGGCTGGATGAACCTTTGGTCTGACCCAGTATGGCCATTCTTATGTTCTCCTGTCTTGCAAGTCCATGGTCATTCCACCAGACTATCCTGCCCTATTTACCCTAATTAAACCTTAAAGAATTGGTTCAGCATTAAAAAATAAAACAACAAAACAAAGAATAGGAGTAGCTTTTCTAAGAGTCCATTCCCAGAGGAGGTGGGAAAATTCTTACTCCTGTACGTGGCAAACATTATTAGGATAAGAAATGGATAGAAAGTACCACCGTCCTCCAATGAATGCTGCTCTATGAACATTTTAACTGGGACGCAAATGAACCTGATCGCTCCTTGGGGGCAGTAAGCAACATGCCTTCCAATGTTAATATCTTGCTTGACCATGTAACTGATCTGCGGTCACTATTCTTTTGTATTTTCAAGGGTAATTTAACAAATATATGTTCAAATACTTACCCAGATTTAGCCAACCAACTGTTTAACTTTCCTCCCAACTAATGTGTCTTGCTGCATTGTAATTTTGTTTGCATACCTGTTACTCTTGCACTAATTTATCATAGTAAAGTTATAAAAATAGAATAGGCTTTTGTATAATATGCTTAACTGTTAATTTACCTAATTAAACTTAATCCATTTATATCTTTTTGGTAAGACATCAACTAATACTAGTAGAGGAATGAATGGAGCAAAGTAAAACAGCTGCCCGAATCTCTTGTGCTGAAAAATTAAATGACTCTAGAAAATGCTGGCGGTGGGGAGGGTTTGCAGGGAGCCATGATTAGTTACTTTTCTTAAACCAATGTTGTGTAGAGATTGGTATTTTAACATTGTTCATTTATTTTACAAGCAATATTTTAAAATACTATTTATATTTTCACACATTTACTATGTTTGTGTTGGCTTTCATATTTGCATATGATTAGTAAAACATGATGAGATACTGCCTATACATTTAAATGCCTAAGTTCTTTGGTTAAAACCCAGAGAATGGTTCATTGCAACAGTGTATAGATCTTAGGTTACATGTTTCTTTTACATACATCATCTAACTGGCCCTCTCATTGTGATACACATTTAAAAGTGTAAAACATTCTATGGCAACAAAAATCAACAGGAAAAAAAGACATGAAATTCTAACCTCAAGAGTTTAAATAAATTATCATCTTTGTAATTCTGCCATGAATCCCTCAGTTGGGATTTAATGATTTAGAGTTTGCTGATCTGGCACAAATCCACGTGCCTTAGGTTGCTTAATAGATAAAACATTGCCTTTTTGATCCTACTTTAACTTCAGTCTGAGGTGACAGCAGTGTCCTGGTCGCTGCTCAATTCTTGATGGACAATAGTAGGCCTAATGGTAAAAGTGCTTCTTACATCACTTAACCACTTTGTGGGTCAGGGAGGGAGAATGATCTTTTCTTCCAGAGAGAGGGGCCTCTTGTCAGCATTAAGTCATTGACTAAGGAACAGCATTATTGGTGGTTGTTTTTTTAGAATAAGGACTTAACCTTGCAGAATAAGGAAAACAAAACAAAAAACAACAACAACAACAAAAACAAACAAACAAAAACACCTCACCAACCAGCCAAATGCCCTGCAATCCAAGAGGAAAGCAGCCTGGACTCAGAATTCCAGAAGTCATAACAGGGATCACATAAAAACTAATGCTTAGTTTCCCTATGAGAAAGATACATTTGGTGTGCTGTGGTTCCGAGAGAATAATGCTATGTATTTTGCTCCCAGGTGTACCCCTTTACAGTTTATTCTTATTTGGAATTCAAGGATTTAATTTCTTCATTCAGAGATCACAAGATAATACATGGAGTAATAATAACAATAATAATAAAAAAACTTCTAGGAAGAAGCTTGTACTGCTTCATCCAGTAATCAGATGAGCTTCATATTTTCAGTCAGTTTTTAAAGATAAAAGTCTAAAAATAATCTCCGGGTTTGTTGTGTGTGTCTCTCTCTCTCTTTTTGGTAATACATATGGAGCTACCTGTACTTACTCATTAAATATTGGCTGGGATAACACTGGCCTACCGGAGCTTACTAAGTTGCTTTTCAGGAATGCTGCATTGTACACAAAGGCATCAGCCACTCCAATTACTGTTTTTTCTTCAATATTTTAAATATTGTTGGCTTTTTAAAAGGTGATTTCAAGGCTATCTGACTGAGAAAGTAAATTCCTCTGCTAAACCATTTTTCATTAGAACATTTAAGAAGGAAATCTTGCAGCTCTTATGTCTATCTGGTTTGTTTAGCTTCCAAGGGCCTGGAAAAATCTCATTTTAGGGGTTTGGTTGGCCTCCTTATCAGCTAAAATGACAAGTTTCAGTGCCTGGGAGGCCACTTTTTACAGGGATCATTCCATTTTTAGCTTTCAGGTAGAGTCAGAAATTTAAAATGAAACAAATACTCCAAATTTCTCCTGTACCATGGGGTTAGATCTGTACTTACTGGCTACCAACTGGAAGTATACAGGCAAGTACCAGCTGGCTAGCGCTTCAGTGCATATCAGCCCTGAGCAACCTGGTTTAGAGGATAAAAGCTAACATGTGACAAATCATAAAACTGTGCTTGCAATCTGGCTAGTTCAATTAATCACATTTCAGTCTCCGGTCTGCATATGTATGTAGGGGGAGGTCACCACTGACCTTTTCACAAGACTAATGTAACTGAACTCCTCTTTGAATGGTCCTCCAGAGCAAAGGAGAGTGAATCAGAGAGGGAGACGAGCAGAGGAAGGTACAGAAAGAAACACACGAAGAAACAGAGAAAGACAGAGCTGGGGGAGCAGAGGAAGAATCAGTTCTCTTCAGATTGAGGATATTACATGAAAAGAAAGTAGGTCAGACTGGAGAAAACTCTCCACACAATTAAGAGCCCAAATGTCTGATTGCAAATAGGGATCCCATGGAAACAAGTGATCTAAGGCAGGGCTAAGGAGTGTCTCTTATTCTTCAAACTTTATTATGTATGTATATATGTATGTGTTATAAATATTTACCTCTAGATGTAGGTGTTTAAGAAATGAAGTGTATGCAAGGTGAGCAGTTATATATTTTTACTATAATATAAAGTATATATTACATATACACACAGAAAAGTCTAACAGACATATACACACGTGTAAAATACATACAGGTATATAGATTTTGAAATATAAACTATCATCAGTCATTCTATATGTGGGTGCACAGATCTGGAGACTTCTGCCCAGCTCATTTTAGATACATGCATACTTATATATGAATTACATCATCATCATCACACACACAAGTTGAAAAAAGTCACTGCATAACAGAAATATTAGCAGTATTGTTTGTACCCTGAATCTCAATCAAAGCCAAGGAGTGTACTCCTTCATCCACCCTTTTCTTTGGTGTCAGTGTCAATATTCAAACTTCAGCTTATTATTATAAACTGTTTGTCATTCAGAAAACCTTGAGCACAAGGAAATAGAACAGGGGGACACACATATTTACTCTTAGCAGAACAGACAAAAAAATTTGAATTGTGTATAGCAGGGCCTATGTCTTTGTGTTTGCTCCCTCTCACTTTTCTTTTAAATACATTGTTAAAACTGCAAGTGGCTGGCAGTAAGTACCTGGGCACAATACACAGAGAGGATCTTTGAAAAGTAAACTAATTCTAAAACTAATACTTCACACAATACCTTACAGCTCGATGCTGTGATCTACACACAGACAGACAAAGCTCTTGCTGAGATCAATGTGTTGGAACTGCAGGACCAATCCCAAAGGCGAGACGTGTGCTGCTCTCAGAAATATTTCCACTCATTACTTTCTTTTGTCACTCCTAAGTTATAAGGTTGCCCCAAGCTAGTGAAAAGCACTCCTGCTCATCTCACAGTCACCCCATCAGAGACCCTCTTGCTCTAGCTATGTATTTTATATAGTCTCAATATGGCTATAAGAAAAGGAGTACTTGTGGCACCTTAGAGACTAACCAATCTATTTGAGTAGAAGTGAGCTGTAGCTCACGAAAGCTTATGCTCAAATAAATTGGTTAGTCTCTAAGGTGCCACAAGTCCTCCTTTTCTTTTTGCGGATACAGACTAACACGGCTGCTACTCTGAATATGGCTATGTTATACACGGTGCATCTACGGGCATGTTTCACCCTCTCACAAAATCAGTGGCACTAGACAAGGTGGTCAGATAGGAAGATTCTGCCCTTCCCAAGCACTCTCACTTTCCAAGGTCCCCTCACTCTCCAGGCCTGTCCCAGGTTCTGTGAGAAATTCTGCTTGGTGCCCAGAAGGAGATTTTGAGCTTTAAGGTGGAAAGACTAGACCTCCAGTCTCTGTTTGCTCAACAGACGCAGCTCACATTAGTATTAATGGGAGTCAAATGTGCATGCAGAGAAGAGACCCCTGAGGCTGTGTTTAGAAGTGTGAAGAAAGTTGTTCATTAGAACACAAAAAGCACCTAAATTTGAGGTCAGAAAATCTAGTCATGTTAAGGAAGAAGGAAGGCAGAATGTATTTATAACACAGCAATTGTAAATTGAGATTGTAGAAATACAGTCATAGCTTTGTCCAGGGAACCAGGCTATTGTCTTCAGTGCCCTATAGATGTATGCTCTATGTGCCCACGACCCCCCTTCTTCACTGACCTGAGGGTCAGAGGCACACATGCTGGCCTTGAACTCTCCGTCTGTCTCCCCACTGTCTCCCTGCCATATTAATTACTATTCCTCTATGCCAGGGCCAGAAAACAACCTCCACTGCATTAGTGCTAATTAAGAAGAGTGAGCTTCCCTTTCTGGCTGCCTTATTCGCTCTCCTCCACATATTCAGAACAGGAAGGAGTGCTGACAATCTTATTAACAGCAGAAGGAAACACCTCAGTAATGCTCCTATCTAACAAACAAGACTGGCAAACACAAGTCCCTTATGCAGAATACCATTCATCAAACTTGCCAATGTAGCAGTCTGGGAAGGATGGGGAAGGAGCTAGAAAAATGGGAAAGTTTCTAAGGCCTTTGAAGTCTGTGTCTCAGGCATGGAGCATCTTCCTTTGGAAATATTCCCACCCAACATCAATTTCTAGATTAAAATCCCAAATCAGTCAATTTAGGATGCAGCTTATTTCCACAAACATAACCAGTGTTCATTAAAGCTCATGGGGCTAGAGCATCACCAGAATAATTGCCTTCTAAAGACTGTCACCAGCGACTGTCTTCCCATCAGAACAGGATCTGGATTTAACTGAATAGTCTGAAGACGGAACAAGGCCAATAACAATGTGCAGACGTGTTCCAGCAAGTAGTACCTACTGAAATAAGGCCCTTCTTCAGGCACTTATGCGAATCCTTTTGCATCTGTATCACAGGAGGTCTCATGTCATTTAACACATACAATCTCAGATTGACAGAGCCAGAAGAGTACCCAGAAGTCACCTACTACAGGACAGGCCCAACAAAGAAAATAACAGAATGCCACTAGCCATCACCTTCAGCCCCCAACTAAAACCTCTCCAACGCATCATCAAGGATCTACAACCTATCCTGAAGGACGACCCATCACTCTCACAGATCTTGGGAGACAGGCCAGTCCTTACTTACAGACAGTCCCCCAACCTAAAGCAAATCCTCACCAGCAACCACACACCACACAACAGAACCACTAACCCAGGAACCTATCCTTGCAACAAAGCCCGTTGCCAACTCTGTCCACATATTTCATTTCCTGAGCAATAATCCTGCAAGCCCAACCTAAAATCTGAAAACCAAGCTGCCCCTAACACCATCACCTGGACTAAAACTTTGGTGATGGGAACTTAGCTGTTGCTGATACACAAGAAGTTTGCCTGAGTTGGGACTGAGTGAAAATAGAGTAAGCACTCCAGGATTTAAAGTCTTTAAACCATGATTCGAGGACTTCAGTAAGCTCAGACATAGGTGAGAGGTTTATTGCAGGAGTGGGTGGGTGAGATTCTGTGGCCTGCATTGTGCAGGAGGTCAGACTAGATGATCATAATGGTCCCTTCTGACCTTAATATCTATGTATCTATGTATGTATCTATTTAGGGGACACCATCATAGGGCCTAATCACATCAGCCACACTATCTTTCACCTGCACATCTACCAATGTGATATATGCCATCATGTGCCAGCAATGCCCCTCTGCCATGTACATTGGTCAAACTGGACAATCTCTATGTAAAAGAATAAATGGACACAAATAATTGAATTATAACATTCAAAAACCAGTCAGCGAACACTTCAATCTCTTTGGTCACTCGATTACAGACCTAAAAGTGGCAATTCTTCAACAATAAAACTTCAAAAACGGACTCCAACGAGCGACTGCTGAATTGGAATTAATTTGCAAACTGGATACAATTAACTTAGGCTTGAATAGAGACTGGGAATGGATGGGTCATTACACAAAGTAAAACTATTTCCCCATATTTATTCCGCCTCCTCCCCCCACCCTGTTCCTCAGATGTTCTTGTTAACTGCTGGAAATGGCCCACCTTGATTATCACTACAAAAGGCTTTTTCCTCCCCGCTCTTCTGCTGGTAATAGCTCACCTTACCTGATCACTCTCGTTACAGTGTGTATGGTAACACCCATTGTTTCATGTTCTCTGTGTATATAAATCTCCTCACTGTATTTTCCATTGAATGCTTCCTATAAAGTGAACTGTAGCTCACAAAAACTTATGCTCAAATAAATTTGGTAGTCTCTAAGGTGCCACAAGTACTCCTTTTCTTTTTGGGGATACAGACTAACACGGTTGCTACTCTGAAACTTATTCATGTATTTCTCAGTCTAACATACAGAATGTGTTTCCACTTCATAAGCCTGCTCTTCTTGGCCAATGTATTTGCCTATTTTAATTAGTTGTGTGACAAAGAACAGGCTTCTATAGGGTCATAACGGAACTGGGAATGGGCATATAGTAGTCCAATGCTGCAGTGACCTTTATAGAAAGAATGACCACAATTAAGAATGTATGGACGATAGAAGCTCTACCAACAGGGCCAGTTCAGTGGCTTGATAAGTAGAAGGACTCTACACAGCCATGCCAAAGGCCCAAGTATGATTTATCAGGCCTGATCTCACCTTTCTTTGGCTGGTAGCACTGGAAATGCTACAGAAGTCTTAATTGTGCCTTTCCTTCTTGGAGAGCTAAACTCTACACCTGGACCCACTCAAAGCTGCCAACACTTATGGGGGAACCTGGAGTCTGTTTTCAAAAAATGCTAACAAGAAAAAAGAAAGCCTAATTGATTTATTACAGTGACATACTTCCTTGGCTCTCTGGCTTGTGGGTGCCATGGTGTGACATACCCATAAGAACAATAGGCAGCTATGGAGCATGATCCATTCCACTGGCAGAACCCAGGCTGTGGTCCCCATTGGAGGAAAATAAGCCTAGAGCAGGGGAGCAGCAGTGAAAGCCATCCCTGCCCATGATCGACTAGAGGCCACAAAGCCAGCAGTTGCAGCTCACAAATTGGATGCAGACAGCCAGGGAGAGGATGGAGGTAGAGAACTCAGAACTGCTCCTGGGAAGACTCTGTTAGAAGGGATCCCATGGGACCTCTCTGGAGTGTAAAGCTGTTCCCCTCAATGGATTGCCTGCTCTTCCACCGGGGATGAATGCTTCTACTGGTACAGCTGCTCCTGTGCCGATGAATCAAATCCATTGATTCTAAAGAGGTGAATATCAAAATATATGAATTCGGGAGGAAAATGAATACTGATCTTGACTGACTTTAGTCAATAACTGCAGGACCACAAAACTTGGTGCTCACCTAAATATAAAGTCTATTTTTTTTATGGTTACATACATTCTGAATGTCTTCATCAGTAATCTCTGGGCATCTCTCCACTGAAGCCTTGATTTTCACACGTTTAACTCTATTTCTTTTGAAATTACAATTTTAAGGCTAAATTATGTTCTAAAGGGCCAAGCTGCACAAGGAGGGAGCAGCGCACGGTCTGAGCAACATTTATGGACAATATTATACCTTTAGAAGAAAAAATGTTTCCAGAGGTGCTGCGACGAGAGGGTGTTGTTACACATCTATGTCTTACCAGGATGTCCAGTGCACAGGGAGCTTGAACCACATACCTTCTGCGGTCACTAGACACACCCAGACTCAGTTCAGCACAGTCATTGAAATCATGGCTGTTTTCTGAATGGGTGCTCCAGGAAATCTTACTTTGACCCTAACAAGGAGATGAAATTACAGGTCCAGAAAATACAGTTTGCCACCTGGGAGGTAAAGGTCAGCAGAAATCAGGATCTGATTGGTTCACAGTGCACCAGACATCATGCTGAATTTTTTTTTGCAAAGTTTCAGCAAAAACGATTCCGCCATTTCTGAGAACAAGGTTAAGGATTTGGCCAATGTCTGTAAGTGAGCATGCTCCAGCAGAGGGCTGCAGGGGCTGAACAAGAATTTCCCTGCAATCTCTGCTCCTGGATGCCATGGTGCAGGGCACCAGAACTCAAAGCAGGGAGAATGTAGTGTGGAGGAGGAGGAAGCAGCCTGACTGCAGTACAGAGGGGACAAGCGCTGGAACTGGAGGGAGTGGGAGGCAGCAGAGGGATTAGACTGGACAAGGAATCAGGGGTGGGTAGTGAACTGAGGACTGTCAGGGTGGAGGGATACTGCGGCTGGTTGGGCAATGAGACTGGACTGGAAGCCCAGGGTTGGGGGAAGGGGAAGAGACGGGGATGAAGAGCCCAGGAAGGGAGACTGGGATTGGGAGCAGGGAAAACTGGGACTCAGATGAGAAGCCCAGATGGAGAGATTGTGACTGTCTGGGCAAGGAGACTGAGACTGGGATGAGGATCGATGGGGGTGGAAATTGGGACTGGCTATTAGGCTACTGGAACTGGGATAAGCCAAAGGTGGGGAGATTGGGGTGAAGAGCTAGTGGGGGAGGGAGGGAGGAGATGTGAATGTGATAGGTGCAGAAGGGGTCAGGTTTGGAGGAAACAGAAATAGAAGGTCCAGGATGGCCCGAGCACACTTCCCTACAGAAGCTGGGATGGAACCCAAGATTCCTGAGTCTCAACATTCTTCTGTTGTCAGCAAAGATTTGTGAAACCTACTCGCAAAATGTGTCTCATTCCCTCTCTAGAGGTTGGTCCATATAGAGGATGACATCCTACTACTACTATCATTTACTCTGGTAACTCAGGAGCCAGAAGTCTGTGCAGTAGAATGTAAATGTCTAACGGTGCTGATGTCTCAGGTGTTTGTCCATATGATTCCACATGATGGAATTTCTGGGAGGGAGTTGTTTGCTTTTTTAAAAAACTGGCTTGCATTGTGGATGTATTGTCCATTTAGATCTGCACAGATCAGGTAGGAATGCTATGCAAACCAATCTGATGGCCGTGAGCCCCAAGACATTTATAGGAAGTTTCAAGTTGTCCTGCGGCCAGGTCCTCTGCATATGAAGATGGTTCAGGTATGCCCCCACAACTTTTCCCTGATGTCATTGTTAGGAAGGTGGAAGGAACTCCCTTTCCACAGTTCTCTGGGTCCAGCCACCAACTGAGTTCTCGCAGGACCTGGGGCGGGACTGTGACACTCTTGTTCATGTGATGCCTGGACAGAGAGTACACAGACCTCAGCCTAGTTGTAAGGACCTCAGGTGAAGTCTGGCAAGTGGCGTCAAATATATACATGTTGATGTGTGGCCTAGGAGCTGTTGTCACTGGGTTTTATTTTAGTTATTTGCCATTCACTAGAGAAACTGGGACCTGTCCCTCTGGTAGGCTCTTGCTGATCAAGAGTCATTCATAGCTAGTGTGAACTCTACTGTCTGTGATGGGGTGAGAGACAATTTGTCATAGTTCACAAGGAGTCTCAATGGGAGAAATTGTTCTGTAGGGCTGCTGCAATCTTCTCCTGGGGTCTGCCTCTGATCAGCCAGTCATCTAGGTATGAGTAGATGTGGATTCCTTTGCTTTTTAAATATCCTGCCATTACTGCAAGGCACTTTGTGAATAGTCTTGGTACTGTCTGAATGGTTCCTCTATCTTGTCTGGTTGATAATTGTCTGTTTGCAATACGGGTCTGGAGTGTAGATCCCTAATAAGCATAAACTAACTTTGGAGTCCTTTAAGCTCTACATGTATTCTCACAGCATAATTCCACCCTTTCAAAAGGCAGGTCTTCTAATGTCGCTTGAACTTCTCTGGGAAGGCTTGACATCTGAAGCCATGAGGCC
This sequence comes from Eretmochelys imbricata, assembly GCF_965152235.1. Taxonomy (NCBI): domain Eukaryota; kingdom Metazoa; phylum Chordata; order Testudines; family Cheloniidae; genus Eretmochelys; species Eretmochelys imbricata. The sequence goes on along the minus strand of NC_135583.1, from coordinate 42,127,183 downwards.
CTTTGTATTGTCACTGCAGTGGCCATGGATCTGGCTGCAGTGTCTGAAATGCCCATTGCTGCTTTAGGGCCATTTTGACTACTAACTGTCCCTCTTGGATTATCACATTGAGCTCTTCCCTGTTCTGCCATTGAGGCCATGGTGGCATGCCATAAGGATATGGATGGGTTGCCCAAGATGGGTCATTCCAATGACATTTCAGAAGTGGTTGAGGCTGATCCCTATCTAGAAAGCCACCTGGTCTTTCTGCAGTATCACCCACAGTTCTCAGGAGAGAGAGTTCCCTGCTTGAAGAAGATGAAAACGTGTGCCTCAGTGATGGAGAGGGGGAGTGGATTTCCGCTAAGGATGGTTCCGGGGTATACGGTGCTCTCAGTACCAGGGTCCACACCCGTGCAGGTAACTGTCTGAGATCATTCCAGAGTCCTTCAGTGACGTGGTCTGGTATTATCAGCAGCGCTGCTGAAGGTAGAGCGGCTGGTGCTGTGGAGTGTCCTCAGTTCCGCAGTGGCGTACAGCTCCTTGTCATTTGACCCTGCTACCATTTGGGGCTTAGCGGCTTTCACACGGTAGGCTCTGAGTGGTCTTCCCCTGTGTGAAGACACTGAACTCAGTCTGGAGCGTCTGCCCTTATGTTTGGGGTGGTCTCTCTCAATGCCAGACTTTCGTATTGGCAGCATCGGCACTGGGCTTCAGTGCCAATGGCATCATCTTCGGTGCCAGGTCTTTACTCGGTGCTGAAGTCTCCTCCATGCTGGTTTTGGGCATCACCTGCTAAGAAACAGGATGCTCACAGATGTTTTGCCCGGTATCTGGTGGGCTGTGGTATTGATGTCCGTGGGGTCTGACAGTGATCTCTCATGGATTGCTCCAGCAAGTGGAGCTTCAGTCCAATGTCCTGTGACTTGCGAGGCCTCGAGCAGCCCAACCAGCACACCTTCTGGTATGAGCATCGCTCTGGGATACGGCACATGCCCAAGCAAGAGGCATCTGCTACGCCCATCTGTTAATGGGATTTGTCCATCACAAGAGGGGCAGGGCTTGAAGCCCACAAGCTTAGAGGCCACCATACTGAAAACCCTGGACAAGGGCATATATTAGAAAGGGGGGCTAAACAGGGGGGTCTAATTATTAGAATTCAGTCCAGATGGGTCAAGTTTATTCACTGTGGTCTTCTATAAGTGAAGTAGAAGAGTCCTAACGAGTTTAGCTGGAAATGAAGACTAGCGGGTTGGACACATGCTATGTTTTGTTTTACTGCCATAGGCCGTAAGAAGGAACCAAGGAAGGGTCATGGCCATCCCACCGTTTACAACCTTGTATGGGAGCACAAGGAGGCACAAGGCACATGTGTGGCCAAAGGAAACGCTGCTATTCACATGGCTAACATCCTCCTGCAGTGGGATCCACACTGACACACACTCAAAGAAGAACTAGTGTGTATGCTTTTTACCTTCATCTCTCTGCCTCATTTCCTCATCTTTAACATGGTGATAATAATTCCTCTCTTTACAGAAGTGCTATGTAAATAAATGTATTAATGTTTGTGAAACATTCAAGTACTATATTCCTAGAAATGCCCATCAAAAATTAACAATTCTGTGGTTAAAGCAAAGTACAAAGAGTGCGCAATACTGGGGGGCACTCACTGAACAATGAGGCAAAAACAAAGTATTGAACAGCTGCTCATTCAGAGATCACTGTCTACCCTGCTCACTGAATGAGGCGGAGGTCATGTGGAGGAAATAGCGTGTGAGCATGTAATTAAAGACTGTATCATCATGTTTATGCACAAGGGGGTGAATTAAGGTTCTCTTACTCTCCACCCCTTTTGCTCCCTCCCCCTTTGTTCCCATTCAATCTCCTCCCAACCCCAGCTCCAGCCCCCTCCTGCTCGTAACCTCAGTGGGTCCTGTACCCCTTCCCCTGTGCACTCCTGCATCCCAGCTCTCTCTCTGTTCCTATCCACACCCCCCCCCAGCTCCTATCCCCCTCCCACTTTTCCCACCCCAGGCTCTTGTCCCCCTGCTCCTCTGCTTCCCCCCACCATCTTCTGGTTCCTGAAATCTCCTCTTCCCTCCCCCCGACCATTTGTCACTCCTTCACAATCCAGGGTGACTGGTTCTCCTCCATGCTGCCTGGGTGACAGCAGTGGGATCCCTGCTCTCAATTCTGGTTCCCAATGCCACAGAGATACCTGGCAGCCATGAGCTGCAATTGCAGAGACAGGCCTACTCAGCCCTTGCATCCCCAAGCTGGAGCATGCTCCGTGCAGATGAAATCTTCAGAGAATTTATCTGCCAAACTTTAACTAGTCCCTACTGAGCATGTGCAAACTGAGCTTTTTCAGAGGCTTATAACTTGGCGAAATTTGGATACATTTTCATGGGAACAGCAAAAGGCACATTCCTGACAACAGGGTGACCTCCCTGCCAAATTTTGAGAATTTCTCAACAAACGGTTGTGATCATTTTTTTTAATATGGGCCAAATAATGTATTTCCCTTTAATTCCGTTCTCAGAAACAGCTGAACCATTTTGCTAAAGTTTTTTTAAAAAAAATTATCCTGAGGCAGACGCCTGGGTTGAAAAATTACAGCCTGAACAATTAAAATCCAGCTAAGTTATATGCAACTGAAAAGAGGGTCTTATAATGGGAAGTGTAATGCAACCTTATACAGGAAGCACTAGCAACTCAACACAGAATATATAAATGCCACCCTCTATGTGAGTGCGCGCGTGCGATGTCTTATCCTACCACCCAATCTACACCTCTTCACCTCTCTGGTGAATCCTAAACCCCCACGTGTTACTCATGTATTATTATTATTATTATTTAGACTTTGGTGGCATCCAAAGTGTGCTAAATACTTTTCAATCTCAGGAAGACATGGTCCCTGCCCCCAAAAGCAAATGGTTTAAAAGACAAAGACAGATGAGGGCTATAGGAAAGCAACATTACACTAAAAGCAGATGTGTTCAGCCTGTGGTCCATGGACCACCAATAGTTTGCAGAACACTTGTTGGTGGCCCATAGAGAAGTGGCTGGTCACATGACTATGACTTCTTCTCCTTGCCTATGGTTGCTAAATTTCACTCAGCCAGCCAAGGATACATTAAATACTTTCCTAATGTTACTTTTCCAAGTAAGCAGTTAATGTTGACACAGTGATGTTATTCCATTACTAAAGGGAGGAGAAGTGGTCTGACCCATTGTGAATGGAAGGGCAGGTGAACAAAATATAATTCACACTTTGAAAAAAAGCCCGAGAATCCCTACACTATACCACTTGTATGAGCATAAGTCCTGGAAATAGCCATGTTACCCGTCAACCATCAGTGAAAGAGGGGGGTCTGGAGTCCACTAAGATCTTCTGGGATGCAATTCTCTCCAAGTAAATTTCTCCAGAAGTATTTGTTTGTAGAGCACACGGCCAGTGACATAATTCTGGGCCAGGTGGGGAAGAGCAGACAGGGATGTCAGTATTGCTGCCATGTTTTTTGCCAGCAGACTCTTTGCAGACAGAAAAAGACCTCAGGAAAAGAGATGCTGCATTTTAATCCTCACAGCTCAGACCTTCTTTCCCCTTATTCTCCCAGTCTTATAAAAATAGAAAGAACACATGTTCCCATTAGTCACTTGCTAGAGGGGAGCTGGGGGGTATGTGCTGACAGTCTGTACACAGAGGCCTAATTTGAATACTATTTGCATATTCCAGATAGACAAAGTGCAACTGTATTAAAAACACACATGCACAAGAGCTCTACAAAATGAGACAGAAGCCTGCTGACATTTACTAGAAACCAAACCTTTTGCATATATATATATTTCCCAATCTGCTCACTAGGGCCCCTCTCAGATAATAATGGCCAGCACAGCTAGTTTTCAGAGAGGCTTTCAATTAAATGTCTCAAAAAGAAAAGGAGTACTTGTGGCACCTTAGAGACTAACAAATTTATTTCTGCTTGCCAAGAGTGGTTTGTATATATGCAAAAGTGAGTCCCCAGCTCTCCTCCTGGGAACGTTAGACAGACACAGTTCCTCTCTTCTGATAATACCATTTGCTAGGCCCAAACTAGGAGGAGTAATTTAGGGGGTAATCAGATGCAGTAAATGTGTTTCACTGCACTTTCCTAAGCTAAAATTCTGCCTGCGTTTTCAAGTGTTCACATTGGAGTAATTTGTGTCTAAAGCTTATCTAAGGTCTGAATGCAAACCATCCCTCCTTGCTGGCTTCCTCTTGAGCTTTAAAAGCTCAGTGATCTCTGGCTTGAACATAACCTCTGGTTCAAAGGTTAAGTTTTGGGGATGCAATCAGTGTCCAAGCAAGATAGGACCAGACTGCACTGAGGTTATGTCAAGGCACTGCCAGGGGGAGGGAAAAAAGCCTGAATCACACAGGTGTCTGTTATTGACACAGCACTTCACATGGACAGCAAGCACAGATACCGTACCCAGAGCAGGACACATCCCTAGTGCCTTTGACTTGGCCTAACCTTTGTCACTGTATCATTTCTAATGGCCAATAGCTATCAACTTTCAATATGCAGCTAAAGATTCAATTACTGCGGCTTTATCTGTTGATCTATGATGAATTTTCAGTCTGACAAAATTTTATATTCCTCATTTTCTCAGCACATCATCAAAAATTTACCATACATTGAGACAAAAATAATGACCCACCTATTGTTTTTCACAGACAGTGAAATAAAGGGGAAAGAGGAGTTTTGTCCTTCTATATCCCCTAAGGTAAATTGGACAAACGTGATTTAAATATAGACAAAAATATTAAAACAGTGCTTAGTTACTATGATAAAAGGCACTATAGGACATTTTTAGATAGATTAGACAGATAAACCTACCCCCTTATGGAACAGCCCTATAGAATTTAATAGGGATGAACCCCAATAGGCTCCTGTAACAATTTTGCAGAATTACTCTAAAAAGATATGGATTTTAAAAGACAATTTTTGAGCCATCCTCAAAGAATTCTTTGAGTTCTAGCACAAGACTGTAATTCACTATTAAATGCTATAAGACGATTGCAATAAAACCTGTACAAGTTTATTATATTCTATCAAATTCTAAAGGCCTTCTGAAAGGAATTCACCTTTATCTGACATATTCCTACTAGCCATATGATCACACCACACTCTTTTATGCTGTCTACAGCATAGTGTCTTACACCTGTGTTCAATATCTGATCAACTCTGTGCCAAATGCACCCTCTTTTTTTCCATCCTATTGAGGTTCATATTCTGTGTCCATCAAGGTGGTATCTGAGAACCTTTTAGAAGTGCATTAAGAAACATGACTAGCATCTGTCATGTGTGGTTCCTACCTTCTTCCTCTTGCTGGGTAGGAACTTATGTGGGGATTGATTTTATTATTATTATTCTTTTCATGGGGGGGGTAAATGTATGATGTGCTACATGTTTATATTAGTAAAGTGAAGATGAGGAGGAAGAAGTGTACTTTTCCTGGCACTGGGACCAGAAAGTGGTGAGGTTTGAGGTAACTGCCTGGGAAAGAGTAACTGGTCATGTTAACACTGCACCCCAATATGTACTAAAAACTATTGCAAGCTACCCAGAAACACCTGGGCTACTGTAGCTAGGAATGGGGAACTATGAAGAAGAGGGACGGAGCAATCTGGATGGCAAAACCTTCTGATCTGACAACTGCTTTTTTGTTTATTGGTATCCAGCATGGAACACTTTTGGCAGAGCCTCTGTCAAAAACCAGTCACTCTTTGTGGGCGCAGTAACCAGTAAGTGATGGCTTTGGCTTTTATAATATTTTGTAAAACTGTAGTTTGGTAAAATAGATACTAATTCAATAAGATTTTGCATCATTCTAGCAACAAATAGACCAGAACCAGGTTTTCTCTAGTGCCGTTCATACTCTGGGTATATCAAAGCATTTTACATGGCAATGAGTTAGATGCTGGTAGCACAAAGACTACGCAGTCAAAGGAGGCAGCTGTTATCTTCATTAATGGCTTAAACATAGCCTTGGACATCAGAATTTGTTTTATTGACAGTGTCAGACAGAAAAGTAGAAAAGAAGGAAAAAGAGGGAGACTAGAAAGAGAAAGAGAAATGCAGATGGCAGGCTTCACGAAAGAAATAATGAGTAGGTATTTTAGTGCAGTGATAATTACCAATTTTCTACATTTATAGAAAACTTCATAAATATTGAAGTGAGGTGCTATTATCTATACAGGTACTGAAGCTGTATGAATATGGAAATTCATTAATTATCACCAGAACTATTCATTACAATTTGAATGTAGCAAACTAATAAACAGGTATTCATTATATTCCTACAAATTCTACATTTCTAGACTGACCTGGCCTTTCTTTTTCCAAACTATAAGGGCAACAGAGAGGGAGATAAACAAACACAAAGTGAGAGAGGGATACGGGTGGGAGGAGACAGTCAGTCAGAGAGATACTGACTTGCTGGGTAAGCTTGAAAGGGCAGTAAATGCTTCGCCACCCCATGGCAGAACTCAACCCTCTCAGGTTTATGAAACTTAAAGGAATTAGCTGTCTTGAACTGTCTGGTTTCATCAGGTCTCTTGGGCCGTATCCACATAAGGCATTCTGGGGAAACGTCCCACCATTACAGGCTCCAGTGCACACCGGAGAAAGCAGTGCCATGTTCACCCACCTGTTGCAGGTCAAGCAAGATGACATGGCGGCTAAAATGCCAACACCTGGCTCAGCCCTCTCAGCACCATTGTAACCATTGCAATCACGGATGGAGCTGAACTGGGGTTAGTGGAACATTTCTCAACAATACGCCTGGCAAACAATACCTCTGGGAGAGAGAGGAGCAGAATGCTGGATCCTAATCTGGAAAAGTAAACGAGTGGGACCCCTTTGGGTTTGTCTATACTGCTATGAGACACGTGCGGCTGGCCCATGCCAGCTGGTCGGGCTCCCAGGGCTTGGGCTAAAGGGCTGTTTAACTGCCGCGCAGACATTGCAGATGCCTCAGAACTACTTTCTCTATCAGTCAGGCTTTAGACCTGGCTCTGGCACTGAGGCTGTACCGGCTGCACACATCCAGTGCCAAGCTGACATTAGATTTGTCAGCTGCCTTTGATACGACTGATCCCGAGGTGTGATGGCTTTGCCTGCAGACCTGAACCGAAGATGGGGCCGCCTCAGGGAGTGTCATTCTAGCTTAATCCCTGAGAGCAGGATTTGGCAATTGCTTATCTGCCCTGAGGGCTCTCTTAGGCGGGGTTCCACAAGAGTCTGCTCTCTCCCCTCCTGTTCAATGTCCACATGGAGCTGTTTGGAGGGTTAGTGAGGGAGCATAGGCTGAGGGTATTTTCAGTATGTCAGTGTGCTGACAAATATAATAAATTTCTTCCAAATTAAGAGGGTGACATTAAGCATCTTCCTCCGTGTCTGGTAGCAACTCTTCTGACATCATGTGGACAGCTGTCCCATTTTTATTTTTTATTTCTGGCTTACGGGCTTGGATGTGCAGGCAAAACTCTGGACATCAGGTAGGCAAAACAACTGGAAATGTGTTAAACTTAAACTGTGGTTATGTTGGAGCTCAGCTGAATGCAAACAGCAAGTGTCTACGCAGGAACCCACTGAACTACACCTGAGTGGTAGACTGACTAGCAATCTGCTGAAGAGACACTTACACACTAATACCATCTGCACATCAAACTATGCAGAAAGCAACCTGCAATTATACAATTAGACTGATACACAAGCTTCCCGTTAGTGTTTATTTCTGCTGCCAATCATGCTGCTTACTGGAAAACAAGAGCTCTTAACATCCTCTGTGATCCTTCCTGCTCTCTCTCTCTCATTCCTTTTCATTGCAAGAGGTTTTGCTGATCTACTCTGATTTTTTTGACATCCTGGTGAATCCCCACTTTAAGGCCACTCCTTGGTGCTTCTGGCAGTCAGGTATATTTATTGTTGGAAGGAGACCCGGGTCTGCATGTGATGAATGATATGTCTCATATAGACAGCTGCTCTGGGATCCAGAGATCAGGAGAGAAGAATCAGATCTGTATTTCCCATGAACAATGTAACTGACAGAGGTAGCAGCTAGAAACCCAGCAAAAATTTTTAGTAACAGGACAATACTAGCATTTTTAATTCTGTTAAGTCATCTCTGTTATACATTGGGGGCCAAAGGAGGATTGGACCGGGAGAAGCCTCCATGATCCGACTTGTTTTACTCTTAATACCATGCTTTTGAATTACTAAATGTTGGGCACATTGTAAAAAAAAGATGGCAGAACAAATTAAAATGACACATCTTTCTATCTCAGATATTTCCAATAGGTCTATCATCCTTGTATCACGGCATTTGGGATCTGTCAGATTCTTGTGATTAATTCTGTTTCCTACCCTTTCCATAAACACACTTGCTGAAATGGTTAGCATTATCTGTGCCTTGCTAGCAGCACATAACTATTACTTGTACTTGTTATAACTCAAATGCAGTGAGGCATATGTCTCAGTGTCAAACTAGATGGTGCGCCAAATCTACTAGGAAGAATGCAAGTCTAAATTATTAGAGAACAGATTTTTTAGAACCTCACATGCAAAAATTTATGCTGTATCACGGCAGCTATGCATGCAAATATCAAGATATCATGTTTGTTATTTGCACCTGGAGTTGAAAATGCATGTACCATAGTGGTAGTGAGATATATTTTATATATGTATATAACTAAAAATAATTCCCCTTTCACAATTTATTAATGTATGCTATGATATTATGGGAAATCTGGGTTGAATCCCAATGAATGCTGTCATAAAAATAAAGGGAAGGGTGACCACCTTTCTGTATACAATGCTATAAAATCCCTCCTGACCAGAGGCAAAACCCTTTAACCTGTAAAAGGTTAAGAAGCTAAGATAACCTCGCTGGCACCTGACCAAAATGACCAATGAGGAGACAAGATACTTTCAAAGCTGGAGGGGGGAAACAAAGGTCTGTCTGTCTGCGTGATGCTTTTTGCCGGGAACAGATAAGGAATGCAGCCTTACAACTGTTAGTTAGTAAGTAATCTAGCTAGAAATGCGTTAGATTTCCTTTTGTTTAATGGCTGGTAAAATAAGTTGTGCTGAATGGAATGTATATTCCTATTTTTGTGTCTTTTTGTAACTTAAGGTTTTGCCTAGAGGGATTCTCTATGTTTTTAATCTGATTATCCTGTAAGGTATTTACCATCCTGATTTTACAGAGGTGATTCTTTTACCTTTTCTTTAATTAAAATTCTTCTTTTAAGAACCTGATTGAGTTTTCATTGTTCTTAAGATCCAAGGGTTTGGGTCTGTGTTCACCTGTACAAATTGGTGAGGATTTTTATCAAGCCTTCCCCAGGAGAGGGGGTGTAGGGCTTGGGGGGATATTTTGGGGGAAGACATCTCCAAGTGGGCTCTTTCCTTGTTCTTTGTTTAACACGCTTAGTGGTGGCAGCATAGGGTTCAAGGACAAGGCAAAGTTTGTACCTTGGAGAAGTTTTTAACATAAGCTGGTAAGAATAAGCTTAGGGGGTCTTTCATGCAGGTCCCCACATCTGTACCCTAGAGTTCAGAGTGGGGAAGGAACCTTGAAAAATGCTCTATTTATTTCTATCTTAGGTATTTCTAAGAAGACCATCTGAATACCAGCTGATCCTGATTCAATGCTCCTGCCCACTGCAGCTATTCAGACCAAAGCATCAAGGGGACAAACTCATCTCCTTCAAAGTAGTTCTATATTCACTCAGGACTCAATCCCGCAAGGAGATGAGCGCCTTCAATTCTCATTGAAGTCAGTGGGAGCTGAAGAACTCAGCACTTTGCAAGTTCAAGCTCTTCAATGGGAAAACTGGGATCCTTTACTTCTCATCAGCTATGCAGAGATAGCTGCCTTGGTCTTTGCCCATGACTTGTGTGCACATGCTTCCAGGAGCCCTGCCCTTCCTAGGTAACAAACTGTTTAGGACTCAGTGAAGCTGGATAGCTTAAACAGGCATATGTTGTAGGGATCCTCAGAACCCTATAAGGGATTGCTATGGCAGAACCAGACATGGGCACACATACCTTTCTGAGAAAACAAAACACTCTATGGTCTAACTTTATCCACTTGGTCTGCCTGGATGTTCCTTTCCCCTTAATAGGGCCAGCTTTCTAATTCTTTCCTCTCAGACATTTTAATCCTCAAGGTTATCTCACTGTGCTATAGGATCACCAGCTCCTGCATACATTTGTAGATTAGCAGTGCCTGCCATTAGCAAATTGGAAATTTCTCAACCCCCACCCCACTTTTACAGATGGATTTTTCTTCCCTTCATAAATGTGTTAGGAGTTCCATTTCTGTGTGTTCTTTACTACCATAAAAAACATTTCAATCTTTCACAAACTGCTGCAGCTTTCTGGTGGGGTTCTAGGGATTTTAATGGAATGGTTGAGCTGAGCCATGTCACAGATACCTGATATTTGTTCACAAACAACATTCACATATAGGTTTACTATGCAACAGCAAATGCAGAGTTCAGATGAGGAGGGCATAGCCAAGTACAGCAAGCATTTACCTGCTCAGCAAGGTTACCTTTGCAGTGATTAGGGATTAGGTGGGAGTGGTGTTATTTTGGTTTTGACAGTTGGATGAGTCAGATGTAAACTGTACTGAATTATCAAAGTAGGGGATCTTGGTATCAATCTGGAGTGGTTTTCAGACTAGTGAGATAGTTTGGCACCCAAATTGAACCAGCTTTACATTCATATGGAGTAGCTCTATCTATTACCAAACAACAAGCAGGTGCTTGGCCTAGAGGCTCTTTCAGTGTTGCCAAATGGGATACCAGTTTCTAATGAGCAGACATTTTCTATACTTTTGAGTATTTCCTTGGGATTGTGGTGCAGTCTAGAACTCTTGAGGAGGGAAGCTCTCCAGAAAAGTGTTTTATAGTTGCTTTAGGAGAACAGTTTTGAGCTCAAAGACGTCTCTAGGCAGTGAAATGTCACCATTACAGTCTCCAAAGAATATGCCCATTAGTCACTGTTTGAGATTTAAAAGATTTAAGAAACATCCAAATTCAAATTGATTTTTTTTATCACATAACATTTTACAGCGTGGTGGAGCCAAAGACGGCAAAGGTACAAAACCCCTCATTCATCTCATTCACTTTCCCGTACAGGATGGGATTAAAACCATGTTTGAATCGCTAATCTTTTCATACTTGCACTGTAATAAGCCTTTGAAATTGATCAGAGACATTAGAGGCATGACATTAGAGAAGAGACCTAGAACAATAATTTTGCCAGATCTACTGCTTTTGCCAGAAAGTTGTGAATTTATTAGAAGCCTTGACCAATTTTTTGTCAGGAGTAGGAAAGTATTGGGGCATTTATTCATCAAATGGGAAACTATTTTTCTGGGACTACCACTGAGACTAAAGTGACCAGACAGAAAGTGTGAAAAATCAGGACGGGGGTGGGGGGCAATAGGTGCCTATATAAGAAAAAGCCCCAAATAGCGGGACTGTCCCTATAAAATCAGGACATTTGGTCACCGTAACTGAGACTTAGAACACTAAAGAGCTGTGTGATCTCCTGGATATGCTAGCATCAGGGTGATTCAGAGCACAGATGGCATATTCAGCATTTACTGCAAGACACTTTGTCTCAGCACAGTGTTTTATAATGGTTTAATGCCATTTGGATTTAACTCCGGAAGCTGAACTTTATGTATGTAGTTGCAGTATTAAATGAGAACTCTGGTACCTCAAGAGTCCAGAGACCAGCAACACTTAACCCTAAATTTTCAAGGACGTGCACAAGGATTCAGCCATAGCACTTGTCAATAGGAGTTGCAGGACTAAAACTAGATTGAATGCTTTGAAAATGTGCAGAACATTACTCTGGTCTACTCAGTTGGTCCCATCCACTTCTCTTTGGGTAGAATGCCATGGTATTGCCATCTACCTTGGTAACACTAGCAAAACAGCCTCATGTTTCTCAGGGTATTGAGTTAGGGCCTTCTCAGCTTTAAACAACTGGGTAAACAGTTCAAACATCTGTTACATTTTGCCATTGGGCAAAGAGATTTTTATGTAATTAAGAGTCATTCAGGAGGTTGCGTGCAAATGGATCAAATTGTACTTCTGAATTTTTAACGTCTCCTAAGTGGAAAGTACTTGCGATCCACATGCACAGAACTTAGTGATGCTGGGGAAGAAAACAGTGGACTCAGAAATAAAAGCAAAGGTAGAAAATGGAGGATCAAGATTATAAAATTCAGTCACATTTTAAAATTTTCTGCTACAATAATTCACTTTATGTAGAATTAATGTGGCTGATTGAACGTTTGTGCTGTAATTTACTTATAATTAACATTTTATGGTGAACAGATTTCACCATCTCCTTCATGCTGTGAACTCCAAGCCATAGGTCAAAAATGGAGATGAAACAGATAAGCACAAAATATTCTCACTGAAATATTAATGAGATTTTAATTTACTGCTTTAAAAATACATCTTTCATCAATGCCTGTATATCAAATCATTATTTTAATTTTTTAAAATCACATTAAAAATATAATGAACTTTTCTCACTGGTTGAAAGACACTGAAACATCTGTTATGAAGAGAGCGCCCTGGAGAACGAAAGGGTCCAAACATACACTCAGGTATCAAGGATCTCACATCCTTGATTGGATGGGAGTGGATTTCAACTCACCATAATGCCCCCTAACACTTAACCAACTAACAGCTGAGGCCCTCGTAGCCTCAGAAATGCACTGTTTGGCTGCAGAGCCGCCATTCTTTCTGGTATTACGTGGAACCCTATTTAAAGGAATAGGAGATTGGTTAAAAATTAGACCTTAACCTTTCCCCCTAAGAGCTCCTCACTCCCTCTCCTTCTCAGTCTATGGGCACCATTTTGGACCTTCTCTAGACCCACACATCCAGGCTGTGTTGCTGCTTCTTCCTGCACAATCTCTCTGAGATCAGCCCTTTCTTCTCCATTTACAAAGCTAGAACTCATCCAGGCTATGGCCTCCTTTCTGGCCTTGAAAAATGTCATCATACTTTCCTTAAATCCATTCCAAATGCTGCTGCAAAGACCATCTTTCTAGCTCGTTGCTACAGCACCATCTTCCTCTCTGTGTCCTTCCCCCGTCCACGCCACAGCAAACTTTAAACGCCTTGTCAACATTTAAAGACTCTCCAGTGCTTTGCCCCACGCTACCGCTCCACTTGTCTTGCCCTGAGCCCCTGGGGCTCCCCCAGCACGGCCAGCGACACCACCCTTCAGTCCAGTTTTACCTCCCACATTGCCGTGCTTTCTCCCACTCCACCAGGTCTGGGGATGAGCTCCCCACACACAACGTGCGAAGCCGCTGCATTAATCCTCCTGCAAATTTCTCCTTAACGCTCACCGCTGTCATGACGACTCCACAAAACCCACCAGGGCTTAGGCAGCTGATGTGCTATGACCACTCTTTATTACTCTCATCCTAATTGTCCCCATTACCGCATGCCCTCCTGCCCGTTGGATCCACCGGTTGGTTGTGGTCACACACACAGATGACAAGCTCTTTAGGGGAGGGAGAGTTTTTTCTTGTGTACACAGCACCTTGGCCCTGATTCCCAACTGAGGTTTCACAGGACCAGAGGAAGGATGGCACAGGAGTTCGGGCGCTGGCCTCAGACTTGAGAGATGCGCGTTCAATCCCCTGCTCCACCATATGCATCACGGGTGACTTTAGGCTAGTTAGTAACTACCAGAGGAATGAGTGTTTCACCGGAATACATGGGATATAGGATTCCAGCAGAGACAACTCTGAGCATTCTGAATTTCCATCGACTCAGTGGTCACTGAGGATGATCAGCACCTCACAGGTAGCACTCAGGGGACACCTTGGAGAATGAGGCCGCTCGTCAGCTCTAGAATGGTGCAGGGCTCCACACCAGAAACATGAATTTTGTCCATCATGCTCCAGAAAAGATCTTCTCTTTCTAAGAGGGACAACACTACTGGTTTTGCTTTTTTCTCACTGAACTATGAACATCTTTACAAAGCACCAACAGATGTTTAAAACTCTATTTAATTCAGGCACAGCAATCTTCTTAAACCACATGTTTTGGCAAATGTTGCTGTATTTACTAAAGATATGTAATAAATACCAGGTGTTGGTCTGAGAAACCAGCTGTATCTTTTTAAGCCGGGTATGGCTAAATCTGAAAAACTAGAGAACAAGGCTTTGCCACTAGGAAAGATACCGTATAACTTAAGAGAAAATAGCTTCCTTCATGATCTAACAAGGGAAAGTAAATCAGAAGGAAACTTGGATAAAATTCCAAACCCTCCAAACTTCAGGGGTGTGCACATAAATACCTCAATATGATGGGACAGACCTGGGTGTTTATCAGATTTCCTGTATTCTTATGTTTTGTCAGACAAACAACTAAGACTATACCAAGAATGGTCTCGTGCCAGAGAATGTGGTTCTGGGATGTGAGCAAAGAAGTCAGCAAAAAATCATAATTCAATGGAAATATTTTATTCCCTTCATTTCCCAGGCCACACTAGCCCATTCAAAGGACTGATTAGAATTTCAAATGAAAAGCTGAATAATATGAGCATTGTAAGTCAGTTACAAACAGCACTTAAAAATGTGTCAAGAAAAAATATACATGTAATTTCCTTTTTTAAATTGCACTTTTTTTCTAAAGGTTTGTTTGCTGGGAATCAGCAACTCTTTGTTTTTAAAGGGTGAATCTGTGTATCTTTTCAAGGGTGAAGGGGCCCTCTCTGAACGCCTCTCTGCCTGCTCCTCTTACAGCCTCAATACGCTGTAAGTAGAGTGGAGATCCCCAAGAAAAATGTTTAGTTTTCTCTGTGCAATCTCTGCCCTATATTTTTAGCAGATATTTGGGTGTAAAAGAAATGAAGAAAATGTTCTTTACCTAGGGAGAAATCATCAGAGACATCAGAGCTTGAGCTGACTGCCGTGTCCCGTCAGAGGCTGGCTCCCGATAAGAAGGGCATGTGTGAAAGAAGAGAACTCTTGGGGAAGCAGTGGTGCACTTCTGGCCCTGGCTTCTCCAGGGAGTCCCTGCACAGCACTGGGCTCCAGGTTAATTTCCAAAGACGTTCTACAGGGCTAAGGAAAAGGCATCTCCGCTGCTGGCTACAATCATCCCTTCGGAATCCCTAGAAATTAAAACAAAATAATTCTTACGTTTTCTTCTGAAATGAATAAAAGAATTTATTCCATTTCTAGCCACAAACTACATACAAACCATTACCACAAGGCTTCAAAGCCCTGCTCCAGTTGCATATACAACCTCTGACAACAACCATAAGAAGTTAAAGGTAAGCTAAAATGCCCGAGGCCATCTTCACCAATAAGACTTAGGTAGTGTTGTTGCTGTTCTTATTGTTAATTTTGGGGAAAGGGGGTATTAGTGGAATAAGGAGGATTATGATGAATCCATGAACTTCAGACAACAACTGGGTATTCAACCCAGAACCAAGGATCCCAAAAAACAGATCTATAGCACCTGGGCTAAATGAAAATAGCCGTCAGCTGAGAAGAGTGATAAGGCTTTGACCTCAGTGGGCCTCCAGCCATTAGAAGTCAGCATGACCATACACACTAAACCAGAGTACTACACTACCATTTTGGAAAGGTAACCACCAGCAGCCGAAGAACAGATGAATATTGGACCTAGGTGAGCAAATGGCCAGCCAGTTTACATTTAACAGCTGCAGCCGGGATGGCTGAGCGAGAGGTACCGCTGCTTGCCAGCCATACATAAGGGAGAGTGGCAGACTGAACAGCAGGTGAAGAGGCTGCCCTGATGTTGAGGGATAGGCTGCAGAGTTGGCTAAGGGCAGTGAGCAGTTCAAAAAAAGTAAAAGGTTGCAGAGTGGTAGAAGTCTTCAACCATTTGATCTCTGAGCTGCCCCTGATATGCCACTGAAGCTACATGTATTCATCTTTAAAAGTAGTATGAACAATGAGAAGCTATTTTCTCTCTGACAGACAGTTTAGGGAAAATGTTCTCTCTACGCCCCTCTCTAGGTGTCCCCCCCCATTTTCAGGCACCATTTTCTACTACAATCCAAACTACACAAGAATAAAATATGTTTCTACTCAAAAACAGGGAAAGGGGGCCAAATCCTGAGGCCCTGATTTCAATGGGAGTCTGCTGGAGTAAGGATTGAAAGCAAAAACTGAGTAAGGCTCTCAGGATCTGGCCATTGGAAACAGCTTTTTTTACAGGGAATGGACAGGACATGCAGTGGCAGAGGACTAGAGGCAGGAATCCTTAGCACTTGCCAGGCAAAATCTCAACCCTGTCATGGCTCTCCATCACTTCTCACCCAGAAGTTAGGAGCTCCTGGTAATACGTTCTACATCCGCATATCTCTCTTCCCGCTGCATGGTAGCGAGAACTTCGGCACATGCAACATCCCCATTTCAAACAAAAAATTCTAACTAGCAGATGTATATAAAATGGGGTTGGCAACAAACCACCCCGCCTAACAGCTCTGCCCACTTCTGTCCCACTCAGCCAGCCTCCACTTTCCCTCATCTGACATGTGCCCCATTTCGCCCTTTTTCTGGTACAGCCTGATTCTTTCTCCCTCTTCTGCTGCTGCCACTATGACTCTCTCTCTCGCCATCTCTCCCTCCAAATCCAGACTCTTTAACCTAAGCAGCATTTACTGTAACCTCAATTTCACGATCATAGTCTTTAATGTAAATAATTTGATATAAAGGAACATTGAAAGGTATGCTGGGAAATCCAATCACATACAGCGAGTTAAAGCAACCTCTCTCTTTTCCTGGGATTCTCTTCTTGCAGGTGGCACAAAGGATTTCTAACTCTTGGCCCACTTTGGGGTCATTCTACATATTTATTAAAGTAGCCATTGTATTCTGAGGAAGAAATAAATAAAATAAATACATAAATAAATAAACACTTCACAGACAGCGATGAAAATCTAACCAGATGTGTCCATTCAGTCTTTTATTTTTTCTCAATGCCTTTGCTTAGTAGAAGCCATCAAATATCATTGGGAATTATTACTAATTTTTTTAACAACACTGAAGAATTAAAGCAAGAGAGAAAGGGAAGGCGCGTGCAAGAGAGAATGAGAGAAAGGTTAAGCTCAAAGGCAGGGAGAGCGAAATGGACCAGATTATACAAAATTAAAAAGCAAATACGAGCAGACAATTTGTGCCGAGTGATTGCAAGCAATTACAGTCCGGCTTTTCTGGAGGGAAAATGGGGGGGGGGTGTATTTCAGCTTAAAAGGAGACTTTATTCATTCCTGATCAGCTTCTCCTACTATTCTCTCTTTTATTCTTGGATATCAATTTAAAAAAAATCAGCCTTCAGATGTTACATGTCTAACCCTGTGAATCCCACCCCTGGGCAGAGACAGAGGATTTCAGCTTCCAATCGGCTCTTTCTATAGCCCTGAAAAACCAATTTTCTCAGAAAAAGAAAAAGAAAGAAAGAAAGAAAGAAAGAAAGAAAGAAAGAAAGAAAGAAAGAAAGAAAGAAAGAAAGAAATGCATTTCTCTTCAAGGAGAGCTTCAATTTTTCTGTAATTGTCTGAAGAAAGGCTGCTTTGATCTGCAGAATTATTATTATGCTTCGAATGTCTGCCTGTTAATGTCACAGCTGTGCCTTGGCATGAGCACACCAAGGGGGATCACAGGCTAACTTAGGACTTGCCCCAGCTGAGGATCCCCATCCCCCTCCTCCTTTTTGTATCTCACAGAAAAACTTTATTTCCTAGCACTTAACAAAAGCACCTAAAGATGCTGTCCAGCTGCTGCAAAGGGGCTGGAGCTGTGTGCCCTTGCTGATCAATGTGTGGCTAAATCCCAGCTTCATTGGTGAGGGAGAGGAAGATATTAAAGTGTTGAGAGTATGTCCTATACAACCATTAAAAGAAACAGTTTAAGCCAGCGAGTCTTTCTTGTTTGTTAGCCTCATCTGATCATAGGCTGAGGCAATGGGAAGGAGGATTTAATGCTAGCAAAAACACGGAATTATTTATCCCATTCCTCTGATTTCAATCCTCTGCGTTAATAAATAGTTATTTTCCACGTCTCCAACTTTCACTGTCCTCAAGCAAAGGGGAACTCAGGAGGCAGAATTATATACACCCTCTCCCATATATATAAACCCTAATATTGATCTAAAAGGGCACAGAGCTTCCAAATGAGCTCAACAGAACATTCAGCCCACATTTCCTCCCAACTCTGTGGGTTGGACCCATAGGCAAAGGGCAGGGGCCGTGTCCACCTTCCTCTCTAGACACTGCGCCCTACATTACTCCTCTAACATTACACACAGACGACAGGGCTGTGTGGAGGATTTGTTTATTATAACAGAGGTTGAGATTTGTTATCTGCTCTAGGGATAACAGTTGAGACCCAGGACTGGTGCCCTGCCCTTTCACCTTTCTAGATGCAGTTTCAAATCTGATTTTGGTTGCAAGTGAAATGATTAAGAGAGGACATTGTAACCACAAAGTACATCTGAAGGGTTTAAACCACAAGGAGAGGGAGGGGTGGTCCATGGTGGGATAACTCTGAATCTGAGCAAAGGAAAATCAATGTTGGACATGAAGAATTGTTTCCTAATGTTAGGATATAGATATTGAGGCCTGTCTGTAAAGGCCTATACTCTAAGAATTTAGGTGTATTCTTATCACTTGGCTAGTTATAGAGGTATAAAAGAAACAATCAAAATCACTATCTGCCAGTGTAAGAGCCTTCTCTTACTGTGACAGTCTGAGGCCCTGTTCTTAGGCTAAGGCCTTTGGCTAAGCAACAGAGGCAGCCATAAGCTGGGAAGCGACCGGTCACATCCTCACATTCCAAACTAGTCACATTGAAAGAAGGTGCTATTGGGCGGTTAGGATACAATCCTGTCCTGATAATGCCTATCGCCTCCAGAGAAAGGGAAGTGTCTAGAAGATGTAAAAGGAAACTTAGTTTGATAGCATCCTGTCTGGCAAGAACTCACTTATCAATAGCTGGGATGTGAAATCCTCATTTCTTTGTTGTTCTATCACTATAGTCCCCATTTCCCTGTTGTTTGTCCGTATAATCTCTTTCTGGTTCTGTGATTGTTTCTGTCTGCTGTATAATTAATTTTGCTGGGTGTAAACTAATTAAGGTGGTGGGATATAATTGGTTAAATAATCATGTTACAATATGTTAGGATTGGTTAGTTAAATTTCAGTAAAATGATTGGTTAAGGTATAGCTAAGCAGAACTCTAGTTTTACTATATAGTCTGCAGTCAGTCAGGAAGTGGGGGTACGTGTGTGTTGGGGGGGAAATGGGAACAGGGAATGGGGGTGGGGAAATTGGAATCATGTTTAGCTAAGGGCAGGAATGGGAACAAGGACACAGGTAAGGCTCTGTGGTGTCAGAGCTGGGAAGGGGGACACTAAGGAAGGAAACTGGAATCATGCTTGCTGGAAGTTCACCCCAATAAACATCAAATTGTTTGCACCTTTGAACTTTGGATATTGTTGCTCTCTGTTCATGCGAGAAGGACCAGGGAAGTAAGTGGGTGAAGGTATAAGCCCCCTAACACCTAAGAGTGAGGATGTCTTGCTTTTTGAAATAGTCCCCAGGGGAACTGGCAGAAGACCAATTGCTTGGATCAGTTAGAGCAAGGCTGGACAAAGTCCTGGAGAAGACACTGTGTAGGAATAATCCTGCACTGGCTAGAGGAGTGGGTGAACTCAACCTATTGGATCTCTTTTATCTGTAATTTCTATGATTCTTAACATACAAAACTACTCTATCCTCATACCATGTAATTATCTGGTAGTGTTATGAATATGAATACACCTCTACCCCGGTATAATGCAACCCGATATAACAGGAATTCAGATATAACGCAGTAAAGCAGCGCTCCTGGGGGGCGGGGCTGTGCGCGCCGGTGGATCAAAGCAAGTTAGATATAACGCGGTTTCACCTATAACACGGTGAGATTTTTTGGCTCCCGAGGACAGCGTTATATTGGGGTAGAGGTGTATATTTAAGTAATA
Organism: Eretmochelys imbricata; assembly: GCF_965152235.1. Taxonomy (NCBI): domain Eukaryota; kingdom Metazoa; phylum Chordata; order Testudines; family Cheloniidae; genus Eretmochelys; species Eretmochelys imbricata. The sequence goes on along the minus strand of NC_135583.1, from coordinate 42,107,106 downwards.
TGAATTAAATCGTTTATTTTATTTAGTGCATTTGAAGTGCATCTGGTTTCTTACTATGGAATCAGACCAGTTCTACAGATGTCGCATAGTCAGAGGCACGGTTTTTCACAAGACATATTTGCTAGTTTAATGAGGCAACAATATGTGGCAGTCCATCCACAAGGAAAACCAGGCTTGGGACCTTGCATTCCTCCTGTAAGAGGGCCAGTCTATCTAGGACACAGGTAAGAACTTGAGGGAACTGGCCCTCAGAATTTTGTGATTTTAAACCATGAAAGAGAATCATCTTATGACAAGTGCACCCTCAAATACTTTCACTTAACTAGGTGAGTGACATTACAATGTGGCTCACAGAAAAAAAATCCTGCAAGTCCCACTAACACGAAAGACATGCATGTCTGATTCACTACTCATGGGGAGAAGCAATCCTAGATTTCCTATTACTGATTTCTATTTTATGAAGTCTAGATTGTTCCATGGAATATAAGGATGTCCACTTGTTTTCTTTCGTTCCTTCAGCTAAAAACGTTTGCACTGGGCGTGCACGTATGCATGCACACACGTGAATACAGACGATCTACGACAGTGTGGTGCAGCAGAAATCTTTGATCAGCAGGCATTTGGGATGACTCTGATCTTTACTCATTTGTGCCAAAGCCAGGAGTAAGTTATGTCACTCTCCCAAAAGAGCAAAAATAGAGCTTGCACAGCACACCACACCGACCGGTGTTCTGTGTGTGCTGCATGTTTTAGAGCAAAACTGTTTTAGAAAATATTTAGAGTTTATCCATTTTGAAGAACATTATTTTTCATATTCCTCAACCTGCAAAGCCAAGTGGACATTGGATTTGGGAGCCTAACTCGAGACACCTTAGCTTCATTTGGAGAGGTGATAAGTACATACAACTCCAGACGGAAGTGCAGGCATTTAGCACCTCTGAAAATCAGGCCCAAGGCACCTCAAGCTGGGCACTCAAACATGGAGGCACTCGAAACCAGGTGGAACTGAAAAGTTGGCTGTATGTCTCCAGCTGCACAGGACTCTCGTGACGTAAAGCTCCCATCCCAGTCCTAGGAATTCATCAGAAACAATGGCCTTCCATTCTGTCGCCAGTCCAGGACTGAACACTATCCATGTTCACCACAGGACAGGGCAATTTGGAAGAAGAGGGAAGTACGGTGCATACTGTACTCTATTCCTTCTCTGTTCAGTCTACTTCAAACATCCCAAACCTCTGCTCAACTAACAGCTGACCTTTGCTGTTTAGAGGAAGGGTTATTTTTTTAAATCAAATTGTCAGAGGAATGTTTCTTTCTTCCATCCAGATGTTGGATTTCTTCCCAAATAGCAGGTTTCAGAGTAGCAGCCGTGTTAGTCTGTATTCGCAAAAAGAAAAGGAGGACTTGTGGCACTTTAGAGACTAACACATTTATTTGAGCATGAGCTTTCGTGAGCTACAGCTCACTTCATCAATAGCATTGGTTTGAGGAGCAGAATAGGTGACATTCTGTCATGGATCTGAGACAATTTTAAGGACCAATATTTCATGATCCATCAGGAACAGAAAGGGGAGATTTGAGATTTCAGATCTTTCATGTGGGTACAGAATTTGTTCCACAGGGTGGAAGGTCCCAAGATATCAGCTCTTAAAATCATCACATCATTAGGTACAGAAGGCTACTTTATGTAATTTTTAGAGTTTCTAAAATTTTATTAGTTATCATTTTTTCTCTTCTTCATAGCCCTGTCGAGTCAGACTCCCAGTAATGACAGCCATCTGGCTTTACAAGAAGAGATGTATGAAAAAGAGTACCAATAAAAATTCTTAAAACTCTCTAAAAACCTTTCTGAAATAGATTTTCTGTAAAATATGTAGTGTATACAGAAGACATGCTGGTGTGGTATCGTGTAAAGGTTTTATTAGCACTCATTTGTTGGAGCTGCCTAATCTACTCATGACTTTGCTACCCACAAGTATAATGGCCACTCCAAAATCACCCCAACAAACCCTTTAAAATACCTGTCCCCAGCATGAATTATTTATCTGTCTATAGCAAAAAATATATATTTTTTTCATTCAGAAGCATAACTGGTAAATAGATGAATACTTCTCATTCTGCTTTCTTCGGGTAGGAAAATAGATGCATACTTAATGTACATAGCAAAAAGTTCAGTGCTAACTAACAAATATTTTCAAGCTAGAGCGTAGAGGGCCAGATTTTATGGTTGTGAGGCCTGAACTGAGAAGTATGATTTTAACTGTAAAATACCCAAAATGTTGACAGCATCTGAGCCAATGGCACTGCAGCATGGAAAAGTACCGATCCTGCTACTTTCCTCTCCTCCTCTGGCCACGGCTCCCCGCTTTGTGCGCACGTGTGAGTCAGCAAGCATCGTTTATCAGGACCCCGACCCAGACTCTATCAGCTGTTTCTTTTGTGAGCGAGGCAGGGATGAGGGGACAGGGAAAAGGAAAGTTTTAACAGAGAGATGCCTGGAGAGTTATTTTTTGTTAAACAGGAATATATACTAAGGGGAACTGTGCCATTTTGAGGGTCACTGTAAAGTATCTGATGGACTTGAGCAATGCTGCCATGTGCTGGAGATCTAGAGGACCAGGCTGTGCAATTTCTGGAGGCTTAGGGTCTTTGATCCCGGTCTACATTGTAGACATAATTGATCAGATTCAGACTGGACTGGCCAACTCTACAGTAGCACATCTGGTCAGGAGAGGACAAATGCACCTTCTCTGGCTTAGTTTTTACAAGGTTTGCTCATTGTGGTCAGGATGAGCTGGGGAAGCAGGGAACTTTAGCCAACAACAGATAAGATAGACTGGTACCCCTCCCAAAGTGGTACAATTTGTCAGAAAAGAAAGTACTGGGTCTAATGCTTCTGGAGATTAACCTCTTCACATGATACTCCATAAATTCTCTCTTGACACTTTCAGTCTTGCACACTAGCTCCTTCTATTCATCCTTCCCGATTTGGGTAAGGTTCCTTGAAAGGTTCAGCCAAAGCAACTCTGAGTCCAACTGGAGTCTTCAGATTTTTATAACCCCTTTCAATTTGGCCCTAAGCCTCAATATGGCACAGAAACGGCATTTGTTTTGTTGGCCAATTATTGCCTGCTACCCATGAATAGAGGTCAGATGTGCATTTGGATTCTTTTGGACCTATTAAAGACCTTTGATACCAGTGACTGAGAGACTGAACTGACTTGTCCGTGAACTCCAGTCAGGGTGGACAGGATCATGTTTCAGTGGTTTCATTATGTCCTCTCAGACTGATCCTAGAGGGTTGGGCATTGCCCATCTGCAATGTAGTTTAGATGATTAGTAGTGAGGAATTCCCACGTTCCAATGTGGTATCTCCCAGCAGCATGCTTTATGGCCTTGGCAGGTGAGTCACTTTACCCTCCTGCCTCAGTTTCTCCATCAGGGTTTTCTGTCAGTATTAATCAGTGGATGCTTGTACAGCACACCGAACACGTAAAGTGCTATTTAAGTGCTTATTGTTATTGACACAATGATTCTCTTCTGCAGAAAGGAGTATTTGTGGCACCTTAGAGACTAACCAATTTCTTAGAATCATAGAATCATAGAATATCAGGGTTGGAAGGGACTTCAGGAGGTCATCTAGTCCAACCCCCTGCTCAAAGCAGGACCAATCCCCAATTAAATCATCCCAGCCAGGGCTTTGTCAAGCCTGACCTTAAAAACTTCTAAGGAAGGAGATTCTACCACCTCCCTAGGTAACGCATTCCAGTGTTTCACCACCCTCCTAGTGAAAAAGTTTTTCCTAATATCCAACCTAAACCTCCCCCACTGCAACTTGAGACCATTACTCCTTGTCCTGTCCTCTTCTACCACTGAGAATAGTCTAGAACCATCCTCTCTGGAACCACCTCTCAGGTAGTTGAAAGCAGCTATCAAATCCCCCCTCATTCTTCTCTTCTGCAGACTAAACAATCCCAGTTCCCTCAGCCTCTCCTCATAAGTCATGTGTTCCAGACCCCTAATCATTTTTATTGCCCTTCGCTGGACTCTCTCCAATTTATCCACATCCTTCTTGTAGTGTGGGGCCCAAAACTGGACACAGTACTCCAGATGAGGCCTCACCAATGTCGAATAGAGGGGAACGATCACGTCCCTCCATCTGCTCGCTATGCTCCTACTTATACATCCCAAAATGCCATTGGCCTTCTTGGCAACAAGGGCACACTGCTGACTCATATCCAGCTTCTCGTCCACTGTCACCCCTAGGTCCTTTTCCGCAGAACTGGTGCCTAGACATTCGGTCCCTAGTCTGTAGCTGTGCATTGGGTTCTTCCGTCCTAAGTGCAGGACCCTGCACTTATCTTTATTGAACCACATCAGATTTCTTTTGGCCCAATCCTCCAATTTGTCTAGTTCCCTCTGTATCCTATCCCTGCCCTCCAGCGTATCTACCACTCCTCCTAGTTTAGTATCATCCGCAAATTTGCTGAGAGTGCAATCCACACCATCCTCCAGATCATTTATGAAGATATTGAACAAAACCGGCCCAAAGACCAACCCCTGCGGTACTCCACTTGACACCGGCTGCCAACTAGACATGGAGCCATTGATCACTACCCGTTGAACCCGACAATCTAGCCAACTTTCTACCCACCTTATAGTGCATTCATCCAGCCCATACGTCTTTAACTTGCTGACAAGAATACTGTGGGAGACCGTGTTAAAAGCTTTGCTAAAGTCAAGAAACAATACATCCACTGCTTTCCCTTCATCCACAGAACCAGTAATCTCATCATAGAAGGCGATTAGATTAGTCAGGCATGACCTTCCCTTGGTGAATCCATGCTGACTGTTCCTGATCACTTTCCTCTCATGTAAGTGCTTCAGGATTGATTCCTTGAGGACCTGCTCCAAGATTTTTCCGGGGACTGAGGTGAGGCTGACTGGCCTGTAGTTCCCAGGATCCTCCTTCTTCCCTTTTTTAAAGATTGGCACTACATTAGCCTTTTTCCAGTCATCCGGGACTTCCCCCGTTCGCCACGAGTTTTCAAAGATAATGGCCAATGGCTCTGCAATCACAGCCGCCAATTCCTTTAGCACTCTCGGATGCAACTCGACCAGCCCCATGGACTTGCGCACGTCCAGCTTTTCTAAATAGTCCCTAACCACCTCTTTCTCCACAGAGGGCTGGCCATCTACTCCCCATGTTGTGATGCCCAGCGCAGCAGTCTGGGAGCTGACCTTGTTAGTGAAGACAGAGGCAAAAAAGGCATTGAGCACATTAGCTTTTTCCACATCCTCTGTCACTAGGTTGCCTCCCTCATTCAGTAAGGGGCCCACACTTTCCTTGGCTTTCTTCTTGTTGCCAACATACCTGAAGAAACCCTTCTTGTTACTCTTGACATCTCTTGCTAGCTGCAGCTCCAGGTGCGATTTGGCCCTCCTGATTTCATTCCTACATGCCCAAGCAATATTTTTATACTCTTCCCTGGTCATATGTCCAACCTTCCACTTCTTGTAAGCTTCTTTTTTATGTTTAAGATCCACTAGGATTTCACCGTTAAGCCAAGCTGGTCGCCTGCCATATTTACTATTCTTTCGACTCATCGGGATGGTTTGTCCCTGTAACCTCAACAGAGATTCCTTGAAATACAGCCAGCTCTCCTGGACTCCTTTCCCCTTCATGTTATTCCCCCAGGGGATCCTACCCATCAGTTCCCTGAGGGAGTCGAAGTCTGCTTTCCTGAAGTCCAGGGTCCGTATCCTGCTGCTTACCTTTCTTCCCTGCGTCAGGATCCTGAACTCAACCAACTCATGGTCACTGCCTCCCAGGTTCCCATCCACTTTTGCTTCCCCCACTAATTCTTCCCGGTTTGTGAGCAGCAGGTCAAGAAAAGCTCCCCCCCAGTTGGCTCGTCTAGCACTTGCACCAGGAAATTGTCCCCTACGCTTTCCAAAAACTTCCTGGATTGTCTGTGCACCGCTGTATTGCTCTCCCAGCAGATATCAGGATGATTAAAGTCGCCCATGAGAACCAGGGCGTGCGATCTAGTAGCTTCTGCGAGTTGCCGGAAGAAAGCCTCATCCGCCTCATCCCCCTGGTCTGGTGGTCTATAGCAGATTCCCACCACGACATCACTCTTGTTGCTCACACTTCTAAACTTAATCCAGAAGCACTCAGGTTTTTCTGCAGTTTCGTACCGGAGCTCTGAGCAGTCATACTGCTCCCTTACATACAGTGCAACTCCCCCACCTTTTCTGCCCTGCCTGTCCTTCCTGAACAGTTTATATCCGTCCATGACAGTACTCCAGTCATGTGAGTTATCCCACCAAGTCTCTGTTATTCCAATCACATCATAATTCCTTGACATCACCAGGACCTCCAGTTCTCCCTGCTTGTTTCCAAGGCTTTGTGCATTCGTATATAAGCACTTGAGATAACCTGCTGATCGCCCCTCATTCTCAGTATGAGGCAGGAGCCCTCCCCTCACAGACGTTCCTGCTTGTGCTTCCTCCCAGTATCCCGCTTCCCCACTTACCTCAGGGCTTTGGTCTCCTTCCCCCGGTGAACCTAGTTTAAAGCCCTCCTCACTAGGTTAGCCAGCCTGCTCGCAAAGATAGAGCATAAGCTTTCGTGAGCTACAGCTCACTTCACGAAAGCTTATGCTCTAATAAATTGGTTAGTCTCTAAGGTGCCACAAGTACTCCTTTTCTTTTTACAGATACAGACTAACACGGCTGCTACTCTGAAATCTCTCCTGCAGGGCTCTGGAGGTTGTAATCTCCTCTGTTTCACTACATATGTAAAGTTCCTGCAGGATAAAATGAAATTATCTGGGTTGCAGGGTCATCTGGGTTGCATAGCCCTCTGTCTCTTTTTGTAAACATGAGGCTGACCTGGTTTCTTAGGTACTGTCTACATTACATCAGTGTAGCAACAGGGGCACCAAAAAGCAAGCCAACAATGGTTGACAAGGCCTTATTCACTCCTAGGTGGAATTCAAGGTGCTACTTATTTGTGATTCACAAAGTCCTATGTGCTTGGGGTCCTGGCTAGGCATCTGATTTGAAACAATGCAGTAGAACTCTTCCAAACTCTTCCCACAAACCAAATTCTGTCCACTTGAGCCACTGAAGTTAGGTATGATTCACAGCATATGGTGCAGACATTCATGATAGCAGTGGCCCTATTCTTTCTTGTGTGCTTTGACAAGCAGGAACATAATTAACAATGGGACATTTTAATTATCCTTGCTATGCTGCAGAAACACCCCACTGAAATGAATACTGGCCAGTTCACACTTCTCAGAGCTATTGTTTCAGCCTGTCTGCAGCCTCAGGCAGAGGCTGTTGAATCATGTACCCTTGGTTCACAAACATCCGGCCTAAAGACGTTATTTTATGAAAGCTGAGAGTGTGTCGTACACAATGGCAGATTCCAGAAGAAAGTCCTGAGTTGCTGGGCTGCCAGCTGGCCCAAACTGACCTCTTGGCTCTTTGAGAATCTCTCCTCTCCCACCCATCCCCCACCCCAACCCCCCGTGCTGCTGCAGGAGTTAGAATCATAGAAGATTAGGGTTGGAAGAGACCTCAGCAGGTCATCGAGTCCAACCCCCAAGTTGAAACAGGCCGGGTGTTTATGCTGGCAGTCTGTAGATCTGAGTGTCTGGGCTTTAATTGATGGGCTTTATGTAGGAGGCTGTTTCAGTTAATATCTGACATCAAGTTACTCAACTTTTTAAATGTTGTGTACAAGCCACAGAAACGATGAGTTGGGCACATTTACCTCTCTCCCCATAAGTCAGCTATAAAAATGTAAACACATGGTCACCGGCCCAGCCACTGGCTACCCGATCGGCGATGCCACACTCCCAGCCCCAACACTCAGATCCACACCAAGTCCAACAGATTTTCAGTTCAAACCCTCTAGCAGTCCCCCCTCCCTTTCCTCTGACATGCTCAGTGCACAGGGTTTCAATTAAACGTTACGTTTTTCTTCACAACATTTTTTGGATATTCTTCAGCTGTATCCAGCATAAGGCAGACAAGTGGGACGGGCTAAACGCGCTGCTCGAGGTGCTGACAGCACACTCGATGGAGTTCCACTCCCGTCGCTACTCAGAGCCATTTGGCATGTTTTACACAAGCAACAGCATGGAGCAAGGCAGTTATCTTGTACCAAGTCTCCACAGCCCTGTGGGGAAGTCAGACCTTAAATGGAGTGCTCTACGGACTACTGTGATTCCTGTACAGGCCTATGCAGAGCATGAGGCAGGGCCGTAGTAGCCTGCCTGCTGCATCATCCTTCAGAAGGGTGCAATAGACTCTCCCGCCTCACCCTCTGCATCTCAGGAGGCACTAGTAGGGAGCCCGCCCTGAATTTAGAACAGCATTTGTGCCTGGACCTTGCACAGGCTGGGAAAAGCTTTTTCTGCAAGGGCCAAGGGACAGTCTGGCCCATGGTGTAGAAGTAAACTTCTTTTTGGAATGCTGTTACATTGCATGCAACAATCCCATGCAAGCTCACTCCCTCTCAGACAATCACTTGGTTTATCTTTCTTCAAGAGGAAGTATCCCCACTCGCATTTTAAAATAACTTTTCTTAAACCCAGCATTTGAAATTATTTCAGTCTCTCTCTTTTTGAACCAATCATTCCAAACCTGTGTGGCCCACGTGGTCGGATTTCGGCCCCTGTTTGATTTTGGTCCCTCAGATGGTTTGAGTTCTTCTCTGCTAGAAGCTCCAAGTGGCTCACTGTTCGCTCCTTATTTTCCAGTTTGGTTTTTCTTATTATTTTATTTTGTTCTCTTTCAGCTGTTGCAGTTGGTGAGACTCAATTTAGACAGTAAGTCCTAACGACAGTTTCTCCCATGAAGTTATCTATTTTATCCCCTATGGTAATGGTTCAGAATGCAGGAAATGATGGAAAAATACAGGGATAGTGATAAATCTCTGGGCCTGTGAGCGACTAGGTTAAAGTCATTATCCATGGAGTTACACTTGATACCCAGCCACACTGCATGAACCTTTGCTAGTCACCGACTCCTTCTTTCATAATGCCCCCTGCAATATCCTGTCTGCATAGAGAAATAAAACCCTGTTCATCTAAACCCCTTTAATCCAAATCTCAGTTCTGTCTTTCAGCCTGTATCACTTACCCAGTAGCTACCCTACTGATCTGAATGTTTTGATGTCCTGACTCATGCCGGATAAGCTGGGTGTTGAGGGAGCACATACACAGCACAGGCTGCCAGGGCTTCTCCGCTCCCATCCAGAAAATAAGGGTTTACAGTGATTGATAGCAAAGAGGTTTCCACGTTTCCGAAATAAACTTCTCAAGCAGAAGAGCAAGCAGATGAGGCCAGGCTGACTTTTATTCTAGGAGGCAGGAATGCTGCTGTCTTTGGGCTCTACTCCCATCTGTGTGTGCAGTTAGACATACCCCAGCTGGTGGGTAGGTTTCTGCGGGTGGCTGAGGCTATTCCCCTTCACTACGGCAGGCTCCCCACTTAGAACACCAGCTCCTTGGGACAGGGACAGCATCTGCCTTTGTGCTTTGTTCAGTGTCAGGCAAACATACTCAGCACTCACATACTGAACAAATAATAATTTGAGCGTTTTGCTGAGATCGTTTGTCCACCTCTGCTAATTTCTTTCCTTCCACGGACAGAGGAACAGGACACAAAGAAAGACGAAGGAACAGCACACCCTCCTTCCTCCGTAGCTCTGTATTTACAGCAACACCTGCTTATGGCCCTCTCTCTCCTATGCTTCCCCAGCCCTAATTAGTGATGCAATCCCACAAAGAGTGAAGTTGCCTGCCACCTCCCCTCCCTCACAATGATTTATGTTCAATTTGTACAAATGGAGAAAATGAGATTTCAAATTTCAATGCCATTTCTGCAATGAGGTGATTAAAAGAGAGAGAGGTATTGCGTTCTACTGTATAGACTATTGATCCCAGTGCTATTTGCCTTTGCAATAACCATTAGCTCAGTATTATTTGCAAACCTCTAATGTGAACCTGGAAATGCAATTTACATTTGTGCTTTACCTTATTTGCTTTAACAAAACAACACAAAAGCTTTGGGCCTTTCAAACTATTCATATTGTCAATATAATTAGCAGCTCCCCCCCAAAAAAATATGTATGTGCAATCCCATCGCTTCCATGTAAACTACCACAAGACTCTAAATATTGTTCAGAAGGAAAAGGAGTGAAACGATTAAAAGTCTCTGATCATTTGACAAATTGAACACAAAACAAATTCAGATAAGCTTTCTTTCTGTCCACTCCTTTAATTCTTGGGCCCACGGTAATCTGTAATAGTTTCAGCAGAAGCCCTTGAGTGTATCCCAGCAGAAGGAAAGTGTTGACAGGAAGTGTTTGACTGGAACATACAGGACAAGTGCAAGCACACGCCTCTGCTCAAACCGCATGCTTTTGCTTTACCACTAGGAAAGCTGCTCCTCACAGTCACAACTGAAACCCCTTAACAACCAGCACAAAGCACACACGTACCCCTTGAACTCATACACACCTCTTGAAAACACACACACACAAATTCTTTTGGGGAAGGCACTAAAAAGAAAAGAAAGAAGGAGGCGGTAATCAAGAAATAAAAGAACAGAGTTGTGCTAACACCACTCAAGTGGCAGTTTATCAGCCTCCAACTCTTCAAATACGACAAGGCAGTTCCTCTTTTCTCACTGCTTCTGTCCCTGCAAAAACATTAGCTGCTCCTACTGCCTGGCAGAGTCTGGAAGATGAGGGAGGGAGGGAGGGAGGGGGGGAAAGAAAGAAAGAAAGAAAGAAAGAAAGAAAGAAAGAAAGAAAGAAAGAAAGAAAGAAAGCTAATGACCCATAATTGCCATGATAGTGGAATAGGGACCAGGCAGCTGCTTTACATTCCTGGTATGTATAGTATGCAAATATCTACAAAGGGCCGACACAGTTACTCTATTGTGGATTCTGAGGGTAACCAAATTAGCCTTTGGCAGCCATGGTAATTGGGAGGTGCTGTTCCCATTAGGAGTCCTGCAAATTATGAAGAAAAATGGACCAAGGGCTTTGTCACAAATAATAATACCAAGAAGAAAAGAGCAGGCAGCCGTCTTTTCTGTTCTGTGCTTTGCTTTCTCTTCCCCCACCCCCACCTTTTTTATTTTTGTTATTTCTAGATTGTGCTGTTAATACTTTTCTGTTTAGTAATAAGAAAACAGTCTTCAGTCCCCTGCTGAACCATGCTTGGGCTTTTGTAGCAATATTAAATTTTTGGAAATACAAAATATGGGCCTGCAGCAGCAATCCCAACTTCCCAGAGCACAAGTCCCATGATCAGACACTGCATTAGGTCAGACAACTGAGCCTCTGCCATTCATGACATTTAGCTGCTTGAGCCAAAGTCAGAGAAAAAAACGTTTACTGTCACTCGTTGTGAAGCACCTAGATTTACTGCACACACCGCTGCATTTCCCAACGAGTAGTTTTATTTTGTCCTCCCTCCCTTCCACCTTTCTTGCCTGTCACATTCCCAAGTTCCAGTATGCAGACTGACACAAAACTGCTGTGATCCTCTACAACGTGGTTCTCAAACTATTGTACTGGTGACCCCTTTCACATAGCAAGCCTCTGAGTGCGACCCGCCTTATAAATGAAAAACACTTGTTTATATATTTAACACCATTATAAATGCTGGAGGCAAAGCGCGGTTTGGGGTGGAGGTTGACAGCTCACGACCCCCCATGTAATAACCTCACGACCCCCTGAGGGGTCCCAACCCCCAGTTTGAGAGCCCCTACTCTACAAAGTCTCAGCTTCCAACTTTCTGACCTGGACCCACAGGCTGTGAAGCCACAAATTCAAGTGAAAAACATTCAGAGCCTTAGTCCACAGCTTCCCTCTAAGAATGTGTAGTTCAGGTTCCCCATGAGCTTTCATTGCTGGGTTCCCAGATGGACTCATTGAGATAGTCGGTGACACTGAGCTGAGATCAGGTCTCTGCGGTTCTCAACCTATTTACCATTGTGGGCCACACATGCAGCTCTCTATGTGCCACGTGAGCCGCGGCCACACTACATATATACTTCCTGATGATGTCACATGGGCCGCTGCTGTGTGCTGATTGAGCTGCAAGGTTAGGAACCACTGCTGTGTAGTGTCACATGTAAGTTTAGACAATTCACTAGGCACAGTCTTGCCGGATGCTACAAATGCAATCCCTTCCAGTCCCCAAAAGTTGTGGGAAGGCAAGGCACAGTGATAAGGGATCTGGTAGAGGAATTCTGATTTGTTCCTCATCTTCCTTTCTATACATGTCAAGATATGAATGATAAGATCCAAGTCTCACTTTTCTGGCCTCTCATTGGTTCCACAGAGAAATTAACAAAAAGAAAGGAGGCACCGTAGGAAAAAACCCTCCAAACTGCAAAGTCTTATTCATTTCCATTTCCTCTCTCCTGTGTACCCGCTTTATTTAATCATGTTACTTCTAATAAAGGCAGGGTTGAAGTCTTTAATATTTTACATTTTATTTACTTTTTTTCTTAAATGTCAGCACTAAAGGATAGGACAGAAACTGCCGCTGAACTGGAGAAGGGATAGGTTCGGATTCCAGATGCATGCTCTGGAAGGTAACATGGTAAAAAATAGACACAGTAGCCAAAAATTATACCAATGCAAAAGTGTAAAAGTAGGGCAGTCAAGCGATTAGAAAAATTAATCATGCTTAATCGCACTGTTAAACAATAACAGAATACCATTTATTTAAATATTTTTGGATGTTTTCTACATTTTCAAATATATTGATTTCAATTACAACACAGAATACATAGTGTACAGTGCTCACTTTATATTTATTTTTGATTACAAATATTTGCACTGTAAAAAACAAAAGCAATAGTATTTTTCAATTCACCTAACAAAAATACTGTAGTGCAATCTCTTTATCATGAAAGTTGAATTTACAAATGTAAAATAATGTATAAAAAATAACTGCATTCAAAACTAAAACAATGTAAAACTTTACGGTCTACAAATCCCACTCAGTCCTACTTCTTGTTCAGCCAATCGCTCAGACAAACAAGTTTGTTTACATTTGCAGAAGAGAATGCTGCCCGCTTCTTGTTTACAGTGTCACCTGAAAGTGAGAACAGGCATTCTCATGACACTGTTTTAGCCGGTGTCGCAAGATATTTACGTGTCAAATGCACTAAAGATTCATATGTCCCTTCATGCTTCATCATTCAAGAGGACATGCGACCATGCTAATGACGGGTTCTGCTCAATAATCATCCATGCCTGAAAGCACGCTCCACGCCTCATCCCTCTCAGATTTTGGAGAGCACTTCAGCTTCTTAAACCTTGGGTCGAGTTCTGTAACTATCTTTAGAAATCTGATATTTCTTTGTGTTTTGTCAAATCTGCAGTGAAAGTGTTCTTAAATCAAACAACATATGCTGGGTCATCATCCGAGACTGCAATAACAAAAAATATATGGCAGAATGCGGGTAAAACCATGGAGTCATACAATTCTCCTCCAAGGAGTTCAGTCACAAATTTAATTAACATATTGTTTTTTTTAAAACAAACATTATCAGCATGGAAGCATGTCCTCTGGAATGGTAGTCGAAGCATGAAGAGGCATATGAATGTTTAGCATACCTGGCACATAAATACCTTGCAATGCCGGCTACAAAAGTGCCATGCAAACGCCTGTTCTGACTTTCAGATGACACTGTAAATGAGAAGTGGGAAGCATTATCTCCCGTAAATATAAACAAACTTGTTTCTCTTAGCAATTGGCTGAACAAGAAGTAGGACTGAGTAGACTTGTAGGCTCTAAAGTTTTACATTGTTTTATTATGGAGTGCAGTTATGTAACAAAAAAAATCTATATTTGTAAGTTGTACTTTCACGATAAAGAGATAGCACTACAGTACTTGTATGAGGTGAACTGAAAAATAGTATTTGTCATTTTTACAGTGCAAATATTTGTAATCAAAAGTAACATAAAGTGAGTGGTGTACACTTTGTATTCTGTGTTGTAACTGAAATCAATATATTTGAAAATGTAGAAAAACATCCAAAATATTTAATAAATTTCAATTGGCATGAGTTAACTGCGATTAATCGACAGCCCTACTTAAAAGCAAAAATAGGTGAGCTAGAATGCCTGGCAATGGAAGAGGCCCCTGGCTTAATAAGCATTTATAGAACACAACAGAATGACAAAAACAATGCGTTACTGTAATACCAGGCTACAGACGCTCCCTGACTTACACAATCGTTCCGTTACGGAATGCCTTGCGTAACTCGAATTTTGCATTAGTTGGAAACATATACCCTACCATTATGCAAAAAAACCCAACCAAACAAAAAAACCCTCCTATTTCTAGCTTATAGAGCTTTTTCCGTAAGTGCGGATTTGAGTAAGTCGGGTCTTGTGTTACGTGGGGAGCATCTGTACAGGAAGGGCAAATTCGGACATAAAGGTGGACAGCGCTACACTTTAAAAAGTCCATAGAATTTAATGAAATAACATTTCTCAATGCAAAGTACTACACCATAGAATTTGTATGGATATAAATATACTAGTCTTGTTATACCACCAAGCCAAATCCAGAAAAGGACATTGAATAGGCAGAGTTGAGGCAGAATAAAGAATGAATTAAGTCTAATAAAGAATACAAGGTCAATTCAGCTATTTGCACATAAACTGGTCAAATGTCCTATCGGGACGAAGTGTATAAAAGCAACCTCTTAACAACTTAAACAATTGCTTCTTGGAGAAATTGCAGAAAAGCAGCATCACTTGCCCCATAACCTCAGCCGTGCGGAACACAATGCCATCCACAGCCTCAGAAACAACTCTGACATCATAATCAAAAAGGCTGACAAAGGAAGTGCTGTTGTCATCATGAATAGGTCGGAATATGAACAAGAGGCTGCTCGGCAGCTCTCCAACACCACTTTCTACGAGCCATTACCCTATGATCCCACTGAGAGTTACCAAAAGCAACTACAGCATTTGCTCAAGAAACTTCCTGAAAAAGCACAAGATCAAATCCGCACAGACACACCCCTGGAACCCCGACCTGGGATATTCTATCTACTAACCAAGATCCATAAACCTGGAAATCCTGGGCGCCCCATCATCTCAGGCATTGGCACCCTGACAGCAGGATTGTCTGGCTACGTAGACTCCCTCCTCAGGCCCTACGCTACCAGCACTCACAGCTACCTTCGAGACACCACTGACTTCCTGAGGAAACTTCAATCCATCGGCGATCTTCCTGATAACACCATCCTGGCCACTATGGATGTAGAAGCCCTCTACGCCAACATTCCACACAAAGATGGACTACAAGCCGTCAGGAACACGATCCCCGATAATGTCACGGCTAACCTGGTGGCTGAACTTTGTGACTTTGTCCTTACCCATAACTATTTTACATTTGGGGACAATGTATACCTTCAGATCAGCGGCACTGCTATGGGTACCCGCATGGCCCCACAGTATGCCAACATTTTTATGGCTGATTTAGAACAACGCTTCCTCAGCTCTCGTCCCCTAAAGCCCCTACTCTACTTGCGCTATATTGATGACATCTTCATCATCTGGACCCATGGAAAAGAAGCCCTTGAGGAATTCCACCAGGATTTCAACAATTTCCATCCCACCATCAACCTCAGCCTGGTCCAGTCCACACAAGAGATCCACTTCCTGGACACTACAGTGCTAATAAACAATGGTCACATAAACACCACCCTATACCGGAAACCTACTGACTGCTATTCCTACCTACATGCCTCCAGCTTTCACCCTGACCACACCACACGATCCATCGTCTACAGCCAAGCTCTGCGATACAACCGCATTTGCTCCAACCCCTCAGACAGAGACAAACACCTACAAGATCTCTATCAAGCATTCTTACAACTACAGTACCCACCTGCGGAAGTGAAGAAACAGATTGATAGAGCCAGAAGAGTTCCCAGAAGTCACCTACTACAGGACAGGCCTAACAAAGAAAATAACAGAACGCCACTAGCCGTCACCTTCAGCCCCCAACTAAAACCCCTCCAACGCATTATTAAGGATCTACAATCTATCCTGAAGGATGACCCAACACTCTCACAAATCTTGGGAGACAGGCCAGTCCTTGCCTACAGACAGCCCCGCAACCTGAAGCAAATACTCACCAACAACCACATACCACACAACAGAACCACTAACCCAGGAACCTATCCTTGCAACAAAGCCCGTTGCCAACTGTGCCCACATATCTATTCAGGGGACACCATCACAGGGCCTAATAACATCAGCCACACTATCAGAGGCTCGTTCACCTGCACATCCACCAATGTGATATATGCCATCATGTGCTAGCAATGCCCCTCTGCCATTTACATTGGTCAAACTGGACAGTCTCTACGTAAAAGAATAAATGGACACAAATCAGATGTCAAGAATTATAACATTCATAAACCAGTCGGAGAACACTTCAATCTCTCTGGTCACGCAATCACAGACATGAAGGTCGCTATCTTACAACAAAAAAACTTCAAATCCAGACTCCAGCGAGAAACTGCTGAATTGGAATTCATTTGCAAATTGGATACTATTAATTTAGGCTTAAATAGAGACTGGGAGTGGCTAAGTCATTATGCAAGGTAGCCTATTTCCCCTTGTTTTTTCCTAACCCCCACCCCCGACGTTCTGGTTAAACTTGGATTTAAACTTGGAGAGTGGTCAGTTTGGATGAGCTATTGCCAGCAGGAGAGTGAGTTTGTGTGTGTTTCCAGGGGGGGGAGTGAGAAAGCCTGGATTTGTGCTGGAAATGGCCCACCTTGATTACCATGCACATTGTAGGGAGAGTGGTCACCTTGGATGAGCTATTACCAGCAGGAGAGTGAGTTTGTGTGTGTATGGGGGTGGCGGGGGGGTGAGAAAACCTGGATTTGTGCTGGAAATGGCCCACCTTGATTATCATGCACATTGTAGGGAGAGTGGTCACTTTGGATAAGCTATTACCAGCAGGAGAGTGAGTTTGTGTGTGTGGTTTTTGGAGGGGGGTTAGGGAGTGAGAGAACCTGGATTTGTGCTGGAAATGGCCCACCTTGATTATCATACACATTGTGAAGAGAGTGGTCACTTTGGATGGGCTATTACCAGTAGGAGAGTGAGTTTGTGGGGGGGGGGGGGGAGGGGGCGGAGGGTGAGAAAACCTGGATTTGTGCTGGAAATGGCCCAACTTGATGATCACTTTAGATAAGCTATTACCAGCAGGACAGTGGGGTGGGAGGAGGTATTGTTTCATGGTCTCTGTATGTATATAATGTCTTCTGCAGTTTCCATGGTATGCATCCGATGAAGTGAGCTGTAGCTCACGAAAGCTTATGCTCAAATAAATTGGTTAGTCTCTAAGGTACCACAAGTACTCCTTTTCTTTTTGCGAAGAGAGACTAACACGGCTGTCACTCTGAAACCTACAAATGGAGAGGTTATTCATGCTTTAGACTTAACACACAGAAGCCCCAGGATATTCTCATTCATTGTTTCCACTGAAGTCTATCACTCACTACAAGATGAGATTGTCTACATAGGAGCCAGAGAATGAAGGCTGAGGAGGTTCTGCAACTTGCCTCCTTCTGAACTCAAGAGCTTCCCATACTCATCCCTCCCAGGGACTGTGGGTTCAGGTCACTTCTCACCAGTGCATCTTTTCTTGCTCTTTCATAGAGCTACCGGGGGTTTAGAGTGCTGACCTATCACCTCTGGTGAGGCTCAAAGCTGGTGCTAGAAGTCTTCCCCAAAGTTCCTGAATATAATTTTATCAGCTCTCTTTCATTGCATACCTCAACTTTGGGCAAAAAAAAAATTGGGTTATTGGAATAGATTCCAGTAATCAAAAGAAGAGATATGCCACACTTTGCATGTGATTTATATCATTCCATGCGATTTATATCATTCCATGCAACCATCAAAGACACGAGCCTCCTGCCAGCGTTACTGGGCTGACTGGAAATCAACTTCCATGTTTATTACCTACGGAGCTCCCTGCACACAGCACTGTCAATGGCCCTACACCCTGACCTGCAAGAACTCCGTTCTCTTAAAGGGAGGTTTTCAATGCCCATCTCCACTCAGCTCTGAGCTTGTTCAGTGGCCTTCCCACAGTCAGTTTCCAGAAAATAGTTAACAAAGAAGTCCAGTGCGATCTTGTTCTCTGACAGCCTGACAGATGGAGGAAGACGTGACACATTGAGCAGTGGAGACTTTTCTGCAAGGGGAGCTCGCTAGTTTCCCAGGTGATCTGACACTATGGGCTGATCCTTCTGTACACTAACACCCCTTCACACCACGCAGGTGGTGAAAAGGGGGCCTGAATGTGGGTGTCACTGCCAGAAAGGCGTAAAGGGGCCTTACTGTAAATAAGAATCAGACCACACGACTCCTGGATCCCAGAGCTGCTGTAACAATGACAACAACCTGAATCAAGGAGAGTTTTATTAAGGGTTCCCAAGAGTTAAAACCAGCCTGTATAGGACAGAATGTGTCTCCTAGAGCACGCTGATGTTTTACTTTTTCATACTTAGACTAACTCCATCTTAAAACCACTGTAGTAAATGTCTTAACCCCAGATCTTTATTTTTTCATGGTTTCCCCTCAGGGCCTCTTTAACCAGAGCACAGAAGAGTCACTGCCCGTGTAGGTGCAGTTGGCATGCCTGCAAGTGTACTTAAACTTTGCGTCTGATCAGGTTGTGTGTATTGGATCTGAAACCAGCTAGTCAATTCTTTCAGGTCCCTAAGTGGCGATTTGTGGTAATGTCTACATCAATACTAACAGAGCGGTCTGCTGGCTGGTTTACGTAAAGCAAATGCCTACAAGGGTGGAGGGGCTGCCTCCAAGGGTTCTCTCAGCTAATGGAGATGTGGCTGAAAAAAGAAACAGACACAGCAGAAGTGCTGCTTTTACAATGACTGTATTTTACAGAAACATCCAACAAACTGGAGATGACAGCCAGGCACTTCCCAGACACACACTCTTCCTTCTATCCCCCGTAAGTCTTCCCACAGAGACCTCCGCTCTGCCACTCCAGCTCTGTTCCCTGACTCTGCTTCCTTAGCCTGAGCCCTAAGAACCAAAGGGAAAACACCCGGAGTCTCCCGTTTACCATCTCCTCCTGCCCAGAAAAAAGCAAAAGTAAAGTAAAAGTTACAAATAATTTTTAAAAATACAAAAATGCTATGGTTAAATATAACTAAATATAACTAAAAACACCCCAGAAGGGCAAATGGCTAAAAACAAACAAAGAAGAGTGATAACCATAAATAAAGGCAGAAAATGGCTAAAGTTATCACACATTTTTGTTAATAAAGGCACAGTTCAAAATAAAAAAAATTGACAAGGGTTAGACATAAACAATAACATTTAAAAACAACGCTGGACAAGGCAGCTGTGGACATATCTTCACACTGTTGTGAGGCCCTTGTACCTGTTCCTTGCTCCTTCAGATTTTTCTTCTTGATCTTAATTAGACTGTCAGAGCTTCAGGGCACAGGCTGCCTCGTTCTATGTGTTTGTACAGCACCCAACACAAATGGGGCCTGGATTTGATTGGGGCTTCTGAGTGCTGTTGTATTATTCATACAAACAAATAAATTATTATGCAATAGGCTCCACAGGGTAAGGACTTTTATTATGTGTTTAATTTCTCTGTAGGGTTCCATACACACCTATGGGGCTAGAGAGATAATTCTACCCAGGTCTCTTGTCCCACACACCAAAAGCCCAGTTACTTCTTCACTGACCACGTTTTTTGTTCCATCTCAGATCAAGCAGCCCTGAGTAGAGATGACACATGTGTTCATGAAGAGCTCTGTATCTCTGGAATCATACTGGTTAAGAGAATTTGTGGCCAACAAGAAACAACAAATCAGAGGAATTTATGGAAATTTGGTTAGTCTATGATAGATCTTTGGATTAAATGGGCCAAATGTTCCCATGGACTGAGGAGAGAAGGAGTTAGTCAATCAGGGGTTACACTGGGTGTAGTGACGTATGCATATATGAGCATGGCTTATACATCTTTTGTCACCATTATTAGAGGCAGTGAGTGTCTGTGGGTGAAACCCAGCCCCATTTAAGTCAATGGCAAAACTCTGAGAACTGTGATCAATTAATACTTGTATTGTCTGCAGGTTGCCTGTTAGCTACTTGACTTTCACTCCCGTCCCTCTCTCTCTCTCTCTCTCTCTCTCTAGGAGATCCCGATGTTACACAACACAGTAGTTTCTGAACATTAAACTGATTTTAAAACAAAATACAGAAGCACAGTAACAAAGTGCATGAGGAATACTCAGCCTTCACACCCAAGAAGTAAAATACTTAGCAGATTTTTCATGTACTACAAGCGAACATGAGGTAACCTAAAAGTCTAGGATGTATATTGAACACAACAGCAGTTTTTCATGGCTGAGATCTGCTGCTTCAATTCACTGACAAATCCCAGAATATCAGTGACGTCACAGACTAGCATGGCCACTAAACAGTTCCTGGCTCCAGTGGCCAGGGGATGTCCTCTGAGCCCCCCAACCCTTGCAAGCCGCAGCCAGGGCCGTGCTTCCTGCCCCTGACAGTGACCTCCGATCAACTCATTCTGCTCTGGTGGCATGACCCCAGGGGGCCTTGGTTCTTAGAAATGCAGATACTGTTGAGAACTCTGGGCATGATCCCACATTCCTTGGACACAAAACCTCCCCCTGATCTTAATCCACAAGAACACAGAGGCAAGAAAGGGTCAGGTCCTATGACTGCAGCAGTGCAGTGTTACTATGACCATACCGGCTTCTACAAATGGCTCTTCCTCCTCAGGTGTCCCACCAAGGCAAGTGTGAGGTGCTGGAACTGTCCACAGATGGCTACAGGAGAGTTAATTGATACATGTTTCTCAATGTAGTGTCTCTAAACAAGTAGTGACAGTGATTTGTTTCCTCATAGTTTTGTTATTGTCTTTTATTAATTATTTGCTTTATAATTGTTCATCATCGTCTCTCTTTGTCTGTGCTGCAGGCATTTAGCATACAATTGATGGAAACTTTCCATATACATGATGCTACAAAGAAAGGGAGCGACATATTAGTTTAGAATTTGCAGACTATCACACGCTGAGCACACATCGCTGATTTATGAAACTCTGCTAGCCTATAAATTCCAAAGTACGGTGGTGCATTCATAAACTGCTGAACAGCTGGAGAGAGGAGCCTGGACTTGCAGCCTCTCACCACCCACCCACCCGAGAACAACAGTTCCATTCCTTCAGATTTTTCAGCCATTTATTGCTGGGTTATTAACTGGTACAACTGGCGACTTGTATCTACTTGCTTGGAAGAGGGTAGTATGAAACTGCAACTGCAATAACCATGATGTTCAGCTGATTCACACTCTCTTCACACCAGAGTTTCCCTGGAATAGAAAGTCCTGGAGTGAGTGGCACAGATCACTGAACATTCAGCATTTTACACAGCTCCACTGAGTTTCAAAGCAGTCTGAGTTGAGGATGAACAAACTCACTGCACCGAGATTTCACAAGAAAACTAGGCAAAGAGGTCCTGCAATGAATCAGCTGTGAGTGTGTCAATATGCACATCTGCACAGTGTGTATGTTCAGTGACATGTGCAGGTGTGTCCATATATGGTATGTCGGGCAGTGTTGTACTGCATGTGTGTGTGAGGGGATCACTGATGTGCGCCTATGTATAGAGATGCATGGTGCGCGAGGTAGATGCACATGTAGGTGTGTATGGATGGTAGGAGGGTGCATAGGCAAACTTGTGTGTATGAGAGATATACATAAGCCTAGGTGCGTGTGGTCAGAAGCAATGGGTGTGTGCGTAAGTGTGGATATACTTCATAGAGTCATAGCTTCCAAGGTCAGAAGGGAGCATTGTGATCATCTAAGTCTGACCTTCTGATTAGCATCGGCCAGAGGAGATGCATGGGGGGTATATGGGGTCACGTGCCCCCCAAATTGCTCAGTCACACGGTGCAGCCAGGACTCCTCCCTGCGGGGCAGCTGAGTCAGCGAGCTGTGCCAGGCAGGAAGAGGAAGAGGCAGAAGGAACAGGGAGGAGCTGCAGCTTTCCAGGAGGGGGGCTGCCTGAGGGAGGTGTGACTCGAGCTGTTCCAGAGTTGTGCCCCACCCACCCCACTATCAGCAGGCACAGGTCATCTCTGGCACAGGTAACAGAATGTCCCCAAAAATAATTTACAGCATATATTCTAGAAAAACAGTGTCCGTGATGGAGACCTTTGGGTAAATTGGTCCAATGGTTAATTGCTCTATTAAAAGTTTACACCTTATTTCCAGTCTGAATTTGTCTAGCTTCAACTTCCAGCCATTGGATCATGTTGTATGTTTCTCTGCTGAATTGAAGAGCCCATTATTTAATCTTTATTCCCCAAAATATTAAGTATTTATAGATACTTACAGACTGTAATCAAGTCACCCCCTTAACCTCCTCTTTTGCTATCTAAATGCAGAAGCTCTAAATATATATATATATAAATATATTCAAGGAGCTCAATCTAAGGCAGGTTTTCTAATCCTTTAATCATTCTCATGGGTCTTCTTTGAACCCTCTCCAACCTATCAACATCCTTCTGGAATTGTGGGCACTACAACTGGATACACGATCCCAGCAGCAGTCACACCAGTGCCAAATATTGAGGTAAAATAACCTCTCTGCTCCTACTCAAGATTTCCCTGTTTACACATCCCAGGCTCTTTGGCCACAGCATCACACTGGGAGCTCAAGTTCAGCTGATTATCCCCCATGACCCCAAATCTTTTTCAGAATCACTGCACTCCTGTAAGTATGGCCTACGTTCTTTGTTCCTAGATGTATACGTATACATTTAGCCATATTAAAATGCATACTTGGACGGTATGTGTGTGGCATTGGGG
Organism: Eretmochelys imbricata; assembly: GCF_965152235.1. Taxonomy (NCBI): domain Eukaryota; kingdom Metazoa; phylum Chordata; order Testudines; family Cheloniidae; genus Eretmochelys; species Eretmochelys imbricata. The sequence goes on along the minus strand of NC_135583.1, from coordinate 42,084,132 downwards.
AATTGTGTACACAAATGTGGGTACAAGGGGATGAGGTGTGTGCGCAGAGGTGTAAGCATGAGGCTGTGCTATATGTGGGAAGTGAGGGGATGTGAGAAAGCTTGGCTGTATGTGGACAATGTGTCTGGGAGGAATGGAGGTACAAATGTGGCTGCATATGCGCAATGGATATTAAAGTTCAGTCTTTCATCTTGATTCAGGACCAGGATATGTCACCTTCTGTAAGTGGCTGTGGAGGGCAGGGCTGCAATGCGCCAGTAAAGGTCTGCCCAGAAGTGGGGATTTTTCCTTCCATATGGCCAGGAATTCCAGAGCTGGCTGGTCAGGGAAGGTCAGGGAAGGCCAGGGACCTCTGTGCCTGGAGGACATACTGACTGAGAACGTGCCAAGGGCACTCTTTGCTGATCAACACCTAAAGAGAACCAATCACATCTTACGCTGGGGAAAACCCCAGGAACGGCGAGAGCTCAACCCCCACCCCCCACGGGTCCGGCTGCCCCACAAGATGCAAGGGAAAGAGGACTGCCTAGTGGTAAGGCACTGGCCTAGGACTCTGTTTGGGCCCTTGGACAAGTCGCTCTCTGGGTCTCCGCTCCCAGTGTGTATGGGGATAGCACCACTTCCCAGCTACAGAGGCTGGTCAGTGTTTTGTACGTGGTGTGGACATTTAAACATGCTGCTTGCAGTATGTTTTGCCTGGCAACCCTGAGCAGGAGTTAGTGTTTGCACCTGCCAAGGTGTTGACCCGTTTCCACTGTGTGTTATTACCTATACTGAAATGAAATTGCCTCAGCCAATCAGAACACAAGGACTGCGGGACAGCCCCTGAGCCAAGCTGAACGGTTCTTCCCTAGTTGTGCAGGTCGCTGATTCAACCGAGAAGTCTGATATGCACAATCACTTTGAATATGCAAATCTATCTATTCTGATTAATTATTACAGACCTCCTTCTCTAATTGGCTCCTGTAGTTAGAATTTTCAAGCTGTTTGCCAGCAATTAAGATGCCACCTCAACCTCTCACTCCCACCAGCTTAAGCATAAAAACGTCCAATACAAGAGTCAAGAGGATGGGGTTGTCAAATCACGGACAGGAAGGTGTTTCAAGCCTCTTTCACTCATTTCCCTCCTCAGGCCCAGTCCTCCCACTGAAATCAAAAGAGTTTTGCCAGTGTGGGATCAGGAATAGGTCCTTCCTCAAATGGCTTTGCCCTCAGCCACCTTCCATCTCCACAGGCCAGCAGGGCTCCAGCCCCACAACTGCAGTGATGTGTTTACATGGTTACCCGGGGAGAATCCCAGCTCCTCCCTCTTGCGCCCATTTTAACAATCAATATGAAAGAACCATAGCTGACAGCAATTCTGGGGAGCAGAAGCTGGCTGGGCTGTGGGAAGGAAGGGGGAAAGGAGAGCAGATGGAAAATGCAGGCAGAGAGAAGGTCATTGATAGGAGGGAGGAAGAAGAACCACAAAGATTTTATTAAAGTTTGTTTTAAACAATGTCACTTCCCTAGGAGAAGGAGAAGGGCTTTCTTCTATTTTGGTTCAAATTTGGATTTTTAATATCAAATGTCAGTATAATAATGAAAACTTGAGGAAGCTTGCTGCTCACACAGTAGGAACCTTGTTTTGGTAAACTCTTTAACCTTCGCATTCCACATGTATCTAGCTCAAGGTCATGGGACCCAGCCCTGCAGTCAGATCTATGTTGGTAAGACTCTTGCCCCTCACGGAGCCTGGCTGACATCACTGGGTCGCCATGTGAGTGCAAAGGTTTCCGCTCTCACACCACAGATCAGATTGAAGGATTGGGGCTGTGATTAGCAGGAAGCACCCTCAAATTCTCATACTATTTATACAGCATGATAGGTATGTACAGCACTTTACAGACAAATAAGAGAAAAAGTCCATGCCAGAAGAACCATGTAGATCTTCAAAAAGAAAAGGAGTACTTGTGGCACCTTAGAGACTAACCGATTTATTTGAGCATGAGCTTTCCTGAGCTACAGCTCACTTCATCAGATGCATACCGTGGATTTGTGCTGGAAATGGCCTAACCTGAAGATTACTTTAGATAAGCTATTACCAGCAGGACAGTGGGGTGGGAGGAGGTATTGTTTCATATTCTCTGTGTATATATAAAGTCTGCTGCAGTTTCCATGGTATGCATCTGATGAAGTGAGCTGTAGCTCACGAAAGCTCATGCTCAAATAAATTGGTTAGTCTCTAAGGTGCCACAAGTACTCCTTTTCTTTTTGCGAATACAGACTAACACGGCTGTTACTCTGAAACCTGTCATGTAGATCTTGCTCCCTTTAAAGTAGGTATTAAAAGTCCCATTGGATTCAGGGGGAACAGGATTCAGCCTTAACAAGACACCACCAGAAGGAGAAAAGGTACTGGACAAGAGGATGTGGTAAGGGTGGAAGTAACCCAACAGAAGGTAGTGAAAGTACGTGTTTGTGATACAGACGCATCATATCCGCCTCTGTTTTACAAACAATACTTTGATTTTATGGCTATCTTAAAATGTATTAGGCTGTATGTTTGTTTTTGCTTACGTTTTATATTATATATAATAATAATAATATTTAATAGCCATAAAATCAAAGTATAGTTTATAAAACAATATAACATATATACATAAATAATGTGTGTGGGTTTGGCTGTTTATTTTTAGACCAAGTAGCAGATGAATGACAAGAGATCACTGAAGTGTAGGAGGGTATTTGTTTATTTCACACTATGGAACAGACATTTTTCTCCTATATATTTTGGGATTAGCACATCATATCCCATTGTTATGGCATAAATTTAAAGATAGATAAACACACGTGTGTGTCTGTCTATAGATATCTATTTATATATGTTATATTTCTAGAAACTCAACTTATGTGTGATGATATCCAGATGATTAATTGCAGAGCTATGTTGCAAACAGCATTTATTATGCACCTTTGACTGCCTCACCTGCACTCTGTCCACTCCCCCAATCCTCACTGCAACATATTCTAACATTCCAAATTTCCAAGAAGCTTCAGAAGTTGACATTAAACATCCATGTGCGCGCACACCCACACAAACACACGTTCGTAAAAACTGCCAGAGAAACATTCCCGCCTTCCCCCAGGTACGGACTTTTCTCTTAAAATTGCACTCTCCTGATGTGCAGGATGGGAAGACTCAGTCCAGCACCAGTGAGGTTTAAGGACAGTATCTCATTACCCATCATGACTAGATATTGGAGCATTTGTCCCATGAAAGAAGAAAGCCCGTCTTGCCAATGGCTACAATATTTGCTCCAAAGCACAGGTAGGCTGAGACATATGACTTTAAAATCGAGACATTTTTACAAACATTTAGGTAATGTTTAGAGCAGTGGTTCTTAACCTGGGGTGCACGCACCCCGTGGGGGTGCGAGATGCCCTTTCTGGGGGTGCGAGACAGGCCAGATTTTTTTAGAAGGTAAATCATCGAAAACACAAATTAAGCACAGGCACGTTAAGTACAACTACTTTGTTTCATCAAACCTCTGTATTTATTAACATTACACATTAAAATAAATATAGGTTTCAGAGTAGCAGCCGTGTTAGTCTGTATCCGCAAAAAGAACAGGAGGACTTGTGGCACCTTAGAGACTAACCAATTTATTTGAGCATAAGCTTTCGTGAGCTACAGCTCACTTCATCGGCTGCATGCAGTGGAAAATACAGTGGGGAGATTTTAATATACACAGAGAACATGAAACAATGGGTGTTACCGTATGCACTGTAACAAGAGTGATCAGGAAAGGTGAGCTATTACCAGCAGGAGAGCGGAGGGGGGACCTTTTGTAGTGATAATCAAGGTGGGCCATTTCCAGCAGTTGACAAGAGCTGCCACATTTGTCACAGTTGTCACATTTGGGGACAATGTATACCTTCAAATCAGCAGCACTGCTATGGGTACCCGCATGGCCCCACAGTACGCCAACATTTTTATGGCTGATTTAGAACAATGCTTCCTCAGCTCTCGTCCCCTAAAGCCCCTACTCTACTTGCGCTACATTGATGACATCTTCATCATCTGGACCCATGGAAAAGAAGCTCTTGAGGAATTCCACCATGATTTCAACAATTTCCATCCCATCATCAACCTCAGCCTGGACCAGTCCACACAAGAGATCCACTTCCTGGACACTACAGTGCTAATAAGCGATGGTCTCATAAACACCACCCTATACCAGAAACCTACTGACCGCTATGTTTACCTACATGCCTCCAGCTTTCATCCAGATCACACCACACGATTCATTGTCTACAGCCAAGCTCTACGATACAACCGCACTTGCTCCAACCCCTCAGACAGAGACAAACACCTACAAGATCTCTATCAAGCATTCTTACAACTACAATACCCACCTGCTGAAGTGAAGAAACAGATTGACAGAGCCAGAAGAGTACCCAGAAGTTACCTACTACAGGATGGGCCCAACAAAGAAAATAACAGAACGCCACTAGCCATCACCTTCAGGCCCCAACTAAAACCTCTCCAATGCATCATCAAGGATCTACAACCTATCCTGAAGGACGACCCATCACTCTCACAGATCTTGGGAGACAGGCCAGTCCTTGCTTACAGACAGCCCCCCAACCTGAAGCAAATATTCACACACCACACAACAGAATCACTAACCCAGGAACCTGTCCTTGCAACAAAGCCAGTTGCCAACTCTGTCCACATATCTATTCAGAGGACACCACCATAGGGCCTAATCACATCAGCCACACTATCAGAGGCTCTTTCACCTGCACATCCACCAATGTGATAGATGCCATCATGTGCCAGCAATGCCCCTCTGCCATGTACATTGGCCAAACTGAATAGTCTCTAAGTAAAAGAATAAATGGACACAAATCATTGAATTATAACATTCAAAAACCAGTCGGAGAACACTTCAATCTCTCTGGTCACTCAATTACAGACCTAACAGTGGCAATTCTTCAACAAAAAAAACTTCAAAAACAGACCCCAACGAGAGACTGCTGAATTGGAATTAACTTGCAAACTGGATACAATTAACTTAGGCTTGAATAAAGACTGGGAGTGGATGGGTCATTACACAAATTAAAACTATTTCCCCTTGTTTATTTCCCCCCTCACGGCTCTTGTCAACTGCTGGAAATGGCCCACCTTGATTATCACTACAAAAGCTTGTCCCCCTCCACCTCCGCTCTCCTGCTGGTAATAGCTCGTCTTACCTGATCACTCTCGTTACAGTCTGTATGGTAACACCCGTTGTTTCATGTTCTCTGTGTATATAAAATCTTCCCACTATATTTTCCACTGTATGCATCCGATGAAGTGAGCTGTAGCTCACGAAAGCTTATGCTCTAATAAAATAAATATATAATTCTATCTCTTTCATTCTATAGTTATGATATATCTAGGTTTAAAGAACTGACCTACTTCAACGATTTACGATAAGGGGTGTGAGAACATATTTTGAGAACCAAAGGGGTGAAGGCTGTAGTAAAGGTTAAGAATCATTGTTTCAGAGGCATTTTAAATTTAATAAATAGTTTTAATTTTTCTCTCCCTCAGTTGGGCTCTTGGGTGTTCAGGCAATTAGATTTATAGGTAGGAGGATTCAAGAAAAAGTAACAATACAAGAAAACTGTTCTGGAAACATTTGCAAGGGTTTTTTAAAACATAAAGTATGTGGCAGATACAAGATATGTGAGTGTCTGTGGTGTGTTCACATCCTTAAAACTTATACCATAGATTCCTAGATTCCAAGACCAGAAGGGACCACTGTGATCATGTAGTCTGACTGCCTGTAGAACACAACCAGAGAAATCCCCCAGAATAGTTCCACCATAACAGTATGTGGTCCCTACATTTACACAGATTTACTTGTTTATATAAATCTGATGTGGCACATACTTATAGATACATGGCATAACTTATGTCAATGGTCAAAAAGGCCTTTAACAGAGACCATTAATATAGGCCAATTACAAGAGTTATTATAGAGCAAAAATATCCAAATAATGTAAAATCCAATCTACAAATCCATCTTGATAGGTTTCGTCTTTGTGAGGAAATGTAGATATTTGAGTCTCCGGTAATCACACATATAAAGTTTAAAAAAGGTAAATGAGAGCAAAGACTGGATGTAAACCATATCCTGGATCTAACTGAACTAACACAGATTTATTTACTGCAGAAATTCACACACATGTATTGTGTCAAACCTGACACTCATCATTATGAACATTTAGCTGGTTTAAAGTTGGCTCTCTCCTTCTCTGTGATGCCATTCTGAGCGTCTATGATTTATAGCTATCAGTCGATAATCAAGCCAATACTGCGAATGAAACTGACAATCAGAGAAAGCATCTAAATTAAACAGAATTGGAGTCTCTTTCAAAGAATCCTTTAAATGAAAGAATTCTGCTGAAGACTCCATGGCATTTAGTGAGAACACCTCAGAGCAGGAATCAAACTGTGAACAAAATGGACAATCTCAAAGAGCTCTCAAAATTAATTAGAAAAATTAAAACAAATTTGAAAGAAAAGCCTCTTTGTAATGGAAGTTCATTCAGCTGATGAGATGCTGCTTTAGGGAGAACCATCTTGCCTTACATAGTCCTGTGTTTGGCATGATGCGACACTTCATAAAAAAGCAACTCATTCTCAACTGAGGTAAAAGTGACTCATTACAGCTGAACAAAATTCTTTCTTTGGGTTACAGAAAATAACATGACTTTTTTCTGCATAATAAACTCTTAGTTTACTTTGATAAATGGTGCCTCCTGGACGCACTAGGTTATCTCTGTGTGCTGATTTTCCACCAGGTGTTAAAAAGTTAGTAAAGAAAGGTTGAGAAAATAGCATAAAAAACCCTGACAAAGGTTCCTCTAGGACATACACACATGCAGACGTACACACTGCTTTAGAATTCTGAGCAGGGGCTTTCTGACTGGCTCTGTGCAGTATAGTTGTAGCCGTGTTGGTCCCAGGGTACTAGAGAGACAAGAAGAGACAAAAGTTGGTCCAATAAAAGATAATACCTCCCCCACCTTGTCATTCTGATTGGCTGTCAAGTCCTCCAAGGCCAAAAATGCCCACTAAATGCATTTAAAATGTTCACTTCCTTTGGTTACCAAACCATACCACCACCTCGGCCATACATTTCTCAGGAATTACTAAACTTTCAAGGAGTTAAAGTTACTCGTCATTTGATATCTTGCCTCATAACTATATCTAAGAAAAGGAGGACTTGTGGCACCTTAGAGACTAACCAATTTATTTGAGCATTAGTCTCTAAGGTGCCACAAGCACTCCTTTGCTTTTTGCGGATACAGACTAACACGGCTGCTACTCTGAAATATCTAAGATGTACACTAACCATCCATAAATGCACTGTTTCATGTTTTCTATCTATGGTAAGGTTTACTATAGCACCCATCATCATAGCATTGAAGCACTGATTCATTTTGTTGTTGAACCAAAAGAAATATCTTCAAACATCACACTGTGAACACATGGTTCTGCCCACGTTTTCCCCTGACTTCTTGAACATGCATGTGGCTTCAGCCAGAAACATGTGCAGTGCTGTCCGTTTACCCATGACAGCAATCACAAATACACATGGTCATGAACAGACAGCAGCAAGTCTGTGCCTGTGCAGTCACATGCATGCACAATGTCCTTTATTTGTCTGTGATGCTGAAGAGCGAGTCCCCAAAGAGCACGGTTCTGCCACCGTGTGACAGTGCTCCTACTCTGTACGCCTCACAAAATCCAGCCTCCCCATTCCCTGCGGCAAAACCATGGCAGTTTCACTGCAAGGCACCCTCTTCACCCGTGGAAGTAAGGGCAGGATTATCCCCCAAAAGAAGAGAGGCCTGTTCAAATGTCCTGGGATGGAACATCAGATGTGTCAAACAGAAAGAACTGTATTTAAAAATGAAGAACAAATGAGTTCAACTATAAAAAGAATGCTTAGCACTTTAGAGAGTGCTTCTAAATTTCACAGTACTGTGAAAACAGCAGCTTCTTTATGAATTTCAAAGGAGTAAAGAATGCAGCTATTAGAAAGGACTGGCCACTCCTACTGTATGTACAGACTTGAGCAGCTGAACTGGCCTGGGCCAATTCCAGGTGAAATCTCTGGTTTTGGTTAATGATGGTTTCAAACCTGCTTACATCTATATGCTTTCATCAGAGTCATGGTAATGTGGTTAGGGTAAAGGGAAAAGCCAAGAGTATTCCTCAGAGACCAAAACGGAGTTTTGTTCCCTCTCAGGAAGGGCTGCTGGGACCAGACATGCTAATAGATCAGTGTTCAGACCTGGGCTGATGCAACGAACTTTGGCTCTTTCAAAGTCTCAGTCCTTCCAGCTGCCACTCAACACCCAGGTCAGAATGAGTCAAAACAACTTGACTGATATTCTTTGACAAACTGCAGTGACCAAGATCAGAGTGAAAACTCTGCTGAGACCTTAACAGCCGCTCCTTGGCCTTCTGTGCTTTAAGTTTGAAGGAACCACACTGAAGACACTGAACAAGTGACACATACAAACTGGCTGCCCCTGACTTGGGAAAAGGAAAACTAAAATCACTCGTCTACCTGTCCTGCCCTCAAAATTATTCTGTCCCCTGAACTCTAGCCATCAAAAGAGAAACTAAATAAGAAATACTAACAAAAAGTTAATTAGTAAACAAGCAGAAATTGAAGGAGTTGGGCGGCAGATTCCTCATGACCAGACTTCAGGAGTTCATCCCTCCTTTGAAAGCCTCTCCATGGTGGAGAAAGTGTCTCTTTAATCCAAGCTAATATTTCTCTCTCTGTTGCTGAGCACAGGGAAGGAGGCAGGGTAGCCTGTATTACAGAATCTACAGCAACTCTTTGAACACGTAAAAGGAGCTGCATTTTGTCTGCTTTTTATTATCACAAAGTCTGCCTGGCATCCAATCCCCAGAACCAACCCAAGAGCAAGTGGTGTGTTCACTCTGCAAAACATGGCAGCATAAAAAAAGAAAGAGAGAAGGAATTATCATAGGGAAAGAGAGAGCAAAAATAATGAGATAAACAGGGGAGCTGGGCCAAATGAAGACAAAGCAATGCACTTAACCCACCTGGAGAGCAAAACAGGGCATCAAGTCTGTGTTAGCCAATCACCTGGGGTTTGCGACAGGGAGGAAAATCCGCATGGGTTCATTTGGCCGAAGAGTGTTTCACAAACCTTTACAGTGCTGCTATGAAAGCTCTCAGAATCTTCCCACGTTCCCTGTCATACTGTGGAGATTGGCTGCTGGAGTGGTGGTGGGGAAGGGGGTGGACTGGCTGGTGCTTTGGTGGGGGCAGGGGGATTTGCTAGGTGGGGAGGGTTGTTCAGAATTTTTTTTTTTAGCTGCATATACTGATTGAAGAAAACAGTTTATTCCTTTTGGGTCATGTGAGAGAGCCACTGGCAAAGATAATAATATACGAGGCAACAGAATGAGAGAGAGAGAGAGAGAGAAGCAAAAGGCTTTCTATTATTCGGGACACCGGTGATGCACACTGAGGCAGTCAGAAGATTAAATTAAGTATTATATCTGCTGACCCCATTGCCATGGTTACCGGACAGCGGAAAATATTAATCAAGCCAAGCCTTTTCAGCTGAACATACGAGAAAAAATGCTAAATATATACGTATATACTTGCTGCTCCTCTGAGCGAATGTAGAACACCAGTGACTGGACCACCTGATATTGTCAAGATAAATACATTAAAAATATTCTCGTCTCTCTGAGAAGGCGTACAGCACTGTGGAGAGCGTAGCATCGGAAACGCAGCCTGCAGTGCGCTTGCTCTCTCCTTTAACTGATCTTTTTTAAAATAATGAACTATAAAGTCTGGTTTGATTGCAATGTTGAGGGTGTATTTAAGGCTCTCTTCTCGGAAATCTAGCCACAAACTAACCAACTGGTAAGGTATCATCCACATTGAAATATGACACTCAGGATTATTGTAAAAATAAAAAAGTCCTTGTAAAAGTGAGGTTGATAAGATTATACAGGGATTCCATTCTGCCCCTTACTGCAAGACCAGAGAACTGAGATCCCCATACTGCCACTCAGGGTTAGAATTGAGCCTACTGTACAAGCTATGAATTTCGGCACCCATAACATCTGACCGCTCCTCAACACCAAATTTCGCCTCTTCACAGATTACTGCCACCCACAGGAGATAAAGATGCTTCCCACAGAGTTTACACCTGCTCACTCTACCCCAGAGTAAAAGCTAGAGCTAGTATTCCAAGTTAATATGGCTGCAATCTTAAGGACCCTATATATGCCGGCAAATCTTCACTATTCCTCTGTGTTGCATGCCTAATCTGCAGTAGGTTGGATATGCTTAGTTTCCTGTGACTCTGCCACAGACCCTGTTTGTCTGACAAATGCAAGTATAATATGGTGCTAAAAGATGGTATCCAAGGCAGTAAAAAAACTGGTAGAATATTTTGAATTATCTGAGGAACAGTATGTGATCCTGTAATTAAAAAGACTGTATTGTAATGCACAAAAAACACTGGTAAGAGTAAGGCTTCCTGTGCACCCCTAATGCTGGCATTTCCTGATTCCTGAGTCCTTACCCATGCACCCGTAACCATCTCTGAAAACAGCTTTCTATATGGGATTTCTAGGGTTTTCTAAAAAGAAAAAATATTAGAGAAGAAAAAAATGAAAAACCACCACCACTAGTAATTTTCTATCATACCTTCTGCCCACATAGCAAAACCAAAGGGGGATGGGGAAACTGAGGAAGAAAGATTAGTTTGTTTGCTCATAGCGCGTGAGATAGGACGTCAGTAGTAGAGTTAGAAAAGGAATCCAAAAGAACTCCAGTCTGCTGCTCTAACCACTTGACTACACTTCATGTCATACATCACCCATACTAAAAGAAGATTATTTTCTGGAGCTGCTGGGGAATTTTTCAGCAAAATGTTCTTCCGTTGGAAAATGCTGATTTATCAAAACTGAAACTTTTCCTGGAACTATATCGATTTAGCAAAAATGTTTGTTGGGAAAGTGTCCCAGGTCCAGGAAAGACTTTCTGGCCAAAATGAGAGATCCAGAGACCCCAGAATAGCCAGGAGTCCAGTGGTTAGGGCACTCATCTGGAAATCAGAGGTTCAAGTCCTTGCTATTGTAAGCAGGGGAATAGTCCTGCTATTGTGGGAAACTTTCCTGGCTTCTGCACTACTCCGGTGAAGTGGGCTAGTGAAAGGATCTGAGTCCTCGCTCCCACTTCCTTTACCCAGAGGCCTCCCTGCCCTTGAGGACTCCCCTTCCACTCTCCTGTCTGGCAAAGTCCTCGTAACCCCAACAAGGCTGGGCCCAGGATTCCTGGGGGGCCTGACCTCCAACCCTGCTGTGGTCACCTAGGATAGGGGCTAGGGTGTCCCCACTCGGGTGTACTCTCTCTGCACGGGGCACTTCTCTGACCCACTGATCACTACATACAATTTAAAGCAAATACAAGTTATTTAATCAACAATTAATTTTAAAAGAATAAGGAAAAATGGGAAAGGTGAAAGGAAACACATCACCCCGCTCTGTGGCAGGGAACATCACAGACAGTGTCTCTGGAACGTCCGGGCAGTTCCTCGTAAGTCCCAGGCCCCTGCTCAGGCCCTGGCTGTGCTGCAGGGATGCTGCGGGTTGGACACTTGCTCTGGCGGTGGCCACACGCTTTCAGGCTCTACGTGGCAGGACCCTTCTTCCCAGCGTTGCCCCTGCCCTGTCGGGGTTACCAATCTCCTGCCCCCCCACCCCCCGACTGCAGAGCCTCCTGGATGAGGCGTCTCCCTGTGCTGGGCTCGCTGCCCAGGGTCCCCCCTCACTCTCCCCAGCTGCTCACGACACCAGGCTCCGGACTGCTCCAGCCCCAGCCCCAGCCCCAGCTCCACTCTGCCTCAGCATGGCTGCTGCTCTGCCTCCAGCACCCTGGGCTGCTTCTCTGGCTCCCCTAGCTCTGGTTGCTACAGTTCCTCTGCTCCCAGGACAGGTCTGCTCTGCAGGCTGCTTCTGTGACTCTGCTCCCAGCTCTGACCTGCTTCCTGGGCTGCTTTCTGGCCCCTCTGGCTCTGGGGCTGCAGCTCTCCTCTCAGGGCAAGTCTGCTCTCTCGGGGCTGCTTTTCTGGTCTCTGTGGATCTGGCCCAGCTCTGCTCCCCAGCTCAGCTCGGGCCCCTGCTTTCTCCTTAGCTCGGCCCCACTCTGTCTGTCTGACCCAGGCAATTCCAGCTCACCCGGAGGAGGGGACACTCCTGGCCTCCTGACTCCCTGATGACCCGCCCACCCTGTCATTCAGGCTGACCTGGAGCATTGGCCTCTCCCCATTGTTCCCGGGGACTGTCAGTCTCAGGGTCCTGATTCCCCATCGACCCTTCCCCTTTGAGAACTGGGAGCTAGCAACTAAAACACCCCACGAAATGTTAGTAAGGGGGCGACAGTCCCCTTACATTATGCGTGATTCAGAGCAGCTCCTGGGTCTGCTACCTCCTGGGCAGTGCCAGGGTATTGGCTACTCTGTGGTAACTCTCTCTCTCTGGCCCAATGTGCCCTCACCACAGCCCTATGGCATCAGTCTGCAGCTCTCTGGACCAACGAATAGTTAACGATTTGTACAAAGTGGAGCAGCTCTAACAGGAGAGATTAAGCAAGTGAGAGACTGCCTCTGTAACCTGATGGATAGGGCTGTTTTGGCAATAGCGACCCAGGGCGTTCTGTTTTCAGGTTCAAAGATACAAAGATGAGGCACTGCCAGAGACTGAAGTGACGAGAGAAGAGGTACTAGAACACACAGACAAGGTAAGGAGCAATACATTGCAAGACCCAGGAAAAGGTAAGAGTTTTGAAAGAATTTAAGAATAAAGTGGCTGATCTGCTAACAAAAATATGTAATTCCACCGTAAAATTAGCTACCATATGAGAGCACTGGAGGGTAGCAAATGCACCTGTCTTTAAAAAAAAGCCACTAGACGTGATTCCAGAAATTGCAGATCAGCAGGCTCTGTACCAAGTTTCAAGTAAATTGGCTGAAATTATCAAAAGAGAATGATAAACTACCTGTATAAACATGGTATGATAGGACAAACCAGCATGATTTCTGTAAAGGAAAGTTGTGCCTCTCTAATCTATCAGAACTCTTTGAGTGGTTCAACACAAAGATGAATAAGAGACAGTATGATAGAAGAGTACAAAATAATGAGCAGTACTGAAAACTGGGCACTCACATATACTCTCTTATAATAAAAGAAAAAAAGACAGCCTATGAAATTGAAAGGCAACACAGTTAAAACAGATAAAAGAAAATACTTTTTTACTTAAGACATCATATTTGGAAGCTGATCAACTCACAACTCTTGTGATGCTAATATGCCTCCGTAGCCCATCACATACTGTTTATGGAGAAGAGACCAACTCCTAAACTGGAGGAGGTTTGAAACTGGAAAGAGATACAGAATGTTTTACAGTTGGCCCGAAAATCCTGGGGACGTGTATTTAATACACTGATTCACACAAATACACCTGTAAACGTACTGACAAACAGAAACTGACGCTTGTACCCACACTGAAACACAAACAGGCTGATGTGCACTCGCACACCCAAATGTGCTGACTCACACATATGCACTCACACAAGCCCATGCAAACACACACACTCTCTTATCCTTTATTTTAGGAAGGAATTTTGGCAAAAATTAAGGATAATAAAATTTATTCTATTGGGATTTGCAAATGCTGCAGATTCAGATAACGTATTTAACTTTTTGTATAGATATTTTTAAACAGGAACAAAATTTTATGGCTGAATTAAGATGACCTAAAACACAGTGCCAAATTTATGGAAAGGATAAACAAGTAGGCTTATTTCATTAAAAAAAATGTTAATAAACACTGAGATTCCTATTTGTTCTCGATTCACTCTGATTTTAGCAATGGTTCTAGTGATAATTATTGACTGTCTATATTTAGAGAAAAACAGCACATATGGCAATAACAGGGCAATCTGATATTTAGCCCCTCAGCTATGTATTTTCTATAATTTATAAAATCCAGTAATTGTAACAAATTATTCAATCAGTTTGAAACTAGATAGATATCAATATGTAACAACTAGGCATGCCATTTACTCATTACAGCTCTCGAGATGGAAAATATCTCCCCATTAATCCTTAACATAAATGAAGCAAGCAAGCAAGCAAACAAAAAATGATGTTCACCTTTCAACCCACACAGTGTGGGTGCTTCCTAAAATGTACTTACTGACACTCAAGAGGGATGCCAAGTGTCAGCCAAGTGGGCTCACATGATAATCAACGGTCACGTCTACTTTCAAGTACATATACATTCATCTATACATGATGGTACATTCGTTCCAGAATTTTACCCAAATGTCATTCCTACCCGAACACACAGCCCCACATGTCCCCATCTGATTCCCCACAGGACAGGAAGCTTTGTAAGGTCTTCCTGACATCCCCCAGGACTCACAAGCCGTAACCAGGCAGGGACCTTAGTCATTCACACAGTCTCTGCCGCCTTATAAAGGTTTTGAATTTTTTCTGTTATTTCAGTGATTGTCAAGCTCCCTCCATGTAAACCCTGTAAACCAGAGGGGAAAGCTGAATACAGCACGAGATGGAAGGCCGACAAAAATATCACCCAGAGTTTTCAATCTCAGAACCTTCATGAGGATTTCCCGTTTGTATAGCCCTCCCCCTCAAACAAAGAAACAAGACCCAAAATAAAACCAAGATGCAAGATGGCTTGGACCACTCACTGTCTGGCCGGCAATCCATTCCTGGCTGGGAAAATGATTACTACACAATGGCCAGCGCGGATGGCTTAGGGCAGCTGTGTCATATAAATTGTCAGCAATGACCATAAGCACTCAGAGAAACAATTTAATTCTTCACTCCCGCCATCATGGGCTGATATATTCTTTCAAGGTCATTACCCAAGGCTAGGAGGGTCGCATGATTAACGAGTGACATGTCCAATGAGGGCTGGTGTGCTTGAGCAGGTCTTATATTAATTAGACTGAACCACTGGAAAATAAATGCTGCCAAGAAGGGAGGGGCCACATTTGAAACCTGATCTCTGTCTCCCCTTCCCTCACAAAAATCCAACACCCTGCCCTCCCCCTTAGTCTTAAACTTTTGCTTTTCGAAATTACAAAACATGGTACATAAAACATGCTTCACATCTTGTTTGAAATGACCTGCGCTCTGACCGCAAGTTTCTGTTGAGTCTTTGTCTTAAGCTTTCCTTCCTCCTTAGCTGAATTTATTGTTGAATACTGAGTGATAACACGAAAGAGAATTATTCCCAATTAATTACACACCTCAAGAGCAGCGAAAAATATTGCCTAAGCCCTATTAAACTTGCTGGGGCTAGAGCATTCAAAGCCCCATGGCAAATACGGGGCCCTTCTTGATATTTTTCAAAACACAGTGAGTTTGCTGAAGGGTTTCAGTGATGAGCCAACACACTATTTGGTGAATTGAATGGTTCTGAAAAAAATCAAAACCACCTTCTTCCCAGACTCCTAGTTAAGGTGTTGGGCATTCCCGATTGCTTCCCATATAAACCAACAGCAGAGAAAATCCCCAAGGCTTCTGGTTAATTCTCAGCCTCTTTCTGCAGTGCGAGTGGTGAGGTTTCAGTATGATCAACCATCAGAATGGGCCTGTCCTCTCTACAGCCTCTGAAATCAGGGTTGCTGCTTCCAACACCACTACAAACAGTGATTTTCAACCTTGGGGTCCACAGACTATGTCTAAGGAGTCCATGAGTGGTTGTCGTTACCATAGAACAGTGGTTTTCAGCCTGGGGTCCACAGACTATGTCTAAGGAGTCCATGAGTGGTTGTCGTTACCATAGAACAGTGGTTTTCAGCCTGGGGTCCACAGACTATGTCTAAGATCTCCAAAGGGGCCTGCACCTCCATTTGAAAATGTTTAGGGGTCTGAAAATGAAAAAAGGTTGAAAACCTCTGCTCTAAATGACCCTAGCCTGTTGATGACCCCAGGCAAATAAAGTAAACCTTCCTGTCTGCATCTCTGCATGTCAGTCACATCTCTTCTAAGGTGAGCATAAGTCGTGCCTGTGAGCTGGGATTCTACCAAAGCCAAAGGGATTAATGTCAAACTTTGCATTTTGATATTGGGGAGTTCATAACTGCAGGGGCAGGTGGTGGGGGAGAGAAGTTTTATGAATTTTGAAGCCACTCAACTGAGCAGATTAAAATATCCAGATCCCGCCAAAGAATCCAAGTCAGCAGGTTTTTTTTGTCTGATGTACAGCAGATAAGAGCAACTTCCAGCTGAGTAAAGCTTAGCAGAGCTCCTACCTGCTTGGGCAGCCAACAAGGGTTCTTCTGTCTCAGTCTTAGCTGAGGTGGTATGCAGGCTGCACACAAAGTGGCCCACATCCTTGGCTGGAACTGAGAGGGCAACTCAAAAGGGTGTTGAAAGGTGTCTCTAAGTCACATTTGCACTCTCTACCCTGGGCCAGTTGTGCACTGCAGAAGTCGCCCAGCAAAAGCCAGAGCAGCCTTGGGGCTGCTGTTAATTATGCCAGCTTCCAAAGCCCCAAGGGGGTCGATATGCAGCTGCAGATCACTAGGGTTGCAGGAAAGCCTCAACCATGTCCTAATGATGGCAGCCACCTGTGAGGGGAGCTCTGTAGGAGCTTCTATGCCAGCTCTACCTCCTGAAAGGCCACCCCTTGCCCTGGGGTTCCTCCTCATTGCCAAGTACACAAGCTGTAGGAATGCTTTGCCCTGGTCATGCATCATACCACTGAATCAGCAAGGGATGGGAAGAATTCATTATCTAGCCTAATCCGGCCATCAGCTAATAATCTGCACAAGTCTGAGTACATGGGACCGTCCAGCTAAGATTCTTTTGTTGAATAAGTTGCAGCTGGTGTTGAGAACAGGTCTAGCTCTCCTCCAGCCACCTTAATCATCTAATTTTTTTTTGAGGGCGGGGGAGAGCTCTGTCTCTCCACTAACCATCTTGTTAAATGCTAATGGTCTCTTACTAGTTGCAAGTCCACAAGTGTAACAGGTACTGTAATTATGCCAGAACACCCATCCATACACCTTGGTTACTTGTGAGATACAGCACGAAGGCCTTCAGGCATCCAGAAAGGAAAGGCAATTATTCTGGGGTGCCCTCACTTCTTGAAGCTGGTCATTATGTATATACTACCAGACGTCATAATACTATTTTGAACATACTCTATACTTTGCGTTCAAAGTTTTCAGACACTTCAAAGAAGTAGGTATTCTCAATCCAATTTTACAGATGGGAAACAGAAGGGAGGTTAAGAATTTTTTATTATAATTATTATTAATAATAAAGGCCACTCGGCAAGTCAGTGTTATAAATTACAGGATTAAGAAAATAGGCTTCTCTGACATCCACCTCTGTGATCCAACCACTATACTATTCTACCCCTTTGAGGAGTGTGGCTGGGGAGAACAGACACCCACAGCCTGGAATCCCTCCAATCCCATTTCTCTGGTTACCTGCACGTTTTATAATCCCCTTTATTCTCAGAGAAAACTAGATGAATTTCTGCCATTTTGCTTCCCTTGTGGTATGTCTTGCCTGCTCTTTTCCCATCTGCCATTTCACATGGTTTCATTGCTCCCCAACCATTCTCCTGTACTTTTGCGTGTTTACAGTGCTTCTGCCTCTGCCTCTCTTGTTTGTGAACCATAACTGGGCTCCCAAGGAACAATAACTGGGCTTACTAGGAGGCCCGACATCCCCTAAAGCAGTAACCCACCCTTTGATTAATGTGCCCGTGGCACACAGCACTGCATGCATAGGTCTCGAGTTGTCTGGAGCCATCTCCCGCCCACCGGGCCATGTTGAACTAATTTGATGGTATTAAACCTAGCAAGAGACAGACACTTAGCACAGACGGAGCTAGGACTATCTATTGTTGTTATGTGGAGAAAATGTGTTTGCATGTTAGCTCAAAACCAGATTTCCCTACAAAAATCTAGAAGTCAGTAAGTACAGGTTCCCACAGGTTAAACTGTGCTCGATTTATCTGTCCTAGGAGACTGAGAGGGACTGATGAATGATCTCATTGCCACCAGGTGCTCCTAACAGATGTGCCTGAAGTTTGCATTTTTGTATGAAAAGAGTTTACACAAATACGGAGCACTCAGGGTCTGAGTGAACATAAGGGGCCTGATTTTCTAAGGGTGTGTCTACACAGCAACTAGACACCTGTGGCTGGCCTGGGCCAGCCGGCTTAGGCTGTGGGGCTGTTTCATTGCTGTGTAGAGTTCTGGGCCTAGGCTGGACCCCAGGCTCCAGCACCCTGCAGGGAGGGCGAGTCCCAGAGCCCAGACGCCAGCCCATGCCCGGATGGCAATGAAACAGCTCCACGGCCTGAGCCCCATAAGCCCAGGTCAGCTGGCCGGGCCAGACCTGGGTTTTAATTTGCTGTGAAGACAGACCCTAAGATACTGCGTTCCCACAGCTCCAAACGAAGTCAATGGGAGCGTTCAGCAGCTCTGAAAATGCAGGTCTGGTATTTTGAGAGGTATTTAACCATGCCTTACTCCCATGTGGTGCTGATGTGTGCCCGCTGGCCAGCAGCAGTACTGGAAGCTGAGAGACATCCTCCTGTATCTTAACTACATTGTCCATGACAAACCAGCACCTTTATCTAAGGTGTGGCCAAGTGTACCCGGAAGGCTGCAGTTGACCAACGGCATTCTACTATGCAGGCCTTTCTCATTTTACTGCAGAAGCTGAGCCTACAGATAGTCCAGATCCCTGCATGCACTTTTTTATCACTCTGAACGGCCCGCCTGCAGTTAGGAGCTGTGATCTCTGTGGCCTGCACCTTCATATTCAAGACGGGACGGGCTGTCTTTTATGCAAATTAGGCATAACCCTTATGCGTCTCACAAGTTACTCACGCCCCTTGAATGGGCACACAGTTGGGGTCCATCAATTTTACCTGCTTGGGCCTCATTTCCAAGCTGTGAAGTGCAGTACGGCAATTGACACGGCGCTGAAGAGTGTCACCAGGGGTCACAGAGACAGAGGCCTGTCCTCTGAACAATCCTCCCCCATATACGGGTGGGACAGAACAAGCCGTATCAATAATCTGAAATACGATTGGCTGGCCAGTCCAGCATTCCTTTTTTGAATCTCAGTAACGCACGAGAAAAACCCAAATGCAAACTCAAAGTGGACAGTGCTCCTTAGACGCAAACTTCTTATTTTTGCACCAAAGTTTCCGTTTATTCATGAATTGTTTTCTAGGTGCACATTCAGATCAGCTTTCCTCCTCTTCCTGATGGAACAGGCAGCTCAATGTAACACCAAAGGCAGACCTGATGTACAAGTCTCTCCCTAACAGTGTATCCTGGCCAATGCACACATTCCTGTTCCCCCTGCTGAGACTGTTCATGTGTGGATACTAACCTGAGCTGCTTCCAGGGCAGTGCCTGTCTTCACCATACCCAGGCATCCCAGTTCTCGGGCTGTGATGGGCACCTGCTGCTGTGCGGACGCTGAAAAATCCTTAGAGCACCCCCAATGGCGAAGCAGGGATCTCTATGATACAAACTGAGCTAATAGTCTGTTTGTGTTGAAGGTGATGGGGGTCTTGTTCAATATCTTCATAAATGATCTGGAGGATGGTGTGGATTGCACTCTCAGCAAATTTGCGGATGATACTAAACTGGGAGGAGTGGTAGATACGCTGGAGGGCAGGGATAGGATACAGAGGGATCTAGACAAATTGGAGGATTGGGCCAAAAGAAATCTGATGAGGTTCAATAAGGATAAGTGCAGGGTCCTGCACTTAGGACAGAAGAACCCAATGCACAGCTACAGATTAGGGACCGAATGGCTAGGCAGCAGTTCTGCGGAAAAGGACCTAGGAGTGACAGTGGACGAGAAGCTGGATATGAGTCAGCAGTGTGCCCTTGTTGCCAAGAAGGCCAATGGCATTTTGGGATGTATAAGTAGGGGCATAGCGAGCAGATGGAGGGACGTGATCGTCCCCCTCTATTCGACATTGGTGAGGCCTCATCTGGAGTACTGTGTCCAGTTTTGGGCCCCACACTACAAGAAGGATGTGGATAAATTGGAGAGAATCCAGCGAAGGGCAACAAAAATGATTAGGGGTCTGGAACACATGACTTATGAGGAGAGGCTGAGGGAACTGGGATTGTTTAGTCTGCAGAAGAGAAGAATGAGTGGGGATTTGATAGCTGCTTTCAACTACCTGAGAGGTGGTTCCAGAGAGGATGGTTCTAGACTATTCTCAGTGGTAGAAGAGGACAGGACAAGGAGTAATGGTCTCAAGTTGCAGTGGGGGAGGTTTAGGTTGGATGTTAGGAAAAACTTTTTCACTAGGAGGGTGGTGAAACACTGGAATGCGTTACCTAGGGAGGTGGTGGAATCTCCTTCCTTAGAAGTTTTTAAGGTCAGGCTTGACAAAGCCCTGGCTGGGATGATTTAATTGGGGATTGGTCCTGCTTTGAGCAGGGGGTTGGACTAGATGACCTCCTGAGGTCCCTTCCAACCCTGATATTCTATGAGTCTATGATTCTTGTCTCCCACTCCCCTACTCCCTTTTGAATGGGCTCAGACTCCCTAACCCCGAAAAGCGTGGAGGGAAGTAGCACCAACCGCTGAGCAGCTCGTCTTGGGGCTTGCTGAACCTACCTTACCTGGCTCGTACACCAGGGTTGCTGTCTCCTGGTAGGCACTGGGTGGGGCTGGTATATGGCCTTCCAGAGGGCAGTTTCCCTCCAGGAGCCATAGAGCTGCCATCTGCCCTCTTCCAGAGCCACACAGAAAAGCCGGTTCATAAGCTTATATTCCACCTTGAGGTGATTGCCAGGGCTGGAGAGACGGGGCCAGCTTACCCACAGCAGCTCTTTAACCCCTTCATCAACAGTCTGGGTTTCCATACTCCCTGGCCTGCCAGAGTAAAACTACGCACAGCAGCACCAGGAAAATATACCAGATGACAGAGTCTTTTAGTACGTCTACACTGCTGCTCCATCCCCCAAACAAACCAACGTGCAGCGGAGCATCTCAGAGCCCTGCTCAACTAGCTTGGGATCCTGGGGTTTGCACTATGCAGCTACAAACAGCAGTATAGACACTCCTATTTGGGCTGGAACCCAGGCTCTGAAACCTGTCAAGGGGACTGGGTCTCAGAGCCCAGGCTCCCACCCAAGTGGGAATGTCTACACTGCTATATTTAGCCCTGTTGCATGAGCCCCGTGAGCCTGTGCCAGGTGACCTGGCCTCTGAGACTTGCTGCCACGGGTTTCTTCTCTTTCTTTTTTTTGAAGTGTAAACGTACCATCTGTAGCTTCCCAACTCATCAGCACAAATCAGCACAACTGTACTCCTTCCCTGTGCCAACTGTCTGCACCAGCCGCAGTATGATCACACAGCACACTATTAGCATCTGCAAACAAACTTCAGAATTCAAAGCCAGACTGATAAACAAGCACATGAACTCAGGGAGATAAATAATGGGGGTCACAGGGGATCAGTCTGAAGAAAGGGTGACGCTAACCTACCCAGGGGATGAAGGTGAAAGACAAATTTCTGAGAGATAGTCACATTCAAATTGTGTCATGCCTGGCTAAACAAACACTTGTCCACACACCATGTGCACGGGAGGGACAGGGCTATTTGGGGGGTAAACATGAGCTCTTGAGGAAAAAGCTGCATAATTGTAGAGAAGTGTGTCTCTGTGTTTTTAAGTGACTTTGGGTGTGTTAGAGAATGCATCTGTGCATGCTTGAATGTGTGTGGGAGTCGCTTCAAAGAGGGATGTGTTCTCGCTCCCAGTTTCTGCAGTTACTCTTGATAAAACTGAGTTTTAGTGCAAGAAAATAAAGCCCCAGAGCATTACCTCCCCCCCCCTTTTTTATAAGGCCTCTGGCCTTACATTGCTGTTTATCACCTAAGGCAAACTCTCTCCCTCTCTTCCTTTCCCTCTCTGTTTCTTTAAAGCTCTAAACCACAAGGCAGCGTGTGAGCACCACCGGGGGTCACGATATCAAAAGCAGGAACTTTTATAGGTTTCCTCGCTAACACGGACAATAAAAGAAGGCGGCAGCACAAGCAGCATCACTGACCTTATTTGATGCTGTGCAATAAAGGGAGACTGTTCCCTGCCTGCCTGCATGTGTGTGTCCAAGCTCGCGGGTGTGTGGAGAGAGAGGCACTGTATAAACAGAGCCTGGGCTTTTCTACTCCCTCGGGTTGAGGCTTTCAAAGCTATTTCAGCAATTAATACACAAATGATTGAGATTACTCAATGCAAGAAAGGTAGTACAGCAAGAACCTCCCTGGGGACACAAAGAGAGAAACTACATGCATCATACACACACAGGAAAGCACACGGTATGTCACACTGCTGCTCGCAACGACAAAGACACATTCCCATATGGATGCCAAGACATGCAGACACACACCACAAACCTTCCATCAGCTGCTGGAAAACGTGTGCACCCACGCCACATGCTCCATGTGGAAGCTGCAGTAGATGTGTACGTATCACATAAAGCAGGAGGGGTGCACACGCACACACTCCAGCATAAGCACCCAGGCCACACACACGAACAGTGCGTACAACAACCAGGACCCACTGCACACACTAATGGCAGGTAGGAGACACATGTACATGTGCACACATCAAGTATGTTATTATTGATTATTTGTATTACCATCAAGCCTAGGAGCCCCAGTCATGGATCAGGGTCCCATTGTGCTAGGCGCTGTACAAACACAAAACAAAAAGATGGTTCCTGCTGCAAGGAGCTTAAAATTCAAGCATTAGATAAGAGACAACGCTGGATACAGACAGATGGGGGATGTCCAAGTCATTAGAACTAGATGAAATTTACGGACCAAAACTTTTTCTCTGAAAAATGCAGATTTGGCAACATTGAAACATTTCACCAATTTATTTTGGTTTCACTGAGTAGTTCTTTCAGGAAAAAAACTCCGCAAAGTTAAAAAAAAAATGGAAACATTTTGTTTTGACATTTTCAAAACCAAACATTTGGATTTTCAGTTCAAACATTTTCAGTTCAAAACAGCATTTCATTTTGAACTGTTCTTTCCTTCTATTTTAAAAAAATTATAAACATTTTAAAATGCTCAAAATCAAACCAAACTTTTTAGTTTTGGATTGAACAAAACATTTTGTTCGACACCAAATTCCCCACCCTCACCTGTATCTGACTGAAACACTAGCCCCCGATCCCCTTGTTAGTTACACATTATTACTTGAAGCTTATAACACTGACTCGACAGCAGCCTGTTCTCTGAACTCTGTCACATTTCCGCCCCTTCCTAGGGGGCCCGCCTCCCAGGCAGGGATAAATCTCACTGCTTTGGGGGAACTGCTTGGCAGAATGGGGCTAAACCCACTGACTCTAGCAGCCACCTGAGGGACTAATGTGGGGGATCCCACCGCTCCGACATACTCCCGGGGGCTGCAGGAGGGAATGGGGAGATAAATCCCTTTGTCTCTTGGGGGGCATTTGGATAAATCCCACTGGCTCTAACACAGGGGTTCGCAAACTTCATGGCACTGTGACCCCCTTCTGATAACAAAAATTATTACATGACCCCTGGAGGAGGGACCAGAGACCGAGCCCCACTGCCCCAGGCAGGGGGACCAAAGCTGAAGTCCAAGGGCTTCCACCCTGGGTGGGGGGCATGTAACTTTAGCCCTAGATGGTGGGGCTTGGGCTTCAGACTTGCTGGGGCCCAGGGCCAACACCAGCCTTGGTGATCCCATTAAAATGGGATCGCGACCCACTTTGGGCTCCCGACCCACAGTTTGAGAATCCCTGCTCTAGCAGAATGGCGGGTGGGGTGGGCTCTCCCAGTCATTCGGCCAAGGCACTCGCCTTGCCCTACTCTGAGAGCTAGGTATCTGCTATATTTCCTGGGTCATCCTCTCTCCTTTCCTAGTAGGCTGCATTTCCCAGGCCATTTGAGGATGTTTTCTCCCCTGCCAAACTTCCTGAAGCAGGGCTGAGGTATGAGCACTTCTTGCTCCTGCCCTTGCTCCACCTCCCTCCTTTTGCTGACCTGCCGCCATGGAACCTCATAAGAACATAAGAGCGGCCACACTGGGTCACACCAAAGGTCCATCCAGCCTAGTCTCCTGTCTGCCGACAGTGGCTAGTGCCAGGTTCCCCAGAGGGGATGAACAGAACAGGGAATCATCAAGTGACCCATCCCCTTGCCCATTCCCAGCTTCTGGCAATAACAGGCTAGGGACACCATCCCTGCCCATCCTGGCTAATAGCCATTGATGGACCTATCCTCCGTGAACTGATCTAGTTTTTTTTTAACCCTGTTATACTGTAACCCTTTTAAAAACTCTTTCAACTGCTGTTCTGATCAATCTGGATCCAGACATGGGAGTTACTACAAAGGATGAGGGAGCTGTATTCCTTTAGTGACCTGCCCGCTCTGCATATGCTTGGTGCCACCTCCCACGCAATACACAGCCCCTGCATACGGTCTCGCACACTGCATAAATACCCGTGCCTGCTGTGCAGACAGACACTGCATACGTGCGGCAAACAGGCATACCTCACACTCACACATACACTGCAGCATTACACACACACACACACACACACACACAGCCATGGGTTTGGAGACATTTTTCCAACTGCTAGGGTGTTGTAGACCCATGGATGAGTTCTGTAAGAACCGGAGGTAGTCACCATTTGAATGACACCTTTTCAGTCAGTACCACCATCATTAGAAATACACTCCCTGAGCTGATGGGGCAGCAAAGGCCAGACTGGATTAGCAAAGCTGCTCCCCAGGAAGGAATAACCTTGCTTCCATGGATGCCGCTTGGAGTGATCACAGGGTATTGTCAGGCAGTCAGCACGTGCGGGGCTCTGAATCGCTGTAATGTGCCCTGCATGTATACGTCTGGGAGTATTTGCATTACAGCTGTATGAGCATGTGTGAAGAGAGAGCAGATGTGGTGATGCCCACTCAGATATAGTATAAAAACACACAGACCAATTACTCAAGCACATGTACATACAAACAGACCCCTATGTATTTGGCAGACCATATAAAGGCTAAGAAATGAAAAATGCACTCACACGCCCTCTGACACCCAGGCCAAGTATATGCACGAGAGCTCACAGTGGTAGGGACTGAAGGTTGGTTTCTGGCTCCCTCTTTCTCCCTTCTGTTAAGAAGATACTTTGAGTGCAGGGATTGCTCAGAATCTGGCTGTGTGATTCACATACGTGAGTTGTAATATGCCTGCTCGTATTTCTCTCCCCCACCCCATCTCTCTTGTTCTCATGTTCAGTGGTTATTTTAGGTTAACGTGGTGACATCACAGCTCTCTGAGTGAGATAAAGCCCGTGTATTCTGCAGTGAATGCAGAATACAGCTTCACTGATCACTTTCAAATAATGGCATTTAGTGCGGGCTAGTGTTTGCTGTAACGTAAGATGCTGTGCTGTGGGGCAGGCTGCGTGTGGATTTCTCTGCTCTGGGTTTAGATTGTTGTGCTGCAATATTTGGATGACAGCTCTGTGTGTGACTGTTTGTGTAAATTGGGGGTGAGACCAACGGGGGGACGGGACTTTTATTAAGGGTATTCCTTTTTATGCAGCATATTGGAATAGGTAGGCACCTGCCCATTGTAACCACTTGACTGGGTGGGTTTATTGACCAAATGAGATGGCTCTCCACAGAGCAGAGGTGTCTGAGCGCTGGGTGACATCTCATTTTTCAGGATCACAGAGCAGCCAGGAGAGCATTTGCATTAAAATAAAAATACGGCATGATTTTTTCAAGTTACTTAAATACCCATCTGCAACTTTTCATTTATTTGGGGCTTTCCCCAGTTCTCTATTTCAGGTACACAATGGCCCCAATGGTCATTGGAATTTGTACTCTGCAGCTTCTTAAAGGAGAAACAATGAAAGAGCAGATGATGCAAACTCAATTCCTGAGCGGGTGGGAAGTGCAGGAGGAGACAATAATGCAGTCAAATCAGCTTCCCTTTGTTAGCAAGTGCTGCAGGACGAAAGTGGGGTCCAAAATCCTAAACTATCCAAAATCATCCGATTACCGGTAGGAGCAGCTTGGCATAACACGCGAGGGGCTGTGGTTTCACGGCTGCTCCTAGAGCACATACATACAATTACCATTTCTATGCTGAGGTTTATTACCTCATTATAAAAATTCCCATCATAATTGTATAGGTAAAAACACCTTGCTATTAAATAGCAACCTATCCCTTAGGATGACCAGATTATCACTTGAATTTAAAATCTTTCTGAATTTTTAATAGTGCATAACAAATAAGATTATTTATGCACTTTCTTCAGCACGCCACTTGCAGGGCCTACAATTATTTACAGCCCCTTCTCGTGCAATGGAAGGTCTTAAATTAGGCTACATTTAGTGCTCGCTTTCTCTGTACATTCTCTCGCCTCCTTTAAACTATTTAGCTTGTAGCTCCCTGTTTTCTTGTGGGCTGGATGAGGGAAGCCAGTCACTGGAGCTCAGCACGTCTCCCTGGGTGTTGCAGCCCGCGGCTGCACGATTTTCGAGCCCCCGGTAATTAGCACTATGGAGTTAGCAGCCACAGCAGTGCAAAGGAAGCAGCTGAAGAACCATAGGGCTAGCTGATGAGAAAGTCAAGTGGAGCCCTGGCTGTCTGAAACCTCTTCAATAGATCTGTAGTCTGGACTTGAACCCTGACCTTTCAACTCTGGGTCCAGTATTTCTTTTTTTCCCCTCCCTAACTCCCCTGCCCCCACTCTCTCTTCTCCCAGCTTCTCTATCAAGCAGGGATGTACTCAGGCTGACTGTGAATAAATGTAAGTGACCCCCATCCACCCACCCCCACTTCCCCGAGCCTTCTGCTGGAAAGAGAGAGAGAGAAAAAAGGAATGAGATAGAGAAGAGAGAGAGAGAGAGAGAGAAAAGGGTCCCCGACTTCCTCACAGGTAATTAAAGGGACTGTTTTCAAGGTTGCATGGGCAAAAGACAATTCGGCCTAATGAAGCATCGATCGGCCAGCACTAAGGTAGAAAGGAGCTGACATTCATTCAAAGGTACCTTTAACTGATGTAAAACACTGCACCGGGAATTATTCTTACGCTGCTCGTCATTGCCTATGCCCTGCTTTAGAAAAAAACTGAGCTTGTTTTAAATTTAATTCCGTAATGCCACAAACGTGAATATCGGCTGCATACAATTATTAATCAGAGGGTCAGTTATTTTTGTGGTGCATTTTTTATTTTTTTTCTTCTTCAGGATAAATTTTCTTCATTGTTCACATTAAAACTCCACCAATCAGCTCTTAAGATGCTGAATGCATGAGGTCAGTTATGGAGATGCAGGAAATTACTGGGGATTGGCAGGGACATTTTTGTTGATTTGTAAGCAAAATCCTATGTTACTGCAAGATTTTCATCACTGTTGGTTTGTGCCGGTGCAAGATATTTAAAAATAAAATCCTCTCGGTTACTGCAGAAGAATAGATGGGGAAGGATTACAAATATTAAACAGAAATTTTTTTTTAAATATTTCCTCTAAAATAGAATCAGGAAATAGATATTTTAATCTAAAAATCTGTCCCATTAACCCCCCTGCAAATGACGACGTTTAAAGCTAGGTTTTCAGTCACAAGCAGGCATCTGCTGCTCCTATTCGGAAGCCGAACTAGCTGGAGACGGTGCTGTTTCTGCACAGCCAAGCCCCCGCTTCACCCACGTCTTCTCTTGTGCCCTAAATGTTTGCATTTGTGGAATGTCTGAATGGTAATAAAGGGCTAAGGAAATGATAGTTGTGCCAAATAAATTGGGGTGAATGATGGGGGAGGGTAGTGCGTATTGATTGGGAGACAACTTGAGTATTATCTGGAGAGGATTTGCTCACAGTCCAGCACTACTTGGAGTTACATGAGGCCCCGCACTCAACAATAGCATGTCCCTTCAGAGCAGAAAACACAAAGGGAATTTGCTCTGATTCAATCCACACAGTGAGGCCCCTCTCAGGCTAAAGAGGGTCACTTTTTACCCTAGCTAAAAATAAGAAAGAAATTCTCTCTCTGTCTCACATACACACACAAATTCGAGACAGCAGCCTGCCTCCACTTGAGAGGACTTCTAAAACCAGCAGTTTTCTCCCTCGCTCATTCTTCTTTATAGACTTTGGAATTTACCATAATTTATTTTGGGGTTTTTTAAAAATAAAGTACTTTTAAGATGATCAACTAGCATTAAAACGGCATCTCTCTGCTATTGTAATATGTATTTACCAGGTGACAACACTTCCCTATATTACAGTATTGGCCTCTAAGAGCACATAAGTGGAAGCTGAATTTTAAGAGAGAAATGAGAACGCAGCTTTCAGGGCTTTGATGTATCCAGATTTATTTGTTTTGTAATATTTTTCTTTTATTTTTAAAACAGTTTAACATTCCCCTTATAAATTCAGTATGATTTCATCGAGAACAGGTCAGGAAAGAGAGGCAGTAATTGTGTGGAACACCTGCAGAAATTAAAAAAAAAGTTTTCCCTAAAAATGGCTCTAACGTACTCAGCAGATTCTATCTGCATTAATTTGGCTGAACAACCAGATATTGCTGGGGACAAACTCTGAATAAAGCAGTTCCAAATTCCCAGAATTGGCACAGCTCAGCCTAAACAATGGCTGCTTCCTAGTCACCTTAACCCAGCTTTTCAAAAGAACATCCCCAGAAACACAAAGCATCAGCGGGAAATGGCAATTTTATGAATCCTAATCAATCAAAGGGCTTATTAACTCAATGTGAAGCCAGATTAAAATCTTTAATTATAAATCGTGCTAAAAGGAAAAACAAAATGTACGTATGGTACATTGAAAATTCCGGATATTAACATCGCTGCCATTATCTCTTGTAATATTAAATCCCCCTCCCTGCCCCCCAACATGCTCACCTTTTTCTGTTCCTAAAGAACAGGTCTGCAGAGCAAAACTCATTTTGCTTTTTGAAGGCTTATTAAAATGTATTCTTTTTCACTGCACACCACACAGTTTGCAGGAAAGCTGGTGGGTGGGTGGGGATTGAGGAAACCCCATTTCAGCTGCACAGTGAGAGGCAAAGGCGAGCGAACAGTTGTTTATTAAGGGGGCAGAGTTGGAGTTACAGATTTTGGGGATGGGGGCCCACAATCAAATGCGAAGCATTTTTGGTAATGAAAGCGGCATGCATGTCTGTGCAAGTGTGTGTGATTGGCAGGATTGCAGATTGATAGCCACAGGAAGGGCCCTTGCTTTAGGCCACGGTGTGAGAAAAGGCTATGGGTGCTTTTTTATCAGGCAGACATTTGGGAAATGACCACAGCAAATTTAATCACAGTTGGATGGGGAGTGGGGGTAGGGGAGAGCAGAGACTGAGATTCACATGTTTTATTTATTTGTTCAAAGTCACGGTCATCCTATTGTGTGTCCCTCTCTCATTCTGTCATTTCAGCCCCCTCCGACCCACCCCCTACCCTATCCTCATTGTTAATGCAAGAGACAGAGAATATAACCATGCTTTATAATAAAAACATACTCAACTCTCAAAAGCAGAAGGCTGATTTTCTGTTCATAATATTAAAATGATAAAAACAAAATAAATTTCCGCTCTAATGACACTGTGGTACGAAAAGATTTGTTCCCTGTGTGAGAATTAAGGCAACTGTTTAGCCGAGTGTATGCCTTGGTCTCACATACTTTCACCTTTGTAGCATATTATTTTTATATTTGCAATTGAAGCCCCTTCCACAGAATTGAGTTTAAAAGGAGTCTGCAATTTCTTATGGACAGTCAAAGCTAATGAAAGAAACAGAAGCCATGGTTCAGATTAAAGGTTACTTCATTTCTTTTATGTAAAGTTCCTATTTCCCTCTTTCCAACTCTGACTCCTGATATGCCACCTCCTTAAGATTTATTCCTTCAGCTCTTCTAATAACTAATTTTTTCCTAAATGTGTGCTCTTAAGATTCACTGTCAGCTTTCTGCACTCTGCTGGAACCCTAACACCATGAATCCCCCTTGGAAAGCAGGGAGGAAAATGCTTTTGGTTATGATTGATTTTGTTATTTAGAGTTTTCATTTTCATAATGCAGATTTGATTTTATATTTGTATAATTATCTGAACATTGGTTCCAAAAACATATTTAAAACCACATTAGAGAACAGCCTCATCTTTTATATTTCCTAACGAATCATTGGCTCCTATTTCTGTACCCTGTCCTGAATTTGTACTTTCTCCCATAAATGCTAGAGACTACTGCCACACTCTTTCAAATGGATTCTATTTCATAAGTAAGGGTGTGTGTATTTACCATGGACAGGTTAAATAATTACTAACATTGCTTTTCAAAAAAATACTAACATCTCTATGTAAAATATGAGTAAATTATAGTGGTTGTGAACATGAAAAAATTGCAATTTTTACATATAAAAGACATGGTGTTTCACATCTTCTAACCATACACAGATATGCCAAATTTCAAATTTTAAAATTAATAAATGTATACAAACACAAAGAGTATATGTCTGTCCTTACACTGAATACTCACTATGTGCACTGTGCACACACAGCAGAGATATAGAAAACGGAACACGCAATCTTTTTTTTATTAACCTACATATATTTCTCAGCTAAAAACACGAAAATTCATAGAATTCTTCTAAATTCTGAAATGCCAAACAACTGTGATATTCCTTTGAAGATGATCATTAGACAAATAAACAGGATACTGGAGGCATAGATCTTGTCCTCTTTAGTTCTTGCAATAGCCTTTCAGTACATTCAAAAAAGACCCTTTGTGCCTAACTGGGTTTTCATTTCATTGCTTTTAAATTTGTTCAGCTTGACTTTTGACACTTTAGAGGCTTAGTCTTTTTTTTTTTAAGTACAATAATATAATAAATATTTGTGTTTCCAAAGAAGAAGTGAATCTGTTGTTAGTGTTGGTATATAAAGCATAAAACCTACTTTATTCTTTTGTTATAAATAATTCACCCAACTATGTACATTTTATAAACATCACATTTAAGAAACTGATATTATCTAACATTTTTGAGACAACACACAGAAATGGAGATATCTATATACACACAGAGAGTATTTACTACACTGTATTGGAAGTTGTAAACAAAATAAAAATTATTAATAAAAGCAAAAAAAGTAAAGCTATTTTATGTAAATAATTATGTTAATACAATGTGTTTTCAGACTTATTTATACAAATTAGTCATCTAAATGACAAAAAGCTTTGACAAACTACAAACCCCTATCAAAAATCAAATTATTTGGCTCATTTTCCCCTGTGATTTCTATCCCCAGTTTTGCCTCAGAAAACAGGAAGATGGGTTTAGAAGCATGCTTGCTCTCTGTCAACATATTAGAAAAGAGATGAGTCAAATGGTTTTCTTTAATTGTACATTAACAAATATTCTCTCCGATTTACAGAAAATACCTGAAAAAATGGGTTTTAAAATATCTAAAAAAACCAAAATGACAATTTTTCATTCAAAATGTTTTTTCCAAAATGTTTACCTGCCTCATGTAATTGCTCAATTAGATTAGAAGAGTCAAATTTTCAATTATCAAATTAATCTGCAGAAATTATCTTATTTTCCAACACAAAAGAAAAATACTTTAAAATATTGAACAAAGAAAATATGCATTTAAAATTAAATGAAAAACAGAATTATGATTATACTTTGGAATAATTACCAACAGACTGAAATGTGGTTTTCATCTTTAATATGAGTATTTTTGTACATTTCACAATTGGTCTAATTTGAGGGTGTGAGGTATGCCTCTTTTTTATTCTGTTCCATTATCATTAAAGATATCTAATGAAGGAGCACTGAGGATTTTTCCGCTGGACTGTAGGAAATTATGAAGGAAACACTTATTGTATGATTATTTTAAAAATAAAAACCTAAAAAATTCCAATTAACTATTTTTTGATCTCTCTTTAAAGGTTGCAACTTTCTTAGTGTTTGGCTTTGTCAACACCAGACAGGCCAAACATGCTTTGTATTCTCATCATCGTCATCCACACCTATACGAACAAACATGTTCATACACAGCAGCCTTCCTTGAGATAAAAGCCACAGCAACATACGTGGTTCCAAAAGGTTTAATCTGGATTAAACCAGCTCCACATTTGCTCTATAAACCTAACTTTTTAGGCATGCAAAAGGTGAAAAGCAGGGTTAGGGGACTGTACAGAGACCCAGTTAGATTTGTCTCCCCATCTTTTTTCTGCATCAGTCTCCATGTTTAGATAAAATCATTTATCTTTATCATTTCCAAGCTGGTCAGACAGAAAGGGGATGGGGGGAGAGGTGATTGTTTCACTTGTTGTCAGAGGGCATTGATCAGCCCTTCTGTCTGCTGGTCTCAGAGGTGAGGGCAGTTCCCCAAGGAGCACTTCAGGGCTCGGCCATGTCAGTGTAAAGCTGTATTGAGTCATGATCCAAATGACTGCTCATTGAGGGAAACGGGTATTGGCATCCAAATCATTCTGAGACACCCTCAGTAACACTTAAACAAGTCCACTCTGTTAATGTCAGGTCACAGGGGATACATTTAGCCCTCTCTGCTGACCATTAGACCCTTTGATGGAGTGGACGATAAACTTGACAGGACAGACTGGACAGTGCTCTTGAATATGCCTATGTTGACAGCGTGCCATGGCACACAGTATATGGTCTGCTCCTTGCATGTACAGTAGGTGACTGTTTTCCTCTCTTCCAGAGAACGTCAGCCATCTCTCTACCAGAGTTGTCAAGGGATTGGTCCCTTTCAAACACAACAGGTTAAAATACAAAACTAAAACCACTTTAATGACAGTTTCATCAAAGGAAGAATAACTGGGCAGAAAGTCCTTATAAAATACTCTCCGCAACCAAGTAAAACTCTGAGTGTGGCTAAAGGAAATGGACTCTACCATGTTATAATTTTCATTTTTTCTTTGATTTCATTCTTCTAAATGCCATTGCTACGGTCTAGGCATTTTGAAATCCATTTGTTATAGCCTTCTGGGGGGAAGAACAAATAATTTCTTATTGTTTCAGAAAGAAAAGACTTCTACAAAACAGACTGCATTTTGGTTGCAGTGTTTTCAAGGCAGTTTCTAAAAGCGGTTTATGTTACATTCTTAAGAATCGAAAATAGTCAAGGAGGGAGAACACTAAAGTCAACTGCATTTCCCCATGATGAGGCCAATTAGTCTAAAACAAAATCAAGCTCCAACAATGAATCAAAAGTAGAAACTAACAAGAAATGCAGCCTTGGTTAACTGATGTTTTTGAAGACAATATTAATAATTGTGTTGCTACTATTAAAAGAAATTATATTTAAATCTTCCCTTAGATGAGAGCTCACTAGTGTTTACTTTTTCATCTTTTCCAC
Source organism: Eretmochelys imbricata (assembly GCF_965152235.1). Classification (NCBI taxonomy): domain Eukaryota; kingdom Metazoa; phylum Chordata; order Testudines; family Cheloniidae; genus Eretmochelys; species Eretmochelys imbricata. The sequence goes on along the minus strand of NC_135583.1, from coordinate 42,050,599 downwards.
CAGAAAAAAGAGCCTCAAGTTTGACAGAGCAGATTTTCTGGCATTATGAAGCTTTTATCCCAATTTTAACACCTTATCTCTTTTCCTCTGGAGAATTAACTGATACTGCGTTAAAACAGAAAATGATATAGAATTTTAAACAGTCCACACAACTGGAAACTGACAATTCCTTAAAAAAATAATCTCAATTGGAACAGAATCTTTATCTGAGCAAGGGGTAAATAATATGCACGCTGTGAATAGGGATAAACACTACCAAGTGGCTAAATAATTTGACAAAATTAACTTAAAACAAAATCTATTCTTTATTATTAAATACTACATTAACAAGAAAATGTTAAAACAGCTGTGGAATGTTTCTTTACCTAACATCTAACAAAGAATGACACAGCTAACGAAAATGTGAGTATAATCCAGTTTATTCAAACAATTTGTATTGTCAGTTAAACCTGACAGGTTTGGGGTATTTTGTCTTGTTTTTTAAAAACAAAATAAATATTTGTTGGCTACTAATGCAGTTTGTAACTTTTACAATATGTTCCAATTTAGAGCGGTCTTAAAAAATGCCATTAAAAAGCCAACACTTTAGCTCCTCATTTCTTACTAATTTAGCTGTGTTGCTCTCCAAAGAAAATGAAAACTGAACCTTTTTCCTATCATATATGTTATAGTAGTTTGCAAAGTGATTCTTTCATTTATTTAGAGTACTGAAGTATCTTCAACCTGGAATCTGATAATTACAGTAATTATCACTTGAAACTGTGTTATTCTTTATTGATATGAGTAAAAGGTAAAGAACATCATCCCCGGTTATCCTCTGCTGTATGAACGGCTATGTTGAGATAACGTAAGAGGTTGCTGTGTGCTCTGTATGTGCATGCTTGCAAGGTGGGCATGAGTGTGTAGATAGAGTGTCGGTGAATGATATTTTAGATATTTAGGTGAAGACAAAAGCAAAGCAGATTAAAAACAGTCCTATTTATTTGGAAGTTCTTTTCAAAGAATAAGCTATAACTATTCTAATTTATTATGGTTGAAATCCAGTGATTTTCAATGGGCCTGGGGACTGCAGAATCTAGTGTCAAAGGGGAGTCTGCATCGTGCCTGGAGCCGAACCTACAGCTCCTCTTTGTGTTACATTTCTCTTACACCTCTTCTCTTTGTTTTTCAGTAGCCTGTAATTCTATAATTACAAATGTACTGATTAAATTCAACATCTAATACTTAGTAATGCAAATTTACATCACTGATATTTTATTGTAGCTAATATTTTAATTAATAACTAAATTTATAAGGCATGAAACACATTTCCTCCAAATAAGCAACAAATCCCAAGAACACAAATTGACAAATACGAAAAAATAATTTACAACCAATAATCTTCTGATTTTTTTTCTTTTTTTCTGTTTGCAGTGTCTGCAAACACACGGTGAAACTCCTTGACTTTATGCGTTTTTCAAAATAGTTCACTAATATCTGCATCAAATCCTTCTTGGTCTGCAAATCATTTGTGGAAACTGTCACAGTGCCAGTTGTTACATGATATATAAGCCATCCAGCCAGAAATAATAACTAATCAAAGCTCTAATCCTGCCATGCAATCCACTCATATGGAACCCTGCCCTGTGCAGAATTTTGCTGAGCAGGCACAGGTATCCAGGTCGTAGACGACCATACTGCAAGACTGAGTCCAACACAGCATTAAGGGAAAATCAGGAATTTTATAATTGAATTTTGTAAATTTGGGTGGCTGTCTGAGCTAAAATCTTACTTCCCCGCATATACTTAGATTATTTAGATAGTGAGCACTTTTTGTTGTGTGCATTCAACACCCAGCACAATGGGGCCCTGATCTCTGATAGATAGACAGTAGATAAACTCTAGCTAGATAAACAGTAACAATACTCCCAGTGGCAAACCTTGAATCTTCAATACTTGTGAAAGCAAGCAAGTATTAGCATTAAAATATTTCCATCATTCTCAGCAAAACTAACTGGATATAATTAGCAATTTCAATTTGATATGTAAATCAGTAAAAATGTTATCCACACTTCGGAGCTATAATTTTGGTGTCTACCACAGGAATTCTATTAAAACAATCATTTAAAATCCACAATGATGGATACTTTGTGTACCAAACAATATGTCCACCTGTTTTAAAAAAAACCCACTGCACTGGACGAATTATGAATTTAAAATCTCTACCACTGAACTTGGAGTTCGGAAGTAACGTGCAGAAGAAGAATTTTGTTCAAGCAGTAAAAGTAATAAAAAATGTAAATGTTGCATCAGTATGAACAGTCTAACTGGCTACCATGGATTTTCTTGAGTCAGGAAGCCCTTGATCAGGACAGTGCAGGCCATTTCTTCCTTCCCCCCCCAAAATAAGGCTCAAAGAAAATAAACCAAACAACATAAAACATTTGAAAATGGCCAGTGAGCACAGTTACTCCTCCCTACCTCCACATTCAAACTACTGGAAAACCTATCACACAAAGGACTCCAATACCCACTCTTAGAAACCTTTGGCCCAGACAGCACTATCCTAACAATTCTGTTCCACACACTCTATGCACATGGGAGTCCTAGCAGTGGGATAAGGAACATATGCCTGTTGTATGTTCCTTATCCCACTGCTAGGCCAATAGAAAAATTATGTCCTCAGCTAAAATAGATTTAAGTTTACTAACATCATGCATGTAAACAGCTCAAAATAATTATTTGAAAATGTATTGTTTCATTGTTTCACAGAATTATACAGAAATTTAGAAAGCATATATAACAACATTTCTTGTTGTTTTAGTTACATCAGATATGGTAAGCCTGATTACTGAGCGGATTTTCTTTTTGCATTTTTATGGATACAAATAACCTGATTTGATCATCTGTTCTGATTTTGGGAGGACTCTTTCCTACTAACCAACAAGGGCATGGTGTACTGATTTTCTCCCTAAATATCCAACGATGTAAATATATATTTTACAAACAGTTCTGCAGTTATCATTGGGAACTACTGTAAACGTAAAACAAAACAGCTCTGAAAGACTTCAGAATACTGAATCATAAATGGAGAAAGGTAGCTTTGTACACTTTTCCTCTTAGGATAAATATGCTTAGTGAAACCTCTTTTTGCTAAGTGCAGAAAGCAGCTTAACAATAGACAAGACACCAAAATGATCCTGGGACCAAATGCTCTTATACATTCGACAATAAGCCCACTACAGTACATAATGGTCACTGGCACCTTGAGAGGCATCCTGACATTTCTCTTAGGAACACATGACTTTTTGGTTGCTGGGTTGCTTTTTGCATTACAAAAAATTCCTGTAATATTTTAACCCAGAGAAATCTACTGAATTTATTTATGAATTGATCAGATATAAATTTTATGAATTCATCACACACAAAAAAACCTGAATCTTTCAGCATCAAGATAAATATCTGCAATCTCCTCTCAATTGATAGGGAGCCCTTTTGCAACTCCAGGACGGTCCAGTGGTTCTTACGTCAGCTACACAGTTTAAATAACAGATCTGGAGCTCATTGGAAGAATGCTGGTAGGTTTCCTGGCAGAAGAATGTCGGCTGGTTCATCAGGAATCTCACTTTGTTAAATAACTTTTTGTTGTTGTTGTTAAAGAAAGGCAGTAGCTTTCTTACAGCTTAGTAAAGACCAGATCTCTCCCTGAGCTCAGGCCTGATGGTCATGCAACCTGGATATTCTTGGGTGAAAAGTATTTTCCTTTTCCTTTAACTTGCTCATCACCTAGCCACTGCTTAACCCATGATTTCAGGGGAAAAACAGGACAGATGGCTAGAAAAAGTGATAAAATGTGGGGCTGTGTTTCGCAGAAATGTTTATAAGAAACTAACTTTGAATCACTGCACCAGATGCAGTCCAAGGGAAAAGCGTATGCAGGCAACAGGGAGTTAAGTAAATAATTTTTTTCTTTTCTTTGTCAATGTGTTTAGTTCTCTTCCTGCCAAGACTCATTTCACTCTGCTATCTTGTGAGAGACACATATGGTGCAGTGAAATTGCCATCCAAGAAAGCATGTCCCAGCCTGTTGAGACATCATCAAATAAGATTAAAGCAAAGTAAAAATAAAAAGATAGGATGATTTTTTTTCTTTTTCTTGTACAGAGAACATCTGATGAAAGTCACTGAGGTACTTGAATGCTTCTAAAGGTTTTGCAACCATTTCTTTACTTTGCATGGTTAAGAAAAAGGCAGGAATAACAAGCCAGCATCTCCTTTTCCTTCTTCAAGGTAGTGAAAAAATGTGCTTCGTAATAACCCTGATGTATGTGAATAAAGTACAACATTGGCTTGTGTACTCCTGTGGAAAGAGCACTTAAATGCGCTACAAACAGCACTGACTTTCTGTTCTAGTCTCCTCTTCACTCCTGTCTGAGTGCTGGGTACAAAATATCTGTTGGGGTCAGTACAGAAAAATTGACGTATTAATCGTCCCGGGTGAAGGTACAAGTTACTTCTTGATAGCATATTCATAGGGATTCTCAGACTACTAAAATGAAACCTCCTCATCTGAGAAATACAGAAACTTCTAAAGTTATATTGTTGAAACTAATGGGACAAGGGGATGAAAATAGCTGCCCTGTTCCCTGTGCCTTACAAAGGCCTCACGACACCCATTTGGATGAACAAGTCCATTCAGGTGTCTTTCTTACCTGTTATATTCAGCAGCCACATTTAAAAAACATTGGATTGGGCTAAGAAATTCCAGCTGATCTCCGCCTGCTTTTGTGCAGCCTACGTGTGAAAGCACTAGGACGAGCCTGAAGAGCTGATAGGGTTTGTATGGTTAGAGCAACAAGAAGCAAGGGAAGCAACATTTCCGGTGCCCTTTCCTGCTCTGAAATGAGGCACTATAATTATTACAAACTTCTTTCACTGTTCACTTACCACCTCGAGAGCACACATGATAACAGCACGCGCGTTTATCAATCCTTTTATCAGCCTCCTAAACCCCCGACACAGTGCAAACAACATGTGCTTTATTTAAAGGGGCCTTTTAAAAATGGTTCTTTTATTCTTATTTTCATTTATTGATATTACTATTGGGCAAATAAACCTACCCAGAGCCAGCGGAAAATCTACGAAGAGAACAGGAGCCTAAACCACAATTAATATCACCACATAGTGCTACAAATAAGAAGCGTGGGGGGAACATCTTAAATGCACACGTACAATCACCTGCACCGTACAGCCAGTCTGAGTTCTAGGAAAGCAGCTTGTGCATTTGTTTGGAAACTGTTCTAGGTGAGAGGCCATATATCTCCAGGATCTTGTTTCAGATGCACAGCCTTAATTGGACCTCAGGAAAGCAACAGTGCAGCAGTAGCAGAGATTATCACTGGCCTTAATAAGCTGTTGTTGGCTTTCATAACAGCCCCAGCCGAAAACGAGCCACACCGAGCGCAGAGACAATCTTAGCCATAGCCTGGAGCAAGGATTAAACAAAACAAGGATCTAAAGAGGGAAAGGAAAAAAAAAAGAAAAAGAAAAAACCCAAAAAACAGGGGCTAATGTAAAATCGTTTACATATTAACCTTCCTTTCTTCTGACAGTGGTCAAGTTTTGATTCAAAATACAAATTATCTCCAATTACTTCAGAAGAGGCAGTCACAGAGCTGTCACTTAACCTTCACCATCTGTTTGGCTCAAAAGAAAGCTGTACAGCCTGCCACTTTGACCACATCTTTTTCTTTCCGCACTGGACAGGCACCAAAAGAGGAGAAGGCTTATTGTTCTCCAGAAAAACCCATCTATTTCTGGGGTGTGTGGAGGGCAGGGGATGGAGTTTCAAGAGGTGACTTAATTCAAACGTTTCAGGGGTTTTGTTTTGAGAGGATGAGTCTGCAGACCTTTCTGACCTCTTCTGTCAAACAACCGCAGAGATGAAGTTTGTTTAAAAATGGAGCCTTCTGTCTAAGAGACAGTCACTGCTGTACACTGTGCGTGTGGTGTATGGTGCTGGTGGGGGGACTGAAGTCCATTTACAATGAATTCTGGCCTGCAGACTTTTGCAAACTCTACTGTCTAGTCACAGTGCACACAGCAAACCATGAGCAATTCAGGATTTCACTATGAGAGTGACACAGGTGAAGAAATAACTTACTAAGCAAGAGAGCAACACTGTACAACAATCCCCAAAACAAAACAAAAAGGTCCACGCTACTGGCAAGGACAACTGTAATGTTCTAAAATATGATCCCATTGTAGGATAAATCAGGGATCACTACCACTTCCAACTGTACAAATTAGACCAAAGTTTCTCTCAAACTGCTCATTAGGGGCTGTATATTCCAGCCTGTTTCATGGCTTCAGGGGGAGGGAGAGGAGTTTATGTTTCAAATCGAGCTCAAAAGTGGCAGCAGTAAAGCAAAAAGTATAAATCCACAACCGGTGAAGGAGAAGCAGTGTCAGACAAGGGGGGGAGGGGAGGGGATCACAAGCGCAGCCTGAAGGTGCCAAGGTGTTGGGAATAAAAAAAATCTGTCAGTGGAGAAAAGAGGTTCTGGGGGGAGCTGCAGGGCACAGTAATGGGCTGCAAATTTCTGAATATCTCATTGTCTGTGGACAGTTTCTAATGCTTCTGCTCAGATACGTTACACCATTTCCATTGACTCCCATCTTTACTTTCACATTTATTGCCCACCACATACTGGGTTTCTTTGAGAGAGAGAGAGAGAGAGAGAGAGAGAGAAAGCAGGTCCCTTTGTAAACAGGGGCAGCTCCAACTCCTAAATGTTTCATGTACCAAGTGTCTAGCACCAGGATCGTTTACGGTGTGAACAGAGCTCCTAAAACAACATTCCCTGTACCTGCACATGCTACATGACACGTTTGGCATCTCTTGCCATGCGGAAGTAGAGCACCTTTTCTTGTCACACACTATTCAATGGATGAGATCCACACTACAGTGCACAGAGCTGGATGACAAGGGCTGCATACTTTCCAATTTCATAGCGGAGGAGAAGAAGTCGATGAAATACACAAAGCTTCAGGACAGTTAATAACAAGAAATCAGTGTATAAGAGATAGTATTTTCCTCTTTGGAAGAACTGAGAGGAAGATGCAAACCATGAAGCACACAATCATATAAACACCTCCAATTAATATCCTTTTACTCCACAGAATCAGAATTCCTTTGCTGCCTTTAAAAAAACAACAAAATATTGCACTCAATTTCCAGTTTAGTGTGTTCCTGTGTTCTCTCTATCTGAATACCCTGACAACAGCTGCAGCCACACTGAACTGTTTAATTTGACCTAAACTCTTCTCTTGGGCTTGTGTTCTATTTGAAGTGCTGTGTGCAGAATTATTTAATGAATTCTCAAACTAAATACTCCCATTTCGCTGCAGGCCGTTTCCAGAGAACAAACTGAAGGCACATGGGCTTCTCTCTCTGTCTGAAAGCTGAATTTAAACAGATGTCCTATGGACATCAGCTCCCTTCAGATTACTTCCCCCATTCACTCTCCTGTATCATTGGCCAATGCAAACCCCTCAAATTAAAAACAAACAGAGAACAAAGATAAAAAAAATACGGCAGACACCCCCAGAACAAAAAGGGCTCTCACAGACTCTGGCTAGCCCTTCTCCATGGTAAGAGATGTGGTGACAGTGAGAAAGCTGCTTAGGAACAGCATCTGACTTTGATTAGGGAGCAAGCAGTAGCATCTGCAAACTTGTCAGCTCTAAGCCCACAACAAGGTCCTGCAAGCAGATTTGTGTTCAGAACAGGAACTGGCTGTTACATTTTATAAGACCAATATTATCTATTTCCATTCCAGGATACATTGTTATTAAAGCTCCACGTAATACACAAAATTAAAAAGGCTTGTTTCACTTGATATTTCATCTCTTAAAGACCCAAGGGAAAAAAGTACACAATTCTGAGCTTGTCCATCAAGAGTCTTCTTTTCACCTGTGTTTTCTGACCCGATTTTACCCAGAGTGAAACAAATCACAAGATCGTGGTGGCTGTTTCCTAATTTTGGTAGATAGCAATTTGCCCCAGAGTGTGCTACTTGGAAGGGACAGACGTAACCATTTTCAATACTTTCTGTTGATGGAAAAATTCTGTTCTTTATTTTGTGGTGATTTGCTACATTCAATTTAACCTTATTTATTTATTTATTGCAGTTTAGAAAGTGCATTTCATGGAGAGAGAAAGTTCCCATATTGTGCTAGGTTCTTCAATACCTTTTTTTTCAAATATGTTGAGGATTTGATCCCTCTCTATGCTCTTTGCATGCATCTGAATGACTGAGCTGCAGCTTTGTGTCTCTCTTCTATATCCTGAAACAGACTTAGATTTCTGCTTCAAAAAATGAAAAGCAAGAGAGTCCTGCACGCAGCAGGGTAACTTGTCCAAAGCCTAAAACACAGCAGAGAAAGGAAACTTAAACTCCACCGAAAAGTTAAAGCTCTGCCCATTTCTGCTTCTGCCACGGCCACAGTGGGAATATTTTTAACATCTAAAAGGGACCAATCACGAGCTACTCCAGTAAAACACTTCTCTGTAAAATTAAATATTCGTCAAATCAGTATTAGGGCTTTGGGTACCATATTTCTCTCAGTGTGGTTTCTGGAATGTGTCCGAAAAGCACCTGGTTTGGGAATTTCTCTATCTGTGCAATTTGGTTTTGAAAGTTCTCAGCTGGATGCTCTGACCTGTCCAGTGATGGGCTGTGTAAACTCTCAGTGTGGCTGGCAGCAGGAATGGATAATACAGGAAGGGGGAGAGATGAAAGGAACACGCCACAAACTCCCTAGCAGAGACCCACATACTCTACCAGGGATAGAGGGGGAAGAAGAGAAAACACAACTTGCTCTCAAACAGACAGAAAGAAAGAAAGAAAGAAAGAAAGAAAGAAAGAAAGAAAGAAAGAAAGAAAGAAAGAAAGAAAGAAAGAAAGAAAGAAAGAAAAACAATGCAAAGGAAGAAACTGCAGACTAATTAAGAGGATCCCATTTATTGTTTTTTAAAGCCTTGCTAAGAAATCTAGCCTATTTATTAGAGGTGAAATACAAACCATGTTATCAAGAATCTTAAGGAAATGGATGGATGTTAAGTGATACTTCAGAATCCACCCCCTAGCAAAGCTACTGCACCATTACAGAAAGATAAGCAGAAAATCCTTCCCAGAAATAAAGGAAACTTTTCTGATATACTGTAAACCATTCAGTTGCATTTCTGAAGCCACTGATCAATGTTCCCTCTCATTTTTGACAGGCCGCGTGTGCAAAAAATGTCTTCTGTGCAAATTTTTGTGCACGCATTGTTTCGCCGTGTGCGCGGGGTTTAGGATCTCTGTGTGCGTGCACACACGCACAGCTTAGAGGGAACAGTGCCACTGACACAAAATATGGCTCTGAAAAATTCTGCTACGCAGCAGCATCCAGTACTTCCTATAAAGTGAGACATATTAAAGAGGAATGTGTCTTAAACTAATTATCCTGAAATGGTGTTACATAACCCTTTAACTTGCACTTATTTTGTTAATACTATAAATGCATCTCAATATTGCATGGGATTGAGTAGCTTCCATACAGAGCTATGAGAAAATTCTAAGAGAAATCCTTTCTAAACAAAGTAGAGAAGACACGCAGTGGTGAACACCAAAGATAGAGGTCTATTTCCACTTGGATAGCACTAACTGTTTTGGCAGTCATTTTGCTCTCAGACAACAAGGAGGAAGACTGGAGACTGCTAACACAACACCTTTTTGGAAGGATTCAGGTGTCGGGATTGTCTGATTCAAGAATAAAGTTGAGAGAAAGCGTCACTTCTTGCCCAAAAAGATTTGCACCAACAGCAAGCACAACTTTAAAGTTCTTAAATATTATGCTGCTTTACGATAAACCAGCTATTGCCACCTCTTTCAACTTGAAAAATCACAGTGAAACATGGGGAAATTTATGGTATATGCAGTAGGGTCCCTCTAATTCCACGGCATCTCCAGCGGAGGTCTGAGCGAGACAGCTTCACTAAGAATATTTACAAGGGATTTGAGTAGCCCCTATATGATTTTGTAAACTGTATCACTCTGTTAGTACACGTCTCGGAGGGGGTGGGGTGTTACATCAGCGGCCAAATGCAGCTAAACAAAGAAAACAAGTGGGGAGTTTGCAGGGTTTTTTTTCATTTTGCAATTATCAATAAAATCCTTTAATCACAGAATGATGTTGTTTAAAAACACATCACATGGTCTGAAAAACAAAACTGCTAAAATGTTAACAACAGTTCTTGGGGCTGGCAAATACTGCTGTGTGCTCAGTCACAGAAAGCAATGCCTGTTGGGAACTGGGTTGTATGGGGGTCCGACACGCTGAATTGGGTCTGATTGGCAAGGACAGAATCTGAAGTCCTGCTTTCCATTTGGGCACACCACAGCCCATCCCCACTTTGGGACTGTGACGAATGTGGGAATTTTCTGTAATATTTTATGAATGATCTGTATAAATCTGTAGCCATCCTCTTGGAACCATTACCCCTTAGCATGATGGGGCACTGATTTTCCCCCTGGGACAGAGGGGAGGCACGATGTGTGTGTCACACAGCTGTCTGGGGCAGCATCATTGAGTCATCAAGGGCTACCTGGAAGCAACACATACCAATGGAGGAACCAGGTGGACAGTGGGAACCCCAGTGACTGTATAATGAACATGTAATGCAGCTGATCATGGGAACTCAGCATGGCTTTCCAGCGGAAGGACAATGGCCTGGTGGCGACAGGAACCTGTGATAAGAACAGGGCTCACAGACACAGACACAGGGACCGAGAGACAAAGGGGGCACAGTGGGCAAGGATGGGCACCAGGGAAATAGAAAATGGCGAAGCCCTGCTTCCTCCAACAGGAGCCAAACCCTCAGTGTCAGCCTCTCTCACGCTAACCCAAACCCATAAAATTCTGTATGCCAGGTGACTAGTAAATTGTTACCTTGCTCTGAAAAGGCTGCCTGGTGTCGCTGCACTTATTTTCTGAGAGCACTGTACCCTGAAGGGGTAGAACAAATCTCCCAGAGTCATCTTGCTTGGCTGGACTTGCAGCAGGGAGATGGAGAGACGAATCACTGGAGCCTGAAGACCATGTCTTGGAGTTGTGGAGACCATGGGCCAACTGCTGTGGAATAGTGGGGATCCTTCGTGTCCAGAACACCAAAGGGTGACTCCCACAAAACTGGTTAAAGACCAGTGCATAAAGCAGACCCTCTGAATCTGTGACAGGGATATTTTCCTGTAAGATTCTTGAACTTCTCAGGACACTATATTGTGATACATAAGTATGCCATAATTGGGCTTCTACATTCAATGCAAATTGTAAGAAATCTCATTGGTTCACTGTCTGTCTGCTGATTTTGGTTTTGCCCTTTCCAGATCAGTATTTCAGAGCATGCTGTGCTCCGTTATGGGCCTGAATTTGTCCTCACGCCCCTCTTGGTGACTACTGAAGTCATACAGCATCCTGATTGGCAAATTCTGGCTATTTCACTTTGTTATCCACTTTCCTTTTTCTCTGCTATTAAAACATGCCTGCCTGCTGGCAGACCAAGCAGCAGCATTACAAATGCATTTCAATAGGCTTCCACCCCTCCCCCTTACAGAACTGTTGCAAACTTGTGTGATTCCCTCATCAAACTCTGACAGAGCCAGCACTTCTGAGACCATTTTAAGCCCTCAGTGAAAACTCATGTATTATAAAACCAGCATGTTGTGTCTGTTATGATAAGTGTTATTTGTATTAGGGTAGCACCCAGAGGCCCCAATCAGGGCATTGTGCTGGGCATCAAACAGGAAGACAGAGTTTGCTGTGAGGAACTACCATCCAATTTAAGAGTTCCCTTACTGGTCATCTCAAGGCACTTACTCACTTACAATTTTACAGGGCCCTTCCAAAGCTTTATTCATCCCACCTCCCACTGAAATCCAGATTTGTGTTTTTTCTAGCACAACCATAGCCAGTTAAAGGCATAGCCCTAAAGATTTCCATGGCCACAGATTGTTATGTCATCTGTGTAAGGATCTAGAGCCATATTTTTAAAGGTGTCTAGGTGCCTAAAGATGCCGATACGCATATAGTGGTATTGATTTCCATGGGAGTTAGGTGCTTTTGAAAATCCCACTAGCTGTCAATCTGCATGGTGAGGTGCCTAAATACCTCTAAATGTGACCTGTAGAGAAGTTGGTAATTATCCCAGAATTTGGACAAACTCCTTGAGTTTTGTGAGAAATCCAAAGGTTATTTAAAAAAAAAAAGAGACCCCTGTTAAATGTAACCCACTGCCCCACACAAAGTAACAAAGCAAAGATGACAGTTTCTTTTATGTGAGTCTCAGTCCTTATAATTGGAAAACAGTCAAAAACAACTGTTCGAAACGGGAAGAAAACTTTTAAGAAATCAATTAAGCACGAGAAGCAACATGGATCCTTGCAAACAATGTCAGTTCAACAACAAAGAAAAGGTGGAGGGAAGAATGCAAATATCTTCTTTGAAAGCAAAAAAGTGAAAAAATCGCCTCCCTGGTTTCTGCTGGCAGCTGGCGATGATTCACAGTCGGTTTTTCTTTAACAAAATTCCCTTATGTTTCTTTACGTAGAAAACAAATTATCGGCCAGTTAACAGATATTAAAATGACAAGAAGATACAAAACCCACTAAAACCCACCTTTTCCTTCAGATTCTTTCCCCATTTGGACAAAAGCTTTGATATTCTGAATATAAAATCCCTCAGTTTTATGCCTTTGTGGAGTTACTGAAACAAAAGTTTGTGAACTGAAGAAACACCCCCTAACCAGTGCAGAATACACGAAAGTTCTGGTACATCAGCACAGCTGCTAGCCGGCAAAGCATGAAGCCTGAGCTCCCAAATGGAACACCTCATTTACAAAAAAAAAATCTGTCCAGAAAATTACCTGCCTCTCTTGATTGCTGCAAATGGTTTTAATCAACCTGCACTGAACTGTACTTTCACTGTGTTTCTCCCACACTGACAGCATTAAGTATAAGAGTCATTGTTTGAGAAAAAGGAATAGAAGCCATGTTTAAAAGCCATTAAATAAATAGAGGGTCCCCACTGATAGTGGTCAGTGCCTTGGGTGTCCACTCGTTAGGGTGGTCTCCTGCTGAGACACTGCATAACCCACCACCAAGCACAGAACTGGCTTGACTTAAAGGTTTTAAGGGCTATGTTCTCTTGCAGGATGCTTCGGTTTTGAAATCTATCACAGGAATCTCAAAACAAATTACATGGTAAATGATTATCTCTGTTCTGGCCTCCTCTCTACACCCCACTGTTCAGCATGAACAGCGATGGGAGAGCTGCTTGTGAAAGCCTGCAAAAATAAGAAGATTACAGAATGTCCGGTGCCTCAGGCTACTCTGAATTTCACAGCCAAACTTCTCCGGACAAATCAGTTCTTCTCACTAATATGGGTCACAGACTGTGTCAATTAATACACCTCTAATAACTAATGTTTGTTCCTTAATGTGAAAGGATCAACAGAGAGAAATACAAAGCAAACTCCTTCCAACACCCCACCCTAGCAGCACCACTGCATTTAGTTTCTCAAACCGCCTAACAGGAACGGAGAAAATATGCTTGGGAAGAATCTAGAATTCCTTTCAGACAGAAACCTTTTATGTAGCTTTCCTATCATTACCAATGCATTTCTGGCAGCTTTCAGGGTCCTCTAGATCCCAGCATACTAAATAACAAGGCCTGATATGAAAACAGAATGCAGAAAACAAATTAGCATTTTGAAAATAAAAAGCATGGCTTTTAATCCTATTAAGATCATGGCTTCTTTTTTAAGTTCTCTGAAAGGGATACTGATGTTTGCATTAACATAAATGCTGAAATCAGCATTTCCTTTGAAAGAAGTTGTTAATATTTGGAAATGGTAGGATTTCCAATCCTAGCTTTGATTGTTATTCTATGCTACCCTGCAAGTGCCAAGGTCATGGGGAGATTCACCTGCACACTGAGCTAAATAAATGCACTCGGCCACAATGCATGTATAATTTAACATTCTCCTCTCAAGTACCTCCATGCATTCCTAAAAATATTTTATTACAATAACAAATTGGTTTCAAAATCATGCATTATGTATTCTGAAATTAGGTCTGCCAGTGAAACCTGGATATATATATACACACACACACAAACATACAAGCAGCCATGCAGGACAGCATGAACACAAATAGTACGGGTACCAGGAAGGTTGAGAAGAACAATTAATTCCTCCTGAAAACTCCACAAACTCCCATTTTATTTCCTTCATCTGCATAGTTAAAAGAACAAACTGATCATTTGCTGTGAAATGTATTTAGCAATTGAATAGGAAGTCTTTTCTAGACAACTCTACACACAGAATTTGTTAAACTTAGAAGTGTGCAGTATATTCAAATATGTGTTTGTCAGTCCATGTCTCTTGAGCAGAGATTAGGAAAATTATTATAAAGCTTCTCAAATATTTACATCACTTGCATCTTGGAACTTTACTGATAAATATTTTTAAAACTTTTACCAAATATTTTAGATAAAGTTATCTAAGATCTCCTGAAAAAATTATTAATAAAGAATAACTGTCCCTTATCATGAGCTCTCTTCAGTCAGTTAGCCAAAGAGTTAACAAATTCATAACATTGTTGCATTTTCTGCAGCAAATGCTGTGCTGTTAATGGACTTTTGTGATAGACGGTTGTTTCTGATTTGCAAATTTCATTTTAACTTAAATATACGTTGATTTAGCATTCTTTTACAGCATAAATATTCTTTTCCTCATGAAAAATAAGCATGTTTTTGGTCAACTGACATTTTGTGAAAATGGACTTGAGGTAGCTATTTATGAATAATTAAGATTAAAATGTTTCTCTGATTCCCTCAATGCTTTTTTTTATTTTAAAACATTTATATCATGTCAGAAAGGACTTATCCTACTAAAGGTAAGCTTGCCATTAAAATAATGCAGAAAATGACATTTCTAATTTTGATAATAGTCGTGAGTTCTTAACTAAAGTCAAAGCTCTTTGTTGCAGAAGCAGGGCACCTTTTTTTAGGGCTGAAGCCATTCTTCACAGTGCTCTTAAAAGACTTCATTTGAAATATTTAAAATATGACAAAGAAGCTCACCTACATTTCCATTTTAAACTAGTTGCACAGTTTAAATCTCTCCACATTTCTTCTGGACACGTATTTCACCCCATTAATATCATTTGCTTTTCATTTAATTGTGGGGGGAAATGCAGAATGGCAGATATTACTATTAGTTAGACCTTGTTCAGTTTTATAAAGAAATTATTTGAAAAGTAACTTGAAATATATTAAAATTAGATATATTCTATTTTACTCTTATTCTAAGGAACACAGCTATAAAATTATTCTAAAAAGATTGTGGTGTTTTGCAATAGAAAAGCCAAATCAGATCTAAAACTTTAGATTTCTAAGAGATTTTAATTAAAAAAACACTGGATAAAATTAAAACCCTCAATCTTTCATTCTTGAATAAGTCTGCAAACATTGTGTAAAGAAATTGTTTCTCTATAATTTCGTTTAGATGTTCTGATATGACTAGACATATAGCTTTTTCAGTGGTGAAATTATGAGGAATAATTATCTCTAATCTAATCAGTAGTATCTGAAAATGGTAAATGTTAACAGCATAATTTGTGATTTCTTAAAAAGCCTTTTGTAGTGCAATTTAGACTGACACATTGAAGCTTTGCTTTTAAAAGCAACAATTAAGAAATTGTTGATAGAAATTAAATGTTACTGACAATTTTAAACAATTACAAATGCATTTTTCTTCTCTTTTCTGAGTTAAGAATGACAAAAAGGGAAATCTAAATACTTAGCATGAGTGAAAAAGAAGATCTGAATCGTTTTCTGTATTAAATAAAAATGTGATTCATACAAGTAATAAGCAAATCCCATTGTACAAATCTATATTTTTAAAAAATCCCTTAAAAATTCTGTAACTTGTAATCTGGAGGCTAAATGATTAAATGCCTCCCTGCATATTTCAGTTTGGCTGCAGAGATATTTACTTGCATTTAGCTGTGGGCTATTTTAAGATGAATACAAACTGCTCTTTAATTTGTTATTAAAGTCTGTTTGCATCTTGCATAACTGTATATTGCACACATCTCAACACACACACAATTTAAGAAAATATTAAGATATGCTGAAATACACACAAAGTTGTTATTAAATCTAGATTTCTTACACTGAAAATGGAGGATTTCACTTTTTGGTGAGTGATTATCTAAATGAAAAAAATCCATGACAGGAATCTATATTTGTTGCAAATGTTATTCTTCTTGAACCAATTCAGATCCAAAAACAAATGTAAAATGTGTTCAAATCAGCATGAACAATTATTACAAAAAATTACTGAATGAAAAACAGATTTCAGAGGGAGAGGTCTGTGGGTATCAGTCCAGTGTTACAAGACAGAACATGAGCATATGTTTCCTCATCAGAAGCAGCCAAGTGGTCAGAGACAATGAATGCATGGCGGGCAGCAGCAGAATCACTGAGTTTGGAAGGGTCATTTCAATATGACACCTATTTAAAATGTGTGTCTTGGAAATTATGAAAAACATGTAGAAGATAAAAGACACATTAAAACCTTTTCTCATTATAGCTGCTGAATCGTCACCACAAGGCAGGAGGAAGACATAGTAAAATAATCTTGTGCTGTTGTTTATTTGTTGTGTACATTATGAACAAGTCTGAATTCAGTAGCTTTGGTAAATACCTAAATTAAAGAAAATACTGGAAATGTAGCATGTAACCTGCTGACCAGATTCCCAGCCCTCAGTCCAGCTGTCTTCCAGGCAAGGAAAAAAATCTGAGGACTAAAATGCCAAAATGGGACAAGGTTTCTGCAGAATCTTCACACTCAGACTCAGGTGATGACTGATGAGGTGTATAAAGCTAAACAACCCACCAGTTTCTAACAGGATTTACAGGAAGAGGAAAAGACCAAAAATCAACAGCATCCTGGCACCTCTTCCAGTATAATTTTGCTTTATCCACAGAATAACTGTAATCAATAAAATTCTATGCTACAAGCACTATCAGAAAGTTTTGTCAGGAAAAATGGAAGGCTGTGTTGGGCCATATTTTCAATTAGAAATCAGCGAAGTGCAGTTAGTTTATGAGAACTGGGTACAGGTAGGGACAACTGGAAAATGCACAAACCTATATACATAGCTACAAGAAAGACATTTATAATTTACATTGTGTTTTAGGGTGAAGTGTGGACGAAGGGTCCGAGCAGATGACTGAGAATCAGGAATACCGGAGTTCTGTTCCTAGCTCCAGGACTGACTCCTTTGCTGGCCACGGGCAGGCCCCTCAGTTTCCTTTTGTGTAAAATGCAGATAAAACTACTTACTTGCCTCAGAGGAGTGTTTGAGGTGAACTGGTTAGTATTTGTAATTCGAAGGTAAAAGGATAACGTCAGTTTATAGCTAAATACCAAGATGGATCCCTGGAAACCTATTTTCATCTTGGCAATTCTTTATTATAGAACTAGCCAGGTACTAGAGGGATGCTCTCCAGGCTGCATTATTCGACAGCATATCCCTTCTGGACAAAGCGTTTCTTGAAACCATTCCATGAACTCATTATTACGTTCTCATGCTACACCGTGTCAAAGGAGAGACAGAGCGTGGAAGTAATAGACTCCTCAGTGCTTCTGCTTCATCCAGAAGGCAAAACCCAATTCCCCATACTTCACAATCCTACAAAAATGCAATCTCTCAGAAACAAATTGCAGTGCATTCTTCAAAACTAGGTTGTAGCCATTCAGCATATGGAGGAGGTTGTGGTGGTTAATAAAATATATCATTAACTATACACACACGCACAGAAGAACACCAATATTTTGCCCACCTAATAATTTGTATAAAATGAAGCAGTTTACAGGGCCCTCACTTGTAGTATGAAGTTGTGACCATAGCGACTAGTTCTTAGCATGCTCCGTAGCCTGGCTACTCAGATCAAATTGTCAGGGCAGGACGGAATGAAGGGGTCTGTAATTTGTTTACAGCTCTATGCTGCAGAGGTCAGCTGCAGGCCATACTCTGAGCCCACTTGGTCTAGACTTTTGTAAATTTACAATACGAAGAAGTGACTCCAGGATAAGGCCATTTGACTTATGATGGATAGGGTGACAGCCCATCCTCTAGTTAAGAGAAATTATTGTTTTGTGCCAATATACTGTAACTCGTGTCCACGCTAAGCAGCACGAATTAGTTTATTTGGGTTTCTACAACAAAAGAGGATGCCTATCCATGAGAGCTGAGTGCCCTGACACCAGTTACAAAAACAAAAAGAAAATTCAGCAGCAGCTGCCCTGACAGCCAACAGAATTCAGGCCCCGATGAAACACAGAACACAATCCGCTTCTCTCCCCGCAGAACTCGCCGCCATCAAATGCCACCCTTTGCGGCAGCCCATGCAAACAGATGAAATAGAAGAGATCCAAAGTACATTTTCAAACAACAATCCCTAAAGGATCACACACAATGACACACATTTGTAAGTTTGTGCTGTGAACAAAATTATTGAAGAGCAGCGCCCCCTAAAAATAACTGTTGTCCTGTGTCTATCATACAGTAGTTCCTCACGTCCTTGGAATGCAGGTCGTTAGATAATGGTGTTTTTCCTTAACTACAAAATTCTTGGCTCCCTCTCAATGGAGGGGGTCTTTTGTGTATATGAGAGGGTTGATGGTTTAGGGTTCATTTATATTTTTGTTACTTGTATTTAATTATTTCCACAAACATGGGTCTCCTGGCAGTAAGAACTGGCTGGGAGGGTGAGAGCCATTATTCATGCACTAATGCTAGACAGTGGTGGAAGGACTTCTGGATGTAAAACATCTCCATATAGAGTCCAACCAAGGGCCGCCATGTTTTTCAAGGAAACGTAAAAAAAAGTCAAGAAGTGGCCAGAATGCCTCCAGTGTGGTCGGGAGCGCTATCTGCTGCCGTAGAGGATTTCACCCTGATCCGGCTCTGGTGACTACTTTCCTTGGATCTTCGTTCAGAACGTTTGCTTCCTTCTCTTCATTTTAGAATCACCAGCTCTTGTGTTTGATGTGTTTTGGGTGAAATGTCAGGCAATTATGGTGATGTGCTCGCTGTTATATTCCTCTCTCTTCCCTCGATGGCTTTTAAACACACTCATATCCCCTATTTCCTCCCTTGCCCTTGTCTTAGTGGGAGCTCACCCTTGGCACAGGTGAATGGAGGGCGACCACAGCCATATCTCACTCTCCCAAAGAGACTCAGTGGCAACAGTAAATCCAAAGAGCAGTAATTCTGAAAGTGGCCATGTGCACATTTTAAACAGCGAGTAGAGTGATGCAGCCTGTACGTCCTTCAGCAGAGCCCCAGCTAAGTTTTGTTTCCTTTTATTGTTTCTTTTAGATGTTTGTTGGGGTTGATTCATTATACAGCACAGCAGTGATAGGAACAAGCCATTTTTCAATTTAACAGGTTTACAGTGAAATGAGATTATGGTTTTGTAAATCTCTAGGATGAAAAAAAACACAACCCAATCTGTCCCACATATGAAGGAAAGGGACTTTCTGTCTGCAGTGCTTTTCTCTTTATAGAATAACGGCCCTCTGAATTCTCTTTTTAACGTACCATACAGTTTAAGCTTTTTCTGGTAAACTTCCAGCCCCAGTACTCAGCGGGAGATCCTTACCAGATCTCCATTTACCCTCTTCAGTGTATCTATTTGCTCCCCGCCTGCCCTTCTCTCTCTGCATAAGGGAGGTCTAGAGACTTGATAGCTCCTTACTATTGCCCATGAGATTGTGTGGGGCAGCAGCAGAGTTCTACCGCTCGGTGCCTCTGATAGCCATCTCGGCTAGAGGTGAATTGTGCTCTCCATCTCCTCCCAGCATTGTCCAACTTGGAACCGAGAGATTCCTATTTCCTGCCATTGCCCAGGGAGAGGAGATGGTACTCGCATGAAAAGGAAACTTTCAGTTTGACTGGAATGGAGAGAGAGAGACACACACACACACCAGATTATGGGACTTTTTTTAAAAAAAGCTTTGTTAAAAACAATTCCCATTTAAGCAGTGACAGGCAGGAGTCTGTAATCTGTACATACAATTTAATCCTTTAAAGAATCAGCAGGACCCACATCAATCAAGCCTTCATCAACTTGTAAAAACAATATTTTGATTCAATCAGATTCAAAGCCCTGAAATTCCCAGCTAATTAATGCAGGGTCACTCAGGGGCTGTGCAGAAGTGGCTAGCACAGTGGCCAAATATTTACCCCTCAACACACTAGACATTAGGACCACCAAGGACCTGAGGAGTGGCCAAGAATAGATAATGCACCTTTCACTGCAGCAGGTTTCATTCACTACAAGAATTTGGATAAAGAATTATTACAAAGGGGAGGAAGAAAAACAAAATGACGCCCCTGCCTCAAGCAACGTTCACACGTCCTGCCCTGGGGCTGTTCAACAGCCAGCAACCGAGGCAAGAGCCTTCTCATTTTTTTAGTTTTTAACATGCCTCTCTCCAGACGGCTGAGTTGCTCTGGTTATGGTCCTTCCTTACACCATTCGAAATACAGTACATGCTGAAAATAATGCAGACAGGCGAGAACTGCTGAGGGATCCAACCCGCTGAAACTTGTTGGTTTATTTCAGAGTCCTTGGTTGAAATTTTCTCCTTTAAACATTCTCAGGATCTGCCCGTGGAGCACAGTATATACCATACAGTACATACACACGAAGTATTTTCCTACTGGGTGTTTGTGTGTGTATAAATCACACATGCACCTGACAAGTCTCACTCAGTGGGAGAGAGATTCCTTCTTTGGGGATTAATTTGAAGGCAGTTTTAAACTTCCCCTTCCGAAGAAAGATTTTTGTGTGTGTGTCATGTTTTTTTTTTTTTTAAATCTCTCTCATTCAAATGGTCACAGCTGCAATGTATATACACAAGGGGCCTAGGTACAACTGAGGGCATAATTGGATCCTTTGTGTGTGTATACACAAATACAAACACACACAATAGACATATAGTATATGAGAGAGAGAGAGGGAGAAATAAGAATATATTTCAAGTGTTGGTCTCCATGACACCTGATCACTGACAGGCAAATCTTTGGTGAGAGAGGAGATTTCTTTCTCTACATTTCTTGAGAATGTGCGGGATTTTGGAAAGCAGTTCATGCAAGAGCTGCACCCACTCACACCCATTTTACCTTCCTTGTTTGCAGCTTGACTGCAAACACCTTCTATTTTCTCTTCAGAAACTGTACTCCATATATTTTCAGGGCACAGATACCGCAAAAGACATTCCAGTGACGTGCAAGGAAAGAGTTTGCTGCAGAAATACAATGGAGCAGTGTTCTCTCTTCCCTTCAAGACTCCCTTTGGGTTATTGTATTTTTAAACATTTCTGCATTTTATAAGGGACAGAAAATGAATATATTCTGCATCAAATGACTATGCCATTTTGCTTCTGCCACTAAATTCATCATACCTAGGCATCTATTCTAGACAGACATTTAGAGACAGACAGATAAATAGTGAAATAGCAGACTTTAGTGAGTAGGAAAAAAACACGATGATCCTTATTTGCAGAAACTTTTCAAGAGTTATGGATCAAATATTCAATAATTAATTCATAATTCTTATGTTGCCTGTTTGTGGCATCCCGAGTAGGCACAATGCAGCTAGATGACTTTTAAACAGCCATTTTCAAGAAGCTATGTTGGTGGTATTTCATCTGAATGAGTGTCAATGCTTAGTTATACCTAAGTGGATTTTACAGGGATGTTCTCTCTTCGCATATTGGAATTCACAGTATACCTCACTCCACTCGTACAGGACACACTCCAAAAAATTCTCCCCATTTTCCTTTACTAATCCTATTCATCTGCATAGGATGAACTGGACAAATAACTCGAGGCTTACAAGGGGAAAGACACAAATAATTAGTACAACAAACAAAAAGTGAAAAATAAAAACACTAGTTAAAAAGATTAATACTTGTACTTGTGTTATTACAATCACTCCAGATTATAAAACAAAGAATATGAGCAATGTTATTTGCTTTCCAATACTGATGTGGTTTGCTTATTTTTTTGCACTTCACACTCACACTCTCAGCAGTGAAGCTGGTCTGGTCTAATTTGAGTCACTTTCACTTTCTGAGTCTCAAGCACTAATGCAATCCTGTAGTGTGTGGGATCCTAAATTGCTAAGAGACTTATTCAGACCTTAAGAAATTGCTGCTGCATGTGTCACTTTTGCAGTGGTTTGACCTTTTCAGAAAACAGGCCAGTCTGACCCATAAAAGAAATAGAGCCACCAGCGTCACACTATGGGTAGTGGGCTGTGTGTAGGAGGACTGTGAAAACAAACTGCTTGCCCCAAACAGCAATGCTCCTTGTTTTCAGTTCCCCGGCTCTGCTCCAGCGGGGAATACACAAACTGCACAAATTACGACAGCCTTAGAAATGCTGGGACAAAGACAGAAACGCACACCTTTCTAAAATTCATGATCAAACCTGCTGTGGGCTAGCCCCTCCCCCCAATGGCTTTGTGGACTGATATCTTCAGCCCAATGGGCCATTCTCCACACCCAAAGCAGAGTACTCCCCTGCAAGAGCAGTGGTTCTCAACCTTTCTACATTCCTTTACCCCTTTCAGGAGTCTAATTTGTCTTGCGTACCCCCAACTTTCACCTCACTTACAAACTGTTTGCTTACAAAATCAGACAAAAATACAAAAGGGTCACAGCACACGCTTTCTGAAAAATTGCTGACTTTCTCATTTTTACCATATAATTTTAAAATCAATCAATCAGAATATAAATATTGTACTTACATTTCAGCGTACAGTATATAGAGCGGTATAAACAAGCCATTGTCTGTATGAAATTTTAGTTTGTACTGACTTCACTAGTGCTTTTTATGTCGCCTGTTGTAAAACTAGGCAAAAATCTAGAGGAGTTGATGTACCCCCGGAAGACCTCTGTGTATGCCCAGGGATACATGTACCCCTGGTTGAGAATCACTGCTTTAGATGTCTATGAAGGTACGAGTCTTCACAGAAGAGGCACAGAACCGTAAACTCAAGTCTCTTAAAATATATGTCGGTGTAACTTTTAAGTCTGCAGACACTTCCTGTTAGTAATTTAGGTTCTTAAACATCTTTTATTTCAAAAGCTTGGCAGCACATTTTTAAGGAACCTGTGATGTATATCCGATAGGTGTACATCTCTCTGCAGCTATCCTGCTGTCCCACGTCTATTGATCTGTGGGTTTCTGTTCATTCATGCATAGAGACAGGACTCATACAAAAAAATATTAAAACCTTTGTACCATTCAGGGAAGCTGAGAAACTAACCAGAAACTTTCCGGAAAAATTTCCATATACAACAATAACGGAGCTCTTTCTGTCCCCACATGTCATCGGCCAAACTGCACCGGGTGATGTGAAAGCAGCAGACAGACATTACAGATTCTATCCCCAAACCACCAACTCATTTTGATTTGAATGAGAGAGTGGTCATTATTCGAGATGTACAAAACCCAGCGTGAGGAAGGCAAAGGAAGTTATTTCACTTCTTGGCATCCAGATCATGCACCTATCTGCACAGAAGACACTATTCAGGCCTTTGCAAAATCTCAGGACAAAGTACATTACCATGCACAAGGTTACTTGGAAACAGCTTACAGAATACCTGGAAAAGACTGTACATGTTTCTTTTATCATTTTTACTCTTTGAATTGCATTCGGATCCCCTCTTGCTATCAGGCTGAGGGTGATAAATTCAAGACGAAAAAGCACACATTTTTCCATGTCTCTTGAAAAGCCCTTGAATAAATATTATCAGTCCAGCCAAGTGTGTCCTGCATTCGAGTAGGTGCAAAGCGGCAGGGACCCCCAAGTACGAGGCTCCTGCCCTTCAGCTCCACAGCACAGACACACAACACACTGCTCTTAACAATGGCTTTTAATAGCAGGAACACAAGCTTTTCTCCTGGGGTTTAATACTGATGTGTTATAGCTTCCTGTCTCAGATGCTAACCCAGCACTGGGACTTAATTGTTGGTAATTACTGATTTCTTGGGAATTATTTCTTAAGCAAATTCAAGGACCATTCTCTTCCTGTGTGGTTTCCCATATGCAAAGTCTTGCTAACCAAACTGAACTATTCCACTACGGGGGAGGGAAGGCATGTAGCAGTCCAGTGGAGAGATTTCATCTTTAAACTTAAAGTTCCAGTATAAACACAAACCCTAATAAGAGCCAAGATAACTTCACCACGCCTGCACGCTGTTAACAGAAACGTCACCTTGCACATAGCAGCTCCAGGTCCTGATGCTATTTTTTTTCTGTATTATTTCAATTTAGTGATTATTGGAAGCAAGAAAGCACAAGTCCTCTGGAGGTGACATATGTTCCCAGCAGCAAAGACCTTTTCACATTATGTTTTTACTGCAACGTATGAGCCTAGGATCGAACTGTTCGTCTCCTGTCTTCCAGTCTAGAATTTTTCCAAATGGAAACAAGCCTGCTAGCAAATCACTGTACCATGCCGTTCCATTCACACTGCACTCGTTGCCCCGCTTCTGAACTACAGCAGGCCTTAGCCACTCCCGGCATTGTCTTGCATCAGCCCCTGTTCTACCCCAGACACTCAACCTGTCACTATGTCCCGTATCCCTCTAGTAACTTCATCCGTCCCCTCACTCTATACCTACCAGCTCACCAGACATGTCCCTGGGTCTTGCATTCACACACACCCAGAGGCTACACCTGATACCTTGCCCTGCCTCACCCCGGTCACAGTATGTGTCACCTGACTCTGTAGCCCAGGGTCACTGTAAGTGTCACATTGGCATGTGCTGCCTACCACAGTTGTCACCTTACCCTGTATCCCTGTCTCCATAGCTCTCAACAGAGCTTATGTCCCCAGTCACTGCACCTCTCACCTCATCTTGCATCCATGATCATCAGCTCTCTCGTCTTACCCTGATTTCCTGTGACATCCATCCTGGGTTTTATAGCAGAACTTCTTGCTGAAACCTCTTCTTCTTTAAACTCACTTCTGCATCATTGCCCATAAAAAGTACTTCACTTAAAAAGAAACCCTACAGCATTTAATTTGCAATCGAACCCCACAAAGGGCACAGACCCAAACTGAGAATCTGTGATCTTATTACTGTAATCCTTGTCCTACATCACCCTTCTCTTTGCATCATATCTAAAATTAAATTGTAAGCTCTCTGGGGCACGGGCTTTGGCTTTCCACATCTTTCTGTTAACCAGCTAGCACCCTGTCAAAAGACTAAAAATACAATAAACGTGACAGGGTGTTCTGACTGCTTACCAGAATTCACAAATCCGAAAAGGTGAAAGGAGAGACCTTTGGCTATATCCTCACCTGGCATCAATCAGCATATCCCAGTGAAGACAATGGAGCTCCACAGTTTTACACCAGGGGAAGAATTGGCTCAGGTAATAGAAAAGCAGTGCAGTCTATGTCATCACAAACTGCTGACATTTCACGTTCAGTGATTTTTTGCCTTTGGAGTAGGAGCGCAGATCTCTGATTTTGATGGGTCAGAAGCACAAACCTAAACATGCAGATCTAAAACAAAGCAAGAAATGTTGGAAGTGCTTTACAAAAGTGCATGCAAGTGGCATTAGTTTGTTTAGTGGCTTATCTTCTTTGAGTGAATGATTTTAAGTGTGAAATTATTATATAGCACTGGAAATAACTGCTTCAGTTACAAAAATTATCCATGTCACCCTGTACACACAGGAGCCAACTTAAATAGTGAAACTGCCATGACCAGAACTTGGAGACCAAACCAAAGAACTGTAAGAAAAACCAGAGCAAAGCATGAAAACAGACCCCAAATCGAACCAAAACAGCCACCAAATGCTAAATGAAACAAACAGACCCAGCACTATGTTTATGACACTGTTGATCATAAGATGCTGTGGACCTAACCCACTGGCCTAGAGGCAAGGTGGGGGATTGCAGGGAAGTGCACTGAAGCCTATCAGTTGTGGTGGGCCATTAGCACTGAGGTCCCTTCCACACAGAGCCTTTTGAGGATCAAGTTCTGTCACCATAAAAGTTTAATGTGGAGCTATGAGAAACCGGCATGGTCCAAAGCATCTCTTTTACACTGATTCTCTTCAGGTTCAAGTTACTGAATTGCTGTGCCATAGTTTGACTGAGGTTGTAGGCAGTAGTCAATGTGATAAGACAGAGCTAACACCAGGGAGATCTTTGCCATTCTGTGGCTGCCCTACCTCCTGAGGATGTTTGTGCTAGTCAGGCTGATCAAATAAGACATTCAGGGGCCATTTCAAGCTAGAAACTTATCCTGCAGGCTCAGCTAGAGCAGAGGAATGGGCAGCGATATCATTCAGTGATATTGCATTAGACTGGGTCACAGAAGACTTCAGTTCTCTGCCACTGACCATTTGTGGGACTATGGGCAAGTCACTTCACTTCTCTGTGGTTCAGTCTCCCCACTCATAAAATCAAGTCAATGCTTTTCTTCCTTTGGAAAATGCTCAGCTCTACAGCTGAAAAGCAGACATCCCAAACCGGTGGAAAAAATGCAGAAATTGGGATTGGTTTTGGCTTAATTGGCTTGTGAGTTGCTTGTTGGCTAGTTTTTGGCTTGTAGTCAGGGGTGCACAAAGGGCACACCACAGTCCCAGACTGCACTCCGGGGGATCTGGTCACAGAGTGTTGGGGTTCTTAGGGATTGGCTTGTTTTGGCCTTGTTTTGAAATGGGATTCGCTTGATTTTTGGCTTATTGTGAAAGTCGGGGTGCTTATTTACCACGTGAAAGTTGGCAACTGTGCTGAAAAGCTCTACACGAAAACTAAGTGTCACTGTGGCTAACAGTACAGGACTTGCAGTCAAGAGTTCAGGGCTTGTTCTCAGTTCTTCCACTGCCCCCCCTGTGATCCTGGACCTTTCCTCTTGGCACAAACCTAGTCCCAGTGATCCACATTTAAATGTCCTCTCAGCAGAGCTAGCACAATGTGCTTCCATCTATCTGCCCTGGGAACCCGCTTGCAGGCTGTAGCTATGGTGGAACATGGTAGCAGAACAGCTCACAGGTCTTCATCCATCAACCGTGACACCTCTGCCCTGCGATCTGCACTGGTTATTTTTTATCCAGCAAGTGGTTTTACTTTATATATTTAAAGCCTAAATTAATATAGGGCTAGTATTCCTGATGACCCCCCTCCAAACCTGTGTCCCACTGCAGCAGCTGAGGTGGGAGGAGTGGGAACCAATTTACAAGCTTAAGAACATGAGTTCTTTTCCCAGCAACAAATGCCGAAGGGCCTTGGTGGCACTCTTCACAAAGAGACTCTAAACTATTCAGTTTCTCTTTACGTTTGGCTGTGTAGTACTCCCGGGTTGCATTATTTGGGTTCCCTTTACCACACTGCTATGAAGTCTGTGGTTAATGGGGTTAATTTCCCCTTTCGAGCTTTTAGGCTTTTTTTGTTGATGTGCACAGAAACCTTTATATTTATTAGTATAATATGAACAAAAAACTGCCCAGCAAGTGCAACATTTCACTGATCCATCTGCTATACGTATCGAACAGAAAAGCATTTCCCTGGCATATTCCCTCTGTGTAGAAGTTTGGTTAGCTCAATAAACTTCCTGCTCCCCATAATGAGGAGGGCAGATGGACCACTGACACCAACTTTTGTCCAACCTTGTGGCTACTGATGACTTGAGAGCAGACTGAAGGCCAAACAGTTTGCATCATGAATCCAACTGCAATGAGTCTTATCTTCAATATGGAAGCATGTGCAAGGTACACTACAGGTCCCAGCATGCACTCTGTCCTACCCACTTGAAACAGGACAGATCACTGTGTGCTGGAATCTATACAGTCTGTAGATTACACCTCCCTATTAAAGATGAAGGCAGCTACTTGCAGAAATCAATCTTTTGCACTTCAGCCACCCCTGCTGCAGAGCCTGTCCTTAGTCAATGAGCTACAAAGAAAACATTTCTGCCTTGCCACTGCAGAGGTAGATGTAAAATCAGCAAGAAATCTCTAAAGGATGAATTAACAAAAAAGTGATTCAATAAGATGATAGAAGAAATAGGGGAAGAACTTAGAACTTCACAGGTGTATGCCCCATATTGCTGAGTCTATAACTAGTCTTATTATATCCTTTATTTCTGGTTATTTAATAGTATTAAATTGATTTCTCCTCAGATATTGGACTTGCACAGCACATCTAATTCTTAGTGACTTTTAAACAGATGCTGTGAGATAGCACCAACATAATTTCCTTTACTGGCTTGTGTTAAATCTGGAGGGAGCCCTTTTTCCTTTTGGTTCAAAAATCTCAAATGCATCTTTTACTCATGTCCAAAGGAAGAGTGTTTATTATCTCCATTTTTAAAAATCTGAGATCAAAAGCTGACTTGCAAAATAAAACCTAATTGGGATTATAACTCTCTTTTGTTTCTTTAATATTTATAAGACGGGCCTGAAAAGAATTGTTGTTGTTATTTTCCAAACAGTTTTGTTTCAGCTTGTTATATCCGTTAGACATTCAAGTCTTATCTGTCCTGGAAGATACTGTGATAACTGGAGAACTACCGAAATAATGACATAAAAATCAAGAGAGTGCAAGCTTCAACAATTGAGAAAGGAAGAGATGGTTTTAAAAAAACAATGTAGTTTTAGAGTTTTTTTATCCTCATATCAATAAACTATTGAATAGGTAAAGAAAGAACATCTTTGTTAAAGACTAAGTAACTCTTCATTTAAGGCATAAAGTCACAGAATCAAAGAATATCAGGGTTGGAAGGGACCTCAGGAGGTCATCTAGTCCAACCCCCTGCTCAAAGCAGGACCAATCCACAACTAAATCATCCCAGCCAGGGCTTTGTCAAGCCTGACCTTAAAAATATCTAAGGAAGGAGATTCCACCACCTCCCTAGGTAACGCATTCCAGTGTTTCACCACCCTCCTAGTGAAAAAGTTTTTCCTAATATCCAACCTAAACCTCCCCCACTGCAACTTGAGACCATTACTCCTCATTCTGTCATCTGCTACCACTGAGAACAGTCTAGATCCATCCTCTTTGGAACCCCCTTTCAGGTAGTTGAAAGCAGCTATCAAATCCCGCCTCATTCTTCTCTTCCGCAGACTAAACAATCCCAGTTCCCTCAGCCTCTCCTTATAAGTCATGTGTTCCAGTCCCCTAATCATTTCTGTTGCCCTCTGCTGGATGTTTTCCAATTTTTCCACATCCTTCTTGTAGTGTGGGGTCCAAAACTGGACACAGTACTCCAGATGAGGCCTCACCAATGTCGAATAGAGGGGAACGATCACGTCCCTCGATCTGCTGGCAATGGCCCTACTTGTGCATCCCAAAATGCCATTGGCTTTCTTGGCAACAACAGCACACTTTTGACTCATATCCAGCTTCTTGTCCACTGTAACCCCTAGGTCCTTTTCTGCAGAACTGCTGCCGAGCCATTCGGTCCCTAGTCTGTAGCGGTGCATGGGATTCTTCCATCCTGAGCGCAGGACTCTGCAGTTGTCCTTGTTGAACCTCATCAGATTTCTTTTGGCCCAATCCTCTAATTTGTCTAGGGCCCTCTGTATCCTATCCCTACCCTCCAGCGTATCTACCTCTCCTCCCAGTTTAGTGTCATCTGCAAATTTGCTGAGGGTGCAATCCACACCATCCTCCAGATCATTTATGAAGATATTGAACAAAACCGGCCCCAGGACCGACCCTTGGGGCACTCCACTTGATACCGGCTGCCAACTAGACATGGAGCCATTGATCACTACCCGTTGAGCCCGACAATCCAGCCAACTTTCTATCCACCTTATAGTCCATTCATCCAGCCCATATTTCTTTAACTTGCTGGCAAGAATACTGTGGGAGACCGTGTCAAAAGCTTTGCTAAAGTCAAGGAACAACATGTCCACGGCTTTCCCCTCATCCACAGAGCCAGTTATCTCATCATAGAAGGCAATTAGATTAGTCAGGCCTGACTTGCCCTTGGTGAATCCATGCTGCCTGTTCCTGATCACTTTCCTCTCCTCAAAGTGCTTCAGAATTGATTCCTTGAGGACCTGCTCCATGATTTTTCCAGGGACTGAGGTGAGGCTGACTCACCTGTACTTCCCAGGATCCTCCTTCTTTCCTTTTTTAAAGATGGGCACTACATTAGCCTTTTTCCAGTCGTCTGGGACTTCCCCCAATCGCCATGAGTTTTCAAAGATAATGGCCAATGGCTCTGCAATCACATCCGCCAACTCCTTTAGCACCCTCGGATGCAGCGCATCCGGCCCCATGGACTTGTGCTCGTCCAGCTTTTCTAAATAGTCCCAAACCACTTCTTTCTCCACAGAGGGCTGGTCACCTCCTCTCCATGCTGTGCTGCCCAGTGCACGAGTCTGGGAGCTGACCTTGTTCGTGAAGACAGAGGCAAAAAAAGCATTGAGTACATTAGCTTTTTCCACATCCTCTGTCACTAGGTTGCCTCCCGCATTCAGTAAGGGGCCCACACTTTCCTTGACTTTCTTCTTGTTGCTAACATACCTGAAGAAACCCTTCTTGTTACTCTTAACATCTCTTGCTAGCTGCAACTCCAGGTGTGATTTGGTCTTCCTGATTTCATTCCTGCATGCCTGAGCAATATTTTTATACTCTTCCCTGATCATTTGTCCAATCTTCCCCTTCTTGTAAGCTTCTTTTTTGTGTTTAAGATAAGCAAGGATTTCACTGTTAAGCCAAACTGGTCGCCTGCCATATTTACTATTCTTTCCACACATCGGGATGGTTTGTCTCTGTAACCTCAATAAGGATTCTATAAAATAGAGCCAGCTCTCCTGGACTCCTTTCCCCCTCATGTTATTCTCCCAGGGGATCCTGCCCATCAGTTCCCAGAGGGAGTCAAAGTCTGCTTTTCTGAAGTCCAGGGTCCGTATTCTGCTGCTTTTCTTTCTTCCTTGCGTCAGGATCCTGAACTCGACCATCTCATGGTCACTGACTCCCAGGTTCCCATCCACTTTTGCTTCCCCTACTAATTCTTCCCGGTTTGTGAGCAGCAGGTCAAGAAGAGCTCTGCCCCTAGTTGGTTCCTCCAGCACTTGCACCAGGAAATTGTCCCCTACACTTTCCAAAAACTTCCTGGATTGTCTGTGCACCGCTGTATTGCTCTCCCGGCAGATATCAGGGTGATTGAAATCTCCCATGAGAACCAGGGCCTGCGATCTAGTAACTTCTGTTAGTTTCTGGAAGAAAGCCTTGTCATACACAGTATATATCCTTTAAATCATCCTAAAGGTCTTTCAATAAAGCCATGGAAGACCAAACTTGATACTGCTGATACTGTTAAGAAAAAAACAAGCAAAAGAAAAATCTCTTAAAAAAAACAAAAACAAAAAAATCACAACAAGCCCTTTAATGGCTTCTTTATAGCTCAAAAGCATCAAAGAGGCCTAAGGTTCATTTTTGAAATATCCTTTGCAGGTCATCTTCAAAGTAGTCTAAAAGGTGAGTAGGAATTAAAAAATTTGATTTATCATCCAAATTAATACTGTACATATTCATGGCAGCCAAACTATATGTACATATAATAATATAAACTGCCTCAGAAACCACGGGAAGAACTTGAAAACAAATAGTGCTTTTTTATTTAGCATTTGAAAATCTAGAAGTCTCCATTTAAAAAACTGGAAAAAACCTCAGAATTATATCTGGATTGGAGAAAAAGGAATAACTGTTTACAGTGACATGAAAAGCAAACTACAGTGCACATACCCACTACAAGCTCAAATCCTACGTACATTACAGTCTGCTGTGTAAAGAAAAGAGCAACAGTTTCTAAGATGCTTACTGTTTACCTAATAGACTATAAAAGTCGTCACATTCAGCTGTGTCAATCGGAAATACGTAAATATGTACATAAATGCTGCACGTATGTACAGGAGTTCAGCATGTGGAGAGTGGCGGCTGTTGTGGAGTGGGGCAGCTTTTTCAAAGGTGCTTACGCTGCTCCAGCTACTGCTCAGCTACTTTGAACCCTGAGACTGAAAATGGGAATCGATTGGCCTGCGAGGGTCTATTTTAGCTAGGAAATGGCCACGAACACACTGGCGAGCTAGAGAAGGACTATCCTTACATTTATTAATTAAATCAACTTCAATAAAATTAAATTTTAAATAATTCACCATAACATCTATTTCTGGTGCCAGAGAAGGGATTGTTCATTTTCACTTGTGAATGAAAAGATAAATATTCAGTCAGGAAAACAGTCTGAGTATTAATTTAAAAATACATACATTTTATACGTTACCCATATATGCAGAATGTGCACGACAGATTTTTGAATGTGTTTCTTTTCCTTTCTTGAGGTTTCTCTTGCCCTAAAAATGTATCACTTTAGTATAAATGAAATTGCTTGTAGCCTTTTTCTATTTACACACAGGAAAAACAAACTCTTGGTACCTGCAGCCCTCTAAGAGGAATATCAAATAGAAGAATAAATCCATTAATACTAAATTATTGTGCCCATTGCTCTACAACTGCTAACTGTATGGTGCAACCGGGTTAAGAAGACCTTTGTTAAAGAATCAGGTTTGTTAAAGAATTCTCTAAGTAAAACCACCGGACTGTTTGATACACACTTGACCTCAGACCAATACCTGATAAAGAAATAATCTAGTTGGGGTGGGAGAAGGAGAGAAATCCATGAATTTCAAGGCATGGCAGTGAAGATTTTTTCAGTCATGGGGAAAGCTCTGCAGGTTTACACTTAAGAGAAAATTCCTCTCTGACCCAAGTTCTCACCTCATCCAGGCCACATGTCAATTTATTTATATTATGTTCCAAACACTAAATCTAAATAACTCAGGATTTAAAAGGGGGTGGGTGGGGTGGGGTGGGGTGGGGTGGGATGGATAGTTTAGCTTTTTTAAATTCCAGAAGTGTGCACTACTAGACCTCTAGACACAGAGCTCCACTTGGATGAATAATAGGGGATGTGTGTAAAAATAAAAAAGAATTTCCAGTACCCTAATACTGAGGCTAGATGGGGGTTCGTTTGGTCCCCTGAATAACTTAAAAGCAGCCTGAGGGGTGCACTGAATTACACTGGAAGAAAGGGCTCCTAGGGCTCGCTTCCTTGGCTGTGAATCACTATAGCACACAGCATTCCAGCCTTGTCCTCTCCTGCCCCTGGCATGCCCCTTTGCATGTCCCTTCCCAACAAGCCGTCTCTCTCTTTGCAGGGGGGAGAGTGGGCAGGATTGAGGGGGGACTGAGAGGTTTGGAGGGGAATCAGGACTGGGGCAGGCAGGCTTGGAGCAGGGAGCCTTGGCAGCAGCCAGACTGTGGGAGCCGGGACTTGGGGGGAAGCCTGGCTCTGAGTGGGGCATGCGCAGCCTCGCTGGGAGCAGGGAACTCAGGGGGAAGCCAGGCTCTCGCTGGAGCCCCCAACCTGCCCTCGGGTGACAGCCCAGCTTGCTTCTCAATTTCACAGCTCCATGCTGGAATGACAGCCAACATCTGATTAAGTAACCCGCAGTGTCTATACGGTCACTGCGTCGCCCTAACTACACTGACATAAGCCCTGCACTTCTCATGGAGATGGAGTTATGATGTTGGTGTTATAGGGCACTTACACTGGCGAGAGCAAGGTGGGCACTGACATAATTATGTTGACGTAAGCTGCTTTACGTCAACTTCAGTCTGTGGTGCAGGCGAGGCCTCCCCTTCCTTGCCTTGGAGACTGAAGCAGCATGTTCACTCTCTTTTGCTAAAAGTATTCAGTATTTTTCAAAAGGGTCATCAATCAATATTTAGTATAGATCACTGAAAATCCTCTTAATAATCATGATCAAAAGGATTCAGATATTTCTATGTTTAGTAACTAAGATGTTCTAGTGTTTGACTTCAAAATGGCAAAAGGAATAGCATTTGTTTTATTTCAGAGTAACAGCCGTGTTAGTCTGTATTCGCAAAAAGAATAGGAGTACTTGTGGCACCTTAGAGACTAACCAATTTATTTGAGCATGAGCTTTCGTGAGCTACAGCTCACTTCATCGGATTCATTCAGCTCACGAAAGCTTATGCTCAAATAAATTGGTTAGTCTCTAAGGTGCCACAAGTACTCCTTTTCTTTTTGCATTTGTTTTATATGGATAATGTGCCAAATTCCTTCGGATATTGAAATCTTTTTACATACATACAAAGAAATTACAATTGTTCCACTTCTTGAGGTATTTTTGGTCTCAGCCAAATTTTGAAAATGGTAAATAATGTGTAGTTTAAATCTTGTTGGAAAATCAACCACCCCAAAGCCTCATTCTGTGCTCGGAGCTTCAGAGCCACCATTCAATGCTGCATAACCAAAAACAGCTGCATTTTTCAATGGGGTGTATAGTGCCATGCTGCCACAGTCTTAACTCTACAGGTACAAACGTGCTGCTCTAATAAGAAAGTTGTACATTAACCAGAATATTTTAAGATTTGTTTGATCATGTTCAGTAACCTTCCCAGTTTCATATAATAAAGAACGACTACAGGGGAGATAAGGTTCTGCCTCCTATACCTAAGCTGTAGATTTATCTTTGTCTTTTGGAGGATTTCTGAATAGAGGAGGTTGCAGCAGCTTCCTTTGAGTTTGTGTTTCATCACAGCTCAGGGTTACTGGCGTTTTCTGCCACAGAATCCACCTTTTAAAACAAAGCTCAGTGTCTAAAATTAAAACAACTAATATTTGGGGGGCTGGCCAAGAAGAGAAACATCACAGACACAAAACATAAACACTCTGTTCAATTCTGCTTTTCAAATGAATGAAAATGAGACCGTTGTCATTAACTGCAGCATTTGAACGAAAATGCAGGTAGAGTCCAAGAGCCACTGTAAATAAACAAACATGACAGAAATAGAAGGATAAAAACATTCTAAGATGAAAATAGCAAACACGGCAAAAAGAAAGACAAGAAAACTCTAAGAGTGTGAATGTGGGAACAAGACTGAATAGGAAAGAGATTAATACATTTAGAAGGAAAGGGAAACAAAAGGCTGAGAGACAGAGAAGGGGATTTCAAACAAATATTTTGCTAATTTTGAAAAGACAATAGACAGAAAAACTATAAGAAAATAGAAAAAAGGAAACCATTAAAATAAATAAAAATAAATGTGGGAAATGTAAAATATAAGGAAAGTGACTTCAAACAAATTCCAGTTATTAGCAAAACTGGATTTGCTTAGATGATAAAGAGGAAAACTTGCTTAGGTCACAGTACACTTTGGATCACCCTAAACCTCAGCTGAACGAATGTATTCAGCATCCCCCATGATATTCAGGTAACTATTGGTGACATGTAAAGAAATAGAGCCATGGGGGAGGGGTTTCTGAGATAAGAATTGGCCTAATAATCCAAAACTTCCACAAGATATGAAAAAGTGTTGGTAGTTTCCCAATCATTATGTCTCACTTTTGGGTAGTAACTGTACTTTCTGGTTCAGGGACTAGAAGTGGAGGTGCTGTAGTGCTGCAGGGCTCTTCCTGTGCTAATTCTGCCTGCTCATGAACTGGAAGTACCATAAATCTTACGAGAAAGCCAGTTCCATCAGATGTACAGTCCAATTCTGTGGATTCAAGAGGTTCAGATAATGTTTAGAGAAGCATCTGAACTTGCCTATGGGGCATGTTGGTTCCTTTGCCATTGGACTATATTCCTGAATGGAGATTTCAGCAAAATCCAAGCTATCAATAGTACCTCTGGATTTGAGTGCAGCTTTCATAATTAAAACCTGAATTTTTTGCAATTTGTGACTGGTGTTGTGTAAACACCACTGAATCTGTTAATTCTGCAGGGCTGTGTGGGGTCAGTATGGCCGGGGAGGGTTTGGGAACTCTAATGCTAATGTTGGAATAAAATCAGCCTTTGCAATCAGATTCCTAATTTTTCCTACACCCTCAGTGCATTGCTGTTTTCCATTAGAACTTTCTCTTAGATAATAAGATCAAGGAAAACAATGAGTTTTAGCTTTCTACTGCCTCCAGTTTGTCCAGCTTGAAATGAACAGCATCTTAGCTTTACATGCTGTCTTTAGTTGTGAATGTATT
The DNA here is from genome assembly GCF_965152235.1 of Eretmochelys imbricata. Classification (NCBI taxonomy): domain Eukaryota; kingdom Metazoa; phylum Chordata; order Testudines; family Cheloniidae; genus Eretmochelys; species Eretmochelys imbricata. The sequence goes on along the minus strand of NC_135583.1, from coordinate 42,014,390 downwards.
AGGAAAGAATGAAGTGCTCTTTCCAACCAAGTGATGGCTGGAGTAGAGGATAGAGAGAAAGGAAGTAAAAGAAAGCAGTTACTTATGAACTGGTATTGAATTTCAACAAATCTGCTAATCATATATTATAAATAATTCAGTCCTGAAAATCTTATTTTCAGAAATGTTTCCTGATGTAGCGAAGTTCAGTGTCCGAGTGTATTGACACAGCATATAAATACATGCCCCAAAATAGTGGAAACCTCACTGATATGGAGGAGAAAAGGTTTAATCTAAATAATATATAAAACAATAAAAGGCTTTCCCATGAATGGATAAACTATCCCATAATCAACATCTCAGCTAATGTTTTCTCAGCTTCAGACCCCCGCATTGGCAAATCTGCTCCAAAGCATCATCTTTTAGTACAAATACAACTTTCTTCTCTTGTTTGCTGGTTTGTAATTTAAAAATGAAGTTATAAACAGCAACTTACTAAGAGGAAATTTGTCAGGGTGTTGACGGGTGACTTGAACTCATTACCTTTTATCTTGCCTTCAATCTTTTGAAAAAGACACAGGTGCCTTTTTCATACACAGTCCTGTCCAATAACGAGTTACTAGCCAGTTACAGAGCTAAAATTCCCCTAAACAAAGACCAAAATATATTTCTTTAAAAGTGCTGTGTTTAGATAAAAGGGGCCAAAGACAATTTCTAATCCAATAACCAGTAACCGCCTTCTATCAATACTGAAGCAGAATTGTGATAAACTCTCTCTTTGTTTAACCCACTATACTCTTTCAGGGTACAAACGGTGAATATTGAGATTCCAAAACAATTGTTAAAATGCAAAGTTACAAGAGTCTTTTTCAAATTCTCAGAACAGAATCCCAGAGAAAATGCCCAGCCGACACCAGAGATTTCTATGCAGCCTAATCTGAACACAAGAAGAGTAGAACACCTCATACCCCCAAAAACAAAACAAACAAACAAACAAAAAGTGCTGGATGGACAGATGGACAGAGGGACTAATGAAATCTGGAAAAGCCCATATAAAGTACTTCAAAAAAAAAATCAAGTCAGAACTTTATTCGGAATCCTCGAAGTGAAACACACCATTGAGCTTCATCTCTTATAGTCAATTATAATAATTTAAATATTTTTTACTAATACAATCTTTAATTTTAAAGTAAAAAAGCGTTGAATGAAAAGGTTGGCTCATTAATATAAGAAAGATTCAGTGAAAAACGCAAAAGCTACATGAAATTTTAAATGCAATTATCTTAGATTAGAATATTTGGCTTGAAAGATCTTGAGGGTATTGTTTTTGATAAAACAGACCCACTTGACAAGGCCTGTCACCACTCAAGGTCTCTCTGTTGTCAACTAAAGATGAAAGGACATCACAAAGAATTAACTTCAGCTTTTAAATATTTTGAAAATGTCAAAGAGGTCATAGCTGATCTATTTCCTTATACAGCATATTTACTTGATGAAATTTGTGGTAACAATGTGTTTTTACTTTTCATTCAAGATGGCCTAAAATCTTGGTAATTGATCACAAGATAATGAGAGCTGACAAGGAAACAATGTTATTGGCTGAACTCTGCATCAATCACAGCTGTTGCAGGTACTCACTGTGCATTTTTAGACTTTCTAATAGCAGTAATTGGTGACTATAGAAAAAACCTGCTAAATCTCTTCATGTAGTTTCTAGAATCATTTATTTGGTTTCCAGTTACACTAAAGCCAATTTAAATCCTTTTATAACTAATACCTTCCCATGTGTAAGACCTATTGTTCATGCCTTCTTATGAACAGTCTAAATATCCCCTACAATATTCAGTGGGATGCTTCTCAGGTATTGGTCCATTCTTTGGAACAGTAAACATACCAAAAAAAAAACCACACACCAAAAAAAAACCAAAAAAAACCACCATCAATATTTTTGTTGACCTTTGAAGAACAATAACCACGTTAAATTCCTTAAAAGTCACCTTACGTTGCACATAGAGACTAAAGTTAAAATCTAACACGCAGCCACATTTGCTAGCATCTGATTTTAAATCTCCAGTGTGCATTAGCATCTCTAAATAAGAAAGTGGTAAATTAAAACAAGTTAAAGTGCTGTTGTATCATGCAAATTTTTTTCCATATATGATCTGGAGAGAAAGGTCAAGTCTGCTGTCACTTCTCTCTAACTGATTCTAACTGAGAGCCTGTGTGCATTGAGCATGATATATTTAAAAGAAGCCAAGCAATCGGCCATTTTCTGTATCAAACTGTATTAATCATAAACCCTCCATCTTGAGCTGAAACGAGAGATTAGGTCCATAGGTATACGCAGAGAAAGTTCTTTCCCTGCTCCAAACTGAACACATCATTTCCCTGTTTCAGACACATTCCTTGCACTGTGAGAAGGGGGTAATAATATTAGCTATAATTTATAAGGTAGACTGCCTAGGAAACAGGAATCTAGCTACAGATCTAATTGGACAATTGAGACCTGTGTCCAGGACAGACAACAAGAAGGCATGTGCAAAACCAGGTGAAATGAACGGAAAATTGAAGATATTGAATGAGAATGCTGCTGGACAGAGTATTATTTCATATATGTATATCATATCTATATACATTGCACATGGACAACACAACGGGTATGGTTTGTCTCTGCATAGATAAGAAAGAAATTGCAAGCAATAGTAAATATATTGTGTTTTAGCCATAGTAGTAAAAATACCAAAAGAGAATTAAAAATGAAAAAAGAATACCAAGTTACTCTAATATCTGCTCTCTGTGTTGGGCTCAGAATTACATCAAACATCTTAACAGGACTGTTCAGATAGATGTCATATATTTCTGTAAGCAATTTTTATTTGGAATTTAAATAAATATCACATGATGTTTAGGTAATTTATTAAGATGGGAGGTGTATTCAATCGGTATGTTTTCTTGAATATAGTTATACTCTGCATTTGTAATAATCTGTAACAAGATTGAAATGATTTATTGAATTATTACTTATTTGTTCAAAATATTGACTAGATGTAACTGATTAAGGAGACATCTCGTGTGTAGGCACAGCATGCTAGGTCCGTAGGAACAAGAACATATTACCAAGAAACAAAACAATCCCAGAGCCAGTCATGAGTTTTGAGTGGACAAGGAACAGAGTCTCAACAAGCTGCCCAGATTTTACTTTGTGTGGCTGCTCTAAACCCTTCCCGTTCAACACTGTCTGTCTCTGATAAGGGTTGAAATGCGTTTTTGTCATACTGTATCCTGAGCCACATTGCCAATTAACTTTCACTGAGAGTGGCCCCAATTCAGCAACAATGTTGATTTCAGGGGGACTTAAGCATACGCTGAAAGACAAGTATGAGTTTAGGTGCTTTGTTGAAAAGGGATGAAATTGCTCTCACATGCCTCAACACTTGCTGAACTGAGGCATCTATGCATTGGCTTGTAATAGGCTGGTAGCACTTTCAAATGTTTGTTAACTGATGCTTGTGTATGGTACCATTAAATCAGCCCAGAAAGGATCTCGGGAAGCCCAGAGGACCACAGCATGTTAACCAGATGAATTCCTTATATAAATAATATATACTACACAGATTATACAATGAGATGCACTTATTTAGTACATGTCACCTGAAACTCTCAAAGCGCCTTACAAACATAATCAAGTCTCATAACCCACAGGTGAGAGACAAGGACTATTATTAGCACCATTTTACTGATGGGTAAACTACAGTCCAGTGCAGTGAATTTAATCAAGATCACAAGGAGTCAGTTCCTGGCAGTGCTAGGAACAGATAAATGGTGATGTATGTGGTGCATGATCCTAAATGCAACAGAATCCAGGTGTCCTGATTCTCTGTCCACTTGACCACGCTTTGGCCGTAGTAAGAATTACAAACAGACACAGAAAGGAAAGATGATTTTAAGGTGTTTGTGCATATTTCACTGAAAATTAATATACAAAGTTGGCTTAAATTGTCTGGTGATGTACAGTAAGCCTAGAATAACAGGCAATCCAATGCTCCCCCACCCCCACGTTAGAGCTACTTACATATCTAAAGCAGAGTAGGAGTCAGGAATGTTATCCGCCTCTCTCTCTCTCTCTCTGGGGCAGGCTTTACAATAAGGAAAGCAAAACTGTAGCCACTATTGCTTTGCTGGTAGAGTTGCATACTTTGAGCTGATGTGTGGACTGTGGAGTTACCTTACACGTGTGCATGGATGGCAGATGTAATGAAAAGAAGAGAAGAGAAATGAATAGCCTTTCTCCAAGGTCCCTCACTCAGGAGTGAAGAACTCCTCCCAGATACTCTCAGGAACATTTTTAAGTGATCCTTCAGAATTCTACTAGACTCTCCAAAAAAAGGGCAACACTGTCTTTGAACAGTAGAAGTCTGTTGCATAGAAAGGAGCACCTGAGAGAAGCACCCAAGGCCTCTCTCCCTTTCTGAATTTCTCTTTCGACCAATATATATTTCCCAGACTACCCAGCTTGGACCACAATAACACTTGGGCAGAGCACTTCTATCAGGGAATCTGGAGAGTGGCAAAAGGGAGGTAATTTCCTCATCAAATGATATTCAGTGACAGTGCTCTGTGTCTGTTTTTTCTAGACTAAAAATTTGGACAAAATTATGCACAGGTGATTTTGTTTGTTGGGTTTTCCCCCAGGTGAAAAGTTGAGCCTGTATTTTTAAAATTAAAATATTTTGGGTTAAATCAGTTAAAATGGAATTGATTTAGTGAATTACTTTGATTCAGGGATGGAATGAGTTGAAATTAATTATTAGGTATATCTTGAATCCTGCTGCTGTTTGTTCAGGGGACTGGACATGATGGAGACAAGAGAAGCAGCCTTACACATTACACAGCTAGCTTGAGAGCCAAGAAGTTGCAGAGCTCCCTGGGACAAGTGGGCAAAATACTTTCTTAGCAAAAATACTGACAGTTAAAGGGGAAGCGGAATTTGGGTAGAAACTGTGTTTCATAAGAACATAAAAATGGCCCTACTGGGTCAGACCAAAGGTCCATCTAGCCCAGTATCCTGTCTTCCAACAGTGGCCAGTGCCAGGTGCCCCAGAGGGAATGAACAGAACAGGTAATCTTCAAGTGATCCATCCCCTGTCGCTCATTCCCAGCTTCTGGCAAACAGAGGCTAGGGACACCATTCCTGCCCATCCTGGCCAATAGCCATTGATGGATCTATCCTCCATGAATTTATCTAGTTCTTTTTTGAACTTTGTTATGGTCTTGGCCTTCACAACCTCTGGCAAGGAGTTCCACAGGTTGACTGTGTATTGTGTGAAGAAATTCTTCCTTTTGTTTGTTTTAAACCTGCTGCCTATTAATTTCATTTGGTGACCCCTAGTTCTTGTGTTATGAGAAGGAGTAAACAACACTTCCTTATCTACTTTCTCTACACCAGTCATGATTTTATAGATCTCAATCATATCCCCCGCTTAGTCGTCTCTTTTCCAATCTGAGAAGTCCCAGTCTGATTAATCTCTCCTCATACGGAAGCCGTTCCATACCCCTAATAATTTTTGTTGCCCTTTTCTGAACCTTTTCCAATTCTAATATATCTTTTTTGAGATGGGGCAACCACATTCACATCAGCTAATGTATAGGGGTGTGAAAATATGAAGAACTCTATATAGTAAGTATTACTGTTAAAGTTTTTTAACCATAAGAGATTCATATTTGGGGCGAGAGTGAGTTTCGTCCTAAAATAAGGCTAAATGAGACTACTGCTGAATACAGTCCTGTCACTATTACCTTGTCTTCCCCTCTGCCCAGCTTGGCTTTTCTCCATCTGTTGTGTCTTGTTACATGTTCAGATTGTAGGCTCAGTGGGTCAGGGACTATCTTTTTAGTTGTGCATGTGTTTGTGCATGTCGTGGGACAGTCTGCTGAAAGTGCCCTCCTGCTGCAGACTGTGGCGTGACACGCACACCTGCCGCAGGTACCCCTTCAGCAAAGTGCCCAGTAATAGTCCAACCAGTCTATCTGAGTACAAACATAGCCCTTGCGAGGATAATTTATACAAGCAAAAGCCCCATGCACATAACAGCCAACATGGGCAGTACATCAAATACAGCCCCGGTATCCCTCACCATGCCCTGGCTCTCCAGAGGCAGCCTCTTTGGCCTTATGGCTTCAGCTCTCCAGCTCTGAGAGCCAGGAGGCATCTCCCTCTGTTGCTCTCAGCCTTCAGCCCCCTCCAGCCTTCTCTGGCCTTGGGTCCCTCTTTCTCAGGAAGGACACCTGACTAGGCCCTCTGCTGGCTCCTAGGTTCCCAGCCCTTTTTGGCCTCCCAGCACGGGCTTTGATTCAGAAAGCTCAATGGGCTACCACCTCAGTTGGTTTCCTGATAAATCCACCCTCTTTCCAGGAAGTTGCCCAAAGACCTTCTCCTGCCTTATTCTCACCAGGGCCCCCTGGCTTTCAGATTCCCCTGGTCCTCTATATCCCTCAGGTGACTCCCTGCCTTCTGCACTGGCCAATCTGGGAGCACATGTTCTGGCACAGGGGCTCTGGACCTACTTCATTCACGGGGCCAGCCTCCTTGTGCCAGTGCAGTACCTAGCAAACAGGGCCCTGATTCGTGCCTCCAGGCACTACGGCAATATAAATGACAAATAATAATGATAATAAAACACTGTTCCTGGGACTGTGTATGTTTCAGAGCCCCAGGTTTTCAGAGTCACCATTATCTAAAACCAAAATTCTGATTATAACACTTTTGCTGCCATCCTCCTCCTCCTCTCTCTACTCTCTTCAGTGTCCCCACTTTCAGTGTTTACAGTCCCATGTCATCAAAGCATTTAAGCCTGTTGCACATGCTTAAGTCCCATTGAAATCAATGAGACTCAATCATGTACTTAAATGCTTTACTAAACAAAGGTGGACTGCTGAAATTTGGCTAAAGAGTTCTGTCTGTCTCCAGATTACCATCCCTCACCATCAACTCTGATTCTCTTCAAGTTTCCTGGGCCTGCCAACTCTCAGAAACCTGATGCTCCTGCTTTGGAAATCCCAAGGGCTGGAATCCTGGCACAGTACTTATAATCCTTTATCATTTAAAATGTGGTAGCACCTGGAAGACCCAAACAGAATTGGGTGAGTCCTGTAAGAAAGAAATCATCATCTCCAGAGGATTTACCAACTATAACCCTCTGACAACCACATACAACTCCAAATATGCTGAACAGCTCCGCAGAAGGACTCAGAAAAATTGAGGAACCATCTTCTGGGTTTACATACGCTAGAAGGGATCACCTCAGATAGGAAATCACCACATGTTCCCACACAGTGGACTAAAAAATAATAATTGGAAAACCAACCTGGAGATCACATGGGAAACCCAAAACAGCTATCAAAAAACCCTGATGACAGCCATCCAACAGAAAAACAAAAAGTGGAACCAACTACAAAAACTCTACAACCAACAGAATATCACCCACAGGAAAAACCTCTTTGCCTGAACCCAACATCTTCAACATATCAAGACTATCCATCACCAGACCCAAAGTATCTATATTCTTCAAGGGACTGAACTCCTGCCATACCACACAATCTGATATCATACTAACATGTGGAGAACTAGAAGAATTCTTTCACTGACCCCACCCCAAGGAATTCTTTCACAATAAAGACACCACCACCCACAACCACCACATCCCCATTGACAGTCATAAAAAAAAAAGAAGCATCCAACTGGACACTCTCTCCCACAGTGGATGGAATCCACACTCGATCATTACAAGGATTGCTTCAGGAAAGAAATCATCTGTGAAATCCTCAATAAACTTTACATTCACCACAATCTCTCCTCCACCAAGAGGACAGCTATATAGTCCCTGAAATATATCAGATAGTGATCAAACCAGAAGACAAAGGGGGCACCATCACCATCCTTAATTGTGAAGACTATATTAATGACGCCAGCACACAGCACTCCCAACACCACCAACTATAAAGAACTCAAAGACGACTCCACACTACACTTCATCAAGGAATATAGGGATATCATCAAATCCTTCCCCAAACAACTCAAGAAAAACTCTACAATTTCATCCCAATGTACTTATCCCAGGGAACTTCTACATGCTTCCCAAGATACACAAACAAGAGAATCCTGGCAGACCATCATATTTGGCCATGGAATTTTCACTGAAGGAATTTCAGGACTAATAGAAACCACTCTCAAATGTCTCAGCACACAAAGAGCCAGCTTCCTCCAAGAAACCACCAACTTCCTCCAGAAACTCTGAAACATTTACAACCTCCCCCAGAACACCATCCTTACCACCAAGGATGTCATCTCCCTATACACCAACATCCCTCACAGTAACAGCATTGCTGCCTGCCTCAAACATCTACAAGACTATGGACAACACTTGGAAATCCATCCAAAACACATTGCCAAACTCATCAATTTCACCCTCATCCATAACAGCTTTACATTCAACAACAAACACTTTGTCCAAACCAGGGGAACAGCCAGGGGTACTAGGATGGGTCCCCAAAATGCCAACCTCTTCATGAGCCACATCAAGGAAGAATTTCTGGAAAAATGCACCACCAAACCAATCTTATACCTGAGATACATAGATGATATTTTCATCCTCTGGACAGATGACCTAAGCTCCCTCAGAGATTTCTATCACAACTTCAACAACCACTACCCATCCATCAAACTCTCTCTAGAACGCTCCCATGCCAACATCAACTTCCTGGACACCACAATCAGCTTCAGCAATGGAACCTTACAGATGACTATATACAAGAAATCCATGGATCACCCCACTTACCTTCATAGATCCAGCAATCACACCAAGAAATCTGTTATTTACAACCAAGTAACCAGATACCACATAATTTACTCTGAGGAGAAAGTCTGGGAACAATGAATGCAAAAACTGCAGACATATCTCCACTGCTCTGATGATCAACATCCCCCACAACACACCTTTCAAGATCCCTGGGTCCTACACATGCCTATCACAGTATGTGGTGTACAGCATCCAGTGCATAAAATGTCCCAACAATGACTATATATGTGAAACCAATCACTACACTCTTGAATGAACTTACACAGACAAATGATAAAAGACAAAAAACCCTATCACCTGTGGGCAAACACTTTTTCACAGATTGATCACTCCATATCTGATCTCTCAGTCTTCGTCCTCAAAGGAAACCTGCCCAACACCTTCAGAAGACAAGCCTGCGAATTTAAATTCATAACTTCCCTGAACTCTAAAAACCATGGACCTAACAGAGACACTGGTTTTATGCTTATTAACAATTTGTAAAACACCCTGCTGCTTGCTAACCCTTAATTGCTCACTGAATTTTAAGTGGTCTCTTTTAGCAGTGTGGTCCTCTTAGGCTTAACAGTCTGCCCCATCTGGTGTTTAGATTGGACACCATGGTTATCTTCTCCAGATCTGAAGGAGAGCTCTGTCAAGCCAAAAGTTTGTCCCTTCACCAACAGAAGTTGTTCCAATAAAAGATATTACCTCACTCACCTTGTCTGTCATAAGTGATTGTAACAAACAAGATTGGGAGGGACGAGGATAGTAGTGACAGTATAGTGGTTACATAGGCTGCTGAGTCTGACTCACTAAGAGGTATAGCAAAGGTACCAACACTAGCGGGCAGCTTCAGATTATTGAAATCAACAGTGCAGCTGGATAATGGCTCAATTTTCATGCAGCCTCTCAAAACAATACTTAAACAAAAGGATTACTAAATATTAAAATAATTATCTGCAGTCATATAGCTATGTCCGTGCAAGATCTCAAAAGAACTTTACAGACATTAGTTAGCTATAACTCATAACACCCCTTCCTGTTAAATGAGTAAACACTAGAGATCACATCCCCCATTATTGAAATGCAGCCACTTCTGGGATGGAAGGCAGCAGCTACTTAATAGCAAAGAGCAACACTTCAGGACACAGAATGAAAGGTGATCTCATATCTAGGGCCCTACCAAATTCATGGCCCGTGAAATCTGGTCTTCTGTGTGCTTTTACCCTATTCTATACTGATTTCATGGGGGAGACCAAGACTTCTCAAATTGGCGGTCCTGACTCAAAAGGAAGTTGTGGGGGGGTCACAAGATTATTTTAGGGAGGTCACGGTATTGCCACCCTTACTTCTGCATTGCCTTCAGAGCTGGGCGGCTGGAGAGCGGTGGCTGTTGGCCAGGCACCCAGCTCTGAAGGCAGTTCCCCACCAGCAGGAGCGCAGAAGTAAGGGTGGCAATTCCGGACCAGGCTCTGTTGCTTTCAGAGCTGGGTGGCTGGAGAGTGATGGTTGCTGACTGAGGGCCCAGCTCTGCAGCCGCCGCTCTCCAGCTGCCCAACTCTGAAGGCAGCGCCGCCATCCGCAGCAGCACAGAAGTAAGGTAGCAGAACCGCAACCCCCCCACAATAACCTTCCGACCCCCTCACACAACTCCTTTGTGGGTCAGGACCCCGACAATTACAACACCCTGAAATTTCAGAATTAAGTAGCTGAAATCATGAAATTTATGATTTTTTAAATCCTATGACCGTGAAATTGACCAAAATGGACCATGAATTTGGTAGGGCTCTACCCATATCCAATACCACTTCCTGGAGCACCGATGTATTCCTGGGGGTCTCCCATCTAATCACTAAGCTGATACACGCTTGTTGACTGCTGTGACTTGACAGGATCAAAGTAGACAGTGGTACAGTTGCGGGCACATCTCACTACCAGAGTCACACACCAAAAGCCTATCATACCTTCTCTTCAGATGAAAAAGAGGAGGAACAGAGAGACTTCGATGACAGTCATGATCTCAAGATTTAATGAGCAGAAAAAAATTATGAAGGATACAGCCTTCTCTGCAACCATCCCGGAGCCCCGGAAAGACAAACACCCCCCCACTCTGAGTCTTATGTTAATTACATTTAAATAGAGAGATTATGGATTTTTAAAAAAAATTAAGCAAGCAAGTACACTTTCTCTCAGCTTGTCTGCTCTAAAAAGGCCACCTCTTTCATTTGACTCGTAACTGCCCCTCTTTATATGAATTTAATGGGGATCTAAAGCATAGTACTTGACCTTTGCTCCCGGTCTGACATTTTCCTCCGTTTGCCTGTATTTTATGTTGGCCTGGAAAGGAGTTCTCAGGCAGAGGCAAACGTAGGCAAAGTATTTGTTTCCCAAAACCAAGGACAAGGGGCACGAAACCCCTTTTCTTGGGCATTAGGTCCTTACAGGGGTCTTTGTGTTCACAAACAATGTCCCTGTTGACTATGCTGTGGCTAGACTGGGTTCGCGCTCTATAAAAGGAGACAGACATTAAATTGACTTGTCGGAAATGCATATTATATTTTAAAAGTGCAACATATTTTTTCTCTAATTCAAAACAGTGAATATTAAACTTAAAGACTCTTCCTAGCGCCTGTTAGTGACAGCAGCGCTCCCAGAGGGGTGACTGCCTTCAAAGACAGGTAAATGAGGGCCCATATAAAACAGCCAAGTATTGATGTTGTAGTAAAGTTCCAGAAAAACACATTGGCAGACAAGTAAATTTGTCACTAATAATTTAATGTAATTTCCCTAAAATGGAGGTAATAGGTACTCAGGGAATACACCTCCAGGGTTTACATCAAATGTGCATGTGGAAAATCGTGAAATAATTTTTTTTAAATGTAGATGCTCTGTCTGACATGTTAGTTTATGATGAAAATCAGTCTCCTGAAATGATGAAGGAGATAGGAAAAAATATAAGCCTCCAAATATACACAACTTGTATCTCTCCTAAAACCCCTCCCAGAGATGACAGCTCGGATACTGCGACTGCTGGATGCTAAGATCATTTGTTTGTGTTTTAGTTTCCCTTTTAAAATGATGGACTGCAATTACCAAATATTAATGAACCAATCATGTTGCAAATACTATTTCCTGTGTCATTCTGAGTTATAGAATCTAATATCAGGCTCATTTGAAACATTCCAAAATTGCATTTTTTTCTGTTGTGAAGTGACAGCTCAAATTGTGTTTAGTTGCATCTGTCCGACCATGAGAAAATCAAGTATAAAAATTTCATTTTCTCTAAGCGTTAAAGCAATTTTTTAAAGCTCATCTTCTACGATGGCTCACTTTGCACCACACCGGATGGTAATAGATGCTGCTTAAATACCATTATCAATTATAACATGTTGCCAGAAAATTTAAAAAGAGCACTTGTAGGTAACACAAGTTCAGAGAGAGAAAAACACAAAGAAAACACCCTCTCTGCTTCTTCAAACTGCTGTACTGTTTACATTACAAATAGGGCTATTTCCAGCTATAAATCTGAATTTCATTGCAGATCTTGTAGGCTTAATACGAAAAAAGGCCTGCAGTTTTCTAAGGCAATAAGGAAAAACGCAGCTGCCACCAGCCCAGCTTCTGATCAAGGTGGGAGATGGGGAAGAACAGCAAGAATTATAAATTGATATGAAAAACAAAATTATAGAATGTCCATCATTTCTTTATATAAAATTGGCAGAGTGAAATGAATTCAGGAGACAATAAAGAATCTATCCTCCGAAAAATAAGCAGTCAAACATGCCAGCTCTATGTGCACATTTCATCAAAGGTGCAAGTTTAAAACTGCTGCTGGAGAAAAGCCTGATCCAATTTAGCAGCAGGTCACAGTAAGAAGTCCCCAGCCACAAAAGCAGCTCAGGTTTCCCTGTGCAGATGATGTAGCCAGGCTAACAATGATTTGTTGTATGATATTCATGTACTCCATGTCTTTGTTTTGTATACATACATACTACTATTTAGAAATGTATTATATACATCCACTATATTCATGGCACATGTAATTATTTATGAAACCTCATTTTTCTTAGCGTATCTATCTATAAAATGATGTTATCCACAGGAAAGGTTATAAACAAAAGGCTATAGTAATGTGTTTGCCAGATGCCCTGCATCCTTTGGCCCCACTCCTATTGGTAGAGCCCTACCAAATTCAAAGCCATGAAAAACATGTCACAGACTGTGAGATCTGGTCTCCTCCCGTGAAATCTGGTCTTTTGTGTGCTTTTACCCTATGCTATACAGATTTCATGGGGGAGACCAGTGTTTCTCAAATTGGGGAGCCTCACTCAAAAGGGAGTTGCAGGGGGGTCACAAAGTTATTTTATGGGGGGGGGTCACGGTATCACCCCCCTTACTTCTGTGCTGCCTTCAGAGCTGGGCGGCCGGAGAGCAGGGGCTTTTGGCCTGGCACCCAACTCTAAAGGCAGCGCCCTGCCTGCAGCAGCAGTGCAGAAGTAAGGGTGGCAATTCCATCCCAGGCCACCCTCACTTCTGCACTGCTGCCGTCAGAGCTGGGTGGCCAGAGATTGGTGACGGCTGACTGAGGGCGCAGCTCCGCCGTCAGAGCTGGGTGGCCAGAGATTGGTGACGGCTGACTGAGGGCGCAGCTCCGCCGTCAGAGCTGGGTGGCCAGAGATTGGTGACGGCTGACTGAGGGCGCAGCTCCGCCGTCAGAGCTGGGTGGCCAGAGATTGGTGACGGCTGACTGAGGGCGCAGCTCCGCCGTCAGAGCTGGGCTCCCAGTCAGAAGCCACCGTCCTCCAGCTGCCCCGCTCTGAAGGCTGCACCACTGCCAGCTGCGGCGCAGAAGTAATTATAGTACTAGCACAGCCCCCCCGAGTTACCTTGAGACCCCCCCCCATAACTCCTTTCTGGGTCAGGATCCCTACAATTACAACACTGGGACACTGCAGATTATAATAGCTGAAATCATGAAATTTACAATTTTTAAAATCCTATGGTCGTGAAATTGACCAAAATGGACCGTGAATTTGGTAGGGCCCTACCTATCAGATACTGTGTACAATTGATTTCAGTGCTTAAGTGCTCACAGGGAGCACTCAGCATCTTGCTGGATTGGACCTAAATGTGTGATCACTCAGTGGTTGGAGATTTCTGCCTCTTCCAGGCATAAGCATCTGAACTAGAGTGGAGCTTCAACTTCATGTCTGAACTCCTCGGATTAAAGCTGCTTTGGTGATTTCACAAGGATTGCAGAAAATGTCCACTTTTAAAAAAAATTCAAACTTCACCTTTTGTGACTAAATCAGAATCTGTTTCTTAAATTCTGCTTATGCTTAAATTCCTTTTTTAGTTTCTCTTTTGTGAAAAAATATAGCAGCATTATGGGTACAAAAATACATATAAGAGCTCCTGGTAAGTAAATCTAGCATGTGGTTACATTGCATTCTTCTGCTGGGTTTGTACCTTGTGAACATACAGGGGTTTTGTAAAGGGACACTCCAGATAAAAATCATATTCACTAAGAAAAAACAAGACATATCTATTTACCTTGCAATTATGATGCTTTACAGTTTCAAAGCAGAGCAAGAGTATGTTATTAATAAATAAAATCTAGCTCTTATATAGCTCTTTATCTCTAGATCTCAGAGTGCTTTACAATGGAGGTCAGTATTATTAATCCCCATTTTACAGATGTGGGAAATTCAGAGAGAAGTGAAGTGACTTGCTCAAGGTCACTCAGGCCAATGGCAGAGCCAGAGCCAGAGCTCCTGAGTCCCAGCCCAGTGCTCTAAACTCTCAACCACAATTTCAATTATTAAAATTGAAGGAAAAAAAAACTAATTTACTTTTCACCAGCCATGCTGCTTATTCCTTTCTGTATTTCCTCGGTTTGCACTATGAAAGTGGACGTATCCGTTCCTTTGGATTCTTGTAATTTTCATTTGCTGGGTCTCATGCAGCAGCACAATACTGCAACAGTTGGATTTTACAGAACGGAGGCAAATTTACATCCACAGAAACGGTTTTAACTGAAATTAAAATAATGGAAATATGTCAGCTGAACACAGGCTTTGCCGAATTTTGGAATCATACCCATGGTTTTGGTCTGTCGCACATTTACAAACCCTCATGGTTGGGGCCTTCCCTAACCATTATTATTATTATTATTTTTATATCCTATGAAGTGTCGCTGGTGTGCACAAGACTTTATCGGACTATAAAAGGACACCATTCTTGTCCCAAAGAACTTACTAACAGAGATGTAAATCTCTCGTTTTACTCACGGGAGTAGAGTTAATTGGAACTACTTCCTGAATTAATGAGAACAGAAGTTGTCCCTAAATGAAGGAAGAATTAGAAAGAAGACATATGGAAGAGATAGAGGCTGGTTATATTGGGGCAAAGAGATAAGTCTGTGTGCTGCGTAGGCTGTTTCCCCAGAGCGACCCCACTACAAAGACAGATCAGGGGTTCAGATACTACAGTGATGGGGTGGTATAAAATCCCAGGAGCACAGATTGCAGCCTAAAAGAGCTCCCGTCAAAAACATTATTTTAATGTTGGGCGGAAAAGGACGTAAATTTATCCCTCAAAAACATGTATAACCTCTGTTAGTGCCAACAACAGGATTTGAGAGTTATGATTGCTGACACTGTTACAATATAAAAAACACACACAAATGCAAAAAGCCATCACCTGTATTCTACAGGCAATATGTATACCACAAGATAGAAATCAGTGACATTATATATTTAAATCTAACTCTTTCTTCCTCTCCATCTGTGCCTGTGTGAATACACAAAGCAATCATACTCATGTATAAACACACATATATGTGTATATATAAATCGATAGAGAAGAGTATCCCTTTTACAAGGTCTCTTTCCCTTTTGCCTCTATACTCTTAAAGTATTGTACAGAATATGGAAAGTTATCACCAGAAACTTTGTTCAGAGCAGGAAAACTGGATTGCTAGATTCAAAGATTTTTCTTCTTATGTGGGAAATCAGCTCCTTAAAAATTGCATTACTGATGTTTATGATTCACATTAAAAATAGTGTGACTTCTGCAGATAAATTTGAATTTTGTTTAAGATATTGTGAGTTTAATAAGAATAAAAGTACCATATTTTTCAAGGCAATAAAGAAAGATGCACCTGCCACAAGCCTGACCACAGAACAGACTGGAAGGGAGAGAGACTGAGCAAAGGTAGAACAAGAAGGGTTATGAATTCATATGAAAAAAATTATAGCACATCTATCATCTGTTACTGAAAGATGGACATAACGGACTGAATTTAAAACACAATCAGAAACCTGTCATTCTCCCTCCCCCAGATGGAAAAAATAAGAGCAACAGAAGAGAGACTTGGAAGTAAACCATAACAGATAACAAGGTGTTCAGCTAATGCACAAAAATGCCATGCCGAGGGTGCATAATGAAGCACAAGGCCAAAGTCCAAGTGCCTCCCACCACTCAAGAAATTCAGCTTAAAGTGGGTTAGTGCTTTCATGAAATATTTTGTTGCATTTTTGCCACAACAGATTTATGAGTCTCAAATCTGACGTGTGCTCTTGTGCTGCTCAGCTGGACCTTTACGCTGACAAAAACGTCTCCTTTCAGACAACAAAGATGCTCTCCTTGAACACCTGTTTAGCACATACAGTTTCTAACACTCAATCTCCTCCTTCACCCCGTCTCATTCTCTGTTTGGTCCAAGTAAATGTTATGGTATCCAGAGACAGTCAGGAGATGCCGGATGCTTTTGTCAGCAGGATTGAAACAGGAACACTTCAAGAAGTAGCAATGTTTTAATGGCATGCTCTGAAATTTACTACTAATAGCTTAAATATCATGGTAAAAGGATTTTAAACCCCCTCCTTTTACATACTCCCCCTGCAATTGAGGAGCAGTGCATGGGTTTTAATATTAATTATTTAGAATCAAATTTTGTCACTTTTCCCCCCAACAAAATATTAAGTAAGTTAATTTTAGATGAAATATGAAACCCCAAAAGCTATTTAGCATCCCTGCCCCTGTATATTCCCCTGGGATGCTAGAGTGCATTGTGCGTGAATCTTTTTTCAAAGAAGAAGTTTGTATGACAGTAACATTGTGACATTAACTGACAACAGCCAGGAAATGGAAACTTCAGGATGAGGCTTCATCCTTTATTCGCAGCGCTGGAGAGCGGGGATGTGGAGACACTGAGTTAAGGACCCCGCGTAAGGCTTAACTTTTCATTTCCTGGTTGTTATCAGTTTAAATAACAACCTGATATTTAAATGTATTTTTCTATATCTAATTTCTCTGGGGGGAGGGCAGAGGGAGGTTAGAAAATATTATTTCTCCAAGAGACAGGAGCTGAACTCTAGTAGCGGTTTGCTTTTAAACGTGTATTAGCTGCCTGGGATTTCGCTGGTCCTAATGGAGCTAGCTGCAGACTGGAAGTGATGCTGCAGTTCACCTCTGATGTTGGGACTCAGACTGTAGGCTAGAAGGGACCATTATGATCATCCAGTCTAGCCTCCTGCGTAGCACAGGATCATAAAGCAGAGGTGCCCGTCGAATACAGCTGTAGCTAATTCAGCACGGGTTATGAATCCAGTTGCACTGTAACCTGGCGTGCTGCTGCTGATACTAGCATTCCAGCTATGACAAGGAGGCAGTGCACTGATGGCCTCTGTCTCCTGGCAGTTTTCCTTGGGCCCTGGAGCTTTCATCATGGGTACTAAGATCTGCTACATGAACACATTCCTGGACTGTGCAACACAGATATAACTGCTCCTCTCATTCTTGCAGACACTTTGATAGAGATGCACTAGTGCTTACAGACAGTATGATATTATACTCAAGTAAGTTCCCTAGCCAGGGATTCGGAAGCAGGAGACAGGATAATGCTTCATGGTGACGTATTTCAAATCATTGTGGCTGCATCATCCTTCTCTGCTGCAGTTTTCTATCACTGCCCATCAGAACTCTGCCTCGGGGACTGGGACTGTGAAATACCTAGGGCGGACTCTCAGGTGGACAATACTGAGCTCTGGCCTTTTCTGTGCTCCTGGATTTAAATAAAACATGAAACAACCTATTGTTAAAAGAATGCTAATTGATAATTGCAATCAGAAGGGAAATCTACACAAGAGAATGCCATGTGTCCAAACCCATCTCTTTGATAGCCAGGCAGAAGCCAACGAACCTGTGACATGAGGATAACCCTATTACTTTTGATTGGGTGCCAGATGCTGTAGCTAAGCATGCTACCATTTTAACACAACACCTTATTCCTCAAGCA
The DNA here is from genome assembly GCF_965152235.1 of Eretmochelys imbricata. Classification (NCBI taxonomy): domain Eukaryota; kingdom Metazoa; phylum Chordata; order Testudines; family Cheloniidae; genus Eretmochelys; species Eretmochelys imbricata. Next base: position 41,996,273 of record NC_135583.1, on the reverse strand, counting down.
TGACAGCATCACGTTGCTGAAGCCATCCACCTATTTATCACCTGTCAAAGACCCAGGTGAAAGAACTTTGTGAACATATGCTAGATGTATAAAACGTAGACTGCCATCCCCTCTCCAGGTCTAACATCCTAGTATGCAGTGCACCTTATCCACACACATCATAATCCATGACTCTAGTCCTAGGTGATAAAGATATCCATTTCCATTGGGCAAATGATAATCCAATCCAAACGTTGTGTGCCTGTGTGCTGTTGTGGCAAGGTTACACAGAGCAGTCAGGCCTACACATCACAACAGTACGCCATTGTCCATGTCACTGGCCACAATGCCATGCACTCATTTACAATAATCAAAAGGAATATTAATGTCTATAACAAACTTAGCATCTCTTCCAAGGCCAAGATACCTTGTGGATAAGAACATAAGAATGATCATGCTGGGTCAGACCCATGGCCAGTCTAACCCAGTATCTGGTCTTCTAACAGTGGCCAATGCCAGATGCTTTACAGGGAATTAGCAAGTGATCCATCCACTGTTCTCCAGTCCCAGCTTCTGGCGAACAGAGGGTAGGAACACCCACAGCATGGGTTTGTGTCCCTGACCATCTTGGCTAATAGCCATTAATGGACCTTATCTAATCCATGAATTTATCTAATTCTTTTCTGAACACAGTTATAATTTTGGCCTTCACAACATCCCCTGGCAACGAGTTCCACAGTGTGTTCTGTACAGAAGTACTTCCTTGTGTTTGTTTTAAACCTGCTTACCTATTAATTTCATTTGGTGACACCTCCTGGTTTCTGTGTTTTATGAAGAGGTAAATAACACTTCCCTATTCATTTTCTCCACACCAGTCATGCTTTTATAGACCTCTGATCTGATTGGAGCTGATAAGATTGCATACAAACAACGCTTACCTGATGCCCAGCGGTATCTATTGGATATGGGCAGGAACAGTACTAAAAGTGCTGACTCTAAAGGGCTAGGGATAGATAGTGAACATTTTAAGAGCTTATACTTGTAAGTGTGTGTTCTTATTCACTGTTTATTTCAACGGTTTAAACCTCTACCTAGACTAAATGGCACTTGCAATGGAACCTTATTAAAAATACAATTTCTGTGAAAAAATTCCATTGCTTCAATTTCACAGCTTTTAAAACAGATCCATCTTTGAGTTTGTGAAAAAACTACAATTTTGACTGAACATGTTTTCAAAGCTCTTTTGAAATGGTTGTTGAAATTAGGTTTTGTTTGTTTTGCAGATGAAAGTTTTTAATAACCATTTCAATGTTTTCAATATAAAATAAGTAACAAACGTAGAGAAAACTGAAAAAAATTGAAGTTAACAGTTTGTGACAAAAATCTATTTTCCAAAATAGGCCTTTTTTTGTTTCTTTCTTTCTTTTCTTTCTTTTTCTTTTTTTTTTTTTTTTTTACAAAAATACTTTTCTTTAGGACATTTTCAACCAGTTCTATTCATCACCATCTGCATCTACAGAGCGAGGACTGCCAGCTGTAGCTTTGGAAACGTTATGGTAATGGCCCATTGTTTATTTGAAAACAATTTTGATGTTTCATCATTGACACTGTACATCAGGAAGGAAATTCTGAGAGTAATTCCTGGAGTTTGCTAAATTAGTTATTGTTTGCTTCTTAGTCCGTCTCAGGCTCGGGGACTTATTTCTCTCCTCCACTGAACAGTGCATTTTACTTTTCTGTAATCACCTGTACAATTATTGGATTCCCCCACAATGAAGTTGAGATTTCTCCATTGCAAAACGTCAACAGGATGTGGTGTCCCAGATCATGTGGATGTGGAGCAGTTTTGGAGGAACTCTTAGAATTGTCACTGCCTTGAACTAGCTGAGAAAATTGGTTTCAAGTGCTTGAGTGAAAACAAGATTCATCAAGGTTGCAGGATCCACCTTGGTAACCTTTCTACTTTGATATTGCCTGATATGAGCTTGTCAGCAACGCTCCAACTGCTTTCATCTGGCAATCGATAATATAATGTATATCCAAGCATCTCCTGAATTGCAATAGCCTATGAAGACTTCTCACAAATTAGTGTGTGTATATGCAACTATTGTCAATGTAGTCCTCAGAGGGCCCAGTGTTTTAGAACTTCATGCCAGCATTATGCTCCTAGTAATTAGTGATCACATTCAAGATGCATTGCTCTGACACCTTCCCATTACCCAAACTTCAGGGCCAGAGATCTAAAAGTTTGCTCAACATGGTGAAATAAACTAGTTAGCTATTATAGCAGTGTTGCTGTCCAACAACCATGTGCCCTACTCAGCCTTTAAAGGGTACCTTAATGGACAAATTCGCCTAACCTGAAGGAAGTCAGTGAGTAACTGAGCAAAGCAATTGAATCCCATTGTGTAGCCTCACCAGAACACAAGGTTGCAGTGCTTTAAAAGCCACAGGTATTTCAACAGCTTCAATCAACATATAACTGGCTGGCTCCTTATAGGAAGATTTCAATCTAAACCTTCTTCTTGCCTGCAGTAGCACAGTGCTTTGCTAAGAAAGTCACGTTGCCGTCAAACGCTGGGGTGACAGGTAGTTGGTCGTGGACTGCAGATTTTCAGTAACTCTGCCGGTGAAGACACCATCATCCGGTGGCAGTGTTGCCACGCTACATTTGCCAGATGATGGGATATTTGTCAGGCGGTTTTGTATTAAGAAAATCTGTCTTATGGATTGTTGTCCCTCCCTGCCAGGTAGCAGCTTTGTTATTGTACTTCATTATTTATCTGTGACTAGCAATGGGCCCAAACATAAACTGGCTGTACAGAAGAATAAGGAGGTTTTGTTGGAGAAAGATGTGGCTATTTCAATTGGTCTCTGGTCCTGTCAATATTACTGAACCAACGTTTGTGAAGTAGATATGGGCCGGGCGTACACCATTGCTTGCTATGTAGTGCTACAAAAGGCAGTGAGAGAGGGGACCAGGCAGAATATAAGACAGATGCCATGGGGTACTGAACAGATAGAGAATATATTGATTACTTTTTCTGTAACAGAAAGGCTATAATTGACTTATACTGGCACCCACCATGGAAACCAAGTCAAGACCTTCTAACAGACTTATTTGGGCATAAGCTTTCGTGGGTAAAAACCCCACTTCTTCAGATACATGGAGTCTGGGTGTTGAACACGTGCTTATTTCAACAAGCAGCTGGACTGGGACTTGGCCTGTGCCATTTCTCTGTCACAACCTGCTTTGAGCAATTCATTAAGGGTGGGATTTTCAAAGATGCCTACCTGAGTTAGAAGCATAAATTCCATTAAAAGTCACTGGGTCTTGTACTGCTGAGTCACTTTGGGATTTTCAAAAGGTGCCTTTCTGAATCTCTTCTCCAGCACATGGAGAGATTTGTTTCTCTTTCACCTATTTCTGTGACCATGCCCACTTTCCACTACTAACTATAGTCATTGGTCAGCTTAGCCCACAACAACTTACAGAAAAGGAAACTGTCCCACAGAATGATGTACAGGTAGCCAGCCAACTGTCATTTTGATGTCACAACTGGAGGATTCTTAAAAATTGCTGCCAGACAATGGTAAGTGACTCAGAGGTCCTTTCCCCCAAGAGGAGTGTGTACATTAGACTTTTTTCCCAGGGGGTGGAATTTGGTGTTTAACTGCATAGTTCTTCAGGAAGGATATTGACATGATGAAGACTGCACAGCTGTGGCCTCCTAGATCAGAGAGCATGTATAAGGGCTGGTGCTGTGGGTTGCCATCCAAGCAGAGATGCTGGATTGGATGGATAGAGGTAGGTAGGTAGGAATGAAAATGTTGGTGGACCCAAACTTATGTTGGCCATGACCAGAGAGCCTGGCTGATGACGTTTTGGCTCCAGCACCGTGAGCCCCATATCCTATCCCAGCTACCCAGTCCCTTTCACCTCTCATGTAATGCATTGTTCCTTACACCACAGAAGCAGCAGCCCCTCTACCTCTCTGTTCCTCTGCTTGGACCCCGGCCACCTCAGGCTGCACAGTCCTCCCCAACTGCACAGCTATGGGAAGTCCATACAGGTCTCTGTAGTGCAACTGTGTTCCCCTTAGTAGTGTGTCCCCCACTTCCCTGATGGGAATAGGATGAGAGCAGGCAGAAGCTCCTGGGAGTGGACAGAAGCTCCCAGGAGTGGACACTCTCCGTCTCCTTGCCTGGCCCCTTGAGCAACCCACCACTGCCACATTGTTGTTGTAAGGGAGGAAGGGGGGGTTCACATACATTCAGATTTGGGTGGGCCTGGGGCTAATTGGGTGGGGCATGCCCACCCAAGCCCATCTGTGGCTACATCCTTGCTTTAGTAGAGTGGTAGATATGTGAGTTGTTGGTGTAAAGATGGTATCAGAAGTCACATTTGTTGATAAGGACACTTAAGGAAGGTCTACACTACGGGGTTAAGTCAACCTAAGTTATGCAACTCCAGCAATGTGAATAACATAGCTGGAGTCGACGTAGCTTAGCTTGACTTACTGTGGTGTGTACACCATGCTGGGTCAACGGGAGAAACTCTGCCGTCAATTTACCTTATGCTTCTCATTGGAGTGGAGTACCGGAGTCGACGGGAGAGTGACCCCCGGTGGATCGTTCGCCATATCGTCGATCCACGGTAAGTGTAGACATACCCTTAGAAATGTGAGGTGTAGAGAGAAGAACAGGATGAAACATTAGGAGATGCCCACTGAAAGAAGGAGAGAAGATTGTTCCAGCTGTTATCTGCATTATGCCACTCCTGTGTGCTACCATCAGGTTGTTCTAAATGGAAATGTTGTTCCAAAATGAAAATTCTGTTTTGAATTAACATTTCATTTGAAATGTCAAAAACTTTTTCTTTTGATCAAAAACATGACATTTTTTGACAGTTCCAAATTGAAATGTTTCTGAAATTTTCATATGTGAAAAATTTTGATATTTCATCCAGATTCAAGACAAAAACAAATGTCAAAACATCAGAATTTCCCACAGGATGAAAATTCCCTTTTCCAACCAGCTCTACCACTTCATGCCAGTAGTACTCTGTGTGCTACCCATGTTCTGACAGAACTACGTATTATGAGTGAACCTACATTAAATGACAGAGGTTATATAGATATTTCAAGAACCTAAAACAATATGGGCCAGAATGATTTATTTCCCCCCAATTTTACTGGAGAAAATACGGCTCGCATGCAACTAAAGAACAGAACTTGTGTGTGTGTGGGGGGGGGGAACAAAGCTGCTGTCTCTGTGATATAGTTGAAGAAGAAATAAAAGTGGTGGGTGTTTTTGTTGTTTTGTTTTGCTAATGGGACTAAATGTCATTGTTTCTATTTCTACAGGAATAAATCCAGACCTGGATAGAGAGCAAGGACATGATTTGGAGTGTGTTTGAAACACCAAAACATCTAGTTACAGTGAGATTCCAATAAAGAGAGAATTTTAACTGACATTGATTTCCCTTTCTCATTCAAAACACCAACAGAAGAGAAAGGTTGTTGGCCTCCTTTCAGTCCTTTTACTTCAGAGGGATCAGCTTCAAACAGTTCAGTTTACACTGAGCTTGTTGAAGCGAGAGGGTCTTGGTCCTGTGTTTATTAGCAGAAGGGAGGAGAAAAACATGGAAGCCAGGTCTCCTAAGTCTCCATTTATGATTTTGGAAACTGGAAAAAAAACACACATTGCCCACCTCAGCCCCCAACTTATATCTTTTAAGGTCACTTCTAAACAAACACACACACACACTGAAGAGCTATCAGTATGGGACAGTTCTGTGTAAACAGTGGGGAAGTGACTAGTAAGGCAAACTGTGGCAGGAAGGCCTATTTTAGGCTATACGCTGCACAACCTGTGACAAATATGTCTGCAAGAAGGAAGCTGAAAAGCTGAGGACCACTCCAGAATATCTGGAACTTTCGCATCAGGCATTTGGCTGCTGCCTGAAGAAATGTGGGAGGTTTTATGAATATCCTGTAAAGCTGTTAAAATAAAAACTGTTCCACAGAGACGAACATAACATGCAATTTTTGCTTTCAATTCACTAATGATTTTCTCCAAGAAATTTTGAGTGGTTATCCTAGTTATGGAGCAGCTTATCTTTAAAAGGAATAGTTGTTTTCAGGTTAAAAGAAATATAGCAGACTAACAGTATATTTTTGTGTGTGTAATCTTGTGAAAGTTTCTTATGAAAGAAATCAAATAAATTCAGGCAAAAGTCTCCAGAAAGGATTGGTATAAAAAGGAGAGAGGGAAGTCACATCTTAAAGTTATTCATTGGAGAAAAAGCCTGTGCCATGGTTCATGGAAGGAATTAAAGCAAGTAAATCTATTTATTCATGTCTGAATATTCATAGCAGAATGTTCGGAAGCCTTCAGGATCCATTGCTCACTTTAAGCATTCAGCAGCTGACCTTCCAGTGATCCGGTGCACACCATCCACCCATCTCCTCCCATGTTGAGCCTGACTAGGATGATGTTCCACCATTCTCTCCATGATAATGTTATCAACGTTATTTCCACCTCTATACGTAACATGACCAAAGTACATACATGTGTGTCTTTGATTTCTGACATTAGGGTCTGCTTCTCTCCAATAATATTCCTAACATAGGCATTCATCATTTTTTTCTATTCAGGAGATATGCAAGAGTCTTCACCTGCACCACATTTCAAAAGCTTCAATTTTTTTCTTGTCAGCAGCATCAACTTCCCACAATTCACATTCATAAATCATTACAGAAAAAATTAAGCTTTTCACCAATCCTGCCTTTGTACATTTCAAGATGCCATGGTTTTTCTACTTCCTTAAGGGAAGCCATAGCTGAGTGACCCATCCCTAGTCTTCTTCCAATTTCTTTGGGCAGGCCCCTTGGGTGGATACATTTAATTATCTGGGATCATATCTACTGCTCTTAGAGCTTATCTGCTATGATTGTGAAATAAATTAGTGAAGTACAATTCACTGACATTCATCTCCCTGAAACCCAGGGAAGGAAGGCAGCTATCAGAGATGAGTGAGTCTATGAACTGTGAGTCTTTACTGCTAAGTGTTGCGTCTAGAGTTTGCTCATCACTTGGTCACATCCTTTGCTGCACAATGTATCTTCACATTCTTTTGATAAAATGCCCATTTAAAATAGCAGCATGAGAGGATAGAGGGATAGAGTCAAAAGACGTTGAGCTAAAGTTTAAAGATTCCGGAAGTGTGTGTGTATGGGGAGAAGGTGTGTGTGGAGGGCATATTACACAATAACTGTTACAACACTGTTTACATCCCTTCTGGTCCTTGATGGCAATTACTTGCAGGGCCGCGCAAAGCACATCTGGTTTGAAGCAAAAGCACAGCTCCTAGGTGTGGATTTGCTTTACAATTAGTGCTCTTAAAGACTGCCCTTGGCATCACCAGGATGCTGGGAGCGATTCTAAATGAGTCTGTCAAACAGCACTTGTCTCAATGAGTGTATAGTCCACAATGCTAACAACGAATAAACCTGCATCGTATTACAAGGAAAGCCATAAATCCCTGCAACCAAATTTAAATAACCGAAATTAAACAGGCTATGTGGATTTGTGAATTATACCATCCTACCCAAAATTCCCAAATTGTCCCTACCTGGACTAAACAATACCCATTTAGAAGGGGAAATTAATCAGATCCTAAGTCTCTTCAATCTTCACTCTACAGACAGTAAAATTCACAGTAACATTTCCTAATGTAACACACCATAACGGTAACAGAAAGAGTTCTAGCTGTCAACAGAAAAAAATCCTTAATGGGACTGGCTCCATAATTCTCCCACCTCCGTCATCAGCTATTATCGTAGATCGGTTTTATTTTCACATTTACTCTGCTTTACTTATATTCCTAACACCTAGATGATTTTATACTGAAGTGAGAAAAATGTCTGGCATATTGGTGACACAGGCAAATGGTTTTACATGGCACATGCCAATGAAGGAGAACAAAGAAGAAAATACGGCTAAAACCAGACAGACGTGGAAAACAGGCTCTACATGCAAAGCAGGCCATAGTGCAGTCTGTTTGGGGGCTGTGGGCTGAGCCTAGCAGCCTTCTAGACAAGGTTGAGCGCTTCCTAACAAGAATGCAGCCTCCCATCCTTTGATCCATAATCCCTTTAGGATCCCTTGATAAGGAGGTGGAGCTAACCCAAGGAGAACTGGATTTTAAAAAGCCCGCTCCTAAGTGACCCGAGGAGCTAGCGAACAGGGGAGTTTTGAAAAAGAGTTTGAGCAGGAGCAGGACAGCCAGATACATTTAACAAACATTCTCTACATTAAGGCAAATAAATGCCCCCCCCCCCCAAAAAAAAGCCAAAAACAAACACAGAAAAACCTGCAAGAGTCAAAATAATGCAGGCAGAATTCCAGCAACACAGTGGGAGCTATCTAGTTTATTGCACTGAATGCAGCAATTATGATTACCTGCCCATGATTACCTGCTCATGACCCTCAGAGACCAAGTATAGGCTTTTGAGACCAAAGTGGCTGAACTGGACCAGCTAAGGGAGACAGAGTCATAGAATTGTAGGATGGGAAGGCACCTCGAGAGTTCATCTAGTCCTGTCCCCAGCACTCATGGAAGACTAAGTTACTATCTAGACCATCCCGGACAGGTGTTTGTCTAACCTGCTCTTAAAAATCTCCAGTGATGGAGATTCCACAACCTCCTTAGACAATTTATTCCCGTGCTTAACCACTCTGACAGTTAGGAAGATTTTCCTAATGTCCAACCTAAACCTCCATTGCTGCAATTTAAGCCCATTGCTTCTTATCCTGAACTCAGAGGTTAAGAAGAACAATTTTTCTCCCTCCTCCTTGTAACAATCTTTTATGTTCTTGAAAAATGTTATCATGTCCCCTCTCGGTCTTCTCTTTTCCAGACTAAACAACCCCAATTTTTCAGTCTTCCCTCATAGGTCATATTTTCTAGACCTTTAATCATTTTTGTTGCTCTTCTCTGGACTTTTTCCCATTTGTCCACACATTTCCTGAAATGTGGCACCCAGAGCTGAGTACACTACTGTAGTTCAGGCCTAATCAGCGTGGAGTAGAGCGGAAGAATTACTTCTCGTGTCTTGCTTACAACAGTCCTGCTAATACATCCCAGAATTATGTTTGCTTTTTTTGCAACTGTGTTACACTGAAAGAAAAGGAGTACTTGTGGCACCTTAGAGACTAACCAATTTATTTTAGCATGAGCTTTCGTGAGCTACAGCTCACTTCATCAGATACATACCGTGGAAACTGCAGCAGACTTTATATATACACAGAGAATATGAAACAATACCTCCTCCCACCCCACTGTCCTGCTGGTAATAGCTTATCTAAAGTAATCGTCAGGTTAGGCCATTTCCAGCACAAATCCAGGTTTTCTCACCCTCCACCCCCCCCCACAAATTCACTCTCCTGCTGGTGATAGCCCATCCAAAGTGACAACTCTTTACACAATGTGCATGATAATGAAGTTAGGCCATTTCCTGCACAAATCCAGGTTCTCTCACTCCCTCACCCCCCTCCAAAAACCCACCCCCATACACACACAGACTCACTCTCCTGCTGGTAATAGCTCGTCCAAACTGACCACTCTCCAAGTTTAAATCCAAGTTAAACCAGAACATCTGGGGTGGGGGGGGGGAGGAAAAAACAAGAGGAAATAGGCTACCTTGCATAATGACTTAGCCACTCCCAGTCTCTATTTAAGCCTAAATTAATAGTATCCAATTTGCAAATGAATTCCAATTCAGCAGTTTCTCGCTGGAGTCTGGATTTGAAGTTTTTTTGTTTTAAGATAGCGACCTTCATGTCTGTGATTGCGTGACCAGAGAGATTGAAGTGTTCTCCGACTGGTTTATGAATGTTATAATTCTTGACATCTGATTTGTGTCCATTTATTCTTTTACGTAGAGACTGTCCAGTTTGACCAATGTACATGGCAGAGGGGCATTGCTGGCACATGATGGCATAAATCACATTGGTGGATGTGCAGGTGAACGAGCCTCTGATAGTGTGGCTGATGTTATTAGGCCCTGTGATGGTGTCCCCTGAATAGATATGTGGGCACAATTGGCAACGGGCTTTGTTGCAAGGATAAGTTCCTGGGTTAGTGGTTCTGTTGTGTGGTATGTGGTTGTTGGTGAGTATTTGCTTCAGGTTGTACAGACAGCCCCGCAACCTGAAGCAAATACTCACCAACAACCACATACCACACAACAGAACCACTAACCCAGGAACTTATCCTTGCAACAAAGCCCGTTGCCAATTGTGCCCACATATCTATTCAGGGGACACCATCACAGGGCCTAATAACATCAGCCACACTATCAGAGGCTCGTTCACCTGCACATCCACCAATGTGATTTATGCCATCATGTGCCAGCAATGCCCCTCTGCCATGTACATTGGTCAAACTGGACAGTCTCTACGTAAAAGAATAAATGGACACAAATCAGATGTCAAGAATTATAACATTCATAAACCAGTCGGAGAACACTTCAATCTCTCTGGTCACGCAATCACAGACATGAAGGTCGCTATCTTAAAACAAAAAAACTTCAAATCCAGACTCCAGCGAGAAACTGCTGAATTGGAATTCATTTGCAAATTGGATACTATTAATTTAGGCTTAAATAGAGACTGGGAGTGGCTAAGTCATTATGCAAGGTAGCCTATTTCCTCTTGTTTTTTCCTCCCCCCCCCCACCCCAGATGTTCTGGTTTAACTTGGATTTAAACTTGGAGAGTGGTCAGTTTGGACGAGCTATTACCAGCAGGAGAGTGAGTCTGTGTGTGTATGGGGGTGGGTTTTTGGAGGGGGGTGAGGAAGTGAGAGAACCTGGATTTGTGCAGGAAATGGCCTAACTTCATTATCATGCACATTGTGTAAAGAGTTGTCACTTTGGATGGGCTATCACCAGCAGGAGAGTGAATTTGTGTGGGGGGGTGGAGGGTGAGAAAACCTGGATTTGTGCTGGAAATGGCCTAACCTGACGATTACTTTAGATAAGCTATTACCAGCAGGACAGTGGGGTGGGAGGAGGTATTGTTTCATATTCTCTGTGTATATATAAAGTCTGCTGCAGTTTCCACGGTATGTATCTGATGAAGTGAGCTGTAGCTCACGAAAGCTCATGCTAAAATAAATTGGTTAGTCTCTAAGGTGCCACAAGTACTCCTTTTCTTTTTGCGAATACAGACTAACACGGCTGTTACTCTGAAACCTGTGTTACACTGATGACTCAGATTTAGCTTGTGATCCACTATGACCCCCAGATCTCTTTCTGCAGTACTCCTTCCTAGGCAGTCATTTCCTATTTGTATGTATTCAACTGATTGTTCCTTCCTAAGTGGAGTACTTTGCATTTGTCCTTACTGAATTTCAACCATTTCTCCAGGTTGTCCAGATCATTTTGAATTTTAATCCTATCCTCCAAAGCACTTTCAACCCCTCCCAGTTTAGTATCACCCACAAACTTTATAAGTGTACTCTCTGTGCCATTATCTAAATCATTGATGAAGATATTGAACAGAATTGGACTCAGAACTGATCCCTGCGGGACCCCACCTGAATGCCCTTCCAGCTTGACCGTGAACCGCTGATAACTACTCTTTGGGAATGATTTTCCAACCATTTATGCACCCACCTTATAGTAGCTCCATCTAGGTTTTATTTCCCTAGTTTGTTTATGAGAAGGTTATGTGAAACAGTATCAAAAGTGTTACTAATGTCAAGATATACCACATCTACCACTTCCCCCTATCCACAAGGCTTGTTACACTGTCAAAGAAAGCTATTAGGTTGGTTTGACATGATTCGTTCTTGATTAATCCATGCTAATTGTTACTCATCACCTTACTATCTTCTAGGTATTTGCAAATTAATTGTTTAATTATTTGGTTCATTATCTTCCCGGATACTGAAGTTAAGCCGACTGCTCTGTAATTCCCTGGGTTGTCCTTATTTCCTGTTTTATAGATGGGCACAATATTTGCCCTTTTCCAGTCCGCTGGAATCTCTCCCGTCTTCCATGACTTTTCCAAGATAATTACTCCTTGGCTCAGAATCTCCTCAGTCAGCTCCTTGAGTATTCTAGGATGTATTTCATCAGGCCCTGGTGACTTGAAGACATATAACTTATCTAAATAATTTTTAACTTGTTCTTTCTTTATTTCAGCCTATTTTAGTGGTCTCTTGACATTCTTCCTAACTTTCTTATGCACTGGGATATTTTGCTCATGTGCCCTTAATAATAATGTCTCTCTGAAAAACTGCCAACTCTCTTGAACTGTTTTTCCCCTTAGACTTGATTCCCATGGGATCTTACCTACCAACTCTCTGAGTTTGCTAAAGTCTGCCTTCTTGAAATCCGTTATCTGTACTGCGCTGTTTTCTCCTAACATGCCTTAGGATCATGAACTCTACCATTTCATGATCACTTTCACCTAAGTTGCCTTCCACTTTCAAATCTCAACCAGTACTTCCCTATTTGTCAAAATCAAATCTAGAACAGCCTCTTCCCTAGTAGCTTTCTCCACCTTCTGAACTAAAAAATGGTCTCCAGCACATTCCAAGAACTTGTTGGATAATCTGTGCCCTGCTGTATTATTTTCCCAACAGATGTCTGGGTAGTTGAAGTCCCCCATCACCACCAAGTCCTGTGCTTTGGATCATTCTGTTAGTTGTTTAAAAAGCCTCATCCACCTCTTTTTCCTGGTTAGGTGATCTGTAGTAGACCCCTGCCATGACACGACAGAGAGATTTTCCGGGACACAGTAGAGTGGTCCCACCCTCAGTCTGACAGCCTCTGTGCTGTTGAGGAGGGTGAAAGCCTTGAGGAAGGAGAACATCAACTTGGAGAGGAAGGAAACAATCCCACGACTGGGACCTCCTTCCTGATGATGTTATGGTATGCTCTTGCACTCAGGATACCTCTCTGGGTAGAGAACCCCTGTCATTAGGAAGAGACCGGTAATAGTAATGTGGGATTTGCTTATTAGAAATATGGATAGTTGGGTTTGTGATGACCAGGAAAACCACATGGTCAATTGCCTGCCAAGTGAAAGGGTTGCAGACCTCCTGAGACATCTAGATAGGTTTATGTGCTGTGTTGGGGCGGAGCCAGTGGCCATGGTACATGTAGGTACCAATGACATAGGAAAAGGTAGGAGAGGGATCCTGGAGGCCAAATTTAGGCTGCTATGTAAGAGATCAAAGTCCAGAAGCTCCATGGTAGCATTCTCTGAAATGCTTCCAGTTTCACAAGCACATGGCAGGCAGGCAGGCAGAACTGCAGGGGCTCAATGCATGGATGAGATGATGGTGTTGGGAGGAGTGATTAAGGTTTATTAGGAACTGGGGAACCTTATGGGAAAGGAGGACCCTATACAGGAAGATTTGGGCTTCACCTAAACCAAAATGGAACCAGACTGCTGGCATGTAAAATTAAAGGTCGTAGAGCAGTTTTTAAACTAAGGGCTGGTGGTGGGGAGGGGAGACTGACAGGTGCGGAGGAACACACAGTTCCGACAGACACATCCTTTAAGGGAGGATTTATTAAACTTTACAACCGAGTAAAGAGAAGAGGTTAGAAGTTGATGAAGTACAAGTAGGAATGGAAGAGAAACAGTCAAACAAAAAAGAGTACCATTCAATTACATCACATGTAGGCAGACAGTGCAATATTGACAAATGTTACCAGTACTTGTATACAAATGCAAGAATTTCTAAATACTAACATGGGTGAACTTGAGTGCTTGGTATTGATGAGGATATTGATATAATAGGCAACACGGAAACTTGGGGAAATGATGATAATTAAGGGGACATGGGAACACCAGGATACAAAAGATATATGAATGGAAGAGTAGATCATACTGATGGGGGAGTGGCACTGTATGTGAAAGCATAGAGTCAAATATAGTGCAAGTCTTAAATGAATCAAACAGTACTGTAGAATATCTATGGATAGAAATTCCATGCTTGAGTAATAAAAGAATATAGCAGTAGGAATATACTACCAACCACCTGACCAGGATAGTGATGGTGAAATGTTCATCAGGGAGACTGGTAAGGCTTAAAAAACAGAAAATCCAAAAATAATAGGGGATTTCATCTTTCCCCATATTGACTGGGAGCATGTCACCTCAGGAGAGGATGCAGAGATAAAATTTCTAGGCACCGTTAATGACTGCTTCTTGGAGCAGCTAGTCCTGGAACTCACAAGGAGAGAAGCAATTCTTGATTTAGTCCTAAGTGGGGCACAGGATCTGGTCCAAGAGGTGAATATAGCTGAACCACTCGGTAACAGTGACCATCGTGTAATTAATTTAACATGCTTGTAAGGGGGAAAATACCAAAGAAACCTACCACAGTATCATTTAATTTAAAAAAGGGGGACTATACAAAAATGAGGAGGGTAGTTATAGAGAAATTAAAAGGAAAAATCCCAAGAGTGAAATGCCTGCAAGCTTCACAGAAATGTTTTTAAAACACCATAACAGAGGTTCAAATTGTACGTATCTCCTCTTCCTCCCCCCAAAAACAGTAAGAGGACCAAAATAATGCCACCCATTTGTCTGTTAGAGACAAAAAGACATCTTTTAAAAATTACAAATCAATTTCTACTGAGGAGAACAGAAAGGAACATGTACTTTTACACTTGACTTGTCAGAATTTAATTAGACAGGTCAAAAGAGAATTTGAAGAGCAACTAGCAGACGACACATAAATGAACAGCAACGAAAAATTTAAGGACATTAGAAGAAGAGAGCCTGCCAAACAATCAGTGGGGTCACTAAATGATCAAGATACTAAAGGAACACTCAAGGAAGACAAGGCTGTTGCAGAGAAGCTAAATGAATTATGGGTCTTCACTGCAGAGGATTGAGGGAGATTCCCACACCTAAGCCATTCTTCTTAGGTGACAAATCTGAGGAACTGTCCCAAAACGAAGTGTCAGAGGAGGTTTTAGAACAAACTGATAAATTTAACGATAATAAGTCACCAGGACCAGATGGTATTCACCCAAGAGTTCTGAAGGAACTCAAATGTGAAATTGTAGAACTATTAATTCTGATATGTAACTGATCACATAAAATTAGTTGGTAGCAGATGCCTGGCAGATAGCTAATGTGACACCAGTTTTTTTAAAAAGGCTCCAGAGGAAATCCTGGCAATTACAGGCTGATTAGCCTAACATCAGTACAGGGAAACTGGCTGATGCTATAGTAAAGAACACAATTGTCACACACATATATGAACACAACTTGTTGGTGAAAAGTCAACACAGCTTTGGTAAATAGAAATCATGCCTCACCAATCTATTACAATTCTATGAGGGGGTCAACAAACATGTGAACCATGGTGATATAATGTATGTGGTCTTTTATAAGGCCTTTAAGATTGTCCCCAACCAAAGCCTCTTAAGCAAAGTAGGCAGTCATGAGATAAGAGGGATGGTCCTCTCATGGATCAGTAACTGGTTAAAAGACAGAAAAAAGGGTAGTAATAAATGGTCAGTTTTCACACTGGAGACAGGTAAATAGTGGGGTCCCCCAAGGATCTGTACTGGGACCAGTGCTGTTCAACATATTCATGAATGATCTGGAAAAAGGGGTAAATGTTAAGGTGGCAAAGTTTGCACATGATACAAAATTACTCAACATAGTTAAGTCCAAAGTAGACTGTGAAGAGTTACAAAGGGACCTGGGTGAGTGGGCAAGAAAATGGCAGATTAAATTCAACGTTGATAAGTGCAAAGTAATGCACATTGGAAAACATAATCCCAACTATATATATAAAATGATGGGGTCTAAATGATCTGTTACTCAAGAAAGAGATCTTGGAGTCATTGTCGATAGTTCTCTGAAAACATCTGTTCCATGTGCAGTGGCAATCAAAAAAGCTAACAGAATTTTAGGAACTACTAGAAAAGAGATAGATGATAAGACAGAAAATGTCATAATGCCACTATATAAAGCCATCGTATGCCCACACCTTGAATAATGCATGAAGTTCTGGTTGCCTCATCTCAAAACAGATATATTAGAATTGGAAAAGCTACACAGAAGGGCAACAAAAATGATTAGGGGTATGGAACAGCCAAAATTAAAAAGCTTGAGACTGTCTAACTTAGAAAAAAAAGACAACTAAGGGGGATATGATACAGGTCTATAAAATCATGACTGGTGTGGAAAAAGTGAATAGGAAAATGTTATTTACCCCTTCACATAACACAAGAACCAGGGGTCACCCAATGAAATTAATAGGCAGCAAGTTTAAAACAAACATAGGGAAGTATTTCTTCACACAACACATAGTTATTCTGTGGAACTCGTTGCCATGGGATGCTGTGAAGGCCAAAAGAATAACTGGGTTCAAAAAAGAATGAGATAAGTTCATGGAGCACAGGTCCATCAATAGCTATTAGCCAAAGTGGTTAGGGATACAACCCCATGCTCTGGGTGTCCCTAAACCTGTGACTGCCAGAAACTGGGACTGGATGATAGAGGATGGATCACTCAATAAAATACCCTGTTCTGTTTATTCCCTCTGAAGCACTATTGGAAGACAGGATACTGGGTTAGATGGACCATTGGTGCAAACTAGTATGGCCATTCTTATGTTCTCATGCATCTGGAGCAATTCACAAATCTAGCCAGTTTCCCAGTTCCAGTAAGACCACGGTGAGTAAAGAAACAAACCAGATTTCCACGCCTATAGCCAGGTTTGCCAGAACAAACTGTCTCATTTTACACCTAATTTGATAAAGACAGGGCAGATGTCTTGTATGTGACTCTGTGTCAGCAGCTCCGGCCAGGCCAGGGACATCCTCCCTTGGCCCGCCCCAGGTAAGGTGGGAAGGGATGGGATGGGGAGAGTGTGGGAGTCCCGGGCTAGGGGTGGGGCAGGGAGGGGTTACACAGGGAGGGGTCATGTGGGGAGGTCCCGGGTTAGGGGTGGGGTCATGTGGGGTGTGGTCACGGGGATTACTCCCCTGACCCCCAGCTTGTCCCCATCCCCCCAAAATTTCCCCACCAGTTGCTGTTCCAGCCCATCAGGGTAAGCTGCTGGCAGGCCAGGACATTTTGTTTACTTAGGTTTACCACCAGGCCTGCGGACGCTCGAGGTAAACAAACCGTCTCGGCCCACCAGCGGCTTATCCTGGTGGGCTGGGAGCCAAAGTTTGCTGACCCCTGTCAATTAATAAATATAAAAATGCAACCTAATGGTGGCAGAGTTAAACTGAAAGAGTAACAAAATGCAGAAGTTAAGGTTTCAACTACAACTAAACTGTTAGTTCAGCCATGGTGCACACCAGCCTACATTTTCAAAAGTGATCAGTAATTTTGGCTACATCAGCTTTTGGGTACTAAACCTGGCACTTTGAAGAGGCCTGATTTTCAGAAGTTCTGAGCACCTGGTCTCTGAAAATCTGGCCCTTTTATGGCATCTGAAGTTGGGCACTCAAAAATTGAAGCATCCAAGATCTATAGTCCTCTCTGAAGTCATCCTGTATACTTCATGTAACTTATTTTACAGTGGGCAGTAATATATAACACCACAAAAATTATACCATGCAATATGCAGGAGCACAAACACATTCCCAGTTAAAGTTGCTGTTAGACCCACTACCTTCTTTCTTGATCAGTGTGGACACCACCATCAAGCCTGTAACCTGATGCTCCAAAAAACATCCAGAAAACCACCTCATTATCCACCTTCAAATTCCTCCCCAAAACTCTTTTGCCATGATGGCTACAAAAAATTTAACAGCTAGGCTGCTGGTGCAGCGAGACCATTGCCTATTATGCTGACCAATATTATCTCACTGTTTCTTTGTATCACCACCCCCATCTGTCTCCATCTGTTGCCTCTTGTCTTATACTTAGATTGTAAACTCCTGGGGGCAAAGACTCTTTTTGTTCTGTGTTTGTACAATGCCTAGCACAACGGGGTCCTGGTCCATGAATAGGCTCCTAGATGGCATGGTAATAATGTAGTATAATAGATACATTTTCTGACTTTGTGGTTTTCAACTGTACCAGCTCAGTGTTCCATTAAGATACTTTTTTAAAAAAAACAAGGAAATTAAATACTATTAGTTAAGACATTAAAAGGATTTGCTATAAATTCACAGATTTAAAGTCGAGAAGGGACCATTATAATCGTCTTGCCTGACTTTCTGCATAACACCGGCCAAAGAACGTCACCCAGTAATTTCTGCATCAAGACATAACTTCTGTTTGAGTTATAAAATATCTTTAAAAAAGATATCCCAACTTCATTGAAAGACTTTAAATGATGGAGAACCCACCACCTTGCTCCCATGGTTAACTGCTTCACTGTTTCCACTGAATGCATCCGATGAAGTGAGCTGTAGCTCACGAAAGCTTATGCTCAAATAAATTTGTTAGTTTCTAAGGTGCCACAAGTCCTCCTTTTCTTTTTGCAGATACAGACTAACACGGCTGCTACTCTGAAAACAGTTAAAATATTGCACCTTATTTCTAGTCTGGATTTGTCTAACTTCAGCTTTCAGCCACTTGATTTAATTATGTCTCTTTCTGCTGATTAAAGAGCCATCTACTATTAGAAATCTCTTCTCATGTAGGGTCTTCTAGACCACGATCAAGTGCCTACTTAACCTTCTCTTGGATAAACTAAATAGATTGAGCTTCATATGTTTCTCACTGTATAATAGGTTTTCCAGATCTTGAATCATTATTGTAGCTCTTTTCTGGTTCCTTTTCCATGTTTCAACATCCTTTTTGGAAGGTGGACAGTAGAAAAGGACACAGAGTTCCAGTAAGCGTCTCACTAATGTCCTATATAGAGGAAAAACTACATCCCTTCTCCAATCTGATATTTCCTTGTTTATACATCCAAGGTTTGTTTGTGCCTTCTTAGCTACAGCATCACTGTGGAAGCTCATGTTCAACTGGTTATCAGTCATGACTCCTGAATTCTTTTCAGAATCATTGCTTTTCAGGATACAGTCCTCTATGCTGTAAGGGTGACCTACATTCTTTGTTCCTCAATATAAGATCTTGCTTTTAGCTGTTGTTCAGATTAGCCCACTTTACCTCGCAATCCAGACTGGTGTATACAACTCATCGTTATTTACCCTCTACTAATTTATGAACAAATTTTACCAGCAACGATTTCCAGTTAGGCCGTGAATAGAATGAGATTTGCCACTGTTCTTGTATGAAGACCATGGAAAACAAGATAAAGCTTAATAGGTTTCAAAATGAAAACTTTCAATTTTAAGATTATTTTTTTAAAAATGCAGCACAAATTGTGCAGTGACAAAAAAAAATTGCAGGTGAAAACTTGGCCCTGTTGAAGTCAATGGTAAAAGTCCAACTGACTTTGCTAGGGGTCAGGATTTCACCCACAGTCTACAATTTCTCCATTTTCAGAAAATCCTTACCCTTACCCACAGTCTACAATTTCTTCATCTTCACAAAATCCTTACCCTTCTAGCTCCCTGCTGATTTTGAGCAGCACCACTGAATGTGCATTGTAGTGGCACAAAGGGAAACAGGCTTTTTGGGGCGCCGCTAAAATCTTTTCAGCTACCGAGTATGCTCCAAAGTGATTTTCAATCCCGTAAAGTATTTTAGGTTTTTTCCCCCAAAATCATGCAAAGATGTTAGTCCTCACTGAGAGCTCTACACAGGCCAAGTTGCAAACTTCAGCTGTTTCTGCTGGAGCCGGTCCTAGAAGTTTGTTTCTCCATTTTTGAAATGGAAAAAGTGAATTTCCCCTTTATTTTCTCCTCATTGATATTGATGAAAGAATTTATCAAATAAATAAATGAATGAAAAATAAAATAAGATCAAGCCCCTATAGGGATAGAAAAAGCCTTGAAAATTGGAGCCCAGAAAGACGAGAGAGTGTGTGTGCTCCTGTACAATGGTGTTAGACATTTGCTTCAGAAAGTTATACATTTATCAAAACAGGATTATAATGGAAACTGTTTTGCAACCTTAATTTAACAGGTGCTACCAACTGTCTGTTCTAACAAAAGATGCATGCTCATGTGAGCAACCTGTGTGCAAAACCATGCCTAATTATGCAATGCACAAACATATAAATTCAACCCAGTACTTATACACACTTCTACCATATAGAATACACATGAATGCATGCGTCCCTGTCCCCTCCCATCTCCCCTTAGTCTTGAGAGACCTGTAAATAGAAATTCACTACATACAATATGCACACATGGTCTCCTGCAGCACACACACATGCCCATGTGCGCACACACGCATGCCTGCATGGATAAACAAAGAACTTCTAGAAAAGATGCTGTTTTTCCTTCCTGACGAACGGGCATGAAATAAGAGGCTGACATCTGCCTCTGCAGGTCATTCAACTCAGGCTGCTGCATGTCAGAATTCAAACTGCTCCATCCATCAATGGCAGACCAAAAATTAACGTAGCTTGGAAACTCTGCAGCAAGACAGTAACAGCCCAATTTAAAATCTGACCTTCGAAGAATGCTGGGGTAAGATGGAAAAATTATTTCATGCGCTGCACCAAAGCCAACAATACAGTCTGGAGAGATTTTCAGTTAAATTAAATTAAAAAAAATCTCCCAGCACCCAGCAGTTTAACTCGTAGGTCAGATAAGAGAAGTGTTAAGCACAGGGATTTTTAAATGGTAAGGCATTGCCTGTGACATTTGCAGACCTGAAAACACTTTCTTAGATGATATTTAGGTTTTAATTTCTATGCATCAGTGATCAATGTTAAGAAAAAGAAAACAAAAAGGTATTTAATTACAAACCGCACTAAGTTCTTGATTCTTGAACAGAACCAATTCCCTCTCAGACCTGTTTTTGGGAGGTGTGTGGGGGTTCCCTTTTCAACACATTTCTTTTCCCACTCCCACTCTCAGCACAAATTATGGCTCTACATTTTTCAGCCAATAACATTAGGGAGCCTCTAGGCGCCAGCTAAATAAATTAAACAGAAGGCCTGATGTATAAAAAATGCTACATTTTATATCAAAATTCCATTATAAATTGTTTATAAAGGGTTAATAAATGGGTAAGAAATGTTATAACCATGTTACAGACGTGAGTAACGTGTTAACAGTTAGAAGCATGTCAGTAAAAGGTGTTATAGGATGTAAGCTATGGTTAAAAGCAACTCATTGGCCTGTAGGACTCTATAACCACATACAATAATTGATTCACCATTTATTAAGACATCTGTTAATCATTTATTAACCCCTAATAAACTACTTAGAAATGGAATCTTAATATAGAGTGTGACCCAAAACTCTCTACTACTCTATGGACCTAATATTAGAAAACGCCGTACTGCCTCTCCAAATGTCAACTTAGGTGTTCACTAAACTCTGTCAATTACATTTTACAGGCATGTTCCAAACCAATGGAAACTTATTTATTTTTTCCCCAAGATTGTCCCTGGAGCTAGTCTGAGAAGTTCTCTTAACATTCCCTTCCAGCAGACACTACAGAACATTTTCCTTTGTCAAAATATTAGTTAACTTTGTAAGAAAATGCAAGAGACTGATTAACTGTACGGCACGTCCTCATACCAGAGAAAGCCAAATACCCCGAATCGCGTGAGTACTATCTGCTTCCGAGGAGTATTAGTGTGATTACCGCTGGCCATTGATTATTGACAAAGCTACTACGGTTCTGTACAATGATAAAACCGTACGTATGACCCTGCGGCTTGCAGATCAAATGGTCAGCTGTGGCCATGTTGTCACTCATAATTTTCAGTTTGCCATTAGCAGCTTTTTAGAAAAAAGTAAATGTACTCAGAAGATTGCTGAATAGGTCTAAACATAATCAGATGGAATTTCTCAAAAATTTACAGAGCTAAATCTCTTGGCATAACTTGAGCAATAAACAAATACATGCACTATTTACTAGGGCTGTCAAGCGATTCAAAAAAATTAATTGTGCGATTAATCATGCTGTTAAACAATAACAGAATACCATTTATTTAAATATTTTTGGATGTTTTTCACATTTTCAAATATACTGATTTCAATTAATCGACAGCCCTACTATTTACACAGGCACACGTACACACACTGTATTTTTAGAAATTTATTAAGAGTCTACACAGGAGTGTGAGCTGGTGTAAAGGTTTTATGGAATGATTTCGAGGTGGCCGCAACATGAGGCAGAGCGTTTTATGTAGCCATGAGTGAGTTATGCTGGTCATCCCCAAAAATGGTGTGTGTCTCTCTCTCTCTTTTGGGGAAGCTGCCAAATGCTACTAACATGGGGAACACAGGAAAATTAGTTTAAACCTGGTTAATCCTGAATTTGGTTGCAACCATGAGGAATGAGAATTCAGTGGAGGGACCTGATTTCTCAGAAGTGGTAGTACACAGGGGACTGCAAACCTCCCCCAGCTTGAAGGACAGAGAGAAATTAACAAGGGAGAAGGCTGGAGGCCCCCCAATATAGAGAGAATGGGGAAGACACTCCCCCCCATGTCCAATTTAGAGAGTGTGGGAGAATCATTTTGAAAGGCTTGTAGGCTCCCCAAAGACCGTTAAGAGAAATAACTGAACCCCCAACCTTATGATAATTTCAAGAATGGAGATACTCATATTAAATTAACCTAAAATCTTCCTTAATGCACATGACACACACACATCCTGCTATACAACCTCCAGAGCCTCAATTTCATCACAGAATTCCACAATTTGTATTTGGAAAGAAACAAGAAAATATATTAAAGTAACATAAGAATGACGAATTACTTTCCTCCTCAGTAACTAATGGACTGGATGTTAAACAATATCTACTAGACATACATATTTTTAATCAAAGAGACCAGATACCTTGCACCCAAGAGTCCTAAAAGAGTTGGCTGTGGAGACCTTTGCCCTGCTGATATTTTTTTAAATAAAACTTGGAACACTGGAAGATTCCAGAAAACTGGAAGAGTGCTAATGTTGTACCCATATTCAAAAGTGCAAGCAGGATGATTTGAGTAATTATGGGCCTGTTAGCCTGACATCAATCCCAGGTAAAATAATGAAAATGCTAATACAGGATTCAGTCATTAAAGGATGAGAATATAATTAATGACGGTCAACATGGATTATGGAAAATAAGTCTCTTTAATCAAACTGGATTTCATTCTTTGATGAGATAACAAGTTTGGTTGATAAAGGCCACTGTGTAGATGTAATCTAGTTAGACTTTTGTACGGCTTAGTACTACATGAAATTGTGATTAACAAATTAACACTCTACAGTATCAATAAGGCACATGTTAAATTGATAAGAACTGGCTAACTGACAGTAATCATCAATGGGGAATCATCATTGAGTGTGGGTGGTTCTAAGGGAGTCCTGCAGGGATCATTATTATACCTGACACTACTTGATATTTTTATCAATGATCCAGAAATAAATACAAAATCATTGCTGATAAAATGTGTGGATGACACAATGATTGGCGGAGTGCTAATAATGAGGAGGACTGGACAGTCATGCACAGTGATCTGGATCTCTTGGTAACCTGAGACCAGTCAAACAAAATGTGTTTTTAACAGAGACAGAATGCATGCCATACCTACAGAATTGGGGGCTGTATCCTGGAAAGGATTTAGGGGTCATAATGGACAAACAACTCAACATAAGCTCTAAGCTATGGCAAAAAGGGCTAATGCGATCCTTGGATATATTAACCAGGGAGTACGGTGTAGGAAGGTGATTTTATATCTGTATACTGCATTGGCGAGACTCTACACAGGGACACTCAGATCCATTTTACCCTGTATAAAGCTTATACAGGGTAAACTCATAAATTGTTCACCCTCTATAACACTGATAAAGAGATATGCACAGCTGTTTGCCGCCACCCTACTCCCTCCCCCAGGTATTAATACGTACATTGGGCTAATTAATAAGTAAAAAATGATTTTATTAAACACAGAAAGTAGGATTTAAGTGGTTCCAAGTAGTAACAGACAGAACAAAGTGAATTACCAAGCAAAATAAAATAGAACATGCAAGTCTATGTCTAAGAAAACTGAATACAGAAAAAAACCTCACCCTTAGAGGAATTCCAGTAAGCTTCCTTTTACAGACTAATCTCCTTCTAATCTGGGTCCAGCAATCACTCACACCCCCTGTAGTTACTGTCCTTTGTTCCAGTTTCTTTCAGGTATCCTTGGGGTGGAGAGGCTATCTCTTGAGCCAGCTGAAGACAAAATGGAGGGGTCTCCCAAGGGTTTAAATAGACTTTTTCTTGTGGGTGGACACCCCTCCCTCCCCCTGTGTAGAATCCAGCTACAAAATGGATATTTAGAGTCACATGGGCCAGTCACATGTCCATGCATGACTCAGAACTTACAGATAGCAGCCATGGGTAACATGCTATCTTGAACATCCTCAGGTAGACTTCTTATGTGGATTGGAGCATTCCAAGATCCATTGTTCGTTAACTGCTTCTTGATTAGGCACTTAATTTTCACATTCCTTTCTCAAGAAACTGACCAAAGGCTTTACTAAGGCTACTTAAAAATCAAGCAAGTACACTGCCAATATTCATAACTTCGAATACAAAAATGATACATGCATACGAATAGGATTAATAGATTCAGTAGATTATAACCTTTATAGATATATGTTACATGGCATATGTAGCATAAAACATATTCTAGTTATGTCATATATACATTCATAAGCATATTTCCATAAAGCCTTATGGGGGGCACCATCACAGAGTCATAACGGACAAACAACTCAATATGAGCGCTAAGCTATGGCAAAAAGGGCTAATGTGATCCTTGGATGTATTAACTGGGGCATTCGGCATAGGAAGGTGATTTTATATCTGTATACTGCATTGGCGAGATTCTACACAGGGACACTCAGGAAAATTAATCCAAATTAACTAAAGGTTTGAATTTAAAGTGGATTAGTTAAACTGCATTAGGTTGCTGTGTGGACACTTTTATTCAGAATTAAAGTGACCGTAATTTTGTTTGTGAATTAAACTAAACTGAATTAAGGCCACTTTTTAATTCTGAATAAAAGTATCTACACAGGGACCTAATTCAGTTTAACTAATTCACTTTGAAAGATAATTCAGATTAAATTTCTTGACTGTTCCCATGTAGACAAGCCCTACTACTGGAATATTGTGTACAGTTGATGACCACATTTTAAAAAGCATGTTGGAAAACTGGAAAGGGAGCAGAGAAGAGCCACAAAAATTATTCAAGGGTTGGGAAAAATACCTTACAGTGTAAAGATTTAAAGAGTTCAATCTATTAGTTTATCAAAAAGGAAATCAAGACGTGACTTGATATGTTGTACAAATACCTTCATGGGGAGAAAATCCCAGATATTAAAGGGCTTTTTTATTTAGGTGAGAAAGAACCATAACAAGAACCAATGTCTGGAAATTAAAGCTAAAAAAATTAAAATTAAAAATAAAGCACACATTTTTAACTGTGAAAACAAACTACAAAAGGAAATGATGGATGCATCTCATGAAACCTTCAGTTCAAGACTGGATGACTTTCTGGAAGACCTGCATCAGTCAAACTCAAGCTATTGGGCTCAGTACAGCAGTAACTGGCTAAAATTCTATGGCCTTTGCTATACAGGAGACTGACCTCCTACATCAACCAATGGTTTCTTTTGGCCTTACAAAAAAAAAACAACTGTAAATTAATCTATGAATTGTCTTTTACAGGGTTTCTTGTGTCTGCCTCTGAAGCATCAGGTACTTGCCACTACCAGAGATATGATACTGAATTAGATGGGCACCTGATCTAATGAAGTTTGAAAATTCCTGTATTCCTATAGCCAAAACTGTCCTGACAAACCACAATATAAACATCAGAATTCAGTTGCCAACAGGAAGTAAAGCTGCTTGCCGAAAGAAAGAAGAAGCACTGAGAGATAAAAAGGCATCTTTTAATAAGTGGAAGTCAAATCCTAGTGAGGTAAATAGAAAGCAGCATAAACACTGCCAAATTTAAATGTAAAAATGTAATAAGAAAAGCCAAAAAGGAGTTTGAAGAACAGCTAGCCAAAAACTCAAAAGATAATAACAAAATGTTTTTTAAGTACATCTGAAGCAGGAAGCCTTCTAAACAACCAGTGGGGCGCCTGGACGATCGAGATACAAAAGGAGCACTTACAGACGATAAAGTCATCACAGAGAAACTAAATTAATTCTTTGCTTCAGTCTTCACGGCTGAGGATGTTAGGGAGATTCCCAAACCTGAGCCATCTTTTGTAGGTGACAAATCTGAGGAATTGTCACAGACTGAAGTGTCACTAGAGGAGGTTTTAGAATTAATTGAGAAACTGAACAGTAACAAGTCATCGGGACCAGATGGCATTCACCCAAGAATTCTGAAAGAACTCAAATGTGAAATTGCGGAACTATTAACTATGGTTTGTAACCTGTCCTTTAAATCAGCTACTGTACCCAATGACTGGAAGACAGCTAATGTAACACCAATATTTAAGAAGAGCTTTAAAGGTGATCCTGGCAATTACAGACCAGTAAGTCTAACGTCAGTACCAGGCAAATTAGTTGAAACAATAGTAAAAAATAAAATTGTCAGACACATAGAAGAGTATAAATTGTTGCGCAAAAGTCAGCATGGTTTCTGTAAAGGGAGATCATGTCTCACTGATATATTAGAGTTCTTTGGGGGGGGGCGGTTCAACAAACATGTGGACAAGGAGGATCCAGTGGACATAGTGTACTTAGATTTCCAGAAAGCCTTTGACAAGGTCCCTCACCAAAGGCTCTTACGTAAATTAAGTTGTCATGGGATAAGAGGGAAGATCCTTTCATGGACTGAGAACTAGTTAAAAGACAGGGAACAAAGGGTAGGAATAAATGGTAAATTTTTCAGAATGGAGAGGGGTAACTAGTGCTGTTCCCCAAGGATCAGTCCTAGGACCAATCCTATTCAACTTATTCATAAATGATCTGGAGGAAGGGGTAAACAGTGAGGTGGCAAAGTTTGCAGATGATACTAAACTACTCAAGATAGTTAAGACCAAAGCAGACTGTGAAGAACTTCAAAAAGATCTCACAAAACTAAGTGATTGGGCAACAAAATGGCAAATGAAATTTAATGTGGATAAATGTAAAGTAATGCACATTGGAAAAAATAACCCCAACTATACATACAATACTATTTGGGGCTAATTTAACTACAACTAATCCGGAGAAAGATCTTGGAGTCATCGTGGATAGTTCTCTGAAGACATCCACGCAGTGTGCAGCGGCAGTCAAAAAAGCAAACGGGATGTTAGGAATCATTAAAAAAGGGATAGAGAATAAGACGGAGAACGTCTTATTGCCCTTATATAAATCCATGGTACACCCACATCTTGAATACTGCGTACAGATGTGGTCCCCTCATCTCAAAACAGATATACTGGCATTAGAAAAGGTTCAGAAAAGGGCAACTAAAATGATTAGGGAGTTGGAAAGGGTCTCATATCAGAAGAGATTAAAGAGGCTAGGACTTTTCAGCCTGGAAAAGAGGAGACTAAGGGGGGATAAGATAGAGATATATATAATCATGAATGGTGTGGAGAAAGTGAATAAGGAAACATTATTTACTTGTTCCCATAATATAAGAACTAGGGGCCACCAAATGAAATTAATGGGCAGCAGGTTTAAAACAAATAACAGGAAGTTCTTCTTCACTCAGCACACAGTCAACCTGTGGAACTCCTTGCCTGAGGAGGTTGTGAAGGCTAGGACTATAACAGGGTTTAAAAGATAATTAGATAAATTCATGGAGGTTTAGTCCATGAATGGCTATTAGCCAGGATAGGTAAGGAATGGTGTCCCTAGCCTCTGTTTGTCAGAGGGTGGAGATGGATGCAGGAGAGAGATCACTTGATCATTACCTGTTAGGTTCACTCCCTCTGGGGCACAGGGCATTGGCCACTGTTAGTGGACAGGATACAGGGCTGGATGAACCTTTGGTCTGACCCAGTATGGCCGTTCTTATGTTCTTATCAGTTCTGCAGGAGAGTAAAGATGTAACTTTCCCAGGGACCTCACATTCAATATCATCTACCCCTACTGACCTCATATGCGGTCCTCAAAAGGCTACAAGAATAACCTTGGTTGTGACAAGTTGTTTGTTCCTTAGCACATCCGTAAATATACTCAGTCATAGTGCTAGACACAACTTAAATGGTTGTGAGGCCCAGAAGGGAGACAAAGTGGAAGACCACCAATGATGATGCTCCGAGAGAGAGACTGAGTACAGCTGCCAGTTGCCACATGGAAACTAGTGAGAGAAAAGTTTGGACTGAGAAGCCAAGGAGAAACAGCATAGTTCTGATCTTCTATTTTATGTATCTAAAACACAAATCTGAATTGCTTGCCAAGTGACCTTAATCGATATCTGAACAACTCCACCAGAGATTTGATAATATACAGTAACTGCTTAACTTGGAAGTCAATACTGATTTGACATTACTTTAAAACCTGAGCCCTTTGCAACAGTGCAGCAAAGAGAAGTAAAATCGTTAAAACTCCTTATTGTTAGGGTTCTTTCCCAGAAATACTATGTCACACTAAATTTTCAGACTAACAACACTCATTGTTAAAGTTAGTGCGTTTTCCTTTTGGAAGGCCACTGACTGAGGATTTTTCTTATTTTTGGATAACTAGGGAATTTTAATAGTAACTTAAATATTTGTTAATATTTGGCAATTGGCTTTTCTGAAATAATCACAGTGAAGTAAATACAATCCAATGATGGGAAGATCATGAAGTGACTGTAAACTGTTAAAGTCCTATGACTAGTTTAAAATAATTCCTGAAGTTCTGTGTACCACGCATATAAATCCTGAGGAAAACAAAAGGGGTAAATACTTTCCATTAGTTTAATGGAATAATGGCACTGAGAGTTTTTCTCTAGTGTATAATAATTGCATGTTTTATTTTGGGAATAAAATACTAAGAGATTCTTAAGAACTACGAACTGTTCATAATAACAAATATTGTAAACAATTATATTTTTAATAATAAAAATGCTTGTTTCCTAAAGTGAATAGTTACTTATAACTGTTAAAATTCCCTTAAGAGAATTCTGCAGAGATTTTTAAACCCTACAGAGATTATGCTAATTTTCAGCTCAAAGTGAGGCATGGTATACTTGTCCTGGTCAATTGTCCAGTAATAATTTGAGCTTCCCAAGTCTCTTTGTAACTAGCAACACATTTGATAAAGTTGGTATTTGACCACAAAATTCCTATGATTCAACCAGAACATAAGAACAGCCATACTGGGTCAGACCAAAGGTCCATCCAGCCCAGTATCCTGTCTACTAACAGTGGCCAATGCCCTGTGCCCCAGAAGGAGTGAACCTAACAGGTAATGATCAAGTGATCTCTCTCCTGCCATCCATCTCCACCTTCTAGCAAACAGAGGCTAGGGACACCATTCCTTACCTATCCTGGCTAATAGCCATTAATGGACTTAATCTCCATGAATTTATCCAGTTCTCTTTTAAACCCTGTTATAGTCCTAGCCTTCACAACCTCCTCAGGCAAGGAGTTCCACAGGTTGACTGTGCGCTGAGTGAAGAACTTCTTCCTGTTATTTGTTTTAAACCTGCTGCCCATTAATTTCATTTGGTGGCCCCTAGTTCTTATATTATGGGAACAAGTAAATAATGTTTCCTTATTCACTTTCTCCACACCACTCATGATTTTATAGACCTCTATCATAACCCCCCTTAGTCTCCTCTTTTCCAAGCTGATCTCCTTCTTTTCCATTTCCACTGATTGTGGAACTAGGCAAAGCTTCACATGAAATCTAGAACCTCATCTGCCAAACTGATACGGTGAGCTCAGTCTCCCCATTGCCCAGGAAAGCCTGGTTGCGAGATAAAAGAAAGTGCTGGAGAGCTTTTGGGAACTTTGAGGGGGAGCATCATATCCACTACACCCAGGACTCCCCGTCCACTTTGTACTAAGACAGCCTCTTCACCAGTCATCCTGCCCTTACACCACACCTTAGCAATGCCACATGTGGATAGCGCCTCGCTCGTTCATGACCTTTCAGTTAGCAGTGTGTTGGAATCAGGGAATCACCTGGCACAGTTCCCTGGAAAGGCTTGCATGCTCCAGATTTCCCCGCTCTTTCTTCCAGAGTTTTCTAAAAGGTTTTGTTTTCCTCCCTATGGGCTTTGACTTCTCTGCAACTCAAATGTTTTAGGGAACTGACTACCTACTTGCTGGCTCCTTTCTGTTCTCTCTCGCACACGCCAGATCCAGCTCCTTTCTATTTTTTTTTCACACTAAGCAATTACTCTTCTGGCCCAATCAAACTCCTTCACCAGCTGCTTCGCACTTTCCAGCAGGGTTCTGTCACTGCAATATTCTTTCCCGCTCTTTTACCCTTTCCTAAACAGCCAATGGTAATTTTCTTCCTCATTCTCTTCTACAAGCAGTGTGAATTCTTCCTTATTGTTGACATCAACACAAGCCAACACAGTGTATATGAAGGCACATGGCATTGAAGGAGCTGGTCTCTAGAAGAGTTTCAGCAGCTGGGAGCAGAGACAGCAGTTAAACACAGGCAAAGCGTGGAGCAAATTCAGAATATACAGAATTTGAAATTTAAGGTGTTCAGGGGAAAGGCCTCTGGACCTGAGAAGGCATTTCCAGTGCTACTTGAAAAGATAGGAAGGGGGAATTCAGGAGGAGGATTAGCTAGATTTGAAATGTGATGGGCCCTGAGGCTGAAATTCTATCAGTACAACCTGAAAACAACATGTGGTGTGCTCAAAATACAATTATCTATAAGCTATAACTTAGTTATTTCTGGGGGGGAATGGTCATGCTTAGCAAAGCAACTTCCTAATTCAGGACGGTCACATGTCCAGGCTGATTGTTTTTTTAACAGCCATTTTTGTTCTGCACGCCAAGAAGTCAGGGAGTGAACACATTTCATTTTTGTTCTGCACGCCAAGAAGTCAGGGAGTGAACACGTTTCATTTTTGTTCTGCACGCCAAGAAGTCAGGGAGTGAACACGTTTTTCTTTAAAGTGCAGATGCTTTTTTATGCTTGTCTAGCTGAAAAATAAGCAAACAGATTCCATTCAATCTCTCAGAATAAAATGTTATCTTTGGGCTAAACCCAAGAATGTGAAATTTCAGCCCAAATGGCCTTTTTTTTGGTTGAGAAAGTTATTAAAAACTGAAAATACAGATTTACAAGGGAAAAATCATCTCAACCGTAACTATAGTATCTCTACTGCCCTACAGTATACACATTGTATATCTTATATAATAATTTCCTGCTTTAAGAATGGCTGTATTTGCTCTGCTTTGTCCATTTTTATCCAAACCTAACAAAATTGTAATGTTTGGATGATGCGTGGTTATGAAACGATAGCAGTACAAAAAAGGCCAGGGTGTTGTTTTCAGTTGATGTAAGTGTTACAAGGGTATTGCAGAGTGCATTTTACTTCTGCTTTCCAAAGTTCCTTTGTTCATGGACTATTCATGGGGGCAAAGTTAAGCACTTGTATATCTATTTGCAGGATCAGAGCCTAACTGTATCCTTGCAGCAGGCAAAGTTTGTGCGCCTGTGCCCTGAGATAAAAGCTTCCCTGTACAATAACAAACCAACATACACAGAAAAACCAGAGAGGTTAGAAAGAAAAAAATCCGACTGTTATGAGGTCAAGTACTCTCCGCCTCCCAGCCAGTGCAGGGTTGGTCTCTGCTTAGAGAGAGGTGGAAACTGTTTTCCTCTCCTGATAATATTTTTGAGATTCAAACATTTTTCCTGTTTCAGGATGAAAAGTCAAAATCCCAGAAATATTTCAGGACTGAAAACCTGATTTTCTGTTTCACGTTAAGCGAAACATTTTGTTTTGATAATTTCTAAACTTTTTGTTTGGATTTTGACCCCCCCCCTTTTTTTTTAGTCCTATTAGCTTATATTTCTAAATGAAAAGATGTTTTCAACTGCAAAACAACATTTTTTCTGTTTTGAAGGTGTCCAGACATTTCATGGAAACAATTCTGAACCTGGTTCGGATGCTGTTTTTGAGTCAGGAAACCGAGCATGACCAGCCCGGCTTTGTCAAGAGTTTCCACACTGGGGAATCAGAATTTTTCAACAAAAAAAAAGGTTCATCAAAAAAACTTCCCGACTCGCTCTCGTCCTGTCGGATACTGAGGAACGTCTTGTCAAGTCTGATTTTAAATGTGCCACACAGCAAGGCTTCACCAAGGCGCAGGCAGCCATTTTGTTTATTAGTAGCAGCTGCCCTCTTTCATCACATAATTAGCACAGCAATTAGCAGCTATTTATATC
Source organism: Eretmochelys imbricata (assembly GCF_965152235.1). Taxonomy (NCBI): domain Eukaryota; kingdom Metazoa; phylum Chordata; order Testudines; family Cheloniidae; genus Eretmochelys; species Eretmochelys imbricata. The sequence goes on along the minus strand of NC_135583.1, from coordinate 41,963,907 downwards.
AGCTATGAACTGAAAACAAACGCTCAGCAACATAAACTGAGTGGAAACATGCTATCTGCAAAGAGCCTCCATTCCCAGAAAGACCCTGCAAGGGGCACAGGAAACAGCTGAGGCTCATATTTGCGTTATAGTCACACACAACAGGTATTTGACTTCAGCACAATTCTGTTTGCCATAAGGAAGGAGTCACCGCTAAAAATACTTAGCTTGTTTTACTTAAATTATCACCCTTTAAATTATTTGCGTACTAGCACTGTTCTATTCTTAGATTTTTGTTTTAAATAGGTTTAAAAAACCCAAATTGAAATATAAATTGTTTAGAAGCAGTTAAGGAAGAATAAAAGCTTTGACGTATAAGAATATGATTAAATAAAACTGCACATAAACTATATGGTTTAACCTACATTGTAATTATTTTTCCTAATTAATTATAACTACAGATACAATGAAACAATGTTACTGTCACTGCAAACATTTATTTTTAAACAATATTTGTTATGAAAAGCTGAAATTTGTAAAAGAAAAAAAGGCGTGGAAGTTTTCCATTAGGTACCAGAGCACAGATCATCAGCAGTGCATTAGGGCGAAACAAGAGACAGCACCAAGAGAATTGGAAGATGTAAAGAACAGAAAACTTGCAAAGATATAAAAAAATAGAAAGAGAAAGATGTTATTTTTAAACAGTTCTACTGACTTTCCAGAAACTTATATACATATCTTGTGTTGGATCTGCATTGGCAGTTTTGTATCAAAAAACAAACGAAAAGGAAAAACGAAGAAAGGAAAGGAAGACTACGTTGATCTGATCTTGTTATTCATGAGAAAGGCAGGTATCAGAAAGGGAACATACTGCGTACGCTTGCACAAAAATGCTTGTAGTATATTAATGGACAAAAACAAGCAAAAAGTTGACATTGCTTCTTGGATACAGAAACTGTCAAAATCTGTCTGCATGTAACTCACCTCTCACCGCACCCCCGTGCTCGGGGGGGAGGTAACAATCTCTGGCAGGACAGGCGTAACTCTCCCTAATGTTAAGTGGACTGGAGCACAGCGGCAGAACAGGGGACCCCTTTTAATGAACAAACTGTTTGGACCACTGATCATTTGATGGCTCTTTTGTGGGCACTGGTGTGCTGAACAAGTGCACACTGCCACCCCTGGAGGAGCATTTTTAAACGTTTCTCATCATCATGGTCAATGGGTCTTCTCGGGGTGTGGTGCCTACAAAATTGGTGCCTCCTGATGCAGGAGGCTTCAGAGGTCTTTTTGCTGCACCAGATCACTGTACTTGAGTAGTTTGTAGAGCGAGGACTGTTATCACGGTTACTTTGTGTGCACGCACACCAGTTTTCCAGACAACCAAGAAAAACTAGAAGGTTACGTGTTTTTACTTTATATTGGCGCATATTTTTTCAGCTTGCTACATTTATCTGTGCGAGGTGCCCATGCCTGTACATATGCCTATCTGCTGTGACGGAGTGTGTTTGTATGTCTATAGAGAGGCCATGCATGATCCATGTTATATGCATATTGGATTTATACAGTTTGAAAAATTTCTCAGTATCTGATTCTTCTTAACAGTGAGTGTGTCTATTGCAACCACTTTGAAAGCTCATTTAATCAAAATAAAGCAATGCAAATGAACCTAAAATCAGAAAAAAAAATAGATTGATGGAAATGCGTTGGTCACTGTAATTACAAAAGGTGTATCATTTCCCAAATTCTCTTTGCCTTAAATGCATACCATACATTTATCAAACATAATTAGTACTTTAGGTGACAGTGATTTGATTTCTTTCCTAGTAATAAAATTCCTCTGCACTGACATATACATCTAGAAAGGGAAAGTGTGCATTCACCTATTGTTGCTGTTTATCCTCTTGAGGCAGAATTTCATATAATCACAGAGTTAGAGAGAGAAAAGTCTTGCTGGACAGAGGCCAAGCGGGCACTAAAAGCAGAAAATGAGCAGTACGGACAGGTCAACCCTTAGTGGATATCATGAGTATAAAAAAAAAACAAGTTAAAGCTTTTAAGGATCTCTCTCAAATGTATGTTCTTTGAAAGTAAAATAGTTGATAAGATCCATAGTAAGGCTCTGTCTCCTTTCAAAATTGGCATTTCATTATTTAAATGGAAAAACTTTTATAAAAATTGATGAGTAGACAGCAGCAGAAACAGAAATAAATTAAAGAGCTACATCAAAATTAGTGGTTAGATTTTGGTTTTATAAGGAAAGAAATAAGTTTTCAATTCAAGTATAAGAAATTAAGTATATTGAGGGAAAAAATCATTCCCTATGCAGAATCTACATTTTTCCCTTTCTTCTCAATAGTTCATAGTTTTCTAACCATAATTTAAAGAACACTCTAGTCAATATAGTCATACACACAAGGGAAAATTAAAAGTGATGCTGTGTCGTGCCTAGGCATAGCAGTACACAAAAGAGTTGATGTAACCCATTGACCTCAGATCCCTGACAATTCTGTACTCTTCATGACAGCTTACGGACGGACAGTCTGTCTTAACTTTGAATTTTCTCACTTTCGTACATTTCAATTTCAGCCTAAGGTAACCCTTCTTCTGAATGACCATTCTGTTTTATAATACAGGTAGTTCACAGTCCCCCCGCCCCAGATTGTTAGAATGTCAACACTATGGGTTACTGTGCCTTTGGAAACGTTACAATGTATTGGATAAAAACATATTTAGGAGCTTTCTAAACATGGACCTATCTATATATATCTGAGACTTTTTATAAAGGGTGTATATTTCTAAATCTGTTACAAACCAGAACAACTCCAAAGATGTGATCATTGAAGATGGTCAGCGCCTTGCACAAAGCGCTCAGAATCCTACAGGATCTGCCCTTTAGACCGTAAGCTCCTTGGAGAAGGGACCCTGAATTTTAAATGCCATGCACATCCATGGAGTTATGTAAATAATACTAATACTATCAAGTCATTATATACTCTGTATTTCTCAAGTCTAAGTTTTAGATAATAAAATGATCTAACTGTTGTGTATCTCAAATCTTCTCTGAAAACACAAAGGCAGGCACAGTCTCTGTTGTAACACCCAATAAAACTCAGTTTTTAATCATAATACACAGTTCTTTCCTGCTGCAACACTGTCAGTTCCTTTTTGCTGCCTTCTCCACTTTTCATTTTCAGCAGAACCCAAGCTGCTGCGAAAATAATTGTTTTACCTTTAAACTAAATCTACTCGTCTTGATATCAGTGCTTTGATTTCACACAAACTCTGCTGCGTGCCTCAGTATCGCTTCCTAGTGCTATTTCAGCCTTACACATTTAACTCCTGAGGTTTCAAATGTACAAATTCACTTTGGGGGAAAAATCATCTTGGAAGTTTTATTTGTAAAGAAATTAAAAAGTACAACATATTGATCCTTTTTTATATTTAACCAACTAGTACCAAATAAAGGTTAGCCAGTTTAAGAACATAAGAACAGCCAGACTGGGTCAGACCAAAGGTCCCTCTAGGCCAGGATCTTGTCTTCTGACAGTGGCCAATGCCAGGTGTCCCCGAGGGAATGAACAGAGCAGGTAATCATCAAGTGATCCATCCCGTCGCTCATTCCCAGCTTCCGGCAAACAGAGGCTAGGGACACCATCCCTGCCCATCCTGGCTAATAGCCACTGATGGCCCTACTCTCCATGAACTTACCTAGTTCTTTTTTGAACCCCAGTTTTCAATGCTTTTTTGTTTTTAAGACACTTCTGTGTTTAAAAGTAATCTTCTGTTGCAAGTAATTAGTTCCAGGATGGCGAGAGCAGAGTCTAATTTGATGGGGGGGGGTTGTTTATTGTAAAATGTATTTGTCATTTATTGGTATATCTGTGGCTGGCACCCAATAAATGGCAGAGGCGGGTAGAGAGCCACTTGTATCTGCGTGCAGTGTGCATACAATTGCTACTTTTCAAATGCTGTGTTAGCAGCCGAGGTCCATCCAAACGGTCTGACTCTGTGATAGTGCAACAGGCCAAACCCACTAACTTCCACTGGAAGGGAGGTGCTCTCAGCAGCAAGACCTACATTGCTATTACTTCCGGGTCATGATTCCTACCCTCACATAATTAGTACAGTCTGGTAAAAAAAAAAGACATTAAAAGCTAAGGCTGTTTAAGAATTTTCATTAGCACTTATGTGCAATTATGAAGCGCTGTGCCTTTTAACGTTTTTTCCCTCTGCAGTTAAACTGTGGTGACATCACTTTCAAAGACCTCTCTCGAGATGACGCTAAAACATTAAAATAAATACCATGAAGATAAGATTAGGAAGTATTTTTTTCTCTCAATAGTGGAATGTTTTTTTACATTTACACACACACACACGCGCGCTCTCTCTCTCTCTCTCTAAGAACGACGGCAGAAAGCACTCTCCATTTTTCTCTTAAACTCCCCTAGGATGATGTGGGGACCTCATGTCAAAAACCCTCACTTTAGAACAATAAATAAATAAACCAGCTAAAGCCTTCCCGAGGCTGGCCAACTGTAGCATAAGTAATTCAAGAGGCTGAGAGATGCCAGATAAATTTGATTACTATAAAAGATGGGAATACGTTTCTTTCCTCTGAGAATTCACAAAAAGGGGTCAAAAACAAAGCAGCACTGAAAGTGAACAATTTCATTTCACCTGCAATTCAAGGCGAAAATACAAAGGCAATTCCGCAGGAACATTTTACCACATTGGCATAGACGCTCAGCCTCCTAATCATTAATTCCTGAAAAAGTAAGTGGGGAGGCAAGGAGGCAGAGTCCAACCAAGATGGGCCTTTTTCTTCTTTTTGGAAGATTTGAATGCAGATTTAGGTGAAAAAATCCCTCAAAGCTAAATCTATTGTTGGGACCAGGATTTGCTAAAAGCTGCTTCAGATAGACTTCAAAAGTCAGCAGGAATACCCTCCCCATACCACTCACTAACAAAAAAGCTATTCCAATTAGCATCTCAGTAGAGACAAGAGTTTGAGAACTGTTTCCTTTTTACACCTGCTGCCTGACTCAGACTAACCTCACCACCCATGAACTGAGAAACATGGGATTCCACTCCTCTCAATATTTCTCCTCCTTCTGTGAATGCCTGGGCATTTGCATGTTACAAGGCAACTCACTAAGGGAGATGAGCTACCATACCTGAAAAGTTCACCCATCCTTATCTGAGGGGTAAAGTGCTGCAGCTCCAAGTCCTGGTTATAGCTGAATACCCTTTCTGCCTGACCTGGCCTTAAGTGCTCCTGAACTCCCAGTTTTCTATTTGTACATTCTGCCTCCATAAGTAGTTCACAGTTGTTGCTTTAAATACTTCAATAGATATTTATTGACATAGAAAAAGGATGGAATGACCTTTGGCTAAGATTGCAAATGAATATGGAGATAAACAATGGGAGGGGCAAAACTGCATCATTCCAGGCTCTCCCACTGCTATTCACCTCTACCAAAAAGATGCAGCTCATCGTCCAGCTTTTCTAAGGGAACAGGAAATTTACAGGAGATCTCATCTCAGTGCCAGATTCTAGGCCCTTCCACTCTTCAACAAAGAGCTAGTAACCATAATGAGGATTTGAACAAATTCAGAGATTGCACGACACCGTATAATGTTTGTTCAGTTGGCATATGGTGACATTTCCCTTAAAATAAATACTAGTTAAAGCAAAAGCCTTTGAACATTATTAGCTGCATGAGTATACAGACGTATACTGTACACACACATCCTCACATACATAATTTATAATAATAATAAATTTATATAGTCCTGTAGATGTACATAATATTGCATGGTACAAAGTCTGCATCAAACATAACTCCTTGTCCCGGAGCTCTTGCAGTAAAAAGGCACAGGCAAAGGCAAACAGAACAAAACACAGATTGGAAGTTGGAGCACATATGTTGGAGCTTGAACACTTCCTGGAACAGGCAGGATTTTGGTAGTTTCTTGAAGATGGAGGGAATTTCTTCTAAAGTGTTGAGGACTGGGCAATATTTAAGACAGGAAACTGAACTAGATGGATCATGAGTCTATTCTAGTCAGGAAATTCCCATGTTTCAATACTGAATGCAGGGAACAAGAGTCTCTGTATCAAGGAACTGGGAAAGTGGCAAAACTGACTTTCAAAAATGGGAAACAACTGAGATGGATGTTGCACTCAGAGGCAATCAGCACACCTCTCCCTTCTACCTACCAACTTCCTCTCTTTCTAAATCTTCAATGGGCCCCACACCAATGTAGCTGAAGAACAGGGCTGCTGGAGTGATATATTTTGATTGGAGAGGGTGGAAAGCAGGGGAAAAATACAATGAAATTTAGAACAAGTGATAAAGCATTAACAATGAAAAGTGCTTCTCACTTCTTTAAAAACTAAACTATAGTTTCTCCTCTCTAAGACTAAACAACACCATTTGCAAATGATTTTCCTTCCAATGTTGATTGATTTCAATATTAATAGTAAAACAGACAGCTAATCAATTTATAAATGCACCAAAATTATGTGTCCAGGGGAAGGGAATAATTCCCAAGCAAACACTCAGCACAGAAAGAGGGATGGCCTGTTTCCTTTTACTGAGGAATCGTTTATCTATGTAACTTTATAAAACTAATATGCACAAATCTTCTCCATTTACCAATAATCCCTGTATTTCAGTGGCATAATTAGTTGCTTTCTACCAAGAGATTATTTCGCAAACAGCTGAAAAGTCCAGGAGGATGCTCTTGTGTAAAACAGATTTATAGAAGTGACTGATGGGTGGCCCTTTGACTAAGTCAATGAACAAATGCTCCTGTGGGTTTTAATAAGACTGATCCACTCTAATGGATATTTTCTCTGCTCAGAGTAGGGTGACCAGATAGAAAGTGCGAAAAATCGGGACGGGGTGGGGGGTAATAAGGGCCTATATAAGAAAAAGCCCCTAAAATCGGGACATCTGGTCACCCTAGCTCAAAGGATTAACACATTGTTTTCTAGCCCAGCCAGAAGCCTGTAATGAAATGTAAATAGAATGCTCTGTAAATATGAAAGGAGGTACTGGCATTTATCCAAGAAAAGGAACAGTCAATATTTCATGAGAAAGCCCAAGAAACACTAAACACATTCAGCTGTCACAGGGGAACTTTTTAAAGTTTAAGCTAACAAGTTACACATTTCTACTTTTCTCATCTCTCTTTTAACAGAATAGCATTACCATTATTTATTTTCATCAGTAGTCTCAAAGGCCCTCATCAGAATCAAGGCCCCAGTGACCAAGGTGTTGTACGCACACACACACAAACACTAGCTAGCACATACTTTATACATTGGTAATTATAGATGCTCTCTTTTATATTATGCACAAAAAACCCTATGTTATAAGAACACTAAGACTGTAACGTCAACCACTCAAAAGTTACAAAATGCCAGTATTAAGGCTGCCTGTGAAAATTTAATGCATATGAACAAGGAAGCAAATTTACGATACAGTCTTTAATTACATGGTCACACACTATTTTTGCCATAGGACACCACCTCATTCAGTGCACAGAATGGATCCTACTCGAGTGAATGAATCAGGATTGAGCAGTAAAGGAAGCTGTTGCCTGTCGGACCCCGCTTCACTGGTTACATAAATTGGAAGGTGTGTAATGTACGAGGCAAGAAGAGAAAGGATTGTCTACTGCAATGGTTTTCAACCTTTTCTCATTTGCAGACTCCTAAAAATTTTCAAATCAAGGTGCAGACCCCTTTGGAAATCTTAGACCCTCACAGGTTGAAAACCACTGGCCTAGTGGTTAAGAATATGTGATGCCACTCGGGGGAAATGGATTCCATCTCTGCCTCTGGTGGAGTTCCTCCTGTGTGATGTGGGCAAGTCACTTAACCACACATTTCACACATGGCCAGTAATGGTGTGTTCCTCCTTTTCTGGATGCACAAGTTTGATACCTGGGGTCTAATTTGCAGAAGCACTAAGCACTCACAGCTGCAACTGAAATCAATAGGAGCTGTGCTTTGAACATCAAAAATGCTTTATAATAGTAAGCACTCTGAAAAATCAGATCCTAAGCATCTGAAATTGGGCACCCGAAATTAATAGTAACTTTTAACCTTCATCTTCCTACACAGGAAACTTTAATTCTGGCATTTCCAAACTCCGAGTCCTTGACTTTGCAACCCTAGTGTTCTTTTAACATAGCTTTTTGCATGTAAATCATAGGTTTTTAAAAAAAGCAAACTGAAAAGCCTGTATTTTAAAACACACAAATTCCATCATGTGGAATCATATTGACACCCACGTGAGTCATCAGCAGGGTTAGAACCATGTGATCCAAAGCACAGACCTCTGCCACTTGAATAATTGAGTAGCTGAAGGCTGGTCATTTGGTATGTGAACCAACCCCCAGAAGGGGAGGACACACACACTTTGTCAGTAATTTTTACAGCCATTTGCTGATAGCAGACAAATAGTGAGACTAAAGAATCTTGGGTTCCAGACCTGTTTCTGGAGAAGAATGTACTCTAGTGAGCACAGACCCTTCTGCCCGTGTCCTCCAAACCTGACCTTTTTGCCCCAATACCCTCCATCCTGTCCTTTCTCCAGTCCTGTCTTCCCCTCCCTCATCTCAGTTCTAGGCTCCTTGCTTAGCTAGTTACAGTCCCCACCTTCCCAAGTTCCTTACCCCAGACCCAGTGTCCTTGCCCAGGCATTCCCAACCTCCCCTTCTTGGCTCCTCAAACCATCTCAGCCTTCTACATCCTCCCAGTCCCAGGCCCCCTCTCTAGGTTCTTCAACCAAGTCTCTTTGTCCAGCCACTCCTAGTCTCTTCCTCACCAGGCTCCTCATTCAATCCCAGTCTCTTCCCCATCCCAGGTCCAGGCCCAATCTCCCCCCACTGGACTCCTCATCCAAGTCTCCCCAACCTAGCTCCTCATCCAACCTAAGTCTCTCCCCTGACTCCAGTCTCAATTCAGTCAAGTTTATAAAGACTCAACTGATGGAAGGTGCTGGAGAAGGGCAAAGTGTTGCTGTTATAATTTCAGTTTGCCTGTCTATGTTGTATTGCGACATTGTGCTCTTTGGCATCAAATGAAAAAAATAAAAATAAAAAACTATGGGAAAATGTCAAGATGTTCATTGTTAGAGTACTGTACAAGGATTGATGGTTTTGAAAGGGTTTGTGTTTCTGGTGGGCAGGATTCCCTCCTCAATAGCTACAGCAGCTGATAGGAAGCACATGAGTTAAAAAATTAAAAGGTGCTGTATGTCGGAAATCTTATTAAAACAAGTAGCCCTGCACAGCAGCGATTACGAAGATGGCACAGGCTGTATTCGCTCCATGCACTGGACAGGGTTTCTCATTTCATACATCATTTACAACTTGCTGCAGTGATTCCACAGAATCAGTCTATACCATTACCACAAAGAAGAGAGGCACCTTCTATATTACTTGTTGCAAAATTCAGATGCTCTCGGCCAAAATTTTATTGCCCAACCAGACTGCCAGCAGCACAAGTGACAGAAGCCACAAATTCTTAGTGCTAGATAAAGCAGAAAGATTATTCTCTCTTTTACAGGTATACAAAGGTATATTGCACATATTTCATTGGACTATATCAAAACACAAATTATACTGACTACCATCAACCACTAAGCTTACTGCACAAAACAGCTGTATCACAGACAGCAATAACCAACCCAATCTTATTTCAATATTATACACATTTCCTTGCATGTGTGCCTTGTACTTCCATGAATTCATCTCCTAGAACAGCCTTTCCCCCCTTGCAAAAATGAGTGTTCCTGGAGGATCTGAAGGCACGCCCACAGTCTTGCCAAGCCCACATGAGTGAACAAGGGCAGGGCACTTAACACTGCAACTTTCTCACAAATATCATGATGACAATTATCACTGGGGTGGGTGGGATCTTAGAAGAAGGGCACCCCGAGGGAGGGGCGGGCGCCAGAGAAATGACAGCTTACCCTTAATAGTAGAAACCCTTACAAGGTTATTAAAGGCTATCCTACGGGTGTGCAGTTTGGGAGGGAGGCCATTTTATTTATGGTGGCATTCATTATTGCCTTCTTTGGTCCTTGTAGAGTGAGTGAGCTAGTGCCTTTGGCAGTTGCAAACAGGTCCCAATGTGCACTGAACTTAAAGGACGTATGACTATCCACAGGAGCAGCATGTAAGGTATGCAGTCCCTGCATATAAGGTATGCAAAAATGGACCACAAGGGAAAGGGGGCTTATGCAGTATTGAAGGAACACGCAGGCAAAGGTTTGTGCCCCAAAAAAGCACTAAAAGCGTTACTAAAAATCAGGGGCCAGAAGTCAAATATATAGTATCCATATATTGTACTTTTGTTATATAAAGTTTTTGCGTATCAGTATTTTAAAAGGGAGATTAGTTAAAGCATGGTATATCTTTGTGTGCTTTTCCTGAGAAAATATCCTATTTTATTCGTAGTTTCAGTGTAAAATTTGTCTAACATATAGTATACAGCAAAACTTCAGTGATACAAACACCAGAGTTATGAATTGACCAGTCAACACACACCCTCATTTGGAACAGGAAGAACACAATCAGGCAGCAGCAGAAACCAAAAAAAAAAAAGGAAATCTAGTACAGCGCCGTGGGAAACATAAACTACTAAAAAATAAAGGGAAAGCAGCATTTTTTTTCTGCATAGTAAAGTTTCAAAGCTGTGTTAATTCAATGTTCAGTTGTAAACTTTTAAAAGAACAATCAGAGTTATGAACATTTCAGAGTTACCAAGCTCCATTCCCGAGCTATTCATAACACTAAGGTTCTGTTGTACATGGCCCTGTGAATCAGAAAGAAAGCTAGTTTGTGTCACCTTCTTCTGAGTGGTAAAGAACAACACCTGAAATCAGCACAACACCAAAAATCAAAATTTTGAAGGTTTCCAAGTTAATTAGCAATATATAACCAAAGTGTGGCAAAGGTGACGTTTGAAGATAATGCAAGCCTCCAAGTCTCTAAATGTGAAAGTTAGTAAAAATTACCTTGCAACTATTAAGAAAAACTAGAGGTGTTTATACTGTGACAAGAACTCATGAGCACTACTGGTTTATAATAAACATTTCAAAACCAGCACTTTAAAAGACAATATATAAATATTTTAAGTGGGTAAAATATAGGTGTTGGCTTTTTTTGTGTGTTGGTTCCATGTCCAAAAAAATCTGCACATACGCATCAAACTCTGTGCCTGGGGAATTACTTTTATTGTTATGTTTGCATTTAAAACAATGTACCTGACCTATTTTGGGGTTAATATAGCTAAATGGAACCTATTTGTTGTTTATTATTTATAGAAGATTCACTTCAGATTAGGCCTTCTGCAGAAGTGTGTGTTTGTGTGGCATCATAAAGTGTCTCCAGATAGCCCCCAGGACTAAAACAGACAAGAAAATGACAAGTTACGATGTATCCCAGTACACACAGTATTCTATAAAGGGAAAGATTAAAGCTGTTTTTCCCCCTCTTCAGAAAGGCCACATGAATGAGCTGGTACAATGGCTAATGCATTGACCTTCTATGTTTGATAATGACAAGTTCAAGTTCCTAGAGTTGGCTAAGATGTGGAATGAAACTAAGTGCATTCAAACAACAAGTTCCCCTGATTTATAAGAATCCTACTTACAAAACCAGAATTAAAAAAGGGGTGAAGAAAATTGACTACTTTTCATTTTTAAGGAATTTCTTTTCTAAATTATGAGCTAAACTCACAATTAGTTTCTTCAGCGAGACACTGTTTCATGAATTCTTTTTAAAAAAACCCTCAGATAACTTCAAATGAGTAAAAGTGACATGAATACAGAGTTCTAAATTTGACTATATACATTTGTTTGTTTCTTGTGTTTAAGTTTTCATATTGTTATGTTCCTTCATTTAAATGGAAAGAGAATAAAAGATAGGGTAGGAGGACTTCTAATACTACAGTAGACTATAGCCCTCCATATTAAGTCATGTCAAGAAATGAGAAGCCCGTGTATACAGTATATGGACATTGCAATGGAGACATCACTAGAAAGTCTCCTTTCATCCCCATAATCTGAAAAGACCTTTTGGTTTCCCTATCTTGGTTTCAAGACAGAACATCATAGTTACAAGAAGCTTTCACCCATAAAGCCACTTTTTTTCTGGAATGGAGCTTCCTCAGCGGGGTATTCAGAGCCAGTTTGGGATTTGTTTGTTCATTATTCCTAGATCTTTAGCCCCCAGTTTTGCCAGTTACAGTGTGGGGGGCTACAAAGGTCTGCCCATGCAATTTTACTGGCAGGATCAAGGCACAAGAAAGCCTGCCACTGTCACGATGCTCGGCACCTTAGAATGATAACAGATTAAGTCCCGGTAGATAGGTCAGATGAACAGGACATGGACAAAGAAGTTAAGTCGGAGAACACTTCAATCTCCCTGGTCACTCACTTACAGACCTAAAAGTCACAATATTACAACAAAAAAACTTCAAAACAAGACTCCAACGAGAGACTGCTGAATTGGAATTAATTTGCAAACTGGACACCATTAAATTAGGCTTGAATAGAGACTGGGAGTGGACGTGTCATTACACAAAGTAAAACTATTTCCCCATGTTTATTTCCCCCCTACAGTTCCTCACATGTTCTTGTCAACTGCTGGAAATGACCCACCCTGATTATCACTACAAAAGGTTTTTTTTCTCTCCTGCTGGTAACAGCTCACCTTACCTGATCATTCTCCTTATAGTGTGTATGGTAACACCCATTGTTTCATGTTCTCTGTGTATATAAAAATCTCCCCACTGTATTTTCCACTGCATGCATCCGATGAAGTGAGCTGTAGCTCACGAAAGCTTATGCTCAAAAAATTTGTTAGTCTCTAAGGTGCCACAAGTACTCCTGTTCTTTTTGCGGATACAGACTAACACGGCTGCTACTCTGAAACTTTTTTAATATCAGTCTTTTACTTTCCTTTTTATGTTAGCTTAATAAAGGAAAAAATAAAATCTCTTCTGGAAGTATGTAAGATTTGACACGATAAACTCTAATTTCTTTGGAGGTGTTATGACCTATTATGCAGCTACATATTTAGACAATTTCTAAAGTGTATATTATTTACTTGATAACGACATATGGTAAATTATTTTGCCATTGAGTAAAGATGTTTAAAGAGTTTGTTACATGTAAGTTATTTGCTTAACACACCTAAGGGCTCATTATGTAAAAGACAAAATTTTTTAAAAAAAAATTTACTCAAAAAATTAGGTTTTTAGGGAAGGAGCTATTGCATCCTAGTGGATAAATAGATATTTTTTAAATGAGCATTTAAAGTATTCATAGTAAAAATCCTTATGAATAATGGTTATTTCCGATCCACAGCACACATTGCTCAGAATTAAGCCCATCAGCAATTTAAAACTGTTGCCCCCCCCGCCGAAATAACAAAAGGGACTTCATCTTCGAATAGTCTAATCTGACAAAACTGATTAAAGAGCTTCCAACTCGTCACTGACAATGTTAAAACAAAGCCCATTTAGAAATCATTCTGCTAATTTATTTTCTGTTTCTTTTCCCTTGTTTCTAATCATAAGTGGATAGTTGCATAACGACATTATTACATTTTAGATAATGGTGTGCCCCTTTTTCTCCACTCTCTTTATGACATCACATTTCTTCATAAGTCATTGGAGGCATCAGAAAGAGAGATTTAGGACTTATAATTTCAGTTTGGGAACAAAGAGCAGGAACCCATGAGGCTCCATCCATCGTGAGGATAAAACCACGTTAGTTGAACCATTTTAAATATGTTTGATTTCAGCAAAATAGCACAGGATGGAAGGAAATCTAGGATTTGTCCTTTCTTATTCACAAATAATTCTGCTGCTTTCTCGTACACAGGGATTTCTTCTACTTCTTTCTTTTATTCTTTCATATACAGGGATATTTGATCAAAATAAAAATGTATTTAATGTTAATTAATCCTCCAAATCTACCTGTGAAGGTGTCACTAGGCATTTAGGTCATAGAATCATAGAATATCAGGGTTGGAAGGGACCTCAGGAGGTCATCTAGTCCAACCCCCTGCTCAAAGCAGGATCAATCCCCAATTTTTGCCCCAGATCCCTAAATGGCCCCCTCAAGGATTGAACTCAGAACCCTGGGTTTAGTAGGCCAGTGCTCAAACCACTGAGCTATTCCTCGCCCTAGGTCCCAATTCCTAAAATGCTTAAATACTTACTTATGGTGAAGGTGATTAAATGCTTTACTCAATCATGGTCTCACACCAGACTAAGTGCTGGGACAGGTATTATTGCCATTTCAAAATGGGGATACCGATTCAATCTCAAACTAAGGTACAAGAAGATCAAGGGACTGGTCTTCAAATATGCACATAAATAAATGCAATTGCTGTGATTTCACACATAAATCCAGTAACTGCATCAAAAATGGCCATTTACATATTCAGCTGCCCATTTACACCTCCGAACATTCCACCACATGCACAACCACTGTAACTACATACATGAGTTAGAAAGACAGTGTTGCACACGTTTTCCCTGTGCAATGACACATGCACATTTTGAAAATTAGTTCCTAAATGATTGCCCTAAGCCATGCAGCAAGTTGGTGGCTGTGAAGTTCCCAGGATCTCTAACCTTGTCTACATAGAATGTGAAACAATTTAATTTTTAACCCATGTTTAAAACCAGTTTCTGCCAATACCATTTAAACACAAGGCCAGTATAGATCCACATAACCATTTTAGGCCCACTATGTCTGATGCTCAGTAACCAGGGACCTATGTTTAAACAATCTAGCAAGAACTATTGTTAGCCATGTTTGTAAACTAATCCACTATCATGGTTTTATTAGCAGAGTACATCAAGGTTCCTTCCCCACTCTGAACTCTAGGGTACAGATGTGGCGACCTGCATGAAAGACCCCCTAAGCTTACTCTTACCAGTTTAGGTTAAAACTTCCCCAAGGTACAAACTTTGCCTTGTCCTTGAACCCTATGCTGCTGCCACCACCAAGCGTTTTAAACAAAGAACAGGGAAAGAGACCACTTGGAGATGTCTTCCCCCAAAATATCCCCCCAAGCCCTACACCCCCTTTCCTGGGGAAGGCTTGATAACAATATCCTCACCAATTGGTACAGGTGAACACAGACCCAAGCCCTTGGATCTTAAGAACAATGAAAAAGCAATCAGGTTCTTAAAAGAAGAAGTTTAATTAAAGAAAAGGTAAAAGAATCACCTCTGTAAAATCAGGATGGTAAATACCTTACAGGGTAATCAGATTCAAAACATAGAGAATCCCTCTAGGCAAAACCTTAAGTTACAAAAAGACACAAAAATAGGAATATACATTCCCTCCAGTACAGGTTATTTTACAAGCCATTAAACAAAAGAAAATCTAATGCATTTTCTAGCTGGATTACTTACTAACTTTACAGGAGTTCTGATTATAGAACCTGGCTACTATTGCTAGTTCAGCCACTTCCTCACTGAGTGGCCTTGGTCAAATCACTTAACCTGTCAGCATCAATGTTCTCCCGTCAGCAAAACGTGAATAATAATACTTCTGTGGGGGGCAGGAATTGGGCTGATTTCTTAATAAAAATAATCATAGAAAAGATCCTGGTTTCATTCCAAAGTCCCTCTGTAATAAAGCACAAGGCAGAGAAATACAGAAACAACCTATACAATAGACATAAACAATAGATTCTAAATAGGAAGGTCCTAATTCTGTGCTGGCTTCTACCCTAAAGATTGCATGGGGTGGAAAGAAGAATTTGGCCCAAAGGTTTCCAGAATGCGTCAGTAACTCATTAACAACAGCCGCCATATAAACAGCGGCAGCAACGTTTGTCTTAAACTCATAAACATGTATGCGTCAAAATTCTTCCATACGTTCTAACGAGCAAAGCCATTCGAAAAAATCCCATCTTCTGAAAATTGCTCCTGGCCTGAGACATGGCATGGTAAGTTTCAGCCTGGAACAAAAATTGTATTGCCTAGCTATAAACCCCTGAAAAACGGGGTTTATGATGGAAATACCGAGAGAACACGGGCTATACTGTGGTTGTGCTACCGGGTGCCACTACAATACGGTCTATTCCAGGGTAATTTTTCCTTTTTATTAGTTCATTAAGTTGTATCTCACTAAAGTTCCTCCTCGGATCTCTCTTCAGCTCCAAATTTTTCATTGAGAAAACTATAAATCACAGGCCTAAATTACAATTTAATTATAAACGCCTTCCCTTCTAATGCTGCCTGGGACCTTTTACCCTCCTACATAATTCTAAAAAATGACCCCTGTCATAATTTCCTTCACTAGAATAATATGGAGAGATCTAATCCTGAATCCTGCTGTCTTATAATTTAATATAAGAGGTAATTATTATTCAAAAGATAATGTTACAGATATTGAAAATATTCCGAAGTTTGAGTCTTAAAAAAAGACTTGGTATGTGAAGGCTCCTTATCTTGTAAGTATAAAAAATGGAAATAAATAAAAAGGTTTTTAAAGTTTTAGGAAAAATATTAGAAAAGAAGCATTATTTTTAACTGGAATTTGTCTGAAATATTTTACATAACCTTTGAACCACAGATAAAATACACAGAACAGCCAGAAAAGCACTAGACAC
This sequence comes from Eretmochelys imbricata, assembly GCF_965152235.1. Taxonomy (NCBI): domain Eukaryota; kingdom Metazoa; phylum Chordata; order Testudines; family Cheloniidae; genus Eretmochelys; species Eretmochelys imbricata. The sequence goes on along the minus strand of NC_135583.1, from coordinate 41,947,263 downwards.
AGTTTACTACTAAGCCTCCCCCTCTGAGCTCAACTAGTGTCTCACAGCAGGAGGTTAGACATACCACAAAGTTTGCATTGTTAATATTTGTTTGAAAAATATGTTTAAGGTGGTTTCAGATTTGTGGAAATGGGGGACTACATCCTAGATTACTGGAACAGGTCTTCTCCCCTTACGCAAGTTTGTTTTTAAATTAGTTGTGTCAGAGAAATTTTCTGATATGTTTGACCAAAATATTCCTAGGATCAAACTAGTAAATTATTTTTAAAAATGTAGGGAATGAATGGGTTTATTTATTTTTCCTAACATTCAATGTTCAGGTAATTCAGAAGCAAAGAATTGCACTCTTTTGTCATAAATAATCTTGCACAAGAAGAGCTGGATTTAATCTCAGACTAAGAACAATATATCTAGCCACTATTTTTTCACTTTTCAGAGACAGACTTCGGGCTTAGAACTCTTTTAGAAAACTGGGCTTTTGTCAGTGAAAACCTGTTTTCTCTTTAATCAACTCTTATGGAACGGGAGGGTAACTGCCCACCTCAGGGCTAGGGATCCCATTAGGGAACTGGTAGAAGAGGTGCAGCTGAACACAGACAGAAAATAAAACATGTTGAAAAGGGGAATTAATGGAGGAGGCAGGATAGAGATTTACAAAAGCAATTACAAAAGCTCATTAGAAGGTGACATTAAAAACATGACTAAAATATTTTCACAGTTGCAAATTCAGGGAGCACTTCCCATTTCTACAAATCAACCCTAGATCAAACGAAAAGGTGCTGCTTCTCTCCTGGCCCCATAGGAAAGCATCCGTGTAAGTGAAATAAAACATCCTAACTGACAGGTTCAATAGACCGAAGAGGTAGGGGCTAGTGGGGTTATCAGAAAATGGGGTTCAGAAAAAGTAATTATAGTCCATGCTTACCATTCTTAGGCTAGTCAGAACACCACTATACAGCCCAATAAATATCAAACTATATAGCACAGCGACACTGGTTTACTGCCCTTTTTGTTTTTGCTTTGGGAGCAGTTCATTTAAGATGTAATAAATTGGAGGTTCTTTCTGTCCTTCCATAAATCTAGGAACGGTGCAAATGAGGTGTTCCTCATTATCAACAAAAGGAAAGGGGCTCCCCAGATGGTGACATGAACTACAGCATTAAGGCACTCATTAAAAGGAGCTGTTCTCCTTCTAATAAAGAATATCATTTAATAACATTAGAAACATGGTATGCTTTGTTTTGTCAAAGTGAGATTCTGGGGTACAGGACAGGCAAAAGGGGAGAAAGTCCGTAATTTTCAGAAACACAATTAAGGGAGAGAAAGTGACATGAAATTTTGCCCATAACAAACTAGTAATAAAGAGCAGAATGGACACTGAAGCACTGTGCCTACCTGAATCACTTCATGAATTAGAAAGATTTAGGGTTCCCAGGGGGTTCCTGGTGAAGACCAGAGTATACTTTCAAATAAACAAACAAAACCACATTAGATGGACACAGGTAAACTGATAAAGATTGCCTGAATGCACTTTTCTAAGTTTAGGACACAGTAAAAACTTTGCACAGCCTACAGAATTTTCAAGGGTTCCTATTACTATCAAATCAGAATGGATCATGGTAGAGGGGAATTATACAGTGCCCAAGAGGCAAGGGTGGAACAATGCAAAAGAGACTTTCATGTTTACGTTTCCCATGGCAGTTTCTCTATCACATTAATGAAGAAGCGCTCCCAGGTTCATACACAGAATCTAAAGTTCACCCCTTTGGAGTCTAGTCAAAAAAGAACAGGATTGCTAACTGAGATGCTAAATTCATAGCATACACAATGGACAGAACACCACACCCAGAAGGTGCATGGCTTACACCAACTCTGTAAAACAACTCCAGTTTTGACATGCAGAAGAAAAGGACATAAAACTTTGGTAGTTTCATCTGCTTCATTTGCTTTTCCTGTTGCATCTGCTAGTCACAAGAGAACCAAGCTTTAGGATTCATCTAAATTTTCTACGACATGCAGAGGAGTCGGACCATCTGATTATGGTTCTTCCATAAACCAGAGATGGGGGGAAATGCCTGATATAATGATAGTATGTCCACTTCTGCAGCGATGTCAGTATCTGAGGATAAGATTGTGGACTGTTCTATCATTAAGAGATGTTGGAATAACAAATCTCCTGGCTGGAGTATTGAAAAGGCTGAATGTTGAGAGATGCAGGAGACATGATAGAATTTGAACACCGAGAGCACAGCTTTGCCTCATAGTGATCAGACATTTTAATTGTCGGATGCCTGTGAGACATCTGAAGGGTACACTGGCACTGGTCTAGTTTTGTCCCCAAGGACACAATCTGAACGACTGAATTGGCAGGCTTATTCTCCAAGCCTGACCGGTGCCATTTTCAGTTTGAAGATAGGATGTGTGGTAGTTATTCATACATATGTTCCACATGATACAAGGACTGATGCTTTATATGCCATGTTAGATTACATTGAATTTAGTACATCACCAGACTTCTTATTGTCATCTTAGAAGATATGAACGTGAGAATTGGCATGATGGAACTGGATTCTAATTGGTACTGGGTTTACACAGCCTACCAGAAGAGAGTTCAGATAACGGTGTTTATCTATTAGAATTTGCTTCCATATATGGACTGTTTCTAATGGCTACTTGTTTTCAGCATAAGAATTACCATAAATATACATTTCAATATCCATCAGGTGACAATGCAACATTGGCTCACATTCTAGTTCAGAAACCCTTGACTAAACTCATCTGGGTTGTACATGTATTTAAGACTGCTTGCTCTGGAATCTGATCATCAATGCCGAATAGCAACAATGATGTTCTATTTAATAAAGTTCTAGTGTTGGGTATCTATTGCGTCCAAATGCTTCAATGCTGATAAACTTCATGATGAAGTGATCGCTAATAGCTACATGGTAGCTATTTCCAACAAATATTCAATACTGGATGACCAGATGTCTACTGCAGAGGCAGAGTGGACTTTATTTTGGGATTCTATCACAGAGATAGCTGCAGAACAACGGGGACTAAGAAAAATGGAAAAACAATGTTGGATTACAGGTGATATCATCAGATTATGGGAGAGAAAGAAGAGGCACGGTGCAGAATGGATGCATCTGTAGGTCAAAGTAGAGTCAACAATGAAAGGAGAAAATGAAACGTCTCGGAGGAGCAGTCAAGAGGGCCTATGAGAATGATCATAATCAATGGTGGAATAATATGAGGTAATGCACTGAGGAAGCCTCTGAAAACATGACCAGAAATGTGTATTTGAGACTTTGAAGATCCTAATGGGATGTCCACTCTTACAGCTTCTGTCATGAGAATGGACAAAAATGGAGGCTAGAGCCAGGATATTGATGCCCAATTTTAGCACTTCTATTTTATCTTTTGTAGGGGATCTGTTCATTAATTCACAAAAATGCAACTTAATTCAAAAATGAACCCAGCAGAAAACAGACTGGTGATGTTCGAGGAAATGATGATTGCAGTCAAACTGTTATGAAATGATAAAGCACCTGGTCTTGACGAGATTTAATCAGGACTGCTAACGAGTGGAGGCCTGGATTTATTTTGCTGGCTTCACAGAGTTTGGGAAACAGGTCACGTTCCAGAAGATTGGGAAAGTATTGCATCATGCCTTCTTTCTAAAAAGGAAACTGATTAGCTTGCTCAAATTATATGGGAATAATACTGCTGTCAGTCCCAGGGAAGGTGTTTATAACCATATCACTGAACTGACTGAAATACTATCTCAACCCAAAAATGAAAGACAACCAGGGTGGTTTCCATTCAAGTAAATCTACAATCCACACTATGTATGCTCTTTGAAATGTTAATGAAAAATGACTAGATCAACAAAAGGAAGCTAACATCGCATTTATAGACTTTGCAGCCACTTTTGACTCAGTGTATTGATCAGTACTGAGGATTCTGCTCCACCAGTATGAGGTGCCTGAGGACTTAGTGTGCCTAGCTGAAGAACTGTACCTCAGTACATATAACTGTGTGAGGGTCAACGGTTACATTACAGACTTGTTTTCAGTAGAATCCAGAGTATGCCAGGAATATGTTCTCTCACCTACATGTTCTAATAGACTAACTGATGACAAAGCTGATTGAGGCCAAAGTAGGGGGTGTGAAATTTCAAGATTCATTTTTAGAGGATCTTCTGGAGGATATGCCACAGATATGCCACAATTACAGCTGACCAACTACAGCTAATGCTGGAAAAGCAGCGAAAAAAGCAGAATCTATGGGACTTAAGATCAATGGCAATAAAACCAAAGCTATTCATGCCTTCTATAAAATGGAAATAAATTACCTGCCGATGCTGCATGTAGAAGGCAAATAAAATTAGATGGGTGAATAGTTTTATCTGTGTGGGTATTTGGTTGACAGCAGGAAGTTCTATAGCCAGAGAAGTCACACGTCAGATCGGTCTTGCGTCAATGGCATTTCAGCATCTTCAAAGGCCTCTGTTTGGGAGATGGGATGTCTGTGTTACAACTAAAATACAAGTGTCAATGTGGTAGTGATGACAACTCTGTCATATGGAACAGAAACTTGGCCATTAAAAACAGCTGAGGAGAGAAAACTACTGAGTTCTCAAACATCAAAATTTATGGTGTATTCTTAACATACATTGGTTTGATTTTGTCATGAATGAGAAGATACTTACACAATCCTGGCAAATTGCAGACTTGCACCCGTTTGGAACAAGATGATTGCCATGGTGGGGTCATATCCAATGTGGAGAAGGTTTATAAAGCTACCGTCAAAGGAAGCCGAGCACAAAGCTGTCCACAAATGAGGTTGGAAGTTGCAACGTGGAGGGATTTCAGATGCCTACGCCCTCCTATACGGACTCTTGCCAAAGGAAGAAGATTGTAAGGAATGTTCAGGATGGAAGTTCATGCTCTATGTGACCGCAGCTATATCACTGCCATGTGAATCTGCTGCTGCCGCCGCGGTCGAGCCTGGCATACTGTCTCCAGCAGTGGCCAGTGCCAGATACTTCAGAGGAAGGCATAAAACTTGCTTAATGCCTTTCAGAGTGTACATGCAGCATATGCATATCTGTGGGATTCCCATTCCTTCACCTGATGCAATTCAGCCCCAGAAACTCCCTAGAAAGCAGTGCTTGTTGGGAAGACATTGTGCCTTCTTGCAGCAACAAATGTTAAGAGCTAAGGCTATGTGTCCCTCAGCTGCCACATCAGAGTCCATAAGAAAACAGAACTCGAGGGAGAGAGGAGCAAGTATTGTGAATATGCTGAGACAACACTTGAAGAACCAGAGTGGGCATGGTAAGTAACACTGCTTTTTTCTTCAAAGCGGGCTCTTCATATTTCCATTTGTGGCAATCTAGTACAGCAGCACAACTCCCTCCTCCCCTAACCTGGAAAGGAGAGCAAGAAGTCCTGATTAAACTAGTGAATGCCAGATCTATATCCCAAGTCCGGAGATTAATGGCACATACATGTATGTACAGAACGCCAGATAACAGCCGTGCAGATCTCTATGCAGTAAACAAGACACGAGTAGGCCATTAGTGTGTCCAGTCCTGATAGAGTGAGACCTAAGACCCTCAGACTCTGGCACCAAGTTGAAGTATAACATAGCTCATTGCATAATCTAATCCATTTTGATTGCACAGTGAGGAAGGGGCATGACTGCCTTACACTGATTCCCAAAGGCTACAAAAAGGTTAGGTGACTTTCTAAATGCCCAAGTCAAATCAGCGTAAGAACAGAAAACCCTTTTTACATTTACGGTATAGAGCTCAGTTGCCCTCTGATGAGAACGAAGTTTTGGAAATACAACTGAAAAATTAATGGTGAAACTGACCCAGGTGAATCTCAGACTTCTTGGAAAATGACACAGGACAACTTTGTCCCTATGAAATGCAATTGACAGAGGCTCAGCTATCAAAATCTGAAACTCAATCTTTTTGCAATATAGTTGCAATTTAAAATATTGGGTTATATTCTTGTATTCTACTAAGACTGCTTTGTGTTGTTCCAGGGACACAAAGCACCCATAAGCACGTTTAAATGGTCCCTTGAAAATGGGGATCCCTAGGTGGTGCAGAGACAGCACAGTATCTCTATGATAACCCCTTTTCCAGTTCCCAGGGCAGGAGGCATGACCATGGGAAGTGTTAATGATCATTATTACTCATGTAGAAGTGTCCCTGAGACCTATATTTACAGCGGACTTCAGTATCCAGTGCAGACATCTTCACTATCTGAGAAGGACACAACAACTGGACCCAAACTAATGTTCACAGACATAAAATAATTCTATAAAGCTGATGACAGTCCTCATTACAGGCCAATCATGAAGTCCTTATTCATCCAAAACTCTGACTGGCCTGAAAAAGAATAAAAAGTGAACAACTAGGTTTATATGTACATCTGGGTGCACAATCTAGAAATCCTATTTTCAAAGAGCTACTGAAATCAATAAAAAAAACAAAAAGACATGGTTTCTGACTAAAGTTTTCTGTTTAAGATTTCTGCTGAGCAGAACAGATTTACTACAGTCTAACCAGTCTACAGGTTCCAACTATTTGCATGTATCCCACGTGTGATGTCCAGAAGAGAGTACTGCCAGTCATTCACTGCTTAAATCAGCAATGAGACTCTTGTTTTCCCTTTGCGTTAATTTGTCAGCTAGTCTATGCAACATGAAGACTGCATTACTAAATCATTTTACATCTTATGTAAAGTGCCTTGAGATATCCTGCTATAAGTTACTTAGAAGATGAACTGTTTTGTCATTACCTGAATGTTCTCACCTACACTTTCTGCAGCTGTGACTTTCACCAATTCCATCTTATTCTTTGATTTAAGCTTTCCCCACACAAAACCAATATCACTTTTCAAAGAAGAAAAAATGATTTAAAGTTTGAAGGCAAAGTCAGTTAAAGTTCATCCAAGTCAGCACTAACGATCAGCCCATTATGCAAGTCACAGACTTTTCATAGATGCAGGGCTGGTTGGCTTCCGGTCCCAACATCAGTTCATCTTCCCATTTATGCATTCTCTCAGATTTGAGGGCGACTGCTTGAATTTTTTAATTGAATTTTGTCTTCCTTTCTTGTTCACCACATGTTAGTTCATCCAGATCAACCCTTTACATCTCACAACCAGCATGTGCCGGGCCAGCTGAGCGGAGAGTTGTGAGGTTCGCTCCAAGAAGGGAAACTGAAAACTTACTTTAGAAAGCAGCTGAGATATTTAAGGCATCGCTTTTTAAAATACAATTCAGAGTGGTCTGTTGGGGATTTCATACCAGTAACTGTTTGTATTTGACATAGAATCACTAGAACTAGTGTAAAAGCTATTAACTGGAATAACCAATATGCTACTTACTATATTGATCACATATGATTGAGGTGGCATATATGTTGTTGATTAATTATTTTTAGCTTAAATTACACACTTCACCCATGAATCAGCAATCCCGTGCCTATTTTGTCCAGGGTAGCTCTATACTTTCTCTATATTTCCTTCCCCAACAGACGTAAAAAGCACATGCACAAGTGTCCATTTTCATAGAATACTGAGACACTTGGCCCTAATAATGTTTTTTCTACTTCTCTCCTTTGTCTGTAAATAAAGAGACTGGCAGAAAAGGGCGGGGGCGGGGGGGAGTCAAAAATTATGTTTGTTTTGTGAACCAAATCACAAAACCCCAAACTACTTGCTGGATGCTGGCAATCTGTAGCCAGGTGCTTTGCAGGAGGAGGTTTGCACAGGGAACCCAACCTCAGCCCATTTCTCCTGGCACTCCAATAGGTTCACAGGCCTCTTTAACTGCATGTTTAGTCAGTGTGCATCAAAGCAGGGTAATTGACAGCTTCCCTCCCTCAGCATCCCTCCTGAAAGAAGGCACTTGCCCCAGGAGCCACCTCGTACAACCTCAAACACTTTATTACTGGTCAATTTGGGTTTCCTGCCCACTTTAAGCAGCAGTGCTGAAGGTCTCTAACTCTCTCTAGCCTCACTAATCAATAGAAGCAGTCACTTCCACGGTATTTCCTTGCTACTCAGCAAGAAGGACGACACAGGCTACCATTGGCTGTAAATTACCATGTAACCTAAACATTACATCACAAAACAAGCGAACATTCCAAAATAAGAGTTAGTTTTTAATTTCTTGTGAGGTTTTAGAACTGCAATCTCATGCCCTATTTGATAAGTGCACTTGCCTCATCCTCAGCCTGACTTACCTCTGCCTCTGTACCCTTGTTCTGGCAAACATCCCTGCTTGCCAATAGATATTGCATCTCTCTCACTGAAGGGAGCAACAGAAAAATCCTATAAAGTGTAAACCTCAGGTTTATAGACAGTATATTATAGGTATGAGAAAGTCAGGATTAAACAATTATTGGCTTGAACTCGCACAGTAAAATTTGTTTATGAGGTAAATTTTAACACAAAACAAACAGTCAGTGAGTTTATAAGCAAATGCAAGCTGTAAAAAAATAGTGAATGCTTTGTAAAAGCCAGTCTGTGGGCCAGACTAGGTCCTGCAGGGAAACTCCCTGCTGTCGGCAGCTGGCTCTTACATGCACACAGAATCTCGATCCAGTTGCCTTACACCCAGGGTTTTCAGGCAGTGCACAGTGGTGGGAGGCATAGTCACTTGTGTGGTAAAGCTGTCTCTTAGCATAGGTCTTGCCTTCCATTATAAGCACTGACTATCCTCATAAAGTCCTCGTTAATAATAACCACAAATTCTACACACAAGTCTATTACCACTTAGGAGCAAATGTGATGCAAATTAGCCCAAGCCACAGTGTTTGGATCCAAATCTGAGCTTTTCAAGGGTTCAGAGAAGTTCAGATTCAGGACTTGGTTTCAAACTGTTTAACAGGAAATAATTGTATTCATGTTCAGCCCTGAAATCCATCCTCCTCCTCTTCTGAAATGGATTCATTAGTTGGAGCTGCAGGAGAGTTCAGCAATTCAGTTGCTTCTTCACAATACAATGCCACCAAACCATTAATGCCAAAAAAGGGGACTGTTCAGGAGAGGAACACCAGTACAAAAGCAGAGTGCTGCAGGTTAGCACAGACCTGCACTGGCAGAGCTAGATGGGACAGAAGATTTGCTATAAGGAAGACTTAGGGCTGGAATAACAAGGGCATGCTGCAAGTAAAGACTGAAGTGGATTCGCAGAACTCCGTAGGGCTAAGGATTTGAACATCAGAAATGCTGCATCTCGAGACTGACATATTGTCAGAGCTGGGTGGAGATCCAAGATTAGAACAGCAAGGGATGCTGAGGTCAAGACTGTGCTTTGCACATCACCTGACCTTCAGATGACTGGTTCTTGGCAGTGGTAACGGTCCTTAAGAGTCGTGAACACTAAAACGTGCCAAATTCACTGAAGAACAACAATAAAATGCTCTTCAGTTAATCTCACATACCATCACTTGGCATATTGGGGAAGGAAATGTACCTTAGTTGACCTAGCCCCACCAGCCCATACTTTACAATTAAGAACTGAAAAACTGGGGTGTGAGAAATTAAAATAAAAAATTATTGTTTGAAGGCATGAAAACCCACAACAGTGAATCTCTGTTTACGCCACTGAGGAGAAACTTTTAACAATCCGGAAGGGGTGTGATCATCCCTGTTCCTCCCAGATCTGGTATGGGGTGTTCGTGTGGGGGCTGGCTGCTGGTTTAGATGCTCACTATCGTTTCCCGGAGCCTTATACTTTTCCCAAGCACAAGTGCAGGCCCACCAGCTTGCTGACAAGCTGATCTATTGGCTCTAGGACGCTGAGGGGAATTATGCTCCAGCCGCCCTGATGCTCTCCTTTGTTTAGAAAAAGAAGAGAGAAAGAGAGAGAGTGAAAAAAACCTCCTCAATCGTTTAGTACAAGTCATTTTACATGCTGGGATAATGAAGTATAAAAATGCCTTCAAAGGACTGATTTCCTACTTTTAACTCACTACCAGCCGAGCTCTTTGTGAGGCCCTCTGGAACATGCATTCCCAGCCCCACTCAAACAAAAGAGCTGCGAATTCATTAAACTATTTAATTATGCCTTTTTATTTTTCTCCATTAGCAAGCCCTGCCAGCACAAAGTAAATAAAGCCACTATGGTCTTTCCCCAGCAGACACACTGACTGTTTTTATTCTTTATTCAGTTTACAATATAAAGGGCTATTCCCCCCCCCCCACACCGTTCTTGGCTAGTTTCCTAATACAAGCCCTGCAAACAGAAGCACCCAACTGTACATGCAATGCATGGCACTAGAGCAGCAGCACTCAGCATTGCAAGCACATCCCCCAGACAGCTTTCCAAGTACCGGCATCCAATGGCAGCCAAACAGCACTTTACAGCCAGGCGCGGAAAAGATATTAGCTTTTTTTTTTTTTATACTCTAGTAAATTTGCTTTTTACATCTATTTCTTTTCAGAAGGGCTTGTTATTGAGCTTACTGTCCACAAATTCCATTGATCTCAGGCTGTGACTCAATCCATATGCTCACGCTTTGACACCAGCACAGCAAGCGAGCGATACAAATCCTGTTCAGGCTACAAACTTATTGATTTTATAGATTTCCCCCAAAGTTGTGATAATGATATATCATTGTTAAATTTGGTAGAACAAACTGCTTTCCCAATCTGTCAATGCGAGCATGAAAACCAATTCACAGCCTTGTTTAGAAGGCTTTCCCTTCAGAAGAATAACTACTGCTAGCGGAAGCAGATCACCAATACCCAGCCGCTGGCATAGGCTTGATGGATGTTACCTTCCTAGCTGCCCTTTTCTGACCCGCAGTATGCTGGGTTGCCAGAATTCTGCTTACCGGCTAGAATTACCCACCTCTATTGTTGAGCAGGAGTTTTTGTATTTATTATTTAAAACTTGCAGTATATCTGACCCATGTTAGTAGCTTTAAAAAAATTAAATGATTGTTAGCGGCAATGAGAGTACATTAAGGCAACATGAAAGGTATTGATTTTAAATCATTTTGTTTGCTTCATTCTTATTCTAGTCTAAATGACAAGGCTATGCTTCTTTCTTCCAGAAGGGGGAGACAGAACATTGTTTCCAAAGAGAGGTGTCCTCACTTCAGGCTCCTTCTCAGTTGCTTGAACCTTCCAGTAGCAGCTGGGTGCAGTAAAAGATGTCACTTCACAAGTAATGGCCTGCACTTTGGATCACAGAGTTTTACTTATAGCTTCTATGACAGAGGAACACTCTAATTGGACCCTTCTATCCTTATTCATGAAGTAATGAAGTTATGCCTTTAAAATTCAAACTGATATATTTCAGGTAATTTTTTTCTCATGCTTTCAGATTAAAGACATTTGAAAACTCTTTATTTGAACAGGTAGGAAAAGACATTCATCACAAAAATGTATCTGGGTGGTGCACACTGCACACACAACAATTTAAAAGTTTGTTTTGAATGTTATCATAAAATTGCATTGAACAGAATGATTACTGAAATCATAGAACCATAGATTTTAAGGTCAGAAAGGACCATTACGATCGTCTAGTCTGACCTCCTGCACAATGCAGGCCACAGAATCTCACCCACCAACTGCTGTAACAAACCCCTAACTTATGTCTGAGCTTCTGAAGTCCTCAAATCATGGTTTAAAGACTTCAAATGACTTTAAAAGATGATGCAGACCTTCAATCACACATTTTTCTCAAACTTGGAAATAATTATTGTAGCTCTAAAGTCAGATGTAATAACATGGGTAAAATATTGATCAAAGAAACTGATGGTATCCAAGAGACAAGAATTACAGCTATGGAAAACAAAGATTAGAAAATCCGTGTGACTAACCAAACAAATAGAAAGTATTCCAGAGATACATTATTTCCCCTCTGTGTCCTTCCCCTCCATTAGTTCTCCACATTTGAGATCATGCAATCCTTTATGAATTTTTTGAAAACTGTCTCCACTTGGAGACGATGTGCTCTTTCCCCAGCTTTAGGGACTAATTATAAGCCTATCTGTATTATGGCTTTTATCCTCAAGCTCACACTTCTGGGCACATCCCCAGTGCCACTCACATCCATGCACCTTTTCTAGTCCCCTCTCCTTTGTAGAGGATAAGCAGCATCCTCCTATGCATTGTCCACAAACCTGTTGCATCCATTTGCTCCTTTCCACTAAGTAACTCCCAGTTCCTGCCTCCATGTTGAAATTTCCCTTCACTGCTGCTCAGCATGGAGTGACAATTTCAGAGAAAAGCTCTCAGTTGTCCTTCGTTCGTTACTTCCTTACATCTGTACTCTAAGAAATTCAGTTTAGTTCTCCCTACAATATGTCTTTGGGTCTAGCAAAACCAATACGACTGGCTCTTTCCTAATTTATACCAAAATCTTGCCTACCAATGATGTCTCTAAATCTGGCACTCTGCACCCTCAAGGCATTTAACTCTGATCCCTGGGACAGGAGCACTGAGGCACAGTTTAAAGAAGAGGTGAAATCGTCTTCCTCCAGCTCCCCTCCTTTCTTTCTTGGTGCAGGGTATGATTCACGCTGATAGATGCTGAACTATTTTAACTACGTGCACTTCACTTACTTTTCCATCCTCAGACTCTTATCAATGTGAGAAGCTGTCTGACAATATCTGTCTGGTGATTTTTCTCACCTTTTTAGGACTACAATAAGTAACAATAGCTCTCATATGCCTCTCCCTCTTCTACACTAATTCAGATCTTCTCTCTAAGAGAACATCCCAGATATGTCTGATTACAGCAAGTGGCATCTAAATCCTACTGGCTTGGATGCATAAAAAAAACCAGGCTGAGAGAGAGAGAGATTAGATAGAATGTCCTAATTCATAGGCATTATTCTATCAGATTTTGTCTTCATGCTACCAAGAAATCGCTCTCCACTAGCCCACAGAAAGGAAGATTACAAATTTTCTGTCTTCATCTGCTTGAAAAAGGAAGCACAAATCCATGGTGCAGGGATGGTGTCCCGAGCCTCTGTTTGCCAGAAGCTGGGAATGGACAACAGGGGACATCACTTGATGATGACCTGTTCTGTTCACTCCCTCTGGGGCACCTGGCATTGGCCACTGTTGGAAGACAAGACGCTGGGCCCGATGGACCTTTGGTCTGACCCAGTACGACCATTTTTATGGTCCTGAATAGTGTGCAGGGAACAGAAACAAGTGGGACAATCCAAATTCAAGTCCCGCCTTTCGTGCACAGTTCTCCAGATTAAACCTTATATTTAATGGGCCAAATCTCCAGGTCTAGCTTCTGTGAGCTTGAAACAGCTCAAAGGGGGTGTGTGGAAAGGTGGCCTTAAGCCACCTTTGCTCTCCCCCACCCCTGAGGCAATGAAGTACAGGTCTGGTACCCTGGTAAAATAAAGAGCTTCTCCCCATTGCACTGGCTACCCATGATCCCAATTCCCTACCATCAGCCATGAATCACCAGGGAATAGGGGTGCTTTGCTCTTGCTCTCTTTCACCTGACCTCTTGCGGAGCAGGATTGGCATGGGAGCTGCTGCTCCCCAAGACTCGCCTTCATAACAGGAACCCGCAAATGGCACATTAATCTGGGTCTGAGTCTGCTTCATGCCACCCAACAGCACTGAGGATCTGGACCAATCTTCTGAAAGTTTGAAATAATTTGTTTCATACAGAACTAACAACAACAAAAACAGTGCTTTGCTATTCCACAGCACTTTTCGTTGGAAGAACACAAAGTACATGACAAAGACGAGTAAGGCTTATTATTCCCATTTTATGTGGGGAAGCTGAGACCCAGAGGGTGAAGGGACTCACCCAAGGTCACACAAAAGCCAGTGACAGGCTTATAACTAACATCCACGCATCCCAACTCCCAGTCCTGTGCTCTAGCCACTAGACTGGCATACAGTCTAGAGAAAAGAGACAGTCGGCAAGGGAACAATCTTGCACTCCCAGAGAAACAGACTGCGTGGACTACCAGCTCTTGCCTTACACATTTTAGTGGAACTGCAAACATCACACAGGGAAACACCAATTTTTTCAACTGCCCGCTTCCCGCAAGGAGATTCCTGTCGCTCAGCACCCCTGCTCCTGTATGAGACTCATGCCACTCCATCTTTTTCTCAATTAATGAAAAAAAAGTTTACTTTATGAATGTCACTCCAAGCTCTAGTGAAGGGCACCATGGGCAAGGTGAAGGGAAGCATGTGAAATTACACTGTGTGCATGTCCCTCGGACCCAGTACCCTACCATCAGGTTTTCTCCTATCCCAGTTCTAATTTTCATGACTTCCACCACATAAAAAAGGTGACATGCTGCCCTCGATATGCAGCGGAATTCCTGCTCATGCACCTACAGCATCTGTGAAGATAACAGGAACCACATGATCCTAAGTCCTTAACGGAGAGAACTGTCACTTCTCAAAAACAATTAACCAGAAAAGTCTGAATGTATGATCAGTTCAATCAGCTCTTTCCAGCAGTGTAATACAGCAGAATCTTGTGTTCGTTTCTCTCCTGCCCACAAAGACTGACAAGTTTTGGATAATTCACAGAATGAGCCCTCAGTTAAAATTGGTATGAGGAGTAAGACTTTCTTTCTTACCTTGCCTTCCCCCACCCACCCAAAAAAAAAAAAAGAAGGAAAAACCAAACCAAACAAAAAACAAACCCCGCTGATAATTGCACTGATCCAAATGTGCAGGGCTTTCACATAGAATGATGGCTTCCCTTGTCTCTTGCATTTGTTCAGCTCCTTTGGGAGGAGCAATTTACAGAAAGCATTATCGATTTTTGCCATAATAGGTACAGAGATGCCTCACTGTCCCTGCTCACCCAGCTCGCTCTCTGCATCATAACTGTCAGGCCAGTTTGTGAAGCCCGTCATTATTTCCCCCCCCCCCAAGTAAATACATCACAGGAATGGGAGGGGGGTGAAAATAAAATTATTTTCACCTTGCCATACAAAAAAACAGTCATGTTCCCTGTTGGAAATTAGTGCAAATGCTGACAGCTAAGAGAGGGAAAGGGAAACTCAAAACCTCTACACGGGGGCGGGGGGAGAGTAGCTAATTTACTGTGAACACATTCCAGAGTTCTCCTTCTAAAGCAGGTATTTTCAGATTGTCCAGCAGTCCCCGCCGTTCTCATTTCTCCGAAGGTGCTGAAGTCTGCAGTAGATGCAGGCATATTCTTTGGCTTTTGGGATGGAGAGGAGATTGCCGGGAGTATAAGGGGTTGTGTGGCACAGTTATTAAGTATCACTGGCCTGTGGGATGAAATCTGCCTTTAAACCTCCTCTGAATACAGACCACCCAGCCGCTGCAGAGATTACCAACTGAACTCCACTCTTTTGTGCACAGAATGGTTTTGTGTGGTTTTTCCATTCGCTGTTCACCAGGGGCAGGCTGAGGCCACTAACCCCATTCTGTCCCTGATCAGCATGTGAATGTTGAGAGATCCTTACTTCAAATATTTCTGAAAATAAAAAGCCTTTTAGAAATCACATCTAAAAACAAACAAAAACCTTCAAATTGCATTATTGACTCTCAAACGAGGCTTTTGGTATTCATGCCTCCTCCTTGATTAGTCTTTGCTGTACTCTTCATGTTGGTCACTTATCTCACATCTTGAAGGTCAGAGTCTGTAGTACTCTATTCCAAGGGCCCTGGACTCTTTTTTCATTCCTGAAGACAGCCTTGCTTTGGGCTCAGAAGGTTTAATCCAAGAATTGGCTCGGAATCTAATTCCTAGATCTTCAGTTCATTAGCCATGAAAAGTGATAGCTGCTTAAGATTTTTATGAGACATTGTTCCAAAGGCGGACCACAGAAACTGCACAATTACACAGCACTTTATAGAAAGCCCAGGCTGCCTTTGGCAATGACACAAGCAGCTCAATACCAATCAAACTGCCTCATGAAAAGCAGCAAATTTGCACTCAGTAAAGAGTGATGAATCTGTGAAATGTACTTTCCAAGTGGTGCTTTTGGTAAGGATACTTGTTAGAATAAAATTCAAAACACCCTATCCCCTCCTTTAGGAGTGCTGAGTCATCTATCTGCCGCCCTGACCGGGAAAACCGAGAAGTCTGCTGCTTGCCAGGGGCTAAGATTCGCGATGTGATGGAGAGACTGCCGAGACTCATCAAGCCCTCGGATCGCTACCCCTTCCTGCTTCTCCACGTGGGCACCAATGATACTGCCAAGAATGACCTTGAGCGGATCACTGCGGACTACGTGGCTCTGGGAAGAAGGATAAAGGAGTTTGAGGCGCAAGTAGTGTTCTCGTCTATCCTCCCCATGGAAGGAAAAGGCCGGGGTAGGGACCGTCGAATTGTGGAAGTCAATGAATGGCTACGCAAGTGGTGTCGGAGAAAAGGCTTTGGATTCTTTGACCATGGGATGGTGTTCCATGAAGGAGGAGGTTATTGAGGTTACAGGGACAAACCATCCCGATGTGTCGAAAGAATAGTAAATATGGCAGGCGACCAGCTTGGCTTAACGGTGAAATCCTTGCGGATCTTAAAAATAAAAAAGAAGCTTACAAGAAGTGGAAGATTGGACAAATGACCAGGGAAGAGTATAAAAATATTGCTCGGGCATGTAGGAATGAAATCAGGAGGGCCAAATCACACCTGGAGCTGCAGCTAGCAAGAGATGTTAAGAGTAACAAGAAGGGTTTCTTCAGGTATGTTGGCAACAAGAAGAAAGCCAAGGAAAGTGTGGGCCCCTTACTGAATGAGGGGGGCAACCTAGTGAGAGAGGATGTGGAAAAAGCTAATGTACTCAATGCTTTTTTTGCCTCTGTCTTCACGAACAAGGTCAGCTCCCAGACTACTGCACTGGGCAGCACAGCATGGGGAGGAGGTGGCCAGCCCTCTGTGGAGAAAGAGGTGGTTAGGGACTATTTAGAAAAGCTGGACGTGTACAAGTCCATGGGGCCGGACGCGTTGCATCCGAGAGTGCTAAAGAAGTTGGCAGATGCGATTGAGGAGCCATTGGCCATTATCTTTGAAAACTCGTGGCGAACGGGGGAAGTCCTGGATGACTGGAAAAAGGCTAATGTAGTGCCAATCTTTAAAAAAGGGAAGAAGGAGGATCCTGGGAACTACAGGCCAGTCAGCCTCACCTCAGTCCCCAGAAAAACCATGGAGCAGGTCCTCAAGGAATCAATCCTGAAGCACTTACACGAGAGGAAAGTGATCAGGAACAGTCAGCATGGATTCACCAAGGGAAGGTCATGCCTGACTAATCTAATCGCCTTCTATGATAAGATTACTGGTTCTGTGGATGAAGGGAAAGCAGTGGATGTATTGTTTCTTGACTTTAGCAAAGCTTTTGACACGGTCTCCCACAGTAGTCTTGTCAGCAAGTTAAAGAAGTATGGGCTGGATGAATGCACTATAAGGTGGGTAGCAAGTTGGCTAGATTGTCGGGCTCAACGGGTAGTGATCAATGGCTCCATGTCTAGTTGGCAGCCGGTATCAAGTGGAGTGCCCCAAGGGTCGGTCCTGGGGCTGGTTTTGTTCAATATCTTCATAAATGATCTGGAGGATGGCGTGGATTGCACTCTCAGCAAATTTGCAGATGATACTAAACTAGCAGGAGTGGTAGATACGCTGGAGGGGAGGGATAGGATACAGAGGGACCTAGACAAATTGGAGGATTGGGCCAAAAGAAATCTGATGAGGTTCAACAAGGCTAAGTGCAGGGTCCTGCACTTAGGACGGAAGAACCCAATGCACTGCTACAGACTAAGGGCCGAATGGCTAGGCAGCAGTTCTGCAGAAAAGGAACTAGGGGTTACAGTGGACGAGAAGCTGGATATGAGTCAACAGTGTGCCCTTGTTGCCAGGAAGGCCAATGGCATTTTGGGATGTATAAGTAGGGCCATTGCCAGCAGATCGAGGGACGTGATCGTTCCCCTCTATTCGACATTGGTGAGGCCTCATCTGGAGTACTGTATCCAGTTTTGGGCCCCACACTACAAGAAGGATGTGGATAAATTGGAGAGAGTCCAGCGAAGGGCAACAAAAATGATTAGGGGTCTGGAACACATGACTTATGAGGAGAGGCTGAGGGAACTGGGATTCTTTAGTCTGCAGAAGAGAAGAATGAGGGGGGATTTGATAGCTGCTTTCAACTACCTGAAAGGGGGTTCCAAAGAGGATGGTTCTAGACTATTCTCAGTGGTAGAAGAGGACAGGACAAGGAGTAATGGTCTCAAGTTGCAGTGGGGGAGGTTTAGGTTGGATATTAGGAAAAACTTTTTCACTAGGAGAGTGGTGAAACACTGGAATGCGTTACCTAGGGAGGTGGTAGAATCTCCTTCCTTAGAAGTTTTTAAGGTCAGGCTTGACAAAGCCCTGGCTGGGATGATTTAATTGGGGATTGGTCCTGTTTTGAGCAGGGGTTTGGACTAGATGACCTCCTGAGGTTCCTTCCAACCCTGATATTCTATGATTCTGTGAGTGCTGACTCTTAAAGACACACAAATAATTTCTTCCCCCTTGGGTATAAGCATTTGCAAACATGCAGCATTCAAAGCTCATCTGTCTGCTCTTGTAATGCTTTTAAGGGGATGTTCCAGCATGGACCTGGGTGTTAATATTGAAACTAGCTGTATATGCCTTTTTCATTAGGCAAATTGTGACAACAAAAAACCAGCTGTGTATAACTATCAGGGAGGGTGGGTCTCAAACTGACTCTGTGGGTTCCCAGACAGTCCTTAAACCCAGACTCTAGCTCAGCAGAGACACCACCTACAAAGCTCCTGATTGGAGGATGCATCCAGCCTCTCTGATTGGCTCAGACCTGCTATGTAAGCCAGAAGGAGGCGAAAGAAACTATCTGAGGAATTAGGTGAATTCCTGGCTGGCTGGAATATTGGACCTTGCCTCGCTCTTATCTTGTTCCAGATCCCTGTTTCTACACCCCACCACTAGGCAACTGACTCTGACCCTGACCCTTGGCTCGGTTTCTGACTCTGGTGCTGACTCCTGCTCTCACCCCTAAGCCTGACTGCCTACATCCCTGTCCACGACAGTGGGCTCCTTTCGGTTAGTATGTATTGAAGCCACATACACACAAAAAACTCAATACCACATTCTAATAATATTAAGGCTCTGATATAGGCCAACAAAATCCAGTCATTTCAGCGGTAAAGTGGACACCCTACTAAATGCTGGATTAAGACTAACTGGCTGGATTGGATCCAGCTCCAAAGTGCATTCAGCAAATCATAAGCCTCCCTAAACCACCACACACAAAATGAAAATGCTTGTGGTACATCTGCCTCGCTGCCCTCTCAACACTCTCTTCTGTTCCCTATTCCACATGTTGACCCCCAGCAAGCTATGGCTGTGTCCCTTCCTCTCACCATGGATTTTTTAATCCAAACTTTTTGGGGCAATGGGCTCCCTCCAAACTCACGACCAGATCCCTGAATCCTGCCTTAGCCCACTCCTGACTGTGTTCCTTACCTCACTGTACCATGGCTAAGTACTACAGCATGTCTTACTCTTTGGAGATCATTGCTATATGGTTAGCCACAACCAACAGGATAATTGTTGGTGGTTCAGTATTGTTAGTTCCTTTGCTAAGACCCATAGTCATCTGACTCCTTGATTTTTATGTTCATTTTTCTCTTACCTGTTCTTTATCAGTAGTATGTATGTAAAAAACTATATATTAAAAATATACATTGTTTGCTCCTTGGCATCAAAACACCTTTTGGTCTGCAACACAAAATAGTTTGGTATGCTGACGATGTTTTGTTATATTTGCAGGAGTCAGAACCTCGCTAAAATTAAAAAACAATTGACTTTTGGAATTTGGGCAGGTATCAGGCTTCAAAATAAATGACAATAAATCTGAAATGTTAGGGATTAGTAATCCCCAAAGGGTCAAAACAAATTGTTGTCAGCTCCATACAATTTAAATGAGTAAAGGAATTTTTAAAATAGGAATAGATATTATGGAGAAGCATAAAAATCTTTTCAAGGCAAATAACCTGCCTATGTTCAATAAAATAATAAAAGACTTGGAGAAATGGAACAAATATGAAATTCTTTGGCTACATAGGGTAGTCTCTCTAAAGAAGAAGGTCCTCCTAAAATTGTGATTTTTGTTTCAGTGCATCCCTGACATGACATTTAAAACATAGCAGGATGAGCTATTAACATTCATATGGAAACATAAAACACAAAGGATGGGTTCTAAAGTTCTGCATAAGCCTACCAAGTAGGGTGGGCTAGCTTTCCCTAGTTTGGCTTATTATTATTATGCATCACACTTAAAAGATGTGATCAAATGGGTTAACAACAGACCATCTGAACAATGGGTACAACTCAAACAAGATTGGCACCCAAATATAGTTCTTCATAGTAATTGGTTAAAAAGAAATTTAGGTCACCAAAAACAAAGTTACTATTTATCCAGACCACATTAGCAACTTTGGACAAATTTTCTAAATGCCTGTCACTGAGGCCCTCTTCCTTAGTTATTTTAATTAATAATCAGGAATAAATATCCCTAAGAAATACCATTAACTGTTCTTTGTGGGTAAGAGTTGAGATTACTCAATTTTGACAGCTGTTCCAGGGCCCTGATTTGAAATCCTACCAAGAATGTATGAATATCTACCAATGAATGTAAATAGTATACAGATCCTGTATTTTCAATATTTACAAGTTGAGCGATTCATTGTGAAATATGGATACCAGGCAGTTCTATCTACATGCAGGAGCAAACTGGAACAAAAGGCTTAATTTCCAAGATATATACAATTTTAGTTGAAAAAGTCGGCAAAAAACATTCCAAATGAAAAGATGGGAGAGGAATTTGAATAAAAAATTGATCTGGATGAGTGGGTCTCTATATGGGAAAGGGATTATACATCTTCAATTTGTGTAGCCCATAAAGAAAATATTTATAAATTACTGTATAGATGGAATATTACTCCAGTTAAGATCCATTATACTTTTGGTATTACGAAGGCACTCTGTTGCAGGGGTTGTGGGGACAGAGGAACATAGGTTGTGTCCAAGAATCGGATGGTTTGGGGAGGAAATTTGTAAAGAGATTCATGGTATGTCAAAATACTGGTTCCTACACATTCTCTGATCTGCTTACTTAATGCTCCAGTAAAGGATCTGCATTTTAAACAGAACAAATAATTAATTTCTTTTTTTTTATTGTTAATAGCTAGACTATTACACAATATTGGAAAAATGTGATCCTTCCTCCTATGGAATTGTGGTTCAGAAGTATATGGATTGTTCTAGTAATGGAAAAGATTTTATACCAAGTACAAACATGACAGAAGCACCAAACAGAAAACAGACTACAGTGTTTCCAAAGGAACATTTTCAAAGACAAGTGACTAAAATTCTGGAAGAGGGTAAATGGGTAACAGCAGGTGTTATCAGGGAAACCAAGTTATTGTATAGTTTGTCTTTATAATCCTCCATGGTTCCTTATAGGTCATGCTACTGACCTCCATGGAGTATACTTTAGACAGCACATGAGCTTCCTGTTCATTTGAAGAATCTATAGAGAAATAAAGGTGTCCCTCATTTTTCACTAGAAAGCTAAAATGAGCTTTATAGTACAGATGTGGCAGGCCAAGGGATTTCAGCTAATTTATCACATGTACAAAAATGGCTAGTTTTATCATCATCCAATGCAGTCTGCTCTCTAAGCAGCAAGCCCAAATTTCAATAGCAGGAAAATTCGGTCAATGAATCAGCATCCTAAGGGAAAAATTAGTTTAGTTTGTTCTTTTGCTCCAACATATATATTCCAGATAGTTATTTTTTTCATCTAGTTCTCTTTGGTGCATATGCACTCAACATTATGTCAGAACAGGTGGCTACCTTATGTCTCCCTCATTTAGCCAATATTTCACTCTACTTAATTCATACACATGTTCATACACATGCACGCATGCCCATAAACAGATGCATACACAAAAGCACACAGACACATATGTTGCTGTTGTTTAAATATAACAAGTACAGTAAAAACATCAGCTCAAAGAGTTTGGAAAAACCAGCCTGCAGATAAATCATTTTTATTTTACTTTTTTGTTTTAACCAGTCTTAAGTTCACCAAGGTCACAAGAGAAGCACATGCTGCAACCTGAACAGTTCAAGTATTTAAAGTTCTCATGTTACTTTTGGGGAACAATTTGTAGTTCATCTGATATAGAATGTGCGTCCCATCCCTCATCCTTCCTCACCAGTTTGGAAAATGATTATTTTATGGCAATTGGCCTTATTCTGAAAAATGACTATGTAAAAATGGTATTTTCTCACTCAACATGTCTGCTCCCTGTGTATATTCAGGGTCAGATCTGCTGACATTAGTGACAAAAATTGTTCTTTACTGATTTTTGGCCCTACCGAGCCAACTCAGCAAAGGTTGCAAGAGCTAAGTTCTATTTTATTTCATGCATTATGAACAAAATTTCTAAGTTCCAATCTGTTACACCAGTGCAAATCTCCTGAAGACAACAGCGGCTGTACATGAGTCAATAAGGGCCTAATTAACCTTGATGATAGTAATGACACATTAAATGTTTTTAAAAAAAACCCAGCTTGATTCTAAGGCCTTGATTATATTAGAAAACTTTCATCAATGTAACTCAAATTGACCTAGTTACACCCCCTTAGTGTAAACCCCCTCTATGGACAGTGGGACTGGTTTAAATCACACAGACCAATTTTGCTTAATTCAGTAAATTAAATTGGCTTAAATGCATCTTTATTAGGGGTTTGCACTCATTTAACCATGCTGATTGTAGCTACATTCGTGCAAGTTTTCTACTACAGACAAGTCATCCAAGCCTAGACTGACTTTGCAGAGCTAACAGAAGAAACCTCTTTTTACTTTTAAACAGAGCCTCTCTGACCTGGAAAATAATTCTGACACAATAACTGTGGAACCCCACCCTGGCTTTCACAAAGAACACAAAACACAAAAAAGAGGCTTACAAGAAGTGGAAGATTGGACAAATGACCAGGGAACAGTATAAAAATATTGCTCAGGCATGCAGGAGTGAAATCAGGAAGGCCAAATCACACCTGGAGCTGCAGCTAGCAAGAGATGTTAAGAGTAACAAGAAGGGTTTCTTCAGGCATGTTAGCAACAAGAAGAAAGTCAAGGAAAGTGTGGGCCCCTTACTGAATGAGGGAGGCAACCTAGTGACAGAGGATGTGGAAAAAGCTAATGTACTCAATGCTTTTTTTGCCTCTGTCTTCACGAACAAGGTCAGCTCCCAGACTCCTGCACTGGGCAGCACAGCATGGGGAGAAGGTGACCAGCCCTCTGTGGAGAAAGAAGTAGTTCGGGAATATTTAGAAAAGCTGGACGAGCACAAGTCCATGGGGCCGGATGCACTGCATCCGAGAGTGCTAAAGCAGTTGGCAGATGTGATTGCAGAGCCATTGGCCATTATCTTTGAAAACTCATGGCGATCAGGGGAGGTCCCAGACGACTGGAAAAAGGCTAATGTAGTGCCAATCTTTAAAAAAGGGAAGGAGGAGGATCCGGGGAACTACAGGCCAGTCAGCCTCACCTCAGTCCCTGGAAAAATCATGGAGCAGGTCCTCAAGGAATCAATTCCGAAGCACTTAGAGGAGAGGAAAGTGATCAGGAACAGTCAGCCTGGATTCACCAACGGCAAATCATGCCTGACTAATCTAATTGCCTTCTATGATGAGATAACTGGCTTGGTGGATGAGGGGAAAGCAGTGGACATGTTGTTCCTTGACTTTAGCAAAGCTTTTGACATGGTCTCCAACAGTATTCTTGCCAGCAACTTAAAGAAATATGGGCTGGATGAATGGATTATAAGGTGGATAGAAAGCTGGCTAAATTGTCGGGCTCAACGGGTAGCGATCAATGGCTCCATGTCTAGTTGGCAGCCGGTATCAAGTGGAGTGCCCCAAGGGTCGGTCCTCGGGCCGGTTTTGTTCAATATTCTTCATTAATGATCTGGAGGATTGCACCCTCAGCAAGTTTGCAGATGGGAGGAGAGGTAGATACTGGGAGGGTAGGGATAGGATACAGAGGGCCCTAGACAAATTAGAGGATTGGGCCAAAAGAAATCTGATGAGGTTCCACAAGGACAAGTGCAGAGTCCTGCACTTAGGACGGAAGAATCCCATGCACCGCTACAGACTAGGGACCGAATGGCTAGGCAGCAGTTCTGCAGTAAAGGACCTAGGGGTTACAGTGGACAAGAAGCTGGATATGAGTCAACAGTGTGCCCTTGTTGCCAAGAAGACCAATGGCATTTTGGGATGTATATGTAGGGGCATTGTCAGCAGATCGAAGGATGTGATCGTTCCCCTCTATTCGACATTGGTGAGGCCTCATCTGGAGTACTGTGTCCAGTTTTGGGCCCCACACTACAAGAAGGATGTGGAAAAATTGGAAAATGTCCAGTGGAGGGCAACAAAAATGATTAGGGGACTGGAACACATGACTTATGAGGAGAGGCTGAGGGAACTGGGATTGTTTAGTCTCCAGAAGAGAAGAATGAGGGGGGATTTGATAGCTGCTTTCAACTACCTGAAAGGGGGTTCCAAAGAGGATGGATCTAGACTGTTCTCAGTGGTAGCTGATGACAGAACAAGGAGTAATGATCTCAAGTTGCAGTGGGGGAGGTTTAGCTTAGATATGAGGAAAAACTTTTTCACTAGGAGAGTGGTGAAGCACTGGAATGCGTTACCTAGGGAGGTGGTGGAATCTCCTTCCTTTGAAGTTTTTAAGGTCAGGCTTGACAAAGCCCTGGCTGGGATAATTTAGTTGGGGTTGGTCCTGCTTTGAGCAGGGGGTTGGACTAGATGACCTCCTGAGGTCCCTTCCAACCCTGATATTCTATGATTCTATGAAAGGCACTTTTCACAGTAAATGCGCTTTTAAAATTCTTCAGTAAGATTTCATTCATAATCCATTCTCTGCCCTGTGAATCAGTCACCTGTCAGTCCAGTACTCACAAACGTCTCACTCAGAATCAAATCTACTGCATTCCCTGTGTCCATTAATTTTGTAATTTTGTCAGAAAAAGGAAGGATTTTTTCTTTATACGTTTTTGCTGCTTATTATTCCTGATTCTGTTAGCCTCTCAATAATCAACATGTGGTACCTGGGGAGGGAGGGAGGAGTCTCCAACTTGTATAGCCAGGCCAAATTGCAAATATCTGTGATCCAATTAGCTCAGGGGCTGCTCTCCAATTATTTCTCTGGGGGTACATGACTCCCAAAAAGGGATAGTGAGGTGCAGAAAGGTGCCAAAAGTGGACAGAACCATGACTTCTGCGTGTGCACACACACACACGCAGACCCGGGAAGGGTATGTGTCATTCCTTAAAGAGGTGCAACAGTGTTGCGTGCTTCCACTGTGCACCAGGGAGTTCCAGCTGGTCTGCAGAATGCCTCCTGGTGCACTGCAGCTCCTCCACAGAGGGTTGTGTTTAACAGACATAACTAAGACTTAGTGATTTCATACTCTTAGCATTTGTTACCTTATTTTTCTAAGGGTCAAAGTTACACTTAACTGGACAATAATTGCAGGGATCACTCTTATTTCCATTTTGAAAACAGGTACCACATTTATTCTCCTTCAATCTCCTCTACATCTCCAGTTCTCTGTGGGCTCTTTGTCTAATTCTCCTTTATTGGTCAAGAATATAACGTCTATTGTGGGTTAACCATATGTTTCAGCAGGTCTGTTCATTTTCATATATGTTAAGATTTACATTCCTGACAGCTGTGTGGCCATTTTTAACCCATATTTTAGGTTCTTTGTAGGCGCTAAACAAATAATAATAATAATGAAGAGGAGGAGGCAGAGTAGAAGGATGAAGAAGAGGATTGCTCTCTTTGGAAGAGGTAAACAGAATTGAGTGTGCAAATGTAAATTGATGTTTAAATGTGCAGGTGACATCAGTGATGGGCTGCCTACCTCACTCTAATACATACATAGAAACTGAATTACTTTGTTTTTAGTGGTCAACCCTGCAAACAATGGACGGATCAATGAAGAGGCCTCTGACTTATATTTTTGTGGAGTTAAGAATGAAAAAGTGAAATAGAAGAAAGCAGATTATTTGTATAAAGAGTATAACGTTTAGAAACTCAGTTTGAATACCAGGATAGAGTTGAAGTCTGCAGCTCCTTTCTTTGTGTTTGGCCCCTGGCTGTCCAGCTGGTAACCAGATCATGTGAAACACAGGCCTCTGAAAGGCGGGAAAGGCTCTGAAATATGAAACACTGCTGTTTTACTGCTAATTCAATAGGAAAAAAACCCTATAAAATATTAAAGAAAGTATTTAAAGATATATCAAACACAATTTGTAATATAATAGGTTAACCTGAATCAAAATGCAGTGTACAACTTGCTTGCTCTGAGTTTCAGAGCATGGATAACAGACCGAGAGACAGAACATTCCATACAGCTTTCAGTGTTTCATAAAATAGGGTTTGGGCTTCTTTAAAACAAATTCCAGGTGGAAAATTGGGCATGCAGATAAAAGCAGCCTAGGAAAGTGTGCTAGCTCTGACAGGGCAGGGTGGGTATTGACTTTACACTCAACTTTACAAGACTTAATTAAAGAGGGTGACCTGAGGACCCCAGCAAGTGACAGGCTAACATACCCATTTGAAATAATGTAGTGTTACTGAAGTTAATTCCTTTATAGATGTCTCACACTGGAATGTGTATAACAATATTGTAATTTGGGGAAGGGAAGATGGAGAATGTTTTACTGCTGCTTAGTCAAGTAAATAAAGAGTATAGATAGTCACACAGAAGTAGTTATCCAACCAAGATTATTTTTTATATTTACAAACCATAATATTTGTGTGCATTTTCTACAGTCAGAGTCATCATCTCTCAAGAGTCCTAATCACAGAACAGTACACGGACGCTAAGAAACTCTGCTAGCCTTTGAATGGCTTTCTAAGGTGGCCTTCAGTGCAGAATGTTGAACAACTCACAGTTCAACAATTTATTTTTTGTAACTACTACAATCAAATATGATTCTGAGAACCAAGGAGGGCTGAAATTAATAGAAGTTGCTAAAATCAAGTTCCAGTCTGATAAGTTTTACAGGCTGCACTTTAATATCACATGAATATAATTGCTGAGTTCAAACTCCTGACTAATAAGTGTCCTTGGAGTCAATACACTGGCTTTCTCTATTGCACCCCTAGTATAAGCTACCAAAACATACTTCCAAAGAAAGTCACTCAAACTAAAGACAGAAGGAAGGTTTTTGAAATGAGATTTAAAGAAAGAAAGTGATGCGGGGGCTCCGAGCAAGAGAGAAGGAACACACAGGTGATGGTTAAGTTAGATATTTATTAAATTTCAGTGCCTGTCTTTTATTTGGATACAAGAGTAACCGCTAAAATGTGTGTGATCATATGCTACACTTAGTTATCCGCGGGTTTCTCATTCATTTTCCAATCAAGAATATTATTATAGTTACAACTTTATACTGTTGATCACTCTCAAATTTTCTGCCCTTAAATTTCTCTGCCTAGAATGTCGATTTCCAGTTCTCACCTACCATAGCTAGGTACAGAGCACAACCAGAAGAGAGGAAGTAGGGTATTTTCCCCTGCTTGCATCTCTCTTATGTAGAGATTAGGTGGAACAAGGACACCAGAACTGAGACCCTCCTAATGTGGCTTGGGC
The DNA here is from genome assembly GCF_965152235.1 of Eretmochelys imbricata. Lineage (NCBI taxonomy): Eukaryota > Metazoa > Chordata > Testudines > Cheloniidae > Eretmochelys > Eretmochelys imbricata. The sequence goes on along the minus strand of NC_135583.1, from coordinate 41,919,544 downwards.
CCATCTCTATAAAGGGCTGACCTGGAACAACAGATCTCAACACTCTGAATCTTTGGGGAAATTCAGATGTGAACAGCACCACTTGGGCCCTTCTCCAGCCTTATTACTTTAGACCTCACTTCATCAACAACATGCAACTCTGTGGCTCAGACAGAGAAGGGAAAGCATCGCTATAGATAAATGACTCCCTATTTCTTTCTTTATTTTTGCACACATATTCACAATAAAATCAAAATGACCCCGCACTAGAAACAGTAAAAACTAATATTGTAGTTTAGGGGCTTCCATAAAATGTGCGGTGAAGTGCCACTGACAAATTCTGGAAGGGAACAGAAATTCAGGCAAAAAATGGTCAGAAAGGGTCTGAGTGCGCAGTATACACTGGTCACCAGTATCTTAGTGGGACGAACAGTGGATGTCTTTATTCCCCATTGTTTCATAACCTTAGAGGATGACTTTCCTCTGACCTAGGAGTGCTCAATTAATTTTCAAAATAAATGCCTGTATTTCCAGGCCCTCACACCTCATCATTTCTTCTTGCATCCCTCATTTACAGACCTCCAAGCTGCAGTCTCCCTTTTCTCAGAAATCTTGATTTCACAGAAGCAAAGCAAAGGAACACCACACAGTTTAGATGCCATACACTTCTAAAGGAATTACAGCATCTGTAATGTGTAAAAAATTATTTCGTTTTTTTCCTGTAAAAGTTGTTCATTCACCAGAAATGCCCTCAGTCAAAATCTAAAAAATGACTTTTGTAAATCTATATTAAACCTGACAAACATCTGGCAAATCAAATTTACAGCAATAGAAAGAGTGTAATAAAAGTTTGTTTCTTCCTGAAGAATAAATTTAAAGGTATATTTTTAAAAGCTTTATATAAAAAAATGAAAATTAGGGCTGCAATTCTAAACCAAGGCTTATTTCAAATGCACTGCTGACTTATGATATGCAACAGATGCAATTCCAGTTCCTTGCTTTTACCAGGCTATCCACCACAATCAATCATTAGAAAGATCCTCTGACTATCTATGAACAAGTCAAAATACATGACCTCTAGAAAAGATACAAATGCAATTTTTCAGCTGGTGGATATTTCCAAATACAGCGAACATCCGTACTGCTGCACAGAACAGGTATTTCAATTACCAGATTTACTTCTGCTGATTGGCACTATCATCTTTAAAAATATGCTTCCTGAGTGCCTGTACATGGCATAGGAGCCGTCTTGTCTCAATGTATTAGTATGAGTAGATCTGTTCTTTCATGATTCTCCAGGTGGATAAACCCAATAATACAGAACTGTGTTCATCCCCTTTCTCTACAATACAGTGGTTCTGCAGATAAGAGGGAGCTCACTTACAAGATTTTCTGTGTTTTCCTCTCCATTTATATCATGCTAAAACAGGTTTCAGTGTAGCAGCCGTGTTAGTCTGTATTCGCAAAAAGAAAAGGAGTACTAGTGGCACCTTAGAGACTAATCAAATACATCGGTTAGTCTCTAAGGTGCCACTAGTACTCCTTTTCTTCATGCTTAAACAGTTTGTTTCTGTGGTCCAACATGAAAAGGCAGTGCACACCTTGTTGCTGACTAAGCAAAAGTTATACCCTTGGCTGCCAACTCTTCTTGAATTCAGACATAATTTGTTTTTTTTATTTCAGATGGATGTATTCATTTGTGGTCCATCTGTGTCCTTCCTGGTGCCATTGTCTGCCATGCTCTTGCCTTCAAATGGAGTGTCCTGTGGTTAATGTATTCTGTTATGTAAAATTTGACAACTTAACTCATCTTCATGGGTTTCTCAGGGACTTGCAGCAGAAACCTTTCCTAGTGTCAGAATTCCTATTCAACTCCATATCTTCTTTTTTCCACTGTTTAGACATCTTTTATCGGAAACTTATTTTTAAAAGTTGAGCTCAATAATAAGAAAGCATGTGAAAGCAAAGGATATGAAGGGTAACAAGAAGGGTTTCTACTGGTATGTTAGCAACAAGAAGGTGGTCAGGGAAAGTGTGGGACCCTTACTGAATGGGGGAGGCAAGCTAGTGACAGAGGATGTGGAAAATGCTGAAGTATTCAATGCTTTTTTTTGCTTTGATCTTCACAGACAAGGTCAGCTCCCAGACTGATGCACTGGGAAGCACAGTATGGGGAGGAGGTGAGCAGCCCTTAGTAGTGAAAGAACAGGTTAAGGACTATTTAGAAAAGCTGGACATGCACAAGTCCATGGGGCCAGATGCAATGCATCCAAGGGTGCTGAGGGAGTTGGCTGATGTGATTACAGAGCCATTGCTCATTATCTTTGAATGCTTGTGGTGATCGGGGAAGGACCCGGACGACTGGAAAAAGGCAAATATAGTGCCCATCTTTTAAAAATGGAAGAAGGAGAATCAGGGGAACCACAGACCAGTCAGCCTAATCTCTGTCCCTGGAAAAATCATGGAGTAGGTTCTCAAGGAATCCATTTTGAAGCACTTGGAGGAAAGGAAGGTGATCAGGAACAGTCAACATGGATCCACCAAGGGCAAGTCACGCCTGGCCAATCTGATTGCCTGCTATGATGAGATAACTGTGGATATGGGGAAAGTGGTGGACATGATATACCTTGACTTTGGCAAAGCTTTTGATATGGTCTCCCACAGTATTATTGCCAGCAAGCTAAAGAAGTATGGGCTGGATGAATGGACTATAAGGTGGATAGAAAGCTGGCTAGATCGTCGGGCTCAACAGGTAGTGATCAACAGCTCAATGTCGAGTTGGCATCTGGTATCAAGCAGAGTTTTGTTCAACATCTTAATTAATGATCTGGATGATGGGATGGATTGCAACCTAATCAAGTTCGCGGATGACACTAAGCTGGGGGAAGAGGTAGATACGCTGGATGGTAGGGATAGGGTTGAATGACCTAGACACACTGGAGGATTGGGCCAAAAGAGATCTAATGAAGTTCAACAAGGACAAGTGCAGAGTTCGGCACTTAGGATGGAAGAATCCCAGGCATTGCTACAGGCTGGGGATCAACTGGCTAAACAGCAGTTCTGCAGAAAAGGACCTGGGGATTACAGTGGACGAGAAGCTGGATATGAGTCATATTGGGCTGCATTAATAGGATCATTGCCAGCAGATCGAGGGAAGTGATTATTCCCCTCTATTCAACACTGTTGAGGCTGCACCTGGAGTATTGCATCCAGTTTTGGTCCCCCCACTATAGAAGGGATGTGGACAAATTGGAGAGAGTACAGCAGAGGACAATGAAAATGATTAGGGGGCTGGGGCACATGACTTATGAGGAGAGGCTGAGGGAACTGGGGTTATTTAGTCTGCAGAAGAGAAGAGTGAGGGGGGATTTGATAGCAGCCTTCAACTACCTGAAGGGGGGTTCCAAAGAGGATGGAGCTGGGCTATTCTCAGTGGTGACAGATGACAGAACAAGGAGCAATGGTCTCAAGTTGCAGTGGGGGAGGTTTAGGTTGGATATTAGGAAAAACTATTTCACTAGGAGGGTGGTGAAACACTGGAATGCGTTACCTAGGGAGGTGGTGGAATATCCATCCTTAGAGGTTTTTAAGGCCCAGCTTGACAAAGCCCTGGCTGGGATGATTTAGTTGGGGTTGGTCCTGCTTTGAGCAGGGGGTTGGACTAGATGACCTCCTGAGGTCTCTTCCATCCCTAATCTTCTATGTGATGCTACCAGTGATGGTAAAGAAGTATTTTCCACAAAAGACAAGACAGACAATCTAAAACCAATATCACTTTACAACTATATCCCTGGAAAAGAGTCTGACTCACCCTAACAGATAGATGGAGATATAGGGAACAGTGACATTATCCCTTACACAAATGTTGCTTCATTGCAGAATCCAGCCAATAGTCTGCAGATTTCTGTAGCAAATAAAAAATCCTAGTTGCTATCTTTGATTTTCTCCTTCTGAGCCACATGTCCTTGCAGTTACTTATGGTGCTTTTAAAAGCTTTGTTTGTTTTATTTAAAGAGCTTCTTTGAATACAGCTGCACTGGGGATTCCTTCTTCGAAAGAAGGCAGCCCAAGGTAATAGCTGCCTGATTCTACCGGTTCCGCTACGTGGGATCCCATGGGAACCATTGCTCCATGCTATTTTTTTAAAAAAGGGTATTTTGCAATATTTATAAATAATTATATTGTAACCAAATATAGCTCCTGCCTCTTTCCCTTGGGATGAAAAGAACCCTGGACTAAATATTTAATGAATGTAACAGAAAAGACTACAGAAATCCAGTATAACAACAGCTACTGGCCTCTGTTGGCAGGTGAAAGGAGGGCAACCATAGAATTTCAATGTCTTCTTTGAGAACCAAAGTAAAGAGTGAATGTTTTATGTTCCACCTGACATACTACCCATGTTTATCATGTTTAACGTTATCTGTTTATTCTAATTATTATTTCATATTTTATATTGTGATAGCATCTGTCAAGGTTCCTTCCCCACTCTGAACTCTAGATGTGGGGAACTGCATGAAAGACCCCCTAAGCTTATTCTTACCGGCTTAGGTTAAAACTTCCCCAAGGTACAAACTTTTACCTTTTGTCCTTGGACCTTATGCTGCCACCACCAAAGTGTTACAGAAAGAACAGGGAAAGAGCCCACTTCAAAATGGCTTTCCTCCCAAAATCCCCCCAAGCCCTACACCCCCCTTTCCTGGGGAAGGCTTGATAAAAATCCTCACCAATTTGCATAGGTGAACACAGACCCAAACCCTTGGATCTTAAGAACAACGAAAAAGCAATCAGGTTCTTAAAAGAAGAAGTTTAATTAAAAAAAAAGTAAAAGAAAAACCTCTGTAAAATCAGGATGGTAAATACCTTACAGAGTAGTCAGATTCAAAACATAGAGAATCCCTCTAGGCAAAACCTTAAGTTACAAAAAGACACAAAAACAGGAATATACATTCCATTCAGCACAACTTATTTTATCAGCCATTTAAACAAAACAGAATCTAACGCATATCTAACTAGATTGCTTACTAACTCTTTACAGGAGTTCTGACCTGCATTCCTGCTCTGGTCTCGGCAAAAGCATCACACAGACAGACAGACCCTTTGTCCCCCCACCCTCCAGCTTTGAAAGTAACTTGTCTCCTCATTGGTCATTTTGGTCAGGTGCCAGCAAGGTTATCCTAGCTTCTTAACCCTTTACAGGTAAAATGACTTTGCCTCTGGCCAGGAGGGATTTTATAGCACTGTATACAGAAAGGTGGTTACCCGTCCCTTTAGATTTATGACAGCATCTGACAGCCACAGCCAAGTTGGGCCCAATTATGTTAATCACTGAATAAACATAAAAAAAGATAGTCACTGCCCCAGTGTAAAAGAGCTTACAATCTAAATGACAATATGTAACAGATCAATCAAACAAACAAGCAGGCCAGATGGGTGGCATAGGAGACAGGGTAACAAATATAATAGGATGTGCACAATTCCTAACCACTCAGTACCACTGACCAAAACTTGCCATTATCTGACTGCAGTCTTTTGTACGCATTATGGCAGAGGTGGAGAAGACACATGAAAGATAAGGTGGAGACTTTGACTGGGAGCCTTTCCCACTCTTATGTGGTAGCATGGGAGAAAGCGCTAAAGTGTTTGGTGAAGAAGCAGGTAATCATGGCTAGCATCTTTGGTGGAATGAAGGGGAGTCAAACTGGCAAGAAGATAACAGTGCAGAAAGCTGCAGCAGGGCTCAGCTATAGAGAGGAGGTTGGATACAAATCTATAGGTGGAGCGTTAAATTAAAAAAACAGATTTTTATATTTAAATCAGAATTTATTGGTTTAATTTAAATACAGGTTTATTTTAAAAAACAAACCTATTTGAAATTAAATTTGAAATTAACATCTTATGTTAAGATCTAAACGTCTTATAATCTATTAAAATTATTTAAATTAAATGAGAAAAATAATAAATGTAAATTAAATGACAAAAAGTAATATTAAGCAGAACATGTTTCCTATCTAGTTTTATAGAAAGGCAAACCACTGATGGAAGTCACTGGCTAACATCTAGAATCAGAGTCTGTTGAAGTGCTAAACCAGCTTTTGGCAGCAGTAGCTTCTTCTGCAGGCACAGGGAGAATAATTTCTTCATTTCCGTTTATTCAACTAGTTCAGTTTAATAACAAGTTAATTCAAAGTTAAGAAAACAATTGAGTTGAAAAAGCAAGAAAGTTTGTTTTCTTCTTCCAATCTATGAATAAAAATTGGGTGTGAAAGGATGAGATCTACTAGTTTTACAATTTTGAAGGACATGGTGGCCAGAAACAATCAATTTGTTAACTGCAGATCATATTTGCTTTGTTTAATAAATCAGTTTTAAATACTATATATATTATGATAAACTTTTTTCTATTATGTATCAGCACATAAAGTAGTTTTATTGAATAAAAAATTAAACTGATATTTTTATGCTTTTTAAATTGAATTTTTATCCAAACAGAGCTTGATACAAATCACAAAGCAAAAAATCCATCAAAAGAGAAATGCATCATCCACTGTTTTCCAATGTAATACAAAATTTAAAATATAAGAATTTGAATAAATGTAAGTTAAGCTATATAACTGTTTAAATAAATGTGTACAGAAACAGTGTATCCTGGTTAGCCCCCCCAAAAAAGCACTAAATTTAGTGCAAAGGTTATATTTAACTGCAAATCAGCATTTTTTTAATGGTTACCAACCAATGAGAATCAATAAAAAACTAAGAATGGCCATACTGGGTCAGACCAAAGGTCCATCAAGCCTAGAATCCTCTCTTCTGACAGTGGCCAATGGCAGGTGCCCCAAAGGGAATGAACAGACAAGTTATCATCAAGTGATCCATGCCCTGTCACCCAAACCCAGGTTCTGGGTCTTTCAGCTTCTAATCTTTCTTTAGGAAAATAACTAAAAAGTGCAAAGACAAAACAATTAAAATCAATTGTTTAAATCAATGTTTCCTGCTTGCTGATTAAAATCATAATTAAAAGCAGTGGCTTAAATCATTTTGATTTAAATTAACCCACCCTGATAGAGGGCTTTGGAAAGAAGAACACCACATTTTTGTTTGATGCCATGTTTGTTTTTGTTTGTTTTGTTTTTGTTTGATGCCATGGAAGAAGATGGGTCAAATGGAGATGCTGTGCAGGAAGAAGTGGCAAGATTTAGATATAGCCCGGATGCGTGTCAAAGGAGAGAGACATGGCAAATGATATAGTCAATATTATGGGTTTGAGCAACCGGGAGAATGGTGGGGTTGTTCACCAGGAGAAAACCAGGAGGTTGAGGAAAAGGGGAAAGATTAGGCGCTTGCGTTTGGCCAGGTTAAGTTGCAGATGGGGCCTGGATCTTTATGAGGAGATACCAAAAAGGCAGGCCAAGATTTTACTTTGGATGAGGAAGATGGGTCCAGACTAGAAAGATAGATTGGTAAATTACTAGCATAAAAACAATAGCCAAAGCCATGTTTGCAGATGAGTCACCCACTTGGGTTATGAATAAATTGTAGTTTGCATTTTCCATGCATAGAAAACGCTTTATGTTTAGTGAACTCCAGTGGGAATGGGAGCCAAATATTTTACAATGTTCCTCCAGGATCTTTTAAGGAAAGTACAACACAATCATAATTTTTAAAACAACTTGGTTTAACATCCAACAAAACATATCGTACATTGTATTGTAAGAGTTCCACTCAGGTGCTTTCCAGTAATTTGGCACCCGCAAAGGACTGTTTTTGTTTGTTTGTTTGTTTAACAGTACAGTAATCTTATCATGGTTACATTCACCTCTCATCCACACTCTGGTTCTTTATTACGTTCACTTCTTGTCACTCTTTGGGGCAGTAATGGTGATTTAAATGTTTATACAGTACTAAGACAGTGGAGCCCTGATCACAAGTGGGTGCTCCAGGCATATAAATGAGAAAAATAAAAATAATATTGCACAGAGCTCGGCTTAGAATATAATCATTGGCTTTGCTCTATCAAGAACATTGTTTCCCCTCTTCGTTTTTCACTGCTCTGAGGATTTGCTCTCATTCATCCATGTCTGTAAAAGATGCAATAATTCTTCCACCCATGTTGTCTCCATCTTATTTCTGTACAGGAATGGTGTAAGTATGCATACCCACACACAAAGAAAATTATACTATCTTTTATATTTAAACAAGTCAATAGAGGCCACACATTTCCATATGCAACAAGGTCTGGAGCTTCTTCCCCAGCCTAGATGCCTAACACACACATTCTCCAGCAAAACATTCCTTTTAATTGCAGCTTTCTTTTGCAATCTAACTCCCACTAGAAAAGAGGTTAAGTTTTTTACCTTAAATTCAGTTTGATTTGCAGGTCATTCAACACCATGAATTCTATAATCCATTGTATTCAGTCTTGTGTTTCTTCTTTCAGTCTTCTCCATTGATGTCCATGAGCGTCACAATTTATCTTGCCTTGCCAGGATTTCCTTGAATATACCACTGATGGTCTGATCATCCTCCTCTGACCTCCATGAGAATGTATCCATATAGATCCAATTCAGCCATGGGGCGAGGTTGGCATGTGGTGCAGTAGACTATTTCTTGTAGAAGTCTGAATTGTCTGATTTGGGGCATTATAGATTCTTCCACACTCATCTGGGACTAGCACGAAATATTCATCTGACTTTTCCCTCTCTTAAATTTACTGAACAATGGGAAAAGAACGGATTCAGAGAGTGGGCTTGACCTATTATAATGCTGCTCCATCTCCTTCAAAGCTTTACCCTAAATGACTCTGACTTATGAATGGAATTTTCTGTTGCTTGAGTACCTAGTGCTCAGACACCTGGAGTTTCAGACCATATACTCTGACCCAATCCTACTTTGAAGTAGATTACCTTCCAGAGATGATAAATAGTTTCTAGTCCTGTGTAAGAAGAGTTACTACCTGCCATGAATTAGAGAAGGGGCATAGAAATGTTCCAGTTGAACCTTCTCTGCTCCCCCTATACTTCTCTCTCTCAAGCTAGGTGGCCCAGTTTAACAAAGGCCCAAATTAACCTTTCAAACTGTACACACCTTTAGCTAAATGTGTTGTCAGGAAGTTCACAGTGATGCATTACGGTAGATGTGTGCGCTTTTTATCCAAAGGAAGGTAACACACTGTAAACAATTAATTAGCCCTTTCCAGCTTTTGGAGACTTCAGTATGCCAGATTCAGAAGAACAACGTGTACACCTCGTTAAGGAGCTCCTTCCTGCAGATGAAGGCACCACAACATTAAGGGTGCAAGTTTACATTACATCCTGACTCAAAGAACAAAGCAAAAATTACATAATAAAAGGAGAACCAGCCTTCTGTCAGTAGCATCGGCTCTTTCAGACAGAGAGAGAAGAGGGGGAAACAAAAAACAAAGCAGCTAGGGAAGAGGAAGAACAGATCTGAGACTTATGATTTTAGCTCCTCCCATACTAGCCAAAGCAAACTCCATGTTTAGCTATAGATGTCACTGTGGACCTATCCAGAACATAATGCAACAATATATATCTGTGAGAGGGAGCAAGGACAGAGGAAGAATGAATACTTGAAAATTAATGATGTCAGCCTGTCTTCATATATCAAGCTAATTTGAAAGGGCTTTAATTTTCTTAAAGGATAAAAAAAGGTTTCTTTGCTAGATTAAACTTGCAATTGTCATTCATATATTGTTTATAAGGTACTCATCTGCTCATTCTGTATTTTTTTGTTTTTGATTTTGTATATTAGTTAGCAGTGAAGACTTGTCTGCGTGTATCAAAAGGAATAAAGAGAGAAATGTCCTTAACTGTCAGTTTTAATAAGAGGAGTCAACATGACTCTATTCAGGTTAAATATTGCCCTGTCACATTTCAATAGAGTCAACAGATTTTTTTTTAAAGAAAAGTCAAAAGCACTGTGTATGCAAAAAAAAAAAAAAACAAAAAAAAAAACACAAACCCCTCTTCCTTGTCATAGTGTGTCAAAGCCCTTCTTAACTTGGGGGGGAGGGGGGGGCGTGTAGATAGGACAGAAAATTCTTTTGTAAAATGTGAAAAATTACCACTCATAATTGGCGCTGACATGAAAAGGTTTCTTTTTTTTGTTAGAAAAACAAAGAAAATCTCTAATTTAATAATCACCTGCAAAGTGTTATTGTGATGGGAACAAAAAACACACAATCAAAGTCATCTCTTTTAAGTAACTATAGTGTTTTTAAGCCATCACTGCACTTTACTACAGCTCATACACATAAACTCATGTACAAAGTATAACAAGACACTCCAAACTCCTGAAGTAAAGTTTTTGAAATAACAAATGACAAGCTGCAAGAGAAACAGGAATTTGTCTGGAAAAAACAATCACTAAAATAAAACAAAACCAGGAATTTTATCTCAGAGTTTTTAGACTACAAATGGACAACCCAAAACACCTAGGAAAGCTAGCTAGATTTACCAGTATAAGTTTAATCTTTTCTGCCACCTTGTAGCTCTCAGCCAGCAAATACAAATCCATCAATGACACTTTCTCTGATAGTGAGTTGGTTAAACAGCACTAATTATGGAAGAAAATGTGAGGTACAAGACTCATCTCTCGAGGGACATATCAGGAACATACTTCTTATAGAACTTGAAAGGTCCTAGTTTACTGCAAATTTCATTATTTTAAAAATTGAGATTGCCCCCACTGGATTGTGTTTTTGAGGAGAAAACGCTAATTAAAAACTTTCTCTAAGTACGACCTGAAGTTATTCAAAATGATTTAATCCTTCATCTATTATATTTGCTTAGTAAATTTGACAAAAGTAAATGCAGCATCTCATGAATGCACTGTTTCACAACTTGATAGGAATGGAATCAAAATGGGAATTGAGTCTTCCCAGGAAAACTGGCACAGGGTGATTCATGATTCAACAATATCTGTCTTCCTTGCTGGCACAGTGTTATTCACCTGTTGGTGGGGAGAAAGGGGCAGGAGGCCCTATTTGCAAACAGCCTCTCTGGAGATCTATTTCATATCTACGGTCACAAGGATTCATTTATCCAGGTCATCCGAAATGAAACAGCCATTCTGATTAACTTTGTGTGTCTCACACATTGATAAGCTACATCAACCTTCTCCTTTCCAAGACCATCACTAAATGGTGACGCCATTTCCTGCATTTAGAGAACATGCTCTACTTAACAGAAAGCCTAACATCTGTAAAACGGGTTTCACTTCAAGTTTCCAAAGCAAGTCTCACATAATATCAGCAAGACTAGTAAAGTTTCCTTTCAGTTCAGGTAACTCAAATCCCTAAAATCCAGGTGGCTCCCTAGATTTTGTTTTATGAGCCATCTGCCAGATGGTAACATTTCATTTCATGGACAGTCTAATTTTAATGAAATGGCTTATTCATGAAACTGAATCCTGCAGGGTGTAAAGCCAAGAGAGAGAAGATGAAAAGCAGAGCACCACTCCACTCTTTGCCTCCCCTGCATAGGCATGCAGGGCTGGCAGGACTGGGGGGAAACATTGTCAGGATGGCTGCTCCATCCTATTCATGGGAGGCTTCCTTGGCGAGCTACTTAGTTATTTACAAATTCAATCAGCAGCGCGTTCCCCTCTGACTTGCCTTCACGCAGGCTGTCTGCCAATAGAAACCTTTTTAGGATATCCAGCTGGCTAATAAGACTGGCACTCAGTACAAAAGGCTCTTCCTTTCAGTTGGTATTCAAACTCCATCCCTACACAATTTCAAAAATAGAGGAACAATTGTTCTGCATTACATTGCACTCCATGAGCTCAGAGCTCTACAAAATACTAATTCTGGCAGCTGTCTAAAATCAAAATATGGAGGGGTAAAATGGAGCTGTTACAGACTTCTGAGGAAAACTGATAATTGAGAAAAGAAACAGCTTATTTAAATACATAACAATAAGCAGGTACTTTATTAGGAAGAGGCAGCAGTTCCAGCTAACTACAGCCCTCTGAACTTCTCCAAAGAAAGCAGAAATCACTAAACTTATTCAATACCAGGATCCTAGCTACAAAAGCAGAAATAGTAAAATCAGTATCGTTTATAAAGATTATCAGTGAAAAAGCTCTACCAGATTACTTCACAACAGAATTGTTTTCACAAGACAATGATTTTTAGAATTGTCCAACAGTCCCTGATTTTAAAGACAGTGGCATTGCAACTAGCTGTAATCCCTTGAAGGAAAAATAACTATGTTAGCTTCAAATGGTACATAATTAAAACAAAAGTTAATTACAAATCAACAGGTACCCAAAGCATCTAATTTTCAAAAACAGTACTTTTATTAGCGTGAAAATTTAAATTTTTTTTTCAGTTTGACACACAGAATAGGTAAAAAAAAATTCCAAAGAGGAGGTGGCTTTGTCTTGAAATAGTAAGTTCTTTATTCGTTTGTTGGAACAGTATGTGTTTATCTTTAAAATGTTTTTTGGGTACAAAATATATATCCAAGAAGGCATTACTATGGCAAACTTCTTTCATGCTGCCTCAGCCCATAAAAATGTGTATTTGTCAGGAGAATGGGAGCTATATGGAAGGAATTACCAAAACACAACTAGAAATTGTAGATTTCAAGGTTTCCTAATGGGCTAAACTGGATACCCATCGATGAGGATGGTGTGAGGAGAATGAAACCAATCAATGCTTTGGCATGAGCTAGATAAGACTCAGGAAAGCTTCCTTCCATCTCAAATAGCTTGTTAATTAATTCTTCCCAGCTATGTCTCAATTAAACTGGATTTCATGTTACGATTTTTGTTGTTGCAATGTCAGCTTACATTTAAATGCATACTAGTCAACAGCCCCGGTGAGGAAATGCTGGGGAGAGATTTGCTGCTTTCCGTACTGGGGCTGGAATGCAAGAAATGTCTCCTATACATTTCTTTGGTAGTCTGTCCTAGGATTTTGAACATCACCCTCAGCGTTCAAACAGAAATTTGGATGGATGTGCCTGTAATTCACATGCTTTGGCTGCTACAGTGGGTGAGAGAAATTTAGAAGGCTTAGGTTTCCTGTACAGCTTCACATTTTTAAATAAAGGCTTCCTTCTTCGTGTTAAATCTACAGAAGGAATATAAAAGACAGAAAGCTCTCATCTCTCTCTGGTAAACAATGATTGCATGTAACTGCACTGTGTAGTTTCAAGGGCTACTGTCTCTGCTTTGAAAAAGAAAGATTCAGGTTGAATTCTTTGGCTTTGGAATTCACAAAGTGATCTTTGTTGTTATCTTACATTTCTTTTTTTCATGTTTGTTTGATTCAATTGCCCCTTTTAGCCCAAACAGTTAAGCCAACATTCAGGGCATTGCCAGGTCGTTTTCATTAAGAGGAGAGATTGATAATAGAGTCAGGTACTACTTTGGTTAAATCCTGTTTATTTACGAAGCATGTATACAACATCCTGTTTCCCAGAACAAGAGTAGAAACTTACAACAGGAGGCAGTTTTCTTGTTCAGAAATCCAGGTCTGCCTTTTCAGCAAGTACCCTGCCCAAAAGAAGCTCTGTCTCTTGGATTCCTCCCAAGTCCATGCACCCCTACTTTTTCTGCTACCTGCTGGCTTTCTCTCCTGGCTTTTTGGTTCCTTTCACCCACCCACATGCAGGCACACAAAAGAACATAAGAATGGCCCTACTGGGTCAGACCAAAGGTCCATCTATCCCAGTATCCTGTCTTCTGACGGTGGCCAGTGCCAGGTGCCCCAGAGGGAATGAACAGAACAGTCAGTCATCAAGTGATCCATCCCCTGTTGCCCATTCCCAGCTTCTGGCAAACAGAGGCTAGGGACACCATCCTTGCCCATCCTGGCCAATAGCCATTGATGGACCTATCCTCCATGAACTTATCTAGCTCTATTTTTAACCCTGTTATGGTCTTGGCCTTCAAACATCTTCTGACAAGGAGTTCCAAAGGTTGACTGTGTGTTGTGTGAAGAAATACTTCCTTTTATTTGTTTTAAACCTGCTGCCTATTAATTTCATTTGGTGACCCCTAGTTCTTGTGTTAGGAGAAGTAGTTAACAATACTTCCTTATCTACTTTCTCTACACCAGTCATGATTTTATACACAGCTTCAACCAGTTAATGCTCTAGTCCCTGCATTTGCAATCAGTCTCCGAGGAAGCCCTTTTGCTTGCCATGCTGGCCATTAGGCATGCCTTAGGCAGTGGCCTCTATTGTTTCAGCTATCACTAAACAAAGGGACATTTAATTGCTCCCTCATTTAGCCTGAATGAAGGGTATGACAATCAATTTACGTAGATCTGTGACTGATGGGCTCCATTAACACCTTCCAGCAGTAACATTATTTAATACAAAAAGAAAAGGAGTACTTGTGGCACCTTAGAGACTAACCAATTTATTTGACCATAAGCTTTCGTGAGCTACAGCTCACTTCATCGGATGCATACTGTGGAAAGTGTAGAAGATCTTTTTATATACACACAAAGCATGAAAAAAATACCTCCTCCCACCCCACTCTCCTGCTGGTAATAGCTTATCTAAAGTGATCACTCTCCTTACAATGTGTATGATAATCAAGTTGGGCCATTTCCAGCACAAATCCAGGGTTTAACAAGAACGTCTTGGGGGGGGAGGTAGGAAAAAACAAGGGAAAATAGGTTACCTTGCATAATGACTTAGCCACTCCCAGTCTCCATTCAAGCTTAAGTTAATTGTATCCAATTTGCAAATGAATTCCAATTCAACAGCTTCTCGCTGGAGTCTGGATTTGAAGTTTTTTTGTTGTAATATAGCAACTTTCATGTCTGTAATCGTGTGACCAGAGAGATTGAAGTGTTCTCCGACTGGTTTATGAATGTTATAATTCTTGACATCTGATTTGTGTCCATTTATTCTTTTACATAGAGACTGTCCAGTTTGACCAATGTACATGGCAGAGGAGCATTGCTGGCACATGATGGCATATATCACATTGGTGGATGTGCAGGTGAATGAGCCTCTGATAGTGTGGCTGATGTTATTAGGCCCTGTGATTGTGTCTCCTGAATAGATATGTGGGCACAGTTGACAATGGGCTTTGTTGCAAGGATAGGTTCCTGGGTTAGTGGTTCTGTTGTGTGGTATGTGGTTGCTGGTGAGTATTTGCTTCAGGTTGGGGAGCTGTCTGCAGACAAGGACTGGCCTGTCTCCCAAGATTTGTGAGAGTGTTGGGTCATCCTTTAGGATAGGTTGTAGATCCTTAATAATGCATTCGAGGGATTTTAGTTGGGGGCTGAAGGTGACGGCTAGTGGCGTTCTGTTATTTTCTTTGTTAGGCCTGTCCTGTAGTAGGTGACTTCTGGGAACTCTTCTGGCTCTATCAATCTGTTTCTTCACTTCCGCAGGTGGGTATTGTAGTTGTAAGAATGCTTGATAGAGATCTTGTAGGTGTTTGTCTCTGTCTGAGGGGTTGGAGCAAATGCGGTTGTATAGCAGAGCTTGGCTGTAGACGATGCATCGTATGGTGTTGTCAGGGTGAAAGCTGGAGGCATGTAGGTAGGAATATCTCACACATATTTATTACAAATCTATATTACAACAAAAAAACTTCAAATCCAGACTCCAGCGAGAAACTGTTGAATTGGAATTCATTTGCAAATTGGATACAATTAACTTAGGCTTGAATAGAGACTGGGAGTGGCTAAGTCATTATGCAAGGTAACCTATTTCCCCTTGTTTTTTCCTACCCCACCCCCCCAAGACGTTCTTGTTAAACCCTGGATTTGTGCTGGAAATGGTCCACCTTGATTATCATACACATTGTAAGGAGAGTGGTCACTTTAGATAAGCTATTATCAGCAGGAGAGTGGGTTTGTGTGGGGGGGGGGGGTGAGAAAACCTGGATTTGTGCTGGAAATGGCCCAACTTGATTATCATACACATTGTAAGGAGAGTGATCACTTTAGATAAGCTATTACCAGCAGGAGAGTGGGGTGGGAGGAGGTATTTTTTCATGCTTTGTGTGTATATAAAAAGATCTTCTACACTTTCCACAGTATGCATCCGATGAAGTGAGCTCACGAAAGCTTATGGTCAAATAAATTGGTTAGTCTCTAAGGTGCCACAAGTCCTCCTTTTCTTTTTGCGAATACAGACTAACACGGCTGTTACTCTGAAACCTGTCATTATTTAATACATCCTCTCTATCAACACTTTAAATGCTGTAGCAGATAACTTAGATTCACCTTGGGAGATCTCACGGGTCATGGGGTGACTATAGCACATCCCAACATGTCTTTTCTCTCCCCATTGGCACTACCTTGGAATTTCCTCAGCCTTCGGTTTTGGGGGGGGAAAAGGGGGGAAGGGACCTAATTTCACAAGGGACTTATTCAGCTGTGTGATGAAACCTAACCTGCCTCAGTCCCTGGGGTTATTCACATGTTTTCCTTTAGAAGATGGAGAAAAGGAATGTCTGTGCAAGAACTAGGCTGTGTTCCATTCTGTTCCATTTATTATTTTATTCTATTCCATTTAGTGTTCTATTCTATTCTGTGTTGGCTCTTATGGCTTAGTGCTCCAAAAGTACACTGATAATGCCCAGATAGATAACGTCAGATACCGGATAGTTTTTGGCTGTCTTGCAGTACAAAACAAGGTTCTAGTTCTCTGTCTAGCACTCCTCAGATGATAACTTATTTGAAAATCAAATTCCAATGATTTCATGAACTATTTGGGCCAGTCTGCAAGATTACAGATCTGCAAAGAACTGTAGTTACACATATTACAAGGAAACAAGATGCTCCTAAACATGGGCAGAAATATCCAAGTAGCTTGTAGCAGGGGCTTCAGTACTCTCTGATGCCATAGCTTCTTTTTGCAGCTGTGAGATTTCCACTACTGTAAACTCTTCAACTGCAGATTCCATCCCTGGAAGCCCCAGAAACAATTGCAGAGATTCAATGTTGGATATTTTCTAACAGGTGTTACTCACTCCCTAGTATCAATCCTTCCCCAGAATAATAAGAGATTATTTCAGCTGTGGAGTTTACATAAAAGGAGCAGGTTTTGTGCAAATTTAAATGGTCAAATCCCTCCTAGAAATAATCTAATCTCTTTTAACAATGGAGGATCTCTCACAATTGAACAGATTAATAGCTTCCAAGTCTGGAAAGGACCATTGTGATAATCTAGACTAATCTATATAAAACAGGCCACAGAACTTCCCCAAAATAATTCCTACAGCCTGTCCTTTAGACAAACATCCCATCTTGATTTTAAAAAATTTCCAGTGATGGAGAATCCATCACAACCTCTGATAAATTGTTCCAATGGTTAATCACTCTCTCTGTTAAAAATGTGCACCTTATTTCCAATATGAATTTATCTAGCTGCAACTTCCAGCGATTGGATCATGTTAGACCTTTCTCTGCTAGACTGAAGAGCCCATTATTAAATATTTGTTCCCCACATAGTTACTTACAGATTTTACTCAAGCCACCCCTTAACCTTCTCTTTGTTAAAATAAACAGATTGAGTCCCTTGAGTGTATCACTGTAAAGCAGGTGTTTTTGTGGCTCCTCTCTGAATCCTCTCCAATTTATCAGCATCTTTCTTGATGTGTGAACACCAGAACTAGATGCATTATCCCAGGAGCAGTCGCACCAGTGCCCAATACAGAGGTAAAATAACCTCTCTGTTCCCACTCAAGTTTCCCCTGTTTAAGCATTCAAGGACTGCATTAGCCCTTTTGGCCACAGCATCGCACTCAGAGCCTATGTTCAGCTGATTATCCACCATAACTCCCACGTTTTTTTCAGAGTCACTGCTTCCCAGGATTCAGAGTAGCAGCTGTGTTAGTCTGTATCTGCAAAAAGAAAAGGAGGACTTGTGGCACCTTAGAGACTACCAAATTTATTGGAGCATAAGCTTTCATGAGCTACAGCCCACTTCATCCTGGTAATAGCTCACCTTAAGTGATCAGTCTCATTACAGTGTGTATGTAACATCCATTGTTTCATGTTCTCTATGTATATAAATCTCCCCACTGTATTTTCCACTGAATGCATCCGATGAAGTGAGCTGTAGCTCACGAAAGCTTATGCTCAAATAAATTTGGTAGTCTCTAAGGTGCCACAAGTACTCCTGTTCTTTTTGCTTCCCAGGAGTTTCCCAACCTGTAATATGGCCCACATTCTTTATTCCCAGATGCATACATTTAGCCAGATTAAAACAAATATTGTTTGCTTACATCCAGTTTACCAAGCAATCCAGATTGCTCTGAGTCAGTGATCTGTCCTCTTCGTTATTTACCACTCCCCCAATGTCATCTGAAAACTTTATCAGTGATGATTTTATATCTTCTTTCAGGTCATTAATAAAAATGATAAATATCATAGGGCCGAGAACAGATCCTTGCAGGACCAGACTAGCTGCTCACCCATTTGATAATTATTCCCCATTTACAATTACATTGTGAGACCTATCAGTTAGCCAGCTTTTAATCAATTTAACGTGTGCCATGTTAATTTTATATCTTTCTGGTTTTTAATCGAAATGTCACTGCTTTCACCTCCTGTAGGATATCCTGTCATTTCTAAAATTATGGCCTGATGGTCCCAGGAAATTAATTTTCATTGGCAATTCGCTTACTTTAGATACAAGCTGCACTGGATTTCAAGATTCTTTTAAAAGTAGCATTACAAATGCTTTTAATAATGAGGCAATATTAGTGTGATATCACATAAACAGACAACAGAATTTTTTCTAAATTAATCCTTGTTAGACAGTATTCATTAATCTATAAAAAACTCCAGTCACATTTGTTAATCCAAAGGGCATGCCATCGAGATTCTATGATCCCTTCTGATGTACAAAAGTAGTTACTAATTTGCACTCATTATCTAAATGCATTTGCCAGTAGCCTTTGGATAAGACTGAGGAACTCCCATACCTACTTTGACAGAGAAAATCCAAGGGGCTGTCAATGAGTACTGATTTTTTCAGGTGACATCATTTAATTCTACCAGTTCATCTAAAGCTGGAGTTTACCCAAGGATTTAGATATTATACAGCTGGCAAAACCCACAGACAACAAATGAGGGACCAAACCACTTGTTTTAATAAACAATTTGTTCCGCAAATCTTAAACATCTCCTTCAGCAGCTGAAGGTGCACAAGGCAATCATCACCCACCAGAGATATTTCCTTGGTTCTTTCACATTGTATCGTCAAAAGAAAAAAGCATCCTTATTTCGTGCAATATAGGATTTTGTGTGTCTCTCATACATATCTGGATAAATACATAGAACTTGCTAGTTTTTATATTATCCCTTCTCTGTAAGAGTCTTTTTCCTTTTCAGTCTTTAGCTGGAAGATGGCAGAATATAGGCTACAGTTTCCCTGGGCTTCAATTAAAATGCCTATTTGCAGGCACCTGTTTGTGTGCACACACTGTATAACCGTACTCACAAACAATGGTATTTGGATAAGCAATTACCTGATTTGTATCCACAGATGTTGAATTTTGTGCATGCAAATGAGTACTCCCATAATTTTTCAAGGCACGTTAATGAAAGCTCACTAAAAATCTGGACCCAATAGACCTAAAAGATTTCGCTGTCTGATGCCTGCAAAGTGAAAAGCCTTTTCTTTCATTACCAGCAGCATCTGCATTAAAAAAGACCATTTAATCTCGATTCCCCCCACCCCTCTATTTTATTTCTCTTTTTTCCCCTCCTGATATTTTAAACTTTGGAACTGTGTGTTTGATTTTAGCAGGAACCCACAACGTTTTAGCAGGCACCAAACTCTTAGAAGATTATTTCCCAGCACACACTGGATTAAATCTCACAATTAGGAACTCATTTGCATTTCTCAACGTGAAATTCTTTGTTATAACACCAACTGTAGTTGACTCAGTAGAATAAGCTATTGTTGAAGTAATTCCTGTAAAAGGTCATATATTTAAACCCTTCAATTTTTTTTGACAAGCTCTCAGAAATGAGTGATACAGTTGCTCCAGTGTCCAAATAAGCAATAATGTCCATACCACTTATCTTTATAGACAGGGTGGAATATTATTACCCCATTCATCATGGACTTTTCTGGTTATAAAATACGTTTCTTGATATTTGAAAGACCTTTTCTTTCACTATCCTGAGCAGACTGCAGCCTCTCGGGCTCAGTCTCATTCTAGAGGGTCTCCCTGGGAATGTGTAATTCTTCAGTCTCTCCTCAGTAGTAGGCATATCACTTCTCTTTCTAGCTCATTAGCACTTAAGGACATTTATCTCTAAACCTGGGCAGTTTTTCTTTGTACAGCCTTCTATCCCTT
This sequence comes from Eretmochelys imbricata, assembly GCF_965152235.1. Taxonomy (NCBI): domain Eukaryota; kingdom Metazoa; phylum Chordata; order Testudines; family Cheloniidae; genus Eretmochelys; species Eretmochelys imbricata. The sequence continues at coordinate 41,899,252 of NC_135583.1, read as the reverse complement.
TCTGTTATTGAGTCTGGAATCCTTAGACAGTTAAACAGAAGTGTGTCACATTTTTTAACCATGAATTGACAGCTGGTCTAGGTAGAGTCCTTTATGTGCCCTTCCCCCATCGCTTTGTAGTGGCCATAGCTCTAGCCCATCTTCAGGCAGCCCACACTGAGGTGCCTCCCCTCAGTAGGGAGAAGGGCAGACATTCTTCCAGACCACCCCCAATGAATGCTACATGGATGGAACAAGAAGGAACTTTGATGGGTGGAGCAGTTCTCTATCAGAAGCCTAAGACCCTCCATGACACCTAAAGTTCTGTCAGCTTGAAGAACACGCCCTCTGGTCACTTTACAAAGCACGTCTCTCTCATCCCAGGAAAACATAGGCCACGAATCTTTCTTCTCTGGCAGCCCCTTTGTGCCACTCCACCAACTCAAAGGGGCTGTAAAACAGCACAACCATCCCCCAGCCTCAAGTCCCAAGGTGATGTAGTACCACTATTCCCAACCTTCTCCCACCACTGTTCCCCGCCTCCCCCTTCTACCTCCATGAAGGAGCGTGGCCTGAGCCATACTAATATTTCTGGTTGCCATAACAGCCTCTTGACAAGCAGGAGCAAGTCAGAGCGGATCTGGAGCTTTTCTAATCTGTGATTTGAAACAGCCTCCAGCCAGCTGCAGAAGAGAGGACGCATACAGGGGGCATAAAACTACCTTCTTCTACCCTCACACACATCCCTGTTCCTTGCACCAGGCTGAGTTTGGCCAGTATGGAGAATCAGTCCACAGTATTGTCAAGCCAGCAGGACAATTGGTATGCTCGATTTCTTTTAACAGTCAGAGAACAGGTAGTTGTTGTGACTTACATTTTTCCTGCTGGTATCTACTCTGCTCACATTTGTCATTTTAACCGTTTTGTTCAAAAACAGGAGTTTTTCCATATACACACCAGAGCATTCTGCGTTAGTGTTAGCAGTGGGCACCAGGTGATCCATCCACACCAAAATTTCCTCATGTTCATGTCTCAATATTAATCCGCTAGAAGAGAAATACTCTCTCCAAATGGATCATGTATCTTATGTGATTATTACATCAAACCTGCTGCTGTTGTTACATAGTGTAATAACTTCAATAGTGTAGAGTTATTCTGCTGAACATTATGTTAGTCTGAACATTATCTGGGAGAAGGACTGTCACATTCAGAAGCTATTCTGTCACTGAACAATGAAAGATGGGGGGAACCTCCTCGTTATAATTTTGTTATAAATCTCTTCCTTGCATGTGGAGGAGATGCAGGTTCAATAGAATTCAGTTTTAAACTGCTCCCAGGAAGTACTCAATTGCTTTTTTTTAAAGCACACTAAATATAATCGTCTAGCAGAGCTGGAAGTATACGACAGTCCATCTAGGAGAACCAATAGCACCTTTCTATTCTGTTGGGCTTTGGATCGCACATGAAGTGCGGTGTCTTATTGATGAACTGAATAGTTAATTATTTTTACAGATTTAGAAAACTTTCACTCCATTTCAGGAACCTCTTTACATCATTCTGTCTGGTGACAGAGTGCTTGAGGGGAGACTAACTGGATAATGTGATGTTGCTCTCCACGTGTTAGTACATACAGGTCAGGCTAACCCCACTATCTGCCTTTCAGGGTGTATCTACACTGCACTAAAAGACCCGGGACACGGCTGGACGGCTAAAAATGGCAGTGTAGATGTTCGGGCCTAGGCTGGGGTCCAGGCTCCAGCCTGATCCCAAACATGGACACTGCTACTTTTAGTTCCGCAGCCCAAGCCCCATGAGCCTGAGTCAACAGGCTCAGGCTCTGAGACTCGGAGCCACAGGTTTTGTATTGCAGTGCAGATGTTCCTTCAGACTCACTGTTGATGCTCTTTCAAAACCAGAAATGGCTATTGTGTACTCTCCTGAACTTCCACCCTGGGATTCCCTGTTACCCAAAGACACTCCTTTCTGACATGTCTAAACACAAAGTCAGATAAAGATCGCTTTTAAGTATAGATTTAATGATTAATTAGTAAAATTGAACTATTTCAGGTTATCCTTTAAAAATTCCCTGTTTGCTGTTTACTGACAGTCTTTACAAACTCATGTGGGTAGCAAAGGTGTGTGTATTACCATGATTACTGCAACACTCTTTTTAAACAAAAAAACTAGAGCTAAAAATAATGACATGCAACCAGAAAGGTGTAGGTAAACCATGAAGTTTTGCCAAAGACATCACAAAATGTATACTCAACAATTAGTGAAAACAAATGTGACTTTTTTTTGTCAATTTAAATGACATAATTAATTTTGGATCTACTAATAGTGACTACCAACTAATCTAGCAATACCTGTAATTACTATGTAGTTAAAGGTATTTACTGAGTATGCTCAGTATAGTTACCATGTAAGTAAAGACTAATCCTATTATCATCTGGCCCTGAAATTTTAAAGTATTTCTACTTAAGAATTATTTTCTTGTAAAATAAAATTTCCATCTTTGTGTAAGGTCTGAGACCTTTTTCTGCAGCTACATTAGGACAGCAGTAGCCATAAGCCAAGAAACAGAACTTCACATCCTCACATTCCCTCTAAATTATATCAGAAGAACGTAACATCAGGCTGTTAAGAAGGCCCTCCTGTCCTAATAACACCCACCATCACCAGTTAAAGAAACAGATCTTAAGATGTTTAAAGAAAACTTTGTTAGACAGCATTCTGTCTGGCAGGAAATCACCTATCAACAGTTCTGATTGTGAAATCTATATTTCTTTATTGTTTTGCCTTTATGGTCCCTACTTCTCTATTGTTTATCTAAATAGTTTCTGTCTGGTTCTTTAATTGTTTTTATCTGCTGCATAACTAATTTTGAAAGGTTTAAATCAACAAAGGCAGTGGGGTATGGTTTTGCAATATGTTAGGATTAGTCAAAGAACTATTTTGTAATACTTTAGTAAAATGATTGGCTAAGGTACAGCTAAGCAGAACTCAAGTTTCACTATATAAACTGGAATCCAAAAGGAAGTTCTTTGGAACCAACTTCAGGACACAGCCCAAGATCAGAGCTGTCAGACCTCAACACCCTGCCAATTATATAATGCAGAAACTGGAATCCCTGGACGACCTGATTCTGACTGACCACCACGAAAATTTCATCTGCCTTATTGGGAGTCGTGAGCACTGTATGCTTAGCATGTGCATTCTGTTTTGGTCATTGTTAATAAATAGAGGTTAAGGATACCACTGTGTAAGGCTCTTTCATTGCTAAAAGACCCCATCCCCATTTACACCCTGTGCCCTACGAATGGGGTATGGGTAGGTGCCTTTCGCCCAGAGCTCTAGGATCTGGGAAAAGGTAGGGATACATAAATTAACCAGGTTACACCTTGAGCCCATGGAAGGATAAAGGTGGGTGCCCTAGAGTGTGTGAGTAACATTTGTGAGTACAGGACTTTAATAGAGACATCCAGCTATTGTTCCACTAATATTAAACAACAGTTTCTCACAGCCGCACACCTGCTATACATTTCACAAAAAGGCGCAAATTTATTTCTCCTGATATATGTCACTCATCATAGACAGGACATTCCGATGGAACTGTGAACAAAACTCTGTGCTTCATACCAGTTTTTGCCTGCTCAGTGGGAGAAAAGAAGAGACTCAGATGTAAAACTAAACCACTGTACGCAGCATATTTGAGCTCCAGAGACTGGAAAATTTAAAGCCGCAGCAGCACACATTACACTGTATCTTTCCGCTTCTACATTTTGAGACAGGTACTGCCTGAAATGCTTTAAGCTTTGGTTTTCTCTGCCCAGTATGTTGTAAAGATGTAGCTACCTTAAAATTAGGCAATGTGAAGACAAGCACTAGCCTTACTAGAATAGCAATAAAAAAAAAAAGCGTGCACACTCTGCTCATGGCCAAACCACAGCTCAATACATCTTCAGGCACAAGATTTTTCCTTGTATTTTTTTTTAAAACCCCACAACACTATGTAATAACAAAAGAAAATATTAATTAACTTTTATATTTAAGCAAGGAACTGGGTATTCCTATGTTTGGAGAAACCTGAATCTTCTAGGGTCATCTCAGAACCTTTGTGCTCTCTGGGTCCTTCAAAGAAAAGTAATTAATTGTGCCTAAAATGGCAAATAATGAAGAAGAGTTAAAAGATAAGAGAGAAGAGAAACCACCCATGACATATGGAACATCCTTTGCACTGCACCCTGTACCAGTCTATTATTGTGTGCTGCGATGCTATGGGCAAGGCAGATCATGCCCAAGAATTTAGAAGCAGTGTAGCCAAATCCCATACACGAGTAGCCCTTGCCCGTATGTCCTTTTTAGGAAAAACATACAGATAAATAATAAATTGAAAGGAGAGCAGAAATTTAAAAAAAAACAACTTTAAGACAGAAGTGCCTTAGCAGAGGCAGTATGAATAACCCTCCTGAGAGAGAGACACTCATAGGCACAGTGCTTTCATTAGGCCGCAACAGCTACACTTCCTATTGAATACTGGAGAGGGTTCAGAAAAGAGCCACGAGAATGGTAAGAACGGCCATACTGGGTCAGACCAGTGGTCCATCTCACTCAGTGTCCTCTCTTCTGACAGTGGCCAGTGCCACGTGCTTCAGAGGGAATGAACAGAACAAGGCAATTTCGAGTGATTCATCCCCTGTCACCCACTCCCAGCTTCTCGGAATCAGAGGTTTAAGGATACTCAGAGCATGGTGTTGCATCCCTTACCCTCCTGGCTAATAACCATTGATGGACCTATCCTCCATGAATTTATCTAATTCTTTTTTTAACCCAGTTATAGTTTTGGCCCTCACAATATCTTCTGGCATGGAGTTTCACAGGTTAACTGTGCATTGAGTGAAGAAGTACTTCCTTCTGTTTGTTTTGAACCTGCTGCCTATTAACTTAATTGGGTGATCCCTGGTTCTTCTGTTACGCAAAGGGGTAAATAACACTTTTTGATGGTATTTCCTTAGCTCCATATAATAACGATGTTCAGAACATACTTACAGATCACATTCTGTGGTTGGGTTTTATGAGCACTCTCAAATTGATTGAAAAATGGCTGAAAGGGAGTAATGAAAGGCTAATGATAAGTAGCAATGTATAGAGTTGTGGGGATATAAACAGTGGGGCAAACCAGTTTCATTTAATATTTTTAATTATCTGGATGAGAGGGTAGAAAACATGTTTATGAAATTCACAGAAGATCCTGAATTGGGAGATATTGGAAATACCAGTGAAGAAAGAAATAATACAGAGATGTAGAAATACTGGCAGATGATAAAGTAAGATACAGCCAGGATAAATGCAAGCTAATATATCTGAGGAAAACAATAAGAAACAGTCAATGGGAAGGAATTAAATGGAAAGCAGTAATGCCAAAAGAGACCTGGATGTGACATGAACTTTCAATATAACTCTCCCGCCCCCCAAAAGGAAGCCAATTCAATTCCGAGCTGCATATGCAGAAATATTTTATACACCAGGGAGTGATAGAGCATAAAGCCCCAATTCAGCAGTGAACTTCAGCACTTGCATAAATGCAAGTGTGTGAGTAGTCCCATGTAGGCCTGCGAGAAAATAGTTAAGGACATTGAGGTCAATGGTAAATGGGACATAAATACAACATGGTTAAACAAAAGGTAGATCGTGCCAAACCAACCTGATCTCCTTCTTTGAGAAAGTAACAGATTTTTTAGACAAAGGAAACGCAGTGGATCTAATTTACCTAGATTTCAGTAATGTGTTTGATACCATGCCACATGGGGAATTATTAGTTAAATTGGAAAAGATGGGGATCAATATGAAAATTGAAAGGTGGATAAGGAATTGGTTAACAGGGAGACTACAGCGGGTCCTACTGAAAGGTGAACTATCAGGCTGGAGGGAGGTTACCAGTGGAGTTCCTCAGGGATCAGTTTTGGGATCAATCTTATTTAATCTTTTTATTACTGACCTTGGCACAAAAAGTGGGAGTGTGCTAATAAAGTTTGCAGATGATACAAAGCTGGGAGGTATTGCCAATTTAGAGAAGGACAGGGATATCATACAGGAAGATTTGGATGACCTTGTAAACTGGAGTAATAGTAATAGGATGATAATTACTAGTGATAACTGCAAGGTCATGCATTTAGGGATTAATAACAAGAATTTTTGTTATAAGCTGGGGATGCATCAATTAGAAGTAACAGAGGAGGAGAAGGACCTTGGGGTATTGGTTGATCATAGGATGACTATGAGCTGCCAATGTGATATGGCCGTGAAAAAAGCTAATGCGGTCTTGGATGCGTCAGGCGAGGTATTTCCAGTAGAGATAAGGAGGTTTTAGTACCATTATACAAGGCACTGGTGAGACCTCACCTGGAATACTGTGTGCAGTTCTGGTCTCCCATGTTTAAGAGGATGAATTCAAACTGGAACAGGTACAGAGAAGGGCTACTAGGATGATCCGAGGAATGGAAGACCTGTCTTATGAAAGGAGACTCAAGGAACTTGGCTTGTTTAGCCTAACTAAAAGAAGGTTGAGGGGAGATATGATTGCTCGCTATAAATATATCAGAGGGATAAATACCGGAGAGGGAGAGGAATTATTTAAGCTCAGTACCAATGTGGACACAAGAACAAATGAATATAAACTGGTCAATGGGAAGTTTAGACTTGAAATTAGATGAAGGTTTCTAACCATCAGAGGAGTGAAGTTTTGGAATAGCCTTCCAAGGGAAGCAGTGCAGGCAAAAGACCTATTTGGCTTTAAGATTAGACTTGATAAGTTTATGGAGGAGATGGTATGATGGGATAACATGATTTTGTCAATTAATTGATCTTTAAATATTCATGGTAAATAGGCCCAATGGCCTGTGATGGGATGTTAGATGGGGTGGGATCTGAGTTACTACAGAAAATTCTTTCCTGGGTATCTGGCTGGTGAATCTTGCCCATATGCTCAGGGTTTAGCTGATCACCATATTTGGGGTTGGGAAGGAATTTTCCTCCAGGGCAGATTGAAAGAGGCCCTGGAGTTTTTCGCCTTCCTCTGTAGCATGGGGCACACGGTTCACTTGCTGGAGGATTCTCTGCTCCTTGAAGTCCTTAAACCACAATTTGAGGACTTCAATAGCTCAGACATAGGTGGGAGGTTTTTCGCAGGAGTGGGTGGGTGAGATTCTGTGGCCTGCGTTGTGCAGGAGGTCGGACTAGATGATCATAATGGTCCCTTCTGACCTTAATATCTATGAATCTATGAATCACCTGGATCACTCCAAATAACATTCAAACACTTGGGTCAGGTTTCAGATCTCTTTCCTCAGGCCAGGTTTTATTAAATAATGGAAGATACAACATGCTTAATAAGAAATACTTTCCTGCTGTCTGCCAGCTGGGAGTGAAGAGCCCACATCCTTCCCCTTCCCCTTCCCCATCCCTGCTGCTATGGATAGCCCCTCCAAGATCCCTCCCTGACCCATGGTCTCCCCTATAATAAGAATAGTCTGCCTCTATTTAATGTAGGATATCACATGCAACCTGCAGTCGCATGTACTCCCTGTCATGTGCTCCCTAAACACAGTCCCCTTAGTCTTAAAGAGTCAAGCCTTGGTAGAGATGCGTTCATGCCAACACTGCTAGCAGCTCCTGCACCTGCGTCCAGACAGAGAACCCGACCATGGATGCCTCTACCCAGGTCCTGGTGTGGATTTGCCAAGACTGTGGCCTGCACTTTCCTATCATAGAAAGCCATGCTGGGGAGACCACCCAATGTGAGAGGTGTCTACTGGTAGAATCTCTCAGGAAGCAGGTGGGAGAGCTACAGGAGGAGGTGGCTAGGCTAAGGAGCATCCATGCACATGACAAATTCATTGAAAACAGGCATATAGAGACCTCCAAAGTTGAGAAAGCAATCCAGATGGAGAGAGATACATTAGCACCACCCAGGGAGGAGGAAAGAGTCCTTCCGAGGAAGGAACCTGGCTGTTTGTTCCTTTCGGCAGCGCTCCACTGCTGCTCCCAACCTACCATCCACAGAAGTAAAAAAACAGTATGGCTGCCCTAGCAACAAGGGATGAGAAATCTCCCTGTGAGGTGGTAGACTAGGCCCAAAGACACCCTACTGGAAGTCTCAGGGTTCTGCCACACCTATCCCAGGAAAGGAGCAATGGAGAGGTCCTCCAAGCGGCCTAGAGTTGTAGAGAAGAAGCAACCAATAAAGGGGCTGCTGAAATGGCCAATCAGGGGCCAGGAGGGCCATATAAAAGGAGCTGCAGAACAGAGCAGCAGTTAGTTGTTGGTTGGAACTGGAGAAGAAAGGTCTGCAGGCCTGGCTGCCTGGAAAAGCATTAGGGCCATGGACAGCTCAGTGTGGGCACAGACCGGGGGAGCAAGAACTGGCTGCTAGGACTGAGCCAAAGACAGTTTGCTAGCAGGAACTGGGGGAGCAAGGAAGGAGTTCCTGGCTGGCTGCAGACACCAAGTGGAGACTGGGCCTGGGGAGAGCCACAGGAAAATAGTGTCTCCAGGGAGGAAGCCCTGGGGATACAGCCCCATACCAGGGCTGGACTGATTGAAAGACCATGGACACACCCAACCAGAGGGGGCGCTCGTGAGAGGCGGGTGCTGACCCCATTACACTCCCCCACAGTGGAGGAGGAGAAGCCATGTACCCACAAGGGAAGTTGTGGAATCTCCATCACTGGAGGTTTTTAAGAGCAGGTTTGGCAAACCCCGGTCAGTAGGCAAACACCTACTGAGGTCCCTTCCAGTCCAAGCTTTCTATGATTCTGTGTGTCTCAGGACCAGCACCCTGTTACAGACCATTAATGCCCAGAGTTAGGGGTGTGCTCATGTACCTCACTGAATCAAGTTCTGAGAGCCTACCTAGATAACATTCAGCATGCATGAGCTGCACTTACCACATAGTTCTGGGCACCTTAGTACTTGGGAAACCACAGGGAATTCAGAAAAGAACCAGAAAAAATGTTATGGCACATGATAATCTGGTTTATGTGGAATGATTTAAAAAATTTAATATGGGTAGGATCTATTAGTCTTAAGGGCAGTGTTGAAAGCCCAAGCACTTGGGTCATTTAAAGACGGGACAAAATAAACTTGCATTGTATTGAGGGATAGACTAGCTGCTCTTGTAGGCCTTTTCCATCTTTATTTTAGTGATTCTATAATAATCACCATTTGTGTCTCTGAGCATTTAATGCAGCCATATTACCTAATTGTTTCTTTCCACCACAACAATGGAGGGTTAGAAAGAAATGGAAAGTACACTACACAGAGAAACAAAATCCCTGCACTACTGATATAACCTACTATTACAACATTTTGATATAGTGTTATAAATTCACTTAGTCCTTTAGAGAATAGAAATAAGACATGTTGTCTGTCCTAAAGTTCTTTTGGCCTAAATTTGGCTCTGGACACACACACTCACCGTTCCCCAAGCACACAAATTACATCCATGTACCTCACCAGTGAACACCTGTCACATGCCCCCAGTACTCACAACTTCTGCCATGACACAGTTCCCTACAAGGGAAACCTTTGCTTCTATCTGCCTGGAAATCTAAACAAACCCTGAAATTATAAGATAAAATTTTACTGTTTATTTCTATATTTCCATAAAATAAGATGGTTTTCTATTTCAGTCTCCTACTAGCAACCTATAAAGGATTTAAGATTTAAATCAGAAACCCGAATGTAAAATAAGGTTTTCTATCTGGGCCCAGCTCCAGTAAAACAGTATTCAGACCATTGTTCTGCAAGCCAGGAACTAGAAAAAAGGGTTAAGGACAAAGTATAACCAGACGTCACTGGCACAGTGCAGTTAATAATATTGTTAAATGGGGGTGGGGTGGAAAGAGAGACAGAAAACTCCCTAATGACTTTAGAAAACTCTATAATCCATCCCACTAATCCAGTTTTAATTATATCAATAAGTAGATAGGGTACCAGACTATTTTTCAGGATAGAACATAGTGTATGAGTAATTCTTCATGCTATTTCTATTCTGCTTTAAAAAGAACTTCTGGAAGTTATCAGTGTGAACAAATCTACCAGGCCAACTTTTTTAATAACGTAGCATCATTATATAATAAGATGTAAAGTTCTGGTCCCTCAAGTACAAAGAATGTTGGTTAAATGTTGCAGGTTGTTCTATCCACCAGTAATAAATCACTCGACCCAGTAAAAACTAAAGGATCTCTGTCCCTACTTGCCTGCTAAAAAGTGGAAATGCTCGAGGGAATTCAGATGATAAAGGAAGAAAGAAAGAATTAATGAAGCAAAAGTGATACTCATAAAAAATGGCACAGTCAAAATGTAAAAATGGACCAGCTACTCAACAAAGGAGAACGCAATGATTATGCTATGGAACTAGAGAGAGAGCTGTCACATTCAAACTGTTCCTGGCCCAGATGGTGGGGATACTGTGTAGGTTTGTGACTGTGATTTGAGTGAATTAATAAACATCAAGAGATTTATATTAGCAAAAAGAAAAAATGCAAGATACGAATAGACACGTTTCTTCCAAGATGTCTATAAACCCTAATTTTTCCCTCACAGAAGGATTAACAGAACAGATGAGAGGGAGGGAACCAAAACAAAAGATGTGACATCAACAAGACATCTTTACGAACTTTACCACTCACTTCACTTCTTGTTGCACACTATCCTCCTCCTCCCCAATTCTTCATGTCTACACTATATATTTAGGGTGTAGCACAGGGAAAGAGCCTTCAAACTGGTACCTAGTACACTTTTATTAATACATATTATAATTATGTGATCAACATAAAAATGCACCAACATACAGAGAGGGAAATCCTTGAGAAGAAATTAAGACAAATAGTGTCTGAGGTAGTGGTAGATATAAAATTTCCAGTTTTTACACTATAAGTTACTTTCAGTATACAGTGATCTTCAGCCGATGGGATCATTGTGCTCCACATGCTGATGGGAAACCTGGATCATTCACCTCTAAATCTAAAAGAAAACAACTATGCTCTACAGTTCAGATGGTGTCATTAACCAATTTAAAGTAAGCCCTGATTCAGTGCTCTCTCTCCCTAAATATGTGTAGAGAAGGACCTTCTTTCAAAATCTGAATTATACACCCTTAAAGAGATTAAGCGGTAGTTACATATCTTCTGTTTCAAGGACTGTAATGTAAGTGCAACCCAGCACTGTAGCTGCACTGATTTGGCTAGTTTCAGATCACTTTCACATGCTCACATTCACATGCTCACCTCACCCACAGCCCAACCCCCTGCCCCAGCCCCCTCCTGCACGCCAAACTCCTCATTCCTGGCCCCACCCCAGAACCCACACCTCCAGCCGGAGCCCTCACCTCCCCCCACACCCCAACCCCCTGTCCCAGCCCAGAGACCTCTCCCATCATCCCAGAGCCTCCACCCCCAGACAGAGCCCCCCCCGCGCACACCAACCACCTGCCCCAGCCCGGTGAAAGTGAGTGAGGGTGGGGGACAACGAGCGACGGGCAGGGGGGTGGAATGATGGGGGCAGGGCCTCGGGGAAGGGATGGGCAAGGATGTTCAGTTTTGTGTGATTATAAAGTTGGCAACCCTACCGTTGCCTTATCCTCCCAAAATGGTGATCAAGCTGCATCCATACTTGAAGACCTCAGAAGCTGAGTCCATTCACTGCACGATTAGGTTAGCTTAACTCCAAAGGTTTTCATAGGAAAGTCACAACTACTGACACCCAGATTTTGCCCTACAGCATAGCACGCTTAGCACATTAGCAACTGCTCCAGCTCTTTGGAGCCCATTTCCTTTCCCTACTCTATGGAACTGCTTTCCAGGCACAGCCCTGCCAGGAGTCTGCTTCGGGAATGCTCCTGATTTGAAGAATGATCTGAGTGGCACTTTATTTAGGAATGAAGACTATGTTCAATTGTGTTAGAAACATGCATTTTTTTAGTGACACTGTTTTTCTAATCCTGATTAAGTCAGTTATAAATCCAGCTGGGGGAGTGCATGGTGGAGTCCCAGTGCTACTGTTTTTCACTGTGAGGAAAATGGGGCCCAGTCTCCCTTGTGCAGTGGTTTCTGTTTCCGTTCTGGGAAAGACAATGGGAACACTTTAAATGTCACAGTTTTGGCTGAACCAGCCAGTACTGTAAGTAAATGTGGATTAGTCCACCTGACTTCAGTTAACGCAAGGTTCAGCTATTGTAGATACTTACACAGCCCCAGTTACCATTGTGTGAGTGCATCAAACCTTTAACGTACTTATCCACAGGACACTCCTGTAAGGTAGGGAAGTACTATTGCCCCATGTTACAGATGGGAACAGGCATAGACCGACATTCCCAAGATCAGATGGGAAGTCTGTGGCAAGGCAAGAACTGAACCCAGCTCTCTCAAGTCCCAGGCTAGCACCCTAACTACTGTACCATCTTACCAGGCTCTGTAGTGGTCAGCAGTGCTTCTAGGCACTATGGAAAAAATAAAACATACTCCCCTTTCCCACACCTATCCATTTTTATGGGATTCCCGCCCCCCCCATCATAAAAGTACATTCTTTTTCCATGTTACCGACTACCTACTTCATACCTGTGAACGTTCTGGCCTTTCTTTACAAAAAAAAAAAAAAAAAGCACCTTCACATCCCGGCCAGGTTCAAAATCTATTTTCCTTTTTCTCCTGTAAAAATTTTACATTTATATAGAAATACCACCTTACTACCAACTGTAGTTACCAGGTGTGAATGTATTTTCCACAGCGCTCTAACAAGAGACTAGTCAGTAATGAAATGTTCACTATTTCACCTTAGGGGTTCTACACAGAAGGAGATTTTAGCTGACCATAGGTGCCATGATACCTGGGCACAAAGAAATGAATTAAAGCTAAAGGGTCATTGGCTTGGAAATTGCTTAATCGTTTTGGTTCTTGGCACAAACGTAATATATATTTCTGTGTTATAATTAGGGTCCTATCGTGATTAAGTTATATATACAAAGATCGAAGAAAGCAATTGAATATTTCTTCACGAAAAGCCATAGCAAAACTAAAATGAACAATGGGCTTTGAATCAGTATGAACAAGGATATGAGTCAGATCTGTCCCAGGTCCAGGTTAGGAACATTCTCGTAGGAGGTACAGCATGTCACTGAGAGGGACTCTTGTCAGACACTACAAGTTACTTCATTTTACTACCAATTATTCCAGGTCCAATACCCATTTCATCTCCATTCACAAAAGGTCTCAGCATCATTTTACACGCTGTCCCTTATGCTCAAAACGCCCTTCCAAAATCTATTTGTCAAGCTTCAATCCTTACCTAATCTGAGTCACTCCAAAAACACGTCTGCAAAACTGCCTACACCAAAAGACTCTGATTACACTTTCAAAAATGTGAACCAAGATATATGGTTTCTCTCAAGCCTCCACTTCCTGGTGTGTGTTTTTTCTTTAATTGCCTGTAAATCTATCATTTAGGCCTGGATTCTGCACCACGATCCACTAATGCTGACCCCTGTGGTCAAACCAAGTCCCATTAATTCCCATAGGCCTCTGCATGGGCACAGGACCTGTGCTAGTGGAACCCAATGAAGGGTTGTGGCTTTATGCTGTAAGCTCTTTTGGACAGGTGCTGTATCTTTTTATGTCTTCTGAGAAGCACTTAGTACATTGATGGGTGCTATAAAATGATGACTCCAATAATAATTGTATCTCAAATGAATGGCCCTGTCCAATTCCAGGTGAGTTGAATAAATGGAGTACAGAAGTGTAGAGCGAGTGAGAATAATCTATACATAAGGTTCTTGGTTACAGAAATAGCTTACTTCTTCCAGTGGAAGTTTTAAAGAGGGACTTTAACACTAGATCAATCTTAAAATTAAAATATTTACTCAAAAAGTCACTCCGTACTGCCTCAGATCATGAAATTGTTTCTCATTGGCAGCCTGAAAATGACATGAATGCCTTTGAAAAAATACACTGAATTTCTTAGTATGTGTGTGCAAACTTTTAATACATAGAGTTTAGAGTTACATTCTTTCACTTGGAAGGACCTAGATGAAAATTATAACTTTCGTTGCTTGCCCAAATTTTAAAAACACTATCCAATGGTATTGAGATGCCAGGCTCTCTCGGAATAATGGGGAATTAGCTATTTGCTGAAGCTGGCTGAAAAATCTTCCTTAAAGCCATTTTCTTTAAGAGAATGCACTTTTGTCAAAATCTAAGCGCTTCGTGAAAATGTGTCAATTTCAACAAATTTTGTTTGGGAGAAAAACCAGGACAAAAAGTTCCCATTTTGACATTTTCTGGAACAAAGTGTTTTCATTTTGAAACAACTTTTCATTTCAAATTTGGTTTTATTTTGTATTACATTAAATAAAAGGTCAAAATTGAAACAAAATGTTTTGATCAATCCCAAATTTTTTTTTTCTGGAATTCTCTTTTATGGAGAATTTTGAAATTTTGGGGCAAGGCCGGTTCTAGGGTCCCATTACTGGGGGCAGTGGGTATTTGGGAGCCCTGGATGTTGCTATTTAAATAACAAATAACCTTTGAGATTCCAGGGACTAGTTAGATCCCTGGAAAATCTTGGATTTTCATAGGTACCAAGGCCAGAAGGGAATCATTATAATCCTGTCTGGCCTCCTGTATAAAACAGGCCATAGAGTTTCCCCAAAATAAAGCCTAGAGTACATCTTTCAGAAAAATATCCAATCTTGATTTAACAATTGCCAGTGATAGAGAATCCACCACGACCCTTAGTAAATTGTTCAAATGGTTAATTACTCTCACTTATAAAAACTTACACTTTATTTCCCATCTGAATTTGTCTAGCTTCAACTTCCAGCCACCGGATCACGTTATACCTTTGACTTCTAGATCGAAGAGTCCATTATCGAACACTTATTCCCCATGTAGGTACTTATAGATTGTAATAAAGTCACCCTTTAGCCTTCCCTTTGTTAAGATAAATAGACTGAGCTCCTTAAAAAACTCTCACAATAAGGCATGCTTTTTAAACCCTTTAATCTCTCTCTTGGCTCTTCTCTGAACCTTCTGCAGTTTACAAACATTCGTCTTGAATTGTGGACACCAGAAATGGATGCAATATTCCAGCAGCAGTCGCACCAGTGCCAAATACAGTGCTAAAATGACCTCTTTACTGCTACTTGAAATTCTCCTGTTTATGCATCCAAGGATCACATTAGCCTTTTTGGCCACAGTGTTACACTGGGAGCTCATGTTCAGCTGATTATCTACCACCATCTCCAAATCTTTTTTGGAGTCACTGCTTCCCAGCACAGAATCCCCCATCCTGTAAGTATGGCCTGCATTCTTTGTTCCTAATACATTTACATTTAGCCTTATTAAAACGCATATTGTTTACTTGCACACACTTTACCAAGGAATCCAGATTATTTTGTATTAGTGACCTGTGCTCTTCATTATTTATCACTACCTCAATTTGTGTGTCATCTGCAAACTTTATCACTGATGATTTTGTGTTTTCTTCCAAATCATAGATAAAAATGTTAAATAGCGTAGGGCCAAGAACCCTGTGCAGCCACACTAGAAACACAGCGACTCGATGAGGATTCCATGTTTACAATTACATTTTGAGACCTATCAGTTACTTTTTTAAACTCTTCAAAACAGGGTAATATTTAGTTACTCTGTCAGGATTTTGTTGTGATTTATCTTTTATATAAAGGATGAAAATTCTCCAATCTGCTGCTGGTCCACTACTTCACATTGGATAACTTTGTTCAGATTTTGGCCCCTCTGACAACAATCTGGGGCCTTGATGTTTCTGGTTTTTTGCGGGGGGTGGGAAGGTGTTAAATGCGCCTTTTGCCTCCCCAGTAGTGCCAGGCCTGTTCTGGAAGTTTGTCTTGATTCAAAATGAAGACGAACTTTTAAATCTTGAAACCCTTTCAAAATGAAAGTTCCACCCTCCACAAAGCTTGACTATTTGTACATGGATGAGATGAGAGATGGCAGACTGAAAATAAACTTTGAGTTTACTTTCTTTTCTGATGGATTTTACACTTTCACAAATTAAAGCCTTTGTAACATGACCAAACAAATGTTAAGTATTTCTTGCACACAGCACTTCATGTTTTAAAATATAATTTCCCAGTTACAAAAAAATTACCCGCTTTGGAAATAGATTTAGCATGTTTCTGAGTGCAATTCACAAAATGGTTAAATCAAATGTTATCACATATTTAAAAGTCTGAAGAAAATCACAAAATGAAAGCAATTAAAAACAGATAGCGTCACTAATAATCTTGAGTTAGGTGTGTAATTATAAATAAATTGTAATTAATTCTCTACCACTTCTTGGTTATTATCCACATCTCACACAAGTCCATTTACGTTCATTTCCAAAAGGGTAACATACAGTAGATTATCCTGTACAAAACAGATTCGTTTTACTGCACCTTTTACACCCCTTTCTTCTAAAAAAAAAGAGAACTTTCTTCTTTCAGGTGGGATTCCAGCCACCTTGTGAGTTCAATACCTTGTGCAATCAGAGGCTACTATGACATCTGTCACAGAGTCATGATGACAGAGCAGAGGTGCCCGTGTTTAGCATAAGAATTCATCTGCTCCGCCAAAATATACTAATTAAAACAAATTCAACTGCAACCTAGGGCTTTCTGTTCTTAAACTGTTACCCCCTGAAAGCTCAGATCATTTGAGATTCAGTCTTACGCTCCTTTGCAAGGGAATGTTTTTAAGCAATTTAATTATATAAATAAATTAGCCCTCAAAGAGACGCAGCAAATAAAACTATGCCAGATCTGCAGACATAATTGCATGGAAAAGTGAGGAAGCTGAGTTTATTCTCAATGGAAAAGGGAAAAATGTACAGTGAATTTATTGCAGATGTGAAATTAGGTAAGGTACCAAAGAAATTGATTAATGTTTTACACTTCCAAAAAAAATACAAACACGAAAATCATGTTCCATGATCTACAAGTAAAAAATTGGAAACAGCATTACAAAAATTTATCACAGAAGCCAATGTACTGCCAATAAATGACCATAAATAACCAAATACCAGTGACCTCAAGAAACAGTCAGGAGAGATTGACAGGTGTTGGCATGATTCTGAGCTCAAATATATGCAGGAGATCTGCAAACAGCATATCAGCTACTATGCCTGCTCATTTTACAAGGTACACTCGTAAAAAAGGCCAAAAGGAGGTTGTAGAAGTACTGAGAGAACAAGGATGAAAGTGAAGAAAAGAGGAGCAGGAACGGTATGACAGACCTTGTGGCCTCTTCTAACTTTAGGATTTCCTTTTTCATTATTTATTATATTGAAACCATGGATGGTGAAAGTTTCTGAAGATGAGTTTAACAGGTTTTTTATTTATAGGGATTTTTTGTTGTTGTTGTTCAAAGAGTAATAAAAATTATTAATCCTCCTAACTGTACAGATATTGTGACAATGCTTTCCCATTGGTTAAATAAATCCACAAGAAAGAATATGAAACAACAACCATTCATTGGCTGCCACGTACACCTGACAGGAGGGACAAAATTCATCCCAGGTGCAGTTCCATGTACAGTCAGTTTGTCAGCACTTCCAAAGAATGCCGTAGCATTCTGCAGCAATGGGAGGAGGGAACAGCTGCAGCAGAATGCAGTAGGCAAAATGGTTAAGGATTCTACATTTCTAATGTTGTCTGTGTTTGGCACTGTGATTTTAGCTCAGTAGTTTTCCTTAAAGCATAAACTCTACAGTGGGGAAGAGAGCATCACCCAATCCCAACCCCTAAACCAGTAGCTCTCAACCTTTCCAGACTGCTGTACCCCTTTCAGGAGTCTGATTTGTCTTGCATATTCCCAAGTTTCACCTCACTTAAAAACTACTTGCTTACAAAATCAGATATAAAAATACAAATGTCAGAGCACACTAGTACTTAAAAAATTGCTTACTTTCTCATTTTTACCATATAATTATAAAATAAATCACAACGCCAGGTTGAGGAACACTGATACAATATTTAGAGCAGTATAAAAAAGTCCTGTCTATATGAAATTTTAGTTCGTACTGACTTCATTAGTGCTTTTTATGTAGCCTTTGTCAAATTAGACAAATATCTAAATGTGTTGATGTATCCCCTGAAAGACCTCTGTGCACCCCCAGGCGTACGCATACCCCTGGTTGAGAACCACTGCCCCAAACCACTATCCTAACTCTTTCTTTTCACTCTCTTTCTCACTCCATCTACTACAGAAAGGATCTAAGATAAGAAACAAAATCACAGAGGTCTCCAGGTGTGGCATCGTTTCCAGCTGGTGTTCTTTAAAGACATCAAACTGCATTTCACTGAAAGAGCATTAAAAAAAATCAATAGCATTCCTAAAATTTAGGATTTTAAAACTGTTTTCTTCACAGCTGTATGCAGTGTTATTGTAGCCGTGTTGGTAGCCGTGTTGGTCCCATGATATTAGAGAGATAAGCTGGGTGAGGTAATATCTTTTATTGGACCAACTTCTGTTGGTGAGTGAGACAAGCTTTCAAGTTTACAAAAAAGCTGAAGAAGAGCTCTGTGCAAGCTCGAAAGCATGTCTCTCTCACGAATAGAAGCTGGTCCTTACTCACCTTCTTTCCAGCTGAGTAAAGCTGCTTACTTAAGCAAATGTCAGGTCTGCTTTTCACCCACAAAAGATGCTCAGAGACCCACCCAGACATGCATATGTCTGTATGCAGACGTACACACAGTTGCAGATTAGCTTGCTCCACATCAGCTGACAGAGAATCAGTTGTATGGAAGAGGCCATTTTTAAAAGTTGTTTTGTTCTTTTATTGTTGGATCAGAAAATGTAACAGCTTTATAAAATACATTTTAACAAATTAAGCCAAAGTTGCTCTTCTTCTAATTAGTTAACAAAACTCCTCTTTCTCTCCCTGCTCAAAGCGGTTATCAAGGCTCTCCTTTCTTTTCAGAGCTACTGTGCAGAGAGGAACTCTCTAAGCATCGCCTTTTCACACTTGCGTTGTCTGTGTACTTTTGACTTTCTCGGTTTTTTCTATATCCTTTTAAAATGTGGGAACCAGAATTGCACCTAGGATTCCAGATACAGCTACACCAGCTAAACAGAACATGCAATCAAACTCACAGTTTTACATATGATCCCCTCTATATTCATATGTGAAAAACAACACAGTCACCTGAGTGAAATCTCATGTTTTGTTTGCTACCTACTCTAGGTCTTTCTCTGACTCATTGCTCTTATTGAGTCTGTCTGTGCTGTTTTTTCCTCTGCCTTGGTGTAATACTTTAAATTTATTTCTACTGAATTTCATTTTGTTGCCTGCAGTCCTTTTTTCTAATTTCTCCAGGTCACTGCAGTTTGTTTTTGCACTCCAGGGTGTCTGCTGCCTCTCTAATCTTGATGTCATCAACAAAATTAATCATGTTTGAATTTGGACCTTTTTAAGATCTTTAATGCAAATGTTAAATAATAAACTGTTGGTCCCAATAGTCATCCCTGTAGTACACCACTTAATACTGTTCCCCACTTGGCAGTCTTACTGATAATTACTCTGTTCCCTGTCTGTCAACTAACATCTAATCCATTTTAAAGGGTTTTTTTATGTTATATTGTTTATCAGCATTGATATAGTGTCTATCATTGTGGTATATTTACCAGTTTATAAAATATATATTTATAAAACACATTTATCACTTTAATTTTATTGACATATATGTTATATGTACAGGTACATTTCTATATACCTAGTGTCTGTGGATTGATAAAAAAATGCAGTGGGAGAATTTAAATGCATCTTTCTGTCATGCACACAAATATTAGTAAGAGGAAGAGATTACCCCAAGAAACATGCTACTAACTTATAATATCAAAAGTAAACAGCTTGTTAAACATGAATGTTTCTGTGTGTAATTCGAAGTGTTGGTGATAACATTTAAAGTCTTGGGCACTGTGGCACCGTATGATGTAAAACGTCTTTCCCCCATACACCACGGACACTAATTGCTATCAGAATCTAAAGTCTGAACACCCTGAGCAAGATATGAAAAATGAGTGCCTAATGTTAAGCTTCTAAGTCCAAAAGCGCTGAGCACCCAGCAGCTCTTACTGAAGTTCTGTTCAATGCCTGGGTTCTCCGACTTCAGAATTAACTCATCTTGGCATCCTTTCAGAGCCCCAGTCTCGTGATCTGGAAAGCATAGTACAAGACATATTTCTTTTGTTTAACATTTGCTGCATTTTTTTGTTTTGTTCCTGCAGAGTTTTTTGAAAAGCACCTAGCTGCCATTGGAAAAGGTCCTAGAGAAACTGTTTTTCATCTTAAAGGTCAAACACTGAACTAGTCATTTATTGAGTTGTGGACCCACTTCTCTTCACCCAGATATTCACAAGAGGAAAACAAATGAAAGGTAAGTCTGATCAGTTTTTCTGTGTCATTCAGAAAAGGAAAGGGAAGTTTATAATGCCTTTACATTCATATTTACCAGATTTATATTAACTTGAAGAACTGGTGACACTTCAAGGCAATCACTGTAAAACCAATAATTGAAAAACAATATCCATTATTCCACCCCCATTATATAGTGTTTGAACTTCTCTTCCCTTTTTCTTCTTGAGAGAGTGCTTTTTACCTCAGAATTTGGTCCTATTCCTTGACTGAGGAAAACTAGCCCTTGTGCTCCCAAGTGGCACTGATGTTCCTGTGCAACCAAAATCTTTCAGGATGACATTACCCTTGTTAAAAAACAACTCATCAAGGATACCCTCATCTAACCCTTAAAATACCCAAATCTATAATACAACTAAGGCTTCTGTATTTCTGTCAAGAGCCAGGGAGGAAGGTTTTTGGACTGGAATATCATCAACATAAAGAGCATCTTAGAACAAAATCTTTCTGCAGGAAAGGGCAATGTTTACTTTTCCAGTTTAGTAGCACGTTGCTTGAGGCAATCTCCCCTTTCACATTAACACTTGTTTGCACCACAAAAAGGTGTTTTTAAGGACACAAACTGGGCTGCCTTTTTCTCCTCTCTATCAGAGACACATATACCATGGGTAGAGATGCCTGACAAATGTCCTAGATAGACAAGATTAGATACAGCATGGAAGTATATTTTTAATGCAATACTCTGCCACTGCCGTATTGTCTACACTACTCTACAACTGGATTGTTTCACACTATATTTAATTTTTGTCGTCTTCTCTAAAGCAAGAAAAGAAATACTCATACCAGGGCAAACTTCAGCAGGGTGATTCCTACCCCAGGGCTAAACACCCTCATTAGATATGGGTTAATCTGAACCCATTGTGGAGTTTGTTATTTCCTCTTCTACCTGGTTTGACTATGTGCTGAGCTCCTATTGTATTCAGGCAGTGGAGGAGAAAAATAGGGATATTAACCTCTAACTCTGATGAAAATAATAGCCACAATAAAATAGGGATGGAAAACACATTGTTAGTAATTATTCTGTTCTCGTTTACCCCAGAGTAAATAGTTTTCAAATGGAGCCTGTCGGAATGTTAGAAGTCCCTCCAGTTCAATGTTTTATAACACAGGTGTCCAGGGTGTGCAGCATACTACAGAGATAACTTGTTATGGCCATGGACAGTTTGTGAATAACTGACAGGATTCTAAACAGAGCCCATCCTCTCTCCCTCAATGTTACAGAGGTTAAAATTTGTTGACATGGGCTCTGGCTCTCTCCCCCTTCTGTCTCTGATCTATTTGGCAGAAGCCTACTGTGGAAAATATACTAGGCTGTATTTCAAATAACCTAAACCAACTGGCCAAATGTACTAAATTCTTGCTTTTGTGTCTGGCTCTTAAATTCCTACAGACCTGACTTAACAGACAAGAGAGGGTCATAAAACTGAACCTGTGAAACAAAAATAGACCTTTAGGGATTTCACGTACACACACAGCAGGGATGCCAAAACCCCTTTCATTTGTTCATGTCTCAGATCATGTTGTGCTTCTTTGGTGTGCATGTGTGTGCCCATGTGCAGTACAAACATGGCGGGGGGCTGTACATTTGAGTCTATATGTGTTCAAGCAGATGTGCCTGGGGGGGTGTCGGCATGCTGGGGGAGTGTTGTGTGTGCATTTAAGTGGGGGGGGCCAGAGGTCATCTTTTACTTAAAATCCAACTGCTTCTTTCTTTTAGACTCTCCATTACTGTAATTAATTTTTCACACCTATCACGACAGAACTTCATTCCATGTGGTCCCCTAATTCTTCTCCGATTTAAATGTCTCTCTTTCTTGAAATCTTCCCATTCACAAATCAAATAAGTTAGATCTAATAAAAAATCTCAATGCCTTTTAGCTGCTGATGACCTAGAATAGCAAGAATTAAAAAAATAATAGCAGCAAAAATATGCAACTGTGTTAATGCCAGGGAACAAGGGCTGCAAGAGACCAAAAAAAAAAAAAAAAAAATTAGAGGGAAAAGCATGATATTGCTGAAGTGCTGCTCTCACACTAAGACCAGGGGGATTGGGATAAGGCTAAAGTTAATTGCATTTCCAGATGACAAACCTCTCACCTCTGAACTGAATAGCTCTTTATAAAAGCTATCAGTAATAAACTGTAAATCTCAGCTATGATTGCAAATAA
The DNA here is from genome assembly GCF_965152235.1 of Eretmochelys imbricata. Taxonomy (NCBI): domain Eukaryota; kingdom Metazoa; phylum Chordata; order Testudines; family Cheloniidae; genus Eretmochelys; species Eretmochelys imbricata. The sequence goes on along the minus strand of NC_135583.1, from coordinate 41,876,618 downwards.
AGGTCATCCCTTTCATGCTGCCACTTTCCTAGGCCTTATTATATTCCTGTCTGAATCTTTCTTACTTCTTAAGGTGTGCCAGCTGTCCATATAAGCAATCAGTAAGGCTTTATTTTATTTTATTTTATTTTAAAGACACAATACTATCAGATTTACATCCCTGCCCTGTACTCATTAGAAATAGTCCAATTCTCAGCTTCAGACAAGACAACAGAATCCTGGCTAGCAGGATTAATCTTCATCTTCTCCTGTTAATGCAAAGAATGTCCCCCTCTTTCCTCCACTCCTCTCCACCTCTGGAATATTAATATATAACCGTGTGGATCGGTCTCTTCAATTTTCCTTTAGCTCATTTTTAATGCAAAGATTCTTGTGTGCCTAGCATAAGAGCTCATAAAAATCAGGGGACTCTACATAGATAGCCAAGCTCCCCTTTCTCACAGCAATATTTGGCAAATCAGTACATTCAGGGTGAGTCCACAGGTCTCACTCACTGCTGCTGTGGGTGATTCTCAGGCAAGACAATTTCTCTTTCACCATGAGCAGGAAACAGGGATAAGATGTTGTGAATATGCATTTGCTCTAAAGCTAGCATACTCTGCCCCTGGATAACACTGAGACCAGTACCATCAAACTGGGATAATTCAGCAGCTACCACCATTGAAAGGCACATCAGGCACTGGCACGTGGCAATGTTTAAAAATAATACTGCTAAAAACTGGAGAATACCCAGGAGAAAAGCAAGGAGGACTCTATCTATCTTGCGAGGCTTCAGGATAGTAGCAATGCACATATAGTCCTCAAGAGCGGTAAACTGCAAGTCCTGGATGGATGCTTGACGCAGCTCATCTCTGTGAGATATTTAGGATCCAGGACCCAAGACCAGACTCTAGAAACCAAATATCACCACTTTTGAGTATTATACCTGCATTCATGCTATCAGCAACAGTAATACTTACATGCACATAGGGGCCTTTATCAAGACTTTCAAGGCATTTTACAAATATGAAAATCGTATTCTTCCACTATACAGAAAACACTGTTCGACAGAGAGAGACATTAAACCAACATTCAGAAGTGGCCATTGGGTTTAGGAGCCCCAATGCTGAGGTGCTTAATTTGTGACATCTTGGCCCTGATTTTCAGAAGTGGTGAGCACTTATTGAATTCCCATGACTCCCACTGAATTTAGCTGGAGATATGGGTTCTCAGCAGTTCTGAAAATAAAGCCCTTTATGTTTCAAGTTGGGGCCCAGAAGGTGAGACCACTGTTGAAAATGTTGGCCTACATGATTTTCCCTCAGCGAGAAGCAAAACCACAAGTAGAATGGGGAGTCCTGACTCTTAGCACCCTGTTTGATAGGTGGGCAACACTCTATCCCTTTTTCACTCTTCCTCTTTGACTTTCAAGACTAACACATCCCCTAATTTAAACATAAGAAAGGTACAATAAAAAAAATGAAATCCAGTTGTGTTAATCCAACCCAAAGGCAGAGATCCCAAAGAGATCAGAAGCACTTAGGAATCAGTTTGGGAAATCTCAGTCTTTAACTGTCCATAACATATGGCAATTACTGATATTCAGAGTGTCATCACACGCTTAGTCTTGGAGCTGCTAAAAATGTTCTCACAAATGTACTCCTTCTATATTGTTTATGCTGTTACATGATGCCACGCATTCTGCATTCACTAGTTTTTCCATCTTTAGTGTTTCTGCTCCAGTGTTTTGGAGTTTGTAACAGAGCTCATTCAACATTCAGGCTGCACTTGTTTTCCTCTGGTCAGTAAGAGGAACACATTGTAAGTAGTTTCACCTTGTTAAAGATGAGGCAGTGTGGTCTAGTGGTTTGCGCACTGAACTGATCTAACGCTCAGCTCAGCCACTGACCTATTGTTGCTTGGCTTTTCCATGCCTGTTTCCCCTCCAACTTTGTCTGTCCTGCCTGTTTAAAATGTAAAATTTTCCTGTACACAAATCAATAGTTGGACTTGCCTTTCAGAGTTACGGTACCTCTTCAAGTCAGAGGGTCTCGCAGAATTATTTTTAATCTTTGTTATAATAAATATATTGCAAAGCATCGAACTAAAATGCTGAAATGTAATCAGTCAACAGAATATGCTTTTTTAAAAGCTTAAAAATACTCTCTCTCAAAAATGGACACTAAGGCCCTAGGCAACATAACCGCTGAAGTTTTATTATAAAATACATTTCAAAATAATGGCTGAAAGTCTCAGGACCAGAGAGGAAGATGAAAAAGAAGAAGTAAACAAGCCTTTTTCTACTGCTAAATGATAAATTAAAAGCAGCACTTTGCTGTTCTGCCTCATTTATTATCACATTGCACTCACACCGCTATAGTTAAGGTTGCGTCAGCGTTTCCATTATAAACCTCTATTTTTAAGAGTTTATAATTCAGCTGTAAAAGTTCGCTCCAGGCTGAAACTTGGCATGCAAGGTCTGATCTTGGAATCAAATTTTTGTCCCCCCTCAAAAAGTAACATGACTTGTTTGGAAGTTACTCATGTGTGAAAAAAGGAAGGTGCCCCTCGGTGCCCCCACGCAGGGGACCCCTGAAACTGCAACGGGGAAGGTGCCCCCTCAAAAAGTAACACGACTTGTTTGGAAGTTACTAATGTGTGAAAAAAGAAAGGTGCCCCTCGTTCCTGCTCTCTGCGTGTGTTTCAATAATTTCAGAATGTGGGCAGAAAGTCTTTTGACACTTTAAAAAATAATAGAGTAAGCCCCAGATCTACTAATATCACAATATCAAATAAAGATGTAGGCCTTGAGCCTGCAGTGCTGTCCTGCTTCTGTGCAGATTAAGTCAACATATTTACATATGCATTTTAGAACAAATTACAAAGAGGTACTTTCCTGAGAGAGCGAAGAGGATTTAAAGAATATGCAGACAAGTGACATCAGTTTTATAGCCACCCATGAAAGGTTTTTCTTTTTAATTACAGAGGAATTAAAATTTCATTTGTACAGTCACAACACTAACTGACATGGCAAAGAATTCACATTTATGGCTGCTATCCATCCTTATGTCTTTTTCCCCATCACTGTGTGAGTTAGGATCAGAACACATAGATATACTTTGAAATTTGTGTTTTTTGCCCCTGAACTTATTTTTAAAATGTGGTGTGGGTAAGATAAATATTATACATCAAGTTACCCATGCTGTGAACAACTGCCCTGCTTCCAATGTAACTTCAGTTTACGTTAGCTGTATTAGAGAAAACACTTCTTAAAAAATCCCTGTGTTTCCCCACCCCCGAAAAGGAAAATAAAGTATAAGCTGATGAGCGTATACACCAGCAGAGGAATTAATATAAAGCCCAGACTATACTTCAGTTCAATTCCCTTTCCCTCAGGATCAGCTTTATTAACGTAACAAAGATCCCCAAATTTCAGTAAAAAGAAGAGGAGGACTTGTGGCACCTTAAAGACTAACAAATTTATTTGAGCATAAGCTTTCGTGAGCTACAGCTCACTTCTGGACCCACTATCTCATGTGCACCCCTTTGTGGGTCTAGGGTCATGCTAAAGGCAGCCAGCCTCAGCTTCCCTTCTTGGGCTGTTCAAATAAACTTCTCTTTGGGGTTTTACTTTGTCAAAAATACCCCTCCATGGGGACTGGATTTATTAATATAAAACAAGCTACCAATAAAGCTCAGTGCTCCAAAACAAAGTCCATTCGTAAGTCCAGGCAACCCAAGGTTTCTCTTCCTCCTCTCAGGCCTTCCTGCCTTGAGAACCCAGCAGTCTACCCCTGTTTGGTCAGACCCTCTCAGGGTATGTTTACACAGCCCCCAGAACCTAGCCCCACCAGCCAGGGTCAGACCTGAATTAGTGGGTCTCCTGCTAGACCTCTAAAAAGAGCTGTGTAGACAGCATCTTGAAGCTGCAGCTTGGACTGGAGCTCGGGCTCTCAAGCCCACTGCCCTCCCTACGCCTCAGAACATAAGCACCGGTCAAGACACAACTCCACCATGCTGTCTACACAGTTCTTTTGCAAGTGCTAGTCCCATTAGCCCAGGCTGGAGGGTCATTCTCATGGGCTGTTTAGTCATACCCCTCTGCAGTCCCTCTCCTGCTGGGTCAGTCTCCCCCAGATCTTCCTGCTGAGAGGGTTTTCTCCACTCCCTGCCACAGCTTTCTGAGCCTTCCCCCCTTCACTGCAACTTTTATCCTGGATTGCTCTCAGAGGCATATCAGCCTGGAATCAGGGATGGTTTAGCCTCCGCTCTCCAGCCCAAGGGCCAACCCACCCTGTTGCACAAAGTAACAGAACCCTTGCTTACAGCCCACAGCCCTTGGTTCCACCTTTCAACAACCTGAGAAGCGAGAGGAGGCACCCTTCCGCCTACGCCCACATCAGCTAGGTGTGCCACGTGAATCTGGATCCACCTAGTAACCCCTTATGTGCTGGGATCTAAGAAGCATACCTATACCTCATCACATATTTTCTTATACTTTTCAAAGGTGAGAGGCAGCGATTTCTATGTACTGTGCAAGTCCAGAGAAGAAATGACAGACAGGTTTATGCACCTTTAAGTTAACCATGTGCACAAGCGTATGCAGAATCAAAGTTCTTGTCCTGAGCATTGTTGGGGTGAGGTTCTTCAGAAGGTCGGCTCAGTGAGACATTGTGTTTCTTTTTGTGATTCAACCTAATTCTTCTTTTGCAGTTAAATATCATCAACTTAGCTTAATGTTCTTAGTTAGCCAAAATGTACAGTATGGTTTGATGCAATGTATTAAGGTATATTTAATATTGGGCAGACCTGATGACATCTATTTTAAATATTGTGGTAACTAACTATAATAAATGTATTTGATACATTCTCCATTAAGTTTTAAACACCTGAACAGTATATTTTATTTATTCAAATAATGGGAAATGCCTCATGGAAAAAATAAGATGATTCTTGTTCATGTAAAAAAATAAAATGAAGAATATTTACCCAGCAATCCAATATGCCCCTACCTTTGCACAAAACAAAACTGCCTCCTACCCACACCCCCAGCAACATTAAATCACACAAATAATGTGAGGTGAAAAAAGGAAAAGACAACTGTGGACAAACTAAAAAAGGAAAGTTTTATTAATGCTAAATACACTTTCCCTTTTGGGTTTACACAACAGCTTGCCTAACAGTTCCCAGATGTTTCAGCCATCATCTGAATTGCTACCTAAGAATGAAACAGTAGCCTGCTGCCTCTTTTACATTAAGAGGGCAAAATCTTGGGCATAAAGGTTGATTTATAGTTTTGATAAGTTAAAACCAAAGGCAGAGACAAATCAAGAAGAACAGGAAGTGAAATTTAAAATGAATTTTTAAAAAGCTGGCCATTGAAGAGTTAACTGCAACCTTTTTCTTTTTAATGCAGCCTTCTGTAGTAGCTAATGAAGGTAATGAAATATGACATGTAGTTTGGCCCTTGACCACAGAGTACACCCTCCCCCCCCTTGCCTTGCGAACAAAGCCAAAACAGATGTAGCTACTTCTGTATAGTTTGAGGTTGACGTCTGTTACACAGAGCAGGTCACCATGCTCGTTCCCAGAACGTTAGCTCCTGACACACATGGCATGATCTGAGAAGAGTCTGCCTTTGGTTTGGAGGAGAAAGAAGAGAGGGCAACAGAAAGCAAGCTAATACGTAAATTGAGTCACATGTACCCTCCATTTCTTCCTGCTGAGCATCCCATTGATTTCTAGTTCCTTTTCCTGCTCTGGTTCAACAAATATCTATCCCTTCCATTTAAACAGGCCCACACATACAGAGATGTTGCTGTGCCAGATGGTTTTTCTGCCACTAGCCAAAATTTAATGAAGGCGGCACTGACAAAAAACAAATGGGAGGCTATTGTTGGAGGATATTTTAAATCCATCAATGTGTCCATTGCTTTCGAAAGGGACCTTCTGTAAATACAGCAGATGAAAGCAGATATGGAATACGCCAAATTTCATTAGTGAAATGGGAGTTGGGAAAAGAGAGCTCTTTCACCCAAGTATATTTGTTTTCAAGTTCAGAAAACACTAGGTAACTTTATGGAAGTTCATTGTTCCCTCAAAGTTTCTACATGCATTTCTTTGCTATTAGGATGACTGAAAATACGGTGATAAACATTTTGTTACTTGGTTGAATTCAGAGCTGGAATGACTGTTTTAGAAGGGTCACCATCAAAAGGCCAACATGTGCCTAGAGATACCACATAGTTACCACAGCTGTTTCCTATTCTAACATAAGCAAAACCTACTGTAGCTGTTGGTTAATAACAGGCTATCGAACTGTGATCACTACAAGACCAGTGTCACTGGTTCCAGTTCCCACATTGGCCAAGTTTACTCCATGCTTGGCGGACATAATTTTGACTCATTTTATTAGAGGCAAAGAAGGTCACTTATTATCCCCCCACACTGAAGGTCTAGTAAAGATTCTGGGGGGACAGTGGCCCTGCCTGGCACCTTCATGAAACCAATGGAGGTTTAATGTCACATTCCTTTTGGGGACTAGCCATTCAGCAGAGAAAGAATCCTGCCACCTATGACAAGCTGCAGGGCATCAGCCTGCTCAACAGCAGAATTCCCAACATTTCCTGCTGAGCAACCGGAGATCCCATTTGGTCAGAGCTCACACCCAGGACCCCAATGCCCAGTCGGGCTGAGTGACAGCAGCTACTCTCATTTAGGCCATTCAAAGTTATAAAAAAATTCAAGCCATCTCCTTATCACTGGCAGGTAAAATTTTCAAAAGCACCTAACTGACTCAACTGCTTTTGAAATTGTTACCGAGCATCACTGCTTGGTTCTCTGTCCTGGCTGAACCCTGGGCAGTGAACTCAATAAAGACTTTGTACCATCTCTGGAGACAGAACTGAAGTACATGTTTCTCCGGTCTCTTCCATCCTCAGCTAACCTGATGTGTGTGTTTTCTGTGTAAGTAATCTTTAAATGATCATGTCCATATGCTGCTCTATACCGCTGTCTTCTGTCCATGAGCCAAAATTGCCAAAGATGCCGCCATATGAAATAGTGCAATCATGACATTTGGAGCTAGACATGAATTTCTGAGACTAAGTTACAACATAATTTGAGGCCTCAAAAATTCTTAAAAACTAAATTTTCAAGTCATGAAAAACAATTGGCAAAAAAAAGTATGTAAGAAATGTACCCCAGCATTGCCATAATTTGCCCAGCCTGAAACAAAATTTGCCAGCCTCGGAGCTGTTTACTGAAGCATGCACTTTTGACACATTTCCACTGTCTGTGTCCCACTTCAGGACTTACAATTTGCTGGATCATTGTCAGTCCCTGGTGTTAAACTTTCCACAGCTGGCAATAGGGTGATCTCAGCAAAGAACAAATTCCTCTAAAACTCATCACCCAAATTTGGCCAAGTTTCTTCTGAAAAATCTCAAGTTTGCATACACACAATAGAGGCTAGAGTTTGGCATCTAAATTCTCTGAAGAGTCCATGCGCCCTGGGCATGTCCCATCCCCTGACACTCCTACGTGTCAATTAGACGGCACATATGCCATTCCACAGAACAACTGAGCGTGCTCCATCCCAGGACTGCAGGGGCTCAGCATGAATTTCCCTGCAATTGCTCCCCATTGTCTTGCATTATTGTGGTACTGAAACTGAGAGCTTGCAGATTCTTTCCTGTGCGCTTACTGCTCCCCCTTGCTAGCACAGAGAAGGAAGAAGCAGGCTGACTAGAATGCAGAAGGTAAAGAGTTGGGCAGGGCAGAGATGGGACGGGAGCTTAAGGGGGAAATAACACAGAAGCCTGGGGTAGGAGTGGGAACAGAGGGCAGAGTGTGAGGAGGAGATGCAGAGGGAGAGGGGAAGAGGGGCATGAGCAGAAAAGGATGAAAGGCAGGAGCTGTGGAGAGGTGGAGGATATGAGCAACGAAGGGAGACAAGAGCAGGATATGAAGACAGGCAGGAGCAGAGAAAGGAGAATGGAGGTGCATGAAAATATGAGCCGGGGGATAGCAATGGAGTGGAGGTATACATGGGCTGGGAGGGGGAGATGGGGCAGAAAGTTTATAACCACTAGAGAGCACTCCCTTCGGAGCCCAGAAATGAACTAGGATTTCCGAGTCTCAGTGTTCCCTTGTTGTCTAGCAAACAGCCATGAAATCCATTGGCAAAATGTGTCTCTCTTCCCCTTCTAGTGGCAGGTCCACATAGAAGATAAAAACCTTATACTGCTACAGGTTACTCCATTAGCTCAAATGCTTGATGTCTGTGCTGTGGTTCTAAAGAGTATAATCCTGCCAATGACCCATGTCGGCATTCAGTATGGTTCCACCTCACATAATATTGGTTTTTTCAGCTTAATTATTAAAAAATAGGAAATTACATTAAAAACTATGTTAAAAGACTGCTAAGGTTGTAAAGTCAAGCACTCGACAGTTAGGAAATGCCAGTTAAGGTTGCCTGTGCAACCTTAATTTGGCCCCCTTGTGAATATGCATTAGGATAAAATCTTTGACTACATGATCACATACTGTTTTTCCCTCAGAACCTCTGTCTCTCTGAGTGCACTGAATCGACTGTGCAATGAAATCAGAGCCTGTTGTCTGTAGGACTCTTGCCTCATTTTCTGCAGAAGTCAGGCACCCAATGTTAGTCAACACTTCTGACAATTTTGATTTTAATCTCTGTAGCCTCAGTTCGCAGTGTGTAAAGTGGGGATAATGATGATCCTAATGATCCCGTGTGGTCTTAAAATGTCTGATATCAGCTCACTTCTCCGTGGTACTGTGAAGATACACTCCTTGGTGTTCACAAAGCACTAAGATACAGTATGGACAGCACCTTAGAAAAGCCCATGAAGAATTCTGCAGTCTGTGCAGAGTTTGCATAGTATGCAGGAAATATTGATTAGGACACTGAATGATGAGGATGAAAGGAAATACTGAATAAATCACCTGTGCAGTGAACATTGTCCATCCTGTGCACTGAATGAGGCAGCGGTCCTGCAGAAAAAATAGTATGTGATTGTGTAATCAAAGACTCTATCATAATGCATATGCACAAGGGGGCCATATTAAGGTTGTATGGGCAACCTTAATTTTGGCATTTCCTAACTTTTGAGTTCCTGACTTTGCAATCTTAATATCCTTTAAAAATAGCTTGGGGGCTGAAATATAAATATACATTTGTATAGAATTAAATTAGTGAAGTTAAATAGGTAGAATGTGATATGTTTTATTGTTACGGGGAAATTATTTTTGTATTAATATAGAACTTATTAACGGAACTGATATCACAATAATATCAGTCTGTTTGAAGCTGAGTTTTTTCCTTTTTTGCAAGCAACTAGCTCAAGCAGACTGTGCTAAAGAAACTGCATCGTGTCTTAGCTTATTGCTAAGTGATATCCCTACACTTTGTCAGGATCAGACCTTCAGTAAAGTTTGGTTCAACAAAAAGTTGGGGGAGTGGGAAGGGCCCTTGAAAATTGATAGCCTGTTTCAAATGTTATTTATCATTCTCAGCAGAGACACTGACATGCGTCTTTTGAAAGGGGATGCTGTACCTTTAACCTTGACTCTGAATACATTCTTAATTTGGGATGCAAGCTGAGGTTCAAAACTGGATGACCTTTTGTTGGCAGTTGTGGGGGAAGGGCGTGACTGGCTTATTTATGAGGTGGTTAGAAATTTTTGACATCACATGCTAGCCTCATTATTCACGTGTTACAAGACACAAGATTGGCCCTTTTAATGCAGCAACATCACATAAAAAAAATTGGTTTTCTGCTCTGACAGCAGGCTTGTCCTCTGCAGTTTCCAAAAAGGAATCTTTTCAGGTAAAAGTCCACAGGAAAGAGATTTAAACAGCCGACAGCTTTCGCCAAACAATGAAAAACTGGTTCTGAACCAAAAACTTGTCTCCATAACTAGGAGAGCAGGGAAGTTTGGATCTGGGCTGCAGTGTTCTCCAGAGAACTGCAACACAGTCGTATTCTCAACCAGAAGACTCTCTAATATCTCATAGGCAAAGTGGTCGTAGTTGCTGCAGAGATGTGGTATGTCTGACAGCCTTCTCTGCGCGACACTGTGGGAAACCCTTTCACTGCCTGCCTGTCTGCATCAGTGAATTCTCAGAGCTCTCTCATCACACTAATGCTTCTCCTGTAAATCCATTCAATCCTTTAACAAGAGTTTTGCTTTTTTAAATTTGGGCAATACAATATTCCCTGCTTGATACATGCAAGTTTAATGTCCAGAATTCCTGTTAACATTAATGGAAGACACCCATGAGCCTCTTGGCTAAACATCATGAGAATACATTCCATTATTTATACTTATAGAAAAAACCGCCTCCCTGTTGAATGCATACAGGATATGCAAAGCTAGGTTTACGTCGATAATACTGTCTAGAAATAAAAATGTATGTCCGGTATAGAAATCTCTATACCAGGGTCTTCTGTGCTACACATCAAAGAACAATTTAGCAGCATTACAGTAGTGTAATTTGCATGTATAACTGCAATAACTGCATGTGCAAATTAGCTCAAAATTGTGTGTTTGATATATGTGAAAAACTGGTCATACAGAACCAAACTATCCAGTTTTCATGACATTTAAAACATCAGATTAGACATTTGTAGACAAAATGTATTTTAAAATAGGATGTCACAAAATATGTATGTTAAATATCTTGAAAATTAGCTGTACAGGGAGAGAGCAAACAGATTATATGCTTAAAATTTTCAAGATGACTTTGGGTGAGAGTTGGGAAAGGTGGAAGTTTGGACTCTTGAGTTGTCCTTGAAAGTCCACAGTTAGGATCGCTACAGAATAACCTTTGTATTAATATACGACTGTGAAAACCAGCTTGATACGCAAAATATAATTTAAATAAATTCAAAATATAACTAAAATAGGCCTATTTTGTAGTTTTAAATACTAGTAATTTCTATATAAAGTACGTAGAATATATGTAAGCAAACCTAACCAAAGCATACTATAATGGAAATGAAGATTTTTTTCCCTTGCAGGTCATCAGGAATTTTATTCCATTTTTTAATGACAAAATTGCACGTGTGCTGATTTTTCCTTAATGCAACGGAACAAAGCCAGAAGAACCTACCCAACTATGTACTTCAAATGTTTCCATTACCATAGAATCCAGGTGCCATGAACAAGATGAAATATCATCATAACTTGACCCAAAGACCACCTATGATCCCCCCTGGTGTTTCTTTTCTTATCAGTTCAGGGTCTTCTACCACCTTCCTCACCACAGTATCTGAGCACCTTTCAGAATTGGATTAAGCAGGTTTCAGCAGCTATTGTAGACAACAATATTATAATTTTAAAATTCTCACCATAATGTAAGAAATGTCACCAGGCCATGTTTCTGCCATCTTTGGGGAAACACTTGTGCAGGTTGATGGCTCTTGCAGCGTACTCAAGCTCAGCTCAGCTAGAAACATGGTAGTAAAGGAGCTCCACAGCAGGTGAACCTCCACCAAGAATGCCCAGCCTCCCGCTCATGGGCTCTGTCATGTACACTGTCTCTGTGTAGCAATGATGTCTCACAAGATCACAGAGAATGGAGTGGTCTCTCCAAAATTAGGTCCAAGCCTCTTAACAGTTTTGAAACAAGGGTCATGACTTTGAATTGGATTCAGAATCAAATGGGAGGCCGGTGCAGTGTGCCAAGCACTGCTGAGATGCAGTCATGTCCGGTTCTCTAAGCACCTTGCCTAGCTATTCAAAATATATTGTTCTAGTACAAACAAAATTAAACTCAGCAGCCTCCCAAAAACCAGGAAGGAAAAAACAAACAAAAGCCCATTAGACCCATGAATCCCAGCCTCGGTATATCCCTCATTTCCCCAAAGGCTACGGAAAGAGATGGACTTCACAGCAGATCAAGGTCAACAGCTTGACTATTTTGGACTGGGGGAATGAACTCCCAAACTAGACAGCCCTTCATGTCTTGCCTGCAGCTCCCTTTCCTAACTAAAGGGAAACAAGATTGATATTGCAGCAGTGTGACATGGGGAAAGTAGTAATCTCTCAAGTAGGCAGGTCCAGGCCATTTAGTGTCTTATAGGTTGAAACCAACACCTTACACTCCACTGGAAAACCAACAGCCCCAGTGTCATATGCTCCCATAAAAATATGCCACTTAAGCAAGACACTGCACTTTGCATCAGTTTTAGTTTACAAGTAGATTTAAAGCATAGCTCCATGGAGAGCACATTTCAGTAGGTAATAAAGGAATAAACTACAGTAGTAACATCTGCATCCAAAAGAAATGGTTGCAAATGTCCGTGAATAAGTGAGAAGAGTCACCCTTGGCACTGCTGCTATAAAATAATTTAATAACATCTGAAGATTCAACTCTACCCCAGATTACAAACTCAAGTAACAGGGCTGATATGATCCTTGCCATATCTTCCAGCTGCTTCCCATTTTATCTGGATTGAGGGTCAGGCAGCTAGTGCTCATCAATGCCCCTGTAGGAATAGCCTTTCACCCATTTGATCTGAACTGGGTATCATGCAGTTAGCCATTTAGGTCTTTCGGGCGAGATCATGAGCACCAAGACTGTCAGCTCTCCAGCCATTAAGGATCCCTTGGAGAACTTTTTATAAACAAAGACATTTACTCTCATGTGTTTGGCCAAACTTTTCCTTCCCCCCATTATTTTGCGGTATGCTCTGGGCTGGCTACCATCCTCCATCCCAAAGGTGGCAGCATTTCAGCCAGGTTAGGTTTATCATTTGTGATGCAATTTTGATCCTTCCTGATGAATGACACTTTATAAAGTTAAATAAATAAACTTTATTATTTACATTCCATTATTACTACCATTATTTAATGAAATTGTAGATAGCAAATATTTGCACTTTTCAAGCAGCATTGCTTATTTTACCTTGCCTTCTCCACCATTTACACACAAACACCTCCCGACCCCACCCCGGCCGGACTCCTAGCATTAGATCACATAAGAAAGATGTGTACTCATCGAGTCTATTTATAGGAATGTGAAGGGCACTGGAAGATCGTATTAGAACATCACTGTTTGTGAGCCAAAGTTTCAAGACAAACGTCTCCAGGAAAACCCTTCTCCAGGAAAAGGAGGGAGAAAATCCAAAGCCAGCATTACATTTTTACAGATTTATATGGGTTTTGAAGTCGAGTTCTCAAGACTGGCAGAGTACAGAGGGAGGATTATATTCTCCTTATTAAAAGAATGAAAAGACCCAACATTGATTTTGTCCTTCATCAGCACAAAACAAAACCCAACTACTGAAAGGATGACTGTAAGGATTATCACAGCAACATAAATCAAAAGGAATATATGTATTAGGGTGACTTTGTTTGTTGTATGTATGTGTGCTGTTTGTTGGTCCATACAGTTATTATCTTAATTTATGGTTTGCTGCACCCCCCCGCTTTTTTTTTCTTTTCTTATTGGAGCCTGTCCACAAGTTTTACTCATGCCAGTTAAAATCAACATAATGAAATGTCACAGCCAGTTTCAATAGCTCCACAAGGATGTCGGGCCACGATGCTGTCTCAGCCACACTGTCTGCAGCTAGCGCTGTAAAAAACTTGATGCCCCTCATTCTGAAGGGCAGCCCTGCACCTCCAGCTCCTTTTTGGCGGGGGGAAACATGAGGCAGGGCTATCAATGGAGTAAGGAGGTGGCGGGCAATGACAGGGCATCCTGGCGAAGCTGGCTAATGAAACTAACAGTACAGGGAAGGGGGAAGAGAGAGGATAATTTGTCTAAGAAGTTTTAAAGAACCTGAACTGTAATTGCCTCAATTTTTACACATTTTATCACCCACAGTTGATCTCACACTCATCAGCTTGTTTTAATCATATTCAAATACTTATTAAATTAGCAAAAACCTACTTAGGCTGAGTCAGTGCATGCTCAGTCACTATTGTGTGTAGCAGAAGGAGTAGGGAAGGGAGTTTACAAAGGAGCCACTTGCAGCTCCCTAATTTTCAGATCTACATCTACCTCAGCATAATTTAGAGCAGTCTCAGGCTGCCCTAACATGTATTAGGCTAGTAACAGCACCATGCTGAGGGAATTCTCAGATAATCAGATTCAATATTGTCAATTCTAGGCATTCAATTTATAAACTGGGTCCCAAGAAATCATAAAGTTTGCCTAAAATTCATGAGATTTGGGGGTTTTATTTGCCTTCTGATTTCCAGCTCTTTGAGGATCACATTTTTAACCTTTTCTTCACAACCATGAGGGCTAGAAACTTTTTTTAAAATGAAAGCTAAGATTCTCACATAATCACTGAACTCCAGGAGCTGGACTTTAAGAAAAACACCAATATTGCAAGATACCGGATCAAATAATGAGAGCAAGTAGTGCTGGAGGTTCAGCCAGCTTCCAGCTAGTGGGAGCAGGGGCTGGATTACACCAGAGAATCTGTCCCCTTAGATTTAGTTGATGTCAAGAAATGTACAAATATAGCGTCCAAGTCTGCAATATTGTTTTTATAGTTATGTTAATCAAACTATGTGGTGCATTGCAGTAAATATAAATATGAAAAGATCTAACATTTTATTTACCTTTAAGAAATTTAGCTGTATTCTAAACCATAGGATTGAGAATAATTCAAAGGATAATCTAGGAACTAGATAATATCTCCGATAGCCAAGTCATCACCATTCACACTATGAAAAGAAACACAATGTGTTTAAGACAGAAAGTGCCTGTGTTAAAAATAAACAGTGTAGGATAACGTGAGAAAGGCTGGCAAGCGGTGACAGTCTATGATAATTTATGCTTTTTTCATAGTACCTGAAGAATGTATGTCAGTTTGTGTAAAGCTCTGGTTTAGTTTGGCCTTTAAAATAGTTATCTATGTTATCTTGCTTTGCTTCTTTCTTCACTGTTACTTACTATTCAGTATATTTTTCCTATAGTCTAAATTGACATGCATCTTAACTGCTATGGGGCAGGTTCTTTCAAATGCACAATCTTACTTTATTCAGTCTTGCATATCTCACCACAAAACGGGCTCACTGCAACGTGCTCTACAGGAGGCTACACCTGAGCTCCATTAGGTCCATTATCCCATGCAAGATGTAGCAGTCTGCTTTCTTGAGAGCCCCTTTTGATCTGGAGGGACTGCAATTAATTTCCTGAAACAATTCAAGGTGTTGGTTTTAATCAATAAAACCTAGTATGGTTGGGGTTCTGGTTAAATGAAAAACCATCTCTCTCTCCTCATTTACTACTGGGACAGTTGACACCAGTTAAGATACTGAAGCTAGCAAACTCATTGATTAACAGAGGAGGGCTCAGTGACTCAAACTCACTTCTTCTTTTGAGCCAACAAAAACTCTTCACAACCTAGTGCAGGACTGTTTTACTAACCTTTCCAGAGGGGATGGCACAAGGATGGTGTGAGTGGGCTACTTAGTAATTCTGACTGAACAGTTATTGCTTTAATACTATTGCAAAAGTTGGGCAAAAAAATTTGTCTGAAACTTTTTTCCAGTGAACAATTCAGATTCAATGACACCAAAACATTTCCCAACTGTATATCAATTTTGCCAAATTCTTTTGGTTTAAAAAAAAAACTAAAAAAAAATTCAAAAATATCTAAAATGCTTTGTTCTGACATCTTTAAAATGAAATATTTTCAATTTTTCAAAGCAAAATAACTTTTCATAAAAATAAAATAAAGGACATTTTAAAATAAAAAATATTAACAAATGCTCAAAATAGAAATGAAACATTTAATTTGGGTTGAACAAAGGTTTTGTTCCATCCAAATGAATTTTTTTTTTTTACTTTTAGATTCACCAAAAATGTCTACAACTTTCGCTTTCGGTTTGACCTTTAATGAATTTTTTTTCAATGTTTTGGAACAGTCAGGAAACCAAAATCAGTTGTTTGGCCAGCTCTAACAAAAATCCCAGACAAAAATCCCATTCACATAAATATGTAATTTATTTATCTAATTACATAAGAACCCAGCAAATTGTGGGGATAATTATGCATCTCTTCACTGTTCTTTTTTACACTTACGAAGTGTGAACTAGGGTGACCAGATCGCAAGAATAAAGTATCAGGACATATGGGGGGGTGGGGGAGCCACAGGCTCACAGCCCCCATTCTAGAGCCATGGGGGAGGGGCACACAGTCCTAGGAAGCCACAGGTCACAGGCAAATGGCCCTGGCTCCCACTGCAGTGGGGTCTCAAGGCTAGGGCAGGGGCGCGGGAGGGGGTTCGGTGCTGACTCCAGAAGGGAGTTTGGGTGCAAGAGGGGGCTCAGGGTTGGGTTACGGGAGGGGGTGCTGGCTCCAGGCAGGGTATTTCTCAGGCAGCTCCCCAGAAGTGGCAACATCTCCCTCTGGGTCCTAGGCAGAGGCACAGCTAGGCAGCCGCCCCTGCAGCTCCCATTGGCCGGGAACCACAGCCAATGGGAGCTGTGGAGCAGGCGCTCATGGTGGGGGCAGCACACAGAGCCCCCCTGGCCATCCTTGCACCTAGGACCCAGAGGGAGCTGTCACCACTTCCAGGGAGCTGCCTGGAGCCAGGTAGGGAGCCTGCCAGCCCTGTGCCAACCAGACAACTGGCAAGCAACCCTACAATATCGAGACAAATGGCGTCCCTATCATACATCATTCGGGATGTAGGACAAAGAGTTAAATATCGGGCTGTCCGATCACCCTAGTGTGAACCTCTGAGAGAATTATAATAGCCGCCTCTGCATCATTAATGTCACTGGAGCTAAATATGAGCGAGACTGAAGGCGGGACGTGTCTCCTGCAATTGCAGAGCCACCCTAAAACCATCAGGTGCTCGGAAGAGCCAGTCAGCTGCAGACAAACTCTGTGTTTAAGAAAGGAAGGGGCTAGTGTTGGCAATTCTCAATCTAAAGGATGGCAAAACAAGGCAAGACCATTGGCCTCCCTCATTTTCTCGTCAGTTTCCTATCAGAAGTATTCTTTTCAGGATACAATACTTTAGGGGGGGAAAGAGCCTATTCTGCATGTGAAGAATTAATGTGTGCGTGTACGGAGTGTATGCTCATTTTAAGTTAGAAATAAATGGTACAGATTTTGGGATAACTGTTTAGTTTTGCTTTTAAATATTTTGCTAAATCTCTTTCACTCACTGCTCTTAGCCTGGATTAGGCAACTATACTGAAATTCTTTGAGAAATGCTGCCGATGGGATATTTCTGGCCAAAACCAAAAACTGCTTGAAATTTTACAAAAAAGCAAGATCTCAAAAGATTTCCAGTCCAATTATAGGGTCAAAGAGGTTGGGATAAGCATCCACAATAATACACTGAATATTTTTCAGGTCGCTCATACCTGTTTGAATTCTTGCACATAAAACACAACAGACAGGAAATGAAATCCCTGTCTGAGGTCCTTTCTGGCAGCCCTACGCTATTTTTGTCAGCACTTTCTACCAGTTATACGGGAAATCTTCAAGTGTTTTCATATACTCTATATATACAAGAATAATAAATTGTAGCAAATGCAATAAAGCACACTGGGTGAATGATTCCCATAGGATGGAAATAAGTAAATTATATCCATTTATTCATATCTGAATATTAGTGACATCATAGAAGAATTTTTGGAAACTTTCTTGATCCATAGCTTTGAGCACTCAGCAGCTGACCTCCCATTGATCATCTACATACTACATATCCATCTCTTTCCCCAGTACAATGACCTGCCACCATTCCTTCTATTATAGCTTTCTTAAGGTTATTTGTATCTCTATGCCTGATATGACCAAAATACCTAAGTTTGCACTTGTTGATTCCAGGCATCAGGGTCTGCTTCTCTCCAATAATAATGCATCTGATGAAGTGAGCTGTAGCTCCCAAAAGCTTGTGCTCAAATAAATGTGCTAGTCTCTAAGGTGCCACAAGTCCTCCTGTTCTTATTTCCAACATAGGCATTCATGGGCGGGGCAGGGTGTCGGTCCAGGAGATATGCAAGAGTCTTCACCAGCTTCACAGTGGCATAGAAAACATGGACAAATTTGCCAGATACAATCTTTAATACCAGTGGTACACCCTAGTTAAAATGATGATGCACACAGAAAACTGGGCAAAATTCAAATTAAATGACGCTCCTTTGAAACATTGTGAAAAGGGCTGTTTTTCGCCAGAGTCTGGAAGCTCAGAAGCTAAATCACTGCCACAGATGGTCATGGATTCAGACGGCAGCCAGTTATCTCTACTATATAATTTTGTGTTTGTTTTTGCTTCCAACTGAAGGAAGGATTTGGCCATGAGAATGTTACTGTTCAATGCCCCCTGCCTTGTTTCCAGAATATACATGAGAGCAGGTTAGATTAAAAAAAAAATCTAAAGCAACTACTTCTATGATGACAAAGAACCTCTACCACATCTCCAGAACTATTTCAATGATTCATAGTCCATGGTAGTAGCAGGAGAATATAATTGTAATGAATTGACACTGGAAAACATCCAGTATATTTTTAGTTAACACTGGTTGGGGGGTTGTTTGTTGGTTTTTGTTTTAAATGAGCAATGATCTTCCTGTAGTGGCAGCGGCAGCCACTGCTGCAGCATGGAACAACAAGAACATTTTTCAGTTGCACATTTAAGAAAAGGTGTTTAAAAAGAAACAAAGCAAACACATTTCACTCAAATTCCAAAGGGAAGGGAGCAGAACATGACCAGCTGACGTCTGCCTCTCCTTTTTTTGCACATTGTAGCTATGCAGTAGTTCCCTGTGTGGGGAAATCACAGTTTGCTTTCAGGAAGTACTAAGTCGCTTTTTAATGAGCATTCTTCTCCAAAACTGAAGAGAACATTTCTGAGAACCTGCACCCTTGTGTAGCAATTTCTAATAGTTCATCCCTGAGAACTGGTCTCCAAGGTCACTGATGATGGGACACAGAATAGCGAGAGGCATGCAAATCTGTGACATATGAAAAGTCCTCATGCTATTCTGTGCATGGTCATTACCAAATTTTGTCCTCCCTCATTTCCCTGACAAGAAGCCAGGGAAAGTAGAAAAGAACTGTGGTTAATGTGAAGGTTTCTATTAGTGCAAGTGACAAGAGCAAGATGCATTTCATGTTGCCTGGCGCGTCGAGCGGTCTTGATAGGGAGCCCCATCAAACATGCACTACAGCCAAGGCCCTTGGTTCCCTGCGACAGTTTAGATATCTCTTCTGACCCAAATACAATGGAATCATATAATCAAAACTAACTAGCATTGTGGCAGTTCTCCACCTTGTATGAGTGCTTATCATTCTAAAAAGATCTAGAAAAATACTGTGTAGTGAAAGGCCCCATATTAGTAGAAATAGCTTTAAATACAGTTTGAAACTGGTTCAGGTTGCTATAATTTAAACCGAGAATAAGTATTGTAAAATAGCATTTACAAATTATATTCCAATCAACAGGTGGCAGGGACCAAAGAAGAGGCAGCAGTAAACTGATCCTGATTCCTCTGGAAATCCCAGTTCAATTACTGATTTGCTGGTCAGCCTTCAGAAAGTCAATTACCCTCGCAGAGCTTCTCCTGTTACATGGAGACCGAAGAGTGTCTTGTGTTGAAGGGACTGGACTAGGATTCAGAAAACCTGGATTCAACTTCAGGCTTGGCCACAGACTGCCTGTGTTAACTTGAGCCAGAGATTGTGCCTCGGGTCCCCATCTGTAAAATGGGGACAAAACTTTCCTAACTCACATCTCACATTCGTGTTGCACAGATAATTCCATGAATGTTTCTGAGGTGCTAGATAATACGGTAATGGAGCTTTGCAAGCACATTAACTCTGATAAAATTTACATTGATTACTTCAAATGGATTTGCAAGGATTAATAAATGTTAAGTACTATAACTACTAAGCACTGCTTTGCTCATTATTAGTATTATTGGATCATATTAGCCTGGATTGGTTTTAAATCAAGTGCTCTGACTCCGCTGGGTTGGTCACAGCATAAAAGCGTAGATGGAGCTTCACAAATAGAAATATCTGACTCAAATGTTATTGTTCTCAGGAGCAACCTCAGATATACATTACAGGCCAAACTGTGGACAGCCACTGCACAGGTGCAGAAGTGGAAATGGGAAGTATCCAAAGATTTTCCCCCATCTAACACCCCTTTCAAATAGGCTGGTGCTCATTTCAGTCCTGGAACCCTGCTGAGCATAAATGCTGCTCCTTGTTAGCACCACAAGTCAGCACAAAGGGGAGAGAGGAATAGGACTAAGGTGAGGTCATGATCACACTGCCACCCCCTTCCAAACCGGCGAGCGGAGTGGACTGGCCACACAAAGAATACTGAGCCCTCTTTACAAGGGTAGTGCAATGGTTGTGTTTCTTGGGTACTCTAAAAGGTTTTCACACTGTTTATTGGCGATACAAACCCCTAACTATGTAGGCTAGAGGAAAGGTAAAGTTCCATATCACCCCCTCCCAATGAATGGAAATCCCTTCCTGAACTAGTCTGCAAAGCCACACCCCTCTCCTAATTTTATTCTCTCCTCAAGAGCCACTTCTTCAATGACACCTCAAGAAACTATTTATTTCTCCTCCCTACTCATTTATGTGGAAGAAAGGGGTGGGAAGTGGGCTGTCATCACCCTGATCCCTTTTTACCTATTCACTGTTCCCCCTCCTCTGTCTTTGCCTTTTTCAGCAGCTTACTCTTCAGACAAGGACTGTGCCTTCTTCTGTGCTTGGAACATGCCTACCGCATTCTGGGTGCTGCTTCTGGAGACTTCTGTAATTGTATGTACTGCTGTTGTAGCTGTGTAGGTCCCAGGATATTTGAGCTTACCCAGAGCTCTTCATGACTCAACTGCTGCAACGTGACCCTGGGCTGGAGCATGCCCAGTGCAGGTGAAATCTTTGGAGATGTTATCTGCCAAACTTTAAGAAGTGTCTACTGAGCATGTGCAAACTGAGATTTTTCTGAGGTTTATAATATAACCAGATTTGGGTGAATTTTCATGGGGATAGCAAAAGGCACATCCCTGACACCAGGATCCCTCTCTCTCTCTCTCACACACACAAAATTTCAACTCCTGGCTCCAAAGCCCAGTGGTGTTAGAGTAGGGGTGGGCAAACTTTTTGGCCCAAGGGCCACATCGCGATTGCAAAACAGTATGGAGGGCCGAGTAGGGAAAGCTGTGCCTCCCCAAACAGCCTGGCCCCGCCCCCATCTGCCTCCTTCCCACCCTCTGACTGCCCCACTCAGAACCCCCGACCCATCCAACCCGCCACTGCTCCTTGTCCCCTGACCGCTCCCTCCTGGGACTTCCTGCCCCCTAGCTAACCTCTCCTGCTCCCTGTCCCCTGACTCCCGCAAACCCTATCTACACCCACGCCTCCTGACAGGCGCCCCGGGACTCCTACACCTATCCAACCCCCCCTCTCCCTGTCCCCTGACTGCCCCCGAACCCTATTCACACTCCCGCCCCCGACAGCCCCCCCAAGACTCCCACGCCTATCCAACCCCCCATGTTCCCTGTCCCCTGACCGCTCCCCCCAGAACCTCCACCCCATCCAACCCCCCCGCTCCCTGTCCCCTGACTTCCCCCCAGAACCTCCTGTCCCTTATCCAACTCCCCCCCCCCGCGCCCTCTTACCATGCCACTCAGAGTGGCAGGAGCTCGCAGCCCCGCCGCCCGGCCGGAGCCAGCCATGTCGCCATGCTGCCCGGCAGGCGAGCTGAGGCTGCAGGGGAGAAGGAACAGCAGGGGAGAGGCCGGGGCCTACCCTCCCCAGCCAGGAGCTCAGGGGCCAGGCAGGATTTTTTAACATAGGCAAAACAATCTATTTTTCATGAAATGCATTCTTTGAAACAGCTGAACTATTTTAGCTGATAATTCAAACAAATAATCTGAGGCAGATGCCTGGCATGGGAAATTTCAAACCAAACAATTACAGTCTGGAAAAGGTATAAGCAACTGAAAACAGGGCCTTATAATGCAAAGTGTCATGCAACCTTAACTATAGGGGGGCTACCAGCTCCACCTACAGTTATCTAGAACAGAGATGAATAGCTAAGTGGCAAAATTTGTGAATGATACAAAATTATCTAGGACAACCAAAAGTGGAGAAAATTGCAAAGAAAGACAGAAGAACCTAACTAAACTAGAAGATTAGACAGCGCAATGGCAGAGAAATTTAATGCAGATTAGTAAAATGGAATGTACATTAGAAATAACTCAAATTATTTCTTCCACATATTGGAAGGATCTAAATTAAATATAACTGCTCAGGAAAGAGACCTAGGCATCAAATCAGGAACTCCCATTTACCCTCACATAACACTAGAAATAGAGAACGCCTAATGAAATTAAAATGCAGCAAATTTAAAGCTGGTAAAAGGAGGCAATTCTTCATTGTGTATAAAAATAACTTTGGGAACTCAATTGTCACAAGATATCACTGAAGCCAAGAATTCAGCAAGATTGAAAGAAAATGTTTTTATTATTAATAAAAACATCCACAGTTAGATTAGATAAAATAAAAATTTTTTATGGGATATAAACCTTCATGCTTCAAGGCATACACAAACTACTAACTACCTAGGGTAAGGAAGATATTTTCTCTATGGGCAGGTTATTCCATAACCGTCCATTACAGAATTTCTTGCATTGGTACTGGCCACTATCAAGAGACAGGATACTGAGCTACAAGGACCACTGATCTGATCTGTTATGGCAATTCTATTTGGGCTATGAGGTCTATTCTTTATACTGACCAAACAGTGAAAACTATCACAGCGTACATCAGACTGCAAATAACCATAGAGCAACAATGAAGCAGATAGTCCTTGGTTCAACTGACAGATCACAACAGAGAACTCCACCAATTTTGTGTCATCTGCAAACTTTATCAGAAATTAATTTATATTTTCTTTCAGGTCAAGAATCGATCCCTGTGGGATCCTTCTAGAAATACACCTGCTCAATGATTTACAATTACATTTTGAGATCTATCAGACAGTTTTTAACCCATTTATTATCTACCACGTTGATTTTGTTGTACCATCCTAGATTCTTTATCAAAATATTGTGTGGTACATCAAATCAAATGCCTTACAGAAGTCTAGAGAGACAAGGTGTGCGTGGGGGGGGGCAATATCTTTTATTGGATCAACTTGTATTGGTGAGAGAGACAAGCTTTTGAGCTTACACAGAGCTCTTCTTCAGGGTCTGAAACGTACTCAGACCTGAAGAAGAGCTCTGAGTAAGCTCAAATATCCTGGGACCAACACAGCTACAACAACACTGCATACAATTACAGAAGTCTAGGTATAGAATCATAGAATATCAGGGTTGGAAGGGACCTCAGGAGGTCATCTAGTCCAACCCCCTGCTCAAAGCAGGACCAATCCCCAACTAAATCATCCCAGACAGGGCTTTGTCAAGCCTGACCTTGAAAACCTCTAAGGAAGGAGATTCCACCACCTCCCTAGGTAACGCATTCCAGTGTTTCACCACTCTCCTAGTGAAAAAGTTTTTCCTAACATCCAACCTAAACCTCCCCTCCTCCTGTATATTACATCAACACTATTACCTTTATGAACCAAGTTTATAATCTCATCAAAATACAGTTAGTTTTGACAAGATCTTCTTTCCATAAACCCATGTCGTTTGGCATTAATTATACTACACTCCTTTAATTCTTTATTAATCAAGTCCTGTTATCAATCATTCCATTATTTTGCCTGGGACTGATGCCTGGCTGACAGGCCTATAACTACCTAGGTCTTCCAATTTACCCTTTTAAAATATTGGCACATTAGCTTTCTTCCAATCCTCTGGAACTTCCCCAGTGCTCCAAAGCTTATTGAAAATCAATAGTAATGGTCCAGAGAGCTAGCTCTTTTAAAACTCTTGCATGCAAGTTATCCAAACTTGCTGAAAAATGTCAAACTTCAGTAGCTGCTGTGTAACGTTTTCCTTAGTTACTGCTGGAATGGAAAGTATTTTTTCATCATCATCATATGATACAAATACATTGTCTGGCTTTATCCCATACATAGAAGATAAGTATTTATTGAACACCCTGCATTTCTGACATTATAAGTGACAGTTCTACCGTTTCCATCTACTAATGGACCAATGCCATTGTTAAGATTATTTTTGTTCTTAATATACTTAAACACTCCTTCATATTGTTCTTAACTCTGCTTGCCAGACATTTCACTTGTTGTCCTTTTGCTTTCCTTATCAATTTTCTACAAGTCCTGGTTTCTAATTTATATTCGTTGCTACCAACTTCCATTTTTTCCATTTGTTTATACATTATATATTTGTTTGTTTATTTTGTATAGCTGATTTCACTTCCCACCTGAGCCAGATTTTTACCCAATGTAGTCTTATTTCTCAGTTGTGGCTTTGTGGGCATTTAATAAAATGCTCTTGAACAGTTCCCAATTACCATTCATATTTTTCTGTTTAAATGCTTTCTCCCAGCTGATTTGTCTCATAATTGTTTTCAGCTTTGTGAAACTGGCCCTTTTAAAACACCAAGAACATACATTACTGGTTTGGACTTCATTCTTTTTGCATGGAACAAATATAATCAAGTCATGATCACTTGCACCTGTGCAGCCACCCTTTTCTAGTTCTGTGATCAATTCCTCGTTATCTGTCAGGATAAGGTCTAATGTAGAACTCCCCCTGTGCTGAATGCAACATTTTTTCAGTTAGGAAAGTGTCATCTATAATTTTTAGAAATTCCAAGGATGTTCTAGTTCTGGCAGCCTGAGGCCTCCAGCATATGTCACTCAGATTGAAGTTCCCCATGATCATGCAGCTTTTTTTCGAGACACGCATACATACATGACAGGTAGGTGCTTAAGGAGCAGGTCATCTTTTTCCCTGGTATGGTTTGGTGGTCACCCACTAATACCCCCATCTTGTGCTCTATCTGTTGGAACACTGATCCATAACCATTCACTTCCGAGTTGTCAGTGACTCAACAACAGATAACGTAAACTTTGTTTTTAACATTCCACTCATGCAACAATTCCCACCAGGTTTCAATAATACCAACTATGGCAACTTTATGCCCATAAATGAGCAATTCAATTCCTCTTGTTTATTTACCCGGGCTGCTCACATTGGTGCATAGGCAATTAAAGAATTTTCTCTCTTCGTGTCCCTTGGTCCCTTGATTAATTTTGTTCTCAACATCTTGATTTTGTACTAAATGAGGGCTCATTTGTTCCCACTCCTCACCCAGCATTCACATAGCATGTCAGTAGGATTAGGCCCATCTTACAGCTCAAGAAACTGAGGCAGACAAAGAGGTTATGTAAATTTTCCAAGACCACAAAGGGGAGTGTACATCAAGGTGAGATTAAAGTTTAGACATTCCCGGCTTTAGTCAGGAACACAGTCAAATCTTTCACCGGTGAGATCCTAAATTTGATAATGTCGACACTAACTCTGGAAGGCGCACACACATCAGCTGGAGGAGATATACCCACGCTAGTTCTGAGCATGCTAGTACGCTAACAACAGAGTGTACCTGCGGCAGCGTGCAGGGCCCAGCAGTTCCAAGCTTGATGCCAGCCAAGATCACAGGCAAGTACTTGGGGCAGCTAACCCCCACCTGCTGCCACAGCTACACTTCTACAGAGCTAGTGTGGCTGTGTGTCCTCAAGCTGGAATTTATACCTTCCAGCTCAAGTATAGACATACCTTGAAAGTGCCCCAATCTGAAGTCAACGGAACTGGGTCGATTCATGCCAGCTGAGGATCTGCCCCCAGTCTCTAACGATATGGCTAACAGAAAATAAATAAAGAGGGACCTGAGTCTGGCTACAGACAGTTTGTGAATTTTCCTTGGAAGCAGCCAGTCCTTCTGTATGGTGAGGATGTGACAGACAGAACTTGAGGTGCAATGCACAGCTGAAAGGGCTAGAACTGCATTCCCTAAGCTGTTTTCTTTTTGAGACGGACCTGAGGATCGAACTGAAGTGATCTCGGTTAAATGCTCCTGCTTTGCTGCTGGAAGTAAATGTTTCCACCTGCAGCAGGGCTTCCTTGTGCAGCTGGTAATCCACTCAGGTGCTCAACGGCAGAGCCTTGAGTTTTCACGGATTTATGTCCTGCACTGAACACAGTTCTATCTGTTTCACGGCTATTGTCCTCACTGAGTCACTTCATCATTTAAATTATCAACAGTGGAATTACACTGACTGAGAAGGCTCTAAAATACAAAACCACGTATCGACATGTATTGACTTGAACAGAGAAACAGAGAAATTCAGAAGTAAGGTCAGTTTCCCTCAGAGCCTTTGCTTTTGTTCAATGCTGATGGGTTTTTTTATTTAATTTTCTTTCTTTTCTTTTATGTTAGCACAAAAGAGAAAAAGGCTAGAAAAGCCTTTAATCATCCCCAAATGTGCTGGCATTCATTCAGGTGCCTTAATTTAATGCAGTAGCCTGGTGTTCCTTGGCTGCCTGAAGGTGCATCAAAGTGCACTAAACATTGACACTTCTTGGATGACCTCACAGCAGTCTCAGAGCTCCACTGCAGGTCTAAAATGGTGGTACCTGAAAGCATTTACGGAGCAGTGGAACATGGTGATGTGCAGCTATGCAATATGGCATAACAGCTTCTGTGGAGACAACAGATCCTGCCTTGTACTGCATTATAGCACAATAATGTTAGCAGTAAAATTATGTACTACAGGACATGTGAGTCCAAACTAGGAAAAGTCTTACAATGATCATGGGTGGGATTCCCAAAAGTGGCTAGGTGACTTAGACACACAAGTCACATTGACTTTCTGTTTTCTCCTCATCAGAAAACAAACTCATTTCCCTTCAGTGGGGAACATCCGCACTGCCACAATCAACAAGTCAGAAAGAAAATAAAATATGTTCTAATTCCCAGAAGCCGCTGTCAATCAATCATTCCAAACAGCATTCCTCTCTATCTTTGCTTGACTTCCTTGGCTGAGGTAAGTATAGTATATGGGAAACAATTATCATTAAACCTATGTTATCCCTCCCCCTGCCCTGTGAGACAACCCCAAGGTATCTCCAAGCAGTGTACAATGATATATTACCTGTACTAAGTGACCATTTAACTAATAACAAGGAGTCCGGTGGCACCTTAAAGACTAACAGATTTATTTGGGCATAAGCTTTCTGGGAAAAAAACCCACTTCTTCAGATGCATGGAGTGAAAATTACAGATGCAGGCATTATTATACTGACACATGAAGAAAAGGGAGTTACCTCACAAGTGGAGGTAACTAATATAATCAAAGGCAACCTAGAACTGATGCCAGATATAACAATACTCTCCCCTAAGAGAGTGCACAAACTCAATTAGACTTCAATGCTCAGAGTACACCCAGAGTTGCACATAGGAGATTCTGCACTTTGCATACTTCTGTGTTTGGTTTTAAAGTACTCATACTGAAACCAGAAGACAGCAGGTTTTATTTCTCCTTTGTTTAGAGTAACTGGCAGACATATGTTTCAGAGGAAAATGACCCTTACATTCAAACCAGTTTTAATTCATACTTGTACTTCCAAGTTTGCGTTGTGTTTTATAAAGAGCATTCTATTCAAATCAGTACAGTTTAATATTTTATGGGATTCGTGCAGCTATTCAAGTAAAATCTCATTAAAAGACCTAAGCCCCCAAAGTGACCATTTTTGTCGGATCACTGAATAGGGGGTCAATGTAGGTTTCACTATACTAATGGTACAAGCCTTGCAAAGATAAATTGCTGTCATGCAAAAATACAACATATTTGAAACACTATATTAAACTAACCACACAGCAAGCAGCAACAGGTTAAAATCAGATACAGAAGTTTTCATAGACTCAGTTACCAGCCACTGAAGAGACAGGTGTTCAAGGTTAACAGATGCTGACATTTCCAAACACAATACTAAAATGAATTGTCTTAAAAAACATACTTTCCACTTGACTGGAGGGGGGAAGAAAAATTAAAAGTTTGATAAACTCCCTGGCACCGATAAGCACAAAGACGAGTTGGTAACTGGTAAGTATTGAGATCTATCTCCTACTGAAATGAGGTTTCAGGATTGTTTGATAACTCTCAAATCAAACCTGCCATTACAGCTTTAACATAAGCACAGCACACAAATCCACTAAAATCTTCCTAAGTATCTTCACTGTCTGTAAAAACACTTTCTACTACTCTGACAAGGGTTGTAAATGAGATTCCAGGGATGTCAGCAAGTGACGGTCTGGCTGAGAATAGGAAATCACAATAAAACTTTCAAAATCTAGACATGGATCACTTAGACCACACAAAAGTCACTTCTTCTAAACCTTTTAAAATTAAAACAGCTTTTCACTTTAACTCTGGACAGGGCTTTTTCTAATTAATGTAACTGTGCAAATTTTAAAACAGGAAACATTAATGGAAAAGCCAAACTTACCTTCTTTCCAATTGATAAACTAACTTTCTGTACAATATGTGGTGTCACACCAGCAAAGCTCCTTAAATCCACCACATCAGATTTTCATTGCCCTGCTCCAACGGGGTGTCTGATATGCCACCTGAGACTTTATTCCTACCTAGTCTGGAGAGGTAGAGGGTATGCCAGCAATTCCAGTACCCCCATGCAGCTGTGCTGAGGCCCAGTTCCTTTTGTTGGAAAACATGCAGAGAACCCTAGTGCGAATCAGCAGGTTCTGGACTGAATGAGTCCCCTGGCTCAGAAGAAGTCCATGTAAAACACAGCTCTCAAGAACAGCAAGGATCCTGGAATTTCACAGCTCCTTGATCCAAAATTAAGAGTCTGCCTCCAGGCACAGGGATCGATCATATCCTATGACTTCAAGGACCTTCCATTAATCCGCCAATTCTTCCAGAAACACACCACAGAGACAAAAAGCATTATTCTCCCTTCCTTTCTGGAGAATTCCCAGGAACATTTCAAACATGATTTTTTCCTTCTTCCCTTTCCTAAGTCCACCAGTTCCATCATTAGTCAAACCCAAGCTTTTCGGTGGTGCCTTCCATCCTGCACAGCCACTGAAACTCAAGCTGTATTGTCGTTCTAAATCAGCAGCAGATAAATCAGACTGACCAGGAGTGCTCACTCTAGTCTTTATTTTCTTTATGCTAGAAGAGTGTGTTGCTTAAAGCACCAGTGGCCTGTGCTTTGTGAACTATTTTTTCCCCTCCAGTGCATACACTTTCTATTGATGCTCCCAACCTGGGAATGCTAGATGGTCCCCTGACAATAATATACCCCTGCTGGAAGATTATCGGGAAAGGATCCATTCAATGGGCGAGATCCTGACTCCATGAAGTCCATGGCAATATTCTGGCTGACTTCTTTGGGGCAAGGATTTTGTCAATTTTGAACTATCCACAAACAAAAACGATTTGTTTTCATACCAGGTATTACTATGAGCTAATTTAAACATCTAACAGTAAGGCAAACTCTTGTCATTACCATGACTCTAACAAATACCCAAACTATATCTTGTGCACATCTTGGTAGTATAAAGATTTCCTTAACTAGTTTGAGTATTTTTACCAAAAGCTTTACATGCACCTTAACGAAAAGTATTTTCACCTCACAACTCTACCCTACTAGCTGGAAAACTATTTAGATATGCAAGTTTCTTCCAGTGAATTGCGCCTTTTCTTTGCTGATAACTCCAACGGTCATTAGAACAGCTCAGACACAATACATTATTTGACATTCAAGGGGCCACTAGAAAGACAGAAGGCACGTACTTAAGCAGCTCTTATTTCTCTCCTGTGGGTGTGTTCTGCCTTGAGGCCAGATTTGGTCCTTTGTTTGGGGTGTTGTGTTTTAATGTTTGCAAAAATCTATTATTAGCTGTGCGAATGTAATTTAAACCAAAGTGATACTTTATTTGTCTGAATCCTGCCTAATCTGGCAATGTAACCAAAGCTTTATAAGGAGTTTTACCATTGATTTAAATCAGAGCAGGGTTAGGCCGACACTGAATACTTTTCACAGCTCACGTCATTTTGCTGTAGCTATAACTGATACTATGCTGTAGCTATAATGCGTACGCTGTCTCACTTATTTCCTCCACTGAACTGGGGGCGGGGGGAAGGATTTTTTTTTTTAAAGCTCCAAATTAGAGCACGTGTATTCTAATTTTCAGTTTGTTTCTCATTTAAAAGCATATAATTTATAAATCAAGTTTGACATCATGTATGCACTAACCCCTTTTCCCTTCACTGCTTGGAAGAACTTGTCTGTCTCTCTTTCTGATTCCGCTACCCATGTGCATTTTGCCATTCTCATCCAATTCCTATAACCTCTTAATATACTAGGGATGTGGATTATTTTATTCAAATCAACATTCCTATACAACTCCAATGCAATTCTGAGTGCAGAGATCAATAACCCAAACTTTGGGGAGATGGGCAGAATTTGACCCTAGATTTTTTCCACATAGTTATTATACACAAGAGATTCTTGAAAAACTGGTGGGCAGTCAGACCAATGCTGCTAATCCTGAAAGTCTCAACAACAGGGCCTTCAAGCAAATAACTATCTGTTACAATCTCTTGAAGCTTTCCTTGGTATTCTTTTACATCAAATATCCTAATGATGTCTAACATCACAGACAAGACAGACCATGTATTTCCACTCAAAGAGCCTTCCTTGGGTTGCAGTTCTGAAGTCACTAAAATGGAACTGTATTGTCCACTTCATTCCTGCTTTATATAAGTCTACTCCAGCCAGGCAATAAGCAGGTTATCACAATATAAAGCATTAGACATGCTTCTGGAAACCCTTTGCCCAGCTGCTCATTAGCACTGCATTAGTCTGTAAACTCAGAGCAAAATGCCTAGTTCAACTTGCTCTTTCTTGATGTACTTGAACGGGCCTGTGAATTTATGGCAGGATAATGTGGAGCGCAGCACCTATTTATGAGTTGATCATTTGTACAAAACCCCCTCAAAGCACTGAAGGTTACCATACGACCAGGAGCTGTACTTATGCTGCTCAGAGGGCAACAAAGCCAAGTATATGAAAGTTAAAAGCATTAATAAAAGTGTGACTTATAAATTACTTCATCTTTGTCACCCTTTTTGAAATGGGGTGAGAGAGGCCAGGGTAAATTTATTTTTTAAGTGCTTTCTGAGACCTGCAAGGGTCAGGCTTGAAATGCTGTACTCTATAAATCATTCCACGCGTAGCTGATAGATGCTGGTGCATCATAACAGTAACAAATATTGATTTATTTATCATTTGCAACTGTTTATAGCTAAATAGAAGACATGATAATATTTAAGCAGAAAAGAAACTTTAATTTGGGATAATGCAGACTGGGAACTCCCTATGACAGCAGGAAACAGCAACCAGTTCTAGCACCTGTTCACTGTGCATATGAAGCCACTGGGAGAATTAGTTAGGAGACTTGGTTTGCAATGTCTAGTTTGCTAATAACACCAAACTAAGTCTCTGTCACTTCTGATCCTATACACGAAGTAGAACAGAAGAGTGGGTCTGAACGAGCCTGGGGCTTGCATGAGCACTAGCTGGCGGAAGCTCAGTCCAGATAAGAGGGAGGTAATTTTGGATGGTTTAGGGAAACAACTGGAAGCATGCGGTAACTTCTGATTAAGGGAGTGGGCTCCTGCCATCTGTAACTCAGGGGCATAAACGAAAAGCTTGTGGGCTCCCGGTAGCAGCAGTGACCAAAAGCAGATTTCTTCCACCTGCATCTCAGATGATGCGTGGGGTCCTTCCTTTCAGCTGCAGAACTTGCAACAGCTACCCTGGCCCACAGTTCCAATCAGCTTAAACATGATACCCAAGGTAAGCAAGAGGGCTGGCAGCAGGGCTTGTGAAGGAGCTTCCTCTTTGGAACCTGTTTCCACTCTTGGTCTGCAGGGCCCAGGTATCTGAGGAGGGGGCAGACGGAAAGGTCTGAAGAAAGAACGGGGATGTGATGGTCAGCAGAGGTGCAGGTATGATTGTGGTGGAG
This sequence comes from Eretmochelys imbricata, assembly GCF_965152235.1. NCBI lineage: Eukaryota > Metazoa > Chordata > Testudines > Cheloniidae > Eretmochelys > Eretmochelys imbricata. The sequence goes on along the minus strand of NC_135583.1, from coordinate 41,844,637 downwards.
GTAGCGGTATTTTGATTATCTAATTTAGTGCAATATTTTAGAATGTGTTTTAAAATTAGTAAAGGCACCCAGAGCAATGAGTGGAGAATTACAATAAATCTCATTAACATAATGAGGAAGCCAAATTTTTCTGTGAGCATCTCTGCCTGGTATCTTAAATCTTTACATGTTAGGAATTAGAGTCTTGTCACCATAATGTTCTGCCACCTGAGATTTGTACGTAGCTATACATAGACCTGTCATGAGAAAACTAACAGTTCTTTCGCTGTGCAAATGAAGCCGTATATGAAAAACGAAACCCAAAATCAAGTAAACACTAACCCTTTATAACAAAACCCAGTATTTGCAAAAGAGGAGCACTTCCTTTAACAGAGTATATACCACATCACGTCGCTCAATTCTTCCCATTTCATTCCTTTGTATGAGGAGCTTCCACTAAGAAAAAAAGCATTCAGTCCCTTGCAAAAACAAAGTGTGAACAGAAGTAAAAAGCCCAGCTTAAGCTGCACTGTACCAAAGTAGTAACCCAAGGTCTGAAATGGGTCAAGCTGAGTTGCTAAGAGTTACCATCAAGAGCTGTGTCTGTGAATAGATGTGCATGGCTACTGTGTGTCAGCATGGTGCACCCACGTTTATTATCCATTATTTATTTAGTGGCTCAGGTCGTTTTTCCACTGCACATGGCAGGGCTAATATCCATCTCACTGTAACAAACTGGGGCTCGCTTTTTTCCAATCTGTTTTCTTTTTTTACCTGCCTTTGTTCACCTCTCTTCTCATGAGTGCAGGTGGGAGGCTTTTGCAAGCGGCCTCTGAAGAATGCAGTCTAGTAAAGGAATAGATAATCAAAGGCACATGCAGAAATGCATGTCAAACATGACTTCAAATTAATCCCAAATTTTGTGCCCTTTCTTATGACCACCCATTTAATAACAAAAGCATATACTAAACAAGTAAACATAAGCACATTACATGAACGTAGCACCATTCACCTTGAAAGTTTCTCAAGTGCTTCTCAGCCTGTCAGAACAGTAAATGGTTCACCCACCATTAACAGGCAGCTACCTCTGCAAACAAAAGAGCAGCAATAAGGCAGAGCAGAGTTTTGGGAAGGGAAGAACACTTTTCCATGGGAAAACTATGGGAAATTTAGCAGAGAGAAAGGAAAATGTTTCTTAGAAACAGCCTGTCATGTGATACACTACAGTTGCTTGAGTCCCCTTTCCAGGAGCTTGGAGGCAGCCATGAAAGGAACCCACCCACTGGATTGAGTTCCAGAATTGTTCTTATAAATATTTAAACTACAGTAGCACCGTGAGGCCCTGATCCGATTCAGGCCCCTTTGCGCCAGGTGCTGTAATTGAGCACACAGTTAATACCAACATGAAGGGCATAAAATATCAAATGGTAGCCACACCGTGACAACTATGTACAAAACAAATGAAGACTGACAAACGCTGAGAGAAAGGAAGATACCACTCCTAATAAGATGAAGGTGGGCCTGGATCAGAGGACAAGTTGTTTGAGAGAAATGAAATGAACAGGCACGGACATTTTCTTTTCTCCTTCAAATACATGTTCTCTGGTCCAGTACAGCTGGGACGTGACTGCAAGTGAGATTTCCAAAACACTAGAGAATAAAGTGGAAGACAGAAAGCAGTGTGTAAAAAACATAGGAGGTGAACGAATAAGTTTAAGGATAGTCTAGCACTTGTGGGCCAACACACTCAAAACCTGCATCTGCAAAGTACAGTGTCCGTTTTATAGGACTTTGTAAAAACGTGGATCTGCTCTGGCGATTATGCATACCTTTTCAGCACAGAACAGAGAGATGCAGAACGGGGCTGCTATGCCATGACGCTAGAGAATGAACACAGGCCTTTTGCATTGTAATCCTCATTGATGCAATTCCAAATTCAATATGCCATGAATAATGTACTGTATTTGGGGATGTGGATGGTCCTGGAAAGAAATTTTTTTTTGTGTCTCCCTCATTTTGGGAGTGCTACAGTTTTTCCTATGGACGTTAGATAATCCCACTGGTTGACCCCCTTTGTGACCTATCGAACTCTTTTCTGCATTTCAGAGTGAATTTCAAAGCTGTGCAAAATACTAATGGAACATACAAGCAAGCAAAGGGTTTCTATGGAGAAAAGGCCCTATTTGGCGGAGGATCAAATATACTCGGACTGAATGCATCCTGAGTGAGCTCTCTATTGACTCGCAGGTTGGCTTTTTTGTTGTTTTTGTTAAATAAGGGAAAAAAGGGTAGATTTTGCTTGCTGGTTTTGCTCTGCCAAGAAAGTTTGTGGCTTAAGAGACAAAGGCTGCTAAAGTTCATGCTATCTTTTTGCTGCCTGTCATGCCCACATTCGCATCAGAGGAGTATATTAGCTACACCTAAGGTCAGAGCTGTCCCCTGGGTAGAGCAAATTGGGGCGACTGCTCCGGGCCCCGTGCTTTGGGGGGCCCCGGGGCCAGCACTATTGGCCAGCGCGGTCGGTCCCAGAAGAGATGAATCCATCACTTCTGCCCCCACCCTGCCCCCGGGCCCTGCACTTTGGGAGGCACAGAAGAGACAATCCATCACTTCTGCCCCGGGCCCCACACCCCACTAGGGACAGCCCTGCCTAGGGTTGCTTTATTTATTAATTTAGATCTTAAATCATAAGAAGAGGCCTTTGTAGGAGCTCTAGGGGCCCTAGCAATTAATATTATAACCTAATACATTATAGTTTGGGAAGCCCTGTCTGAGGACACAAGGCCAGCCACATCCCTCCGCCAGCCTGGATGCTGCTCTTTGATCATTGGGTGTCAGGCACCGCGGACTGAAGGGAATAGTAACATTTACATCCATAGCTCTGCTGCTGCTTTTCTTGTGCCTCACACGCAGTTCATCACTTGCTGTAACAGGGAGCCTGAAGAGAGGAAGACTCCTTCCCTCTCCCTCTCCCCACGGCCACCAGCACTGGTACTTTAAATGATTTGGGAGAAGTAGCCCCTCCCAGGGATTCTCTCTCAGAGTGTGAGAGGAGCCCTGGTGACCAATGCTAGACTTAACCTCACTCCAGAATGTGCCATGGTCCTTTCCCACTGTGCACTTTCTAGCATTGGGCCCTGCCTTCCTTGGCTTTACTGCTACTCTGTCTGGCCTCCAGGTGCCACCTATAATCTCTGTGCTGGAGGGTTGGGAAATAAAGTAGAGTGGAAGGCAACTAAGTAAAGAAAAAAGTGAATAATGCAAAATAAAGCAGAAAATCTCATGGAAGGGACAAAGTATTCTGTTGCCAAAAATATAAGGGTTCTCTGATCATCATGTGCTGTGCTGGGAGACAGGACATTCTGGAGCTGAATCCAGCTGGTGGGTCCCTATCACTTGGCTGCATGGACAGACCAAGTGCTGGGACCTGGAATGGAAATACTTAAGGTGGGAGATACCTGAATCAAATTTATTCCCCCAGCTTTGACAATGGATCTTTCTATTTAGCTGAGATACTGTGGAGTGGCCTGTCTAAACTGGTTTCCAACAGAAGTGTTTGAATGCACAAGCACCGCCATGTCAAATGAACACACTTGTATATAGCACCTCACAGAGCACATTTCACCTGAACATTTTCACATAACAAAACCACCAGTGGCTTCAAACAACATGCATAACTATTCCCCTAGATAGAGATTATCCTGTGCTCATGGAGGCATGTGTGAATATTGGCACACATTTACAGATTAATTTGCCTGCATTTATTTACTCCAAGTACTTTTGAAAATCTAGTCTTCTGTAGGGGAAAAAAGGCACAGAAAGATTGTTTAGTGGAACAGAGTCCTTACAAGCTCAGCCATCCTAAAGTAGAGTTATTAAATAATAAAAATGGACTGACAATTTCATCTGTGCGATCAAGAATTTTGGAACAGAAAACAAACAAACAAACAAACAAAAAGTGACCTGCAATGTTAACAGTAAAAGCTTCTCATGCAGCTGGCATTTCTGGTTGTACTTTCCATGTACTTCAAAAGAACAAAATTAAAACCTGGTTTACATCTGAATATCAAAGTTAAATCAAATTGTACTCAGGTACTAGTAAAATTCCACATCTATTAAATAATGTACCAGCTGCTTATGAAAAAGCCTCATTCCACTTGGGGGAAATGGTGGTGTAAGCATAAAGAGAAGAAAAATATTTTTAACAAATAACACATCCCAAATTTAAGAAATTTTGCTGAACTTCAGTACAACGTCCATTTGCTCTCTCAGGACTTGCACAGAATGATTTGCAGGTAGTACCTTCACCATTTAGACTTGAACTTAGACGAAGATTTCTAACCATCAGAGCAGTGAAGTTCTGGAACAGCCTTCCAAGGGGAGCAGTGGGGACAAAAGACATACCTGGCTTCAAGACTAAGCTTGATAAGTGTATGGAGGGGATGGTATGATGGGAGAGCCTAATTTTGGCAATTAATTGATCTTTGACTATTAGTAGTAGATATGTCCAATGGCTATGATGGGATGTTAGATGGGGTGGGATCTGAGTTACTACAGAGAATTCTTTCCTGGGTGTCTGGCTGGTGAGTCTTGCCCACATGCTCAGGGTTTAGCTGATAGCCATATTTGTGGTCGGGAAGGAATTTTCCTCCAGCGCAGATTGGAAGAGGCCCTGGAGGTTTTTCGCCTTCCTCTGTAGCATGGGGCACAGGTCACTCGCTGGAGGATTCTCTGCTCCTTGAAGTCTTTAAACCACGATTTGAGGACTTCAATAGCACAGACATAGGTGAGAGGTTTTTTGCAGGAGTGGGTGGGTGAGATTCTGTGGCCTGCGTTGTGCAGGAGGTCAGACAAGATGATCATAATGGTCCCTTCTGACCTTAAAGTCTATGATTCTATGATTTAAAATGATATGGCTTCTGTTCTAGAAAGTGATAAAGCTAAAAAAATTTTCATGTCCTAGAATCACCACTGCATCACCTGATTTGTACGTACCCTGAAAAGCTGTTCCTCTGTTCAAATACCTCTGTTCAAAATAATGATTGGTATTAGCACATATGAACGGCCATGCTGGGTCAGACCAATAGTCTGCCTAGCCCAGGATCATGTTCTGACAGTGGCTAGTGCAAGGCCCTTCAGAGGGAATGAACAGAACAGGCCAATTATTAGGTGATCCATCTCTTGTCATCCACTCCCAGCAGTCAGAAGCTTAGGGACATCCAGAACATGGGGTTGTATCCCTGGCCATCTTGGCTAATAGCCACTGATGGACCTGTCCTCCAGGAACTTATCCAAGGCTAAGTACACACTACCACTTACTACAGTACAACTTACATCACTCAGGGGTGTGAATAAGACATCCCCTTGAGTGACTTAAGTTACAACGACCTAAGCTCCCATGTGGACAGCACTGTGTCAGCGGGAGAGCTTATTCCACTGCCATAATTACTCCACCCCCCCGAGCAGTGGTAGCTAAGTCGACAGGAGACCTCTCTTCCGTCAGCTTAGAGCATCTGCACTAACAGCGTGACATCGGCACATCTGTAAGCTCTGTGGTGTAGCCATAACCAAATTCTTTTTTGAACCCAGTTACACTTTTGGCCATCACAATATCGCCTGGCAATGAGTTCCACAGGTTGATTGTGTGTTGTGTGAAGAAGTACTTCCTTTTGTTTGTATTAAACCTGCTGTCTATTAATTTCATTGGGTGACCCCTGGTTCTTGAGTTTGTGAAGGGGTAAATAACACTTCCTGATTCACGTTCTCCACATGATTCTATTGAACTCTGTCGTCTCCTTTCTAAGCTGAACAGCCCCAGGCTTTTAAATCTCCCATCGTATGTAAGCTGCTGCATACCCCTAACCATTTTTGTTGCCCCTTTCTGTACTTTTTCCAATTCTAATATATCTTTTCTGAGATAGGACAATCAGAACTCCATGCAGTATTCAAGATACAGATGTACCATGGATTTATATAGTGGCATTATGGTATTTACAATTTTATTATTTATCCTTCTCCTAACGGTTCCTAACAGTCTGTTAACCTTTTTAACTACCACTTCATATTGAGCAGACATTTTCAGAGACCTATCCATGATGACAAGGTCTCTTTCTTGAGTGGTAACAGCTAATTTAGACCCCATCATCCTGTATGTATAGTTGGGATTATGTTTTCCAATGTGCATTACTTTGCACTTAGCAACATTGAATTTCATCTGCCATTTTCTTGCCCCATTACCCAGTTTTGTGAGATCTCTTTGTAACACCAATAAGCTCAGCTGTCAGGCAGTTCCTACTCATTTTTAAGAATTCATCTTTCTCTACCAAAGCATGCAGTGTGATGGGCTCACTAACTGTATTTACTCAAGGATCAAACATGGAATAACTAGAACTAAACACAGATTCTGAATCACAGATGGATTTCAAGGAAAGGAGAGGACTATGGCTAGCTGTCTCGCTGCAGATGGAAAAAGCTATTACTGACATAGACTATTACTGTGGTGAACAGGTTGGAAACTGGTGCCAAGCTTAAAATGTTGCAAAACTCAAGCCTGTAAAACTGTGACCAGCCAGGAAGAGTATGACCCTTTGAAGCTAGAAACACTGTCTTTTTTATAGCACCTACCCCTTCAGCAGGAGAGAGAAAACTCAGCAAGAGCCTCTCCTGCCAATTAAAGGTCGTCAATATTGACTATCTGAGGGATTTCCATGCTCAGGAAGCAAATTAGAAACTCAATACCTGAACTATTCCTAAATGCAGTTATCAACTTCAGAGTTTTATCTCATAAAACCAATTCAGCTTAGAGTTTAATTCTATTAAATTAGGGCTTAGAAATAAGATTTGCTCTGAGAATGAATGCATCATTAGTTTTAAAATGCAATATACTGAAACCCAAAATGTGCAGCATTACAATTTGAAGAATGAGTAAAGATGGCACCCAAATGTACTTCTCTCTAAACATATTTACCAGCCTCTGAAAACCTGTCTGCTCACTAGGATGGTGAGTCGTTTGGTGTGTGGGACATCCCCCTTCTTTAGGAAGCAATAATCCTCTTGTCTCTCTCCTTGGCACGAGTTTTCCCTTTGTTCTTAAAACCTTCCTATTTCAGCAGCTGACGGAGAAAAAAGAATCCAAGTCCCCTTTCTTAATAAAAATGCCACAATGAGATCCTGTTGGGCTTGTGCCAGGCATGTCAAAGGAGCAGATACTAATACAGGAAACCTCAAGAACTACCCATTTTTGTGTAAGTTACAGTATACAGGAGAGTCATGTAGGGCTGGTTTTTTCAATCAGACTTCCAGTACATGAAAAGCACCCTTCCATGGGGTGCAAGTAATCTCTGAATAGGCCCCTTAGTTTCCTGTGGTATTGTATTAAAACTCATTTTTGATACAATAATACAGGAATAAAATAAGTTCAGAAGAGGAGTAGGTAGCCCAACAATGTCTGTCCCCTTGCATTAGATACTGCTGTGTATGCTTTCATACTATACTTGCAAAACAGATACAAGGCCAGTGCGTACCTCTAGTACTAAGATAACACGATTGAAAATTAGGGGAAAAAAAATCTAATGCCACACCAAAGGCACCTAGAAACTTTTAATAAGCTATACAAGGATAAGCCATTCTGGTGATATGTTTCTCACCAGTCTGTTGTTCTTGATTTGGTATTTTAGATGGCCTGATCAAAACAGATGGATTCTATGCACAGTCACAGCCCTGGCCATGTTCTTTTGCATTAAAAACAGCAATGTTGTTATACAAGGAAATAATTATGCTTTGTAAATTGTATTGTACTGCAATTTAGCAACCTGCATGGTGGTGTTATAGCATCATAAAATACTTCGTAGTTCATTGTCTCTCACACTGAATGGCTGGATTACTGCTTTTTGAAGGTATATTATAAAAGGACTAATTTGATATTTGACTCGTGAAATATAAGAATTTTGTACTTTGTAATATACAAAGCAACAAACACTACAAATGATTTTAAAGTAATTTTAGGATACAGAAGAGTAATATAATATGCCACAACACAAACTTCTAAATGCAATGCAATATGCTGAGGGGGTTTTGAAAAGGCATATAAAATCTGAGAGGGTGGGGGAAGGAGGGATAAAGAATAACACTGTATTCTGGCTACGTCCCCTTCCAAAGCTCAGTTAGCTGGATGTAGTATTAATTCCTAGGTTGCATTTGCTTCTAGCTCTTCTTTGCTTGCTCTTTGTTTCATTGAACTCAACTAGTTTATCTGTTAAAAAATAATGAAGCCGAGCAGAACAGTACTTTCAATGCTACAGGGCTACTGGAATTGGGAGCACTTGTACAGCTTTATTTTCAGAAGTGTTTCCAAAGAGAAACAAACACTGGAGGGGCTCTGGAAATACAGATGTGTTTCTTTCAGCCACCAAGAGGGGAAAGATTGCCCCAATGCAGCCTTTGACAACTAGTTTCGAGCAAGAGGTGATTGTCAGTCAATATTGCCACAAGAATGTGATGCAGGTGCAAACAACAGGGAAGTAAATGTAACGATCACTTCAACCAAAACTCTGGGTCCCACTCCAGTAATATATTCCCGGCTGGGAGGAGTCAGGTAGATTCCCAGTGGAACAAGAAAGAATTCCTGCAGTCTGACAATCTTTCACCTGACCACCTTTAATATGGACAACAAGGGTTGGGGGACCAGTGCTTCTACTGTGCAACTAGCAAGTCTAGTGTAAATATCTGAAACCAAGACAATAAAGAATGAGAAAAGACAAATATAAAAATGGCAGTAAACAGAACCCAAAGATTTCAAAATGGAAAATGGATCTTTTAAAATGGAGAAATTTAGGCACTAACCCAAGTTTTATATAAGAACAGCAATCAAACAGACAAAACAAAAAAGGGTCACCTGCCTTGCAACAATTTAAGGCACTTAAAATTGCTAATATTTGTTAGTTAGCCTGGAGAAATCTCTCTCTAAAATAAAAACATTCCATTATATTTATATCTTCCCTGCTTCTCCCATCCTATAGACAAATTGGAAAAGATGACAACAGATAATTTAAAAGGAAAAGCAAAGTGTTGTTTGTGGCATGGTCTAAATTGAGTCTGCCAGTGAAGGTCACATAACTTTTCACTTTTATTTAAAGAAACTGCCTTGATCATTGCAAAATATTGCAACACACACACACACATTTAGTGTCAAGTAGCCGACCCTTGAAAACTATATTGATGCCTGATTGTCCACCGCTTCAAGTGGAAAAGTGAAAATAATCACAATCTTTATTTAAATTAGCAAATCTTGAGAAATTATCAAATTACTGAAAATTGTCACAAATGATAGATATTCTTTTAAATTATGATTGGACAGTAACCAAAAACTTCCCCAGAAGTATAATCACTTCTGAATAAAATAAAATGCTCCCTGGGCACTTTTAAGGAGCCTCTTGCTGCTTTATTTCCACAAACTTTCAAAACCTTTCATGAAATTTGTGCTTTAATATTAAATATGCTGTTTCTAGTCCATGCATTTGTGGAGAGTGGTAAACTGTTTAAGAACAGAAAATTTGTTAAAACTAGTCATAAACTTCATTGTCTGTAAAGAAAATTACCTTGGTTTGCAACATGTGTTTCTAATACTAATGCATCATATGAAGAGTAAAAGACCTCTTGTCTAATAGTACAATTCACATGGATCCATTATGGTCTTTATAGGGGAATCTCACTAATATCTTTGTTTAAAAAAATAAAAGGAAAAGGGGGAAAAAATGCAGATCCTGAACAGATCGGGGGTCTGTTTTATGTATCTTCCATATCATCTCAGCGACAGCAGGAACTGAAAAGTTTGAATTGGGCTGTTCTTGAACAGAATTTTTTCACGATTTTCGCTGGAAGTGAGTATAAACAAACTACCCCGATCTCTGCTCCTGGAATATCAGGTTCAGCTGCCATCTTCTGTCATCAATATTTACCATCTTTCTTCTTATTCAGACTCTCTAACTTGCTGCAATTGCTGGATACCACCTGTCACGTACATTCTCTAAACTGACAGTCAAACTCAGCCTTTTACTTTTCTTTTTTTAATCTCCTTTCAGAAGCTGCCGATTTCCTACCATGTTCCTTGATTGCAACACTCACGCAAGCTCCAATATTCACATTTATCATATTATTTCTAACGTACATAATGACTTGTTAAGCTTAAACTGCTAATATGGAGAGAAATATCGTGCAACTAATACTTTTAACCCTATATAAAAACAAGGGGTGAAATGTAGGCCCCAATGAAGTCAACAGGAGTTTTGTCATTGACATCAGTGAGGTCAAGGTTTCACCCAATGTGTCTGCAATACTGTGTTTCATGGGGTTTTAGGTTAGATACATTCTATGGTACATACAGCACAATACCCTGTATTTGTACCCGTAACTGTCAGGTAAATCAATGGGAGCTCTGTGCACATATGTACTGCATCTACATGGTTTAGAGTCTTTTAATTAACTACATTTTTATTTACAGAGCAAATGGGTTTTAACCATACTCCGAGTTATTTACTGATCTTTCACTGCTTGGGCTTCAGCACTTATTGTTCCGAATAGAATTTATGATTTACATTAGAGTAGCTCCCAGAGGCTCCTAACCAAGATCAGGGCCCCTTTGTGCTACACACTGCACATACACATAGGAAGAGAGAGCTCTTAGTCCCTGCCTCGGCAAGACAGGCAAAGGGTGGGAGAAAGGAAGTTTTATTACCCCCATGTTACGTAGTCCCTTGACCACAGGACCCTCCATCAGCAAAATCTGTGGGTTAAACCCTAAATCTTCAAAATTATCATTAGATTAATTCTGGGTTCTATTCCTGGCTCTTCCATGGACTTTGTCTGGGACCAGCGGCAAATCACTACAGCTCTATGCCTCTGTTTCCCCATTTGCAAAATGGGAATAATAAACTGAAATATAAAGACGTTATGAGGATTAATTCATTAATGTTTGTAAAGGACTATGAAATCCTCTGGTGACAGATGTACGTGTGAAGTGTTACTGTCATCATAAGCCTCAATATGATTCATATCCACTCTTAGTTTTACCTTTGGAATATATATGTTACTCTCATTTTTACAATCCTCTTCATACAATATCCTTGGCATACAATTTTACCTTTTGTAAGTAAGCATTGTCTTACTATATTTGACCATATACTGGAGATGACCATATACAGTAGATGCCTCTCAAGTAATCTATTTTGTAGCCTCTCTCTGATTATTAATATTACATCACCTTTCAGTAAGATGACTTGGGGGCATGCACATTGTACGACCTTTGTAAGTGCACGAGAGTAGAAGAACTTTTAATTTGTGGACACAAATATTTTTGATATTTAAAAAGACAAGACTTTAATGATGGCTGATGAAAACACAACGATAAAGGACATGACATACTAAACTCAGCATGCTAGGTAGTCATAGTGGTGGGGACTAGACTGTAAATTTATTTTTAGATGAAACAAAAATCGTATCAGCTCAGCATTAATTTGAAAAACAAGTAATTGCAGCAAAAGTTTGCAAGCAAAAGCTGTCGTATGTAGAGTAAGGTCAGTTAGTTATGCATAGATCATAAAATAAGTTCCATTTTGCAAGATTCACCAGTGCCAAAGATATTCCAACTCCAAGAACTCTATGCTACTGGAATCCTAATCAAAAAGCTAGCCTTAGAAAGGAGAGCTCTGATTTTCAAGACAGTGGGAACAAAGGATTTTTATTACAGACTGTGTGTGTACATATGTTATAAAGCAGTAACTCTCAACCTTTCCAGACTACTGTACCCCTTTCAGGAGTCTGATTTGTCTTGCGTACCCCCAAGTTTCACCTCACTTACAAACTGCTTGCTTACAAAATCAGACATAGAAATACAAAAGTGTCACAGCCCACTAGTACTGAAAAAATGCTGACTTTCTCATTTTTACCATACAATGACAAAATAAATCGATTGGAATAGAAATATTACACTTACATTTCAGTGTATAGTAGATAGAGCAGTATAAACAAGTCATTGCCTGTATGAAATTTTAGTTTGTACTGACTTAGCTAGTGCTTTTTATGTCACCTCTTGTAAAACTAGGCAAATATCCAGATGGGCTGACACACCCACTGGAAGAGATCTGTGTAACCCCAGGGAAACATGTACCCCTGGTGGAGAACCACAGTAGTAAAGCCTTTGGGGCGCAGACTGCAGATCAAATTCTCCAGTGAGATGCTGCCTCTTGCACATTGGCCAGCATTTGGCCATAAATGGCCAGCAAGGCATCCATAGGGTGCAGGGTTACTCCCCGCTGGGGTAAAGCTGATATGGTCAGATCCGGAGACAGCTGCCCCCCCGGCAAGGGGCATGTCAGGGAAGGGAGGAACACGCTGGAGGTGGGGATGAGGCATGGAGGAGCAGAGCTCCACTTTGTCCACCCTCCACTGGCTCATGGGCCATTAAATTAACCTAAGTAAGTGGCAGCTCTACTCCTGTCTCACCCACCTCTTATCGGAGCTGTAGATCTACTGTTCTTCCTGCACAGGTGCCGAAAAAAACAACATAATACCATGGCGTCTACATCACAGAGTTTTGGCTGTGAGCTCAGGAATAAGGAGATGCACACACAGTCACACTTACACCTACTCTCCTCCCACACCAGGCCCTTTTCATTCCTTTTTCCCATGGTGAAATTTGGAGTTTGAGAGGGATGGACTAATACACTCCGAGGCCCTAGGCATCCCAAGGACTCCACACTGGTATCCCCGCCACAGCAATGTGCCCCATCACCCCATTTGGAATGGCAGGAAAGCCTCCCTCCCAGAGGTGATGGGGCAGCATCAGGGAAGCTAGGATGGACAGTTCAGACCTGCTGCACTCTTCTCCTTCTGTCACTGAGAGTCCTCTGCTAGCTGTCGGAGGGACCACCAAGAGGACTGGATCATGGAGCTAACACCCCATTGATATGGGAAAGTTCACACACATTGATAGCTACTATCTCAGGCAGCTATCCCTACATCAGTGACATGGGTCACATTTTCAAACTTTTCTCACACTTCTGAGAGCTAGAAACTCTATTTTTAAATAAAAGCTAAGATTCTGACGTAATCACATGATTCCTGGAGCAGGGGCCCTAGGCACGGACCTATGGTGCCTCTCTGTCTTCACTTATCCCTGTACACGAGGGGAAGAAATGCACTCTGCATAAATCTCCACTGAGTGCAGGTTGGCTTTTGTGCATAGGACAACAGTGGCCACTCAAACACTCACCTATTCTGCCTCAGAGAAATAGATACGGTAACCTCCATTTCTGCAGACTTACCAATACTCTCCTTCATACTGCGTAATAGAGAGATTGCCCAGAATACTGGAAATACTGAGGTAACATTATTTAATCAGCTTAGGCAACTGGCAAGTTTTTTAAAGAATCACTACTATACCTGAGACACAAACCGCACCTGGTGTGAAAGACTGCCGTGTGTTACACCCCTCTCCTACCCCGACAGCCCACTAAGACCAAGTGCAGGATTAGCTTCTTAATGCAGGAGACTCCAAAGTATCTTCCCTCTAGACCAGCAGGCATTGAGCAAGTTGTGAAAGTGACACATTTGGTCACAAGGAGACTAAGAGCTACACCACTTACAAAGCACTGTCAGCAGCCACCCCTTGGAGCCATCAGAGCAGTATTCATTTTCTTGCTCAGATAAAGGCAAGATGCATAAAGAGGAACAAAAGAGAAAAAGGAGGGAAGTTATGAAAAGAAAAGGAGAAATAATAAATTAAAACAAAGGCACAGCACAAAAAGCTCTTCTGTGAGTTCTTCCACACAGCCGAGGAACATGCAAAGCATTAGATATTCATATATTTCTTAACTACTAATGACACACAAAGTCAATTTTGTGCAAATAATTCCAGCAAAACAATTTTCAGGCAGCATACTGCAAGACACTACAGCACACAAAGCTTCAGAGAGAAGGGCTGAATGCCAAAGGAGTTTCCTGAGCTTCTTATGGCTCCTAGTGGACAACAATACCACACCTCTCAAAATTAGCGAAGCTCACAGCATCAGTGAGCTCTTATTGCTGCTTACGCTGTATGTTTCTGAAACCCTGGACAGTGCTATTTGGGGAAGAAAAGAGAGCGAGCGAAAAACAGCATCTTCCTTATCCTTTCACCAGAGTTTAGCTTAGTGTAAAATTCAGTTTGAGGAAAGAAACCCAAGCTTCTAACGACAAACTCTCTTTGACTAAATCATTCTTCCACCTATTTATTATAAAGATCTGATCTAATCTAACTCACTAAACACTCTGTCTGTGTTTATATTCACCAGTGGAGTGCAGATCCAAAGTAGCAAAAAGAAATTTAGGTCAAATGATTAAAAGAAAAGGGGTTTTAAACCAACAATTTTAAAGTTCTAATTGTTTGCTTATTGACACCAATTTACATGGAGCCACTTAGTGAATAAAGGTTTTCACAGTACATGGCACTTCTTTATGTCAGTTTTTAGCCATCATGTCACAGCCTGGCTTGAAAAGAAGAAATGCTGAAAACTCGTAGGCCAGAAATGAACAGCCTATTAAGATCTGAAAAGCTGTCATCCCCACTGAAAAGACTTGCGTCAGCCACTGAGGATATATTTTAAACCGCCTGTCCGCAAGAAAACTTTAATAATGCAGCCTTGCTCTAATGTCTTGTGAGAGGAGAGGCAATTTTACTTCTTCTATTAACCCAACGTGATTACAATGGCTTATTTCATGGAATATTAAGTTCAAATTCTGCTCCCTGGGAGGACAATAAAAAGAAGAGTGCGCTTATGACATTGCCCGAAATAGCCACAAGGACCGCAACTCCTTGGTGCTGCTTTTAATGTATCCAAGCAGTAATCTACCTTAATTTGCTAATGGTTAGATCAATTAGTAACAAAATAATAAAATACAAAAATATCAACATGGAAACCAAATGTTTATCTTTAACAAAGATTAAAACAACAAAAGCTTGTTTTCATAAAGATTGTGGTGAGCTCTCTTCCCCAATTCAAGGAAAAAATAAACTCCTTGTGTTGGACAGGTTTTTGCCATGAGGCAGTAATAAGCAAAGCATTTTGTGCTGAGACCACAGCTGGGACAGCTTTGTGCAAATGGAAGCGTTAATAACTGCCTGGAAGCAACAAACAATTTCGAAACTACCTGAACTATCTGTGTATGTACACTCAGAAAAAATGTTAAGACTTGATTTCCACAAAGAATCCCAGTCTGAGCCATTCTGTCAGCATCCCCATTGACGAGACATACCATGTGCACCGGAATTCCTGCAGAGCCATTGTGCCTCCTTAAACTGTTCCATAGGTACCAATTGTCTAAACAAAGGTGCTGAACTGCACTTGTCTTTAGCTGGCTGACAAACTAGCTCACTGCCTTAATTTTTAATTGTAGACCGATGATATTTTGAATGTTTTAAAATTAAAACCACCATTTACAAGTAAGTCAACAGGCATAAAGAGATGTAGGTTACTGGTGCTGTGCACCCCGCTCTGAATAGCCATGGTCAACGTGACAAACTGTGCAGCCCTAAAGCTATTCATTTACCAGTGACTCCTTTCTTCCAACCCTTCAAGGTATAAGCAGAAAGTGAAGCTCTTTCCCCAGTTCTCATGGACAGAAAATTACCCTTTTCTCTTACATACAGACTGAATACCGGATGATAAAGTGATGGAAATTGGACAGTTAGCTTTAATGACTTTAATTTCTGCCATTCACAATATAAAAAAAAAAGCCCTCTCTCACCATCTGGGGCTTCCATAAACAATACTAATGCAGTGATATGTTAGCCACATCTTGTTTAATTGTATTGTTTAGTACAGGGTGTTGCAGACAAATTAAACCAACCTTACACATGGGTAAAGAGTGAAAATAGGGCCAATGGACAACTATGAGCAAGCTTTTAAATTTTCATGTAATAAATCTATGTAGAAAAAAACTATCATATAAAAAGAGATTTGTATTTTTAAACTGAGCTAGAGCATACATGCAGAAGTGATTCGCAGTGGCTTTCTTTCTAACATTGCCTTCCTATCTGCAAATCTTTTCTAAAAATCTGAAGGAAATGTAAAGACTTTTTCAGTTTTTATTGCATATATGCAAATTTCCAATGAAATTATAAATAACCACTATTAAACATAATGCCAGAGGTCAACAAATCTATAACAAACAGATAAAGTTAAACAAATGCATTAAAACTGTATGCACTGTAAAGCTAAAGAAATTGCATAAAAATAGAACAATATTTGTTTCTTCTCTATCTAACAGCTCCCTGTTTTATTAGGCCCATGTTACAAAGCGATCTGATAAGAAGGAGTGAGGCTAAATGGCAAACGGCAAACATCCCAAATCGCAATCTGATGTATTTCCCAGCCCTGACCTTCAGATAAAAATCATACAGAAATCTGCAAACCCACCAAATATGCAGCACCACATGCTTCAACCATTTTCAGGCACAACAGTCGGGGGCAAAAAAGAAACAAAGGTGTTGCTATTTAAACTAGTTAGCCTTTTCCTCCCTTAGACTCTCTGAATTAGACTCATGTTTGTGTACAGTACTGTATGTGTGTGTGTGAGCATACACACGTAGACATGCACAAATATAGAGGTTTCACATGCCTATGTATATAGTATTCTGTATGCATATATGTGAGAGAATTGTTTGCATATTATATGAGACTATATTCCATCCATATATTATATGTACATTTAGAAAAATACTTCAAACAGCAAAAATTTATTGCACTGTGAAATTAGCTAAAATTATGACAACTGTAAGAAAAAATTATATGGACAAAATTTGGGTCTGGTGGAAGAATTCTTTGATGTCTGGATTCCAATTTAACCCCCGACTGAGTTCTAAGAATCAAATGAACAAAGTATATCATGCACCCCAAGTCTGCCTGTCAGTGCTAGTCATCATTTTTTATTTTATTCTTTCCAGCCGCATGTATTTACAAGACCCTGTTCTGACATTTCCTCTCCCTTCTAAACGTACTGTGCACACTCACTGGATACGGCTAGTTGCCAAGTACATTTGCGACACAGTCCAACTCTGTATTTATTTATTCATTAAACAGATATATTTGTATCAACAAATATGTATCACTGTGGTTTCTTCACATTCCCTTATACAGTCTTTACACATTCATGCTAGATAGGATAGCATGCAGTACGCGATGTGGAATATATTTACACAGAGAAAGAGACATGCACATATAAAATTAAAAATATATTTTCAGTAGAAATACGGCGTGTACATATATATGCAAATACATATACACTGTATGTCTGTGTATATTACTAAACAAACCAAAGTGTATACATGAATAATATAAAGCATGCTTACACATAAATTAACATTCAATATTATTGCATCAAGGTCTTGTATGCCTATGATTACATTTGTGCACATTGCCGATTTTTTATAAATAGAAATAAAGATGAAATGTGTATAAATTGTACAAACTATGCTGAATAAATGGTATAATCTCTGTCAACGGTGTATTTTGCATACAAAAATAACTTTACCTTGGTATAGGACTGTAAAGTGGACAAAGCTTCAGCATTTTTAAGGCAGTTATAAATGTTTAAAATGTTAATAATAAATCTAGGTTGTTCAAAGAATATTTTCAAATAACATAAAATATTTAGTCTTATGCCCCCTCCCACCAAAACCATAAAAAGACAAGATTTATCACAAAATGTTTGAGGGATAATCAGCCATTTTTTGCTAATATATTTTAATATTTATACACCTGACAAGCTGAATATAAACGATACATCATGATTTCCCATAATATATGGAATTTATACAATTAACTGAATGATCCAATGGCTTAAGGGCACACAAGGTGCAAACAATGTTACAACGTTTTGCTGATTATTATTATAAATCTGATAAACCATGAAGAAATTACAGTTTATCCTGTTTACACCATTTCTTTTCAAACACAGCATACAAATTTTTTTTAATTAAAAAGAACTGCACCTTTCCAGTTTCTTTCCTTTGTGAACTAAAATTATGCACAAGTTTTTAAAAACATTTTATTTTACCAAATACATGTCTGAAACATGCCATGAAATTCAGTAATAACTGTGAAGGTATTTCTCCAGGATTATATCTGCTCACAATAAAATTAGGAAAGTGTATAGGTATTACCAGTGCATCAACTCTTTTTAATTTTATTTTTTTTAAGTTAAATTATGAAGAAACCTACCTAATTTCCTAATACATTACACACACGTGTGTGTTTATATAAAATAACATACATACACACACGCAGAAGCACATGGGGCGTATGCAAACACACAGCACGCTATTTTGAACAACACTTCTTAATCATGTAATAAAAATTCGAAACGTGAATTGAGCAGTATAAAATCCAATATTTAGAGAAAATTATGCCACAATATAGTTTGGGTTTAATTTTGAATGTAGATATATATATTTTTAATTTACAGAAATATATCTTCAGAGATTGCTGTTCCAGATACACACACACGTATGCATAGTGTGCAAATATACTTACGGGTATAAATTCCTAAAAAATGTTCCCAAAAGTTTATAATGTTCTAGTGTTGTTTCAGTTATTTTCATTTATTTTTTGCATGTTTCTTAAAAGGCTGAGCCACAACATCTGAAATTTGAAACAAAAACAGTACTGATCTGTGCACTCAAAATCCTGGGGTTGTCCACCCGTTAGTAAAAAGGAACTGAATATTGCAGCTGCTTATCAAATCAGTTTTATGTTTCTGAAATGAGTTCCTGCTGCTGAGCCTGAATTTGTAGGCAGTCAGGAAAAAATATACTGTGCTAAGATTGATCTAGGCAAAAACAAAACCTCTGTAAACATATCTAAGTTACACTTTCTCTCTCCTAATACTCTTTATATTGGTATGCATTATATATATGCACAAACATGACACACACATGCAGTGTGCATTTGTGCACATATATAATGTACACATAAACATCTATATTACTCACCCAGAAATATTTAGTTTAATATTTGTTTTGCCAAAAGCAGACTGTTACTTTGTCCTCTCTATTGTACTAATAATCACATTTCTGCCTGTTTATTTCAGGAAGCAAATATTTTCAAAACTGAAAACAATCAGATATTTTTGTTTTAAAATAGTTCACATAATTTTTAGTAAGTCAATCGATAAACTGCCTGATGAAGCAAAAGGTCAGCATTGCTATTTACCGTACTTTTACTCCTTACTAATCCAATCCCCTAATAAGTTACCCAGCATTCGTTTTTTTTCTTTATTACATATGAGGCCTGCTTAATGATTTCTCTCTAATAGGCACAAAATCCACAGCTGGACAAAGAAATATAGAAACAAACAGAATTGTCTGTTTGCAATCGAAACATTTTACATGTTTGAAACCAATTTGAAGGTGCTGAAATGTCAGCAATATGAGTGGGAAATAGTGCTAAATATAAGCCCTGCTAACTTTATTTTTAATGATGACTTTAAAAGGGGGGGGGGATCAGCAGGGTGAATGTAAAAACTGTTAATCTTAAATTTCTACAAACCCAAGTGTCAGGGCAAGCATGTATGGTGCATCAAGCATAACAAGATGAAAACGAGGAGGTGTTGGTGAGGAGGGGGGTCCTAGACACTTGCTTTTCTTGAATCCCTCTGAATACATTTCACAATTCATCAGTTTTTGTCTTTCCTGCCACGAGTGAGGACAATCAGACCAGACACCCATTAGATTTTTCATGCAATCTTTTTTTTCTTGTTCATGACATGTTGGCAGGGAGGATGGCAATTCTGAAATCTTACCAAATGAGAAAAATGTCAGAAACTGAACTGACAGCTAGTGGTTACTATGGTGATATGTGATATTGAAAAAAATAAAATAAGGCTCAGTTAATTCAAAAGGAATCAAGTTTGGTATTTTTAAGCCAGTTGATACCAAGGAAAACTTAATCTAGATACTGGGAGGTTATTTTGTTTTAGTTAAGAGCTAAAGAAACCATTTACTCAATTAATAATTAACAACTAACTATACAATTGATGGTTATAGTGAAGACAACCACAAAATAAAACCAGCTTTGATATATTTTTTTAAATTTTTATATAACAATTTTATTTCTAAACAATAGGTTATCAAGATAAACATTTTACCTATAGAGGAGAACTAGAATTTTCTTCTGCTTCACAAAAGTTTCCTAGTAGCCCAATATTCTAACAACAGTTTTGGGGAAAGAGCAATAGTAATTTCATTGAATGATGGTGATGTATAAGCTTGAAGGTAAGAAAAGGTACTAACTGATATCTCTGATAGAAAACAGGGCTATGCATTTGAGTTCCACAGGAACTCAAATATCTCAGTATTTGTGTATATATTTTATAAGGATTTTTTTTATTCCTAAGAGAATTACTTATGGGGCCAAAATAATATGAGATCTGGTGTTCTCAAGATATTTCCAGCAGCCAGGAACTGAAATACCATGAGACCATCAGATCTCGTGTTATTACGGCTGTATTAATGGCTCCCTTAGGTATTAAAAGAAGTCCATGAAAATCAAACACAAATATAAGAAGCAGAAATACAAATCCAAGAACATACACCCGCATGAGAAATCCACTGACTGCTTTGTGCATCTTTCAAATACACACAAAATCTGGGGGTAGGGTGGAAGGTTTCGCAGGGGTTCTCTCATTCCTTAACAAAGTAAAATTCTTACACACACACACAGAGGCAATTTAAAATTTCGAACATACTCTTGTTTTCCCATTTAGTTTAAATTTAGTGTACATTTTCTGACAGTCCTTCAGGATTACTACTAAACACAAATTAATTAGAAGCTTTAAGGGTTACTTTCATGGACAACATATTTTGTGAGCAAAACCCCTGAAATAAAACAGAAAAGCTCCGTACAGAGACACAGAGAAATACCACAGGTATTGGGACTGATGGCCAAAAGTTATTTAGTAAGGTACTAAAGGTAGAGGTAGCTTTTATTTTATGGAATTTTATGTTTTTAAAATTTCCACACATTTATTTAAGCTGCATGTCATTACTATTTTGATATTTTTTCCATTTGGAACACTGATTTCAGATTAGCTAGTGAACAATATTTAAAAGAAATCAACTCTTTTCAGCGTTACAGGTAACCACAAAAAGCAGGATTCTTATTTATGAACACTCAGATGGTATTTAATAGGGGGAAGAGGAAGAAGAAAAAGCTCAGAAAAAAAAAAATGAATCCGTATGTCTTACAGGTTAGAAGAGCTTCTTACCATCTACTGGATAGACTACAATGCCATCTACTGGGAAAGGAAAGTTAAACTCTAGCTAAAAGCTCATGTTTCAAAAGGCTGGAGAATTGACTGGAAAAATGCTCAATCCAACATTGTGCACTGAGGAAAAAGAAAAAAAAAATTGTCATTGAAACATCAGGTCCTTTAATCGTTCATTATGTTCTGTTTCTGAAATCTCCTCCCAGCATTTTCCTCCTTAATTTCCAGCTAAAGCCTCTTTTCAACTCCCTCCAACTACTGCTGAGTAACAAGTTACCACCACCCAGAAAAATAATCATTAGCAGTAAGCGACTTTGGTGTCCCCCTCCGCAATCTCCAGCCTGTGATTTTTATAAACCGTGTATGTCAGAATCTCTAGTGGAAAGGACGAAAATAGTATGAGATAGGATGCTCTCATATTTCAGGGCTTGCTCCTTGACATCACAGCACCATTTGTGATGCTTTGTGCAACGTATCTGATGTAATAAAAATCTCTGACATTTATAAGGTATATCAAAAGTTTTGCACTAGATGACCATACAGTCTTTGCTCAGATCCCTCACTGCATAGACTAAGCCCTCTGGAAACTAGCAAACTCCTAGATGCGTTTCACCTAGATCCAGATTGATTTCCAAGCATTTTCTGTGGCCACTCTGAGGCACTATTAATTATTATTATAAAGTGGAATTTTCAGAAGCAACTGAGTGAGTTAGAAGCACAAGGACCAGCTCAATGGGCCTTGTGCTCCTAAATCACTCAAGTGCTTTTATATATTTCACCCATTATTATTTGTACTCAACTTGCGCCTCGAGGCCACGACCAATATGGGCACTGTGCAGACCCTGTCCTGAAGAGCATACAATCGAAACAGACAAAACAAAGGATGAGAGAAAGAAAATAATGTCACCATTTTACAGATGGGGAACTGAAGCACAGATATTGTAAGTGATTTGTTCGTGACTACACAGGTAATCTGTGGGAGAGCCAGGAACCGAATCTAAGTCTCCCAAATCTCAGTCCAGTAACTTAACCAGAAAACCACCCCCTGCCTTTGATTTTGCCTGGCAGGCAGGATTTCTGGTGATTCTGAAGAGTAGCTGACCAATAAACATGATGAAAGAGCAAAACCCACCTCACTTCTCCAAGAATCCTGCTGTTCCAAGATGACCCCCTTTCCCCTGAGGCTAATTCTCTGTCATTCCCTCCGACTAGGAATCAGCAGAGGGGAAGTGGGTCAACATCAGGAGCTCAGGCCAGGGAAGAATCAATATGGTCCCAGCACCTTTGAAGAACGAGGAGGTGGGATGGCCAGGTAAGAGGCAGCAAGTGAGGAGCATGATATGATTGGTTCACTTGGCTTGAGAGTGCTTGTTGTTTATTGGCAGGGAGAGGCAGGTAGAAGAAGTCAAAAGGAAGGTGGGAAGACCCTGTTTTGTTAGGCAGAGGAACAGGAAGTAGCAATAACAGAAAGAAAGCTAGGACACCAAGTTAGAGAAGGAGCAGAAACAAGTTCATTCATCTTCATTGTTTTAGGGGTTAACACAGCTTGCTATTGTATAAACAAATGGGCCATATTCTACCATCAATCTCCGCACAAAGATAGAATATGTGTAAGGGTCCACATACAACTATTAGGTTTCTTATTTTGCAAAGGAAATCTGGTTTCTCCTGGAATATATTTTACAGCAAACCTGCACCCCATACAGAGAAAATGTTCCTGAAATAGTTTTGGTATCTTACCAAAATGTAGATGTTTTTATCTAAATTATAAAGAAAGGAAATTTTTAAATTTGCATTTGCCTCTGTTCTTCCCATATAGTAAACATTTGTGAAGAAACAAGAACCCTGAATGTATTTAGGGAGAGTGACCATTCTATGGACAAAGTGTAAACAATATCCCAGAATTCAATCATATTAAGGCTAGTCAATAAAGGGCCTACCCTAAAAGTAAAATCCTGCCTCTACTGAACTCAGTGGGAGTTTTGCCACTGACTTGAATGGAGTTAGGATTTCACCCTAGATCTTTAGACAAAAATTTCCCCGCTAATGTCAATCACAATTTCTACTCCTGAATCAATGTATTACTGTATACCACTCATTTTGAAAGAACATAAAAACCGTACTTTATACACTTATTCAAGGGGAGGGTGGGGAGCTGCTGTGAAACAACAGAATTCTCTTAAAAATAAAAAAATTAAAATTAAAAAGTTGACAAAACAAAATGCATTAGAAAAAAAAGGTAAAGGTGATAAGGATATCATTAAATTGATTCAAGCAAAGGAAGAGGAAATCACAAATCTACTTTTCCAAATTTAAAACATTTACAGAAATTATTTTGTTCTGTTTATAAAAAAAAGTCATGGTAAAAGAAAAGTAGATATTGTTTAAGATATTAGAACTCTGGAGATGACCAACGGAAGAAATAAAGTTTACACTCCGTATTATAATACCAGCTATAAAACTTATCTTTAAAAACCTACACAAATATCTTTAACTTAGAAGAATATAGATTTATTTTAGCTTTGATTACCCACCAGTAGCAGCTCTGCCTTTCAAGGATCAAACTGTGAGATTTGTAAAATGGATATATTTAAATATCCATAGAAAAACCTAGCTTATTTTTCCAGCAACTTTAAATATAAATCTATATTTCTGAAATCAGCTTAAACTGTCTTTTGCAATAAAGTTAAGTTTGTAAAATATCAAAGCACAATTGTCTGGACAGTTCTTACTGAACATGGAAATATACTTGCAGAAATTAACAGATAATTATAAAGAAAAACTGAGGTGATTAATGCATCTTTCTTCTGCCCCCTTATTTTCCAGGATGTTTTTTACAATACGTTACTGTTCTGTAGAATTTGCCCTGGAATGAAGGGTTATTGTTTGTTGTCTAACATTTTTAATTTCAAGACATGAAATTCACTTGAATACCTAGCATTTAGAAGTTGATTGTTCACATATTATTTATACTTTATTAATACACAAATATGATGGCGGCCTCATTGAACTATGTGCTGCTCAAGCACTTAGGACGACACACTCCCTGCCCCAGCAACCTTACAATCAAATTAAAGACAAGATGAACCAAAAAGATAGTAACAAACAAAAGGCGGGGTAAGGGGAAGAAGAAGAAGAGTAACAGTTATAAGAACACGTGGCCACACAAACCTGGGTATGCAGCTTGATGGTTTCCAATCTTTTGAAAGTACACTTTCAAAATAAATACATGAAGTGAGCTACCCCAAATGTCTCAACTTACCCGTTGTTATGTTTTCAGCATATAGCCAGTGGTACCATGTTATGGTATGTAATTCCAGTGCCTTTTGTAGAGACTTACTTTCTTACAATGAGCTGGACCACACATACTCATTCATTCATAAGAAGCCTATAGATGAGCTAGCCTCCAGTATTTTTAAAGTAACGGAGTTTGTGCTGCCTGCTGATATCTCAGAGAAACAACTATGTTCACATGTCATTCACATAATGGATGAGCTGCAGAGTAGACAAGGATTCTGAAAACTGTTCAGTTTGTCACAATATACATGAAGATGCTTTGATACTTCTACGTTCACTTTCAAAAGCTGAGCTCTTTTGCCAGGACACTTTTGTACATTAGACCACATTGGTCACAAGTGGTTTATTTATTAATTTTTTTTTAAAAAAAGAAAGAAATGTATGTAAATAACCCCACTGATCAAGTTGACAAAGCCTTGAGTCTAAAGTAGAGTTTGTATCACTGAGGTATTCAACACCTCTTTTACTTAATAAAGCACTTATTTTAGAAGGGCAAACTCAAAAGTTACAAGTGAACATGTCAAACTCTGTAACTGTACAGTTTGCCTATTTATTCCCAATAAAAAACGCTGTCGCATATCCACAACAAGGGATTGGCTGGTTTGTTTAATAAGATTGTGTGGTTTTCTTTCAGTTATCTATGAGTACTATCTGAAGGTGTCTCTTAAAACAGTTTGGAGGTCCAATTTGATCTCACTTTTATTATTTTAAGTCAACTGATTTCAGTGAAATCCCTCCTCATTTACACTAGTGTGAGTTCAGAATAATGCCCTTAAGTAATAACTTTTTACAGTCTTTATTTCAGTTGCCAAAAGTATCAGCTGTTAAATCTATCATTTCCCCCTTTTTTAAAGCATGTTCTACCCTCAATTTTTGCTCAAAATTCAAATTGACTTCAGTGGGTAGAATGAGGCTAGAATGTAATCAAGTGGGTCAAATCCTTTAGTGCTACCTCAGACAGGACTGCCATTGATTTCGATAGTAGTAAAGACTAAAAGCAGACCTACACATGCAAGTGTCTGCACACAAGTTTTCTTTGTAGGGTCAGGGCATAAACAGGAACTACCAGATTTGGACCTTAGCTTTTATCAGTTCCTGAAAACAGCATTAAATAGTTTTGTTAATTGGCAAAGATTCATTCATTTTAAAAATATTGAAAACTACAAGCAGTTGCATTTTTTTGTTTGTTCCCAACATTTATTGAAAACCATTTTACATACTAAGACTTTTAGGCCTGGTGACTCGAGAAGACCTTTACCAACTTTTAATGCTTTGTAACCTCTTAGCTTTCAACGAAGCTGGAGTTTAGTGAGTGATGTCATCGGTGCAAAACACAGCATTTTTGCTGTCAAAGACGCTTTGAAGGATTATTTAAACAAATCTCAAAGTAAAAGACCAAACTCTATGAAAGTTACACAGAAACATGATCACTGAATTTTACATTTAGGAAGAATGACGCTTTGAAATAGTTTTTCCACTGAAAAAGCTGTTTAATGGTAGTTATCCTGGTGGCCCCCGGATTTACTGTTGGATTTCACTTTGACTGCTACGGAGTTCCCATGGGGACGGTTATGTCAATAATTTCTAAGGCAACATTTTATTCCAGATAACAGTAATTACTTAAAAAACGAGAGTTTGGGTCTTGAAATACTAGGATCCCATTTTGAATTGCCCACACCAAGCAAAGCAAAATGAAAAAAAGTTATTCTATATCCTTTCTACTCTTGCCACCTTCACCTCCAATTAGATGTACATAAACATTTGTTAGACATCTCATAACTTAACTTTCTTTGAAGCCACAGAAAAGTTTGAACATTTAATTTCATTTGTAAATATGTTGCATGAGATTTAACCACAAAACTTCTATTACTTCAGTATGAATTGTTTGGTTATACCCAGCACAACTCTGAAAATGTAGGGGTATGGATCTATTGTCCACTCTCCTCGCAGGGAACCTCCGTCAATGTCAGTCATACCCTGTAGTCATAAAGTCTGGGATTTTATGAAAAAGTCTATGATTCTTTTTGGTAAGGATAAAAAATAAAAAGAATGGTTTTCCAATTTTCCACATACAAAACATATATAGCTAGTAAGAGAAGCAAGGGGTAGAACATATAGATTCTGTCCAAACAAAAGAGTTTAAGAACTGTACGAATCTAAAGGACAGATACTTTACAGATACTAAGTTGTATCAAGTCACTGATTTTATAAAGCCAGAAAGCTTCATTACAATATATTAATGATCTAAATATGTAAAAATATACTGTAAGGTGACAACATTTTTAAAAACCTCCTGTTCAACACTACTTAAAACAAATAAAGGTTAATGTAATCCATCAAAAATAAAAACAATTGTCCATTTAAAGATCTGCTGTGTGTACTATATATTAACCACATTTTACCACAGCTAAGTATTAATATATGTTTATTATATGTTTGCAGCATTTAATGTAAGTGTTTGGTTAACAGAAAGCACAGGGATCGATGTCCAAATTCCCAGAAAGGAAGGTTTGTGCTAGAGTCCGTTCAGGCTTTCTCGAGTAAACTGAAACCCATGTGTCATACATGTATGTTCACTTTTAACACGTCCCCACTCCCTAAAAACACAGTGTGGTCTGTACCTGAAATAGTCTTCAGAAGTTATTAAGTGGATATAAAAGAACAGAGGCCTAAAATAACTTGCAAATAGCTGTAACACAAGCCCTGAAAAACTCTTTTTGTGTTGGAGGGAAGGGGGCACGAACATTTCCAAAATCTCAGAGACTCAACTGAAACATTAACTTTTGGGGATAGAGGTTGGGTTTGGTTTCTTCTGTAAATTTGAAAGATTATTACAAACCTCATATACATCACGTTTGCTTTTGAATATTTCCTTATAATTGAACAAGTGTTAAACTGTATCAGGCTGTCACAGCTGTTACAATACATGAACCACACTTACAGTAACAGCTTTCGTTCCACATTTTTGTGGAGCAGTTTCCATAGCACTGTGATCAGGGTTTGCATATTTTTATACCACTTGCATATTGAAAATAAACTCTGATGTTTAGATTGCTTTCTCCCAGTGCATCTGGCACTTAAATGTCCTAAAAGACAAACAGGCAACTATGATTTAAGGCCAAAACAGTCACAGTATAACACCTTGTTTTATTTTTAAAAAGTTATTTTTAACTTTTTTCTCCTAAAAGAGTGACTAAATCGTATGTTAGATGAGGAAGCCTTGAAATATACATTTTATCCAGACTGTCATCCATGAATTAAACATAAAGACAATATTTTCCACTCAGAACAAAACACAATATATTCAAATATATATCAGGCAATAACAATATATGTATTATGAACTATTGCTCAATTAAATGTTCTTGTCAGTTAAAGAATTATGTAGAAAAATGTGTTCAGAAGTTTTAATTAAATTGTGCACTTCTGATGCAAAAAGCACCTGTTTCTTTCACTAAAGACTAATGATATTTCAGGATCAGAGGTGAATGTTTGCAAAAACTACTATGGCATAAAATTGGAACATTTATTTCCAGAAATATCTAAACATTTTGCAACAGAAAGGAAATACATTGATTAAGCTTGAAGAGAACATATTATATATCAAAAGTATTCCTCATATGATAATTACTTCTTCAGACAAACATGAGTTAGGCTATAGCTTATCAGAAAAAAATCAACTTCAAACACTTGTTTTGAAAACTACAAATCAGAACAAAACTAGATTGTCTCTTGCCCATTGTCTTCTGTACAGAATTAGATCTTAATAGGCTTCAAATGCTTTACCTTGCCAAATTGCCAGCGTACACGTTACCTAAACTGTACTTGATCAAGCCCCCCTCTAACTTAGCAGATTCAAAATTAGTAAGTTATATCAGTGCTTTTCACTTGAAATTTTAATAAGAAACAGAGATATCTTCTCTCTCTCTCTTTCTCTGTCCCTCCCTCTCTTCTAAGAACAGAAGGCTGCTGGTGAAAGGAATGAAAATCTGGAAAGAATTTGGGGTGGACTGGCCAACCCTTTCATTTCCTTCAGATGTTTACAATCTAGCACCTTTCTGAAGACAAAGATGGGAAAAAAGCTATTTTTTCCTTTGACTGAAGGGTGAGACAGGGGGTATTAAAACTGATCAATGTAATTTTTTTCTCAGAAGTATTTGCACATCTGTGAAATAATGTAATTTATGAAAAAAATCTCTTTATCTGACATTCATGATTATAGCTTGATCTGGAGAATTATTCAAATATAAAATTAAACGCTCAAAAACTAGCTGTGCTGTGGATGACTGAGCTTTTACCAGCTGTGCCTCAAACTTCTAGAATTATATTACAAGTATCTAAGTGTGCCTCTCCAAGTGTGCCTGAACCTCCTCAAAAAGGAACGTTACATTTCTAAATGGCTTTATGATCACTTGCTTTTTGTTTTCCCTTGATTATCATCCCAGTGGTTGGATAACATTTTATCTGACTGTAAAAAAAAAGTTAGGAATGTGTATCCATGGAAAGCGCTCTATAAATTATATTGTATTTTATTATCACAGGGCTTAAGGAAAAATTGGCTCTTAAGAAAGGTTAAAAACCTTTAAAGTGAATTCTCCTGTTTGGTTAAAATTACTTTTGATATAATATGATCCATCTGTAATCTCTACCTGGCCTACCTCCCTCCCTTTCCCCCTTCCATCCCCCTCCCCCCAGAAAGTCAAGTGTTACAGCCAACAGAATGGGGAGGAGTGGAAGAGTACAAGAAGCAGCAATGTACAAGATAGTTTTCTGTCTAAGTGGAACAAAACTGCAGAAGTTTTTGCCCTCTGTATATAATACTGTATCTCCATTTTTAGCTCTGCATGAGTTTCCTTCTCAAACAAGGAATCTTGATTACTATATGTTCAAATGATAGTGCCACTGTTTTTTAAACAATTAATCCAATGGGCTGCAAATGGAAGTGTATGTAACTGAATGTCATCTTATGCATTGTGTACTTAGAACTGAAATGGAAAGCCTTATTTTCTTCTTAAGGTTACAAGGCAGTCTGCTTAATTCAAACTGAATCATATCGGACTGAATTGCCAACTAGCTTCACACAGATTTAACACAGGCACAAATTCAGAATAAAAATTCAGTTCTAAGCTCACCCCTTAAATAATTATTTTGGTAAGGATGGTTTCCAGCTTCATTGTATTTTAAAGGTTATAAATAATGTAATCCTGAAACTACATGTAGTCTCACATGTAGCAATCAAATATTTTGAATAGAAGAAAATATACAATCCTAAAAATGCATTAAATGCTATGGCATAAACCTGCCATTTGGAAAAGAGTACCAAAAAAAGACCACATTAGTACGAGACAGGATCTGCAGTTATAATTTTACAAAACAGAAGCAATATAAGGGATAAGATATAGTTTCTGCTGCCGAAGACAGACGGACTTTAATAACACTTAACAGAATGATGCACATTAATGATCTCAGAAAGCACTTCTTATGCCTCATCCATCATGTGGGGGAGAGAATGAAGCCTTCGACAGCATTAGGAATTATTCTAGATCTTGTCAGTAATTCGCAGCTTCTCTGTAGTATCCTAACACAAATTTGTGTGTATGAGACACTGACCATTAATCTAAGGGCTTTTTTTCCCATTCACCACAGCGTGTGGAGAATGTATCAATTGTTTCATGGAGAAATTTCACATATGAAACCATACTAAACAAAACAGGAAAAAGATCCAATATATAGCTACAGCAATAAAGAAAAAGAATGAAAAAGAAAGATTTGTGATTAAAAACAAAAACATAGTATTTCTGCATCACAACTACAAACGTCCTGAACTGGAGATAGCCAGAATGTGCATGGATTTTAAAAGTTGTTTAAGTGCCCATACAGAGACATTCTTACATTTAATTTGGTGAGTGTGTTCCCTCCTCCTTTTATTTCAGTATAAAAAAGATCTGGAATTTCTTCTCAAAGATCATGCATTTTTAGCCATAGGAGCAAAGCACATTTCAATTTGAAACCCCATACGATTAAACAAACAATATCTTTTGGCAACATTTTCCTTAAAATGAAATCTGCCGTTAATGGCATTATGGTCATTTCAACTGGAATCTCTACTACAAAGGAAAAGATCCATAAATATTTGTACAACAAACTCTTTCTGGAAAAAAAAATCCCTCTGAGTACACTCCAAATTGATTTCTATACACGCAACATAGAGATTAAAGCTAGCTGGTTGTATGTAGTTTATGACAAATTAACACTGTCTGGCTTCCAAAAGTCACACACATACCAAACAGATGTATTTGTACACAGATATGATAGAAACTCAACAACAAAAATGCTTGTCAGACAGAATGAGGTGAATTCTTTTCTAAAGGTGAAGGAACTGAACTGTCCCCAAAGTGGGGGGGAGAAAAAGGTTAAAAGAATTTGGCCAAATACTAATCAAACAATAATAATCAGAATTCAAAATACTTCTGAGTTCTAAAAGCATTCATTATTTTATGTTACTTGAAATATGACATATAACCAAAAAGTACTCAAAGGAACTTGGTTTTATACAGCAGATGCTGTGATTGCTGTGTAAATGTAGGATTAGATCCAATCTCTCATCTTCCACAATCAAATAATATAATTTTGGTTTTACTTACTGCACATGTATTTGTATATAAATAGCATGACAAATAAAGTCCACAGTGCTTTGTTTAGAATTTTTTACTTTACAAATATTGGGAAATGCTTTGATCGTCCGAGGTAATAGGCACAAACTCCAGATTATAAACTTGTTGGAAAGTACCAACACCCATGCAAGTCTTTTAAACCCCCTGACAAAACCAGGAAATTAGAAGTCCAACCAGTGAGCATCAACAGGGGCTATAAGAATTGGACTGATATATAAACTGTGCAAGATGCTCATGTCATGAGTGAATGAAACATGGGTGGAAATTGAGGTTTTCACAAAATAAAGAAGGGTTAATGTTGCATCCCTAACATTTGTTCGAACTGCTCGGATTCATTCTTTCCTCCTGTTTTACATCCCCCCAGAATGATATCAAATTTTTGTTTCCCTGTTTCACATTTCTTTACATATGTTTGAAAAATTACAAAATAAAAACAATATGCAGATTAGGGGAGAGACTGTTCTAATACCATCTGTATTAACAGCCTACAGTCACTGCTTTAAAAACAAGATTTTTTTAAAAATTATGTTGTTCCCACTACAGTATCTAGTTTACTTTTTTTCATTTAGTTTTCACGGGCAAAATGTAAATAATATTTTCCAATATAAAATTATCTAAAAGCTTTAAATTTCACTTTATCTAATTAAACCACAAAGATATAGCAATTAGGGTCACCTCACCCACAGCAACTACATACACTTCTAGGAATGGGCATAGGGAGAACGAAAGAAAAAATGTTTGTGTTTCAATTATTCCAATGCGTAACCTGAAATGGATAACAAAAGAACCTGGCACAAATATATATGTTTATATAGTGCACTGCTGGTAAAACATACCAAATAAAGTGCAGCAGATTATTTTAAAAATAGTTTCTCCTTAACTCCCAATACATTTAATATGATCTAGAAAACTAAATTTAACTAGAAACACATTCTACCCATAGAACCTCTCTTTATAGTACACTAAAGTACAGCCAGATTTCCGTAAAAAAAACTAAACAAACAACAAAAACCCCTAACCCTCTGCTGTCTCTCTGCAAGTCTGCAAGCTCTCCAGTGCTGAGATAAAGACCCAATCTGCTCATCAAACACCTCCGGGCTCGGCCATCTAATAGGAACAAATTGGCAATGACTGCCCAAGCAAGTAACACAGGCCCACTGATTTGTAGATTGATACTGATGCCTAATGATCCCCTTGGGCAGATCAATAGCAACAATCCTCATCCCTGCCTTTCTTCTTTATTGGCACAGAAGACTTAGGCGAAGAGAAAGCAGTACATATACAAGCATAGCACTTCAGGTGCACAGAGAGACAGAAAGAACAAGAATACACGTGTTCATATAGGATATAAAGCTGTAAAATCTGATCAAAATTTCCCCTGAAAGGGGGCCAAAGAGACAAGGCAGGCATGCAATTTTATTTGCCATAAGAGGTATAAACAGTGTTGGTCAATCTGTCTTTTTACATGATATTAACAGTAGCTGCTGAATTTGGGGGACTTCAGCACACAATGTAGGTGAAATAAGCTCATGCTGAAACAGCTTTCTACTGGCACCTTTGTTTGTGATATACAGGATTAACAGTGACTTTATACAACTGGCCCAAGGTTCTGCAAATTCAGAACACATGAATAATGAGATTAGCAGAACAAAAACTAACATTTATCAGAACTGCATAAAAAAGTCATTGAGTTTTGTGAGAACTCAAAGGCGGCACAAGAATTTAAGTATTGCCAAGATCAAGAAGGTAGTGATGACAGCCACTGTTCTAGCCATAGAGAATTTGGACAGGTGGGTTTATCTTGTGCATTGTTATAACAGGGTTATACACCAGTCTTGCTGCACTAGCCTTTTTGCTTATCTACTTTCCGTTGTCTCGTTGTCTCTTAGCCTACTATGTTATGATCAATCAGGTAATTTCTATGCAGGATTTTTATTCAACTCCCCCCCCCCAAGAGTTAGATATTCTTTTCTGTTTATTTAGTATTCTAGTGAATACAATTGTCCAATTAGTATATCCCTTTAAAATCTCCCGTAATACCTAAGGAAAACTAATGGAGTGGTCTTGGATTTTCTTTTTCAATGAATTAACTTTAGTGATATTCTGTTGACTTGTAAATGGTCATTTACAGCATCAAGGTTATTGGCAGGCATCACAATCAGTACTAAACTTCTGTATGCCACACACACCCCACCCTCCATCTCGCTTTCTCTCCGGATACACATATTTATTTTGTCAAGTATCAGGGGGTAGCTGTGTTAGTCAGTATCCACAAAAACAACAAGGAGTCCAGTGGCACCTTAAAGACTAACAGATTTATTTGAGCATAAGCTTTCGTGGGTAAAAACCGAAGAAGTGAGGTATTTACCCACGAAAGCTTATGCTCAAATAAATCTGTTAGTCTTTAAGGTGCCACCGGAGTTATCTTTATTTTGAACAGACATCAGGTATATACTGATTATCAGGAAAACGAGCATATCTGCAGAAAAAAATTAATTTGAATTCTATGAGAATAGTTCCAGTATACTGCATATTTTAATCTCTTTTAGTTACATTTTTCTGTTGGTTATATTGAAATGCTCTCAGCCCTCTAACTACCTTTACACTTTTCAGGGCTTTTGTCCAAAACAGTAATACCACAGAGAAAATATTCACAATTTTTAAATCACACTCAGACCCCAAACTAACTGCCTGAGAATCTGCTTTGTTCAGCAGTCGTTGTGGTAGTGTTATGCTATAGAGCTGTTTTATTAAAATGTGGATAAAGCAAAACAAAAGATAAAAATCAAATTTCATTGACTGTAAATAGCTAAACCATCCCTCCAATGAAAGATTTTCTTTTAATAACAAAAATGTCTTTGATCTTTTTGTATATTTACAATAAAAAACAGAACTGCATTAGGAATCTAAGTAATTCAACCCACTGTATTTCATAAATTAATAATCTTTTGAATCCTGCATGCTGTCTTTTTGAACATGAGAAAGTTAAATTCTTGTAGTAAGATTTACCCTGCTGCTTGAAACATGCATGCACACCAAATATCCAGCACTGACCACTTTAAAATTTAAATTTCACACTAATGATCAGTATAATCATTGCAATCATCATCATCATAACAATAAGAAGATGCACCCTGTTAGCCCCTGACATCAATCAACGTGTGGTGAAAAATCAGAACCCTTCCTCGCTCTCCCCCGCTTGCTCGCTCTCTCCACACACAAACCCTCCCCCTCCCCAACCCGGTTGCTCACAGAAGTGATCACATTTAATTCATTGCATTATTATGTCATCTCCATACTAATCTCGGCCCTCACACCTCCACCACTTTGACATGCAAATGAGCTAGAAAAAAGGCACACATTAATATAAAAAAGTCACAGCAATCATGTCATGATTCCATGCCTTCCAGCCCCACAACACTCCCCCCATGTCACCCCCCCCCCCATCTCTCTCTCCAGCACGCAGTGCTGGTGATCACAAGAAACAACAGCAATCTGTTGAAGATCAGACGCTAAGACAGGGAGGTGGGGAGAAGGATACAACACATACACGTGTCAGCAACGCAGCCCAGCCAGCCCTATTTGCATATTCACATGAGTTCTATGCTCAGATTGCTTAAACAGTAAAGAAGTTAGGTGCCTTCCCCACCCACTTCCCCTCCCCGCTCCATAAAGAAACAGCAATTTATAACCAAAAAGGGGGTGGGGGGGAGAAAGGGTAAGCTCCAACTGCCTTACCTCAGCTGGCTCGCTTTCTGTTGCTCTTAAAAGGAATTCCCTGTGGTTCCTTTCGAATTTTTGAGAACCATCCTTCAGGGTTTTTAGTTTTCTCTTTCTCTCTCTTCCTCCTCCTCCTCTTTCTGTGTTGTGACTGGGTTTATAAAAAAAATAAAAAAGACAACTCCATGTTAAGCTAGCAGTCAAGGCATCATGAAGTCTAGGGCTGCAGGGGGAGGGAAAAGAGGAGGGGAGGGTCACAGCTTAATGCTTTACAAAAGGGAACCCAAAGCCTGTATATATATATTTTTAAATACCATACACAAAACACTGAGATGCACACGGGTGTGTCGATATAGCCCATGTGTGTGTGTTACAGATCATCACCCCAAAGACGTGGATACTGTTCACCCCCCCGATGCAAACAAATACAGTGACATCCTGAGTTAATCTGGAAACTCTGTTCTTAACCTACCCTGTTGTTTCAGGGCATGGGTATCCACGCAGCCATGGATTTTACATACCATATACTATTTGCAGCATTTGTGTATAATGGTTAAGGATGTAGGTTCAGCCTTAACTATGAATTTCTGGCTCTGGGGTGTTGCCACTAAAACCTCAGTGTTATTTAAACTATTTTTATGCCAGTAATTTTTTTATTTAATTTTTCTAACAATAATAAACAGAAAAACGCATCTAACCTGCAAACGTAACAAAACAACAGCTCTCTGTTTATGGGACTGAATAAATATGTGTGCAGGCCTATTGTTTTAAAAGACACAGCTTTTGTTATCCAGTTTGATACACACATTATTTATCAATAGACTGTAATGGCTCCTCAGAAGTGAGACCATCCATTGCATCAAACCTACTGCCATGTGTGTAGATTAAATCCACCTTCTAAGAACCCTAAATTAAATGTTTGTTGGAAAATATCTCGTGTATACGTGTAGTAGTAGTTCAAGAATTATCATTTGCATGAATTTTTGGGAGTTGCATTGCTTCAGAATACAAGTTATTAGATCAGATTATGGATTGATTGCTAAATTCCACTTTACAAACTGCACAAAAAACAAACTTTATTAAATATTCTCACACCCAGTAATGAGAAATGTCCAAATTTATTTTTGCAAATATGCTCCTAAAGTGAAACACTGTACATCGTGTTTCATCCCAGAGTGGATTTTATAGCCAAGTTATAAACCCCGAAGATATGTGCTTTCCATCAGAAATGCTGGAACATTAAATACATGTAGTCTAGGGCTATGAACAGTGCAGTTTTAATAATAAGTGTGTGTAAGCAAGAACAGACATACTGTGTGTGTGTATATTTGTCCAATAAATACATGCACACTGACAACTGTAAGCAAATGCAATAGTGGGACTACAAACAATAGAAGCCGGAAGGCAGGGAAGGAGTTAGCAGTCACACTGATGGAGAAGTTGGGGGGTGGGGTCAGTTGTTAACAATGGGTTAAGAAACAAGCTTTATTTTGGCATTTTGCTTTAGTTGAAAGGGAGCTCTTGGCAGACACATATTCTTAGTAAAATTAATTTCTCTGCCTATGTGTCTCTTCTCCTCATTCAGAGAGACTGGGAAAAGCAGTGTTTTGTATTCACATCCAGTCTCCTAAGGAAAAAGGTAATTTTAAGAATCTGACCAGAGCCTGAGTTACTGTCCTCCACCCAAAACAGATGAAAAATATCTATGACAAGTCTGAGTCCCTGAAATAAAGAGAAAGAAAATAAAAATATCTAAAACATTCAACATAGAAGCATTATATTTCAATATTATCATATGAATTAAATGTAATCCTTGAAGCGACTAGTCCCAGGGGTCACATATTAGGCCATTTTTTCCTTTCTTTCTTTCTTATTTAATAGAGGTCATCCAGGCTGAAAAGCAAAACCCAAATGAAAAGCATCTTCAATGTGGTTATAACATGAGCTGCACGGGGTCAGGCAGTGTCTTGTATGGCCTCATAAAAAATACATAACCAGACAGCCTAATAGTATTTCTTTGCATTCATTTTTGGATGGGAACTGGCGGACAGAAGAGGGGGAAGGAAAAAGGATTGATGGAGGTAGGCACACATAAAAAAGAAACCTACATGCACATTTCCATAATGCAGAGCTTTTAGCAAATTTCTTCTTTTTGGGAAAAAGATTGTCATTCATTAAACAAGAGTCTTCAACTTGCTTGTGTAAAAAAACAAGGGTTTTACATTATTTCTATCATCTCTCAACACTGGAATAGTATTTGCTGTGTTTACATATGTATACATATATATATTTTCATGCATTCATTCAGGACAGTCATGCTTAATTGAATGTGCAACCATGTTGGGTTTTCTTGCATTAAACATTTTTTCTTGCAGTAGGTTATTTGTTCACACACAGGCACAACCAAAATTAATTTGAATGATTTCTCTTCTGAAAAGAAATACTGATGAAAAGCCCCAGTGACATGGTTTCTGCTTTAATTTGCTCTCATATGGGAGGGGTTTACTCAATGCACAGAATTTATGCAGGCTGCAAAGATGGACTGGGTAGGAGAGCGGGTGAGAAAGAGAGAGAGAATAAAAAAAGAGAGGGAAGGGGTAACAAATAAAAATAAACAGCTCTAAAAATGCTTGTGAGATGAAAGAAGCTCTAAATGTGTTGCCACCTCCCTTCCCCCTCCTCCCCAAATATAGCCTGGAGATGAGTGACCCTGCTGAGGGGAGATGGAGCCACAGAGGTGACCCAATGCTAACCAGCCTGTTAGAACTAATAAGGTGTGCTCCTAAGCCACTCAGCTGACATTAGGGCATTGTGGAAATAACTCTCCTTGTTATTGCCCATCCTCAGCTTGAAATTTACTACTCCTTTGCATTATTAAAGAGACAGCTTGCATTCACTCTGGGGGAGAAGATTTGGCAAGGATAAATAACTGTGCATGATTTTTTTAAATGTTATGTTTCTACTCACCATAGACTTGATATTGAGAGTCTGAGCATTAATGCATCCTGAGTTAATAAGTTATTTATTATTTGAGCTGTTTTCTAAAATAAGATCTAGTTTAGAAAAATAAGATTTTTTTTCCACAGTAAAATGGTAAGAAAATAGGCGATATTAGGAATGTTGTAAAAAGGGGTTATATGGGATCCAATAGCAGGCTTTGTGGAACCAAAGATGTCTTTTCAAAACATTTACTCAGTAGCATTGTTTATCATTTACATAAAAGAGCAGTCACGGGGCACTGCCACCCTGTAGCATCCCCTGCTGGCTGAGCGTGGCATGGCTGGCAGGCACTCCCTGCCTCAGTTTCCCTGCCCAAGATGGGCATCCTCAGCTCTCCAGACACTGGCCTGTGCCAGAGATGTGGCTAAGCCTTCCAGCCAAATCACAAACCAAACTTAACCCCTTCTGGGGTAGCAAGAGTCCAAACTAAGAAGTCCCAACAAAACAAAAAGTTTTTCTACCCTTTGGGGCTTCTCTTTTCTGTCCTGTGATTCTAGCCCCTTTCTGGTCTACTTTGAGAGTCTGTGTCCTGCTCTGAGCTAAAGCACAGCTCACAGCTCCCCTAGAATTCCCTTTCCCCTGCAGACCTTGCCCCAGAGCCTACCTGCTCCCTGTGGTTGCAACTTTCTTTTGCTATAGAGCACTGGCTCCTGGCTAGTCCCCCTGGCGTACCCTTTCCTCAGCAGACCCTGGCTCAGGGCCTTCCACAGGAGGCATTTCACTCCCGGAGCTTCTAATTGCCAGTCTTATCTCTGCCAGGTCTTTTATAGGGTCCAGGTGTTGATGAAGCTAATTAACCAACACCCCTCCAGGTAATTAACTACTCACAGGTGGATCCTTGTTGGCTTGTTCTCTTTAGTGGACTCTGTCAGAGGTAGGCTGGTCCCTGACTCTCCTGAAAAGGCCAGCCCCCACAACAAGCATCTTAGATCATGGTGTGTGAGGGATCTGGAGAAGAGATCTACTGCAAATTGCATCAATTCCTAGGAGAATCATGCATTCAGGGCATCAAAAAACTGGACACCTGCTGCATTCCTTTGGCCCTCATTTGACTATAAATAGCTGTGGGCATATGTCAGAGGTCTGCCCACAAACCAAACTCTTCCTCTCATCCAAGAAACTGAGTTCCCCCTATAAGATACACCAGATTGTGCAAATTTTCATAATATGATCTCCCTCCTTTTAATTGTGGGCTTCAATCATCAGCAAAATAGTTGACAATGGAGATAAAAGTCAACCCTCCAGCAAGCCAAAAGAATCATTCACTCCTCTCACAGCTATTATTTCAGGGTAGGTGTAGCTATCACTGCTTCACCTGTAAAGTGTCCACCTAATGAAATCTTTGCAACCATAAGGGGTAGAGATTTTTTTAAAAGATAATTAATATTGAGCATTTCTATAGCCCTTTTTATCAGAAGTTGCAGAGCACTTACAAAGCAGCTCCTTATCATTATCCCCGCTTTACAGATGGGAAACCAGAGGCACAATGTGGTGAAGTGACTTGCCCAAGATCACTCAGCAGGTCAGTGGCATGGCTGAGAATAGAACCCAGGTCTCCTGAGTCTATGACAGCCACCACGAAAAACAAAAAAACAAAACCAAAAAAACCCGGTTCACCAGGCTGCCACAAGCCAGCCCAATTTAACCACGGCACAGGTGGAATACTCTTAATTTGCTTGGGCTGGTAAATGCATCACAGTTCTTTCTAACGGATGCCTTTCCTGACATACACAAAGTCAAAAGAGTATGAGTA
Source organism: Eretmochelys imbricata (assembly GCF_965152235.1). NCBI lineage: Eukaryota > Metazoa > Chordata > Testudines > Cheloniidae > Eretmochelys > Eretmochelys imbricata. The sequence goes on along the minus strand of NC_135583.1, from coordinate 41,804,917 downwards.
AAATACTTCTGGGAAGTAAATGGAACATGTGCCCTGACAATGCAACGTAAACGGATAGTGCGGGAATGAAGAGAAGATTTCTGATCCAGCACTGCCACCAGACCAACCTCTGTTCCTTAGTATCACTATATCAGACGTTACGCTAAAGCTCTAGAAGTGAGCATGTGTAAAACATTCCTCCCCCTGAGTCAGGGGAAAGGGATCTGACCGATATGTCTTCAGAGCACCAGAAGTTCAACATAAAACTGAAGCTCTGAAGAAAAAGGACTGGAATCCTGTGGCTGGAAAGTACTTTCTGGTGCACAGACTAGTGAGTTGGCCCACTGGCTTACAGCATGATCATTCAAAATCTGCCCCAAATATTTAGTGCTTGAAAATTACTCTTATTCCAGACTTGTGTCTCTTTGGAAGGGGCTTAAGCTAAATCCAAAAAAAGCCACTCTTGTTCCAGAGGAAGTGTCCATGCAGGGAGTTTTACCAGTTACAACAGAACAGTTAAACATTATACAAGTTCAAAACTTTCCTATGCTCAGTGGCACTTGTGCTCTAAGTAACGTAGATGCTTTTAAAATGCCCCCTTCCCTCCTTTGTTCTTTCAATGCTTTGCCTGAAAGACCCTAGAGAAGTAAAAAGTAGTATTGAGTTTGGATCAGTACCAGGACCTGTACTGTTCACAGAACCATAAAAATGTAGGGCTGAAAGGGACCTTGAGAAGTCATCAAGTCCAGCCACTTATGTTGCAGCAGGACCAATAAACCTAGAACATCCCTGACATGTGTTTGTAAAACCTGTTCTTCAAACCCTCCCATAATGGGGATTCAAAAACCTCCCTTGCAAGCCTATTCCGGAGCTTAACTACTCTTATAGGTAGAATTTTTTCCTAATATGTAACCTAAATCTCCCTTGCTGCAGATTAAGCCCATTACTTCTTGTGCTACCTTCAGTGGACATGGAGATCAATTAATCACCGTCCTCTTTATAACAGCACTTACTATATTTGAAGACTTATAAAATCCCCCCTCAGCCTTCTTTTCTCAAGACTAAACATGGTCAGTTTTTTAACCTTTCCTCATAGGTTTTCTAAACCTTGTATCTTTTTTGTTGCTCTTCTCTGGATTCTCTCAAATTTGTTCACATCTTCCTAAAGTGTTGTGCCCAAAATTATAAACAGTACCTCCAGCTGAGGCCTCACCAGTGCCAAGTAGCGTGGGACAATTACTTCCCGTGTCTTACAGATAACACTTCTCTTACTACACTCCAGAATAATGTTAGCATTTTTCACAACTGCACCACATTAGTGACTCTCATGTATCACTACCACCTAGCCACACCTGATTTTTCCTTCCTAAGTGAAGTATTTTTCACTTGTCTTTATTAAATTTCATCTTGTTGAATTCAGACCAACTCTCCAATTTGTCAAGGTATTTTGAATTCCAATCCTGTCCTCCCAAGCGCTTGCAACCCCTACAGGCTTTGTGTATTCTGCAAATTTGATAAGTATACTCTCCACTCCATTACCCAAGTTATTAATGAAAAGATTGAATAGTACCGGACCCAGGACAACCCCCTGCAGGAGCCCACTAGATATACCTTCCCAGTTTGACAGTGAACCATTGATAACTACTCTATAGTTTTTCAACCGGCTGTGCACCTACCTCACAGTAATTTCATCTAGACCACATTTCCCGAGTTTGCTTATGAGAACATCAGGGGAACTGTGTCAAAAGCCTTACTGCAATATATCATATCTACTGCTTCTCCCCAACCACTGTGCCAGGAATCCTGTCAGAGCAGGAAATGAAGTTGGTTTGGCATGATTTCTTCTTGACAAATTCATGCTGGTTATTCCTTATAACCCTATTATCCTCCAGGTGCTTACACACCAATTGTTTAATAATTTGTTCCAGGATCTGTTCCTGGAATTGAAGTTAGGCTGATTGGTCTATAATTCCCTGGGTCCTCTTTGTTCCCCTCTGTTAATGACAGGTACTATGTTTCCCTTTCTCCAGTCCTCTGCAAACTCACCCACCCTCCAGTTCTCAAAGATAATTGCCAATGGTTCCAAGATTGCTTCAGCTAGTACCCTAAGTACCCTTAGGATGAATTTCATCAGGCTCTGACAACTTGAATACATCAATCTTATCTAAATACTCTTTAACCTGTTCTTTCCCTGTATTGGCTTGCACTCCTCTCCCCTTGTTGTTAATATTAATTGTTCTGAGTATATTGTCACCATTAATCTTTTTAGTGAAGACAGACACAAAATAGGCATTAAACACACATTGGCCTCTTACTATCCATCCTATCTTTCCTTCGCATTGTTTGCAGTTGTATCTTTGATATACTTGTCTAGAGAAACTGCCCACTCTCCTGAACTCCCTTTTTCCCTTAGATTTTCTTCTCATGGGACCTTATGTACAAGTTCTCTGAGTTTGTTAAAGTCTGTTTTTTCTGAGGTCCAGTGTGCTGCTCTCACTCCTTCCTTTCCTTGGGATCATGAAATCTATCATTTCATGATCACTTTCACCCAAATTGCCTTCCACCTTCAGATTCACTACCAATTCCTCCCTGTTGGTCAAAATCAGTCTAAAATGGCTTACCTCCTAGTTACTTCCTCACTTTCTAGAAGAAAAAGTTGTCCACAGTATATTTCAAGAACTTATTGGAAATTTTGCATTTTGCCATATTACTTTTCCAACAAATGTCCAGATGGGTAAAGTCTCCCATTCAATGTATTCAAGATATTCTTTTATGAAAATGTAAAGGGTGTTAATAGTGAAGTGTGTCAGTTTGGAGACAATACAAAATTATTCAAGATGCTTAAGTCCAATTCAGAGTGCGAGCAGTTACAGAGGGATCTCACAAAACTGAGTGAGTAGGCAACAAAATGAAATTCAACATTAATAAGTGGAAAGTATGCACACTGGAAAAAATATTCCCAATTATACATACAAAATGATGGGGTATAAAACAGCTATTGCCACCCAAGAAAGAGATTTTGGAATCACCGTGGATAGTTCTCTGAAAGTTTCTGCTCAGTTAGCAGCAGTGGTCAAACAAAGCTCACAGTATGTTAGGAACTATTAGGAAAGGGATAGAAAAGAAGACATAGTCTTATAGTGCCACTGTATAAATCATGGTGCACTCACACAGTGAATACTGTGTCCAGTTCTGGGTGCTCCTTCTCAAAAAGGATAGTGGGACTGATAAAGGTTCAATGAAGGGCAACAAAGATACTCTTGGGTACTGAACAGCTTCCATACAAGGAAAAAATTAGGCATTCATCTTAGAACCTGTGGAACTCATTGCCACGGGATGTTGTGAAGGCTAAAAGTATAACTGGGTTCAAAAAAGAACTGGATAAGTTAATAGAGGATATGTCCATCAATGGCTATAAGCTGGTATTGTCAGGGATGCAATCCCATGCTCAGAGCAACCCTAACCCTCTGACAACCAGAAGCCAGGAGGGGAAGACAGGGTGCACCACTCTGTAATTGCCCTGTTCTGTACACTCCCCCTGAAACTGTGGTCTGAGCAGCTGTCAGAGAAGGTAACTGTGCAAGATGGACCATAGTCTGACCCAGTAAGTCAGTTTTATGGATCCATTTTCCCTAGAGTGAATCTATTTTCATTTCCTGCCTATGTTTCAAACCACTCTACTGAAGGCCTCTTTCCATTATTTCTCTGTTCTCGCTGCTAGCTGCAACACCTTCTTATTATTTGTACTGCAGTAGCACCCAGAGCCCCTAGTCAAATCAGGGCCCCATTCTGCTACACTGGGTGTTTTACAAACACATAGTAAGAGCAGCCTCTGACCCTGAGAGCCTATCTTGGCACAATGCCATCAAAACAAACACACTCAAAACAAAAGCCAACCAAAAATGGTATTTCCATCTTAAATAGCAGTTTGGGGCACAATGTCAGAGATCATAAACCATCTTGTTTCAATACCAGTCAATGAGCAGATAAGAAATTGTGCTGTTTAATGTTTTGAATGTGAGGCCAATCAAGTTAGTGTAATCATCTTATTTTTAACTGAGGACTCTAGTAAGATAGGCCCAGATTTTTAAAGTATTTAGTCATTGCTCTGTTCAGTGTTGCAATGCCTAACTGATTTAGGAGTCTAAGGGCTTGACTTCACTGCCTGGGTAAGTTACACTACTCCAGCTACTTGAATAATGTAGCTGGAGTCGACGTCGCTTAGGTCAGTTGGAATATGAACAAGAGGCTGCTAGGCAACTCTCTAACTCCATATTCTACAAGCCATTATCCTCTGATCCCACTGAAGGTTACCAAAAGAAACTATACCATCTGCTCAAGAAACTCCCTGAAAAAGCACAAGAACAAATCCGCACAGACACACCCCTGGAACCCCGACCTGGGGTATTCTATCTGCTACCCAAGATCCATAAACCTGGAAATCCTGGACACCCTATCATCTCAGGCATTGGTACCCTAACAGCAGGATTGTCTGGCTATGTGGACTCTCTCCTCAGGCCCTACACTACCAGCATTCCCAGCTATCTTAGAGACACCACTGACTTCCTGAGGAAACTACAATCCATCGGTGATCTTCCTGAAAACACCATCCTAGCCACTATGGATGCAGAAGCCCTCTACACCAACATTCCACACAAAGATGGACTACAAGCCGTCAGGAACAGTATCCCCGATAATGTCACAGCAAACCTGGTGGCTGACTTTTGTGACTTTGTCCTCACCCACAACTATTTCACATTTGGGGACAATGTACACCTTCAAGTCAGCAGCACTGCCATGGGTACCCGCATGGCCCCACGGTATGCGAACATTTTTATGGCTGACTTAGAACAACGCTTCCTTAGCTCTCATCCCCTAACGCCCCTACTCTACTTGTGCTACATTGATGGCATCTTCATCATCTGGACCCATGGAAAAGAAGCCCTTGAGGAATTCCACCATGATTTCAACAATTTCCATCCCACCATCAACCTCAGCCTAGACCAATCCACACAAGCGGTCCATTTCCTGGACAGTACTGTGCTAATAAGTGATGGCCACATACACACCACCCTATACTGGAAACCTACTGATCGCTATACTTACCTACATGCCTCCAGCTTCCATCCAGGACACACCACACAATCCATTGTCTACAGCCAAGCTCTAAGATACAACTGCATTTGCTCCAATCCCTCAGACAGAGACAAACACCTACAAGATCTTTATCAAGCATTCTTGGAACTACAATACCCATCTGCTGAAGTGAAAAAACAGATTGACAGAGCAAGAAGAGTACCCAGAAGTCACCTACTACAGGACAGGCGCAACAAAGAAAATAACAGAACGTCACTAGCTGTCACCTTCAGCCCCCAGCTAAAACCCCTCCAGCGCATCATCAAAGATCTACAACCCATCCTGAAAAATGATCCCTCGCTCTCACAGATCTTGGGAGTCAGACCAGTCCTTGCTTACAGACAGCCCCCCAACCTGAAGCAAATACTCTCCAGCAACCACACACCACACAACAAAAAAACTAACCCAGGAACCTATCCTTGCAACAAAGCCCGATGCCAACTCTGTCCACATATTTATTCAAGTGACACCATCATAGGACCTAATCACATTAGCCACACCATCAGGGGCTTGTTCACCTGCACATCTACCAATGTGATATATGCCATCATGTGCCAGCAATGCCCCTCTGCCATGCACATTGGCCAAACCGGACAGTCTCTATGCAAAAGAATAAATGGACACAAATCTGACATCAGGAATCATAACATTCAAAAACCAGTAGGAGAACACTTCAACCTCTCCGGTCACTCAGTAACAGACTTAAAGGTGGCAATTTTGCAACAGAAAAGCTTCAAAAACAGACTCCAATGAGAAACTGCTGAGCTTGAATTAATATGCAAACTAGATACTATTAACTTGGATTTGAATAGAGACAGGGAGTGGCTGGGCCATTACATATATTGAATCTATTTCCCAAAGTTAAGTATCCTCACACCTTCTTGTCAACTGTCTAAATGGGCCATCTTGATTATCACTGCAAAAGTTTTTTTTCTCCTGCTGATAATAACTCATCTTAATTAGTCTCTTACAATCGGTATGGCTACTTTCACCTTTTCATGTTCTCTGTATGTATATATATATCTTCTTACTATATGTTCCATTCTATGCATCCGATGAAGTAGGCTGTAGCCCATGAAAGCTTATGCTCTAATAAATGTGTTAGTCTCTAAGGTGCCACAAATACTCTTGTTCTTTTTTGCAGATGCAGATACAGACTAACATGACTGCTACTCTGAAACTAATCCCAGTATCTTCACTGTGCTGCGTCGATGGGAGAAACTCCCCAGTTGACTTCCCTTACTCTTCTCAGAGAGCTGGATTACCGGGGTGGACCGGAGAGCACTCTGCCGTCAATTTAGTGGGTCTTCACTAGACCCGGTAAATCAACACCCACTGTATCGATTTGCAGCAGCGTCAATCTCCCCAGTAGCGAAGACAAGCCCTAAATCTTCTTTCCAAAAGGGATTTAGGCATTTAGGATTGCAAATCCCATCAACAGTCTAAAACCATTTTAAAAATAAGATGTAGGATCCTAAATCAGTTAGCCATAATACCTCTAAAAATCTGGGCCTAAAGCTATGCAGGGTACAAAATGTACAAAGTCTCAAAGAGGTGAATAAGAAGGGCATTTAAGAAAAGGGAAAAGAAAGTCAATTGAACATTGTGTGTAATTCATGTACTTAAAACTTTACAATGCGACGCACTAAAATCATTCCCTGGCTTCTTTCCTTAAAACAGCAACTAGTGTGCATAGGTTCTACCTGGTAAATATAAGTGAACTATATAGTAATTAGATATTCTTGCAAATTAGGTAATTGTTCAGGGAGCTGTAAATACAGAAGGACCTTGGCATACTGGTTTTAAAGATAAATCATATATACACTACTGCACATTTAGAGTGCTGAACAGGACATTTAGGTAAAAAAAAGTGCATAGTTTTGCTATGTAAAATAAAATGACATTTGTTTTGATTCAAAGCATGCTTCTAGCAAGCAAAAATAGTCTTGAAAAATAATGCAAAGCTATGGAAACCCAGATATCAGGCAAATTATATTGTGCAATTCAATTTATTAATAAACTTGAAGCCCAGTCAACACTGGGCCATTCTTATAAAGTTGTAGGCTATATTTTTTGTAATCTCTCCTGTTAATAAAACACAATTCCCTCAGAGCTCAACCTCAGAGTGTCCTGTTGTAATCATATACCTTTTGAATGCACTTGACTAACAATAAAAAATAGTAAAAGAATAGGTCCATCAAATGGATACATTGTGTACCAAATGGTTTTCATTATCAATAAATCACCCTGAAATACATCTTTGTAGATCTTTAAACATTAAATTCAATGAGATTATGCTTGTTTTTCATATTTCCAAATTTTTTGAAATGCATGTGGAGATGAAGATCATGCACTGTACAGCAGAGTCCCCATCACTGGCAAAAAAATTATATTGAGAAAATCAAAGTGAATGTAACACCACAACTCAGCAGCATTTATAGTCTAACTCAAACAGAAGTTCACCTAAGAGACGCAAACAGCCAAAAATAATACCTGGACTGTACTGTAAGCTCCTCACAAATGAATTCAACCTGATTGCCACATTTAAACAATCATATTCAACAAAGACAGTTAATTTTGATATACTGCTAATGTGGTGATTTCTTAAAAAGAAATAAACCCAAAGTAGATTTTGGATTCAGGTTAATTAGAAACATAAAAAAGGCAATTTTCTTTCAGGAGCTTTCAATCTACCAGTCAATTTTCATCCAAGACAAAAGTCTGGCACATGAACTGATCTTTCATTTAATTCTGATAGGATCTAAACTTACATTTCTGATTCAATCATGGTATCACTTTCTTGAGAGTTCTTAGCAGTGTCTTTGAGAAAGGATTAGCAAATTCCTCGAACACTGCTCGTTTTTCCATTTTACCTAGCCATCTACAATACTAGTCAGATTCCAGCCATCTCTTAGACCTTTGTATGTCAGATCTTCAGGGACTTTGGTTTTGGAATTATACTTTCCGTGTTTCCTACTTGTGCACTTCATTGTTATCTTAAGTTATATATACAGCTCTGGAGAAATTAACTGCATTTGTTTTGTTACTGTGCTTACATGCTGATAGTATGCAGAACTCCCTCCTGCCCCCCACAAAAATAATTAAAGGTCTAGAAAACATGACCCAAGAGGGAAGATTGAAAAAAATTGGTTTGTTGACTCTGGAGAAGAGAAGACTGAGAAGGGACATGATAACAGTTTTCAAGTACATAAAAGGTTGTTACAAGGAGGGAGAAGAATTGTTCTTCTTAACCTCTGAGGATAGGACAAGAAGCAATGGGCGTAAATTGCAGCAAGGGTGGTTTAGGTTGGACGTTACTGGGTGCTTAAGCACTGGAATAAATTGCCTAGGGAGGATGTGGAATCTCCATGGTTTGAGATTTTTAAGGGCAGTTTAGACAAACACCCACCAGGAATGGTCTAGATCGGGGTGGGCAAACTTTCTGGCCCAAGGGCCACATCGGGGTTGCAAAACTGTATGGAGGCCAGGTAGGGAAGGCTGTGCCCCCCTGAAACAGCCTGGCCCCCACCTCCATCTGTCCCCTCACACTTCCCACCCCCTGACTGCACCCCTCAGAACTCCCGACCCATCCAACTGCCTGCTACTTGTCCCCTGACTGCCCCCTCCCAGGACCCCCCAACCCTAACTGCCCCCCAAGGACCCCACCCCCTTTCCAACCCCCCCTGCTCCCTGACTGCTGTGACCCCTATCCACACCCCCACCCCCTGACAGGCCCCCTGGGACTCCCACGCCTATCCAACCCCCGTTCCCTGTCCCCTGACTGCCCCCCGCCAGAACCCCCAACCCATCAAACCCCCCTGCTCCCTGTCCCCTGAGTGTCCCCCGGAAACCCCTGCTCCCCACCCCCTTACCATGCCAGAGCCAGTCACGCTGCCGCGCTGCCCAGAAGGAGCAGCGGGCCAGAGCGCTGGCGGTGCGGCGAGGTGAGGCTGCGGGGGAGAGGGGACTGTCCCGCAGGCCAGATGTGGCCCGCGGGTTGTAGTTTGCCCACCTCTGGTCTAGATAATACTTAATCCTGCCATGAGTACAGGGGCCTGGACTAGATGACCTCTCAATGTCCCTTCCAGTCCCATGATTCTATGATTTATTTATGTGGCCAATTAGTCAATACTCCAAATACTTTTTTTTAAACAAGACAGTTTTAATTCAACTGTTTCAAAGGCCCAGGGAATAAGAACATTAGATTTCTACTTCTTTGACTCAGAACTGAAACCTTTCAGAGACTATAAATCAATTCATTGTTACAATATCAAAATGAGGAACCACATATATGACATCTCAGGTCATGAACTAGTTTAGCAAACATGCAACTAGCCTGCAAAGCTATTACTGTGAAAGTAATGAAAAACAAAACTCATCTTTTTCTCCTGTGTTATAGTTAGATTATTAAGTATATATAAACTAGTGTGTTAAACCAAATCTCATACAAGCTTTAGTATCTCTGACAGACCACCTCTTTATTAATGCAGGAAAACCCAATTAATTTATTTGTCTTGGAAAGCATAAATAAAAGATTATCAAGAGGCAAAGATGCTCTCCACGTTGAAGAAGTGCTTGCCATGCCAATCATCAAAATTCACTTATGTTTTTCGTGAGTATTTCTCTATTTTGACAATCTATGGTGAAGGGGAAAAGTTCTTAGTTACATTCCCTTTGCCAATTGTAATAACATACTCTGTCAGAGTTATTTCATGTTGAGAAACAGTAGTTACCTTCTCTGTTTCTTTTATTCCACTAAACAAAGCCTGCGGTGACTGTTTGCAGTAGAAGGCTATTCCCATCAACCAAAAATTTAACTTTTTATATTTATCTTGCTTGGGTATTCACACTATGTTGCCTGCCCACCGGAATTCTAATCTTGAAAGAGGCTACTCATCTATAAAATGAGAATAAATGTCTTTAAACTCACTGAATATAGAGGCAAGCCAAGGCAACAAAGGGAAAAGTATCTGACTGTAGCACTGAACCACTTGTATCTGTAGATTAGAGTCCAGAGCTCCAAGAACTATTTTTACCAGAGTACCTTTATCTTACCTTCATTATGGGCAAGAGAACAATCCCAAGCAGTGGGATATATACTTGTTGCTTCAAGCAGACTAATTTCCCAAAGATGAGAAAAATTATGAGTGAAATTGATAGGGGGGAAAAAATTAGACAGGAAAATGTGAATGACAATTGTAAGAGGAATTCACTAGATGGCCATAAAGCCACGTTCCACACGCCAGAAAGAGGAGGCCCCTTTGGCTCGAAGCTCATTTGGCTCAGTGGTGAAGTGAAGGCAGGAATTTGAAATTAAAAAATGTAATAAAAGAAAAAAGGGAAATAGGGAGCAATCGATATAAATTCAAAGTTATGAGTTATAGAAAACTGATAAGGCATTTTCCCCTCATGTGTTTAGTTTCCATGGCTGGCAAGGCTAAGGACAATAAAAAAGAGTTTTTAAATTGAATTAGGAACAAAAGAAATCCTAGCAATATATAGACCCATTGCTCGATGGAAAAACGATTAATGACAGAAAACATAGAAGTGTTAAATAATATTTCTGTTCTGTATTTGGAAAGAAGCAGGACAATATATGTGTATCACTTGAGGATGATTCTAGTAGATCAGCAACTAAGGAGGGTGTTAAATAATATCTACTAAGGATAAACATTTCTAAACCTGCGAACCCATATAACTTGCCTCCAGATCCTAAAAAAGAGTTGGCTGAGCAGATCTCTGGCCTGCTGATGTTAATTTTTAATAAACCTTGACATAATGGAGAAATTTCAGAAGACTGGAAGAGTGCTAATGTTGTGCCAATATTCAAAAAGGGCAAGCAGGATAACCCAGATAACTCTAAAACAGTAAATCCAACATCAATCCCAGGCAAAATAATGGAAAAACGGATATGGGATTTGACTGATAAAGAACTGAAGGACAGGAATATAATTAATGCCAGTGAACATGGTTTGTGAAAAGTTTTGTCAAACAAACTTGGGAGCAATAAAACAAAATGTGTTTTTAATTCAGCCAAATGCAGTTATACATCTAAGAACAAGGAATACTGGCCACACCTATAGAATGGGGGGGCTGTCTCCTGGAAAGCAGTGACTGAAAAGGATAGCGGACCTACCGTGGACAAGCAACTGAACATAAGTTTCCTGTGTGACCCTGTGATGCAACCTTTGGACGTGTAAAACAGGGGAGTAGTGAGTAGAAATAGTGAGGGGGTTTTACCTCTGTATATAGCATTGATGAGACTGATACTGGAATACTGTGTATAATTCTGGTGTCCAGATTTTTAAAAGGATACTGAAAAATTGGAGTGGGCATAGAAAAGAGTCACAAAAATTACTTTGGCTAGCAAAAATGCCCTATGGCGAGAGATTTAGGACTGGTCTAGATTTAAAAGTTAGGTTGACGTAGGCACGGAACTCAGGGGTGTGAACAATTCACACCCCAAGCACCATAGCTATGCCGACCTAATCCCCAGGGTAGACCCAGCTACCTTGGGGGAAGAATACTTCCGCTGACCTGGCTACCGTTACTAAGGGAGGTAGAGACCCATTCTGTGGCTGTAGGTAGCAGCAACACTACTGTGGCATTGCTAAGGTCGCGGTAATACCTGTGTGTGGATATGACCTTAAAGAACTCCATCTGTTTATCTGACCAAGAGAGGATTGAGAGTTAACTTGGTTACAGGATATAAGTACCTTCACAGGGAGACAATACCAGGTACTGAAGAGCTCTTTAATCTAGAGGAGAAAGGCATAATGAGAACCAATGGCTGGAAAGTAAAAACCAACCAAATTCCAGTTAGAAATTGGAATTGGGGAAGGAGAGCTAATAACAGATGATACCAAGAAGGCTGAGGTGTTTAATGCCCATTTAGCTTGTCTTCACTAAAAAGGTTAATTGTGGCCAGATGCTTTACACAACTAATGTTAACAACAAGGGGGGAGGAACACAAACCAGAATTCAGTTGGAACATGTCAAAGAGATTTTAAATAAGTTAGATGTGTTCAATGGATGATCAGTGTGGGCCTGATGAAGTTCACCCTAAGCACTCTTGGAACCATTAACAGGTTTCTTCGCAGGTCGTTTCACTGCCTCCGGGAAGGGAAGGACAGCCCAAAGGACCACTGCCAGCCGTACTGTTGATGCTGCTGCTGCCTATCCAAATGGTGTCTCTGCACTGCCAGAGTACACATGCCCAGAGCACACAGGGTAGTAGCCCCCGAGGGTTTAAATGATGAACGGTTTCATCAGTCTTATCCAAAAAAAGACTCAACCACCAAAGGGCAGGTCCTCAGTAGTGTGCTGCACCTGGGGAGCAGTGCCCGAATTTTGCAGCCAAGATGCTCTTTTCATGGTTACCACTGAGGCCATCACCCTGGCTCATGTATCTGCCACATCCAACGCCAACTGCAAGGATGTCTTGGCCACCAAGCAGCCGCCTGCTAGCAATACTCAAAATTCCTCACTGGGGGTTTCCGGTAACTGGTCTACAAATTTAGACAGCTGTCCAATTAATAAAATCATACTTGGACAGCAATGGCTGCTGGTTCGCATTCTGCATTTGCAGGCAAGAGGTGGTATAGATTTTTCTACAGTTAAGTCCATCCTCTTGGCCTCCTTGTCCTTGTGCATAGGCTTGTACCTGCCGTGCTGGGCCCTATCATTCACTGCAGTCACAACATGGAAATCAGGGATCAGGTGGGAACAGAAGCCTCAAAAACCATGACTGAAAACATACAGGTCTGAATTTCTTTTCTTCCTTATCAGCTATGTAAAAAGTAGGGGAAAGAACATGGGATAGGAGCTTTAATGCTCAGACATCTTATGGATTGGATAAGCATATAGCCGAAGTATCCTGAAATAGCTTTTTTAAATGGAAAAGGGGTGTGTGGAGGGGGCCCTTAAAACCAGATTTGACTGTCCCAGTGAGAGCATGATAGCAACAATTTACAATTTTCTGCCATCCAGTTCTTTCAACCTTCCTCCTTCTCTCCCTTTCTGTGTGTCTCTTTCCACATCCATCCTCCATTTCCTGATAACTTTTCATCATGTTAGTGCATGTCTAATATAAAATGGTGGTGCGCGGGGGAGTTAAAAAAAAGGGGGGGAAAAAAGACATCATGACTGGGAGGGCAGGAGAAAGATTGAGAGAGGCAGTGAGAATGTCAAAGCTCAAGTCTGGCATTTGCCTATTTAAATTCAATCATGCAGCCCTAGCAGAGCTGAGAAATAGATGGCCTGCATTATGAATTTCTGATCAGACGACTGATAGGTTATGAGAGGGGACGTAATCCCATTGAGAAAGCCTTTTTCTCCAAGCAAGGGCAAGCAATAACTGCCCTTCAGATACGGCTCTCTGCTTTGCCCTTTTTATAATTTTTCCTTTTCTTTTTTTAAAAAAGTCCAAATAAGCATTTTTATGATGATCAGTGTGTAATAATGATTCATTGTGCCCGCATCCGAAATGGGGATGTGCCTTTGCAAACCATACATGCGCTCAAAATAAACTGCCGTATTTTTCTTTTTAAACCTAATTAGAATTCTCTCCCTCTCCCAGCTCATTTTGTACCAACATTGGCGATCCAAAAAGAAAGTGAAAGAAATGAACACATGTGTTGAGACTAGTATTTTTAATACCCTACAGGGTTTTTAACATTTTATAGTTTGCCTTTTTTTAGCATTATGTGTTTACATAAAAAGATACAAAGAATTTTTCATCAGATAACATTAGTATTCTTCTTCAATAAGTGCAACCTCCAGATTATTGTAAAAGCTATTACCTTATTTATACCTATATAATCTCATTTATGATTGCTTCACATGTTAGTTATAATGAATTAATTACAACACTTAAAGATCCTGGAGCTTTACAGTAGCTACTTAAGTTCATAGGTTAATTGAAATGTATATAATATCAACTTGATATTATAACTCTAAATCAGGTCTCAGTGATGGTTTATGACTTTTGCACTGTAAAAAAGTGGGAAACAACAAATCTGCTACTTGGAGTCAAGTATATTTATCAACCCTGCACCGTATGCTGAAATAAAACCTAATCCCAATTTATGAGCAGAGGAAAGAGTCACATGGGAGTGGGATATCATCCCAGAATTACATTAACAAAATAGAGAAGATGTCTGACATGACAGAGGCTTCTGTAAATAATCAAAGGAGAAAAACTAATGTCTGTAGGGAGAGGGGAGAAGAAAGCAGCTAGATTTTGGTGTTAAACAAAAACACTTGGATTTCAGCTATGCTATAGTCATGAGTGACAGACGTAAAACGCAGCACTGTTAGCTGGAACCCTTTTTATAGCTGAGTTCAGAAGCAGAGTAGCTTGTGCTGAGCAATGCTGTTTTTACCACTAGGCTTCAGTGCATTTAATGTAAATTCACTGGGAAAAAACAACCACCTATGTTTCCATAATGCCTTGCTTCTGACAACCCATGAAGGCTGAGAAATGTAGGGCTAAGGGCTGTGCCTACATTAACCTGAAATTCTCAGGATCTGTCCTAAGTTTCCTTATGCCATAAGGTCTGCCACAGGGTTCTGTCCATGGTCTCCTTCTCTTCTCCCTCTGTGCCTTATCTCTGGGTCATCTCACCCACAAACACCTATTCCCCAAATGATGTACCCACATTACACATAAATTCATCTTAAAGGAGTGACGTTTCTCATCCTCAAATAGCTTATGGAAGAATGAGCAAAATGTGATTTAATTATGTGTTTGTCTGCAAGATGAAAACTTTAGTACTGACAACTTTCAGGCTAGAGCAGATTTTAAGTGAGCCTCTGAGAAAGTGCTTCCACCACATTACCCATAATGCAAACTACACTGCGGGGACCTGAAAGAGGTGCAAAAGGAAAATAGATGAAACACTCATCCACTCATATAAACAAGCTAGCCTTTGGAAGATAACTCCAGTTTTTGAACAATATTTTGGGAGGCAGGGCAGTCACGCTGGAAGGAAGGAAGTGGGTGTCTAGCTTTTATAAGGTCACTTTGTTTCTCCCAAGAATCCTTAGAATTTTGAGAATTATATCACCTTACTTCTTTCTTGTAGAAAAAGGGACTGAGTAGTTTCTTTCATGAACTATAATTTATCATCTACTTTGCATTAACCACTACACTGAGCAGACTTTGGTCTTATCAATGTTACCACTTCAGGGGAGGCACACACAGAAAAGGGGGGTGGGGGTATATTTTGTGTTCTGCCCATTTCTCTCACACCCCAAAGCATTAGTTGAAGATAAAATGTTAATTAAAGAGAGCCTCTCAAACCTCCCCCACCAAAGTACTACATTTTTCTAAAGAGCAAGACTTCCTTCTCTGCATCACCAGGCCAGTGAGCATGGTGGTTCTCATGTGTCTAGGGAAGTATGGGGCTGCTCCATTTCAGCCACAGTTTGAAAAAGAGGTGAGGCCTCCTCACTCGATAGATTTTTTTTCTTTTTAAAAATATTTAAATAGTATTAATGTGTCTAGGCTTCTAAACTTCTATCCACAGGTATCAGAGTTGTAAACAGACACTAGGCAGTTTTCAACACTTTGGACAATGTCACTTACTGCAAAGGTTTTCTGGAATTTCCCCAAAACACTTTTAATTCTGCAAAGACACTCCCACACTGCAACACTCAGTAAGTAGTCTGACATCATTCTTCTTAGGGACATACAAACTGACAAACCAAACGAGGCCAGTGGTTCACCAAGTTCAGTAGTCTATCTCTGACAATGGCCAGTACCAGCAGAGGACAGTGCAAGAAACCCCACAGTAGGCAATGATGGAATAACTTGACCATAGGGGGTCAACTAACTTCCATCAATTAGTGTTTGGCTTATGTCCTGAGGCAGGAGTGTTTAGATCCTTTAGTTAAATTTATATTACACACACACACAACTGCGGATGTTTACATTATCCACATAAATGGCTAATCCTTCTCATCTCTTTGCCTCTATATCTTGTGGCAGAGAATTCCACAGGCTAATTGCATTTTGTGTGGGGAAAAAATCTTTAATCAGCTTTAAACATGTTATCTTTCAATGTCATTGACTGTCCACATATTCTTGTATTATGAGGAATAAGTAAATAATTACCAGTTTACCTTCTATAGCTCATCTATTATTTTATATAGACATTTTGTCTAAATTAGTTGGCCCTGAATTGCTAATTATCTACGATATAGTACTTCTTTTCAATTCATATGAACATATAAAAATATCCATATCTACTCTTACCCAGTCTTCTCGCCAAGTGTTGATTTTCTCTTTTTTCAGTCTCTTAATTAACTTAAACTCATCAGTTGTCTATAACCAAATATAATTCTGCAGTAGACTGCTTAATCAATCTATATTCCAGTTAGAATACTGTGGCTCATAAACCAGTTATTCTGACCTTTGGTTACTTAATTTTGCAATATCTGCTATGAGCATTTATCTTGGAGCCTCAAAAGTATAAATAAATTAACTTCTTAAACAATGAATGAAAGTTGCAAAAGCTAAGGAGATCCTGGAAGAAAAAAAAATTCTGCAATGAAACATCCTTTATAAAGATAGTTTTGTTGTTTCTTTTTTTCTTATAACTGAATTCATCTCATCTTGCCCTGCTTTTAATTTCTGCTGGTTCCAAGTTTTGATTACATAAACATTGTTATAATTAAATTAACAAAAAAGTTAATTATCCCCAATTTTCAATATATCAACAGGAATATTGACCAATTCAACTGTAAACTAAGTAAGCCTTTCTTCCCTCAAGACTACAAAACCACCTAAATTAAAAATTCATACCTTGTATTGTCAAACTTTCATTTTTTCAGTCAATTAATATGGCCCATTCAGGATGCATTTTAACATGCTAATCACCAGATAGTGCTTTTTTTATTGTTTATTTTGTAGTATATACCTAAAGCTGGAAGCCATCACTACATATTGCAAAACAAAGCTAACCAGAAAATAGGGGGATATTTGCTGCAAAAATATTCAGCTTTGAACACAAGAAGGGTCAACTTATGCTTCTGGGAAAGGAGGTGACATGCCAGAAGATAACCAGTTATACTCACTGAAGCATGTAGGCCTGCTATACAAAACTCCTGGTTTATAGATGGATTCTAGTTAGTGTTATTTTTTTTAAAAGTTCCCTCTATTTTTTTGTGTTACATGCCATTATAAGTCATGCTGAGTCGCACATTTTAAAAAGCTCAGAGTAAAATGTGCAAAAATTCATTAATAGTTTTAAGAGACAGTTAATGTGAACATTAAAAAAATTAGAAGAGACCTGTCCTTGGAACCTTAGATTTACATAAAAAGTCTGACCACCAGGAATCTTTCATTTATAAAATAAATGCTTACTGAACTTTTTAAGGGAAAACAGAAACATTCAGTGACAAAGGAAATCTAGCAGCCCTTTACAAACTGAACCAGTGATTTCCCAAATTTAATATGCATGAACAGTGCATGTGAGTCCTCTTAAATCCAAGTACCAAACCCTGCCTGTTTAATAAATCTCACCAGTACTCCACTATTAGACAGGGGATTAAAACTAATCTATCAATCCCAAAACCAAGCACAGAGTGGATTAAAATGCAAAATGCATGAGAGTATGAAGATGCTTAATGCTAAATAACAAACATTTCAATCACAGAAATCATTTTTATCTTCTTGTTTATGCTAAGTAGATACTATTAAACTTAATATCTGTATTAACACAAGTGGGGGAAAGAACCAGTTTTCAGGAGACCTAAATACTTGCCTGCCTGGGTATTGCTTGCAACCAAAAGCTCTCTTATTGAAAGTGAGTACACTGGGGCGTTTACAATTATTGTTGACTCTGTAAGGTCAGCTCCATAGTGCCTGACCTTTTCAGTTTTCTTTAACCCAAAGCAGTGCACCCTATAGGGCCTTAACTCAAAAAAAAAAAAAAAATCACACTCACACAGTCCAGACCTCAAGCTCAAGCCTACCATTTGCCTCATAACATTTGAATAGCACATTATCTTCAACACATGTGATGTCACAGACACAGTACTCTGATGGACTGATATTCAGTTTGGC
Organism: Eretmochelys imbricata; assembly: GCF_965152235.1. NCBI lineage: Eukaryota > Metazoa > Chordata > Testudines > Cheloniidae > Eretmochelys > Eretmochelys imbricata. The sequence goes on along the minus strand of NC_135583.1, from coordinate 41,786,733 downwards.
TTGTCGATGAACAGCATTTTCCTCTTTTTTAGGAGAGCAAAGATTAAAAAACCCTCCACCCCAGCTATGGTATAAGTGTATACACAATGATTAAGAGTGTTAGGCAGTGTGTTTGTCTATAATTCACCCCCTGGTTCCAATTCACTTTGTCATTCCAAATTCATAAAGATAGGATGATTTTCCTCTTCAGCACTTCATGAAAGCAAAGAACTGAGGGCACTGACTACTCTCAGACATTGTTAATTGTTCCATAAAGGTTCCCCATAGATTGTTAGAGACCCTAAACGCCAACTGGCAGCAAACACCTACTATTTCAGGGCCTGATCCCCTGACTGACTTGAATGAGAGTGGAGAGTACTCAGTACCTCACAGGATTGGGTCCCCAGTCCTGGACATCTGAGCAAAGAGCATCTGTGGTGTGAAATCATGTGATTATTCAGTGGTATCAACCACTATCCATCACGGATTAGGTTGAGATCACCATTACACTCATTTCACTTGTAAGCACACCAGGTTTTGAACTGAAATAGGGGGATACCTGCAGATGTGAAAGCTAGTGCATTAACCCAGTGGCATTATCACTATTAGAATGTATAATGAATGGCTTTTGGAATCAGAGAGATCAGTTTGTATGTAAGAAAGGATAATGTCACAAAACCTCCTGCTAGCTAGTAGCTAGAGGTACAAAAAGAAAAAGTACATTTTATTTTTTAATTTTAAAAACTAATTTAGTGGCTGTGTTTGTTTGCTTCTGCTTTTTTTCCCCGAGACTTTTTGGTATGGTGAGTTGTTCTGGCTGCATTTGAGCTGAAACACAATGAAATTGCACAGCATTAGCATATCTTCTCTTAACAATGGGTGGAATTTTTCTTTTATTTCATACATCATCATTCACCAGTTACTGGAGTGATTCCACAAAGTCAGCACACATCCTTAATGGAAAGTATGAAAAAAGATAGAGACCCGCTGTTTTTTGAGGGTTGTGATATTTAAACACACATATTTTGTTATCCTAATCTTCTCCTAAATTTTAACAGAAGTCACAAATTCTGAAAAAGTTTAAAAAAAAAAGAAGCAGAAGACTGCAACAGTGTGACAATTTATACACATTCTGAACACATTTAATTTCACAGTAGAATCACAAACAGCACAAAACAGCAAAGAAATAACATTTCTTCCTACCTATTAGGAAAGAGTAATTTACTTTACTTGTTGAAAATTATCTTGCAGATTCAAAGGGCTGTTTAATTTTTATTTCATTGTAATATTACATGCTGTCCTGAGAGCAAGAGTCACATACTATTACGCCATCTTAGTACAAAGCAGAAGTATCACATACAAGTATACTCACAGATATACCAAGCCACAGGAAAGCCAACCCCATAATTTCACAAACTAACAAAAAATAGTGGCTTATATACAAACTTCTCTCCCCCATTAAAAAAAAAAACACACACCTAGTGTGCTTCTCACCTGAGTTGGGTTGTTGGCCACAGTGATGATGGGGAAGCGGCCGGAAGAATGAGCCTGACAATGTTAGTGTACGGAGAACTCCTACCTTTGTGCATGTCTCTCTCTTTTGGACACCCCTGAGCATCTGTAAGACACAACCTGAGTGCCTTTGTTCTCCTCTTCTACTCTACTTCATACCCATATAGCTCCCTTGCTCCTTAAGTCAGCTACTGGGCCATGGCATCTGTGGCCATCAGTACTAGGGTGACCGGACAGCGACTGTGAAAAACTGGGACGGGGGTGGGGGGTAATAGACGCCGATATAAAAAAAGCCCCAAATATCAGGACTGTCCCTATAAAATAGGAACATCTGGTCACCCTAATCAGTAATGACTTGAGCTGCCATAGGCTTCCCTCTGTTCATCTTGTGGATCTCCTGACTTCACATAACTTTTCCCTGGACCCACCACTCACCTCTCGCTCTCCTGCGGACCCTTACTAGTGCTGTCGTTTAACCTGCACTAGTATAGCAGTGCAGTGTAGTATAACCAGAGTAGTAGCCAACCCCACATTACATCCAGTAATCTTTCAGTATTTGTTGAAAATTCCCATTGGTCATATTGCAGCCCATTTCATTGTGAGTATAGCCCCTCCCCCAAAGCCCAGAAAAGTTCAATTTCACCTATTTTCAGGCACTGTCTATCCATCCAAAACAGACAATGGTTCACAAGGCTCAACGCCAAATATGCTATGAGTGTGGCAACTAAGTTCAATATCATTCCAGAGTGCTGAGTGTTGTCACCAAATGCTGCATAGTATGAGTTAATGGCCGGATCATAAATAATTGTGGACATAAGTGTTAAAATGCTATTTAGTGAGGAAACACCTTCTCCTTTAGTAAAATATACAAGAACAAAGAGCATGGCTGGGCAAGGTTGTAAAATGAAGCCAAAGCTCAAGAGGATGAGACTAGCAGTGAGAAGGAAATCACTTTGGAGTGCTTGAATCATCTACCTCATCCCCAATCTGTTCCTTACTTCCACACACTGTGCTTAGACAGCAAGGAAGTTATTGTAACTTGTACCTTCAGATCAGAGCTATCTATAGTTTCCATTCAGTTTCTGCAAGATAAGTGATGGTGGCCACCTTCACACACCCTACATTCTTTTTCTTTTAGCAATATCCTTCACAGGAAAATCTCCTTGCTGAAAAGCTGTCAAATACAAACTAAAACAGCTGTGGTTAAGTATGCCCATCTGTAAATCAGGTGCTGTTAATCCAGAGTAACACACCATGGATTTAGAGCCAGTTATGGGGATGAAAAAGTAAGAACCCTTAAAGAAAGAGAGAAAAAGTCCACCGCACAAGTAATTACTCTCTTTTTTATCCTATTCATTCTCTTTTTCCTTGTGCTTATGAGGCATTTACTATGCACTGTGGAGTTACTGTTAAGGCTGGTAAGACCACCTGGGTGCCACAAGGCCAAGCACCTATTTTGGAGTACTTCTGTTTTGGGACCAAATGTCTGCCACATATTTTAGGTTCCAGGGAGACTGAAATACTCAGTTACTCAGGGGTATTTTGTAGTATTCACATGTACCAGATGGGTTGGACATTTTAATACCTACAGTACCAGTCTTTGGCTGTAACTGCACTTAAAACAAAGGGGAGTTAATGTTGTTCAGAGGATCAGAGAGGGTGGAAGTGTGGAGAGGTTTATAAGATTAATTCTTATCTCACTGGGCAGTGGGTCAAGTCAGAACCACCACTCAACCAACTCTATGGATAATCTCCCTTTATTACTTTCAATCAAACTAAGTGTCTGCAATCTGTACTATGGTTACTAATTTATTGAAAAATTATTTGTAGAGCTTGATTATATAATAGATTAAATATAAAACAGTATGGATAAGCATCCTTTAAGTTTTTACATATCTCAATGTATAAAAAGCTTCTTCAACCCAGCTGCATTAGCAAAAGGCAGCTATTCAGCTGAGTGAATATTCAAAGAAAAAAAAAGCAGACATTAGGGCTTGCTCAGTTCCTTATTTAAACTGGAGAAACAGCATTCTTAGTAGAGCAAGATTATGAATCACAGCTAAAAATGCACTGTTTCTGAATATTTAACAAGAAATTGTCCATTTTGAGAAAAATCAAATTTCTAGTTAATAAAATTCTAGTGCAGCCAGTGGACACAACAGCAGCACAAAGCTGTCTAAGTTGCGGAAATCATTCTCCTCCAGTGATGGATAATATGGCATGAGGTTTTGCTTGCTTTGATTAATTTCAGAATATTGCAGAGAAGCTGCATAATCCCTAAGATAGCACAGAAAAGAAGGAAGAAATGATGAGCTATGATAAAAGCACATATTAATGGCGCAGAGACTGTTTCATCTATTATCGAAAAGCCCCCAAACTAATGTCATTCTAGTAACTGGTAACTACAATAAAGGGCAGCGCTGGAATGTAGTTTTGCCCTGGCAGTTACATTATATGGCTCCAAGTATGAGCAGCTGAAAACAAAAACTGCTAAACATTGCCAAACCTGTGACTGGAGATAGGACAGAAGTAGAAAATGCACATTTCCTTTTCTCAAGCCACAATGGCCATTATTTATACACGTACTGAATATGAAAAAGGCTCTGACAAATTTACAGTGGTGTTTGGATGGATGAGGATGACGAATGATGGATGAGGGACACAGAGGATTCCCTTATTAAAACATCAAATCCTTCCCTAAATATCAAATAGACATCTTATCCTCGGCAGTTCTCCCTCAGACACAAAATTACACAAACCAAGCACATTTCATGTTGCTCCTTAATAGGAAAAAAGGCAGGTTTTTCTTCCAATAAATATTGTTAATTTGGGCTGTAGCTGAGCACCTTCCGTTTTGTGATTGTCTATTTGAAATGTCTATTTGTAAAACAAAGACAAATATGACAATACAAATACGCACATAAATGAATTTCACTACAAATTAGGTAATAGCTATAATTACAAAATTGATCTCTTTGAAAATCTTATGAAATAATTCCAAATGTTACACTCCACAGCATGTTTTCTCAGTGTCTCTAGTTAGAACTGTGGCTATAAAGGAAAATTCGCTGTTCTCTGTACTCTATATTATACTATGCCACTGATCAACATATCCATACCCAACAGTGTTGAAAGCACTACAGCACCCACTAGTGGATTTATCAATATAACCACAAGTCTTCTGGCTATAGTATTAGCTATGCCAGCCTCAAAGACTTTCACACTGGAGCAAATGTTGGAAAAACTCATTTCTTCCTGAGATGATTTTACTTGGATAGTCATTTTTTGTATTGCCTTTGGTAGGAGCTGAAATTTTTGTGCTTTTCTCTCTCAGAGCTCCTGTTCTCCTTTCACTTGATCCTGCAATAGACTCAAAAGAGTCTGCTAATATGAAAATGAATGTAACGTCAACATTTAGGTTTACAACTCCACTACAGGTTGAAGTGAGGAACAAAAGGTGCCTAAGAGGGATCCAGCCTCATTAAAACAGCCAGAAATAACCAGATAACAGAACAAGAAAGAGTATGAAAAAAGTAAAATGTGAATGAACTGACATGTGAAGTCTAATACTGTTGCAAGTATCCTTCAGTAATGATGCTCCCTTTATGATGCCTAGATAAAGATGAAATTTGGGAACAAAAAACCTTAAGCCCCCATCTATCCCCATTTAGCAGCCACTAGGACAGTACCATGTACCAGTGCTTCATATTGCCTTTGGGGTATTTCCTGTGGGGTTCTGCTCAGTGTCAGTCTGTCTAAGGCAGGGGTTCTCAAACTGCGGGTTGTGACCCCTCAGGGGGTCACAAGGTTATTACATGGGGGGGTCGCAAGCTGTCAGCCTCCACCCCCAAACCCCGCTTTGCCTTCAGCATTTATAACAGTGTTAAATACAAAAAAGGGGTTTTAATTTATAAGGGGGGTTGGACTCATAGGTTCGCTGTGTGAAAGGGGTCACCAATACAAAAGTCCACTGGTCTAAGGGGTGACAGAAAGCTGCAAGCTAACTAGGAAGTCTGCACACTACAGAACACAACTCTGTGGAGGCTTTCTGGAGAGGTTTTGTGTAGAGCACAGGTAGACTGAGGTCTAAGACTATATGAATCATAGAATTATAGAATATCAGGGTTGTAAGGGACCTAGGAGGCCATCTAGTCCAAACCCCTGCTCAAAGCAGGACCAACCCCAACTAAATCAGCAGCCAAGCCCCCTCCATGGAAGGGGAAGAGTTTAGCAAAATGACACAGTGGCTACTACAACTCTGAGGCTGATATGCAGGATTTCATCCTCACCATGACCCCCTTCTTCAGCACTCAAATCATTTACCTGGAGATGTGTGCTGGGTCCAGGATTTGACCCTCTGCAACACATTCCTGGATCGCTGATGTGTCTTAGATGTCATTCTATAGGAATCTATTTTTATAACTTACATTGTGAAGTGTCTTTCTGAATAGAGGGCCTAATATTTTACATAAAATCCAAATTTAGAATCCCTTGACTGTGAATCTTGATCTGGTGCACCTCTTGGGAAACAAAGTGATTTACAATAAAATAAATACAGGGATGAAGATACTAATGAAGCTTCAGTCGATTTAAAAATCTGCCAGATATTTCTAATCCAAAATAAATTGAGAGCAGGGATTTTTTTGACTAGTTTATTGTGCAGAAAGAACTGAATGTGCAGAAATAAAACAAAGACACCAAAAAATTTCAATTTCTAAAATGCAGAAGTAGAAAACAAGGAGAAGAGGAAGGTCCAATTTAGAAGTGTGTTAAACAGAGTTGTGCTAGTTAATAAACTAAAACTTACTGTTTGCTTTTTATGATGGAAAACATTAGTAGCAAAGATTTTATTTGCAAAAACCAAGTGAAAAATAGTGTGTTTATAGAAAGTTTTTGCTGCTCAGCTACAATTCTGCAGATGAGTTATTTTAGTTTCAAATTGTGTTGTTTTGAAAAATATGAATATATACATATTTCTCATTATTGCAAATCACATTTTCCTTTATATTACAAACCCTTTTACACCATTCTACTGTTTCTAACAAATCAGAGCAAGGCAATCTAGCCCTTCAGAACAACTGACAATGGGGCTAATTTAAAAAATCGGGTATTGGGAGTCATAGCTTCCACTGTATCTTCCCACCAGACACCTCAAAGGTTTACAGCACACAGAGAATTAGGAAGGTTTATAGATTTTAAAATGCACATTCTGGATTGCAAGATATGGTCTATTTTGAAATTAATACACATTTTCCAGGGAGTAGGGTGGATTCTCAAAGAGGTACTATTCAGGTCTCTGCCTCATCCCAGCTACTCATTTGATCAAACCTGAAGTATAGACCTGTTATTCTCAAAGGCAGAAAAGAAAGCTACCCATAAATGCCTTCCTCCTTCCCTTTCAAACTCCAAATGTGAATCACCAAGACAAGTTGAATACGTTCCTACCTCAATGAAAACAACCAAATAAAGTCAAGCAAACAAAGAACAATCCAGACAGGGTCTAGAAAGCTTTCCAGAGAGATCTGTGCAGATTTTAAGGAAACACAGAAAACAACTGACTTCCCCAGTAAAGACCATTAATGATGATGACTATGTTCTGTCTTTGGTGGATAAATCTGACAGCAGGTAAGGAAAGCACCTTGGCATCTCCTTTTCTGTCTTCCTCTATAGCTTCAGTCTTGTCACTGAGCATATAGTATTCTGATTTTTTAAAATCATGTTATTGGCTGTAACTTGTTGAACCACTTGACTGGGGAACAAGAATAGGAAGACAGGGGCAGGGGAAAAAGGCAAGCCTGCCTCGGCGGCATTCCCTGGATTCAGAAAATGCCATTTCCAATTGTGTTTTAAGTTCCACTGAGAATGGAAAACTACTCACGCCACAAACTGTGATTGATACACTGGCCTTCCAGCCTCATGCAAAAACCAAAATGTTATTCTTCTAAATGGGAAAAACTGCAGCTGTGGATGAGAGCACAGAAGACAAAGGAAAACAACATGGAAAAAAGACACTCTGTTACTTATCTGGAAAAGCAAAAGTGTATTTTTTCTATCCTTTTTACTTTTCTCCTGCATATATCTTCCAATAAACCACAGTACTAATGCTGTTAACAGCAGCATATAGGGAAGAATGTGTCCAATCACACTCCCATAGGAATCTATTTCTCTCTCTCTCTCTCTTCCCCTTTCTGCTCCGCGCCTTTTTTAAAAGAAAAAAACCTAAAAGTATACCCTCTTGAAAAGCATTTCTGGGCTGTACAAAGGAAAAGAAATAAGAATGCTACAAAGGGCTCAATAAAGGAGTCACAATTATTAAGCATACTAACAATAGACCAACTTGCATTTTAAAAAACAGTTGTTGTTTTTTCATTTCTTATTAGTAATATCTTTTGAGACATAATGCCAAACAGTCAGAGCAAGGCAGTGTGGTGCAAGTGTCAGATAATATTACAAAGCATTAGAAAAGTGGGAGAGGTGAAACAGTAAAGATTAGGTGCAAACTAGCCATAGTGAATGAGGTGTGAAAAATTAAACTGGATGTTCCAATGTAAAAAAATGCAAAAAATAAGAATAATAATGAGAAGGCCAAGCTGACAGAGACAAGAAGAGGGAAAAATCACAGTTGAGAGGCATAAAAAATACACCCATTTTTTAGTTTCAAGTGATTCAAATCGAAAAGATTTATTTGTTAAAACATTTTGCTGCTTTTTTTTTTAAACTTTCCTTCCGTTTAAATCTCATTTGTAAAGTGCCCAATAGTTTTACTTAATCAATTAATCTGGGATTTTGGACCAGATTTTCTAAATGTGGCCATCTAGATAGAAAAAGAACATTACATTTTAACCATTTCCTAAAAGCAAATATTCATTTCCTATCATATCCAGAATCAATGATGGTTCACTTTACATGAAAGCACATAGGAAGTAATATAATTCTTCTGCATCCTCATCTTTAAGCACCACACTATACGTCTGGATTTCTGATCAGGGATTTTTCCACCTTCACGCAATTGCCATTGGTAAAAGTAGGGTTTATCATGTAGGCTCCAGGTCAGCAAGATACTTTAGCTCATGCCTCATTTTAAGTACCTGAATAATCCCACTAATGTCAGTTACTGATGCCTAATTATTTTTCAAGATTCAAAATGGCACTCAGTGCTGGAGAAGAGAAAAAGCAAAGACTCACAACCTGCCCTGAGGAGTTTTCACTCAAAGGCCCCATTCCTGAAAACTCTCACAAAATGTTACTCATGTGAGTAAAATGCTTTTATCATTAAAGGATTGCTGGCAGCATTTTAATGGTATGAAATAGTATTTGTGGGCCTTGTGGGAGAAGTGGGTTTTAAAAATGGGGTTGAATGAAGAAAGATTAGCTGCCTGGAGCACTGGAATGGGGAGGGAGGTGCAGACCTAGGTAACAACATGAAAGATGACACAAAGAGGGCAGCTGGAGGAGATGAAGGGAGAGCAGAACTGGGGTTCACTGGCAGAGCCAATGACAGGGGAGATGCAATGGGGCTGGTATTGTGTGGAGCAGAATGAGAAACCTTAACTTCATAACAGAAGGCAAGAGGAAACCAGTTGAGTTTTCAAAGACAGGAGTGCCATGAGCAACAGCCAAGGAAGAGGACTGTAGCTACTGTATTTTGAATAGACTAGAAGGGAACAAGTTGAGAAGTGAGGCAGCTAAGGATGAAGAGGCTGCAGGTATCCTGTAAGCATTTCACTAAGGTGATCAGAACTGACGTATCCAAAGGTAGTACCATTCCATTGGAAGTTGGTACTTCCTGGAAGAAATACTTTTGAATATACAGGAGAAAATTCTAATCAACATTCTTTATCACATTAAAAACAGATACTATACCAGAGGGGTGAAGAGTAGCAAAAGTTGTACCTATATTTAAAAAATGCTCTAGGAGTGATCCTGGGAATTATCGACCAATAACCATTGCATCTGTAAATTGTAAATTGGTTGAAACTATCATTAAAAATAGACTTATAATAGACTGGAAGACCATAGTATATCAGGGTTGGAAGGGACCTCAGGAGGTCAACTAGTCCAACCCCCTGCTCAAAGCAGGACCAATCCCCAATTTTTGCCACAGATCCCTAAATGCCCCCTCAAGGATTGAACTCACAACCCTGGGTTTAGCAGGCCAATGGGGGTTTCTGTTCTCTCTGTCTCTAACACATGAACCAAAGAATATTCCATGAAATTAAAAGGTGACACATTCAAATCAAGTAAAAGGAAATCCTTTTTTCACATAATATGTAATTAGACCATGAAACTCATTGCCACAGGATGTTGCTGAGGCCAAGAACTCAGGAAAATTAAAAAAGGGACTGGACATGTATATGGATAACAAGAATATCCAGAGTTATAATACTTAATGTTAACAATTTCTGAAGAGACATGAACACTTAAACTTCAGGGTTTGAACCAAACTAACTATAAGGAATTAGGAGGAGATCAAATGTGGGGGGAGATTATCCCACATCTGCCTAATATAAAGTTCTCTGCACCTTCCTCTGAAGCATTGATGCCAGTCACCATCAAGAGCTAGGATACTGGACTACATGCACCAGGGATCTGATTCATCAAGAAATGCCTATATAATATTTCTCACCACCATAGCTCACACTCACAGACAAGGATGAGAAATAACTCTGCTCTCCCATGCCCAGTCCCTTCCCAGCATCTGATAAAGATGTCACCTCAGCTATAGGGACAAGCATAGGTATGTTGGTCAGTCAAGGGTAGGAAAATAGCACAACCGCAACTGAAAAATGGACAGACAGCTATCAGCTCTCACAGGTCTCATCAAAAAGCCAGATATTTAACCTTTAATTTGCAACAAAGCAGTTAGGAAAGTTACCATGTTATAAAAAGTTTTCATAAAACAAAAAGGATTTTCAGGCCTCATTTAGCCACATTGATCTTTCAATCAACTTGTGTAGAAAAGGCATTTTGAATGAATCTCTAATCTAAACCTGAAAAGCAAAAATGTGCGAAAACTACTCGAAGACTATTGGTTAAATTAGCACAATACTAAAAATTATCACGAGAGAGCTGCACGTACAATGGCCTAATTTTCATACCACTCCTTCACTTTTGGACTTACACTTAGATCTGCCCTTAATTAATTGTGTCACAATTGATTGACAGCAGAAATGGTAGCATTTAAATGTTTGCCTACTGGATTGACCCACTTTGTCAAATAGACAGGTAGTTAGTTATATGCCAGCATTTGTACGCGCAATCCTCTGCAGTGGCCACACAGCTAACTAACAGCAAAAGGCTGCATCCACTAATAGGAAGGGCCTATTTGAAATCCAAGCCCCAAATATGTATTTGTTCAGCACACACATCTGAAGAGGTTTCTTGTGTAAAAACCTTTTTATCTTTTCTTGTTTTAAACCCAAAAGCATTATCATACATCTGACATGGTTTTGTCTTCAATGTGAAAGCTTTAACTCATGGCCTTCACCACTTCTTTCAATGTGCATAAAGTGGCCCTCATTTCACCAACCATATTGAAAATGATGCATTTGCCTTCAATTAACCAAAAACGCAGCAACCAGCAATGCAGATACAGGTAAGGAACCGTTTTCATGTTCTCTCCACAGGTACTAATGCGGAGAGTGGACTAGATGATACATCTGAGGGAAGGGAACAGAAGGAGACTCCACCGATTGGAAGGCATGAGATGCACTGTCCTAGGGTTGGGGGTTCCACGACCACCGCTCCCAAGAGGAGGCGGGTGGTGGTGGTCGGGGACTCTCTCCTCAGGGGGACTGAGTCATCTATCTGCCGCCCCGACCGGGAAAACCGAGAAGTCTGCTGCTTGTCAGGAGCTAGGATTCACGATGTGACGGAGAGACTGCCAAGACTCATCAAGCCCTCGGATCGCTACCCCTTCCTGCTTCTCCACGTGGGCACCAATGATACTGCCAAGAATGACCTTGAGTGGATCACTGCGGACTACGTGGCTCTGGGAAGAAGGATAAAGGAGTTTGAGGTGCAAGTGGTGGTCTCATCCATCCTCCCCGTGGAAGGAAAAGGCCTGGGTAGAGACCGTTGAATCGTGGAAGTCAACAAATGGCTACGCAGGTGGTGTCGGAGAGAAGGCTTTGGATTCTTTGACCATGGGATGGTGTTCCAAAAAGGAGGAGTGCTAGGCAGAGATGGGCCCCACCTAATGAAGAGAGGGAAGAGCATCTTCGCAAGCAGGCTGGCTAACCTAGTGAGGAGGACTTTAAACTAGGTTCACCGGGGGAAGGGGACCAAAGCCCTGAGGTAAGTGGGGAAGTGGGATACCGGGAGGAAGCACGAGCAGGAGCGCATGAGAAGGGAGGGCTCCTCCCTCATAATGAGAAAGAGGGACGATCAGCGAGTTATCTCAAGTGCCTATACACAAATGCAAGAAGCCTGGGAAACAAGCAGGGAGAACTGGAAGTCCTGGCACAGTCAAGGAATTATCATGTGATTGGAATAACAGAGACTTGGGGATCGGTCCTGCTTTGAGCAGGGGGTTGGACTAGATGACCTCCTGAGGTCCCTTCCAACCCTGATATTCTATGATTCTATGATTGGTGGGATAACTCACGTGACTGGAGTACTGTCATGGATGGATAAAAACTGTTCAGGAAGGACAGGCAGGGCAGAAAAGTTGGGGGAGTTGCACTGTATGTAAGGGAGCAGTATGATTGCTCAGAGCTCAAGTATGAAACTGCAGAAAAACCTGAGAGTCTCTGGATTAAGTTTAGAAGTGTGAGCAACAAAGGTGATGTCATGGTGGGAGTCTGCTATAGACCACCAGACCAGGGGGATGAGGTTGATGAGGCTTTCTTCCGGCAACTCACGGAAGTTACTAGATCACAGGCCCTGGTTCTCATGGGAGACTTCAATCACCCTGATATCTGCTGGGAGACCAATACAGCGGTGCACAGACAATCCAGGAAGTTTTTGGAAACTATAGGGGACAATTTCCTGGTGCAAGTGCTGGAGGAACCAACTAGGGGCAGAGCTCTTTTTGACCTGCTGCTCACAAACCGGGAAGAATTAGTAGGAGAAGCAAAAGTGGATGGGAACCTGGGAGGCAGTGACCATGAAATGGTCAAGTTCAGGATCCTGACACAGGGAAGAAAGGAGAGCAGCAGAATACGGACCCTGGACTTCAGAAAAGCAGACTTTGACTCCCTCTGGGAACTGATGGGCAGGATCCCCTGGGAGAATAACGTGAGGGGGAAAGGAGTCCAGGAGAGCTGGCTGTATTTTAAAGAATCCTTATTGAGGTTACAAGGACAAACCATCCCGATGTGTAGAAAGAATAGTAAATATGGCAGATGACCAGCTTGGCTTAACAGTGAAATCCTTGCTGATCTTAAACACAAAAAAGAAGCTTCCAGAAGTGGAAGATTGGACAAATGACCAGGGAAGAGTATAAAAATATTGCTCGGGCATGCAGGAGTGAAACCAGGAAGGCCAAATCACACCTGGAGTTGCAGCTAGCAAGAGATGTTAAGGGTAACAAGAAGGGTTTCTTCAGGTATGTTAGCAACAAGAAGAAAGTCAAGGAAAGTGTGGGCCCCTTACTGAATGAGGGAGGCAACCTAGTGACAGAGGATGTGGAAAAAGCTAATGTACTCAATGCTTTTTTTGCCTCTGTCTTCACGAACAAGGTCAGCTCCCAGACTCCTGCACTGGGCAGCACAGCATGGGGAGGAGGTGACCAGCCCTCTGTGGAGCAAAGAAGTGGTTTGGGACTATTTAGAAAAGCTGGACGAGCACAAGTCCATGGGGCTGGATGCGCTGCATCCGAGAGTGCTAAAGGAGTTGGCGGATGTGATTGCAGAGCCATTGGCCATTATCTTTGAAAACTCATGGCGATTTGTGGAAGTCTCGGACGACTGGAAAAAGGCTAATGTAGTGCCCATCTTTAAAAAAGGAAAGAAGGAGGATCCGGGGAACTACAGGCCAATCAGCCTCACCTCAGTCCCTGGAAAAATCATGGAGCAGGTCCTCAAGGAATCAATTCTGAAGCACTTAGAGGAGAGGAAAGTGATCAGGAACAGTCAGCATGGATTCACCAAGGGCAAGTCATGCCTGACTAATCTAATTGCCTTCTATGATGAGATAACTGGCTCTGTGGATGAGGGGAAAGCAGTGGATGTGTTGTTCCTTGACTTTAGCAAAGCTTTTGACACGGTCTCCCACAGTATTCTTGCCAGCAAGTTAAAGAAGTATGGGCTGGATGAATGGACGATAAGGTGGATAGAAAGTTGGCTAGGTTGTTGGGCTCAACAGGTAGTGATCAATGGCTCCATGTCTAGTTGGCAGCCGGTATCAAGTGGAGTGCCCCAAGAGTCGGTCCTGGGGCCAATTTTGTTCAATATCTTCATAAATGATCTGGAGGATGGTGTGGATTGCACCCTCAGCAAGTTTGCAGATGACACTAAACTGGGAGTAAAGGTAGATACGCTGGAGGGTAGGGATAGGACACAGAGGGACCTAGACAAATTGGAGGATTGGGCCAAAAGAAATCTGATGAGGTTCAACAAGGACAAGTGCAGAGTCCTGCACTTAGGACGGAAGAATCCCATGCACCGCTACAGACTAGGGACCGAATGGCTAGGCAGCAGTTCTGCAGTAAAGGACCTAGGGGTTACAGTGGACAAGAAGCTGGATATGAGTCAACAGTGTGCCCTTGTTGCCAAGAAGACCAATGGCATTTTGGGATGTATATGTAGGGGCATTGTCAGCAGATCGAAGGATGTGATCGTTCCCCTCTATTCGACATTGGTGAGGCCTCATCTGGAGTACTGTGTCCAGTTTTGGGCCCCACACTACAAGAAGGATGTGGAAAAATTGGAAAATGTCCAGTGGAGGGCAACAAAAATGATTAGGGGACTGGAACACATGACTTATGAGGAGAGGCTGAGGGAACTGGGATTGTTTAGTCTCCAGAAGAGAAGAATGAGGGGGGATTTGATAGCTGCTTTCAACTACCTGAGAGGGGCTTCCAAAGAGGATGGATCTAGACTGTTCTCAGTGGTAGCAGATCACAAAACGAGGAGTAATGGTCTCAAGTTGCAGTGGGGGAGGTTTAGGTTGGATATTAGGAAAAACTTTTTCACTTGGAGGGTGGTGAAACAGTGGAATGCGTTACCTAGGGAGGTGGTGGAATCTCCTTCCTTAGAGGTTTTTAAGGTCAGGCTTGACAAAGCCCTGGCTGGGATGATTTAGTTGTGGATTGGTCCTGCTTTGAGCAGGGGGTTGGACTAGATGACGTCCTGAGGTCCCTTCCAACCCTGACATTCTATGATATTCTATTCTATGAAAATACAGAATGATCATGTTTGCTGTTTTTTCTCCTTTGCTTCCCTCTATAGAAGGTAGCCACCACAATATGGTTCACTTTCTATTTTCCCTGTTCTCAACTCTTTTCTGTTATATTTTCACCTGTGAATCTCTTTGGTTTCCTTTCATATCTTTTCCTCCCCATCTGTTCATTTCAGTGTTTTTCTTTAGCGATCTGAGACTGAATGCTGAAGTAAAAACACACTGAAATGGAAATGTACAGCTGTCAGGGGTGCATATGAGGAACAGCCTGCAGGTCTAGAGCCTGCATTTATATTTGTCTCTCAGCTTACTTTTATTCCCCTGTTTTCTCTTCTCTCTAACCCTTATCCTACTCCAAAAGAAACAAGACAGAGAGGCCTTCTCTGGTCCTCTAACCAGCCCTGCATTCCTTTTATCTTTTCAGCCTCTGGCCCCAATTCCCCACTCCCTACCCATGTTCCTCTCTCTCCCTTGAAGTTGCCAGCCCTCCTTCCCCACTCTGCTCCCTCTACCCACCCCCTTCCCCTCTCCTTTTAAGCAAGCCAAGTTGCTTGTCCCCATTTCTGTACCTGACCTGCCAGACTCCTCCAGCTCATGGAACAGTGCCAAACCAGCTAAACAAATACTCAGCACTGAATCTGGTTTGTCTAGCCTGACCCATTCTCCATGGCAGTGGAAGACCATCCGGGGTTCTCCAGAGCTATGGAGAATTTCCAAAAGAAGCTCAAGGCCTGCATCTGCCGAGCAGCCCCTAGTGGCAAGAAGCATCATCACACCTGCCTTTTGGCAGAGATTCTTGAGCAGGGGGAGGAGGGGACCCCAGCTGAGTACAGCTGCTGTGCTGTTCTCTCTGGCCCATTCACAGCCAGCTGAAAGTAGGGGGGGCAGCAAACACGGTTACCCCCCAGGCTGAAGCCCTCTTCCCTTCCTATAACCACACCCAAGGCCAAGCCCCACTGCGGGGTAGATTGTAAAGCTTCAAGTTCCCCCAACAAAAAGAAGTATAACTAGCTGAAAAAGTCAACAAAGCACATCCAGTGGTAGTGGGGGTGGACAGGCATAACAAGGCTGCCAGTGGACAGGCATAACAAGTATCAATCTTCCTGTCTCTGCCACCTGCACCCGCTACGTTTACTAACCTCTCTTGTGGGAAAGTTGACCTCAGTTGCTCACCAGGCATTGAGACTCAGCGGCTCTCTCTACATGCCTTCCTTAGAGATCCCTATGCTTCACCCTTCCTTTTGCCTCTCACTGCCCCCAACAACACTTATCTCCTCACAGCATGTTGAGTGAATGAATGTCTGTGAAGCACTTTAAAGTCCTCACAAGAAAGTTAGGCATTATTGTTAACAGGACCACGAGACCCTTCTTCACAAGAAGTGGTCAGACTTAGTTTTACATCTCAGTGGAAGAACAACATCTTCATCAACACAGAGCTCCCTACCACTACACTAGGGCACTGGAATCAGGACTGCAGGAACAGCACCACTTACTGAATCTCCAAACTCATTTCCTTCAGTCTCTAGGCTCCCACTTGACGTATATTGACCCAGCTTAATGAAAATTAGCCTGTAGGGAAGGACCACAGCTTGAGCAGGTACCACATGGCTGCAGGCCAAACTCCTTCCCAGCAGCCAGTGAATCATAGAATCATAGAATATCAGGGTTGGAAGGGACCCCAGAAGGTCATCTAGTCCAACCCCCTGCTCGAAGCAGGACCAATTCCCAGTTAAATCATCCCAGCCAGGGCTTTGTCAAGCCTGACCTTAAAAACCTCTAAGGAAGGAGATTCTACCACCTCCCTAGGTAACGCATTCCAGTGTTTCACCACCCTCTTAGTGAAAAAGTTTTTCCTAATATCCAACCTAAACCTCCCCCACTGCAACTTGAGACCATTACTCCTCGTTCTGTCATCTGCTACCATTGAGAACAGTCTAGAGCCATCCTCTTTGGAACCCCCTTTCAGGTAGTTGAAAGCAGCTATCAAATCCCCCCTCATTCTTCTCTTCTGCAGGCTAAACAATCCCAGCTCCCTCAGCCTCTCCTCATAAGTCATGTGTTCTAGACCCCTAATCATTTTTGTTGCCCTTCGCTGGACTCTCTCCAATTTATCCACATCCTTCTTGTAGTGTGGGGCCCAAAACTGGACACAGTACTCCAGATGAGGCCTCACCAATGTCGAATAGAGGGGAATGATCACGTCCCTCGATCTGCTCGCTATGCCCCTACTTATACATCCCAAAATGCCATTGGCCTTCTTGGCAACAAGGGCACACTGCTGACTCATATCCAGCTTCTCGTCCACTGTCACCCCTAAGTCCTTTTCCGCAGAACTGCTGCCTAGCCATTCGGCCCCTAGTCTGTAGCGGTGCATTGGATTCTTCCATCCTAAGTGCAGGACCCTGCACTTATCCTTATTGAACCTCATCAGATTTCTTTTGGCCCAATCCTCCAATTTGTCTAGGTCCTTCTGTATCCTATCCCTACCCTCCAGCGTATCTACCACTCCTCCCAGTTTAGTATCATCCGCAGTTACCTATGTCTCTTCTGCCAATTGCCATATTAGACCCCACACAAGACCAAACTCCCAGATGCCAGGCCCTCCCTTATATAGCCTCACCCCTGCCATTCTTAATATCCAGTTTCCTGGTGTCTTCTGCTTGGAAGCTGTACAGTGTTCTAAGAACTAAAGAAAGTGGTTATATTAGAGCCTTCCCTGAATCCACAACCTTAAAAGTAGGGCTTTTAAGATTCTGGACATTGGTAAGATAGTACAGAATAAACTCCTCTTGCTCCTACATCATGGTAACAAAGATTTCAATCACCCTCTTGTGTTATATATGTATTGTATTTTTCCCCAGTGCCCACTTAACACCCCATTGAGCTTCACACTTAGACCTACCTTTACAATTAGACCCGCTGTGGTGTGCTTTTTACTCCCTAATACACCTATGTGATTAACTCTTAGCTACAAATCTGCAGAGGCAGATCTATCTGGAGATCAAGCCTGTACACTGCATCTGTCATGTAGCAATGGAATCAAAACCCCAAGAGAGAGAATTCATCTGAGTAAACATTGCCTTCTTCATAGAGCTGACCAGAAAATGTTTTAATTTGTTTTGGGTTTTTTTTGTGAAAAATTTCAATGAAAATGAAAATTTTCCATTTTCAACATTTTTCAGGTTTTCATCAAAAAAGCAAAGGACTGTTTTTTCTATTTTCAGCGTCTGAAAACTTTTTGTTTTGTTTTTTAAAAAAGCTCAGCCATTTTCAACAAAAAACAGAATTTTTGGTAAATCTTTCCATTTTGTAATAAAGCCATTTTTGTTGAAAGAAAAGTTTTAATAATTTTTTTCAAGCCTAAAGCTGTATCTTAGCCTATTAAGGGTGTGTTTTGTTGACTGCCAGTGTACATTGTAAAAACAAAACAAAACAAAACAAGAAAACAAACCTATTTTAAAATGACCCTACCGTCAAAATTCCACTGACTCAGAATGACTACACAAAAGTTTCAAATAGCTTTGCTAAGGTCACTGCATGCCAGCAAACACATGATATTCCAAAGCCTTTTCAATGGGAATCCATTGTCCCAGATTTCGATTCAATAGCTAAAATTATAACAAACATATAAGGATCTTTCTCTTCCTCTTTTGATAGGACACCCCAATTTAATTGGTCACTCAAAGAGATGTGTATCAGATCACTCAAGCTCTATGCCACAGTTCCCCATGTGTAAAATGCAGATAATGGTACTTTCCAAGTTTCACTGGACATCAGTATTTTAAGATACAAGGAGCCCTGTCCTTCAGGAGAATTACTTCTAGATGTTGATGTTAATCAAAATAGCAAACAGAAACTCATGGGTGTTAAAGTTCCAAAAGCTCCATTCCAAAAGCTAAATAAAAACCTTCTCTTATCTAGAATACTAGAAATTTCAGCTTCCAAATTACTCAAATGACACTGGACCTTTAATTTTCGCAAACAAAATAAAAAACATTGATGATAACGTGAAATATTAAGAAGTACCTTCCTACACTAACTCATTCATGATTTCACTCTCCTGGGAGATACATAACTTACCTGGGTCTCAATAAGGGAGATAAATGTATTATTCAACTTGTCACAGTTGCATATTGCTTCTTGATACCTGTCCATACATTTTATATGTTCCTGTATGCCTGCAATATATCTGTAAAGATAAAGTACTAGTAATAAATATATGCAACAGCAGGGAGTTGGATGATGCATGGCTGAACAAAAAAAATGATGAACCTTTATTCAAACATGAGCTTAGGGGAAAAAATACTACACCTGTAGCTAGATTTTGATTTGTTTGTTTTTGCTTTTATTGTAAAGTATTTGCAGTCCATAAAATGAATCTCTACAAAAATAAATATATAAATAAAACTAGACATGGTATATAACCTATTTCCTTCATTTTCTTGATAGTCTAGAATTATATATTTGCATGGAAGTCAATAAAATCCCATGCAGCATGTGTTTTCTGGTGGTTGCAATTTTTACAGAATAGCTATAGATAAATTATTAGTTG
Organism: Eretmochelys imbricata; assembly: GCF_965152235.1. Lineage (NCBI taxonomy): Eukaryota > Metazoa > Chordata > Testudines > Cheloniidae > Eretmochelys > Eretmochelys imbricata. Next base: position 41,767,349 of record NC_135583.1, on the reverse strand, counting down.
GGTAAAGCTGCATTTGTTTTGGAAGGAACAGAGAATGAAAATAATGCACGTCTGAACCAGGAAAGGCAGTAGGTACAGAAAGGTTGGGTTGTGAGCACTTTGAACTGTTCTCTTATTGCTACATCTTGTGAGTACATTTTTAAATGACATTTTTACCTTATTTTATATTTTAGGCCTGCTAATGAATCACATTTTACTTTTCTTGACTGTTTTTGTATCGGTTGATTTATCCACAGGGGTGCCTGCATAGTTCTACTAAAAAATCTTTCCATAGTATATTTAACAAGAGAAAGCACACAGAAAACTACAATTCATACACAGTTCTCTCATCACGTGTTTCTAGAAATGAAAATTTGCTTCTATTTTATCCAGCCTCTTAGATCATTACAACAGTAACTGTGCATCAAAATGGCTTTACTGTTCCTATAAAAAAATCAAGTGTTTACAATACTGTTCATAGGATATAAAGGAGGAAGATGCCCCAAAAATAATGAGAAGAAAAAACACGGTAACAGACTAACTTAGGAATTGCCTCTCTGGATCAGATCAGTGGTCTATTTAGTGTCCATCTCCAACAGTGGACAGTACTAGAGGAAGATGCAAGGGACCCCTTAGAGGCCAATTATAGAATAACCTGTTCTGCTAGGAAGCTTTGTCTCATGCCTTGAAGAATGAGGCTTTATATTCCTTCTAAAAAAATATTATCCTAATGTAAAACAACTGTTCATTCAGTAAGCTGTTGGCCTCAATAATATCTTGTGGCAATGAGTTCCACAATTTAATTGTACAACAAATATTTCCCATTACCAAGTTTTAAATTTTCTGTCTTTCATTTTCATTGAATATTCCCTTGTTCTGGTACTGTGAGAAAAGGTAAATGGAAACTACCAATTTACCTTCTCCTTCCCATTCACTATTTTGTTTACCTTGTAATACCTTTTAAATTTAACAGCTCCACTCTTTTCTGTCTTTCTTCATATAGAAGGTTTTCTAGGTTGCTAATCATTTTTGTCACTTGTTTATAAACCACTTCCTTTTGCTATATCCTTTTTGAGATGGGGTGACAAACTGAATATAGGATATACCATTAATTTATAATGATAGTATAATATTTTAGGATTACTATTATTAATAATAATTTAAATAAGAATCCTGCAATCTTCTTTTGAGAAGCTCTAACACATGCATTATTTGCACCAGACCTTTGAAATTCAGCAGGGAGAATTCCATGAAATTCTGTTCAGGTTTGACTAAGACCAACTTGAAAATTATAATTTCCCTTCTGTCATTCATGTTGTCAGTCCTGTGCACTGAATGATGCAGGGATCCTGTGGATAAAATAGGAGATGATCATGAAACTGAAGATTGTATCATAATGCACAGGTAGGCAGAAGTAAACGTGCACAGGCAACCTAAATTGTGGCATTTCCTAAATTTTGAGTGCTTGATTTTGCAACCTAAAGGTTATTCTTTAACTTAAGCATATTAAGTATAAACCAACACAGCCTAAAGGATGCAGAGCAGATTTAGATTAAATCTCAGGAAAAAACTCATAACTGCAAGAACAGAAGGACAGTGGAACAGAGGCCTAGGGAGGTTGTGGAAGCTTCTTCACTGGAAGTTTTCAAAAGGAGACTGGACAGCCATCTGTCTTGGATGATTTAGACGAAACAAATCCTGCATCCTGGCAGGCGTTTAGACTAGATGACCTCTGTGGTCCCTTCTAACCCTATGCTTCTATGTTTCCACCTAACAGCAAAAAGTTTAAATAAATGGCCAGCTTATATAAACCACAAAACTCTACAGGGTCCAGAGAGCGTAGGCACCCTACTTCAGAAATTACTTCTGCAACACAGAGTCTGAACTGACATTCTTCCCTTGATGAATCCAAGAGTCACAAGCTGACCCAGTGCTCCTCTGGATGGTAACCAGTCGGTTGCGAGTGGACCCAAATGCTGGGTCCCATGTGCTTCTAAACCAACTGAGTCTGGGTTGAGTCTAGCTCTGGGTCTGTAAGATTCATGTAAAAATTAGAAAACGCCACAATTTAGGTTGCCTATGCACCTTTACTTCTGCCTACCTGTGAGTATGCATTATGATACAATCTTCAGTTCCATGATCATCTCCTGTGTTTTCCCACAGGACCCCTGCTTCATTCAGTGCACAGGACTGACAACAGGAATGACAGAAGGGAAATCATAAAAATAAATGTCTGTGGTCCCAGGGCTTTCTCCCTGCTGAGTCCAAGGCAGACTGTGAAGAGTTACAAAGAGACCTCATAGAACTTGGTGACTGGGCAACGAAATAGCAGATGAAATTCCGTGTTGATAAACGCAAAGTAATGCACACTGGAAATATAATCCCAACTATACATATAAAATGATGGGGTCTAAATTAGCTGTTACCACTCAAAAAAGAAATCTTGGAGTCATTGTGAATAGTTCTCTGAACACATCTGCTCAATGTGCAGCGACAGTCAAAAAAGTGACCAGAATGTTAGGAAGTATTAGGAATGGGATAGATTATAAAACAGAAAATATCATAATGCTATTAAGTAAATCCATGAATATCCACACCTTGAATACTGCATGCAGTTCTGGTTGTCCCGTTTCAAAAAAGATACATTAAAAATGGAAAAGGTAAAAAAAAGGACAACAAAAATTATTAAGGGTTTGGAACAGCTTCATGTCAGAAGAGATTAAAGAGACTGGGATGGTTCACCCTGGAAAAGAGATGACTGAGGCGGGATATTGTAGAGGTCTATACAGTCGTGACTGGGGTGGAGAAAGTGAAGAGGGGTCACCCAGTGAAATTAATAGGCAGGAGGTTTAAAACAAACATAAGAGAGTACTTCTTCAGACAATGCGCAGTTAACCCATAGAACTTGTTAGCAGGGGATGAAGGCCAAAACTATAACGGTGTTCAAAAAGAATTAGATACGTTCCTGGAGGATAGGTCCATCAATGGCTATTAGCCAAAATGGTCAGGGATGCAACCCCATGCTCTGAATGTCCCTAAACTTCTCACTGCCAGATGCTGGGACTGGTCGACAGGGGATGGCTCACGTGATAATTGCTGTTCTGTTCATTCCCCTCTGAAGGATCTGACATTGGCCACCGTCGGACGACAGGATACTGGGCTGGATGGGCCATTGGTGTGACCCAGTAAAGCCGTTCTTATCTAAGAAAGGCACCCTCCCAGGCTTAGACCACTAGTCTAAGCCCTTTCTTGGGACATGGGACCATGCAGTCCAGCCAGCCCAGACCCCTGAAAACAGTGCTCTGATCTCCCAGTCCCGCCCCTTCCACAGTCACTTTACTCTTAACCCGCTTAGACCAAACTAACAGAAGTCATGAGATGCACCCTCCCCTTTTCTGATCTTACCCTTCTGTGAGTCTGAGGTTTCTCAGCATTTCAGGCTGGACATAGTCCCTCTGGCCTTCTCTCCCTCTCTCCAGCCAGTCCTGCTTGCATGTGGAGATGGGCTACCTCCTACTTAGAGTAGCAACCCCCCCTTAAATACTATCTCTCTCCTTTTGCCATGCGCTCTGGCTGAGAAAGAACAGATCTACCAGCTGTGCTGATGCCACTAAGTAGAATATCCATTGCGCTGTGGGGCTAGACCAGGAGTTGGGAGAGAAGCAAAGCCAAAGGTCCTAGATTGCTCTGTAATAGCTTCTCAGTGATCTTCCTGGGAAGGGTAACTGTCAGAGATGCACCATCATAATAGACTTACTTCAGGCAGGGCTGGACATGTTCAGGATATTACACAAAATGGAGGCACCAGTACAAAATGGTGCACAACTGCATGCAGACATACCCTACTCTGTCACCATACCCAGGACCAGTGCTTTTTACACACATGCAGAAGCATCTTACCTACCTCCAAGATTTAAAATCCTAGAGCTTTGCAATGGAAGCTGCTTTGCCCTGTATAAAGGAAACAGCAACACAAGTCTTTGACTGGAAGCCGATCACCTCATAACAATAAGAGATGCAAACACACAGCCATTTAGACATAACTCTCTTTGTGACAGCATTTGCCAAGGTACTGGCGTCCAAGGACTCAAAAGGTTTGGCAGACTTTCAAAGGCCTATATTCCTCGTTAAGCTTCTGGAGAAGGATGTCCGTGAAATAGCCCAAGACAATGCTGAAGAGCCTGCAAAGCAATGAACAACTGTGCCAGAGCATCAAACTGGAAAAGGGACCCAAGAACATTCAGAGTCCCTGAAAAAGACTAAGAGCACCCTAACCCAATGAGCGGATGGGAGCCATTTTACCACTGTTTTTCAGATGTAATTTTTTTCCCTCTATTAAATGTGCCACTTCATACATAATGGGCACAGAGACAAGCAAATTTAGTGTTTCAGGATCAAGTAATCCATAGAATTGAAAAGGCATCACAGCTCAAACATTAACTATTTTTATTAAGGAGATGACTGAAAAGGAGGTTTACAGTGAAGGATACCCAAAGAATTAGGCTACAGATTGAATGAGCCAAAATAGAGGACACTAAAGGTCCAGATGATTCTCCTGCAGGTAGATCCTTCACTGACCAGGCTGAAGAACAGATTGGGAAGATGTGGGCAGACGCACAGCAACAGCTGGCAGAAGATAATGGGTGTTTGTGGGGGGAAGGGTCTCATACATTGGCCAATAAGTACTTCAATCTCAGAGAATTGAAATATCTTAAAGCTAGTGGAGGTCTGTTCTGATTCACACTGGGGGCACAAGACCTGACAGAGAAAAATCAAGTGGTGATGGTATCTTTAAAGTCTGGAGAATAACCAAACGAACATATTAAATAACCTTGCCACAAGAATGAATCCAGCATAACCTCTTAAGGCCAGTATCACAATAGTTAACTGGAGTAACACATTTTGTGCTGAACATGCTCTGAGAATACTGGAAAATTCTTCTTTTCAAGTATTACTGGCTTTTCTATAGATGCATAAAGTACACAAAAAGGTTTCTAAATGTAGGGAAAAAAGTATATAATTACATAATTAAGCAGATACACTGCAATTTTTCTTTTATGTTAGCCTTTACATCTTTAAAAGGCAACAGGACAGAGCTGTGCTAAAAAGCAATAAAGCATGGGTAATTTAATACCAAATTACATCCATATTGAAAAGTTTACATGAAGTTGAGAGCAGACAGAGGTCAGGTTTTCAACAGGACTGTCTTTAATTGTGGCCATCAGTTTTAGCAATTCAGATCTCTGGATCAAAGACAGATATAATGTGTTTCCTCAACACTGAATAGTGAAAGCAGACAGTAAGCATAGCACAATCTTGCACCAAAAGGTCATAACAAAGATGATCAGAAAGGGAATGTGTGTTGTTGTGCAAGATTCACATTCATAACATACTGTATATTTTTTAAAGTTACATTTTTCTAGCAGATTTACCAGCCGGCAGGAATTTAAATTAAAATGTTACTACTGCTTTGCAGATGCAAAGTATTTTCTTGTCTTTTAATACATGTGCAAATTTGTATGTAGATCTTTACTAATTTTTTTCCTTGCTTTCAGTTGTACTCTTCAGCCCTGTGAAACAACCCCTGCCTCCCTGGGAAAGATGAGATGTACACTAAGACTTTTTTTAAAAAATCAAATGAGGAGTGAATTATTAGCAAATCAGATAGAAACAAGTTTCCAAGATCTGCAGATCCATTCTACAAATGAAGTAATTTCATCTCTGCTGACTCTAGGAGGGGTGGGATTTTAAGTGGCCAAGGGGGACCAGAATGGGGATGCTAACAGACGAAGCATCATAACATTTGCATGCACAGACCACTCAAATCTGCACCAGGAGACTACTTGTGAGAATCCATCTTTTTTCACTTAACAAGATACAAAATATAAAACACATTTCCCTCTTATTAAACCTCTCTTGTAAGTGGTTCCAGGTCCACCATTTTTAAAGAGGGGGAGAGGAGAGCCTGGATGCACTCTTGGGGATTTCACTGGAGTGACTGGAGATGAGGTACAGGCTGGAAGCCTTTATTACTTTAACTTTATTTTTTCCCTAAAAGCACAGAAGGAATAACATTTTTAATCATTAGCATTTACTTTAAGTAGCACTTTCTTCAACTAAGCCTCCCCTCCCAGCCCTTACCCCATTAGCACCACTCCCCATTCTTGCACGGAGGAACTTCCCTGATGGAATTTCACTCCATTGCTTGAATCTAGAAGGTGCTTTTTAAAAATTCTAGCTTCCAAATTGAGGCAACTGTAATCACATTTTTTCCTTAAAAACATGTTGAGAATAGGTCCCTTGTATTTATTGGCACCTACACCTGAAAAGTAGCTATAGTCTCTTGGAATGATTTCAGTGCTTTAGCAGTGGTTTCTGTTTGCTAGAACACAGTAATCTCTGTTAAAAGCAGGCTTCTTGGCAGTTTCCATTCAGCTCATGGTTCGGTGTCACACATTTGGTGGCATTTTCATCGTTTCTGCACTTCTGAATGATCAGATGAAAAACTAAAATTATTTTTAAAAGAGCCACTGCTTGAATCTATAGATTAGACAAAGAGAATGAGAAAAGGGTGAGCTAGAAAAAATAAGTTATGGACTCTGCAAGTTCAAATATTTACAAAAAAATGTAGTTACCCAGGAATCCCTCATTCTATATTCAAAAGGGAGGAAGGAGCAAGGGCATCCGTTACCTGAACATTAATGGTTAACTTCATTGTCTGCAGAGATACAAATGTGTAATTTTCACTGAAAGGCAGAAAACCTGTACCCTCCACCTTCAATCCACCAAAAATATCTAGGGCTGAAATGTTGATGTGATTTTAGGCTCTGCTTCTAGGCTAGAACATCTAGCATTTCACAAAGAATAGAGTATATATTGTAAAATCAAGAGACCTAGCATCATCTTTCATTCTCTCATGGAGAAGGAAGCGCAAAAAATGGCCTTTTAAGTAACATTCAGGTGAATCAAAGAATAGCTGGAGAACAAAGTTTTTTGTGGACAAAAAAGAATGCATTTCTTCCATTAGTGTTTGGTGCTAGGTACTAGTGAAAGGTGCCTTACAAATGCCTAGATCAGATACCTGCCATTTCCCAAAAGTCACCTGGACCCACTTGTTTTCCATGTAAATCACATGTCAATGAACTCATACAGTGAGTGCCACTAGAAAGGTGGGGTTTTTTTTTCAGTATAGCAACCATATCGGAAGTCAGATGCAGGATTCAAGGGTAGTTTTACTCTGCTAAGTAAGCTGAAAAAGAAATCCTAATGGACACCTCATTCAGCATGTTCATCTCCACAAGGTTTTAAAGCAGGAGGAGAAGGAGAAAAGCAGATCATATATTCATATCATATAATACTGGTAAAAGAGGGTGTTAAACAGCAGCTACTAAAGTTAGATATTTTAAATCAACAAGTCCAGATAACTTGCATGCAAGAGTTTTAAAAGAGTTGGCCATAGAGTTCTCAGGACTGTTAATGTTGATTTTCAATAAGTCCTGGAACACTGGTGAAGTTCCAGAGGACTAGAAAAAAGTGAATATTGTGCCAATATTTTAAAAGGTTAAATGGGCATGTCAGCTGGACATCAATCTTGGGCAAAATAATGGAAGGGCTAATATGGGATAAAGAATTAAAGGAGATTAATATAATTAATGCCAATCAACATGACTTTATGAAAAACAGAGCTAGTCAAACTAACTTGATTATCTTTTTTGATGGGATCAGAGAAGAGCTACAAGAATGATTAAAAGATTGGATAACATGCCTCCTGTGAAAGCCTCAAGGAGCTCAATCAATTTAGCTTGTCAAAAAGAAGTTTAAGGGGTGACTTGATCAAAGGATATAAGTATCTACTTGCGGATACAGAAATTTGATAAAAGGCAACTCTTCCATCTAGCAGACAAATGTATAACAAGAACCAATGCCTGGGACAACTTAACCATTGGAACAACTTACCAAATTTTTAAAATCTAGATTGGATGTTTTTCTAAAAGATATACTGTAGTTCAAATATAACTACTAGACATGAAACAGGAATTAATACCGGGGAATTGTATGGCCTGTGATATGCAGGAGGTCAGACAAACACAGTTGTCCCTTCTGGCCTTAAAAATCGATGAATTTCGTTGTGGAGGGAACCACAAGAATCCTATTGACTGAAAAATCTAAGAGGGTTGTCTGAGGGTACACCTTGTCACAGAAGAACCACAATTTGGCAAACAATCCACCACCATCTCTATGAAGACAACTCAGCGATCTGCCTCTGTACTCCAGACCCGTCTCCTTCTGTCCAAACTAAAATCTCAGCCTGTCTCTTTGACAACCACTTGTGGAAATCTAGCCATCAGCTGAAGCTCAGCAAAGCTAAAAAGGATCTCAATCTTCCTCCCAAAAAACGCTTCCTGCTACTTGCTTTCTCAATCACCCACAGACAACACCATCATTGTGCCTGTCACTCAGGCTCATAGCCGGGATGTCCTCTTCAATTCAGACTTCTCTCTAGGTCCTTGCACCCAGGCTCTGTCTAAGTCTTACAAGTTTTTCCTGTAAGACTAAGATACAGCCTTTCCTGTCCATCCACAGAACTAAAACTCTTGTCCTAGCTCTTATTATCTCATGTCTGAGTTTCTGCAACATCTTTTTCTCTAGCCTTGACAAATGCAGGTTTGCCCTGACTATGTCCATTCAGGATGCTGCAAAGATCATTTTTCTAGCCCATCCCTTTGACCATGTCACCCCTCTCTTTGCATCTCTCCACTGGCTCCCTCTTCTATATCACCTCAAACATAAGCTTCTTGTCTTCACATTTCAGACCCTTCACAGCCCATCCCAATCTTCCTGTCATCTCACATTCAGTATCAAAAGGTCGACACCAACTGGCCCATGATGCCAGCCTCCATTTCCCACCATTCTCCCAGTGGTTGGCTGCTGGGATGATGAGACCACAGCCTATCATGATGACCAATACTGCCACATGGTTGGCTAGTACTCTCCCACCAGTCTGTATCCATCTGTCATCTCTTATCTTATACTTAGAAAACAAGTTCTTTCGGGTGGGGGAGTGTCTTTTTGTTCTATGTTTGTACAGTGCCTAGCACAACGGGGTTCTGGTCCATGACTGGGGCTCCTACAAGCTTTAATAATACAAATAATACACAGTCTATATAAACTGTAAGATAGTCTACAAGGGCAACAAAAATTTGGTAGTAGAAGGCTCTTCAATGTAGTGAGAATGGCATAACAATAACCAATGGCTGGAAGTTGAGCTAGACAAATTCAAACTGGAAATAAGGCATGATTTTTTTTTAACAGCAATTTAATTAACCATTGGAACAATTTACCAAGCAATATGGTGGAGTCTTCATCAGCTAAAGTCTTTACATCAAGATTGGATAGATGTCTTTCTGAAATATATACTATAGCTCACCCCAAAGTTATTGGCTGAGATACAAGAATTACTAGGCATATTACACAGCAGGTCAGACCAGATGATCATAATGGCCCCTGGTGGCCTTAAAATCTATGAATCTCAGTAAGCAAGATTTCCCTCCCTCCATTCCCACAAGAATAACTAACCTTAGCAAAATGGAGAGATGGATACTTTATCCTCTGCAATTTAAGGAGTCTATGTTACACTATGGGGAATAAGCCAGAATACTGAAAAGCAGTACAATCAGCAGGCCCATCAAAGGGCACAATGAGAGCAAGAGAACCAAGAACAGGTAGAGACACCCAGGGTGTGTCTGTACTGCCACAAAAGATCCACGGCACCATGTCTCAGCCTGCGTCAACTGACTCGCACTCATGGAGCTCAGAGCCTCACTCAACTTAGAATATTTCCCCTTTTCAGTGGCTTACTAACAGAGAGTTCACTTACATTATTCCATTTTAAACTGGGATTTACACAAGCCACCATGAGAAATCTGGTTGAAATAAAAGTTTCATCTAATAGTCCAAGCTCATAACTGAGTTAGGATTGCTGGGTTCTACTCCTGGCTCGATCACACTCTTTTTCTATGACCTTGATAACTCACTCTAGAACTATCTGGTCATATGTTGCGCATAGACATTTACACTGTCTTCAGTGGGACTTTGTGCACAGGTGGACCCATGTTCCTGCTTACATTGCAGGATCGGGACCATAATCCTTCTGTACCTCAGTTGCTCCCTCCATAAAATGGGGACAATAATACTTATCTACCTCACAACAGCTCAACTGATTGTCAAAATCACTGGGAGCCTTAGCAGAAAGGCCCTACAAAGAGCAAAAGTATTATTATTATTATTAGACACTACACAGACAAAATACTGTATGTCCTTTCCCACTCTCCATCTGTTTTTACGTCCTTTAGATTGGGAACTCTTCAAGGCAGGAATTGTGTCTTCCTATGTATTTGTACACCACCTAGCATAACAGGGTTGTAGCCTGATTGGAGCCTTTGGGTACTCCTATAATATAAATAAATAAAATACACTATTAGTAGGAAAAACAGCATGGGGAGTTGCATGGTTCTTCCCTGGATACTCAACCACAGAGGACTGTCCCTGTTCTGCAAGAATATTTTCCCCCTAGTAACAGCACTTGCATCATGTCACCATTCACTCTAGCCCCAGCAGAGAAGACTGCCCAATGTGATTGTAAACACCCTCCTCCATCTGAGCAGTTACCCTACTCCCTGCCTGAGACCGCTGTCCCTCCTCTCCCCTCCCCACTGCGTCAGTCTTTCCCCAGGCAGTTTGGCTTTATGTGAAATCGTCACAGGTGGCCTAGCAAAGCTGGTGCTACCCACAGGACATGTCTTTTTTCTTTTCTATTTAACATACAGTCACCCTCAATGGATGAGGCTTTGTTTTCTTTGTCAAGTTTAATGTTATAAACATGTATAACCTGAAATAAGTTAGACACATTTATAATCTCAAATCTTATTTTATATAATAAACTCTTCATGCCAAGGACTGTGATTTCTTATTTGTGGGGACAACAACACTGAACCCAATACAGGAGAATACTAACCAACAGATGAGCACAACAGCACTGGCCATATTTTCTTGTAATGAAGATGTGTCTTATTAAGGTAAAAATAGAACAGAAATAAAATAACATGAATAATATTGATCTCTTATCTAAAGCTTTTCATCAGTGGATCTCAAAGTGCTATACGAAGGAATGTAACATTATCTGCATTTTGCGTGTGGGTAAAAGGCAAAGAGGTAAAGTGAGTTGGCCAAGATCACACAGCACTTCACTGGTGGAGTCACTCTACTAAATACGCTTTATGAGACATTCCTGAAATACTTAAAATGCTAGTAATTACTTTTGTATATACGAGTAAATACAAACCTGTTGTATAATATATATTTACATGACAATGCATGTTTATTTAGACATTGAGTCATACATTTTCAGGCCGGAAGGTACCATTAGATCATCTAGCTTGACATCCTGTATAACACAGGCATTAGAATTTCACCCAGTTGCTCCTATATTGAGCCCAATAGCTTGCATTTGACTAAAGCTATTTCCAGAAAGCCATCCAGTCTTGATTTGAAGACATTAAGAGATGGAGAATCCACCACTTTCTTTGGGAGTCTGGTCCAGTGATCGCCATCACTGTTCAACGTTTGTGCTTATTTCTAATTGCAATTTGTCCAGTTTTAAGTTAAGTTCTTGTTCTGCCCTTCTCCGCTAAAGAACCCTTCAGTACCCTGTATTTTCTCCGTGTGAAAGTATTTATACGATGTAATCAAGTCCTCTCAATCTTCTTTTTAAGAGAAACAGATTGAGCTCCTTAATTCTCAACATAAAGCATTTTTCCAGCCCTCAAATAATCTCCTCCCTACTCCTACTTACTTACCCTGTTCATTCATTTTAGGATCCCATCAGCCCCTTTTGCCACAGTATCTCACTGGATGCTCATATTCAGTTGCTTGTCCGCTATGGCTCTTACACTGCTTTCCAGGATACAGTCCCCCAGTTTGTAGGGATGGCCTGCGTTCCTTGTTCCTAGATGGATGATCTTGCATCTGGATGTCCTAAAATGCATTTTGTTTCAATAGGCCCATCTTACCAAGCGATCCCTGGCCTGTCCTCATCAGTATTTACCACTCCACCGATCTTAATGTCATCTGAAAATTTTATCAGCAGTGATTTTATATTTACTTCTAGATCATTTATAAAAATATTGAATAGTATTGGGCCTAGAACCACAATACACATCATTTTAAATCATATTTGTTAAATTCTATTTAAGTGTATATTAAATTGTCTGTTGCAATGCATAGATAGATGGGAAGATAGAGTTAATGGAATAATGACAGGTTTCAGAGTAACAGCTGTGTTAGTCTGTATTCGCAAAAAGAAAAGGAGTACTTGTGGCACCTTAGAGACTAACCAATTTATTTGAGCATAAGCTTTCGTGAGCTACAGAGTGAGCTTATGCTCAAATAAATTGGTTAGTCTCTAAAGTGCCACAAGTACTCCTTTTCTTAATGGAATAAAAGAATCAATCTCATCTTGAAATATTTCTGTTTGCCAATCAGCAAAATATAGGCTCCACAAATTAACTTGTTCTCTTAAGTACCTGCTCAACTAAATAAGAATAAAATGATATTTAAAACACATTCCCTCTGATTTTGTGTGAGACAAATTTCTCTTATAGAAACAGAGACGTATAGATCAGCAGGTTTCAGCGTTGCTTTCCACAGTAGGTCAGAAGTAACATCTTAATTGTGTGATATAAGAGCTATCTTCATCAATATCTACCTTATTCTGCAATGACTTGTGCATATGCTTAACTCTATGCACTGTGTATTGGTAAAGCCATGCTCCTGGTGATGAGCTCCCAAATCCTCTTTACTGCTCCTACACACCACACACTCACTTCTGACACAGTACGCTGAAGACAAGTATTAAATCTACCTAGTCAAGATTAGCAACCGATTTCTTCACTAAGACAGCCAGCTTTCATACTCTAAAGGCAATAAATGAATCCTAGTATCACTTCACTGAGTTAAATGATTGTCAAATCCTAGCCCTCAATCCTGCAAACATCTATGCATGTGTGTAATTTTATATTTAGGGGTTACTCTTACTACTTTCCCTGTTGTATCACCTGCCATGACCTTTATTTTACATACGTATTGTGACAAAGTTCCTCCTCTGCCTTGGTGGGTCCTGCGCTTATTGGTGGATTTGCTTGCCTCAGAGTTTCACGGCAGCCCTCAGTTTGGCCACTTTTGCTAGTGGCTCAAACCTGCCATTCATTCAGCTACCCTCATCACTGTCCAGCATGGGGGAAAGGGAGGAGAACAATCACCGCAGTCTCAGCTGGTCCACCTAGTGGGATGGGGGACAGGTCAGGGACCTTCCCTTCTGGTGGGACCCACAGTCCAGGTCAACTCCTCCTGTATCCAGTAGGGAGTTGGGGGCATGAGGGGAACCCGGGCCTGTCCTCTACTCCGGGTTCCAGCCCAGGGCCCTGTGGATCACAGCTGTCTACAGTGTTTCGTGTAACACCTGTGTGACAGCTACAACTCCCTGGGGTACTTCCCCATGGCCTCCTCCCAACACCTTCTGTATCCTGACCACAGGACCTTCCTCCTGATGCCAGATAGCGTTTGTACTCCTCAGTCCTCCAGCAGCACGCCCTCTCACTCTCAGCTCCTTGCACACCCCTCCCTAACTGAAGGGAGGTCCTAGCAGCTTCTTAATTGGCTCCAGGTGCCCTAATTAGCCTGTCTGCCTTAATTGGTTCCAGCAAGTTCCTGATTGTTCTGGAACTGCCCCTGTTACCTTACCCAGGGAAAAGGGATCTGCTTAACCTGGGGCTAATATATCTGCTTTCTATCACTCTCCTGTAGCCATCTGGCCCTACCCTGTCACAGTATATAAAACACAGTATAAAGCCCTCAATAATTAGTCTCTAAATCAGCTGTTGTCATTAAGTAATTACCTACACTATACCCTAGTCCTTCTCTCATTTCTTCACCCATATTTACGTTTCTCTCTATCCCTCTCTTCCCTCCACTCTGATTTTCTTCCTTCCCTTTTTGCCTGTTTCCTTTTGTTTCTTTTAACCAACACCTGTAACCCATCTCTTCTGAGATGAATTGACCCTTTATGATTGTTTTCTTATTAACAGGATTTCCTGGAGCTCCACAGTAGATGGCGAAGTGGGACAGGCTGCCTTCTATCTTGATACACATATAAATATATATTTTACAGCAAAAATAGAAATGAAAAAACAACAAAATAGATTTAAAATGGCTGGTAACATTTGAAGCACTTTTCCTGGTGCAGTACGTCTGAGAACATTTATGTGATCAAAGATTTAATTAAAGTAAGAGTTTCTCTCTCTTTGGTTCTGATGTTACAATCACAATATTAATAAACTTAAAAAAATAAAACACCTAACTGCCAATAAATAAATATATAATTTTTTTAAAAAATCACAAAATCATTTTTGCTATCATTCATTGTTTCTACAGGACAAGGTTGTGAGCTCTTAAAGCAGAGAGACTTGAATGTAGCATACACCATTCCAAAAAGGTGATGTAATCTACTCAGTAAAAGAACCCAAATATCTAAGATCCTTTGTTCAACTACTGTATGCTTAGGCTTTGGCTGGGCATTTTTAGGACAAGTAGAAATTGGCCTGTTGCCAAAGCCTATCAAAACCCGGTACTCTTTCAATGATCTAGAGTGAAGATCTTTGCATGGCTCTGGCCGTACTTTGTCACGTCGGAGAGATTAGCCTGTCTAGTACCAGTGAGGAAAGTTATTTCATGGCTGGAGAATTAGGAGGAAATGTGTCCTAAATTACTATAATCTCCATTTAATCTTTTCACCTCAGGGATTAAATCTTCCCAAAGTGGTGTCCAGCATTGAATTAACATGGCTAAGTGCAATAATGTCTGAAAATTCTTGTTCATCAGGAACACAGCAATAACTATTACCTGCAGTTTGTGCGTGCATGAGTACGAGGGCCACATGAGTACGAGGGCCATTTGTAGAGGATCCCATTTTACTATGGCCTCAGGACACTGAATTAGAAATGGTCTAAACAGGAAAGGAAAAGTTATTGAGCCACAAGGTCTCTCTCAGATGGTTTTCTCTTCAGAAGTTTAGTCTGCCTCTCAAATTAAATTTTTTGGTAATATTTAGTACTGCTTTTGAAGAACCTTAAGTTGCAGCATTGCATCCACAGTTATTTATTACCTGCCTTGTGGTCTGAACAAATACAATTTTGTTATTCCATGTCTTCAATAGAAAGAGCACATATGGTTTTGGTTGACAAAATTATGATAAAATTCACTGTATCCTAAACACTGAAAAGTTTGCAGATGGTTTCTGGGCATAATAGGGAGGGGAGGATTAAATTACAACAAAAGACGTGCCAATTTTTTTCCCTTTTCTTACTGTTCACCCTGTCTTCACATCCCAGCTTCTCTCCAATTAGATACTGGGGCAGAGCAGGTATTTGATCCAGCAATCATATGTTTCTCTTTAGCTGTTGGCATTCCATCTCACTTTGTCATGTTAACACTGTATTATGCTCAGGTTCACTTCATAGACAAACACTCGGTGACATCACAAGCATCATGTCACAAACAGCACAAGTACAAACAGTGACACTTTAGCAATACAACAGCTTCATGTCTGAGAAACACCGGCTTTAGACACATGCTGAAGGCTTGAAGTCAATCTAACTTTTGTTGTTTCATTTCTGAAAAGTTTTGTAGTTCCTCAACTCCCTTCCTGAACTAAACTGATCACCTTATTCTTACATAACCCATAACTGTGCACTGAGAGACCAAAAAAACCACTGCCATTTGGGTTATTAAGATCCCATATTTCTTTTTTTTTTTTTTTAATTAACACCTGGATTTACAAAGGTAAGGATTATCCCTTCTGTGGGGTTTTCTATGATTTTCACTGGCCTTTCATATACTCTACTAATTCAAGCATCCATTTCAGGTGTGCTGCATGTATTCCATCTCCAAGAACCAAATCATCTTTCACAAACAGATATATCTGTAGTTTGGTAAGACACATTTTTCTTCCTTTCAGTCTTTTAAGGTAAAATATGTATTTAGCTTTTCACTTGCACCTAGATACCACAGTGACTGGTTTCCAATAAATATAATAATAATGCAAAAAAGGAAGAAGTGTTCAATAAATATTTCTGTTCTGTATTTGGGAAAAACAGATAAAATAGTCATATCATAGGATAACACTATTTCCATTCCATCAATATCTCAGGAGGATGTTAAACAGCAACTACTAAAGATAGGTATTTTTAAATCAGCAGGTCTGGATAACTTGCATCCAAGAATTTTAAATGAGCTGACTGATGAGCTCAGTGGACCATTAATGTGGATTTTCAGTAACTCTTGGAGCACCAGGGAAGTTTCTGAAGACTGGAAGAAAGAATTAAAGGATAGTAATATAATTAATGGTATTCAACATGGGTTTATGGAAAATAGATGCTGTCAAACTAAGTTAATGTCTTTTTTTATAAGAGTACAAGTTTGGTTGATAATGGTAGTAGTGTTGATGTAATATACTTAGACTTCTGTAAGGCGTTTGACTTGGTACCAACATGACGTTTTGATTTTAAAACTAGAACAATATAAAACTAATATGGCACACAATAAACAGATTAAAAGCTGGCTATCAGACAGGTCTCAAAATGTAACCATAACCAGGAACTAGTCATTGAATGGGTGTGTTTCAGTGGGATCCAGCAGGAATCAGTTCTCGGCTCTACACTATTTAACATTTTTATTGGTGACCTGGAAGAAAACATAAAATCATCACTGATAAAGTTTTCTGATAACACAAAAGCTGGAGGAGTGGTAAATAATGAGGAGGACAGATCACTGATACAGAGCGATCTGGATTGATTGGTAAACTGGGCACAAGCAAACAATATGCATTTTAATGTGTCTAGATGTAAAGGTGTACATCCAGGAACAAAGAATTGTAGCGTGGATGTGGGACAGCAAGCTGACGCACAGACTAGATAAAACTATTTGATTTCTGAGAAGGGAAGAACATCTGGAAGGTGTCATCTGTGCAGGAGTAGCCCTGTCTGTCTAAGAGGTAAGCCCAAACATCTCGATATGTTTTTCAGCATGGAATTCATTTTTTTTATAACAGGTTGCACATGGAACCTCGTGTTTCAGCAATGGTCAGGTGTGGCTTTTTTTCTTCTTCTCTTGTGACCTCTAGTCTGGGCTACTGTAACATGATTTATTTGGGCAACTTTTAAATAGCACTCATAGGCCACAGTAATACAGAATGCAAGAGCCCAAGCTTTCACCTGTGAGTTTATGAGGACCATGCTCCGTGACCTGCACTTTTTCTATTATCCAGTGACTAGAATTTAAGAGCTCAAGTAATAGGGAACCATTCTAATTAAAAGGACCATCTGTCTCAATGCAGCAAGTGTGATCAGGAGGGCTGGAACTGCTGATCAGCTTGTGGTCTGATTCTGGGGTGAAAGACAGCAGATCTTTCCCCACTAACAGCCCACCTTTCTGGCCTTCTCAATATCCAAGACCCTGGGAAAAAGAACAGGTCAACTTATATCCCCTAGAAATAGGGCCCTATTACTGCAGAGGGGGAGCAGACAGTTGGGCCTCCTTTCTGCATTCGCAGAAGACTTGCCAGCAGAAGCAAGAAGAGGAAGAAGAAGAGAAGGTTGGGAGAGCAGAGGAACCATGCAGGATGGAGAAATGTGGGGAACCTTAATTAAATTTTCCCTAACGTTTGTCTGGTTTAATTTGTGAGATAGATGAAGGTTGAGCAGGACTTTGCACTCAGTGTAGTCAGGGCAACCCATGTTTAATATGCGTTAGCTGGTTGCGATCAACTATAAATGGGAATCTAGGAGAGTTCTTCACTTCCTGCTCCCCGGAGCTAGCTGCAGGTACAGAGTGACTGCTGCATTTCCACCCCAAAGGTGGCTATATTTCAGTGGATGAAGAAGAAAGCCCTCAAAGCACATAATAAAGTAATCAGTTAAATATTACAGTGACTCTAGACAAATGCTGCATGCAGAAGGCTCTCAGAAACAGGTTAAAAAACAGCCTTAAGCAATACAGAAGACTGGCTAATATGGGATCTTTAACTTCTCCTCGGACAGAAGGAACCCTGATTTCACAGCCCATCCAAAGGATGCTGCAGCAGCTGCACCATTTTCTGTGGGGGGCTGAGCTGCAGAATCAACATTCCATAGAAGCACAGGTCCTTGGTGTGATGCTTAAACCTGTAACCTAGCTCAGAAGGAAGAGTTCTACCCCATAAACCTTCCTGACATAAAGTAACATTTATTTACTGCATAAACCCACCACTGAAATGTGCTGTTCATTTTAGTGATTGATAGAATTGGGTTATAATAAGCACATTTTATTATTGAAAAACTTAAGGTTTAAATATAAAGCAAATGGTATTTTCAGATCTATTTTAATGACAACTATCAAAACCATTCCAATGCCATAAGGGAAAAATTCTCTCTCTGTATCCTTTATGTCTATATGCATGAAATCCTCATTCTGCAAGAAAGACTCTTGTCCATCTATCAATCCATCATTCTGAAAATAGAATACAGCAAGCCTTATTTTTTCCATTTAATTTTCATTAGATTCTTGATGGAATGAAAATAACACAGCAATGGACAAATTCTCCCTCTACAATTCTCAATGACTTTAGTGAACCTATATGAGAGGGCAGAATTTGGCCAAAAATCTAAAAAATAAATAAATAAATAAAAGGCAACAACAAAGGAGATACCAATAAAATATATATATAAAACTCTGATGTATGTCGGGTGGGTATATATCAAATACCTTCAGTTCATATAAGAATACATGCCTCTAACTGTGGCATGCAGCATGGACGAGGTAATCAGGGCACTGGGGTTCTATTCCTGTCATTCGCAAAAAGAAAAGGAGTACTTGTGGCACCTTAGAGACTAACCAATTTATTTGAGCATGAGCTTTCGTGCATCCGATGAAGTGAGCTGTAGCTCACGAAAGCTCATGCTCAAATAAATTGGTTAGTCTCTAAGGTGCCACAAGTACTCCTTTTCTTTTTGCGAATACAGACTAACACGGCTGTTACTCTGATTCCTGTCATTGCTGCTGACTCATGCTGTGACACTGAGAGAATCACTTAACTGCTCTGTGTATCAATTTCCCTGTCTGCAAAATGGGAATAATTATCTTTGTGCAACATTTAGAGAGCTCTTGGTGAAAAAAGCTAAGAACGATGGATGCTGTTGTTATTATTATTATTATTATTATTAACAACAATTAGTTGGCTTTCTCCGGTGATACCCAACTGAATACCTGCACTTTCGTTGACTGTTCTTTAGCTCTGACTGCTAGCATGACCAGTGACTGGCCCAACAAGACCACCGTGAAATGACAGGACAGTGCAGAAGCTGATGTCTGTGATGTTGCCACCATATTCCCGTCCACAACAAGACACATATCCCAGTCACTCCTTTTAGGCTTTGCTACCTTGTTGTACAGTTTCCACTTACTGCTGCTTCTTGATTTTTAAATAGGCAGGCCTGGGTCTGATCTTGCTGAAATCAGCCTCTGTATTCCTTATGGAATCTACAACTGGTGAGAAAATCATGATTCTAATGGGTATAAATCCCCTTTCCAGCAACTGAAAGTGATCTCACTAGACATCAAGCCCCACTCTGTTCTGAACCTCTTTTCTTATGTGCCAGAAACTGGGACTGGTGCCAAAGACTCAGAAGATCCCGAGAGGCTCCATGATGGTGCCTAGCTTCCCTGCCGGCATCTTTCTTCAGCGCTGGGTCCTTTGAAGACAGCACCGAGCACTCTGCACTGAAGACAACGTGCTGAGAGCAGGATCCGCGGTGCCTGGGTCCCACTGAGGTCGGAGAGCTGCCTCCATCAGGAGGATTTTGAGACACTACTCCCTCTCCTTGATGGTTCTCGTCTGGAACTCCTGACAGATCTTGCAGCGGTCTTTCTGATGACCCTCACCAAGCCGCCTTAAGCAGGAGGTGTGGGGGTCACTTTTTGGAACGCACTTAGCGCAGATTTGGCAAGTCTTAAAGCCCAGGGATAGCGGCATTCCCTGGTAACAAATGGGGAAGGAAATGGCCGGGGGGGAGTGGAGGAACCCCCCATAACTAAAACTTATAAGGAAAACTATTAAACTAACTATACTAACTTGGAAACTAACTATGCACAGCATATAGAGTACTACTAATCCACTTGCCGAAGCAGGAGAAGAGCAAGGGGAAGTTCCAGCTACCGTCACTGGCAGTAAGAGGTAACTGATGGGGTGCAGGGTTCTATATTGGATGCCACGAAGGTGCAACTCTAGGGGGCGCCCCGGCCAACCCTATGGTTGCTGCTAGGGTAAAAATCTTCCGGCTACTGTGCACGTACACACACCTGATTGGAACTGACATGAACAAGCACTCGAAGAAGAACTATATTAACTTTCCTGCAGATCCCCCTCCATGTTGAGGTTTCCTTGTACTGTTGTCTGCTGGAGAGTCCCTGGCACTACCATGCCAGAAAAGTAGAGTCCCACAAGCTAACTTGAGACATAGGGCCCACAAAGATGGCCCTATTCCATCAGATGTTGGAGGAACTTATGGCATTGGAGGTCTGAACCCACTGCTTTCCTGTAGCTGGACGCCCCCCTCCACCATACCACTGACAGAAGAATTTGGAGTAAGTTCGGTGACAGGAACCACACAAAGTGTGACTCTCCACTGGCCCATCAGACGGGGCTTCCCACAGAAAGGGGGCAAATGTGGGTGATTTTTTAAATCTAAAATACGCCCCCCAAAACCACAAACTACCGTCTTGGAGCATCAGAGAAAATCCAGCTGCTCCACTCCTGCCTTCTCCTCCCAGTGGAAGAGCTAGAGTTGCTTTGACTGTTGCTTATGGACCATGGATGCTCAGAAGCAGCCCTGCAATTCCTGGCCACTGAGCTCAGCAGGATTTGGCCTTGCTGATGGCACAGGATTTACCATCTAAATGGGAAGATGGTTTGGAGACCTGAGACCTATGCTCAGACTTTCTTGAGAAAAACAATCTGTGGGTTCTGCTCCTCTCATAAGTCAGCCCATCATGAAAACAAGTTTTATGAACTTCCAAGGCCAGTGAGGCTCAAGAAGTCTTCAAGGCCAGTGAGGCTCAAGACATAACTGGCTGCACTGGGCCCATTGTTCTTAAATTCCCTGTCCACTGCCATTCCATTATCTTTAGATTGTTGGCCATATGCAATAAATTATCAGCTTTCATGCATTTAAAAAACTGTAATTTGGTGAAGCCAGTTTTTTAGTTATAAATGTAACATATTTTCTGGTTATGCTTTAGCCATACATTTGACTGTGGGGACTAGGAAAAAAGGAATTGCATTAAGGATGTCAGAAATTCTCTCATTCACCTTTCTCTCAGATTTTTGAATACACGTCAAACTTTAGAAGTATTTTAAATTCATTTTTTTTAATGATTTCTTTTGTTCCTAGTTGGTTTGTACACGATATTGATAGATCAACAGATTAATTTCTTCAGTGGGTCAAAATCATTACTACCATTTGCCTTTTGGTGGAAAGGAACGTTATCCTTTGAATGATTTATTCTTTTCAGTGGTGTTCATTCAATAGAGGTCTATTGTTTCAGTGTTTATTTCTTCAAATGGAATTTGTTTAAGTAGGTTCCACGGCACGAACACAAAGAGCCCTAATTCATGCAGTCTAGGTCTACATCATGCCATCAGATGTCAGGTTTGATGGGTGATGGCACTTATATAGATTTACACAACAAAAACTACATTATATGAATGTTAAAATTGTGAGTCAGTCACAAAACATGGAAATCCACAGTTCAGGATTTAAATATTCTATGTCGACATAGAATATATAATACTAAAATGGTGCTCCATTAGACATAAGGTACAGAAAGTTAAATCTTAACTTTGAATTTCCTGGCATTTGTAGCTTTCTCTGGCTTTTATCATAGAAAAATAAAAATGTAGGGCTGGAAGGGACCGCAAAAGGTTATCAAATTCAGCCCTCTGCACTGAGGCACAACCACGTAAACCTAGACCATTCCTGACAGGTGTTTGTCCAACCTGTTCTTAAAAACCTCCAATGACGGGGATTCCACGGCCTCCCTTAGATGCCTATTCGGGAATTTAACTACCCTTAGAGTTAGAGAGCTTTTCCTAATATCTAACTTCAATTTCCCTTGCTGCAGATTGAGCCCATTACTTCTTGTCCTACCTTCTGTGGACATGGAGAACAATTAATCACTGTCATCTTTATAATACCCCTTATCATATTTGAAGACATATTTCTCTCCCTCCCCTGCCCCACAGTCGTCTTTATTCAAGACTAATCAAGCACAGATTTTTTAGCCTTTCCTTATAAGTAAGACTGTCTAAACCTTTTATCATTTTTGTTGCTCTCCTCTGGACTCTCTCCAATTGGTCCACATCTGTCCCAAAGTGTGGCACCCAGAACTGGACACAATACTCCAGCTGAGGCCTCCCTAGTCCTGAGTAGAGTGGGCCAATTCCTCCCATTCTTACATATGACACTCCTGTTAATACATCCCAGAATGATACTAGCTTTTTTCACAACTGCATCACATTGTTAACTCATATTCAATTTGTGATCCACGATAATACTCAGATCCCTTTCAGCAGTACAACTGCCTAGCCACTTATTCCCCATTTTGTAGTTGTGCATTTGATTTTTCCTAAGTGGAGTACTTTGCACTTGCCTTTGTTGAACTTCATCTTGTTGATTTCAGATCAATTCTCCAATTTGTCAAGATCGTTTTGAATTCTAATCCTGTCCTCCCAAGTACTTGCAACCCCTCCCAGCTTGGTGTCTTTCCCAAATATTATAAACACATTCCCTCCGCTCCATTATAGATTCATAGATATTTAGATCAGAAGGGACCATTATGATCATCTAGTCTGACCTCCTGCACAACGCAGGCCACAGAATTTCACCCACCACTCCTGCAAAAAACCTCTCACCTATGTCTGTGCTATTGAAGTCTTCAAATTGTGGTTTAAAGACTTCAAGGAGCAGAGAATCCTCCAGCGAGTGACCCGTGCCCCACGCTACACAGGAAGGCGAA
The DNA here is from genome assembly GCF_965152235.1 of Eretmochelys imbricata. NCBI lineage: Eukaryota > Metazoa > Chordata > Testudines > Cheloniidae > Eretmochelys > Eretmochelys imbricata. The sequence goes on along the minus strand of NC_135583.1, from coordinate 41,744,210 downwards.
AAACCTCCAGGGCCTCTTCCAATCTGCCCTGGAGGAAAATTCCTTCCTGACCCCAAATATGGCGAGAGTTATCAATGTCATTAATGAAAATACTGAATAGTACTGGATCTAGGATTGACCCCTTTAGAATTCCACTATACACACCCTCCTGTCTGACAGAAACCATTGACAACTTCTCTTTGACTATGGTCTTTCAACCAGTTGTGCACGCACCTTATAGTAATTTTGTTTAGACCACATTCCCCTAGTTTGCTCATGAGAATGTCATAGGACTGTGTCAAAAGCCTTAATAAACATTAAGGTAGATCAAACCTATTGCCTCCCTCCCTATCCAATAGGCCAGTAACCCTAAGGAGAAAAAAAGGGGTTGGTTTGGCATGATTTGTTCTTGACAAAGCCACACTGGCTACTCTTTATAACCGATTGTCCTCTAGATGCATGCAAACTGATTATTTAATAATGTGTTCCAGTATCTTTCCAGGGATCAGAGTTAGGCTGACTGGTCTATAATTCCCCTGGTCCCCTTTGTTCCCCTTTTTAAAGCTAGGTACAACATTTGTCCTTCTCCAGTCCTCTGAGACCGCACCTGGCCTTCAGGATCCCTCAAAGATAATTCCTAACAGTTCTGAGATTGCTTCAGCTTTTAATTAAGTTGTGTACATGTTCTTGTTTTATACTTCCTAATCAGTTATTGTTTGTCTGTCTAGTGTAATTACAGCTTATTACATAGCACAAGCAGCATGTACAATTACTTTTTAGAAATGTAACTACAATATGCATTGAAGTCATAAAAAGCTTAATGAAACTTTGAAACCAATGTTTTGTGCACATTTTTTAAGAAGGCTTGTGATGGTTTCCAATACTATTTCCTAATTAAACCAATCATACTTAGGGCCTATCACATTTGGTGTTAAATCAGTACTGATAGTTAGCACATATACAGCATACATCACCAATGTGAGGGAAGTATTATCATCTTCATTTGCCAGATAAGGAAAGCAGACAGAGCTTAAGTGACTTGCCAATTGCCACACAGCAAGTTAGTGAAAACCAGGGCTAGCCCTCAACAGTCTCAGTGCAGGTTCAGTCCCCTAGACCAAACTGCCTCACACTAATCATTTGATAAAAAGACAAACATGTGTTTTATCTTTTTTTTTTTTTTTTAAATCCTTTTAAGGTCCAATGCGCCAAGGTGCTGAATTTCTCCTGTGAGATGTTGAGGCAATAAAATGGTTAGAAATGGCTACATGGATTGTATTTTGAAGTTTTACTATTAAAAAATTCTGAAACCAAAGTGTTTTACATGATAGACAATTGATAAGTCCTCAATACAGATGTGCATAGCAGAAACAATAGCATACTGTAACTTTAACTGGTAGCAGCCTCACCATAACACTATAGAAACAGAAATATGCACTTTAAACCCACATAAAACAAATCCCCAATATACTGATTGTTTGTTATACTATTTAGAAGGGCTTGCTGAGGACAGCTGATGAGAAATGGTGGGCACCAAGAAAATAAGAAAAGTACAATGAGATACAAAATGAATTATTCTGAACATATTTGCAGTTTTGTTATCTCATTGATTTAAAATTAATCTCATTGCTCAGGAAATAGAATGGAGGCTCCATTTTCCAAAAATCTCTTTCTTGAGCCCTGAAGCCAATTTACGTTCTCTAAGAATAAGGGACCTACAGGAAAAAGTATTCTAAATATTAACTAATAAAGGGACAAATACTAGGAGGAGCTGCCTCCAAGTATTTCAGGAGATATGGAAAAACGTTAATTTTAAAGGGGGTTCTTTCATCTTTTTTTTAAAATATATATTCTCACAATATGTTCCTGTGGGAAAAAGAAACTGGCAAAATGTCTGTTTGATTGAAAAAATAGAAGTATCATTTATTCTGCAGGAAATCTATATGTGGTAAATGCAATTTATGCACTCATGCTCTTTTTACTCAAGGCACTTCCCTTCGCCTATCCCTTAAAAATTATCTGTATTTAATCTTTCCAACAAAAAAAGTTTGAGACTTAAAAAAAGCACCAGGAATAAATAGGATACACAGCTTTGCTGCTCTTAAATTATGCGGCTTATTCTCCCATGTGGGTAAAAACCATCAGACATCCTCAATTATTATTCATTGCAGAGATGAGGATTAGAAGGTCCAATTTACACCATTGGAAATTTAAGCAATATTATCGGAAAGCACCACTATAAGCATGTGCAGCACAAAACTATTGAAATGTTTCCTGTTTCCTTCTTGAAATAATGTTATTTACAGTGATTTCCATCTTTTACAAAAGAAATTTTCTCATTGATCTTGCTACTGTACATTAATAAACTTTGACTAGACTGGATCTTTAAACTTCAAGTTGACTATATGCTCCAGTTCATGTCTTTTATCCAGAGGTGGTACTCTTCTTTTAGATTTCCTAATTGTAATTCAATTAATTCTACATGTAAAGAAAACATAAAAGTGGTCTCTAAAGGCTTAAAGTAGCAGATGCTTTTTTCCCCACCCTTTTAGAAAATATTGTCACATTTCAAAGTTAGATGCATTGACTTCCCCCCAGGACCCCCTGCCCCTTATCCAACCCACCTACTCCCCACCCCCTTACCATGCCACTCAGAGCAGCAGGAGCTCACAGCCCCGCCGTCCAGCCGGAGCCAGCCATGCTGCCGCGCTGCCTGGGACGAGCAGCAGGCCAGAGCGCTGGCAGCACGGCGAGCTGAGGCTGCGGGGGAGGAGGGACAGCAGGGGAGGGGCCGGGGGCTAGCCTCCTCAGCCAGGAGCTCAGGGGCCGGGCAGGATGGTCTCGTGGGCCGGATGTGGCCGGAGTTTGCCGACCTCTGGCTTAAACAATACCACTTAATACCACTTCAGCAGTAAGCTGATATCAAAGCATACCAATTAACACACAGGCACAGGAGACCAGGATTCTATCCCTTGTTCTGCCACTGGCCTGCTGAGGACCTTGGGCAAGTCTCTTCACCTCTCTTTGCCTCAGCTTACCCCAGCTGTAAAATGGGGATAACGATACTGACCTCCCTTTGTAAAGTGCTTCAAGATTTACCCCAATGAAAAGCACTATATACAAGCTAAGTATTGTTACTACTTTAAAAATACTATAATTTACCAGATTTCCATTAATCTGCCATTTTTCCTTTCCTGTCTAACAGCTTCAGAGATGTGCATGAACAAATGAAAGCTCCTATTTTCATCAGCAAGTTACAGCCAAATTCTTCGAGGAATGCCACAATCCAGTGTCTTGTGACACTGCAATCACATCAGGAAAGCGAATAACAATGTCAAACACTGGACAGTGAGAAAGGGCTCATTAAAGAGAAGGAAACACATTTACATTCCAAACTATCTTGATAATCAGTAGTGGGGAAGACATTTTGGTAAATATATATTTCATAAAGTATGTACCAAGATGTCCCTCTTTAACACTGACTATACCAGATCAGAACTAATTTTACATGGAGGAAAAATGTACAGAAATACTATGCTGTAAAGCCCCAACTCAGCAAAGCACTTAAACATGTAACTTTGATACTTGGAAAGATACTGGAACAAATTATTAGGCAATCAATATGTAAGCACCTAAAGGTTATAATAGGGTTATAAGAAATAGCCAGCATGGATTTATCAAGAACAAATCATGCCAAACCAACCTCATTTCCTTCTTTGTCAGGGTTACTAGCCTAGTGGGGGGAGAAGCAGTAGCCATGATATATCTTGATTTCAATGCGGTTTTTGACACAGTCCCATGTGACATTCTCATAAGCAAACTGGGGAAATGTGGTATAGACAAAATTACTATAAGATGGGAGCAAAACTCTTTGCAAGACTGTACTGAGAGAGAAGCTATCAGTGTAAGAACTGGACGAGTATTTAGAGGGATCCCTCTGGGGTCAGTCCTGGATCCAGTACCTTTCAGTATTTTAACTAATGACAATGGAGTGTAGAGTAAGCTAATTAAATTTGGGAATGACACCAAGATGGGAGGGGTTGCAAGTACTTGGGAGGACAGGATTAGAATTCAAAATGACCTTGACAAATTGGAGAATTGATCTGAAATCAACAAAAGGAAATTCAATAAAGACAACTGTACTTCTCTTAGGAAGGAAAATACAAATGTGAAACTATAAAATGGGGAATAATGGCTCGGTGGTCGGAGAGCTGAAAAGGATTTGGAGGGTATAGTGGATCACAAATTGAATATGAGTCAGTGATGTCATACATTTGCTAACAAGGCTAATGTCATTCTGGGATGTATTAAAAGGAGTGTTTAATTGTCCTACTCTCCTCGACACTGGGTGAGGCCTCAGCTGGAGCACTGTGTCCATTCTGGGTGCTACACTTTGGAAAAGATGGGGACAAACTGGAGAGAGTCCAGGGGAGAGCAACAAAAATGATAAAAGGTTCAGAAAACCTGACCTATGAGGAAAGGTTAAAAAAAAAACCTGGGCATGTTAATCTCGAGAAAAGAAGAGTGGGGAGGAGGGGGGATCTGATATCAGTATTCAGATAAGTTAAGGGCTGTCACAAAGAGGACTGTGCTCAATTGTTCTCCATGTCCACAGAAGGTAGGATAAGAAGTAAGGGGCCTAATATGCAGCAAGGGAGATTGAGGTTAGATATTAGAAAAAGCTTTCTAACTATAATGGTAGTTAAGCTCTGGAATAGACTTCCAAGGGAGGTAGTGGAATCCCCGTCATGTAACGTTTTTAAGAGCAGGTTGGACAGACATCCGTCAGGGATGGTATAGGTTTACTTGGTCCTGCCTCAGCACAGGGGTGTGGACTAGATGACCTCTTGAGGCCCCTTCCAGCCTTACATTTCTATTATTCTATGTGCTTAAATACTTTGCTGATGCTGGTGTACATGGGCTCTGAAAAACCCTTCCTCTCAGTGTTTGCACTTGAGTTTTTTAGCACTTAAGGAAGAGAGTATGTGTGTATACTCATGTATATGTTTTCCCTGTAAAATTTTACAGATATACACTCAGACTTTGGAAGGAAGTACTTGTCTCAACCTCCAGATAATTAATGAACTACACTGACCAACTCCGAATGGAGTAACACACTCTTTGAAAGGGTTGGGGGGGAAGAGAGATGTATGAAAATGAATGAAGTTCTGGGCTGCTGATATTTTGCATTCATGACCCAGACTCCACTGTTCCTCTCAATCCTTTTCAAAATGAGGCCCTGATGAAAGGCACAGACAGCACACACATGAAAAATCTAATGCCACACCGTCTCTGGTGCAATAAACTGAGAAGGAGAAACATGGTCCCTGCATCTTATCAATGTGTTTCCCAGTCTATGGCCCTCTTGGTCCCCTGTTGTCCCACTCTATGCAATAGCAAACCATTTCTCATGGTCTGCTACTCCTTCCAGCTCTGGCTCAGCCTCAAACTGGTATCAGGAGTCAGAAGGAGGCCAGTTTATATTTACATATGTTTTGTAAGTTGCTCTTTAGACATGTCAACAAATTTTTTTTCGCAACCCTTCATTCCCCACCCCAGAAACAAAGAAACAAAATGTTAAAAGGTCCTTCTTTGCATCAGCAATACAAACTATATTTGGAATTTGTAGCTAAGCAATTAATGAGCAGCCAAAAAAAAAAAGGCAGGAAAATAGCTTTCAAAAAGCAAACTGTAGCTTGATTGTCAAAATACAATAATTTAAAAGCTGTTTAATTTTTTTTCGAACTGCTCAGAAGACCTCTGCCCTGGGATGAGATGCAGCATCTCAGGAAGATCAGTTTCTTTTGGCGGAAATAGTTGAGGGGTTGAAATTTGGGCTTATAATGAGATATTTACACCTTTAACTGACTTTGACGATTGCTGCACCATAATAATAAAAAAGGGGAACCTTTCTACTCCACCATGGCAGTGAGATACTAACAAATACTTTAAAAATATTTTTGAAATAAATTGTTACAGAAGATTAAGAATTAAAAGAGCATCCCTTTGCCATTCTTCTCATGCAGCATTGGTTCATTGTCCCACATCAACCAGATATGCATTGATTCTAAGTCCACTGCAAAGTCAAGCAAGGCACTTTATTCTTTCCAGGTGTGCTGCATTGGTTTATTTACAGTCTCACTTTCTCAATGCAAGAAACCCTAGCTCTTAGCCAGCTGTAAAGGATTGCTATGAAGCATTTGTAAGGGGGGGAGGGGAGGGTTAGAAACACTTTTTTCCTGCCACACTTTGCCCACCTTATTATTCTGAGAATTTTTCAATGTATCTAAACAAGTCTTTCAGAGCATTCACAGACCCCAGAGAAACACTACAGCCTTCATTAAATTATTAGAAAGAATATCTGAAATGGTCACAAATGGGAGACTAGGGGGTCTTGTTTTAGCCTTTCTGAGGAGAAATGAAGCAAAAGAAAAGGAAAAAGCTTTCTATTTCTGTATCAAGGGGTTTGACAAAATCCCAGCAACCCCCCATCACAACCAGAAACACATGACCACTATATGAGAATCCCTATGAAAATTCAAGGGCAAAAAACTATATTAACACAGAGTTGAGGCTGCTTGGTTGTATGTCCCCTCCTTGCAGAACATTGAATTGAGCGAAATTCAAAACTTCTGAAAATCAGGAAATGCAGAATTAAGGTTGCCCATGCACATATCTGGACTCTGGCTCTGGTATCAACTTGGCTGTCTTTGGACTCTGACCACTTGGCTTCCACCTCTGTCCTGCACCCTAGACTCTGGCTATGGTTCTGATCCTGGCTTGTCTACAGACTCTGATCTCAGTTTTGACCCCAGCCTGCCCCCAGATCTTGATGCCCGGATCATCCTTGGCCCGGGCCCAACCTATGCCTAACTGTGACCTATGCTCCAACCACTAGGCATGATTATTGGAGACAGTGCCTAACACTTCATCTCCTTTTACACTCCATTCACTCTCACCCACAGGATTCCATCTAACACTATTAAAGTTCTAAAAGGATTTTCAAAAAGGTTGCCCACACCACCTTCCCTACGTTCTCCTGGAGCTGGCAGTAGCCAATGGGAATGATTTGCATACTTTCCAGAGGCATTCACATTAAATGGTGGCAGCAGCCGTTGGACCTGTTGGGGAAAGCTGTGTTGGCAGTATTAAGCCACGTGTGGATCACTTTGAGGAGGGTGACAGAGCTGTGATCATAATATGAGGACACCTAGATTTTGCACGTCTGATAGTAAGGAAGAGGTGCATGTGTACCTTCAGGCTGCGGTATGCATCATTTTTATGCATAACTGAGTAGGCTGTCCATAGCAGAGCACAGGGCTTTTATTACAAAGGATAACGTCAGCAGCAAGGTGGAATATGAGAAGATTCTAATGTTTAATAATGGTGAAGCGAAGGTGTAGGTTGAGATAATATCCTGTGAGTAATGGTATGAATACATCTGAGCAAGGAGGTGCGATTCCCAGTGTACGCAGACATACCCTCACTAGCTCTGGTCGAGCTAGCATGCTAAAATAGTGGAGTAGCTGGGGTAGCACAGGTGGTAGCTCAGGCTAGCTACCTGAGTACAAACTCATCTGGATCACCTGGGTACATAGCCAGGGCGCTAGCTCAAGCCACTAACCATTCTGGATAAACTGATATTTTTAGTGCACTACCTCAAGCAGAGCTAGCATGGGTATGTCTTCACGAGCTTGGAATCAGACCTCCCAGATAAATGCAGACATACCCTCCAAGGACGGGGTTGTAAAAGGCTGTAAAGTGGTTCTTAGATTGTACATGGGTGGCAGTCTTTCTGGGGAGTTGGCTAAATGTGAGAGTATACACCAGGATCTGGAACCTCCTGAATCATATCGTGCCAAGGGTCCATGTGAATATACGCTACGTGCACACAGATGCATTGCTCAGAGAAGAGAGACAGGATGAAGTGGGCAACCTATTTTTCCCCCTTTTTGTCCTCTAATAGTGTTAGATGGAATCATGTGGCTGAGAGTGAATAGGTTACACAAGGAGGTGAGGAGTTTGTAAATGTCAGTAAGTTTGGGTTGGCAGAGTAAAAGGTATGTGTTACCAGAGCATACTGGGGGATTGCTGAAAAAGGGAAGAGTCAAGCTTTCATAGGCCTCCTTAACTCTGCATTTCCTGGTTTTCAGAAGTCTCAGTTTTGCTCAACTCCACATGTTGCAAGGAAAGGATACATCAAGCAACCTTACCTCTATATTAATATCATTTTTTGCCACTGAATTTCCTGGCTTTTTGAACAGGAAGAGATATGTCATTGGAAAGAGTGAGTCTTCTGTTAGGCAGTTATACATATAATGTCTTCCAATTAGCATACTGAATCAGGAGCCCCCCCGCCCCTCCCCACACACACCAGCAGTGCCCCACCATCGCTGCTTCGGCACACCTCCCCAGCCTGCCCCTCACCCCCATTCCATGCACTCCCCCGTCCAATCTGGTCCCTCTCCACTGTTGTACCGAGGTCTCCCCCCACAAGCAGGGAACACATCTGCCTGAAGTCTTCCCTCCATGGTGTACAGACATTTCTAGTGCCCTTGCTTTGCCTCTCCTATAACTTGACTCTTGTACAGTGCCTGGCGTGAAGGTCAAGTAGAATACAGTGGAAGTGTGTTCCTGGTCATGTTTCATGATGGTTTGAGGGTGGCACTTGCAGCAGAGCCAGTGAGAGAAATTACTGACAGTGTCTCTGTTCCAAAACACAGACACTCTTATGTCTGAGAGAAAGATCCGCTGAGCCCTGTCCAATAGATGTACCTCATCTCCAAGAAACACTGATATATCAGAGCTTGCAATGTTTCTATGCCCTTCAGTTCACATTTTCTGGTCAGCCATGAATCCTCCAGTTTCCTGATTAATGCTCTTCTGACACTTAATAGCTTTCATTTAGTGTTTGGGTGCACTGGCAGAGATGTGGGGTGCAGGATGGTTGGGGTGCACTAGCAGAACTGGGGGTGCTATGCCTCCATCACCTGAGCCCCAAGCCTCTCTCACCACCCCCACCATGCATCCACATTTATCCCCCTCCCTATCATCCCCTTCCTTCACGGCAGTCCCAAACCCCTCCCTCCTCCATTTGCTTCCTGGGAGGGGAGTGATATTGGGAGCATTCACACGTTTAATTATTTTCCCAACAAGACTTTGATTATCTTCCACCCAAAAGGAAATTACCATCCAGGATTCACAAACCAGATTCCAGACACTAAGTCCAAAACACCTGTTGTCAGAGGTGGGGGCTCATAATTAACTTATCCTTAGCTACTAAGGGGGAGTTCATGCCCATCAAAAGGTCTGCGATTCATCCAGTCATTAGTACCTCTCCCTTTAACTGGGCAAGACAGCAAAAGGCAACTGTTTTGGGGAGGGGCCTGTAATTTGGGAACCCCTCAGTGAAATGACCCCAAATTTGGATCACTAATGCTTCTCTGCACCCTCATGAGGCACATCAAATTTCAAAGCAATCCGATTAATTGTTTGGAGTTTAGAGCACTTACAGGAGCCGCATTTAAAGCCTATCAAATGGCGGGAATGGAAACCCAACTAGCAGGTTTTCTGTATCGCTGAGTGCACAATGTCCATTTCCTTAAATACTATTCTGAATTTTGGTATCCCAAAGATTTGGTGAATGCCATGGCTAAAACTCAGCAGACCATTTTGACCTACATCACACATTCATAGGTTGATCTCTAGCACTGTGCAAATAAACACACCCAAAACAGCCCCCCTAGATACTTTTAAAAACGGGTTATTTTTTCAGGGCTCATATCTCTGGAATCCCTGACTCGAAAGACTCCAGATTGGGATCACTATCTATACCCTACATCCTCCTGAGGTACCAATTCCAACTAAGCATGGCAATTTTAAAGGACTTGGGTCCGCCTTTAAACAAATGTCATGACACAACCTTACCTGTAGGGCTGCTGCCACAGCACTATAATACACTTTCACTCGAGATCAAGTGTCATCTCAGCTGGTGCAGCTGCTCGTCAGTATTCCTCTGCAAATTAAAGCAGCATACTCTAGCACTGAGGCAGAAGGGGGATCGATAACAGTCCTCTGTGGCAAAGTCCTCAACCCAACAATGTCCAAATACGAGCCATGCTGTAAGAGGACAAAAGTCCAAAGTGAGTGTCACATGAAGCTTGAAATGACATTGGATAATTGTTTATAAACAGAAATTGAGTTTATCAGACCTTACTTTGCTGCATCAGAAGTTCTGATTAAATGCAGAGTTTTACAAGAAGAAATAATTGCATGACAGTCTGTACTACAGAGGTAAATTTTAATCTGAAATGAAGACTACAACCGGAGAAGCATGAATGTGTTCAAATAACTTTATAATCCACAAGAACATAATATTTTCAAAATGTTCTCATGGGATCAATCCTTTCAAAAGTCTATGTCCATTTTTATTATACCATGATCCCAAGATAGAGGCTCATCATGAAAGAGAGTCATGCCAACATCCATCATACAGTCAGACTGCACTATGGAAGAAGGCCTCTTCAGAAGGATTGCAGTGGGAATAGAGCAAAGGTGAGCCGAAGGTCAGGAAGACCACAGGGACTTTGAGAATCAGGGGAATATCACTGAGCTTGGAATTGACTATAGGGAGGTGAGAGCTACCATAAATGGCCTGAAGAATAACAGGGTGCATCGGAAGACTGTGCTGCTGAGTCACATCAGGGCTGATCCTGCTCCTATTGACGTCAATGGGAAAGCTCCTGGTGTACACTCAAGCACATCAAGTACAAGCCTTGCTACAGTACAACTACCCTCTGGAGCTGCTTCAGCGGCAAATAATGGTCACAGATACTAGGAGGGGATGGTGGATGAAAGGCAGAGTAAGTCTTTTTAAAAAGGAATAGATGCAGATACTGGGGGCGGAGAGAAAAATCACGACTGGAAAGAAATGTAATTTCAGAGGTATCAAAATGAAGTGTCAGAAATCTATGCATAAGGCAGATGGACTCTTGCCAGCTTGGTTAAAGGTGGGCTATTTTTCTCTCGCATTGTCAAGTATTGTTAATGGCACTAATACCTCTCTCAATTTATTTTATTAATCCCATTCAGGCTCACCCTTACCAACACATGGCTGTAAATAGCAATAATAATGTCATCAAGGTTACTGTCAATGATGCTGGAGGGTATTATGTAAAACACAGCCGATCAGTATCAAGGCGACAGGCTCCTATAAAATCGTGTGTGCACATGCTTTTGGGGGGGGATTGGTGGGGTGAAAGGCCTTGCACAGATTTACAGAATGGTGTTCTCTTGTGGAAGAGGTGAAGATTTAATGCTAAATGCCTCCTTTAAATTCCTATGAGACTGTTCTCCATGCTCCTACTTCAAAAATAGTCAAAGGCGACAAACAATATTTCATCCTATTTAAAGCGTACGTTTGTTTGCAGTTTTCATCTAAAAACAAATAAAACCCTTCAGTGGCGAGGCAATGTCAATTTTTTAATCACATTTTAAGCATCTTAGTTCATTATTTTCACAAGCCTTGTGAAAACAAGGCGTCTGCAACAGGGTGAGTGAGTGATACAGTTATTGATGGTCTCAGAGCATTAATAGCTAAAAGCTATTTAGAGTTCCAGTTAGATGGCTGGTCCAACCCACTATGGTAACATCAGAATGGCTATCAGGATAGTACATTATATTCGGTTTAGATCCTTATACTTCAGCTACCACTGAGGCATACCTAGTTTGTGAAATGGAATCCTAACATAGATCTAACTGTAATCACCTGGTGCAACTAGGCAGCAGGATTGAAAGAACTACTTTGGAAGAGGGATGATCACTTGGACCATACTGGTTTGGAGGACATAACCTGCTTCAACAAGTCAGACATAGTCCTGCAAAGTCTCACTTATTCAATAATCACTACCTCCAAATGCAGGATCACTGGCTTACGTTTTTAGACATGACTAGTGCTTTTGGATGACTCCATTTTTGAATCCTCAACTTGAGACACCTAAAAAAGTCTTGCTTTTCAAAGGGTAGGTGCTCTTCACTTTCTGAAAACCAGGTCCTGTAAGATGTCTCGGGGAGGGCACCCAAAAATCACTAGTCACTTTTTAAAATCTTGGACATGAACTTTGCTCATAGATTTCAATCAGGTATAAAACATGGAGGCTAGTAATGATGCTTAAGGGTTTATTTTCATATAATTTATACATATTTCAGGCACAAAATCAGGGAGCTCCATGTGCAAATGATCAAACAAATAGGGCATTAACAGCAATGGTGCTAAATGTGCCTGCTTATATTTTTTTCCACTGAAAGAAAAGCAAATTTATGAGCTAAACGCTTAGCCCCACATGAGGGTTCATCGTCTACCCACTGTCATTGTGGAAACTTTCCATTCTCATTTGTGGGACACCCATAGAGGATTGAAGAAAACGCAAGGCCCAAACTTTGTATCTCCAGTCCATGGGCCTTCATTCAAAATGCAATTCAATCCAGTGCAGCAAAATGAGTTTGATACCCTATTCTAGCTTGTGGGTTAAGTTCTCTAGTCAGTGAACCAAGGATGATCAAGAATCAGTTGGGAACATGATAGATTTGTCCTTTTTCGTTTACTTTTGTGACCATAAGAGAAAGACCGGGTCAAGAAAAGATGAAAGAAATGAACAATCTAATTCCTAACAAAAATTCCAGAAGGATACACAAGCCATTAGTAAATGGCCATTGGATACAAACAAAAAGCAAGCAAGCTCAGGCAGGAATACATTTCCAATGTCTGGATAAGGGAGAGGTATTCAAGGTAATTGCTTGCTTTTCACATTGTTCTCAGCTGCCATGCAGAGATTCATAGAGCGGCTGCAAAGATCTCTCTTTTCTTTTCCTCTAATTCTTCACTCCCCCTCCAATCATCACACACCCCCTAACCCCATCTCTCCCCCTCCTGGTGCCTATTCCACCCTAAGAAAAAAAGTGATTTGTCTATTTTATTTATGATGCAATGAAGGTATGCTGAACACATCAGGATAACCTGACACTGGTCAAACTATCTGTCAGCAAAGAAGAACTGCCTTCATACTCCAACGAGTGCATAATTTAACCATTTCTCTACCACAGGGCAACATAAAACCATTCATTTAAACGGAGGGTTTTGTCAGTGTTCTTTTCACAGCAAAAATCTTTTTTGTTACATCCGTGAGCAAACTGGAATTTGACATGTTTTCAATCAATCTTTCATCTTCTCATTTCAGTCTGTAATACACATCGGCTGCATGTGATAAAAATTCCATTTGGCAAAATATAAAATTATTTGCAATATTCATATGAAAAGTCCAGACCAAAAACAACATGGAGCACACAAATCTGCCAGCTAGGAAACCAGTTCAGGATGGATTTAGGACCCAGACAGATCCAGACAACTGGATGCTATTAAGGTAAGGAAATAGTAATGCCTCAGGTCCCAAGGAAGAACATATAATCCTATTGTCCCCAGAGCATACAAAGGGAATGGCTTTAGTTCTAGGAAAACTGCAACCTATGAAATGAATGGGGTAAAACTGAAAGAATAAAATAGGGAGATTAAAAAAACAAGAAGTGGGAGAGAAAGTCGGGGAAAAATACTTAGAATAAAAAATAGTAAAAATAAAAATTAATTGCAGAAAGGCTTTTTTTAGAAAAATTATTCCAGGTCTGCTGAAGTGGGGAAAATTATTGTGTTCCATGACTTTAATTTAGTCAAAGTATTTTTTTTCACCACTTGCAAATCAGACACAATGCAGAGAAAAAAAACAACGTGTATTATAAACTGGCAAACCGAATCAGCAAAGAAGCCATTTTACAATTACCATTATGTCATGCTCTGCTGGTATCCCCATCTACCTGCCAAGTGTAAACAGATACTGTAGAGCACTGAGGTGCTGTACCTTTTATTTCTCAGAAGTCCGACCGGAGTTGGCACGTACAGCATTGGCTCTTCATATCCTCTGCTTTGTCACAAACTAGTCTAATTCTTGGTCTCAGATGTAAAGAGACACATCGGGTTTTAACCATTATATTTTTCATTTCATCATAAAAACAATACTAAGGATTAGGCCCAGAACAATCTGTTTGTGTCCTTTAAAGCCCTGCAGGGCAAGATTTCCTGAACAAAGGGGAATTCAGCACAATGAAAATATTCTGATTTTAATAAACTACAAAAGAAAAATATAAATAGAGGTTCTGAAATGTAATGCAATGCACGCAGCATGGGACAGAAACAAAGAAACAGCAAACAAGGGTGTGTGATGAACAGGCTTTACTGAATTTTTTTATATACATTTTGGCGTTTGCTTTTAAATTTGTGAAAGAAAGAAGGAGGGGAGGCTAAAAATTGGAAATCTCTCTGTATAATAAGAGTGAATGCAAAATGGAAGTGAAATAGTATTCAGGATCTAGCAAAAGCCAAGATGCAGTATGCCAGGAAATTCAGACGGCTGACACTATCCTTCACTCTCATTGTTGGAGGAAGGGAGGAAAAAGGATGAAAGTTAAAGACATACTGTCAACCTGAACTTTGAATTTCCTTCTTTCATCAGTTTGAAGCAGAGCTTTGAAGTTCTGGGGGTGTTTTGTGGTTTGTTTGGGGGGATTGGGCATGGGGTAGGCAGGGGAGGGGAGGGCACTTGTTTTGTTTTTATTTTAAAATGTTAATGCTTTGTTTTTAAAGTTAATTTTCTGAGTCAATCATTTTAAAAAAAATTCCATAATGAAAAATCAATATTACTGTTATAGTTAGACAAGCCTTACGATGTACTTATTCACCTGGCAGACCATCAAGGTAAAGATGAATTTTGGATAAAAATAATAGTTTTTTAAAATGTTACAAGCTACAGAGTACACCGGAGATTCAGCAGAAGCACTTCTTTAAAGGATAGATTTTTTTATCACATAGATCAAAAGGGACATATTATTGCTGGTAATGTCACCCTGCTTGCCTCACACCTGCACAAACATGATAAAAGTCCACATTATATTTTTTCCATCAGAAGATTGTTTTATAAACACTGATACACCAAGGAGAAGCCCATTTTAAAGCCAAGCTCACCATGTTTTTTCCCCAGCTACTGAGCGATGAAATTACATGAAATTCCAACACCTTGTCAATTTTCATTTTTAATTCAAAGTCCATTTTAAATTATGCAAGTACAAAAAAATCTAAATCATTGAACTTTGACTTTATTTAAAACATTGATTACTACAAATTGATTAAAACCATTCACAATCATTACCAAAATTACTCACAACCAGGTTGAAGTCTTACGAATCTAGTTTTAACTTGTATCAAATTTTTAAGGTTGAGCTATAAAGCTAAAAGTAGGGGGTTAATAACAAAATAGTTAGGTTAATTTCAATACAATAGTCTAAAAAATGCCACTTTAATTCGAAACACACTTATCTTCTAAAATCCAGAGGTCAAAACCTGCTAAAGTAAAATCATAACACACCAGCTCCTGGAATATAATTGGTACCATTTTGAAACCTTATGAGTGTTATAGATTTTGAAGTGTTCATCATTTATATTTGCAAAATAAATTGGATTACTGTAATAAGAAAAATCATATCCCTCTACCATCTCACTAAACTTCATACTGAAAACTGACAACATTCCTCCATGATCTTCTCTTCAAGTAATTGTTCTGCCATTTTGTTGCTCCTATTCCACCTGACTCCATTGCAGAGTGAACATAAATTACACTACAAAAACAGATTTTAATGATGCCTCCAAATCAAAATTTATGAAAAACAAAATTCACATCAGGTCCCCCCATAACAAAGAGAATGCACTTTTATATTGATGCTGTGGTTTTTGTTTCAAATCAGTAATATTTTACATGAAGATACAAAGAATAAATATAAACTATATTTTGTAAAATCAATGAGTCTCCAATTCACATTTTCAAATATACAGATCTAGAAAAAGAGCTAGAAAATGTTGCCAAGTAAAAAAAACCACAACAGGTAGCAAAATAAATCCTCAAAGGTATTTTACAACTCATTAGCAATGTGTAAATGAGTTCTGACTGCAGATCTCTTTATCAGACATACATTTTGGGGGGTTCTTTTTGTGTGTGCGTTTTGTAAAAATGCTCTTTGCAGTTTTTCTTTGTTTAAGTGACAGGCATATAAAAACGTATAATAGAAATGTCGGGGGGGTTCCCCATTGATAAGTTATACAAATGATAATGAACTTGATCATTTTTCATAACCTCTTAACCCTATATAAACAAACAATCGCTGCAAGATATTTTCCATGGGCACTGTCAGAAATAAATAGGATCTTTTTCAAAGAACCCAGAACACTAGCAGCTAAACTGTTCTGGACTATTGTAGAGTATTTATCTGCATCTGTTACACGTATTTTAGAGCTTCTCCCTGAGGTATCCTTTGGACTGATTATCTTTTTAATCCATTCCTTTTTTATACATCAACTGTAAAAGAAATATTATTGAAAAAAATACCTGTTTTCTAATACTTTTAATAGTGAATACCTTCAGGTAGATAGGAAAAAACACCAACACTAAATTTCTGTATTTTTAAACCATCCTATTGTAAACTTTACTCTCTTTGTCCAGTGGTTTAATTAAGGTGTTTGCCTTTATCATTCTCAACATTACATTTTATACCTAATGTTAGGCCTTGTCTTTCACCTATTTTTTTGGATTATAATTTGCTCCCACCATTTGGGACCTTGTTTCTAATCTCTCTGACTCTGTGCTTATTCACTAACACTTTCAGTCTCTAAAACTGCCCAGTAAAACAAGAACCTGTTTAGGAGAGGTAAGGTCTGCCTCTAACCACCCCACTTTTTTTTTTTTTTAATATCAGCTGCTCTTTCAGATAGCCTTATACTCAACAGGAGAATTATTTGCTTTCATAATTTAAAGATTTTTATACACACATATACATGTTTTGTTAGCTCAAATGCTGCTCTGGATTCATGCCATGCTACTGTAAGTATTTTGTGGATAAAGACTGCCCTCTGCAGGTGAAAATATCTTCTAAGAGTCTCTCCTCACCAGCCTCACCCTCGTGCATGATAAATATCCACAAAGTATTAAAACAAAATAAAAGCATAATATCCCCTCAGTGGTTTAATAAAAGCATAATATCCCCTCATTCATGCCCTTATTATACAGAATGTATCAATACTAATATATACAATTCACAGTGAGTGGACTGGTAAAGTTCTGTATTGCAATTTCCCTATAACTTCTACACCTGCATCAGTCAACTAGATACAGTACTGCAGGTAGGTTTCTGGAACTACTCCTACAGTGAAATTAAATGCAGTCCAATATACATGATCAGTTTATTTTCGTCTCAGAAACATTTTATCACAGGCTCCTGAATTTCTGCCTTGCATTTAGTCAGCAAGAAGTCAAGATCCCTGCTAATATTCAGCAGTCTTTCACACATCTGAGCTGCTTCTCAAAATACCCAGTTCCTACTGAGACACTGGTCCAGAAACTTGAATGTAAACGGCAGTTTTACATAGTGGTTCCTAAACTGCACAGCTTTTTAATGTTCACTTTCTATTTTAAAGAGCTAAAATGAGGAGACTGGTTTTAATTCTTCTAATGTAGCGTTCATTTTTTCTATTTGATAAAAATCAATGTCAAGCATCAGCCAAGAGAGAGCTCTAATGGCAGATAAAAACCCCTTATATGCAAGGTGTCTAACGGCTAGGCTGACAGACCTTAAGCACAGAAGTGGTGGTGCTATAAAATACATCCTAGATGCATTTCGTCAAGGCCCTGGTTCAGTGCTGGGTCCAGCTGCCTTGTATATCATAAGATATGATTCCAGCCCCCCAATGCAGGCATGTGTATATTGAGGAAGAGGCTGGGGGGAGGAGATGATTGTGGGGGGAAGGTTCTCTAAAGGAAAAGCATTTGAAAAATGTCATGAAATGAGAATATACTAGCCTTTTCCAAGATCTAATAATGTCTGCATAGCAAAGTAACTGCAGCTATTATACCAGGGAAGGACAGCCCTTTTCCTCTCATTGGTTTTCCCTAAGCACAGAGCTTCTGCTAACCTCACAACAGATTTTTTCCTTGAGACTCTACATCAGAACAGCAGGGGTCTGAGGAAGTGCTCATTTTTTTACATCAGTTATAAATTGCTCTCCCCATTAATTGTTTCCATGGAAACACCACATTTGACTTGTATGGGGCTCCTGAATTTTTTTTAATGGGATTCTTAAAAATGTGTGGAAGGGGGTTTATGCACTCAGGCCTCTTTAAAAAGGATCTAACACAAGACTCAATTAATTGCTTGTTTTCCAAACACTGTTGAATTGACTCCAGATTAAACAGAGGATCTGAAAACATTATTCAAATGACCAGAAAAAAATTAAAGAAAAGGGCAAGTACAGATTATATGACTGCACAGACAAGAATTTTCAAACACCTCCGAGCTAAACAGTCATGAGACCATGACTGAATAACAATTCTTTAATGCCACAGCCTTAACCAATAATTTAAGCATGAGTAGCCCTTGATAACCCCTCAGATCTTCCAACAAATACTGTGCTACGTGCAAAACCCCCATGCACTCTCCTGGCACTGATATTTGTGGGCACAGAAAAGGGCACACACACCATTCCTTTCGTCCGCTTTTCACATTGCTTGGGGCAATTTTTGGTTTACTTCTCTTTTCCCAGCAGGGAAAGTGTTTGTATTACAGGGTACGAAGCTAGTCCAACATGCAAGCATATTTAATTTGGAAAATGTGTGGCTAAATACCACTTGTTATGGGATTAGTTAACAGCTGCAAGTCTGCTACTGTGGAAAGAATTTTTTCAAAAAGGATTGGAGTTAGAATCAATATGTGCCATCTCCCAATTTTGTTTGTATATTTTCCATTTACACTAGTTTCTTAGATTTCTCAAGGCTTGTTTTCACTGCAGTGCTAACCTGAGTCTAGATAACTCAAGCTAACTCCTCTCAAGCCTAGCTTGAGTGAGAGCGGGCACACTGCGGCCAGAGTGCTCGGACTAGCAGCGCAGAGTAACTACTTCTCCACCACAATACTAGAACTGCAACCTACAGCCCAATTAGCTCAAATTTAAAGCATCACGCGACTAAAGCTAGATATTTATGTGCGTACATAGGCACTGGAGTCACACCCCCAGCTAACGCTACAGTGAAGATAAGCCCTGAATGACTTTCTAAATACAAGGAGCACTTGTGGCACCTTAGAGACTAACCAATTTATTTGAGCATGAGCTTTCGTGAGCTACAGCTCACTTCATGGAGTGGAAATCTATACAAATAAATTGGTTAGTCTCTAAGGTGCCACAAGTCCTCCTTTTCTTTTTGCGAAGACAGACTAACACGGCTGTTACTCAGAAACCTTTCTAAATACATTGTGCTGTCTTGCCCTGAATGTCCTGTTGAGTCCTTCAGGAATAAGCACGATAATGGTGTACTGTGAATGAAGAAGATTATCACTTTAAAACAAACCAGTCACACAAGACAGTTCCACAAGTTACCTGTGTTTCTTCTGGGACATTTGGCCATTACCTGTCTATAGGACTTCTAAGGGATATTTTTATATAGAGAACTTCTTCCGACCCCAAACAAAATGCTTCTCATTAGCATTTAGTTGCTCTGCCCACTACTGCTCAATAGTAAACTATATTCTCCCAACTTTGGGGCTTGAACCTAATAATAATTTATTTATTCCAAATTAACCTGCAATCAGGTTCAGACTCCATGGCCATGTGATTAAAATACTTGTGACTACAAGTTGGATGTTCTCCCACCATGGTGACAGGATAACGTTTAATGAGTACCACATTCACAAAGAAGAGCTGGATTGTAAAATACACGCCATGCAAAGTAATCCATGGGAGCTAAGGGAAATAGTGAACTCACTGAAAGAGGTGAAGCCATTGCATGTCCTTGTTTGGTAAGCAAGAGGAATGGTAATCTGATTTCATAATCACTACAACAAAAGGAAAATGTTCTACTGTACAGGCCGCAGAGGAAACACAAGCTACCTAACAAACTTGCAGTACCAGACCTATGCTAATACCATTGAAGCTGGGGCACGAACAAGAAATAAAATACAAATCTTTTAATGTCAAGCTTCATTAACCATTTTTATCAGACCTCTATCCTGTCCCATACTGACCAGGACTGTCTAAGGTTGAAGGTTTCTAGCAGTGAGCCCTCATCCCTGTTATGTTTTTAGAAGGGTTCCTTTTGCTGGGCTCCACTAGTGCCATGTGTCTGAGGACATTCCTGTCACCAAGGCTCCAGAATACATAGCATTGACTGAAATCCCTAAATCTCACACGTTGGGCATAAAGCCTTGACCTTCCAAGAGAAACAGTGGAGAGTGAAGAAACAGAATACTCCACGGAAGTGCATTAGATTCTCCCTTCAAGCCGGAAGAAAGCTTTGCAACTTTAAGACAAACAAGGCCTAATTTAATATATTTTGTGTTTAGAGAATATTTTTTTTTAAATCCTTACAATTTAAAATCTCAAAAAATGTCATGAACTTGCTCAAGCAGACCTGCCTCCTTTTTGTTGTTGTTGTTTTGGTTGCCTACGTCTGTTATTTAGTCTGTGTTATCCCCAAGAGATGTAGTTAACTTCAGATAAGACAACATGCGTAACTATCCTCTTAACCACAGCTTTACCTCAGCATTGTTCAGTGCACAAATCCATAACTACCAGAGATACAACTGATGTCAGATACGAAAAGTCAGACATGTAATCAGAGGATTTCAAGATCAACTCTCCACTGTATATATTGAGTATCAGAGTTTACAATTTAGTTTGGAAAAAATTTACCTTTAGTTAGCGAATATGAAAGTGGCAACGGCAAAACAATGTATTTTTTCCTAAATATTCTTCCCAGTATTCCTAGCAATTATATATTCTGATCTATATCAATCACTCTACATTTCTTTTCAATCCTACATTTATTCCCATAAGTGATCTTAGCAAAAACTTTATGTCATAAACTGCTCTTTTTACAAAACACTCTTTTTATCTCCTATGAAGATATTGCTCTTTATTTCACATATGTACATACCATCAGAAAGTGTTGACTTGTGTACTGTACATACATGGACAAAGGCAAATTCTACAAAGCACTGTTCTCCTGCAGATGTTGGGCATCTGTAGGCTTACCTAGTATGACAGTCTCATTACCAGTGAACAGATTTCTTCAATCCCAGTCTGATTTATAGCACTGTAAATCCAAAGTAAATTCATTGACTAATAGAGTCACTCTAGATTTACACCTGTGCAACTGAGATCAGAATCTGACCCTGAGAATCTTTTATTAAATTAATAAGAAGTTATTGTTACAACTTCAAAGAGGAATTGACACAACTGAGGGAATAATATTTGTGTTTATAGCTGTGAAAGTATCAACTGCCGATTCACAATTATGTGCAAGGAAAAACGTTTTCATAAGTTTTCATGAGAATGTGCGGGCCTGATTTTATCCAAAGTTTTGCGGTTTCTGTAAACACAATTTTTCTCAGCGAAGGATATCAAAAATCCAACAGAAGTCAAAACCAATCCCAGTCTTTCCCAGTTTGTCCCAGGTGAAAAATTTTTATTTTTGAAAATTTAACATTTTCACCAAAAGAATCCTGCTTTCCACACAATAAACACACACAATTGTTCACCAACTCCACAGAAATAAAAATTTGGAGAATCATATCAACTAACTTGAAAAATAATCAAAAGATAAATCCCAAGCCTCCAAACAACTATGCATATACTTTACTGATGTGCACAGTCCCATGAACGGTTTCAGAGTAGCAGCTGTGTTAATCTGTATCCGCAAAAAGAACAGGAGTACTTGTGGCACCTTAGAGACTAACCAATTTATTTGAGCATGAGCCCACGAAAAACCCACGAAAGCTTATGCTCAAATAAATTGGTTAGTCTCTAAGGTGCCACAAGTACTCCTGTTCTTTTAGTCCCATGAATATAACTGAAACTACTCATGTGCTTATAGCTAAGCAGGATCAGAGAGAGAGAATCAGGACCCTAACCTGCAAAGCATTTGCTTAACTTTAAGCACACTAGTAGTCCTATCAGGGCCTTGGGGCAATCAGAATTCATAAGCAAGATGTGACTTGTGAAAGAAAACTAATTTTCTTACATTTTTCTTAAGAGGTCCTAAAGAGATTGAAGACCGATGCATACAACACTGATAATTTGTCAACATCCTACTTTATTTTAAAATGTCCAAAACAATTTTTTTTTAAATCCCTTTTGGGGGTTCAGCTTTTCAGAACCACTGGATTCTATTAGGTCTTATGACATGACCTCTTAAATTGGTTCATTTTGGAATCAGACTCTAAAATAAGTTTTTATAAATTTACAAAGGATGCAGGAGAGAACAATGTTTTATAATTTCAGAAATTAAAAGGCATTTCCCCTTAAGATGAACAAAACACATCTTTTTATTCTTTGGGATGCAATATAGGAAACGCAAATCCACCAAACCAAGGCTTAAATCCTGCAAACGTTTATGTACATGCATAATTTTACTCATATGCACAGTCCCCCACTAAAGCTAGTGGGCCTTCTCAAGAGTAAAGTGCATAAGTGCTTCTGCATTTGGAGCCCAAAGGAATACCTAGACTTATATTAAAGAAATAAACATATTTCCCTATAAAATTAAAAGCAGCATTAGGAAGCTTGCCTTGTTTAAGAAACTTACAAATATAATGTCATATGAATTGTGTTCATATTAATACTTTTTTGTTAAAGCATTTATTTTTTGTAGTTGTAGATTCATTTAAATAAGATTTCCCCAAGTACGTGTATTTAAGAGGAGGATAAAACAGGCAATAGCTAGATACACACAAAAATTTATTTAAAAGAAAATGTTATGGTGCACCATCTTGTTCAGTGGTATTTTATACAAGGTCAACCACTGGGTAACACGTTCTACTCTAACCCCCAAATCCCACCAAACAAAATGAAAGGGTCAAGCACAAATAGAGAAGTTCTGGGATAGGTTCAAGAGTTTGCCCTGCTCAGATGAGGTGTTCTATCCCTCCTTAAAACGACAGGGCCCTTTTGTTGTACAGCAAAAAAAGTTTCACATCGTGCCTTTCCTGGTTATTCTGAACACACAATACAAAAATATTTCCCTACTGTGTATATTTTAGGACGTTTCTCCCTAATATACGAAAAAGAACCATTATTTTAAGGAAAGTAGAATAGGATAAACATTGGAACTACAGCTACATGACAGAGGCAATGCTAATTTACCTCTTCTCTGAAGCCTCCAGAACACAATATTTTCTCTCATCTGATGAAGCCATTCAAAGTAAATTCCAACTGCCAACCACATAAAATGAGAGTTATTTGCTGGAGACCTGATAATGTTTAAAAAATAAAGTCAAACATCTTGCCAAGTGAAGGCATGATAAAGCAAAGTCTGACTCTAATACTAACCTTCAAGGTAAAATTAATAATTAATTGGCAAAGCCTGGACATGGAATGATTGCTATCAATATTTTAATACTTTTACTGCTAATTTCATTCTCCCACCACAGTCTGTCTGCTGAAAAAACTAAGGAGATCTATGCTTGCACTTTCAATGAGCTACCCTGCCTCAGCTGTGGCCATTGTGTAACAAGGAATGCTGTTCAAAAAGTGTGGTTTTAATATAATGTTTTAAAAGGGGTGAGCAGTATTGGTTGTTTTAATTCCTTTTTAATACATTGGAATAATGAACACATGGAAAACTCTACTACGTTTATCCCAAACCATGACTTGGCTGACTTGAATCAATCTGCTACTGCTAGCTGAAGCACAGACGTCAACGTACTGCACGATTCCAATGGACGTTCATTTTTTCCTTTCACTCAAAAACTGTCACACACATTTAATTCAAATATATATTTTGGTCACAAATTTCTTCATGCTGGTTGTAATAGTTTAAATAAAAAGGAGATTTTTATTTAAGGAGATAGACATATGATTATAATCCATTTTTACGCTAACCGTTTAAAGAACAGCCAACAATTCAAAATCTCATCTGCATTACTGTACTACGTTCAAGTCAAGACGCACTGAAGTTCAGAGAGGTTGCTATATTCACCAAGTGACACATACACAGGTCTCATTTCCTTTGACTGATTTGCATCATTGTGGCTAGGAGGAATGTAGTAAGTGATTCCGTTAGAGATGCACAAGAAAGAATAGAATCCCTCTCACCTGCATTTTTTCTGCAAGGCTATCAGGAGTAAAAAAAAACCAGTAAATAGGAACGTTAGTGACTAAAGTAAGATGTGCTGCCTGAATATACACATAGGGCAGTTGGGGTCAAGTGAGAAGGCCACTCACCCCCACCTTTACGATCATTGTTATTTATTCAACATACAGAGTAGAGTCACCTCTTGACTTGCCAAACTAGTAACTATGAGAACATCTATGTGCAACGTGGGCTAGATGTTACTAACAGTCCTAACTTTTGCATGTTCTGGTGTGTTGGGGTATGTTTACAGTGTAACTTTGGACTAACTGTTTTCCCATGTATTGTTTTTCTTTATTTTTATGAAGAATTAAGGCAGAAAAAGAAAAAAGAAACTGCCCATGAATGTTAGCTTTTAAAATGGTTCCAGCTGTGTTCTGTCACACCTCACGGAGATGAAAGAGCTCTTGAGAATGCTGGTCACACTTTGCAGGGGTTGGGTAGGGATGAGCTCACCCCACTGCTGCTGCTGCTATTACTGTTTGATGAGAGACTGTTTTCAGCAAGGCTGGGTTAACAGAGCAACTTCATACTGGACTACATTGTCCCTGCCACAGCTTCGCAAAAGAAAAAAAAACATTTTGGTGTTTGATGGATTTTGCTGGGTGTGTTTTAATAAAACATTTATAATCTCTTTCATGTAAATTATCAGCAACAGCAGTCTCAGCCTGTCCCAGACAGGAAGAACATACAATGCTTCCAGCGGAATGGCAGATGTCACAAAGAAGGTGGTGCTCCGTTATGCTGATAATTCTAGGATATGCCCACTGTGCTGGCTCAGAAGTGATTTTTCACTAATTTATACAAGTCTTCAATTTAAGTTTCTCTGTTCAAACACAGCCAGGAAACTATTTCTCATAAAGTACATGCATTGCTAAAGCCCCAGTTTGGAAACTCACCTGTGCAGAACCCCATGGAAGTCAACAAGGCGCCACATGCATACAGGGTCTGACTATGTGGATCCGATGGTATTATCAGGGTGCAAGTTTGGAGAAGCTTTAATTGATTCAGTTGTTTCTGATAGTGGTGAGCAAAAGCAAGTCACTACATTTTTAAAAATTAACATTTAACTTTTCTATAACTTAAAAATAACTGAAGTAATTCCTTCAAACATTAAAAACAATCTTCATCTGTGAACGGAGACCAAGATTTGAAAGTTTCAGCCCCATAACAAAAGTCCTCTGAAAGCTATGAGTGAGTGGAAACAAGAGATTACAATAAAACTCCAGTTTCTACAACAAACTATCATTATTTCATACTGTGCTTGTGTGGGTATACTGTAAACTATGTATAAGTAGGTGGGTGGGCAAGTGGGTGGGATGTTAACTTCATTGCTCAACTGCTTTGAGCTACTGGAAAGAAAAGTGTGTCCTTGTCTGCTTTATTTACTTTTTATTAATCTAATGAGGCTGTTTCCTGGGAGCTTAATTACCATAATAGAGACAACTCTTACCCGCTTTAAAGCATGGAATAGAAACAGCCTATGAAAGGACGAAGCAGGAAATGAGAGCTGGCCAGCGGGGAAGGGAAGTGTTTAAAATCTGTTTTAGCAGAAAGTAACAAAACCTCGGACACATGGCCATACATTTCATTCTTTTGGGTGGGGGCCTTTTTGAGTCAGGCTCTTGAGCTTCAATGAGGATAGCAGGGGCAGTTTAGGATCCCACTTTACCAATAAAGAATGACATCACGACATTCCAGAAAGTACATTTTCTGAAATTCCAGCTGTAGCTCAGAAATGTCTATCTTCCCAGCAGGGCAAGCAAAACACGTATGTCTTAATACTATAACCCAGCTCTCGAAGAATCATAAAACAGGAATACACCACTATAGAGCAATGCCGTAGAAAAATTAAAAGCACATGATTGATGTGACACAAAACGTGCGCTTTACCAGACCTTTCAAATGTTGCCTCTTCATCATTTTGCCATTTACAGTTTCCTAATGAAATTAGATACGGTACCGGTGCTTTTTCTCCCTACCACCCCATATCTATTGTGCATTTTCCTAGAGTTAAATCAACACATTTTCCATTCTTCATTCAGCAGGAAGTCAGAAAATTAAATGCCTCTGTCTTCTGGTGCTGCTCAAAATCACTTCAGTCATGTTACTATAACACATACAGTAATTTAGCATATTAAAATTATATGACTATTACTTTATGTGCACAATAGATGCACCATATCAGATTAAACAGCTCCCCCAAGTGAGTTTAGTCTTTACTGATATAAAATCGAAATGTGTACAGACCAGACCAGTTCTTCCCCCCCGACAGCCCACTTGTGTTAAAATGACAGATAAAATTCTTTTACTCCTCCCAAGATCTAGAAGCAATCTTCAAAACATTTAGCAGATAGTATTTTAAAACAAGAAAATGCCTGGAACAGTGTCTCATGCACTGGCTGCAATGAGCCCTAGTCATTCTTGGGCTTGGAAGATGTAGAGTGTCTATGCAAACTGAATGAATGATTTAAGAGTGAACACAGTGCTCATACTGCACCAGTATTTTACAGGAATAAGATAAAATGAAAAAAAACACCAGACACAACAGGGAAGAAAATACATTGGCTATGAAAAACTAAACACATGGCATCATTAACCTAGCCAGGAGTCTTCCCCTGCACTCAAAACATTTCAGACTATTCTTTCTCAGATGACGAGGTACAACAGGACATTTAAAAAATATAATTACAAGAGTGAGGGTGAGCAGAGAAATGCTAAATTATATGGCACCAGAATCCTGAACGTCTAGAATCAAGAACATCTCAATAGCGAACAAGAGGTAGGATGAGGACAGGCTAACAATCGCCTTGAAAGTGAACATAAGTAGCTCGTGTATGATGTGAGAGAAGGGGGAGCCCGTGGAAGGATGCAAAGAGACAGGTGACATGGTTAAAGCAACAGGCTAGGAAAAATGATCTTTGCAGCTGCATTCTGAATGAATAGGAGCAGGGCAAGATTGCATTTGTCCAGGCCAGAGACAAAGATGTTGCTGTAATCAAGAAGAGAGATAATGAAAGCCTGAACAAGAGTTTAGCTCTGTGGGTGCATAGGAAACGCTGTACCTTATAGATGGTATTTAGAATACATTTGCAAGACTTAGACATAGCCTGGCTGAGAGCCATAGAGAGAGATCTGAGTTGAAGATGACACCCAGGTTACGGGCCTGAGTGATGGGCTTAATGGTGGTGTTGTCCAGAGAGATTGAAAGAGAAAGTAGTGGGGAGAGCTTTGGCATAGATGAAGAGCTCTTTTCTAGCCATGCTGGGTTTTAGGTGTTGGGTACATATCCATGAGAAGACATCACCAGACAGGGGCGAGATTTATGTTTGGACAGAAGGAGGCAGTATGGAGTAGAGAAGTAGATCTGTGAGTGGTCAACCCAGAGATGGTGTTTGCATTTGTTTTTGTGGATGAGATTATCCATAGATAAAAGCATAGAGGGAGAAAAGAAGGGAACAAGGACTAGAGAGGGGGAAGAAATTAATGTTTTAATTGACTAATTTCTTGTAGACATCATTGGCAGAAGTGGATCTTAAGCAGTGAGTTGAACTTGGAAGTAGTGATAGTTTGGATTACCTCAGGAAGGGCATGTGCAGAAGTATCATGGAAGAATGCATGAATACAATTGTGGGAAAAGCAAACAAAGGCATTGTTAATGCAGGCATGGCATCACTGATGATCAAGATGATGTGAGGGAGATAAGAGATGAGGGTGAATGAACAGGAAAGGGCAGAGTTGCAAAGGCCCTGGAAGCTGATATGGTGGGGAAAGGGGAGCCCATGAAGGGATTCAGAGAAGTGGGTAATGTGCCCAGCTCAACAGGAAAGGAAGATGATCTGATCAATACATTTTGTGACTAATGGAAGGAGTTGTGGGTGCTAGAGAGGCTGGAGAAGAGGAGCTTTCAGTAACAGAGGGGATGAGAGCTTTTGGACAGAAAGAAAAAGCTCGTGTCTTAGCAATGTTGTGACACAATAGTGGCAGGACTTGGACAGAGCTTATATGTGGGAGGTGTGAGGAGAAGAGCCCACAGTGGCCCCTAGGTTCTATTCTGTTCTATACCATGGTCATCACTGTAGTATTTGAGCACCTTCCTATCGTGCATTAAGCAACACAACTGCACAGCTATCCCATGTTGTTTGTTCTCTCTTCCTCTACCCACAGAGAGAAGGGAGGCCAGTGGAGTGTCTTCTTTTGATAGAGATATATAGTATAATAAAAAAAAACCCTCTGTCTATAGAGTATAATTTTAAAAAACCTACACACACACCCCTGTAGTTACATGTTTACATTAGTGGAGGCAAGGACAAAGAAATATGACTTACACTTGTAGCAGAAAGTGGTGAGGTTTGTGAAGTTCCTTAGTTCTTGGGGGAGTTCATACCACCATCTTGGACTGCCCCAGAGAAACTTCTGACTCCCTCACAGGCAAGCTTTACTCTTATTGTTGAGCATTCCTGTAACATGGTTCTCTCACTGCTGGGTCTGGTCCAACATTCCCTTCTGTCGTTTGTTCATCCCCAGGCCTTCCCACTCACCAGGACTTAGGGTGCTGTCTCTTCATGACTCCACCTCTGACCAGATCATTATAGGTTTCCACTTCTAGGGTATCCAAGTCCCACAAGACAATCTGCCCATGTGCCATCTCAGGCAATCTTCTGTAATTCCCAGTCTGTGCCACTTCTCCAGCGGCTGGTAGGGGAACCTGGGCCCACCCACTATGCCAGGTTCCAGCCCAAGTACCCTATCATCAGCAGCCGAGATCTACACAGTCTCAACCCTTGCTGCTCTTTCCCTGGGCTTCTTCCTACTCTGCCTATCCCAGGCAACACCTTTGGGGATACCCTTTCCATCAGGGACAGGATCCAGGGCTTTTGCTCACCCCTGGGTTTCCTCCTACCTGCCTCTCTGTCCCCCGAGAGCAACTACAGAATCTCTCCCTGCAGCCCCCCTACTGCTCACGACTTCCTTCATTTATACAAGCTCAGCCTGCCCCTGTGCAGCTGGGCTTCATCGTCAATTAGCCTTAGCAATCAAACCTAATCTCCCCCTGGTGTGGCCTAGAAGGTTAATTGGCCCCTTCTGAGCCATCCTAACCCCTTCAGGGCTGGTGTGAACACACTATCACAGTTCCATTGTGCCACAGGAACAGAGAGTTATCAACAAGGGTCTTTGTCCCAGAGCTTTAGATGCTCTTTTAGGTAACTCGGGCACAGCCCACAGAACACACTGAAGATAACGATTATGACCTTGAACGTGATTCAAAATTCTATAGGAAGACAGCGTGGAGAGCAGAGGACAGGCATGATGTGCTTGTGGTAGACTGTGTTGCTGAGGAGAGGCACTGCACTGGTTTGTACTAAGTGGAGTTTCCCAAGTGCTGAAGGCTTCATGCCCAAGTATATTGCATTGATGTAGACCAGCCCAAAGGTGATGAAAGCATGAATAACTGAGACCTGGTTCTTCATCTACCAGAAAGGAATAGAGTCTCCTAACCAACTGGAAAAGGCAGGAAGCATTGTTCACAGATGCTGCTATGTGACCTCAGCATCAGCAACAAATCCAAGAGTACTCCTAGACTCAGGACTGAATTAACCAAATGTGGATGTGAACCTTCGACCAAAGGAGACTGCACCAGGGCTGCAAACTCTTCAGAATACTTTCTTCTGCCCACCAGCATCACCTCTGTTTTGTTCAGGTTCAGCTTCAACTGTTCATCAACGAGATGATCTCATCCAAGCACTGGGCCACCTTAGTGGTAGCAGTGTGGCTGCATGTGGTGAAGGACAGGAAGAACTGTGTATAATCTGCATATTGCTGGCATTTGTAAGTAGTATATTCTTTGTGGTGGGAACAATGTCTGTCTTACCAGACAACTGACAGCTTTCAAGAATCTAAGGCCTGGTATAAAATACAGTTCATAATGCACAGCAGGTTGCTTCACCCAGAGTTACCACAAGAAGAGCTGGCCAAAAATGTAGATTTGATTATACCAGAATGGTTAGCAA
This sequence comes from Eretmochelys imbricata, assembly GCF_965152235.1. NCBI lineage: Eukaryota > Metazoa > Chordata > Testudines > Cheloniidae > Eretmochelys > Eretmochelys imbricata. The sequence continues at coordinate 41,713,951 of NC_135583.1, read as the reverse complement.
ATGAGTCAGTTTTACTTAATTGTTTGTGTCAAAAAATATATACATCAGAAAAAGTCAAAATGTTATTTCAACATTTTTCAATGAAATATTTCTATTTGTGGTCAAAACCATTTTTCTTAAAAAATATTCAAATTTATTTTTTTAATGTTAAAAAATGCTGAAACCAAAATGAAACTAAAAGACACAATGCAGTTATTTTCTTCTTTAAGTACTGGGGGGAAAATGTATCTCACTGTTGAAAAACTCTGACTTTTTTTTTTTAATGGTGACCATTGTATCGCCTAGCAAACATGTTACAAACTAGATGGAATGAGATACTGACTTAGCCAGCAGCCATGGCCTGTTTGTCTGGGGCAGATTAATAATCTTAAAAATAAGCAAATAAATATCAGTTTATTCATTAAGGTTTAGGTCACAGAGAAGATTTTGTGCTTGACCTAACAAATTTTCAAGAGAAATTTAGAATGCTGCTATGTACCCTGCATTGGCCTAAGACATAGCTTATTTACTTTCAGAAGCGCTCCACAGTTAATCTATTAGTGAGGCATTTTCTAAGGCAGCTGTTTGTGTGGCATTTTGGGGGGTTTGATGGAGGAGTTATTCAGTTTGTATTCAATAATGTTGGTTTAGTTAACGTTATTTTTTTAATGACTTAACTGTTAATGTGCCCAGAGACTGCCAGTAGGTGTATCTTACAAATGTGAAAATGAATGTAAAGTTAAATAAATTAATAGACTTTGGTTTAGGTTCTGGTTAGAATAACTGCAAGAGCTAAATGTGAATGGTTTGTGATTGGTGGCTCACAATCCTAAATTGTGTATTTAGATTTCATAGAATCATAGAATCATAGAATATCAGGGTTGGAAGGGACCCCTGAAGGTCATCTAGTCCAACCCCCTGCTCGAAGCAGGACCAATTCCCAGTTAAATCATCCCAGCCAGGGCTTTGTCAAGCCTGACCTTAAAAACTTCCAAGGAAGGAGATTCCACCACCTCCCTAGGCAACGCATTCCAGTGTTTCACCACCCTCTTAGTGAAAAAGTTTTTCCTAATATCCAATCTAAACCTCCCCCACTGCAACTTGAGGCCATTACTCCTCGTTCTGTCATCTGCTACCATTGAGAACAGTCTAGAGCCATCCTCTCTGGAACCCCCTTTCAGGTAGTTGAAAGCAGCTATCAAATCCCCCCTCATTCTTCTCTTCTGCAGGCTAAACAATCCCAGCTCCCTCAGCCTCTCCTCATATGTCATGTGTTCTAGACCCCTAATCATTTTTGTTGCCCTTCGCTGGACTCTCTCCAATTTATCCACATCCTTCTTGTAGTGTGGGGCCCAAAACTGGACACAGTACTCCAGATGAGGCCTCACCAATGTCGAATAGAGGGGGACGATCACGTCCCTCGATCTGCTCGCTATGCCCCTACTTATACATCCCAAAATGCCATTGGCCTTCTTGGCAACAAGGGCACACTGCTGACTCATATCCAGCTTCTCGTCCACTGTCACCCCTAGGTCCTTTTCCGCAGAACTGCTGCCTAGCCATTCGGTCCCTAGTCTGTAGCGGTGCATTGGATTCTTCCGTCCTAAGTGCAGGACCCTGCACTTATCCTTATTGAACCTCATCAGATTTCTTTTGGCCCAATCCTCCAATTTGTCTAGGTCCTTCTGTATCCTATCCCTCCCCTCCAGCGTATCTACCACTCCTCCTAGTTTAGTATCGTCCGCAAATTTGCTGAGAGTGCAATCCACACCATCCTCCAGATCATTTATGAAGATATTGAACAAAACCGGCCCCAGGACAGACCCCTGGGGCACTCCACTTGACACCGGCTGCCAACTAGACATGGAGCCATTGATCACTACCCGTTGAGCCCGACAATCTAGCCAGCTTTCTACCCACCCTATAGTGCATTCATCCAGCCCATACTTCCTTAACTTGCTGACAAGAATACTGTGGGAGACCGTGTCAAAAGCTTTGCTAAAGTCAAGAAACAATACATCCACTGCTTTCCCTTCATCCACAGAACCAGTAATCTCATGATAAAAGGCGATTAGATTAGTCAGGCATGACCTTCCCTTGGTGAATCCATGCTGGCTGTTCCTGATCACTTTCCTCTCATGCAAGTACTTCAAGATTGATTCTTTGAGGACCTGCTCCATGATTTTTCCAGGGACTGAGGTGAGGCTGACTGGCCTGTAGTTCCCAGGATCCTCCTTCTTCCCTTTTTTAAAGATTGGCACTACATCAGCCTTTTTCCAGTCATCCGGGACTACCTTCTTTAATTCCTTCTTTTACTGTATTGCACTTTACATTTGAAGGTTCGGAGATTAAAAACAAAATATACTTTTTTCTAAAATTCATATTTAAATATCCCCCCAATCTCCTGTTTATTTTTTTTAATTGTTTCTTAGAGAAATACAGAAAACACTGGAAAACAAGAAACCTACAGTTTGATTTCAAGACAGTGTTAAATGACAAGGGAAGGCTGGGTCATGAGGTTATGACATCACAGGGTAGCTGAATCAGCCAACATACATTTCAATTTAGTCAAAACATAACTTTTTCTGCATTTTTCTTACATTTAAAAAAAACTTACATCTCACAGCTCTGAACCCGCTCATAACGTCCGGGCTCCTGATTACACTACAGTTGTAAGGGGCACTTTTTGCTAGTAGGCAAAGGGATATTTACTATATGTTTGAAATGTATGGGAGGTGCGGAGCCACCTTGACTGCCCCAGACTTCAAATAGGAGACAAAGGCACTCAGCACCTCTTGGGAAGCTTCAACACCTCTTAAAGCCACCACACACAGAAATTCACAGCTAGCAATTAAGGCTGAGATTTCAAAAGAGCTTAAGGGAGTTAGGAGCCCGTTTGTTGGAGCTGAGCACCTATTTGCCTTGATCCCCTTTGAAAATCCTACCCTAAATTGTGACAAGTTAGGCCTTGTCTACACTACATAGTTTTGTTGACAAAAGCCAGGTTTCATCGACCAAACAACGGAGGTGCACACACAACAGAGCTCCTCCCACCGATTTAACACTCTTGCTACGCCGACATCATTAAACCACCTCACCGAGAAGCATAGAGCTTTTTACGACAAAGTTAGAGCAATGCAGGGTCAGTGAAGACACAGCGCTTGCTTACGTCACCCCAGGTGGCCTCCAGAAGGTGTCCCACAATGCCCATCATGACCGCTCTGGTATGCAGTTTCTACTCCACTGCCCTGCAGCCAGGTACACAGGCATGTGCCCTTCCCCCTTTAAAGACCAAGGAATTTTTGAAATTCCATTCCTGTTTGCTTGGCATGGACAGCTCAGATCACATCTTCCCAGCTGACCATGCCGGCTTTCTGCAGCAAATGGGCTCCTGCATGGAGTATGCGGGAGTTACTGGATCTGGTGGGGAGAGAAGGCAATGCGGTTACAGCTCCGATCCAGCCACAGGAACTTTGACACCTATGAGCAGATTGCTCGTGGCATGGAAGAGAAGGGGCATGGAAAGGACATGCACTTGTGCCATGCTAAGATCAAGAAGCTGAGGCAGGGAAGCCAATTCTTGTTTTGGTGCAGCAACAAAAGCATGCCATTTCTACATGCTATCCTCAGATACTTTGTGGAGACTGGAGTCAGCGGCCAGCAGAGTCAACCCCAAGGATGAAGTGGTGGACTAGAAGGTTATGTTGGAGGAGGATGTGAGACAAGCGACAGGCTTGTAAGGTGGCATGGTAATCCAGGACCTCTTTTTGACTCTGGAGGGGTCTAGCTAATGCCTGAAGCAGGAGGGGAGATCTCTGGTAAGTACTGATTTTTCTTTCATACCGCATGGTTACATGTGGTAGAGCTGTCCTTTATTTTGTTACATGGTGCACCTGGGAGAAGAGATAGAAATTAACAAACACTAGGTACTGTTTGCAACTGCTTCGCATTCCACCTATGCAGTGGGGGCCCTGCGGAGAAGTTTGTTTGTGCACACAGAGATCTCCCAATAATCCTCCACAGAGATCTCTAGGAAACTTTTCTGCTCTGCAATCCTCTGCCGAAGGTTCCTTGGCAGAGCTGCTTTGTTTCTTCCCCCGTTGTAAGAAATTTTGCCACACCAATCAGCAATTACTGCTGTAGGAACCAAAGCAGCACACAGGTGAGCAGTATACGGACCCGATCTGAAGCTACACATGCGCAGGAGATGCAGCCTTTCATCTTCGGTTACCCTCAATAGTGTGATTTCAGCTTTCATCACCCCCGCCTGTGGAAAGCGGTGCCAGTGTTCAGAATAGTGTCCCTAGGCGCTTGTACTGATCCCCTTCTGAAACCTCCCAGACCCTTTATCCCGTCTTGCACCATCCCCACCATTCCTCCGTCCCCCGGGCCAAACTCACCATGTTTAGTGTCCCTAGCCTCTGTTTGCCAGAAGCTGGGAATGGGTGACAAGGAATGGACACTTGATGATTACCTGTTCTGTTCATTCCCTCTGAAGGGCCTGGCATTGGCCACTGTCGGAAAACAGGATACTGGGCTAGATGGACCCTTGGTCTGACCTAGTATGGCCGTTCTTTTGTTTCTTAGTGCTCCAGCCATGCTGCATGCTTGCCAAAGGAAAGTAAGAAACAGGTGTACGGAACTTTTATGATTCAAGACTGAGAGTGCACATGCAATATTGATTCTGTGTATTGTTTCTTCTGTTTCTGCAGATGTGCCCTTGAAGGCCAGCTCCTACACACCGGCAGAGCGCCTCGTTCAGATAAGATGACGAACAAAGAGTAAGGAGGATATGTTTCACAAAATGCTGCAATAGTCAGATCAGGCCAATAGTGAGCACAGAGCATGGAGAGAGACAATAAACGAGAAACTAGAAGTGGGTAGCCAGCAGAAGAGACAGGGCCAGGAGCAGATAATAAAGTTCATGGAGGACCAAACAGAGATCCCGAGGTCCCTGAATGCACTGCAGACAGAACACATGTGTGCTCGACTGCCCCTGCAGCCCATATCACACTGCCTTCCTTTCCCTCCCCAAACTCCCCACACACATTCCTCATGTTCCTGGCCTGTTGCAGTGTCCCTTGCACTCCACCCCTAGGGACATTTTCCATAATGATAGCTGGAGTTACACACAGCTGTGAGATCCTCACTTCAGAGAGTGCTGCTCACTGTCATGTCCCTTGTAAGAAATGTTAATTTGTGTATTGCTGTTTAATAAAAATTTAGGGTTACAGTGATTCTTTATTTGTGACAAGGATGGTTGCAACAGAAATTCAGACACAGTGGCAATCAACACATTTGCAGACTATAATTAACGCTCAGGCAGGAATCATTATATGGGTCATTCAATGTGGCAAGTGAGCCAGGCATTATTTAATTCATTGCAGAAAGACACATTACTGGGGCTTATTGTCAAAATGCTGCTTCAAAGCCTCCCTGATTCGAATAGCCCCCTGTTGAGTCCCTCTAACAGCCCTGGTGTCTGGCTGCTCAAAATCAGCCACCAGGCGATTCACCTCAATAGTACACCCTTAGGGAAATTTTTCTCCCTTGGCTTCAAAAATGTTATGCAGAGCACAGCAGGCTGTTATGACCATGGGAATACTTTCCTCATGGAGACCTAACCTGCCAAAAAGGCAGTGCCAACAACCCTTTAATCTGCTAAATGCACATTCTACCTCCATTCTGCACCTGCTGAGCCTGTTGTGGAAGAGCTCCTTGCTGCTGTCAAGGTTTCCAGTGTAAGGCTTCATGAGCCACAGGAACAAAGCTAGGCTTGGTTTCCCAGGATCACTATGAGCATTTCCACATCCCCTATTGGAATCTTGCTTAATGCATCTTCCCTGACAACCCTGCATTGAAGTCAGTGAAACAACGCTGGTGATCCCCCAGCGCCTTGCAATACCATAGAGAAGTAGACCTTTCTGTTGGTATACTCTGTCACAAGATGGTCTGGGGCTAAAATTGGGATACGAGTACCATCTCACCCCGCCACAGTCAGGGAATCCCATTGCCCCAAAGCCATCCACTATTTCCCACACGTTGCCCAGAGGCACAGTCCTTCGTAGCAGAAGGCGAATAATAACTCTGCACACTTGCATGACTGCAACCCCCACAGTGGACTTCCTACCTCAAAACTGATTCAGCAACTGAGTGGTAGCAGTCTGGAGTTGCCAGCTTCCACACAGTGATTGCCACGTGCTTTTCCACCATTAGGGCAGCTCTCATTTTGGTGTCCTTGTGCTGTAGGGCAGGGGTGAGCTCCACACAGAGTTCAAGGAAGGTGGCTTTGTGCATATGAAAGTTCTGCAACCACTACTCGTCATCCCATTCCTGAATCACAATCCAATCCCACCACTTAGTTCTTGTTTCCCAAGCCCAATAGCAAAGGTCCACTGTGTGTGGCTGCTCCGTGAATGCAAACATGAATCTTGAAGTGTTTCTTTCCATGGCACACTGCAGGGCAGGCACCATGCATTCCTGTTCAGAGTCACAGCTCATGAAATACTGCAGGACCAGCCGTGTAATATTCATAATGCTCATCACAAGACTGCAGAGCAGTGCAGGATCCATGTTTTCAGGCAGAGATGGCGGGCGCAAAGTTTACCGGGCAGTTGAAAAGCAGCACAAAATGCAATCGGAAGCCCTTGGAATTATGGGACGGAAAAAACTGCATCACGGGATGGTGATCCCACCCCCATGATACACTGTGATCCATTCCCAGAACTCCTAGCAGGAGAAGCTGGCGAGTTGCACAGGAGGATAGCTACTCATGGTGCACTACTCTCTCTGTCGATGTTAGAGCATCAACTATGGACGTGCTCCGCCAATTCAAGGAGCGTTGTGTGGACATGCACAAGCAATGTAATTAAAGCGGTTTATGATCATCAACGTCAACTTAACTCTGTAGTGTAGACATGGCCTTAATTACAATGGAGTACAATAATACTCTAATCCCAGCCCCAAAACAAAGCCATGATCCTACAAAATTTCCATGTTTAACTTCAGTGAGCAACCCTACTGATTTCAATAGGACTACTCAAAGTCCATAAATCTTTGCAGGACTGGGGCCTAAGGAACAAATGGTGAGCCTTCACTGTAGTGATGACATAGATAAACAAAGAAATACATTAAGAAATACATCTTAGTTCACCAATTATAAAATGCAGTCTGACGCTGATCTCACAATAACAGAGCCATGTAGAAAATGAACATATATTTCATAAAACTTCAAGGACCTCAAACCTTGGTAAAGAAAGGACTAGTTAAGAGTATGTTCACAGTATTGTAGCCATGTTGGTTCCAGGATATTAAAGAGAAAATGTGGGTGAAGTAATATCTTGTATTGGACCAAAGTCTGTTGTTGAAAGAGACAAGCTTTTGAGCTACACCGAGCTCTTTTTCAGGTAGCTCGAAAGCTTGTCTCTTTCACCAAAAGAAGTTGGTCCAAAAAAGATATTACCTCACCCATCTAGTTAATAATATGTCATTTTGGTCAAACACAAGTGTCTGTTCAACAGGATTATACTGTACATATGATTCACATTCGTTTTTTGTCAATCTATAAATTGCTCAAAAAACTTTTTCCAACACATATTTTCTTTCTGGGGAAAAAAGGATTCATATTTAACATGTTCATTGCTTTTTTTTTTTTAAAGAAACCATATCACACCAACTATTTATTTATCTGCTACTACATTACACTTTATTTCTACATTCAACCCTGCTTTCAAGTGATTTGGTTCCAGTAGATTACACTGAGTATATACTTTTCTAATGGCAGGTCCCAAAACATATTTTATATCCAGCTTTATTTTAATGGAACTAAAGCAGCAGGGGGCAACCTAACTTAGGAAACCTGCTGAGAAAGAAGTAAGGGCTACTAAAGCAAGGTTGAATTCTTCAGCCTTTTGAAAAATCTCCACTCTGCTGAATACAAAATATGGTGCAGGAGGGAAGTGTGGGGGAGGGGAACTATACTTGGGAGAGAACAAATCCAGGGCAGTAAAATAACAGAAGTGAAGGGTCCACTCTGGGATAAAATAAGATGAAACAAAATGAAATAAATATATTAAAAAAACCTCATACAGAAAAAAAAAATCTGTGAAGGCATATAGACTTACTGGGATTTTTGTTTTAACTTTGCCTGCAGGCACTTTTGAGCCCAAATAACTGTAGATCTGGGAATAACAGGTGTTTATTGATTTCCTTCTGTGTTTTTTTCTGCCATAGTACTGCAGCAGGAAGACATATGTATTCCACATGTAACACTTTAGAAAATGAACAGGAACAGAAACACTGAACGGATGGGCAGAGCAAGGAAAGTTTTCAGTGCTCTCCTCCAATATATTTGACCTGCTTTCCTGAGATCATCAATATACAGAAATAAATGCTGAAAAAGACCCTAAAAATCTAAAAATGACATTGATTGTCAGCAGACACCCACATGAATCAGAAGGTAACAGACTCAGATTCCCTTCTGCTTTAATTTAATGGAAATCTTAAAAATAGCAGTGATAATTAAAACATAATGTAGTTAATCCTTTACGGTTCACTCCCAGTATCTTATCCTAGGGGAGGAAAGAAAACCTGTTTTGCCTCAGAGAGAACAATGCAATAATCAAATGCCCCCGTTCCAGGGGTTACAAGTACAAAATATGTCTGGAAGAATGTACTATGTAATGGTGTAAAGTGGAAGTGTATTCCTGTGCGTGAAGCATTCTAAAGTAGGTTTTAGCGAATGGCCCAACCCTGGCACTATGCCACTTACTTCAATGGGCATTTTTCCTAGTTAAAGAACTCCGTATTCTGCCCTAGCTGTGAGAAGTCAGCTTAATTTTATGAAAGTATTCAAGCCAGGCCAATTCTATTCCAAAAACGACTGTATACAGAGGACTGCTAACACAGAGAACTATTTTTTACTTTAGCTCCTTTCCCCACCCAGTCATCATCTCCAGAGATAGTGCAGCCCCCCTGATCCAACATTAGCCAGAAAAGAGAGAAAGAAAGAAGGGAATCCAGTTCTTATTTTCAGTTCTTCCCAAAACAGAGAGGAAGAATTAATATTGGTTATTTTGTATGATTTAAAAAGTTGGTGAGGAATAAATTTTTTAAAAAAGTGGTAAAAGTGGGGAGAAGGAGAGAAAGAAAAGTGGGAGAAGAAGGCTGCAAAAGGACACAGGTGAAAAACAAACAATTATTTTCTGAACCCAGGTTATGCGGAGAATTGAAACGAGTTAGGTACAGACCTGGGATCAGGAGATGAAAGGCACAAACGGAAGGGATATACAAGTCTGAGAATAGTGAAGAACACAGAAGAAAGGAGACAAGGATGGAAACCTGTGATGTTGTCAGGAAATGTGATTCTAATGACAAGCTCCTAAAAAAAAGTTTTGGGGACAAAAATACTTTCCCAAAAGTCAGATGGTAAATTTGAGCTGCAAATGAAATGCAGGAGACTGATGCTGGACAGTATGAGGCAGGAATGAAATAGTATAGTGTCCCGTGAAGAAGAATTCATTGTTAGAAAATGACAACCTTTCTTAAGGCCGGTGTTTTTCAAAGACTGCTGCAGCTGCAGTCTGCAGATGTAGTTAAAAAACCCGAGCAGGAAACATATTCCCCTATGGCAAGACTATATATTCTATGGCCATAATACCATTGCCATAAAGGGAGCAGGAGAGACAGAAGGAGAGAAGGGGCATTAGAGATATTTAAAACTCCCAAGCTCATTCAAGACCAGTAACAGGGGACATGCAAAGGAATTTAAGAAAAGGAGCATGTCAGTGTCTTTATTTATCTGTAAAAATATTATAGAAATGTTGATCAAAATATTTTCACTCTCCCCAGCTATGTTTTCCTATTCTTCTTGGACAGAAGCCAATGCTTCAACCAAGGGGGGGGGGGGGAACAGGGGAGGGGGAAGGAATAAGTTTGCTAAAAAAAAAAAAATACATTCTTTCCAATCTTGCTGCAGCTTCTTTAAAAAACAACCAAAAGGCTTCTTCTAACTGCTCAGTGCAGTACCAATTTCCTGTGTAGACCTGAATATTAGTATGTGTATTTCTGTGTCTCCTAAGTTACCTAATGCATGCTCAGCGTGAAGCATTTTTAAATGAGTTGGTCTTTATTGAATTATGATTTCCAGCAGTCTCTAATAACAAAATTCAAATTGTTCCAGCAGACTAGGATTTTAAGAATGCTGTGAAGTAACTGAGTTTTTAAGAGAATCTAAAAGAGCCACCCACTGCGTGTGTGTAGTAATCGGGAGCCTCTTGACGAAATACTTCAAATAGTTAATTAGATTTACTAAAAAAAATCAGCCATTAAGGATCAACACTCTGGGAGATACTTCATAAAGCACTGTTACTGGCTCACCTATGGCTTAGTCAAAAATAAAGCAAAAAGAAAATAAAGTTTTCAGGTTATCATCACACTGTCTCTGCAGTCAGCACGATGCAATTAGTAACACATAAAAAGGGCGAGGGGGAGAACTTTTTACTGTTATGACTTCTTTTTGCCTCAGGAATTTCTTCAGGCTGCTTAAAAGGCATTCTTTAACCAAGGAATAATAGGGACACTTGCATTCAATCTGCAGTTACCTCGTCTACGAAAGCTAAGAACAGTGGATCACCTAAAAACTGAATTTGTTCTAGTTTCAGAGTAGCAGCCGTGTTAGTCTGTATTCGCAAAAAGAAAAGGAGTACTTGTGGCACCTTAGAGACTAACAAATTTATTTGAGCTTAAGCTTTCGTGAGCTACAGCTCACTTCATTGGATGTAACAAAAGCTTATGCTCAAATAAATGTGTTAGTCTCTAAGGTGCCACAAGTACTCCTTTTCTTTGTTCTAGTTTGTTAACCATTTATTTTGTCTTTCCTGGCTGCTCAAAAGGCAGTGTGATAATCCCACTGCTCCTCACTTGCTCTATGGGGAGTTTAATCTAATAAAGCTATTACAGCAGAATGGATTAAGCAATGTGAAGCATTAGTAATTTGGGAAGCAGTTAAAGAATGTTAACACTGAGACAATGTGAGCATTCTGCTAAAACAGAATCAGGGGGATGAAAGCAGAGCTTTTACTCAGTGTCATTTTTCAGGCCAGTATTTCCTTACTTCAGTGTCCTTACCCAGCTCTTTACGCCGAGGGGCAGGAGATTAGTCGTACTGCTAGAACTCCAGAAACCATGGACCATCTGCACCTCATCCCAAATTTTGGATAATCTGTACAATTCTTCTGCTATAATCAGGGCCAATCGGGGGAGGAGGGCAGGAGGGCCTTTTGGCCTGGGCCTCAAGCTCTTGCTTCTATTGGATAAAGCAAATGTGATATTTAGATACTGTGATATTTAGTGGTGCTTAAACACTGCAGTGAGAAAGGCCATCTAAAAACCTAGACAGACCCAAGATAAGCAACTGTTCTCTGCACACTGAAAGCCAAGAGCAGCAGGGATTTGGCTCTTGTGTTCTACGCTGACCCTAAACTGACGGCAAACTAACTGTTTCCAGCAAACATAAAAGGGAACTCATCTAATTGACTTCAATGGGACTCCTCATATGCTTAAATTTAAGCATGAATTTAAGTATGTTGCTGAATTGGCATCTTAAACTATCTCTCCGAGTTACTGAGATGCCTGAAATATTACCCAAAGCAATCTTAATAAAATACAATAAATATAGATATTAAAAACAAACAAAAATGGTGACTCAGACATGATTGGCACTAACCATCAGCACTCACCAACTGTGCTATTTGTTGCATCCCATTCCCTGGTGAGGACTGCCTACTTCCCCCCCACCCTCACCAAAAGAGATTTGATCAGGGACACAGAGTCCAGGCAGATGCCCCAACACTACTCCTTCATCTCCCCTGAAGGACACAGCCAGCAACAGTGGAACATATCATCTGAGTCTCTGTCTACCTTTCATTGCTTCATTCCTGCTTGAGGTGAAGTGAAGACAGCTTTAAAAAAAATTTCAAAACCCATATATGACAAAAGCAAGTGCAAGCTGATAGTAATTAATATTAATCAGAAGCTAGCAATTGTAGAAAATTAATTGCTGGTAATAGCTCACCTTACCTGATCACTCTGGTTACAGCGTGTGTGGTAACACCCATTGTTTCATGTTCTCTGTGTATATAAATCTCCCCACTGTATTTTCCACTGAATGCATCTGATGAAGTGAGCTATAGCTCACGAAAGCTTATGCTCCAATAAATTGGTTAGTCTCTAAGGTGCCACAAGTACTCCTTTTCTTTTTACAGACCAACACGGCTACTACTCTGAAACAGGGAGAAATATATAGCCTGAAGAGTTAAGGAAAATAAAAAAATATATTAGGAACAAAAGAAATCCTAACAATGCCACTGGCCCATTACTAGATGGAAATGGCAGAATTGTCAGTAATAATGCAGAAGTATTCAATAAATATTTCTGTACTATATCTGAGGAAAAAACGGGTGTAGTCATATCATATGATGATGATGAAGCGCTTTCCATTCCAATAGTCACACAGGAGAATATTTAACAGCAGCTACTAAAGTCAGACATTTTGAAATCAGCAGGTCCAGATAACTTTAATCCAAGAGTTTTAAAAGAGCTGGCTGAGCAGCCCTCTGGATTGTTGATGTCTATTTTCAATAAGTCTTAGAACATGGGGCAATTTCCAAAAGACTGGAGAATGTTGTGCCAGTAATGTTGTGCCAATATTATAAAAGGGTCAACAGGATGACCCAGGAAATTATAGGCTTGTCAGCCTGATATCAATCCCAAACAAAATAATGGAAGGGTTGATATAGGATTTGATTAATAAAGAATAATAGGAGAGCAGAATAATTAATAGCAATCAACTTGGTTTTGTGAAAAATAGACCATGTCATACTAACTCGATAACATTTTTTATGGAAGTTACAAGTTTGGTTGATAAAGGTAATAGTGTTATACTTAGACTTCTGTAAGGTGTTTGACTTGGTACTAGCCTGACATTTTGATTAAAAAACTAGAACAGTACATACTTAACATAGCACATTATATTGATTAAACATTTGCTGACAGTTCTCAAAATGTAAATGTAAACGTAGAATCATAGTTCAGCAGATGTGTTTCTAGTGAAGTCTTGCTGGGATTGGTTCTTGGCCCTACGCTATTTAATATTCTTAACAATGACCTAGATGAAAACAAAATCACCACTATCAAGTTTGCAGAGGACACAAATATGGATAATGGCAGATAATGAGGTGGAAAGATCACTTATAAAAGTGAACTAGATTGCTTGATAAGCTGGGTGCAAGAAACAATGTGTATTTTAATATTACTTAATGTAAAATTATACATCTAAGAACAAAGAATGAAGACCATACTTACAGGATGGGGGACTCCCTCCTGGGAAGCAGTGACTCTAAGAAACACTTTGGGCTCACATGAACATGAGTTCCCAGTGCAATGATGTGGCCAAAAAGTATAATGCAATCTTTGGATGTATAAAAAGAGGAATATTGAGCAGGAGTAGGGAAATGATATTACCTTTGTATTTGGCACTATTGCAACCACTACTGAGATACTCTGTCCAGTGCTGGTGGCCACAATTCAAGAAAGATATTGATAAATTTAAGAGGTTCAGCAAAGAGCTATGAGAATGATTAAACCTGCTTTACAACCGCAGACTCAAGGAGTTCAATCTGTTTAGCTTAACAAAGAGAAGGTTAAAAGCTGATTTGATCTCAGTTTTTAAGTACCTACACGGGAAATAAAAATTTTACCTGGGGCTCTTCAATCTAGCAGACAAAGGTAAAACAAAATCCAGTATCTGGAAGTTGAAGCTAGACAAATTCAGACTGGAAATAAGGCATACATTTTCAAGTGAGGATAATTAGCCATTGGAACAGGGTTGTGATGAATTCTCCACCATTGGCAATTTTTAAATCAGAATGGATGTTTTCCTAAAAAATATGCTCTAGTTCAATAGACATTAATTCAGGGAAGGCCTCTGGTCTGTTATGCAGGAGGTCAGGCTAGAATTCAGGGGTCGGCAACCTTTCAGAAGTGGTGTGCCGAATCTTCATTTATTCACCCTAATTTAAGGTTTCACGTGCCAGTAATACATTTTAACATTTTTAGAAGGTCTCTTTCTATAAGTCTATAATATATAACTAAACTATTGTTGTATGTAAAGTAAATAAGGTTTTTAAAATGTTTAATAAGCTTAATTTAAAATTAAATTAAAATGCAGAGCCCCCCGGACCGGTGGCCAGGACCCGGGCAGTGTGAGTGCCTCTGAAAATCAGCTCACATGCCATAGGTTGCCTACCCTAGGGCTAGATGATCCCTTCTGGCCTTATCCTCTATGAGTCACTGCCCCCATTTCAAAAAAGAAAAGGAGTATTTGTGGCACCTTAGAGACTAACCAATTTATTTGAGCATGAGCTTTCGTGAGCTACAGCTCACTTCATTCAGTAGACTTCACCTAAGTATAGATTCATTACTGCACCTTTCTGTAACACTCCTGAATGCCCACGGCTGTTTTTTCACCTGCCTTATACCATGTTCTCTTCTCTTTGTGCTGCTGGTCCTTTCTATCCTCTCTCTTCACTCCCACATACTTCCCTCTCCAGCTCCTTATCACCCTGTCTTTCCTTCGCCACATCTTCTCATGCTCTCACTTTCTTTTCCCCATTCCAACTACATCTGCTCCTCACTATCACCACCAAAGAAACACCCTTACATGTTCGAATAATCCACATGGCCATTTATTAAAAATGAAATAATTAAAATAAATGCATGTTTTAAAAGACTGTATAGATTTATTCACCGTCATAATGTGTATACAGGAATTCTCCCCATTCATTTCTCCGTTGTAAAGTGCTTATCCCACTTTTGGCAATATATAAATAATCAGCATACTAATTGTGGGTACTTTCCATGCTCTGCCATTCTATATGCTGTCGTTACAAGATTTTCAGAATGTCCACATACTTAATAGTTTGCTGCCCTCGGTGCTTTTAGGGTCTAGTAATCAACCTATTTACACTTTAAAAGATCAACAGAAATGAGTTACAACAATCCTCTTAAGATAAATGACACAGAGCAACGTATCTTTTCATGGGCAAAGACATGTATTTCTCTACTGAAAGCAGGTACATCTCCCAGTCACTTTTCAAAGCTAATTTGGAACTTTCCTAGAATATGAAGTTTTCGGGTGACCCAGCAAACAAACACAAATGAGAAAAATAATGGGTCAGGTCAATAGCACAACAAATAGATGAAAGTAACTAAAGCAAAAATGGTCTTGAGCTCCAAACTTGAAATCCAGATCCAAACATTCTCAGAGCCAAGGGATGTCAGTTTTTTGAGGCATTGGTTCCATCAATTAGATACAGAATCACCTGCAAAGTTTGGGCCTGGATTTAAACTTTCAAAGTAATTAAGTGTTGGGATCCAAAAGTTTAGTCCCAGTTTACCTCTAAAGTGCAAAACAAAACCCTCTCTCTTTCCAAAAACCCATCCACATTATCAACTTTCCCTTTCAACATGCTGTGTTATTAATAGGTCCATTGAATTAGTCCTACAAGCATTTCATTCATCCACTCATTCAGGTATGAAAGCCAAGTTTACTTCTTGAGTTTTAGGGCCAGGTTCCCAGGAATGTCACAACAGTGCTGGGTACACCCATGGGGCAGAGGTGGAACACTCGTTGTTTTGTGTCACCTTTCTGCCTTCCTCTCACAAACCTGGGGAACTGCCAATGGCTGAACTGTCCTGTAGCCCAAGTTACAGCAATCTCAGGGCTTTTCTTACACATGCCAGTGCATAATGGCTCCCAAAGAGTTACTCCACCAGAATGTCTCTCTCCCATCCCCTGGCACACCCCATATGCCAAAAAGGCCAGGAGTTTTTATGAGAAGCTGGCTGTTAATGTCCTTGGGGATCTCTGCCTTGGAAGCAGCGTCTGCCATCTTGTAATTCAGCCATAAAGATCTCTTTGCCATCATGGAAGCTGACAGAGATTATAATCATCAGCTGTTTCAGACTAGAATGTGTTTGTGACAAATCAATGGATGCATAGAGTACAGAAAGACAGATATCATTGCCATCTAAGCTGCATACTTGCAGTATGAGGAACTATTTTTCAAAAACATTTGTAATATTTGTGTAAATGCCTGGTAGTGTTCTTTCCCCAAAGGTTACTAAGAAATTTAGCAAGAAATATATGTATAATAGTAAAGTCCACTAGGACACCCATTGGAGATATCTGACTCTCAGCTGCTTTGAGTGGTCTGTCTCTCCCCGGCAAGCACAGTTTTATATAACAGGGAGGAAGTAATACATATGCAGGATTCCTGAAAGAGACAGGGACATTTCAAACACCATGGCTATATTCACCACCAGCAAGTCTCTTTTACACTAGTATAATGGCACAAAGGGGACTTACAGCTGCCCTAACCATTCTCCTAGCCCTATGCCAGGCCCAGAATGGGGAAGAGGGAGTAAGGAAGGGAATGTAAGGGCAGGGTCAGCATAAGAGCCCCTTGAGGAAAGGTATCTGCTGACATGTCAGAACAGCTTTGGGGCTGCTCCAATTTCTACCAGGGACAATTTAAGCACCAACAGCCTGCAGTATCAAGGGAGCAGAAAGAATGTGCAACCCCACCTATGCCCCCCATATTCACCGAGCACTACTCTGATGCACTAGGGGATATAGTCCCAGGATTTTAAAATTCCTTTTCTGATGTTTTTCTAAACTTCACAGAAAAATTATACCATCGGGTAGGGTGAGATGTACTATGTGCCGTTTCACCAGGATTTTTTTTTTAATTGAGGGGGAAATTGAAAATCAGAATTATAGCAAGATGTTAGCTTCCATTTTAACTATGGAGTGGCTACTGTTTCTCCGGGCTCTTCCACTTAATTCACTAGCTGGTTAATTTGATTCTTTATTTAATTTGATAGAAACCTCAGGGATCAAATCATTAGTATTAAAAATAGCATTCATATTTTATTTTTTTCACCCCTGATTGCTCTAAAGCAGATATTATTAGATAGTTTGATCACTGAATATAGAAAGTTACCATTTAATTAATATGAAAGGCGCCCACATTCTGAGTAATATTTAAGAAAAATGCCCAAGGCTTTGGCCGGACAGTAAAAGATTATTATAACCCACTGATGCCCTGGGATCTGCACTGGGCGCCTCTCTAAAGGTGCAGTTCGAAGTGTTAGATTTAATCTATCCGATCCCACAGTGGGAACTCACTACCTGAGAGACTCCTCCCCATGCCATATTGCCACAGCTGAAATCAGAAGCACGATCACTGGAAGCCCTTCAGTATGAAACAAAGGGCGGCTTTCCAAGAAGGCCTCTAGCCATAAGGGTTCACTCCTCTGCTGGGTTAGCTAGAGTCCCGATTCGTTATCCTTCAGAACACGATGCAAAGCCCATCTGTTTTCACAAACAAACGGAAGGGGGAGGGGGAGGGAAATGGGGGGTTGTGGTGTTCTCCAGATGATATTTCTGGGCTTAAGGGAAAGACTTTGTGTTGAGATGGGAAACATGTTGAAGGCAATAAAAATAGTGGGGGTGCGGGTTAGTTTACTTGATTCTTTAATTTCACATGTTGTGATATTATGTATTTAATTATTCTTAGGCCACCCCCAACCTTTTGTAAGGATTCCTATTTTTATGTACTGACTGTAAAGCAAAATAAACCAATAAGTAAATAAACTAAGAGTTGTGCTATTTGAACATTATTACTGACATTATAGGCACTATCATGAGGTACACAAGCTGTGATATACACCCTGGTGGTCACATGTCTACAAGAAGCCTACATTTTGCAATGCCAACATGGGCAAAGTTTTCATCAAGTCATTGTACCACAGTTCAGCTGCTTAATTCACTCAAAGTTATCAGACTGAGCTTAATCAACTGAAGAGGAATGCACTTTGGTCACGCACCTCCCCTGCCTCTTTCCTTGTCTCACTATTCAGCTGTCCCACCCCCAAAAAAGTCCACACAAGGAAATCACCATCTGCATTTGCAAGCACACTTGACACACCCATGAAGGTATAATGTTCAAAAGTAGAAGAGTACAATACTCCTGCAGGGGGACATGAGTTCCACAGCTGTATCCCCCCTCACTTCTTCCTTTGTCAGAGTATAAATCTTATTTTCAGTAAGACCACCTGGATAAGAATCAATCAAGGAACTTCACAAATGTCAGAACAAATTTCAGAATATTAATACTCAGTACTCACTGTATGTCTCAAAGAGTGAGTGCAAATATCCTTTACTGCGATTCACAGGGGAAATTTCTCATTACATGCAATGATTTTCTATCACTGGGCACAGCTATACATTTTCTTAATGCTGTCAACCCATTGAGGTGATGTGGGGTTTATTTAGGAAACGTGTGTCCCACAAGGGACAAAAAGGCTGGTTGGACTAACCTTTCAGACACTGTTTTCCCACTGGTTCTGTGGTGTTTCTCCTTCTACTTCTCAGTTACTCTAATCCCAGCTTGGGTTTTCAAAATGTGCAATGCACAAACATCCAGCCACGTAAGGTTGGTCTGTCTGCACTCACTGAGGTGGATGAGTGCGGCTATTGCCTGGAATATGTAGGTGGCAGTGCTAACCACCACCAATCAGCAATTTCCTTCAACTTTATGGGATGGAGAGAGTCTAAATTACCTTAGATCAGTCAGTCAATGAGCATAGAATGAGTTAACGGTTGGAGAAGGAAACTGATATTTCCCAGATGCATAGCTGAGATCTTCAATTCACAATCAGCAAAAACAAAAATGATCAGAAGATAACAATTGAATACAACTGTTGATTAGGCACAGCACTATTAATTCAATACATACCCAGTCAAGCCCCTTCACTTGAATTTCCTGTTACACCATCTAAAAATCAATTACAAAAAAAAGTGCTAGTGATCTAGGACTAAAAATAGAGGAGGAATTGTCCTGTGGGTTAGGTACTAAACTGGACACGTCATAGGCTTCTTACGTGCCCTGAACAAGTCACTTTTCCCCCTCAATTTCTGAACAGTAAAATGAGGACAATATTTCCTTTCTCCCACCCTTTGTCTGTCCTGTCTATTTAGATTGTAAAGTGTTTAGAGCAGGGATGGTTTCTCACTCTGTGTGTGTACAGTGCTCAGCACAAGGGCACCCTGATCGTGACTGTGGCCTCCAGGTTCTCCTGGAAAACAAACAGCAGCAGCAAGGAGGCAAAAGTCTAAAAATGTTTTAAAAATCAGTTACACAATAAAGGGTTCCCACATACTGGGAATCAATGAACCACAAATAAATAAATGAGAAATAAAAATTTATAGAGAGCTTGCACTCTAATTTATATATTTATTGTGTGATTCACTGATTTCCAGTATGTGAAACCCTTGATTGTATGACTGATTTTTAAAAAACTGTTTTCCGAAGAGATTGAGAAATCAACAGTCTGCACACAGAGCATCTGAGGGCTGGTCTACACCTAAAACTTAGGTTGACCTAGTGACGTTGCTCAGGAGTGTGAAAAATTAATACCGCTGAAAGATGTAGTTAAGCTGACCTAAGCCTCAGCATAGACAGTGCCATTAACCTAGTTACCACCTCTCAGAGAGATGGATTTACTACACTTTGCTGCTCTAGAGTGTCTAGTGTAGACACACCCTTACATACTGTATGCACAGCACTAAATTCAACAGAAATCCACAAGCCACAGGCCAAAATGTAAGAATACCACAAAAATAAAAAAAATTTCTACTGTTAGAGAACGTATAAAGTCAAAGAGGAAGAAGGTTTGCCTGAGACACCTGAACACAGATGTAGATGCTTTCTTTATATAAGGAGGCAGTAGCCCCAGAGATCTTGCAGTGGAGATTGTCTCTTTCATCTTTTCCAATACCTCCTAAGTTTTTGCACTAATACTCCCTCCCCGTCAAAGGGTAGATTCTCTATTTTAGATTTTGTTCCCAAAGGAAGAGAAGATGATTCTAGCCACTCATGCCTACAGCAAGCTACTGCTGATACCAGGGATCCTGAGGCAGTAATCAGAGATATGAAATGATGCCCTGAAGCCATGCTTAGCCACATTTTCGGTCTTCCTTAATAAGAGCTATTAACCTTCTCTGATCCTCTGGGAGGTTCATGGTGAAGATTGAGATCTTCTCCCACAAGTGAAAATGATACCTGGCCATGACCGCTTTATAATTGGCCAAATGCATGTAGAAGCCAAAGAAAACAATTTTCTCCCTGCAGTCCAACTTCTTCCCCTTTGTCATAAGTAGCAGAATATTGACTACCTGACCTAGATCTTACAACTGTTGCTGCTACAACGGGAGATTTAGGCTGAGGCTGTACATGAAAGCAGGAGGATCGTTCATGTAGGATCTGATACAACTTGTCAGCCTTTTCTGAAATTGGTTCACATGACAACTGATTGGTCCAAAGAAAATTTGTTGGTTGCAAGACACCTTCTAACATAGGCAGAGACTTTACTCTTTGCAGTAGACCCAAAATGTCAAAGACCAGATGTGTGGCATCTTCCAAAGCTACTGATGGCAATTTTAAAGTTGAAGCCATTCTATCCACTAGCTTATGAAATTGTAATGCATCCTCAGAAGGAAACAATGCAGCTACACACATTCTCATCTGTAGATGAGCCACTTCCTAGTGCCATGACTTGTTGCTGGGAATAGTCCAGAGGAGACCTTTCCTATTACTCTTCATCAAAGAGTATGTCTTCCACTAAGGTAACCCTGGCTATCAGATCCAGACACCACAGACCTGTATGTTCCGCATAGGAGAGTCAGGTTTTAGAGTGATTTTGGTAAGTAAGCGTTGGTTAATATGGCCAGGGCATCTATGGTGGCATGGACCTGTCTTGCAAAATTACCCCCATCTGGCATCATATCATTTGTTTGATACTTAGGATATCTGGGGGTGTTCATTTGAGGAAGAAGACTCTGTTCAGGAACTGGTTGAGTCTTAGATATGAGTGTCAGATACCACATCTGATTATGGATCTGAACCCGGATCCAGTACTGAAGCAACAGAGAAAATAATTGAGGTAGGAATCTGAAACATGGAGAGTAGTGACTTAGTCCTTCTTTGTGAGCCAGTTGGAGTCTTAGGCCGTAGGGGTACAGATCTCCCCCCACTCAATGTCCAGTCTCGGTCTCTTAACAGGAGAAATGTGATGTGGCCGGATCCGGTATAAGTTGCAGGCCCAGATGAACCTGTACTGTAACTGTTATAGTATTTGGTTGAGCTGTTGTACTCAGATCTGATGGCCTTTGTTTTTGGGTCCATACCTTTGGAATGATCCAGAGGTCTTAAGTCCTTAGTTCTCTATGTGGTGTGAATGGTCTGAAGAATTACCTGAGATGTTTAAATTTAGCCTTTTTCTTCTGAATTGAGGTAGTGGGTTCCGTTAAGTAGTCTGGATCCTTAGGGTCTATGTTCAGGACTGGTCTAGACAGAGACTAAGAGTTTTGGAGCTGGATAACAGGACTTGGCTACCAGAAGTTCAGTCAACTTGGAACTGGAGCTTAGTACCCAGACTGAAACCTTCATTGTAGATGCTTTCTTGGATCCAGATGCTTTGCTTGGAGCTGGTTCAGATCTCCTATCCTTGCTTTCCAACCCCTTAGAACTATCAGATTCCAGAGGCTCGACTGACAAGGCCTCTTGTAACAGAAGGGTCTGAAATCTGTTCTGCAGATAGCACAGTGCACCAGAGAAAGATTCTCACCTAAGCATTTCAGGCAAATGTGCACACTGGACACCTGGCAGACAGTTGGGCATGACATGCAGCTTATAAACCCTTGCTTCTTCACACTGGGATCGCCCATGCCAGAACTGGTGAGAATTCTACTTACAGCTAAAATCCTAATCTAAACTACTTTAAAAACAACTAGAAAAACTTCTTAACAATAACGAGTCTAACAAGGTAAAAGAGTCCTTATCTAACTATAGATGTCAGATCAGAGAGGTTAACGTCCCTCTTCTATAGCTATGCCCTCAGAATGCGCTCGCATGCAAGGGGTAGGGGTGGAAGGGATGCATGAGTGCCCAAACAGGTGCTGCTACCAGAAGGTTCCACCATCCCAGCTGCACTGGCTGGCACATCCCCAACAGTGGGAATATGCAGAGAAAAAACTCAAAGAACTTCTTCAGGGTCTCAGGGTCTGGCTGAGAAAATGGTGCAAAGAAGAGGCTTCAACTTTAACAGGCACTGGGGAACATTTTGGGGAAGAGGGTGCCTATACACAGAGGTGGGCTCCAGTTTAATCAAAATCAAACCATACTACTGGCACATGAAATAAATAAGCTGTTGGAGGAAAGTTTAAATGAAGAGCTAGGGGAAAGCTGGCAGGAGCTGAGGAGCACATCAGAGACATCTGTTAAAGACAATGGTATCTGTGTACCCAATACTGGGTAAGGTGCAAATTACAAGTGAACTAGAACAGAGACAGGATAAGAACAGATTATCTGCAAAATGACAGATTAAGCTGTTAAATAAAAACAAGCATCTAGCTAAGAATAAAACTATGAACGTCTGTATACAAATGCAAGACGGTTAAAAAAAACAGGTACATTAGAAGGACTTGTGATGGATGAGAACCTTGATCTAATAGGCATTACAAAAACATGCTGGAATAATAAAAACCAATGTAATGCTGTGAAGCCTGCTTACACACTGCATAGGAAAGAGACTAGGCTGAAGAGGTAGTGGAATAGCACTGCATATAAAAGATTCCATAGAATATAGTGAGAAAAGAAATTCTGGGTGGAGAAGACCACACAGATACAAATCCTAATCTGAAAGAATGTAAATCTGTTATGGCTATCTTACTCTCTTTCGTTCTAGATAGTTCTTTTACTACACTCATCACTGTATCTGAGCCCCTTCCAGTAGTACATGGAGCGATATGACTTACTTCTGTCATGTGCTTGTTCTCTCTCATCCTCTCCCCCAGGAAGAACTGTTATGGTGGGGAATCTTGTTTTAGTAGGGTGGGGTTTTTAGAAGTTTTTGGGGCTTTTTGTTTTATCTGTATGTACCTAGCAACTTGGTTGACACCTGGAAGATCATAATATAACAGGGCCTATCCAGACTGGATTCTGCAAATGAACATCATGACTACTAATCTCTTAGAATTCTTTGAGCATGTCAAAGTAGTGATAAAGCAGAACCAGTTGACATAATTTGTTTAGACTTCCAAAAGGCCTTTGAGAAGGTCCTACATAAGAGGCTACTAAAGAAGTTAAGTCAGTGGTCCCCAAATTTTTTCTGTCACTCCCCTCCCCACACGAGTATTGGAATCTATCTGCACCCTTCCCAGCAGCCACGACTGGCGGCCCATGCTGGGGCCAGAGTGGTGCTCCCTCCCTACCCCCCCGTGGGGGTTGGCCTGGACCCTCTCCCCCTGAACATTCTCAGGCATGTCCCACAGTTTGGGGACCTTTGAGCTAAGTAGCCATAGGGTGAGAGGCAAAATATTGTCATGAATCAAACACTAGCAGGAGACAGAAAGCAAAGAGTAAGATTAACTGACAAAAGGCTAACACTGGGGTGCCTCAAGAATCCATACTAGGTCCCAAGTTCTTTAATATTAATAATTTGGAAATGAGGATGAATAGTGAGGTAGCAAAATTTGCAGATGACAAAGTTATTTAGGTTAATCATGACAAGATAGGACTGTGAGTAACTTCAGAGAACTGACCAAGCTAGGGGAATAGGTCCAGATGGCAAGGAAAGGACATGAAAGAATCATTTTCAGTTATGTGGGATATGCTCAAAATCTCCTTTTTCATCCAGTCAGACCACAGAAAAGGTCTGTGAGCAATTAAAACTTTGGAATTACATTCAGAGACTTCAATTTGGGGTAACAAGGGAGGCACTTAAACTTAGATGCAACCAGTTCCCGGGCTTTCCTAGCAGCCAAAATTGTGACATATGTCTCCTTAGGGAAAGGGTAGAAGTCTGCATTTAGGATGGATTCTAGTGGTAATGGGACTACAATTCGTTCCTCCATGTGCAGCCAGGCTTGAAAGCCTGGAGTTGGAGTGTTGGGGGCTCCACCATTGCATCACTTGGCTCAATTCTGAGGATACACCATAAAACCTAGGGTTGTGAAGACCAAAGTCTGCTGATCTGATAGGCAGCTACATTTTTTTTCAAAGTATAATCTGGGCTTGTTGCCCAAATACCACAAGAAGGTCTTAAAAATGTTGTTAATTCTGCCAAAAAACAGAAGGGGGAATATAAACTGGCAAAGAGCTAAGGAAAAATTGAAGTCTTGGGAGGCCATTCATCTTTAATATATTAACTGCCCCAAAGGGCTAGAGGGAAGGCCTGCAATCTATGTAAATCCAAAACTGTGTGATAAGATGATTGAAGTTAATGTGACTATTTCTTTTATACTTCTAAGAAAGAGGACTCCCAAGTACCTGATTTCAGTCTACTGCTAGTGAAAAACATTTTTAAAGGGCAACGCTATGCACCCCTCAAGAGATACTGAGAGCCTTCACCTTGTGCCACTTAATTTTGTCCCCTGAGATTTTCCCAAACAATTCACTAGTTTGTAATATGTTGGGGGTGGTCTGTAGGGGGCTGCGGATAAATAAAAGTATGGAAGCATATTTTCATCTCTTGGGACCCTATTTTTATACCCTGGATCCCCTGGTGTGCTCTACTTTGCAGTGACAGAGGCTGTAAGGCCAAATCAAATAGTAGGGTGGACAGCCCAATCTAGGGCCACAGTGAAGGCTGAAAGGAGGGAAGATGTAGTAATAGATTACAACAGAAGAGTTAGGACTGGAGCACAAAAATCTAATCCTGGAAGTGACAGAGGGACCAAATCCAAGTTTTTATAGAATGAGGAACAAAGACGTCCAATTAACTCTGTCAAAGGCTTTTTCCATGTCCAATGATCAAATAGGTTTTGAGAGGTTTTTATAGTACAACATCACATTGCTAAGCTGATGAGTGTTGCCCAACTCATGCTTCTGTTGTATAAAACCCACCTGGTCTAGATGTAGTATGCTCCTCATTACTTTTTCTAATTCTCCAGCTAGAATTTTAGACAATACTTAATATAGGTCAATAGCAAGCAGGCTCTTGGGCATCTTTGTCAGATTTATGCATGGCTGAGATTAGACCTTTATTCATTGAAGAGGGCAACGTGATCTACCAAAAGCCTCAGTGTATACTTTGGCCAATTTGGGAGCCAGGGTCTCTCTGAATTGGGCATAAAATTTAGCAAGAAAGCCATTCAGTCCCAGGGCCTTGTCCGCTTTCATGTTGCCAAGGGTATCCATAATTTCAGAGCTATGCAGATTTGTTGTTGTTCTGTTACTTCCGAGAATTGGGAGTGGGTTCAAAAAAGAACTAGATAAGTTCACGGAGGATAGGTCCATCAGTGGCTAGTAGCCAGGATGGGCAGGGATGGGGTCCCTAACCTCTGTTTGCCAGAAGCTGGCAATGGGCGACAGGGGATGGATCACTTGATGGTTACCTGTCCTGTTCATTCCTTCTGAAGCACCTGGCATTGGCCACTGTCGGAAGACAGGATATTGGGCTAGATGGACCTTTGATTGACCCAGTATGGCTGTTCTTATGTTATATGCAAAAGCAGATTTTGGGTGTATTGCTCAAATAATTAATCATTTCGGAAGGTGAGATTGCCTCAAAATACAAGCATTGGTAGAATTTGGAGAATTGTTCATTAGTACATTTTTGATCTGAGAGTATCTGGCCCTGACTAGACTGAACTGAGGAGATTTTAGCTTTTAGTGAATTCACTCCAAGTCTATGCACTGATAATTTCACAGCCCTATTGCCAGATTCAGAAAATGTCTGATTTAGTCTAAACAAAGCAAATTCAGCCTCAGCTAAGGTTAATGTATTAATTTCATATCTGAGATTGTTGGTCACCTCTTGGAGTTTATCCAAAGGAGGAATCAGTAGCTGAGGTCTGCCTCCTTGAACTTTTCTATTAAAAATTCACCAGCTCAGCCTGACTGGCCTTTTTATGGGAGGAATAGGATATTTATTATCCTGCTCCTTAAGCATGCCTTGAAAGCGTTCCATCAGATTTCTTGGGAGATCCAGGGGTGGTCACTCGTCTCAAAGAAAAAATTTATTTTTTCCTCCACAAACGTTTCTAATTGTGTAAAGAGGAGTTTAAACTCCACCTTCTGGTTGCCCTAGTTTTTCAGGAGATCAGCACTGCAACACCGCAGGCATGTGACCAGACACCATGATCACTTTTCTTGCATTTTTAATAACAGAGCTCACTAAACCACCCTGTACCCAAAAATAACTGATCCATGAATATGTGGGCTGCATGGGTGAGGAAAAACGTGTTCTCTAAGGTGCTGCAGCATCCTCCTGTCCTTTGAACTCAATTCCTCCATCTGGGCAATAATGCTCCACCTAGCGATGGACTGGGATCGTTGAGGTCTGCCCCATCTGTCCAAAAGCAGGTCTAACGCTACATTGAAGCTCGCCTCTAGGATCAGATTTTCTAGGGAGATGTCAATTAATCTGGAAAATAATTGACTGAAAAAGAAGGGATCGTCTTTGTTGGGGCAGAGGTTAGTAAGAGTGTACAAAACATCGGAGAGATGAACGTTAACAATGTTATCAGTTAATAGGATTTGTGTATTCAGTTTTTTACTCAACAGAATTGGCACCCCTTCGAGTTCGCAGAGTAATTATTAAAAACACCATCACCAACCCAGTCTTTTCAAAGCTTTTCAGACTCAGACGCAGCAAGGTGGGTTTCCCGGAGGAATAATATATCAGCTTTCAAATTTAAGTGAAACAATTTTTTTCCTCTATATAGGTTACTAATTCCTTTTATATTCCAAGCAGCTCATGTAAGTAGGTTAGCCACTGGTACTCAAAGGGGGCAGCATCCCAACATGCATCTTATGCCAGGCCCACCAAGACCCAGGGGTTCAGGTAGGGTGAGGACTCCAGGATGAAGGATATCAAGAGAAAATCATAAAGAGAGGAGGGAGAAGAGAAAACAGAGTAGCAAGAGGTTAAGTGCTGAGTGATTAAGAAGTTGAGAGAAGGTGGGCTGTAAAAAAAGACAAAAGGTGTGACAGAGCAACACACTCAAGTCAGAGCAGGACGACAAAAATCAGGACGTTAAAAAGGGGTATCCCCTCTGCTCCAAGTCAAAGGCAAAACAAATGAATATTCCCAACCCCCTGGATTACAAAAGGCAGGGGGATAAGGAGGGTGAACATCCCTGAGTACATTTCAAACAGGGTTTCTGGGCAAATACACCTATAAGTATGCAATGAAGGTTAGGATGCTACAAGAGATATCTGTTTGGGGATCCCCTGGGAAAAAATATGAGGGATGGGAAACAAGAACAAACAACTCCACCACCTTCTAGAGACACGTGGGTTCAAAATATTAGTGTATGGCCCTTTGACGGCCAGCTATTTAAAGAGCCATAAGACCTGAAATATTGCCCTCAACTCTTGGTATGTTACCCATTACTACCATCTGCAATTTCAACTAAAATCCATTACTGGCATGCTGTTCTTAAAAACATTTTTAGCAAGTAATGGGACGGCAACCCCCCCAATCTCCTGAACTGTAAAACTAATAAAACTGAACTCTATAACAATGATTAGAAATGGATTGAGGACATCCGGATCAATAGCTGATCAACCCCAGTTTGTTAGGCAAATCAATCGCCCCCAGTGTCTCTCTGAGAGGGCTGGTGTGGTGTGCTGATTTGAGTATGAGTGTCTGACTGTTCTGGATGGCTTTACATACGGGCAAGATGGCAGACATGGGGGAGGCAGAGCTGAGGTGGGTGCTTCTCTGGATCACTTTTCTCTGATGACAACAACCCAGAAACACACCTTCTGAATTGCAATGCTAGATCCCCTGTTTTTTCATATTGGGACAATGTCGTTTTCTGCTTCTCCTAGCTTGGAGAACTTAAGGAGCTGGCTCTCCTGCTTGATCTTAAAAAAAGCTGGGAAGGCTATAAAATAGGTCAGTCCTTTCTCTTTGGCCAGTTCCTTGCCATAGAGAACAGGGCTCTTTTTTCAACTGCATCCCACCCCTGGTCAGGAAAAATCATTATTTAATGCCTACTCCAGCTCAGGTTTCCTTTCCTTGGGCTCTTTTAAGATTCTTTTACACTGTAGTTTAGGAATCTGAATATAAACACCCTAGATTTGGGGGCTAGGGAGTGGTGGGATCTACGCCCAGCTCTGCATCAGGGTGTAAGGAAGGGATTTCAAGTAGGGTCTTAGACAAAAATTCTACTAGCCTGCCCTTTTCCATTTTCTCAGGGAACATGACACTCACAGGATTCTTCTGGATTGCCCTTCCAGATCGTGTATCATTTTTGTATCTCTTATAACTATCTTGCAGCTTTTGGATCAAACTTAGTTGCTAGTCTGTAGTGGTCCTAACAGAGTCAATATGGTCTTCTAAAGTAGAGAGACTCTGATCCTGGAAGTAGCCCCTGCAAACTAATGTGGTGTGCTGCAGCTGTGCCTTTAATTTCAGGGATATCCTCTGATAATTTCCTAAACAGAATCTGCTCTTCACATATCTGCTTTAGCATTTTATAGACTTGATCCAGGCCTATTGGGGCCTCCTTGCAAGTGGTGTCATTCTGCCCTGCTCAGGGTTGTCAGACCTTCCGCTTCTTTGTGATTAGTGGTGAGTGCAGGGAGGAAGCGGGGGTGGGGGGTCCAAAACCGATCCATCTGCTACTCACATATTAAAGAACAGATGAACCATCCAGGGACAAAACCTGTGCCTCCTCATAGCGGATGGTGGAGGATTTTTAATGGGGCCGAGCAAGAGTTTCCAAATCTAGGGAGCCATTTTCCCCTGCTGGCTTGGCCCAGCAGCACCCATTTTCTATAATCTGTTACAAGAACTCTCCCCATCTTCTTCTGTGAGCACAGATTTATACAATTTTAAAGCTAATAGCATAATACACACAAGGGTATTGTTGATTTATAGGTGCACCCAGACAGCAATAAATTATAAGTGTGACAGTAAAATAGAGTTTAAGGCAATGGTTTTCAACCTGGGGTCCCCAGACTAAGTCTAAGATTTCCAAAGGGGTTTGTACCTCCATTTGAAAATTTTAGGGGTCCACAAATGAAAAAAGGTTGAAAAAAGGCATGGTGCCTGAATACTTAAAAGATATTAACATCTTTATCTTTCTGAATTTGTCTCATCTCACTGAGGCTCACAAGTGAAGCAGGTCTGGATCTGATTAGCACTTGGACACATAGCCACTGAGAATACCAAATCCTCTAGGCTTGCTGATTCCCTGTTATAGCAATGGGTTCTCTTAATGATTTTATATATTTGATGCCTTTGGCTGAACCCTTTGCTTGCAAGCTTCAAACAGGACAACCACTGACAGGGGAAAAAAGCCGGGTCTGCCTTAGCTCAGCAGGTAGCCACATTACTTTCAGATGCAAGAGTCCCTGATTCAGTTTTGTGTTGGAATGGATTCTTCAAAAATAAAGCTGACCCTTCTTATAATATCATGTTTACACTTGATTGTCTCCCTGGATTATGAACTATCCACCTCTGGCATTGTAATTTTTATATTGTTATGTAGTCTGCCCATAATATATATGCATTAAATTAATTTTTAAACAAGCTATATGGAAATATATCTGCATTCATGGACCTATAAGGCTGAGATATTACACACACAAATGTCAGGACATTCAGAGTCACAGTTCCCAAAGTAAACTTAATTCTGCTGCCCACTAGGGTTGACCACAGCCAACTAATATATTTGTAAAAGCATTAAACTTTGCTATACTAGTATTCAAAAACATTGTTAATTAAAACCTGCCAGAGAACATGTTTTTAAAACAGAACCTATTCTCCTAGTGAAAGTACAAGTAGGAGGGAAAACAGCCCATGGCCTGAGTGCTCAGGGATGAACTGGGAAGCATCAGAACTGAAAGCAGCCCCGACATTTAGATAATAGGATAAGCCAAAAGATTTGCTTCACCATCACCTCATTAAGTGACCATATCCTAGCAACTTGGGCCTACGAAAAAAGCAGACTGCTGTAACATAGATAAGGTTTTACTGATTACTACTTGTTACACACAGTCAATGGACACATTTGAGAAGTTTTGGGGCTCCATCAGTCAGCATTCTGGAGCAATGCTTGTTATCCCTAGGGGAGATGCGGGGGAGGGCAGGGGAAAGGCTTCACACCACCTTTCCTGAGACTGGCCAAAAGTCAGTTCAGCCCCAGCACTTCTCTCTACTTATATTAGCTTGTAATGGCCCTCTCAGCCCAGAGGAATCTTCAGCTTCTCACTTAGGGCAGCTTTAAGGCTCTTTGGCACTGCTGGGGCAACACAAAGGGACTTTGGCAGAGGCCAGGAACTGGCCCCTTCTCTCTAGAAAGTGGCCATTTCATTTTTAAAAAATTAAAACTATATCCTTGAGTTTAGAATTGTAAAAGCTCTAATAAGTCCAACGTAGAACATCCCACAACCAATGCAAGATTGCGTCCTACAGTATTTGTCTAGTGATTAGTAAAAGCCATTTTATGGCTTAATTCACCACTGCATTGCTCAGGTTTACACTCCATAGATTTCAATGGAATTACACTGGTGTAATGCATGAGTGAATTAGGCCATGAGTAAATTAGGCCCTGCTGTGAGCAGGGGGTTGGACTCGATGACCTCCTGAGGTCCCTTCCAACCCTGCTCTTCTAGGATTCTATCTGAGTGCAACAGCACTTTAGGGTGTGCACTCAGGTGCTTGTACATGCACGCTCCGATATGCCATGCGCTTTAACGCTTCAATGGTATGTGCATATTGGCTAACAAATACATAATGCCGCGTACATATTCTCTGGGAGGTATTGGAAAGTGGCTTTTTTAAACCTTAAGACAATGTACAGTGAATTAGTATATAGTAAGCTGCGTAACGGTAAGTTTCTAAGTATACTAATATTTAGTTTATACTTTATATAACATCCATTCTGTGTACTGAAAATATACATATTAGATGCACAAATAAGTTAAATTTAGAATATTTCAAATATGTAAAATTAATATCCTATCTGTTTTTATTATACAATTGGGAATTCATAAATTTGAAGATTATTTCTAATTAAAATGCTCATTTACACTTGTTAACTAGCTTTCCATCAGATATACAAATAAAACATCACATTCTCGTCATCTAGCAACTTTCCCATTAGCTACGGTAAATATTCTTCAATTTTGTTACCAATCAGCTCCCTATAGAGTTATGGGTTATAAGTTTAATCGTTTTCATTTCCATGCCCAGCTGAAGTATATTAGAAAGAAAGAAAGAGTCACCAGTGCTCATTACACTTTACTGCATAACAAACACAGATGTCTGTTTTTCCAGACCCTCTTAACCTTGACCTATAAATGGAGGGTTTTGAAATAGCCTAGTGATAAAACACAGGCTGAATTCACTTGGCTAATATTTGAACTATGAACAGTTTATCTTGAAACAACAGTTGATCATATAGAGTCACAATAAGAGGTAAGTTTTCATTTAGCTGCATGAAACATATGTTACTTCTGAATATAGGAATTGCCATATTGGATCAGACATGGTCCAACTAAACCAGCATGCCATTGGAACTAGATGCTTCATAGGAAGGCGCAAGAAATCCTGTAATAAACAATTATGCAATAACTTGTTAAAGGGAAAGTTTCTGCCCAATTTAAGGCACTTAGTACTTGACTTATGCCCTGAAGCAGAAAGGTTTATATTATTTATAAAGTTTATTCTGTTTGATGTATCTGGGAAGGTTCTAATTATTCATATAAACTGTCTAATTTTTTTTTTAATCTTGCTAAGTTCTTGACCTCAAAAATGCCTTGTGGCACCAAGTCCCAAAGGTTAATTATGCATTGTGTAACATCTGTTTCCTTTTATCAATTGTAAACATGTTGTCTTTTGATTGTGAGGCCCATTAATTATATACCATATATTATGGTAGTGCCTAGTAGTCACAACCAGGTTGGGCCTTAATGCTGTCACAAGCTGTGCAAACATACTGTTACGGAGGGAGTCACCAGATGGCACTGTTACATAATCTGACAAGTTCTTTTTCTTACCATGAGAGCAGTATACAGTCTTGGGGTGGGGGGATGATGTAGTGTTAGTTTTTCGGATTCAGATTTCTTTGGGTGAAGGTGTTGCAAACCGTGAGGGAGACTGGACTGTCTTGATCTAACTAGAATCAATTTTTGGAGTAGAGCCATTTCCCAGAGACAGACAATGGTTTTTTTGGGCTGAAGTTTCAGAAAGGGAAGTGCCTGTGGATCATCTGTGACCACCTCTGTTCAAGGACTGATGTATATAGCATAAATAAATGAGCTGCACTAGTAAGATACCCAGACCCCATGTCACTAACTTTTCCTCCAGTGTGGACAGCAAAAGTAGATAGGAAGTGTAAGATGTCACCAACTAGATACTAAAGCAATTGCTACCGTAGTAAATATTAACAGCATCTGCTATTCCTATGCTCAAAAATATTTTTGTGCAAGATTAGTTTCCACCTACTGAACTGAAGCTATAACCTGTCTCTTCCAGCAGATGTTACTCTGCATACATATTTGTTTTCTTTTTTTAAAAAAAATCTAGTCTGATCCCCCTAATGCAGAGAGGGGAATTGGACCATAATATAACAGTTAAAATAAATCTGCAGAAAGTCACTTTGGATCTTACTGTAGGCAAGCATTTTCTTTTTATACAGTGAAATGCAAAAGGAATAGTGTTCCAGGATGAAAGAGTAATAGAAAAGGCCCCAAATTTCTCCGTAGTATTGAGACTCCTTAATGGCTATGGACTGAAAAGAATGAGGGCACCAACAACAGTCCCATCAGAATAATTACATACACCAGCATCACCAGTGTGACCTCCTAACTGTTCAAGCCACCAGTTCAAGCCACCACCTTATCAGTCTGGAGTAAGATGTGTTAGTGGCTCTATCCAAAATATGTAATGTGAGTTGAGGAATAATTATGCTAATCACAGAAATGTAGGCCTGTAAGAGACCATGATAGGTCCTCTAGTCCAGTCCCCTGCACTGAGACAGGACAAAGAATTATCTAGGCCATCCCTGACAGATGTTTGTCCAACATGTTCTTAGAGACCTCCAGTGACGGAGATTCGACAACCTCCCTGACAGTTAGGAAGTTTTTCCTCATGTCCAATCTAAACTGCCCTTGCTGCAATTTAAGCCCATTGTTTCTTGTCCTATCCTCAGAGGTTAACAAAAACAATTTATCACTCTCCTCCTTCTAACAACCCTTCATGTCCCTGAAAACTGTTATATCTCCCCTCAGTCTTCTCTTCTCCAGACTAAACAAACCCAGTGTTTACAAGCTTTCCTCATAGGTCATGGTTTTGAGACATTTAAATCATTTTTGCTGCCCTCCTCTGGATTTTCTCCAATTTGTCCACATCTTTCCTGAAGCATGGTACCCAGAACTGGACACAATACTCCAGCTGAGGCCTTATCAACACAGAGTTTAGCAGAAGAATTACTTCTTGTGTCTTGCTTACCACACCCCTGCTAAAACCTCCCAGAACGATAGATGTGGTTTGGGGGGGCTGGTTTTTTGTTTGTTTGTTTGCAGCAGTAGTACATTTTTGACCCATATTCAGTCTGTGATCCACTAGAACCCTCAGCTCCTTTTCTGCAGTGCTCCTTCTTAAGCAGTCATTTCCCATTTTATACTTGTGAAATTGATTATTTCTTCCTAAGTGGAGTACTTTGCATTTGTCTTTATTGAATTGCATCCTATTAAATTCAGGCCCTCTCTCCAGTTTGTGGAGATCACTTTGAATTTTAATCCTGTCCCCCGAAGCGCTTGCAACCCCTCCTATCTTGGTATTGTCAAAGTCGGATTCAAGACTCACTGAATTTGTCAGACCAGTCTGTTTATTAGCAAAGCGCTTTGCCAATGCACCCATGTGATTGTGAGCCTCCTGCAAAAGCTCAAGCTAACTTATTTATACAGATAAGCCAAAGCCAGTTTAACATAGGAGACAAAAGGAAGCAGAAACTGACAAATATACATACATATCTTATTTGCATACTAACGTTTACCAATCTCCTAGCTCAGTAGGAGCTCTAAGTTAATTAGTTTGAGGACCCATTGTCTCACACTCCTTAATGTTTCTCTTCCTGACAACTATATTTCAACAAACCTTTCAAGCAGCATTTCTTTAATGAATTATAATTTCAATATAATTCATTCTACTTTCACATTATCATTCACAAATCTTATAAGTATACTCTCCACACCATTATCCAAATAGTTCATGAAGATATTGAACAGAACTGGACCCAGGACAGATACCTGTGGGACCCCACTCGTTATGCCCTTCCAGCACAATTGTAAGCCATTGTAACTACTCTGAGCACAATCCTTCAGCCAGTTGTGCTGCCACTGTATAGTAGGTTTGCTGAGGCTGTACTTCTCAAGTTTGTTCAGGATACATTTGTTTGGAGTGTCAGATCACACCCAGCATGAACCAGATGTTTCCAGAAACTTGAACTGAGCCACACTACATTGGGTGCTTGTGCACTTGGGAGAAGTACTGGGCCTTCTCTCCTGATTAACGAGTGCTAAACTTACAGTGGGGGTCAGTACAAAGACATGGCATTACCAGGGGTTCCTTCCCAATACCTCCAAACCCCACTCTCTTCTCTCTTCAGGCAGGGTGAGGGGTGTTTTTCCCTCATCATCTCCAAGACCCCAGAGATTCTTTGGTGCAGGTACACGTGTTCCTTTCTCCCCCTGACCTGTCTGACCTTCTTAAGGCTACTGCTTTTGAAAGCCCTTATTCAGCAGAATACCCTGACCCTCACTTTTTTGAAGTGCAGAGATCATACCTGACTCAAGAGCATGATATATGGAGAGAGTCACCATTAGTGAGTATAATAAGCGTTTGCATTTCACGAGGAAAAAAATAAGTATCACGATTACATCTGCAAACTACTCCATATCATGCAAAATACCTTTGGCCCTTTCCTCTTCTCCTCATCCATGTCATCCAAAATATCTTGGATCACTTAATAGTAGCTGAATACTTCCTTTACACACTGATCATGCTTCATGATTCAAGAGCACTATTCATTTGGCACCTCCCATCCTGAACTATAAACAAATGGTAAAAAAGTATTTTTCAGACAATGAACACAAATTATTGATACTATATATTTCCCCTTCTCATTTTGCAAGGACTTTCAGAAAAGGTAAGTGTGGTTAGCTTTCTTGCAGATTTGCTATGAATTATTTTTTTCCATCAAAACTTTGAAGTAATTAATTTTTTTAAATGTCCATCAAGCCATTGAAAGTGCAGAAAGCTTTAGGCAAAAAGGATAAAAAAATAAAGGGCAGATTTAAAAAAGATAAAATATTATAAATGGTCCCCAAAGCCATGGGGTGTTCTCCTTTTATCATGTTTTTATTCTCAGGTTAGGAGGTATTAACCTGCATCCTGGGGTGAAAGGATGCACATCAGCTACATCAATTGAACAGACAAATGAAACAAATTAAAAATTTAACACACACAACCATACAAACAACACAGGGTTTCTAACAGGAATTTAATCTGAGAAATGAAAAGTGGAAATGCTTTCTCAATTTTTAATTGTGATTTACAGTGACAAGAGAAAAGTAGCTAGAGATATATAAACTAAAACGATCCATACAGTTGATTACTATGAAGTCCTCCTTCTATCCCTAGTTCTGCAAACATTATAGTAACAAATCCATTGTAATTTAATCTACTTGACCAGTATTTAGCAGTGTGAGGAGTACTCAAGGAAAACAAATTTACCTATACTGCTTTTAGCTGGAGTCTACATTAATATGACTGACAATCCTCTTCTCTACCACACTCACACTGAGACATAGAATGGTCTAGTGCACAGAGCACAAGGCTAAGAGTCAGGAACACTGAGTACTGTCCCTGGGTCTGATATCAGTGAGATGTGTTGCACTGGGAAAGTCAAAACTTCTGTTCTTTAGTATCCCCCTATAAAATGGAGATAGTGTTTATCCACCTACCTTATGGACATTGTGATACAGCATGGCCAGAGGGCAGCAGGAGAGTACTAGAAGGGAGCCTTATTTCCTGTGGAGGGAAGAAAGTTTGCCATAGATTAATTAAAGCACCTGAAGCCAATTAAAGCACCTGAAGTCAGTCACCTGATAAAACCCCCCTGCTTCCATCAGACAAGGGCAGGAGCAGTGCGGAGAAGTGCCGTGGTTGGCTAGAAGACCAAGACCCTAGGTAAAGAGACATCCGGCCTGTGCAGACAGAGAGGGCACGAAGCCCCACAAGCTGAAGAGCAGGAGAGGGAAGTAGCCCAGGGGAAGGAAGCACTAGTTCAAGTGGTTTACCACTATGCCTAAAGCCCTTGGGCTGGGACCCGGAGTAGAGGGTGGGCCCAGGTCCCTCCCTCTCCACTCCCCTTCTGTGGGTTACTAGTGGGACAGTAGATACCATAGTTCTGGAGCAGGAAACTGTGCCCTGAACCCCCGACAAGAAGAGGAAGTGTGGGACCCATCATAATCGTACTGGCAATTTGCCACAGCATCTTATGAAAAATTAACTACTTAATTTGTATAGCACTTTGAGAATAGAGAGTGCTACATAATGCTTAACTAGCAATGCTATATTTATCCAAAAGCTCCAGGATGGAGACTACTGTACCTATCATTTTTTTAGTCTGCTACGTATTCTCTCACTCATTATTACACCACATACCCAACCCAATTCACCCAGGACGCCTAAACTTTGTACAGTGCATTCTACTTTCAAAAGAAAAGAGCACTCCTAAACCAGTGAATTGTATCACTCTGCTTTCTTTGATTTTATGCCATGAGTCCTCTAGATATTTAAAAATAATTAATGGAAGGGAGGGTGTCCAGGTGGACTAGTTCGAGGACAGATAATGTCTCTTGATGCTCTCTGGCCTCCAACCCTTTTCAGGCCTAGTTGCAGAGTAGCATAGCAGAACATACTTTTGATGCTATTTGACTATTTAAATAATTAGCAATGACAACCCACGCAGCTAACAGACTGAAAGAGCAGAATAAGAGTGATAACTTCCTGGTCACCTACTTCTGCCTCTCACACTACCCAACAAGTGCCTTCTCATATTAACTTACAGGTATTGAAACCCTACTAAAAATCCAGCCATGAAGGATCCATGAGGAGTTTCCGGGAATTAGTAAACAGTGAATACATCTGATGAAGTGAGCTGTAGCTCACGAAAGCTGATGCTCAAATAAATTCATTAGTCTCTAAGGTGCCACAAGTACTCCTTTTCTTTTAGTGAATAGATAGTCATGTTCTATTAATGTAAATGAAAACACACTTGAACAAAAATACAGCTGCACAGCTAACTTGTTTCCATGGCTGTAAGGGGCAACAGAGAATAGAGGAGGTTGTACAAATTAAAATGCAAAAGCCAGAAAGATGAGCTGCTCAAGGGGGCATCCAGAATTTCCAAAATGCAATCTCAACAGTTTTACTGACTCACCCAGTACAAAAAAGAAGTCCATTCCGAGAATGTGCATGTTCTAAGAGTAAGAGCTGAGTAAGAGTAACAGCTGGCAATGAAAGTTTAGAGTCTAAAGTCTTCACCAATAACTGCTCTCCCAAGGTATCCACCTAAGAGCCCTACAAGATGTCCAGCTACTGAAGTACACTAAACCACCTTTTCGAATTGGATTAAACTAACCTGAAGCACAATCATTTTTACACTATTAGATATAAGAAAAAAATTGGAGCCCTTTGTAGCTTGGGGAGGGAGGGAAGAAATTTCAGGTCATTCTCTTTTTCCTGTCTATCAGCTCCGTTATGCACGGGAAGTAGAAGGCAGGACAGGCATTTTCACTATGCTCCTTATACTTAAATTTAAATATTGAATCAAGTCCCTCTAAATCTTTCACTTTCCAGGATAAATAATCTGACATTTCTTGCCGTGTTTTATTATATACATGCCCTGCTCGCAACATTTCTAATCCCCTTCATCTTCCCTCTTTGGATCTTTTCAGTTATATTTTTCTTGAGGTGAAGGTACCAATACTGGTCACAGGGCCCCAGATGACATTTTGTATTTTATTTTCTAACTCTTCTCTGTTTGCATGTACAGAGTGACTCAGGTCTAATTCTTCAGTAGATCCTGGAAGTTTGCAGGCCATTAATACATGAAATGCAGACTACTTCCCCCCGCACCCCCAGTTTATCTAAATCAAATGCCATTGTCTGTATTGTTACCTAATTCTCTAATGCAGTTAAGTCTGCAGCTGTTCTCAACCCCCAATACATTCTACTAAATGCCTGAAACTTCACTAGCTCACCATCAACCTCCAAACCTTTAACAAACATATTTACTAACCCAGCCCCAGAGCACCCCATTATTAATCTCTTTCTACGATAAAGTGCAGCTTTGACTCAGAGATGGATGTGTTGTCTTATTTGTTATTTTGTTTAATAATGTCTCTAAAAGCATTCACAGGTCTTTGGACAGGTGTGTCCAGAAATAAATATATTAAAGCTTCTACCAATGTTTGCACACCTACAACATGTTTCTGTAGACATGTGACCGCACAGTGCAACCGTGTTAGTTTTATAGCATAGGAGAGGATCAACTTTTATAAACAAAATACTTGGCTCCTGCATCCTGTCTACAGGAAGGCACGACACATGTACCACTTGTGCAGAGAACTTAGTTCTGAAAGTGCAGAAATGTCAGTACATGCCAGGACACTTTTAATCATATTCATACCCTTGGGGTACTCCAGTGCCATTTTAAATGCCCCGCCAGCAAAACCCTTTTCTTTGCCATATAAAAGCCAAGGAGGATATTCTGTCAATCTAAAGGTATTTCTGAGACCTTCTTTAGGCCTCACTAAAAGTATCTTAAAAGAAGTACCGGGCCAAACTGTACCACCCTTATTCATGCTGAGTAGTGCCTTACTCTGATTCATTCCAATCCGACTCCTCTCAGAATAAGGTACAATCTAGTCTGCAGCAATTAGGATTTGCACACACAGTAGGTGTCCACAATGGACCTTGTGCTTTGCATTTCCCTGGGTTGGCAGATTTTAGTTTTTGTGTTACTCGTGTTTGGTTATTGCGGGCAAGCTTTGGAAAAAGGCAAGTCTTGAAAATGGTCATGCTCAAGCCCAGCTCTTGCCTCCTCCAGCAGGTTGTTCTGCAAGCGGAGGCCTTTGGCTGAAAAAGGCTCCCCAGACAGTTTAGCTCCTCAGGGAAATTGCCACTAAGGGCTGGTCTACACTGGGAACTTACATCAGCAGAGCTATGTCTCCTGGGTGTGAAAAATTCACACCTGAGAAATGTAGTAATGCCAAACAATCCCTGGAATAGACAGTGCTAGTCAACTGAAGAATTATTCCATCGACCTAACTGCCACCTATCAGGGAAATGCATTACCTGCGCTGAGGGAAGAACCCTCCCATCAGTATTGGTAGTGTCTACACTGAAGCACTACAGTGGCATAGCATTTTAAGCATAGAAATACACTTGATCTCTTAAAGCACTGTTCAAAAGTAGATGTAAAAGGTCAATGTTTATTAATTGTTGGCAATGGAACCCATAGCATCCCACAACTTCTCCAAGAGGTCTTACACAGGCAAGGGGGGAAAAAATACAAATCATGGAGACTATATAGATCACTGGGAAACCTCCACATGTCAGAGATCTTCTGGAGGTAACACCAGCTGACTGCCCAAAAACAGCAGCATTTCCTCCCTCTCTTATTATGCCAATCTCACTCTCAGAGAGAGTTCCTCCATTCAGCAGTAAGCCTCACACAGGGTTATGCGCGGACTAAGGATTATCCAGAGGTATATTCAAAGATTCATTCATAAATTCAAAGGCCAGAAGGGACCATTGTGATCATCTAGTTTGACCTCCTGTATAACAGGCCATAGAAATTCCCTGGAAAAAAAATGAAGTCTCCTTTGAAAGTAGCCATGATAGATGGGAGGTCCAGGAATCCTAAACTATCAGTCTGGCCCCTTTCTGTAGGGAGAAATCTCAGGCCACTTATCTGGCAGGAGATGAGAAGTTGGCACAAAAGTAGGACCTTCACTAGGATCTGAATCTCCATAGAGACCCACTGCCGTAAATTCCCAGAAAAAACAGGTTCCTGATACAGTGCAGCCCCAAGCAATGGCTTTGAAGGGGAAGAAAGAAGAAGAACTTGCTGGTTCAAATCAGAGATCCCATCAGTAATGGAAATTACAGACCTCCTCATCTTAGAACAGGTTTTAGACATTTTGCCTGCAAAAGCCACAATGTTTGCACTCACTGGAAGAGGATAAGTGGACAGAAAGTTGGCTAGATTGTCGGGCTCAACGGGTAGTGATCAATGGCTCCATGTCTAATTGGCAGCCGGTATCAAGTGGAGTGCCCCAAGGGTCGGTCCTTGGGCCGGTTTTGATCAATATCTTCATAAATGATCTGGAGGATGGTGTGGATTGCACCCTCAGCAAGTTCGCAGATGACACTAAACTGGGAGGAGAGGTAGATACGCTGGAGGGTAGGGATAGGATACAGAGGGCCCTAGACAAATTAGAGGATTGGGCCAAAAGAAATCTGATGAGGTTCAACAAGGACAAGTGCAGAGTCCTGCACTTAGGACTGAAGAATCCCATGCACCGCTACAGACTAGGGACCGAATGGCTAGGCAGCAGTTCGGCAGATAAGGACCTAGGGCTTACAGTGGATGAGAAGCTGGATATGAGTCAACAATGTGCCCTTGTTGCCAAGAAGGCCAATGGCATTTTGGGATGTATAAGTAGGGCCATTGCCAGCAGATCGAGGGACGTGATCGTTCCCCTCTATTCGACATTGGTGAGGCCTCATCTGGAGTACTGTGTCCAGTTTTGGACCCCACACTACAAGAAGGATGTGGAAAAATTGGAAAACGTCCAGCAGAGGGCAACAAAAATGATTAGGGGACTGGAACACATGACTTATGAGGAGAGGCTGAGAGAACTGGGATTGTTTAGTCTGAGGAAAAGAAGAATGAGGCGGGATTTGATAGCTGCTTTCAACTACCTGAAAGGGGGTTCCAAAGAGGATGGATCTAGACTGTTCTCAGTGGTAGCTGATGACAGAACAAGGAGTAATGGCCTCAAGTTGCAGTGGGGAGGTTTAGGTTGGATATTAGGAAAACCTTTTTCACTAGGAGGGTGGTGAAACACTGGAATGCGTTACCTAGGGAGGTGGTGGAATCTCCTTCCTTAGATATTTTTAAGGTCAGGCTTGACAAAGCCCTGGCTGGGATGATTTAGTTGGGGATTGGTCCTGCTTTGAGCAGGGGGATGGACTAGATGATCTCCTGAGATCCCTTCCAACCCTGATATTCTATGATTCTCTGATACCATAGAGTGAGGACTATTTAGGACCCTAGTGGCCTGAAAAAACTCCACACCATCATTCATAGTCCAACGTAGAGTGGCAGATCACTCAGCCAACTGGTGAACAAGCATGGAGACTGGTGAAGGCAAGAAAGGACTTCTGGAGTCAGCAATATGACAGCTTTCTTATATGGATAGTTTTGTTCAGCTATAGGGTATTGTGCAACCAAATTGAGTCTTACCACAACTTGGCAGAGAGAAATAAAATTTAATACTGAAAACTGCACTATTCTTATTAACTCATCCCAAGACCTCACTGAAAGATGCTTATTAAAATAGAGGAAAAGCTACTGACAATACAGCCAGAAATCCCAGTATACATATCCAGTGGGGATGAATTAGGGAATTATTGGGCATCAAAGACTAGAGATGAATTGTTTAGTTTAATCATTCTGCAATCTTCTTTACAGAAGAGAAAATACTGTAAATAAATCTCTTCGGTTAAAATGAGCTTGTATCACATCTCTTCCCCTCAACAAATGCAGTTTAAGTGAAACTGGTGTTTATAGCTATCTTCTGAGGAAACCGATAGTATGACGAGGCAAGAAAATAATTAAGAAAAATGATAGTGTGTAGCCCCCAAAATTGCATCTTTCATATGCCTTAGCTAACCCCCACCCAGTTGGTCCCTGATCAGTGTGGCAGCATATATATAATTGCTGAGGAAGCAAATGCTTTGAATCAGTCCACAAAATCCATGCTGAACAGCTCCAAAAGGACTCCAGTCCAAATGTCAGCCAGAAGAATGATAGCCATAATGTAGGGTCTCTAGAGATACGCATGACAAGCAGAAAGCATTTGTTGAATGGCAGAATGAACTCACTTTCATCTCAAAGAAAGATAGGTTTAAGTACCTGCAGAGCAAGACCCGGTCTGAACTAAGGAGAATGCAGGATGAGCAGTGGGAGAGGAAAGCTGCAGAAGTCCAGCATTACACAGATACAAACAATGCAAAAATGTTCTTTGACTCTCTCAAAGCAGTCTACAGACCATCTAAATCTGGCACAGCCCCCTTGAAGTCAGCAGATGGCACAACCCTCATCAAAGACAAGAAGGGAATCATACAGAGATGGGCTGAATACTTCAGTAGACTCACTAGTGCTCAATAGACCGATTGGTGTGTCCTTGACCATGTACCTGAGAAACCCATCAAAGAGGATCTCGATCTCCCTCCATCAGTTGAGGAAGTTATAAAAGCCATCAAACAACTGAACTCTGGAAAGCATCTGGAAAGGATGGTATCCCAGCAGAATTGTATAAAGGAGCAGACCCAAAGACTATCGAGGTGTTTCATGACATCCTGAGTAGCATTTGGGAGGAAGAAAGAAATGCCACAAGACTTCTCATATGCTATTACTGTATCATGGTCCAAAAACAAAGGCAGCAAAGCTGACTGCAGAAACTACAGAGGCATTGCTCTCCTCTGTACTGTAGGCAAAATACTAGCTCGCATTCTACTGAACAGACTCATTGGAAACATATCTGAGGAGAATCTGCCAGAAGCGCAGTGTGGTTTCAGACCAGGTTGTAGCACTACGGACATGATCTTTGTTGTAAAGCAGGTCCAGGACAAATGCTTAGAGCAGAACATGGACCTGTCTGCAGTTTTCATCAGTTTGACCAAAGCTTTTGATATGGTCAACAGAGAGGTTCTATGGGCTATTCCACATAAACTGGGCTACCCAGAAGGCTCATACCAAACATCTCTCTGCTCCATGACAGAGAAAGTGCTCACCAGTGGTGACTTTTCTGATGCGTTCGAAATCTCGAGTGGGGTGAAGCAAGGCTGCGTACTGGCTCCAGTGCTGTTCAGCTTGTTCTTTGCCTGTGTCCTTGGCCATGCCACAAGGGACTTGGATCGGGGGATAGACATCTGCTACCGACTCGATGGCTCCCTCTTTGATCTTCGAAGACTCAATGCTAACACCAAGACACTGGAGAAGCTTCTCGTCGAGGCACTTTTTGCAGATGACTGCACCCTGATGGCTCATACACAAGACGACCTTGAGGTCATCACTGATGGATTTTCTGAAGCATCTCAGCTCTTTGGCCTCACCATCGGTCTGGGAAGACAGAGGTCTTGTTCCAACCAGCACCTCATTCCAATGCCCCAGTGCCAGCCAACTTCATCCAAGGCACACAGCTGAAAAATGCGGATCAGTTCAAGAATTTGGGCACTACCATCTAAAGTGATGGTTCCTTTGATAAGGAAATCTGCTCCAGCATTAGTAAAGTCAGGCAGGCCCTTGGCCAACTTCGAACAGATAGGTGTGTAAAGTGAGAGGATAAGATATTTCTTCAGACAAGGGTCTAGAGGAGACCATGGGGAAATAAAAATATCCCCTACCACAAATCTTTGGAAATAATCAGTACATGAGAAAGATAACTTCAGTAGAGGCTACAGCAGGTATTACTTGACATCAAACAGGACAGACGTAGTATGGTCTACACTAGGAATTTTCAGTTGTGCAAAATCCACACACCTGACAGATGTACCTATATCAACCTAACCCCTGCTGTAGATGGTGCTAGGTCAATGGAAGAAGTCTTCTGTCAACCTAGCTACCAACTCTTGGGGAGGTGGATAACCTCCACTGCCAGAAGAAGCCCTCCTGGCGGAGTAGGTAATGTCTATGCTAAAGTGCTACAGGGGCATGGCTGCGCCTCTGTGGCATTTTAGTATAGACATACCCTGTAACATCTACCTTATGCTCTAACTTAGCTTTGATGACACTGTTACATGTGTTACAGTTATGCGAGCACAAATGGAAAAGTGTCCCTGCAAGCCACATGAAATCTTAATTGTGTATTTCTGTGATGATGATCTTTGAGCCAAACCTTCACTTTCATCACATAGAATAGAAACTATAAGCATCCATTTAGGGACATTTGATATAGGTGGAGGTAAATCTGACATCTCAAGGCCAAATTATGAATCATGAATCTAGATTTTTTTTGTTTCGCTCTCTTGTCTGGTGCTCTTCCGGATGCAGGAAACTTTCTAGGTGACAATTATCCACTATCTTAGCACCAAAATCAAGACAAAAGCAAAAGGATTTGCTTTTCTCCACAGCAACCCCTTCATCTGTAACTTCAACATTTCATCATTTGCAAGCTTAGGACAATTATTCAGAAACAAATAGGAAACAAAGGCAGCACTACAACAGAGCTATCCAGTTTAATGCTATTTCTGTCTATATAAAATCTTCCGTAATTTGTTTACGACTCCCAGATTCAACAATAGTGTGCAAATGCAATCCCATTTATGTTAATGCCCTCTCCCTTTTCGCAGATCAGATTCTGAATAAAAATTAGGTAAATACTCTGTTTTGAAAATATACAAGATGTGAACTTGTTGGGAAAAAAAACTCCAAATTCACTATCCTATCAACCACATTATTTTTTTAACTTAATAACTTAAGTGTACTGTTAGTGAAATTACAACCTGCTTGTGACACGATAAATTTAC
The DNA here is from genome assembly GCF_965152235.1 of Eretmochelys imbricata. Classification (NCBI taxonomy): domain Eukaryota; kingdom Metazoa; phylum Chordata; order Testudines; family Cheloniidae; genus Eretmochelys; species Eretmochelys imbricata. The sequence continues at coordinate 41,668,999 of NC_135583.1, read as the reverse complement.
AACAAAATTCACTCCATAAATTATTCAATTCACTGACTGAAACTAAGGAGAGAAATATCACCATGAACAGGTGATTAGCATGTGAAAGGAAACCATCTCCAGACTGAAACAATCACTGTCAGCTCCATTTGAAGCTGCCTAGTGGAGTTTTGTAAAATTACCATTAAGAATACACATTTAAGGCTTTGTAGTTTCTATAAAGCATTAAGTATTTGATTTACATTAGATTCATTTGTTCTTTCTTCAACTGTCTTTCTCCTACAAACCATAACTGCTTCAATAAATGCTGGCTCAATCAAGTGTGCATTAAAACAAAAGAATTTAAGCTCAATAAAACTGATGAATCAGAACTAGAAGTTAACTTTTCCCCTTGCCTTTCCCTCCTTTTGCTATGGAAACTGAAATTGGTTAATCTGGTAATCCAAGGATATAAAGAATGCCTGTGCTACGTGGACAGGTATACCAGTCTTTCACATAGAGGCTTTAAACCCAGGCAGGCTACGTATCGCTCCACTCTTCTTCATATTTAACATGGAGGTAAGGTCCATGGAGACTACGGGCTTCATCTTGGTCCTAATGAAGAGTCTGCATCACATGCAGGAGCTTGCAGACTGTAACTCCATCACAATATGAGGGTTGCAGCAATTTAGCCTTTTGCACATATTAGACTTCACAGCAGGGTAGCTATTGAATGAGCAAAATCTAGATAGCCCCAACTTACCCTGAACCAAATTTTCCATAATTCTATCTTTAAATCATTGTATCAAATGCAAACATCTCGCCAACGGACAGGAAGGGACTCTAACAGGCTTGCATTATGGCTAATTATTTTGCTCAAACTTACAGCAATCATTGATAATGCCTTTAGTGCTTTACCAGCCTGCTGAGACAATTTTTTGCACACCTGTGTTGGTTGTTTTTATCTGTTCCAAATAGGTAACCATCATCATGTTGGCTTTAAATAATGCAATGAAGAGAACCGACCATGCCCATATATGCCTAACAATATTGCAGCAGTGTACTGGGATTCCTTTTCTTTAAAGACCCTTTAAAATATTTAAACAGGGCAAAAGAAAAACTGACTGCTACTGTCTCTTTATTTTAGTTCTTAGAACAGTTCATTTCACTTCAAAGTTCACAAGAACAACTATCCTGAAGGCACAGTCTCTCATGAGAGACTGGCCTCTGAGACAACTACCCAGAAAACAGTCTCAAATGAGTTTTAAGCATACATTTTCTGAGGTTTATCATCTGAGTTAATCAGAGTGCTTTCTCCACAACTGGCTCTCCCTCTTCGGGCCCACCAAATGCAAACAGCAACAGACACATATCTTATTCATTACAAGCATTTATATGGCTCCCATCATCTTCACCTCCTGCCAGGTTTCCTGTTTAGAGAAATTACAAGGGCATAATCGATGCACTGTAGTTCATTTTTCTGAAATAAAGGATTCATCTAGTTCTGGGAATCAAACTGTTAAACGAATACAAACACTTGACAATAGAGCAGATAAGAGTCCATTACACCAGTCTTCAATGGATTCAAGGATCGCTACCGTGACACACAAACTGGGAATCCACAACTAAGCAGTTTATGGTCTTCGAGAAGGAGCCATTACTTTTAGTGCTGCACAACAATATTTAACCTGGCTTCTTCTCCATCCACCCTTTAATATTCGGAGAAACTCTAGTGGTAGTGATAGCAATAGCTTCCAAGAAAGAGGGAGCTGTGTGCCCCTTTATCATGACAGCAGATTGGTTCCACACAAGACTGCATTTCTTCAACCAGTGGACAAAATATTCAGCCTTCTCAGATCTGGAGTTAACTGTAAACATTCAAATAATGTTCTCTAATTCCTTCTCAACGTCTCTTTCGTTTGAAAGCAACAGCTTACATAATTCATGAGGATAATCACAAATATGCAGAAAGCTATAGAGATGTAATGGAAAGGCTGACTTGTATCAGATCCAAATAGCATACACTTCATGGAGCTTATGGCTTTCCCATAAATCTTGTTACATAGACATACCATCATTCTCAGCCATTCCAACAATCCATGCTCTCAAATGCAGGGAAACCTTGGTACAAACTGTTAGTTTTTCTCATTCTCCATGACAAAGCCTTTTCTTCTGGAGGATGGAAATTGAAAGGGATTTCATGTGTTATCTTCTAACCAGTTCTCCAGCTGGCTGTATTTATTTATGGATGCCAACTCTTGAAAGCATATCTGAAACCTGGCACAAAGAAATGGTGCTCATAAAAGTGGAAAGTCTAAAATCACCACTTTGGAAATTAGGTAAACATAAATTAATTTTCAAGAGCAGACTCAAGGAAAACACAGTCAGATGTCTCAGGGACAGCAACTTTAATCAAATACGTAACATTTAGACTACTTGTATTTCTTATCAGAGATTCATTAGTCATCTCCATCACAGCCAAGGGCTAGGCAGTGTTCACAGCAACCTGTTTTTTGCCTTCAGTACCTGAGCATCAAACGGACTGTTGAAGCGACTCAGTCTTTTCAGTCTTTACAGCAAAACGAGAGGAACTTTGATTCAGCCACACTCCTGATGTAATAAATGAAATAAACCATTCTGTGTACATGAGCAGCAGCCTGGCCAGCCAAGAGCAACAACCAGATTAAAGAGCCCCCATGACTGTGAAGGCCTTATAAATTGTATGAACAGGAGGCAAAAACACAACTGAGAAAGTGAAGCAGCAAACACGTAGATATAGGAGAGACTGGGGAAGGAGTCAGAATGATAAGAAAGACAGAGGCTGGAAAAAGGAAAGAAAGCAGTCACGGAAAGAAACTACTTATACCGCCAACTCTTCAGGGCACGGGACACGTCTTAGGTGTTGCCTGTGAAACACCCAGCACACTTGAGGGCATTCTAAAATATCAAAACAATAAAGAATGAAAGAAAAGAAAAAGAGCCCTCTAAGTTGAATGTGGATCAAATAAGGATCCTTTCCATTAAACTTCAAACCCATATTCTTTGAGGATGCTCAAGTAATCAAAATTAGTTCTAATAGGAAGGAGACAGGATATTATAAATTCATAACCAAAGTAATCAGTAATAAGTCTGTCTTCAGTAGTAGACAGAATTGTGGAGACATTAGTAAGTGATGAGATCACAAAACATCTGGAGAAATGTGAGCTGATATAAGAAGTAGCCAGCAGAGCCCCATAAAGGATAAAGCTTGTTTGACAAATCTGTTGGAATTTTTTAAGGAGGTAACAGACAGCAGACAGGAGGAAAACATTGGATATAATCTGCTTGGATTTTAAAAGGTCATATGACACATCACATCCCAGCAGCATAATACATTAAGTATGGCAACTAAAAAGCACCAGCTTTGAATGGACAAGTAAAAACTAGAAAGCTAACCAAGGCCAAAGAGTGAAGTTACAGCTAAAGGCAGTGAAGAAGAAAGTGATGACTCAAACCTGTATGGAGTCCAAAACTTTTTTTCGTCTGGACATTCATTTGTAGGGTGTCTTCCTCTTCATCTGTTGTGTACAAACAGATGAAGAGGAAGACACCCTACAATGAATGTCCAGCTCTATGGACCATACTGAACTGCTGTATGAGGTAAAGCCGATAACGTATAGGAAAAGGATTATAATACAACTGATGTTTACAATGAGAAATTGTAGGATTAGAAGCTATATATTAAACTGGCACTTTCTGAAGACACAGAATGGAAAAACTTGGGAGAGACTCTAGAAATAACTATGTAACTGTCTTCATAATGTAATGTAATCAAAGACTAACAAGGCACGACGAGAGGGACAGAATACAAATCTGGAGAAATCATTAAAGCCCTCCTTAGACTAAAGTTTAAGTCTCTTCGATAGATCACGTTTAGACTTGTGTGCCAAACTGAGGCCAGCATACCACAAAGCACGCATGGAAGAGACAATGTACCATACAACCCAGGATAGATTCAGCAGATAGGAAAGAGGAGAATGGAATGATAAAACATCAAGAATTAACAGGTGGAAAGGCTAACAAAACTGAACAGTGGATAAAAGATGTTCTCTAGAGAGAACATAACTGAGTTTTTCAAGATGCTTAGGGGGGCAGAGACTTACTTAGCAGGCAAGAACATAAGAAGAGAATACTAGGTATGCTCACCAGTTTAGTGCTGTAATTGGGACACACTCAACAATACCTCCCCAGCTGGCGATGATTTTTCAAATGTAGGGCCCAATTCAACACTACATTACTCCAGTATTACTACTAGTAATGGAATTACAGTGGTACAAAAATGTAATAATGCATTGGTGAATCAGGACCAAACCTGTTATTTAATGCCATACAGTATAAAGGGAATATAATCTAGTCCTGATTTGCATATGTTAAAGATTTCTACAAATTTCCCTTACCTGCCCTAAATCAACTATAAAGTTTATGTGGTCTTTCTTCCTTACTATATCGTTCTTGTTAAAGGTAAAATTTAGAAATGAAGTCCAGTATCTCACATATTTGTGAATCACCAATTTCATTCCCTGTGTTAAGGCCTGATTCAAGGGCTATTTAAGTAAAGGGGAGTCTTTCCATTGACTTCAATCGATTTAGATCAGGGCTTTTATTTCTAAGGAGACCTGCTTTCTCATTGTGTGTCTTGTATTGTTGATCAGAGAAACTGTAGTCTGTCATCTTAGGACTCCCCAGCTCTCCTCCCGCACCCCCCCCCCCCCAGTAGATTGCAAAGGGTAAAAGTCAGTGCAGAATTTAGCCTCCAGTAGACATAAAAGTTTGCACCCACCTTCCCACCCTCTCAGAGCTGGATTTATTACATCTTGAGATGAAATATCCAAGCACATATACATAAGCCTCCGTGTTTCATTTCTTTGCAAAGCACTTTGAGATTAAAGAGATATATGAGAACTTAAGTTCTATTTCACTACTGTATTATTCCAGTTTTAGAGAAGTTTAATGACATTCATCTCAATGAAGTTACTTCAGTTTTATGGTCGTGTAAACTAGTAATGAATCAAACTGTATTTTTTATTATAAGGGCACAACAGCAACTTTTACACTGTCCAATAACCTTTCAACCAGTTTTGGAGTGCTCCAACGTCTCCCTGCTTTTCAGCAGGACTTGGAAATTTGGAAGTGGAGTTGTTATTTTTTATCATTTGTACTATCGTAACACCTAGGAGCTTCAGTTATAGACTAGGACCCCATTGTCCTAGGTGCAACAGTAAGACAAACACAGGGAAGCACGAAGGTTTAACAAGTGGATGATGGAGGCTGGCATCGTGAGTCAAAATCTTGACAGAGAATGAGAAATGAGAGGTAGAGCGGGAACAAGCTGTGAAGGGCCTGGAAAGTGAAAACAAGGAGCTTCTGTTTGATCTGATAAGGGGGAAGCCAGTGGAGGGATGTAATGAGCAGTGGCATAGTCAAAATAATGAGCTAGGGGAAAGATCTTTGCAGCAGCATTCTGAATGGGGTAAATTGCATTTGTCCAGGCTAGAGAAAAGGATATTGCAATAATCAAGATGTGAAATGCTGAGAGCTTAGATGCGAGTTTTAGCCATGTGGATGGATAGGAAAGGCTGAATCTTACAGCTCTTACACAGAAAGAATGTGCAAGATTTAGACATAGCCTGGATGTTAGGACCTAGAGAGAGGTTTTGAGTTGAAGATGATGCCATGGTCACCAGAAGGATGGTAGTGTTGTCCCCAGGGATCAAGACAGGAGGTAGGGGAGGGGACTTGGGGGTAGATTAAGAGTTCTGCTTTAGACACATTAGCTGTCAGCTGACAGCTAGACATCCATGAGGAGATGTCAGAGTCAGGCCGAGATTTTAGTTTGGACAGAAGAAGGAGACATGTCTGGAGTTTAGCGAGGTAAATCTGTGAATCACCCCCATAGGGATGGTACTTGAATTAGTTTGTGGATGAGAATTCCCAGAGATAAGGTTTAGAGGAAGAGGAGAAAGGTACCCCAAGTAGGCAGTAGTAGAGCCTTGTGGAACCCTCACAAAAACTGGAGAAGGTATGAGCAGGATCCTCCAAAAGGACCCTGAAGGAATGATTAGAGGTGTCGGAGGAGGGAAAGAACTAGAGAAAACCAAGTCACGGAAGCCAAGGGAGGAGGAGGTTTATGGTATCAGAGGATGAGGATGAAGTACTGGTTCTGACCTTAGGACAGGAAGAGGTCTTTAGAGACTTTGTTTCGGTAGAATGGAAAGGGTGGAAGCTGGATTGGAGACAGTCTAGAATGGAACTGGAGAAGAGGAACTCCCATCAGTGATTAAAAACAGTGCATTCAATGAGCTTAGAGAGAAATGGCAGTAATTCAAAGTGCAAGTGGGGTCAAAAATTTAGATTGCCTGTACAGCCTTAATTTGACTACCTTGTGCATATACATTATGTCAGTCTTTAATTTTATGATCACACACTTCCCACACATGCATAATCCATGCTACATGCAGTGCACAAGGAATGAAACTGATGTTCAATATCTTTATACTTATAATTCAGTTAGAGACTACTGTTGTTCCTTGCCCCAACCAGTTAGACAATATTGGTAACCTTGCTTGGTTGTTTTCATTAGCAGGAGAAATTGGTAATAGGAGTTGGATATTTCTTTGATGCAACCCTGCTTTATGTATAAAGAATGAACACAAAGGCCTATTTCCCTGAAACAGTAGAAACAAAACAGAAGGCCACTTCCTTGCTCACAAATTCCAAGCCTGCCTTTCCAGGGAGTACTGTGCCCAAAGGAAGCTCTCTCCCTTGGCTTCCTTGCAGGACCATATTCACATTCCTTTCCTTGCTGTCTGTTTGCTTTCTGGTTCCTTTCACACACATTCAGACAGTTGCAATCAAAATCAATGCCCCACTGCTGCATTTGCAATTAATCTCCAGGATACCACTCTGGTCACAGGGCTCACCTTCTGCTTAGGCCTTGCCATGTTGACTGGTGCCTTGGGCAGTGGCTTTTATTGTTTCAGCTATCACTGAACAAAGGGACATTTGCTTGCCGGCTCATTTAGCCTGAATGAAAGGTGGCTAGCATGCCCATCCGCTTCAACAAGGTCTGTGACTTCCCACAGCCACCAATACCCTCCAGCATAAAAATATAGAATTATTCATTTCCTCACTGTGCCTCACAAATTCAATGAATTTATCTCCACTGCCAGATAATAGAATTGTCCCCATTTTACAGATGAAGAAACTGAGACAAAGATTTCTATTCTATTCTAGATGAACGCAGTATAAGAACCTATCACTATAGTATCAGAACTCCTTCCTGTAGTGCTTTAAGCAACATGACTAACATCTGTCATGTGCTTTTCCTCTCATTCTCTCCCAGTGAAGTCTTCTTTTAGGGGAAAAAAATATACTATATATACACATTGCAATATGTTTATGTTAGAGAAAGGAAGGTGAAAGACACGTGCTTTCCACTGAGAACAGGAAGTGGTGAGATTTGTGATGGTCCTTAATACCACAGAGTGAGACTCAGTGGCAGAGCCAGGATTAGAACTCAGGACCTGCCCATTCCAAACCCTGTGCTCATTTCTCCACAGATCATATTGCCTGAGATCTGAAGCATCTATAGCTTCCATTGGCTTCAGCTGCAAGTGCTCAGCACTTATGCACGAGGCCCCCAACTATCTCAAATTGGCACTTAGAAAATTAGAAACAAAGGGCCACTGACAATATTCTGAATGAAATGACTTGCTCAGTACCATACAGAAAGACTCTGGGAGCAGTAGGAATAGAACTGAATTTCCCTGCATAGCATTCACTTTGCTTTACCCTGAAGACCATACTTTCTCTTCCTGCAGTTCTCTACCTTGGTCCCTACATACCCTCCACCTTCTAGAGTAAATTCTGATTCACTCTTAGCACCATCCATCTTGTGCAATGAATGAGCCAGGGGGCCGATGAAAAATGTAGTATGCAACCATGCCATTAAAGACTAGATCATAATGCAAGGGGGCAGAGCTAAGGTTGCACAGACAACTTAAATTCTGTCATTTCCCAACTTTCGACTGCTTGACTTTGTGACTTCGTTAACAATCTTTTAACAGTATTTTTAAATGTAATTTTCAAGGGCTTTTTTAAAATTGAAATGCTGAACACAAATTATGTTATGGGCAATTGTAACAACACCCCATCAAGTATCAATAGGATTTGAACTCTAAACCTACAGCATTGCATAACAGCTTGAGCTACCAGACTAACTACATCAGCTGGCAGCAGATGGCTGTTATCCAGAGAGGAAGAACGGGTTGCTGGGGCCATATGCTGGGTCTGGACTGGAATTTTCAGGCAGAACCTAACCTGGCTCTCCCGCTCCCCCAACTCTCCTGGCAATACTGTCTGCTTCCAGGGTGCCTAACGCAGCATACCACTGCTAAAGCAGCAGCATGGGCCTGGCCCTGGAGTCAGGGGCGGCTCTACCAATTTTGCTGCCCCAAGCAGTCGCTGCCAAATTGCCGCCGCCGCAAGAGCGGCGGAGCTGCCGCCGAATTGCCGCCGCAGGTCACGGGCTGCTGCCCCGTTCTACATGCCGCCCCAAGCACTTGCTTGGAAAGCTGGTGCCTGGAGCCAGCCCTGCCTGGAGTACAATGTTGTTCAGTTATATTTTGGTGCATCACCCAAATTTTGCTGACAACACAAGTGACAGAAGGGGTATGGAGATTTTCAAAAGTTTATAATTTAGCCAAACCTGAACTGAATTTCACGGAACAAAGGAGGAGCAGTTCTCTCTGTACACACAGCTTCCTTCCTGCAGCATTTCAAAATGTGGTGGAGGTGTTAAAGTTTCTTAAAAAAAAAAAAAAACCCTCACAAGAATATTTTACAATAGGTTGCCTAACACCTTCAAACTACAGAGGATGTTATAAATGCCCCATATAATAGCACTGCTTTAAGTATTATTTATATATAAATACATACATAAACATACATATACATACCTTATGTATTTGGAATGCATGATGTGATATAAATGTTTAATGAATGGAAAAACCATCAGTGAGTTATGCAAGACATTCCAAATGCAACATCAGAGCCACAAGCAACATGTAAAGGTTGTGACATACATCATGTGTCTTTTACAAATGTACTAGCAAGTTCTTAAAATATTATTGGGACTGTTTTATTATGGTCCTCCACCTATAAAACTAAAGTACCTTTCTTATGGGTTTAACAGGTCCCAGAAGAAAAGAAAAAAATGAAGGGCCTAATTCTCTCCTCACTTACACTGGTTCCATTCGGGTACTCTTGATTTACATTGGTATGAGTTAAAGATGAATTAGGCACACACTAAATTAAACACACAAAACTAAAATAAGGTTTCCTTTCCATAAATCACAACTCTAAAGTTAGATATCTCAGGACCTACTGTAGCCCGATCTATAGATTACCGCTGAATATAATAAAAGCAGAATATAATTCAAAGCAGTGACTATAATAAAAGCAAGCCAGCCCAATGGGCTACACTACTTACTTTAAAACAAGTTCTACACCCCTTGAAAAGCTGGAAATCTCTAATTTCCAATGTTAGAAAGCTTCTGTTTCTAACGGCTGAGAGTTACCACCTTTTAAACTTTTCATTGGTGCAGGACTGAATACTAGCTTTAGTGCATTTCAGAGCACTGTAATTTGGGGGGGAAGGGAGGCATGGGAAGAGATTAAAAATATTGGGAAAGAAAACAGTATGATAAGCATGTATTTCAAAATAATGGCAGCTTTTTAAAGCTGCTCAAAGGTTTAGAATATCAGAATAAGAACTGTGAGAGGTGAACTGGTGGGCAAAGTGCAGGTAAGGTGGTCAAAGATTTATGAGCTGCTATGCTTAGCTACTATAATGAAATACTTAAAATAGAGAAAAGATAGTTAATACATTTATCACATGGATATCACCGCTACATATGTTTCAAGTCTGCAATTTTTTCCAGAGCATTTAACTCCAAAGCATTTAGAACTGGAACAGAAAGATTAAATTAACGTGAGTACTTTACTATTACTCAGAGAAACACTCAGAATTCTGCTGGGAGGGAAAAACATTATTTATAGCATCTACACAGTTGTTTTTCTTCTCCCCAAAGGGGTTGCTGGTATCTGAAACCACAAGACAATCAAATCCTTCTCCCTCCCCTCCCCCAAGATCTAAAGCCCAACTATCATAACTTTGACATGGCAAAATCTGCTTGGGGCAGGACTTTCTCACCTTTCAGCCTGTAAGGGGCAGGACTACATATTCCATCAAAGCTTCACTACTCAATTATGGTCTCTCCCCAGCTTGAGAACCAGGGCTACAAAACATTATAGGTCATTACCACAAATAGATTTTAAATGTACATAAATGTATGAACAGTTAACAGATTCAAAAAGGACAAATCTACCTCCACTTATACATAAAATTAAAAGTTTTTGTGCAGTATATGGCTGTCAAAGTCATTCTGCTGGGAAAACATTGTGATGACTTTTCTAGTTCCCTGTCCCAAAACTTCCAAGTGATTCAAATCATGACATGTAAAGCTTCTTTCCTTCATTCCTCACATAATTCTCCTGTATGTTCATATGAGGAGAGAGAAGTGAAACTACCAATTCCTATCTCTTCTAAACCAGCAAACAATTACATCGTCTCAAATGAACAAGCAGAAACCAAACATGACGACTGATTATCATGGAAATGATGAGGATGAAGAAGTCACATCTTGTTTACAAAAATCTTGAAGCTATTTAAGAATAGTAAGATACACAGGTCCCAGCTTCCACAATGAGATGTCCACAGGTGGGCCTCTCTGCCACCCCACTATTGCTCAGCATTCACTTGAAGACTACTCACACAATCTCACTGTAGGATCGGGGCTAAAAAAGCATTAAAGAATTAAATTGAAAGTATGTATGTTAACTAACGTTTAAAAGCATTTCTGCAACAAGAATAAATTATATTAAATGAACAATAAATGAGTCTCACTAGTTGTTTAAAGCCAGAAGTAAAAAAAACATAACAAACCATGTTTTATTAAGCAAAGGTCAACTTGAGATATTATGACATTTTTTCTAGCTATACAATAAAAGAATCTTAAAACCATTTCCACATATAAACACTGTTTAAAAAAAAGGGTGGATAAAAGTTTTCCTCATTTAAGCAAAATTAATAATGAAGTGTTTTGCTTGGTTTTATCCTGTTTCTACCTCTGATCATTTATCATGCAAATGAAAAAGCAGTAATGGAAAACGTAAAGAAAACAAACTCTGCAATATACTGAAACCTCTATCCAGCAAGAGATAAGATTGAATATTAGAAGGAAGAGTGCAGAAAATTAGCTGTCCATACAATAACTGGGAGGGGGATCTGTTTTATTTAGCCTGAAGGGATTTTTGTTGGAAACTGACTAAATTAAAGTCCAGTCTATTAAATCCAGAATCACACTAGAAAATGCCTTTTCCTTGCACTTTTAGATACATTTTCATTGATCTCATTTTACGCATGATTACATTTTTAATGAGTTGTGCAATATTTCCAAGCTAATTTTAAATCCCTTCCTTCTCCTCCCCCTGGCTCCCGCCACACACACACTAACCGCTGGCTGGATTAACATTTCTGATAAATTGTTGGACCAGAAAGGAGCATTACCAAGAGGAAATAAATTACTTCCATTTTTCCAGCTCTGAAGCCATGAGAGAATACTAAATGCCAAGTGTCTAATTATGCCATCTGCCAACTTGTTTCCCAAAAACAATCATTTTATTTCATGTAATAGGCAGTTGCCTCCTATTGTTCATTACAAGTAACCCTGAACAATGTAACAACTACTATTGTGAAAACTGCACCTTCCCCCACTACCAGTACTGACCAGAGAGTCAATGTTCCCTTTCTCAAAAGTTAAAGCCTCTTGCAAAAGAGTTGCTCACCATGTAATCTAATAAAACAAGGGCAAGGAGGAGGAAATGGGCAAATGTATGAGAGCTACTGTAGGACGGGGTACTTGTGATGGTAGGGGGCAGGGCTCAGCAGCCCTGAGGCTCACTTCTGGTTTATGTCTTGTGTTCTTAAAATTTCATGCTTCACAGTTTCAGATGGCAGCCTGCAGGGATCAGGCAGGGATTCCCCCTCGCCCTAAGCTGTATTCTGGGGTTTTTGCTTGTTTTTTAAATATCCTTCCTCTGAAGCAACAGGGCTGGCCATGGCTGGAAATGGAACATTGGATGGAGGGCCAGGGCTCTGAGGTGGCACCAAGCTTCTCTCTCTCTCAAGCATGCAGTTGGCAGTCTGGTTTGTGCTCACATGCTCAGGGTCTAACTGATCACCATATGTGGGGCTGGGAAAGGATTTTCCCCCACTTGGGGGGTGAGAGGGGTGTTCCACCTTCCCCTACAGCATGTGGCTCCAGGTCACTTGCCAGGATTACATCTCACTTAATCATTTCCCAGCCATTGCAAGGGCCTCGCACAATGAGGCGCCCCAGTCCCTTGTTTCTCTGCCTGTGGAACTTAATAGTCTAGTCTCCTGTAAACTGTAATTTTGTTTTGGTCTAATTTCCATTGTCAGGTTTAGTGCACATGTGCTGGGGTGCTGGTGGCCTGTGTTATATAGGAGGTCAGACTAGATGATCTGGTGGTCATCTTCTGGCCTTAAACTCAATTTATCCATTGTAAGTACACGATTATCTGAAATAAACTATAAGTATTTTCTGAATAATTAATTTCCAGTATCAAAAACTCATATTCCCAGGAAATCCTGACTGTTTCTTCTCTTCGGTGAAATGATGTACATTAAAACAAAAGGGGAAATTACAGGAGCAAAGCCCGGCACTAACCAAAGGTAACTGGTATGCAATATTTTATTTTTCACTTTGGAATGGGTCTTTTTCGGGAGAGAGTGGTTGTGTTTTTTGTGCAGGATAGTGGGATAACCATTGTGTTCTGAGATTAATCATAATTTTCCATGTACGTATTGTATATAGCCCTGAGTTCTAGTAAATTTACATGCACCATTTCTCCCTGCTGACCAGAGGCCTTGGGCTGTACTGCTGCCCATGCATGCCCCCGAACCTAGCATGGAAGCATCAGTTATCAGAGTTCTTGATGGTGGCTCTGGATTAAACAGGACTCCCCTGCATGAGTTGCAGGGATCCTTCCATCAATCCAGAGATTTGAAGACAGATGGTGGGATGCACACCAGCAAGTCCAAATGATGCCTGCCAGTATGCTGTGAAAGTCTTGTGTGAGGGATGAAGAGCATACAAGATGCCATGAGGCCCATAAGTCTGAGACAGGTCCCTATCTGTGTTTGAGGACATGACTAAAAGTAAGAGCACAGGTCCCACAATGTCTAGAACCTGTTGAACAGTAGGAAGGCCATGGACATGGTGGCATCCTGTTCGGCTCCTATAAACGGTATCCTTCGCGTGGGTGTCCAGGTGAATTCTTTCATTCACCAACAAACTTAGCCACACAAACAATGCCAGGATCATCCTGAAGTTGGTCTGCAGTTGGAGGTCTAAGTGATCTCTGATCACCCAGCCATCTAGATATGGGAACATTTAAATACTTAGACCTCAGAGGCAGGCAGCCACCACTGCGAGCTCCCTCATAAATACACTTGGTGCAACAGAAACTTCAAATCACAAGACCCAGTATTTACAGTGGTTGTCATCTACCATGAACTTCAGGAAGAGTTTACAGGCCAGTATATTGTGATGTGAAAAATACACATCCTGGAGGTTGAAGGCAGAATACCAGTCCTTCTGGTCTAGAGATGGGATGACTGAAGCAAAGGACACCATCCTGAATGAGAGCTTCTCGCGGTAAAACATTCAGGCCCCTAATGTTAATTCAGGCCCCTAGAACTAATATCATCTGAAGTCCCCCTTTCTTCTTGGGGATGAGAAAGCATCTCAAATAGAACTCTTCCCCCTCTTCTATTGCACCACACAGCTTCTACTGTTGTCTCATGAAATGGGTCCCCGTATAGAGATAGGGGAGATGGGGGAGGGGGAAGAGAAGAATGTTACTGTGAAAACCAATGGGCCATTAAATGTGAGGTGCATGCCCCTGGGGCAAGCGTGTAGGTACAAGATTATTGTAAGGGACTGGGATGTAGGCAGTCTGGCCTCGTGATCACAGTTGGGCTGAGGTCTGCCCACCAGGCCCAGTGGTCACCGAGCCTGAGTTGGAGGAATCACAAGAACCATGGTCAGAGTCAGGCCAGGGCTAGAGACGAGAGGTAGTATCAGGCTAGAATCCGGAAGCAAGAGGTAGGGTCAGAGTAACGCTGGAGTCAGGGATCAGGAGATCAGGCAAAGTATGGCATGACAGCAGGTCAAAGTCTAGGCGGCTGCCCACACAACTGCCCAGGCCAACCCCTGAGGTTAAATAGGGTGCTTGGCTAATCAGAGGGCTGCAGGGTGCTGTCACTCTGAGTCAACTAGATGGTACTTCCTGTAGCGCCTACTCTCCCTAGTGCAGTGGCACTGTGGGAATAGTGGCTGTCCCGTGTTCTGCAAACCTGGTCCCTGACCCTGGTGCATACAGTTATCCGGGAGGTGAGTGTGGCAGGGGAGTGGGAGGAGATTGGTCACAGGGTCCGTGCCCATCAGGCCTCCATTACCATTGCTCAGCACTGTGCTGCTATCCTATAGTCGGTGGGCACTGAGCCGCTGCCATATGCTGCTTGCACCAGGCACTCTCACCTGCCAAGAACCAAAACTAGGCAGGTCATTGGTCTGGATTTAAGCTGGAGAGTTCTGTTTTTGGTAAGATTTGTCCCTGTTCTGTACCAGAGGTGGTTTGGTCTGGTATCAGAGTACGCTGTTCCACCCCCACCAGCCTGACATCACAAGCACCGTACGTGCGAGGGCATACCGGTGGGGGCGGGCCCTGCTGTCCCACAGGTACCTGGACGTCAGGTGTGCTGGGGATGTGGCAGTGAACTCAGCCTCCTCCAGTGGGTCAGGCCACAGGCAGCACCCTCACCCTCACCCTCCAGAGCCTCCTGGGCACCCCCAGCTTTGAGGCTCTGAGCTGCAGAGGAAGGGGAATCTGGCAAGGGGGAGGGGCTCTGCTGACGGGAGAGAGGGGTCGGCCTGGGTGAGCAGGGTCTGGCAGGGAGTGGGACGCCGGGGGCAGCACTGCTGGGGGAGGGAGAAATGAGGAGGCAGGGAAGCTCTGCTGCTGCCACCAGCAGGACCCAGGGTGGGGCACTGCCAGGGAAAGGGGACTAGCTCCGGCACTGTCCTATAGGCTGGATCTGGCTGCGCCGTGAAGGGCCAGGTGCTGGATTCCCTTTGCCCAGTGGCCCTGGACTCCCCAACCCTGTAGGACTGAAAAGCTGCACCCCTTTCTCAGAGCCAAACCCCTGGGATCCATGCATCCCCTACAAGCCCCTCCCCCTCTGCCTAGCAACTGAACCCTCTCTGCAGGAGAGGGGCCTGGAGCTTACTAATCACATGGATATCTCCTCCTCCCCTGCCCTCATGGCTTCTGATCTCTGCTCCATCTCTGTCCCCACCTTTGCCTGTGTGCTGAGGGGGGGCGGGGAACATGCATGGCATACTAATTCCCAAAGGGGTGCAGCAAGAAGAGTTTGGAAACCTCTGGTGTAGTCCAGTTCCACTACTTCCAAACGGCCAGCAACTGGAAGTGATGCCAGAGCAGATGTGATGCAAATGAGTCAGAGAGTTGCGGGAGAGAAGGGGCTGTAGATACCAGAGACTGAGATAGGAGTGGTGGACAGACAGGGGAGTGGTGGGCTGCCCTTGAGTGCGGAGTCAAATTTGGTACTTCGTAGAGAAGGAAAAGGAGTGTTAGAACAAGTGGTAGCTCTTTCTGAAGACTTCCTCCTTGACAGTCTCTGCCCCTTCCTGGAGGGCTTGTGTGGCCTATAACTCGTAATAGGGAAGCTGCCTCCAATAGGGTCGAGGCCTGACGTTGATAAATTGAAGAGGTTCAGAGAAGACCCACCAGAATGAACAAAAGAATTAGAAAACATGCCTTATAGTGGTGGACTCTAAGAGCTCAATCTATTTAGTTAAACGAAGAGAAGGTTAAGAGGTGAATTGATTACAGTCTATAAATACTTATATGGGAACAAATATTTAATAATGGGCTCTTCAATCCATCAAAGAAACATATAATACAATCCAATGGCAGGAAGTTATGATAGGCAAATCCAGGCTGGAAATAAGTCATAAATAGTTTACAGTGAGCGTAATTAATCACTGGAACAATTTACCAAGGGTTGTGGTGGATTCTCCATCGCTGACAATTTTTAAATCAAGATTGGATGTTTTTTTAAAAATATATACTCTTGGAATTATTTTGAGGAAATTCTACAGCCTGTGTTATACAGGAGGTCAGGTTTCTTCTGGCCTTGGAATCTAGTGACATTGACATGTCCTTTCATTTGCCACCATCACCACTAGCAATCTCTGTACCAAGTACAAAGAGAATTGCTCATATCCTGTGGCTAGTGTTTGGTAATATCTATTTGCCCACTGAGATTGGTGCCAAGGATGCAGGTGTCCACCACAGAGCCTTCGCAGGATACAGTAGCCCTTTATTTATGGGACTTGCTATTCAGGGAGGTATCAACAACTACAAGATAAATCGAGCTGCTTGTGCAGCATCTCCTGCACCTCCTCAGTGGAAATCTGCAAGGTTGTTGCCTCTCACCTCCTGAGGTCCTGGAAGATTTTATCATCTTCTGGAGTGGCTGATACTTGGTCCAGTACTAGGTCCTCATCTGCCAGCGATGAGGTGGTGTTTGCCAGTACTGGTTGTGGCTTGTCATGCCCATGAGGCTGCCACCTGGGAGTTGTCTGCTACGGCCGATAGTCCTTCACCCGCGCTGGGGAAAGATCCCTCTAAGTAAGGGGAGGTTGACCTATGCCTCAGCCATGTCTGAGAGGTCCGTTCAGCACAGTATCATATGCCACCCTCAGCCACGGTGGTTGGTACCGGCAATCCCAGTACCGGTCTGGGTTGGCACAGCTCAGGCGTTAGCTGGGACAGGCCTCCTTCCCTCATGGAGGACAGAAGGAAAGCAGAGTCCTGAGACCTGGCCAGGGATGTGTAAGTAGGTTTCCTCCGGGAGCAAGGGTGCCTCCCAGATGTTGGCAAGACTGATAACTGGCCTCCAGTGGGTGCAGTGACAACTCCACAGCTGCGCCAGTTCCATGAACCAAGATGCCAGCAGCCGAGCAGGCAGTGCTAGAGGTCCGCGTAAGTCCTCAGCAGAGAGGTTCAGTCCCTTTGCTTGCAGCAGCGGAGACAGCGGCCTTGGGGGCACAACAGTGTGGCTGGGCTGAGCCACTCAGGCTGCCTGCACCACAGCCAGTACCAGAGCCAGGGAATGCTCCTGAGGGCTCAGTACCGAGGAGGACAATATGGTGGGGCGGGGACGGGCGGGGCTTACCAAGATTTGCGGCAGATCTCCTCCGCCTCAGCTGGTACTAACCCCCCACGCTCAGGGAATCGTGTCCTGTGTTTTTATGTCCCTTTAATGTTGGACAGCCTCAAGTTCTTGTGAGGCTTCAGGGCTGAGTTTGGGGAAGGTGATCGACGTGTCTTTTCCCTGAAGCCTTGTGCTCGGCGTCCAACTTGTCCCAGTGCTTCCTCAATGAGGTAGAGTTAGAGAGCACTTCAGGGGGTTTTGCAGACGCCACCAGCGTGGACTGTGATAACCTCTGGTCTCCCAAGCTCCTGGAAGCCTGGAATCCAGGATCGTAATCCTGTCACATGGATTATTCCAGCAGGAAAGCCAACAGGAGGTATTCCCTTGAGCACCGGATCCGCTTTCAAAGGAGCTACGGATCTCACTCGGATCCAGAACATGCCCCTTGCCAAGGCAGAACACACACCTCCCGTGGCCAGCATTGAGAGGCTGTTCTTAAAGCCTGGGAACTTGTGATCCCCCATGTGAGTCCCCAGCACCAAGTCCTCAGCGAAAGCAGAAGTTCTTTGGCCACTGACAATTTCATGTCCGGAACACTAAACCTAACACTACTCTACTTAATCACAAATTGCTAACGATAGAAGTGTGTACTCTCAGAATAGTAACATTTGCTCAGAGACACGCCACTGGCAGTAAGAAGGAACTGGGTGTGTTGTGGTGGCTGCACTCATCATGACCTCACTGGAATGCATGGGCCACCCCTAAAGAGACTGCTGATTAGAAAGTTCTCCAACATGTGCACACTGGATGTGCAACCAGCAGTTGTCAGACATGGATTATCACACAAAGAAGAAGGGAGTGTCCCTGTACTCTCTTGACACAGGGACATGAAATCTGCCTAGACCTTATGCAGATCTTGCATGACCAACTAACAACTGGAACAATTTACCAAAGATTGTGGGGGATTCTCCATCACTGAAAATTTTAAAATCAAGACTGGATGTTCTTCTAAAAAATCTGCTCTAGTTCAAACAAATAACTCACGGAAATATCATGTTGTACAGGAGGTCAGACTAGATCAGTGTTTCCGAAACTGGGGTTCACGAAGGTACTCCAGGGGGTCCGCCCACCCAGCTGACCAACTCCTCCCCCTCCTTCCCAGTGCCTCCTGCACACCAGGGAACAGCTGTTCAGTGGCATGCAGAAGGTGCTGGGAGGGAGGAGGAGAAAAAGGGACAGGGTGGAAAGAGGTGGGGAAAAGGAGGGGCGGGGTGGAGTGGGGGGTGGGATAGGGTCTTGAAAGAAGAAACTGAGTGGGGGCGGAGCCTGGGGCTGAGCTGGGGGGTTGGGTGTCTGTGAAAAAAATTAAATCAAAATGGGGGTCCTCGGGTTGCTAAAAAGTTTGAGAATCACTGGATTAGATGATCTAACAATCCCTTCTGGCCTTACAGTCAGTGAGTATTAGTTGTTTCATAGATAGGGTTAAAGCTAAATTTCTATTTAATTTAACTAGGTTTAACACAGCTTTGCAAAATTATACTTACCAATGGTGAGAGTTTTTAAATGAATGAGTAAAGTCTCTTTCTGAATTATCGTTAGTTACCTCAGTAAAGAGTGGACATAAATTTTGTACTTGGGCTGATAAATTTTCATAACAGTTTTGCAAGACTGGCTTGACAAACTAGCTAGTTTGTCCAAAAAAAGAAAAACAAAAAAACCCCATCTGCTGTCCAATTTTTAGATTATGCATTAATTATATTGATTACTTCAGAATCCCCAGTTAGCACTTTGAGGGTTGACAGGTTCTTGTCCCAAGATCAGGCCTAGTATTAAAATTATTATATAGTTGGGAACCCCAAAGTGCACAGTTGCAACATTTACACTATAGGAACTCTTATATTTACAAATATAGTTTATTAATACATTTAGCACAGTCACAAACACCCCAACTCAGTAAGTAGATAGAGATACTACAGAATGTACATCTGCACATCCATATACTCACACCATCTTCTGTAGAACAACCTGAAATGTTAGCCATCATCTTCCTCATCACCATCACCTTCCCATCATCACCAGAGACCATCATTCTGGCACTTCCCAAGGACTACACCTCTTTCTTCTAGGCTGGGATGCCACTTTTATAACACGCTACGCGGACCCCACTATGTTTGATGCATATTCAGTAGGGGATTTTCCCCTTTTCCTTATTTGCGTTTCCTCACCTTACTAATGTTGGGGTGTCTTTTTCCTATAGGTTAGTATATCAGTGATCTCAACTTATCATATACGTCCATTTGTTACCATGGCCCTTTTGTGATTAGGTATCACATTTGTTATTTCTGTCCTAATTATTTCAATTCATTCCAAGCTCTACATTGTGATGTGCCTGTTAAGTTTAAAAGGGTATGAATTTAGGAAGCCCCCCAAGCCACCCTACTTCAACGCATCCTTTATGTTAAAGGTCGCTGCCATATCTGGATCTTATGCTTTACCTCATCACCATCTATCTAGGTCAGTGGTTCCCAAACTTGTTCCGCTGCTTGTGCAGGGAAAGCCCCTGCCGGGCCGGGCCGGGCCGGTTTGTTTACCTGCTGTGTCCACAGGTTCGGCTGATCGCAGCGAACCGCGGCCACTGGGAGCCGCGATCGGCCAAACCTGCGGACGCGGCAGGTAAACAAACCGACCCAGCCCGGCAGGGAGTTTCCCTGCACAAGCGGCAGAACAAGTTTGGGAACCACTGATCTAGGTGAAAAGTCCCAAATATATGTATGATAACTTTGCCTTAGATCAACATATCGGATGTGTCCTGTAGGTGTCTTGTGTTACAGCCAAAATATACTCTAATATAAACCTATTATAATGAAACAAATAATCAAACCTATAAGAAAATAAGAAATAAGAAAAGATTTATAGGCAAGCAAGGAGGGTAGCCTTAGATGTATCTCATGTACCTGTTATATATGTTCATTGCCAGGACACTTCTGTGGTTGACCCATGCACCTGTGGTCAGAACTTCCCCTTAAACTCTATTTTCAGCTCCCCAAATTCTTGGAGTTTTCCATTGGGCCATTTATTTGTGCAAAGTTTATCTCTTCAAAGTTTATAGGCCTCAAGCCTAATGTTAACTTGCTGAAGCTAATGTCTTACAGGATAGTTTTGTGTAGTTTTCTTGCATTATTGCTGAATATAATGCAAAGCAGTGCATATCATAAAGGCAAGCTAGCCCACTGGTCTACACAACACACACCAACCCCCCACCTCACCCACACACATGCCAAAGAAACAAAACCAAACCACACACCTCTGAAGAGGACATAGGGATCACGGGGACAAACAGCTGAATATGAAGGCCTGGTGCAGTGCTGTGGCAAAAAAAGGTTAACATGATCCTTGGGTGTATGAACAGGGAAATAGTGAGGAGGAGGTAGGGAGGCAATTTTACCTCTGCATGTGTCATTTCTGAGACTGAGAGTAGACTCCCATTTCCAGGTCTGGTGTCAACAATTGTTAAAGGCTGTCAAAAAATTGGAGCTGGTGCAAAGAGCCAAAAAAGTGACTCGATGGCTGGAAAATGCTTTACAGAAAGAGACTTAATTAGGTCACTCTGATACAATTTACGCTTTAGCCAAACACGAGTTACTGGGTTCAGTGAAGGGGTAACTGGGTGAAATTCTGTAACACAAATGTAGAGAAATCAGACTAGATGAGCTAATGGTCCTTTCTGGTGTTAAAATCTGTTAATCTTAAAAATCTATGAAGGGGGTAGGGTTAGCTCCTTACTCCCGCCCTTCCCATCCCCCTTGCTGCATAAAGAACAAGAATTATCTGCCCCTAAATCTGACATGGCATAAAAGGTGAGATTATAGATAAGAAAGGGGGAAAAGAAGTATGAGGGTGACACAAAAACAAGATCATGTGGTTACAAAGTAAGGCATATGTACTTCTTGATGACTGTCAGTTTGTTCTGGGGGAGTTTTCCTTATCTTCTTCTACATGAGATGGCAGGAAAGAGCTTTCAGGAGAGAAGAATGAAATGGGGAAGAGGACATGGCAAAGAGGATTGAGAAGCACATTTAATGCAAGGGGCAGCATGGAAGAAAGCACAGAGATGCTGGTGAGAAGAACAGATAAAAGGGGCATCCAAGCTGGAGAAGAAAGATAAGGGAATGAGAGTAGGAGGAGACCAGAAAGAGTCCAGGCCAGCGATGTAGGCAGGAGACGAGTGATACAGAGGGCGGGGAGTGAACTTGGTGCATAGTGCATTGCCTTCCATATCAAACTCAAAATCCTCAGCCTCACCCTTCTAAATCCAGTACAGATCTACTCCTTCCTACAGTCACCACTCTACCATTCATGCTCTGCCCTATGCTCTGCCATCTCCACTAGCCGTATTATTCCAAAGTATCCTCCTCTTCCAGAGGAGTTTACTTTTTCTGCTCCTCCATGCTGCTGCTCCTCCTCCTGGAATAACAACAGCCTTCTCCTCCTCCAAATCCTTCCTCAAAGCCCACTTACTTGTGTTAGCCTTCACATGCACACCAACTTTATTTTTTTAATTATATAATTTGTTTGTGTAACAAATACATTATCTCCTGACTTTCTATTATGTAACCCTCTTCCTGTTCTTATCCATGTCAAGAGTCATCTCCCCCTCGGTCATGGTTAACTTAGATTGTACTGTAATTTCTTCAGGCCAGTCTATTAATGCCAGGAATAGATATTGCACTGTATGAGCAATGGTAGTATAATCTTAAATACATTAACAACAACTGGAGAAGGGTCAGTGGAGAAGAGGAGATCTGGAGAAACAAAGCTAGACTGATCTGAAATGAAGCAGCAATGTAGAAAATTGGCAGGAATAAGAGATGGAAGATAGGAGAAAGATTAAAAGAGGTATCTGATCTCAAAATCTGAATACACAGAGAATGTCACAGGTTGAGTTGGAATAGCATGAGAGAGTAGCAGAAGGTTAGAATAGAGGGGACACAGAAGTTGGAGGACCCAAGGGACAGTAAAAAGATCCCTGGAGATGGGCAATAGGAGCAGGAGTGAGACTTAAATCTAAAATTAAACAGCAAGAACATCAGAAAGGATTCTATTACCACACTGTGCCCCCCAGAAACCCAAACATCTGCAAGACAGTCATTTTAAGGATTAAATTCTGGTCCCACATATTATAACAAGGTCACAAGATCCCTTTCAGACCTGGAACTTTAGAGGGGCTTATGCACAAAGGCATTTCAGATTCCTCCTTTCTTCTGCACTTATTGCGGTTCAAAGGTCCCTGTGGTCTGAAACTTTGGTGAAGAACTTGCTTAACACAGAAAATAGGTTAATAGGTTTAAAATTATTTAGACTGTCCATGTTTTTCTTTTCATGAAGTAGAATACTAAACTGAAATAATACAATTGTATCAACCTTCCAGACTTCAAAATGTTATTTATAGGCATTTCTATAGCATCATCCATCCTTAGTAAAAGCAGTGATAATATGCAAGAGACCTGTAATTTAGTCCAAAGTATCTAGGAACAGAAAGGCCACCCCAAGCTGGCCCTAATTAGCAACCATTTCACAAAGCATTTTAATATAAAACTTACAATGTTGTACTTGATGTTAGAATATGCATATACAAATCAAGGTACTAATGTTTGATTTCAATAGGACTAGGAATGGAAGTAAGCACTATTATTAATCATGTTTGTTCCATGAGATAATGTAACAATTAATGTGTAAGTGCACAGCTGTATGAACATTTCTCACTAGAAAGGCAGAATTTCACCTGAAGAATTGAACTAGGATACCATCTTGAAAACGATACAAGGCAGCAGAAACCATACCACCAACTGAGGTCAGCAAAGCCCCAAAATCTAGTCCTTTAACCAGTGCACCATTTGCTTTATCCTTAATGCCTGGAGAGGTAGAATAGACAATTATTTTGTTTTGTTTTTATCATCCTTAGGCTGATCATGAATAAGATAAGCTGGGAAAGGTCAGAGTATTTTTCCATACCCAAGGATTATGCATCTGCTTACACAGCAAAACTCAAAATCTTAAACTTCTTAAACCTTAAACTTCTTCTCACCTAAGTCTTGCCCACAGAAGTATACAGCAGAGTACATCTCTACTTTTCCTGAATACAGTCCAATATTTACAGACTGGATTTCTAATGAGGGAAGTGAGGAGGGGGGATGACCTCAGAAGCAGGAAATGCAGTCTAATCAATTTCATTAATATACCTGATTAAAGATTCACATTATATGAAAAGCGTAAATTTCTAAACAGATTAACTTACCAACTCCAACCGTTTCAAATGTCCAGCTATTATTCTGATATCTGCAAACTCTTACGCCTTGGTGTTATTGCATTCTTTGATACTGGAGTATGAGAAAAACCCACTCTTATGGGCATTTGTGTGAACTGAAGCTTTGATTCTCACTGACTATATGATTGGATAGCTTTACCATTAATCCAGGATATGTCATACCTTGAAAAAAATCCTAAAGCAGAATTATTTAAGACTTTTTTCCCCTTTATATAAGACGGAGGGAAAAAGCAACTAATGTTGCATGCACTTTTTGCTCAAGGCCAAAACAATGTCAAGTGGGATGAAGCAAAACGAAACATATACCTATGAGGCCATACTTCCCGCATTTTCACCTTCTCCTTGAATGGTTCTTAATACTAACACCAACTTGGAGGGGAAATGGGGCTTAACAAAAAGTAGACTGAGGGAGAGCATTAATTCAACTAAATGTACTAAAAGTCTTACCCAATTATGCTCAGAATGTTTAGAGAGAAGACATTCCAAACCACGAAAATATAAAAATATATTTACAGCGCAGCAAAATAATTTGCATATTTCAGTAGGATTTGGGTCACCCGCGACAGATCAGATCAGCCCAGGGAAGACTAACCCTTTAATTTTACAGAATTTACTTGCCAAATTTAGTATGCTACATCCATTATTGCTCCTCTAGAATCTCACCAGCTCTGGACAATCACCTTCTTTTATTAACTGTGGGTAATACACTCATAAATCACTTGTCTGGCTTTCAACGATCTAAACTAAAATGCTTCTGAAGTTTGCCTGAAGGACAATATTTACAGAGCTATTATATTTCTCCAGAAAAGTAACCAGCCTCTTAACCGGTAGTTTGTTAAATCTTAACTTAGCCCGCTACTCAGTACTACTTCCACCCCCTTCTCTGCTGCCACAAGGGCGAATTCCTCCAACTCTGCTCATCTACTTTACCTCCCCTCCCCTGATGTCATCTTGATCCCTCTGGCTCCCTTACTAACTTCCCCCCTCTATTTTCCTATGCCACCCACATTCACCTAATATAACCCAGCTGACACTGCCATATGCATAAACTTTCAACATCAAACTGAGGATGTTTTGTGACAGATATTCTAGAGGTCAGACTCTGGGGAATGTATCCATTACTATAACACTGCGTACCCAAATGAAGATTATATAATCATGGAATATGCATGAGAGTCAATTATTAAAGCAGAACAAACAAAGTGCTTCCCAGAAAATTATAAAAGTACACTAGGTTACATTTATTTTGAAAACATTATAACAACAGCAATATAAATATCTGTCATACCTCTCACTTCTCTCTGTACTCTGGCCACTAAGTATTTACAGAAGCCTGTAGCAATTCCTCTATTCCTGGCTCTTGGAAAACTACCATGCTGTTTGTGCGTGTGCCTGTGTGTACAGGATGAACTTCACCAGATACCGAAAGTCCCATTTTTTAATAAAGCCTGTTTTTAAACACTTGCATAGAGGTGTGTGTACCCGTGAGGAAGAAGAAAGGAAAGACTAGTTGGAAGACATGCGGATTGTGAATCCTGAGTCCTTCTGATCATGTTTGTAATAAGAACATAAGAACGGCCAGACTGGGTCAGACCAAAGGTCCATCTAGCCCAGTATCCTGTCTTCCGACAGTGGCCAGTGCCAGGTGCCCCAGAGGGAATAAACAGGTAATCATTAAGGCTAAGATTTTGTCATGGCTATTTTTAGTAAAAGTCACGGACAGGTCACGGGCAAAAAACAAAAATTCATGGAAGCAAAAAAACCAAAAAGGCACGTGACCTGTCCGTGACTTTTATTGCTGTGGGTTCATAGTTTCCCCCACCACCATGGTGGCTGGGCGCTGTGGGGTTCCCCCTCCATGCACGGCAGCTGGAAGCTGCTGGGTGACCATATTTCCCAAAGATAAAATGGTACACCCCCAGCCGCTCACCCAAGGCATCCCCCCTCCCACCCATACTCCCTTACGCGAGGCTGTCACCCGTCACTGGAACCCTGAGGAGGGCCCCCTCAGGAGGCTGTTGCCTGTTGCTGGAACCCTGCCGGGGCCCCGCTGGCAGCCAGCTCCAATCCCTCAGGCCCCTGGGGCTGAAGCAGAGAACTTCATGGAGCTCTCTGGAAGTCACAGATTCCGACTTCAATGACCTCCGTGACATAAACATAGCCTTAGTAATCATCAAGTGATCTATTCCCTGTTGCTCATTCCCAGCTTCTGGCAAACAGAGACTAGGGACACCATCCCTGCACATCCTGGCTAATAGCCATTGAGGGACCTATCCTCCATGAACTTATCTAGTTCTCTTTAGAACCCTGTTACAGCCTGGGTTTTCACAACATCCTCTAGCAAAGAGTTTCACAGGTTAACTGTGTGTCGTGTGAAGAAATACTTCCTTTTATTTGTTTTAAACCTGCTGCCTATTCATTTCATTTGGTGACCCCTAGTTCTTGTATTATGAGGAGGAGTAAATAACACTTCCTTATTTACTTTCTCCACACCAGTCATGATTTTATAGATCTCCATCGTATCCCCCCTTAGTCATCTCTTTTCCAAGCTGAGAAGTCCCAGTCTTATTAATCTCTCCTCAAACGGAAGCCGTTCCAGACCCCTAATACTTTTTGTTGCCCTTTTCTGACCCTTTTCCAATTCCAATATATCTTTTTTGAGATGGGACAATCACATCTGCATGCAGTACTCAAGATGTGGCCGTACCATGGATTTATATAAAGGTAATATGATATTTTCTGTCTTATTATCTATCCCTTTATTAACGAGTCCCAACATTCTGTTCACTTTTTTGACTGCCTGTCATAAGTATAAAGGGAAGGGTAAACACCTTTAAATCCCTCCTGGCCAGAGGAAAAACCCTTTCACCTGTAAAGGGTTAAGAAGCTAAGACAACCTCGGTGGCATCTGACCAAAATGACCAATGAAGAGACAAGATACTTTCAAAGCTGGAGGGGGGGAACAAAGGGTTCTCTCTGTCTGTGTTGCCTTTGCCGGGACCAGAGCAGGAATGCAGGTCAGAACTCCTGTAAAGGGTTAATAAGCAATCTAGTTAAATATGCGTTAGATTCTGTTTTGTTTAAATGGCTGATAAAATAAGTTGTGCTGAATGGAATGTATACTCCGGTTTTTGTGTCTTTTTGTAACTTAAGGTTTTGCCGAGAGGGATTCTCTATGTTTTGAATCTGATTACCCTGGAAGGTATTTACCATCCTGATTTTACAGAGGTGATTCTTTTACTTTTTCTTCAATTAAAATTCTTCTTTTAAGAACCTGATTGCTTTTTCATTGTTCTTAAGATCCAAGGGTTTGGGTCTGTGTTCACCGATGCAAATTGGTGAGGATTGTTATCAAGCCTTCACCAGGAAAGGGGGTGTAGGGTTTGGGAGGATTTTGGGGGGAAAGACGTTTCCAAGCTGGCTCTTTCCCAGTTATATATTTGTTAGACGCTTGGTGGTGGCAGCAATAAAGTCCAGGGGCAAAAGTTAAAATAGTTTGTACCTTGGGGAAGTTTTAACCTAAGCTGGTAAAAATAAGCTTAGTGGGGTTTTCATGCAGGTCTCCACATCTGTACCCCAGAGTTCAGAGTGGGGAAGGAACCTTGACACTGCCGCTGCACACTGAGTGGATGTTTTCAGAGAACTATCCACAATGACTCCAAGAGCTCTTTCTTGAGTGGTAACAGCTAATTTAGACCGCACCATTTTATATGTATAGGATTAACAATTACTATCTCTAACAATGAAAAAATAGTTTTGTTAATCAGCACAGGAACAATAAATATCAAATCACTATTCATTTCTAGACCCAACTCCTATGAGTGATGCAGCTGGGAGAGAAAGGGGCCCATTAACCTAATTATAACAAGCAGTGAAAGGAGAATGCTCCAATAATATTCTCTTTTCTCTGCAAAGAAAACTAGTTGGACTTGTGACAAATAGATAATCTGAAATATCCCCCCTTTTTCAGATTCAGTAACTACCCAGGAAGGTCTAATGCAAGAGCGACTCACAAAACGACAGTGTAAGAAACTGGCATACTCCATTTAACTCCATCTGTTAGCAGGTGTTGTTGATCCTGCTGGGAGATGCAGAGTAATTTTGCTGTGGCTAACTAAACTCCACTAGGGATAGAAGAGAGGTACGTGGGGCCCTCCAGCCCAGAGGATCTAGAGTCTGGACTGAGAAGCTTTGGGAGAAGGCTTAGGCTGAACTTCTTAATATTGTTACCCTTTTTGACGCAAGCAACTAGCCAATATTCTGGGCCTTATGGGTTGTTTACATAAGGAGAAAAAATTGATGATAGACTCAGGTATTTCGTTGATGCAATCCTGTTTATCTGAAAAGAATGAGCACAAAGTCCCGATTCTCTGAATACAATAGGATCAAATGACAGAAGGCAGTTTCCTTGTACACAATTCCAAGCCTGCCTTTCCAGTCAGAACTCTTCCCAACCACCCCCAGGGCTATTTCCAAGTACTTCTCTTGCTGTTTTCTGTTTTCAGGCTGTTTTCCCCTCTCTTGCTGTCTGAGTTCTGGTTCCTCCTTTTTAACCTACACACAAGTAGCTGCAACAAAATCAATCCCCATCTCTTGCATTTGCATTGTCTAGTCTTTGAGCGGTGGCTTCCACTGTTTCAGCTATCACTAACAAAAGGGTCATTTAATTGTTCTCTCATTTAGCCTGAGTGAAAGGTGGCCATCAGATTCCATGAGGTCTACAACTCCCTAGAGATCAAAGACAAGCTTACCCATTCTATTTTTTTAAACACTTTTAGGGATTTCTGTGACAAAGAAATATACATGTATATTTGTTAAGGAGATAATGCACTATAAGCATTTGAACATATACGGTATTTAATGTCTCTCCCCCTAGGCCCAATTTGATTCTAGTACACACCTGAAGATTACCTAGATTCTGCTCATATGTCTGGATGCAGGAATTTTTTTCATTTAGATGCCTGCTTTTCAAAATAATTCCAAAACAAAAAGTTTGGCGGGAAAATTGCATTATGTCCACAGACTGAACTGTACCTAACTTTTAATAAAAAGTAATTGTTTTTAATTAGCTGGCCCTCCAAATGGATACAGATCATGTGCAGGCAAGTTAAAGAACTTAAACTGAGTCCTGTTCCTAGGAAAATAAACTTCTGAAGGAAACTAAATAACAATCTTACCCTGTTACTCCTATTTCTGCACTGGGTGAAAAAAAATAGGCTGACTGTTAGTACGGCTATATATGGCTTGTGAAGGTGAAGAGTAACGAGAGGGCAGATTCAGCGATAGCAGCAGCAACGCTGTATGGGTAAACTCCTTGTTTTGACATAACCATAACCAAGTCTCACACCCTCTCGTTGCTGCTGGTGCTTCACTAAAATGCATAAAGTGGCCAGAAGCAGAGGCACCAATAAATTCTTCTGTAAAAGCAGATTTTTTTCAAATGGCTCCCTGAGCACTAATAATCACATCTCTCTTATGTGTACTTGACTCTGCTTAACCTTTTTTCTGGCACTTTTTAACTTCTCCAAGTCAGGTACTGATATGGGCTTTATTTTCCCTATAGGAATAGCAGAAAGAGCACTGCCGTTATTATAATCACGCAAACACCTTCGAGAAACTGCAGGACTTTAGATCAAAGAATCCACATCATAGCGCAGGGAAAGAATTTAATGATGATTGTAGGACTAAGCATTTATTTAACATTAGATTTTTTTAAAATTGGAAATTAATCCTGAAAAATGCTTCTGGAAGTTGACAGAAGAAGAGCAAAACAAAAAACAGAACGTCCTTTCAGTGGCTAACTGGGTGCTGTGGCCCTCCACATTATGAGGACACAGCAGTGTAATCAAAAAATCTATCTTGCCACTGGCAGAAAAACAAAAAAATTGAGCCACTTTCAACTGGGCTTTGCGGCTAGAATGATATGGAAGAAGACGACACAAGACTGTCCATATCAGTCAAGCACTTCAAGTTTGCAAGGTGTTCATCAGTTAATAACTTGAAGTTTCTCCAGCCACATCCCTACTCAACATTTCGGAGTTACAGTTTTACCTTCCTTTAAGATTTTTGTTATTTTCTATGGAGATGCATGGAACTGCTGGGATCACTTCTTCTGTGAAAATGAACAAGATGCATCAAGAGTCCATCCTCCCTCCCCTATTTCTAACTGATGGATATTTTTCAATTTTTTTCCCCAATGAGGAAGTCACCACAGCATCCTGACACTCCTGTAGTCGTGTTCCAGCTGCATTAATCCATTTCCCACTGAGCTGCTGGAGAAAGAGGAATTTATTTGGCACCAGCAGGGAGAAGACAGATGGAAAAATTAAGGAAGAAATGAATAAATAATTTAGCCAAGCGAGAAAACCACAAACCAAGCAGTGTGGGTGTGCATATTAAGATGAACTGAGTAGAAAAAGGGTACCAAGAAACCAAAAGGAGAAAAAGAGTTGTGTAAAGCAATAAAAGTTCATCTGCCTTGATGAGCCATGAGCTGAGAAAAGCAACCTATGAGTTTTCATTTGGACATAATTTAAATTCCATGCCAGATAGGACAACTTTGTCTACCAGGTGCAAGCGTTAAAGATAACATGGCTACTAAGCCATGTGCTATCTGAACTTGGTGGATTTGGAAACAGGCACCATTTTCATAACAGGTGTTACTGAGTCAGCGTGTTTTAAAATAGTTTGTGTGGTCGGGGTGTGATGTATCAAACAGTATAGTTGCCACTCACTAAAGAAGCATTCAAAACTCAAGAACAAGTATTAAGTGCTCAACTCTCAACTGGTTTGCTGCAGTATTTATAGGGTTACTTACAAAAAACAATTATCCTTGCATTGGTAAAGGGCCAGCATCATAAAGAATAAGTGGGGCTTTAAATTCCATATTAGATAAACCCCTCCACTCTCCTTCACCAGTTCAGTCCCAAATACCGGCTTTTATTACAGGCATGAGCTGAAAGAAGGTTAGGAATTTAAGCAGTGTGTTTGGGTTTGTTTTCGTATATTAGTGAAATACAGTATTAAAGAACCAATGAGTATAGATTCCACCCAACTGCAGCCCTGCGGCATAACAGCATGCAACACTAGAGTGAGGTTTGTATATTTTAAGAGCAGATTTGTTGTTAGTTTCTTGTTATGAGAAGCCTTGACCTTTTACCTTTACTGACTTGAGTAATAACTATATATTTTATCAGTTATTACAAAAGCGTAATGACCTGTTTAGTCAATGGCCTGAGATGACGCCCATGGCAGAAACTACTTTTTCAGACCCATCCTTTCCCATCACGCTGCCTAGATTTAAGGAAACTTGAAGCTTTTTCTAGCTGTTTATTATAAAAGACATCTTAAAACAATAAGAATAATGGAGACTGAACAAGACTAGTGCAGGTTCTGTTGTACAAGATCAAGAGTTCCCGTGCGGTCCCTGCAAGAATCCCCGCTGTGATCTTTGTAACCATGGGAGCTGCCACGGGTCTTTCAGCTAACCTGTTCCAATAAGAAAAGGAGGACTTGTGGCACCTTAGAGACTAACCAATTTATTTGTCTCTAATTAGTCTCAATTAGTCTCTAAGGTGCCACAAGTACTCCTTTTCTTTTTGTGAATACAGACTAACACGGCTGTTACTCTGAAACCTGTTCCAATAGTACTTTTGCACAGTAATTTACCTAACGTGTGTAAGCAAAGCGTCCCAGTTCAGACCTCAAACACTGTCCATTCACCAGGTCGTTAAAGGAATTAACAAAACATAAATGAAGCTGAACACCTTGAATTATTAGCATTTCATCAATGCAGTGCTGTTGGTTGAGGGGTGTTTAGTTTCCTTTACCCCAGACAAATCTATACAGCCCTGATTCAGGCTGCCAGATGTGGAGTATTTACTTATGGATTCTCATTGTTTAGGACAGGTCAGCTCAAACAGAAACTTTCTTGTGAGTCAACCTCTGTTTTCCCAGCTGTCTAGCATGCATGCTCCTCTGGACACTTTTTCTGTAAACAGTTTGACCACATGCGTCACGTGTCTGAAAGTTATTTCAGACACAAAGTGGGGCTGCATAGCATCTGTGCCGGAGATTCACAAAAAGGTCCCTCATGGGGGGAACGATTAGAATTCTACACGAACGCAAAAGAGGAAGTTGTTAACTCTGCTATTCCAGACAGAGTGTCCTGCCAAACTGCAGAGGGTGAACTTAAAGAAAAAAATAAATAAAAATTCAAGGAGGTGAGAACTACAAGGAAGAATATAGAGAGGAATGTGCATGAGGATTTGTGGGAGTTCTACATTGGCTAAAATGTTGCATTTTATTAATATCCATATATGGACTTTTCTAAATTAAGAACATATAAAACTTTGGTATATACACTGCACGAAGTGACACATATACCAGAAGCCACCCTCAGGAACCTAAGGATATGGCATCTAAGTGATGAGGACATCAAATACTTTAATACAGTTCAGGATTATTTCCTACACTACATTTTTCTATTGTTTTGTCTTGTTTTAAAAGTCTCAAGCAATGGGACTTTCTCCCCTTGAGAGACTATTGTGCAGTCCAACAGATGTCATGGTCAATGTTTTTTTTCCTGACACTCAGCCTAAGCCGTTCTTTTCTTATCATCCCATCACTGTTAGTTTATGCTCCTATGTTCCACACAGAGGGTACATACACACTACAAGCTTTTGCTGATATAAATTATGTCACGCAAGGATGTGAATAAGCCACCCCCCTGAGCGACATAGGTTACACTGACCTGAACACCAGTGCGGACAGGACTATGCTGGTGGGAGAGCTTCTCCTGCTGACATAATTACTCCAGCCCCCACAAGCAGTGGTAGCTAAGTTGACAAGAAAGCTCTCTCCTGTTGGCTTAGAGCAGGGGTTCTCAACCAGGGGTACACAGAGTACATCAACTCATCTAGATTTTTGCCTAGTTTTACAACAGGCTACATAAAAAGCACTAGTGAAATCAGTACAAACTAAAATTTCATACAGACAATGGCTTGTTTATACTGCTCTATATACTATACACTGAAATGGAAGTACAATATTTATATTCCAATTGATTTATTTTATGATCATATGGTAGAAATGAGAAAGTCAGCAATTTTTCAGTACTAGTGGGCTGTGACACTTTAGTATTTTCATGTCTGATTTTGTAAGCAAGTAGTTTGTAAGTGAGGTGAAATTTGGGGTACGCAAGACAGATCAGACTCCTGCAAGGGGTTCAGTCGTCTGGAAAGGTTAGAGCATCTGCACTAGCTGGGCTGCACCTGCGCTGCTGCAAACTCCAGAGGGTAGCCAGAGCCTAGAGAATTTGTCTTCACCCCTTCAGAGTTCTGTAGACTTGTGCACCTGCTTTGTTATTACAAATTTAGCTCTTTTAATCTATTCCTGTGAATCAATCCCTCCCTCCAGATTCATAGAATCACAGAATATCAGGGTTGGAAGGGACCTCAGGAGGTCATCAAAGCAGGGCCAATCCCCAATTTTTGCTCCAGATCCCTAAATGGCCCCCTCAAGGATTGAACTCACAACTCTGGGTTTAGCAGGCCAATGTTCAAACCACTGAGCTATCCCTCCCCCCGAGTCTTTAATCCTCCCAGTTTTTCTCTTAGCTCATTCCAATTTGTCAATAGCTTTCTGAACTGAACCTAATATTCCAGGTGCAGTTGCAGCAGAGTGAGTGAGAGAGAGAGAGAATTACTTCCCTGCTCTTTAACATGAAGACTTTATTCACGCTGCACAAAATTAGATTGGCCTTCTTTGCTGCAATATCACATTACAGATTCATGTCTAATTTGCTGTCTACTGTTACACCTAAGTTTCTTTCAGCATTACTGCCTCCTAGGTTTATCCCTCCTATTGAGTATGTTATGGACTATTTGTCTCTCACACCAACAGATTTATCAGATGCATTCTCCCATACTGAATCTCATTTTATGATTTTCAGCTCCTGTTTCTAAGCCATGTACTTTGGTTCACTTCCATCTACACACATGTTCACAGCTCCTCACTATCTCAAAATTTTCTGAATGGAATTAACATGCTCTTTACTTCATCTTCCTGATCACTAATGAAGATGTTAAGAGTAGACCCACACCAAACCCTAGGTTTCTATGCTAAAAAACTCCCCAAACGAGACAGTTCAGGCTAGATCCACAAAGGGCCTTGGGTGTTTCAGCACTCATTGTCTTAGGTGCTTTGCTCTGCAATGGAATCTACAGCTCCGAGTTAAGCACCAAGGTTAACTATACAAAGCAGGGAGAGAAACAGCCACCCAAGAATAGGATCCACAAAAGCCAGCACACTGAGCAGGGACCTATCTAAACTAGCCAAAAGGAAGTGCTGGGGAGATGGGTATGGTCTAAGTCCCACCCCCCAAAGAGACTTAAATCTGGTCCAGCAGAAAGGACCTATCTCCACTCAGGATTCTCAGCCACCAGCCCTCTCCTGGAGTTAGGTGCCTAAGCTGTTTATAAGCCTGTTTTGTTGTTGTTGCAAGTAACACCAGAGGTGGTGGCTGTGGTGCACTCCCGTATAACTTTCAGCCCAGCGGGTAGAGCACTCAGCTGGGATGTGGGAGACCCAGGTTCCAACTCTAGTCTCCCATCTCTCAGGTGAGTTCTCCAACCACTGGACTAAGTGTGGTAAGGGGGGCAGCGGCACCATCTCCTCCTCCTCCAGCTGTTTTGTGTGGTTTTAGGCATGCTCTGAGAATATGTCCTGGATCTGGCCCCACAGAGGAGACAAGTGTGGGAAGGCATTGCTTGAGGATCCCACTGGGACCTAGACTGAGGCAACTGTGCACACACACACTGGCATGCAAGTGCCTGAAGTCCCCCAGGAGCTCACAGAGTTAGGTGGCAGCTGAGCAAGGGTTTTGAGCATCTCTGTAGCGCATAACATTAGCTGTAGGCACCTAAAGTTGTAGTTTTTGAGGATCTAGCTGTTTATGCTCTTCTAAACTATTTTTATGGTCTATGGTCTTAGTTTGTGGTCTTCTACACCATTTTTAAACCATGAGACAGAGTTCCCATCTTATCCCACTAAAATTAGATTTTCAAGTAAGATTTTGTGAGGGGAGTATCAGCTGCTTTATTAGAACATAGAACATAAGAACGGCCATACTGGCTCAGACCAAAGCTCCATCTAGCCCAGTATCCTGTCTTCCGACAGTGGCCAGTGCCAGGTGCCCCAGACGGAATGTACAGAACAGGTAACCATCAAGTGATCCACCTCCTGTCACCCAGTCCCAGCCTCTGGCAAATCCAAATGACATTCATTGCCTTCTTTTCATTTGCTTTTTTAAAACCCATGCCACGTAGGGGTCATGGTTCCATATTTTGTTATTACTTGTCCCTTCATCTTGACCTTCAATAAAATTTAATACAGGATTAAAAACCACACCAATTCCAGGACATTCAGAGTTAGAAATCAAACATCAGGCTGAGCTTACCTACTTAATAACTGCAATATGTATGACAATGAAGACCACCTAGGCACAAGGTGTTTTAAGAAT
This sequence comes from Eretmochelys imbricata, assembly GCF_965152235.1. Classification (NCBI taxonomy): domain Eukaryota; kingdom Metazoa; phylum Chordata; order Testudines; family Cheloniidae; genus Eretmochelys; species Eretmochelys imbricata. The sequence goes on along the minus strand of NC_135583.1, from coordinate 41,633,767 downwards.
GAAGCTTTAGTCTTTACAGAATTTCCTTTTTATTGGTCTAAATCAGACGTCACATGGTACTTTTCCAGTGAACCATAATAATCATAGCTTATAAAGTTAGAAGGGACCACTGTGATAATCTAGTCTGATCTCCTACCTAATACATGCCACAGGACTTCCCTGAATTCCTGTTCGAACTACAGCATATCTTTCAGAAAAACATCCAATCTTGATTTTAAAATTGCCACTGATGGAAAATCTACCAAAACACTTTTTTAGTTGTTCCAATTGTTGAAAATATGCACTTTATTTCCAGACTGAATTTGTCTACCTTCAACTTCCGGCCATTAGAGCTTGTTAGATCTTTGGCTGCTCGACTGAAGAGCTCTCGGTAATCAAAATTTTGTACCCCATGTAGTTACTTATAAAGTGTGATCAAGTTACTCCTTAACCTTCTCCAGATAAACTGAAGAGACTGATCAAACAGTGGGGCTGATCTCTCCCAGAATATCACTATAAGGCAGGTTTTCCAATCCTCTCATCATTCTCCTGGCTTTTCTCTGAACCCTCTAATTATTAACATCCCTCTTGAATTGTGCACACCAGAACTGGACATGGTACTCCAGTAGTGGTCGCACCAGGGCCAAATACAGAGGTAAAACAATCTCCTTTCTCCTCCATATTACCTGTTTATACAGCTGAGCATCACACTAGGAGCTCATGTTCAGCTGCTTGCCCCCCATGACCCCTAGGTCTTTTTCAGAGTCACAGCTTCCCAGGAAAGAGCACCCTGTAAGTATGGCCTACATTTTTTGTTCCTGTAAGTACAACTTTACATAAGGCCGTATTAAAAGCTTGCACCGCGTTTACCAAGCGCTTCAGCTCACCGACATTAACCTCTCCTGTTCATTTACCACTCACCCAATATTTGTGTCACCAGCAAACTTGATTGTATTCTCCAAGTAATTGATTAAAATATTAAATAGCATGGGGCCAAGAACCGACCCCTGATTCTCCATTTACAATTACACTGACACTTTGTCCAGACAGGTTTTAATCCATTTAATGTGTGCCATCTTAATTTTGTATAATTCTAGTTTTTTTAAATAAAAAATGTTGTGCGGGACTAAGTCAAATGCCTTATAGAAGTCTAAGTACACTACACCAAACACTATTACTTTGGTCAGCAAAACTTTCAATCTATTGAAAAAATATCATGTCAGTTTTGACAATATCTATTTTCCATAAACCCATGCTTACTAACATTAATTATATTAACCCCCAACCCCCCACTTTAATTCGTTATTAAATTAGTCATTCCATTATTTTGCCCAGGCTGACAGGCCTATAATTACCTAGACTGTCCTGTTCACCCTTTTTAACGATTGGCACAACATTAGCTTTCTTCTAGCCTCTGGAATTTCCCCAGTGTTCTAAGAGTTACCGAAAATCAGCATTAGCAGTCCTGAGAGCTCTTCAGCTAGCTCTTTTTAAAACTCTGGGATGCAAGTTACCTGGACCTGATGATTTAAGACTGTAACTCTAGTAACTGTTGTTTAACATCCTCCTGAGTTACTACTGGAATGGAAAGTGTTCCATCATCATCTGGGTTTTTCACAAACACAAAACATATTATTGACAATTCTACCATTTCCATCTAGTAAAGCACCAATACCATTGAGGATTCTTTTTATTCCCAATATACTTTAAAGAACTTATTGTCCTCATCTCTGCTGACCATAGATTTCTCCTTGTATCCTTTTCCTTCTCATTAACTTCCCCTTGTTATATATAGTTTGCTTTTTTTCTAATATAAGAACAAACAGAAAATAATATCAAAAAATATAGAAAAAATATGTTTTCCTTGCATCATAAAGAAACACTAAATGGCACACAAAAGCTTTTTTTTTTATTTGCTATTTACATTATCTATAGCTTTCTTTTCATATCTTCGTTTTGCTTTTAAATAAAGTTGCCTTAGGTTTTTTGCTGCGAGGCAGCATTGTAACAATATTTTGTTTGGTAAAAGACCCTTCATCCAAGGATTTCAAAAAGCTTTACAAACACTTTTTAACCCTAGAAACCTCTTTTTGAAGTACATAGGTATTATTGTTCCCATATCTTAGATAGGGAAGTGGAAGCACCAGAAAGTTAAATGTTTAACCCAGAGTCACAGACAGCTGGGCTCCTGATTCCCAGTCCTCTGCTCTAACCATTAAATTTCCTTTCTCTTCTGAGATGGCAGAAGGCTCCTAAGATCCAAGTTTATTACGCTGTAGTTTTCTCCCTTCTGCTTTATGTAAAAGAAATCCAGAAGGAATGCTTAAAGTATACTCTGACAATTTAAAAATAAGCACTATCATCAAAAATAATAAGAATAAAATGTATGTAACATATCTACATAAAGTAGAAAGCTACAAAAAGACACAACACTACAAGAAAAGACTGCCTGCCAAGGGTAAATATGCACACAGTAAGCAATACCAAGAAGCACTCCTTGGCACTACCCTAAAACAAATCATAGTAATACTCCATACTGATGGCAACCCAAATAGACCTGATAAGATTGTAGCTGTATATGGGACTTTCACGTTGGCCTGGTTAACCATGTAGAAACCCTATTATGTATAAGCATCAAGCTGTGTAATAACAGCTGATACAGCAAACTGATGGGCTCTGAATGTGTATCAGTGACACACTGTACAGTAACTAACTCCTAAGAGACAGTACAGTCTATTGTGTCAGACAAGTTGCAGATTTTACAATTCAGACAGTCTGACTCCTACACACATAGATTAGTGGCATTGAGGTCTGCTTGGATTATTACTTAGCATAAGAATTCCTGGTGTAACCTCAATAATTATTTCACAGTGAAGAATTCTTTAAAGACAGCCTATTGGCAACAATGTTAGAGTCTCAATGAAGTTGGCAGACATGAGCATTAGTCTAGGCACATCAAGTCCTGAAGAAATGTTTGTCCCTAGCAAATGGCATTGCCATTTTTTGTAAGTCAAATACCTTTCTCATGTTAAATCCTTTTTGCTGCCCTGCAATCCTGATGGCCCGAAAATTTTCTGTTAAAAATAAAATATTTTGGTTAGATTTCTGACTGAGCTGGAATTAAGATAATCTGATGGAAGTGGTTGAAATTAACATTAACATTATGCAATACACACTCCCAGACTGAGATTTTCTTTTCATGTCAATATTCAGTGAGAGCCAAGTTAATGGTCCTTTCTGGTCTTAAAATCTATTAAGATCATCCAGTCTGACTTCTTCTATAAACTTTACCCAGTAATTCCTGCATCCAGTTCACAAGTTCGGGGTGAGCTAGAGCTCGTGTTGCTTGATTTAAAACTTCAGTTGCTGGTTCCCCTCATTGTTAAAAATTTGTGCCTTTTTTCTAGTTTGAATTTGTCAAGCTTCAGCTTCCTCCCATTGGATCTCACAACATTATGTCTATTATCAGAAGTCTCTTCCCCATACTTGAAGACTGATGAAGTCACCCCTTAATCTTCCCTTGGATAAACTGAACAGATTGAGCTTCTTAAATCTCTCACGATAAGACAAGTCTTCCAGACTTTGAATCATTCTTGGAGCTCTTATCTGAATCCTTTCCAACTGTTCAACATCATTTTTCAAATACTGACACCAGAGCTGGACACAATATTCCAGTAATGATCACCAATGTCATGTAGAGAGGTAATAACACCTCCCTACTTCTACTCAATATTCCCCTGCTTATACACGCAAGATGTATGCACAAGCTTTAAAGCTCCTCTAAAAGCTTATGTGGAACTGCTAATAAAAGGCCCGATTCTACAGCCTTCACTCAGGCAAAAGTCCCATTAGACCCCAAACCCTTTAAATACAATATTATTAACTGTATCTCCAGTTGGTAGGTTTGGTTACTTTGAACTGATCGCTATGACAGTTTTCCCTGTTCTCTGATCCTTCTTCAGTTTTGTAACTTCCTCTCTTACAAAAGAAACTTTGAGAGGTTGACAGAGGTTATATGATTACCTTCTTCTATTTACAGTAATGCCCCAGCATTTTACAGACATGATGATCAGTTTTCAAAAGACACACACAAACGATTCTTCACCACATTCGTGGGTTTTACAGGCACCACATGAAGCCAGCTCACTTAACCCTACAATTTCAGACTGTGGCAATTCTGTACCATCTATAAATCTTCTAGGAGCCTCTCTCAAGTGTTCTGAATGAAAAGTCAGAGTAATATACGTCAAGTGCCCTAAATAAAAAATCAGAGAAAAATACTCTAGAAGGAGGTTGCCATCTTGACAGTATGATGTGAAGGATGGCTAAAAACCCTGCTCTCTCGTTTAGATTGTAAAAGTAGCAGAGATACCTTGTCTGCACTACGTCATGCACACTAATTGGAGTTCTATAAACAACAAATATAGAGCACTCGAAATCTGAACATGTTGAAGTTTTCAGGTCAGTTCTACAAAGTTGGGGGCATGCATGTTTTTGAAGCATTGGATAAACTTAAAAGTGACTCAAGTAATGGATATTTAAACTACATTTCCTATACTTTCAAATACCAAGGCTCACTCTTTCAGTTCTAACTTTGAATTATCAAACTGGACTTCTGCTGGTATGATATTGTGGTTACAGCCTCTACTGAAACAGACAAAAGCTTCAATGTACTGAATGGAGATAGCGAACTATACCAAATATCTTATTACATCAGAGGTGCTCCTGTTTCTGAATTGACCAAATGCTGTTTCTGTTCTGCAGAGGCTGTTATACTGCCCTCATCACCTCATCGGCTTCCAGAAGTGCATTAAGTTACACGACTAACATCTGTCAAGTGTGAGTCTTTTCTCTCTCATTTTTATAGCACATAGTTTCATAGAGTTTAAGGCCAGAAGGGACTAGTAGAACATCTACTCAGATGTAGATCAACCTCCCATATATCACAGGTCATTAAGTTTCACCCAGATACCCTTGTATTAAGCCCAATGCCTGTGATTAAATTAAAGCATTTCAGTCAATTATTGTGGGCCACAGATCAAGGTGCCCCGGAAGCCCCAACAATAGTAGGGAATTAATTAGGTAAGTTATGCCAAGATGATCCTAGCAGGTGATCTACATTCCATACTGAAGAAGAAGGTGAAAAACCCTCAGGTCCCAACCCCAAATCTAGAGAGCAGTTTGATCTCGAGGGTATGTCTACACTAGAGCTGGATATTCCAGCCTAAGGAGACATACCTACACTAGCTCTGATCAAACTAAATGTACAAGGGTAGCCTTGGCCCCTGCTCAGACCACCAGCTACCTGCCCCAAGTATATACCCATGGCCTTGGATGGGATCAAGCTCAGTGAACCTAGCCCCTCCTGCTGCTTGCACCGCTGCAGCTATACTTCAATTTTTAGCACACTAGCTCCATCAGAACTAGGCAGATCTATCTCCTGAAGCCAGAGTTTGCACCTCCCAGCTTTAGTGTAGGCACACCATCACTATGTGTGCAAGGCACAGCAGCCAGGCATCTAAGCATTTGTCTACAGAGGGGGCTGAATTTGCACTAACTTTAGTCAGGTGATTTGCGTGTGCACTGTGTTCACACAATCCAAAGGCTTAAAGCATTCTAACTGGCCAGTCAATATGTAATCTATAATCCACTGTGTAAGTGGATTAAGTTCATTGTGTATGGAGTTAGGGTGACTCTATTCATGTACACACACTATTGTTCACATTAGCTTGGTACTCTGCCAACTACTATCCCAAACTGCTTTACATGATGCCAGACAGGACCATTTAAAGGCTCTGTGCCACCACACAGCACTAATCCACCCCATCCAGTGTCCTGTCTCCAGCTGTGGCCAATCTCGGATGCTTCAGAGGAAGTCTAAATAACCCCTCCCCCAGAGTACATCTGGCCAGTTGTGCACTGGGGAAAAACATTTCTTCCTGACTCCTGCTGAAGCAGGAGATTTGACTATAGTCATCTTCGGGTGGAGCTACAAGTTTACTGAGGGCAATGCAGGCAACCCTGTTCTATGGCCCACCAACAACCCTGGTAAGCTGTTCCAATGTGTAATGACTCTCACAGCTAGGAAACTATTTTATTTCAAGATTAAATGTATCTAACTTTCAGCCGTTGATTCTCATTATGCCTTCATGGGCAAGGCCAAAAAGACCCTCTACCACTGGATGTCTTTTCCACAGAGAGGTGCCTGTACGTAGGGATCAAGTCACCTGTCAGCCTTCTCTTTGACAAGCTGAGTGAGTTGGGCTCCTTAAACCTCACACCATATGGCTTGTTTTCCAGCCCCAGGCCCTGAATCATTTTTGTAGACCTCTGTCAAGAGAGTCCCAAAAGCCCAGAAGCAACTCACCAGCTGGCAGCCCTTTGTAGCTGGGTGTGCAGGTTGCTCGGCCTTCCCCTTGGTCACCACCTCCCCAGGCCACCTCTGCCTAGTCTTCTGTGGCCTGGCCCTCTGGACAGGTCACTTAAAAGTTCAATCCACTTCCAGGGGAACTCAGAATCCCCAAAATAAACACTCCTTTCAACAACATTCCTAGGTGAACACACAGAAGAATTCTTTTGTCCCTCTTGGGCTCAACGTACAGTTCTCTTTCCTCTTAGGAGACACTGGGCCCCAGGACTGCTTCCCTGGGGCCTGGGTAACTCAGGCAGTTACTGCCTTCTTCCTTGAGCCAGGGTCCCCAGCTCTCCTCCTGGAGCAGGGTGTCCTTTAGCCTGCTGTAGGTCTTAGCCAGCTTCTCCCTCTGCTAGCCCCACCTCAGGCTCAGAGGGTTTAACAACCTTCTCCTTTTGCTGTCTGCTATGTTATGTAGGAACAGGTAATTTATATGCTTTAAGCTTTGTAAAATTGGCCTTTTGAAAGTTCCAGGTATACATATTACTGATTAGTGCCATGTTCTGTTTGCACAAGGTATATGTAGACAGATAATCATCACTGATAGCTAGGCAATAGCTAATTTTAGGTAAGTGATTAACTCTTATTTGTCTATCAGAATGAAGTCCAATATTGAGCTACCCAGTACTGGGTACAGGACTTTCTGGGCCCATTGTGAGGCACCCACAGCCAGACCAGAGCTACTCACCCTTCCAGGAGAGCTTGCAGTGACTCAGCTGTACTGACTCATCCACTAAGCAGATCCTCCAGTTATTCAGCCCTCAGGCATTCTGCAGCAACCTATCCCTGGGCAGGGCCTGGTTCAGAGGACCCCCATGCACAGGTATTTCACTGACCCCACTGAGCTGCAATTAGTCTGCACAACAGCACTATTTGGCCAGGAACTCTTTTGCTGACTCACACTGTTACAGACTCCCTAGGCTTCTAGCCTGCCCTTGGTTCAATTCCTGTTCCTGCCCCTGCCCCAGCCTTGTTCCATTCTGCTTCCGCCTTGTCTATGCCCTACTCTGACTTTGCTTCAGCCTGCATTCACCTCTTAACCCCGAGACCTTCAGTCTGCATCCAGACTCTGACTCTGATCCTGATTTGTCTTGTCTACAAACTCTGACCTTGGGTTTGACTCACCTGTCCCTGACTTCAGCACTGCCCTCAGCTTGGTCCCGAATCTATGGCCAGCTCTAAATAACAGGCCTGACTGCCTAAAACCTGGGGCCTGACATTAAGAAGTTATCATCTATTATTTTTAGAAACACTAAGAAAGATTTCCTCCCTCCCAGCTGCATGAGATATGCAACAGATGTCTCCCAAGTTGCCATCACTCATGAGAACACAATCTTTCTTCCTTAACATTACAGCCAAATATTTAAAGAGAAGTTTGTCCCATTCTCTACTGAGATTAGGTGGTCTATAACAGATGCCCACCAGTATTGCATCTTTAGTTTTAACCAGTTAGAACTTTAATCCATAAGTTCTTGAGGTCCTGTAATTGGGAATCATCTTACTCTGACACTGGTAATAGTGTCTTGATGTAAAGTACCACTCCCCATCCCTTTTTGCTCATTCTATCCTTGTTATATCAATGTTATATCAATTTTAGGGTTCCAGGCATAAGATCCACTCCACAAAGTTTCAGTAATACCAAACATATATTTCTGCTCATACATAAGCATCTTCAATTCCTCTTATTACCAAACCTCCTAGCATTAGCATATAGAGAATTAAAAACGTGTTCCTTATATGCGCCATAATACTTAGATTTGTTTACATACTCTGGTGTTAGCCCTAGGAGTGCCCCGTTATCATCTTCACCCTTCCTGGGTAGTTTAAAGCCCTCCTGAACCCTAGCTAATAGATCACACAGGAGATGAGTACCCCTACTACCTACATGAAAGCTGTCAGAACCATACAACATCCTCTTTCCATAATAGTTGTGCCAATGTTCCACAAAACCCGAACCTTGCCCCCCCAATACCACCTACTTAACCAACAGTTCATCTCCAATATCTTTTGCCTTCTTTCTTCTCTTGCTTGAAGAACAGAAAAGATATCCAAGAAGACAGGATGGATATTCCTCTCCTGCAGTTTTGTTCCTGGATTCCTGAAGTCTTTCAGGATCTGTGGAATGGTGCCTGATGCAGTGTCATTGATGCCAATGTAGAGCACTGCCAAAAGAGTCTCTCCTACCATCCTTAGAATCTTATTTATTCTAGGTTTCAGAGTAATAGCCGTGTTAGTCTGTATTCGCAAAAAGAAAAGGAGTACTTGTGGCACCTTAGAGACTAACCAATTTATTTGAGCATAAGCTTTCGTGAGCTACAGCTCACTTCATCGGATGCATACTGTGGAAAATACAGAAGATGTGGGCCATTTGCAGCACAAATCCAGGTTTTCTCCCCACCCCCCCCAAACCCACTCTTCTGTTGGTAATAGCTTATCTAAAGTGATCACTCTCCTTACATTGCTATTACCAACAGGAGAGTGGGTTTGGGGGGGTGGGGAGAAAACCTGGATTTGTGCTGGAAATGGCCCACCTTGATTATCATACACATTGTAAGGAGAGTGATCACTTTAGATAAGCTATTACCAGCAGGAGAGTGGGTGCGGGGAGAGAAAACCTTTTGTAGTGATAAACACCCATTTTTTCATAGTCTGTGTGTATAAAAACATCTTCTGTATTTTCCACAGTATGCATCTGATGAAGTGAGCTGTAGCTGACGAAAGCTTATGCTCAAATAATTTGGTTAGTCTCTAAGGTGCCACAAGTACTCCTTTTCTTTTTATTTATTCTAGCAATTCTGTCCTTTGTCATCACTCTTGGAAGGCAGAAAGCTATCCTGTCCTCCTTCTGCCTTTTGCCGAATGCCCTGTCAACGCTTCCTAGCATGGAATTCTCAGTGCGGGTTGTCAGAGTATCACTTCCAAGGCCAGCAAATGTAGTATGATCATCTGCTGGAAGAATTCAGCTGCATGGCTGGGCCTCAAAAAGGTTACATAACGTAAAAGCAGGGGAAAATTGGGATGGCAGTCAGGCCATGGTCCTTGATGATGTACCATTTTTGGACCACTTCCACTTCTGCCCTTCCCCAAAGGGGAGAAAAAGAAAAGATTAAAAGCTTTCTTAAGAGGAAGAGAGTTTTCTAGTCAATCTTGCTAAAAGGTAATAAAAATAAAGTTGTTTGAAACACTGCACTTTCATTATCTTGGCTAAAACGTCAATAATCTATTTGGAAATAATTTAGCTGTCATATACATAGACTGCTTTGGGGGAATGCTGTACAGTATGATGCACACAGTGGTTAAAACAGTGTTTTCTATAGTGAAATCTTAACAATGAAGCATGGCTGCAAACTGGCCAGGCACAATTACAGTGATTCTGTGCACTCAAGCATGGAATTTGACAAAGTGAAAGACACACTGCTGAAGTGGAAGAGGATAATGGACAGTTCTCTTATATAGGTTACAAGGGAACATGACTGGGACTCCTGAAAGCTCTCCTGAAAGAGAAGTGGTCAGCAGCTGGAGAGAGACCAGGGCTTGCCAGCTCCCAACGTCCTTGGAAGAGCATAACAGCAGCAACAGGCAGCAGGGAGGAAAAGAGAAGGTTACTCATCTTGTGCTGTAACTGAGGTTCTTTGAGATGTGTGTCCCTGTGGGTGCTCCACTTCAGGTGTCCATGCATCCTGGCACCGTCTATCAGAGATTTACGGTAGCGGTGTCCGTGAGAGTCACACTTGCGCAGTAGGAGTCTTACGGTGCTGTTGGTGCCACGTCTAGCACGTGCACGACCTGAGCCCTCCAGTTCCTTCCCTACTGCAGAGTCCTAACTGTGAAATCCAAAGTAGAGGGGAGGTAGTGCAGTACCCACAGGGACACACATCTCAAAGGACCTCAGTTACTGCATAAGGTGAGTAACCTTCTCCTCTTCTTCAAGTGCTATCCATATGGGTGCTCCATTTCAGGTGACTGTAGAGCAGTGCCCCTCAGAAGGCAGGAGGGATTTTGAGTTCATTTAAGTCATAGATGTAAGTATGGTTAGGTCAGTTATGGTGTCAGCCCTGCAGTGATTGCATAGTGCGCAGTAAAAGTGTGCACAGAGGCCCAAGTAGCCGCCCTACAAATCTGTAACATCGGAACATTGTGTAGGAACACTGTCAAGGTTGAAACTGATTGTGTAGAATGCACTCTACTGTGTGCAGGAGGGTCCGTGTTCTGAGCACGATAGCACTGTTGAATGCATGTGGAGATCCATTTGGACAGTCTCTGACTGGATATTGCACAGCCTTTTGAATGCTCGGTAGTAGAAATGAAAAGTCTAGGAGATTTCTGGAAAGGTTTGGTCCTGTCCAGGTAAAATGTTAATGCATGCCTAATGTCCAATGTATGCAAGACAACTTCTGTTGGAGTCCCGTGAGGCTTGGGATAGAACGTGGGGAGATGGACTGGTTGGTTCATATGAAAGGCTGATGTTACTTTCAGTAGGAATTTTGGGCGTGGACATAGCGTGACTTTGTCTTTGAAAAATATTGGGTAGGGAGCAGCAACCCACCTCACTCACCCGTCTGGCAGAAGTAATAGTGACCAGAAAAGCCACTTTCATGGATAAATGCAGCAGGTGGCTAAGGGTTCAAATGGCAATCTGGTGAGGCATTTCAACACCAGGTTGAGGTCCCAGGCCGGGGTAGGTTGGCAAACTTCTGGGTAAATGTTCTGGAGACCCACAAGGGAGCGTTTAGAAATTGGGTGCACGAAGATCAAGGTCCTGTTAAACTCATGATCAAATGCAGTAATGGCCACAAGATGGACTTTGATCGAGCTCATTGCTAAACCCGAACATTTCAGCTCCAGCAGGTATTCTAACAGTAATGGCAGTGGTGTTGTGGAGGCCATCAAGTGTTTTTCTCAACACCAGGAGGAGAATCTCTTCTATTTTTGAAGGTTTAATAATACGTGTTTAACTTGTTCCAAGCAGGCTGGTTCGCCATGATGGAATCATGCAGGAGCCACACTTGTAGGTGGAGTTTCTCTGGATTAGGGTGAAGAATGCGACCATTGTCCTGAGACAGCAGGTCCGGACGACGAGGGAGAGCTCGAGGGGCGCATATCGCCATGCGCATCAGGTATGGGTACCGTGCTTGGCTGGGCCACATCAGGACTATGAGGATAACCTTGGCCTTGTCTGTTCGTATCTTGTGTATCATGCGTGATATCAGTGGAATCGGTGGGAAAGCGTACATGAGTTGTGCATCACATGTGATGAGAAAGGTGTCCCCCCATGACCATAGTCCCATTCCCGCTCTCCAAGCAGAACATTGCGCATTTGTGGGTCATTGGGAATGCAAACAAATTGATGAAGGGAGTGCTGCACCGGCGGAATATAGATAACAGGATTCCCCCATTCATTTCCCATTTGTGGTCTCAAGAGAAGTACCTGCTTAGCGTGTCCACCATCATGTTCTGGGAAGGTCTGAGGCCGAAATGTTTATGTTGTGGTGTACGCACCAGTTCCACAAGTTCATGGCTTCGGTGCATAGCAAGTAAGATCGAGCGCCCCCTTGTCAATTGATGTAAAACGTGCAGGCAATGTTCTCGGTCATTATTCAAATCAATTCATTCTTTATGTGAGGTAGGAAGTGTCTGCAGGCATTGTGGACTGCGGGTAGCTCTAGTAGATTGATGACCAGTAGGTGGTGACCAAAGCTTGGGGACAGATTGGGTGTAAGTGCTGCCTGGTGAGGGAGGTCATCCAGACCCGTGACCAAAACTTCAAAATTGTGGTTTGGGTGGAGCCAATTGAGAAGTTGATGGTTGAGACTGAGGTGCTCTCTGTTGCTGTGAACATTGATGTTGTCTTTGGCTCTCGTACGGTCGATGCTGCTGTCAGTTAGAAGAGGAGTCTCTGGACCTCTAATAAGGTTAGTACTGCCTTATCTTCACAGTTGGGATGTAGATACCCAGAGTGCACAGAGTGGCTCAAGAGTCTTTCATCGAGTGGAGCACCTCATCTGTCTTGGTAGAGGACAACTTATCTCGGTCCAGAGGTAAGTCTTCAACCTTGGTTTGGAGTTCTTTAGGAATGCCCGAAGATTGCAACCAGGATGCCTGGTGCATTACTATGGCCATGGCCATGGTTCTGGCTGCTGTGTCCGTGACACCCAAAGACGCTTGGAGGGCTGTTTAAGCAACAAGTTGTCCCTCATTTAGAATGGCCTTGAATTGTGCTTGTTTCTCCTCTGGAAGCTCCTCTGTGAAAGAGTTCAATTTCCCATTGTTGTCATAATCATATTTTGCTAAGAGAGCAGAATAATTGGGGACTCTGAATTGTAATGTTGCCGAGGAGTAAACTTTTCATCCAAAGAGGTCGAGCCTCTTGTGTTCCATATCTTGAGGGGTCGATCTAAACTGTTGTTGTTTGCCATGTTGATTGGTGGCAGTGACCATCAAGGAATTGGGAGGTGAGTGGGAGAAGAGGAAGTCTACCCTTTTTCATGGACGTAATACTTCCTATCTGCCCTTTTACATGTCTGCGGTATCGAGGCCAGTGTCTGCCAGACTGTCTCTGCTGGTTCCAGAATTGCATTGTTAGTGGGCAGAGCGATCTTGGAAGTGGAGGAAAGTTGCAGAATTTATACCAGTTTGTGCTGGTTTGTCTAAACCTCCTCCAGCAGGATGTCCTGGCTCTGGGTGACTCACTTAGACAGTTCCTGGAACTGTCTGAAGTCATCTGCCAAGGTAGGCAGCAGTGGCATAATTACTTTGTCCAGGGGAGGAGGAAGAGTTGTGTGCAGGAGAAGTAGCTTCCTGATCCGTGCCCATCTCTGTGTCCTCCACGATGTCCTGAGTCTATGTTGTCTGTGGGGTGGGGGACGTGGGGTGAGATCTCAGCTCACCTCTGCCCAGGGTTCCCAATGTGCCCATTGCATTGGGAAGGCCATCAGTGGGTACATCCACTGTAGTCTGGACCAAAGGTCCATCTAGCCCAGTATCCCGTCTTCCAACAGTGGCCAATGTCAGGTGCCCCAGAGGGAATGAACAGAACAGGTAATCCTCAAGTGATCCACCCTCTGTTGTCCATTCCCAGCTTCTGGCAAATGGTTGGTTCATCTGGTCTTTTGGTGATGAGTGGTACAGTGAGAAAGTGCATGGTACCTGCACATCATCATCTTCACTGGACGAATGTAAAGCAGTCTTGAGAAGTATGGGGATCCCCGCTGTAACATTTGGGAGAGCTCTTGATACCGAGCAGGAAGGACTGCAGTGCCGATGAGATAGCTAAGTCTCTACTGCAGCAGGTTCAGTGGCGTTTCTGATGTCAGTACCGTCGGTGCCAATTGGGGCGCTCTCGTGGGTGCCAACACTGGTGCCATTAGTGGTGGCGGTTTTGTCGGCACAGTCAGGGACAACTTGGCTTTCTCTACGGGTGCCGATTGCGATGTTAGTGCTGGGAGAGGTGGCATTTGCCTGAGGAGATGCTCAGTACCAAGTCCCTTACAGGCAAGTTTGGTGCCATAGAGGAGGCATGTCTCCATCTGTGCCTCCACTCAGTCTCCTTCACTCAGAACTCGGCGGTGCTGGAGGTGCCTGGAGCATCATAGCTGCTCATCCGAGCATGTGTCGGCATTGGGGGTAGCAACCTGGCAGGAGACCACCTATGTTTCTGCGGTGCTCTCTGCAGACACATCTGCGCCCTCTTCCTCAGTCTGTTAGAGGAAGGCATGTCTCCTATCCCTGAAGGAGTGCCCGGAGACAAGATTCATTGCTCCGTCTCTGGTTGGAGAGATTTCTCCATCAGGATCATCCTGAGTCAGAGATCCTGGTCACGGCGGGCTTTCGCCTTCAGGTTACTACAGTTGGCGCGTTTTTACAGGATATGCGCCTCACCAAGGCATTGTACAACCAAGGAGAGCCCTTCAGAAATGGGCACTGCTTTGTGGCAGGAGCTGCATCACGTAAAGCCTGGGGAGCCAGCCATCTTAACAGCCAACCGACCCTGGTGTGGGGACAGTAAACAGTGGAAAAGTAAAAAAGTTTTAAATAAAAACTAACACTAACTACAACTTTCTATATGACTAACTATTTAAACTATTCTTTCTAAAGTTTGGGAAGAGTGATGAACACTGCCCCAGAGCTCCGTCTTTGGCCGAGGACGGTTGAGAAGGAACTGGAGAGCTCAGGTCGTGCATCTGCTAGACGTGGCACCAACAGCACCGCGAGACACCTACTGCGCACGCACGACCAGTGCAGACACTGCTACCGTAAATCTCTGATGGATGGCACCAGGATGCACTGACATCTGAAGTGGAGCACCCACAGGGACCGTACTTGAAGAAGAACCAGGGCCTGCCAGCCCCTCCCCTGTCTCCAGTGGACCAGCCTGAGTCTGTCTGCAGACACCACCACACTCTGCAGCACATGCCTGGCTACGATTTCACCTTCCTGATCCATGCCTGGCATCCTAAATATTCAAAATCATGAGTCAGCTCCAAACAATCATAAGACTAGCTTAGAAATCATGATTTTTTTTTAAAAAAAAAATTTGGACTTCTCTTTATTTGCCTGCCTGTTTTTGACTTGAGGATGCACTTGGATGATGTTTTCAAGATTGTCTCTCTTGCCATGAGGGCTAGAAACTTCCTCCTTTCTTTTTTAAATGAAAACTGAGATTCCTGTCATAGTCACAGAATTTAAGGCCGGAAGAAATCACCATGCTGACCTGTTTATCACAGGCCACCAACATCCAGCACCTGCACACTAAGCCCAAGAATCGGAATTAGACCAAGGTAAAACAGCCCTTAGGCGACTAAACTATTGCACTGCACAGACAGAGAATAGGAAAGACAGAGGCCCCTGCAATGGCAGGGAACTGATTGACATATACCCAGATGATTCTATATGAACACTTCTCTTTCGGAGCCGATGTTTAAGTAAAATATCAAATATCATGAGAGGAGATAAAACTGCAAGAGTTGGCAATACTGTGATGTCATATGCACTTCTTACCCAAACTACAAGAGCTCCAGATATTGCACCACCACCACATAAATGCAGAATACTCTCTCTTTTTCCACTGCCAACAGTCAGCTGTCTCCTCTATCTCTGCCGTAAACCTACAGCCCAAAAAGTTTGGATTCTTTGTTGTCTGGAGGTTTTTTTATGCACACAATTGACCCCTTTCAGCACTTTAAAAGCCCATTTTGATTTTTGTAGATTTTTTCCTTCTTTCATTTAAAATTAGTGTTGCCTCCTTTTAACTCAGTAATAACCTATTTCTGGTTCACCATCCTGTAGTTGTCACTGTAATAACATTTATCCAGATATAGAGGAATATCTTCATTAATACCTCTGAAAATAGCAGCCCAATAGGATAAGAAACCCTGCAACAAGGAGAATGGATTAATACCTCCCTTGCTGTTAGGGCAGGTTTCATATATGGCACATATGGGCTCTACGCATCTTGGAAATCTCTTGACAGAGGTATAATGTACATATGTTGTTTTCACTAGACTAGGCACAGTTACCAGAGAGCTTCATTCATTGAAAGCAAACAGAAGCCTTGAATATTTTTTGTTTCTTCTTAACCACAGAAGAATATTTACATCCTACGCTACTCAGTGAAATGTGAACCATCATTTAAATACCATTACTACTGAAGGGTTTGTTACATTTCATTCTTGAAAGAATAAAAATGTTTGAAGTCTCTCCTTAATTTCCAATTAAAAGCACTTGGTTTCAGGGTTGGTTTCAGAATGAGCTTTTAAGAGCTGTTACCACCTAGAGTAACATTTGGTTTCAGATGAGGTTTTAAGGCTGTTACAACCTACGTTAATTATAAAACGGTGGAAGGGAAAGAGAGCAACATTAGCATTCTGTATGTTTGTGCAGAATTACACAGGCAGCTCCACCAGTGACAACATGAGGGACTCAGCTGTCACAGCTGCCAACTGGAAAGAAAAATGGAGGGCGATGGAAGTGATGACATTGCTATTGGCAATTAAAGTATGTTCATCGTCCTAAAGGGTAGATTAGCTGGAGCTCCACAAAATATGCTGAGAAAAACACAAACCACAGAGCACATGCCTGTTTTTGTTAGAAACTCAAAACTCAGTCCAGATTTGTGAAAAGGTTCAGAAACTTTTAGCAAATCTACAGCTCAAAAATCATAAGAAAGTTGTGGTTTCAATGAGATGTGAGGTGAAATTTGGCAAATCTAATTTTCACTTTGAGATTCTGAATTAATTTAAAGCTGAAAATCAAAGCAAATTAGGAGCTTGCAAACTCCAAACTGATCAAAACCAAACAAAAGTTGAGCAAAGCCCTGTGAAGTGAAATTGCCAGGCTTCAGACAGCATAATTACTAATCCTTTGATGCTGTGGATCTGGGATAAGGTTACATACACACACACAAATACCATATGATACGCACATAGTTGGCTGGCAACACAGAAATCCCAGCTTTCCAGGAGTTAAAATAGAGCAGTCCGATAATGTTGAAGGGTGAACACAGTCATGAGAGTTCCAGCACTGCATCATTACACACAATGGAGAAAAACAGGAGATTGGGAGGCACTAGCCTTTCATCTCTTATAACCGGAGCTCAAAATCTGGGTTATGTCACAGGTAAACGTGAGCTATAATAGTCTCACCCTACTGTCTGTTGGTCCACCTGCTCAACCTCTGCCTAAGTTTTGCACAGTTGGTTGTGATGTCTTTGCAGTGCTAAGTGGGAAGAAGCTTGCATGACACCGAGCTGTTTCGAGTGACTCTATCCAAAGCTTTCAGTCCTGTACTTTCATGAGCATCAAGTGTAAAAGCATGTGTCACACTTGTTCGGTAGCCAGTGATACTACTGAGATGAGCTGGGTGCATCCTTGTTATGGGGGGAGTTAAAACCTCATTCAGACAAATGTGTGACCAAGTCCCTTATTTAAGATGGCTGTAAGAAGCAGTTAGGGGGCCTACTAGAGTCTGTCCATAGCCCCATGTCGGTGGAGTTCCACTGGGCACTGTGACCAGGTGTGGGGGGAGAAGGAGGAGAAGGGTGAGAGAACACACAGAAACTTAGCTGAGGACAGACAAAAACAGAGCGAAAGGCAGAGGCAAAAGCAGGAGAGCCTTGCAGTAGCCTATGATATTTCTACACCACAGTTAGACACCCATGGCTGGCCCATGCCATTTGACTTGGGCTTGCACGGCTATTTAATCGCGGTATAGACATTCGGGCTCAGGCTGCACCTCCCACCTCCTAGAGCCTGGGCTCCAGCCCGAGTCAAACAACTACGCCCCAATTAAACAGCCACATAGCCCAAGTCAGCTGGCACATACCCTGTGAGTACAGTGTGACCCTGGGAAAAGCAAGCTAGAGAGAGTTTTTGGGTCTATTGGCTAAAGAGGATCGGGACTGTAAGCTAAGAAAGTGTTCTTTTTGTTCTGGGTTCCTTCTGTATTCAGAGACACAGGACTTTGTACATTCTTTGTAAATAAATAAAACTGCATCAAAGAAATACCTAGCTCCAATTTTTACTCCCAATATCTCCACGGCCCCAAAATTTAACTAGCCAATTGTGTCAGAAAGGGGCAACACTATTAAAGAGAAAGGGAGGGCTAGTAGTGTACAAAGGGTGCTTTAATAAAGCAGCAGCACTGCACAAGAGTCTACCCTCTTTATTTTTTAATAGAAGCCTTGCATGATATGGAACTAATTATCGCCATCTGCCGTTCCATACTTATATTTCCTCTCGAGCAGCTCATACTTCAAAAACTCAGTAGCTTCCTCCCTTTACATTTGTAAATGCTGTTGACTATGGATAAAATCCATGTTTACTTTGTATTCAGGGCCCATAGGAAAGCTTGTTTTAATCATCAACAGATGTTACATTCTGCTCTGCTTTGCTTGGCACACAACTTCAGAGGGAAATAAAAGAAAAATCTTTATTTTAAATTTAAATTGTAGATTGTTACAGACTAAATAAAATGCCAAATTGTTATTGGAAACAACACAGCCACTGTAATAATGATAGCTGACATTTACTTTTTACAATTATAATTTTTTTCTGGCGCTGTTTAAGACAAGATGGTTTCCACATTTTGTGAAAGTTTTTTTTTCCCTTCTCTGAAATGATTTGCCATGAAGCCACAGACATTTGTAATTTATTTTTATTTAATACTTTCCTATGAGTTTATGAAATACTGAGATTATTATGCTATATACAGTAGATAGTATGTATTCAAAAACCAATCCCATTGGACTCATATTTCAATACACATTATCCCCTTGAATCCATTCATAAACACCCCTTATTCCCACCGACCCCTCTATAAACATGTAATATCTCCATGGACTGTTTCGGCCTTATGGTCTTTTTTATCTCTGGTTTCATTCCTATTTCTATTAATCTTTGATGTCTGAACGTCCATTCCCCCTTTCCTTCTCCTGTTTTTATTTATCTGTCGGTGGTGTCCACAGTAACTTTCACTAGTAGCAATGAGAGGAAATACTCCTGCAGGTTTAGTAAGAGCCTCACTGCTATTCATTTCCCAACTGCTAGAAAAACAACTTGTTGACGTAGGATTGTTCAGACATCTGCTGCCCTAATATTGCATAGTGACATCCTGAGATTTCCTACTGATGGGTTGACAATTTGTATTTTAGTCATCAGTGCCAGGAATCAAATTCTGATCATCAAGGCCAATGCACATCCAAGCATTCATCTCTTAGCAGCTCCACCCCACTACGTCCTTTCTCACACACGATTATCTTTCCATAATTATTTCATATTTAATCTGAGACAAACTGGAGCATGTTTGTTCTGAACATCCTGAGAATGCAAAACCAAAAAACTATCTTTTATTCAACAGAAACAGTGGAATGTGAAGGTTGGATAATGGTTTTGATTGGCAACCTAGTTCATTTGCGTTTTGAAAAAATATCAAATCTTGAATCTACAGACTCGGCATATTGCTTGTCTATGTTCCTGTTTCCATTGCCTGCCCCTCTCTGTTACATACCACATCCACATATGGAGTTTCATCTGTCATTCATCTGTAAGACCTTTATAGCAGGATCTTTCATTACATCTTTGACAGCACCCATCACACTGGAACGACAATTCTGATCTGGAACTCTGGGTGCTACCATAACATTGCTACGAGTTGGGTTAAACTTCATTGAAACTTGTGGGCATAAGAGCTGCTTTCATTCAGGATAAATGTAACAGGCAACGGAGCTCCTCTATGGAACAGAGAGCTGGAAGAGTAGGTGCCTCCACCCAAAACAGAGCCACTTGCAAGGCTGAAGTCGGAGTTAGCCACGGGGCTCAAGGAGGTTCCACTGTGATCTGATAACAAACGCAGGGGTGGGGGCTGACTGGGTTGGAGCAGTATGTCTGAGTGTGAGAGACAAGAAGCAAGAAATACCACCAACAGACACAGAAGGAGCAGAAAGCCAAGGACACAGCAGAACAACCACTGGGAGCGTGGCCCTGGAAAAAAGCAGAGAGAGTGCTTTTGGGTTTGAGCACTGACTGGAAAAGGCTTGGAACAGTGAGCAAAGAAAATAACTCCTGTTTGATTCCCTGTGTCCAAGAAAACAAGACTTGGTTCATTCCTTGAAAATAAACAGGACTGTATCAGAGAAATATCTGCCTCCATCATCAATTTCTCCTAACAGAAACAACCTGCAGGGCACCAAATTTTGGCTAAATGCTTGCGTCAAAAAGGTGTAACAACAAAAGTAACAAACAACCACCACAACATTGGGTAGGATAGTAATTCATGCAGAATATTTTAACACACTTGAGTAATCTTAAATACAAAACATTTTACCAGAAAGTTGCCTCCGGTTGTGAGTTTACAAATCAGTGTGCCCAGGCAGTTTCTAGAAAGTCAAAATCACAGCCAGAGAAACAACTAAATAGAACAGGGATATTGCTGTGCTCCTATATTGAACACCATGATACATTTTGGAAGACTGCAGTGTTGATCTTTAGTACATTTATGTAATACATATTAAAATACAACCAGATACACAGAATTACTCAGTCTGTAGGTTGTACATATTTGTGCAAACACCAAGTACAATCAAATCTGCAAAAAATTATCATTCTTCTAGGAAATTCCATGAATGAAAATGGAAATCTCAGGAGGAAATAAAACCTTTTCTTTTTTAAAAGAAAAACAGATCAAAAACTGCAGTGCAGTGCCAACCAACTTGGAAAGAAGCAGAGTTACATTTTATACTGCAGGTGAATACTGGTATGAATTAACAGTTCATTAAGAAAAAGCTCTTTGCAAGCCATGAATCTAAGAAGAAAATCAGAGAGACTGTCATCTATAATTTCCAGTGTGTGGATAAATCTAAAAAGATGTCAACAGGCTGAGATCTTACTGAGCACCCAACAAACAGGTGTCTATTGGCCTCCTGACCTATGACATCAATGAAGCAATAAAACTTTCCATTTAGGGACAAAACCATTTGGTACTAGTATATGGTATAATAGCTGCTTCTTAAAATATGGAAACACGTATAACAAATGCCTCTTTAAATCCCAAAAGGAACACAGACTTGCAGTGAAGTATTTCCCACAGGAATCTTGTAAATCATATAAAAATTTAACTTGTCCTGGGACAGTTTTGAAAATGTGTTTGTGGTTTCTGGTACATTTTTTAAAATATATCTGGTCAATTCATCAATGAAAGAGAGTTCTCTCAAGTTCCTATGTAAGAGTTTTATTTTCTCGTTTGCAGAATGGGATTAAGTTCAAGACAAATCTGGTTTTAAGAAAAATCAATTTTTTTGCAGTTTCTGAATTTATTTTATTCTCTGTTGTTTAGAACAGCTTCTTAACACCTAGAAAATAAAATGGCATTCCCTCTCCATTTAGTTCTTCACTAATGTGGCTTTTTGCTGCATTGCTTGCTCAGGAGAAGCATTGTCATGGTTTTGCATCATTTTCTTCTTACTGTGCTTGAGCACTTTCAGGGTGAAATTCTGACTCTGTTGAAGGCAATGGGAGTTTTGCTGTTGACTTCAGCAGACTAAGATTTCACCTTGAATGTCAACAAAAATCTGACTGGAGGGGGTAGTGGGGTGGGGTAAAGGCAGAGGATGCAATCTGTGGCTGGGGAAGAGAACAGCAGGAGAGAAAGAAAGTGTAGAAACAGTGTTAGAGGCCTTGTTTAGACTAAGATTTAATGTGTGATGCTGACATATGTTAGCTAACCCTACTTTTAACACACACTAAACTGGTCAAGATAAAGAGTAGGCTTCTCAATATTCTTCAAATCAACCACTTTACTATGTGTTAAACTCTGTGTTTTATCTAGATTAGACGTTTAAAACATATTAGTTAGCACATCATAAGTTCATATCACACCTTTAAATCCTGGTCTAGACAAGGCCACCGTACATGGGGAAGAGAAGAAATAGAGTATTGTAAAGAAAATAAGTTTATAAGCAAAGAAATAATTAAAGCCTCAGTTCTGCAACACGTGCATTGAGTTTGATGGAACTACTCATAATCTTAAAGTTAAGCATGTGCAATAGGTCTTTGCAGGTTTGGGGAGTAAAAGAGCTAAAGCAAAATGCTGAAAGCGAAAAAGGCAGTGGGGGAGAAAGAAGAAATAAAAATAAGGTAAATAAAGAGAACAACAGGAAAAAAATATCTATAGAAAGGGGAGAATGCAGTTAGACAAAAATGTACAGCAGTTTGAAATATTTTTTACAATGCTAGGCAAATACTGAAGACAAAATATAGAAAAGCAGGAAAAGAACAAAAACAGGAGTTTTGGTTAGTGTTTACTGTAATAACAACAATGTTGAGTGAAATGTAATGTATACAGAAACCCCAATATGAATTGTAATGTATCTCAGAAACCCCAATATGAATTGGGACTGCACTGTATTACACCCTGTACACATAATAAGAGTACTGTGACAAAGTAATCTATAGCCAGGGTATGTCTGTGGGAGGAAGGACCAGCTCAGTGGTTAGGTTCAGAGACCCAGGTTCACTTCCCCATTGTGTTAAGGATAAGTCATTTAGCGTTTCTGGGCCTCAGCTCTCCATCTGTACAATTGGGATGATAATGCTTCCCTGCCTCATACAAGTCCCAACAAGGAGATGGGCATAGCCAGGATAAAAACCGCCCACTGAAGTGTCTTGAAATGACACGCCTGTGACAGAGCTGATCATGGGATATATAGCTCAGGTACATTTGTATGTATCTATATCAAACTACAGCCTCCATTTTGTTTTCTGAGCACCATTTGGATGATAAGACTGTTCTGTGTCTTCACCTTGTGCTGTCTAAAGTAAAGAGTGATTGGTTAAGAAATCCTTCTGCAAAGTTTGTTTTATTTGGCTTCAACCATAAGGCTCGGTGACCTCTGGGAAGGGTTTGCTTAAGCTACTGGGGAGTCTTGGGGCCTGTAGGTTCTTTTATTGCTTTTAATATGATTTCTCAGTAATACGTTTATTTTAAGACTAAATGTGCTTGCTGTGTGGTAGATTAACTGTGCAATCACACTGATTACTACTCTGAGTAGAAAAGTAAAACAGGCCTCCTAAGGCAGCCTGACTTTGCTGCGGAGTTCACAGTATAGCAAGGGAGCTGAACAGTCTGAAAATACCCTGGTCAGGAGGGAGAGCGCCACAGGTCTCCACCGCAGAGAGGTGACAGCTGAGGAGCCAGGATCCTAGAGAGAATGCCCTTGCTGGATCACATGGGGATATACAGGGCAACTGCCCTGAACTGTGACTTTCTCTGGGTAATCTCATATACAAACATACATTCTACTACCATCACTAAGTGGACAACTCACAGATCTACCTCTTCTCCAGACCAGTCTCCTTCTGTCCAAACTAAAATCTTGCCTTGTCTCTGAAATCTCCTTGTCTCGATGTCTCAATATCAGCTCAAGCTCAACATGGCTAACACAGAGCTCCTAATCTTCCACCCCAAGTTCTCTCTGCTACCTCCTTCCTGAAGCACTGTGAACAACACTACAGTCCTCCTGCCAAGCAGACCCATAACCTGGGCATGATCTTCCACTCAGACCTCTCTCTAAGTACTTACATCTGGCTATGTCTAAATCTTGCAGATGCTTTCTGCATAACATCTCTAAATTATCGCCCTTCCTATTCATTCACACAGCTAAAAAGTGACTAGGCTCACATCATCTTGATTACTGCAACATTATTTTCTCTCGGCTTGACAAATGCAGTCTTTCCCCATTCATAATGCTGCTGCAAAAATCATTTTCCAGGCCCATCCCTCCGACCACATCACTCTTTTCTTAGCATCCTTCCACTGGCTCCCCCTTCTCTGTGGCTTAAAACATAAGATGCTCTGTCTTCACTTTACAGGCCCATCACGGCCATGCCCCACCCTACCTGTCATCTCTCATTCACTAATGACTGGTGGACTTCTGCCTCTGGTTGGCCCATGATGATGCCAAACTCACTGCCCACTTTTTAAATTTTCAGACAAGCCCCTTTATTCCTTCTCTCATGCTGCCCCTCACAGTTAGGAGAAGATCACCATAAACATCCACAAAGCCACTTAATTATTACAATTCAAATTCCTCCTTACAACACTCCTTTGCTGTGTTGTCTACAAAAAACTTGGCAATAGTTAATTTGCTGGTGTGATGAGACCACAGCCAGTCATGATGACCAACCCTGTCTCAGCTTTTCCTGGTGCTCCCCCATCTGCCTGTATCCATCTGATGTCTCTTGTCTTATACTTAGATTATAAGCTTTTGGGGGCAGGGAGTGTCTTTTCATTTTGTGTTTATTGTGCTAGGCACTGTACAGTTTCCTGATCCATGACTAGGGCTCCTAGGCAATAAGATAAGATAACACAAATAGATGATTAATAATAAACAAAACAAAGTGCCTAGAGATTACACAGACCAGAGATGAGCTAAATGTTCTCGGATCCAGTGCTGGGATCCAAACATAGCAGCCTGATGAGTGTCCAGCAAGAGAAGCTTGACCAGAAAAGTACCTTCCTCAAACACTTGTAATCCAAAATAACTGACTAGGAGTCCAATGCAAAGCCCTCTGAAGTCAATGGAAGTCTTTCCATGAACACTGGATCACGTCTTCTGCGGACATCAATCTAGACCAGAAACACCAATTCACATGTACTGAAAAAGTTATTTCATAAATGTTATGCATTTTCCCCACATTTTGTCACACAATCCTGATTAGGACATTCAGATGTAGGGAAGACTGAAACTCAGGTTTATCATTTCAACAAACTCTCCCTGAGTTTAAGGCCAGAAGGCACCATTATACCACAGACCTAAGTTCCCTCTAAGCTGCTCCCCCAGCGTGGTGTCTACACTGGCACTTTGTAGAGAAAAATGTAGAGGAAAAAGACGTAAGTCTCTTGTCGGGGTGGATGTATTTCGTTGCCAAAACTGGGCATTTTTCCCTGACAAAACTCACATTGCAGTGTGTACGCATGCACTGTTTGGTCGACAAAAGCAGTTTTGGGCAACAAAACTTGGTAGTGTAGACCTAAGGCCTAAGATATTTTTTCCAGCCCTCAAATAATTTTTGTGATTTTACCACTTTTTTATGGCTTCTTTTTACCACTTCCCCAATCTTTGTGTCACCTCAAACTATGTCAGCAATGATTTTATATTTTCTTCCAAATCAGTGATAAAAATGTTGAATAGCATCAAGCCTGCTACCGATCCCTGCAGAACCCCACCGGAAATACTCCCATTCAATGGCGATTCCCCATTCACAGCTACTTTTTGAGATCCATCAGATAACAGTATCCATAAACAACATGTTACATGGATTAAGAACTGGCGAAAGAGGTGAGTAAATAATTTATATTTTTACCCAGTAGCTGAACCAAAACATTCAAAAAATTATTTTGAGTTAAATGAAACTTTTTTTTTCTTTGTTTCATTTTCACTCCCTTTTTTGTGTTTTGTTTTAAATAAATCTGGCTAAATTTCAAAATACCATCAAAATGTTTCATTTCAAAAATGTCAAAACAAAATGTTTAAAACTTTTTCAATTTTCTTTCTCATGTTTTCAGTCAAAACTATGCATCAAATCTTACCCAAATTCAAACATTTTCAGTCAAAGTTTTCAGTGAATAAACCAGTTCTAATTGCATAGTGCTAATTTTTAATAGGAATTAATGCAGTACTAAGTCAAATGACTTGAGTCTAATTATATTACATCTACACAGTTACTTTTACCAACCAAACTTGTAGCATCAAAGAATGAAATCAGGTCCCGTAAAACTGTGCTGTCTGACATTAATACCTATCTTTTATCAATTGAATCTGGGTGACTAGCCATCAGTGGTCCGGGTTTCTTCATAACTTCTGCAGCAAACATGCACTTTTGAAATAAAGACAAGTTTGCATAATTAATGATGGACCAGTAGTAAACTTTTTACAAGAGTCAGTGTCAACCCTGGTATTCTGATTTAATGCCTTTTTTCCCAAATGGAACCTAAAAATCAACCTCTATTTTCAGATGGAGAAGTTACTCTTCACTTCCTTGTGCTATAGAATGGTACATAAGAACATAAGATCGGCCATACTGGATCAGACCAAAGGTCCATCAAGCCCAGTATCCTGTCCTCTGACAGTGGCCAATGGAAGGTGCCCCAAAGGGAATGAACAGACAGGTTACCATCAAGCGATCCATGCCCTGTCACCCAATTCTGGCTAATAGAGGCTAGGGACACCATTCCTGCCAGTCCTGGCTAACAGCCATTGATGGACCTATCTTCCATGAATCTATCTAGCTCCCTTTTGAACCCCGTTATAGTATTGGCCTTCACAACACCCTCTGGCAAAGAATTCCAGAGGTTGACAGTGTGTTGCGTGAAAACATACTTTGTGTTTGTTTTAAACCTACTGCCTATTAATTTCATTTGGTGGCCCCTTGTCCTTGTATTATGAGACGGAGTAAATAACACTTCCTTAGCTGTATTTCATCCCAGACTCGGTTACATTTCAGTGGTGGCTGAATGTCCTTACAGTTTGTAAACTGTTTGGAATCCTTTTTGATGAAAGTGCTATGAGTATATAAGTTTATTGTTTTATTCACTGAAGTATAAACATATGTAAGCCTGAGACCGCAATGGTTTGGCTCCCATAAAACATTTTAGTTTAATTCTCCTTGTCTGGTCTAAGGTCTTTCTTTATCATGGATTTTTTTAAATTAAATTTGATTATATAAATCAAGGTATATTTTGCTACTGATTTATTCAATCCGCCTTAGGGCAGGAGCAAGAGCTCACCCCTTCTTCCCCCAGACCTATTTACTTCCCACCTTTGTTTGTCTTCACGCTGTTGGAGACAGGACCCAAAAAGGGTCTCCATTGTTTATCACCCTTACAGAACTTTGAGCACAAGTAATTTGTAACCATCCTCTGCTAAAAATAAATGGATCAGGTGATTTTCTGCATAACAGGTTCATACATGCAGATGGTGGCCCGCATATTAATTCCTCAGCTATTGATTCCTTCACCAATTCCTCTGTACTTGAAATGTAAAGTCAATCTGGAAAGTTATTGGATTACCAAATTATTCAAGACAGTCCAAGATAACATTCAACTGCACTCAAAGGCGTTTCCAAAAGACTTGCCTTTTTAGCTGAGGGCAAGAGTTCATCCACCACATGGGTGCTTATGACACCAGAGAGCTGTCATTTCTTTGTGTCCCAATCGTACTAGTCACACAGTACTGTTCTACATTTCACTGAGGAGATGTTCTGCTTTTGACATTATATGCTGGTAAGATGAAGAAGGCTTTACCTCTCTTGATATTTCTCTTTCGCTCCCTTCCAGTTAATCCCATCATTGCTTTCTTTCATCAAATTACATATGATATACATATAAACACATTAAATACAAAAAAGTACATTGACATTACAATTCTGACTTGAACTCAAAGGCAAAGAAAGTGAAATTAAGGCTGTCACTCCAGCCTTGCCTAATATGGGATGCAGTAGCTACAATATACACAGGAAATTAAGCAAAGGAAAGAACAGGGACAAAAATAAAAATGGACCTAAGCATAAACGCAGACGAAAAATTTTTAAAAGTACATTTCTCTGAAACCCCATTAAATTTGGATTTTCTTTTCTATGTCTTGCACCACTGCTGATCTGCCTTCACTTTGTGCAGGAGATCTGCAGAGACATATTCCAATTCAGCTCATGATGACAGAAGCAAATGTCATATCACAAACACTGGACAGTGGTATCTCAGACTGATTGAAAAAGGAGACTGATCATTAGTGACAAGCAGCTTTTGTTTATTCAGAAATACCAGTACCTTGGAAACCAGCAATGATGGAGAAATAATAGTTTCTTATCAAGCCTTTTCATAATATGTCCTTTAAAACTAATATATAATGTGACTATGATCTAGAAATTAATGAATCCGTAGTACACACTGAAATGATATGTCACAATGACTCTGAGCAATGATCAAATGATTTTGTTAACCATTATTATTATATCATACCAGTAAGTAGCATAAACCTATTAATGCACAGTTCGCTGAGATTATACGTTTTTACATTTTTTAAAGCAGGTACTATTGTCACACACTATTGCCAGACAGGACAGTTCCAAAGCTCCTCTATGGTGTCTCAGAAGCAATATGTATGCCAGAGCACTAAGATACACAGTAGCTGCTTTTCAAAGTCAAATACATTTGACCATCTACAGCCCCTCTCTCACCTCCTCCTGCAACCCGGCTGCATTATGCATAGAGGCATAAGAGCTATTCAGAAAAACAGTCCAAACATTGTGTGGATTGGGACGTGTTATGACCCTTCATACATGGGGTGTTGCTACTCCCTCCATAATATGAAGTTCAGCAGATTAACTGAGAAATGTAGCTATCACCCTAGAGCAGATACACAGAGGAGCAGAGGGCAGTTCATCTTCTGCTAACAAGGATGCTGAATTTTCAAGTCTATCACATTTCTAAAGAGGTTCTCCAGATAAAAAACTAACTGAAATCTTCTCTCAGAGAGAAATCTTCTCACTTCTCTTTGAGCTCATACTCCTAATGTGACACCCTTCAGCTACCCTGAGAAACAACTGTTCCCCTGGATTTCTTTGCAGTCTAGTATTATGACAGCTGTATGAAATGAATACTCAAAGTTGGCCTTGGTTATTATTAGTTAACCCCCATATGTGATCAAATAAATCTTTCTGATATCCTTGTCAGCCCGAAGTTTAGAAGAGGGAAGAATGTAAAGTACTATACATTGCATATTGTACATCGTAGTATTTATGAGGTCATCATGCAGAGTTAGGAGAGGAGAATGACAAGGAGACTGGGGCTGGAGGGCAGAGAATGGGACTGGAAGTCAGGAGAAGTGAAACTAGCATTTGCTGGGCAAGGAGACTGAGACAGGAACGAGACGATTGAGGAGTGGAAACTGGGACAAGGAGCCAGATGTGGGCAAGGTACAGGACTGGGAAAGGGACAGACGGGAGAGGACAGGCAGAAAGGATCCTGATTAGACAGAGGCGCCCTTGCTCACTAGAGCACACTCCCCTCCAAAGTCTGGAATGGAACCCAAGGTTCTTGAGTTTCACCATTCTTCCACTGTCAGAAAATATTTGTGATACACCATTGGTAAAGTGTCTCATCTCATCCTACTCCAGTGCTTGTCCACACAGAGGATAACAACCTACTGCTTGCAAACAGTTATTCTTTTAGCTCAAGTGGAAGAGCCCTGTGTGGTAAATCTAAAAGCAGTATTTCCCCACCTCTGGAGACACACAAGCTGGAGGAGCAGGCAATCAGTGAGTTCCCCACCTTCCTGGGGGTGGTGGGGTTGGGCTTCAGCCCTCAGATGGTGGGTGGCAGACTCCAGCCATGGGGCTTTGGGCTCTGTCCCCAGGCTCTGTCCCCTGGGTGTGGGGCTTTGGGCTCTGTTCCCTGGCTGCTCAATGGCGGGCTCTAGCCCGAGCTCACCCCCCTACCCATCATCTCTGGCCCCTGCTGCCTCCTCCAGTGCCCCATTACCCTTGGCCCCCACTGCCTCTGTATCCACCTCCCCATCCAGGGCTTAACTTGTCCCAGGGCTTGCCAGGGCTACGTAAGTCTGCTGTGAAAAGTGATATTAACAAAGATACAAGTATCACTTTTCACAGCAGACTTACTTATAGCTAGCAAGTCTAAAAGAAAAACACCAAAACCAAAAAACCAAAAGAACAACAAGAAAAAAGACAAGAACGTTCAAAGCACCTTATTTGTGTTTCTATTCAGTTTAGGTCCAGTAAAGAATAGAAACAACTGTACATTATTTTTATTACTGAGTCTGCAAAAGAAAAAACCCTACATAAATTATTACAATGATTTGGACATGTATATGTGCATCTTTATTTGTTTTCCCTCAAGTTAATTAAGTATTTTAGGAAAAATTGTCAGAGTGGCCACCAGCAAGAGTTGGTGGCCGCACTCGGAGGCCACCAAATAATTTGTTGTGCGAACCCCTGATTTAAAGGTTTCAGTCCTGCTGATGACTCATGTGGGTGTCGATATGATGCCAGATGATGGCATTTTTTGTCTGTTTTTTTAAAAAATTAGTAAATTATACACAAAATATAAGTTAAAAGATTATTAAGGCTGCAACATCAAGCACTCCGAAGTTGGATAGTGCCAGAATTAAGTTTACTTTTGCAATCTTAATGCACCTTCTTGTGCACCGTGTATTATGATACAGACTTTAATTAAATGATCTCATACTACTGCTTTTCCCACAGAACCCCTGCCCCGTGCAGGGCACAGGGCGGACGGTGCTCTGGGAACGAGTCAGAGTTGTGCAGTGAATGAGGCTTCTGTCTGAAGAATTTCTGACCGAAAAAGTTACCCTAAACCACTGATTTCACTGAGTTGATGTTTCAACACAACATGCTGCACAGGACATTGAAGCTGCCAGGAATATATCAGCACTAAAGTCTTTATTCTGCATTGAAATATTTATATATTTTGCTCTAATGAGATTCCAGGTAGCTAAAACTGGAATAAATTTCAGAATTTCTTATCATCTTCCTCCATGTTTAGGCCCCATATTTAGAGTAGTGGAAGAAACAAAAACAAAGGTAATAACTGTGAGGAGAACTACCGCCTGAAGAATCCAGGAAGATCCAGAGACTCTTTACGAAAAACAAAAGTAGCAGGTTTTATTTAGTGCTAATGTAACCCACATGCCTTATGCGGCAGCATTTGGTTTAAAAATCAAAAGGAAGAGAAGCAGTGGGGAGAGACATAGGGCTTGTCTACATGGGGAAATGAGTGCACAGTAAATTAGGGTGTGTTTTATGAATTTAGATGGACTATATGGGTCCAAAGAGTCAAAGGTATTAACATAACCCAGTCACTGTCCAACATTAAACAGTTTTAAACAAGGTCCTCCGCCTGCTTAGTATCATGACAAACACACCATTAAATGTCTTTCTAACCCTTTATTACAGATATAGAAAAGGAAGGGGAAATGAGGGAGGTTAAAGCATTCAAAATGTAAAGCATTAAATAAGGCTTTCATTTTAACCATATCGAATGGTCTCTTTCCCTTTAGCTGAAGATAATCTTTTAGAAAGAACAAAACTTGTCTGACAGTCCTTGGGTGATATTAAAGATGGTAACTGTCCTTTTGGGGAAAAGAGAAGTTAGTTAAGATGGGCTGGAGATGTCATTGTTAAAGTCTGATCCTTCCTGTTTCCCAGAAAACAAAAGAAGACAAACACACATAACAGGGGAGAGCAAAGAACAGTAACAATAGAAAATGCAGCTTGTCTTTGGTGTTGACTTTCACTTGCAATCTCAGTGCTGGAAAAATGCAAGCCCAGCACATGGTCTTATCAGCCACTCTGAGACCTGGCAATCGTGCACTACCATTGGGCTCTTATGGGCATTGCATTTAACTGCCTCTTTCTGGACACAGGCTTAAAGCAGTGTTTCAAAAATATACAGTCTTGGCTGACTAAGTCAGACTCTTATTAGACAGAAGGAAAATGAAGAGAGATAGGAAAGAAAAGAAATAAGGTGGGGAAGGACAAGGCCACATGTGAGGACAACAAAGTCTCATATCCCAGACGGTGGTCAGGAGTTAGCTGAAGCCAGCAGAGATGGCAGTATCATCTGTATCCCCCTCTCTGGCCCCGTCTCGTCAGGACATCTCTCAGGATTAGGATGAAGAAGGTCTGGGGTCCCAGGAGATGATGGGTAGCCCTGATGGTGAAGCTTACTCCAGTAGCTAAGTTTTCTCTCCAAACGCTCTTTCTTTAAGGACCCATAAAGGGCATGGTGGGTGGAATAGCCCATGCCATCATTATTTTGTCCACCAATTAGGCCTAATTTCTGACACACCAATGTTGGTTCATCAACTACTGGTTCTACACTTGTCTTGTTTATCAAAGCACGATCTTAACACAGTCTTTAAGTTACATCAGTAGAGCTTTTTGTTTGGACTAATTAAGTCCGTCTCGCTTTTGCACCTGTGATGCTGAGCCAGCGAGGGTTAAGCAACCAACAGGCTGATTGACATGAAAACAACCCTTAAGGACATATTAGAAGAGTACAGAAATGGGAAAGAAGGCTATTCCTTGTGGATAATTAACAAAGCCATATCTTCATTTCTCTTTGAAATTTTTGACTCCATATAGTAAAACTACCCGTGAACTGTTTGAACGGTTAATTGCCTTATGCTAATTAATGCAACTAGTTACCAGCGTATGCTTAGAAAACAAAGTTCAACTTCAAAGCAACAATGTACATTACCTATTCTTCATCCAAGGAAGGCCTGCTGAGGGTGCAGGCTCTGGGGTGGGGGATGAGGGGCTTGGGGATGAGGGGCTTGGGGTGCAGGAGGGTGCTCCAGGCTGCGACCAAGAGGTTTGGAGGGCAGGAGGGGGATCAAGGCTGGAGCAGGGAGATGGGGCGCGGGAGGTGGTCAGGAGTGCAGGCTCTGGGCGGAGCTTATCTCAAACAACTCCCAGAAGCATGTCCCCTCTCTGGCTCCTAAGTGGAGGTGTGGCACTGGCCAGGTGGCTCTGCCTGCTGCCCCGTCTGCAGGAGCCACCCCTGCAGCTCCCATTGGCCACAGTTCCTGGCCAATGGGAGCTGCAGATCCAGCTCTTGGGGAGGGGGCAGTGTGCGGAGCTGCCCCTATGCGTAGGACCTGGAGGGGGGACATGCCACTGCTTACAGGAGCCACGACACACGCAGAGCAGGACAAGCCCCTGACCCCGCTCCTCAGCAGGAGCACGAGGGCCGGATTAAAAGGTCTGATGGGCTGGATGCGGCCCCTGGGCCGTAGTTTGCCCACCCCAGCTTAGAAGTCTCTACAGTATTTGGAAAAGTATTGAGATGCTGCCATTCTTAAACATACAGTACATATTATAGCCACACTACAGAGATTGAGAAATCATCTCTGAAAGAGGCCATGGGGAAATATGTGTGTGTGTGTGTGTACTTAAGTGTAGAAGTGTAAAAGCTATGTTGAAATCTTGCATTGAAATCTCTATCAGGAACACCAGTACATTTACTACCTAATAGCATGTGCTTAAAAAAGTTATGAATAAGTATTCCAAATACCATTTACAGTGTTTTGGTATAGATTAAATCTTTGTTTACTGAGAAACTATTTCTCTTTGAAGCTGCCTGGGAACTGTTATTAATACCTGCATTCAGGGTTTTGTATACAGTAACCCTGAGATTTAGCCCTGTGTAATGCTTTCTGCAAATACAGAACTCTGGTCTGTGCTTCATCGAAGAGTTATTGTGAGGTGCAGGACAAAAGGGAGTGTAATAACAGATGATACATGATATTGCCTCAGCGTTCCCCTAACCGTACACTACAAAGCCTACATCTCTCCTCTGTCTCCCTATTCCCCTTGAAGCCTGTGCTGTTCCTACAGGCCTCTAATTGTATACTGTTCACATTTTAACCCTTTGTGACAGGGTTGGGCCAGATGGCTGCAGGAGAGTGATAGAAGGCAGATATATTAGCCCCAGGTTAAGCAGGTCCCTTTTCCATGGGTAAGGTAACAGGGGCAGTTTCAGAACAATCAGGAACTTGCTGGAACCAATTAAGGCAGACAGGCTAATTAGGACACCTGGAGCCAATTAAGAAGCTGCTAGAATCAATTAAGACAGGTTAATCAGGGCACCTGGTTTAAAAAGGACCTCACTTCAGTTAGTAAGGTGCATGCAAGGAGCTGGGAGCAAGAGGCGTGCAAGAAGCTGAGAGTGAGTAGGCGTACTGCTGGAGGACTGAGAAGTACAAGCGTTATCAGCTATCAGGAGGAAGGTCCGGTGGTGAGGACAAAGAAGGTGTTGGGAGGAGGCCATGGGGAAGTAGCCCAGGGAGTTGTAGCTGTCACGCAGCTGTTACAGGAGACACTATAGACAGCTGCAATCCACAGGGCCCTGCGCTGGAACCCAGAGTAGAGGGCAGGCCCAGGTTCCGCCCATCCCCCCAACTCCCTATTTGATATAAGAGGAGTTGATCTGGACTGTGGGTCCCGCCAGAAGGGAAGGTCTCTGGCCTGTCCCCTGACCCATTAGGTGGGACAGCAGAGACTGCTGGAATTGTTCTCCTCTTCTTCCCCATGCTGGCCAGTGATGAGGTTAGCTGAGTGAACAGCATGTTTGTGCTGCTAACAAAAGGAGCCAAACTGAGGACTGCCGTAAACCTCTGAGGCAAGCAAATCTGCCAGAAAGCACAGAACCCACCAAGGCAGAGGAGGAACTTTGTCACACCTTGCTCCTTACACACCACCACTCTCCATTCAAATCATTTATGAAAGATTACTTCTTCAGTGACTGTAAAGAAAGTCACCTAAAAAGTTATAACTACACTACACCAAACCTGACCCCTCCTTTCTGTATGTGTAAATTGTACTGTCTATAGCTGAGATTTTAAACTTCTTGGGACAGGTACCATGTCCTCTCCTATTTGTTCAGTGCAGAGCACATTCTCAGCACTCTGGAAATAATAAATATAGGAAAGCCACCAAAATTAAGAAGCCAGTTTAATGCAGTCTGACAACGCCCCACCCTCACCTTTCACGAGAGTTACTACACCTCCTTTCTGAGCAACCTGGACTCATCCCTCAGATAATTCCAATACTTGTTTCTTCCAATTATGTAGAGTCTAAAGGATAACAACACAGGAGAACAGGACCAAAGAGACATTTTTATGCCACGCACCATGTACACTCTCAGCTTGATGAAAAGGACTCAAACATTTTATTTCATTCCTGCAAAACAGTATTATTTTTGAAAGTCCATGTCAAATGTATCGATACCTCAGCCAAAAACCTAAACCACAAAGAGAAAACGTTTCCCCCCCACGATGTCTGAGATGTGTGCAGCTTTCTACAACGTACCTGCGGGTGAAGGCCTTGCTGATGTGACTCCATTAGCTCTCCTATGCTGTGGTACAGCAGAGCAAACGGACATCCCATTATCTCATGGCACTTTCTAGTTTGCGGGAAACCAGTGAAGTGCAGTTTCAAGATACAGACGTAGCATTCATTAGAGAGAGCTAGTTAAAAGATGCTAATGGGCTGCTTTGGCTACCTCTTCCTGCAGAGTTATTAGGAGGAGGTCCATACTCCAAACCACATCCAGCTCAAATGAAATGTTACCTTCTATGCAAAACATAGTCTACTGGATTTTAGCATTTACAAACTCCTTGGCACTGGATTTGGAGTGTGTGAAAATATCAGAATTCACAGGACAATGACAATTGTGAGATTATCTAAAAAGGAAATCATTAGAATATTTTTTAAATGGTGACCTAAAAACATCTCTCAGAAAAGCAGCTTCCTATTAAACTAAACTTGCTCAATATGTAATTTTTCCTTTTAATTTTCATAAATGGGTCACTTTGAAATGTATTCCCTCTAACAAAGACTACATATTAAAAAGTTATATCATATCTTCAAGTCTTAATTAATGTCAAGAACTTTATTTTGCTTCCAAGTAACTTATTAGAAAGCTGCTATTACGGTAATTTAATTTTTAGAGGGAGCAACATTTGTTTTCCATTTAAAAAATAGGTGGTTCTGAAATCCCAGCCTGTCAACATCATTTAAAACATTCCCATTCTGTGCCCCAATGTAATAAATTAAATCAACGTTTTAATTGTGCCCATGCTTTGTGGTTCCTGGCAGTACAAAAAGATCTTCTGTGAATGCACGTCCCAAAAAGTCCTACTGACTGATTAATTACTGGTCTGGAAGATATAAATATGCCTTTCAGTAAAGACAGTATGGACTGCTGGAAGCTTTGGCCTTATACGTCTCTGTAGCACTCTTTTACTTAGCAGACATCATTTTAATTCAAACAAGATTCCAGCCCTGGTATTCACTGACAGTACAAGCCTTCTCAGCCCATCGAGTATATCAAATATTAATATAAAGGTTATGTATTTGAAACTAAGAGGAATATCAGGCAGGCTCAACTATTAGTTTCTTCAGAATTCTCAGATTGTCTTGCTCATCCTTAAGAAAGACATCCAACACACCATAATAGTAACTTGCACATGAAAAGGACAATAGCGCTCCTTTTGGATGCAATAATAGTTCTGTTTTTATTAACATCTGGCTAAGAAACACTCAATCTCTTGGTCCTAGTCATGATCGCAGCATCATGTATTGGTTTCAACATTATTTTTCCACCTTTTCACTTCACAGGCCACAGCTGTGTCCCGAAGCCTTGCTTCACAGCCAAAGCCAAGTTGGAACTAATCTGGTGACATCCATAACATGTTCTAAGCCTTTAGTATATCCAATGCACAGAGAAGACATCTCTCTCCCATAGTAACTGCGTCCTCGCCAAAACAAACAGCCCCCCAACTAATTGGCATCGCTAGGGTTAAAATAGGAGTATTTCCTTCACTAGACATATAAGGGAGTAATTCAATGAAATAAATGGTCATCAAAACTAGTGCTGAGTGAACTGAATGACTCCAGAGACTGGTAATGCAACAGAGAACATTTCACCCATTTAAGTCCGGCCCATGTTGATAGTGATTGCTATTCAGTAGCCCAGTGTAAAATGAGTTGGTGGATCCTGCTCTAGTTCCCAATGAGACACATATCCTTATCACAGATGTCATCACAGCTGGTCAGAGAGACTAAACTTCGTTCTCGACCCAACAAAAATTCCTCCCTGAGTTAAAGTACACCAGCAGGATGTGATGGCAGGAGGAAATTTGCACTGCCACTAACCATGCTGTACATGTTTTGGGAATAGAAGACTGACATGAATCTCACGAAGCACCAAAATTCAGTGGAAAAAGTATATTTTATCAAATTATGTTAGCATTGTGATTTCTCATTAAAAATAAATACCTTTCATTGTATATATTTTTTCATTGTACCCATGGGAAAACCACAAATTAAACATACATAAGAAGGTAGCCAACCTCCAACTAAGAAAGTCTTTTCAAAAACAAAAAGGAAGTAAACCTTTGATGAAATAATTGCCTCTGCTGGTTTTTTTCCTTTTTGCTATTGCTTCAGAAAAATTCTCTCTTCCTTTCTTGTCCCTTTAGCAAGGTGTCCTGCTGTTGTGGAGATGAAAGGTCCAGTCTCTTTAAAATTTCATGCAGGGCACTTCCTCATAATCTCTCAGCTTTAAAGGCCCATGGCAAACACAATATAACACTTGATGGAAAAGAGATAAAAATGTAAGCAAGAAAGTGTGTATGTTCTTTATAAAATGTATACATATTCCAGGATGTGATGGTGATATACATTTTTAAGCTGCAGAGCCATATAATAAATTGCATTTGTCATATACCTTTATCTTCTTCCTGTACACTTTGACCTCTAGTCCAGCTTCACCAAGACTACCTGTAACTTTTCAAACCTTTGAGAAGTTTCATACAATTGTCATTTAAATACAAAATAAAGTTTAAATTATCCTGCCTCCCACCCAAAAAAAAAAAAAAGATTCCTTCTTTCTTGAGGAATCAGTGCCCGGAGCCAGCGCCCAGGGCTGGGGATCAGTGCCCGGGGCTGGAGCCCGCTGCCGCTAGGAACAGGGTTTGGTTCCAGCAGCTGCTGCCAGGGTTGGTGGGTTGGTGCCCAGGGCCAGCAGCTGCCACCGGGATTGGGGGCTGGCACCGTGTGGCCAGAGACGGAGATTGGAGCCTGCCGCTGCGAGGCCAGGGTTTGGAGCCTGAACTGAAGCGCTACAGCCAAAGGCCAGGGTCACATGGCGAGCGCTGGGAGGTCAGCGCTTTAAACCCAGCAGCCACAGCTGGGTGTTGGCGCCTGAAGTCCCATGGCTGGAGTGCTGGTCCACGCAGCCAGGCTCCTTAAGTCCCGCCACTGGAGCCTGCCTCCCAATCACCCCAGAGCTGAAGCCTGAGCCTCATTACCTGTGGTGCGGAGGGGGCAGAGAGCTCACCATGCTCCTGCAGCATTGTACCCCACCTGTCTCCAGGGACCGTGCAGGGCTGCACATCCAGGAGGAACAGGGAGGGAGTGGGGAGGTGCCAATGCTTTGCCTCCCCCCCACCCCAAATCACCGCTCAGGAAGCTGTCATGGCCGCAGGGAAACCCCCTGGTGGCCGCATGCGACCATGGTGGCCACGTTTGAGAACATTGACCTGGAATATCTGGAAGTATCAAACCTTAAAATCATAATATTATTTACAGAAAAGCTATTTTAGATCCTTTTGGAAGTTTCTAAAATGTCAGTAGTTGTAAATTCTCTCTTCTTCTGTGGGTCTCTCTCCAAACATGGATTCATATTAACTAAGGTAGTCTGGATTTACAGATGGAAGGGTGAAAAAAGTCCCAATGAACGGTTTAGAACTCTAAGTCATTTCTAAAAGAGTTATTTTTAAATATATAGATGGCATATACAGAATACATGACAAGATATAAAGGTTTTATTGACATTTATTGGGACAACCTGCATATTTCACTGTGGCTTTGGAACTCATGAACATTGTGCCTTTACCAAACTCATGACAATAAAGTGATACTTTACTGATCACAGGGGGCTCTACTCACCGTAGGTATGGCATCTTCTCCTGGCCATTTTGGGGAATAACTCACCAAGTCAACACCCCTTCCTGGGTTGCATGCTCTCTCCCCTCTCTCGCTCAACAAGCTGCGGTGGCCTCTTCATGACTCAGCCCTCTGACCAGGTCACTAAGTGGGTTCCCCTTCCAGGATAGTATTTCAAAGTCTCTTCTATCCATACAGTGTCAGGCAGCCCTCATGCCCACTGCCATGACCCTGTCAGTCCAACAGTGACACAAGCAGTCCTAGAGACTAACCAATTTATTTGGGCATAAGCTTTCGTGAGCTACAGCTCACTCACGAAAGCTTATGCTCAAATAAATTGGTTAGTCTCTAAGGTGCCACAAGTACTCCTTTTCTTTTTGCGAATACAGACTAACACGGC
This sequence comes from Eretmochelys imbricata, assembly GCF_965152235.1. NCBI lineage: Eukaryota > Metazoa > Chordata > Testudines > Cheloniidae > Eretmochelys > Eretmochelys imbricata. Next base: position 41,594,937 of record NC_135583.1, on the reverse strand, counting down.
TGTTACTCTGAAACAAGCAGTCCTGTTCACTCTCCCCAAACAGTACCATTCTGCAGTGGCTGATATGGAAACCCAGCCCCCCACACCCTGGGTTCCAGTCCAGGGCTTTGCGGTGAACAGTTAAGGTCTGCATCTCCACCACCTTACTGTTCTCACCCCTGGACGCCTTCCTACTGGGCTTCTTGTCCCTTACCTCAGGGAGGGGGACTGTAGGCTTCTTGGCTTTCTAGAAGCCCCACCTGTTCCCTTATAGGTTAACCTTCTTCTAATTAGCTTCCTCCAGTTTAAGTCTCCTCCATTTGCAGCCTAATTGGTTGATTGGGCCCACTTGGCCTAATTCAGCCCTCTCCAGGCCAATGTGGGGAGTACTGTACCAGTGAGAGGGAAATTAAGGCAGTGGCCACACCCAGTGACAGAAAAATAAACCACTGCTACAAAGCTACATAAATAACCACAGATATCCTCTAAATACAATGTGAAGGGTAATGTCTAATGTTAAAAGAACATTAAGATTAAGAAACCAAACACATAAAACATAAACTCAAAGTTGAGGGGCAAAATCTGGCCCTCTACAGTTACACCTGTGCAACTCGACTGACTTCAGTCATTAAGAACAGAGTGCAGCACAGGTTTCTAAAGAAATGTTAACATGAGTACACTGTAAATTCTACATATTTTATATCACATCACTTTAGGCCCAGATTGTGTCTTTAGGTATATCACTGTATAAAGGGGTATTGCATAAAATGTACTGCACTAGAAATATCCCTAGGAGACAGGATTCCTTCCTGCTCCCCGCTTCCAGAGTAAAGCAGGGAAATAATTCACTGCAGCCTTTGAAAGGGTGCTGCTTACTTTGCCCTGCACGCCCACCCAGCCCTGCTGGATGCCTTACAGCAGTGGTTCTCAAATTTTTATACTGGTCCCCTTTCAGATTGAAAACCCCTGCGTGCGACCCCCCTTATAAATTAAAAACACGTTTTAATATATTTAACACCATTATATATGCTGGAGGCAAAGCGGGGTTTGGGGTGGAGGCTGACAGCTTGCGACCCCCCACGTAATCACCTCGCAACTCCCAGCTCCCTTCCCCCTTCCTTAGCTGAAACAGGGCGAATGCAAAAGAACAATGACTTCACTTACTCCCTGCCACTCTGCAAATTTTTTCTTGGGAGGAGCAGCCAGAACACAAACCCTGCTCTCCGCACAGAAATCAGACCCAAATTTGGGTTACCTTAATAGAGCCACATTAGGGATAGTTCCCATCTAACCATCAATAAGTTAGGGTCCAATCATGCAGATGCTTACACATGTGAGTAGTCACATTTAATTCAGTACATAAACATACCTGAAACAGATCAGAAAAAAAACAGTATTTAACTCAGTTGTCCTTCTCACATGAGTAAAGTTACTCAGCTGCATGTTTGCAGACTTGGGACCTGCTTTATAAAACATATACCACATAAAATGTTCCAAATTAAAATTATTCCAACATTTATGTAAAAATATTACAACTTGAAATGTTCATATCTTTAAAACTACTAGACCTGTATTTTGCAAACCTGGCTTCTATTTTCGTCCTTCCTCATTGATGACTATAAAATAAGTGAAGTTTGAATTTCTAGCTTCAGCCATTTTTGGGTTATGCAAACACAAAGAGTTTCAAAGGAGAGTAATTTTTATGCTCACAGAGTCCAGAAAGGGATGAACCAGCTAAATTCAAATTGAAAGAAAGAAAGAAAGAAAGACCTTAAAATTCAAGATGTTACAAGCAACTGAAAAAACATACAAGAAACACAAAAATGTATATTAATTCTAGGGAGATCATCTATGTATTGTTACTCTTTTGACCCATGTAGATAGCCAAAAAATTAAGGTTGGAATGAGAAATTGCTGATGGAATCAGGTATTCATTTGATGCAATTTTATTTACAAAGAATATATGAAGTCCTGTATCCCTAGATATAGGAGGACTCAAACAACAGGAGACAGTTTCCTTGCTCACAGCTCCAAAACTCTTAAACCAGTACTCAACCCAAAACCTCTCTCCAGGCTTCTTCTAGGGCCATAATCTCTGCTTGTCCAGGTACGCTCTGCCTGTACACTCTTCTCCCCAGGAGTACACATACTCAAAACAATATCCAGCAAAACACTCTGCCCACAAAGTTCTAATTCGTGAGTGGACTGTTTTAGGTGGAGGCTGCTACAGAAGAGCATAACAGTTTCTTATTGCTATCTTAAATGAGGGGCAGTGGTTACACCCACCATAGGTGCCAAGTTCCTGTTCCCGGGGCATGCTCCATCCCCACTCCACCCCTTCCCCCAAGTCCCCATCCCATCCCTGCCTTTTCCTGCCCCCTCCCCGCCTCTTCCTGCCCCCACTCCTCTCCCTCCCCCCAGCGCCTCCTGCATGCTGCTGAACAGCTGGTCCACAGCATGCGGGAGGCGTGGGGAGGGAAAGGGAGGAGCTGATCAGCAGGGCTACCAGTGGGTGCTGAGCACCCTCTGTTTTTTTCCTTGGGTGCTCCAGCCCCAGAGCATCCACGGAGCCAGTGCCTATGACACCCACCAGCTTCAATGATGTTTCACCCAACCCACAACAATATTATACTAGCAAATAAGGGACATTATGGTAAAGGGAAAATTACTTTTGTATGACTTACTGCATGGAGTTTAATCAGGGGCTCTTGAAGTCAGTGACACCTTTGGACAAGATGTTGAAGGAGGGATTAACTCAGGATCAGTGACAGGAGTGCCTTGATTTAAATTTATGCAGTGCTGTCTTCAGAAGCAAGCTCCCCACAGATAGGGCAACCCCCTCAAAATGCAAAAGCGGGACACATGCAGGAGCTCCGCCACCCTTTGTGGCTCCACCCCCTGCTCCACCTCTTCCCCCAGAGACCCCGACCTTGGCCAGGTCAGAAGCCTGAGCCGGGCACTAGTAGGAGCCACCTGGCCACTGTGAGGAGCCCCAGACCCTCCACCTGCCCTGGGCAGGGCACCCTGGTGGGTGGGGACATGTGCCGGGGGCTGCTCTTGGGCACACTGGCTGCCCTGCCCAGGGCAGATGGAGGGTCCAGGGCTCCTCACAGCAGCCCGGGCTCCCTGGGTGGCTCTTATCAGGGCCTGTCTCTGGCTTCTGGTCTGATCAGGGGCGGAGCCTCTGGGGGAATAGGAGGAGCAGCAGGTGATGCCTTGTGGTGAGGCAGGGCTAAGGCCCACCTCAGCCCCCTTCCCTCCTCCTCCCACCCCACCAGGAAGAGGCTGGCGCTGCCCTGAAGCCTCAAGCAGGCATGGAGCAGCACCGCAGGGAATCCGGGACAATTGCAGGTCATTCAGCCCAGGACTGGGACTTGAAATGTACATTTCAGGACTGTCCCGCCTAATTAGGGACAGGTGGTCACCCTACCCAGAGACCAGGACACACCAACTCAAAGCTGCACCAGACACTGCCAGAACAACAGATGCAAAACCTGAAAACATATCTCCACTGCTACGATAATCAACACCCTCCACAACACACATTTCAAGATCCAGGAGTCCTACGCATGCCTAGCATAGTATGTGGTGTACCTCATCCAGTGCACAAAATGTCCCAATAACAACTATGTGGGTGAAACCAGACAATCACTATGCTCTCAAATGAGCTGACACAGAAATATGATAAAAGACAAAAGCACCCTATCTCTGGTAGGTGACCACTTTTCAGAAAGTGATCCCTCTATATCTAACCTCTCAGTCCTCATCCTCAAAGGCAATCTGTACAACAAACAGATGAGCCTGCACCCTTAAATTCATAACTTTGCTAGATACTAAAATTCATGGACTGAATAGGGACACTGGATTTATGGTTTAGTCCAACAATCTAAATACAACCCACTTAACCCCCATCCCCAGTTTTTTTTTCCTTTCCCCCTGACTGGAGAAGTGTTAACAGGCCACTTCACTTTGAATAGTCCCTTGAAATATGTGTTAACTACTAATGCTAAAGCGGCAAAGAGTCCTGTGGCACCTTATAGACTAACAGATGTATTGGAGCATAAGCTTTCGTGGGTGAATACCCACTTCATCAGATGCATATAGTGGAAATTTCCAGAGGCAGGTATAAATATACAAGCAAGAATCAGGCTAGGGATAACGAAGTTAGTTCAATCAGGGAGGATGAGGCCTTCTTCTAGCAGCTGAGGCGTGAACACCAAGGGAGGAGAAACTGCTTTTGTGGTTGGCTAACCATTCACAGTCTTTGTTTAATCCTGAGCTGATGGTGTCAAATTTGCAAATGAACTGTCCACAAATCAGATATTAGGAATGGCAATATACAAAAACCTTTAGGAGAACACTTCAACCTCCCTGGACACACAATAGCAGATTTAAAGGTAGCCATCCTGCAGCAAAAAAACTTCAGGACCAGACTTCAAAGAGAAACTGCTGAGCTTCAGTTCATTTGCAAATTTCACACCATCAGCTCAGGATTAAACAAAGTCTGTGAATGAACAGTTTACATTGTTCCATATAAAGAAAATTCTGGGACTCTGCACAGGGGAAGGCTAGTGAAATAAACAGCCCAGATTTCAAGTGGGGAAGGCAAGGTGGAGTCAAGATTCACTTCAGGTAGGAATCTGAACCCTCTTCTTCCTCCCTGCCAGATTCCTACTCTTGTCTGAAACAGGACCACCTAGGGTATGTCTACACTCCAGTTAAACACCCATGGCTGGCCCATGTTAGCTGACTCAGGGCTTAGCTACACTTGCAAGTTACAGCGCAATAAAAGAGCCCCAGGTGCCCTAGCTCACTACCCGTCCACACTGGCAAGGCACGTAGAGTGCTCTGTCTCCGCGACTACAGCGCTGCTGGTCTCCACCTCGGCGAGGGGAATAACGTTTGCTGTGCCACCGCTGGAGCACTGCAGCACCAGTGTGGACGCCCTGGTCTGTTAGTGCGCTCTGATCGGCCTCCAGAAGTGTCCTACAATGCCTGTGCTAGCCACTCTGGTCATCACTTTGAACTCTACTGTCCTGCCCTCAGGTGACCAACCGTCAGACCCGCCCTTTAAATTCTCTGGGAATTCTGAAAATCCCCTTCCTGTTTGCTCAGCCAGGCGTGGAGTGCTCTCAGCGAATCTCCAGGTGACCATGCCTCCATGCGCCAGGCGATCCCCAATATGGAGCAATGGCGAGGTGCTGGACCTCATCAGTGTTGGGGGGAGGAAGCTGTCCAGTCCCAGCTGCGCTCCAGCCGCAGTAATTACAATCTCTTCGGGCAGATATCTAGGGCCATGCTGGAAAGGGGCCATGACCAGGACGCACTGCAGTGCAGGGTTAAAGTGAAGGAGCTGAAGAATGCCTACCACAAAGCCCGCAAGGCGAACTGCCGCTCCGGTGCTGCCCCCGCGACTTGCCGTTTCTACAAAGAGCTGGATGCAATACTTGGGGGTGACCCCACCTCCACTCCAGGGACCACCATGGACACCTCCGAGGCCAGTGCAACAAGGTGGCAGGAGGAGGAGGAGGAGCAGCAAAGCGGGAGTGAGGGTGCTCCAGCAGAGGAAGACATCCTGGAATCCCTAGATACATACAGCCAGGAGCTGTTCTCAAACCAGGAGGAAGGTAGCCAGTCGCGGTGGCCGGTGCTTGGAGAAGGGCAAACACCAGAGGAGGTTCCCGGTAAGAGGCTTTTATTTTGGGAAGGAAGTTATTTGGTGCGGGCTCGAGTCGAGGAGGGTTAGGGCTGCATGCATTCCTAGATGCAGGATGGGGCGTTGATGTGCTCTCTCACATCGCGGTAATTGGCCTCAGTGATCTCTTCAAAGGTCTCAGCCAGAATTTGGGCAATGCACTTTGGGAGAGCCACTGTTGTCCTCGTCCCAGTCAGGCTAACTTGTCCGCGCCACTGTGCTGTGAGGGGCGGGGGGACCATTGCTGCACACAGGCAAGCTGCATATGGGCCAGGGCGGAAGCCGCATTGCTTCCCATACAGAGAGTGCCAGCGACCCTTTAAATGGCCAAACCACACTCCACAGTCATTCAGCCTGTTGTTGAACTGCTCCTTGCTGCTGTCAAGGCTCCCTGTGTAGGGTTTCATGAGCCACGGCATCAGAAAGTAAGCGGGGTCTCCAAGGATCACAATGGGCATTTCGACTTCCCCTACGGTGATCTTCTGGTCTGGGAAAAAAGTCCCAGCTTGCAGCTTCCTTAACAGGCCAGTGTTCCGAAAGATGTGTGTCATGCACCTTTCCGGGCCAGCCTGCGTTAATGTCAATGAAACGCCCATGGTGATCCACAAGCGCTTGGAGAACCATAGAGAAATAGCCCTTCCGATTAATGTACTTGGAGGCTAGGTGAGCTGGTGCCAGAATTGGAATATGCGTCCCATCTATCACCCCTCCGCAGTTAGAAAAACCCATTTGTTCAAAGCCAGCCACAATGTCATGCACATTACCCGGAGTCACGGTTCTGAGCAGGATGTGATTAATGGCCCTGCAAACTTGCATCAACACAATTCAACTTCCCCACTCCAAACTGGTTAGAGACCGATCGGTAGCTGGCTGTTACCAGCTTGTGGAAGTTACCAGCTTCCAGACTGCAATAGCCACCCGCTTCTCCCCCATCAGGGCAGCTCTCAATCTCGTGTCCTTGCCAGGCAGGCTGGGGGCGAGTTCCTCACACAGTCCCATGAGAGTGGCTTTTCTCATCCGAAAGTTCTGCAGCCACTGCTCGTCATCCCAGACTTGCATGATGATGTGATCCCACCACTCAGTGCTTGTTTCCTGAGCCCACAAGCGGCATTCCATGATGGTGAGCAGGTCCGTGAATGCCACAAGAAATCTCGTGTCGTTTGCGTTACTTGAGTCGATATTGTCGTCTGAGTCCTCACTGTCACTTTGGAGCTTAAGGAATAACTCAACTGCCAAATGTGATGCGCTGGCGAGACTCGTCAGCATACTCCTCGGCAGTTTGGGCTCCATTCCTGCAGATCGAAAGGGAAGACAGAGCGCACAGTACAAAAACCATTGAAAGATGGCGCCAAATGTGGACGGAAGCAAAGGGAATGCTGGGATGTGAACTGATGCATCACGGGGCGTTGGGACAGGACCCAGAGTGCCCCACACTCCCCGCCCCCTTCCCACAAGGCACAGCACCAGAATGGGAAGAGGTGCTCTGTGGGATAGCTGCCCACAATGCACTGCTCCCAATGCCACTGCAAGTTCCGCAAATGTGGCCACGCCAGTGTGCTTGCAGCTGTCAGTGTGGACAGACTGCAGCACTTTCCCTACTGCACTGAATGAAGGTGGGTTTAACTCACAGCGCTCTACATCTGCAAATGTAGCCATGCCCTCAGCCTTGTGGCACTTAGGCTACGGGGCTGTTTAACTTCAGTGAAGACATTCAGGCTTGGGCTGATGCCCAGCCTCAGGGACCCTCCCCTCAGCAGGATCTCAGAGCCCAAGCTCCAGCCTGAGCCCGAGCATTGCCACTGAAATTAAACAGCCCCGTAGCTGGAGTCTCGCATGCCCAAGTCAGTTGACATGGGCCAGCCACAAGTTTAACTGCAGTGCAGACAGACCCCTAGTAGCCTCATCCAAACTATAGAATCATAGAACTGGAAGGGACCTCGAGAGGCCTCTAGTCCAGTCCCCTACACTCACGCCAGGATTAAGTATTATCTAGACCAGTGGTTCCCAAACTTGTCCCGTCGCTTGTGCAGGGAAAGCCCCTGGCAGGCCGGGCCAGTTTCTTTACCTGCCCCGTCCGCAAGTTCGACCAATCACGGCTCCCAGTGGCCGCGGTTTGCTGCTCCAGGCCAATGGGAGCTGCTGGAAGTGGCGCAGGCCGAGGGACGTACTGGCCGCCACTTCCAGCAGCTCCCATTGGCCTGGAGCAGTGAACCACGGCCACGGAGAGCCGTGATTGGCCGCACCTGCGGACACAGCAGGTAAACAAACCGGCCCAGCCTGCCAGGGGCTTTCCCTGCACAAGCGGTGGAACAAGTCTGGGAACCACTGATGTAGACCATCCCTGACAGGGGTCGTCTAACGTGCTCTTAAAAATCTCCAATGATGGAGATTCCACAACTTCCCTTGGCAATTTATTCCAGAGCTTAACCACTGGGACAGTTAGGAAGTTTTTCCTAAGTCCTCGGCTGCAATTTAACCCCATTGCTTCTTGTTCTATCCTCAGAGGTTAAAGATAACAATTTTTCTCCTTCCTCCTTGTAACAAACTTTTATGTACTTGAAAACTGCTATATCCCCCCTCAGTCTCTCTTCTCCAGACTAAATAAACTCAATTTTCTCAATCTTCCTTCATAGGTCATGCCTTACTACAATCAAGATATACCATATCTACCACTTCCCCCCATCCACAAGGCTTGTTACCCTGTCAAAACACGCTATTAGGTTAGTTTGACATGATTTGTTCTTGACACATCCATGCTGACTGTTACTTATAACCTTACGGAAATTACCAAGTCCCCAGATGACATCCACCTGGGCCTGACCAGTCTCCTAAGGGCTAAATACACTAACTTAGCCCTTCTTCAAAGTTTCTCCTACATGTTTGTCTCAGATGCTATGAACACTCATGGCTTTGGGGTCTTAAGAAAGATACTGTAAAAGAAAGATATAACATTGGTCTGATTCTCACGCAGAAACAACAGTAAGCATTATAACTGAATGTATTTGTAAGTAATAGGAAAATTGCTATTCATTCCAAACTCCCCTTTAAGCAAATTAGAAGAATAAAGTGTGTTCTCTTTGAAAAGATCATACACAAGGTATGTAACTTGTCATCCCACCAAGAGGATAAGGCTTCACTTTAGATGAAATATTCAGTTACATTTCTAGAAATTAGAGTGGAGGGATTTAGGGTTAGTCTTTTAGCTTATTCATGCATAATGAACCCATAGATTAATCCTGTTGCTTAATATGACAGTATTATTCATTAGTCAAGTCATCATGGCCAGAGGCAGAAAATTATTACAAGGTGTGACAGGATTGGGCCAGATGGCTATAGGAGAGTAATAGAAGGCAGATATATTAGCCCCAGGCTAAGTAGGTCCCTTTTCCCTGGGTAAGGTAACAGGGAAGGTTCCAGAACAATCAGGAACCTTCTGGAGACAATTAAGACAGGCTGATTAGAACACCTGCAGCCAATCAAGAAGCTGCTAGAATCAATTAAAGCAGGCTAAATCAGGGCACCTGGGTTTTAAAAAGGAGCTCACTTCAGTTTGTGGTATGCGTGTGAGGAGCTGGGAGCAAGAGGCACTAGGAGCTGAGAGTGATAATGCTTGTACACCTCAGTCCTCCAACAGTCCGCGTTCTCACTCTCAGCTCCTAGTGCCTCTTGCTCCAAGCTCCCAGGAGGAAGGTCCTATGATAAGGATAAAGAAGGTGTTGGGAGGAGGCCATGGGGAAGTAGGGAGGCCAGGGAGTTGTAGCTGTCGCACAGCTGTTCCAGGAGGCACACTAGACAACTGCATTCCACTGGGCCCTGGGCTGGAATCCGGAGTAGAGGGCGGGTACGAGTTTCTCCCAAATCCTCCCAACTCCTGGTCAGACACAGGAGGAGTCGACCTGGACTGTGGGTTCAGAAAAACGGCCAAGCTGAGGGCTGCCGTGAAGCTCCAAGGCAAGCAAATCCACCAATAAGCGCAAGACCCACCAAGGTAGAGCAGGAACTTTGTCACAAAGGACAAAGTAAAGGTCCAAATTCCAATGGACTAGAGTAGTCTGATTCCATTCATGACCAAGATTGGTCTTTGCCATCTTTAATCCACCCAGAATCCTTTTTTATTCTGCTTGATCTTTTGGTCCTTTCTGTATGCTTCATTCGTGTGTTTTTTTTTAAACAGAGAAGGAGGAGAAGTGTTTGGGTGCTGCTTTATTTTTCTCTTTTTTTATTTTTAATCTGGATCTCATTTTTGGAGTGGGAATGGTGGGACCATATTTTCTTCAGTGTAATCATAGAATCACAGAAATGTGGGGCTGGAAGAGACCTTGAGAGGTCATCTAGTGCAGCCCCCTGCACTGAGGCAGGACCAAATATACACATCCCTAGATCATCCCTGACTCGTGTTTGTTTAACATGTTCTTAAAAATCTCAAGTTTTTCCTAATATTGAACCTCAATCTCCCTTGTTGCAGATTAAGCCCATTACATCTTGTCCTACCTTCAGTGGACATGGAGAACAATTGATCACTCCCCTCTTTGCAACAGCCTTTAACAGATTTGCAGACTATTATCAGGTCCCCCTCAGTCTTCTCTTCTCAAGACTAAACATGCCCAGTATTTTAACCTTTCCTCTTAGGTCAGGTTTTCTAAACCTTCTATCGTTTTTGTTGCTCTCCTCTGGATTCCATCCAACTGGTCCACATCTTCCTTAAAAGTGGCACACAGAACTGGACACAATATTCCAGCTGACACCTCACCAGTGCCAAGTAGTGCAAGACTATTACCTTTATAATTGTGCAATTAATTTTTCCTTCCTAAGTGCAGTCCTTCGTACTTATCTTTACTGAATTTCATCTTCTTGATTTCAGACCAATTCTCCAATTTGTTAAAGTCATTTTGAATTCAAATCCTATCCTCCAAAGTGCTGTCAACCCCTCCCAGCTTGGTGTTATCCGCAAATTTTATAAGCATACTCTCCACTCTATTATCATTAATGACCTCTCCTTGGACTGTTACTGTGTTATGGAAAGCCTTGCGTGTCCCAATGACCCACAGAACTATGTCGTCCGGAGTCTTGTATACATAGTAAGGTCACCCTTGGTGAACAGTTCTGAGGTGAGGTTCCAGACTAAGCGTGGTCCAAACTTCTCAAGACCCCAAGAGCGGAAAAGGTGTATTCAAGGACTTGTCAAGGCGGATGAGGCTGCAGCAGGACAGAGACCTCCAGCTGACTTGGACTCCACTGCCACCAGGCCCTGGGCTCCTTCCTGTCAAGTTTTGTGAGGTTTCCGCCTGAGCACCGGCCTCTACCAAGAGTGTTAATATCTCTCCACTAACGAAGTCCTGCAGTGATAGATGAGTGGTGGTGGGGACAGGAGCAGTAATCTCTGGGAGTCCATAGTCACAAATCTGCACGCAGGTGGCAGCCATGTGTTGGTCATCTTGCGCTTGGACTTGTGAGACAGAAGCGCAATATTGGCAGCAGCAGCCATGATTAAGCAGTCCAGTTCATGATCCCCTCTGCTATCTGTAAAGCACGAATTGGACTCCTCAGCCATCTTAAGTCTCATCAATGACTTTTCCCCCGGAAGACATCATCCTTGTATCAGGGACAGCCAATGACGACAATTAATGAAAATACTGACTAGTACTGGAACCAAGGCTGACCCTTGCAGGACTCCCCTAGATATGTCCCCTCAGTTTGACAGCAAACCATTGATAACTACTCTTTGAGTACAGTCTTTCAAGCATTTTTGGACCCACCTAATAGTAATTTCATCTAGACCACATTTCCTTAGTTTGCTGATGAGAATGTCAAGCGGGACTATGTCAAAAGCCTTCCTAAAATCAAGGTACATCATGTCTACAGCATCCCCTGCATCCACGAAGATAGCAGCCCTGTCAAAGAAGGAAATTAGGTTGATTTTGCATGATTTGTTCTTTGTAATGTCAGGACTCCTCATTGAGGTAGCAGATCCATTTCTTTATCTACCCTCTGAGATTAACAGACGCAACTCAGTTTCAGTGCTTTCCATAGGAGAATATTGAACCATTCTCTTGATAGGTTTATAGGATATTACAACTATCTTTTGTTCTCCAACTGTCAATATGATGGAACTGAAGTGGCCCCTCCTTTTATACCCTTCTTAGAGATCATCTGTATACCAGAATGCTGAGGGTGGAAACCACACTCCAAGTCTGATCTATTGTGACAAGGAGATTTTTTTCACTCTGATGCTGTGGCAGAGACAGAAAGCTTTCTTTTCCTCCAATATGGTCATATTTGCAAATTCCTGACCAGCAGAACTGTTCCAGGCGGTAGACAGCTTGGTGAATCTCAACAGCCTCCTCTCAGAAGCAGAGTTGGTATTACTTGCTGCAGAGAGCTTTCTATTTGTACCCAGACAAGGTAGGTAAAATTTGTTTTGGACTGGCTGCCTCTGTGGTGACAGGTCTATGCCTGGAAAGAGACAAATGCTAAATCTTCTCTGGTTGATTATCTGCACCCAGTCTCACTGGATGATTATCTGCTTCTAATGACAAACAGAAGTCAAGTGTCCATGCAGATTATTTGGTAATGCTGACTGCATTTTTTTTTTTTTTTTACTCTATGGCTGGGTAAATATAACTGCTCTTGAATGGCTCCATTCTTTCTTAAATCTCGGAGAGTAGTACTGGGCAACTCTTCATCAGCTTCAAAGACCATGTCATAAAGTTCTCCAGGGATCTAGTCTGTCACCCTATCTGTTTAGTGTATATATGAAACTAAGGGGAGGAGACATTGAGATAATTTAGCCTGTGTTACCATTGCTATGTGGGTGATACACTGCTCGTCTCTCATTAATACACCTCAATTATGCAATGTCTTATCTTTTCTAGGGCATCTTTGACAACGGGATGAGGGTGTGTGATGGCTGTCCCTCACTGGCAGAAAAGGAGTTAAAAGCAGCCTTAGGGAGGCAGCCAATCAGAGGAGGACTAAAGGGAGCAGCCAATCAGGGCCAAGTAGGCCCATATAAAAAGGGAGCTGCATGGCAGAGAGAGTCAGATCTCTGCTTGGCACCCAGGGAGGAAGGATGGTGTCCCTGAAGGGCCAAGAGAACTGCCAGCACCCTGGACAGAGCAGTGCTGCAAACAGGGGCTGAGGGAGCCAGAGATAGTTCCTGGCTGGCTGCTTGGGGGTTGCAGACTGAAGCCCTGGTACAAGGGTAAAGAGGGTGCCGGAGCCATGCGGGAAGTGGCTAGACTGTGGGCTGCAGTTTGCAATGGAAGGGAAGTAGCTGAACAGCAGACTGCAGGTCCCCAGGAAGCAGGGAGCAGTGTGTGGTGAGGCTGGAGGGCTGTGTCACTGAAGAGGATGCCCCGGTCCTTGGAGAGACATGGGTCCAAGAGCGGGCATCACCGTGGCAATGCACCACCCAAAGGGGGCTCACTCAACCGCAGAGTTAATTCCCAAGACAGGCTGAGGAGGCGTCAGAGTGATAAGCGAACCCCGTTACAGGGTGATTGGCTGAAGCTCAGTCCCAATAAGATGGAGGTAATGAATCTAGAAGATATGGCAGGGATCTTGTCTACCCTGATTACTGAAGGTACTTTTATGCAAGAGATCCACAATATAAAGTCTCCTTTGAATCCCAAAGGCTCCTGGATTCTCATGTGGCATCCACGTAAGGACATTTTTCATCAGTGCCCAGGAAAATGACTGCTATTATTTCTTGAAAGTAGGATTTTTTTCCACAGTTATCTAGACCTTTGTGACTCCCAGAAATGGGTCCTTAAGAGAAACTTAAATGTGGACAGGACTGGGGCCTTACAGGTGACCTCACGGAGGTCATACCATGCATTATGGGGATGATAGATAATGTTGAATGAGAGTTCTCCATTGTTTAGATTAATCAACAATTTATATATGTTTTTTTTAAAATATTGTTAAGACCCCACAGAGACTGTGAGACTGGTACTTGTATTAATTAAAAATAAATTACACAGAAAACTCTGCTGTACAGGGCAAAATTAAAACCTAAATTAAGAAGAAGGCCTCTTGTGTTTAGATTGTAAAATTAACTAAGGAAGTTCTAGTATAATACGCAGAGATGAAAAAACTCAATTAAGATAAAATTAGACAAGCTCATGATTCAAACTCTTCCCATCTCTGAAACCAAACCAGTACTAAGAAGCTCTTACCTGCATCAGCAGGCCCTCTGGGGCAGAAGGGCAGAAGTTGAGGGGTCTCTACACTGATAACATGTATCCTCTTCAGGCATCTAACCAGATATCCCACTCTCTCTTTAGAATGTCTCCTTTTCAGACAGCTGACCAAATGGTCTGAAGTCTTCTCCAGTCAAACACAGTAACCCCTTCACTTGGGACCCACTGTAAAATTTACAAGACTCTGGGATAATTTATACCCCAGCGTGCATTGTGGGACTATAAAACCCTAAGCACATGAGATTTTTCTCTCCCTTCCCACAAGAATAACTAATTTGTGTTACAAATTTCTGACGTTGAGATCTCTGATCTCTTTCTCCAAGAAACACACACCATTCTGATGGAAGTTTGCCAAAGACCCCTTTTTTCTTGGCTAGCACATTACTTAATCCACTAAACTCCAACAGACTTGGAGTCAAGAAAGATTTCCTTCAAAATTCGAAACTTGGTAGAGATTACACAATTTCCTGAAACTTTCAGTTGTCTTGAGATGTAAACACAGTTACCTTCTATTCTTAGATGTGGAACATAAAAGAAGTTAGAACTTCACTACCACTTAATTTAAGACAAATTCAAATATTACTTTATGATGAAAAAAATCCAAAACCACTGCTATTATGGCAATAGATGCATTAGAAATAGACGAAGTAAATAAGAATGGCAGCCACATTTTCCACAGAACAATTTACCAGTTTGAGCAAATGATAATTAAAAAACCATGAGGGATATATTTTCAAAGTGGTATGCCTGCATATATAAAAAATGCAAGTGTGTTTCTAATGGCCATATAATTGCACTTACATAGGCATTCATTTTCAAGAAGTGGCACATAAAAGCAAAGCAACTACAATGTACCTATATGACTAAGCAGAAGCATGTTGCCGGCCACAGGAGTATGGTCATCTATTTAAGAATGCAACTGAATTTTCAGTTTCCACGGTATGCATCTGATGAAGTGAGCTGTAGCTCACGAAAGCTCATGCTCAAATAAATTGGTTAGTCTCTAAGGTGCCACAAGTACTCCTTTTCTTTTTGCGAATACAGACTAACACGGCTGTTACTCTGAAACCTGAATTTTCAGTGTAATTAGTTACACAATTTTATATCCTAATTTAGTTTTCACATTTGCCTGGGTATTTATGATTTATTCTAAAGCACAGTGCTTGTGGCACTTTAATCTATATTTCCTATAAATCACATAATTGAGGGGAAGATTCAATTTTTAAATAAATTTGGAATAATTTTTATAATATATAGAAAGAGATTTGAAAGAATAGGTTCCTAACCAATAGGACATAAAGGCCAAAGGCTAGTTTTGTTAACTTTTTCAGTGGAAAAAGTGTTTTAGAGATATGAGTTTGATGTAGGGGGTAAAATAATATTTTCATATAAATAACATTTCTGCTTCTGGAAATTAGATATTCGTCTGTTACTGATTTTAATTTCAGTTGCACAGGCCAATATAAATTGAATCAAAGCAAACACTAGTTCCATATATTGTATAAATGAACATGAAACCAGAAGGCAACATGAAGATTATTATCTAGAAAGCAGATATCATATAGTTAATTTATAAATTTGTGTAATAAAAATACCTGCAAGCATCTCTGTAAGCTTTTTGGAAATCTGACAATTTACTTTACTAGGACCAATCAGCTAGCTGTACAATTGTGCAAACAAAATGTACATGTTTGCCACAGGAAATTTCTACTAGCATTTAAATTATTACAAAAATATCCATTATCTGAACAAGCAATTGTACCTTAGCACACTGTGGGAAATTATTTTGTTGAAAATTCACCCCCAGTATAAAAAAGTGTTCTATTGTCTCCCAAAGCTAATCAAGCAAAGGGTAGCTTAGAAGAGCAGTACAAGGCCATACTTTAATCTTTAAAGAAAAGTCACATTTTTCTCAACATACAATTCTACAAGTCCACATAGAGAATTCTGTGCTTATTAAGTACATATGAAGATTATGAGGCAAATTCTGCTCTCATTTATTCAATACAAGTGTGAAAGCAGAATTTGTCCCAACATCTAGGGTCAAAACTTCATCTGGTGTAAATCAGCATCCCTCTCTACTGACTTTAATGGAACTATGCCAATTTATACTAAGTGGGGCTCTGAAAGCACTTGTGGAGGTAATATCCTAGTGATCAGTTATGGAGCCATGTGATAAATTAACTTATCATGAGACTTTGACAACCTCACCTGCCCTCAGCTTTAAATAGGTCATTTAAAATTAATGAAATAATCAGCTATCCAAAGAAATATTTTCTTCCTTTTTTTTAAATGCCAAGTTTCCTCTGAGAATGAACCCAACCCAAGATACAGGATGGCCAAGATTTCATACTGAGCAGGACAGTGCTTCTGTAAATAAAAGTACCATGGCTTTAGCACATGCATTCGTGTGACCCCCCACGGGAACAGAAATCTGAGATGATCAGCTTTCAGAAGGGACGCAGGTACCTGCTTCTAACCCTGGAAGGGCCCAAGATAATGAGTTAAAAAGCATTACTTTTATATATAGAAAAGCTATTTTAGGGCATATTTAGAGATTTTTATGGTTCCTCTGAGCTCTGGACAGTTGGGTTCATGGCAAATAAAGCACTTGGCTTTACAGGGGGAAGGATACAAAAAATATCTCCAAAACTTTCTACAATATTTGAAAAATAGGTTTTTTTCTGTAACATGTGGCACTTGCAGAACACATCATGATATGCTGCAGTATGACATTTTTATGGGCACTTGTTTGGAATGAGTAACATAACTCCCTCAAGAGAGCCTATCCCAAACTCATGTTGATAAGACATTATATAACACCACACCTTTACATCATCCATATTTTATACCTACACACATGCTGCTACAAGCACAGGAACAGCAAACACCCTTATTCCCAGACCATCAATCAGCTTCCTCCTTAGCACAGATTCTTCCCACTACCCTACCTGTTTAGGTTGGACATTAGGGAAAGCTTCCTAAATGTCAGGGTGGTTAAGCACTGGAATAAATTGCCTAGGGAAGTTGTGGAATCTCCATCACTGGAGATTCTTAAGAGCGGGTTAGACAAACACTTGTCAGGGATGGTCTAAATAATACTTAGTCCTGCCATGAGTGCAAGGGACTGAACTAGATGACCTCTCAAGGTCCCTTCCTGTCCTATAATTCAATCTGTATGGTAAATGACCTGTGTTTTGGACTAGTTAGGCACAAAAATATGCCCAGTCTGACCAGAATACAGGTCATTTCCCAGACAGACTGGGATTCTGGAAGCATCCCTATTATTCAGTGAATTAGTATAATGTATATTCTTGCTTGACCTTTACATAAATATGTCTTTTTCTGAGTCCTTGAGTTCCTGTTTTATCAGTCATACTTTATAATCCTATTCTAATTCTAAACAAACAATAATTTGAAACATGTTTACTTTTAAAACTTTTACACTCCCAAAAATTGTGTTTAAAAAAAAGAACAATGATGAATATTAATACAGTGTAATTGCTGCTAGTTTAATCACAAATAAATCGTTTCTAATCTGAATAAAAAAAGATCAAAAGTAATATCAATCGTGCTGGCCAGGGAGCAAAAGGACATTCCCAGACGTTAACTGCTTTCCAAATATGAAAAACATATTAAATATCTCTCTTATAACAAGATGTTTTCCTCATGTTTCCTTTGGGGGAAATCTGTTTAGTGCATTCCTCTCCATGCTAGGCTTTGGCACTATAAGCCAGGTTTGTCATTCTTCCATCTGCAAAGGGCTGGCTGCTGGGAGGCTGCCAGGTTTACTGTGATATCACTCACTGAACCAAGACTAAGCATGTTAAGCACAGGGCAAGCATGAGTAACAAAGTAAATATATGAAGTTTATGCAGAAAACTCACTCATGTACTATATAAAGGAATATTTAATCTTCCAAAAGATAACTGTTTGCACAGTTATTCACTTTGGGGGAAAAACATTGAAAAAAAGAAACATTTTAGCATGAGAAATGTATAGGATTAGAACTAAACTTTTGGGTGCTCTACAATTTCTACGGTTTAAATTTCTTTCCATACCACCAGGGCCATCTGTATCTGCAATTAAGAGTAAAACAATAGGGTTTTTAAATAAATCTTTCCTAAAGCTGCAAATTGTTATGGTGCTTAAAAGAAAACATTCTGAATGACTTGTTTGTTTCTGGGCAGAGATACTTCATCAGCAATAGATGTGGGTGGCCTAATAGGCTTAAATGCCAGTGTTGTGCATAGGTTTTCTATGGAGAGGTATATTAGTGCACAGTAATGCAACTCACATTTTATGACTACGGAAAGACCCTGTGTTACTGCAATGATAACTTTCTCACATCTTTTTCACTATGTCTATCACCAGGTCTATGCCACTGATTATGTCTGTAGCAGTCAATTTTTCCATATAAACATCCTCTTTGTATCAAGCTTTTACCACCTGCACTGTTCCACTTCACTTCATTTTAGCATTACTAACTACTTCAACGAGACAACTGCTACTAAAAACATGGTACTGTAGCAATCATTTGGTTCTGTGCACACATTTTAATTTCATGCCCTACAGGGGGGAATCACTATCAGCCTTAAACAAAAATTGAGTCTTTAATGTTTTATTGTTTTTACACATTTTATCTTCCCAACAGTGTATTTACTTCTTTTAAAAATTCTGCAGATGGAGCTACCACTTGGCTTGCATTGAACATATACAAGGAACATTCAACCTCAAAATCTGAAACACACAAATAAGTCCATGACCGTAACAACACAAAGAAGATGAAATTGTCGAATGATTTTCTCTTATCCACACCTACTTGTCATCATAGCACAGTTGGAGCTAACATGTTGTGCAACCTTATAGCAATCTCTGGAAGGGAGAATCACTACTTGAGATCACAGAACTAGATGGTTTTTATCACAGCCTGTAATTTACATCCTTACAGGAATGGGGGTAGAAGGAAGAGAAAAGTAATGAAGCAGTGAAACTAAGAAAATATAATTATGGTTAGCCTCAAACCTGGTATATGAATTTTGTTTTTCTTTTACACAGACATTTTCATATTGGCAAAAGCAACTGGTGAAATGCTGGTCTTTTTTGTTTCCCCTGTGTACACATTAAGAGCTAAAAACCATGAGTCAGTGGAAGTGAGCTGCCCTAGGCACAGAACGTACAGTAGCACAGCACTATTAAATCCAGCAATTAGAATCTATTATTAGGACCTAGAGAAGGGAAAAAATGATGACCAATGGTGTACGGTGACCATCCAAAAAAGCCAGCAAACCATTAAAAACATTCCTTCTGTCTGAGAACTTTTCTATAAATAAGTTCCTTTTTTAAAATTTATTTAACATGTTTAAAAGAAGTATCAAGGACAAATTAAAGCTTTCTTCCACTAAAGGCATTTTTTGAATTACATTTACAGCCCAGACTTTTCTGCCCTCTGGTGGGGAAAAATACTGAATGACAGTAACAGGACAATATTTAAGGTTTCATTATATAATTAGGGTTAGTCTGTGACATATGCTATCTTCTTTTTAGTGAACCTAATACTTTGCTAATGTACCACACTTATATCATAGTACAGTGTAAGCATATGCATTTATTAAAATGCTTGACTTTTTACAGGCCATTTGCATTGTAGTATATAAGCAGCTGTTTACATGAACAATCAAACTTTGGACAGGTAAGTTTAAGTACCTATCATATTTTTGGATGTCTCATATGACTTACTACCCACACTTTTATAGGGTAGACACATCAAAAGATGTCTAATTAAACAACACAGAAAAAGTCAATACTATGTATCTTGCGTAATCCTTCCAATGCAATGGAATGGCTGACCAGTGTCTGCAGTTGACTGATGGGTGAATGCAGGCTAGATGAAATAAACTAATGCAATGCTGTTGTTTTATTTTATGTATTTATTTATATTAATCTACACCTAGCTAGAGTCCCCAACCAATGTATATATTTTGGCACTCCCTGTTCCCTCTCCCTTATTTGAGCTGAGTTAGAGTTTCTCACTTCAAACGGGAAGAGATTGATGTCAACATGTTCTCCATGAAAGATCTTCCACTCTGGAATTTGCTTCCCATCCGCTGATCCACCAGAGGCTGGATCTTGAAACACTACAGAGTTCATTTTTTCCTTCCAGGCATTTAAGGAAAGAATGCATAGAATTTGGTGTACATGCAGGATGAACACCTTTATTATTTGTGAGCATAAATTAGTAAATATGTAAAATGTAAAATAGCATGAGAGCTCTCAGAACATGGTATGGATGCTTGCTGATTAACAAACATCTTATTGATAAGAAAATATAAATGAAATACAGGGATCACACCAATTCTTTGTTTAGTTGTACCACTTTGTTTTTATGTTATGCAGGACCCAGAAATCCTGTTTTAGTTGTTGGCATCTTTGGGATACATTCAGATTTTGTATAAATTTATTATCCATCATCACAAAAGCACTCACATGCTTCACTGATGAGCATCGCAGAAATCCTTCTAAAGAAACAACAGATGACGAGGATAAGAATGATGCAAAATAATAAATCTTGTTATGGGAATTATGACGTTATTGCTCTTTGGAAACCACCTTAAAGACCAAATATATGTTAATGCATTATAAGCATTTGGGCCCTGATTCAGTAAAGCAATTATGCATGTGCTTAATTTTAAGCATGTAAGTAGTGGCACTGCCTTCAGTGAGGCTACTTGTGTCCTTAAAAGTCAAGTACATGATTTAAGTGCATTGCTGAATCAGGGTCTTGAGCGCTAAAACAATTTAGAAAAGTCCTTTCAAATTAGCAGGTAGGGTACATGTACTATCTACTTGATTATAACCACATGTTATGGAAGACCACTCACTGTTCTCAATTTTCTGCACTGTCTAGGCAGAATGAAGCAAATTGTACACCAGAAAATGTATCAAACAAAACACGATTTAAGATCCCAAATAGGTAAAGGAACATCTTGCATACATAGACTCAGCTGTTACAAATACTTAACTATTAATAAACAAAACAAAGATATTAAAATAAATTCCTCCCTATCTTACCTGCCAAGAAATAACTCATGACATTGTAAACAGCTAAAAACAGAAGCAAGCAGAAACATGCTTTGCTATAGGTTCTTTATGCAGAGTTGCTGTCTGCTGTTAAACAGCTGCCGCCTTCCGCACCAAATATGGAACCAGAAATCCCTGTATACCTCTACACATCCCACATGGGTACTGAGCGGTTACTAGAAGTTTGCAAATGTTTTGACATCCTAACATTAAAAGCACTACAGAAGTTTGCCTTTCACCTTTAAAAATTATGGGTCTCCTCACCTCTCAGTGTACGTGATTTTGAGGGTTTACGTCAGACCTACAGTGTTTCAGAGTGTGTTATTTTCTATTTGAATTCCCTTTTTGATGGTATTATATTGAAAAAGGAAAAACTCTCAGAGAGTATAGTCCATAACAGGTCTGGAGGAATTGTTGTTTACTGCCATACTTTCTACATTAATATTTGTAATATACCACATACTCATACAGTTCGAAAATAAGTACTGCATTTGGAGAAGAAAAAAATCAAATATAATTTTAAAAAACTGCTACTAGGCAAGACGCCCTGCAAACAATATCCTCAGCTTTTATCCCTGGAGCACACTGCTGCCATTAAGCATAAAAGGAGTGGCACATTTAAATCCCTGTACATAGCATATCTAATGGGCATAATTATAAAACTGGGGAAAAAAAATTAAACTAAGTGAGGCAATACTAGTCTTCTCCATAACATTAGATTCTGCCATGAGCAGACTGGAACCTCCTAAATGAAAAAACAGACACCCCTGCTTCCAGTAGTATTTAGATAAGCACATACACACGGCTTGCCTACAGGCTACACTTCTTCATTTGTATCGCCAATCCTCTTGGTTGATCTACAACTAACCAGCCAAAATAAACAGACTTAACTTTCCAGCAGGTCTCAAAATGAACGAGTAAATTAAATTCTTATGTCACAAAAGGAAGCACAAAATGATTAGGAACAAATAAAATAATTAAAATTATAGCAACAATTTTCCCCCAAGAATGGAAATTAAATATATCAAGACAAGTTCTAAGGCAATGTTTTTGGAAGCTAATGATACAATCCCAAAGACATCCAACATAATGCACATATTATCACATTGCAAAGTCAATTAAGAGAGAAAGTCTGGCCTAATAGAACATTTTAAAAAATCAATTTAGGCATTTTTAAGAGATCAGAAAAAAAGTTATATATTCAGAATGCTGCTTTACCTAACTTATCTGATGCACCCTCACCTTCCCGTCAACTCCCCAGCTATTTCAGGCCTTGATCCCTACAGAGCTTTGCATTAAAATTGGGAGTTGCAGCAGACACAGGCCAATCTTGTACCTCTTCTACACAGCATAACAACTGTACTAAAATTTTTGTATGATGGTCTTGTGATAGAGAGAAAGATGGATGAGACTCAACCTGGAGGAGACTCAATGTTATAGTTACTTCTAAATAAATAAGATTTCAACCCAGGTCTCCAAAAGTTACTTAGTTATTGAAGTATCAGAGGGGTAGCTATGTTAGTCTGTATCCACAAAAACCACGAAGAGTCCAGTGGCAGCTTAAAGACTAACAGATTTATTTGAGCATAAGCTTTCATGGGCAAAAAAACCCACTTCTGCAGATGCATCTGAAGAAATGGGGTTTTTTACCCACGAAAGCTTATGCCCAAATAAATCTGTTAGTCTTTAAGGTGCCACCGGACTTCTCGTTGTTTTAGTTATTGAAGAATCACCCTATCGTTAGTATCTCAAATCCATATTGACAATATGTCTGGAGACGCTGATTTTGCTCTTGTGGATCCAAACTACTTTGATTCTTCTGAAAGGAAATCAGAACTCCTTTAACACTTCATAATCAGATCTTGTTTTCATAGCCAAATATTCCCTTGGGTACTGAAGAACTGAAAAAGACCCATTTGGATTTTTCTAAACAACTGCTGGAACCGTATTAAACAAATTAAACATTCTATGGATAGAGAATAAAAGAGTGTCCCCACCAGTTTAGAAACCAGCATATTTCTCTCCAGCATCTATCAAGCAGCTCTTCAGTACATCTGTCTCTAGATCAGTGGTTCCCAAACTTGTTCCACCGCTTGTGCAGGGAAAGCCCCTGGTGGGCCTGCGCCGCTTCCAGCAGCTCCCATTGGCCTGGAACAGCAAACTGCGGCCACTGGGAGCCGCGTCCGGCCGAACCTGCAGACGCGGCAGGTAAACAAACCGGCCCGGCCCACCAGGGGCTTTCCCTGCATAAGCGGCGGAACAAGTTTGGGAACCACTGCCCTAGATGATAGGAGAACTTCACATTGCTCTAGTGACTTTCTTGAATGATGCACAGATAGCAAAGACTAGCTCTGTAGGAAGCAGCCTCCAGCCCTCCTCAGCTAGGAGGGAAGATCACTATAATGCAGGCTCCTTCAAGGACAATGAGTAAACAGGGAAAATTAAAGGATCTAGGACAATTTCTAAAAATATTGGCCTAGATTCCCAGCTGTAGTCATAGTGTAGCTCTGGCCCTCTTTAAACTATGTCAACTGGATAAGGCACGTAGGGGCTGATATGCCAGTTGGAGATCAACAGAGCATAGTGGTGCTGCAGCTACGTCACCTTCTTTGGACACTCCCTCTTCTTTCAGTCACACTCCCTCTATGTTGGAAGACTGAGCAAGGTGGTAGAGGCTGGGAGAATCCTCAGGGTTCATCCTCACTGCAGCTGGGAGCAAGCCTCCCAGGGAGGGTAGACAGATTTGCGCTAATGGGACTCGAGCTAGCACCCTAAATATACAAGCGTGAACTTCAGGGCTTGGGCTGGGGCACTCAAGAGGAGGAGGTCAGGTGGGCTTGAGAGCCTGAGCCACAACATACACACTGCTATTTTCAGTGCACTAGCTCAAGCCCCGTCAGTACAAGTCTGCCCACTTGGGCTGGGCGACTCCCTCCCAGGGCACATATCCTTGGGTACGAGGTCAGGCTGACTTTGTGGCTGCATTGCATTAGGAAACCAGTGCAAATAAGCCACAGCAGGGCCAAGATCCAATTAATCCATTTTAGACTGATTTCTACTTAGACAAATACAAATCTTTGCAATACGACTAAAGTATAGGGATTGTTTCTTGGAAAAGGTTTTGCCAAACTATTTATATATATTTATTTAGCTATATTACATAGGATCTAAGGAGCTGAATTATCCCCTCTAAGTGCCCCTTCATATTTAGTTGTGCTCAGAAAAGTGACAATATAAAAATAGCCATTTCTTATCCCCGATGCATCTTTGAGTCAGATCTAGTTTACTGTGCTGTTTAAAACAAGTTTTTACTGCTTTTATCCCTGCAGTGCCAATTCAGATAGAGGAGAGCAAACTTGAGTCTATTCTGCCTCACACACCATAAAGAGAAGAATTCACTAAACTCTAACACTGACGATAATGTGAGAAACAAAAAGAAACAGCTATATTTTCAGATGACAAGTGGAGTGTGCATTAGAAAAATCAGATTTTAGCTTGCAACCCGAGCAATTTTGATCTGGAATCACGAAGAGAATAAATCTGGGATTCCATGATGGAATTTTTACAAGTCACTGTTATTACTATAACTATGATTTGCTGGTTTAAAGTGCTAGTGCACCATTTCATCACTGTGCTTCATTAAACGGCGTAAAAAATTCCTGTCTTAAATAAAAATCCCATTTTGTGATTCAAGTATATACAAGTGCAAACCCAGTCACCCAAATGTGTCATGTAAAATATATCAAGCACCATAAAAAAATACACCGCAAAAAAAAAGTGAGTTATATAACATAGTCAAAGAGAAACTTAAAATAAAACTGATGTAGTGTTCATCTTTCTCTATACATTTTCTGCCTTCTTCCATCTGTTGTACTCCTTTGCCATGTTTTCTGTAAACATTCTTGTTCACATACTGCCTTCGTTTGACCCTTCCAAAGGACTATGGAACATTAACAAAATAGGTAGATGAACACTCTGTCAATTCTGCATAATGACCAAAATTAAATTATTTTTCATGTTTATTTGAAGCTGTGTGGATTGGAACATGATGAGTATCATGCTTAGTTGCTTGTGAAAGGCAAGCAGTGGGTGGGAATCTGCAGGCAGCAAGAGCAAAGAACCAAGTTCTTTGGACTTCTGTGTTTTCTTGTAGCACTCACAGTGGAAAAAGGAATATCCCCACATGATATTCCTCTGGAAGGGGAGGAGGGTAAGAGGAGACAATACCAAAGGAAAACTAAGACATTGTGGCCAACCACCAGGAACACAACAAAGTTAACATGATTTTAGAATTATGCTGTATAGAAACAGTTATAACAATTTATATAACATGCTCTACAAACAATTGAAAATATGCTCTATTTGCAATAATATAGATTTCTGTGTCCTATCATTAAGAGAATTTAGAATATAAAAAGATATATTATTATTATTTGTATATAATAGTAATATCTAGAGACTTCTACCCCGCTGTGCTAGGCACTGTACAAACACACACTGAGAAACAGTTCTGAATGAATTACAAATTAAATAGACAAGTCAGACCAAGGGTGAGAGAGGGATACAACACACAAGCAGAAGTTTGGGACCTGAGACACACAGAGATTAAGTGACTTGCACCAGGTCACGTAGCATGTCTGTGCCAGAGCCAGAAATTGTACCCAAGTCTTCAGAGTCTCAGACCAGTGCCTTAACCTCCCTTTTTAAATAAAGCACTATAATCCAGTGACCCCTGAACACTTGAAAAAGACTTAAAACAGACATCTTCAAAGGTCCACAAAGAGTGATGGTGACACAGACAGGATTGGGTCATGAAAAAATCACTGGTGAGATACATGTACCTTTTTATCTTATACTGCTTATAATACAATTGTCCCAAGAAAAAAGGGACATTACAGCAAAGAATTTCTACTCAGGTTCACAACTAAGGTTTATAGGTTTGCTTTTTAAAAAATCTAGAAAATTACACATACACAAAATAAGTAAAACAATATTATTAAGATTGCAAAGTCAAGCACTCAAAAGCTAAGAAATGCCAGAATTAAGTTTGCGTGTGCAACCTTAATTTGGTCCCCTTGTACCAAATGCATTATGACACAGTTTTTACTTACATGATCAAGGATTAATCAGGGTTGTATAATAAAGCAAGCTGTTGTCTGTAGGACCCCTGCCTCTTTTGTTGCAGAAGCTGGGAAGTGTGTAGTGAATGAGGCAGTGGATTGCAGGAAGAGAAAGGAGTGTCTCATGGTTCATACCGCTGAATGCTGCACTTCAGATTCGCATTTGTGAAATTGGGAGAATACCATCTCCTCACCATGAAGGGGGTTTGCCCCTTCTGTAAAATGGGGATAATACCATCTCCTCACCGTACAGGGGGTTTGCCTCTTCTGTAAAATGGGGAGAATACCATCTCCTCACCTTACAGGGGGTTTGCCCTTTCCGTAAAATGGGAATAACAACATCCCCTCATCATACAGGGCTTTTGTGAAGACTCATTAACTGAGGTTTGTGAAATACTTGGATACTCTGGTGAGGAGCACCACAGAAAAGCCAATGAGTAAATTAATAATTTTTAATAGTAGCATTTGAATAGCGTGAAGTAAATAAAGCCTGGGGCCACATACTGAGCACTGAAGACAAAACAAAATATTGAATAGGTGCTCAGTAACTGAGTACTGAATGAGGCAGCAGTTCTGTGTAAAAAATAATATGTGATTGTATAAAGACTGTATCATGCATATGCACAAGAAGTTAACGAGGCAACCCTGATTCTGGCATTTCCTAACTTTTAAATGGGCAACTTTGCAACCTTAATAATGTTATTTTAATGTAGTTTTATGTGTGTAATTAACTAATAGCCCCTAGACTGAGAACTAATAGTTATGTATATAAACAGTACACCACCAAAATCAACTGTATTTGCTACCACAATTATTTTAATTTGAATACTTTATGGAGACCAATTTGGAACAAATATATTTTTGTATGAATAACTGGAAAGTAAGAGGGATCCATTGTGATAACATGCAGATAAGTATGCTACATTCATTTGAGACCAAACATCCAAGTAATAAAAAGGGGGGAAAACTACACAGCAGGATGGACATTTCCAGCATTAATGCAGCATTTTCACCTGCTGTGCAGACGTGGAATCTGCATACATAAATTAACACTTGTTCTTATTTGTTTTCTCACCTTTTTATACAGCAGCAGACTCCATGACCATATTTATCTTGAACTAACATTAAGAAGCATCTATAGCTGCAAAGATCACTTCTGTTTCCAGCCATGTGTTGAAAATGTGGTCACCATAAACAGTTCGGGGGGGGGAGGAGGCGGCAGAAGAAAGATGCAAAATGTTACACCAAATATATGAAAAAGCATCTGTTTATTTATCAAATATTTTTTAATCTCTAACATATCTAAAAAGAGCTCTGATTACAAATCATCCATCCCTTATGCCTACTGGACGCTAATAATAATAAATAATTGTATTAATAAAGACATTCAAACACTGGCAATAAAGACTAAATCTCTCTTCTTTAAGGCTCGGTTAAATAAGAAATGGTCTCCATAGCTGCTGGCCCAGCAAAGCTCAGAGGGAGAGGCTCAAAGGCTTCATGTATATGGAGGTTAGCTCTCTATTTCTTATCTTCATGTTTTGTATCAATATGCATTCTTTTAAAGTTAGTACTAGGCTAAAACCAATCCAGCATGGAAACTGGGGTACTTGTTTATTTTCCCTGGTTGACCTGTCATATGGCTTAACTATTTATGTGTAGATATTACTTATGAAAGAAAAATTGTTTATCAGATATCAGGATTGTCTCTTTTGATAGTAACCACAAATCAAGCGAGACATTACTGAAAAAATCACAACATAAAAATAACGAAGCAGGAGAGAGAGAGAGGGAGTTATCAGTCACAGAGTCCATGTAGTGCTTTGTTTTGAGACAGACAGGACAGTGATTGAATAAAAGATGTACAGGCTACAGGGTGGATTCACTGCCCCACTGCATTTCCTTTTTGTCACTCAGGCAACACAAAGGGAGCTGATATCACCCACCTTTTCCCAGCATGCAGGCTTCTCCAGGGGGTGTACGGCCAGGAAAGCCATCTCCTATGCCACCCCCACCCCATTCAACCCCAGCACAAGGGATATATCAGGGAAGGATAGAGCCAGAACCTGTTGTGATCTGGCTATCTACAGCTGACACAGGTTGGACATCCCCCAGGCTGTTCTAAACTATGCTGGGCTGGAGCTAAGCAGAGACTCAGGGAGCTGTAACTGGCTTTATGACCTCCTCCCTGCCCCAATTAGTTGAGTGCTCTTGGCCAAAGCAGAGAATCAGCCTGTGTGTTATAATAAAATAAATAATAATAATCGTAATAATAGTGGGTGACTGAGAACAAGTTTGTGACACCTTCCTATATAGATTTTACCCATCTGAACTGAAAATCATCCCATCAAGTTTCAGTCCTGCCCACCAAGTCATCCTTTCCATTATTTAATATCACTTCCAACTCATATTACTTATTTCTCATACTCCTGGTGTTTGTGTGGAGACACTTTAATACTCTGATTTAAATGCTCATTATTCATCTTTCTCTGGAGTACACCTTTATTCTTATGGTAGAGTGCTGGGCATTTTAAACCAGACCATATTCTCATGGCTGCATAGTCAAGAGAACCCTCTGGGGTAGCTTATGTACTGGGGATAGAGTTCTCAGATAGCAGGCACATGGAATCATAGAATCATAGAACCATAGACTTGAAGGTCAGAAGGGACCATTATGATCGTCTAGTCTGACCTCCTGCACAACGCAAGCCACGGAATCTCACCCACCCACTCCTGTAACAAACCCCTAACTTATGTCTGAGCTACTGAAGTCACTGCTCGCCAGGCACCCAGCTCTGAAGGCAGCGCTGCCACCAGCAGCAGTACAGAAGTAAGGGTGGCATGGTATGGGGGGTCATCGAAGCGTGAAATATTTTCAAACAGAATCCCAGCAAAAAAAAACGTTTGAGAACCCCTTACTTATACTTCTCTCTGGTCAAGTTCATTCACAAACATGACACTACCATCTCTGTGCTGATGTCTTACAGATCTACTTCTCCACTCCTGACCTGTCTCCTCTGTCCAAACTAAGATCATGGCCTGTCTTTCTGTCGTCTCCTTGTGGATGTCCAATCATCACTTAAACTCAATAAGGCCCAAACAGAGCTTTTAATCTTCTACTTCAAGACCCATCCTCCCCTCTCAGTTACTGTGGACATCATCTTCCCTATCAGTCAGGCCTCTAACCTTGGCATTACCTTCAACTTGGCCCTCTCTCTAAATCCTCACATCAAGTAGTATCTAAATATCTGCACTTCTTCCTGTGTAACATCTTTTAGATCTGCCCCTTCCTCTTAATCCAAACAGCTCATTCAGTCTGTAGCACAATACAGGCGCAATCCTGAAAGTCCACCTTGGGTTCAACTTCCATTCGTATTCCCACATATGGAAGGCTTGTAGAACCAGGCCTTTATGCTGTTGGGACTTACTCTAGAATATTTATATGTTGGACTTGAAATAGTTCTTCAAAATAAAACTTAAGCATCTTCAAATCCCTCTCTTGTCCCAAGAAACAGTGATACAATATTCTTGATTCTCCCTTCTAGTCTTGGAAGTGCAGGTTACTTATTGTAACTGGAGGTTCTTCAAGATGTATAGTCCTATCTGTATTCTACATGTGGATATGCATGTGCGCCATGCACATGAGTCTGGAAATTCTTCAAAGCAGTGTCCATTGGCCCACACATACACAATAGATCTCCTCGTGCTGCTGAACGAGAGTATAAGAGGCAGTGTGGGTCGACACCACTCCAGTTCCTTCTTATCGCAAATCCAATAGGAGCTGAAGCAGAGGGGATGGAAAACAAATAGTGGAACACAGATAGGACCCACATATCTTGAAGAACCTCCAGTTACAGTAATTTCCACTTCTTCTTTGAGTGACGGTCGCTATTTGTATTCCACACATAAGTGACTGGCAAACAGTGTTCAGACTGGAGGTGAGCGTGAGGAAGTTGCTTGCAGTACTGCTGATCCCACAACTGCATCTGCCGCCAAGGCATGAACTAGAGTGTAGTAAGTCACAAAGTTGTGAACAGAACTCCAGTTGGCTGCCCTGCAGATGTCCTGCAATGGAATGTTAGATAGGGATGCCGTGGAGGCAGCTTATACTCATGTGGAGTGAGCTGTGACATCCCCTCGGGGGGTGGGATTTTTGCTCTCTTTTAGCACTCTGAGGCCTTGTCTACACTACGGGGGAGATTGAGCTAAGTTTCTCAACTTCAGCTATGTGAATAACGTAGCTGAAGTCGACATACTTAGATCTACTTACTATGGGGTCCACACTACGCTATGTCGAAGAGAGACACTCTCCTGTTGACTCCCCTTGCACTTCTCGTTCAGGTGGAGTACAGGAGTCGATGGGAGAGCGATCTGTGGTCGATTTAGCGGGTCTTCACTAGACCCACTAAATCGACCACCGATGCATCGATCGCTTCACGCTGTTCCCCTGTAAGTGTAGACAAGCCCTAAGATGCATCCTGAAACCAACATACCTACTCTGGGAGGATATAGCTTGCTCATGTGATCTCTCTGCTATGGTGATCAGGAGTCTCTGTGATTGCCTAGTGGGTTTGATTCTCTGAAAGCAGAATGCCAGATATCAAGGTAGTGAAGTCTCGTCTTCAGAGGAAGCATGGGGTTGCATGAAAAATGCAGTTAAGTGTATCATTTGATTGACAAGGAACTCAGAAATAATCTTGGGAAGAAACCTGGAGTATAATCAAAGAGAAACCTTTTCTTTGTGAAACACTGTACAATGAGCATCCTCTATGAAGGCTCCAAGCTTGAAAGGTGGACTTGTGAGCACTGACAGGATATAGGTTTAAGCAATGGTGGGAAGGTCCTGATCAGGCCTTTCATAAGTCGTACTGTGGGTGGGTGAGTAAGGATGGAATGTCCTTCTACCAGTGGGAGGAAGGCACTAATCACTGCTAGATGTACTCACAGCAAACTAATAGCGAGACCATCACAGACAGGAGATAGTTTAGGATAACCGGGATGATTATGGTATCTGGAGAATGTTGGTAGAGTTGTATCCACTTGGACAGATAGCAGGTTCTAGTAAAATTCTTACTACTTTGGTTAAGGATTGCCTGAACAGGGGCCGAATTTGAGCTTTCTATTTCTGATGCCCTTCCAAATACCAGGATATGAGGTGGAGTGACCCTGGATTGTGGAGGTTCATTTTTCCCCTGGCCTGGATTAGGAGATCCAGGAATGCGTGGATCCTGATTGGTGGGCAGGCAGGCATCATGAGAAGTGCTGTGAACCAGAACTGTTCGGGCCATAGGATGTTAGGAGAATGATGTTGGCTCTGTCACATCATATCCTCCTATGACCTGTGGAAGTGGGGGAATGGGAGGAAAGGCATATCTAAGGCTGTTCGTCCAGGACAGGGAGTACAAGGGACGGACCCATGGTTCACAACCCATGGTTCCTCTCAAACAATACAGGGGGAGTATGGTTCCTCTGAAACAATACAGGGGAACTTCTGTTCATTTGTGATGCAAAAAGTTCCCATAGCTGAGAACCCCACTGTGTAAATATCTCGCTTAGGACTGTGTTGTGAACCTCCCACTCGTGCTCTGCTGAGAAGCTTGTGCTTAGTTTGTCAGCCAGGGAGTTGTGAATACTGAGAAGGTACATGGCCTGTATCATGATGCAGTTCTTGATGCACCATTTTCGAAGTCTGATGCCTTCCAGGCAATGGGGACAGGATCTCTCTCCACCCTGTTTGTTTATATAGACCACTGTGGTGTTATTGTCTGACATTATCTGTACATGGAGTGACCATGTGAGCAGAAGAAAGGCCCTGCACGCAAGGCAAATCACCCTCAGTTCCAGAATGTTTATATGTAGCCTGGCCTCTTGTGGGGTCCAGGTACCCTGAGTAGTGTAGTTGTCCAGGTGAGCAACCCATTCCAGGAGGGAGGCATCCATCACAGTGGTGGCCCTGGGTGTGGGAAGGCTGAAGGGAACACTCATCATGACCTTTCCTGGGTTCAGCTACCAAGCAAGGGAGGTGATAACTCTGGTGAGAACAGCCACCTTGGAATTGATGTGGTCAGTAGATCAAGTGGAGACAAACCTGCAAACACCACAAGTGGAGTCTGACAAACAGCATCACATAGGTACATGCAGCCATGGCCTAACAGTGAAAGACTCCTGTGCACTGTAGTTTGCGGTCTGTAGGTAATGTGTGAAATTGGGTTGCTCATTGTATGAAACCTGTCCAAGGGCAGGAATACTCTCACCAAAACCAAGTCCATCATCACCCCTATAAAGTTTATTGTCTTTGTGGGTAACAAAATGGATTTTTCTTTATTTATGCAAACACCTAGAGCTGCTAAGAGTTGTATGAGAAATCCTGTTGCTGACCTGACCTGCTGACAAGACTGGCCTACCAGAAGCCAAACGTCCTGGAATGGAAATACCATATAGCCTTGGCATTGCAACTGGGCTGCAACCACAGAAAGAACATCTTTGGAAATAGGGTGCTTTAAACTCGGTGCTGTAGCAAGCCCAAAGGGGAGGACTCAAACTGGAAGTGTTCCTGGCCTACCATAAAATACAGGAACTTCCTGTGTGACGGGTAAATGTCCATGCGGAAATATGCGTCCTTGATGTCGAGAGCCTCAAACCTTCTCACTTCCTGAAGGGAGAGGATTATCAATGCCAACATAATCATCTGGAATTGCCACTTTCAAATAAAGATGTTGAGTTGCCAAAGGTCCAGGATGAGTCTCCACCCTCCATCTGCTTTGGAAATTAGGAAATACAGGGAGTAGAACCCTCTCCCATGAGGTGGGACATGCTCAACCGCTCCTCAGTGTAAAGGGGATTCTTCCTTCCACTGAATAATCACGTCATGAGAATGGTCCCCAAAGGGTAATCGGGAAGGGGGTTTGTGAGGCACGAAGGAGAGAAACTCTTTGGAGCATCTCTGATGGATAATCTCCAGAACCCAACTGTCCATAGTGATCTTGTCCCACTTGTGGGCGGAGAGTCTGAGATGGCCACCAAAGATGACAGGAGAAGAGGGGGGTGGCATCAGTGGTGGTACGTTGGTCTCAACAAATACGTCAATAACAGTGTTTGGCTAGCGGTTGTGAATAAGTACAGGCTGTGGCAGTAGAGTGGGCCACAAAGCAATGCCACTGAATTCTCTGGTGTTAGCACAGTGGCTCGGCTGTGCACTGATAGTAGGATGCATGAGGAAGGGGTGGCCCTGGTCTATAGAACTGGTGTTTCCTCCTGGGGGCTGGAGTATAAATCCCCAGAGAATGCAGAGTCGATCTCGAGTCCTATTGTGAGTGCAGGGACTCGTCTGTTTTCTCATTAAAGAGATTTAACTCATCAAATGGGAAGTCCTGGATGGTGTTTTGGATCCTCCTAGAAAACCCTGATGATTACACCCAAGAGTCCCTCCCGATTACTAAACTAGGGGCCAAACCTCTGGAATCCATATCTGCCGCATCCTGGAGGGCTACTTTTGCTACTAGCTTCCCATCATCTAAAAGAGAGTGAAATTGGGCCCTGTCCTCTGTGGAAAGCTTCTCTCTGAAATCTGCAAGCCTGGAATCAATATTAAAATCGTATTTTGCTAACAAACCTTGGAATTAGCAACACAAAATTGCAAGCCTGCAGAGGAGAAGATCTTCCTCCCCAGGAGGTCCAGTCTCTTAAAGTCTTTATCTGCCAGTGTAGTCATTTGATAGTGCGACCAAGGTCTTTCTCTGGCCGCCTGTACCACTACTGAGTTGGGGAAAGGATGGGAGAATAACAATTCAGCTTCTTTAGCAGGAAGAAAATATTGCTTCTCAACTCTTTTCGATGTACGGACACAGGATGCTGGAGTGTGCGATACCATTTTGGCCAGTTCTACTATGGCCTCATTGATTGGAAAGGCAATCTTACTCAGTCCCTGGAGAGACGGAGAGGAACAGTACAACACTTGAGAAGGGCCTGAGTGCCTGCCATAATGATCCCACGGACCCCAATAAGGCCAGAAGAAGGAGCAGTCAGGTGCGGGGCACTTCAAGGGCATCGGTGCCAGCCGTCCCTTGGAAACGTCATGCCCAGAGGAATGGTGAGCATAACTGACTGTCTGTCAGGGCTCCACTGCTTTCACAGAGATACCCATGAGGCTATCTCCACTGACTAAGTTTGGCTAATAGCCACAGATGGATCTATCCACCATGAACTTATCTACTTCTTTAAACCAGTCATACATTTGGTCTTTACAACATCCTCTGACAATGAGTTCCAAAGGCTGCCTGTGCATTGTGTCAAGAACTTCTTGTATTATGTGAAGTGGTAAATAACAATTTCCTGTTAACATTCTCCATTCCATTCATGATTTTATAGACCTCTATCATATCCCCTCTTAGTCATATCTTTTCTCAGTGGAACAGTCCCAGTCTTTTTACTCTCTCTTCGTATGGAAGCTGTTCCCTACCCCAATCATTTTCATTGCCCTTCTCTGCATGTTTTCCAATTCTAATACATATATTTTTGAGATGAGGTAACCAGAATTGCATGCATAGGCATACTACAGGTTTATTTTAGCATTTTATTATTTATCCCTTTATTAATGGTTCCTAACACTGTTAAACATTTACTGACTGCTGCTGCATAGTGAGTGGAAATTTTCAGGGAACTATCCACAAGGACTCTAGATCTTTCTTGCGTGGTAACAGCTAAGTTAGACCCCATCATTTTATATGTATAGTTGGGACTATTTTTTCCAATGTCCATTACTATGCACTTATCAACACTGAATTTCATCTGCCATTTTGCCACCCAACCATCCTGTATAGTGAGGTCCCTTTGTAACTCTTTGCAGTCTGCTTTGGACTTAACAGTCAGGATCTGGGTTTTAGGAGGTCAGGCCTGGTTGTTACACAAGTGGTCGCTAACAGGTACTAAGGGTCGAAGCCGGATGTAGAGTCAGGACCACAGACAGCGCTGAAACTGGGGTCTGAGGACAGACAGTGGGTCAGAATGAGGGTAATAGCCTGGAAACAAGGCAAATCAAGACTGCAGTCAGTCCAGAAGCAGGCTGAAGGTCAAAGCTGAGTTGAAGTCAGTCCAAGAGTCTGGGGTCAGGAGGCAGGTGTAGGTCTGGAACAAGGAACAGACAAGGCTGAAGCGGTTTGGAACAAAGCTCAGGCAAGGCTTTGGAAAGAACAGGGACAGGATTGAGGGCAGGCTGGAAGCCTAGGAAGTCTGTGACCCCACGAGGCAGCAGGATGGCTCCTACGTGAATGGTGCTGTTGCACAGATTAATGTGCAGCTCTGGCATAGCGTGAAGCACCTTTGTCTAGAGGTCATCTGATCCAGACCCTGACTAGGGATAGGCTGCTGCCGCAAGTCTGAGGGATGCATCACTGCAGGCTCTGCTTATGGGATGTGTCAGTACAGCTGAGTTGCTGCAGCATGCCTGAGAGACAAGTCATTGAAGGCTCTGCTGGAAGGGTGAGTGAGCAGCACTGGTCTGGCTGCAGGTTCACCTCACATTAACTATCTTGAGAAATTTTGTATCATCTGCAGATTTTGCCACCTCTCTATTCACACCTTTTCCCAGATCATTTATGAACATGTTGAACAGCACTGGTCCCAGTACATATCCTTGCGGGACCCCACTAGTTATCTCACTCCACTCTGAAACTGATAGTTTATTCCTACTCTTTTAGCTTTTAACCAGTTACTGATCCATGAGAGGACCTCCCCTCTTATGCCGTGACTGCTTACTCTACTTAGAATCATAGAACATCAGGGTTGGAAGAGATGTCAGGAAGTCATCTAGTCCAACCCCCTGCTCAAAGTATGACCAACACCAACTAAAGGCTTAAGAGCCTTTGGTGAGGGACCTTGTCACAGGCTTTCTGAAAGTCCACGTACACTATAGCACCGGATCATCCTTGTCCACATATTTGTTGACACCCTCAAAGAATTCTGAAAGATTGAAGAATCTGTCACCTAAAAAGAATGGCTCGAGGATCTACCCATATCCTCTGTGGTGAAGACCGATGCAAAGAATCCTTTTAGCTTCTCCACAATGGCCCTGTTTTCCTTGAGTGTTCTTTTAAAACCTTGATTGTCCAGTGGTCCCACTGACTGTTTGGCAGGCTTCCTATTCTAATGTACTTCAAAAAATGGTGCTGCTAGTTTTTGTGTCCTTAGCTTGTTGCTCTTTCAATTCTTTCTTAGCCTGCCTTACTATACTTTTACACTTTATTTGCCAGAGCTTATACTCCTCTCTATTTTCCTCACTATGATTTGACTTCCAATTTTTAAAGGATACATTTTTGCCTTTAACCACTGCTTTTATTCTAATGTTTAGCTGTGTTTTTTGGTCCTCTTTCAGTTTTGTTTTGTTTTTATTTGGGGCATACAGTGAAAATAAGATAGGATCAGAGGCTAAAATAGGGAAAGAAAAAGTTAAAAATCACTTAGACAAGTTACATATCTTCAAGTCACTGTGGCCTGATGAAATATATCCTAGAATACTCAAGAAGCTGAAAAGTCATGAAAGACGGGAGAAACTCCAGAGAACTGGAAAAGGGCAAATATAGTGCCAATCTATAAAAAGAAATTACAGACCAGTCATCTTAACTTCAGTACCCAGAAAGATAATGGATCAAATAATTAAGCAATCAATTGCAAACAACTAGAAGATAATAGGGCGATAAGTAACAGTCAGCATTGATTTGCCAAGAACAAATCGTGTCAAACCAACCCAATAGCTCTCTTTGACAGGGCAACAAGCCTTGTGGATGAGAGGAAGTGGTAGATGTGGTATATCTTGACTTTAGTAAGCCTTTTGATACTGTCTGTTCAGCTATCTTCACCTCTTGGACCAGATCCTGTGTTCCACATGGATTAAATCAAGAATTGTCTCCCCCCTTGCGGGTTCCAGGACAAGCTGCTCCAAAAAACAGTCATTTAATGTGTCTAAAAATTTTCTCTCTGCATCCCTTCCCGAGGTAACATACACCCAATCAATATGAGGATATTTATCCATTACTATTGTGTTTTCTCCCTTTGTAGCCTCTCTAATCTCCCTGAGCATTTCACAATCACCATCCTGGTCAAGTGGTTGGTAGCATATTCCTACTTCTATACTCTTATTATCCAAGCATGGAATTTCTATTCCTAGAGATTCTATGGCACAGTTTGAATCATTTAAGGTTTTTACTATATTTGACTCTATACTTCCTTTACCATATAGTGCCATTCCCCCACCAACACAATGTCATTCTATAGATATATTTTTACCCTGTTATTACTGCATCCCACTGATTATCCTCATTCCTCCAACTTTCTGTGATGTTTACTATATCCATATCCTCATTTAATGTCAGGCACTCTAATTCTCCCATTTTAATATTTAGACTTTAGCATTTGCACATTTTGTCAATATTCAGTTGTTTGCCTTCATGTGTTATATTTAAATGGCATTCTTTTATGTTTGATTGTTCCTCACCAGCTCCCACCTGTATTTTACAAACTTCTTTCCCATCCTCTTCACTAGGACATAGAGTTTCCCTCTAATAAACACATCCGTAAAGGATGTCTCTGCCTGAACCATGTGTTCCTCTGCACCTGCCGGTTTTCCGCCAGCCCTTAGTTTAAAAATCCTCTATAGCCTTTTAAATTTTATATGTCAGCAGTCTAGTTCCATTTTGGTTTAGATGGAAGCTATTCTTCCTGTACAGGCTCCTCCTTTCCCAAATGGTTCCCCAGTTCCTAATAAACCTAAAACGCTCCTTACTATACCAATGTTTCATCCATGCACTGAGACTCCGCAATTCTGCCTTTCTTCCTGGCCTTGCGTGTGAACTGAAAACATTTCAGAGAATGCTACCATGGAGGTCCTGGACTTAAATCTCTTACCTAGAGCCTAAATATAATCTCTGGGACCTCTCCTCTACCTTTCCCTATATCCTTGATACCTATATGTACCATGACCTTCAACTCCTCCCCAGAACTGCACGTAAGTCTATCTAGCTATCCCAAAAGGTCCACAACCTTTGCACCTAGCAGGCAGCTCACCCTGCATTCTCCCAGTCATCACAAACCCAACTATCTATATTTCTAATAATCAAATCCCCCATTACTATTACTTGTCTCTTCCTAATAACTGAGGTTCCCTCCCCAGGAGGGGTATTCTCAGTGTGAGAGGATATCATGACATCATCTGGAAGGAGGGTATCAACTATAGGATTGTTTCCCTACACTCCAGCTTTATGTTCTCCTTCCCCAAGACTTTCATCCTCCTTCACAAATCAAAGTTAAGCTATAAATTGCTTAAATAAATGTGTACAGATAATTGCATGCTCTTGCTTAGCAAAAAGATGCATCAAATATAGTGTGAATGTATATATATAGTTGCACATCAATATGTTTTAATGGTTACCAACCAACAAGAATCAATCTTTCTTTACAAAAATAACTGAAAACTAGAAATGCATAAAATTTATCATTTAAATCACAGGGTCTCAACCTTTTTTGTATCATGCCCCACCTTAGCTGTTTTGGAGGGTTTTTAATTGGAGCCCCTCCCCTTACCTCTTACAACACCAAGAAGGGTACTGCCACCTAGCGTTGCTAATACATTCATTCAGGAGATACGAGGCGAATTACTTAAATCAACATGCAAGTAATGGTACTATAAAAACATTGCCTCCCATTACATTTGAGTGGTGTTGTGACCCCCTATGCCAGATCACAACACCATTTGTTCAGATTTGGCTCAGCTGCCCTTCCATCATGCCACCCAGTTCCTTCTAGGGCCAAGTAGGGGGCCTGGACTCCAGGGCCTCCATCTCACTGCATCCCTGTTAAGTTCAGGTTCTCAAACGTGGGAGGAACGTCCCCCCTATTTAACAAGGGGAGAGGGAATGACCCTTTCAGCCCCTCATCTCCAGCACACATAGCCAAGGCCTCTAGAAAGTCTGACGTGCCCTCAGGGCGGGGTGACCCTTGGGTTGAGAACCTATGATTTAAATCAAGGTTTCCTGACTGCTGATTTAAATCATGATTAAAATCAGTGATTTAAATCACTCTGATTTAAATTAATGCATTCTGACAATACTGCACAAAAAAACTCTATATCAGATAAATTTGTATTTCTGATACAAAACAAAAATAATTAGAGATAACGTAAAAGCAGCCCTAGTAAATTTGACTAAAAGCCAGTATCAACACAGTTGGGATACTTATGTGCATGATTAAATTACTCAAGTGACTAATTGTATAATTTGCTTTTCAATTACTGAATGCCCTCACTTTTAAAATTAGTCTCCTGAGTATCAAAGCACTGTGCATGTTGCTGTTAAAGTTAAAAACTTGTTATACTTTATAAGATTATTGTAACATTGTTGACATTATATCTTGTTTAATAAAAAAGTGAATTGTGCATGTAATTTGGTAATTTAATAATGATATAGTGTTTATTATACAGGCCTAGAACGCCTTCATTTATTTTTTTTCTTAGGACAAAAGTTAAGCTCTCATATGTTTCCCTGAATAAATATTTTTGTTATTAAAAGTCTTAAATTTGTACATATTTTGTCTGGACTGTTCCTGTATGGCATGTAATTCAAAACCATTCAAAATGTAGCCTTTTTCCCACCTCAACTATCACTATGTTAGTTTACTTTCAACAATTAATAAGCATAGAGGTTTTGCTGGTGTTAAAATGCTATAATATTTACACTGGCTTGCTACTGTTGTTAATAATAAATTATAATACTAAGCACATACACAGTATTTGTAGAAAAAACACACTTATATTAACGAACCAGACCTCACAACATCACTGTTTTATCTTCATTTAACAGAAAGGGGAACAGAGAGAGTGGGGTTAAATGACTCAGGAGATCATGAGTCCCTGTCTTGTTCTCACACCATGACCTCCTTAGGATATAATCTTGAGGTGCTAAGTACCTCAACTCCCAGTAAGGTTAATGTAAGTGACAGTTCCTTAGCACTTCTCATGAATACAGCAATTGAGCTATTCCCACTTTTGGGGCTCCTCTGGAAACTGAAGGATTTTCAAAGCTGAACATGGGTGTTCCCAAACACTTGGAAATTCAGTTACCTCTCTGCATGCCCAGCTCTTTGAGTGCTCGGGTTCCATCTATATATTCAGCCATAGGGACTTTCAAAAAGCAGTAAGCATATGAAGCTATGCTAGCTACTGCTGTGATCACTTGCTGGCAAATGTCAGAATTTCCCCTACTTATCTGGCCCTTAGAACCCAGCAGGAAACTATGATGGGGTAAATGCAGAGTTTTAGGAAGAACCCAAACTGACCCTGGAACCATACAAGACATCACAAGAACAAGGGTCCAGAATTTTACAGTATTTAGACGTTGGTCTGCTCAACATTATAAGGCCTAAGTGACTTAGATCTGGTCTATGCACAAAGCTAGGCCGATTGTGAGTCCAAATGTGTTGACCTAGTTATGCACGTGTCTGCACACAAATCTGTCTCCCATCAAAGTAAGTGGCCATTTCCAGTGATGCAGTAACACCACCTCCCTGCCTGGCACAGAGCCACAGTCAACCTATTTAGGCTGACACAGTGCAAATGTAGACACCACATCACTTGTGTCAATCTTAACAGTCCTCCAGCACCTGTCCCACAATGCTCTTGTCCTTAGGACAGTGATCACTCCATTCGCAATATTAAACTCCACTGTCCAGGGATCACAGAGATTGGAAGCCCGCCCCTCTCTTTAAAATCCCCAACTGTTTTTCACATCTTTTTCAATATTGCTCATCTCGGCAAGCACAACCAGCATCTCACTTTGTTGTGTGCAACTGACAAACTGACCATGCTGGTTTCACACACAGAGAGAGCTACTAGATACGCTCCTGCATGAAGAAGGCAAGCAGGGGCATGCTCAGGAATAAAAATTTGGCCACCATAGGCACCAGCTTACTCTGGCTCAGAGAGTGCTCAACCCCCCACTCCACCACAGGTACCACCTCCACCTGCCCCCTGCCCCCAAACCTCTACCCCTGTTCCGCCTCTTCCTGCCCCCACACCACCCCTTCTCCCAAGTCCCCACCCCTGTTCCGCCTCTTCCCGCCCAGTTCAGCCCCCTCCCCTGAACATGCCCCACCTCCGCTCCTCCCAGAGCCCCCTTATGCTGTGAAACAGCTGATTGCGGCAGGCAGGAGGCGATGGGAGGGAGGAGAGGGAGGCTGCCAGTGGGTGCTAAGCACCTGCTAATTTATTTCTGTGGGTGCTCCAGCCCTGGAGCACCCACGGAGTTGGCGCCTCTGTTGGCCGCTTTTGGAGGGGCACTTTCTGTGCCCGTGACCAGAGGAGCTGGCTCTCCCCACAGCCCCGTACGCAGCCCCATGGCCAGTGAAGCTGGCTCTTACCCACCGCGGCTGGAGAAGCTGGCTCTTTCCCCTCCCCCGGTGGTCCCAGGGCTGGTGGAGCTTGCTCTTCACTGGCAGCTGGAGGAGATGGCTCGCCCCCACATGGCCCCCGTGCCAGAGGAGCTGTCATCTCCTGCCCCAGCCGAGGTCAGAGAAGCTCGAACTCCCCACCCTGGCACAAGAGGAGTTCTGTGCCCTCACTGAATAGGGGGCCTCTTCCCCTGATTGGCCCCCCCTTGTGCATGCCCCTGAAGGCAAGAAATGTTGGCTCACCTTGAAATGGGGGTAGAAGAGGCTGTGCAAGCAGTGCTACAGACCAGCCATGGAAAAAATCAACATCTATGAGCAGATTGCATAGAGGATGCTGGCAAAAGATCATGGCTTAGATCAGCAAGAGTGCCACATGAAAGTGAAGGACCTACTCGAGGGATACCCACAAAGCAAGGAAGGGCAACAAGAGATCTGGTGCTGCCCCACAGACCTGCCACTTTTACAACTAACTGCATACGAAACCTGGCAGTAAACCCATCAGCATCCCACAGACCACTATGGATACCTTGGAGAAGCCCGAGATGGTGACCCCTGTCACGAACAGGTAGAAGGATGAGGAGGGAGACCCAGTGGGAGACTCCAACCATGTTGCAAGCCAGAAACTGTTTGAAACTCCATGCGAGTCTAGACAATCACAGCAAGTGAGCACAGATGAACCTGCTGACAAAGGAGAAAGGAGCTTGGGTAAATCTGTACATGCATTACTCCTCACATCTTTTTTTTTCCTTTTCTTCAAACCACATCTCCCTCTCTCCACCCCTCAGACCACCTGTATTCCCCATGTAAAAATGGCACCTGGCCCTTTTGCAAATTAAGACAGGTATCGACTTTTCATTGCTTTATTGGTATAATGTTAGAAAATAAAAAGTTAGGGAATACATTCTAAAAAAGGTTATATTGAAGTCCAGTTAGTCAATCCACACCAAATCAGTGCTCTGTGCTCAGATGGGGTAGAACATCCTGTGCTCAGGTAGAGATAGGAAAACACAGAGGTTGAATCAACATATGTCATTAATTTCTTTGACCTGTCAGATTAGGCAGGGGGACCATGCAAGTACTCTGTCAGAATAGGAATATCTCTTTATATTCTTGTGAGATCTCAGTTAAACTTTCTTGGATATACTCGGTAATCCTCTCCTGAAAACTGTTTCTTCCACCGCGATAGGACTCTTTCCCATGCCCTCTGCGATGACTTCAGCCAGCAAAACTGCAATAAACAGGGCAGCTAAGTGGTGTATGGCCCTGGACAGCTTCAAGACTCCAGTAGCAGCTGGATTCTCTGTGCCTTTGCCACCCTCAGGAAAGAGATATCAGCCAGAATCACTGCCTGTGAAAACAGTACCATTATATTCACTGCCATTTCTCAATACCCATTCCCAGGGAGAGGGGCCAAAACGCATAGCTATGTTCAGTGGTGTACCCTCCCTCCTCCAACCAGGCCATACTCACCATGGTTTGAGCTAAAGGCTGGTGCTGTAGCGAGATGCTCCAAAGCTGAAGTGTCAATAATCCTTTCTTATTCAGGGTATTTGTTGGAATAATATAAAGGAGTTTTGAGAATTTTCCATTGTGACTGTAAATCTAATGCTGCATCTGTCTGTTTATATCTACACCTTCTGGTGTAGTGGCCTTCAGGGGTCTCCCCTCCATGCCCGCTGAATGTCACCCAATGACATTAATAAGCAGCAGACTGAAAATGAACAGAAGGAAGTACTTCTTCACACAATGCGCAGTCAACCTGTAGAACTCATTGCTAGGGAATGTTGTGAAGGACAAAACTAACGGGTTTCAAAAAAATTAGATAAGTTCATGGAGGATAGGTCCATCAATGGCTATTAGCCAAGATGGTTAGGGCTGCAGCCCCATACTCTGAGTGTCCTGGGCCTCTGACTGCCAGATGCTGGGACGGAACAACGGGGGATGGATCACTTGATGATTTCCTGTTTTGTTCATTCCCTCTGAAGCACCTGGCATTGGCCACTGTTGGAAGATAGGATGCTGGGCTAGATGGACCATTGAT
This sequence comes from Eretmochelys imbricata, assembly GCF_965152235.1. Taxonomy (NCBI): domain Eukaryota; kingdom Metazoa; phylum Chordata; order Testudines; family Cheloniidae; genus Eretmochelys; species Eretmochelys imbricata. The sequence continues at coordinate 41,551,389 of NC_135583.1, read as the reverse complement.
CTGATCCAGTATGACCATTCTTATGTCTGACCCTGATCAGGAGGAGAAGGAAGAGGACTAAGGTGGATATGTTCTGTAAAATTCTTCAAGCCTTGAGTGAAGGGGACTGGACTAGAAGACCTCTCAAGGTCCCTTCCAGTCCTACAATTCTATGATTCTATAAGCCACAGTTTCCTTGTACATGATCAAACGGCTTGGAGGGCCCTTCAGAAAGTGACCATGAAGAAAGACAGAGAATGGAGACAGCAGTAGCTGCATGACAGGCAAAAGACCAGGAGGTGCAGCAGGAAAAAGACTAGCAGGCACAGTGTGAAATGCACCAGGACATTATAGGTTTGCTTAGGTAGTCAATTCAAATGTTGCACACCAGGGCTGATCTACTGCTACAAAGTTCCCAGACTCAGCAGCCTTTGCAGTCCTTGGAGAACTCCGTGGTTGCTGCTCCCTACATTCCCCAACATTTCACGTGGAACTGGAGTGTACCTTCTTACCACTCCTACTCCACACTGGGGGAAAACAAGGAGAACCATAGCTACACATATACTGACCTATAAGAAACACAGATCAGTGGATTTGTATGTAGCCACAACAGACTGCTCTGAGCTACCATTTACATACATGGACATAAATGTTTACTGTTTACTTCTGTTTTCACTTTGCATTGTAACTGTGGTTCACCCTCTTAACATGTTGACAGCATGACAGCCAATATTTCACGAAATCAGCAGAGAACTCTTCTATTGCTGGCTGTTAAAATGTTCCTTTAAAGCTTCCCTCACCCACATATGTCTATGTTGGCTCTTTGTGTCTGGCTGTTCAAATTCAGCAGACAGCTGGTCAGCCTTACTCATCCACCTTGGCAGCAGCTTTTCCCACTTCGCCTTACACATATATGTAATACACAACATGCAACTATAACCATTGGGATGTTTTACTTGCTGAAATCCAATCTAGTGAGGAAACAATGCCTGCATCCCTTCGATCTACCATAATCACATTAAACGGTAGTTGAGACAATAGCTGAAACTTTCTTTGGTGCTGTCGAGGTGGCCAGTGTATGGCTTCATAAGCCAGGGAAGCAAGGGTTAGGCTAGGCAACCCAGAATCACTATTGGCATTTCAACAGCACCAGTGATAATCTGACGATTGGGAAAGAATGTCCCTGCTTGCAGAGTGTTTAAAAGTCTTGTATTCACAAAGATGCAAACATCATGCACCTTCCCTGAACAGTCCACACTGATATTAGTGAAACATCATCAGTGATCCTCTAATGCTTCCATAATCACAGAAAAGTAACCCTTACTGTTGATGCACTCTGTGGCAAGGTGACCTGGTGGCAAAATAGGGATATGCGTGCCCTCTATTGCCCCACCTCACTTCAGAAAAGCCACTACCTAAAAATCTATCCACTACTTAGAATCATAGAATATTAGGGTTGGAAGAGACATCAGGAGGTCATCTAGTCCAACCCCCTGCTTACAGCAGGGCCAGCACCAACTAAATCATCCCAGCCAAGGCTTTGTCAAGCTGGGTCTTAAAAACCTCTAGGGATGGAGATTTCACCACCTCCCTAGGTAACCCATTCCAGTGCTTCACACCCTCATAGTGAAATAGTGTTTCCTAATATCCAACCTAGACCTCCCGCACTGCAACTTCAGACCATTGCTTCTTGTTCTGTCATCTGCCACCACTGAGAACAGCCTAGCTCCATCCTCTTTGGAACCCCCCTTCAGGTAATTGAAGGCCGCTATCAAATCCTCCCTCTCTCTTCTCTTCTGCAGACTAAATAACCCCAGTTCCCTCAGCCTCTCCTCATAAGTCATGTGCCCCAGCCCCCTAAACATTTTCATTGCCCTCCGCTGGACTCTCTCCAATTTGTCCACATCCCCTCTGTAGTGGGGGGACCAAAACTGGATGTGGCCTTACCAGTGCCAAATGGAGGGGAACAATCACCTCCCTCGATCTGCTGGCAATGCTCCTACTAATACAGCCCAATATGCCACTGGCCTTCTTGGCAACAAGGGCACACTGTTGACTCATATCCAGCTTCTCGTCCACTGTAATCCCCAGGTCCTTTTCTGCAGAACCGCTGCTTAGCCAGTTGGTCCTCAGCCTGTAGCGGAGCATGGGATTCTTCCGTCCTGAGTGCAGGACACTGCACTTGTCCCTGTTGAACCTCATCAGATTTATTTTGGCCCAATCCTCCAATTTGTCTAGGATTACGTCCTGTACATTACCAAGAGTCACAGTCCTATGTAGCAGGAGACATTTAATGGCTCTACACACTTGGAACACTATGGCCCCCACTATGGATTTTCCAACTCCAAAATGATTGCCAATTAACCGATAGCAATCCAGTGTTGCAAGTTGCCAGAGCATGATAGCCACTTGCTTCTCTGCTGTCAATGCTGCTTTCATTTTGGTGTCCCTGCACTGGAGAGCTGGGTAGAACTCAGCACCCAGCCCCAGAAATGTGGCCTTTCACATCCGAAAGTTCTGCAGCCATTGTTCATCATCCCAAACGAGCATTACAATGCAATCCTGCCAATCAATGCTCACTTCGCAGTCCAGAAACAGTACTCCACCACGTGGAACTGTTCCATGAATGCCAGCAGCAACCCGACATTGTTTTTCACTGTGTCCATCCATCAGCAGTCAGGTGTTGTGCTCAAACATCTTTGCCGCCTCCTCCTCCTCCCAAACCCTGTGGTAGCAGTACTCCCTCAAGCCTTGCATACACCGGAGAACTGTGTACCCTGTATCAGCAATGCACAAGAGAATTATGCCCAATTCTGCAACCTCCATGCTTGTGTCAGAGAGAAAGCAGACACCAAAAAGCAACAATATGTGGGACTGGGAATTTTAAAAATCAGCATGAAAATTAAGGGGTGTGAAAAGTATTTTGGGATTCAGAAAGTGGCATGGTTGACCTCTAACTCCCAGAAATCCCTGGGCAACTTATTACTATCCCACAAAGCACTCAGAAAATTGTCCCAAAAGGCATTGTGCTGTGCAGTGGTCGGGGGCATACAGGAATACCTAGTTGGGATGCACTGTGCAAGACTCCTGGTGAGAACATGCAGCACTGAAGCAAGCAGCCCAGTGTGCACGCGCCCGAGCGATATGAAAACTTTGACTGCTGTACGCCAACATAACTTGAGTTGACGACACTTTGTAGTACAGACATGACCTTAGACAGTTAAGTCCCATTTTCAAAATTTATACAGTCACGTTACTCAGGGTCTTAGACACCCACAATATGGTAAATTCTACTCTGTTGGTTGGTTGGACCTGGGATTAGAGAAGGACAGGCAAAGCCAATAGAGAAATGGCCAACAATCAAAGACATTTTCAGGCATACAGAGACAAAAACAACAATAACAAACATTCTCCAGATCACAGAAAAGCATATGTGTACTATGCACAGTAGAACCTCAGAGTTACGAACACTTCGGGAATGGCGGTTGTTCATAACTCTGAAACATTCGTAACTTGGAACAAAACGTTATGGCTGTTCTTTCAAAAGTTTACAACTGAACATTGACTTAATACAGCTTTGAAACTTTACTATGAGGAAGAAAAATGCTGCTTTTAACCATCTTAATTCAAATGAAACAAGCGCAGAAACAGTTTCCTTACATTGTCAAATCTTTTTCTTAAATCTTGTCAAATCTTTCCCTTTTTTTAGTAGTTTACGTTTAACACAATACTATAATGTATACGCTTTTTTTCTTTTGCTTGGTCTCTGCAGCTTGATTGCGTATTTCTGTTTCCAAATGAGGCATGTAGTTGACTGGTCAGTTCATAACTCTCGTGTTCATAACTCTGATGTTCTACTGTACAACCCACTTAATTACAACCTAATTTCTTCAAATGAAGACTAAAATTTCAATTAACAAAATTTCAATGAGTTTCAACTATATGGGAAGTTTGAAGATCATGTGTTTTTCCATTATTGAAATTACTTGGAACGAAGAAAATCCAGCACAGCACTAGAGGATGCAATTTTTTAAAAATAATAATTTGAATTCAAAAACTAATTATTAGATTTACTTGTACATTCTTGAAAAATTCCTTCTGTACTCAGAGCAAGTGCTGTATATTTCATGAAGACACACTGTATTCTTCATATATAACTGAGGTTAAATCCCTACTTTAAGTGCAAAAATTAACTCTACCTTAACTATTGAGCCACAACAAGCATCTCTGTAATGAATTTTAACAATATGCTTCTCTTACGGTGTTAGTTTTCTTAGTAAACTATTTTCTTCATTCTGTCTTCTAATTCAGCTCTCTGTAGGCCTGAGCAAAATCTCACTGAAGTCAATGAAAAGACTCCGATTCATTTCAATGCATTTTGCAGCAGGCCCTATGTGCTCTCTTCTTCTTCACCTGTATACTATCCCTTCCTAGAGCTGTATGTCTCTCAATCCTCTGCTAATTATTATTATATATTTTTATAATGGTAGCATCTGGAGGCCCCAGACAGGAATTTGTAGTAGGCACTATGTAAACACTATGACACGGTCTCTACCTCTAAGAGGCAGACAACCAGTAATAGATAAACAACATACAAGCAAAATGTTAAAAGGACTCTCTTCAGCCACCTTACTTCTTTTCTACTTTTCTGCAATGACACCCTCACCACTTTGTTCTTTGGTCTCCCCATTCTTTATCGCTCTTTCTCCTTTTCTCCTTTTTATCTGTTGGCCAAACACAGTATCAAAGACTTCAGAGACCCATTTTCAGTTACATTCACTTTCTGCCCTACTCTTCTACAGCTGAGCCACACTCTGAAAACAGTGATAGTATAAAAAGTCCAAAGCATAGATATTTTACACTTCCCCCTTTAAAAAAAACTAACGTGTATAGTGTACACATCTGCATCCATGAATATAACAGAAAATCCCTATCAGTATATTATCAGAAGGTTTAACCAGGGAAAAGAGTAATGGATTTTCTAATGGAAGAATTCTGGAGGATACAATTTTCCAATGAAAACCAGAAAAGTTTCCCTTGAAGTCCCATTAATATACAGCACCACTCTTTACTGAAACTGTAAACTTGATGATTCCATTAAAAGAGAGAAATATCAGTGTTAGCTTGCTTTACTTGAAGAGTGAATCGTTATATTTTTTTCTTAAAAAAAAAAATGCACCAAGAATCACAGAATGCAACATTCACTTCCTCATTCAAAGGTCAATAATGTGCATACAGCAGCCATCTAAAGCTCATTTATAAGAAAACTGAATTTTAAACCTTATAAGCCTATATTCAGTGTTAATATAATCTACAGATGACCTTACTAAACTTCCTTACCTCTTATAAATTTAAATTAATTATAGCATTTTATTTAAGTTCCCAACTTGCTGGGTGTATTAGCATATTAAAATTAACTCTGCAGGCTGTAATCATATCACCTTAATAAACCTACTTACCAGGACAAATTTGATAAAATTATAGTACCCCCTTGTGGTGTTACCTTCATACCCCAATAGGACATTTCTTAATTTTATATTTTAAAAAATCTTCTTCTGCCAAGCTTAGTGGATAACTAATTAACCTTTTCCAAAATCCAATAACAGAAAGGGAAAATTAAAAGGGCTATCACTGGAGTCTGAAAACAGATGAGATGAGATGACATTTTCCCATAAATTGAGAAAGTAATCTTCCTTAGAAACCATGTTCATTTTATATCAACAAAGACATATATAATTTTATTTTTTAAAATATGAAAAAAGCATTCTCAAGATGGTCTCCATCATGTAGCATCAATAAAATGTGCTTTTGTAAATTGAAAATCTTCAACTCATCAATTACCAATTAAACTTAAGGGGTTTCCCTTCAGTAATTATATCCTACCTTGTGCCATACCTCTCTTTTGCTAAGTTTAATTGACCAGGAACTTTGCACCCAAAGATGATGCTCCTCCTTTTTTCACCCCATATCTTAGTTAAGGTTTCAGGTTCCAGCTTTGAACTAAGTGCTGACAATAGGTGTATTCTAAAATCAATAGCAACTTGATGTTTCCAAGTAGCTTCAACCAGTATTTATCTATTTTAACATTAAAAATTAAACCTGGAAGAGAGGAATTTTGAAGCCTTTGATAAAATCTTTATGAAAATCTGGAAAGGGTTAAAAGTATATATAAGATTCAAATGAAAAGTAAAGCTGAGTTTTACCTACATTAACCAACTGCCTGACTTTGGGGAGATCTGCAGATATACAAATAAATATAGCAGTGGCTGACATTCTATTTTTGGCAGCCTGGCTCTATCAGCTCTGGAGTGGGTATGTCTCCTGAAGCTGGAATTTGCACCAAATCATTAGACTTGGGGTCAGGAAGGAGTTTTCCATCAGGTCAGACTGACAGGGACCTTGGGGGTCTTTCACCTTTCCTGCAGCATGGGGAATGGATCACCTGTTTGGATCATCTGGGCATATTTCACCTAATTAAGCCTTGGGCATTAGGGAAACCTTTGTCTCTCCTCTTCTCAGCCTGTGGCACACAACAGTTGACTGAAATGCATTAGTTTAACCAGAGACATTGGGCTCAATATAGAGATATCTGGGTGAAACTTAATGACCTGTGATATACAGGAGGTCAGACTAGATGCTTTAATGGTCCCTTCTCGCCTTAAACTCTATGAAACATGACAAATATACCGAGCTATCTGAATTATATATGACTGAATACAACTATACAAAGATACTGTCACAGTTCTCGGGTTGATGGGCACTTCCTGCTGTCTGGCCACTGCAAGACCCATAGAGTGCCTTGGTCTGCATAAACAGGAGTTTCAGAGATACTAAGTTGAGCAGAATAGTCTGACTGAGTTTAAAAGGATGGGGCTCCTGGGTCCTACTCCACAAGCCCATTCAGTATAGTCTCAGATTCTGTAATCCTGGGAGGGGTTGAGGATAGCAGGACTGACCACTTAACAGATCACCCTGGGGCTTGGTGAACCTATCCTGCCTAACCAGTATGCCAGAGTCTGCTGTCTCCTTGCAGAATCAGTGCGTGACCTGAAGCTTTCCAGAAGTCCCTTTTGGGAGCTGCAGAGCTGCTGTCTGTTCGCTCCTAGAACTGCCAGCCAACTGTCTCGAACTCATGCAGAGGAGACGCAGTGGCGGGCAGGCAGGGGAGGAGAAGATGTTTGAGACTCTGCGCGAGCGGCTGCTGAGCGTGCAGCAGGACCTCACCTCGGGGTTGAAGACTTTGTGTGACAAATCAAGAGAAGCAAAAATAAGCAAGCAGAGGGCTGTTCAGTATTTGCCAAAGTTTTCTGCTGGATTGGAATTGCTCAGCAGATGTGGCCTTGAAGGCCGCCACATACATACCGTCAGAGCGTCTCTGTCAGAGAAAGGAGGCAAATGAGGAAGAGTAAGGAGGTCTTGTTTAGAGAAATGCTGCTATCATCTGATACTGCAGATAGTGAGCACAGGGCATGGAGAGAGAAAGTCAGTGGAAAAACTCAGGGTTGATAACCAGGAGAGGAGACTGGGCAGGCAGGAGTGGATGATAAATCTCATGGAGGACCAAACAGAGATGCTGAGGTCCCTGATTTCACTGCAGTCAGAACACAACCATGCTTGACTCCCGCAGCAGCCCATACAGAACTGCATTCCATGCCCTTCCGAGATTTCCCACATGTTCCTCACATGTTTCCGGCCCGTCGCAGTACCCTTTGCACTCCACCCCTAGGGAGATGTTTCATAATGCCAGCTTGACTTGCACATAGCTGTGAGAGCCTCATTTGAGAGTGCTCCTCAATGTCATGTCCTTTGTAAAAAATGGAAATCTGTGTTTTACTGTTTAATAAAAGTTTAGTCTTAGAAAAACAAAACCTGTCTGGAACTCCTGATTTTAAACGCTTACTCCCCCCGATACAACTGATAGGCCTGGAGAGGCAGGGTGCTGCCCAAAACAGCTCTTTAAGCCCTTTGTCACTGGTGTGGGGTTCATGCATCCCATCACAAATGCCTACAGAAGGGATTACCTGTTGAGGCTGAGCTCACAAATTTATTTAAATATGGAAAAAAGTATTCACTGGATTTCATGCAAATACAAAGAGGTGTCTCTAAATCAGCATATTTTGATTACACTACCAAGGAAGTCAATAAGCAAGCAAGGATCATCATTATTATTGCACATGATCATAATCACTGGGCCCCCCATCTGTTCACTGTAAACACCTGTTGTCTCTCATTTTATACTTGGATTGTATGCTCTTTGGGCAGGGACTGTCTTTTCCTAAATGTGTTTACAGTGCCTAGCACAATAGGACTCCAATCCCTGATTGGGGCCAATAGGCACTACTGCAATACAAACAATAAAATAAATGTAAAAACTAAAAACTAATCATTATGCTGGTCTGGCTGAATTCCATTAGATATTTTTGCATTTTTCCATCCTTTTCTATTTTTGCTATATAGATGGAAATTTGAGAGTGCTGCCTGCTTATAAGGTCATAACTAGAGCTGGGCCGGCTGGACTGGAAAGGGTTTTCCTGTCCTGTGAAAAATTTTGCGATATCAAAATCAGGACAAAAACAAAACCTTTCAAAAATTGTCCAGAAAAAGGGGGGTGGCGAAGAGACACACACACCCCCTCTCCAGAACAGCCAGTAACCTGATAGTTAGAGCCCCCACCCGAGATGTGGGCTCAAGTCCCTTGGTTTCCCTGATTCAGCGCAGGAACTTCTGGCCCAATTAATATTTAACTATTTATACCAAGTAGAACAGCTCCAACATCACAGACTGATTGACATTATAGTCTGATGGGTAGGGCACTCACCTGGGCTGTGAGAGAACTAGGTTCAAGTACCTGCTTTAAATCAAGCAGAGCAGGGACCTGAACCTCAGCCCTGACAACTGGCGATTCTGGGGTGGAGTCTCTTTCTCATCAGCACTTTCTCACAAAATAATTTTGTTGAAAAATTCCCACCCAGCTTTAGTCACAACCATATGCTATACTAAATAACCTCTAAAGGCGAAGGCTGAGATGTTTATTAGCCCATGTTACAATCCTTAATGGATTAACACGAAACAACTTAAAGATACAATATTCTATTTATTAAATATTTTTGAAAAGAAGTAATTGAATTAAAAATATTCTCTCTCTCTGACAGACACATACACACAATAAGACCAAACGAAAGAAAGGCCATCCAGGGTTTTTCTGGTAATCATGTGGACTATGCTGAAGGAATATGTAACTGAAATATTTATTTAACATCTGATTTAAATGCTTGGTGACCACCAGCAGAGGATGTCCCAGTACATCTCACAAAAGAAGTGGTAGAAGTCCCATCTCCTGGGACATTAAAAATTAGATTAGACAAAGAGTTGTAAGTGTGTAAAAGGGAATATCTTGCATTGGCAAACATATAACAGCTTTTCCGTCTCTAACGTCTATGAGTTTCTGAAAAAGCCCCAGTACCTCTCACAGCAGGAAAGCACTCTATATGAGACTGGAGCTCCCCACAGGTCTAATTAATTTCAATAGTGCCCAAATATTAATAAAACTAATAAATAAATTTATGAACATTAACACTTCTACAGCACCTTCCCTGCAAAAATTTCAAGCATTTTATGATTATTAATTAAACCTTACAACATGCCTAAGAGGTAAATAAAATTTTTCCATTTTCTAAATGGAGAAACAGTCACAGAAAGGTGAAGCAATTTGCCAAAGATCACACGGTGAGTCAGCTGCAGAACTAGGAGTAGAACCCATAACTCCTACTTTAGTCCCAGTGTCTAACAAGTAGACCACAGTACCTCCCATCAAGTTGCAGTGGGGGAGGTTTAGGTTGGATATTAGGAAAAACTTTTTCACTAAGAGGGTGGTGAAACACTGGAATGAGTTACCTAGGGAGGTGGTGGAATCTCCTTCCTTAGAAGTTTTTAAGGTCAGGCTTGACAAAGCCCTGGCTGGGATGATTTAGTTGGGGATTGGTCCTGCTTTGAACAGGGGGTTGGACTAGATGACTTCCTGAGGTCCCTTCCAACCCTGATATTCTATGATTCTAAAGAGATAAGTAAGCAAAGATAAGCAATCCACACACCACCCATTAAAAGATAAAGTTCTATAGCCAAGTTTGTGCATGTTCCTGACAGATGATCCATCCCTGGTTAAAAATAGAAAAAGACCATGAAGAAAAGGGAATGGGTTAAAATGGATATTTTTCAAACTAGGAGACTTGTTCTTGCATAATACACAAGCCATTCAAAATCCTTCAGCCAGCAAATCAACCCACATACACAGTAAGTGTTAATTTTTTTCTTTCTTGCAGAAGCAATGATAAAAATGTCCTCACTATTAAACAGACTAGTTTAATTCTACTGCAGCACTTAAATCTGCCTTCCATTTTCCTACTGACTTTCTGAAATTCCATGGAAAGGCATTATTAAACAGCAGTGAGTGTTATTCTTGCAGCAATGCACATTAATAATAATTCAGTGTGGTGTCATGGAAGTCTGTGGGCTCTTAGCTGAATTTATTTGAAAAATAAAGTTTGGTTTTTTCTCTCAGAGATCTTTACTTAAGACAGCATGGAGCTCTTGTAAAGATAACTACCAATAAGTCACAACTACCCAAGGAACAGCCTTTTTATTTTTTTTATTCACTGCTCACCATGACAACATAATAAATGAGTCTTGAGAGACTAGGAAGTGCATAACTATTTAAAATTTTGTATTTTATCTTTCATTCTATGCTTCCAGTCATAACCTTCATCATATATATTTTTTAGAATCCTCTTCTGTGTCTCCAAGTAAAATACTCCAATTTTCAACTGCAATATACAATAAATAATCAGAAATACATCTTAGCTGTGATGCTAGATAATGGTTTGCAAAACTAGCCTTGCAGTATTTTGTGATCCATTAATAATTATTTGCTCCAGTAAAAGAAAAGCAACAAGCCAACATAGTTTCAACATCTGCTTTTTCAATTTTTGTTCTGAATTCTGTTGGATGTCTCTGTATTCTTTCATACATGACTAATAGGAAAGATACAAGACTAATAGGAAACATAAATGGTTGGTTTCAGTTAACAGATGGTCTTTAAACATCCAACATGAAAGCATACGTTTTAGAAAATCTGACCCCAAAACTGCTTTATAAAACAAAGTGGGTTTTTTCCAAATCTTTAGGATCTTTCAAGAGGCTACAGTATAAAAAAGAGGCCCCAAGGTCAAAAAACGCAACAACTTATATTTCCAACTTAAAATATCAAAAACTAAAAGATTTTATAGTATGATAAGTATCAGAAATAACACAACTCCCTCCACAGCTATATAAAGAGGTGGGATTCCTGGACAAAATGTTTCTTTCCCAAAATTTTAAGTACCAACATAAAATTACAGCAACGGATCTGAAAAGTCCCTCTGCCATGGTTGATAGCCATGATAGCTCAGCCAAAGCTTTACTTTTCCATATGTTAGTAAGCTGGTTATAATAGTTTCTCCTGGTTGTCACAACAGCTGCTTCCTTTTGGATAAGTAGCTACTATGGGTCAGTCATTATGAAACATTGTCTTGGATTTCTTAGTATTATACTTTCATGGGCATATCAGCTAGGGCAGTAATAAAGCTCAATGTATGATTTATCCCAAATTCCAAATTATTGTACGCAGAACACAGTGAATGCAAAAGAATCACTTCTTCCCTTATACATCTTTTACCCCGTAGATCACGTTCAAACAGATTTTAAATGTTATTATAACATTTTTTCCAACATAAAAACATTCAAAACTGGTATACAACCACGTTAAGAAACCATGTTATAACCTTTCTAGAGATGCAGTCTATCAAGCACTGTTTCAACTAGTATAGTGGATTTTAAAAACTCTGCCTACAGAGGACCATGCTACTCTAGCTACAGCTTGGTGAAAAATGGCTGACAAGCACGACTACCATAGTATTTTGCATCCATTTGGGAATAAATGGTTACAGTTGTCGGTACCATAGCATGGCTCTCTCTCTCTCTCTCTCCCCCCTTCTCTCTCTCTATATATATGCACTTCTTTCTCTCTCTCTCTCTCTCTCTGTGTATGTGTATATATATATATGGTCAAGTGTTTTTAATATATATATATACACAGAGTCAAGGTTTTTTCAAAACCTCACCCAATCCCACTTTACAATAAAGGCCCAACTCAAATAGAAATATTGGAAAGCAAGTTCTCATAAGATTTTAGGTTAAGAATTAAGAAGAAAATGTTCAGAGTTACACTAGAAGCTGTTTGCTTTGAAATCCATTTTCCTACTCACACATTTTCAAAGGTGTCCAAGCAATGATGATGGGCAGTTTTTCTGGTAGCGCAAATGGGCTTGCCAGAACTTTAATTAAGTGATTGACAGGAAGAGGCGCTTCAGTTCACTAGGGAAGGAAAGGTGGCAGCATGCTAATGTGAACCTAAACAGCATTAATTTCTTTAACTCAAAACTCAGCTAATTTATTTAAAGCCAGATTGTGAGGGCCTTACTCACATTCAGAACTGTCACTCATATGAATAGACCCACTGACACAATCTGGCCCTGAATGACATGTTTACATTGGTAATCAATGTTTTGTTACAGACCTACTTAAAAATAAGTTTTCATACCTGCCAAAACTGAACAACAAAACTCAAAATCAGTTACACAAGTTAATTTTGGAAAGTAGATAAAACAACTGGGTTTTGCTTCTCAGCATTACATCTCAGGAGAATGATTCTTTGGCATAAACAAAACTATTTTATTTACTACTAAATCAGAATTCTCTCAGCATTGCTAAGAAAGGAGAATATGATAACTTCTTCCACCCAATTTTAAAAGCGCTAGGCAAATAAAAATTAACACTGGAGAAATAAATAATGTTGGCAACTAATAAAAAACTGAAGGTAAATTTGCATCATTCAATCTGCTGTTCCTGTTGCATCATCAGTATCTGCATTTTAGCAATTCATCATTACTTGTAGATGGAGCATTAGAGGAACACAGCCAAACTACAAGCCAAGAACTCCAATACACATAAGTGCCTAAGAATAGGGAATGTGTCTTGGTTATAGAACAAAAGAACTCATTTTATCACTTGGCTTTACCGCTTGAGAAAATGGCTCCTGGTGTGCTGAACTCCATGATAAATGTGCCCCCTCTAGATCTTTATTGCCCTTGTAAATCAAAGCACTGACAGCAGTTAATAAGAAAGCTTTTGAGTGGTTTTGAAGTTTTGCTTTGTACAAATAAAGTCTCATATTAAAGAATTTGCTAGTCCTCAAGGTGTGGAAAAATGAGTGCAAGTGGAACCTGGTTTTAACTGTGTGTTTCCTTTTCTAGTCTCAAAAATCATTTTATGGTAAAAACACAAGAATAAGGAAATAATTATTTTAAAATGCCTTTTATATTTCAATAGAATTACTGACAGTCATTAAAAATCTTTCTGGTGTTTCTAAGCCTTATGGTTTGGAAAAGTATACCCCAGACATGCAATATAAAGAAGTAGGTTTATTACAGATTATTGTTAGGCACTGGACCATATGTATGCTATATCTCTTCTAGCCAAAACAAATGCTGGTTCTGAATCTGAAATTATCATTCTAAATTCCACTATGATACCATAAGAGGACGGACAGGATTATTTTGGTTGCTAGCTTACCCACAGGTATGGGCAAGGAAATTCTGAAATCAGCTGACAGGAAATACTGCAATGCATAAAAAGGCCAAATGATGATCAGTATTTTAAGTTTATCTTATACCTCCACCTTTTGGTAAAGTAACAATCCTCCAGGCAACATGTATAAATAAGTTATTACAACTGAAGGAATATCTGCAGATCAGATGGCACAGGAGCAAATAGGCCTATTTATAGTTACTGATAGACAAAACTACAGTTATTTGGACAAAGCTAAAGTTATTTATAAGGAAGTAAATATATTTCCTCCCCAAACTGGTAGCACCAAGATATAATGCGACAGTCTAGTAACAGATCTAAAGAAGGCTCAGATATTCTCCAGTGGATTTTTAATAAATTTCAATATTAATTTCAGTGGAAAGGAATGTTAGTGGACACATTGTCTCTTTAAAATCTCTGTTACTATTGGTTTGGGTTTAAAGAGACCCACTTCTATTCTTCACAGAAACAGTAGGAAAGGAAAAGAGAGAATAAGGTCCCTTTTGTATTTGGGTCCAACACCCTTCAGCTCTTACAGGTTTCATGACTGCATAGCACTACTGAAGCCATGGTACCAGGAACACCACCTGGTCACAGCGGCCCCCAGAGCAGACTACACAGAAAAGCCACTGGGGCTTTATTACTTTTTCCACATAGGGTCCATGGGGCTGGAGGAGGGACGATCTGAATTCCACCTGGACCTACATCCAGCCCATCCACTCAGCCCCCTTGTTCACCCATCTCTTCTCCGTCCTGCAGTTTGGACCCTGAACTGTACATAGAAGGCTCCTCTAGATCTGGGAAGAGCAATGCCATGGATGTGGCTGAACCCTCCTTCCACACAAAAGGTGAGTGATCTTCACACAGAGGCTCCCTTTGCATATGAATCAAGCGGATATGGAACTGGCTCTGTTTTACAACAGTACACACAAACCAGCCAGTTGACGTGCTAAGAGGTTCAGTCTTTAGCAGAGTTTTCAAACACCCAGCCCATAGGCCAGATCCTGTCTGTTTGATATAATGTTGTGGATCGCATGACATATTAGATTCTGTATAAACTAATCTTTCATTTTAAAATAAAGTAAGTTTCCAACTGAAATAGCTGCAAAGAAAACTTTAAAAATATGAACTGAGTGTAACCTATGCAATGGTATCTTCTGAGTCTGCAGACAGCCAGAAACGCTAACCTGTTTACCCTAAAACCTAGTGAAAGCACTTTAAATGTCAGTATCAACTATCTTATTGATGATATTAGCAGATGGAAAGGAGACGTGAGTCAGAGTGAAGCCTATAGGGTTGGGAATTGGGAGCTGCTCCAGATAAGGAAATGCAGAGGGAAGAAAGGAGGACACACCCAAAGGCAGAGAAGAAGAAAAAAAGAGAAATGAGGATGGGGAAGAAAGAGAAAGAAACAATAGTGGTCTTAAAGGGGAGTATATTTTCCCTTTCTGTTATAATGAATGCAACAATAAGGTACTGAAAAATAATAGATAATGAAAATAATTTAAACTTCAGTGATGACATTAAGACTATATGCTACACTCAGTCTTGTACAAGTGTCCCACTGATATCAGTGGGAGATCCACAGTGGATCAAGGGACATGCATAGCCCTAAATTTATACCCCTGTCCCAACACCCAGAGTCTATAGCATGATTGTACCTGACATGGTCGCTAAAAAATGTCCCTTGCCACATTGGACAGGAAAATTGTGCTAGCAATAACCATAATAGAAATCAGTTGGCAAGCATAGTTTTCACAGAACTGTGCTTGATAACTATTTTGCATACAGTTGTGACTAGTATGGTTCAAGCCATAATGAAGACCTAGCCCCAAAGGTATTGTCAGATGCTATAAAGAGAAATAAAAACAAACTGCTAAACCATCTAAATCCTTGGGAGTTTGAAGACACATACTAATTGATGACTGAAGGTCCCACACTCCTGTAGTATCAGTCTAATTCCCATTATGAAGGGAAGAGCACAGACTTTGACATATCAAACAAAAGAATTGCTCAGCAACTGGGCTCCAATAGCCTGCTGTCTGCTGTTGACACAATGTTTGAAACTGGCAGAGCTCTGATTCTGAAAAACCTACACAGATGTCACTACCTATTACCAACATTAGTTGCACTTATGAGCACAAAAGTAACAGTGCCTAAGAAACAAATCAAGCAGGACTAGAACAAGGGAAGAATGGAAAATAAGAATAAAATTACAGCTAATATTATCAAGGACAATTAATGTGCTATTTTACATAATAAAATTGATTTGAGATGTTTATATATCACTAACTAGCTGCAACTGCTGCTTCATACATGGGATATTTAGCACATCAAACACAGCAGATTTTTAACTCCAAGGACATAGCATAATGTTTCTTGGTGTTGGCTTCCCTCCTTCCAGACTTTTATGTCATCATTAAATTATAACTAGAGAATCATCAGTAAGTTTAAAATTTATATATTGTATTTACAGTATTTATAACCATACAAAATATTTTATTAGATGTATAAGCTTTCTATAGTTTATAAACCCCAATTTATTTTTTCTTTTGTCTTCTAATTTTTCAGAACCAGAGAGTCTGTCTCTGAAAAGAGCCATATGTGTAATTGTAAATTTCCTCTATAAATTAATTTTTGATTTAAAAAATAGTAATGATTGAATCACTTGACTTTATGGGTCTATTCCATTTAATGGGCAAAATTCAACTCCCCAGTATTGGTTGGTTGCCAGGTGCTCTCTTACTGCAGAATCTCTTTAAACTTTGAATCTCAGCTCAACAATCATTTGCCAAATCATATAGAGGTACTGATGTTTGCCACTCTACTGTTAAATTACATCAAATATCAATGCAATCAACTCATTAGCTGTTTTTTTATTGAGCTTCAATGGTCACTGCATACTTTTGCAATTCTTTGATTAGACAAGGTAGGGCCTGTATTTCCAGTCTACTTCCACCAACTGATTAGCTCAATAATACTGATAATCTCCTCAAGTCAAAAGAGCTATGCAAGGAAGTAGCTGAAAATCCCTGTGAGCAGATTCAATTTACTCCTTTTGTGTAGTACATCAATATACTACACTACTTGCAATACAGTCTGGCAAATGAAACTTCAAATTTGCTAAGTTGGAAAGTAATTTTAACAAAAAGTCACAGCAGGTCATTAAAATGCCCTTTAATTGGCTCTAAATCATACTCTGTTATCCTTCAGCAACCTTCCTGGCATGCTGAGATTTTAAATCTCTTCTTACTGATGTAAGAACCAAGAAGAGAATTGAAGTGTGATTGTCACATACAGAGTCTGAATGCCAAAGGTCAAAATAGCTTACTGGTATGCTGGCCCAATGCTCCAAATTTTATATCTTTTCTGTCCCTCGGTTATTGCCTGACATGATTTAACAACTGTAATTCCTTATTTAACGATGTCAAAGGTTTTTAGGAAATTGACTGTATTTCACCAACGATATATTTCTTCTTGATTACAGAGTGGTTAAAATGATTTTAAACCAAGACAGCAAAATAAAGCAGTAATAAAATCAATAAAAGGTGCTTAAAACATTCCTTCTATTAGGTAATGGCATTTAAAATATCCGTAGCTTGTAATGGCACTTAGGATATGCCCAAAAATCAATGAGCTAAATTACTTATTGAACTAGTTAATTTGAGCATTGAGTTTTATATGTATATTGATAAAACAGGCTACAGAATACTGCTGTTAGCCACTCAGTTTCATGGTCAGATGTCTCCCTCTGCTGGAAAAAAACAAAAATCCTACCAGAAAGAAAAATATTAAAGAATACAAAATAAAAAGATGTAACCTCTAAAAACTCCACAAGAGGTCTCTCACTCTCTGTACAGTTTGTAAGTTATGACAGATTTAAGAAGAGCCTTAATTAAGAAGGCAACACAAGTATGTTTTTCCTTAGACAGCACCAACAACTTTGTAGGTTGGTCAGGGTTTGACAGGAAAAACTATATTCTGCAGGTCAATGGCTGAAAATAAAGGATGCTGGCTATAAAACACCCTGGGAAACTTAAGAACTGCCATCATAATCGCTCACCAAGCAACTGTTTTGGGTAGTAGATTCTGGAGTGAAAGGATCAGGTCCCACCAGGCTAGAGTGATTTATCTCTCCTACTAGAAATACCCAGGACCAAAACCTCCCCGTCTACACATACCTCACCTTAGGAGTGCAAAATCTCATTATGGAGACAGGTTGAGTGCTGAAGCTGGTTCAGGATGTGGGGTTTAGGTTCATCTCCATCCTTCTCTTTTGTCAAGGAACATAGTATTTTGGACAGCAAAGGAACCTTTCTCAATGAACATATGTACTGAAAGGTATAGTTTAGGCTGAAGATTGTTATTTTCTCCCACAAGAAACTGAAGCAAAATAATAAAAACCCTCAAGAAGAAAGTGAACAACTCTGGCAATAAGAAAGGGAGTACTTGTGGCACTTTAGAGACTAACAAATTTATCTGAGTATAAGCTTTCGTGAGCTGTAGCTCACTTCATCGGATGCATACAGTGGAAAATACAGTGGGGAGATTTTATATACACAGAGAACATGAAACAATGGGTGTTACCATACACTCTGTAACAAGAGTGATCAGGTAAGGTGAGCTATTACCAGTAAGAGAGCGGGGGGCGGCGGCGGGGGGAGGGACGGGATGGACCTTTTGTAGTGATAATCAAGGTGGGCAGTTGACAAGAACATGTGAGGAACAGTAGCGGGGTGAATAAACATGGGGAAATAGTTTTACTTTGTGTAATGATACATCTACTCCCAGTCTTTATTCAAGCCTAAGTTAATTGTATCCACTTTGCAAATTAATTCCAATTCAGCAGTCTCTCGTTGGAGTCTGTTTTTGAAGTTTTTTGTTGAAGAATTGCCACTTTTAGGTCTGTAATCGAGTGACCAAAGAGATTGAAGTGTTCTCCGACTGGTTTTCATAATGAAATAGGCTGACAAAGGAGGTGCTGTCATCAACATGAATAGGTTGGAATATGAACAAGAGGTTGCTAGGCAGCTCTCCAACACCACTTTCTACAAGCCATTACCCTCTGATCCCACTGAGGGTTACCAAAAGAAACTACACCATCTGCTCAAAAAACTCCCTGAAAAAGCACAAGAACAAATCCGCACAGACACACCCCTAGAACCCCGACCAGGGGTATTCTATCTGCTACCCAAGATCCATAAACCTGAAAATCCTGGAAGCCCCATCATCTCAGGCATTGGCGCCCTGACAGCAGGATTGTCTGGCTATGTAGACTCCCTCCTCAGGCCCTACGCTACCAGCATTCCCAGCTATCTTAGAGACACCACTGACTTCCTGAGGAAACTACAATCCATTGGTGATCTTCCTGAAAACACCATCCTAGCCACTATGGATGTAGAAGCCCTCTACACCAACATTCCACACAAAGATGGACTACAAGCTGTCAGGAACAGTATCCCCGATAATGTCACGGCAAACCTGGTGACCGAACTTTGTGACTTTGTCCTCATCCATAACTATTTCACATTTGGGGACAATGTATATCTTCAAATCAGCAGCACTGCTATGGGTACCCACATGGACCCACAGAATGCCAACATTTTTATGGCTGACTTAGAACAACACTTCCTCAGCTCTCGTCCCCTAATGCCCCTACTCTACTTGCACTACATTGATGGCATCTTCATCATCTGGACCCATGGAAAAGATGCCCTTGAGGAATTCCACCATGATTTCAACAATTTCCATCCCATCATCAACCTCAGCCTGGACCAGTCCACACAAGAGATCCACTTCCTGGACGCTACAGTGCTAATAAGTGATGGTCACATACACACCACCCTGTACCGGAAACCTGCTGACCCCTATGCTTACCTACATGCCTCCAGCTTTCATCCAGACCACACCACACGATTCATTGTCTACAGCCAAGCTCTACGATACAACCGCATTTGCTCCAACCCCTCAGATAGAGACAAACACCTACAAGATCTCTATCAAGCATTCTTACAACTACAATACCCACCTGCTGAAGTGAAGAAACAGACTGACAGAGCCAGAAGAGTACCCAGAAGTCTCCTACTACAGGACGGGCCCAAAAAAGAAAATAACAGAAGGCCACTAGCCATCACCTTCAGCCCCCAACTAAAACCTCTCCAACGCATCATCAAGGATCTACAACCTATCCTGAAGGACGACCCATCACTCTCACAGATCTTGGGAGACAAGCCAGTCCTTGCTTACAGACAGCCCCCCAACCTAAAGGAAATACTCACCAGCAACCACACACCACACAACAAAAACACTAACCCAGGAACCTATCCTTGCAACAAAGCTCGTTGCCAACTGTGCCCACATATCTATTCAGGGGACACCATCACAGGGCCTAATCACATCAGCCACACTATCAGGGGCTCTTTCACCTGCACATCTACCAATATGATATATGCCATCATGTGCCAGCAATGCCGTTCTGCCATGTACATTGGCCAAACTGGACAGTCTCTACGTAAAAGAATAAATGGACACAAATCAGACGTCAACAATTATAACATTCAAAAACCAGTCGGAGAACACTTCAATCTCTTTGGTCACTCGATTACAGACCTAACAGTGGCAATTCTTCAACAAAAAAAATTCAAAAACAGACTCCAACGAGAGACTGCTGAATTGAAATTAATTTGCAAACTGGATACAATTAACTTAGGCTTGAATAAAGACTGAGGGTGGATGTGTCATTACACAAAGTAAAACTATTTCCCCATGTTTATTCCCCGCCCCTACTGTTCCTCACACATTCTTGTCAACTGCTGGAAATGGCCCACTTTGATTATCACTACAAAAGGTCCGTCCCCTCCCACCCCCCGGCTCTCCTGCTGGTATTATCTCACCTTAGCTGATCACTCTTGTTACAGTGTGTATGGTAACACCCACTGTTTCATGTTCTCTGTGTATATAAAATCTCCCCACTGTATTTTCCACTACATGCATCCGATGAAGTGAGCTGTAGCTCACGAAAGCTTATGCTCAAATAAATTGGTTAGTCTCTCAGGTGCCACAAGTACTCCTTTTCTTTTTGCAGATACAGACTACCACGGCTGCTACTCTGAACTCTGGCAATGTAATCCATCTTTTTTCATATTTAGATGGACTTCATCACTGCAGTGTCTGAAGGTTGTAAGGCTCCTTAAAGATATGGAGGCAGGCAAGCCAACTGAATTCCTGTAGGGCATGTTGCCACAACTCCTAAAGCTGCAGAAAGACATACAACTGGATATCAAATGGGCACACAGGTCAGCAGCACCAACACTGAGGATGGAAAGAGATCCAGACACCGCACATTATTATTTATATTCCGGTAGCTCCCTATCAAGATCATTGTGCTAGGTGTTGTACATACATACATACATTCCTGCCCTGAAGAACTTACACTCTAGACAGGCAAGATAGACAAAGAGTGAGAGACAGAAAGCATTATTTCCCTCATTTTACTGATGGGGAACTGAGGCAAAGAGAGATCCTACAAATTGCCTGAGGTCACACAATGTTTGGCAGAGCCAGAAACTGAACCCAGATCACCTAAATCCCAGTTCAGTGCCTTAAGCACAAATCTATTCTTCGTCTCCTATTCAAACTCTTCTTGCTCCCTACTGAAGGGCTTCTGCTCACCAAGCTCTGTGAGTGAGCTGGAGAAGCTGCATGGTAGGAAACACTCTAAAAAAATCATGCTGTTCCCTGACTGCAACAAGGAAGCTGTGGAGTAGCATCAGAAATTCCAGGAAGCCAAAAAACTAGTTAAGAAGAGGGCTTTGCCTTTCTTCATCTTCAGCCCAGGTATCTGGTTTGTGACATGGAGACAGCTTGATCAATCTCATATCAAACCCCTGGTGGCAGAGATGTATCTGAAAGGGCTTCAACCAACTCCTGATCCCCCAACTGAGAGACTGTAGATTAGACTGCACCACAACATTTAGGGCATATAAAGATTTTGACATCTGCTCCTGAAATAACTAGTTTTCAAGGTCAAGAATCATATATTTTTAAGAAACTGACGTTATTTGAAAACTTGAAGTGATTCTCTGTTGTCAGCATCTGAAACAGACACAGCAAATTTTCAAAAGTGAAAAATATTTCCATGATCTGGTAAATGTACTCCTCCTGCTGCGTCCCCTGCCAATATACCTCTCCGACCTCGTGACACACAGGTCCACTTTCCAAATGGGGTAACTGAAGAGCGCAGTTAAGAGGGGCTGGCCCAGTGCTGAGGAAGATTACCAACGTCTCTTTTAAGGAAAGAGGGCTACTGGCTTCCCTTAGAGGAGCACTGGTGTGGCATATGTGCAGAAAACTATCACTTAACCGAGACAATCTGCCCAACGATCAACTTGTGTCTAACCCTCTCGTTGTGGACAAGATGACTGAAAAGACAGTTCTCACAAGGCCTTGGATTTCCTTGACCCTTGTCAATCTGACTATTGACCTGGATTTGGTACACAGACTGTTTAGTTGTGTTGGCTGATGATCTACTCCTAGAGATGGATCTATAGCTGCCTTTAATACTACTGATCTAAAGATACTGTTCATTCATAGACTCACAGGCTTTATAGCCAGAGGGGACCATCATGATCACCTAGTCTGACCTCCAGCAGATTGCAAGCCACAGAACCTCACCTACCCACTCCTGTAGTAGGCCCATAACCTCTGGCTGAGTTACTGCAGTCCTCAAATCTTGATTTAAAGACTTGAAAGTTTGAATCCACCATTTACTATATTTCAAACCAGCAACTGAACTGTGCCCCGCACTGCAGAAGAAGGCAAAAAGAACCAGGGTTTCTGCCAAAATACTGGGGGGTAAATATGGCAATCAGTTAGACCTGAGCATGTGGACAAGACCCACTAGCCTGGGAAAGAATTCTCTGTAGTAACCAGAACCCTTCTCCCCCCCGACCCCTGCCAGTGTCCCATCTCCAGCCATTGGAAATATTTGCTAATAGCTGTTGTGGATGGGCCATATGCCATTGTAGGCAATCTCATCACACCATCCTCTCCATGAACTTACCAAGCTCAGTCTTAAAACAAGTTAATTTTTTTTACCCCCACTATTAGATGACTGTTCTATAACTTTACTCCTTTGAAGGCTGGAAACCCTCATGTAATTTCAAGCCTAAACTTGTTGATGGCCAGTTTATATCCATTTGTTCTTGTGCCAGCATTGGCCCTTTACTTAAATAACTCCTCTCCCTCGCTAGTGTTTATCCCTCAGGTATATTTATAGAGAGCAATCCTATCTCCCCTCAGCCTTTGTTTTGTTAGTAAGTCAAGCTCCTCACATTTCCTCCCAAAAGGTACGTTCTCCATTCCTCTAATCATCCTGGTAGCCTCTCTTCACCTGTTCCAGTTTGAATTCATCTTTCTTAGACATAGGAGACCAGAACTGCACACACTGTTCCAGAGGAGGTCTCACCAATGCTTTGTATAATGTTAATAACCCTTCCCTCTCTCTACTGGAAATACCTCGCATGATGCAGCCTAAGACTACATTAGCCTTTTCACTGCTGCAACACACTGGCAGCTTGTCATCATCCTGTGATTAACCAATACACCCACGTGTTCCTCCTCCTTGTCACTTCCAACTGATATAGCCCCAATTTATGGGAAAAAATCATGCTGTTAGTCCCTAATAGCATAATCTTGCATCCACCTACAGACCTCAGGGGAGTGGACAAGACTGCCTTCAAATGGCTTCACTGCTATGTTTTGGAGAGAAAACAGGTGTTGTGCAATTGCTGGCCTTCCCTAAAGGTGTCCTCATGTGGAGTCTTAAAGGGATCCACCTTGTCTTCCTTAATTTTTGACACATTTAAAAGCCCATAAGGGTCCTGGTTTGTTCCTTGATTCCACAGCCACAGAATTCAATTCACCATAGCAAAAAGTACATTAAGGACAATGATGATACAGTACCTTGAGTAAATACAGGCAGTTTCCCTGACACCTAAGCTGAAAAGAGTAATCACTGATATGTAAATGACTAACCAAAGGTGAGAGCAAAGATTAACAGTAAAAAGAAAAGGAGTACTTGTGGCACCTTAGAGACTAACCAATTTATTTGAGCATAAGCTTTCGTGAGCTACAGCTCACTTCATCGGATGCATCCACGCTTTCCACAGTATGCATCCGATGAAGTGAGCTGTAGCTCACGAAAGCTCATGCTCAAATAAATTGGTTAGTCTCTAAGGTGCCACAAGTACTCCTTTTCTTTTTGCGAATACAGACTAACACGGCTGTTACTCTGAAACCTAAGATTAACAGTAGCATTCATCTTCTTTGTTTACTTTGAGTAATGGGAAGTGGGCATATCACTTTACCTTCTGCAAAGGAGTAGTTAGTTTAAAAAAAAAAAACAACTTTTGTACCTACTTTGAAGATGTGAAATGGTACATAGGATATAAGTATGATTATTATTGCTCATTAATACTGTAGCTGCTCAGTACTGTATAAATATAAAAGAAAATGTATGACAGTTTCTGCTCCAAGAAATTTACAACCTAAGAGGAATTCATGGTTGAGTTGCAGTCAATTTATTTCAGGTATATCAACATAAAATGGCTGCAAAGATCTGGTGAAGCCACTCCAAGGAGAGCCCCCAGTACAGGGTGTCTCTCTAGTAGGCACCGAAACAGTATAACTGGGTCTACAAGCACAACAGTCCACAGCGTAGGCACTGGGCTGAAGGCAGGTTGGCAGTGGGAGCGCATACGCTCCAGCTATGGGCTGGGAATGCAACAGCCCACAAAGGGACACAAGTTCGTAGTCTTCGGGAACGCCGCAACAAATGCAGGGGGCAAGCTGGCACCTCGCAGCCTCCGGAGGGGGGAAGCGAAGCCAACCCCATCACCAGCACAGGATGTGTACCTCTCTGGGCCTAATGCCTTGGAAGTGCAGTTCTGTCACTGATTTCAACAGGAGCCGAGCCTAGACTAGCACAGGCATTACCTTACAGACATTAAAGACACCAGCGGGCCAAGCGGAGGCGCAAGATGAAATCTGAGGCGGGTATTTTATTTGTTGCAGGTGCCCTGTTGTTCTGGCGGGGTGTGAACATTACTGCATCCTTCGAGAGGACCCGCGGCTTAGGGCTGTGCAGGAGGAGCCCGTTTTCCCTTGCGAGGCCGGACAACCTTGCGGCTGCTCCGTGGAGCCCCCAAGGGGACTTTCCCTGCGAGGGTGGGGCGGGCGGGCTGGCGCCGTCTCCCCGGGGGACGAGGGCGCTCTGCCTGCGCCGACGACACCCGAACTGAGCTCCCCACCGGCACCGCACCGCACCGACGCGCTCGGTGCGTCCCTCCCGCGGCCCCGGGCGCGGCGCTCCTCGGGCGGCGCCAGGCCGCACGGTCAGGCAGGCCCTGCCACGGGGGCGGGGAACGAAAGGCCAGCCGCCCGGCGGCTAGGCCCAGCACCCCCGCCCGGGCCCGGGGCTGCCCCCCGAGCGCCTCCCCGCCTGCTGGGGCACGTCGCGTGGGCTGAGATGCTTCTCAGGCTCCCGCTCCTCCAGCCACAGGCGGGCGGGCCGGCCCTGACACGGGCATTTCGAGCCTCGCTGACCCTCCCAAAATGGCGGTGCTGGGCTACCTGGGGAGGCGGGCGCCATCGCCCGGACCGTCTCAAGATGGCGGCCCTGCTTCCGCGAGCGGGGCAGCCCGCCGCGTCCGTGACCTTTCCAAGGTGGCGTCTTCCCGCTCCCGTCTGTCGCCCTTCCCAAGATGGTGTCACGGAGGCTCCGCCCCCGAGCGGTGCGTGCTGGGAGCGGCGGCAGGGAGGGCTGGCTGAGGCGCCGGGCCTGGGGCTGGTGTGTGGGGCCGGGGTCGCAGCCGCAGCGTCGGGGCCGAGGGGCGCGATGCCGGAGCTGGCCGTGGACCGGGTGGTGGTTCACCCGCTGGTGCTGCTCAGCGTGGTGGATCACTTCAACAGGTGAGGCCCGGCGGCGGCGGCGGCGGCGCCCGGCCGCTGAGTCACGGGCCCGGCCCGTTGCCCGTGCGGGGCCGGGACTCGGGCGCCGCCCCCCCGACCCCCGCCGCCGGCCCGGGGGCGCCGAGTCGTGGCTGCGAGACCGGCTCGGGCCGCGGGGCGGAGGGTGAGCGCGGACGGGGGGCGCGGACGGGGGAGCCCGGCGCTGTTCGCGGGCCCGGCGCTTGGCGCGTCGCCCCGGGACTGCCGGGGGGATTTCGGCTCCCCGGAGCCCCCCGCCCCGAGCCCCCCGCCCGCGCCGCCGCGGGACCCCGGGGGCTGGTTGCTGTGTCAAAACTTGGGGCCTGTGGAGCCAGTTCGCCGCCGAGGTCCCGGGCAGCTCGCAGCTGCCTCCTCCCGGGGCTGAGAAACGAGCTGGACCCCGTGCTCGTCGCTGCCTGCAAACGTGCTCCCGGGCAGTCCTGGCCCCAGCTCTCGGTCACTGCCGCCTTGGGGCTACTGCTGCCTTCTGTGCCGTGGCCTTGCGTCCCTAGAGACCCCGCGCTGATTTTTAAATGAAATGTTGCTGACTGTATGTAACCTTCTCATATGCAAAAAGGAAAGGAGGACTTGTGGCACCTTCGAGACTAACCCATTGGTTTGCGCGTAAGCTTTCGTGAGCTCACTTCATCAGATGCTGTAGCTCACGGAAGCTCATGCTCAAATAAATGTTAGTCTCTAAGGTGCCACAAGTCCTCCTCTTCTTTTTGCAAATACAGACTAACACGGCTGCTGCTCTGAAACCTTTTTATATATGCAGTTACTCAGTGAGGCAAAGCTTTAGCCTTTGTAGTGTCTGCTACGTATCTCATTGATCAGTAAAACCCAGAGCCAGTATCTCCGGAAACTTGAAGATCTTGCTTCAATAGTCTGATATTCTGGCTGTGGGTCAGAAAGGTAGAATTCCCCAAAAGTGAGAGTAAAAGACTCTAGATAACTTCATAAATGTGAAAGTCAGCACCAGGTATTCAGATTTGGGGGTTGGCCTGTTGCTGCAATTGTGAGCATAAATGGGCAATTAACTAAATCACCTGACTGGACAGTTTCCACAATGTTGATGCTGTTATGCTAATTTGTGCTTCCAAATTATGCAATCAGATGAATATGCATTTTTGTGTGTACAGTTCTGAAAATCTTGCAGCTAATGTTTATCTTAAAACATAGGCTCTTCAGGACAGGGATCATGCATGTATGTGCTTCTGTATACCATAAGAAAAAGCATTAGTAAGTGGAATTACCTTGTATCAATAAAATGCAACTACAGTGTCCTAAAGCTGAATGGACTGCAAAAGCAACAGTTTAGGAGTGATGACGACTTCTAATTTTGTGATATAAGGAGTCTGAACAGTACCAATGTGAGGTAGTGAGAGTTATGATTTATCATGGGGTATCATTTGTGGTTTAGTAAATTACAATGATGACAGTTTATGCTTGCATTAAAGGACATGATATTCCCAAATAGGCTTATTTGTTTTTTCCTTAAGCAAGAACAATTGAACCAAAGTTAAAGTAACATTCAAATACCGTGAAATTGGTTAACAAGTTATAAATACCATTTTATTAGGCATAACTGACTTTGGTTTTAAATGTAGTGTGTATATTCTCTGCGTATTGAAACATGGCATTTTTCATTTGTCTGGTTTACACAGATTTTACCCTTAAAGCTACAATTCACTCAGCAGAGAATAAATTATATTCCTCTAAACATTGTGTACAATTTGTGCTCTGTGTGCCTAAAATTAACTTAATTGCACCAGCTGACAAGCACTCTTAATGTAAAAAAATCTTTTCCTTCAAGGCAGCATACAATAGCAGAGAAAAACCTCCTATTGTAAACGTAAATTAGAGATGACAGTGAACAAAGTTGAAAGTTTACTGTACTTTTTACAGCTTGATTTACAGAACAGATGCAGTAGTAGCCCTCTATTTTATGACACAGTAATCTGTTATAGTGGCATCCATTAGCTGCATGGAAACATCTAGTGCATTTTTCACATCAGCGGATAAATTACAAGTGTCGTGCCTGGATTTAGAGTGCACTGTAACAACTTCTTTAGGTATAAATTAACTAAGTAATGACAAGGAACATAATTACCCTGTTCGTCTCCCATCTACATCCCCCAGAATCACATGCTGTTTATCTTCTGACTTAAAGTCAGATGACACAACTGATTCATTTGTGCTATTGGTGTGTTATTTCCAGGATCAAATATGTTGCATTCCTTAATACAAACTGTGACAGTCTTTTCCATTTAGAATAGGAAAAGTTGGGAATCAGAAGCGAGTTGTTGGAGTGTTGCTGGGCTCTTGGCAGAAGAAAATATTAGACGTATCCAACAGTTTTGCAGGTGAGTTTGGGTGTCCTATTCTGTTTACCACCTATTAAACTAGCTAGCAGAAAAACTGCCAAATGTTTTCTTGCACCATCCTGGCACATTAAACTCTTCTTCAGATTTATAAATTCATGAAGCTATGGTGTCTACATTTTCATGGAAAAATGCTAGTTATCTGCTTACAAAAGAACCCGATCCCATCAGTCTCCTCCTGCTCTGCATCTTGTCTGCAGCAGTGTGCAACGGTGAATGCTCAGAGGCAGCTGTAAAACTCCTAAAGCAGCAATTGTTCGGTATCGGAGGTGGAAGATTTCTTCCTAATCCTGAATTGTGATCATTTTATGACCTTGGGCTTTGAAGACTCATGGCTTGAGTTACCTAGCTAATGTCATTGCAGATTCACATGAAGTGCTAATGTTTTATTTGAAAAGTACCTTTTTTCTTTAAGAATAGCCTGTGAGAATTGCACAGATATTGCTTAAAAAGTGTATTTTCATTTGTATTACAATCATTGCATCTTGAGTTTGAATCCTGGGTTTGTACAGTGGTAAAATCAGTACCTGTATGGCCTTTTCTGATCTTTTTGTTTTCTTATTTACCTCTCATCTCCTCTTATTCATCTGCTTTCCAAAGGGGGGTATTTACTGATAAAATGGAATCATCTGTGTTGGCTCCTGCATGAAAATCTGGGAACAAAAGTGTAGCCTAATCCTGGTTATTTTTGCAGAGTTGTGAAGATGGAGTAGCAGTTTGCTCACTTAAACTGCAGGGCTGCCAAAAATATAACTTTATAATTAGAGATTTTTTTGTTTCTGTAAATTAAAGCCCTGTTGCTCAGAACTAAACTTGTAGCCTGTTATCCATAATGTGAACTAACAAAACAAACCAGTTCTTCACTCAAGAAAATGGCATATGCCATTATTTTTTAAACAGACTTTGTAGAATTGTAGTTATTTGTCTTAATGCACTACTGGAATGTGTCTTACACCACAAAGTAGTTTTTCATTATTCAAAGCTCCGTTGACCCAACAGGCTCTAGTGACCTATTGGGACCCACAATTTTCTTTATCAGAAGTCCTTACACACCAATTTTGTGTAAGTTGTTACACTGGAATGTTCCTGGCATTTTCTTGAACACTTTGTAGATGATGTTTGCTCAGAATAATTCAATGGCTTTGGTTTTTCTTGCTCAATTCTAAAACTAATTCAGTAATTATCAGAAAACCACTTGGAAAAAATCAGCTAATGTTGCTGCTGAGTTTTACAAGAGTATCTGCAGCACAGTGTAGCAGAACAGTTGTATTCAATCAAAATTGAGCAAAATTACTTTGTAGCCAAGAACTTGCTGGAAAAAAATCTGATTTTTCTGTGAAAGTTTTCAGGCTAGATGGAACTTGAACTGCTAAATATTGAACTAACTGTTTTGTTCCCAGTCCCTTTCGATGAGGATGATAAAGATGACTCTGTGTGGTTTCTAGACCATGATTATCTGGAGAACATGTATGGAATGTTTAAAAAAGTCAATGGTAAGTGCACGTTGTGAGAAGTTGATATTTGCCTAGAAACTCTCTCTCTCTAAGTCTCCTGGCAGCACTGTACTTCCAAGAACTGAGGTGACAATCTTGGGGATTGAATAGCTATAAGAAATTCAAACCCTGCTACTGTGACCCCTTCCGCCAGAATCTCCTTTCCCTCTGCCACCTTTCCCTCATATGAGTGCAGACATCTGAATTACAAACCCAGGTGAACTGATTAACCTTTCTATTTTATTTGGTTTTGTTTATAAAAGTCTCACTTTTCTTTCCGTTATAAGATTATGGGGCCTGAATCTGGAGAGGCTACAGTAATTCCCCTGTGAACATTCCCAGCCCTTGGAAAAACTCTTATTTATACTGCTGATGTTCTTATGATTCCTTAAGTATTTGAGTCTCAAGCCTAGTGCAGATCTTGCAGATTATTATCTTTGAATTTTTGTGCAGCAGGATGTCAAGAGCCACTTTGGCCCCCTTTCGTCTCTGAGAGATCCCCACAGCCTGTCTGCTCGAAAGTGCCATGTTGCATAAACCAGCTCTGACTTGGGGATCATTCATAGCTGATAAGGGGTGTAAAATATTTGACAGACAGGATCCATGCCTTTGTCACTTCCAAGATAGATTATTGTAGTATGCTCTACCTGGCGTACTACCCTTTGAGACCACTCAGAAGCTTTGACTAGAGCAGAATCTGATTGTTTACCTGTTTAAGGAAGTGGAGCAGCATGGGACACTAAACCTGTGCTTTGAACATCTTTGGCTTCCTGTCTGCAAATCAAAGCATTGACGCTAATTTAAAAAAAAAAAAATTTGGAACCTCACTGCCTTGAGGATGGTTGCTTTGCCTGTGTATCGTAAGGATGCTGAAGTCAACTGCGGCCTGTTGCTGATGTTATCTCTGCATTGTTTGGTGATTTAAAGTTGTTTTCTGTGTAGGGTCTTCAAAAGCCTAAGTTTAATGACCAAAGATCCATCTTACTTGTTGAAGCTTCTCCTGACTGACTATTGCTAAGGTAGTTTGGGTTGTCTGGGGTGATGCACAAATGGCTCGCTCGCCTGTGCTGTCCAATAATATGCTGCATTTAACCCATCTCATATGCAGCCATTGTTGAAGTGTCTAGGCACAAAAATCACTTTAGCAAATACCTTGCTGTGAAGCCCCGTTTTAGATTCAAAATTTACTGGCAAATCTGGAAACGTGGTGTTCAGCTCCCAGCCTTCATATGCCCTCAGCCATCACCTGCTCCATTTTCCATTCCTAAACTGCCTTCCACCAGCACAAATCTGAGGGGAAGGAGTGCAAAGTGCAGCAACAATTTAATTTCTCAAAGTGTTTAGGCCTTTACTGGTGTCTGTAAAGCAGAAGTGGGAGTTTGGGCACAGCCCAGGGTCAGGCAGTACCTGGATTTGAGCACTCGTATTCCTCTGTATGAACTATTTTCCTGTCATTACCCTCAGATTCTGACTATTCTAATAATTGTTTTTGCTTTTCCCAGCTAGGGAAAGAATTGTTGGATGGTACCACACAGGCCCCAAACTACACAAGAATGACATTGCCATCAATGAACTAATGAAAAGATACTGTCCTAATTCTGTAAGTAATGCACTTCAGCTGTTTATGGAGCTTCTGGGAACCTGCAGTCCTTTCCAGCTCCATCTGCAATTGTCAGTAGTGACATGACATGTAGTAAGATATAGCATGGTAGATGTAAAGTGAATAGAGCATGCTGATCAGTCTCCCTCGAAACAGTGGCAGACAATTTTTCCCTGCTTACAGTTAGAAACCTCTTTGATTGAATAACAAACTTGTCAGTGCTAGAGAATTAGCAGTTGGCCACAACCTGTTTCTTCTAGTTCTTGAGTAGAATTTGTCTAAGATGTGTTTCTCCACCAGGTATTGGTAATTATTGATGTAAAGCCAAAGGACCTGGGGCTGCCAACAGAAGCCTATATTTCAGTTGAAGAAGTTCATGATGTGAGTGTTCATCATTTCAGTATTTGTCATTTTCAAACTATTGTGGGATTTCCTGCAAAAGGGAAAGAGGTGCTTTAAGAAATAGGATACATTAAAGCATGTTGCCTTATCCTTTTTAGGGTACCCTTTCCTCTACATCAGTTTCCCTTTTTCAGTTCTATAGATAACATTGCGTCTGCTAACTAGGGTTTTTGTGCCTTTCAGTTTAAACCTGCTAAATCAGTGTTTGAACCCCCACTGTAAATTTCTGCTTATTGAACCAAAATTTTCTGTCCTCTAACACTCCTGAAAAGCAGTTTCTCCCTGCTTGAACCAAGGAGCTCTGCAGGTTCTTACAGCTAGCTGAAATTGCATCTGTTTTAGAATGCTGCTCCTTTACTGTTTGTCCACACCCATGAAAAATGCAGCAGGTTGGAGCATGCATTTATGATACAATTGATACATGTCAGCTTGTTGCAGCAATAGTCTGAGTAATCACACATCTCATCTTCACCAGCTTAGTCTTAACTACACATGGTTGACTTTACTATCTTTGTTAATCACTCATCTACCACTGTGTATGCTAGAATCAGTGGTGACTTTTCATCCAGATTTAATTTTGATGGTTTTAAAATCAGAATCTAGAAATATTTTTTTAAAAAACCTGGTCCTATCACTATCTGTCAAAGACCCACGGTGGGGAGAGACAGCTGTTCCCAGGTTCTCCAGTCTTAAATCTATAGGGGTTTCTTTTTTTCCTGGTTTTGTGAACTCTTGTTCTTACAGCTGTTGATCCCCACCAGGCCTGGAGCATGGTACAACCAAAACTAATACAAGTCTCAAAGGTAGTTAGGTCCCATCTTCAAATAAAATAGTCACCATGGCATGCACTCACTCACTCACTCTCTAGTACGTAGCCCTGCAGACTAACTACCTGGAGACTATTGAGCCTCACCAAGAATAATGCTACAGATGAAGTGGTGGGAGAAGCATTAATGTACAGAAAAATGTATTGTGTTACCATCACCTCAGATGTCTCTAGCATTTCTGTGGGTTAGTGACATCTGCCTCAGTTTAACTGGTGTGCAATAGAAATTAGGCAGTACGTTAAAGTACCTTATTTTATAATTCTAGTTATTGCTTTGTTGATGACCTCCTCCCTGTCTGACTTCCAGTGGCATGTCTAGCCAGTTTTCTAGATTCCTTTAAAGAATATCAGTTTCTTAGTCTCCCTTTTTAAAACCCCATATACTTTGGGGATTCTGTTATGAACTAGTTTTCACCATATCTGTGGACTCTGTGGGGCTCTCCTATCCCATCTTGATGGGTTTTCCTTACTGGCTGTTTCAGATCCTATTCTTATCATGCATGTCCCACTTATTCATCGCAGCAGGCCAGACATAGCTCTGGATAAAGTGTACAATGCTTTTGGCTTGTAACAAATCCAGCTTCCAATAAAACTTCTTTGCTTTGAAGTTTCATTGGAGCAGTTCTACTGTTCACATGCACAGTGCCCAAAACCGGCTCACTTGAGGTTATGCTGTTACACCTGTAATTATCCGTTCTCTATTTCTAACCTTGTCGTCATCCCATTCTTGTACCCCAACAAAGGATGGAACTCCAACCTCCAAGACTTTTGAACATGTGACCAGTGAAATTGGAGCTGAGGAAGCAGAGGAAGTTGGTGTTGAACACTTGTTACGGTAAAAGCTTTATTGTAATGAAAAACCTTATCAGTGGTTGGATGGCAGCTCACTTTATCCATCTAACAACTGCTGGCACCAGCTCCCTGCCTAGGGATACGATAGAAGAAACAAGGACCTTGTTACATGCTACTTAAACACTTGATTTAATCTAAACAGGTTAATTCAGCAATACTGAATAATATAGAATCTGCTGAACTCATTTCTAGTGAAATGTTTGACTTTGACTGTTTTTTGAAAAAACTAATAAAACGTCAGTTTCACCTTCCCCCTTGAACTCCAGCAAATAGCTTGAGATACGTCAGAACAAGGTAGAGTCACACTTGATAGTTCAGAAAGGCTTCCGTTTAATACTGATGTTCATATTGCTCCTCTGACAGCAACAGCTGCCTATGAGAAAGGAGAGCAAAATTATCTGGAGGCAGACTATGCAGACCTTTCATCTATCAAGACTCAAAGAGCGGAAAGGCATTGTTTACAAATGGTCACAGAGGGAGATCTTGCTTTGGCTTGCCTTCACTCTATATTTGTAAAGCACTCTCCAAGCCTTCAGTGAAATGTTAAGTCTCACGAGGCCCCTGTGATGTTAAACAATTATTATACCTATTTTACAGCTGTGTAATCTGTAGAGATGTGACTTGCCCAAGTCCCCAGGGTGAGTTAGTGACAAAGCCTCTCATAGAATCCAGGAGCCCTCTCGTTATCTCCTAACCATCAGACTATTCCTAAAAAATATTCAGTCCATACAGAGCATATGGTGACCTTTATCAAATCTACGTTCGGTGTTTCTAATGCACCCAATGTAAACTATTTTTTTCTGAATCTTTGTGAAGTGTTTTGTAAAATTTTACTTCATTTATCCTTCAAGGCAGTCTTTTTAATTTATTTTGAGCTAGAAAGATCTATACATGTATGTAAAGTAACATTAAGGCTTCTCCTTCCTATTTTGGGTATTTTAGAGATATTAAAGACACAACAGTGGGCACTCTGTCCCAGCGCATCACAAACCAGGTCCATGGTTTGAAGGGACTGAACTCCAAGCTTCTGGATATCAGGAGCTACCTAGAGAAAGTGGCCATGGGCAAACTACCCATCAATCACCAGATCATCTACCAGCTTCAGGATGTCTTCAACCTGCTGCCAGATGTCAATCTGCAGGAGTTTGTCAAGGCCTTTTACCTGAAGACCAACGACCAGATGGTGGTGGTCTACTTGGCTTCTCTTATCCGGTCTGTGGTTGCCCTGCACAACCTCATCAACAACAAGATTGCCAACAGAGATGCAGAGAAGAAGGAAGGTCAGGAAAAGGAGGAAAGCAAAAAGGAGAGAAAAGATGAGAAGGAGAAAGACAAAGAGAAGAGTGATGGCAAGAAAGAGGAGAAAAAAGAGAAAAAATAAAGTGTAGTTTTTTATTTGTAAATTAAAATCTTGTAAACTAAATCTCTCTGCTGTTAGAAGGTCTTTTCACTTGTTAAAGTGATCAGAGTTCTCTGTTCTTGCCTGTCTTGGGAGGCACTTTTAGATCAGCTGCCTCTGCTCTTACGTCTACAGGCAGATAGCTGGATAGAAGGGGACGAGGGAATTCAGTCCACACAAACTGGCAGTTCTAATAAGGAGCAGGCAGTCTTACTACTGAGAAGGAAAGCCCCTGTCATTTCAGTCCTCAGCGCTGTGAAGGGAGGAAGGAACAAGCAAAGATAAAGTGCAGCATTTGTCATCTGCTGCTAGTAAAATCTTGTGTCCCAAGATGCTTGTCTGTCTCCTTCCCTCATGATTTAGGTCTACCGACTATTTGGGGTTACTACCACGTAGTATGTAAAACTGCGAAACTATGTGCATGACCCTGCTGCTCCTATTCTGCTGTCAGTCTGGATCTGTGCTTGAGGGCCCTGCACAGAGGATGAATTTACCTGCCCAGCCTGTTGCCCAGGAGTTGGTGAGGTGGAGATCTTATACGGTTTTACTGCCAAGAGATGATTAAATGGTTTGGTTTGTAAATCTGACTTCTGGCCATTTTAATCCCAAAAGCCAAATGGGAGCTGATTTTATTAGTGCTGGAGTGAGGAATTTAAGATACAAGAATCTCGTTTTAGGAGGAAAGAAGCTGAGCAGGATGAGAGCACAGAATGTAGCCTATGAAGATAAGATGGGTTTGTGCCCTTTGTGCTGAGATGAGCAAAATAGGTCTAGAGCAGTTGGTGCCCAAATGCTGGCAGTGCCGTACTGCCAACTAGCACAAAGCTCTTTGGGCCAGTTACTACATCTGTGTAGTACCCAGGACAAGAGCCGTCGCCTAATCAAGGGCGCTAAAGGCTATGACAGTACAAATTCCATCTTGGCATGGAGTCTACAAGACACTGGCAAGTTAATCGTGAATTTTGGGAGCTTGCCCATGTTAGTCGCCCCCTTAAGAGGGGCTGGTGGCTTCCTTGCTACCCTACCTTGCTCAGTGACAGGAGGAGTAGGGGCAGCTAGCATGCAGCTCCAAACCCTTTTGTGGAGGTGCAGCCATGGATTACAGGACTCCGCATTAAAGTGCAGGCATTGGCTCAGCTCAAGCAGGCGCATTCCATGCATGGATCTATAGGCTCAGGACATTGCCTTTCTAGATGAAAGATGGTGATTGTCTTGCATTCCTGTAAATGAAGTCTGCAACTCTAGGTGTCATGGAAATAAAGGAGCTGCTATAAGCACTACTTTGAATCTGGGTGAATGGAAGGGGGTGTTGGCCAACTACGCTCTCTTTCCCTTGACTGGGATGGTGAGCCTAGGAAGCCTTTGGCCGGGTGGCCTGTCAGACAGCGTCGCCAGTTCCTCTGAGAGCTGGTTGCATTCAAACCTCCAAGTAGTGTCATTACAATTGCTGCATTTAGCTCGTCTCCGGCACGGGTCACGGTGCAGCAGGAACACGTCAAAGTGCAGTGGCTGCTGCAACAAAAGGGAAGCAGGGAACAGGACTCTATTAAATAGCTTAAGTTCACTCAGGGTAACTGTTCAATGTGGGAGACCTCAAACTGCCAGTCCTGGTCCGTGAAGATCCTTGAATGGACTATTTCAAATGACTCAGAGATGGAAAATGCTGCCTTAATTGTAAGTTAAAGCCCTGCTAAGATCATAAACCTGTTGATGCCCTATTCTCAACAGGCAGAGCTCACTGATTTCAGGTGCTACCATGTAAAAGCAAAGATAGGTTTCCTAGCCCCATTGAAGATGCAACATCCATCACCATGGTAGCTCAATGCTAAAGTCAGTATCAAGACTTTGCACTGACCCTGATTCATTTGCTGTTATGTAGTAGGAGAATATTTTCCCTTTCCATGATAAATTAAACTGGTTTGTTACCATGGTAGGTTTACACTATTTGGAGGCAATAAATGCTCAAACAATTTACAGTCAATTTAGTTTTTTGCAACATCACAGGTCTGTGTGGTGAACCAGCTCAAGTAGAGACCATGGTGCCCCAACACCCCAATTATTAAGCCACCCCCAGGAGGCAAAGCAGGGCTCTTATCCTCACTGTACAGATGGGAACTTGGCCATGTCACAGGGGGAGTGGGTAGAGCAGGGAAGTGAATCCAGGCTTCTGGCATGCCAGGCTAGTGGCCTAACCAGGGCCCCAGCCTTTCTTGGTAAAGGGTTTTCCTTCCCAAGCCCACCCTTCACTGTGAAGGAGTAAGAAATTGAGCTAAACCTTCTCTGACTGCAAAAAACAAAATTCTACTTGGCAATAACTTAAGATACTTTTACCACTTGCTTTGTAAGAAGGGGAGGGAGGTGGGTGGCTTTCTGATTTGGGATGGTGGTTGAGGTAGGGAATCTTTCACCACTCAAGCCTGCCCCAAGCAAGCAGGGGCTGCAAACCATCACAATTGGAAGGTTGTGGCCCATTTGCAGTGAGTTAGTGGGTCTTGCTCTTGTGAACGCCATGAAAATTAGTTTGTGTAGCATGCATCTCTCCTTGCTGATCGATGAAAAGATGGAGGCAATTTCAGGAGAACCACTGAGCTTGTGAGAATTCTGCAACTTTTGGTTGAAATCTCCTGATGTTTCAGTACCCCTGCATTCTAGTCTTGGTTTGGATTTAAACGTGAGCACTGAATCCAACTGACACCTGATCCAGGTCTGGCCAGCTTTTTCCCCCCTCTGTGTCTAGAATAAGTAATACTTCTAGCTTTTTGTGTTCAAAATCATTCTGGCATTGCCAAGGCTCAAGGGCTGGTGGTTCTCTACCACCAGATGACAGTGTTTGCACTGTTTCCTGATCATGTTAAATGGAGGGAAAGCTTCAGCAGTGCAGGAAAGGATCCTACCTAAATAAAGCAGGTGTGTCTGGGCAGCTGTAGGTCTGACATGGCTATTTTTTGCCCTTACAACGGTTTGCAATGTCAAAGATTCATAATTCTTCATAAATTTCTTTGTCAAGCCTTTAAAAAATCCTCTCTCTTCTGCTAATAGAATAGTCTAAAAATCCATGCGAAGGCCACAGACAAAACTGATTGTGGGGCAAAGAAATACATGCAAAAAGGTACAAAAATCCTACTAGTGGCCTCTTAACTCTCAGGTGCCTGGCTGATGTGAGCACAGTGAGAGCAAGGAGCTGCAGCTCATTGCCAAGGGGGACTTTAAAAAAAAAAAACCACTGGATTTTCTAGAATGTTGTGGGGAGGAAGCAGTTCCAAATTAGCTATAATCCCTCTTCCCTGTTGAATAGTCTGCCAGCCTCAAATGACAGCGTAGAGCCTCGCTGAAGTACCTCATCCTTTTGCCAGATGAGTTCTAAAGTTGCATTTGTAACATTGTGTTACGAGCATTTTGCACTACAGCTGGGGCCTAAAATACTTATTTCATTGAGAGAGCTGCGAAACCATGGCTCACTGCAAGATGTTACTGTCCTGCCGCTGAACAACAGGACTATTCATTAGCTTGCCAGCTCTGTATAGGCCAGAGACCGTGCGTAAAATAAGGTGTCCTGTGTCACAGGTTTTATTGAGTGACCAGGGAAAATATTGAGCTCCCTGAAATGAGAGCAGCAGCATTTTTAAAAAAAAACTACTACCAAGAATTGCTCCCTATACCCACCCTAGGGTGAGAGGCCTAGGGCAAGGTGTTCATAGATTCATAGATATTTAGGTCAGAAGGGACCATTATGATCATCTAGTCTGACCTCCTGCACAGTGCAGGCCACAGAATTTCACCCACCCACTCCTGTGAAAAACCTCTCCCCTATGTCTGAGCTATTGAAGTCCTCAAATCGTAGTTTAAAGACTTCAAGGTTCAGCTAGGAATCATTCGGATAACTCCCATCAGCTGGTTCCTGAAACTAAACCAACAGCTACTGAGCTTCTGCATGCAGGAAAGGGGCACAAACTTCAACCAGGGGGTCTCAATGTTTAAAAAATTTGGGTTTTCTCCCATTACCATGGCACTGGGCTGCAAGCTGGCTCCTACACAGGGACATTGCATCCTTTCTGCTCTAAACATACTGCAATTCAAAAGACCCTCAGCTCATCTTTAAATCAACCAGTGAATGGTTTATGTGGTACAAGGACCTCCTATAAAAGGTCCTTTGCTTTTCGTATTACTGGCTAAAGTGCTCATTATTCAAAGCAGGGCATACGGCCAGTGAGCAGTGACTCAACCAACTGCCTGTGCCATCCCTCCAGTAGAAACAAAGTCCTTGGAGAGGTGTGAAGATGGCTTAAAAAGTAAGGCCCAGCTCCACCAAGGTATCTAGGCTCTATTGAAATCAGTGGATGTTGGGAGGCTAAATAGCTTTGTGGCTCTGGGCTTAACTTTTTTAGGAAAAAAACCTTCCGTGAGCTGGAAGGAAGCCTACTCTCTAATGCACCACAGGTAGCAATGACTTTGCCCAATGTTGGAGTCAGGATCTTACTTCCGGCTTCCCACAGCTGCAGGATTCCAGCTCTGCTGTTTTCTTCAGTCTAGTGCCAGCCTTGACTAAACCCTCAGCCTCTGACTACAGGCCCTATAATTACAGAGGAAATACTTCAGAAAATCTTTTCTTTTCATGATTGGACTCAATGCATTCCAAGGGGGTTTGGCCTGGGGCACCGTCAGCTGCTAATGACATCCAGAAGAGGCTTTTAGCGGGCAGGTTAATTGCCAGACCACAGTCTGACTTGACTCACTACTAGTGTGACAGTGATGTCATGCCTTGTGCTAGGGCAGCGATGAAAAGTGACATGAATTCCAGTTAGTTTTCTTGCCAACTGCCACTGCCTTCCCGTGGCTGGGGGGGGAGGTGGCAGAGAGTCTGAAGTAGAACTGAATCAAATCACCAAGCCCTGGCATGGCTTTTTTGACCCATTCTTAGCATGATGATAGATTGGGCCAGGATAGGCAGCCTTAGTGCAGAACGGTTGCACCCCATTCTAACCCTCTCCAGCTCTCGTACAGGGAAAGGGGGGAGAGGTAAGTTTGCAAATTCTGCCGATTATTAGATTAATGGAGGGGGGAAAAATCCAGTCTGAATGGCTGAACTAATTTGCGTCAGATCCTAGTTCCCCAGACCTGAGTCCTCTTGTAGCAATGGGGCTTGAGGCCTTTCTATTTTTCTTTCCCCCTTGGATCTTCTGCCGCTCACCTAAGTGATGTCCTCATGCCTAGCACCACCATAGTCTCACCGCGCACACGCTGCACAACCAGCTTTGGCAAGACGACGGGCTGGTGCAGGGCAGCACTACCCCCATCAGGACGTTACACTCCATGGAAACGCTGCCCCAGTTAAAGCATCGGCTTTCCAACAACACCCAGGGCACAACTTGTCCATCCTCACTTTCAGGGAAAGATTTGGGTTACCCACAGGAGCAGGCTCCAAATCCATCCAGCAGCTGCCTCCCCTGCTCCAGCACAACCTCTCGGTTAGCAATGTCAGCGCTTCGGGGCAGGGAGCATCATTCCTCTGTCTGTGCAGCACCCAGCACAACGGAGCCCCAGCGGCACCGGCTGCTTCCCCGTCTCCAGGGGATTTACACTGAAGCTCACGTCTCCTGCTTGGGTTCCTTGCTGTGAATGATCTGGGCCCCAGCCCTGCCGCAGAGCCAGCGAGCACAGGCTTCCACTGTTACAGGCACAGCCAAACTAGGAGCCCAAATTCTGCACATAATCAGCCATTTACACAGGCTGTGAAACCAGCGGTGGCAGGGCCCCCTAGAGAAGCAGCATCAGAAGCCACTGCCATGGGAACGGCATCCTGAGCCAGGCCTTTTCTGAGCTGCTGGTGGCTCCTATTTAGCTATGTGGCTGACACACCCGTCTCACCATCCCTGCTGCTTTCCCCAGCTCCCAACCTTTCCCCAGACCATTCCTGGCTGGCTTTCCCTTGGTCCTTCCCCTCTGCCTCTGAACCCACTTTCCTTCAACTGCTCCCAGCCTGAATGTCACCCACTCAAATCAATACAGGCTTTGCTCTGGACACGCCAGCGCCACAGGGACCAGAAGAAAACAAAGGAGTTTAGGACACTCACCAGTCAGCAGGACGGTGCAGCTGTAATGACCCAAATTGCTGCTTAAGGGCTAGAGCTGATTGGCTGTGCCAAACTTAAAGAGTCAGCCCCAGGCATGCTGGGAAAAAGGTTCCTATAAGAGCCCAGCCCCTGCGGGGGGAAGAGCTAGTAGGGAGCAGGTAGCTACAGCGAAAGGGATTGTGACTAAACTGTGCTATAGTACCCAGCATTGATTTAAATATGGGCTTTCCCTTGTTATTTGTCCATTTCCTCCCCCTATCCATCTCAGTCTCCTTCTCTTGTCGCTGTACTTAGATGGGCCTTTCAGACCGTCTGCCATGCTTCTGTCTTCACCAGGTTCGAACCACTCCCACCAGGCTCCTTTCTGTAGCATCACTTGCCTCAATGAGCCTGAAACCGCAAGAGCAGTAAATGCTGCTTCCGGGTGCGTGTGCAGTCCTGTATGTGCAGCCAGTGCCCTTCACACACCCCTGTATGTCAAACCCAGCACACAGATGGTGAGCTCCTCGGGGCAGAGACCTACTTCGCATGTATTGTCTGTGAAACACCTTACTTACCTCTGGGTGCTGTGAACTACTAACACGTATTGCTTCGTGTGTGTGCTTTGCAGCCAGCACCGTGCAGCTGGACCCTGGCTGTGGCCACTAGCTAGTACCACCTCCAGACCGTCATGACTGCTCATACTTCTCTGGGCCGAGCCCTTTGAAGGCAACGTTATTTTCCCACTGTGTCTGAGTTCTGCTAGGGACCTTCCAGAGCAGGTGATGGGATTAGTTCCCCTCCCCACCTACGCACACACGCCTTCCTCTGGCTCTGGTTATAAAGGGTTTCTTGCATGTGTGTACAATGAGGAGTCCGGGGGTTAAACTAATAGCAAAAGGGGAGGGTAGGAAGTGGAAAGATGTGAAATACAAAATTAATCAAGGAGCCAAAGGACGTGGAGAGACGAAATTCATGAATTGCCTATAGCCCAAGGCTAGAAGCCTGGGTAACAGACAAGAGGGAGGGGAATAACATTTATGGGCATCAATTCAATCCAGTTGGTATTACGGGACCTTTGTGGGATGATTCACCAGGTGAGATTTTGGTGGAACTTTTAAAATCAATTATGACAACCTGTTTAGGAAGGATCAGTGGTCAGAAGGGATGGAGGAATGGCACTCTACCAAAAATGGCATTACCTGTTTTCAAGTCACTGACTGCTCTGAAGAAAATGATCTTGAATATTTATGGCTTAATATCCTACCAGATAAAGCACAAGATGGGGTATTAGTTGATGTCTGCTGCAGACCACTAAGTCACCCTAGGGAACAGGGTGACCGCCTCCCTTACACACCTATCTATGCATACTAAAAAACCCTTCATGAGCGGGGGGGCGGGGTGGAATTCAATTTGAAAGAGATATGCTTCAGGTTTCATGCTGCCAGTACTAAACCAGTCTTGGAATGTCTAAACATTATAAATGAAAATTTCCAAACTCAAAGAGTTTCAGCCAACACAGGGGAACTTTTTATTAAACTTGTACTAACAGATAAAGAGGAACTGATCACGGAACTAAAAGTTAATGTAGCTTAGGTACAAGTGATTATGACTTGGTCGCATTATAATGTGCAAGCAGAATAAAGTCTAGATCAGTAATATATATAGTTGGTGCTTTAATAGGGCCAATTTCACAAAGTTGAAAACAATTAAGAGCCCAATCAGTTGGAAAGAAGAATTTAATCAGAAAAATGTAATGATAATTGGGAATCATTTAAGAACACACCTTACTAGATACCCCAAAAAGCCACAATTGAGGAAGAAGGCCATGCTGGTTAAAAAATGGACCTGGTTTAGAGGGGAAGTGAAGCCTGCAGTAAAAAAAATTTAAAAATATCTACAAGATGGAAGAAAGGAGAAGTTGATAGTAATGAATATAAATCAGAAGTAGGGAACTGTAGAAAATTAATAAGGGAAGCCAAGGGACACAAGGTGAAATCAGTGGCCAACAGAATTAAGGATGAGACGTTTTTGAAATACGTTAGGAACAAAAAGAATCCAGATAATGGCATTGGTCCATTACTAGATGGAAATGATTGCATCATCAATAATAATGCAGTAAAGATAAAGGAGTTCTCTGCTGTATTTGGGGGGGAAACAGATGATTTGGTCTCATCATATGGTGATAACATTCGTTCCATTCCACTAGTCTCTCTGGCAGATGTTAAAAAAGCTACTGAAGTCAGACATTTTAAAATCAGCCGGTCCAGATAACTTGCATCCAAGAGTTTTAAAAGAGCTGGCCAATGAGATCACTAGACTGTTAATGTTGGTTTTCAGTAATTCTTGGACACTACAGAGGTTCCAGAAGACTGGAAGAAAACTGCTGTTGTACCAGTTTTTAAAAAGGGTAATCAGGGTGACTTAGGTAATTACAAGCCCGTTCGCCTGACATCGATCCCAGGCAAAATAATGGAGCAGCTGATCCAGGACTCAATTAATAAAGAAGTAAAGAAGGGTAATGTCATTAATGCAAAGCCATGGCTTTATGGAAAATAGACCCTGTCAAACTAACTTGATAGCTTTTTTTGATGAGATTACAAATTTGATTGCTAAAGCTACTAATACGGACATAATAGACTTAGACTTAAGCCAAGGTGTTTGACTGGGTACCACAAAACATTTTGATTAAAAAACTAGAACAATATAAAATGACCATGGCACACATTAAATGGCATAAAAACTGGCTAACTGATAGGTCTCAAAATGTAACTGTAAACGGAATTGTCATTGAGTGGGTGTTTCCAGTGGGGTGCTGGAGGGATTGGTTCTTGGCCCTGCGTTATTTAATATTCTTAACAATGACCTGAAAGAGAACAGAAAATCATCACTGCAGATAACACAAAAACTGGGGTCACAGTAAATGATGAGGAGGCCAGTCACTGAGTCAGCGCAATCTGGATCGCTTGGTAAACTGGGTGCAAGCAAACAATATGTGTTTTAATATGGCTAAATGTAAACACCTGGGAACAAAGAATGCAGGCCACACTTACCCTGGGTAGTAGTGACTCTGAAAAAGATTTGGGAGTTGTGGTGGATAATTAACTGAACGTGAGCTGCCAGTGTGGCCAAAAGGGCTAATGCGATCCTGGGATGCATAAACAGGAATCTCAAGGAGAAGTAGAGAGGTTATTTTACATCTGTATTTGGCACTGGTGTAACCACTGCTGGAATCCTGTATCCAGTGCTGGTGCCCACAGTTCAAGAAGGATGTTGATAAATTGGAGAGGGTTCAGAGAAGATCCACAAGAATGATTAAAGGATGAGAACACATGCCTTGTAGTGACAGACTCAAAGACCTCAGTCTATTTAGCTTAACAAAGAGAAGCTTAAGGGGTGATTTGATTACAGTCCACAAGTAACTACACAGGGAACAAATATTTAATAATGGGCTCTTCAATCTAGCGACACAAGGTATAGCACGATCCAATGGCTGTAATTTAAGTTAGACTAGAAATAAGGTGTAAATTTTTAACTAGGAGAGTAATTATCCATTGGCACAATTTACCAAGGGTCATGGTGGATGCTCCATCCCTGGCAATTTTTAAGTCAAGGTGGGCTATTTTTCTAAAAGCTTTGTGCTACGTGTTATTTTGGGGCAGGTCTCTGGCTTGTTGATACAGAAGGTCAGTCTGGCCTTGGACTCTGTGAATGTCTGAAATGGGAACTTGTCACTGTTCGTGCTCTGCAAAGGTCCGGCTGTGTTATACTGTCTGGATTTTTCCAGCTGTCTTGGGAGTCTCCTGCCCCAGAACGCAGTCACTGGGTGGGCATTTGGTGGCTGTGCCGCAGGTCTGTGAGCGGTACAGTTGCAAACAACCCAGCTTATCGC
The DNA here is from genome assembly GCF_965152235.1 of Eretmochelys imbricata. Classification (NCBI taxonomy): domain Eukaryota; kingdom Metazoa; phylum Chordata; order Testudines; family Cheloniidae; genus Eretmochelys; species Eretmochelys imbricata. Next base: position 41,506,844 of record NC_135583.1, on the reverse strand, counting down.
TCTGGAATATAAAAAAGCCAGTGTACCACCTTCCCATCAATTACAGCCTTTCAGGAGCCATCAGCCTCACCTCCGGCAGGGCAGCGGGGAGGAGGGCTCCACTGCCTGCTCGTGGTGGAGTGCAGGCTCATTCACTGCATACATGGCCCATACAGACACTTACTCCCCAAAAATGGGCATATGGGTAGCAACTAAAATCTAGGTCCCACTCCAAGCCCTCTGGGCACATTCCAGGATGGACCAAGGAAAGCAGGTGGGGTGGGGGGTCTCTGTGGCTGACATTGAACTGGTTGCTGCTGGGGCACCTGAAAGCTTTTCTCTCCCATGAACACTGCAGCTCCGTGTCCTTAAGCAAACTTGGCTCTTGGCTGTATTCCAGGCTGAACGTGTTTAACTGTCAAAGCCGCTGGCCCCTCCTCTCCATTCCGTCCATTTACCACACTGCCCTTTAGCCCCAGAAAGGGCCTGGCCCTCAAGACGCTGAGGACAAGGATCTTCAGCAGGGAAATTGCCCCAATGCTCCCACCCTTCCCTTAGCTGCAAAATCCTCCCCCAAACAAGCCATCCAACCCTGCTGCAACCACCATCCAAATACTAGCTCAGAACTGCCAACCATTCTTGGACTCCATCAAGTGTCCCAACTCCTGCTGTCCCAGAAGCTGGACCTAACTCCTCCACTACACAGCCCATCAGTGCCGGCCCTTGTTCCCAGGGAGCAGCAGGAGCTAGTGGACTCGGGGTGGGGAGACATTGAAGGCCTGCAGTCTAATGTGCTTCAGATACTACCTTTGCTGTGGGGTCCAGGGCCCGCGTCTCTGCAGGACCTCAGGTGGATGACACTCTCCTATGGGCCAACAGATGATCTGTTCATTTGCCCAATGCTATGGGCTTAGGCAGCATCAAGAAAACTGCCCCTAGTCATTTGAGGGGCAGCTCTAACTCTCCCCTTCCACTGCAGTGGTCCAGATGACCCAGGCTTTCACAATGGGGCACTGTCAGCCTGAGGCTGCTGCAGTGTGTAGGGGTCTAACTATCCTAGCTCCTGGAGATGGGGATGGGAGCCTCCTCACCCCGACACATAGGTGATGCCAGAACCATCTCTCCTCTCCGAGCAAGCCTGGCCGACCAGCCTCCATAACCTGCCCTTCAGGGGATGGGGTTCATGGGATGCCCTTCAGGGGATGGGGTTCATGGGATGCCCTTCAGGGGATGCTCACTTCATTCCACACAGCCCCCCTCTGCCCTTCACCAAGCCCCTCCAGAACAGCAATGAGCAAATGCACATGCAAGGCCAGCTCCAAGTTCTGTTCCACCCTAGCAGTTCAGCTCCCAAAGCCTCCCTTTGCAGGTTAGCCCCTGCTGGCTCCAGGCCAGGACGGTACAGTGGAGCAATGGACAGCCGAGGATCAGGGGGTGGAGGATTTATAGCAGCACCCAGAGGTCCCATAGTACTAGGTGCTCTACAGACAGGAGTTAGTAACATTCCAGGCTGCTCCGTCCAGTGCGACAGAGCAGCCCCCCACCTTCTCCACAAAGCCCCTGCCCAGCACCAGTCAGGGGAGGGGAGGGTGCAATGCAGGCTCTACCCTCCATCTCATGTCCCACACGCAGAATGGCACCGGAAGAGTCCAGCTGTCCCTGAAGGCACTCAGGTCCTACAGTGATGAGGGCAGAAGCTGCTGCTGGTGCCTGAATTCCCCATGCTGGGGCCATAAACACGTGCTGCAGTTTTTAGACGTTTCCTTCCTACTTCCATGACTTTACAGTGCATTCTGCGTGCCCGAGGGGGCTGTGCTCTGCTCCTTGGGAGCACCCCCCCAGGGCCCCAGCTGCCCAGAGAGACGGGGACAGAACCAGGGTTAAATTCAGCAGGAGAAGGCAGAGCAGAGGTCCAGTAAATATTTTCAACCCCCCGGGAGTTTTTATAGCATCTTGGGGATGGGGGGTGCTCTGGGAAATACTCTGTAAGAATTTAAGCCCTGGACAGAACCTCTCTCTTCACAGGACTGTAGTGATCTGCCACCTTCACAGAGTCACAAGCAAACCCCCAAGCAGCTGCTGATCGTTTATTGCACAAGAAATTGGCATCACTGAGGCAGGATGGTGCAGTACAAAACTATCGAGGTTACTGCTCAAAAGCTATTGCAATTTGTTGTATCCATAGACTTTGTTATATACAGCTATGTACATAGATGCTCTCACATGCACGCAGGGGCCCGCCCCCCACGCACACACCAACACCTGGGCCATTGCTGTTCTCAAGCCTTGGAAGGGTGAACTCCCTGTGGCAGCAGACTAGGTCAGCAGAGGTTGTAGAATAAGGAAACAGCATCAAGGCAAATGGCAGAGAGCTGGATTCTGCCCTCACTTTCATCAGCGTAACTCCAAGGGCTTCTGATCTCCACCACAGTCTGTGACAGAAGAATCAGGCCAAGAGTTCCCACTTGAACCCACAGACCGAGCAAAGGCCACATGAGCTCTTCACACATGGGCACTCAGCTGCCGCCCTCAGGGCAAGTCTGGAGGGGTCACTGCTTAAAAAAGCTACCTGCTCGTTTCAGCGGCGAAAGAGCCCATTTCACAGCACTCAGCTGCAGTCGCTGCCGAACCAGAGCGAGAGAGAACGGCGCATTGTCGGTACGAAACATTAGCGAGCCTCTAGGATCCTACTGAAGAGCATCACCACCACCTAGCAAGACATTCCATTTAAATAGTTAAATAACTATTAAGCCCGGGGGGGCCACAGGCATTCGCAAACCAAAGCACGCAACACAAAGCACAGGCCTATGCCCAGCCTGCCCTGCCTCACAGCGGCCCTCCCCACTGGTCACTCCTTCGGGGCAGAGTTCCCAACCTGTACAGAGACAAAGGGTCCCATGAGTTGCTGCACAATGGAAAGGAAAAGGGCACCCCATGGTGATTGGGTGGGAAGTCAATGGGAGTTTTGCCATTGCCTCTGTGGGGGCAGGATTGGGCCCATGGATGTCACTACCCTGGACCACCTGAGTAGGAGTTTAAGCTACTTTATCGATACACCAGGAAAAACAGAAGTGAAAAATGACACTTAAAAAGCAGTTCTCTGTTCATTTGACTGCAGCTAATTCTAAAAAGCTCTGTCCAGCGCTAGGCCCTGGCAGGAGCTCCCCAGACAGAAGTGCCCACCCAGCCCTGCTGTCTCAGGCCGTTCCGAGCTCTGGCCTCTTGTGGCTGCAGCGAGCAGCCTCAATCCAAAGGGACGCAGGGCCACAGCGAAACGGCTCTGTGGCACTAACAAAGAAAAGACACACCGCAGGAAATCACTGGGTTTGTTCCGAATTCTCTGCTTTTCATTCATTCATTCGAGCACGTTCAATGCCCGTTTTCCAGGTGGCAGAGGTAACACTTGCACACACTTCTTTGGTGCAAGGTGGCTCGGGGCGGGGGAAGGTGTCTTCACTACTGCCCAGCCTTGTGGGGACACCGCCGCCTCTCAGGGGGTCCCTGCTGCAGGCCCAAAGACCCCCAGGTCTGGAGCTCAGACACTGGGCTGCAGTTGGACAGCGACTGGAACTTGTACAGAGTCTGCCCCCCCGGGAGGACACCACGTGGCAAGGGGCCAGCGATCCAGTCCCCTCCCAGCCATCTGCTTCATTCCCCCTCAGTAGTGGCATATGGGCGGGCTCTTGGGTCCATCTCCCCCCTTACACCTTGGGCTCGCTTTGGAGGTGGGGGGGCAGCTCGTCTGCCATTGGGCTGCATTGGCACAAGCCTAACACAGGAACAAGAGTGACAGACAAACTCCCAGGGAGGGAGGGAGACAAACTGCTCAGTGACAGGCGCTCTCTGCCCGCCCTGAGAGCGAGAGCACCCAGCTTGCAGCCTGCTCCAAACGCTGCTCTGCCCTGGGCCGGCCGGGGGATGCTGGGGAAGGAGCAAGCTCCATTACTCCTGGCCAAAGCCTTCTGTCTCCTCAATGGCATACAGCAGCTTCTCCTTCAGCTGTTCATAGCTCTTGTAGGGAGGAAGATCCAGGCGATTAAAGCTGGCAAGAAAACAAAGGCTGTCAATGTAGTGGCAATTCCCGCCTCCCTCCCCCACTCCATGCTCTCCTGAGGCAGGGGCATCTCTCTGCTTTCTCAGCCATGCTCCGGGGCTGCACTTGGAGATGCATAAGCTGGTCCCAGCACACGGAAGTTGTGGCCACATCCCCTGCAAAGCCCATGGTGGAGCTGGTTTGAGAGGAAGCAAGGGGCAGCCCCACACAGACTGCTTGGATTCACCCCCACCTGCTCCAAGAGGAGTGAGACTCACCAGGTGTGACTCCGGGGCAGCCACGTCTCTTTGCCAACTTTATCAATACAGAACTTCTGCGGCCCATTACTGCCTGTCAGTCACAAACAGAACAACTTATTACGTTACAGGAAAGGAAACACAAAGCTGGAAAGGACACTTCATGCAACATATAGCTAACCTGTGGAATTCACCGCCACAAGATCTCATTGAGGCAAAGAGCTCAATAGGGATTTATATGGGTAATAAGATTACCCACAGTAACACTAACTCGGATAAACATTTCGCTTATCAAGTATTACAGCTCTTTTGCTCCAGGGCTTAAGCCAACATTACCTGCCTAGGATCAGGAAGAAATTTCCCTGATAGGTATGTTAGTGCATAAATGGCCACTAAGGGGTTTCTTCTACCTTCCTCTGAAGCAGCTGGTACTGGCCACTGTCAGCGACAGGATGCTGGACTGGACAGACCATTCATCTGGCATGCTATGGCAAAGATGGGCTACTGGTGGCAATCCCTTAGAGATCATCAAACCAGACTAGAGAGCGGGACTAACAGCTCTTTCAACAGCTCCATATAATGTGCAGGAAGAAAAACTTATCCTGGGGGATTTCAGTCTGAGGGACACATGCTGGAGGTCTCCTGCTGTCAGGGTGGAAATGTCCCTGGAGTTTCTAAAAATTATAGACAATTTTCTAACTCAACAAATATTGCAAACAGCTCAGGGTAATTCCATATTAGACCTCATTTTGATATCTGAAGATGAACTGATCACTGAATGAAAATGAGTGGTTGCCTAGGTGAAAATGATCATGATGGATTACGTTTGTTACGAGCAAACAGTCCTGATCAGTAATACATATACTTTGGGCTAAAAGTTGAAAATCATTATGAGTAAATATGATTAGGAAGAAAAATTTAAACAATTTAAACCAAACATGAAAGGTAATTGGGAGTTGTCTAGGAAAACTTAACTAAATACCCAACAAAACACAATTTCACAATTACAAAGGAATGCTTCTTCAATTAAAAAATATCCTGATTAATAAGAAAAGTAAAAACAGAACTAAAAATAATATATAACAAATGGAAAAAGAAGGAAGTTGATAGCATTGACTATAAATTAACAGTGATGAAATGCAGACTATTGATAAGGGAGGCTAAAGGTATCAGTGAAAAAATCTATGCCCAGTAGGTTTAAGGACAATGAAAAGGAATTTTAAAAAATACACTAGGAACAGAAGAAATCCTAGCAATGGTATAGTCAGTTAACAGACAGGGATGGTAAAATTATCATTGATACAGATGAGGCAGAAGTATTCAGTAATTATTTCTTTTCTGTATTTGGAAAAAAGCTCCATGGAATAGTCACAGCTTATAGTAATAATGGAATACTTTCTATTCCAACAGTAACAAGGGAGGATGTTAAATAGCAACTGCTAAGTTAAACATTTTTAAACATGCAGGATCAGATAACTTTAATTCAAGAGTTTTAAAACAATTGGCTGAGGAACTCTCTGAGCCACTGATGTTGATATTTAACAAATTTTGTAACACTGGGGAAATTCCAGGGGACTGGGAAAAATGCTAATAGGACAGTATTTAATAAGGGAAAACAGGATAACCTGAGTAACTATATGCTGACTAGCTTTACATCAATTCCATGAAAATAATGGAAAGGCTGATACGAGATGCAATCAGTAAAGAATTAAATGCCAAACAGCCTGGTTTTATGGAAATTAAGTTTTGTCAAACAATACTGATCCCACTGTTCGATGAGATTACAGGTTTGGTTGACAAAGGTAACTGTGTTGACAGACATCCTTCGCCTGCTGTAAGGCATTTGGCTTAGTACTGTACAACATTTGGTTAAAAATGTGAGAGCTGGGGGGCATTCTGTCCCTTCTATGGGCCTTGGCTTACTTCCCTGCCTTCGTAAAATGCTCTGAGATGTACCGTGGAAAGGCGAGTATAACAGTCACAACACTGCCCCCCTCTACTCCCGGTCCTTCCACACCACTGGACTATCACAAGTCTCTCTCTCCTTTATTCCCCCTGGGGCTGCTGGGGATAAATACCAATGAGCTCTGCGAATCCTCCAACTGGTAGGCGGCAGGTCCCTGTAACGAACTGTAAAAGCCGGATCCTCTTCTCATTGTCCATCTCCTTAATCACCTGAAACCAACAGAGTAGATGCAATGAGACCAGGATTCTGCCATCACCCGTGTGCTCCTGGCTTCAGCAATTGGGTTTGGGGGCAGCATCTCTTCCTCCTGCCTTTGTGGCACCTGTCCAGCTCCAACAGGAAACCAAACTGCAAAACACAGAGTGTCCCCCAGACGCTGAGGCTGCAGGATCTAATCTACAATCCACAGGGGTGCGGGATGGGAGTAGTGCCCAGCCTGAGAATCCTCAGGAGAGATGGCCCCGGCCCTGAGAACGCAACAGGAGCCGCTTCTCCTGCTGTCCCTCCTGGACACGGGCTTTACCCCACGCTGCCCCGGCTGAGGGCTAGTTTGCTCCCGTTCCGTTCTGACCGCTTACTGAAGAGAAGAGGCACCTGAACTGGGGCTGCTTTATTTCCAGCCTCTTTTGCCACCCTCTCTCATCCTGCCTCCCCCAGAGCAGCAGCTATTGCTGGAAACAGGCTGACCACTAAGTGCTGCCTGCCGCCCTGGGCAGCTCCGGAGCCGCTGCCAGCCAGGACCAGAGCGCTCGTGCTGGAGACGTGCTCGGTTTCATCTCACTCTGCTGGAGGCTGGCGAGGCGTGGAGCCAGGCTGATCCTGCCTCCCAACCCCACTCCCACTCGCTGACCAGGGCCCGGGTGCCATTCAGGCTCACCTGCCAGAACCACTGGATCTGCTTGCTGTTCTTGGTGTAGTGCCGATAGATGGTGTTTTTCTGCCAGTCACTCATGTCCATCTCCTGCATGCCGCAGAGCATCAGCTAGGGAACCAGGGGACACGTCAACAACCGAGCCACGGACTCTCCCCCACCCGCACTCTAAGCGGGAGAACGGCTGGAGGGGCACATGCACCAATTTCTCCAGGGTCAGACTAGGCAGCAGGGTTCCAGTTCCGCCCATGCCCCGGGCACTGGAGAAGTCAGGGGCATGGCAGGAAGTCTCCAGCTCGATAGAGGCCAGCCCGGCAGTAGGTCACTTGCTCTACAGGCCCGACAACTTCCAGCAAATGGCATGAGAGCTTGTGCCCAGATAATGTCCCCCAGCCAGTGCAGCATTTCAGGAGCAAAGTTAAATACAAACTGTATTTTTACTGGGCCCTGAGCCAGATTGAGGGGTTCTTGGCTATTAGCCGGCAGCCCCTCCTGCCCCAGCTGAGGCTAGGACCTCTCTGCTGTGGGACAGCGAGCACCAATGCTCGAGACTCGCCCAGCCGGCGTGCTGAGACCCAGCACTCCGCTGACTCACCTCGAGCTCCTTCTCATCAAAGTACCGCAGCCACTCCAGCGGTGCCACCTCATTGAAGCCATCCAGGAAGGCCTTGGTCTGCTCCTCCACGCCCCGCGTGAATCTCCAGTCTGTCAGCAGCCTGCGAGGGCAGACACAACACGTCACGCACCCCGGCCAAGCCCTCAGACATGGTACCTGCAACCAATACCCAGAGCCCTGCAGGATCCTGCTGGCCCTGCCTTCTGAACCTCTGGGGCCAGGAGTGGAGCAGACGTTCCTGGCCAGCAGCAGGGCAAGTGCAGGGGAGAGGAGTCTGGCAAATTCTCAAGGTTCCTCCCGATCCTTTCTTGCGTTGTGCTCCTTCCCTCCAAAGCCCAGAGCGGTGGCTTTCCAAGGGCCTGCCGGCAGAGGGCACTTTGGGAACAGAGACCTGCTGTCGTGGGTGCGCTGGCAAAGCCTCTCCAGAAACCTGGCCTGGCCTGGCGGCAGGGATGCACCAACTCGAACCGGGTTTGGGGGATTCTTCTGCTGCCTGGGCCCGACTCAGCACTGAACCAGCAGCACCCAGAGCTGCGGTGGGCAGGCAGCCGCAGGGCCTGGGGCAGAGGGAAATAAGAACCTCTCCCAATGCCCTACCTCCCCTCTCTTGAAGTGCTGGCAACACAGCCCCGGTCACCAGAGCCAGATCCCAGACTGAGTGCCCACCCAGCCCATCTCCTCATGCCTGCTGCCCACGTCAAAGCCAAAAAGCCCCTGGAGCCGTGCCATGCCCCCGAACCCCACACTCCATGCCAAGGTTGGGGGAGCAGCAGACCATCTAGAGCCCAGGCACTAGTACTTACATGATATACTCTTCCTTATTCTCCTCCGTCACCCGGATACTCTCCCCTCCTTCCTTCAGCTCGTGTGTTGTCACCTTGCCCAGAATCTCCATGTCCTGGATGAAGTACAGCTCCAGGCCACACTCCTCCAGGCTGTTCTCCCTAGGGGAGCAGCGACACAAGGAACATTAGCCTGGCTGCACCCAGCAAGGCCTGGGCACGGCGAGATCTGGCAGGATGGGGGCCGCAGCACTCCCCACGGGGACCCTGGGGTCACTGTGACCAAGCTGCATGCCTTGACATGGCAGGCTTTTCCGCAGCTGCTTGGAGATTTCACCGGCTCATGTGCAGGCGTTGGTGGGTCTGATACACCAGGCCCGAGGCAGGATCCTCAGCACATCGAGCCCTGGAGTATGGCCAGCATGGGCAGAGACTACCCTGTATGGGGACTTTGCCCCATCACCCCTAGAGAAGCAGGGCCTCTGGGTCAAGGCTGGGGCTGGCAGGGGAGAGGCACTGACTTGATCCAGACGATAGAGTTGTAGAACTCAGGGTCGATGGATTCCAGGTCCTTCAGCGTGGGTCTCTTATTAAGCATGCGTTTGTAGAAGGGGAGCGTGAAGCCAGTGTCAATGAATTTTCCATGATACAGCGCCTGTGCGGGAGAGAACACCCCGGTCACAGGCTCTGGGTCCCAGCATGGCCATGGAGCACAGCTGGCAAGGGGGACAGGTCCCAGAGGCTGGCGACTAGGTAACGGGGTGGAGAACGTGGCCCCTCACGATGGCGCAGCCCAGCCCTGAATCCCAAGGGGGCAGCTCTCTCGGGAGCACAGGAGTCCTGCCTGCAGCACTCGGCGTGCAGAGCACCCAACTTCCCTCCCACCCCCCAATTCCATGGCGTCTCCCTCTCCCTTCACAGCTCTATTAAGAGCACTTGTTTAAACAGCCCTGCTGTGGCCGCCCTGGATCCTGGCTTCCAGGAGCCTCAAGGCAAAGGCAGCCAAAAACAATGCAGACACTTGTCTGGAGCAGCCCAGCGGTGATTAATAGTTGGGGGGTTTATGGGGATCCGGCTCTGCTCCAAGCAGAGCCAGGCGGCTGGGGGAGACCTGGGAAGAACGTATCCATTTTCTGCGCATGGCACCATGGAGGGCCGATCCCAGAGCAGGGATCCTCTGAGCCCCAGGCCATGGAGAGATGAGGCTGGGCTCAGGCCACCAGAGACAGGGGGAGTCACGCTGGGGTTTGAGCAGCTGGAAAATCTCACCTTGTTGGGGCTAAAAATAGTCCCCAAAGCTGCAGATCAACTGGAACGCTGGGGTGGCAGCCAAGGAGCTGGGCACATCCCCGCAGTACAGCTGGGCGAGGCCCCGGGAACCTCCTCTGACACACAGACCCTACCCCGAACATCCCCCCGAACCTCCTCCGATACACAGACCCCCCCTCTGAACATCCCCCCCAAACCTCCGATACACAGACCCCCCCTCTGAACACCCCCCGAACCCCTTCCGATACACAGACCCCCCCCGAACACCCCCTGAATCTCCTCTGATACACAGACCCTACCCCGAACATCCCCCCGAACCTCCTCCGATACACAGACCCCGCCCCCGAACATCCCCCCGAACCTCCTCCAATACACAGACCCTCCCCCTCCGGCCACCCTCTTCCCCGAACCCCCTCTGATATACAGACCCCACCCCGAACATCCCCCCCAAACCCCCTCCGATACACAGACCCCCCCCCGAACATCCCCCCGAACCTCCTCCGATACACAGACCCCCCCTCTGAACATCCCCCCCAAACCTCCGATACACAGACCCCCCCTCTGAACACCCCCCGAACCCCTTCCGATACACAGACCCCCCCCGAACACCCCCTGAACCTCCTCTGATACACAGACCCTACCCCGAACATCCCCCCGAACCTCCTCCGATACACAGACCCCGCCCCCGAACATCCCCCCGAACCTCCTCCAATACACAGACCCTCCCCCTCCGGCCACCCTCTTCCCCGAACCCCCTCCGATATACAGAACCCCCCTCTGAACATCCCCCCCAAACCCCCTCCGATACACAGACCCCCCCCGAACACCCCCTGAACCTCCTCTGATACACAGACACCCCCCTGAACACCCCCCCAAACCTCCTCCGATACACAGACCCCCCCCGAACACCCCCCGAACCCCCTCCGATACACAGACCCCCCCCCGAACACCCCCTGAACCTCCTCTGATACACAGACACCCCCCGCGAACATCCCCCCGAACCTCCTCCGATACGCAGACCCCCCCTCTGAACATCCCCCCCAAACCTCCTCCGAGACACAGACCCCCCCCGAACACCCCCCGAACCCCCTCCGATACACAGACACCCCCCCCGAACACCCCCGTGAACCTCCTCTGATACACAGACCCCGCCCCCGAACATCCCCCTGAACCTCCTCCAATACACAGACCCTCCCCCTCCGGCCACCCTCTTCCCCGAACCCCCTCCGATATACAGAACCCCCCTCTGAACATCCCCCCCAAACCCCCTCCGATACACAGACCCCCCCCGAACACCCCCTGAACCTCCTCTGATACACAGACACCCCCCTGAACACCCCCCCAAACCTCCTCCGATACACAGACCCCCCCTCTGAACACCCCCCGAACCCCCTCCGATACACAACCCCCCCCCGAACACCCCCTGAACCTCCTCTGATACACAGACCCTCCCTCTCCGGCTACCCTCTTCCCCGAACCCCCTCCGATACACAGACCCCCCCTCTGAACACCCCCCGAACCCCCTCCGATACACAGACCCCCCCTGAACACCCCCTGAACCTCCTCTGATACACAGACACCCCCCCGAACACCCCCCCGAACCTCCTCCGATACACAGACCCCCCCCGAACCCCCTCCGATACACAGACACCCCCCCCCCGAACACCCCCCCGAACCTCCTCCGATACACAGACACCCCCCCCTCTGAACACCCCCCGAACCCCCTCCGATACACAGACCCCCCCCGAACACCCCCTGAACCTCCTCTGATACACAGACCCTCCCTCTCCGGCTACCCTCTTCCCCGAACCCCCTCCGATACACAGACCCCCCCCCCCTCTGAACACCCCCCGAACCCCCTCCGATACACAGACCCCCCCCTCTGAACACCCCCCGAACCCCCTCCGATACACAGACCCCCCCCGAACACCCCCTGAACCTCCTCTGATACACAGACCCCCCACCGAACATCCCCCCAAACCTCCTCCAATACACAGACCCTCCCCCTCCAGCCACCCTCTTCCCCAAACCTCCTCCGATACACAGACCCCCCCCAAACACCCCCCCGAACCCCCTTCAATACACAGACCCCCCCTCTGAACACCCCCCCGAACCCCCTTCGATACACAGACCCCCCACCGAACATCCCCCGAACCCCCTCCGATACACAGACCCTCCCTCTCCGGCTACCCTCTTCCCCGAACCCCCTCCGATACACAGACCCCCCCCCTCTGAACACCCCCCGAACCCCCTCCAATACACAGGACCCCCCCCGAACACCCCCTGAACCTCCTCTGATACACAGACCCCACCCCCGAACATCCCCCCAAACCTCCTCCAATACACAGACCCTCCCCCTCCAGCCACCCTCTTCCCCGAACCTCCTCCGATACACAGACCCCCCCCAAACACCCCCCCGAACCCCCTTCAATACACAGACCCCCCCCGAACATCCCCCGAACCCCCTCCGATACACAGACCCCCCTCAAACACCCCCTGAACCTCCTCTGATACACAGACACCCCCCCGAACACCCCCCGAACCCCCTCCGATACACAGACATCCCCTCTCCAACCACCCTCCTCCCCGAACCTCCTGTGATACACAGACCGCCCCCGGACAACTCCCCCCCGACACACAGACCCCGCCCCCGAACATCCCCCCGAACCTCCTCCAATACACAGACCCCCCCCCTGAACATCCCCCCCGAACCCCCTCCGATACACAGACCCCCCCCCTCTGAACACCCCCCGAACCCCCTCCGATACACAGACCCCCCCCCGAACATCCCCCCCGAACCCCCTCCGATACACAGACCCTCCCTCTGAACATCCCCCCCGAACCCCCTCCGATACACAGACCCCCCCTCTGAACACCCCCCGAACCCCCTCCGATACACAGACCCCCCCTCTGAACATCCCCCCCGAACCTCCTCCGATACACAGACCCCCCCTCTGAACACCCCCCGAACCCCCGCCAATACACAGACATCCCCTCTCCGACCACCCTCCTCCCCGAACCTCCTCCGATACACAGACCGCCCCCTCCAGCCACCCTCCGTGCCTCCTCTGATGCATAGGCCCTACTGCGGCCCCACAATACACGCCCCACAGAGAAACCCTTCTCACCACCCCCACAGATGCAGACCCCAGAGCCCTGCGCCCCTACCCCACTCACAGTGCACCCTGACCCCCAAGCTGTTCCTGAGGCTGCAGATCTGGTGGAGCCCACAGTCCAACCAAGCACACGGCTCCCCCCACAAGTCCTGGCCTCTGGGATGGAGCCACCTTTGGTGCCATCTTTGCCCTCCGCCCCCAAGTCGAGGCTGGGCCCCGCAAGCGACCAGCTGCTCCCCCAGCGCAGAAACCGGCTGTTCCTGTACACCTCGCCCGGGCCAGCCTGCCCTGCGGGGCCCGACCCTGCCAGCGACCAGTGGGGAGCTGCTGGCCCTCCAAGGAGCTGGGGAGCTGGGCGGGCAGTTCCCCCTCCGAGGCCAAGGCTGGGAACATTTTCGGGTTTAAGTGGCTGAGCCCCGTCCAATCCCTGCCCCTCGTCCCCATGCTGCAGCACCCCCGGCCCCACCTCCCCTCCTGACCAACTGGCTCCTTTCTCCCCCCAGCCCTGCCAGCGCCCCGGGGCGCTCACCATAGCGATGAAGCGGCCGATGAAGCGGAAGTAGGTGAGGTGGTCGGGGTTGATGGAGGACGCGGGGTTGATCTGCAGGCAGTAGTTGTTCTTCCCGGCGTATTCGAACAGGCAGTACATGGGGTTGAGCACCTCGTGGGACAGGAGGAAGAACCATTCCCTGGGGAAGGAGAGAACAGAGCGCAGTGACGGGTGCTCGGCACCCCCAGGAGGGCAGAGTTGCAGCTGCTCCACTCCTGCTCTCCAGGCAGCAGGACCAGGGCTCCGGGGGGCCAGCGAGCAGGCGGGTCTGGGCCTACTGGCCCCTGCATACAAGAGCTTCACCTGGGGAAAGGGAGCAGCCCAGACGCCTTCACTCGGCCTGCGCGTGCCGTCTGCTGCAGCACACCCCCGGCCCACCAGCCCGTCTCCGCTGGGTGCAGACTGAACAGGCCTGGGGGGGGGCGGGGGGCCTCACTAGCCCATGTCAGCCTCCACCCCAAGGCAGCTGCATTTCAGCACTGCCACATGTAGCCTGGGAAGCATTTTAGGAGAGAGCAGCATGACAAAGTCTTGGAAAACACCTCAGTGACCCTGGGCCCTGGTGCGCCCAGCACTCACCGGCATCGGCCCTTGGCCTGGCAGGGATGCCAGGGGCCCCAAAGTATCCCTGTATTACACACACACACGTCTCCCTGCCCAGGTCTGCACACTCCCACCAGCCACACACACCTGCCTGCTTGCCTGTCCCCACCACACTCACTCACACCCACCCACACACAACACCCACGCACCTGCCCACGCCCAGAGCAGGGACACCCGCGCCCAGAGCAGGGACACCCGCACCCCCAGGCCTGCCCGCACCCAGAGCATGGACACCCGCGCCCCCAGGCCTGCCCGCGCCCAGAGCAGGGACACCCGCGCCCCCAGGCCTGCCCGCGCCCAGAGCACAGACACCCGCGCCCCCAGGCCTGCCCGCTCCCCCAGGCCTGCCCGCGCCCAGAGCAGGGACACCCGCGCCCCCAGGCCTGCCCGCGCCCCCAGGCCTGCCCGCGCCCAGAGCACAGACACCCGCGCCGCCAGGCCTGCCCGCGCCCAGAGCACGGACACCCGCGCCCCCAGGCCTGCCCGCGCCCAGAGCACGGACACCCGCGCCCCCAGGCCTGCCCGCTCCCCCAGGCCTGCCCGCGCCCAGAGCAGGGACACCCGCGCCCCCAGGCCTGCCCGCGCCCAGAGCAGGGACACCCGCGCCCCCAGGCCTGCCCGCTCCCCCAGGCCTGCCCACGCCCAGAGCAGGGACACCGCGCCCCCAGGCCTGTCCACGCCCAGAGCACGGACACCCGCTCCCCCAGGCCTGCCCACGCCCAGAGCAGGGACACCCGCGCCCCCAGGCCTGCCCGCGCCCCCAGGCCTGCCCACGCCCAGAGCAGGGACACCCGCGCCCAGAGCACGGACACCCGTGCCCCCAGGCCTGCCCGCACCCAGAGCAGGGACACCCGCGCCCCCAGGCCTGCCCGCGCCCAGAGCAGGGACACCCGCGCCGCCAGGCCTGCCCGCGCCCAGAGCACGGACACCCGCGCCGCCAGGCCTGTCCACGCCCAGAGCACGGACACCCGCGCCGCCAGGCCTGCCCACGCCCAGAGCACGGACACCCGCGCCCCCAGGCCTGTCCACACCCAGAGCAGGGACACCGCGCCCCCAGGCCTGCCCGCGCCCAGAGCAGGGACACCCGCGCCCCCAGGCCTGCCCGCGCCCAGAGCAGGGACACCCGCGCCCAGAGCACGGACACCCGCGCCCCCAGGCCTGCCCGCACCCAGAGCAGGGACACCCGCGCCCAGAGCAGGGACACCGCGCCCCCAGGCCTGCCCGCGCCCAGAGCAGGGACACCCGCGCCGCCAGGCCTGTCCACGCCCAGAGCAGGGACACCGCGCCCCCAGGCCTGCCCGCGCCCAGAGCAGGGACACCCGCGCCCCCAGGCCTGCCCGCGCCCAGAGCAGGGACACCCGCGCCCCCAGGCCTGCCCGCGCCCAGAGCACAGACACCCGCGCCCCCAGGCCTGCCCGCGCCCCCAGGCCTGCCCGCGCCCAGAGCAGGGACACCCGCGCCCCCAGGCCTGCCCGCGCCCCCAGGCCTGTCCACGCCCAGAGCAGGGACACCGCGCCGCCAGGCCTGTCCACGCCCAGAGCAGGGACACCGCGCCGCCAGGCCTGTCCACGCCCAGAGCAGGGACACCGCGCCGCCAGGCCTGCCCACGCCCAGAGCAGGGACACCCGCGCCCAGAGCACGGACACCCGTGCCCCCAGGCCTGCCCGCACCCAGAGCAGGGACACCCGCGCCCCCAGGCCTGCCCGCGCCCAGAGCAGGGACACCCGCGCCGCCAGGCCTGCCCGCGCCCAGAGCACGGACACCCGCGCCGCCAGGCCTGCCCGCGCCCAGAGCACGGACACCCGCGCCGCCAGGCCTGCCCACGCCCAGAGCACGGACACCCCGCGCCGCCAGGCCTGTCCACGCCCAGAGCAGGGACACCCGCGCCCCCAGGCCTGCCTGCGCCCAGAGCAGGGACACCCGCGCCGCCAGGCCTGTCCATGCCCAGAGCAGGGACACCGCGCCCCCAGGCCTGCCCGCGCCCAGAGCAGGGACACCCGCGCCCCCAGGCCTGCCCGCGCCCAGAGCAGGGACACCCGCGCCCCCAGGCCTGCCCGCGCCCAGAGCAGGGACACCCGCGCCCCCAGGCCTGTCCACGCCCAGAGCAGGGACATCCGCGCCCCCAGGCCTGCCCGCGCCCAGAGCAGGGACATCCGCGCCCCCAGGCCTGTCCACGCCCAGAGCACAGACACCCGCGCCCCCAGGCCTGCCCGCTCCCCCAGGCCTGCCCACGCCCAGAGCAGGGACACCTGCGCCCCCAGGCCTGCCCGCGCCCAGAGCACAGACACCCGCGCCCCCAGGCCTGCCCGCTCCCCCAGGCCTGCCCACGCCCAGAGCAGGGACACCGCGCCCCCAGGCCTGTCCACGCCCAGAGCACGGACACCCGCTCCCCCAGGCCTGCCCACGCCCAGAGCAGGGACACCCGCGCCCCCAGGCCTGCCCGCGCCCCCAGGCCTGCCCACGCCCAGAGCAGGGACACCCGCGCCCAGAGCACGGACACCCGTGCCCCCAGGCCTGCCCGCACCCAGAGCAGGGACACCCGCGCCCCCAGGCCTGCCCGCGCCCAGAGCAGGGACACCCGCGCCGCCAGGCCTGCCCGCGCCCAGAGCACAGACACCCGCGCCCCCAGGCCTGCCCGCACCCCCAGGCCTGCCCGCACCCAGAGCAGGGACACCCGCGCCGCCAGGCCTGCCCGCACCCAGAGCAGGGACACCCGCTCCCCCAGGCCTGCCCGCGCCCAGAGCAGGGACACACACCCACATGCGCATGCCTGCTCACCCCCCCTCACATGCCTGGCCACACCCAGAGCACACGCACACGTATGTGCACATGCCTGCACACACACCCCAGCCCAGTGCACACACCGGCCTGTGCCCAGAGCACATACACGCTCAAACCCACATACCCCTGCCTGCCCCCAGAGCACACGCACGCGCCCTTCCTGAAATGGATCTGACTGTCTCTGCCCCCTCTCCCCCCATGAGCCTCGTCTCCCATGGCTCCGTGCAGGGAGCACTGCCCCTTCCTGGCTCGCTAGCTCCCTGGAGAAGCACAGGAGAGGCGCATGGTCCTTGCCTTGGTCCTCCCTAGCAGCTCAGGGAGACGAGTCGTCCTCCAACGCAGAGAGCGCCCGGTATCCTGTCCGTGGTTCTACCCTGTGGTAGAACAGCATGACGTAACCTACCATAGGGTAAAACCACTGGCAGGACACAGAGAGAGACACAGAGAGCAGGAGCCCACGGCCCAGGGATGGGAGCAGGGTCACCGTGGAGAAGGAGGAGTTGGGGCGTGACAGACACAAGGACACCAGGGAGCCAAGGGGGAGGGAGGGAGGCAGGGAGGGAGGAAGAAGAGTTATAGCACCAAGCCAGCCACCCAGGCAGAGGCAGGCTGGAGCCAGTAGTGTCACAAGCAACCTCCTCTGGCCGAACGCCGCACCACGAGGCTTTCCTCAGAGCCCCCGGCCCCGGGGCGCAGGCAGAGCCCCCCACCCCCGTTCCCCAGCCCCGGGGGCGCAGGCAGAGCCCTCTCCCCCCCCCGTTCCCCAGCCCCGGGGGCGCAGGCAGAGCCCCTCCTCCCCCCGTTCCCCAGCCCCGGGGGCGCAGGCAGAGCCCCTCCCCACCCCGTTCCCCAGCCCCGGGGGCGCAGGCAGAGCCCCCCCCCGTTCCCCAGCCCCGGGGGCGCAGGCAGAGCCCCCCCCCCCGTTCCCCAGCCCTGGGGGCGCAGGCAGAGCCCGGCGTCGGGCCCTCTGGCTCTGTTTTGTTACTGCGATGCACACCAGGTACAGGCCATTTCTCGTTAGGACCCAGCAGGGGATGTGCCCCAGGCTTCTCTGAGCAGGGCCCTGGGAGAGGAACACGAGCCCGAGCTCAGCCCTGTGAAAGCCCCGAGCCGCCCCCGGTGCCCTGCCGCAGCAGACACCTCTCTGCTCAGCAGGACTCACCTGGCGATGCCACCGTAGTCCAGCCCCTCCTCGCCGCGCATGATGATGTACAGCCGGCGTCGCAGGTCGTAGGGCTTCATGTTCATAATCTACGAGGGGTAAGAGATGGGAATCGTCACCCACAGAGGCCCATCGCATAGGGACTGCCCCGATATCCAGGGGCAGCCAGGCTCCTGAATCCCTGGACCCTGCTACAAGTCCCCTCTCACAGTGCCGAGCTCTGCATGCGGCCCTCCCCTGCGCAGGGACTCACCTGCTGGAAGGAGTCCTCGAAGAGCGTCTGCCGGGAAACGCTGATCTTCACGTGGCTGGGCAGCGCGTTCGACTGGAATCAAACACAGGCACTGGGCTCAGAGTCAGCACAGCTCTGCCCTCCCACTGAGCCTCCCGCACCCCTTCCAGCCGCCCCCAGCCTGGCTGAGCGAGAGGCTGTCCTGATCCTCCCGACTCCCCCTCCCCTAGCCTCCGTGCCCCACTCCCCCGTACTCACATGACACAGGAAGCGGAACTGGTGATATTTCCAGCGAAAGCTTCGGTCGTAAGCCCCAGGGGAACCCCCCTGCTTATTCCTACAGGAGCAAACACATGGGCCGTGGATGAGAACCCTCCCACCCTGCGCACTGGCAGAGCCACCAGCTCCAGCCAGGAGAGCTCCCTCACAATACAGCAGCCACCACCTGCTCCGTGGCTGGGGACTGGCCAGCCTTGAACAGCTGGGCACTAGGGGACCAGAAGCCCGGTGTGAGCAGGCCCAGCCGCCCGAGGGCATCGGGTGGTGGGGAGGCACAACCACCAGCCATCGGTTACTCGGCCCCAGGCCACCCTGAAGGTGCACAGGCCACGATTCAGAGTCCTGCACAAACAGCAGCACTTGGCATCTTCCCAGCACCTCGTGAGAGCCCCACCCCTCCTGACGGGGGTACGTGTGAGTGGCCCAAGGCTGCAGAGCAGGGGACAGAAGTGCCAGGTCCCAGCTCCCAGCCTGTGTGTGAGCCACCAGGCAGCACGCGGCAGCGAATGGAGGAAGGGTCCTGGCACGGAACATCTTACCCAGACTCAAAGCCGGGGCGTGGGTCTTTGAAGGTGGTGGTGCGAGTGTTGTGATCCACAAAATAGCGCACCCCCTCGCTGGTGTATTTCATCTCCCAGCCAGGCGGCAGGGCCGGCTCCTGGATCATCCTGCCCAGCACGAGGAAAAGGTTACTGGACACAGGCACACTGGGGGCAAGAGAGTCCGGTTCCCCCTGCATGGCCTGCTCCTACACACACCCCTAGTCTGGGAACAAGTGCAGCTCCTGGCCCCCAGCCCCTCACTGCTCCCCTAAGCCCCAGGCGTCTCCTTGTAGCTGCAGCTCTGTCCCGGCTCCCAGGAATCCCTTCCATGCTGCAGGACTGGCAGGGGCCTGGGAGGCACCTGGATCAGCCCTGGGCCAGGAGCCCTGCACAGTGTGACCTCAGCCCAGGAGATGGACTCCAGCTAACACTGCGCTCAGCGTCTCCCAGGAGAAGTGCCCAGTGGGGAGTGCAGCACGGCACCGCACCCCCAGGACTCACTCTCTGGCTGCACTGGCCCAGCGTGGGGCGGGAACTCAAGCACAGAGCCATGCAGTAGGAGGGGGCACGGACCTCGGAGGGCCTACATGGGAAGTGCCTCCTCCTGCCCAAACCAGCCCCGAGTGTTCCCCTTGCATGGGGGCCTGGGCCATGGCTGCCTCCTAGTCTGGGGCCTGGAAGATGGTCGCAGACGAGATTCCCAGGAGAAACCAGCATGCCCCCTCCCCCTGCTTGATGCTTTTGCCCCCTGCCGGCGGGTGTCTGTCTGCAGGGCTGCTCCGGGGCCATGTCCTGAGCTCTCAGACGCCGGAGTCACTAGCACAAAGCTCTGTTGTGGTTTGGGGCCCGCGCGTCAGAGCGTGACCTAGCCAAGCAAAGGTGGCTCCCTACCCCTGTGTGCGAGGATCCTCCCACTGGGTGGTCCGTGTGTTGTGGTTCACGTAATACACTCGCCCGTTGTCCTGTCTCTTTTCTAAGAGGGAGGGAGGGAGAGAGAGAGTTAACCTGCCCTCTCTGGCCCATTCGCGCCACTCGCGTGGCTCTGCACTAACCCAGGGGGAGCACAGAGCCGGCCTCAAAACTCTCAGGGAATGGTGAAGCTGGGGTCCCGGGCGTCGACAGGCCTGATCCCTGCCAGGGGATGCAGCGACGTGGCTGCAGCGTGGGCGAGCCAGGCCCGAGATGACCAGGGTGCGGGTGGGCTGGTGCCGCCCCGCTGAAGCACAGGCTGCCGCAGTGCCGGCACTGGTACCCGAGCTCGCGGGGGGGCATCTCCCTGCGCTGCAAGCGCACCCGGGGCCCAGCGCACACAATATAGGCTGGAAGCTGAAAGGGGCCTTTTGTAACTCTCAGCTCCCTGGGATCGCTCGGGCCAGTGCTTCTGGGGCCCCCCGCTCCTTGCGAAGGGATGCCATCCCCTGCCCCCGCAGCCCGGCTCTAGGGAAAGTCATCGGTCTAAAGCTGGGATAAAAGGAGCATGAGAAGGAACAGCAGCAATTAATCACAACACCCCGCAAAGCAGAGTCCCCCCCACACTCCGCGGGCTCTGGGGCTTGACACAAAGCTCAACGCCCTGAGCATTCAGAGCTGGGCCGGGCTGGGCTGGGCCAGGGCACGGAGAAGCAGAGATACAGGATGGCCGGCTTCTGGGAAGAGTGCTACAACTCGCCTTGTCCTGCCCCAGGGGTGTCCACACACCTCCGACCCCCGTGCTGTATGCGCCACATACATACCCTCCCCTCACCTATATCCCTTCCCCCCAGCCACATGCACCCCCCACACGTCTGTCCCACCCCCGCTGTATGCGCCGCATACGTTCCCCTCCTCCCCACTTGCTTCCCTCCCCCGGCCACATGCACACCTCACCCCACATCCCTTCCCCTCCCAACACATGCACCGTGTACACACCCATGCCCCCCACTTGCATCCCCCCCGGCCGCATGCACCCCACACACACGTTCCCCCCCACTGCATGCGCCACCTATGCACCCCTCTTCTCCACCCACATCCTTCCCCCACTGCGTGCACCCACGCCCATGCCTCCCCCATCCACTCCCCGGCTGCTTGCACCGCATACCTGCCCCTTCCACCCATCACATGCACCCCCAGCTACAGCCCTCCCCCCACTGCATACACGCCCCACCCACATGCTTCTCTCCAGCGCATGCATGCACACCCCTCCACTGCGTGCACAACCCCCTCACACAAACACACACCTCCCTCGGAAACATCCGCTTTGTACCTAAAATACACCCGCCCCTTAAACTCCCAGGTGTGCACAGACCTCCCCCATACACACCCACCACATACGCCTCCCCCACACCCACTTCACACCCCCCCCCACCTACTACCTAACACACAGACCCGCCCCCAGAGTTCACAAACCAACAGCCTGTCCGTGTACACACACACACACACACACCAGCAAACAAAGAGAGCTCTCCATGTACTGCTCTCCTGAGCCCTCCGTACGCCTCTATATGTACGTGCTCCCAGTATACTTCACTCCCCCCTGTAATCACTTTGTCTCTCCCCTGTACCCAGACACACTCACTGCCCGTCTGCAGCGCACTGTCATGCCTTGCACACTGGCCCGAAACACACAGACACGCACACCCCACACAACTGACCCTAGCCGTGCTGCACGGAGGCCCTGCACGCGGGCACTCCCCAAGGCACTGGCCTCTGGCCCTCCCACTTGCTCTGTCTGTGCATTCTGGGCCGCCAGCCCCAGCCTGCTCCTGCCCAGACTACAGGGAGGAGCTGCGTTTCCCCAGTCACGGCATTTGCCCTGCTGCTTCACTGGAGAGGCCCAGCTCCTGGAGCGGCAAAGCACGCTGAGCGTGTGGCCCTGCTCACCTCCCACTCAGTCAGCACCTCCAGCTCCTGGGAGCTCCTCACCCTCCCACTGCCCTTCGCTGCACCAGAGGCTGAGCTGGGGAAGCAGGACACTCCCGGGGGTCCCAGGCACCTCCTGGAGGGTGGCTCCGGCGTAGGGCTAATTGGAAGCAGGCTCCCTTCCCCCTCCCCATCAGGATGCTAAGACAGCTCGTGTTCGCTCCCACGCTGCAGGCTTTGGCTGGACTGCGCTCTCAGCCGGATGCACAGAGCAGCCCAGACATGCCAGATTCTCCTCACTGAGACCACAAGGTTATTGGGAATAAATCAGGGCCAGAAGCCGGGGGCAAGGAGCCAGTTAGGCCGGGGCTAGAGGTTCAGAGCACCTGAGAGCCAGCTCCTGCCCGCAGCCCCTGCTCCACTCACGGGGCCTTACTTCGGGCTCATGCTACAAGCTGAGAGTAGCTGGAACCCCACGAGTGACCCAGGCCAGTGCCCCTCCTGCACAGGGCCCAAGAACCACAGCGGCTGCAGGGAGCAGCACCCAGACACCTGACAGAGCTGGGGCTGCCCTGAGCCGCCTGCATGCAGCAGCACTTGATGGGCTCTCCCGTGGACTGTCCACTCCTCCATAGCCCCGCGTGGCCCAGCCTACACCTGAGCCAAGCCACCACCCCGGGGCCCTGGGGTCAATTAGCCCCCGCCTGAGCCGGGCCACCCCCCCCAGCCCATGGCCCAGCCGGGCCCCCGCCCCCCCCCCACATCACCCAGCCCACAGCCCAGCTGGGCCCTGTCCCCGGGGCCTGGCGTCATCCAGCCCACAGCCCACCTCCCCTGCCCTCTTGTACTACGCATGGAATTAAAGGGGACTCCCTCAGAAAAGACATGAGCCAGCAGGGTGAGGATTTCAGATGTCAGATGGGAAGCTCTGTTAACTCCATCGCACCCACTCGGTTCAGGGCCCGGCTCACGACAGGTGTCTTGCCCAGGACAGTATTAAATGACTCAAGCAGCTGGGTTTCCACCCTGTCCCCTTGACAGCCTGGGTGCATCTGGCTGCCAGAATGCTGGTCCCAGACAGCCACCCTGCATTTTACTTCTCTCCGTTTCACCCTGTTGCCGCTCCTCACTCTCCTTGGCGCACACTGTAGGGCCCCCCCCGGCAGGGCTCACACCCCAAGCAGCTGTTGACAGGTTCCCTGGTGTCAAGATAGGAAAACAGCTGCTGCCACCAGAAGTCCCTTCAGCAGGCCGTTAATCTCCCCTCCAGCCCCCGCAGCCCTGCTCCCATCTCCCTTTGACACTCACGGGTCTCAGCTGCTGAGGCCCTCGGACCCAAGCGCTCCCCAGCCACATCTGCATGTCCAGCCCCAAGTCTCCATGTCACTCCCTGGGGGCCGCGCTCCTGCAGGGTAGGTTATCAGAGCACATGGCATTTGCCCATGTCTCTAGTCTCTCGAGGCACCTTTGTATTGTGTCTCCGTCCTCAGTGAGGTTTGCATCGCTCTCCAGTTTAGCATCACATGCCATTAATACTGTGGTAACGGCGCCTGCCAGCAAACCCAGGCGACGGCCCCTGTTCTCTCTGCTGCCCCATGGTCCCAGCTTCATAACCACCTCCCTAAACTTGATTATTCCCTGGGGGAGGGAGGGGTGATTCCCCCCCCGCCCCAGGTTTCAGCCCAGCTGGAGCAATCGCCCAGCAGAGCTGTTACCTGAGAAGTGGTGGGGGTTGGGGGGAACACATGCAAAACACCCTGTTGCACTGCCCTGTCCTAGCAGCACCTCCAGGCCACCCCCTAGTGTACACGGGGCACTCTCTGCTCCACAGCCTGGGTCAGAAACACCATTTCAATCCGGGCCAGCGCACCTGGGATCTTCCACATCCCCATCCATGCCCCTTCCACACAAGCCCATCATCCCCCAGAGTCTCAGCAGCAACTCCTGTCCGGGACCACGGGATACACCCCGGACACACACTGTTGCCACTCCCTAGATCTCCACTAAGTGGCTGTCCCATCCCCGCATTACCCACAACCCACCTTACTCTGGGCTAGCTGCTGATGTGACATGAAAAAGGCAGGTGCCTGGTGGAGCCCAGTGGAAAGCAACAGCACCGAGAACGGACCACAGCGAATTCCCAATGTAGAATTCCTGCTGGACACCAGCAGCAAGAGCCTTTCCCCCGTGATGGAGCCTTTCCTCCCATTCCCAAACGCAAACGGGGAGCTTACCCCGGCGGAGAGACCCAGGCAGAAGAGTCACCTCTCCTCTGCAAAAGGAGGTCTGAGACCTCCAACCCCTCCTTGAGTCCTGGCAACAATCACAGACTCTGCTAGGTTTAGTCAACAGGGAGCAAACCCAGAGAGCGGGGCACCTCCAGACTCAAAATGCTGGATTTAAAGTCCAAGCTGGCGTGGGTCTCTGGCAGATCCACCCCACAGGCAGCATGGACGGTGGGACATGTCATCTTCCCTACGCTCACACGCCCTGCCAGTAATGCAGAGGGAATGAGCCCCCAAGAACACAGGTTCCCCCCACCCCAAAAGAGGTCAGCCAGCGAAGGGACGGACGGCGCAGGAAGGGTTCGAGCCATAGAGATGGGGCGGGGGCGGTGCCAGGTGAGCAGCAGAAGTGCGAGAGCAGGGGAGAAGGCTTGGTACTTACCCCAGCCGGGAGGAAGGGGGCCCAGAGGATCATTGTCAGATGGGGCGCCAGATGACTGGAAACAGCAGAGGGGGCAAAAATACAAAACAACACAGAGATTATCAAGAGCCGGGAGTGAGATGAGCAGGGAGGTGGGGGCAGGCTCCCCACTCTCCTCTCACCTCCTATCACTCCCCAACTCTCAGCACAGGGAAACAGAGCCTGCTGCTAAGGAACTAAAAACAACTTGCAGGCGCTGGGTGCAAAGCGCCCGCACTAAACCGCGGCTGGGGCGGCGGGAGAGAGGAGCAGGGCTTGCTGGAACGCCCAGCTGTGTGCGGCTGCTCTGCTCCTGCTGGCCAAGGCGACTGATACCACCACCACAGTTACACCTCCAACCTTCTCCAAGAACCACACACAAGAGGGGAAAAAATAGCGCAGGCCTTTCCAATGAAATCATTCCCACAAGCCCTGTCCACGCCCAGCGCTTCCTGGCTCAGCCTGCAGCCTCCCCCGCCTCCCCCTTCGCAGCGGGTTGTGAAAGCGAGCGGCAGCGTGCGAGATGCACTCCAACTGAGGAAACATTCATGCCTGCACAGACAGGCGTCTCCCTGAGCCCCCTGCACGTCCCCACCCCCAACAGGTCCACTGCACAAAGCACCTTTATTCTGGCTCAGGGCGACTGAGCAGCCTGAAGTGGGGGCTGCTGGCCTGGCACTGTTTAGATTAGCCCCCCTCCCCAGCTTTGCTGGGAGGTCTCCTGGGGATGGCCCGCCAGACCAAACAGGCCAGGATTCAGGAGAGTGGGGGGCTCAGCATACACTCCTCAGCGTTAAATAAGAAACATATTGTTACTAAAATGGCCTTTTCATTTCCGCTCCTAACGTTAAAGTGTGGGCTTTGGGGGCTCACATTCCGAGGCAGGCCCCGGATCCTGAGCCGACTGGTTTGAGGAAGGGAGCAGCGCGCCATGCACAGAAACCCGACTGGAGCTCAGGGAAACACCACGGCATTGCCAACCCCTTCCCCACCCCACGGGGAAATGACAGAGGTCCACGCACGGCTTCCATTCCGAGCCACGGGGCTGCCTACAGCCCGTGGTCACAGGCACGCGGCACCTCCTGCTGCCTGCTGACGGAAGGGCACTTGTGTCAGAGGGTGCAGGTGAACCTGAGAGGCCATGTGAAATCCCAGTGGGGTGAGACAGGACACAGGATTGGGAACAAACAGAACCCATTGCAGCCAAGGCCCTTTCTCCCCACACACAATCTGCCGAGCAGGGACTGGGGTGAGCAGGCCATGGCCACGCTGAGAAATCCTGGCTCATGCGGCGGGCTGTCTCAGCTGCCCCTCCCTGCTCAGACAGACGCACAGAGCAGGCTGCCAGAGACCCAGCCGAGTCACGTCTGGAGGTATCACCTCACTGGGACCTAAAAGAAACTCATTTGAACAAACATGGCAGCGCGACACAAGCAAAGCCTAAAGCCGCAGGAGCCAGCCCCCACGCTGCTCCCAGCAATGCCCACATGTGTGCAGCGACGGGGAATGGCCAGGCTGCTAACAGCCAGCAAGAGACCCAGCTCCCAGGGGCAATACAGAAGCATAGGGGAAAACTAACATAGTGCCCAGTTAAATCAGCACAGCAAATGCTCCAAGATTGCCAAGGGCAGGAGCCCACGGAAAATCCCCAGGGCAGGGCCACGCAGCCCAGCAGAAGAGAGCAGCTTCTGGACACAGCCCTGTCCCCATCCCATGCTGCCGGGCACAGAAGCCCAGAAATGCTGCCCTAGACAGAGGCCAGCGATACTGAGAAACCCGGGCCACCCGCATGACTAGGTCATGCCAGCCTAGCGCAGCTGCCTCTCCTGCCACACAGGCAGGCCCAGGAGGGCTCAAGCCAAAGGCCCTCTGGGGATGGGAGCTGAGCAGCAGCCAGCACTCCTGGCAGCAGCATTGGAGCAGCAGTATCATCACTTCATCAGGCTAAATCTGGAGCTGAAGTCCCCCTCCGCCCTGCCCAGCGTCCCGGCCGGGGTGCGGCACAAAGAGTTGGCACGGCTGCAGTGCAGTGGCTCTGGGGGCCGTGCGGAGAGCGACACGCTCAGAACCCAGGCAGTGCCCTGGACTGATGGACTCCCCGCCCCACTCATGGCTTGGAACCAGCGCTACCCTGGCAGCCCCCATTCCCCAGAACCCTGGATGAGAGCAGTGGGCATGTGGAGGCCAGCAAGCTCACTGAAGGAAAGGGAGAGCCAGGCTTGGAAGGGAAGGGAAGGAAGAGACCACCTCGACCTGGGAACCCTGAGCTGAGAGCAGGGGAGGCAGGTTGCTCCACGCTCTAACACTGCCAGCACACCACCAGGTGGATGCCGGGGCCATGGCCAGCTGCACGGGGCATTTCTATAGCTCGACAGCTCAGCCTCTTGGCTCCCTCCGTGGGGAAGAGAAGTTCATTACCCAGAAGCTCTTGCTTTGGGGGGGGCTGTTTTCCCACAACGACACCATGCTCGCACCTGGGAGCTCTCGCTTTGGGGACCCCATGCTCGCACCCGCGAGCTCTCTGCTGCTCCTGGCAAGGAGAGCAGGCCCAGGCACATGTGCCATCGGAGCAGACTGGAGGGCTTGGAGCAGTGAACACAGGAAGTGGGAGAGGTTCACACTTCTTCCCACAGTCACACCCCTGCGGAGCCCAGAGCCTCGGGAGAGCAGCGCTGCCCAGGGCTGAGACCTCCTGTAAGATCCAGGACTCAGCAAGGGGCTGTTTGACAGGCGAGTGGTTGGAGGTCCTTGCACTGGGGGGCAGAGGAACCCTGGGTAAACGTCAGTGCACATGCCTGATTACTCCAGTGGCGAAGTCTGTGGCCTGCCAGCTGCTGACCTAGGCCTAATCCGCACAAGTACTGAGTCAGCTGTGGTCATGGGTGCTCAGCAGGGGCAGAGCGTGGGTTTGGGGACTCACTGGCTCTTCCAGAGAGCCTCCTCTCTGCAGACTTCTCCAGCCAGTCACTATCTGACTCTTGAGATAAGCAGGGAAGGTCCTGCTCAAAGGGGATAGGAGCTGCCAGAGCACAGACTCCGCTCTCAGCAGCTGCTTCCCCCCAGGGGCTAGGTGAGAGATCAACGTCCCACAACAAGAAGACGTGGCCATTTCGTCCAGCTCAAGCCCAAGAAAAGAGGCAGGGAAGGCAGGAGGCACCTGCTGAGCAGAGCAGCACTTAGCCCTGGAGCTCTTAGGGGCCTTTGGCCCGGCAGCTACTGCCTCAGCACCCAGAAAGGGGAGTTGCCAATACATTCCCTTGCCTTGAAACTGGTCACTGGGGGCACGAGGCCAGTCTCCTGGGACAGAGTATGACCCCACTGCCCTCAGCGCTGCCCGAGCCCAGCCACGCCATTCTCTAAACACAGGTTCCCAGAGGGAACTGCCTTAGCTGGAAAAGCCAGGCGCAGCTGGGCTCCGAGCACCTCTCTCCCCCACCATGGATCCAGTTCACAGAACGGCCTGAGCGCTGCATGGCACCCAGAGAGACCTGCAGCCATCCCACCAGGGACAGCTCCATGACACCCTCGCCCCAGCCAGGCGCAAGAGAAGGCCCCAGGGACTCACTGAGGAGCTGAGGGCGAAAGCAAGTTCCTTTGCCATGCTAGTATCAAGCCCATCCCGGGCCAGTGGGAAGCAGCTGAGGTCATTTCCTGCTGCCTCTGCTCAGGACAGCATGAATCATTAGGCTGGATATTAGCAGAAACTTTCTAACTCTAAGGTTTCAGAGTAGCCGCCGTGTTAGTCTGTGTTCGCAAAAAGAACAGGAGGACTTGTGGCACCTTAGAGACTAATCAATTTATTTGGTTAGTCTCTAAGGTGCCACAAGTCCTCCTTTTCTTTGTTCTAACTCTAAGGGCAGTGACGCTCTGGAACAGCCTTCCGCAGGAGGCTGTGCAATCCCCGGCACTGGAGGTTTCTAAGACCAGGCTGGACAAATGGCTGTCAGGGACAGACTAGGTTCACTTGGCCCTGCCTCAGCGCAGGGGGCTGGGCTAGGTGTCCTCTCCAGGTTCCTTCCAGCCCGACAGTTCTATGGATTTTTTTAAAAAGGGAACGCCAGTTCCCTCAGGGTTTCTTGGCTCCCTGCCTTGGAGGCAGCAGAGGTGTTTGTGGGATCTTCCCAGCTGCTCCACCCCCTGCTCTGAAGTTCCTGCAGTTCCTGTCCTTCGGAGCGGAGCGGAGCGGAGCAGAGCAGGGCAGTGGCTGTGAGTCAGCTGGAATGGCCCTCTGAGGAGTGCTGGGCTCTGGAACTAGGAGACGGGGCTGGTAACTGCCTAGAGAAGTGCCCAGTACAATGGGCAGACTGCAGGGTGGGGAAGGGCCCTAGCAAGCCGTGGCTGGAGAAGCCTGTATTGTCACTGGAGACCCTGGAGGCTGCTTGGGTTCCACGTCACCTTCACTGGTTAGCAGATCTGACAGACCCTCACTCATCATTCCACAACTACAGCCAGGGTGTGGCATGGATTCCGCACATGCTGCTCGGGGAGGGCCGATGAAAACTGCTCTATGGTCCCACCCCTTAAGAGGAGATGTCGACTTCTCTTACCTGGTACAGGAATCTTTGGCTGAACTGCTGCATGGCCCCTTGGAGCTGGTTTCGCTGCGTCTGCCACTGCTCGTAGTTTCTCACATACTCAGCTGTGGGACGCTGCCAAGTGGTGGTCCTGGTGTTGTGATCCACATAGTAATACCTGCCCCGGTCGTCCACTCGCTTCTCCCAGCTGGAAACACCGCAGAAAGGACTGCATTACAGATTATAGTCACCACAAACGTTTTTTTTCTCCTGCTGATAATAGCTCATCTTAACTAATTAGCCTCTCACAGTTTGTATGGTAACTTCCAACTTATCTGTATGTGTGTATATATCTATATCTATCTATCTTACTATATGTTCCACTCTATGCATCGGATGAAGTGGGCTGTAGCCCACGAAAGCTTATGCGCTAATAAATTTGCTAGTCCCTAAGGTGCCACAAGTCCTCCTGTTCTTTTCACCCCCGTAAAGATACTCAGCTCTCCCCGAAACGCTCTCTCTCACACCCTGCCACCTTAGTTGACTGTCAGTCAGCATGGCTTGGCTAACACATTGGTATGTGCTAGTCTGGGTGCTCCGCAGATGCTTATGGTTTCCCCAGGGCTCAACCTCACAAACTGTTAACTTCCAGAGTGCTCCAGTGCATGGCTGGAAAGAAAGGGAGGCAGATCTTCCTGCCCCCAGACGTGGGATGAGCCCGCATGGTCTGTGATCTCGCACCGCAGTGCACGACAGCAAATCAAACACGCGCTGCCATCATCACACAGCCTGACCGCTCAACCCTAGGCCGCGGAAGCAGCATTCGTAATGAGCCTTGGGATGTGCCCCTGGTTCAGAGCGGTCCCCCAAGGGGCACTGGAGAGATAACTGGAGTGCAACATGTTGATGGAACAAACATGGCAAGTCAGAGGGATGGAGGACGACGATGGAGATGTTTAAAGGGCAAAGGAAGAATGTAAAGCTCCCCTGCTAGCAGAGAAATGGCTTCTCTGCACTAGGTGCCCGCACCGCAGGAGTGGCTGGTGGGGGAAGGCTGACGTGCCAATCAGGAAAGTTTCTGAAGAAGAGAGAGGCCCAGTGTGTGACAGGGTCTCAGCCGCTCCCTTGGTGCGGGGCCTGCGGAATGCGGTACCCACCTGGGTCCTGAGGTGACTCCCCAGGACACGCCAGCACTGCCGAGCTGTGGGACAGCTCCCCTCCGCGGGTCCAACCATTCAGCCCTGAACCACTGCCCTTGCGGCTGAGTGCAAGGCAGCAGAAGATGCTAGATGCTGTTCTGCTTTCCAGGCTCCTAGATACAGTCTGTGGTTTCCCCGTGAGGGGTTCAGCCAGGGGCAGCAGCCAGTCTCATGGCTGACAAGGATTCTTGGCCACGATTTACCACAGTTACTTGGTAACTCAGAGACCAGGAATGTCAGAGGAACAGACCCTCCTTCCTAGGAATTCAACCTTCACAACTGTCAGATGGGCAACCAGGTCATCACCCAGCCTACCAAGGAACAGGAGGAGGTCCCTGTCAACAGGGCCACAAAGCCATGGGGAAGAATTATCCTAAGGTGCTAAAGAAGTCCCATGAGGAAAACTCTTCTCAGGCTGAAAGGGACAGTTTGTGTCCTGGACACACAAATTCTCCTACTCTGAGGGCCTTCGGGATGAGCCTTCAAGCCCATCCCAGCTGGTGCCAAAGCAGACCCAGAGAACCACTAGACCTGAGGCTCCAAGACCAGAGACTCAATCAGATGGTGGCGTTCCTGTGCCTTGCAGAGCTGGGTCGCACAGCGTCCCACTGGTACCCTTCGTCTCGCTGTGCTGCTTTGGAGCAACTGGGAGTAGAACAAACACCTCCCCTGGGGTGTCAGAGACGGGCCCCATGGGTTATGGTACCCCCACCTGCCACTGGAGCGGGTTGCTTAGTTGCCTCAAACACCTGCAGGGCAGAAGCTGTCTGAGGCACCAGGATGAAGCAGAGGGCACGGTGCATTAACAGAGGATGCGCTATGGGCTGAGCTTTGGCTCTCAGCAGCATTTCAGGGGTTACTGGTCTCCAGACTCACAGGCAAGAAAGGAATTCAGAGACGATCTGGGGGAGCAGAATGACAAGAGCTGTGGTGGCCTCGCGTGTCCCAGCAGGACCGTGACTTTGCACTGAGCTCTAGCCCCACAGTCTCATTTCAAACACTGCTTCTCCTCCCCTCCGAGGAGCCAGCGCTGCTGTCTTTACACGGCAGCTCTAGTCTCAATCAGACTGGAACCTTCACTCCCCAGGGAACGAGATTCCTCTGGATAGGACGACTTCAGCACCAGGGGACACGAGAATGGCAGGAGTCATGGTGCCTCTTTGCAGATGTTGTGTTAAGCTGGGTAGTGTTGCTGAGTAGTTGGATGACAGGAGCTGTCCAAGGAGAACCCAGGTGCTAAAGGAAGTGACACTGGTGATTCCGTAGGTGTCCTCCCTCCCCACTCCCCCAGGTCCACAGCACCATGCTGGGAAACTGAGTCAATGCTAAGAGGGAAGAGCACCCCCGACTGCATCACAACCATCACCAGGGGTTTTCTGGGAGAGCTCCCACCCACGTAAGGGCCCGTCTAAACTCGGAGTAGCCTACGAGCTCTGACAAGACCATAGGACAGCAGGTAGGGTCTGCAGAGGTCCAGTTTTAGCAGGAGGTGTTGTACGTAAGTAGGAGAGATGAGGGGTATGGAAGCAATGTGGGAAAGGCCTTATTTCACATTCACATGTACGCTGGCTTTTAAAGTACGTTCACTGATTAGGGTCATCCCAGTCTATATGCAGCTGAGGGAAGAACAATGATTTGGCTTTATCACTTTCAGCTTTTCCACGGCACAGAGAGAAGGAGAGAACCAAAGAGACCTCTGGAAAACAAGGGCTCAGAGGGGCTACAGATAGAAAGGAGCTGAGGCAGCTAAGTATGGACTGGCATGAGAATGTGCCACATCCCCAGGAGGCAGCAACCTGCCTGGAAACGGAGATGTGTCTCTCCCACCGTCTCGCAGCCTGCTGCATGCCCAATCCAGCAGCTATTATATCTATCTCAAAAGTGTCTTACCCTGGAGGCAGAGGTCTCTCCCAGGTGGTGGTCTTGGTGTTATGGTCCACATAATAGACCCTCCCGTTCGGTAGCTCTCGCTGTTCCCAGCTGGAAGAGAAAGGCACAGAGGTTGCTGGGATGACTCGTGGGTCAGGAGATCTTTTCCCGGCAGCTGATGGGCTACTTTCTGAGCAATTGAATCCCTGAATGGCCAAGGCTGCTGCCTCCAGAACAGAGCAGAAACCTCGCAGAACGTTCAGCATTACACCAATTAAGCATAACAGCTTCCAGAGAGTGGACAGGCATCAACCGCGTCACCCTTACCTAGAGGCTTGAATGAATGTCCTGCAGCTTTACAGCCCCGAAGACTGAAGCCCTCTTTTCACCCACAGCCCAGCACAAGCCTTTCCTCCCACTACACACCTGTGTCTGTGCACACATCTCAACCCCCTCAGAGACACCACCACCACTAGGGAGGCCCAGTCTCAAGGGCCCATCTAAATCCCCACAGCTGAGGCTGCCCCTTAGTACTGACATTTGCTGATGAGATACGGGAAGTGGAGTGAGACCCCTCCTGCTAGTCTCACGTCACGCAGGTCAAACAGCCAGAGGACAGCAGTGGCTTTCAGACATGGGGGTCAGATCTGAATTAGGCCCTACAGGTGAGAAGTCCTGTATCCCATTGCCTTCAGCCAGCCCGGCACCTCACCTCCACCCTGTCTAGTAGCACACTTCTGAATCCCTCATACAGCTCCCGTCTCACCTTGAGGCAGACACATCCCCTCGGGAGAGCAAAGGACAAGGCAGCACTTCCCAGGCGCTCCACTGACTCCGTGGTTCTGTATTATTAAGAGTTCCGTTTACATGACAGAAAACAGGAAGCGTCTACCAGCCCCAGCTAACCCTGACCTGAAGCCAGTTCCTGAGCAGTGGGCAGACTGCACACAATATGACCAGAAGCAACTACCAGCTACTTGAATTCATTTTTGCGACCTCTAAACCCAGCTACCAGAACAGCCTTGCTTGATACGAGCAACAGAACGGCAATTCTCCCATGGCAGGAACTGCCGGGGCATCTCTCTCACACGCACAGAGCCCTGAAGCCTCAAGATGCTATTCGAGTTGTCCTGGATCCTGCCCTGGTAAGTGAAAGCAGCATCCATTTAAGAGAGAACATTAGGAGAATCCAACATAGACTCAATAAGCCCTCCAGCTGCTCCTGAAATGCTGAGGTGAAGCCTAGAGAAAGCAGGAGATGTTGCTCAGACAATAACCAAATGGCTGGTGTGGCTTTAATCCTTGCAATCACTTGATTCTGGAGCAATAGGCCGAGACCAGTCATTGGCCACAGAGGGTATGTCAACACTGCAATTAAACACTCATGGCTGGCCCATGCCAACTGACTCGGGCTCCCGGGGCTCAGGTCTGTTTAACTGTGGTGTCGACACTGGGGCCAGAGCCTAGCTCTGGGACCTTCCCCCCTTGTGGGGTCCCAGAGCCCCGGCTCCAGCCCAAGACCAAACATCTACACAAACAGCTCCGTAACCCGAGCCCCATGAGCCTGAGTCACCTGGCACAGGCCAGCCGCAGGCGTTTAATTGTAGCATAGACACACCTTTAGTGTGTCTTCAGCCTTTCCCAGCGAAGGGCAGCTTCTTAAAGCAGTGGTTCTGAAACTTTTTCTAAGGCGATTACCAACTGTGTTTTGTCTTTCGGGGGGCCCCACCAGTCCGCGTACAGTCTGTGTGTGTCCCTCTGTGTGTGTGCGTATAAACTATTCACTATTTTTAATTTTTTAAAAATTCAGACATGAAATAAAAAAAAGGATGACATACAATGATACGCTTTACATACAGCTCCCACCCAGCCCGCTGCTCCCTCTCCCCTCCCCAGCCCAGCCCCCGCTCAGCTCCCTGCCTGGTCTCGTAGACGGAGGCTGCTGACATAGCGCCTGCCACCCCCGTAGCTTGAGGTCCTCACTCCTTGAAGTGAGAATGGAGGTCGGGCTACAGCAGGAGAAACCAACACTTGCTCTCCAGGCTGCCTCTCCTAGGAAAGAATGAGCCTCTCGAAGATCCTTTTATGTGGGAGGGGCCTAACTGAAACTGACCCCACCCATCACAGATCCCCTCCTAGCCAGGGGGCCACACAATGCAAGAACATCCAATGGCTCAAGACCCCCACCTCCCAGCATCACTTAACTGTCTGATTAGCCAGTTTTATTCTACATATAGAAGGCAAGTGACAGCAGGTTTATGTGGAGTCCTGCGGGCACACGGCTGCTGGGTGCCTGGCCTTATGGAGAGGACAGGAGTAGTTCCATCCTCAGGGTTACATTCTAAAAGGGGTTTGAAACAGGGCACAAATCCCTGGTTTTCTCCCAGCGTAGGCCAGTTAGTGTCAGATTCACACAGGGTTAGCTTCATACACTTTGGGTTTCCCATGTCTGGTTTCTCTTCATGCATTTTTAATGGAAAGCCTTTGAACTTG
This sequence comes from Eretmochelys imbricata, assembly GCF_965152235.1. Lineage (NCBI taxonomy): Eukaryota > Metazoa > Chordata > Testudines > Cheloniidae > Eretmochelys > Eretmochelys imbricata. The sequence goes on along the minus strand of NC_135583.1, from coordinate 41,472,208 downwards.
GGCTCAGGCTGAAATTCTCTCTTGTCAGTCCTGCAGGTCATTGTTGAGAGAGATCCCTTAAAAGACATTGTGTCCCCACATATAACTTCGTGGAGAGGTGGCCCCCCAGGAGAATAGGTCCACTGGGGAAGGGCCTATTTGAAAATGTTGGATTCAGGGTCATTCTCAACCACTGGTCTTGCTCTAACTGGAAGACTATGCATTGTCCATACAAACTAACCTGCTTTGATGGAGGCCCAGTGCATGAAAGCTTGATTGGCTGAAAGGGGCTGTGGAGGGAGAAGGACGAGTCACATGCAAGACTAAGTGACTGGGGTGGTGATGGACACTAGCCCCATAGATGGGGATGGGGCACATAAACCCTCCATGAGGTGCTTTACTTTCTGGTCCAATTTTATCCAACAACCGAGAGGGAGTCATGTGCACCGGCCCCCAGATAAAATGTCCTCCTGCTGCACTATTGCCCCACCGGTCTCCCCAACCCAGTGCTCAACCCCGATGTAACATTTGAAAAGCCAAGGAAATGAATACACACAAAACTCGGTTGTGATGCAGCGGGGCTGTTGCACATACAACTGACACAAACCCAGGCACAGAGAAACCAGGTTGACGGGGCAGTGCATGCAGCGGGTGATGAGGTTTTGTGTGTGCCCAGCCCCCAGTAATCAAGTTTGCACATGCCCCTCCAAAGCAAGGACATGAATGGTTAAATCACCTAACTACCTTCAAGCAGTCCTCCCTGTTAAATGCTTTCGCATGACCAATGCCACCATGGCAGGGCTCTGCACCACTGGCACTGGCCAGTCCCAAACTCTGGGAGGGCGCGGAGGACAGGGGAGCTGCCCTCTCCATACCAAAGCTGCCCTGGAAAGTCTCCTTCCTGGCTTAGTACTCAAAGCCAATGCAGCTGGTAATCCCGTGTGCCACCAGGAGCCACCAGATGGACCCCGGGATAGCGTATGTCTGGAGTAAATGCTGGTGTCAAGTAAAAACCTAAGTTGTGGTCTAACCCCTAGAACTAGAATGAGTCTGGGTCCTGAGAAACCACACAGCACGGAGCTCAATTTCCATCCAGCTATACAGCCTCATTGGGCAGCAGCTCTTTACGGAGCTTGACCCTATGTACTGGACTCTGTTAGGCGGATCTGGGGACTTCAGTACCACTTGCGTGGAGCACAGAGTCTCGCCTGAGCTGGAACCCTGCCTTGATGGGCCTGGGCACATTTGGCAAGCAGTGCTTTAGAAACAAATGCGCTTGTCCCTCAGCACTGGACTCAGTCAGCCAGAAGAGATCTAGGCCTGCAGTGCTGTTCATGTTAGACACATAACCACTTTGGCTTTTTCAGTTGATGATGCTGGACCTCTGGCACAAGATGTGTGTTGATCGAGAGGGAGATGGACTTTGGTACCACTAATGTCAGCCACAGAACCACGTTAGCATGTGATTCTCCAGAGGTAACCATGCCGAACCCTCAGCAGCAGGCTCTTATTGAGATGGACAGAGCCAGGAACGATGGGGTTCGTGGGAAAGGCAAAGCACGTAAGCGTGCAGCAAGTCCCCAAAAAGGGGCATATTTTGGGAGTTTAATGTACCCACACCCACATCATATATAATTTGAAAGCGTATTTTATGTCCATTTAGATGAGGTACGACGTGGTGCCATAAGCCTGTAGGCAAGGTGAAACAACTGTACCCAAAATGAGAAAGTGTCATTTTTTGCACAATTCCAAAAATGCTGCAACATGACTGAGTACAGCTTCTACGGTTCACATTAATTGCAACACTTAATATGGTTTTTATTGGTCAAAGCTATCAAAAGACAATGTATTAAAAGATTTTTCTATTGGCTTTGCATGGGAGAGCTGTTTTTTTCTCCAGAAACGATGAAGCTATTTAATATGTGGCAAAAATGGCAAATAGCAACATTTTGCAATATATTAACATGAAATGTTTTCACGTTGTATATTTTTAATTGTCAAAGTATCTCAAGTGATTACAATAGTTTTCTCTATTTTCAATTGAAATTTGCTGACCAGATCAGTCTCACACTGATGGCTGTGAACAGCAGCAGTAGGTTGCCTGCCCATAGTTTGTACTGCACATTGGGTAGATATAAACGTACATAAATTCCGAATGTAACGCTAATCCATTTGTAAGCTTTTGTATATACAATGTAGCATCTAGTCTGCCTGGTACAAGATTTTAATTTGTAATTACCTATGCATGCAGTACTAAACTTTGAAATAGTCTAGAAACTAGCTTTCTAATTCAGTGACACTTATCCACAGGTCAGTATTAGTGTTAGAGATGACAATACACTGCTTCATACTGGGCTTCAACCACAATGCTCACTAAACAAAAAGAGCCATTATGGTACTAACAGAGATCAAATTCATATCTAATTTAGCACAAGTATGTCTATTTGTACAAAATGGTGGTAGTCATGCTAACAGTATAAATTGGGAATTTTACCTCCACAGAGATGTTACAATATATAAGACATGGGGAATACAAGCCCCTTACATCAAAGAGACACTTCATAAACTTTGAAAAATGTGTTCTTTGGCAAGAAAAATCAAGAGAATGCAAAAAACTGTCAAAAGTCACCAGTACTGGCCTGAATTCTCTGATATTGACAGCAGACCCAAGGAGAGATTAATTGTATTGGTAACTACTAAGGTGAGTTTTCTAGTTTAGATGATGTGCCACCAATCCTCTATCACAGGGTTTGCTCAAATTTGGCACTTCAGAGTTGTATTGAACTCAGGAAAGAAAACAGATTTAAATCGTATCAGAAAGCATCATCTTCATCTGCTTCTATATCCACCAGAATAAGCAAATCCCTGAGCAATTGGTTTGAGAAAAACACACAAGACAGAAACTTCGTAAAACAGAAACATTTGAGGGAACAACCAGTCTAAGGGAGACAGCACTTTAAAGAGGAGAGGTTGACACGTTGTGCAGAATATGTGGGGAAGACTCGATTGTTAGAGACACAGTTTATCAGTCACTCTGCCTTTATTCCTACTTGAGTAAAAACTGAAAGGGGCTGTGGAGGAAGAAGGATGAGTCACATGCAAGACTAAGTGACTGGGGTGGTGATGGACACTAGCCCCATAGACGGGGATGGGGCACATAAACCCTCCATAAGGTGCTTTACTTTCTGGTCCAATTTTATCCAACAACCAAGAGGGAGTCATGTGCACCGGCCCCCAGATAAAATGTCCTCCTGCTGCACTATTGCCCCACCAATTTAAAGCAAAACCATCTGCTTAGACTGCAACAATACAGTCACCTTATGACACTGCATTTTATCATCTGAATGAAGGCTGTCTCTTATGTGCAACAAGAAAACTCCTCTTCTGTCCAAGCTGCTACAATGATATAAAGCCCTGCTTCTCTTGAAACTGCAAGCTATTCCAGCAGCATATTGCAGGAAAGATTAAAAAAAAAAACCACTGCAGTTCTGCGATTTCATTCCATGAACAGCATGGACAAGGCAAGTCTACCTATGTTATATGAAACATCGCAACATCAGCTGATGCTATCCAAGCTGCTAGTAATGTGAAGCAGGAACTTAAATCATCCAGATTTGTGTAGATATTCTTCCAGCAAGTGAGCCTGATGAAATGCTTTCAAATGAACAAGTGGTTTTGTATAATGCTGCTTCAACTTGAAATAGCCAAAATGAAAGCCTCAAATTACGCAATGCTAGGTGACTGTAATTTACAGAGGCAGCTACTTTTGTGCCCCAGTTGGTGCCGGAGTTTCTCCTCTGGTATAATTCAGCCAGCAATAAGTATCATCCTTCAGAAGATATTCAAAAAGATGCCTCAATTGCAGTGTGCATAGTACTTAACCTTGATCACCTTGATCGCTCGGTCCTTTAGCCCTCATATGTGTTGTGATTGGCACAATCTGTCTTCCATTCTTCTCTTATCCTGGCCTTCCTTCTCCATGGGCAGCCACGCCTTTTCAGGATAAAAACTTCCCATTTCATTGGAGGTCGGCCGAGTGGTCATTTCAGTTCCCGTGGGTACCACTAGGCGACAGCTGCAGTCCATCGATTGTCAGTGAGCCTAGCTATATGCCCAACTCATCACATTTACTGTACCTGCTTTCAACAGCAACATCCTGTTCTCCACTCTGCTGTCTGATCACTTCATTGCGGACTCAGTTGCAGATTGAAATCCCCAGAATTCTTCTTTCCATCGCCCTCTCCATGACAGTTAATTGTTGCTCCTCTATCTTCGTCAGCACCCATGTTTCGCTGCCATATAACATTTTTGGCAGTCCTGTTGAGTTGAAGAGGTTTGCACGTGTTGCCTTGTTGATTTTTCCTTGGAGGACATCCTTGACAGAATTGAATGCACACCAACCTGCTTTCTTTCTCTTTCTCACAAGAGTTTGCCTTCCTGATCGTGGTGCATGTTAATTTCTTGGCCCAAATAGACATATTGCTCAACTTCTTTTATTTGTTCTCCTTTGACTATTATTTGGGCTTTTGGAAAGACATCAGACTGCATAAATTTTGTTTTAGAGCAGTTCATTTTCAGTCTGACTTGGCTTCTTTTTGCATCGAGTTCTTGCAGTATTTTCTGTACTTTGATAGTGTTTTTGGGAATCAACACAACAACGTGTTGATAGTACTTAACAGTTACAAAATTATCACACCACTGCACACAAGCGTTGCTACACAGCTACACCATGAGTTTGGGTCTCACAATTTAATTGATAGACAATACCTTCATGGATCCTGCCTAAATTATGATGAGGTGAGGCAGTTCATCACTAGCACTGCAAAAACTGAAGTGGAAAGACTCCAGGAAGGTGTGTTCCTTTCAAATGGAATTGTACAACTTTATGCTGGTGGAAATGTCATCCATGAACGAGATGATCATATAGACATCAACGCAGAGACCACTGATGGAAAGAACACCTTCCATTGAATGGCTAGAGTGGTATTTCAAGAACAGGCTGCAGATAGTCCAGCATCACAGCAAATATCACTGAAATGTGGGAAAGAAAAGTTACTTCTTCTCCCTGGGCAAACAGAGCTCTTATGCAGTATGCAGCATTTGAAAAACCTAGAACAAATTCCCCATGAAAAAGTACTTGTGAAAATAAACTCTTGTCGCCTACAAATGAACACTGCACAAGATCTTTCCTGGTGTCTTTTAAGATGACTACCTTGTGGTGTCCTACCAATGCCAAAGGATGTCAATATCATTCACACTCCCGGGATTCCATTTTGGGCTGGTTTCAACCACAAGCTGGCAACCAAGAAGAGCAGCCACACAGCAGTTGCATATGCACCAAATGTGGATGCCAAACCAGTTGAGATGACCACAGTCTACACTACAATGCTGCAATGTACGGAAACATCAACAGCAGCATGCTGTTCAGACAATGGATCAGCAGCGGTATGTGTTGCTCAGTAAGTGAAAAACAGGCGCTCCCAAATGAATTTGGTACCAACGTGATTCGCCTGCGTGGTTTTCACACCCTGTGCTGTTTCCCTGCATGTGCTGGGAAATTCTGGGGAGACACAGGATTGCGAGACCTTGCTGATCCTGATGTGTGTGCAGCTTGTGCTCTGCGTGGCTCGACTCTCACACCTGAGGCCCTGAGTGCTCTGGAACTTTATTAATTTGTTCAGTGCCATGAGGAGGGAGGTGGTGCTCGTGTAGTCTGGCTAAGGCTGGCTAACATTCAAAAGGTGTTTGAGTCTGAAGACATTGGGTCCTTACAACATGCCATTTAAAAGCTTGATGATGCTGTGACTCAGCATATACTGCCACTACTGGAGGAATTTCAGACATGGACGTATGCCCAGTCTGCTACATTCAAGTTCTGGGATCATTTTCTCCAGGTTATGCAGATACTGCTTCTAAATGTCCATGCAGAGCAAGAGGGTGACTCACAAGTTCCCCTACACACGCAGAGTGCCATGCTTCCATACTTCTTTACCGCAAAGAGGCCCAGCTACACCAGGTGGATACCAGTCTACATGCTTGATATGCTAGGTCTCCCTGGAGGAATACACAGAGCTTTTGAAGCTGGGGAATTTGTTGTGCATCCAACTCCTGGTTCTTTCAATGGAATTTAGGGTGACCTGGGAACAGAGAAACCTGTTATCAAAGGGTAGCCGTGGGATTGTAGCACTGACAATAAAGAGGCCAGCTCTTGTCAGATGGGCCCTCACAAGTCCTGCGTGAACAGGCCAAAGCTGTGGGAGTAAGAAGTGACCTAACAAGTAGTAGGGTACAGAGTCTGCAAACAAATCTAAGCCTCTGCACTGAAGAGCACGTAAGAGACCGCTCTTACCAGCCACGCCATCAACAATACAACAAACTATTCGACCCTGAACCGTATCCAGAGGGGCTGAATTGATCTAACTGGGTTGTATGTAACATCAGACGCACAAGAGTCTCTGTGGCTAACAGTAGACATTGGTGAACAACAAGTGAAGAAATTTGCGAGAGATGCACTTGATCCTGATGGTACACGCAGCTTCCTCAGCCCAGTCAAGAAATCTGGCATCAAAATATTTGCTGAAATGCCCAAGACCACCAAATTTAGGTCTAGCAAGGAAGGGACAATCACAGCAGCTATCAGTCCAAAAATTGTTTTCCTGTCCTTAGAAAGATGCAGAGATGATGTTTCAATGGCAACTGTTCTTAATCACCCAGTAGGACCGATGCCTGTGTCACTCTTCCACGCTGATGGAACAATGAAAAGAACAGAGATGCTAAATTAAGACATCTGCTGGAAGCTCAAGCTGACAGAATCCATGAGCTAAGAGCATGCCACAGCGGAACTGTAGGTCAGAGATGCGATGGCTGTCACACAAATAATGGCTGGAGATAAATTCCACACACTCGATTAATTGGCTGTTGAGTACTTGAGACAGGTCCTAAAAGGATTTCACAAAGCTAATTCTGTAATTAAAATCTTTGACAGATATGACAACAGTAACTCTGTGAAAATTGCAGAAAGACAGTGCCAGACAGAATCTAAGGTTGGATGCAAGAAATACCAGGTGATTAGTATTCTAAAGTTTCTAAATGTGGCATCCAACAAGCAGTCAGTCACCTGTAAAATTCCTCCATGAATATATGATTCAAAATGCCCCTGAGGTTGCAGGAGCACACCCAACACAAACACTCCTTGCTGGAGTCTCTTCCAATGGTGAAGCACCGAAGTCCATCACCAGTAGAGGTGCTGAAGCAGCCTAAGACTTGCACAATACTAAACCGAAACTGGATACAAGGATGCTTCTGCATATTGTACGTACCAACATAGCTTTTCGATCTCTTGGTGTCAAAGGAACAACAGAAATTAGGTCACCTGATACGGACTCCAAAATGGAACACACAGATAGCATGTGGACGGAAACAGGCACCACAACCAGCAAAACTGCAAGCAATTTGTGATGCGCCCAGTCCTGATTTCTGCAACATACTTCCTGCTGTATGCTCATTAACAGGATGACTCTGTGTCATCCCTGTTTATGTTGTCAGAACAAAGGGCACTTACCACTTCAGAGATCATGCCAAATTGGGAGACAGTATTTAACAAGCCAGAATTTCTGCAGCAATGAAGTTGGTAACAGTGTGTATGACCAGGTGAGAAAGAAAGGGAGACCCACAGAGACCTGAAGTGCTTGCGCATCAATCTAGTCATCCAAAAGGATAAGTCACTGTATGTTGACCATGTGTGGACAACCATGTGTGGACAGTTTTGAAGAGCATGTCAAAAGAGGATCTTAGCAAACAAAGATTTGGGTGTCTTTAAACATAAGTAACCCAGATATTGGATGACTATTGCAACATGGATGGAAAAATGTGGATAATAAACTACTTCCTATATTCTTCCAGGGCCCAATGACATCTGAGCTTCCGCAAGGCCGTATTTGTGTCTGCACCAGTAGGGATCACTGCACAATCAACTGTCAGTTTGCAGGAGAAGCTGAGACAAACATCAATGTAGCCAATCAGAAACCAGCTTGTTCAAAGATTTTTTTGATGTATTTTAATTAAAAAAAGAAGATTTCAATTGGCTGGAGCCTGTTTCCTGGGCCAATCAGAATGCACTTCCCCCCCAAAAAACTGTCTAGAATGCAGCTTGCAGCTGTTACTCTAGCATACAGTCAGGACAAGAGGTAAAACAGAAAAATACCGTCCTAATGAAGTGTTGTGACAGAATCATAGTCTCAGCTGCAAAGAAGTTAGTGTCTGGGTTTGGCTATGCATGTGCATTGCATCTTGTGCCCATTCTCCAGTCCCAAGCCCAGGGATGAAGCTTTCAGTCAAACTCCCCCAAGAAATGTGGGCAACTTATTTGCAAGCATCCCCCTCTCTAATCATGCTTCAGTACGTGTCTGGTGGGAAAGCACCCGCAGCATTCCTTCCCTTCCGAAGAGCAAGCTGATCGTGGTCTTATCCAGGTACCCTGCCACTGAGAGTCTGCAGCGTGTGGCATGCCTGCCCCCACTGCACACCGGTATAACTCTGTTCTGGCTGCAGGAAATGGCTGCACCAGGCAGTGGCTGTAGGGAGCAGTGGCCGGTGTGAAATGGCAGTGCTAAGGTAACCTGCAGTCCAAACAAAATGCCTTGCCTTATGTAAGAAACCACAGTACCATGCCTTCTGCCAGACAGCATAATGTGCCTCTTTGTGTGCGCGAGACAGAGCTGTGTATACACGCCGTGTTAACTAGCACTCCGTCCCCAGTGCAGGATCATCACTGATAGGAACCAGATGCAGGAGTTGATGACTCCAGCTGCCTTCCCATTCCATTATCAGCCAGCTGGGAAACCTGTGTGTTAAAGTGGGGTCCCCACCCCAAAAGTTTCCAACTCTACAAAGCAACTGCTCTCATACCCACACGTACCCTGGCTCCCTTCAAGTTAATCACGTGACAACAAGTCTAAGCGTAAAGCCAGGTGGCTGTAAGGGGATGGATTCCGGGCGCTGCTGGATCTGGAATTATTCAGACCACCTTCCAGTATCCTCCAGCCCCTAAAACAGACTCCCAGTCATGTGCATGAGACTCCTCTGTGCTTACCACATCTGGTGCAGATGTTTTGAGACAGCCATCTGAGCAGAATAAATAGCTCAATCCCCACATGAACCTGGTCTCTGTAGATTCCATGTGTGTGGTGGGAGTTGAGGAGAGAAGGAAGCTCCAAGCATCCATCAGATAAAGATGGGAAGAGCTGAGACCCCCTCAGGGCTGTGAAAGGGAGTGGACGTGGGGGAGATCATCCTACTGCATCTCTCCAGGGATCAAAGGAAGTGCATAGAAAAGCCAGGGCTCCTGCAACAGGCACTCAACCCCCTGGAGCATTCTAAGCCTGTGAGAGTGACATGGAGGCCCTCGGACCCACCTGCAATGGCATGATGCTCAATAGCGGGTGGGGTCCCAGCTCCCCTGTAAGCAGAAAGCCCCAGAACTGTTATGCATGCACTCAGCACTCCACCCCGGTCAGTCACCCCGGCCACCGCCCGGCCACCATGGGGCTGATCTGCACTCTGCTCAGCCACGTATGCGAATGTCTTGCTACCAAGCCTGAACCTACCCGGCTTTGTCTGGGTCCCCTTCTTCCTCTGACACTACTACCCACATGGACCCAGCTGACTGCTTCTTCAGCTCCCCAAACCACTAGCCAAAGTCATTCCCAGCAACACGCCAGCGTGGTAAGACACCCAGAAATGCACCTCCCCAGATCAGGGCCTAATAGAAACCCCGGGCCCCCACAAGCCCATTTGCACCAGCTCTGGTTCGCGTACCTCCATCTTTTTCCCCACCCCATTTTAGCCAGGAGCACTGCCAAGCCAGAGCAAGACTCTGCGGGGAGAAAGGCTGGTCTAGCCTCTCTTGGGGCAGGTCTCACATTCGGCCACTCATGCACTAGATCTCTGGTTCCTCACGTGCTCAGAACCACCACAAGAGACCCCAGAAAACACTCCACTCCCGCCCTGCCAGTGCAGGACACGGGGCTCCATGCTGCGCAAGCAGGCCAGTGACTGTTCACTCTAGCTTACCACAGCACGAGTCTGTAACTCCAATAACAAGCCCAAGCTAGAGGGTGAATCATTTTACCCCCTGGAGAGTCTCTGCCCAGGGTACAGATAGGGAACGGCCCAAGCTGCAGTGTGGTGGCCCTTAAGGCCAGTGGGTGCAACAGGAGGGGATTTGATGCTGCTGTTCTTCCTCCTCCCTACCCCGACCACAAACAGCAGGTTGAATATTTGCCTCCCTCTCTCCCTCCGACATCCTGGATTCTCTGCTCCAATCACAGAGAGAAACAGGAGCAAGAACGTGCTGTTGAGCCAGGGAATGGGCAGCAAATTAGCCCATCCTCAGAGTGGCTCCATGGGGCCATGGAATGGGTGGCTGAAAGAGCTGAACGTGCTAAGGAAACCTCCCTGCACCCTTAGGGACTTCCATAACTCTGTTCATGAGTGGCACACGGGCTGGGCTGGCAGTCACAGCCCACTCACACCAGGAAAGAGACAATGCCCCAGGTCCGTCCTGGAGAGTGCTGGGGCGCAAGGAGATCTTCAGTCTGACCAGAAGGAGCAGTGAGAAGCTCCAGCTCCTGCTGGAATAAAGACTTTTTTCAGAGCACTGGCCTTTTCCAGCTGCCTGGAAACAGGAAAAGCCCAAGCCCTGAGAACAGTAACCCTCACACACCCCACAAAGACACACTGAGCTGTTAACCCTAATTACCTATGACTGACACATGAGAGAGGCCCTGACCTTCCAGGCACTGGCTTAGCCAAAGGAAAATAAACAGCTTACTTCACAGGAAATGCAGGAGGCCATTTTCCCCTTTAACAACCCCCTCTTGCTGAGTTGCCTGAATGTCCCAAATTTAGAGAGAAAGCTTTCGCTCAGACTGCCCTCCTGCATCCTGGCCTGGGCTGGGCTGTACGATGGTCTTGCAGCTCACACTTTAATGTAATTTCCAGAGCACCCCTCTCCCAACTGCCCTACTACTGCGGGGACTGCAAGCACCAAGTCCTCTTCCCTTCTGCTCTGAAGATTTTCTACCTCCTGCTGTTACCTGTAAGTCTGGAAAGGCCCAGGACTGGAGAGAAACCCAAGAACAGAGCTCTCTCTGGTTCCACCTCCTGTGTGCATCTGTCAGCATGCTTTGTCTGGTCAGACCCACTGTTTCTCTATATAGCAGCTAGCATGGGAGACCCCAGCTAAGTGAGACCCCCCCACTCCAAACTGACAGAGGAGCAGGACCCTTATATGTTTCTAAGAGTTTATTTTAAAAAATGTTCAGGCCCTCTTGTTTAAAGGGAGCTCTCTGGAAATTTCCCATCTCTTTGTAACGTATGCGTCACAGACACCTTCCATCCTGCTCAGGAAGAGCAAAAGGCGCGGTTCCGCCCTTGGGGACCTGACAGCAAGGGATTTGTCATGTTGCTGCTGTGTATAGCCCCTGAGAATGTGAAACGGATACAGCCTTGGCCCACCCCCTGCTGAGGGAGGAGAGGTCAGTCCCCACATACAGCCAAACACAGATGCTGTCCATGGACCAGGTCCAACGTCACAGTCCGGCTGCTTGTCTGTGATGCTCCAGAAAGTACCAAGGGCCCCATGTGCTTTTTTGTTTCCATAGCCAGCCTGGCAGAACAGAGCCCCACCCTCCAACACAGCTGCTCCTGCAGGCTCAGAGCAGCGGCCCAGACCACTCAAGTTCCTCGGACCCTCTCTGCACAGAGCTAGCCTCACTCCCCCTACCCCAGCCACAGGAGGAGCAAGCGCCATGGTGCCCTGCCCTGGGAATGGGCCACACCGCGTTCTGAATGGGCCCGAGGCTGGAGACAGAGCTGCTTACCCGGGTGGTAGAGCTTCCAAGGCCTGCGCTGCAGGCCGAGGTGACTGGGTGCCTGAGGCAGGGGCCGGCTCCTCTGGCTCCCCAGGGACGGATGGAGCAGGAAGGGTGGGGGTCTCGTTCGACACTGCTGCAGGTGGCGAGGTCATGCCCACCACAGACCTTTCCTCTTCAGTGTCGGTAGCACCAGCAGAGTCCCCATTCACTGAAAATGCAGAGGGCAGAGAGATTAGGGCTGAGTGAGGAGACCCAAGCAGCCGTGGCTGATCTAGCCAGCCCTGATACGTGCACAGCCCCACCTCCTGAGGGAGAAGGGAAAACGCACCACTACAGCCCTGCTTACTGACGGCAACGATTAGCCTCTGCCCCAGGTTCACAGGGAGCTTGCAGCCATCTGCAAAGGGAGCTTCGCTGTTCACCCAAGGCTGGGGAGCAGTACTAGGGCCTCTGCTTCTCTGCCAGCTGCTGCCATCCCCTGCGCCTCCTCTGTCTGCACCAGCCGGGTTGGACGGACAAAGCAGAGCGTGTGGGAAACAAGGGTGCTCACTGTCTAGCATTTCCCCTGCAGGCTGCCAGCAAACTTCCAGGCTCTAGGGGCACTGGGTTAATTCAGGTGAGGAGCAGGGATCCCAGGAGGTGCCCTGCGTCTTGGGAAGGGCTGACTCAGCAAGTCCAACAGTGCCAGTAAATCCGACACTGCCGGACCCCAGTGAATACTCAGCAGGAAAGGAGCAAACCTCACAGGTAATGGGGGGCAGGAAGGAAGACAGAGAAGTGGCAGCACATTAGCCTGCAAGATGCCACCCAGCGGCTCCACCCGCTGCCCAAGGCTCTGGCCTTTCCTGGCTTTCTGCTGGGGGCAGGGAGCACCCACTTCCCTGCTACTCCCTCACAGGCCATGCCTCTAGCAGCTGCTCCTCCTCCTCTGCACAGGGAGGAGTGCAGCCACTCCTGGACATTGAGTGCGCACACGTGCTCACATGCATGACAGCATGAAGGATGGCAGCTCCCCTGTGCACATCTGCCAGCCCCTCGCCTTGACGCCTGTCACTCTGCTAGGACTCAGGGGAACCCACTTGACCCACGACTGAATTCTAAGTGTAATGTGTGACCAAAGCCAGGCCACAGGCTTCAAACGGGTTCCAAGAGTGAAAACAAGCAGCAGCTTGTGACCCATGTTGACCCAAGTCTAATTCTGGGAGAGGGAGCCCCAGCCAGTCCCTGCACCTCAGTCCCTGCAGGAGACCCCTTCGCTCACAAAGAGAGATGGCTTCCACACAATGGGTAAGTCAGTAGAAATCCCAAGAGCCAAAGCAGTGGCCGAGTTACCATGGCCATGGACATCATTACGCCTCGGAGGTTACTTGTAGGCCCTAGGCAGATTCCTAGATGCTCGTAGATACGTACTACCTAAGAGAGCCAGTTCCGGAGAGATTTTACAGATACTGAGAACGCCCCACAGCTGCACATTGTGCCTGAAGTTCTGTGGAACCCTGGGCTACAGTGCAGTGGGACAGGGGTGGTATGAACAGGACAGCCTCCATCTCACCGGCTAACCTTCTCAGCAGGCAAGGAGCTGAGGCACCCAGGAGGGCATTAAACTACCACCACCAGGAGAAGGTGGCAAATCATGTACAAACAAACTCAGCATGTTGCGAACAAACTGAATTGATACAGCCAAGAATGTGAAGAGAAGCCTTTCAATCATTCACATACCAATGCTAGGAATCTGGGAAACAACCAAAGAGGAATTGGAAATTCTCACTGACAAGAATAAATTTAATAAAATTGGTATCGTTGAAACCTGAGGGGACAATTCATAAGACTGTAATGTTAAAGTCACTGGTTACAACTTGTTTAGGAAGCACAGAGTAGGTAAAAGGTGTGTGGAGAGATACTCTGCATTAAAGACACAATTACCGGTTTTAGAGTGACTGATAACTCAGAACCACAGGATCCTGAATGTGTATGGCTACCTACCTAACACAGCACAGAAGGGGGTAGTGGTCTGTTACAGGCCAGGGAACAAGAGGAGTTAGGTGTGTAACAGGGATCAGAAATCATAACCTGGTTCCATTCCATATGGGCAAACAGAGGCGTCTCCCAACCAGCAATATACAATCTTGGTGCTTCAAAAGAGTTGATTTCCCAAAGCTGAGGAATATTCTGAGCAAAACTGATGGGAGAAAAACTTTAGACAGAAAAATGTGAATGAAAATTGGAAGCTGTTTAAGAAGAGTTTATTAAATGGCCAAAAATCTAATTCTACAATCCAAAAAGACAACATCTTCGGCTAAAAGCCCATCCTGATTCAGAGGCAAAGCGAAGGCAGCTACTTGAAATAAAACAGAAACATATAACACATGGAAAAATGGGGAAATAGAAAGCAATCAATATAAGTTAGAAGTTATGGAGTGCAGAAAATTTATAAGGGAAGCTAAAGACATCAAGGAAAAAAATCCATGGGATAGGCCATTATTACATAGAGAGAAATCATTAATAATGATACAGAAAAGGCAGAAGTGATCAATAAATATCATTTGGAAAGAAGCAGAATGTTGTAGTCAGATGAAGTACTTTTCTACTCCATTAGTAACTAACAATGATATTAACTGGCATCTACGAAGGACAAACATTTTCAAATCAGCAGGCCTGAATAACTTGCACCCAAGAGTGCTAGAAAAGCTGGCTGAGGAGATCTCTGGCCAATATCAATATAGCACATTAAACGCATGAACTGGATAACTGAACTATCCTTCAAAAAAAAAATTGTCAATGGGGAATCATCATTGAATTGAAGTGTTACTAGTGGGGTTCAACAGTGATCAGTATTCATCCACACACTATGAAAACTTCATCAATGATCCTGAAGTAAAACCATGGCTGAAAACATTTGGGGATGACACACACATTGTTGGAGTGGTAAATAACAGAGAAGACACAGCCACCCTACAGAGTGATCTGGATTGCTTCATAACCAGGGCCCATTCAAACAAAATGTGTTTTAATACAGACAAATGCAAAGTTATGCATCTAGGAACAAGGAAAGCAGTGACTCTGAAAAGGACTGTGAGGTCATAATGGACAAGCAACTCCTCATGAACTTCTTGTGCAATGCCGGGCAAAAAGGGCGACCGCGATTCTTAGATGGATAGAAGGGAAGTAGGGTGGAAATTTTACCTTTGTATATGACATTGGTGAAACTGATACTGAAATATTGCGTGATGTCCATGTTTTAAAAAGGATACAGAAAAATCAGAAAGGGTGCAGAAAAAGGCCACAAAAACTTCGAGGGCTGGTAAAAAAAACACCTTACAGTGAGAGACTTAAAGAGCGCAATCTAACTTGATTACAGAGTGTAAGGAGAAAATACCAAGCACTCAAGAGCTCTTTAATCTAACAGGGAAAGGCAGAACAATGTCTGAAAGCCAAAGACAGACAAATTCAAACTAGAAATAAGGCACAATTTTTTTTATTTAAAAAAAAAAAAAAGTGAGGGTGATTAACTACTGGAACAAACTCCCAAAAGAAGACCTCTCTTGGTGTCTTCAGATCTAAACTGAATGCCCTTCTGGAAGATATACTTTCACCAAACACAAGTTTCTGGGCTCAATAAGGGGTAATGGAGAATTTTATGGCCTGCGATATACAGGAGTCAGATTAGGTGATCTAATGTTCCCTTCTGGCCTTAAACTCTATGTTTTTATTAATTTATACACACACACGGAAGAAAGGGGAAATTGATAGTAATGAATATAAATAAGAAGCTCAGAATTGTAGAAAATTGATATGGGAAGCCAAGGAACACACATAGAAATCTGTAGCCAGCAGGGTTAAGGACAATAAGGAGTTTTTAAAATATATTAGGAACAAAAAGAATCCTGACAATGGTATTGGTCCATTACTAAATGGAAACAGTAACATTATCAAAAATGACAGGTTTCAGAGTAGCAGCCTTGTTAGTTAGTTAGCTCACGAAAGCTTATGCTCAAATAAATTTGTTAATCTTTAAGGTGCCACAAGTACTCCTTCTTATTACCAATAATAATGAGGAAAAGGCAGAGTATTCAGAAAGTATTTGTGACAGAATATATCCCTGTATTCACACCCTAGACACTATTGTAATAATCTTTGTATAAAGTACACTTGTAAGGTATCATTTTTTAATATTCTGGTCAGCACTGTCCTGGTAAAAATGTGTGTGGCAACACTGTGTGAAGTTATGACGCCCCTGTATGGTGTTATTAGCACTTGTTCCAAACCCCATAGCCCTGCCCAAACACAAGCTGGCAAACAGGTCTGTCCTAAGCAATGGAATGTGTACGCTGCTTAATTTTCATCTAAGCAGTAAACAGAGTCATTAAGCAGGAAGGGAAACAAAGAAAGCTGGCAGGGAACATCCTTCCACATAGACCCTGACTCCCCGTGCCCAGCAGGAAATGATTTGCAAGGGGGGGACAAACTTTAAAAAGGAGGGACACCCCCCTCCCAAAGGCCACGCCCCTCTCCCACTGCCCATTGCTTTCACTGCACCTAAAGAGATAAAGGAAGCAGATGTTGGACTTTGGAGGAGGGGTCCAGACCTCAGAGTTTCGTCAGTAAACTGCTGGAGCATGTGGTGAGAAACTTCGCTCTGAATCTCATGTAGTTTGTTAAGTTAGGCATTAGTAAGCGTTTAATCTTTATATTTCTAGTAACCATTTCTGACTTTTATGCCTCATTACTTGTATTCACTTAAAAGCTCTCTCTTTGCAGTTAATAAACTTGTTTTACTGTTTTATCTAATCCAGCGTGCTTGAACTAAGTGTCTGAATAACTACTTAAGATAATACACTGGCATATTATCCCATTAAAGGAATAACAGACAAAATATTTGTATTGTCCTGGAGAGGGCTGGCCAGTACAGGACATACATTTCTTGGGGGAAATCTGAGACTGGGGTTGTGCTGGGGTCACCCAAGGTCAGTGAGAGCTACAGTGTAAGCCAAGTGTGGCTGGCAGGCTGCAATTACACAGAGCCACTCACGGTGTGGCTTGCATGCTGAAGGCTGTTTGTGAGTGGCCCAGGTGGGAACTACTTCAGCAAGGCATTTTAAGGCACCCAAGGCTGCAGGGCAGGGGTCACACAGCCCCACACTGGTCTGGCCTGTACCCTGGTATGTCACAGTATTGCTGTTCTATAGCTGGGGTGGGAAAACAAATGGTGGTGGTGGTAACACTCTTTCCATTCCACTTGCATCTCTGGTGGATGTTAAACAGAAGCTACTAAAGTCAGACATTTTTAAAATCAGCAGGTCCAGATAACTTGCATCCAAGAGTTTTAAAAGAGCTAGATGAAGTGCCCACTGAACCGTTAATGCTGGTTTTCAGTAAGTCTTGGAGCACTGGGGAAGGTCTTCCCGAAGACTGGAAGAAGGCTAACATTGTGCCATGGTAATTATAGGCCTTTCTGCCTGACATCAACCCTGGGCAAGATAATGGAGCCACTGATACAGGCCTCGATTAATACTAAACTAAAGGAGGATAATGTAATTAATGCAAATCAACATGGGTTATGGCAAATAGATCTGTCATTAAAAAATGAACTTAGTCTGACATTACAAGTTTGGTTGATAAAGGTAGAAGTGTTGATGTAATATATTTGGTTTTCTGCAAGAAATTTGATGAGGCTTTGCACGTTTTCATTAAAAAACTAGAACTATATAAAATTAACATGGCACACGTTAAGTGGATTAAAAACTGGCTAACTGATAAGTCTCAAAATGTAACTGTAAATGGGGAATCATAAATTAAATGGGTGTCCCCTCAGGGGGGATTGGTTCTTGGCCCTAGGTTATTTAATACTTTTATCAATGACCTGGAAGAAAATGTAAGCTCATCAATGATAAAGTTGCAGATGATGCAAAAATTGGAGCAATGATAAATAATGACGAGGACAAGTCACTGAGAGTGATCTAGATCACTTGGTAAACTAGGCGCAATCAAACAATATGGGTTTTTATACAGTTAAATGTAAATATGTACATCTAGGAACAAAAAACGTCAGCCACATTTACAGAATGGGTGACTCTATCCTGGGAAGCAGTGACTCTGAAAAGATTGGGGGTCATAGTGGACAATCAGCTGAACATGAACTCCTAGTGGTCAAAACAGCTAATGCAATCCTGGAATGTTTAACCAGAGGAATCTCAAGGAGTAGAAGAGAGGTTATTTTACTTCTGAATTTGGCACTGGTGTGACTGTTGCTGGAATATTGTATCCAGTTCTGGTGCCCACAATTCAAAAACAATGTTGACAAATTGGAGAGGGTTCAGAGAAGAGCCACAAGAATGATTGAAGGATGAGAACATATGCCATGTAGTGACAGACTCAAATAGCTCAGTCTAATTAGCTCAACAAAGAGAAGCATAAGGGGTGACTTGATCACAGTCCACAAGTATCTACATGGGGAAAAAATATTTAATAGTGGGCTCTTCGATCTACCAGAGAAAGATCTAACACAATCTAATGGCTGGAAGTTGAAGCTAGACAAATTCAGATTGGAAATAAGGTGTAAATTTTTAACAGTGCAAGTAATTAACTGTTGGAACAACTTACCAAAAGTCACGGTGAATTCTCCATCACTGAGAATTTTTAAATGAAGAATGGCTTTTTTTTTAAAAGATCTGCTCTGGAAGTTATTTGGGGACAGTTCTCTAGCCTGTGCTATACAAGAGGTCAGACTAGAGGATCACAATGGTCCGTTCAGACCTTGGAATCCATGGCAGAGCTGTTCCAATTACTCAGTCATGGGGCCACAATGGCAACTCACAAGGAACCCAAAGGATGCTCCTAACTGGCCCAGAATGGAACTTCTCTCTCCTTAAATATAGCAATGCGGGGAGAGCACAAGTCCCAGTACATACCGTGGGCTGTCTGTTTGGATCAAAATAGAGCATTGCAGGCTGGGACCAGTAGTCTTTGGCCACATTACACAATATTTTCATGAAATTCCAGGGCAGCCAGGGGCCACGCTGTGTGTTACCGGGAGATCACTTTGGCTCAACAAGCATCCGTACAGCTTCATCTTGCTCCACCAGCTGAGGCCCTGAGCGCTGCCTGCCAGAGCCAGTACCTGAAAAGCCAAGCATCAGCCCATCCAGTCCCATGCTTCACCTGTGCCATTCGCTGTGCTTGGACTCTTGACTTGCTGTCGGTGGCGGACCCTGGTGCTGGGACTGTGGTCTCCATTCCCTGCGTTCTGTCTGGCTGCTCCAGCTGAATTTCTGTGTGTCCTGCGGGATAATGACACATAACAGGTCAGAGACCAGGCTGGCCTCAGAAGGAAACTCCTCACTTCCTTTTGCCTGGATCTGTGCTGAAGGCCACAGACTACCCCTCCCTCCAGGTGCACCCTGCCAGCCTTCCCAGTGAGTCCCACGCCATCGTGCTCCCCAGAGCACCTACTTCATACACCTTCATACACCCTCATACTTAACTTCATACACCCTCTCTCCAGAACACCCAGCTCAGAGGCAGGCAGGCACACTGGTTCCTGACACACCTTGGCCACTCGTGCCCAAGTCCCAGCAATGGGGAGTCCAGGAGAAACAGCGTGTGGGCTTTGGTGCTGGGCAGTAGGGCTCAGAGGTCTCAGTTCCACACGCCTGTGCTCACCTTGCACTAATGGGCGTATCAATGAATAGTCCAAGTCTCTTCTGAGAGACACTTGGTTATTTGGTACTTGGGAGCCCTACCACTCCTGCATTCGAATCAGATCTGGTCCCCAAGCCAGATCTAGACACAGGACTCTCCCTGTCAGCGGCAGTCACATTTTAGAGCCAAGCTCACCTCTCCCCAGTCATGCAGCTCTCTCATGAAGTAACTCCCGAGGCTCAGTTCAGTGCACCTGTCCCTATGGGCAAAATTCCCCCCTGCTATGCCTGAGACACTGCCGTTCCCAAAGAGTGTGTGGGCACGCCCAGCCAACTTCACTCACTGAGCAGCCTCCCACTCGAGGACTCCAGCCTCCAGCCCTTGCAGCCTAAGAAAACATGGCATGTCTCACAGTAAGGCTGAGCAGAGCAATTCAGGAGAACCTTAGCACCACACACCAGCCATAGGTGAGTAGGGAAGGGCAATGGGACACGGCAGCACTGGAATCACAGTGCCAACCACTCCCCATGCAGGAGGGGGCAGGCTGGCTGGGCGCTGGGGTCCTGGAAGGCTAGTTTCAGACACACTGGTCTCAGACAGGAGTTGTTGGCCATATTGAATTTCCAGGAAACAGGCAGGCATAAGCCCACGCATGTCTAAAGGCCCCTCCCCCAGCCTTGCAGGAGGGACCATTAGACCTGGGATCCAACTAAACACAGGGGACAACTAAAGAATAACAGGGAAAGAAGTGGAGGTCACAGGTTCAGAACTAGGGATCCAGCGGGGGACACCGAGCAGAGAACCCTGGACAGTGCCCACTGCTCCTCAAAGCTGTCTAGGAAGCCAGCGGATGCCGCCCAGAGGAACTCTACTTGGATGCGTGAGACCAGGGAGGAGCAGAAATAGGCCCCCAGTCGCAGAGCACCCCCTCATCCAGCATCCTCCTCCTGGTGTTGAAGACGGCCACTTTGGCCAGGGCCAGGAGGAGGTCTCGCAACTTGGTGGGGCCATGGACAGGGTGTGAATATATGAAGAGGTCTGGGGAAAAGTGTAGCCAGAACATCAGCAGGAGGTTCTGGAGGAGCCGGAATAGAGGCTGCAACTTGGTGCATTTCAGATAAGCTTGCGCCAGGTTCTCCCTCACACCACAAAAGGGGCAGGCATCGGAGATGGGGGTGAACCGCGCCAGGCACATGCCTGAGCTCACGGCTCCATGAAGGAGCCGCCAACCAACATCCCCGGTGGGCTGTGGGACGAGGGTGGAATAGAGTCTGACCCATCAGGGTTCCTCACCCTCTACAGGTGAAAAATAGTCCCACCATTTGGCATCGGGGCGGGACACGAGGGTCAGAAAGTGAAATGTGTGGAGCACAAGCATGTAAATGTGTTCCCTTGGCATGTTTCTGAAGCGAACTGGCTGCAGGGTGTGCAGCTGGCTCAGGTTATGGAGGGGAGGGAGCTGGGGGGCTTGCGGGACAGGGGCACGATGAAAAGGTCCGGAGGGCCTGGGGTGAGTGGGGAGCACCCTCTCCCAGTGCCCACTCAAGGAAAACCCAAGAGGTGGGTGACAAGGCTACCCCCACCTCCTGGAGCACACACAGGGGGTCAGGAGGGTGGAGAGCCCCATGCTACTGACCAAGCACTTGCGGATCCATCCAGTCCCCACTGTCATAATCCAGGAGATCTCTGATTCTGGTGGTTTGTGCCAGGACCAGTCTCCGGTGCACGGAGGGGGGACTCCGCCACCTGTACATGTAGGTTGGGGTTGTGTAGCAGGTGCTCCGCGAGGAGGTCCTCCCCCTCGGTGGCCACAATGGACCTAGTCGCAAAGAACAGCTTCCAGGTCTGGAGAAGGTCCTGGTAGAAGACTGGCAGCTCAGAGAGGTCTCACAGAAGACTGCTCGAATGGAGAGAAAATAGCTGCCAGTCATATCGGAGCCCTCGGAGGCGGCAGAGGAAGGTGTGCACCAACGTGCTCCTCACCGGAGTACCTGCACTGTAAAGGAGTCTCTGCAGGGCCTGGAGGTAGAAGACATGGACCTGGCTGTGGAGGCAGACCAGGCTCTGTCCTCCCTCCTTCAGGGGAAGACTCAGGACCCCTGCAGAGACCCCGTGCAGTCCTGGCCAGAAGAACTCCAGAGCTACCCTCTGGAGCTGGGCCAGGATCTCCGGGGCCGGGCTCAGGGTTGAGCTGGTGTCAGAGCATGGACAAGACCAGGTGGTTGAGCACTAGTGCCCTCCCCACAGGGAGAGGCACCAAAGCAGTCCTGTCTCTGCAGCCGCTAACCCACCCTGGCATCCAAATCCTGCCAGTTCTCTGGCAGAGAAGGATGCATGGCGGAAAGGTAAATGCAGAGATAGAGCACTGGACCCACGCCCCACCAAGTGGCTTGAAGCACTGGTGGAGGGAGCTCATCTGCCACCTGTCCCTGACCATCGGGCCTGAGCTCTTGACTCAGCTGACCTGGGTGGAGGAGACCACCAAGCAGATGGCATGCTGACAGGCAGCCCAGCCCTGCAGCAGTGCTAAGCTGGGTTATGCCTGTGCTTTTTAGAGCATAGCTGCCCAGCGTCACACAGCTCATGTGACACACACACACACACACACACACACACTTAAAAGCCCCGGGACACCTGCCTGCAGGCCATGCATTTGGCTGAGCTGTGGGCAGGAGATGCAGTTCCTCCTGCAGCAGCTGCTGCAGGTGCAGTGACACCTGGCTTCAGGCACTCAGCCAGCATAGAGCCTGCCCCGGGGAGGCATGGGGGAGCCAGAGGCTGGGGTGACTCAGTGGGGAAGGGAATAGGGCAGGGTCTGAACAGGGATGAGAGAGGCTGCTGCTGCCCCTGCGGCCCGCCCGCCCACTACCCCCTCTCTCAGGCTGCACCAGCCATGCAGGCTCTCTCTCAGATGGGAGAGGTCTGTGCTATGGATCTGAAACCCTGCTGACAGCTGATACAGGAAAAAACAATGACCTACAAGGAAAGACTGATAAACTGCGCTTGTTTAGTCTGGAGAAGGAGGGGTGGGGAGGGGAGCTAACAGCCTTCAAGTACGGAAAAGAGTGTTGTAAAGAGGAGGGTGATAAATTGCTCTCCTGAACCACTGAGGACAGGACAAGATGCAATGGGCTTACATTGCAGCAAGGGAGATTCAGGTTGGACATCAGGAAAAACTTCCTGTCAGGATGGTTAAGCACTGGAACAAATTACCTAGGGAGGCTGCAGAATCTCTGTCATTGGAGATTTTTCAGAGCAGGTTAGACAAACACGAGCCAGGCACAGTCTAGATAATACTTAGCCCTGCCTCAGCACGGGGGCTAGAAAACCTCTCGGGGTCCTTCCAAGTCCCACATTTCTATGAGTCTAATGTGTGACTATGGAGTTCAAGACTATCCTAACATATACGCATGCGAGGGAGTGTTAAGGTAACACTGGGAACCTTCATTCTGGCTTTTCCTAACTGTTGAGGGCTTGACTTTGCAACCTTAACATTCTTCTAACTACACTGGTTTTTAATGTGACATTTATATAGGACCCCCTCTGATTTTCACACTTGTTGGGGCATTAGACACCTCAGGGCATTGCTGATGGCTTACAAAGCTTTCACCTATCAGTCTTCATCCTGAACCCAGCGCAGCTCTCTGCCCATTTTATACTACTGGGATTGTACGGCTGCCAACCACTGGTAGCTGAGAGCCTTCCACATGACATGGATTGCAACAGTGAGCACTCCACCAGCCTCCCTGAGCTCTTGGGCATTCTCCATTTCTGGAGGAAAGTCCTGCTTGGGAGAGGGGTTGTAGAGTTCAGCCACGCCCCCTGCAGTTGTTAGGGTGAAGTGGCAATGCTGTGAGGGCCACGCAAAGGGTGGAAAGGGGTTTTCAAAGAGGAAAGTTTTGCAGTGTTTCCTACAGACAGACTCTGGACTTGCCTGAGCTCAGGTTAGCTCAGCCAGGATGAAAAGCTGTTCCCATCTAATGGATGTTTGGGGCCCCTCTGTAAGAGGAGTTTGGTGGGTCTCAGGTCCTGAGAAGGCACTGCCTTGTTACTGCAAGTGGCCCTCCCCCCAGGATGGGCCATGCTGCAGGGCAGTGCGCACATGAAGCTTACCCTGCTCTGGCTCTGTAAATACACGCCAGGCTTCATTCTCTAGGGCTGCCAGCGGATGTTTCACTCACAGTAAAACCACTCATTTAAGATCAAGTTAGGGGCATATGCAAATTATTTGTAAATATGCAAATTATCTTATTTTACATAACTTTCATAAAACCCATTACACTTGGCAGCTATGTTTGGGGGCAGCAGTTAATTTTCAGGCTGATCCATGTCTACCCAAAGGTTATTTGAAGCCCCTAGCCCTCAACCCCAAGTTAGCACCAACATTAACATTGACTGGAGGAAATGGGGGGGCTCTTACACATGGCTGGTCAACTCCCAGGCACAGAGTCCTTCCCTCTGCTCTCAGCACAGACCCCTGAAGAATAGCCTGTCTTCTTTATTCCACACAAATCAAGGGGTTAAAATCTCATGCACAAGCAAAGAGGCCATGCACACCAGGAGGGCCGGCAGGAGCCAGAGCCTTGGGAATACTTCCATACAGCCTGCTCCTTCCAGAACTCACAGGATCACCCCACTCCTTAGCAGAGGGCTGTGATACACCTAAGCCATCAACCTCTGCCTTCTAGCCAACACTCCCCTCCTCATGAATTAACATGCATTTGCAGCATCATTTCAGTGAGGTGTACAGAGCTGGAGATCTGGAGAAGAGGCCTGTCGACAGAGCAGGGCACACTAGCTGCCCTTGAATCTAGGCACACCCCTTGACTGAGACCAGGACAGTGGCACGAGGGCTGAAGGTCAGGAGATCGCAGGGACAGGGCAGCAGAGCTAAGGAGGAAGCCAGTCTCTCAGTGGAACAATGCCTCTGCTGGCCAGCCAAGAAATGGGTGTGCCACAAAGCCACAGATCTGTCTCCAACTCTGCCCAGGCTCCTGCGTGAGCAAGGGACTGGAGTCAGGTCTCGCAGGTTCTATTACTGTCTCCACTCCTAGCTTGCTGTGTGACCTCGGGCAAGTCCTGTCTACACTACAACTTGCAACAGGGATCTGGTCACAGGCACGCACACACACACAGAGTTCCTGGTTCACTTTGTGTCTACAGTGCAGCTCTCCTGCCATCACATCCGCTATGCTGCCTGACCCCTTGGGTGTCACTGCATTCTGAGCACATCCCTCAGCAGGACAGTGGCCAGGGCACACAATGCAGAGTGCCCAGGACCAAGGGGCCCAATCCCACGGGGGCCTTTGGGTGCTACCATAATAGAAATAGAACACTAATCAATGTACACGGAGCAGCAGCAGGATGCAGAGCTATGTACCCTGGGCTCTCTGGCTGCACAGAGCGGGGAGGAAGGGGGAACCAGCCAAAGCAGTTACACAAACATGATTAGGGAATCCGGTCTGTACTGACCTGGCTACGGGGGGAGAGACCCATGTGCCAGCTGAGGCCTCCAGCAGGAGCAAAACACTGGCAGCTGCCATGTTTCCTAAGCAAGCTTTAACCCTGGGCTGCACTGACACAATCCAAGTTTCGAGCCAGCTCTGCTGGCAACTGGTGGCAAACTGGGTCCCCAATTCTAGATGCATGGTCCCTTCACTGCTCTGTGCCCCAGCAGAGCACGGAGACCCTCAGGAAAAGGAACCGCTTCACCCTTGCTGGATGAAGACCATGTCTGAGCAGGGTGGGGCAGAGCTCAGGGCCGGCTGGTAGGGGAGTTGGATCACAGCCACCAAAAAACAGAGCCCTTTCTGGGGCAAGGAGCAGCCTGGAAGGCTCTGGTGGCTGCAGAAGATACGTCTGTTTAAGGCTGGGGAGTGAGGAGAGGGAAACGGGAATCACTGACTCATGGAAATAACCTGGCATTCAGATGATGTTCCAAGTGGGCTTTTTACACTAGCTCTGTAAATGAGGGCAGGGAGAACCCCTCAGGCAGAGAACAGCCAGGACTCTCCCCCACCTGGCTCGAGCAGCTCAGGACCATAGGGCAGAGCACTGCTCCCAAATGAGCCCTGCTGAAGCAGCCCCTTCTGCAGGGAGAGGGGGGGAGCACCGAGAGGAAAGAGTCCAGACAAGCTATCACCTTAAAAGGGCAAAACCCTCCCGCTGCCCTGCAGTTCAGGACTCTGCCCAGAGCTGGGATCGGGGAGGAAAAGGCAGCTTGGCAGCCACAGGGCCACAACATCTATTGTGCCCCACACGAGCGCTGACAAGCCCACAATTGCTTCCAGTTGCTCAGTTCTTGCTCCCCGTAGGGAGCAGCCGAGCGTGACCCTGGGACAGGGAGGGAACGTGGGCAATAGCAGAAGCTGATTGCTACAGAGAAATCAGCCACTGACAAGAGCAGCTGGCTCTGTTCAGCAGCCGGATGGGTCGGCATGCGAGCAGGAGCAGCTAGGCCTGTTTCTGTCTAGTCACAATTCCTCCCATGGGGCAGCCCTGGAGAAACAGCCTTGGCTCTGGCCACAGTTCTCATTATAACCCTCCCAACGCACACATACCCCGTTAAACCGCTCAAGTCCAAACCCTGGTTGAGGCAAGGCCTGAGCTCAGGGCCTGGGCTCTGCTGCAGTGAGGGCCAGTTGTAAAGGGCTAAAGACCAAACCCACTGCACTCAACACACTGTGGGGAGATCTCTGGCCCCAAGAGGAACATTCTCCCTGCTCCCTCCAGGCGAGTCAATGCCTCTCCCCGCAGTCTCTTGGAAAGGAGCTTCCCTTCTGAAGCCAGGTGGCAGTGAGGACAAGGGACATGGTCTACCCAAAGCTAACGGCGAAGCCTGTGCTGACAGCCCAGCTACCAGGTGCTCCAGCTGGGGGAAGGGAGGTGGCGGTGCCCCCCACCCAGGCTGGACCCCATCGGAGCAGGCAGCTTCAGGCACATGCTGGGCCCTTCTCAATACAGACAAGCTAGAAGCAGCCCAGAGAGATTTTAGAAACCAAAACAGGATGTTTCTAGGCTGCCAGAAGGCCACACAGGGTTACCAGGCCCGAATTAGCCAGCCTGCCAGCCCAGCCCTCCTACGAGCGCTCCCGCATGGGCACAGTCTTTTAATAGAGGCCTGGAAACAAACAGAGCATGGCCACGTGGTGAAGACGCAGCTGGGAACCAAAACTTAAAATAGGAGCAGGAAAAAGCAAGGCAGAGCTCGATGGGAATGGACTCTCGGAGCCTTGCCAGCACCCAGGGGAGGAGAGCCAAAGCTGGGCTGAATCAGGAATGCATTCAGACACCCTGTCTCATGAGGAGCTGCGGGAGGCTCTCGCCCCCTTCTGTGCAAACCCAAGTCGACCAGAGCTCAGGAGAGCAGGGGCAGTAGACTCAGCCAAAACAGAATACTGCCAGCCCCCAGACAGAGCCCCGGCCTTCGCCCGCTCTGCAAGGGCAGCGGCAGGCCCAGAGGAGGACTCAGTCCCTGAGCTTGTGTCTAGGCCCCTCTATTAAACCCACTCAGTGGGTTCCATCTCCTCCAAGCACATGGTCATTTCACCCCCTCTGAATGTGGTCACAAACCCATGGCCCCAGCACCGGGACTGCAGGGTGACCTACTAAAGCCCAACACAGGAGACCTCGTGCGGTAAGAGGGTGCAGCTGAATGGGAGAAGGCAGAATGAGCCCCGGGCATGAGGCACGTGAGACCAGGACGGCTTGAGTGAGCTGGTGTCCGGGCAGCTCTGGAGAACATGCTATGGGGGCCCCCAGAGCCATTAGCCACGAGGTGAAATGCACAGCTGAGAAATTCCTCTGGTCTCCGTGAAAGCGCGGGGGAGGATGTGACAGAGGCAGAGGCTTCCCCATCTGTTTGTAGGACAGAGAGAAGCACATTGCATGTAGCAGCATCACGAAGTGAGGAGAAGGGAAACCGCCTCCCCCATCCTGAGAGGACTGGGAAAGGATGCCGGGTGCACAGGCTCTCCAGCCTCCCTCGCACGGACCCTCACACTGAGGGCGGCACCGGGCAGAGCGTGCATGGATGGAGCAGCAGGGCCAGAGACATTAAGTGCTGCAAACGCACCAACCTCCTCCACACTAGATTTCTACGGCCCCTTCCCCCACCACCCCCAATACAGGGGTTCCCCTGCCCTGGGATTGGCGCTATGGGGAGCCTGCGCACAGCCTGTTCCCTGGCTCCAGCACCACATTCATCGTATCTGCTCAGAGCCAGCTTAATCGGCATGGCGCTGAGGATAGCAGCTGGAGCTGAACCGCTGCCCACCCGAGGGCTCCCACCAGTGCTAGCAGGGGACAGCCAGTTGGTGGTGTAGACAAGGCTGCTATTAGACTTGCCACTCGTCCTCCCAAGCGGCCATGCCCAGAAACCGCCTCCGCAGCCCTTTGCAAATTGCTCTAAACCTCCAGCTCTCAGGTTAGCCCAAGTCTCAGCTGTTGGAACAAACGAAGGCAAAATGTCCTGGCCTCGGAAGGTTTCACAGCTTGCAGAATTGCTCCCAGCCCAGCCAGGGCCGCAGGAGAGCACTGCTCACAAGCCAGATCAGCAGGCTGGCCCAGCGATGCAGGTTTGAGGCTGTCAGCACACTCCCAGCCCAGAAGCCACATGAGGTTGTGTGGTGGCAGGATCTGGAGGAGAGTCTAAGGTTCGTTAGGCTGGCCTTTTCCCTAGATTTGCTAGTGGCCCCTGATAGGGCTCCCAGCCTGCCCTTTGGAGACCCTTCCACAGCCTTGCAAAGCTCACATGCAGCAAGCCTTCCTGACACTCACCTCACCTCCACCCGACTTCTCCTGACCGCCCCGCCTCACACCAGCCTCCCCACTGCAGAGCCACGCACACCTTTCACACCTCTCTCCTCCAGCCCCTGACCATCCTCAGTGCTCTTCTCGCAACTCCCTCCAGTCACTGCCGTCTGTCTGAACGGGAGATGCTCAGCCTTGACTGCTATACCCTGCTGCTGCTGCCCATAGCCTATCGTCCCCCTGCTCCAGGACCTCAGCCTCGAGCTCAAAGCTCTGCTGGGCATTTCTGCTATCATATCCCACTGCGAAGTCCTGATCTGTAAGGTGCTGGGGCCATGAGTTCTGTGTAGAACTCAGCCCAAGGGAGGCTAGACAACATTTAAGGGCGAGTGACCAGTGGCTTTGACTCTAGATTACCTGAGCAATAAACGGCCTCACAAGAAGATTCTTGCCCATCACTAATCAGAGAGCAAGACGTCAGCCCTTGTAAAGCAGGTATAGCAAAACCTGCGCCTAGCTTGCAGAAGCCCTTCAGAGCACCAGAACTCGTGACATGTCCACGACCAGATTACGTCACGTACCATCTCGCAATCTGCAGCCTCCTGCCCCTGCAATACGCCAAGCAGCAACAGGACGGACTCTCCCACCCCACCTCTGCCCCTCGCTCACAGCACACAAGGTTTGTAGCCGCTCCCCCACACCCAGGACACCAGCTTTCCGAGCCAGCGCAAATGACTGGCTCTTTATTCTCTCTTCACACAGTTAACTGTGGAATTTTACATCCTATCCCCAAGTTTACCAGCAAATCTCAGGACACCATTTGTGCTGGGGAAGAAAAGGAAGCCCTGACCAAGCAGTTTCCCTTGAGAAGACAGGGCAGAAATTGTTGAGGAGCAAAGACTAACCCTTTTATTCCCATCCCATCTTTAAGGGAGGCCTCCAGCCCATGGAAAGAACACTCAACACATAAACAGAGCCTTTCCCACTGTGGACTCCCAGCCTGCTCTCACACGCACACAGGAATCACTCTCCGCCATGGAAAGGCAGCCATCTCTGAGGTGGAACACACCAGGCAGCAATACTGAACAAAAAGGTGGGGAGAGAAATAAAAACAGCCCAGAAGTCGCTGCCGGGGTGCTGGGTGAAGTCGGGGCACTGGCACGTTCACCACTGCAGAGAGGACGCTTTACCTGGTGTGGCTGGAGCCAACAGTTCTCTGCCCAGGGATCAGGCCCTGTGTCCTAGCTGTTGTAGAGGAGAGAGTGGCCAACCTGGAGGTTCACATTTGTTCTCCATAGCCCTAGGGCGGCTGTTCTGGAGGGCTGGTGAGCCCTGGGGCATGGTGCCCTGGGCCACTGACTCTCCAGGCAGCTTGCCTGTGCTCACCTGAGTGCCCTTCTCAAAGGCTGCAAGCAGGAGATGTCGCCACATCTGTGGACATCCAAGCTCAGCAGGCTTGAAGTACGCTGGCTTGCGTGAAGCTGTTTGCACTCCAGAATCTGGCTCAGGCTCCCAGGGAGGCCAGGCCCCTGACATCTCAGCAGCGTTCAACTTATTGCTGCTCACTGCCCCCGCCAGACAGACGCAAATGGTCTCCTTGCCCAGACGGGAGCCAGTAGCCTCCAGCACCATCCGGGGTGGGTACAGCCGGCTCTCCCACAGGCAGCTATGTGGCACCTTTGCCATTTCTGCTCGTCCTACTCTGTTGATCAGAGTCTCTCCCCGCACCTGCCACAGGGCAAAGCCCAGTGATCAGGGTGTCAGGTTTGGCCAGAAACAGTCAGATCTATGCGAGGTTAAGAGCTCCTGAGCCAGGTGGATAAGCTCCAGCAGAGCTGCTCTCAGCTTTATCACTGCCCTTCTGCCCCTTTCCAGGGTCTCCTGCCTCTCGCAGCTCATCTCCCTGTGACTCAGGGGCCACTCTAAATCTGTGGGGGTCATAGGGATATTTCAGATCCCAGGGCTTTTCAGGGGCTCCCTGTGGGTCCAGCCAACTCCTGGCCATACTGGGTCAGACCAGTGGTCCATCTAGCCCAGTATCCTGTCTTCTGACAGTGGCCAGTGCCAGGTGCCCCACAGGGAATGAACAGAACAGGTAACCATCGAGTGATCCGTCCCGTCATCCAATCCCAGCATCCAGCAGTCAGAGGTTTAGAGATACCTAGAGCATGGGGTTGTGTCCCTGACCATCTGGGCTAATAGCCATTGATGGACCAATCCTCTATGAACATAGCTAATTCCTTTTGAACCCCATTATAGTTTTGTCCTTCACAAAATCCCCTGGCAATGAGTTCCACAGGTTGTCCATGCGCTGTGTGAAGAAGTACTTCCTTTTGTTTGTTTTAAACCTGCTGCCTGTTAATTTATTGGGTGACCTCTGGTTCATGTGTAAGAGGTAAATAATACTTTGCCATTAACTTTCTCCACACCAGTCATAATTTTATAGACCTCTGTCATATCCCCCATTGGTCGTCTCTTTCCAAGATGAAGAGCACCAGACTTTATAATCTCTCCTCATGCAGAAGCTGGTCCATACCCCTACTCATTTCTGTTGCCCTTCTCTGTCCTTTTTCCAATTTTAAGACATGTTTCTAGACGGCGCGACCAGCACTGCACGTACTAGTCAAGATGTGGGAGTACCAGGGATTTATCTAGCGGCATTATGATATTGTCTGCCTTAGCCCCTTCCTGATGGCTCATACCATTCTGTTAGGGTTTTGACTGGCACTGCACAGGGAGCAGATGTGCTCAGAGAACTACCCCCGGTGACCCCAAGAGCTCTTTCTACACTGACAGCGTGGGCAGCGAGGTTCCACGTGAGAACCCAAAGGCATTCTCCCGCTCCCCTCTGGGGCCGCACAGCAGTGGTTGTAGGGCCACTTGGCCTGCTCCTCTCTGGGCCCATTGCAGAGTGTTTCCTTTCCCCTCAAAAGAGAGCTAGGCTGGGGGTTGGCCTGCGACAGCCAGAGCAGTTTCCCTCAGCTGGAGTGATGTGTGTGTGGAGGGAGCCTGGCATTTCCCTTTGAATCCAGCAGCGTGTGTAACTGGATAAACCCATGCAAGCCCAGCTTGCAGGGGCTCCCTCCGAACAGCTCCTGAGGCTTGGACAGCCCCAGCCGCTGCCTTGATTAAAGCGGCAGCAGGCTCCTGTGCCGGGGGGGAAGCAGGCTGCCCACACTGGGTGCGGCCTGCGTGGGAGCCAGTCAGAATATGCAGGGAGGGCAAGAGAGGCAAAGCGACCAGGGCAGAAGGCGGGAAAGCAGCTACTCATTTCCTTTGGAAGTGTACTGCTACGGCACTGGGCCATCCTCTCCCTGGCTTGGGGCCACATCCTGGCCTTCTGGAGCTGCATTAAGTGGGGAGAAGCTGCTCACTTTGGAGCTGTGGTTACTGGGAGATGTGTCACACTGTCAACATGGGGTTGGATTTAACATCTATGTAGATTTGTAGCTGATGGCTGGCAGCCAGCAGCTCCTACAGATGTTCTGCTTACAGGCCTGCGTCTTCAAAAAAAGAGAATCCCAGCACTTCCCACCAGGGCAGCTGAGACATTAGGGTGGTGCTGCTCTGTCCACATGGGCCATCCTGCACATGGAAGTGCATGGCTTCTGAAAGGAATTATGGTGGTGCTGGGCTCTTTGCTCCTTCAGGGCAGGCTCCTCTCTTCCTTCTCCATGTGCTGAGTACATATGGGCTCCAAGGAGTGGTGAGGAGGGTGTTCACACCTCTGCCATTGCCCCTTCCCATGAAGGTGGAGCAATTCCAGAGTCCTGCCTGGAGAGAAAGCTTTAGGGGCTGGGCTCCATATCCAGGGACACAAGGCTGGAGGCTAAGGTGCTGATCATGGTCTTCAGTTTGATGCTCTTCTGTCAGGGCTGCAGGCCACTCAACTCTGGATGGCCAGGCCTCAGACCTGAGTTGGCTGTGTGTTTAGCACCCTGGCGTGGGTGGTCCATCCCGGTTAGTAGGGGGCAGTGCCGCCTTAAGGTGAGTCTAGAGCTGGGAAGTGAGTCTGGTGGCTGCATGTGCCTGCCTAGTGCTGAATTCCATTAGCTGCGTGTACACGATTCTCCTCTTCCTGTCTGCGTGGCCTGCCCAGCATGTAGATAGGAGACCTCCAAAGGTGCTGAAGTGGTATGAGCAATTCAGCCAGCAGGATTGGGGGCGGGGGAAGGCTGTGCTGCTGGCTTTGCCCTCTGTTCTCATTAGAGATCCCTCGTGCAAGCTGGGGTATTTACTGCCCAAATTCCAGCTTGGATAACTGAGTTCTGCCTCCCTACAATTCAGTCTCAGCTAGATGCAGGGCTGGTTAGTGCTGATGGCACTGGACCATGCTGCGCAACACAAGACACTGGCCGCTGGCTACAGGCTGGGGTGTGGCTAAGCCGAGCCCACTCCTGGGCTATGGGTGTTACTGCTGCTCCAGACAAGGAAACCTTGTCGGCCAAGGGGAGGACTCAGACTGTGCCGCTTTGGGGCTGGGTGAAGCTGTCCCATCGAGTTACACTGCAGCAGGGGATGTGGCTGGGCTGAACAGCAGGCTGGGATGAAGGGGCCTCCAAGAGAAGACACTGCTCAGGAGCGGGTTTGGAAGGAGGGGGAGATGATGGGGGGTTGGCCAGGAGCTCGGTGTAGTTCCCATGGGGTCAAACTGACTTGGAGGATCGTCTGGGGGTATAAAGGGCTAGTAAGTGGCCCAAGCATTAGAAGCAAAGCAACAGAGAGATGAGACGAGACAGAGAACATCAAGCTGGTCCTTGACCTGCCCCTGGCAGCTGTGTCCACTGGCCAGCAGGGGAGGAGCTGAGCACGGGGAGCCTCCTGCCCCTCCTGAGCCAGGGAAATGGAGACATTGCACAAGGATGCAGCTAGCTTCTTCTCAGCAGAGCTCAGGGGCTGATGCTCCCCCTCTGGATCTCTAGACTGTGTGAAGAGGCATCCATCCTACTGCGTGGAACCAAACACTACACACAGCCTCCGAGACAAACACGGGCAGCTACCTATGGGGGTCTGACCAGATCTGCTAGAGGGGACTAAAGGAGCAGGCCCCTTCCACAGCGTCTCTTCGCCTGCCAGCAGAACGCTCCCTCACTGCTCTGCGTCCCCTCTGCCAAAGCTGCACCGGTGCCAGCACGTCAACATGCCCCAGACCGGCCTCGGGGCACGGTGTGAGTGAGAGGAGAGCAGGGCGGCTTCACCTCAGCACCCCCAGCAGCCTGGCAGGGCCTTGCCACCGGCGTACAAGAAAAAAAAGGCTTCTTGGGCAGCAACAATAAAACAATTTGTCTGGAAGCTGAGCGCCGAGGCCAGAGCAGGATAGCAAGGCATTGCCAGCACGGGTGATGGCAACTGGAGCCCTTTTCCGACTCCGGGCAGGAATAAACCTGCCCGAGCCGCCCTCAGCTGCAGCCTTCTGCAATTCCTGTGGAAGCACCCCAAGGCCCGTGGGGCACTGGGACCCCACTGTGCTGGGTGCTGTACAAACATAGGAAAGACAAACTGGTGCCTAGAGGGCTAACACTCGAACAGACCCAGGCTGGACCAAGGGGAGGAGTGTACATGGGGAGGAATTGCACAGCGTGTCAGAGGCAGGTTCCTTCCTGGCTACAGCCTCCTGGGAGGCAGGTTACAGTAAGCCCATTTCTCCTCTTCCAGGAAGCCGTCCCAGTCAGGCAGACTCCTAGCCTCCACTCCCCACGACCACCCCCTGTCTGCCTCATCCCTACCAGGCAGCTCTCCCAGCCAGCCTTGCCAGGGCATCTCTGCACTCTCCTGCCACCACCCCTCAGCTGGCCCTGCCAGGGCTACCCCTCCCTTCCTCACACATCCTGTATGCTCTTTGGTGAGCTCACTGAATGGTCTCCTTTGTAAGCTCCTGCTGAGCCTCACTTCTCAGCCTCCTGCACAGACTCCGAGAACCAGCCCCTCCTGCTACCATCAATGGATCAACAGGTGTCGTCAGTGAGGGGCCCTTACCTGGATCTACCGCCAAAGCAGTTTGTGCTGGGGGGCTGGTGTCTGCTCTCTGTAGCTGGAGCCACACTGCTGGGATCCCTCCCAGGCAACTGGGATCCTGGACAATAAACAAGCAGGAAAAGGAGCAAGGAGTGTGAGACAGGCTAAGAGACACGTGGGCTGCTGGTGATTCCCGTGCTGGCTGCCCCCTGAAGAGGGAATCTGGAGAGAGAACAGCCCAACACACTGAGATGCAGGGGACGCCCGCCCTCATGCTGCAAATACACTGTGTCAGATGCATTTCCAGGGTGTCAAGGCCCCAGTCCTGGGGAAAGCACCTACTGGCAGGTGTTCCCATGAAATCCCGGGGGCCTCCGCACAGGGCCTTCCAGGGGATTTGGAAGAGTGATGGTCTAGGGGATGGGGGCTAGTAGCAGCAGAGTTAGGCCACTTTCCACAGCGCTGCTCTGCTAATGCCCCTTTGCCCCAGGCCTGGCTCCTCAGCCCTGGGCTCCCTGCACACCGCTCTGCCAAAGTCCCTCGTCCTTCACCTGCAGCCCCCACTTCTCCAGGCTTTCAGCAGCTGAAGCTCTCAGGCCACCCCGTGCGATAGTTTCATCTCATTCCACCTGTATCACGCCATGGCTCGGAACCCAGCACAGGTAGCCAGTAAATGCATCAGCCCAGGGAAAATCCTGCAGAGCAAGGAAGCCCTGCTCATGTCACGCCCTCAGACGTCACAGGTCCTAACATCCCTGCCCCAGGCAGGGAGGGGGCTGAATGAGATGCCCTGATATCGAATGCACTCACCCATTCCTGAACTCCTCACTCTGCTCCTCCCACCACAGGGAGCCCTGACTGGCCATGCCCACAGCAACATGTTTGCAACCTCCTGAGGCCCAGGAGAGATGGGAGAGGGGATGCAGAGCACCCACAAAACAGCTGCACCCTTTGCTTCCCTGCGGGAGGAGAAGACCTTTTCCTGCAGATTCCACAGCTCCCCTCCCGGGCAGAGGCACATCCACAAGCCCTTGGGATAATCCGTCAGGTGAGGGTGAGCCAGTCCTTTGGGCAGACTGCATGGCACTCTAACAGGCTGAACTGGGAGCCTTACCTGGGAGAGGAGGTGGCTCCTAACTCTCAGATGTTTGTTCACAAGTCCTTACAGCTGTGATCTCAGCCCTTCTCCTCCCCACCCCCAGCACTCACCACCTCAGGCTCAGAGCAGCGGCCTGCACGTGGAGATGGGCGGCACTCACCCTCTGTCACGGCACTGCCATTAGGCAGGCTTCCCAGATCAACAGTCGGCCCATCCAGGAAAATCGTCAGCTCTCCGCCTGAGACAACGCTGCCTTTGTTCTCCGTCTGCAGGTTCAGGGTCAGCTGCGTGTTCTCCACTGGGGAGATGGAGAGACAGGGAGAAAGAGACAAGCCACAGTCACCACTAGCTGAAAAGTTTCACCTAATTCTAGGTTCCTCCCCTCCCCTGCCACAGGGGTTTAGGCTCTCTCCATATGGCATGAGGAGGAAAAGATGAATTCCTCGGCTTCCAGCAGGGCCAGGAGCTGCCGTGACACTGGCTGGCTCTGGTCCGGTACCCACATACACCACACCAGTGCCCCAGCAACACTGAGCCAACCAAGCTGGACCCTCAGCTCCCACCAAGGGCTGTCCCCAGCCCACGGGCCATGGCCTCTTCCTTCCCACACAAGAAGAGGCAGGGCCATTCCCGCAGCACTGTCCAAGCAGAGCCATTACCTCCCGATGATTAAGGGGCCAGAGCCAGTACATGTCCCATTGTGAGTAGGCCACACTGTACCAACACAGGGCAGATTAGCCAGATGG
Organism: Eretmochelys imbricata; assembly: GCF_965152235.1. Taxonomy (NCBI): domain Eukaryota; kingdom Metazoa; phylum Chordata; order Testudines; family Cheloniidae; genus Eretmochelys; species Eretmochelys imbricata. Next base: position 41,436,164 of record NC_135583.1, on the reverse strand, counting down.
GGTCCCAATGGCTTTCAGGACAGAAGACAGGATCTCAGGGGTGTGGGAGACGGTGGAAGCGGAGAGCAGGGCTCCAGCTGTTAAGCTGCTTGTAATCATAACTCATTCCGACAGCAAAGGCCCGGCACCTCAGGGAAGAGAGCGGCCAAGGGTGGTTGGGAACATGGAATGAACCGATGGCTGCTCGCATCAGGTCGCTAGGGTGCTAGAATGGCCCTCATGTGCCTGGCCAATTGCAGCTCTGGGAGCATTTGAGAGAACCCCTCGCGGTCACTTTGGAAGAGTCCAGACGGCAGAGCCTTGGGTTGGACCCTCTCCCCACCCAAGAGACTGACAAGGCAAGTGGAGAAAGAAAATCCCCTTCCTCAACCCCAAGGACCCGCTCTGCTGAGCTCCACTGGAGCCAGGCTGCTCCCAACCTGGCCACAAGCCTCTGGAGGCTGCCCAGCAGGCCGGCCATCCCCAGCGAGGGGCATGCTAGAGACACTGCACAGCAGCTCTCAGAGCGCAGCACGCGGGTCCAGGGGGCTGCAGGACCCAGTTCTGCCTTGTGTCAGGCCTGCAGCTTTGCTTTGCTTCCCTTCCTCGTCTGACAGCTAATGGCTCCTGGCAGGTTGACGAGGTCCCACCAGCTGCAGCAGCCACAATGTGGCCAGGCACAGAGCACGGCACCTCAGCCTCACCCAGAGCTTATTAACCTGAAAACACAGTTCTCCATTCTCCCCTCCCAGAGCCAGGGGAGCCGGGCAGGGCAGAAAGGGGGAGAGGAAGTTGATTAGCTAATTGAATGACGAGTGGAGGCACAAAGCAGGGGCTGAAAGAACAGCATGCAGCTGCCAACGTTCACTGGCATCCCTTATAACTGGACTCCGCTCCACCTCACACGGAGGCCCGGCAGCCAGCTGATCCCTGCTCCTCTGGTCCCTGGAGCAGATCCCCCAGCCCCTTCAGGAGGTGAAGCCAGTGTCTTACATTACACACGTACCAGCAAGAAGAATCCATGGTGCCCGTGAGAGTGAGGGGCTAACAGCACCAGTCAAAGCAAGGCACACGGTAGGCAGCAGCTGCACGCCCCTCCCCCAGGCTATGGCAGGCTAGCCACCCCTATACAAAGTCTGCCAAACTATGGAGCTTCTCAGTGAACTGGACCAGCCTCCACCGGCCAGGACAAAATGACAGTCAGCCTCCAGGTCCCTGCCAAGGGGCAGGATTTTAACACAGTAACAACAATGCCCAAATACAGCCCGTGGGCTTGGAACACCTGGCTAAGACACAGCAGGCCTCAGGCATTTGGCTGCCCCAGCCCGGGACACCAGCCCAGATGCCTCCCGCTACTTTACTCAAACAACATTTTTATTCTACACAACTACTCATCACGACACAACTGCACCATTTTCTAGCAACCTGCTTCCTCCTGCAGTAGGGCAGGCCAGGGCCCGGTGACTCCAACCAGGCAGTGGGAGGAGGGGGAAATACACTCTCTCGGTACCCGGACAGCCAGTCTCCAGCTCAGGAGTGAGGAAGCTTGGCAGGGACTAAGAGAGGCAGAAGCCTGCACAGCTGCTCTGCAAGTGGCACCTGCTGGGGTTCCTGGGCTTCCAGCTTGGCTCTCACCAGCATCGCTCCCTGCCTTTGGCCGCTCCTGCTGGAGCTCAGGGTGCAGAATGGCTAGCTCCGCATTCACACGGTCAGCTTTCTGAGAGGTCCACCACGTGGGCTGAATGCTGCCCGATGTCTCCATGGCACTCTCCCAGGAGCAGCCTCCCCTCCATCCTCCCAGCACCACTATCCTCGGCTGGGAAGCTGGAATGGAGGCAGATGGATCACATGACTTGCCCCGATCACACAGGTAGACCACGGCAGAGCTGGGAATTGAACCAGGCCCCTGCCTGGAGCATCCTCCCTTTCCAGCACATTCAGGCACTGTCAATGGCTATTGTGAGACCAGCATGCCCCGGGCCATACCTAGCTCCAGAGTTGGATTGGAAGGAGCCTGGGGCTTTTCAAACTAGCCCAAGGGGCTGCTTCTTCCCCAACAGCAATGCACCTGACAGTGGCTGCTCAGGCTAGCTGGAGCTCAGGCCAGGAAGATTTCAGCTTCCCAGAGACTTCCCGGAAACAGCAGCCACTCACCATCCTGGGGAGGGCGTGCTCTCACCACCTGGCCACACTCAAGTCAAGCACCTGGGGCAGCTGCCTGGTGGCGTCTGGGGGATTGTCAGTGCAGCTGTAGTGGAATTTGCAGAGGACATCACAGCTGGGGGGCCCTCTGGAGGAGAGAGCAGCGAGGGCATCGGGTGAGATTTGGTGCCACTAAGTGCCAAGCCCTGCAGCCAGGGAGAGGAAACAAGCCACTGGAGGACAGAGCAAAGGAGCGGCAGGTTTATCACATCCCTGTTCTGCAGGCAGTGCTGCCCGTGAAGTGCGTCGGGCTGTGAGCTCTGGGGCGGTGCTGTCACTCACTCACTGTCTGTACCGTGAGTGACCCTGTGGGCACAACAGAAAAGTTAAACAGGAATAAGATGTTCCCAGGTGACTCGACAGTGGACCACAGCAAGGACTGACTGGAGCCGGCTCAGAAGACAGTGGTGGGTGCTGCTGGAATTGATCTGCTCTGGCTTCACCCAGGAAAGGGGAGATCTGAGGAGTGGCTGGAGGAGTTCCTCACCAGCTTGAAGCCTGAGCCAAACAACAAATGCTTCGGGGCCTCTCCCTGCCAGGTGCACTGACTATCCTGCAGCCCCGTTTTCAGAGGTGCTGAGCAGCTGTAGCACCCATGGATTTCAATGGGCACTCGGCTCCTTTGACAAACACACACCGGTGCCAAGCACACCCAGGTGCTCCCAACTCCGTTTCACTTGTCTTGAGGAGAGGGGTCCCATTGGCAGGGGGAGGCCTGGACTTTGCAGTGCTTTCCAAGCACATCTGTTCGCAACAGAACTAGTGTCTGACGAGGAATCACAGGCTTCTAGCTGCTTCAGACCTGATGAGGGTATTACTCTCAGCAAAAGTGTCTGAGAGCCATGCAGAGAACAGGCCAGCCTGGTCTGAGGCTGAGCCAGCCTCCTCTCCTGAACCACTTGGCCATGCACAATTCAGGCACTTCTGAGGCCAAGAAGCAACAGGACCCCTGCTTACACCGTGGCTATAGCATAGGCTTCCACAGACCCCATGTGCTGGAGGCAATCAGTCCTGAGATCTGCCCCATTAGCATGCAGGTCTTCTGGACCGCCTTTCTGTCACAGACTTTCTGAAACTCTCAGCTCCCTGGGGGACGGGGGGGGCGACAGGCACTTCGGGGCAGCAGGATGAGTAATGCTCGCTCAGGCTTTGTGCATGCACCATCTCAAGCTTTTATGTAGGCCCCTGGAATCCTTCAACTCAGAACCATCCTTTCCTAGCTGCTTGCTTTCAGTATAAGCAGAAAAACTTCCTGTGGATAAAGCACAGCTCTAGGAGTCATAAGCCCTGGGCTCCGTTCCTGACCCTGCTGCACACTCCCTGCATGACTCTGGGCAAGTCACTTCATTGCTCTCTGCCTCACTTTCTCCACCTGTACAAAGGAGCCTCCCAGGGGAGGCTATTTCATGAGCCTATGTAGAGTGCTTTGAGATCTGCAGATCGAAGTGCTGCAGAAAGCGGCAAACCTCTTTTCACCAGTCACTGCCTGCCATAAGAACTCCGCTTCCTCCAAGCTGTGGAGAACGCCTGCCCCGCACGCTCCAGGGCTCGCTCCTTTGTGAGCGGTGAGCAGCAAAGAGCACGCTGCTCTGCGGGCTGCACAAGCCCTCATTGTGAAGGCTGCCTCAGCATCAGGGGGAAGTTAGTCAAGTAGCAAAGACAAGGTGTCTCCAACTGGGGATGCGAACATGAACCTCCCAGCCGGCTTCCTCCTCATCCCTGCCTCCACCCCAGCTTTTTTTTTTTTTTTTTTTTTTTTTAAAGAAAATAAACACTAGTCAAACCTTCCACTCCCTGTCCCCGTTCGACACACGGGACACACAAAGGGACCTCGCTGCTGCATCAACAGAGGGTCCCTCAAAGGGTGAGCACAAAGGCAGCCTGTGTCCCAGCAAGCAGCCAGCATGTCAGAGGGGTTATTAGTATTTTGGGAGGAGGCCAGGGGTGAATAGGTCCTGAATAAGGTCTCAGTTCAGCTGCTCCCAATGCCTTGCACAGTATCAGCACTCCCATTTAGTGAGGGCTTGCTGGCAATTCCCTCCCAGCCCATTAAGGGGATTTACAGTTCCAAGAAGTAAGGCTGGTAGCAGCAAGTGTGATAAAGGCTCCAGGGTTGAGTCCACACCCAGAGGGAGCTCTGGTAACTGCACACATCTGATGCAGCTCATTGGCGTGAGCATCACAAAACTTTCCACCAGGGCTTGGGCGGGACGGGCTCCTACTGGAGGCCTTTTCTCCACAGGGAAGATGGCGTAGTCCAACTCACACATGGAGGCTCCTGTCAGAAGGTCTCTGTCTAATACATGGGTTTCCTGCCTATTTACTTATCTTCAAGTGTGCATCAACTAAAACAATTCCAATGTAATCAAGCCAGTCCCAGCCCCCTCCTCTCAGGGAAAGCCTGGCATGCACTGAGCTGGCCAGGCACTTTGATGGAACATGGGTCTAAATTCCTTAGACCAGTGATACTCGGACAGATGCTCGCAAACTGCAAGTAGCTCTTTAACGTGTCTTCTGCTGCTCTTCACAGCATGATATTCAAACATTGATGTAATTATTAACCCATCGAAGTTATTAGCCAGTCAGGAGGCCATGACTATGTTAGTAACCAATTGATAAAATAATAATACTTGGTCAGTCCTTTTGCTGTGAGAATAATAGATATAAACGCCAAACATTTCCCCGTCCACCTGGGTAACCCTACAGTCGGACAGTAAATGACACAATGAATTCACCCGACTGGGGCTCTTTTGGCTAAGGTCGATCGCAATTTGGCTCCTGAACCACTGAGGTCTGAGCACCACTGCCGTAGACCATCTAGAACGCCTCACCCACGGGCTTTACGCTGCGTTCTAAGGGGCAGTTACCTCAGCCTCAGCCAGTCCAAAGGGAGAGGCAAACCCCAGGGCCAAGGGCCCAGCCCTGAAAATGCCTTGGCCTGCGTGTGCAAGTGCAGACACCAGTCGCCAGGGACAGCAGATAACAACACGGTGTGTACTAGCCAAGTGTAAGAACCCGGGCACAGGTGGTCTGGCCTAGCGGCCACGCATAAAGAATGGCACTCAGTGAGCAGGAATTGCGAGAGTCAGGGACAAAGTTGGGCCATGGTTGGAGACCAGGTGAGATCTGAAGTCACCACAGGCCTGAAGTTGCCCAGACAGCTTCCTGGGGCTAAGGGGCTGTTGAATTGACACTCTGGCTCAGGCTGCAGCTCTAGAAACCCGGCAGGGTCCTAGACCCGAGGCTCCAGCCCAAGCACAAACGTCTACACTGCAATTTTCCACTACACTTCGGGGGGAGGGATAACTCAGTGGTTTGAGTATTGGCCTGCTAAACCCAGGGTTGTGAGTTCAATCCTTGAGGAGGCCACTTAGGGATCTGGGGCAAAAATTGGGGATTGGTCCTGCTTTGAGCAGTGGGTTGGACTAGATGACCTCCTGAGGTCCCTTCCAACCCTGCTATTCCATGATTCTGTGAATTAAACAGCCTGCCAGCCACAGGTTTTTAATTGGAGCATAGACATACCCTGAGGCCATCATCCACTAGCCCTTCCTCCTAAAACACTGCAGCAAAGGGTAAAGCACCCAGCCCCTGCGTCTCATCCTCAGAAGACACAGCTGGTTACCTGCTGAACGGCCATGTGCTTGACAGAGGAATGGGGGCCTGCAGGGCCAAGTACTAGAGTGGTGGTACTTGGCCCTCCGGCACCCCCTCACTTTGAAGCCCACAGGCAGATGGGAGGGTGGCCTTTCACGCAGGAGAGAGAATTGGGCCCTGCCCAGGGCATGCACCAAGGAGCAGGGTTAGCGGTATATTAGCCTAGTCCCGCTGGCCATTCGCTCTGCAGCATGAGCAGCACGGGCGTGAATTTGGAAGGCGATGCAAAGCAAGCTCAGCGAAGGCCTTCACTGGGGCATTCTGGTTTGGCACAGCAGCTTTGACAAAGTTATTGTACAGGCGCTGACAGAGCCGACTTGTTTAACATTCGTTTCAGGCAGGCTACAGATTTGCTTTTATGATTCTCTGCTAAAAGAGCCTTTGCTTCAGCGAGCTCCTCTGACAGCACATTCATGAGGAGGGGTCAACTGCAACTTCCCAGAGGCGCGGGGGTTTGTTGCTGGCTTCCTGAAAGAATTCCTTGCGGTTGCGGCTCCAGCGGTTCTGCCTGAGGTGCAGAACGGAAAGCAGCGAGCGCGGTTTGCTGGAGCTGTAAAATCCTGGCAGATGGTGCCACTCAAGGAACAGGAGCCTGTTGATGTAACTTGCAACCTGAGCAGCAAGCAATAAAAACAAGAGCTTTCATTTGTAGGCTGCAGTCTGACACGTTCGAGTCACTCCAGGGCCTGCCCTGCTGTCGGCAGCTCAGTGGACTGTACAAACACGGGGGGGGGGGGGGGGAGGCATGGCCCCATATAGGCTTCCATGCAGCCTCCAAAGCCAGGCCACCCGGGGACATTCCTCCTGCCCAGCACCAGCAGAGCACCTTAGAGTCCCCACAGCATCTGAACAAAGAGCCTCTTCTCCAGCACAGCGGCAGAGGCCTGGGGCAGGGGGCTAGGCCGTAGTAAATTAGCTGTTTTAAAGGACCCTTGGGAGCAGCTCCACAGAAGGCTGCAACTTGTTTTGTATGACTAGGCCCCTTTTCCCCAGCGATCTGTCCCCCCGGCTGCCGCGGCGCAGACGTGCCGTGCCAGAGGAGAGGCCATGTAGAGCGTTGCAGAGGATCCTGCCAAGGCAGTTGGGAGAGAAGCATGTTTGAAAAATGAGGTTTTTGGAAAAGGAACCCATTTTGGAAGCTCATTTCTCACACAGCCTGGTCTGTTAGCGCCAAATGGATTCAATTTCCCTGGCCTCAAAGCCGAGGCCCGGAGGGTTCTTTGCCAAGGACACAAGCCCCTGTTTCTTCCTACAGTTTCTGAAGCTCACAGCACTCATTTGGAGGGACAGAGGGAGCTTGGGCACAGTCCCAGCACGCAGGAGACCTAGACATGCTGCCATGGCCCTTGTTGAGGGGGAATGACGCTGACATACTGCAGGAGAATACATAGCCAGAGGACCAACGTTTGTCCTTGACAGCTAATAAAAACACTCAGCCAAAGACTTTAAGACACAGTTAAGGTTGTAAGTACAGATCAGTAACTTACAAAAAGCCTTGGTAAAGCTTTGCACCCACATGGTGACCATCATAGATGTCTGCCTAAGTCTGTAGACAGCCTAATAGGACAGCCTGAAGAGGAGTGAAGTGCCCTTAATCATCTCAGTGGTGTGTTGACTCTGAAGCCTAATAATGATCATTGAAATGGAAATAAAGTCACTATTTCGCTGCTAACCTAGGCACATATGGAAGGACCAGGAGGGTCGTTCTGCGAAGATCTGCACAAGTGGCAGCAAGCGGAGTGTCATTTCAGCACCTCCACTGGGGAGAGGCTGGTTTGTAGGTTGGGCTTAGGACAGCAACCCCTGGCCTGGGCTGTGTCAGACGGCTGGGGAAGGCCAGTGGGACTGACTGGGCTGGGAGCACAGGTCATCTCATAGGCAGGTTGTGGGAGGTAAGTGTGACCAGATCCCCACCCTCATACACGGACGCCTGCCGAGCACTACAGAGTAACTGCAGGAAGGTCCCAGTCTAGCCACCAGGACACAGGCCAGGGATCAGAGGAGCACAAGCCCTTCCACCTCCCAGGCAGCCCCTTGCAGACATAGCTGTGCGCTGTAGCTTTAAGACTCCTCCCGTCACAGCTATGTCTGCAAGGGGCTAGGTCGGGGGAAAAAAATCGGACACTTTTTTCAGTATGAGCAGAAACAGCCAGTTGCCTTTTCCATTCATTTTCCACACGACCCCCTGGAGACCCAGCCTACTTGAAAGGGCTGATTGTGCCCCTGCAAAGGGGCGCGGGAGCAGACAGCACCTCCAGGAGAACACGCATGGCACTTGACTGGCCGCCGAGCGGGGAAGCAGCTGGGGACCACGGGTCAGGCCTGCCAGGCTGAGACCCAGACCAAACCGCCACCTCCAGCACACGCAGCCCAGCAGCCCTATACAGCTCCATGCATGGGGGACAGGGACACGGGCAGCCAGCACGTCAGAGGGTCCCCACAAAGCCCCTGGTGATTCCCACCCCCAATCCAGAGGGCACCATCCCATCCAGAGCACATGGCCCAGCTCCTGGAGATGCTGCCCAGGGAGTGTGCTGGGGACATCGCGGTGGTTTCACACCTCACCGTTGGCAACGCCCAAGGAGCGACGCAGCCTAACCCCTGGCATGAGGGAGAGTCTGGCTAAGCCCTGTCTCCCTCAGGGGAGAAGAGGCCCCTCTCAGCTCTCAATGCAAGGTTTGTCCTTTGAGAGCGGCGGAGCTTTGCTTGGAAGAGACAGAGCAAACCTTTTCCTGCCCCACACAGCCGGTAGCTCAACCCAGGCCCTGAATGGAGACCTTTATGCAGCCGCCACCACTGCGGGCCACACTCTGGTGACCACAAATGGCAGCAAACAGCTGCGAGGTTTGTGTTTCGCTGCCTGCAGTGGCAACCCAGCCAATTAAGTATGGCTTCCATCACACACCAGCCCCAAGCGCCGAACAGGCCCGCCCAGCCGCACACAAGGACACCTTGTTCTCTCCCGGGGCCAGGGATTCAGCTACTCCTTTCTCCATGGCACACACCTACTGAGGCAGGAAATCCTGCAGGACCATGGAGGAGGTTCGAGGCAGAGTGAGCTCAGGAACAGCTAGAGCCGGCTGGTGAGATAGTAGCACCATGGGGAGGCAGGTGCCGCTCACCCAGAGCATTCTGCCCAATGCCAGCAGCTGAGGAGGCCCCAGCCCCCATGACAAGCCACTCCCTGCTGTCTCCAGACAGGGAAATGAGGCTCCGGAAGAAAGCAAAGGCCAAGCCAGGCGTCAGGGCCTCCACTCATACGTACTTTTCCCACCATTCTTCTTCAGGACGTTACACAGGCTGATGGAAGCCGTACCCAGTAGCTCGTTCCTCAGGGTGTGGCAGCTCCAGACCTTCAGATCCAGGTGGCTTTGAGCTGTGACGTTCCTGGAAGGCAGACCAAGAGGAGGGCTGTCATCTCCCCACCTGCTTCTCTGATGCCAAGCAACACAGCCACAGCTAGCAGAGCAGGACCAGGCATGCCAGGCACAGAGGGCAGAGAAGAGGCCAGAGCAAGGCCACAGGGACACCCAGCACCCCATCTGGTGATTGTGTTCTCGCACGTGCATTTGCGCTTGCACCCTAAGCCCCTTCCAGCCAATGGCAAATGTGCCGGGCTTCCTTATGCAGCACAACCCAGTGCAGAAATAGGGAGCTCACTGCCAGCTCTGGGGTGCCTGCATTAACCCAGGGATTCTTACATGAGAAGAATCTCGTTCCAGAGCAGCTCAGAGCTCCCAATCCGCTTCCCTGTCTTCTTGGTCTCACCGGGGAGTCCATCCACCATCACCTCCACGTAGGAGTTGATCCGGGACTGGCGACTGTGCACCTTGGGCTTCACCGACACAACTAGGCAGAGGGGGAAGAGGCAGAGAGTGTCACAGCTGCGGGCAATATGCAAGTTGTCCCCACCCAAAGTGGCCCAGATGCCACACAGCAGCAGCCAGCCCAAGAAACCACGGCCCAAGGTTTACTACCGGCAGCCAGGTCTCATGGGCCAGACTGGGAGACATGTCCCGAAGACCCTGGAAAGGCAAGGCCCCCAACCTGGGACCCATAAATTCCCCCACCCTGAAGGGCACCCTGAAAAGGGAATAAAAAACAGGAGCTGCGTGAAAATAAGTGCAGACAGAAGTCAGGGAAGCAATTCAAGGTATCTGGAGCCCCCTGGTGGCCTTAATGGAGTTCTGCACACACTCCACCTCCCCTAAAGCCAAAGAGACCAAGGCATCCACTGGTGACAGCCCCTGGACAGAGGCTCACATTGCCTGGCACATGCAGGGAGACCTTCCAGCCTGGCACCATTCACCAGCACCAGTTTCAGAGGAAGCCCCCTGAGAGGCTGAAGGTTTGACGGTAGGGAATGCACCCTCCCCGGCTCTGCCTCTGCCACTCGGGACTAGCTCAGGGACTAGGATTAGAAGGCTGGTTACCAGCTTTCCTCTAGATGAGCCCTTCACAGCAAGGGATGCTGTGGAAATATCCTATCCTTCCTCCTGCAACTCTCCACATGCCTGGGGCTAGGAGGCTGCCAATTCCCTGACCCTGGGTGTAAGCACCAGGAAGAACAACACATCTCTTAGGGCATGGCTACACTAGCAGATGTAGAGCGCTGTGAGTTAAACCCGCCTTCGTACAGTGCAGTAGGGAAAGCGCTGCAGTCTGTCCACACTGACAGCTGCAAGCGCATTGGCGTGGCCACATTTGCAGCGGCATTGGGAGCAGTGCATTGTGGGCAGCTATCCCACAGAGCACCTCTTCCCATTCTGCCGCTGTGGCTTGTGGGACGGGGGCGGGGAGTGCGGGGCACTCTGGGTCCTGCCCCAACGCCCCGTGATGCATCTGTCCACATTTGGCACCATCTTTCAACGGTTTTTGTAATGCGCGCTCCGTCTTCCCTTTCGATCTGTAGGAATGGAGCCCGAACTGCTGAGGAGTATGCTGACGAGTCTCGCCAGCACGTCACGTTTGGCAGTTGAGTTACTCCTTAAGATCCAAAGTGACAGTGAGGACACTGACAATATCAACACAAGTAACACATACGACACGAGATTGCTTGTGGCTTTCACGGACATGCTCACCACCATGGAACGGCGCTTTTGGGCTCCGGAAACAAGCACTGAATGGTGGGATCACATCATCATGCAAGTCTGGGATGATGAGCAGTGGCTGCAGAACTTTCAGATGAGAAAAGCCACTTTCATGGGACTGTGTGAGAAGCTCACCCTCACCCTGCAGCGCAAGGACACGAGATTGAGAGCTGCCCTGACAGTGGAGAAGCAGGTGGCTATTGCAATGTGGAAGCTGGCAATTCCAGACAGCTACCCATCGGTCGCTAACCAGTTTGGAGTGGGGAAGTCAACCGTTGGAATAGTGTTGATGCAAGTTTGCAGGGCTATTAATCACATCCTGCTCAGAAGAACCGTGACTCTGGGTAACGTACGTGACATCGTGGCTGACTTTGCACAAATGGGTTTCCCTAACTACAGAGGGGCGATAGATGGGACACACATTCCAGTTCTGGCACCAGCCCGCCTCCGAGTATGTTAATCGGAAGGGCCATTTCTCTATGGTTCTCCGGGCGCTTGTGGATCACCGTGGGCATTTCATTGACATTAACGCAGGCTGGCCTGGAAAGGTGCATGATGCACATATCTTTCAGAACATTGGCCTGTTCAGGAAGCTGCAAGCTGGGACTTTTTTCCTTAGACCAGAAGATCACCGTAGGGGAAGTCAAAATGCCCATTGTGATCCTTGGAGACCCTGTCTACCCTTTGATGCCATGGCAGATGAAACCCTACACAGGGAACCTTGACAGCAGCAAGGAGCGGTTCAACAACAGGCTGAGCAGGTGCAGAATGACTGTGGAGTGTGCTTTTGGTCATTTAAAGGGCCACTGGCACACTCTGTATGGGAAGCTGGACCTGGCCGATAACAGCATCCCCACGGTTATATCCATGTGCCGTACCCTCCATAACATTTGTGAAGGGAAGGGTGAAAGATTCGCTCAGGCATGGAACTCAGAAGTTCAACACCTGGAGGCTGAATTTGAACAGCCAGAGAGCAGGGCTCTTAGAGGGGCCCAGCGCGGATCTCCAAGGATTAGGGATGCCTCGAGGGAGCAATCTGAGGCTGAAAGCCACCAGTAATGTCTGGTGCCCTGCACAGGAGTGAAGTGCAGTGGTTCCAGTGTTAGCAGGAATCTATGTTTGCTACGTATGATACACTGACTTGCAGTGCCTGGTGCTTTCCTGAACTAAAGTATCTTTTATGTTATGCAATAATAAAGAATTTTTTCAAAGCAAAAAAAACCCATGTAATGAAAAGAAAATGCATTTATTGAAAAGAAACAACTGCTTGGGAAACAGAAAGGGCAAGGGGGTAGGGTGGGGAATGGTACAATCATCGGTTTGCGTATGTCCCGTTATCATACCCAGCCTTCCTGTCTGGAGTGCTGTGCAATGAGTGCTGCACGTCAGGGTGGCTACACTGCATGGTGATGGGGGTTGAGTGCAGTGGGTCAGGGTCGTAGTTTTCAGGGCTGGGTGGTGAAGCTACAGGTGTTGGAGGCAGCTGGTGGTGATAAGAACCCAGATGTTGGGGAAGTGGGTTGGAGGTGACATGGTGGCAGAAGGGAAAGAGTTTTGGGACAAGGGCTGCAGGGGGGCACGGTAGTGCTCCGCCTGTACGGCTACGAGCGCCCGGATCGAGTCCGCTTGGCGCTCCATGATGCTTATCAGCCGCTCTGTGCTTTGGTGCCGGCAATCCGCATTCTGCTGGCGGACCCCCCTTTCACTCTCCCGCCACTCCTGCACTTTTTGATTTTCATTAAGGGAGTGCTGCATGTCCTCTGCTTCTATGTGGCCTCTTCCTGATTCTTTGCAGCCTCTCGGCCGGTGATAACACAGACGGCTGAGATCTCAAGGTTGCATCTGTAAAGGCAAAACGCAACACTTAACAGAGACAGCATTGTTCACACCAGACAGAACAATGATTCCCCCGTACTTAAGGGGGGCAAGCACAGTCTACACAATTGCATAATTTGCCTGTCCCAAAGCAAGCGCACATAACCCCCAGGAGCCCCAAAATGGTGAGTAAGCACAGGGTCAAGGGGGACTGATTCTTTCATGGCTCTACTGTCCTCTGGGTTTCTGTGCCTTGGGGAGAGCCAACAGCAGCAGGGGGCCCCTGTACTGAACACTGTCCCCAGATTTTACACAGTAGATCATCCTGGAAGATATCTCGCTGCTGAAGGTGACCAGGGAAGCAAGGGAGGATCTTTACTACAATGCGGCTTCTGCCCTGGCCCATATGCAGCTTGCCTGTGTACAGCAATGGTCCCCCGACCCCTCACGGCACAGTAGTATGGACATAAAAAGAAAAGGAGTACTTGTGGCACCTTAGAGACTAACCAATTAAATAAATTGGTTAGTCTCTAAGGTGCCACAAGTACTCCTTTTCTTTTTGCGAATACAGACTAACACGGCTGTTACTCTGAAACCTGGTATGGACATGTTAGCCTGACTGGGACAAGGACCACAGTGGCTCTCCCACGAAACCTGTGCAAGCGCATTGCTCAAGTTCTGGATGAGACCTTTGAAGAGATCACTGAGGCTGAATACCGTAATGTAAGAGAGCGCATCAACGCCCTATTCCGCATCTAAGCATGCGGCCCTAACCCTCCTTGCCCCAAGAGCCCGCACCGAATAACTTCCTTCCCAAAATAAAAGCCGCTTACCAGGAACCTCCCTGGTGTTTGTCCTTCCCCATAACACCAGCCGCCGCGATTGGCTACCTTCCTCCTGGCTTGAGAACAGCTCCTGGCAGCATGCATCTAGGGATTCCGGGGTGTATTCCTCCTCCTCAGCACCCTCACACCCGCTTTGGTTCTCCTCCTCCTGCCTTGTTGGACTGTGCTCTGAAGTGTCCATGGTGGTACTCAGAGTGGAGGTGGGGTCGCTCCCAAGTACCATGTCCAGCTCTTTGTAAAAACGGCAGGTCGCAGGGGCAGCACCAGAGCGGCTGTTTGCCTCATGGGCTTTGTGGTAGGCATTCTTCAGCTCCTTCACTTTAACCCTGCACTGCAGTGCGTCCTGATCATGGCCTCTTTCCATCATGTCCCTTGATATCTGCCCGAAGGTATCGTAATTCCTGCGGCTGGAGCGCAGCCGGGACTGGACAGCTTCCTCCCCCCAAACACTGATGAGGTCCAGCACCTCGCCATTGCTCCATACTGGGGATCGCCTGGCGCGTGGAGGCATGGTCACCTGGAGATTCGCTGAGAGCACTCCACGCCTGGCTGAGCCAACAGGAAGGGGATTTTCAGAATTCCCAGAGAATTTAAAGGGCAGGTTTGACGGTTGGTCACCTGATGGCAGGGTAGTAGAGTTCAAAGTGATGACCAGAGTGGCTAGAACAGGCATTGTGGGACACTTCTGGAGGCCGATCACAGAGCAACGACAGACCAGGGTGTCCACACTGGTGCTGCGGTGCTCCAGCAGGGGGCGCATCAAATGTTATTCCACTCGCCGAGGTGGTGACCAGCAGAGCTGTAGCCGCGGAGTCAGAGCGCTCTACGTGCCTCTGCAGTGTGGACGTGTTGTGAGTTAGAGCGAGCTGGGCTGCTTTAATGTGCTCTAACTCGCAAGTGTAGCCATGCCCTTAATCTGCACTCTGCTGCACTGGCCCTCGGGGTAAAGTCCATGTGTGATGCTGATGGGCCAGATGCCAGCTCCTGCTACAGGCCTTACCGAAGAGCTGACAAACCAGACCAGTTCGCCTGTGGGTTAGTATCGCTTAACACAGGTATTGGTCTTATAAGAATGTATTTAGTGCTGCTTAGACTCTAATGCACACAGCAATTTACAAGCATTTCATACCCTCGCTTGTAATGTCGGTATTCCATGCTACAAGATATGTACGTTTTGCTTTATAACCTGGAAAATGTTTGCTCTGAACTTGTGAATCCAGGCACAAGACTCATGCCCCCACCCGTCTAGAAGGTCTATCAAAATCAGATGGGCCCTTAAGGAACATCACAATACAAGGGATTGGTTAATGGCCCTATCCCCCTGGGAAAAGCTACGTGCAAGGAAGCTCCTCTTATGGACTCTGAAGCGAAATAAAGGAAATCAAACAAAGTCACAGAAAAATTTCCATCTCTTTTGCTGTTTGAACTCTGAGGCCATGTCTACACTTACAAGCTGGCAGCAGCAGGGCTGGATCCAGCCCTGCCGCTGCAAGAGCACTCGTGTAGCTGTGTTGTGCTGACTGGAAGAGCTCTCCCGTCAACATAATAAAACCAGCCCAACGAGTGGCAGTAGCTCTGTCGGTGGGAGAGTGTCTCCTGCTGACATGGCACTGTGCGCATGAGTGCTTATGCCAGCAAAACTTATGTTGCTCAGGGTGTGTTTTTTCCGCACCTAAGTGGCAAAAGTTTTGCCGACATAAGTGGTAGGGTTGACATGGCTTTACAGGTAGAGCCCTGCAAATCCAGATATCTGCATTCTAGGATGCAGTTGTTTCCCATCTTTGCAGATCCAAACTTTGTTACCCACACAGGGCTCTAGAGCAGTGGTTCTCAACAGGGGTCTGCGGTTTCAAGGGGTCCATCCACAGGGCTGAAGCCCTGAGCCGCAGCACCACCAGCAAGGGGCTTGGGGCTTCAGCCCCGCAGGGGGCATTGGGGCTCAGGGCTGAAGCCCCGCAGGGCCACAGACCCCCTGAAACCACCTCAGAGCCCCCCAGGGGGCTCTCACGCCCAGTTGAGAATTCCTGCGCTAGAGGGTGCTGGCCTGGGTGAAGGTGCAGATCTACATAAAAGATGGAGTGCAGATCATGGGTTGGATCCAATTTAACTACCACAGATACAGATCCAAATTTCTGTATCCATGCAGGGCTCTACTTCCGGGGCCAGGGAAACCCAAACTGAAGCCAGAGATCCCCTGGAGTTACCTCCTGGGTCTGCTCTGAAAGCCACTTGAATGGACATCACTACAACTCTGTCACTCATAGGATCTAGATGGTAATTCATGTGTGCTTGCTTGCTTTAACCTGTAAAGAACTCATTTCTTTTTCCTAGTTGTTAAACCTTTAGATGGTTTATTTCAGGACTGGCTATGGGCATAGTCTTTGGTGTAAGATCTCAGGGTACCAGTTGACCTGGGGTAAGAGACTGGTCTCTTGGGACTGGAAGCAACCTGATGTGGTGTGATTTTTGGTGTAAGTGACCATTTATCACTAAGGCCAGTTTGTCTGGCTGGCAAGATAGCTTGGAGAGTGTAAGGGGACTGCCTGGCTCTCCACGGTAAGACTTATAAGGATTCAGAAGTTCATATTTGTTACTGGCTTGGTGAAATCTAGTTATAGAACACACCACTTGTCTGGAGTGTGATGGGGTGAGCTACCCACACTCGCCCTGCAACAGCTGAGTGAGCCAGGTGGGCCCAGTCAGCTAATTAGGCTGCAAACAGGGGAGCTTTAGGCTGGAGGCAGCTAATTAGAGAGGCTCACCGGTGCAAGTACAGGCAGGGCCAATAAAGCCAGGTAGTGGGCTACATCCTGGGCTGCTGAGAAAGGGCAGTCACTCCCTGGGAAGAGGGAGGAGTGTTTGGGGGCAGTTGGGAAGGCAGGCAGCAGTCACTCCTGGGAAGAGAAAGGAGGGTTCTGAGAGCTGGCACCCCCAGAGAAAGAAGGGGAACCGGAGAGGTAAGAAGCAGTCCAGGGAAGGCAGAGAGATGAGCCCAGAACTGCTGACTGGAGGAACGAGACCCCAGAGATAAGGGCAGGTCCAGGTTCCCCTATCAGCTGCTGCAAAAGTGGCACTGGGGCAGTGAATGGGCAGACTGCCCAGCAGTGCTGTTGGACTGAACCCCAGAAGGGGGAACATAGCCCTCCGCCTAGATGACTAAGTCATGAAGACGACACTGAGGGTCCTGGAGCTGCAGACCACAGTTGGAGTGACGGCGTGCAAACCGTGGACGGGAGTGTTGACCTCGAGAGCTAACCCCAGAGTGACCAGGAGGAGGCGCCAGCCCAGCAGTGAGTGGAGCACCCTGTCACAGGGTGTCTCCCCTGAGGTAGGCTCTCACAGTCATGGCTGCTCCACACAGAATGACACCATGCTTCTCCTGGGCATATCCAGTCTCTGGCTGGACTGGTGCAATATCAGCCTTCACTCAACAATGACTCTCCCCCCGCCACAGGCTCAGGAGCCCACAGGGCAAGCTCCCCCCCCCCCGGGGAGCATGCTGTCACTGACAGGCACTTGCTTGTCTGAAGCTGCCTGGGCTACTGGAGAAGGAAGTTAGGACAAGCCAAGCCACACCTGAAAATCCACATTCCCGGGCAGGACCAGAATCTTCTGGCCTAGACAGAGCGCTTGCTTCCCCACCTCAACTCCCGGGGTGCCCACTGCGTCTCTACTCACCTTTCACAGTGAGCTGGGACTTCTCACAGGCCAGCCCTGCCGCAGCCCTGCTGGAGCTAGCAGATGCCATGTCATCACCATGGGACTGGAAAACAGACACACGACACCTTAGTGCAGCTCCATGAGAAGGGAGAGCTCAATGCTACAGCCAGGCTACCTGGGGGCTGGGATCTCCAGGGATCCTGTCACTACCAGGATGGGAGACCCCAGTGGGCCAGAGATTCAACAATGGACCAGCAGTGAACCACCCCCTTTGGGTGGTGTTCAGGGAGCAATGCTGCTGCATGGGCACCACTATCTTCTACAGGTGTGAGAACTGATCTCTAACTTCTGCCTGCTCAGGAATTTACCATGCAAAGTAGGTCAACTTATTTTCCATAAAGAAAGTTATAAACAAGTGGAAGAGAGCGAGAGAAAGAAAATAAGCCCACACAAAGAGCCATACAATTCAAGCACTAGGTTGAAAACATGGTCGGTAAAAACAGAAGGGTATGAAACCAGAAATTAATGAACGAACATTGGGGTGTCAGATATCACGATTAATTGCTGGACAAATAATAAGGGGATGGGCTATGCCACACTCCACTCCTTTTCGGGGTCCCTGATAGAACAGAGAGAAGCACAGACAGAGGCTACTGAAGTGAGCTTCACCATCATGGCTGCCACCCCCACCATCTCCTGGGACCCCAGGCATTCATCATCCTAATCCTGAGAGACATCCTGACCAGACCGGACCAGACAGAGGGACACAGATAACACGGCCACCCCGACCAGCTCCAGCTAAATCCCAACCACCACCTGGGATGAAATGGGTTTGGGCTATAGCCACAGCAGCAGCTCCAGCCCAGCTAGCTTCTCTTTTCCCCACAAGGGCAGTACTGCCATCTTTGATGCCATCTAAGAGACTCAGAAAGGGGTTTTCTTTCCAGTGTACAGGAACAAGGGACACACTCTGAAACCTGCCGTTGTTCAGATGGAAGCCTTAGTTCATACTTGACATTCCCAGGGCCTTAACTGGTTTTCCTTCTTTTCTTCCTTCCTTCCTTCAATAAAAGGTTAAAATGTGTTGGCCGGGGCACCAAGCAGGGTGAGGTCTCTCTATACTAAACCCCAGCCCTTGTTTAGCACTGTTTTTTGTTGGACAATGACAGGGTTATGTTAATTCCTTTGGCCCATTTATTCTATCATTAGAGAGCACCGGGCACCTTTGGCAAGAGGCCAGGTGTCTGTTTCGGTCTGGGCAGGAGTTTGGACCTGGGATAGCAGGAAGTCACGCCAGTCTGAGCAGAGATGCTGACTTAATAGAAATATGTCTCATCTACCCTCTGCCCTGCACAACCACTCAAAATCCATGTTCTAGTCCCATAAGCACCCTTGGGGTTATTCAACTGGTCGTTTTTCATTTCGGTCTCATACATACTGCACACCAAAGGGCTCCTGTCGAAAGCTCTGCATGCCCTTGACTTCTAAACACCAAATAAATTTAGATCCAGCCAAAGCAGCAGCTCTTCCCCTTCCTCACAGCTTGCAAACTTCACTTAGTCACCAGTCAAGTGACACAGGCTGCTTAACCCCCAACCTCCACTGCCCCTCAGCCCATGCCCAATGCCCACACAGCAGCTGGGGTTTGCTAAGTGCCCGGAACTGGAAGGGCAATAAATTCAGGCCTTGCAGGGAGAGTGTTCCAAAGTACACAGATTGCTCAGCCCACAGGCCCCACCTGGGGTGATCAAACTCAAAGGCATCTGCTGTTCACAACTCTAACAGCATGGCACAGGGAGAAAGGTGTCCCCCCCAAGGTTAAGAGGACACAGTTGCCTTCACTTTCTGCCCCTCGCCACTGAACAGTGATACTGGCTGCATTTGGCGGGTTCGTGACTAGTGTATGTGACTAAACAGCTTGAGGATCCTTTAGGAAGTCCTGACAGAAACAAGATTAACAAGACAAACACCTGTCAGGAATGGTCTAGTTCAGTAGTTCTCAAACATCCCCCCCGGCCTCCCACAGACCACTTGAAAATTGCTGAGGGTTTCGGCAGATCACTTAGTGATCTTTCCAAATGTCTTTTGTACTATTAGCTAACTATTGTTAAGTACTTTGGATAAAAGCGCTACATTAAAAAAAAAACTTAACTTTTTTGTTCTACAAACAAAAGCATATAACTCATATTTTATTATTAGTCTTACCTTTCTAATGTGATGGATGTGCCCTCTCTCCCGCGCCACAGCAGCCCCCCCCGAGCTGGGGCTGGGAAGGAGGGGGATCTCTCCCCGGCAGCCGCAGCCCTGGAGCTCGGGAAAGTCACCTTTTTCTCTGGCTGTCATAGCCCTGCACGTCCTAAATTCCCGCACCCCCTCTTCTCACTGCACTGCCCCCTCCCACCTACTCCCCAAGGCCACCACCTGACCTTACATGTGTGTCTTCTCCAGGGTCCAGGCAGCTCATTAGTGGAGCTACGCCTGCAGAGCTCCATGAATTAGGTGGGTGGCCCTTCATTCTCTCGTGTGCCGGCCGCCCAGGCACGCACCTGAGAGGGAACGATCCATGGACCAGCTGAATGGAGCTTGTAATTCACTGGTGGTCTGCAGATCACAGTTTGAGAACCTCTAGTCTAGATATTACATAGCCCGGCCTTGAGTGCAGGGGACTGGACTAGACTGCCTCTCAAGGTCTTTCCAGTCCTACGCATGCATCTGTGATTCTATCTTACTACAGAGGAAATGAGGGGCCTAGCATCACAAGGGAGAGTATTGGGAGCCCTCAAGGGCAGCCCAGGTCTCTCCCATTAGGGTTTAGTTCCATAAGGTGGCCTCTTCGTAGGTCCAGGCTCACTGTTAAGATCTCTACTGGCTGGATCCCAAGCCCCGCCAGCTGAGATTCCCCACTAGATGGCCCCTCCCTCATAAGTCCTGAAGACTGGGATTCAGAGAAGGCTCTTTCTCTGGGTCAGGGGTCTCCTGTCCTCATTGACAGTTCTGCAGCATGGCTCAGGCAAGTGGAAGCTACCCTGGATTATCCAGAAGTCTTTATAAATAGTCCTGCATGACCAACACAAGCAGCCGCACTTGCACAGTTAGGAAACAGACTGATAACACTAGGACAGCATTTTATGTCTGTAGCTCTGTTCACCCTGACAGATCCCAATGCACTTCACAAGCTACATTCACAGAGCACCACCAAAATACAGCCACCTCTGGGGGAAGCAGCATCCAGGTAGCAAACCACAACAGAACCGAGGGGTCATTTCGGCCAAGGACAAACATTCATTCCCCGAGATCATCATGGGATCTTTAGTGGTTGTGCAGGGTAGAGGATTAGATAAGGACACACATTTCGATTAAATCAGCATCTCATCCCAGGTCCAAACCCTCTACAGACCCCTAATGCCACCAAGTTGTGAGCTGGTTGGAATGTATAAGACAGAGGATACCAACTGGCCCTCACTTGTGATTTAGGCTTTGGCCCCTCTACCCCATTCAAGCTGCTTTAAAACAGTTTGCTCAGCAATGGTTTGCATCCTCTGTAGAAGGTGGACTATGTCTGGATTCTTTCCAAATATTCTTGAGCAGCAGATAAATGCTCTTTAATAGAGCAGCCCAGACAGTTTTTATGTAGAGCTCCCACTAGGCCCGCAAGAAAAGCTTTTAGGGTGAGATTTAAAAAGAAAATGCCCTTAAGATGGTGGGGGCTATGGGAAGAATTGTCAATAGATGGGAATGGTTCAAGTGAAAGAGCAGCTTTCTACAGCTATCCCAAGCCAACCTCTGTATTTTGTATTTCTCTGAACGTTCTAATTGTCTGTGAAAGCGCTGCTCACAGGCCACTGCATTTGGCATGGACCTCCTATCTGCAGTTTAGCAAGAAGACTGCCTGCTCTCAGCAGCACACTGCTGCAGTAGGTGGACATTCTGCGGCAGCTCCCAGCACATTCAGAATGAGGACCTGCATGGAATCACACAGGAGGTGAAGAAATCAATCCACATGGTATCTTGCTGTCCTAGATACTTCAGAGTCCCCAGCACACAGAGCCCCATGGGCCCCCCGCCTAGGAGCCGGACCTGCTGGCTGCTTCCAGGGCACAGCACGGTGTCCCAGGACAGGTAGGGACTAGCTTGCCTTCGCGCTGCAGCACCACTGACAGGACTTTTAACGGCCCAGTCTGCAGTGGTGATCCGGGCCGCCAGGGTCCCTTTTCGACCGGACACCTGGTCACCTTAGTTGTAAGCACTGCCTGACCCTCTCCCTTCCGTTGCATTACCTGGATTAATGCAGCTGTAGAAGTAACAGAATTCAATATTTCTTACGCCACTGCTACATTTTCAGCATGCACCAAAGCTTTCTACTGAGAACACGCAAGTGCCCAGCGATGTCAGAGTGAAGCTGGGGACTTTTGGCACCTGAGATAGTGAGTGACGTTGGAACGAGCATGTTTCTGCTGCACTGATTAACAGTGAAACAGCTAAACATCAACGTGCTATTGGTAGATTTAAAAGCTAATGAACCGTTGAGATGAATGGGACAGTCCACAACTCTCAAGGCTACTGATGCAAGCTGACTTGCCAAGCCTGCACACAGCAGGTATTGCTTTTCACAGCCGGAGGGGCTAGAGAGGTTTGCAAATTGAAGTCAGACTCTGGAGCACAATGCTGGGGCAGGGTGCGGTGCCTGCAACAAATTCCGTGGCCACAGAATACATACGCCCTGCCCAGGGCACATGTACAACACACTGCGGACTGGAAACATTTACTAATCACCTACTAGGCAGGGGCAAACACGAAATCTCACCCACATAAGAGCAATTGGCTTATGGTGGGATGCGGTCTCTGGGGCGTCTTTCAGATCAGCTTCTGGCTTCGAAGTAAATGAAGTGTCACACCTGAAACCTTGACCAGCTTCCAGGAGGGATGGCCTCGCTCCCTTTCTTGCCTCTCCCCCTGCCCCACAACCCAAGAGCTGGGGGGGGCTACTACAGTGGGGGGCAAAGTGTATCTGCTGCCCCACCTCTTTCCCCAGCCTCCAGCTGCATGGAAGGTATTTCCACTGCATCTCCCCTCCATCCCCAGCAGATAACTCCAATGCCTGCCACCTTTGTTGCTTAGCACTTTCCCCAAGGAACAGGAGAATTAAATTGACCCCCTTGTGTCAATTTCATTGTTTGTCCCCAGGGTTTCAGAACAGCAATGCTGCAAACAAAGAAGATGGATCAGGACTCATTCCACTGCTGTGGAAGCTCTGAGCAGCAGCCATGGAGCTATCTGCAGAATCAGAATACCTGAATACTGTGCCCAGTTCTGGTCATCCCAGCTCAGAAAGGATATAGTGAAACTGGACAAGGTCCAGAGAAGAAAGACGTTAAAGGCTATGGAATGGTTTCCATACAAGGAAAGATTAAAGAGATAAGTGCTGTTCAGCTTAGAAATGAGATGGCTAAAGGGGATATGATACAGGCCTATAAAATCATGGGGGGTGGGGGGGGAAGAGAGAGTTATTTACCCTTTCCCACAATACAAAAACCAGGGGTCACCCAAGGAAATCAATAGGCAGCACGTTTAATATAAACCAGAGAAAATATTTTTCCACACAACACAATCAATCTGTGGAACTTGGCCACCACAACATCCTCTGGCAATGAAAGTATAACTGGGTTAAAAAAAGAACTAGATAAGTTCAGGGACAAAAGGTCCACCAGTGGCTATTTGCCAAGGTGGTGAGGAGTGCAACCCCATGCTTGGGGCAACCCTAAAGCTCTGACTGCTAGAAGTTAGGAGGGGAATACAGGGGTGGATCAATCCAACTGCCCTATAACGTACATGACCTGAAACACTGGTACTGTCAGAGACAGGATACTGGGCTAGATGGACCATTGGTCTGACCCACTATGGCCATTCCTATTGTCTTAAATTGTGCCTATGAGCGAGAAAGAAGTTAAGTTATTTTTCTGCGGCCTCCCTACAGGCTGCTGCCATGTGAATGCTGAAAAGAGGAGCCCACTGGCTCTTAGCCTCAGAGAAGGATGGAAGTTGGCAGGCAGCCAGCATAGCTCCCATCTCAGTATAGAAGAACTGCAAAGCTGCCAGCTACTCATGGACATGTTGAGGCAGCACCATCTATTGTTTTAGGACTGTAGCTCTCTCAGGGAGGAACAAAGATCAGAGTAACAGAAGAAACCTTCTCAACTAATGCGACCCTTGGCCATAGAATTTGAGCCAGGAATGAAGCTCAGCAACAGATCAAGCACAATATTTGTGAAAGGTGGGGCTTAATCAGCTTGGCAGATCTAATTTGGCAAAAGACCCACCTATGCATGCTAATTAGGAAAGGCAAGTGGCAGGTGAGGTGACAGATGAGTGATTTACTTTTGGAGTGGGGTAGGGAGCTCACCTACTACAGAGAAACAGAGGGAACGCCAGCAAGGAGAGAGGGAAAGCAGCACCCAGCTGAGATTCAAAGAGATGCAAAGGCCATGAGGCAGAGACATCGATAAAACATGCTGATGCCAAGCTGCCTATTTGTGCCCTCGTCAGACTAAAGCTTTGGGATGGGACCCGCCTCACCCAGCTGATGTGAGGTGTAAAATGCTACCTTATCCCCGTGGAGCTCAGACACCAGGGCGCGCCTTTTCACCTCCTGCCTGAGAGACGGTCACCGACTCTACTAGCCCACCCATTCCTTCGGCCAAGGGCTGGGTCCAAGGCTGCCGAGCAAGGCCCGGCAGCCCCAAAGCCTGGCACAGAGACACCGAGACTCCCTGGGAATCTCCCCTGCCACAGCAACGCCAGCAGCTTGGGCGGGCCCCGCCGCCGCCCCACACAAAACGCAACAGCGGGACTCCCCGTCCAGCAGCCCCGAGGATCCACGGGCTGCAGGGGGAGGACAAGGGACGAGACCTTCCCCCGCCCCCGCGCTGTGGCCACCGGGGGTAGCCGAGCCTCCCCTATCGCACCCGAGGGGGCCCAAGTCGCTCTGCCCCCGCAAGGGCGCCGGGACTCGGCCTTGGCCACAGGCCTCTAGCCGCTGCTCTGCCTCCCGCCGGGGCCGCTCTGGGCCCGGGCCCAGGACAGCCGGGTTAGCGGCCCCTGGCGGACCAGAGCCCCCAGCCACACGCCGCCGCGGCCGGCTGGGCCGGGCCGGGCCGCTCCCGCCGTGCCCCAGTAGGGCGCCTCGGCCGGCCCGGGCCCGACACTCGCCAGACCAGGAGGCCGGCGGGGCGAGCCGAGCCGAGCTCCAAGCGAGCTACCGCCCGCGCCGCAGCCCCAGAGCAGCCCCCTCCGTATTTACCGGCGACGGCTTCGGCTCCACTTCCGGCTGCGATCGCGGTCATGTGACAGCGGCTCCCCACCTGACTCGGAGCCCGGAAATGTGTCACGGGGCAGCTGCGTACGGGGCCTGAGGGAACCACCGCTTCCGGCGTGCACCATGGCAACGAAACAGCGCCAGTCCCGGCATGCATCGCGGCCCCACAAACACTACCGCTCCCGGCATGCCGTGGGGCAGGCCCGCGGACCCGGCGAAGGCCAAGATGGCGGCGGTGGAGCACGTCGTGGCGGACGCCGGGGCCTTTCTGCGCGGGGCGCCGCTGCAGGTACCGCGGCGAGGCGGGGCCGGGGGGCGCTTCCCGCGGGCCGGGCCCTGTGGGGACGCTGCGGCCGGCGAGAACGGCCGGGCCGGGCAGCGATGGCGGGAGCCGTCCCCGCCGCGCGGCGCTCTGGGGACCAGCCAGGGCGACTTACCGAGCTCCTCCCCGTGGTGCCTTGGGCCTTCACCGCCGGGCCGCCGCCGCGCGTCGGGGGCGGGGTCAGGACCCCCCGTCCCTTTCTGCTGCCCCGGTCTGCCGTCCCCGGGGTCGGCTCGGTGCCAGCTGCGCGCTCCAGTCTCTCACCCCGCCCCGGCGGAAGCGGGGCCCAGCCGTCACCCGCTCCTGCTGCCCTTTTCCGAACCTTTCCCAAGTCCCGCCCATCGTTTCGGAGATGGGGCGACCACATCTGCACGCGGGCTTCAAGCTGCGGGCCTACCGTGGATTTATAGAGAAACAATCTCATCTGTCCCTTGACGGTGCCCGGCTTTCTGTTCGCTTGTTTGACTGGATCGCCTCTGGAGCCTTTATAAAAATTGGTATCACATTACCTAGTCTCCAGTCATCTTGTACAGATGTGGCTTAAGTGATAAGTTACAGGCCG
Source organism: Eretmochelys imbricata (assembly GCF_965152235.1). NCBI lineage: Eukaryota > Metazoa > Chordata > Testudines > Cheloniidae > Eretmochelys > Eretmochelys imbricata. The sequence continues at coordinate 41,410,720 of NC_135583.1, read as the reverse complement.
CAGTTAATAGTTCTTTGATTTCATATTTTAGTTTCTTGAGAACTCTCGGGTGAATATCCTCTGGTTCTGGTAACTTCTTACTGTTTAATTTATGAATTTGTTCTTAAACTTCCTCTGATGTCACCTCAATCTGGGATAGTTCTTCAGATTTGCCACCTAAAAAAATGGCTCAGGTGTGAGAATCGCCCTTACATCCTCTGCAGTGAAGGCTGATGCGAAGAATTCATTTAGCTTCTTCAGAATGGCATGCTCCTTTCATACCTTGATCATCCAGTGGTCCCACCAAGACACTGCCTTTCTGTCTCAGCCAGTGGCTGCAGAGCAGGGGAGCCACGCCTTCCCTGAGCCTGCCAGCCCCTCTCCCATCTATGGGGCGGGAGGAGGTTGGGGTGTTTCAGCACCTGGCTCCATAGTGATGGGTGCTGTGTATGGAGCTGCTTTGGAACCACACCATGCTGTCTGTGGGGATTGGGCATCCCCATGTGCATTCTGGCCTTGGAATCGGAGTCATTTGTCTGTTTGTTCCTAATAGCAGGAATTCTTGTGTCTCTCATACAACAGGACTTCGGTAGAAACGTTTACACTATTAAGGAGGTGGTCAGCGAAATCCGGGACAAGGAAACCAGGAGACAACTGGCCGTGCTGCCCTACCAGCTTCACTTCAAACAGCCCTTCCCTGAGTACGTTAAATTAGGTAGGTGAGCTGGCTTCAAGGATAACTAGCAGAGCATTGTCCTAGCTGCTAACTCAGTATCCTTCCTGCCCAGGCTGGCACTTGTACAGCTTTTCTCTGAATAGGTATTTTTTCATCATCGAAAGTGTGCTTGGATTCCATTAAACATAGCCTTAGAGCAAATGTCAGGATGAAAGCCCCATTTCTTTATTTAGTTCCTGTGATTGAAACAAACAATTTTAAGAGCCCCAACATACTCTCACCATTCCTGCTGTTAATCTACTCCCCACCCGACCTAGGACAGCAAAATAGTTAGTTTTTACTTTTGTTTCTAACCACTTTTGCTTCCTAGTTCTCATGCAGTAGCACAAGGCTGTGGTCTTTGGGTTGAAATCCCTCTGGGGGAAAGTTAGCATTCAAATAAAACTGTTCTCATGGAATTTATTTCAAACATTCCACAGAGGGGATCATTGTCACATCTAAATGATTCTAGTGGCTGTAATAGATGAAGAGAGGCACGACAGATTGTAGGAGTCTTTGAGCTGCTTAGCCCATTACTACTAAAACCTACATCTTGAGCCTAAAACAACCTTACTGTCACTTTTCAGGAGAAAAGTGATGCTACGTCTGGATTCTTTCCAAATATTCTTGAGCTCAGCAGATAAATGCTCTTTGATAGAGCAGCCCAGACCGTTTTTATGTAGAGCTACCCCTAGGCCTGCAAGAAAAGCTTTTAGGGTGAGATTTAAAAAGAAAATGCCCTTAAGAGGGTGAGGGCTGTGGGAAGAATTCTCAATAGATGGGAATGGTTCAAGTGAAAGAGCAGCCTCTACAGCTACCCCAAGCCAACCTCTGTATTTTGTATTTTGCTGAAAGTTCTAATTGCCTGTGAAAGCGCTTATTAGTATCTATGTATCTGCTAAACGTTGGATTTACCCAGGTGGAATCCCCCAATGACGGCACTCTCACTTTGTTATAGTAACAGAATTTTCAAAAAAGACTGGCGACTACCCCAGTCTGTCAGCCACAGATCTCCAGGTGCTAGCCCTGACCTACCAGCTGGAGGCAGAGACTGTTGGGGTGGCTCATCTGAAGACAGAGCCAGAAAAAAAGGTAAACTCCCCTGGAGTGACTAACTCAATCCACTACCCTTGTGCTGTGTAGGTCCTTCAGAATTACTGCCTTCAGGAGCGAGTGGGCTTTTCAAAGGTGTTTGGTGAGGGTGTATATTCGTGAGAAAGGTGAGGGGGATGTTTAATCCCTATTCTTGATGTAAAATTCAGTCTGCATCTACTGGTGCCATGTCACATGACCCTTCTGGTCTGGTCTCCAAAAAGCTCTGCTGGTTTTAAGAAATACCTGGCTGCATTATAGAACTTAAGTAAAATCTTACATCTGATTACACAATATAATCACACCAGTTTCAATTCCTGGAGGATAGGTCCATCCGTGGCTATTATCCCCATGTGTCCGTAGCCTCTGTTTGCCAGAAGCTGGGAATGGGCGACAGGGGATGGATCACTGGGTGATGACCTGCTCTGTTCATTCCCCCGGGGTACCTGGCATTGGCCACTGTCGGAAGACAGGATACTGGGCTAGATGGAACTTTGATCTGACCCACTATGGCCGTTCATATGTTTAATTATTTTTGGTGATTTATTTCAAAATGTGTCAGCAAGTATTTCTGTAACAATACAGACAACAAAAAAAATTCAGAAAATATTTGACAAATAGATTCCTTACTAGGCATATTAATACAGAACTTTGAGTAATAATTAATTTAAACCACAATACAGAACTGTATTTCCCACATTCCCCAGAAGCAGTGCAAGACTGGGGGGAGTCAGGGGTAAGGGAGCAAAGAGAGGGAAGTAAATTGCTGGGAAGGAGCCTGGGTGTGAACTTGGAGGGTTGTTGAGTATGGGTGGGAAAAATACGGAACAGGTTTTTTTGGTGGGTGGGAAGGGACTGTTAGGGAGCTTCTCCCATGCAGACCCTAGCTGACCCCTAGCCTCTCCCATTCAGTCAGGCACACGTGTCCCTCCACCCCCACTCATTCACCCACTCCCCCCATCCCCATGTGTCCTTGCACCCCCTGTCCACATGTGTCCCTCCACCTCCATTCAGACACCCACTCCCCGCATCCCCATGTGGCTCTGTACCCCATCCTCATGTGTCTGTACCCCAACCTAGCCACCCTCTGTCCGTATGTAGCTCTGCACCCCTCCCCCATCACCATGTGGCCCTGTGCCTCCCTCCCCCCCATGGCCCTATGCCTACACTTCCATGGCTGTAGTCCCCTTTCCCCCTACCCTTCCTCCAAATAATTCCAGTCTCTATAAAATGTATAGAGCAAAAAATTAGATACATTATGATGCATGTAAACAGCTGTCAGTTAATAAGCTATGGAATCATAAAGATTTACGTGTTAGAAGTCTGTCACTTTTTATGAATATACTACAGGTGATATCTACAGCCCCACTCTGGCTCCTTTATGCTGGCTGAAAGAGCCAAGCTACATAAAGGGGCTCTAAAAACCCCAGATTTGGCCCAGAGAGGATTCATAATCTGTCCCAGAATCATAGCATATCAGGGTTGGAAGGGACCTCAAGAGGTCATCTAGTCCAACCCCCTGCTCAAAGCAGGACCAATCCCCAATTTTTGCCCCAGATCCCTAAGTGGCCCCCTCAAGGACAGAACTCAATGCTGGGTTTAGCAGGCCAGTGCTCAAATCACTGAGCTATCCCTCCCCCAAAAAGGTGTGCTCCTCCCCCCCAGTCTCCAGCTCCACACTCCATCCCTCACCTGCGAGTTTTGGGGCACAGCTTATGAACTAAGTTGCCTTGTAGTGTAAACATTACATAGTTGAAAGATCCTGGGGACTGAACACAGAACTGTAACAGCTTGTTTCTAGCTGTCGGTTAAAGCGCAGTCAGCCGCCTGCTAGTCAACACCTTCCATTCTGGTTTGGAAAACAGTTAAAATCAACTAAGTTCCATTGCTGGAAGGATTCGTAGAGATGCCCCAGGCCATCCCTGTGTTGCTGGCTTAGGAACTAGCCCAGGGTGGCCCTCGTCATGCATTCTGCTCTGCCTGCCAAACTCACTGTTGCTCTTAATCCCCTACAGGTTCAGCTGAGCTCCACCACCCAGCATCCAGAGGCTCCTGTTCATGTTGCTGGGTTCCACCTGCCTTCCAAGGTCACTCTTTGCATTAGCTATGGTAGTGGTCTCGTATCCGCCGATGAAAGGCGCTAGCATGGGCAGCGGGGGGTGGGAAAGAGCCTTCCACACTTATGAAGGCTCATCCTCTGCTGTGGGATAGGCCAAGATCTTTGTATCCTGGGGGAACTGAGGCAGAGGGATGTTCAGGACTTGTCCAAAATCACACAAGTCAATGGTAGAATATACTCCTTGGGAGATTCTGCACCAAAAAAAAAATCAATTCTGCAAAAAATTCTGCATATTTTATTTGTCAAAATAATGCAATATAAAAATCACACCAGTTTCAATTGTTTTGGTAATTTATTTAAAGTACAATACAGAAAAAAGTCACTATTCAGCATTTCCTAAACACCTGAAAGTTAAGTTACCAACACTTGGTAACTAATTCCAGGATTGTAACTGGAATGTAGGGTTTCTCATTTGAATTACATTACAGAACACCAAATAGCCCAAAAAAAAAAAAGTCATTTTAAATTGCTCAGACTTTCACACATGAAAGTCATACAGCAATCAACTGTGCAGGCACTTTCCTGTGTCCCACTAACTTTCTTCTATTTGTTCAAACCTAGTCTAAGCACTTGGAGGAAGATGCATGTCTGTCCACATCTGAAAGTGGCCTGCTTGCAGCAGCAGAGGAGAGCCAAGAGTTCAGCTCCTTCCTGTACTGGAGGAACCCTCTGCCCAGCATTGAAGAGGACTTGCAGGAGCTGCAGGTGAGAGGCAGAGTCTCCTCTTTAATTCCCTATTCTTTGCCCAGTTCATTTTAGCTGCTGCCTCCTTGCTCCCTGGTTTCTGTGGATTCTCTTGCTGGCTCACTCCTGTCTACCTTTGTGGCTGTTAAGTTGGTGCCCCCTTCTCCGGCAGCACTCATCTTGTCTGTCTAGGTGATGCATAGCTCACATCTGACTGAGTGTCTCTCGCCTTCCAGAAAGTTCACACGGTTTCCATTAGCCCAGAGGTACCGGTGGTTCTCCAGTCTGGGGAGGATGGAAGTGAAGGGGACAGTGATGATGGTGAAGGCTGGATAACTCCCGACAACATCAAACAGATCCAGCAGGGTATGGGGCATTGTGATGCTCCTGGCAATGTGCAGGTCGGCTGTGTGACCACAGACTTTGCCATGCAGGTAAGGAGTGACTGGGTGACTGCAGTTATAACATGCCTAGATGAATGGAGGTCAAAGCAGCAGGGCTTCTGCAAAGAGAAGATTCCGCTTCTGCTGGACATCACTCAGCAAGTCAGCAAAATAACGGATAAAGGAGGAGAACTAGGGCATGTAATTCATTAGGGCTTTCCAAACCAATGAAGTATGTACACACAAACACACACACACCCCGCAGGGTGAGAAGCAAAGTACCTGGGTCTGAAACTGGCTTCAGTGGTCAGTTTGTAACATGGAGTCAGTGGGGACACCTAAGCACGAGTGGAATGCCAGAAACATCTGCACTCTATTGCCCTGTAATGCACTGCCCAATGAGAAGAGGGATGAACAAAGGCTGTTGCATCACTGCAGAATGGCATTTTGGTTAGTCGGCTCTAGAGAAGAGATGGGCCCTAACAAAGCTAGGTAAATAGTCAATATCTGGTTTTAGGGCATAAACTAACCTCTAACGAATAGGGGTTAGGAAGAGAGACATACCTCCATGGGCAGTTTATTGTCTAAATTGTCCAACACCAGGTTTCCTGAACTTTCTTCTGCTGCAGCAGGTACTGGCCCCTGGGAGAGGTTCCTAGGCTAGATGGACCCCTGTGGGCTCTTCTGTCTACACTGTGGTAACAAGACTCCAAGGCTGCAGTCAGTGCCTTCAGCTGTACTGGGGAGCAATAATGCCTCACCCAGCTTTGGGCATACATCTCCTCCCAGAACTATCTTTAGGCCATCCACGAAGCTGGTTCTGTATCAGAGGCCTGCCATCTGTATGTGTTTGCTACAATTCTGTCAATGTGCATTGTTGTTTGTATGTTGATTGGTGCCTTTAAGAGCTGCCTGGAGGTTCCTCCTACAGGGTTTTCCCCATGGCTGTTTCTTCTCTTTATAGAATGTTCTGCTCCAGATGGGTCTCCACGTGCTGGCAATGAATGGCATGCTGATCCGGCAAGCCAGAAGCTACATCTTACGCTGTCATGGCTGCTTCAAGTACGTGTCGCAAGCATCGGAACCTGCTAGTGAAGAGCAGCATTACTCTTGCCAGGGAGGTGTCAGGGGGTCATTGGTGCTTAGCCAGCTGAGTGGTGCAATATAAATTTTAAACAACACAGTTGAGTGCAGACAGGGGGATTAAGCCCAGGTATCTCAGTTCTAACCAGTACTATCCCCTCTTCGTCCTGGGCTTCCTCTGAGCAGGGACGGCTGCTTTATCCAAATTCTGTGGTGGAGTATATTTGGGGGGATAAATGCCTGTCATGGGTTAAGTTTGGACTGAACAAACTCATTCAGATTGCAGCCTAGGTCCTGAGACTCCAGTAATGAAAAACAGGTGCATTAAGCCAGCGCATCACCTAACTCCATGGGTTGCCTTCCTCTTTTGGGATCTTTTGTACAGACTGGCTCCATCCTCTCTTATGAGGGTTTGGGACTTTGAGCCCAGACCAGCTGGTTGCTAGAATCCAGCTTGTGGAGAGTGCTGCAGCCACCCGGGGACACTGGAGCATTGAACCCTTCTGTGGTTTTCTAGGACAACATCTGACGTGACCAGGGTCTTCTGTCCGCACTGTGGCAACAAGACACTGAAAAAAGTTGCAGTGAGTGTGGGCGCTGATGGCACCCTCCACATGCACTTCTCCCGCAACCCAAAGGTCCTGAACACACGAGGGCTTCGGGTGAGTAGCTCATCACTGGGCCTTAGTCACAACTTGCTGGCTGGTGTGCGGTCATGACAGCCTAGCAACACTGAGTGAGAGCACTGAGGTCTCTTGTTAATGGCTTGGGGCCCCAGGCACAGAGGCCTGCTGGGGATGTTTTCACATTCCAGTGGTGAAACAATACAGGGTTTGGTTTCACTTGTGCTATGGCTTGTTGGCATGGAAGGAGTTTCTCAGATTAAGACCAGCAGGGACCACTGTGATAGTTTGGCCTGGCCTCCTGCCATAGGATTTCCCTGAATTAATTTCTGCATCCAATAGCTGTGATTGAACTAGAGCACATCTTTCAGAAAATCTTGATTTAAAAGCTTCCAGTGTTGGAGAATCCACCACGACCCTGGTAAATTTTTCCAGTGGTTAGTTACCCTCACTTAGTTCTGGCCTACATTTGTTTAGCTTCAACTTCAAGCCATTATTACGCCTTTGTCTGATAGATAGAAGAGCCCCCCCATCTTAAATTTTGGTGCCCTATGGAGGTACATAAACTGATCCAGTCACCACTTCACAGATCACTGAGTCTCACTATTTGGGGATGAGTTCCTGGGAGGAGCCAGCCTCCATCTAATGTCCTAGCTTTGCAAGGGGACTCTGCTCCTTAATGACTCTTACTCTTTCTCGCAGTACTCGCTACCTGCGCCCCAAGGGGGGAAACATGCCAGCAACCCCCACTTGGCTGAGGACCAGCACTTTCCTCAACAGCGGCTTTCCCGGAAGGCAAGGCAGAAAACCAATGTCTTTGACCCGGATTACATTGCAGGGGTTTCCCCCTTTGCTGAAAACGATATCTATAGCCGTGCAGCCAACCTGCAGATCCGGGATGCAGCTCTGGGTGCAGGCCGGCGGCGCATGAATCCTAACATAGCGACCAAGAAGTTTGTGAGGAAGAGATGAAGGGAGGGGACTCAGCTGTGATCTGGCTGCATCATGAGGGAAGGGCTGTTGACTCAGGGCAATAAGCAATGCCACACTTTCATGTCTGGTCTCAAAAGGATAAGAATTGTCGCAGGGCATCCCAGTGCGATTCCAAAGCTTGCTGTGCTGGCTGGATTCAGAGGGCATTTGGGCCACTGCTTCTATGCTCAGCTGGCCATCTAGTGAGCCAGGAGACACCTGTGGCTGAATGGCAGCATTGAGCCTGTTAAGTGATTCGCTGAGATGAGGATTCTGAGCTGCAGGAGGGAAGAAGGTGGTACTTCATCAAACTAGATCTGGAAAGCAAACCTGCCTTTTATCCACTCCTGCTGCTTTTCCTGAGCTGTATAACCACGTCTGACACTTCAGCATTTCTAATAAAGAAGGGAATTGCATTTCATATGTTTCACTTCCAGTGGAAAAGGGCCTGGAGCTGTTGGCTACACTCCAATAAGGTACAGATGGTTGACTGAACCAGCTGTGGAAGTAGTAAACGGTAGAACTTGGCCCCATGTTGGCCCTTGCCTGAAGATGCTGGAAATGCAGCTAGTGCTCAGGGTCCCATTAAGAGACCAAGCGGGGTGGTTGTGTCTGATGTATGCATTGTCAGTGGTGAGGGATCCGTAACCAGGACAATCAGGCTCAAGGTGCCCGTGCTGTTGCCGGAGCCAGTATGTGCAGCTGGAGGAAGCCACATGCTTTTCCATGACTTCCAGCTCCCAGCTGTGAGTTGCTGAGATAGTTTGATCCCAGAGCCTGCTGGAGAGTTAAGGGTGACAGCTTCTCTTGGTGCTGGCTGGGTGACCTATCCAGCTTCTTTCTCACTGCAGGAAGTACAACCCCCAGTGAAAGTTAAGTGTTGTATGCACACACCAGGGCAACTTGCCTACACTCTGTGCTCTGTACACACAGCATAGGATGGACAATAGCCACGCCTCCTTAGTCCATTCCCTATGAAGAGACAGGAGTAGAGTTTGTACCCATCCCATTGGGCTTGATAGCCATTACCTGCATTGCCACAACAGCAACCTCACCACATAACCAAGGGCAGAAGCTGGGTGCTGAGGTAGAGTCTGTTCCTTCATATTTACCCATGACAAACTAACATCTTAGCAAGTAGCCTCAGACAACAAGGCTGGAGCAACAGCTGCACCAGCATCATGAGCAACACAGCTTGGAGCATCCAGACAGAACCCTCAGGAACCTGTGTTACAAATCCATTGGCGAGCTTCCTGTAAGTTAGGCAGAAGGTCCATATTCAGGTGTAGCAGGGCTTGGAGCCTCACCCAGTTCTGCTGCAGTGGGACGGATGTGAATAGGCTGAGTGGTCAAGGTAAAACTGGAAATAAAGGCTGTGATCGCGTAAAACCCTGGGGAAGAGTTTTGACACTTTCTCAGGGTGCCCAGAACCAAGTCTCCTATTACCCCCCTGCCTCAGCAAGAGACACATGTGCTGGTGCTAATTTGGGTATCAGCCCCCACCAGTCCTGTCTGTTAGCCACTCAACCATTCTTCTCAGGCTGCTTCTAGCATAGCCCTACTTTGCCCTGCAGGTTAACACTGTGTACCCCAGTCCCTGCCTCCTAACAAACAATTCCCTATGGTTCCCAGCCCCTATCTCTGGATGCTCAGGGTATTGACCCAATCAGCTGTCCCCAGGGGGGGATACACACACAGGCTTGTTCCATTCAGCTGACTCTCAGCACCACTGTAACTTAGTGAAAACAAATTAAGTTTATTAACAACAGTTAAGATGTATGACGTAGTGAGCAAGAACAACAACAGGTTACAGATAAAACAAAAAGGTACAATGTGCTTCTAGTCTAAACAGGCTAAGCCCTTGTCTAAAGGAATGTATCTTACCCAACTGTCGTTTGCAGTGCTTTCAACCAAACCCTGCTTGAGATCCCATTTTCATTAATTTCATTTTCAACACTGCCCAGTTACTCCCTGGGTGCAGGCCAAAACAAGGCTCCTTGTGCCTTCCTCTGATACCCCAAGTTCATAGTCTTTGCAGCCCTGAAACAATTTAGTCTCTGTTGTCTTCTCATGTTGACCTGAAGTGCAGATTCAGCTACCATTGTGTTCTTATGACTTACAGTGCTTCATTTAAGCAGGGGCAAGTGAATAGACATGGTTGGTCTGGCAGAAACACCTGTTTGTCAACTGGGCCTGGTTACATAGTTTAAAACCTATTTAGTGGCTACACAACTCCTTACACGCCATCCATACGTACATCTTGCAATGCCTATGATGACCAGTGTGTCACCACCTTTCATTTGATACCTTACAAGACACAATGGATAAATACCAGGAACTAGTGTGTTAGGTGTAGCGAGTTTGTCAGGCCTGATAGGAATTGCTCTTATAGAACAGTTGACCCTTTACCAGCTTGCAGTGAGGGGTTCTGGGGGTCACAGGAGTTCCTAATGCTCTTGTTCTTTAGAAATGGCCTCTAGTCACTGACCGGCAGCAGAGTAAACCCCCAGGAGGTCACCTTGCTCAGCATCTTCACTGAACTGTGTCCTTTTTCTGTGAGCTCGCTGCTTCGAGGTGTCACTTCCTCTAAAGGAGGCCTGCAAGCCAGCACTACAAGCACACCTAATCTGTGGTGCAGGGATAGCTGGATAAGGCTTCCTATAGCTGGAGAATATGCCCCCCCGCATTTCTGTAGGAAGTGGGTAGAATCCAATTAAAGGTCTGTTGTGCTGCAGTTTGCCTCAGTGACTTCAGATGAAGCTTGTTAATGAAATTGCCTCTAATGAACTCTGCTAACAAGTCTGGCATAAAACCCAATCAGATGTGTGGTGCTCACAGCTCTGTTGCTTCCAATAGGGAGAAGGAAGCCAATAAATACCAGATTGAAGAGTGAACTGACTTAAGATACGTTGAAATCTCAGCCAGAGGCTCTGGGTGCCATGGCAGTATTTTAAATCCTAATGCGCATTAGATGGAATGGGCCTGATGCCTGCTGGGAAGGCACAGACTGGAGAGGAGTATAATGAATCTTTTTGTGATAACGTCGATGTATATTGGCTTCCAACTGCTCTCTCCTTGCTCACAGCACAATGTAGGGGGAGCGTTCACAGGGTCTCCCTCCCATTAAGTGCTGCTTAAAAATACAAACAAGCAGCACAAACGTGCTTTGTCAGACAAACAGCTCAAGGAAACCCACTGAAAATCAACACATAGAACAAACCAGGTCTCCATGGGGCAGAAAGGTTACGTTAATGCCAGCCAGGACCTGGAAAATCTGAGCAAGCCAGTGCTACAGCCCGCTCAGTAGGACCAGCTGGGTGCAAGCAAACAATGTGTTTTACTGTAGATGAATGTAAATCGCTACATTTACAAAGACCATAGGTTGTACTTACACAATAGGGGACTTTTCTCTGGGAAGCGGTGACTCCAAAAAAGATTTGGGGGTAGTGGTGATTAATCAGATGAACATGAGCTCCCAGTGTAACGCTGTGGCCAAAAGGGCTAAAACGATCCTGCACACATACTAGAATCTCGAGTAGGGAAAGGGTTTTACCCTGTATTTGGGACTGGTGCAACTGCTGCTGGAAACGTGTCCAGCTCTGGTGCCCCCAAGTCAAGAAATATGTTGATAAATGGGACAGAGTTCAGTGAAGAGCCACGTAAATGGTTAAAGGACTAGAAAACTTGCCTTTAAGAGACTCAGCTTCTTGAGTCTATCCATTTAGCTTAACAAAAGGAAGGTTAAGGGTGACTGAATCACAGTCTAAAGACCTACATGGGGAACAGAAATGCAATAATAGATGACTCTTCCATCTAGCAGAGAAAGATCTAACACCATCCAGTGGCTGAAAGTTGAAGCTAGATAAATTCAGACTGGAAATCAGGTGTACATTTTTAGAGGTGAGCCATTGGAACAATTTACCATTGGCCATGGTGGACTCTCCCTCACTGACCACTTTTACATCACAATTGGATGGTTTCCTAAAAGCTCTGCTCTAGGAGTTGCTTTGGGGAACATAGCACCATGACTGCTGACTGCCTCCTGAGCACCCCTCGTGGGCAGGGTGCCACAGCACTGCCCTGCCTCTCTTCTCCCCACCCACCCCCTCTTCCTGGCCCTTTGAGAAATTACAGGTCAAAGGTAGTTCCAACCCCACAAGGGCGCCCATTTATTGAGTCCACGGGTACATACGGGCTTGCTAGACCTCAAGTTCAGTTCAGTGTCTCTCTGCTAATGATGCCAACGTAATGCAAAACATAAACTCACCCAGTCTGCAGCCCAGCTGGCTTTACAGGCGCGCTCTCAGGTCTCCCTGCCTGGAGAGCTTTCCCCACTCTTTCCTGAATCTTCAGCTTCTCCTCTGCTGGCTGGGGCCCTACCAGGTGTCTTCTAGCTCCCTACAGCATCCCCAGGTCTAGCTGCAGTCTCCTGAGCTTGCCCTTTTACTACAACTTCTTACTCTGTTTATTCTGGGATTAGTTGATTCAATCCAGGTGTGGCCCGTCCTGTAATCAGGGCTGTTTTAGGCTCTCCATTGCATGGGGCAAACCCCCCCATTACAGGAACATGCCATGGCCTGTGTTACACAGGAGGTCAGGCACTTGATCACACGGGTCCTGTCTGGCCTTGGAATCTGCCGCAGGTGTGCTCTAGATAGGGGCAGTACAGAGCCTCTAATCTATCTGGATGTCAGTAAAATATTTGTTACGTTGCCAGATGGACATTATTAGTAAAGCTAGAGAATATAAGGATTAGTACACAAATGAGGGGGAAGGGATAGCTCAGTGGTTTGAGCATTGGCCTGCTAAACCCAGGATTGTGAGTTCAATCCTTGAGGGGGCCATTTAGGGATCTGGGGCAAATAATGGGGATTGGTCCTGCTTTGAGCAGGGGGTTGGACTAGATGACCTCCTGAGGTCCCTTCCAACCCTGATATTCTATGATTCTATGAGGTGGGTACGGCACTGGCTAAGAGGGAGACAAGTTGTGATGAAAGAGGAACCATTAGGCTAGAGCGAAGTCACCAGGAGAGTTCCTCAAGGAGCGGTTGTGATGGTATCCCCAGGATACAACCTGGAACTGGGGTACTGCTGGGCCCCTTAACTCTCCAACCTGGGCTGTCTCTCACAATGCATTGCTAGCGACAAGCAGCAAACTCCTCCAGGTGCTGTGATCTCTCAGCAGGACCACATGTGGAGCCCCACACCCAGCTAGATCGCATGAATGCTCCCTGAGCCACTCATGAATCACACAGAGAAAGATACGAGCAAATCTCCCAAGCCCCCAGCCTTGCACCCCCAAAGTATACCGTCTTGCCCTGGTCAGAAGCCTGACCCCAGTATAAGTTTATTATCCAGTCCACCCCTCCCACGATGTCGAGAGGACACACACCAGCCTTTGTAAACTGAGGTGAGATTACCCAAGCACTTCAACCCAAATACACTGTTTTAGGTAAAACAGATTTATTAACTACAGAAAGATAGATTATAAGTGGTAGGTACAAAAGGTTAGAGATAGTTACCAAAGAAAATAAAAGGTAAATGTACAGTCTAAATCTTAAACCTTATTAGACTAGGCAGTATTTGGATCAAGCAGTTTTTCTCATTTCACTGGATGTTGCAGGTAGGTTATAGTTCTTAATACACAGGCTTCCCCTTTAAGCCTGGGACCAGTCTCCTCAGTTCAAGTCTTTGTCATCCCAGCATTGTTGTTGCTTCCAGCGTCAGTGGTGGAAGAGAAAGGCCAAAGCATGATGCCACTGTCCCCTATTTTATATCCTCGGTCCACGTGCCTAGAAAACAGAAGCCCAGACATGTCCTGGTGGGCTTTGTTGAGTCAAAGGGTTGAGCAATCCCCCACTGTATGATGCTTCTCTTACAGAATTGTAAATCCCTTATTTACAACTCCCCTGCTGATTAATGGTCTTTTAACACCCTCCTAGGAGTTTATTGTTACTGAAGAACTGGCAGTAGACAACTCTCAAACTTACAACATATTTCAGTAACAACCATAGAGTAAAATCTCATAACTTCATACACACTAACGATATACATATTTTGACAGAACAACGGGTTTCAGTAGATCATGACCTTTCATATGATATCTTCCATGGCATGCTTTGTATGAAATGTACCATAATTCTATTACAGGGGTGAATATTGGGGTTCCAGGATGTTTCTTTGAGGTACTGTGTGTCCCAGTGGTCTTGGGACCAATCTTATTTAATATTTTCATTAATGACTGGCACAAGAAGCAGGAGTGTGCTAATGAAATTTGCTGATGAGAGAAAGTTGAGAGGCCGATTAGAATATCCTACTGAAAGAACCGGTTGACCTTGAGGACTGGAGCAATGGAAATGAGATGAAGTTAAATAGTGCAAAGTACAAGGTGGTGCATTTAGGGGCCAATAACAAGCATTTCTGCCGTCAGCTGGGGACTCCTGGGGTGGAAATGACTGGCAGAGAAAGAGCTGGAGGTATTAGTTGATCACAGGATGATCACTGTGATGCAGCCACAAGAAAGGCAAAGATGCACCAGGCAAGGTATTTCCAGTGGCAGCAGGGACGGCTAATGCCATTGGGCGGCGCACTGGTGAGACCGCATCTGGCACACGGTGGGAAATTCTGGTGATCCACATTCCAGAAAGATGAATTGCAATTGGAACAGGTGCAGAGAAGGGCTATTAGGTGATCAGGGGAATGAAAAGCCTATTTTATGCACAGAGACTTAGAGACCTAGGCTTGTTTAGCCTAGCAAAACAAAGACAGAGGGGATAGAGTTGTTTTCTATAAATACATTTGGGAGGGTTTGCACAGGAACAAATGGGGATAAACTGGCTGTGAATAAATTTAGGCTGGAAGTTAGAAGAAGGTTTCTAACCATTAGAGGACCGAGGTTCTGGACCAACCTCCCAGTAGGAAGAATCAGGGTAAGAAAGGTAACTACTTTTAAGGAGCTTGATGAATTTATTATGGGGATTATATGATGGGGTTGCCTCTGATAGCAGGGGCTGGAATCACTGACCTGGGAGGTCCCTTTCAATCCTGTGTTCTTATGTTCAAAGTGGATGAAGATTTGGTACACAAGAAGAGACATCTTGATACTGATAACAGTTTATTTAACAACCCCTCAGCATTTTCCTTATGGTGAATATTACTCCAATGTCTCCTAGGTGACAGTCAGTGAACCTTCCTCAATTTCAGGGGTCCAATTTTGCTCTTGCCCAGGGAAAAAGAGGCTTATTTTTGTCTTTTCTGATTCACCGTGCTTGGCAGCTACCAGGTATCTCTGAACAACATGTTCACAAAGTTTAGCCTTTTCGTAGTCAGATACACCAATTTGTTTTAAGAATGTCTTTCATCTCAGAGTGCAGCCAGCAAGTTGCTGAGGTTCTGCTATTTTCATCATCACTAAAGACCCCTCTCATTGGTCTAGTTGGTGGCCTGGAACCAGATACATTATTTCAGCATATTCCATTATCAATTATTTAAAAGACCTGTTAGAAGAGGGATAACAAAGCTTAACAAAGGGCCGATAACCTTCCCAAACTGTTATGCAATCTCCGTCTTTCTTTTTAGGGCCAGTCTCTCATTGTTTCGTTTCTAATAAAGCCTCATCTCTGTTGGCAGGCTTACCTGTTGGGGCTCCAGGGGGTCATTTCCTTTTAAAGTATTAAGCTCCAATTCTGAGACTGGCTACTATCACATCACCAGAGGCAGCACACAAAATAGCCTCTCTCTGCTACAGGGTAGCTTTGGTGAGCAGTTTTAAAAGGATCACATTTCTCCACATATGTCTGACTGCCAACAAGTTTGTACCCAGATCTTTTGGGACCTGCAGTCACAAACTCCAAATTGTGTTCCTTTGGCAGTATCTCATTGGTCAGATCCCCTAAACAATCCCTCAGCAATGGCGTCCAATCCCCTTCTTTATTCACAAAGATCACAAGAATCAGTGTCTGCAAACAATCTAACCATTGGTAGAGCTCTTGCCTAGCAGAAGCAGTGGGGGAGTGTGGGGGGGGAATCCCCAACCCATCTATCACTAGCTTTCATGGCCTTCCATTCATGTTCCCATGTCATCCTCACCTCAGGGCCTTGCCTCCTCAGAAATTCAGGCTGCGGGTGCAGTGATCGCGCTGCCTGGAGCCCCAGAGCTGGGGGCGCTGTGGCCGTGCCCCCCAGGGGTTGTGGGCACAGAGGCTGTGGTGCATCGGGAGGGGGGCCTTGCCCCCCACCCCTGGCTGTCCGGGGCTGGGGGCCGCGGTTGGGGGTGGTTTGGGCTCCTGCAGGGGAGGAGGAGATAAAAGGGGAGGGGATGGGCCTCGGGAACAAGGGGAGGAGCCAGGAGTTAGCCTCCTGCTGCCGTGGCTAGCAGCAGTTCAGAAACGCCGCTTTCTCTCCAGGCCTCATGTGCTCTGCCCCAGGCCTAGGACCCACAGCTTTCGGATTCTCTGAGGTGCTGAAAAAAAATGTGGGAAATGCCACTTGACTCCTTCCGACTCCATGGCCTTGGGCAATTTGCTGAGCTTCATGGACAGAAAATTTACAGAATCTACAAGTATGATTTCTCAGGCCCCCCGTTGGGCACATGAGTTTTCCACCCTGCATTAGAATGTCAATGCCCATATTTTTCCTTAATCAACGAAGGATAAAAACTGTTGTAACTCTCAGTGTTGTGGACAATAAAGGTGAACCCCTTAAAATACTTGTCAACAAAATTGAGAACAAACTCAGTGACACAGTCATCCCCTTTAAAGTCCCAACTGGATGCATTATCTAACTGCCTGGCATAGATATAATTTGGCACATAGCCCAGTTTCTTGCATGCCTTCAAAGTCATATAAGAGATAATCCTCACCCTCTTCTCGAAAGCGAGGACTACATACAAAACACTAGGGGCCATTCGTGCTGTCAGTCTGCTCATAACACCGGGAATATGTCTTGCTTTCACAGTGGTGATTTTTAACATTGTATAAATCACACCTACCACAAAGACACTTAGTGTCAGTCAACTTTACCAATTGCTCCCAAAGTTCTGGGTTTTGCTACACAGACATTGGACCTGCAAAATAGCTTACAGCTGGGCCACCCCAGTCTTGCCCCATACACTTCAACACCGTCTGTATTTACACATGGACAGCAGTGCTCTTCACAGGCATGGTGGTGTTAGCTGGGGATATTATACTGACCCCCAAAATCTTCACACTTTACAAATGATCTCCTGGAAACTGGTGTTACAGGATTTAAATTAAGAGGGCTTCTGATAGCAAAAGTCAATAGGTGCTAATTATCAATAAATATAAAAGATTATGAAGAAATTCATTACTCGGCCACTTGGTCTTTTCCCCTCTGGCTCATCGCCCCCGAAGGGGTGAAGCCAGGCCCACAGACACAAGTTTACTTTGGCACATGCACGCCAAGAATGTGCACCCCAGAGACCTGCTTGGGGTGAAAATAAACAAAAGCGTTATTTAATAGACACGGCACGGACTCATAGATCAAATAGTCAGGAAAAGCAAACCTGGACAAGCTCCACAAAAATAAACACAAAGATGCAACCTCAGGCTTTACCCTTTCAAATTCAATAAAATGCCTCCGATGAAGTGGGCTGTAGCCCACGAAAGCTTATGCTCAAATAAATTGGTTAGTCTCTAAGGTGCCACAAGTCCTCCTGTTCTTTTTGCGAATACAGACTAACACGGCTGCTACTCTGAAACTTTTCTAATACAGGATACCTATTGCCTTTGACCCAGTTCCTACCAAACCCCCTGCCATTGAGGGGAGCCAGTGTTTCAGAGAGCACCCGCCAAGTGTGCATCCCTCGGTTTCTAGATGCATTTCATTTCATTCCCATCCCTTCCATTTTAAAAGGACTGTTCTTCTTCAGTCACTATAGCTACTTGATGTGAGGAAATTCCTAGTTTTCTCAGTGTCTGTCTATTAAATTGAATGTTGCCTTTTCCTTGGTCATACAATGGATTGTTACTTGCACTGGGTTTTGTGTAAACACCTGTCTCGGGAGGTCTCTCTTCTTTCTGATTGCTTACTGTCCTGCTGCGGAGTGGTGCCTAAGTGTTATGAACACAATTCTCTATATACACAAATACTTAAATTGATAACCATAACCTGTATGCATAGCTCATAATGATCACTCCACTCAAAACATTACACATTTTCATAAAAGACTTTACTTGGCATGTTTTTAATAGTACAATAACACAGCATACAATCATAAGAACATAAGAATGGCCATACCGGATGAGACCAAAGGTCCATCCAGCCCAGTATCTGTCTACCAACAGAGGGAGTGAATCTAACAGGTAATGATCTAGTGATCTCTTTCCTGCCATCCATCTCCACTGTCTGACAAACAGAGGCTAGGGACACCATTCCTTACCCATCCTGGCTAATAGCCATTAATGGACTTAACCTTCATGAATTTATCCAGGTTTCAGAGTAACAGCCGTGTTAGTCTGTATTCGCAAAAAGAAAAGGAGTACTTGTGGCACCTTAGAGACTAACCTTAGTCTCTAAGGTGCCACAAGTACTCCTTTTCTTTTTATGAATTTATCCAGTTCTCTTTTAAACCCTGTTATAGTCGTAGCCTTCACAACCTCCTCAGGCAAGGAGTTCCACAGGTTGACTGTGCGCTGAGTGAAGACGAACTTCCTTTTATTTATTATCTTATCATCTTACTCAACTGCTTATTCTTGGGGTTCAACGCTCCCACCCCGTTGTCCCCTCGGGGTGTCTGGATCCTGACTGTCACAGTTAGGTATGCCTTTCATTAGGGCATCTGTCTGCCATTTTTAAAGGCACATGCTAAAGATGTTGTGTAGAAAGAGGCAATTTGATTCCTGGTACAGAATTAAAACCAAATAAGGTTAATTGCTAAATTTACGTAGGTTTTATAAAAAGTTGGTGGAGAAATCTACATGCATTCCTTTTGGCTGGTATTTTTAACTCTGATTTATGTTTTAATGTGTGACAATGAATAAAATGCTATGTTCAGCATGACTCAGGAAACTATGGGTCAGTTAGATATTGATGGATAAATCCATAAAGTACTGTGCTCAGCAGGACTCAGGAAAATGTGACCCGTCGTAATATTGTGTGATGTGTCATCCCACTAGAGGTTCCGTGATTAAAGAATACCTTCTGACTGGCTCAGCCAATGAGGTTATCACAAGCTCCTAGAATAGAGGTGGGGGGAAAGGAGGAGTCCTTGTGGCAAATTTATTTGGGCATAAGCTGTCATGGGCTAGAACCCAATTCATCCAATATATGAAGTAAAAGATACAGGAGCAGGTATAAATACATGGAAGGATGTGGGCTGCTTTACCAAGTATCAGGTCAGTATAAACAAAGCAGTTTGTGTCATTTGGCCAGTAACTGTCTGTGGGATGAGATGCTTTTTTCTGCCCTCTGCCTTTTTTTCCTTTCTTGCTGTTTCAAAACCTTTTTGGTCATCTCTGAAAGATGTCCCCTGTAGTATGGGACTAGTTTTCTGGATGCAGGTTTTCTATCACTAATACTTTGTGCAGTTGTTTAAATCAACTATCTTTGGAAGTGTAATAACTGCATACAATTCTTTTTGCTAAAATGTATGCTTATATATCTATTAATACTCCTCCTTTATTCCTGTCATTAATACTTTGCACAGGTATTGAATGATTTTATTTAGAAATGCACTAACTACATAAAAATATTTTTCCTTTAAAAATGCATGTTATATATATAATATATACACACACACACACACACCCTGATACAGATATATGTATTAACAATTCTTTATTCCGCTGCTACTAAGATTTAGTAAGTTATTTAGTGATTTTATTTAGAAATGTGCTGTGTTAAAATTATTTTTCTGCAAGAATGCAGGTTAATCCTCCTCCTTTATTCTTCTATCATTCTGACTTCATACACCTGTTTACTAGTCTTTATTTAGAACTACCCTAAATGCATTCCCAGAGAGGAGTTATCAATGGTTCACAGTCATACTGGAAGGGCATGATGAGTGGGGTCCTGCAGGGATCGGTTCTGGGTCTGGTTCTGTTCAATATCTTCATCAATGATTTAGATAATGGCATAGAGAATACACTCAAAGTTTGCAGATGATACCAAGCTGGGAGGGGTTGCAAGTGCTTTGGAGGAGAGGATTAAAATTCAAAATGATCTGGACAAACTGGAGAAATGGTCTGAAGTAAATAGGATGAAATTCAATAGGGACAAATGCAAAGTACTCCACTTAGGAAGGAACAATCAGTTCCACACATGCAGAATGGGACATGACTGCCTAGAAAGGAGGACTGTGGAAAGGGATCTGGGGGTCAGAGGGGATCACAAGCTAAATATGAGTCAACAGCGTAACACTGTTGCAAAAAAAAGCAAACATCATTCTGGGATGTATTAGCAGGAGTGTTGTAAGCAAGACATGAGAAGTAATTCTTCTGCTCTACTCCACGCTGGAGTATTGTGGACAGTTCTGGGTACCACATTTCAGGTAAGATGTGGACAAATTGGAGAAAGTCCAGAGAAGAGCAACAAAAAATGATTAAAGGTCTAGAAAACATGACCAATGAGGGAAGACTGAAAAAATTTGGTTTGTTTAGTCTGGAGAAGAGAAGACTTGAGAGGGGACATGATAACAGTTTTCAAGTACATAAAAGGTTGTTAGAAGGAGGAGGGAGAGAAATTGTTCTTCTTAACCTCTGAGGATAGGACAAGAAGCAATGGGCTTAAATTGCAGCAAGGGCAGTTTAGGTTGGACATTAGGAAAGACTTCCTAACTGTCAGGGTGGTTAAGCACTGGAATAAATTGCCTAGGGAGGTTGTGGAATCTCCATCATTGGAGATTTTTAAGAGCAGGTTAGACAAACACATGTCAGGGATGGTCTAGATAATACTTAGTCTTGCCTTGAGTGCAGGGGACTGGACTAGAGACCTCTCAAGGTCCCTTCCAGTTCGATGATTCTATGATTATAAAAAGAATATTTTCCTCCAAAAACTAGGAAAAGGCATGAAAGCTATATTTATTCGTTTAGTTCTAATGTATCCAATACAGATAAATTAAATAATTTTGTAAAACTCTTTTCAAAATGGGCAATGGTGCCAAAAATGAGAGCTAGGGGCAGATCATAAGGCAAAAAGAGATGTGTGGAAACCTGTCATATTTATATAATTCTAAAAGCTCTGCATTGGCTAGAGATTCTCCCATCCAGATGTTGATCTCACTGAAGACCCTTCCTCTGCTGATTCAAAAACAGGAAAGACAATACAGCAGTACACATGCAATGGTCCCACTGTAGACAACATCCACTGAAAGCACAAAGAAAAGGACTCTTTGGACCTGCCAGCCCCCTATGTTTATGCAGACCCAGCTGCAATGCCTGTCTCAACACCACTGACAGGCACTAGGCCCTTGGGGCCTGGTCAACCCAACACGCTGGCTGGGGCCCAGCCTGCTACCCAGAGCTCTAGCCAGCCACAGTCCTCAGCTCCTGGCCTTTGCCAGGCTTTTTGCCCCCCAGCAGAAGCAGTCTGCCTGCTTCCCTCCCAGTCAGCCTTCTGCTGCAGAGCTCCCCTCCTCTTCAGCCCACCACCAGCACAGGTATATCAAGGCAGGGTTCACTGGCCTCCTGGCCATAAAGGGGCAGTCAACCTTGCTACCAACTCCCCCAATATCTCAAATATCAGTTTTGCAGCAAGACCAAGAGAGATGCCGCTGTATGTTTTCCAATACGCATTACAGCTTGTCTTGGACAGCCGTGTCCTGTCTGTGACTTTTGCTGCTGTGGCTCCATGGTGGCTGGAAGCTGTGGGGTTCCCCCTCTGCCCATGGCAGCTGGAAGCTGCGGGGCGGGTGAGCCCTCTGCCCAGGGTGGCTGGGAGCTGCAGGGTGACCATATTTCCCAAAGAGAAAATGGGACGCCCCCACCCGCTCGCCTAAGGCATCCCCCGGTGCGAGGCTGTCGTCCATCACTGGAACCCTGAGGAGGGCCCCCTCAGGAGCCTGTCACCTGTCGCTGGAACCTTGCAGGCGGCCCCATGAGGAGGCTGTCGCCTGTCTCGGGAACCCTGCTAGGGCCCCACTGGCTGTCAGCTCTAGAGTCCTGCAGCCCCTGGGGCTGAAGCAGAGAATGTCAGGGATTCAGGACTTCCATAACCTCCATGACATAAACGTCGCCTTAATTATTATGGATTTCCAAACTAAATTAGGCAGGTGATGAGTCAGGTCAATATGCAACCATGAGGCCCACAGCATATTTATATCAGACACCAGAGCATCCCTGTGCTGCAGTTATAACTACACAACCCAAACCAGTCCATCTTGTCACTGACCCTCCGTATCAAGAGCCTGAGACTGGCCCCAAGTAATCAGCCACCACGCTGTAACAGCTGTGATGGGCTCGTTAGCAATTACCCCAGCAAAGGTGAGCGTGCAGCTCATAGAGCTAGTGTCTTAGCACTGACACAAAGGAACTTACAGGCCTGTGTCCTGTAAGACATTAGCTGAGCAGTTAGCATAAGGCTCCAGCTGTTTCCTTCACAGGCTGATGGAGGAATCTTCCATCAAGCCAACTTGTTTGTCACCAAGTTCGATGCCGGTATGTCGTTCCAGAGGTATTGGGTATGTACAGAACACACTTGCAAACTGAATTAGAGTCAACACGACAATTCCTTGCTCTGGCAATAGTGCAACTTTGCAAATGCAGACCGTGATGACAGAAGCTGAATTAGACTTGCTGAGTTAATCAGTAATCCAGAGTCCAGAGAAGCTGTTGTTTCCATCGGTATATCAGGTGCTGAGGGCCGTCCACCAGAGGAGGTTCCCTAGGTGGCTGGTATCTAAGGAAGCAAACTCCTACAGTCCCCACAGACACTGGGCTCATTGTCGTGAGTGAAGTGAATGTGCCCATAGAACTTTGGGGATGCTGTCCCATGAATGAAGTTTGCACCTGGGTGTCTGGCTTTGCTCAGAGGCCTGCCTGGCACTTAATTCACTTGTTAATGCTCCTTATTTTGCCGGACTAAGTACCGCGGTAACAGGTGGACTCTGTTGGACTCCTTCCTTTTGTTTCTCTCTCTAATTATTGCTCTGGATACCGTCCACAATCAGCAAAGCTTTCTTGAAGTCCAGCTGACCCTCCGCAGCATCCTGAGTTGATGGCCGATCAGATTTTCAGATTCCTCTCCATTATTTCAGAGTCTGGTGCTCAGTAATGCTGGTCTCCTGCTGAAAGAAGCTAGAGGTGGTTGACTGCAGTCTCTGGAGTGCTACCGTGTGGTCCACGGCCACCTTAATTTTTAGTATGTAGTCCACTTCCCAACCTTACTTTTAGTTTGGGCAGGAGGCAGTCATCCTTACCATTAACGCGTAGGTGAGGTTTGCAGCCCCACTTAATGACAGCATCATTGCACCACATGTCACTAGAGCTGCCTGAGAGCAAGTCACTTGATGATGAAAACAGTTACATCTACAGGACTGGACTAGACTGTCCAGAAAGAGAAAATTCAGTTTAAATCTCTTGATGGCCATGTGCTCAATAGACACTGAAAAACATAATTCGCCATTCAATCATTGCAGCATTACAAAGCTGCATAGTGATCATCCCAAACAAGCCCGAGATAAGAACTGAACTGCACCAATGAAACAAAAACAGAAGGGACACTCCCTGGGAACACCAGCCTGCAGAGCGGGCGTAGGTTGCTCGTGACCGCTCTGCCATAGGTTTGCAGTCGTCTCTAAGGGGCTCTGGAATCTTTCTGCCTAATCCCAACATTCCACTGACGCAACAACATAAAAAAGAGGCTGCTAATTGTTGGCACTGGGGAACGCTGAATTGATGTGTGACATCTAGCTCCACTCCTTAATGACCATGCTGCTGTGAATAGTGCCTCCAGCCAGAGCCTGGGCTAAGAAACTGAGCTCCCCTCAAAAGGAAAGCAAGATGTCCCAAGTCTCTTTGCCCCCTGGAGGACATTAGTTCCTCTCCAGCATTGTGTCACGGATGGGAATTGTGGTGGAGGAAGTGAGTGTTCTCAGAGGTAACCCTGCCATGCCCTTTATAACCTCAGCACATGCTCAACGGTCACACCTATTTCTCTGCACTTGAGCAGCCACAGGGCAAAATCTTTTGTTTGCTGCTGTTATCCGATGGAGCTATACCCATGTTGTTCAGTGTGGAGTTCTGACAACTTCATAGCTTGCCTGGCTTCCCTCTACTCACAATTCCCCATCACAGGGGACAATCAGCCAGCTCCATAAAAGAGAACGGGGAGGCACGGGACAGTGCTGTTGCTGTGAGATTTCCCTGGAGTTTAAGGCCAAAGGACAGAAAGTAGTTCAGAGCCAGCTAGTTCCTTGCTGGAGACTTGGGGGCCCCTTTCAGTGGAAGCAAGGGCAGCTGAGGGGCATATTTTCAAAACAGCCACTCGCACCTGACAGTCCTCTAATGGCAACAAGGGTGAGTAATCGCAGTCACCCTGGCTATTCACGGGGGCGGGGGTTAAACCCATTCAGTTCAACAGAATAAGTCAGCTCTATTGTACTCAACCACACGTCTGAACCATCCCTGTTTGTTTTATTGTAAACACATTTTTAGGATATTTTTTCCCCTCCCACAACATACATTTCAGCTTTTTTGCTGTCAATGGATCTCTCTTACACAAAAGACACAAGAGCTAGGTTCTCACAAACAATTTTTTTTTTTATTTAAAAGACATACAGCTCCTTGAAAACAAACCAAGATGCTCCATCAAAGAAAGAAAAAAAAAAAACCTTTAAGCTCCCTTAAGGGCCAGAGACCTTTTAACAGAAACACAGAGAGTCACAAAGCCCTTTTCAATAGATTTTTTTTTTTAAATTTACAGCTACCAAGTTTAATATCGCATGTTTGGCCCCTCACCATTTTCTTACTTCATCTTTTTAGATTTCTTACAAAGAGCTTTTTCTGAAGCAGGGTTCTGTAACTTTTTGTGCGGACCAGACGGTCAATATAACGCTCTAAGCAGGCATCTTCCAGTTTGGCCATTTTCTTTAAAACATGGTCAGGGTCTCCACTGAATTGCACAGCATTTATCAAGGTCACCCCTTGCGCTAAATGTTCTTGGGTGAGGCACAGACATTGCATAGCATAACCTATGGCAATCACAGAGTTTAATAAGCTTTCCAAACACAGCTCAGCACACAGGCCCCGGAGCTGGCAGTTTATATCCACCGAAGTCCAAGTCACACAGTCATGGTGCCACTGGCCTGGCACATCTATGACACAGCCCTCACAATCTTCAAAAAGCTTTTCCCTAAGACAGTGATTAAGAACAGCATAAACAGCAACGCGTACAATAGTCCGCATGACTTTTTTACGCTCACGACAGGGCTTGGGGGGGGGGAGGCCGGGGCCATTATAAGCGCTAATGAGGGGCGCCCCACCTGTTCGTGCTGCGGCCCCAAGTCCGGATCGCCAGCTGCTATGGCAGGTGAGCGAGGGAGCGGGAAGCTGCGGCCGGCCCAGCCCAGCCAGCGGCTTTGCTGCACTGGGACCAGGCGGGTGCATGTCTGTCCGGGCCACTCCCCACGTAAATGGCTGCTCTGGGTGCTCCGGCACCGGCTCTTCGCAGCCGCATGTCTGCCCAGCCCAGGGCACCCGGGTCAGGTCCTGTCCTGTCCCCGCTCCCTTCCCTGCCCTGCCCGCCCCGGAGCCCCACTGCGTTGCGCACCGCCTCGCTCTGCCCTGCCCGGGCTCCGGCCCGCACAGTACCTGGGCAAAGTGTGTTGAAGTGGGCCGGGGAGCGCTGGCCCCAGGACACGGCAAGCCCCGCAGGGACCCTGAGCGGCTTGGGCTGGGCGGGCACCTGGCGCGGCGTTGCCGAAACCCAACCGCCCCCAGCGTACGGGGCAGGGGTACTGGTGGGCCGCTGCCCCCCCCGCTGTGAACGGTGGGTTCGGGGCTATTTCCAGTCATTGAACAGCTCAAGGCCCACTGATTGTGCATCTCATCCTGTAACACCCGGGCTGGTGTCTGGTATCAGGTCTGCTCTCGATGACAAGGGCGCATGTGCTTGTCTTTTTCCTTGTCTTTTTTTTTTTAATGGAGGTGGTGACTTTGAAATAAAGGATACACAGTTATTCCTTACTGGAGAGTAAGGTACACTTTTCTTCCAAGCTGGGCCGTTAGCATAATACAATAATACCTAGCTCTTATTTACTCCTTCTCATAACACAAGAACAAACAAAAGGAAGTATTTCTTCACACAACCCACAGTCAACCTGTGGAACTCCTTGCCAGAGGATGTTGTAAAGGCCAAGACTATAACAGGGTTCAAAAAAGAACAAGATAAATTCATGGCGGATAGGTCCATCAATGGCTGTTAGCCAGGATGGCAGGGATGGTGTCCCTCATCTCTGTGTGCCAGAAGCTGGGAATGGGCAACAGGGGATGAATCACTTGATGATGACCTGTTCTGCTCATTCCCTCTGGGGCACCTGGCATTGGCCACTGTCAGCAGACAGGATACTGGGCTAGATGGACCTTTGGTCTGACCCAGTGTGGCCGTTCTTATGTTCTCCATGGGCCTGGCTGTGACACAGTATCCTGACCCCTGGGTGCAGAGTCATAGTGAAACAGCTGTGGTTTCTCTCAGCCCATTACAGACATCTATAGTCCAGATCCATAAATTGATCACAAGGCGAGTATCTCTCTAATCCAGGACCCTCCCTTCATGCTCTGGAATCAATATCAAACAAATCTGAGCAGAGCAGGGCTGAAGTAGCTGTGTCTGGGGTCTAGAGACCAGAGGCTGGGCTTGGTGGACAGGGGAATGAGTTTTGTTAGAGAGGGTTCAAAACTATAACGTAGAAGCAGTTGAGAGGTTCCCCACAGTTGGGCAGCACCTTTGCACTTGTCTCCCAAATACACAGAAGTCAGTCCACTGCCAAGGGCAAGTTATATCCCCTGCTTCAACTGCTCACCAAAGGGGCTGATCAGTTGACTTGGTCTCCACCAAGCACCCACCCCCATCTCCTCCCCTCGCACGCACAGGCCATGCTGGCAATTGGCAACTCTGGTAGTTGCCCAGGGTGGTAGATTCCTGAGGGTAGCAGATTTTGGGAGCTCTCCTGGTTTCTTTCCTGGGGGGTGGTGGCTGCCCCATAGGGAAAGAGGCAGGTGGGGCTGCCCATGGTGGGGGAAAGGAAGAGCCCCCTAACAGGCTCTGGGGAAGTTCTCCCCTCCCCCTCCCCAGCTCATCCCTACCCAGGTCAGGGAACTCATGGTTATAGCTCAGACACTGAATGGCACAGGGCTGTTCCTGGTGGCACCAGCCAGTACTGGCTGCTATGGGCCCTGCTGCCTGGGAAGCCCCCTACCCAAGCTGCTACCTTCTGTGGCTGTCCCATGCTAGGAGCCTGAAAATTAGGCCCTCCCCTGTAGGGGTGGACCCAGGAGTGGGGGTGGTTAGGACCAGGCAGGGAATGGGGAGTGGACTGGTGCTGCAGACTGCTGGGCAGACAGTGCCCAGGTCATGGTGGGGTTGAGCTGAGCGGCTCCAGGGCAGGGGGCCAGAGGAGCCTTGGCTCATCTCCACCATCAGCTGCCTTCACTCTTGCTGTGGAGTATCTCCAGCAGAAATCCCCTGACCAGGCCGACTTCCTCCTTTACGAATTCATGATCTCTTCCCTCACTTCTGCCATCTTCCTTGCTAAACAACCCCACTTCTCCAGTTGGCTGAACTCCAGGCCTGCAATCTCAGCTGCATGTTTGCCCCCTTTGATTCACTCCTCAAACCCTCGTCTCCTGTCTCCACTTCTCTCTCTGCACAGGATCTCGCAGATTTCCTCCAAAAGAAAGTTGACAAGACACAAGATGTCTTTCTCCCTCCCGTTGGCTTGCATTCCCCTGCAGTTCTCGCCTCCTCCTGTCACATGCACACACACTTGTTTGCTCTCCTCCGCTTGCCCCAGTCATCCATCTCCTTATCATGCTTGCGTGCCCTCTCGCGCTGACCTCATTGTTCTCCCTAACCTCTCACTCTTTCCCTCAAGACAAGCAGCCTTACAAACAAACTAGAAACAGAAAAACCAATACGGCACACTAACTGGATTCAACGCTGGCTAACTGATAGGTCTCAATGTATTTGTAAATGGGGAATCATCGAGTGAAAACCTTTCTGGGGGGAGTGTCTCACAAGGATCAGTTCTTGGACCTGTGCTATTTAACATTTTTATTAATGACCTGGGAAAAAACATAAAATCAATCAGTAAAAGTTTGCAGATCTGCCAAAAATTGGGAGAGTGGTAAATAATGAAGACAGGTCACTGACCGAATGATTTGGATAGATTGATACAAGCAAACAAGATGCATTTTAATATGGCTGAATGTATATATCTAGGAACAAAGAATGCAGGCCACACTTACAGGATGGGAGAAACTATCCTGGGAGGCAGTGACCCAAAGAGATTTGGGGATCATGATTAAGGCTACATTTTAGTCACAGCTCACAGAGCTGCCTGGCCACGCCTCCACCTGGCAGCTGAGCAAGGGGGATGTCGCCACTTCTGGGGAGCCCCCCAAATAAGTGCCACCCAGAGCCCACCTCATCCCCTCCCATGCCCCAACCCCCTGCACCCTCCCACACCCCAACTCTGCTGCTGGAGGGGTGTAGGGTGCAGTGGCCCGAGACTGCCCCAGCAGCGGCCAGTGCACCTGGTGCAAGGGCTGCCCATGCTGCCCTTGAGCCAGGCACACTGGGCACTTCAGAAGTCATGGAGGTCACAGAATCCATGACCTCTGTGACAGACTTGCAGCCTTAATCGTGATGGATAATCCGTTGAACATGAGCACCCACTGTGATGCTGTGGCCAAAAGGGCTAATGCGATCCTGGGATGCATAAACAGTGGAATCTTGAGTCTGAGTAGAGAGGTTATTTTACCTCTGTATTTGGCACTGGTGCGACCGCTGCTGGAATAATGCATCCAGTTCTGATGCCCACAAGTCAAGAAGGACGTTGATAAATGGGACAGGGATCAGAGAAGATCCATGAGAAAGATTAAAGGATTAGAAAACCTGCCTGATAGGAACAGACTCAAAGAGCACAATCTACTTAGTTTAACAAAGAGAAGGTTAAGGGCTGACTTGATTTGTCTATAGCGTATTGTCCGCTACATGGTGGAAAAATATTGAAAAATGGGATCTTCTATCTAGCAGAGAAAAGTCTAACACGATTCAACTCGTGCTGGAAGTTGAAGCTAGACAATACAGACTGGAAATAAAAGGTGTAAACTTGTAACAGTGAGAGTAACTATCCTTGGAGGAACTTCTCAAGGGTCATGGTTCAGGATAAGATTTTTGTCATGGAGGTCACGGATTCTGTGCCTTTCAGAGACCTTTGTGACATTTTCCGCTTCAGCCCCATGCTGGAGGGGGCCCTGGAGCTGTAAGCTGCTGTCATTGGTGCTGGGAGTGGGAGCTGGAGCTGTCAGTCCTTCTCCCTCCCCCCAGTCCTGGTTATTTGTAGTAAAAGTCACAGACAAGTCATAACCTTCTGTGAATTTTTGTTTATTGCCCGTGACCTGTACGCGACTTTTCCTAAAAATAATAGCAACAAAATCTTAACCTGCGTCATGGTGGTTTCTCCATAACTGGCAGTTTTTCCAATTGAGATTGGATGTTTTTCCAAAGGATAGGTTGTAGGGATTATTTTAGGGCAGGTCTCTGGCCTGCGTTATGCATGAGGTCAGACTAGATGATCACAATGGTCCCATCAGGCTCTGGAATTTATGAATCCTCCTTGGCCTTTGACACGATTGATTATGTTCCT
This sequence comes from Eretmochelys imbricata, assembly GCF_965152235.1. Lineage (NCBI taxonomy): Eukaryota > Metazoa > Chordata > Testudines > Cheloniidae > Eretmochelys > Eretmochelys imbricata. The sequence continues at coordinate 41,381,247 of NC_135583.1, read as the reverse complement.
CTCCTTGAAATCTTGTCCTCTCCTGGTTCTCCTCCTACCTCTCTAATTGCTCCTTCATTGTGTTCTTCAGAGGATCCTCCTCATCCTTCCCCACCCCTCCAGCTTTCTGTGGAGGGTGCACATGGCTCGGTCCTTGGTCCCCCTTCTATTTTCCCTCTACCCCTTTATCTTTGAGAAATCTCATCCACAAACACACATTCAACCACCATCTTGACGCTGATGACTCAGAGCTCGCTCTCCTGTCTAAATGAAAACCTTAGCCTGTCTCTCTGACAGCACCTTGTGGAGGTCTAGCTGTTTGTTCTAGCTCAACATGGCTAAACCAGAGCTCTTCATCTTGCTCTCACTGCTACTTCCTTTCTTGGTCTCTCTGGACACTACTACCTCCCTGCCTGTCACTCAGGCTGAGTAAATCTTCCCAATTCTTTGTGTGTAACATCTAAGAGCCCCTTTCTGATCCATCCACACAGCTAAAACTCTTGTCCGGGCTCTCATAAGGATTACGGCACCATCCCTCTTTGTATCCCTCCACTGGTTCCTCTTTATCAGGCTACTTGTCTTTCCTTCCAAGGCCCTTCATGGCCTGCCACCACCCAACCTGTCACCTTTCAGTCAGTATGGAAAGGCCGACTTCTGCCTCGATCAATCAGCCAGTGGTGCCAGCCTCCAGTGCCCAGTTACATTTTCAAACCGGCACCTACAGGCTCGCACGAGAGGTGCTTCGCATGAACATCCACACAGCAGTGTCCTCCTTCAGAACCCACCTTTCCTGGGGTGCATATGGAACCCTGGGCTGCTGGGGCCATCACCTGTTGTGTCAGCCAACGTTATCTCCTTGATTCTCATGCTCCCCTGTCGGTCGGTCTCTTGTCTTCTACTTGGCTTGGGAGGTCTTTGGCACAAGGACCATCTTTTTTGCTCTGGTAGTGCAGTACCTAGCACATTGGGCTCCTAGAGGACACAGTAATGCAAATAAATTTCATATTTACAGGCTGTAACATGAGGTTTGGGCCAAGGGTCTGGTATCACAGTACTGCCCTCTGAGGACCACTGTCCATGACAACTTGATCCCTGGCTGACCAGGAGAGGTGGTGGCAAGTTGGGCTGATGTATGAAGTTTTGCTAGACAGGGTTTTATGGGATATACTTTGTCCTCCCCTTTGCCCCCAAATCCCTCCTGCCTCGATTCAGATTTGTTGCTGAGTCTGGAGTACGGCATGTACTACGAGCATGTGTCTGGGAGGGTGCATGGAGGGAGGCTTGTACGCAGCCCCCACCCCTGCCAATTGCTGAACGGACTGTTGCATCAGCTAGGATCTGTGCACAGTTCTTAGGAACAGTAGGGGAGTCCCACATACTAATCACACAACACTTTGCAATGCTTTGAGTGACACCTGTGGGTTTATGAAAGTGCACAGAATAGTCAGTCCCCTTGTTCTAAAGGGTCAGTTCTTGGTCACCCCAAAGGCAAATCATAGAAAAGCTGCTCAGTTTTATGATTGGTCTCTTGCGTGTCCCTTTCTCCCACAAAGGAGGAAAGGGCTCTAGCTTGCTGATGTGCTTTGCAGGAAGAAAGGCCCTGATTGTGTTGGCACACGAGGAGAACTACTCCTTCAATCATGCCATGAAAGATGCTGCTGTGGGCGTGCTACAGAAGAGAGGCTGGAGTGTCACCATTTCTGACCTATACAAGATGAAGTTTAACCCTGTGCCATCACTGGTACTGAACATCACTACTCCCCTTAAAGTTCAGCATTTCCCATCTTTGTTCTTAGTACTGATCTCTGTCTCCTATCTCAGGTAAGTCAAAAGACCCCAACAACTTCAAGTATGGTCCTGAGACAGCCTTGGCATGGGCAGAAGGTTGGCTGAGCAGCAACATTGTAGCAGAGCAGAAGAAGCTTGAAGCTGCAGACCTTCTGATATTCCAGGTACCATCTCTCCCTGCCAGAGGAAAGGGGAAAGTCCTGGGTTGAAAGAAGCATAATCATTACCGGACTCTATTCTGGAAAGTGGGAGAGGTGATAGTGTCCCTGTAAAGGGAAGGATCTGTCCCTCCTGCCCCAGAGGGTGAAGCTAGCACGTATATGTGTATCCGCCTGTGGTGTGGGTAATAGAACTGAACACTGGCTTGTGGAACTCCCCAGGGCAAGGCTTCAGTGGAGATGGATAGGCTCAGCCAGCTGGAAAAGAGACTAGATATGGGGTAGGCTTGGCGGTTTGAGGCCCAAAGCCATTTCTCTACATCTAGGTTGACTCCACTGTAACGCAGGGCTCTGTCCCTCGGTTGCTGTGCCAGGACACCCCTGCTCAGCTCCTGGCACAGTGCTAGTTTGGGAAACTGGGGTCAGGTCCAACCTGCGTGCACAGGGGGTGAGGAAGGCTCAGGGTTGCTGGCAGGTATTGCTTGCCTGTTTGAAGCACAGATGGGAACTGAAGAGAAACAGTCAAACTAAAGAGTCCCATTCAACTGGGCCCAAGCAAACACTGTGAGTTTTAGTATGGGTAACATAAAGGTGTACAGTTAGGCCCAAAGAACGTCAGCCTTGCTTACAGGCTGGAGGACTGGAGCCTGGGAAGAGTTTGGGGGCTACTCAGCTGCACATGAGCTTTCAGTGAAACACTGACTGGGATACATGGACAGGGGAATCTCACGTAGGAGCAGACAGGTCACTTTACCTCTGCATTGGGCGCTGGTGCGACCACTGCTGGAATCCTGTGTCCAGTGCTGGTGCCCACAAGTCCAGAAGGATGTTGTAAATTTGAGAGAAGAGCCATGAGATTGGTTATAAGGCAGGTTTTCTAACCATGTAGTGATAGGCTCAAGGAGCTGAATCTGTGTAGTGTAACAAAGAGACGGATAAGGGGTGACTTGATGAGTGTGCTCTAAGTTCCTCCAAGGGAACAAATATTTAATAATGGGCTGCTCAATCTAGCAGACAAAGGTAGAACAAGATCCTGTGGCTGGAAGCTTGACAAAATCAGAGGGGAAACAGAGTAATTAACCATGGGACGAACCAAGGGTTTTGGTGGATTCTCTATCATGGGCAACTTTTAAATGAAGATTGGATCTCTTTCTAGAAGCTATGTTCTGGGAAGTTCTGCAGCCTATGCTACAGCAGAGGTCAGACTGGATGATCACAATTGTCCCTTCTGGTCTTGGAATCTATAAAACTCCAGGCCAAAATTCCTGCCGCACAAGGGGATGCAAGTCACCCCTCCTGCTGTACAGCTAAACCCATAGAACAAGACATAACTTGAGGAATTAGATTTTCATAGCAAACCAGAAACCCTGAGGGTACCAGTATGTGCTGTTACTCTTGGTTCTCGGCCTTCTCCAGTAGTTGTAATAGCCTTGAACTGAAGGCGGCCTGTCCTGCCCAAATAAAAGCCTTGGCAGTCTTAGAGCTTTCCTGTGTTTTCTCACTCTAGAGTAGCCTGCTCCATTTCTGTGGCTTGCAAGTCTAGGAGCCCCAAATCGCCTACAGCATTAGTCACGCTCCTGAGGATGCCTGTTTGCAGATCCTGGAGGACTGGAAGAAGCGACTGGAAGCTATCTGGGAAGAGAAACCTATCAGTTTTGTTCCAGACATCAACTTTGATCTGAGCTACGTAGGGGGCTTTGTGCTGAAACAGGAGGTGCAGGACCGCCAGAAAGCTCAGAAATATGGGCTGAGTGTGGGAAAGCACCTGGGGAAAGCCATCCCACCTGACAGCCAGGTCAAAGCCCAGAAGAAATAGCTTCCTCTGCGACACAAGGCCCAGTGGGCTCCTCTCTGGTCTCTATCACTGTGTGGCTCTGCCATGGTGGCAGGTCTCTTGGCTTTACCCTACTTTCAGATGCCTTTCTGCTCTTTCGTAGGGTGAGGAGAGCATTTCTTCTCTTCCCACCTCTTCCTCATGGGGGCGTTGGTGCCTCTTGCAGGCTACTCCTATCTCCCCTTGACTCAGGGAGGCGTCAGTGCCATACCTCCTCCAGTCAGGTAGCGGTAATTAACCTACTGGGTTCCAATAGCATCTGAGAGTGGGATGAGTTGGGAATCTTGCCTCCCTATTATTACATGGTGCTTGCTGTTCACTTCCCTGGTGGTCTTGGTATCGTACAATGTAAGCTCTCTGTTCATGTATAACACAATGATTCTAAATAAAGAGGTTTCCTATTGGAACTGCTTATTCTATATATCTGTGCCCTTGTGTTCAGGGGTGACCTTCAGGCCTGGACAACCCCTGCACTGAGTTATTGCACCCGCCCCCGAGGTCTCTACCAATCTGACCTGGGGGGAAATTCCTTCCCAACGCAGATACGGTGATTCGTTAGACCTGAGCATGGGCGTGAGACCCACCAGCTAGACACCTGGGAAAGAATTCTCTGTAGTAACTCAGAGCCTTCCCCTCAAATGTCTAGGGTTGCCCACTTTCTAATCGCACAAAACCAAACACCCTAGCCATGCCCCTTCCCTGAGGCCCTTTCCCCAAGGCCCTGGCCCTCATTCACTACATTTCCCCTTCCCTCGGTGGCTCGCTCTCCCCCACCCTTTTAGAAACGCCCCTTGTTTGTTTTGGAAGGAAGTCCCTGCTCTGCTGTCTAAATTTATGATCCTGCTACTTGCAAGGAAGGTTTCCATTGGGTTTAGAGACCTCCCTGATTTGTCTTGGGTCCACCATTCCAAAGAGCAGAGAAAAGCCACAGCCATCTCTACTGTTCTTTCTACATTGGCTGCCGAGTGTAGCCCTGCTGCAGGAACAGCATCACTGACAAAGCGTGCAAGCTGGCTCAAGGTGCTACCTCAGTCAATACCAGGAGGACAATAGGGGCAAGAATCTCCATCAGGTCACTTGAATAACACAAGTTTTGCCCCCTCTCTAGCTCACCTTGTTTTCATTACGTTTTCAAGTTGTCACACAGCTTGGAAGGTGATCTGGCTGCTGGGAGGAAAACGTTTGGTCTTTGTTTAACCACTAGGCTGAACCTCAGGAAGAGGACTGGCACTGCTGGCCCTGTCTCTTCCTGGGTAAGGCCTCAAATTTGGTAGGGTCTGAGGTCAGTGCCAAAAGCTATTTCGCAGACCCCTTTGGGCAGTGGCCAGGCCAGGAGGAGGGTGCAGTCCTGTAAGTGCATATGTATCAGTGCAAACCTGATCATCAGTAGCCCTGGGCTATGGTAATATGCAGATATTATGCTTGCAAATCTCTTGGCACAATTAAGTTTCATGGATGAGTGATGAGGAGATTCCCCCTTTAATCATGGTATATTGAAGAAGCCATTGAGCCACTTCAAGCCTGCTCTTTGGACTGGTAAAAGAAGTGGAGTGTATCCCTTGCCCACATTTAGAATTTGCTAGTGGGAGAAGGGTCATTCCTTTTACATTAGAGGAGCATACTTCCATGGCCTTGGTGGTCTGATTCTTAGCCAAAGGGACACAGCTTCCCTCGGGGCCAGCGCAAGGTTTGAAATTATCCTCGCAACACTCCTACACAGACTGGAATGTTCTGATGTGCCTTAGAGAGCACACTGTACAGCTCTGCTCTACAAGGACAGGCCGCCCTGACTACTGGACCCTCAGACTCTCCCATCCAGGAGCGAGCGTGCCATAGCCACACCCCGAGAGCCTGGCTTCTAAGAGACTAGCCTGCAATCACTTGGCAGGTAGTCCTAAGGTCCTCGACTGCAATCCAGATTTTCCTTCACTTCTAAAATACATGAGGGTCTATCTGCCCTATCCCCAGAGGCTTCCCTCACTGGATTTGGAAGTGAGGCCCAGGGAGATGACACACAAGGTGTGCAGGTCCTGCAGCCAGGTGGGTGTGCTGTCAGCAAGGCGCTCTCCATGTGCAGAACAACAGGCAGAATGGCCTGGTCTGCATTCCAACAGGCACCTATGTGCTGGGCCCATCCTTTTGGGAACTGTTGAAAGAAGGGAGCAGCCACTGCTGCTGCCACCTCTGGCTCTGAAGGAGCCCAGCACAGCTGGGCAGCTAGGAGAGATTTAGGGTTGAGCCACTAGATGGCACATGCCAGTTGTTGGTTGGTCGGAGCTGCAGCATGGATAGAAGAGAAGGGAGCAGTAACGCAGCCATCGCTATAGTGATTCACTGGTGGCAGCCATTCAACTTGGGAGAAACCTACAGGTGAGGGCTCTTGGGGTCCTCAGAGTAACGTCCCAGGAAACCGCTGGTGGGTTTTTAGGCTCTAACAGGAGTAGCTGCATGAAATGCTCCTCCCCCTGCATTGGCAGAGCTTTGACTCTGCACCCGAGAATCAGTTCACTCTGCAAATGAGCAATAGGAGACAAGTGGCTGGTGTGTGTGTGTGGAGTAGCTAGGAGGGCAGTGAGGGAGAACAGACCCCAGGACTCAGCCGACCAGCTAGAGGAGAAAGTCTGACCAAACTCGCAGTGCGGCAGGCACAAAGCAAGTTCTCTCTTTCTGCATGTCAGCTCAGAGTGGGGCCTGGCTGGCTTTTCCCAGTAGCCACACGTGGCCTTGGTGGGATATTTTCTTTTGCATTCAATATTCTAATCCCAGTGGACCCAAAGGAACCTTTTCTTCCCCACTCAGAGACCGAGTTTGATAGAGTTAGAGATGGCAGTTGACTGAACTTGAAAGAAGCCCCTTTACCCCACCCAACCTGCAACTGTACACGATGGGAGGAGAGGCACATCTCAGGGAATACCCAGCCTTTGATCAAAAAGGGGGGGGAGGGGAGAGGCACCTGACAGCAAAGATGATCTGAACCTAGCACTGCCCCCTTCAGGGCTCTGCCTGAGTCCTCACTACGTTCATATAAATTCTGTATAAATCTGCTTAATTGTGGTGAACTGCAAACATTTGATTCAGCACTAACTGGTCCCAGTGAGGAATGAACAGTCAGAGGGTTGCAGGCTGGAGCACTTATGATACAGGGGTTGGTTGTTTCAAGGTTTTGTTAGTACAAAACCCTCCCGGCCCTCTTCACTGTAGAGGGCTAAAGCTTCTGACTAACTCCCTGCCTGCTCCAGACAGTATCCTGAGCACTCAGCACATGCGTGGGGAAGACAGTCCTGCCCAGCCAACAGGAAAAGGGCTGTGTCCCTTGGTCTCCCCGCCCAGGGCACTCAGAACAATCGGTTAAACCCCAACTTAGTTGTGAATTGCACATGACGTACTGCAGATGCATCCTCTGACTCTCACTCTTGCTGTTTCCTGGACAAAATCAAATATGGTGTTAGTTTAATGTCTGAGCAATCCCCGCTGCAATGTGCCTGCAGGGGGGCAGACTCACTCCACTGCTCTATTTTCTCTGGTCTTAGTTTGTTTGAAAATTTTACCCAGCATAAACAAAAGCACCCAGAGATGCAGCACTCTGGCTCCTGAGTTAGTCCTGTGCCTCTGACAGTGCCACCTGCTGCTATTTATCCCACGAAGGACAGGTTTTTTTAAATGTGGAACCCACTGGTGGAATGAGGCTGTCTTGTCACCCATGCACAATGGCTGGCAGCGTGGGGGTGGCTGGTGGACACAGCCATGGAAATGCTGGACCCTTGAGGCACTTTGGCTCTTTCCAAGGTGACAGACGCCACAGCTCGCTCAGGGATTTTCCTTAGTTTCCAAATCATTGAAGGCCAGGGGGGCATTTTTCTTTAACAAATCAAAAGGCCCATGAAACTGGACTGCAGATGTGGTAAATCACCAGGCTCATCCAAAATAAACCCAAGCACCAGACCCCAAGGGAATAGAGACCTGAGATGCCACATGCTTCTGGGGGCGATAATGCAACAAGAACAAAGGTCCGACTTTTCTCTGGAGAAAGGAGAATCGAATCCTTTCCCCCTGCACAGCTTCTTCCAGATCCTAAGCTGTGGCTGCTGCTGCAGTACTGAGACTTACAGCAGAGAAAGGAGGGGCCGCAGCACCCAGGGCCGCTAGTCTCCCTCCCTGCACGAGCACTTATTCAGACGCTGCAGTGGCCCCAGGGGGTTAATGCAAACTTCCCACTGCTCCCTTGCTCCATGACTGCAGCAGGAGAGTTGAACGATTGTGTCCTTCTGCAGCACTTTACAAATATTACAAAATGGCAGGTCACAGGACCCTCAGGACACAGGTAAGTCATAGCCCATTTTACAGGTATTCAGAGTCAGAGCAAGTCACAGACCAAGTACCAAGCAGTGAGCACAGCGCAGCTTTTGAGAGTTCCATTTGGATCACTTGACACTCCGCTCAAAGGCCCTGCTACAGGCAGCCTTGCAGCGTAGACTCATTGCCAGAGCTCCTCAGTGCCACTCCAGCACCAGGAGGAGGAGTCTGCCTGAAAGCAACACCAGGGACTTTCATGGAGGAACAAGAGCTTGAAGTACTGGGATGACTCTGTAGCGATGGGAAGTGTCCAGTGAAAGAAGTCAGCAGCTCCAAAACTAACAAATGACCTGAGCCTCTCCTGTGAGGACAGGAACGAACCAAGCATAGGGCTTGTTGGTGCCCATCCAAGAACCCATGGTGGTATAAGAGAGAGAGAGACAGAGAGAGAGAGAGAGAGAGAGAACACAGAGACTGTGGATTGTCAGTTTCCAAAGCGCTCAGCAGCAGCCCTTGCAGGGCCTGAAAACCAAGGAATAAGCTACAAAGTGCACAGCACTTCTCATAAGTCTCACCTGGAGATCATGGCTGAAGGCCAAACACAGGGACTCCATTCTTTAAAGCTACCTGGCAATGTAAAAAAGAGGAGAAAAGAATCCCCATAACATTATTCTACCCCCTACAATATTTACATATTCAGCTGAGAGGGCAAGCACTTTGTGTATCAAGTCCTGGAAGCGGCAAGGCACTGAAGAAAGGGAAGGGACAGGAGGAGAAGGGCTAGATAGTGATGGGTTCTGAGATCAGTGCGGCTAGATGTGTTTTTAAAGTGGCACTGGAAGGCCATGGTATGAGTCACTGGGAGCTTTGCAAGTTCCCCTTTATGGGGACAGTGCCAGTGCAAAAGTATTAGTAGCTATTTTCAGCCACCAGTCCCTGCAGAATGAAAGAAATTTGCAGCAGAATGCTGGAGAGGATCCCATCGTTTAGGGCATCATTTTCCTATCATCTGGGATTATTCCACAATGAAAAGCACCTAGTCAGATAGAGAATTGATACCAGAGTCATTTCCAGGGTATATCCCCCAAATTCCTATTACTGTGGGGTTAGGAAAGCGACCTGATTTACTGAAATGAAACTGACATACTAGTTTAGAATTCTTGTGGCTACAGCTAATAAATCTACTTCATCACTAGGGTTGTGAAACAAATGTCAGCTACAGAACTGTGGCGGGTCAGAATCAAGAATTGAGAAATTGAACGATTTACCATTTATATTAGAACAACAATCGAGCTCTTTGAGAAAAGCTGGGTCAAAATGGGATGAACTGAAAAATAAATGTATATACATATTTTAACGAGTTTAACTTTGACTCATCACCTCTGAGACAAACAGTGTAAGTGGGAATACAGACCTTGCATACAATTTAAAATGTTATGTTTCAAGCGTGTTTCACCTCGATAGGAACTTCTTTATCAAGATAAAGATTCTAGAGATAAGCTGTTTGATTTACAGCCCGATTCCAAAAGGGAAAGATGACTGTAAATGCCTTGTTTGGAGAAGAAATTGGAGGTTGTCAAGGTTCCTTCCCCACTCTGAACTCTGGGGTACAGATGTGGGGACCTGCATGAAAACCCCCTAAGCTTATTTTTACCACCTTAGGTTAAAACTTCCCCAAGGTACAAACTATTTTACCTTTTGTCCCTGGACCTTATTGCTGCCACCACCAAGTGTCTAACAAAAATAACAGGGAAAGAGCCCGCTTGGAAACGTCTTTCTCCCCAAAATCCCCCCAAGCCCAACACCCCCTCTCCTGGCTTGATTAAAATCCTCACCAATTTGCAAAGCTGAACACAGATCCAAACCCCTGGATCTTAAGAACAATGAAAAAGCAATCAGGTTCTTAAAAGAAGAATTTTAATTAAAGAAAAAGTAAAAGAATCACCTCTGTAAAATCAGGATGGTAAATACCTTACAGGGTAATCAGATTCAAAACAGAGAATCCCTCTCGGCAAAACCTTAAGTTACAAAAAGACACAAAAACCGGAATATACATTCCATTCAGCACAACTTATTTTATCAGCCATTTAAACAAAAAAGAATCTAACGCATATCTAACTAGATTGCTTACTGACTCTTTACAGGAGTTCTGACCTGCATTCCTGCTCTGGTCCCGGCAAAAGCAACACACAGACAGAGAGAACCTTTGTTTCTCCTCCCCCCACCCTGCCCCCAGCTTTGAAAGTATCTTGTCTCCTCATTGGTCATTTTGGTCAGGTGCCAGCGAGGTTATCTTAGCTTCTTAACCCTTTACAGATGAAACGATTTTTCCTCTGGCCAGGAGGGATTTAAACGTGTTTACCCTTCCCTTTACATTTATGACAGAGGTGATAAAGCTGATAATTAAGTTTATTTTTAATGTCGCTGCTGGATGGATGTTGTGATTGGTTTTTTAAAATAATCTGTTTTTATAGGATTTCTTTCATATTGAATATTCGGTAACATATTATTTTAAGCCCTTTCACCCAGTTAAGGCCATGCCAGTTTCTTCCAAAGTCGTCTCATGAATCTGGAGTTTGGGTTTTTTTGGGGAGGGTTGGGGGGAGTTACAGACATCAGTCACACTATGCAAAATATTGAATATGTGGGAGTAAGGGGCTTGGTGGCAGGGCTGGGAGGACCTAGGCAGCCACTAGAGGACGCGGGCTAGATTGGGGCAGTGTGGGAATTGGAGGTGGGCAGATTTCAGAATTGGGAAGGGGGCCCCTAACATGTTCTTGCATGAGGACCCTCTGGGGCTGTGTTATGCCACTGGCCAGCAGCCATAACTTCAGAAGTACTTTTCTTGAACTGCTTTAATGTCTGCAGTGGTAAGAAAAGCTTTAGCATAAAATTGTTCATTTTACTCATTTCAAGGATGATGACGTGATTAGTGAGAACATTTTAACTATGAATTATATATAGGAAGAAGGATCTAAACAAAGCATTTTTTAACGTTTCAGCATCTCCCTTTAATAGTGTTGTGTGTTCCTCCCACCAGAGGAAGGGGACAGTTCCTTATTCTGCATCAACAAACTTCACCTTTTGAAAAACACTCAGTCTCAGAGCTTCAACCTTATCTAAGGGAAAGTGCTTCTAGTTTGGTTAATCTAATCACTAAATGGTTTGAAATACCCCAAATCAAAACCACAACCCATCTTACAAGACACTGGAAAATCTCAGATTTCCAATGATTTTAAAAGAAAACCCAGTTCTTTTAGTCTAACATTCCAGCTTGTCAACACGAGAGCTTCCTGTCTCATGGTATTTCAAGGTAGCAATTGAAATCTTATTGTGTGCACTATGGATTAAATACATCCTTTGAGATTGCAAAGTAAAGACAATTCAAATCCACATGGGGCCAAGCTGACAGCTGCTGACCAATGTAGACATCTTGAGTTGTAGGCTCCCCTCTCCAAGCTGGTGCTGTGAAGACAGTTCTTGGGCTTGGTGAAGAACTCGTGTACCCCCTAGCCAGACGCTTTACAGATGATACAGTTATTTAGGTTAATCAAGACTAGAGGAGACTGAGGAACTCTGGAGAGACCTAGCAAAACGAGGTGATTGAATTTCATCTGCTATCATTCTGCACAGTGTTGACAAATGTATGCAGACACTTGTGGAAGGAATACCCCTGGCAGAAGGATTACATAACAAAAGCATGAATGGTTAGACAGTCAGTCAGGGTCTCATGTTCACCCGTTCAAAATACAAGAACAAGGGACACTCAGTCAAAGTGAAAGGCAGCAAGTTAATACCACTGATAAAAGAAAACACTTTCCCTCCCAACCCTACCATGAATAATCAACCTGTGGAACTCCTTGCCGTAATGTATCATTGACGTCAAGGGCTTAAAAGGATTCTACAAAAGATCAGAAGTTTCTATGGCTAACGTGGAAACATACAATCACATTACGGAGGACAATTTTATAGAAGTTCTAAACCTCATGTTTTTGGGTAGAAGGCTAAATCAATCACTAGCAGGATTGTCAACTCCTGCAATTTTATTATGAATCTAGCAATATTTTGTGCTTTTTAATCCAGCTTGTAGAATCCTATAATTGAGAATCTCAGTTTTTGTTATTTAAAAAGGTAAATTTCTGTTCCTCATGGATGCAGAGGAAAACTTGAAAATGTGACTTGAGTGAACCCTGAGGGCTCTGAAATCAAAAGGCAACCTCCCCTTTTTCAAAATAATACTGGGGGTCCAGACTCATTTTGGAAGGGTGTGGCAACATTGCAGTAGGCAGCATAGCTCACGACGCTGAAGGCCGGAAGGAACCATCAGATTGTTTCATGTGCCCTCCTGTATAACACAGGCCATTACTTTTCACCCAGTTACCCCATATTGAGCTCAGTAACTTGTGTTTGGCTAAAGCCTTACCTCCAGAAAGGTGTCTGGTCTCAATGGACGACATGAAGAGGGTGAATCCACCATTTCTCTTGGGAGTTTGTTGCAGTGGCTAATCACCCTCACCATTAAAAAATTGTGCCTTATCTGTAATTTGAATTTGTCTGGCTTCAGCATCCAGACATTGGTTCTTGGTCTGCTTCTCACTATTATATTAAGCGGCCCTTAAGTACCTGGTATTTTCTCTAATAAGGTTCTTAGACACTAATCAAGTCACCTCTCAATCTTCTTTTTGACAAGCTAAACATACCGAGCTCTAAGCCTCTGACTGCAAGGCATTTTCTTCAGCCCTTCAGTCATTTTTCGTGTGGCTCTTTTCTACGCCCTCTCCAATTTTCCAACAGCCTTTTTAAAATGTGGACGCCAGAACTGTACACAGCATTAGAATATTGGTCTCACTAATGCCATTTTCACAGGTTAAATCACCTTCCTAATCACTATTCCTGTTTATACATCTAAGGATCACATTAACTCTTTTTGCCACAGCACCAGACTGGGAGCTTCCTGGTCAGTTGCTTGTCCACTATGGGTATGCCTACACTGGAATTAGATATGCACACCTGTCTCAGGCTTACAGGGCTCAGGCTGTGGGGCTGTTTAACTGTACTGTAGACTTCTGGGCTCAGGCTGCAGCCCAAGTGCTGGGACTTAGAGCCTGGACTCCAGCCTGAGCTCAGACATTGACACTGCAATTAAACAGCCCCATGAGCTCCAGTCAGCTGGCGCAGGTCAGCTGCGGGTGTTTAACTGTAGTGTAGACATACCTCGTGAATCCTAAATCCTTTCAGTCACTGCTTTCTAGGCTACAGGCCTCCATTCTGTTGGTACGTCCTGCATTCCTTGTTCCTAGATCAGTGGTTTTCAACCTTTGGTCCGTGGACACATGGGGGTCCACAGACTATGTCTAAGGAGTCTGTGAAAGGCTGTACTTACCATAGAAGAGTGGTTTTCAACCTATAGCCTGTGGACCCCTGGGGTCTGTAGACGATGTCTAAGATTCCCAAAGGGGTCTGCACTGCCGTTTGAAATTTTTTAGGGGTCCACAAATGAAAAAAGGTTAAAAACCACAGTCCTAGATTTATAAATGTGCAAGTGGCTGTATTAAAAACACAGTTTGAATGGACCCAGATTGCGAAATAATCCAGATAGCTAGGTATGACTGCCCTGTCTTCAACACTATTTACCACTCTGACAATCTGGGTCACCTGCAAACATCATCAGCCGTGAGTGTCTGTTTCTTCTGGGTCATTGTTGGAAACGTTGGAGAGCCTCATCCCAGAGCCGATCCCTCCTGGACCCCACTGGAAACTCCCCGGTTCAATGGCAATGCCCTGCGGACAGCTGCTTGCTGATACCTGTCGCTAGCCAGCTCTTCATCCAGTTCATCGTGCTAATGTTTTCATCAGACTGTTGTGTGGTATTAAGTCAAACACCTTACAAAAGCATAACCACTTTACCTCTGTGCAGGTGCCGTTATCAACCAAACTGGTTACCTCAAAGAGTTAGATCAGATTTGTTTGACGAGCCCTATTTCCAATAAAATCATGTTGATGTCAGAAATTATACTCCTAGCCTTTAACTCCTAATCAGTTGAATCCTGTATCACCTTGTCCAGAATTGACATCTAGCTAACCATCTTAGAATTACTTAAGAATTACCCTATAGACAGATTAACCATAGTTGTCCACTATGGAGGTTTCTTGCACCTTCCTCTTAAACATCTGGTATTGAACACTGTCAAAGAGGATACTGGACCAGATTAATATAGCAATTTTCATGACCCTATAAATGCAAATGCCATGGCCCGAGCAGCAAGGAGATTTCTGCCTCTGTAAGACCACTCTGGAGTTGGGAGAACCAGTTATGAGGTCAAAAGGAATCACTAAAACCCCTGGGAAAGCTGCAAAGAGTATTTGCTTGTGTAACAATTCCTACAAGGGTGCCTGAGCAGGATACCAGCCTGGACTCAGTCTCCCCTGTGTCAGCACCAAGCCATAAGGTTACCATCACCAGCCAGCCAAATTTATTAAGTACTTACAGTAGCTGCTTTTTTCACTGGGGCACGAGAGAAGCTGCCTTTGAAAGAACATGACAGGAGTTCACGCTGCAAAATGAAAACTTTCAATGTTTTATTCTTGACTGCAGCTGTTTACAGAAATATAGTTGCGAGTATACAAATGTCCCAATAGAAGCAAAATATTTATTTTTATTTTAATATTCAACAAGTTATCACAGGATAGCTAAAAACATAGATGCAAATGAAATCTCCCCTCATAGAATAAACTGAAAACACCTGGTATCAGTGCTCTGAAGATCCCAACTACAAAAGCCATATACACAGAAATGCACAAAGGAATATCTGGTGCTACTTTCACATTGCAGGACAACAGAAAAGATAGCTCAGTGGTGATCTGTGCACTCCAACAAAAACATGGCAGAAAGGCAGATAAACCACTCCAGAAAGAAAGGACACAAGCATGTTGAGTTTACGCAGAGAACAACAACAGAGGTAGAAGGCTCTAATTTGAAGCTTTTGGAGCTTACCCATTAAAAACAGTGAGCTGTATGGGGACAAACCTCAAAAACTCTTTATATCAAATAGTAATCAGCACAGAAAAGCTTCAGGTTGGTAATGGTCCTTTTAACAGGACACAGGGGCATGATCCCAATCCCATAACATCCAGAAATGCTGCATTTTTTCCCTGAAATGGGACTAACACCACATGGGACTAACCTGCTCAGAATACTACCTCCTGCCTAGATGGAGCACACGCAGGAAGTGGACACTCTGGACCAGACCCTAAGCTACTGTAAATTCCTCTGGCTCCAAGGACTTCAATGATGCTATGCCAATTTGCACCAGCTGAGGATCTGTCCCTCTCCTGGCTTGGAGACCAGAACAAGTCTGGTGGCTGGGTTTCACAGCTGTTAGGCATCTGAACCAAGCACTTGTCAAGGGAGGATAAATGAGAATTCAGCAGCTGGAAGGAAGAGCACTGATATGCTTATGCTGGTTTGAATGGGATGTGCATTTTGTGGGACAATTTCCCAGCCAGGAGGAGCACAACTGCGGAAGGGAGTGTTTCTAAGGTACAGCAGGAGGAAGGTCAGGACCAGGTAAGTGCTCAGCATTAAGGGAAAAGAGGGAAGTCAGGGCATCGGTCTTGGACACTGCAAGGGAGCGAGCAGAGGTGGTTTGAATCAAACATGCCAGAATCATAATGTCTGGGGATTAACTGACTGTCAAATTAGAATGCACCAGGAAAAGCTGTGGGAGCAAAATACATTGCTCTTCATTTCTGTCAAGAACCGACATTCCCGTTAAGAGTTTAATCTCTTCCTAAGTCTTCAACAAGTAAGTACTGGCAAGTCCAGTGCTCCCCATACAGCAAGATACCACTGGGGAGAACTTACTCGTCAGACTGCTTCAATAAATAAACCTTATTGGTTAAAACCTTATAACAAAATTCAGCAACCCTTGGTTTTTGATCACCTTTCCTTAGGTGCAAAAAAAATCAGAAAAAGTAGAACCAGAAGGAGCTACACAGGTAGATCTAGGTCCTTGGTTTAAGCCCAGTCCAGCTCAGTAATGGGGTAAAAATCTTTGCCATTTGACAGACGTTTGGTGACCCCTGTTGAAAGTGGATTACTTTTATTAGTCCAGCTCCTAGCTAGTCCCTACCACAAACCCCACCAGGGTGTCCTTGGCACTATCTGGTAGCCTCTGCTGAGAAGCCTGGGAAACTGAGTCCTGAGAAGTGGCCCCTCCTGAAAAGGAGTGAGGCAAATTGGCAAAGAGAAGTGTGTGGGAAACATACTGCTGTTGCCCTTGCTGAACCCATCCAGGGGACTGCGATTTCCTGGCCTGCCAGTTCGCGCATTTCACAAAACATCAAATTCACTAAAGGTTAATAAAACTCTATAGAAAAATAGAAAAGCACAGGGATGTTTCAAACAGTCATTTCACCTTAATCCCATGGATTTTAGTGAATTGCTGAAAAGTACATATTTCTGGGATAATACTTATTATTACACTACTAATCCCTCCCCACTCATACAGTATTTACACATTTATATAGCTATTACTGATCTATTGAAGAGAGTTAGAGAAACAAGTGCACACTAAGGACAACTATGTTCTTTGAAAGTTATAAAAATGTTACTATAACAGTCTTTATGCATTTATATAATAAACTCAATGGTATAGTGATGGTTTGCAGTGTTGTTGTCAGCATGTTGGTCCCAGGATATGAGACACACAAGGTGGTGTGATGAGGTAATCTCTTTTATTGGACCAGCTTCTTCTTTTATTGTCCAACAACGGAAGTTTGTCCAATAAAAGATATGACCTCACCCACCTTGTCTCTTTGGCATATCATCTGATTCCAACTATATACATATGTACAAGTCAAGGATTTTTATGCACAATATATTTACACATATACAAGAAATTATATAAGGGAAAAAAGACTTTTCTACATTCTCTCTCAAAAGCACAGACTAAACTGGAGAATTTTATATGTACATTTTCCCCAGATTTTCTCTGCTGTGCCGTATCTTTTATTGTCTCTAAGTAGTGTATATCACATATCAAGTAAAGAGTTCATGAAGTCTGGCTCTTAGTAGGCAACTATTTGTACACAAATGTATACATTTGCACACATAACTGACTGTTTGCACACACCATTACCAGAACTGCAAGGGTGAATATTTCTGCATGTAGAATTATCAAGATCTGTCCCAAAAGACTCATCAAAATTCTACACTCAAGAGCCTTACAATATGCTCTTGACTGTCAATCCAGCTAGCTTTTAAACATCTCAAATAATGGGTCTTCCACCACTCTCTTTGCAAGACTATTCCACAGAAACAGATCTCTCACTGGGATAATTCTTTCTTCTCCCAGTGGTCAGATTAAATTTCCCTTTTCTCACTTTCAACCTACAGTTCCAAGTTCAGAGAACACTAAGCAATTCCTCACCATGCTTGATGCTTCCACTGTTCAGATAAATACTTGTATAGACAGAGCTCTGCAAATGGGTACATAGTTTGAATAGACAGCCTGATAATTGTTAAGTAATAGAGCAATGTGTGAGATACAATTGAAAATAAAATTCTGTAATTAAATTTCTCTTCTTCTGTGCATTGTTATTGTAGCCATATTAGTCCCAGGATATGAGAGAGACAAAGTGGGTGAGGTAATATATTTACTGGACCAATTTCTGTTGGTGAGACAAGCTTTTGACCTACACAGAGCTCTTCCCCAGATCTGGGAAGAGAACTCAGAGTTTCACAGCTAAATACAAGGTTGAGTAGCTAGTTTAGCATAAGTAGTGTAAGGGACCATTCAAGGTGAAGTGGCCCATTAACACTCAGCAAAATTATGAATTTAAGCTCCCAGGCCTACCAGTCCTCATCAAAGGAAATCTGCACATTTTAAACAGATGAGCCTGGGAGCTTAAATACATAACTTTGCTGGACACTAAAAATCATGGTCTTAACAGAGACACTGGATTTATGGCTTATTACAACAATCTGTAACCCACTAACTCCCCTTTTTGTCCTATGACTAAAGGGGTGTTAATGGGCCCCTTCACCTTGAATGGCCCGTTAGAATATATAACTACTTATACTAAAAAGAACAGGAGGACTTGTGGCACCTTAGAGACTAACAAATTTATTAGAGCATAAGCTTTTGTGGGCTACAGCCCACTTCATCGGATGCACAGAATGGAACATATAGTAAGAAGGTTTCAGAGTAGCAGCAGTGTTAGTCTGTATCCGCAAAAAGAAAAGGAGTACTTGTGGCACTAGTCTCTAAGGTGCCACAAGTACTCCTTTTCTTCTATATAGTAAGAAGCTATACACACACACACACACAGAAAAGGTGGAAGTTGACATACAAACTGTAAGAGGCTAATTAAGATGAGCTATTATCAGCAGGAGAAAAAAACTTCTGTAGTGATAATCAAGATGGCCCATTTAGACAATTGACAAGAAGGTGTGAGGATACTTAACAAGGGGAAATAGATTCAATATGTGTAACGACCCAGACACTCCCAGTCTCTATTCAAACCCAAATTAATAGTACCTAGTTTGCATATTTATTCAAGCTCTGCAGTTTCTGGTTGGAGTCTGTTTTTGAAGCTTTTCTGTTGCAAAATTGCCACCCTTAAATCTTTTACTGAGTGGCCAGAGAGGATGATGTGTTCTCCTACCGGTTTTTGAATGTTATGATTCCTGACGTCAGATTTGTGTCCATTTATTCTTTTGCCTAGAGACTGTCCGGTTTGGCCAATGTGCATGGCAGAGGGGCATTGCTGGCATATGATGGCATATATCACATTGGTAGATGTGTGGGTGAACGAGCCCCTGATGGCGTGGCTAATGGGATTAGGTCCTATGATGGAGTCACTTGAATAAATATGTGGACAGAGTTGGCATCGGGCTTTGTTGCAAGGATAGGTTCCTGGGTTAGTGTTTTTGTTGTGTGGTTGCTGGAGAGTATTTGCTTCAGGTTGGGGGACTATCTGTAAGCAAGGACTGGTCTGTCTCCCAATATCTGAGAGAGTGAAGGATCATTTTTCAGGATAGGTTGTAAATCTTTGATGATGCGTTGGAGAGGTTTTAGTTGGGGGCTGAAGGTGACAGCAAGTGGCGTTCTATTATATTCTTTGTTGGGCCTGTCCTGTAGTAGTTGACTTCTGGGTACTCTTCTGGCACTGTCAATATGTTTTTTCACTTCAGCAGATGCGTATTGTAGTTTTACGAATGCTCAACAGAGATCTTGTAGGTGTTTGTCTCTGTCTGAGGGGTTGGAGCAAATGCGGTTGTATCTTAGAGCTTGGCTGTAGACAATGGATCGTGTGGTGTGTCCTGGATGGAAGCTGGAGGCATGTAGGTAAGTATAGCGATCAGTAGGTTTCCAGTATAGGGTGGTGTTTATGTGACCGTCGCTTATTAGCACAGTAGTGTCCAGGAAATGGACCGCTTGTGTGGATTGGTCTCGGCTGAGGTTGATGGTGGGATGGAAATTGTTGAAATCATGGTGGAATTCCTCAAGGGCTTCTTTTCCATGGGTCCAGATGATGAAGATGTCATCAATGTAGCTCAGGTAGGGTAGGGGTATTAGGGGACAAGAGCTAAGGAAGCCTTGTTCTAAGTCAGCTTACTTATGCTAAACTATCTGTTTGTCCTGTTTTTAGCAGTGACACTCTAAGTACCTTTCCCAGACCTGAAGAACAGCTCTGTGTAGCTCAAAAGCTTGTCTCTCTCACCAACAGAAATTGGTCCAATAAAAGATGATCTCACCCCCATCTTGTTTCTATAATTTATAAAAGTTTGACCTTTTTGGGTGTTTAATTTCTTTATTCCAATGAATAAATTTTATAACAAAGCATCTTTCCTGCTGCTCATATGGTTGTTTTGGCTACGTCAGAGAACGGATTTGAGCTCCTGTGTGGTTTGTCCTTTCTGAAGGCTTTGGAAGGACAATCTTGGAGAATGAAAAATCTTACCAGAGCAACAGAATGAGACTTCTTTTTGGTCAGTGTCCCCTAATCAAAGTCATAGCAGGAGCACTGGAAAACTCAAGGCTTATGTAGATTAGAAAAATGTACATCTGTGCAACTGGACATGCCAGTTCTGGGTAAGTATGAGAAGGGATGCTGTCAAGATTGACAGACACTAACCTGTTTATTTTTTATTTAAATTGAGTATAAATAAAAAAAGGTGTCCATTCACAGGCTCTGAGCACACTGACAATAATGTAAAATTAGCCAAACAAAAGGCCTGGTGGTTAACTGTCTATTTTGGCCCAGCAAGGCTGAAATGACTTGAATTGATTTTGTTGACAAAGGAAATAATAGTAGAGCATTTGGCTTGGATAACCATTGAAAGAGTAGAAGACAATTAGTGCCAACAAGTAGACTGGCCTGTGAAGTGGAAAGTGATGATGATCATCTCCTGCCATAGGAAATGTTTGGCTAATGCTTGTCTTAACTTTTTCTACAGCTTAAGTGTTATCCACCTACTTTATTCATCACTAAAGGAATAATAGTTTAACAGTTTCTTTTTATACAAGGGTGTTGTTTACATGGAGACAACATGACACAGGTAGAAGACATACTGATGTGGTAGCTAGCAGGGAGCATCTCCCTGGATATTAGTCAGTTATTAGGAAACAGGTGTGCAGTACACATCAGACATGCTGTAGAGACAACATCAGAAAAATGGGGTTTAGGAGAGTCAGGGAAGTTAATGGAGAAGTGACTTAAGCCTGGAGAATATAACCTAGTTTGAGGGAGAGAATGTGTGTGTGTGTTTTGTATTAAAGGTGGTTTAATAGAGAGTTCATGCAGGAGAAAAGCTCAAGAATCTTCTTAACTGTAAGGACAGTAGGACAATGGAACAAACTGCCTAGGGAAGCATGGAATCTCCATCACTGGAGGTTTTCAAAAAAAGGCTGGATAGCATCTGTCTTGGACGGTTTAGTCACAACAAATCCTGCATCTTGGCAGAGGGTTAGACAACATGACCTTTGAGGTCCCATATAACAATATGGTTCTATGAAAAAGAAACACTACACAGAAAATCCACCCTACAAATATAGTTCTACAGCTTTCCAGCTTCCATCCAGCACGTATAGCTATAAAACCATCTACTTCCATTGGTGAACATTGGCCTGACAGATATGAAAGCAAATTTCCTTTTGCAATAATGCTCCTAACATTTGATCTTTGGCAGTCTGGCTTCTTAAGTAATGTTCATCATAAGCAAGGGGTAATAGTTAATGTCATTTTTTGACTACTCAAGATGCACATATTTTCATTTACCTTAAATAATATCTAACTTTTCAAACCAAACTGGATTTGATTCCCCTGCCTCTCAATAACTCTACAGGCAATCCACTTTGTGTGCTTTTCCTCTAATACCCATACTGATGCAGACATATTATGGAATAAATAAGTTGGGGGTAAAAGAAAAAACAAAGGATAAGCTCCAAAAGTAAATGTCAACTATTGAAATCAAAACAGTGCCTGAGCAGGGCTCTGAAGGAACAAAGATGTGGTTCACATTATTTTTAGGTCCTTCTGCCATGAAACAACTTCTGTAAGCGGTTTCCTAGGCCTTTGCTGGCTCATTGAACCTCTCTCTTTATCCTCTGTAACAGCTGTTTGAAAGCAGCAGCAAGAGCACTTGTCAACCACTGAGCAAACCCTTCATTCAGAAGACAAATACTTTTTGTAACCAAATCACATGTTCAAAATGTTATACATTTAACATTGACCTAAAACAGACAGTAAATTTGACACAAAAGAAAATATAGATAATGTCGTTATTTGAATATGGTAGCACAGCCCTTGTAATCAACAATCTAAAAATATGCACACATTTAAACATTCCCCCCACAGTGGGAATTGTAGCAGTCCTGGTAAAAGGTTCTATTTTGGACACCAATTTTATTAAATGGAGAACTGGTCCCTGGTTTCTTGGCACCGACCAACAACGTTTCATCATGAGGATGCTCTCCTTCAAAAGAACAAAAAACAAAACAAACAGCACACAAGTCAGTTTATCATCCTCATCACCTCATTCTGCCCACTGTTGGCCTACGCAGCCATCAAGGTATCACCAAACATCCTCGTTCTGGGACTTAGTGTGAACAAGCTGCTCTTGCAGAAGCCACCAGTTTCTTACAAACGGATTACAAAAGGATGGTGTATTCAATCCGATGCTGTGCAGAACCCTTCTATTCATCCTCAGACAGCGCTCATTCAGTGCTGACAGGCTGCTCTTTCATGTCCTGAACCATAACAAAGGATTTTATTTTACTTTTTTCCATAGCAGGAGAAAAATTACCGGAAGAAAAGCGTATGGTTCAGAGCTAAAAAGCAGCTCTGGACATTATGAAGTCGAGAAAATTTTCTTTAACATGATTATAATTTCAAACATTTTAGTGTAATTATAAATTAAAAGATCCAACACAAAGGAGCTAATAAAATATTAAATAGACAGTGACAGAGTAAAAGCTGAATGGCTCATTCTGAATGAAAGCCCATCAGACAGTTGTCTAAATGGGTTTCCTTACTACATCCCACTGCTGTGTGACAGACACAAACACACACTGAAGTTGTCCAGAGCCAACGGGAACAATACATTGCCAGATGGAATGGCCCAAGATGAACAAACCATTTATGTTGCAAAAAGTACTTAAATACTGAGTAAAGACATAACAAACCCCACCCTCACCCCCACCATTATCAGACGCCACGTTGTGGTAGAACATCAGACAAACTCACAAATTTACCACAAAAATGTGTGGCAAAAAGAATATTTTATATATATGTATATATATAAATTTTTATATTTATGCCATTGTACTCACTCAGTACAAATAGCAAAATAGTATACCATTTCCTAAATACAAAATATAGCTTTCCAAAAAAATGAAACACACATTAGATATAAACCATCCAAAACTTGAACGATTGAAAACTGTATTCAAAATTAAATGACCCAGAGCAGGTCTCTTTCTGAAAAGTTCCCTTCATATCGGCAAGAAGCCTTACTACTGAAAACGTAATTCAATGCCTCTCAATGAGAGAGAGAGAGAGAGAGAGAGACAGACAGACAGACAGACAGACAGACACACACACACACACACACACAAAAAGAGAAAATGAACATTGTGACAGATTTTGACACACGGGAAAAACCGTTAAAACCAAAGAACATCTCTACATGGCTCAACTAGGTGCACAAGTTAGAAAAAACACGCAGTAAACAGACTAGGGTAACTTGAAAACCATTTACAGGCTACTCTCCATTACTTAAAATAACCAAAATGAAAAGTGACAGGATACCAATTATGCTACACCAAGGCATAGTAGCCACGCATGACAGCTGTTTGGCTCTAACCTGCATTAACATCTTTCTACAGGAAGGAGAGGGAAAAGACTGAAGAAAACGTCTGCCTGAGGTTATTGTGAGGCACCACATCTCTCTTGAGCTAGTCAGATCATTTGAAAGAATCCACATGCCTCACACTACAACTGCATGGCCTAGAGTGGGTTATTCTTAGATACTGTAAAACATGAGTAAATTGTTTTTAATTAATGTATGACCCCAGAGAGGCTACAACTCATGGGGACTGCTAGTAAAATGGATGCTTCAAACCTGCAATGAACCAAGAACGCTACAAAGATGCAGCAGCTCAGCTTGAAGTGATGTTTTAAAGAATGATTAAAAATCATGCTGTTTGCCCCCATATGGGATAAAGTTTAAGACTTTATATCAGCAACAACAGGGAAAAGTAGGGTTTCTCTAGGATTCAGGAAGTTTGGGGGATGGAGACAAAACCAGCATTTTCTCACGCCCTCAAACCCTGGTGACCTATAAAGATGCAGCCACTGGCTTGGCACTTTGCTACCACAGTGAGAGGTGCCTTGGACACCTAAGAGTTACTTCAGTTTCTAAAACCAGCAGGATATTTGTATTTGCTTAGGAAACAAATATAAAATTAGGGGGAGGGATGAAGAGCATGGAAAGAATGAAAGAGGGCAGCCTGGCATGAGAAAGCACAATGTTCAAGTTCTAATCTATGACAAAATAGTGAGAGGCATGAAGCAGTTGTTTCCTCAGCTAGGCAGATTGCGCTCTTCAGTTCAAGGGATTTTAGAACACAATTTACTGTGACTTTCCCCTTCATTTTGATAGAGCCACCTAATTCTTACTCTATGCAGTTTATATCTAAAATCATCAGTACAGAAAAAAACCTGTTAATCACACCCTCAGATGGGAAGCACCCACATCTCTCTGGCTGCTCCTAGAGTTGTAGCAGATTTTCTGATTGTATATTATATATATCACCACCACCACCACCTGCTGCGAATAACACACCCCTGCAATGGTCCTTCAGCTCGACTGGAAAAACTGCAATTCCTTCACTGACTGACAGCTATGCCATGAATCACAACGCGAGTTAGGGCACATGATGTTCCTGCTTCACAAGCTTTCCTACTCAACAGAGGTGTTGTGAAGGAGGAAGGGAAGAAAGAAAAAGTAAACATGATAACGTGTTATTTTCTAACAATAATAGCTGAGCAGTCATGCTTTGAATTAAAACAGCAGCCCATTAACTAATGGGGCCTAGGAAGGTGGTTAACAGTCCAGTTCCACCCCCTGTAACACAAAGCACAGCTTTTCAGCCATTATTGGCTTCAGGTGTCTCAAATGCTATCATTATAGCCTCAATTGCTAGACACTGCAGTAGGCAGCAAATGTGCTCTTTAGAAAAGAGAGTGAAGTTTACATATTTGCTTGGGTACAGGCCATTCTTTAACAGAACAGTTCAGCTCCATACACCCTAATCCAGAGCCACAAGGTCTGAGAGGATCTTGGAAATCTTTTCCTTCACAGAATTTCTGAAATTAAAAACAAAACAGAGTTAGGCATAACTAGTGAAGTCTCATCTTTCATGTAGCTCCTTCATTTGAAAGCTCTTTACAAATTACAGAAACAAGTCTACACCCAGTGCCAAAATGCAGCCATCTTTGGGACAGAATATGACAACTATCTTGCAGTTTACAACATCATTACGAAACAGAAAGTGAAGAGCACAGCACCCAATTGAAACTTCAGGTTTTTCTGGGAGGCAGAACATCATTACAAAAGGTGGATATAGTCAGACGGTGTGGCTATACCTGAATTGAAGAGCCCATATATATTTAATGCTCATGCATGAGCAGAGCTTTACCTCTGATGTGGGGGGAAAAGGCACCTTCCAGAAATAGACACTTCCTAGCTCCGTGCTGTTGTATTGGCTCAGTTCTAACAATGATTCAGCAAGTGGTGCCTGTTCAATAAACACCATTTCCTGCAATGCCTGGCCCTCATGCAAACTACTTCAGCACGATGGGAAGGGCTTTGAAGACTATGGACTGAAGTGGCGTCTAATGCATCCACAATAAACCCAAAGTTTTACCTAAAGCCAGATTTGGTGACAGTTCTCAGAGATGCCAGGTCAGGCTGAAAGTGACCCATTCACCTTACCTTTGCCATTACAATGATTAGACTACAATGCCAGGTGACAGACCAACGAATGACCATTCAAGAACAAAACCCAAACTTGATCAATTATTTTCTACAGCTTCTGATCTCTTGATGAACAGCAATACTCACTACACTGGACTATTAAAAATTATACCAGGGGTTGGCAAACTGGGGCCCGCGGGCCACCTCTGGCCCCTCAGGACTTTGGATCCGGCCCACGGGATTGCCGCCCATGGTGCCACAGGCCCCACACTGCTCTCAGAAGCGGCCGGCACCGAGTCCCTGCAACCCGGGGGGGGGGGGGGAACGACACGCGGCAGCAGAGGGCTCCATGCATTGCCCTTGCCTCCCGGCACTGCCCCCCGCAGCTCCCATTGGCTGGGAATGGAGAACCATGGCCAATGGGAGCTTCAGGGGAGGTACCTGGAGGCGCGGCAAAGGCAGCGCGTGGAGCCCTGTGCCCCCCTTCCCCCAGGGGCCACGCAGGGACGTGGTGCCGGCTGCTTCCAGGAGCGACACCGCATGGGGCCACGGCAGGCAGGGAGCCTGCCATGGCCCCAGTGCATGCTGCTGTCACCCCGGAGCCACTTTAGGTAAGCGGCGCTGGGCTGGAGCCAGAACTCCTCCTACACCCCGCTCCCAACTCCCTGCCCTGAGCCTGGTCACACCCTGCACCCCAACCCCCTGCCCTGAGCCCCCTGCCAACCACACAACCATCCTGCACCCCAACACCCTGCACTGAGCCCCGTCACACCCCGCACCCTTCCTGCACCCCAAACCCCTGCCCTGAGCTCCTTCCCACAGTCCGCACCCCTCCTCCGCCCCAATCCCTTGCCCTGAGCCCATTCCTGCACACCACAACCCCTCCCACACCCCGCACTCCCTCCTGCACCCCAACCCCCTGCCCTGGCCCCACATACAATTTCCCCACCCAGATGTGGCCCTCTGCCCAAAAAGTTTGCCCACCCCTGAATTATATACTTGCTTCAGGGGCATAGAGATATATTAACTGATTTCTGCATGCACTGTGACTTCATTGCGAAGTCATCATCTGTTAAAACAAGAGGTTCTTTGGTATATATAAAAAGTTACTAAATATCATTGCAAGACCACCCACAGACCCAAAGTCACTACTTACTTGGCCAATTAAAATGAGCCAGTCATGTTGTTCCCCTGGTTTTGTAATGACACAAGCAAGTCATCTATTTTCTCTATACACTGATTGGTTGTCATAGACGAAGGTAGTGGAGAACTCTCAGATATCTGCTGAGACAGAAGCGTTGTCACTGCTGGTTGCCCCTCACTCTGTGCCTGACCTGGCTGACTTATAGCCATCAGCTGATCTGGCAATGCAGATGGTCCAGAGGTTAAGAGCTGGCCACAGTCTGTTAAGAAAGAAATGAACATAAATACAATAAATGATGATGATAATCCTTAGCTCTTATCTAGCACTTTTCACTAGTAGATCTCAAAGTGCTTTACAAAGGTCAGTATTGTTATGCCCTTTGATGGGTGGGGAAACTGAGGCACAACACAGTGCAGTGCCTTGCCCAAGGTCACCCATCAGGCTAGCAGTAGAGTAAGGAATAGAATCTAAGTCTTCACACATGGATATTGAAACTTGGAAATCCACTCATAAAAGGAGTTTGTTAACATACTAGTGTAAACATCTTTATTCAGGTCCAAATCGGCAGAAGAGGATGCACAAAAGTACACATGCTTTTGCACATGCATAAATTAGGTATGCAAGTTTGCCAGTGTACAAGGACAAATCAATTACACATAAGATCAAAAGATTCAAAAACATGTCAATAACCTGATTGAGGAGATGTACACAACTTTGATTTTACTGACATATGCAGTTCTGTATTGCTTGAATTACTCTATTAGTGGAAACTCAGAGCAGCTGATTATCCCACTGGCCCTACTTAAGCCAACAGCAGGAACAGGAAGTGGTCTGAACAATGAGGCTCCTCCCTGTTCTGGACTGTGTGCCTTGTGCTTCCTGCTCCCCCAACCTGATTTTCTGGCATCCTGACCCAGCATGACTCCTGGCACCTGATATGTGATTCTGATCTCCAGCTTGTCTCCTGGCTGTGACTCCTGGTATTCTGACCCAGCCTGACCCCGATTCCCAACTTGGGGTCCTGATCTCAAGTTTGTCTCCTGCTTCTGATCTCCCAGTATCCTGACTAAGCTGACTCTTGATTCCCGTCTCATGAGTGTGGACTCCGGCTCTGACCACCAGGTTTGTCTACCCACAACCCGGCCGTGACAGCTTATTTGGCGCACAATAATGCTACGGGACTGAGCCCAGTGGGAGAAGTATGGCCCAGCAGCACCACCAGAGTCACTGGATGCATCAAGCACTGCAGGCCCAAGTCATGCAGCTCATCAGGGAGAAGTAGTGGCTGCAGAATTTTGTTCACCGTGACCAGCTAACATGTTAAAACTACAACTTGCCCAGCTTACACTACGACTATAAAATGCTAGCTATCATTTGTTTAGAAAGAAATTCCTATCATGGACAAGTGTAACTCATTTTCCCAGTTTAGATAAGACGATCAGCTATTGCTGAAGGATTTTAATTGGTTATTTTATTATGGAAAAAGAGAATAGAATCGAAAAAATAACAGAAATAGCAGAGTGGCCAATCCTGTTCCTGCTTATGACAGGTTTCAGAGTAGCAGCTGTGTTAGTCTGTATCTGCAAAAAGAAAAGGAGGACTTGTGGCACCTTAGAGACGAAACAAATTTATTTGAGCTTTCAAATAAAGTGAAAGCTCACTTCATCAGATGCATACAGTGGAAAATACGGTCGGGAGATTTTATATACACAGAGAACATGAAACACCCATTGTACACAGACAACATGAAACACTCATTGTTTCATGTTCTCTGTGTATATAAAATCTCCCGACTGTATTTTCCACTGAATGCATCCAATGAAGTGAGCTGTAGCTCACGAAAGCTTATGCTCAAATAAATTTGTTTAGTCTCTAGTCTAATGCCTAGTCTAGTTTAGTCTTTAGTCTAGTGCCACAAGTACTCCTTTTTTTTTTGTTCCTACTAATGAAATCAGTGGGGGAAACTCACAGCAGGATCAGCACTACCAAGGTTCTCAGCGAAACACAGTACTTTTTCCTGAGAGGTATTCATTTTAATTTCACAAACTGCTTTAGAGAAAAGCATACTGCAGAGCAATTAAATACTTAATATATATTAGTTAGTTGGTATTTGCTAACGAGATTATATATATATATATATATATATATATATATATATATATATATATATATATATATACACACACACACATATATACATACACACACACACACACACACACACACGAGAGAGACAGAGAGATTGATTTAAGGTAACACTACAAAACAGAGAGGAAGCCTGCAGAAACACTGAAGACTGCATGGTAGGAAATTTATGCTAGCAAATACTAGCTAACACCAGTATAACTTACTATGACTAGGCTACATGCAGAACCAGATGTGTGTTGTTTAAATAGATCAGTTGTGCCATTTATCCACTGTTTCTGAACACTACAGAAACACTAACCCAGGAACCAATCCCTGCTACAAACCCCATTGCCAACTCTGTCCGCACATCTATTCAAGGGACACCATCCTAGGACCTAACCACATCAGCCACACCATCAGGGGCTCATTCACCTGCACATCTACCAATGTGATATGTGCCAGCAATGCCCCTCTGCCATGTACACTGGCCAAACCGGACAGTCTCTATGCAAAAGAATAAATGGACACAAATCAGACATCAAGAATTGGAACATTCAAAAACCAGTAGGAGAGCACTTCAATCTCCCTGGACACTCAACAACAGACTTAAAAGTGGCCATTCTTCAACAAAAAAAACCTTCAAAAACAGACTTCAGCGAGAAACTGCAGAACTGGAATTAATTTGCGAACTTGACACCATCAAATTAGGCCTGAATAAAGACAGAGTGGCTGGGTCACGACAAAAAATAATTTCCCCTCTGTTGATACTCACACCTTCTTGTCAACGGTTGGGAATGGGCCACATCCACCCTGATTGAATTGGCCTCGTTAGCACTGACCCCCCACTTGGTAAGGCAATGCCCATCTTTTCATGTACTGTATACTTATACCTGCTTACTGTATTTTTCACTCCATGCATCTGATGAAGTGGACTATAGCCCACGAAAGCTTATGCCCAAATAAATTTTTTAGTCTCTAAGGTGCCACAAGGACTCCTTGTTGTTTTGACTCATACAGACTAACATGGCTACCACTCTGAAATTAGTAGGACTGTAACAATCAAGGCCTCAAAAGGATAAACAGCGTAACACATATCAGCAGGGGTATCATAGGTAAGAACCACTATTTAAAAAGCAAACTCTATATAGGAAAATCAAACATCTGTCTCCTTTTACACTTAACTTTAAGATTCTTATCACTATCCCTCCTATGCACTGAATGAGGCAAGCTTATTTTTGGAAATACCTAATACAGTGATACTTCTCTCTCAGAACAAATTTTGGCATTAGTCAGAATAACTAGTTTTCCATGTGTTTGGAAACATCCTTTTTATTCTTCTACTTTCTTTACTTTTAATAGTGAGTGTTCAAAAAACGGAAGTAAAGGGACTGGCACACACGAGGAGTGAAAAATGTTGAATATCCCATTGAGGTAAAATCTGAAGACTAATTATTTTTGTAATGGGGTGAGAGAGAAGAAGAAAATACTGCAAACTTCAAGGTGAAAGTTCAGAATTCTTAAAGGAACCTTCAAACCTAACTCACAGATCTCAGAAAGTAGTCATCAATGGGGAATCATCTCTGAATAGGGCTGTTTCTAGGAGGTTCCATAGGGATAGGTACCTAACTCAGTGCTATTCAACATGAACTCCTAGTGTGATGCTGTGACCAAAAGGGGCTAATTAATTTGCTGGATGTATAAACAGGGGAGTAATAAGTAGGAGTAGAGGGGTCAGTGTTACCTCTATACGTGGCATTGGCAAAACTGATATCTGAGTACTGGGGACAATTCTGGTGTCTACATTTTTAAAAGGACATTGACAAACTGGAGAGAGCACAGAAAATCACCACAAAAATAATTTGAGGGTTTGTTTATCTTATTAAAAAGAAGATTGAGAGATAACTTGATTAGAGTATATGAGTACCTTCACAAGCAGAAAATACGGGGTACTAACGAGCACTTTATTTTTAAAAATAACTTCAATGACTTTTTTAAACACATCCTTTTATTACCTCTATATAAGTACTAAGCATGAATTAATTATTTAGAACAGATCCTCTTCTATAAAGTCTAACTCTGAGCACCAATTTCATTTTTCACATTGAGCACAAAATTTCCTTTCCAACCACCATGGTTTCATAGATAATCTTTAGTATTTTGGGTTAAATGGTGTATATCCAACAGAAATGCAACTGTATTGGCTTATACACACGTACATTTTTTGCATGTTCCATTGAAGGTGACAGAAGTTTCACAAAAGGCATGGGTGTAATTTATGTCTTTCCTGTCTTTAATGACTAACACTTTCAACAAAAGGACTGTAACCATTACCACTTAGCACTTTACACCTCTACAGAGCTGTACAAACACAAGTAATTTGGCAGCCTCCAAAGTAGCTGTTTTTCTAAACCATAATATTAGAATCAAGGATTTTTAATACTTACTATTTTGAATCCCAAATAGGAATATTCCTGAAGTCTGTTGAGATGAAGCAGGAGAATTCTGCAGTTGGTTGATAGCACTTCCTGCTGTATTGTGAAACAAAGAAGATTGTTGCTGTGCAGGAGAAGCAGCTCCTTGAATACCTGTCATATTGTTCTGAGAAGAGTAGATGGGAGACTGCTGCAGCTCTTGCTGGCTCATGCTATTCTGCAAGGCAGACATGGAAGCTGAAGAGATGAAGAGGGTGACTTGCTGCTCTTGAGAACCTGGTGATCCTTGAACCAACTGAATCTGGGGTGAGTTATGAAACATGGTGGGCTGCTGTGTCTCTGTCTGGCTGGTCCCAGGATTCTGAAGTGGAGTCACTGTTGTTTGACTCTGGAACTGCATGGGCTGTTGATCTTGATTCATTTGCGTCATATTGGATTGTGCATGAAAAAGAGATTGGTTCTGCTGCTCCTGATTAGTGATTGGATTTTGATTTGGGTTGAAAAGCATAGTCTGCTTCTGAGAAGCAATTGTACTTGTATTTTGAGTACTGAACATCATGTTCTGCTGCTGCTGTTCTTGGGATGGAGGGCTACTCTGAATAGCAACCATTGAGTGTTGAGACTGGAAGATAGCCCCTTGTTGGTTCTGGGGCATTGTACTAGATTGGAGGGAGCCTAGTGATACTTGTGCCTGAAACAAACCCTGCTGAGTGGGCTGAGCTTGGGGCTGATCTTGGGGAATCATAGGGTTTTGAATGTGGGGTATCTGTGCCTGCTGCTGGAAAGAAGTTTGCTGCTCTGTGTTTGTGGCTGTCTGAAGTGGAGTAATGGAATTCTGTGTTGTGAAGAATGACATCTGTTCTTCTTGAGTTACAGGGTTGTTCATTGAATTCTGGGAAAGGAACATGTTGGCTGATTGCTGGTCTTGAGGTACAGAAGAGCTCTGCAATACACCCATGGCGTTCTGGGAGTGGAATATTGGAGGCTGCAATTGGTCCGAGGAAGAGGAAGTGGTCTGACTGTGGACAATGGAATTTGGACTACGAAAAATAGACCCTTGTGTTTCCTGGGATATATTTTGATCATCACCAATGGGATTCTGAGAGTGAAAAAGTTGAGCCTGTGAATGTGGGGACTGCTGCATGAAACTTCCTGACTGAATAGACATAATTTCCCCACCTTGCTGGAACAGTCCACCTCCCTGCTGTTGAGTTCCACCTGCCTGAACGGCCATCATGTTTTCTGTAGATGAAAACAGGTTAACTTGAGGCTGACTTTCCCCACTGTGTTGCATCTGAACCATGGTCTGAAACACATTGTTTTGCATCTGTTTATTCTGTCCTGAAGCTTCTTCTCCATCTGCAGAACTCGAGGTCTGAAACATGGTAGAGCCATTGGTCGACACTTGCTGCTGAGCAGTAGTAGCTGTTTCATTTCCAGAAACACCAGAAGATGAGGAGAATAACTCACATTGCATCTGCATGTCTTCACTTGTTGATAGCCCACTTAGCAAGTGGGAAGCTTGTTGGTAAACAGGGGACTGCTGGAGGTTTCCATTTCCTGAAGCTGCTGAGGAGAAAAGATCAGATTGCATCTGTGTTGCAGCCTGGCACATACTTTGCTGCATTCCAATCACCATTGCTGCAGAAGTCTCCATTGCCTGCTGCTGCTGCTGATTGGACAATGAGCTCTCAGGCTGTGGATGGACATTTTCAGCTCTTCCAGTCAAAAGATTCTCTTGCCTGGAATGGACTGCTGTCTCTGATGAGGAAAATATCCCAGGATTCACACTGTTTTGGATTTGACTAACTTGCTGAAAAATGTCTGCACTGAGTTGCTCTTGAACATCCTCACTACTATCTGACCCAGAAAACAAAACCGAAGATAACTGCTGTTCAGCTTCTAAGACTTGCTGGACCAAATCAACATTTCCACTGCTTCCACTGGCAGTACTGGTTGGAAAATTTCCAGCTTGCAGTTGCTGTATAGTGTTCTGTAGCTGACTCACACTGTTTGCAGGTGAGAAAATACTTGATGAAATCTGTTGCTGTAGTGTCTGTGCTGGTTCTGATAGTGTTGACTGCTGTTGCTGCGAAGCCTCAGTTAACTGTGACAGAGTAACTACTGTGCTGTCTGACGGCAACACCTCTCTGGATTGGGACTCTCTAGTCTGGAACTGTGTAGCTTGCTGCAATAGTGCATCACTATTCTGCAGCTGGCTGGGAGCAGAGACAGCTGGAAAGCTACCAGGCTGTGAAATGTCCTGTGTTTGGATAGTAGTCAGAGTCTCTGGATTATACACTTTAGGCTGTATCTGATGTTGTTTTTCACTCTCAGAAGGTAAATGAGAAGAAGCAGTTGAAAAGGTTGCATTTCCTGATATGCTGGACATATTTTCTAATGTTTGTTGAGTTGGTCCAACCACCTTTGTAGCCTGGTGGGAAAAAAAAGCAGTACACATTAAGAAGCGTGTAGGATTACTCGGGTCATGCTTAGAAACCTTCAGTGATGCCTTAAGATGTGCAAAAAGAAAAGGAGTACTTGTGGCACCTTAGAGACTAACCAATTTATTTTATTTATGCTCAAATAAATTGGTTAGTCTCTAAGGTGCCACTAGTCCTCCTGTTCTTTTTGCGAATACAGACTAACACGGCTGTTACTCTGAAACCTTAAGATGTGGTTATAGTTAATAAGATGATTTGCACTGCCACAAGAGATCAGTAAAATACTGTAGCTGATTTTAAAAGGGCATGCAAAATTTTAACCAATAATATTTGTTATTATGATGCTAAGGATGATCAAACCTTCTGTTTCACTGCATAAACTGATGCTGAATGGGACCAGGAAGGGATTTTCACCCATATACTCTGCAGAATTAGCTAGATATATTAAGTGGGGGTTTATTCACTTTTCTCTGAAGCATCAGATAGTGGACTATTGTAGACAAAACACTGGACTTCATGGACCAGGAGTGTGATCCAGTATAGCAAGCAAGGTTTATGTGCATCAGTGTGGGAAACTCCTATTTGTGAAGCTGTAAGCCAGATGTAGGATAAAATAACTTGCTCAGTTTTTATTTTTGAGCCATTGACAGTAAAAGTTGATAGGCTAATTCAGTAAGAGAAATGGATTTGCAACCCTTAACTTTTAAGTTGATTTTTGTTCTGACTGGGGGGGAAGAATGTCTTAGTTTTTTTCTTTGTGGGAGGTAGTCTAAATTCTTAGCAGGAAGTGATAGCATTCATTTCATAGACACATAGGTCAACAGTTTCAAACTTGGGTGCAAAAAAGTTTAGACAATTGCATATTTGGTTGACCTGATTTTCATAGCTGATGAGCAGCACTGCACAACACACCTGGGTTT
Source organism: Eretmochelys imbricata (assembly GCF_965152235.1). Taxonomy (NCBI): domain Eukaryota; kingdom Metazoa; phylum Chordata; order Testudines; family Cheloniidae; genus Eretmochelys; species Eretmochelys imbricata. The sequence goes on along the minus strand of NC_135583.1, from coordinate 41,346,643 downwards.
CAGTGGGAATAGTGGATACTTAGCATCTTTGAAAATCTAGTCACTTTTATAAAGTTGCCTAAAAGTGGAATTGAGTGCCTAAACTGTATGAACATTTTGAGTTGGTTGAGGTCACTTAATAAATAGTTGCAATGTAGAATGGCTTGCAGTATTTTCTTTTTCTCGAGTCTCCATGAAGTCATCGGTTTGCATGTATGTTTGTCCTGGCTTTATCCTGACTGTTCCTTGTTTCACTGACTGTGGTGCAAATAAATAAAACTGTTCTGTATTCACTGTGCTGCTGTATAACAGAGAAGCAGCCATACAATGGTGATACTACTAAAGTTTTTGAGCTATTCTCCAGCTTTGTGTTATACCAACAAATTTCCTGTAGCAGTGCTTCCCTTCCTCAGCTGTTTTCCTTATCTTTTACTTACTTTGTCTTGGTTACGTGCATTTCTCATTTGGCTATGTTGTCCAGTTTTGAGACTCAAAAGTGGATACTCATACCTTACAAATGAACCTGCCTGCATGTAGTTGGGGAATGTAGATTACTCTAGGAGGAAAATTTCCCACTGTCCTAGAAAAGAACCAAAAGGCATCCCAAACAAAACATCCTAAATAAGCCATTGGTCATGGTTACCCAACGTTTTTCTTAAGTGATAAACTAATAACTATCTCCTCCACATGCATCTGTATTGGCACTGGGTCATAATTTTTTCCTTTACTCTGTCTGGTTTCTCATGTTTTCCTATCTGTAGTTTTTTTTTCTCCCCCCACTCTGTGTATTTATTGCTTTTTTCCTTTTTGCTCCTCCTCATTCCCCCAAGTCAACAGAACAGGCTGCTGCTCAGGGCAGGTCACTATTAGTAGCTTTCTGGAGGTTGGCTGTGTTTGATTTTATGACTGAACACAGTGCAACAGGAGAACAGAGACTTTGGGCCAGCAAGCTACTAATAGAACTTGTACACCTGTGCTGCTCCACAATCTGGTTCACTGTGGACAAGTGCAGGAGTAAGAGCTCCTGTTGATGACTTTTAAGGGAATCACTCTGCTTTATGTGCATGTCTGGATTACAGGTTTGTCTGGATTTGAGCTATGAAGTTTTCACCACTCTCCTATTTCTCTCCTCTGCTGCACACTACCAGCAAATAGTCTGACATGCCCGAAGCTTGGATAGTCAGCATAGTGGGCTCACAATTTAACTTACCTTGAAAATAGTGGGAGATCTTTTTTCAGCTGTAACTTCCATTGGAGCCACATCTTCATTCTTAATCACACTGGTTGGCATAAGTGGAGTTATCAAGGCACTAGGGAGAATATTTACTTTATCCAGGTTACAGCCAGTGGCTGCCACTGCTGCAAAACATAAAGAGTTGATAAAATGTTATCCTGCATTATAGCCTCTAAAATCAATGTACTGATTCCTTAGTTGCAGACTACTGGGGAGATGGTGGCTCTTTTCCAGTGCAGTTTTGCTGGGATGCTATAAACTTTCCTCCTCACAAGAGATGGCATACTAAAAGGAGAGAGATCACTATAAAAATCAGAAACCTTGAAACGATCTTGGAACACACATTGAACCCAATAAATCAAACAACTGTAGTGTCAGATAAAGAGGATTTTAAACAAACAGCAATGCTATACTTTGCATTTCACGCAAGAGTACATTTCTAGACCAGCATACCCAAGCATACCCATACTTAAATTGTCTAAATTACGAACTTCTAGGCTCAAGAAATGATTTTCCAGATTGCAATAACTTAACTTTTCTTGCATTTGAGATCGCAATATGAAACAATCCGGTTTCAGGATATGTTTTCACAATGGCAAGTTCACAAAGCAGTTTGGTTAAGTCTTCATTGGGATGAAGCACTATAAAACAAAAATCTTGACCCAATCTATATGTCAGCTTTATGATGCAGTACGTAAATAAGATCCAATTTGTCATCTAAATGTTTCTAAACTTAGAGGGCAGCTTCTTGAGGAATGACATTTTTTCAACCTAAATCCTTTCTAATCTAGTTGCAAATTGTGCCTAACATGAACTGATGGTTTTGGATGTGAATAAAAGGGAATTACTTAATTTCAAAAGTTTGCTGAAACTGCAAGTCTCAGACCAAGAAGTAAAATATATGAAGCCTGAATTCAATGAAGTGCTAATCTTTTTATCAAAGGGCTGTTATCTTTTGCATTTCTTATCATCCCAGACCCAAAATCAAGGCTATGAAACAATTTTCCTGTTTGTAACGTACACACAGCACAGCATGATACTGACTATGAAGAGCCTCTGCAAAGTGCCCTGGACAATGCTTTCATGTCCTACTCCATGTTCGTAGTACACTTACTCTGCAAAAGATCAGAGGTTCTCTCCCAGAAGAACATTTTGTATCTTGAATAATAAATCCTCAGCCACTAGTTAAACATAGTGTATAAATAGCCAAATAAGCTCTCCTCCCTCTTTCCGTCTGCTCAGTTTTGGAATGTCTCCGGAAACATAAACCACAGGATTTACATATTGGCCAGTTAGCAGGGAATACGGTTTAAGTGAGACAAGAGTTTCAAAACATTATTTTCATCTCAGAATAGCTACGTTTTGGCCAATTTGATAGAGATATAGCATTTAAACATAACTATTTGTGATCAGGATTTCTTTATGATATAAAGGCAGGATTTAGAAACTGTTATCTTTCAACTTTAGTCTCGTGCTTCTCAGGAACAATGAAAAGTTCTTAATGCATTTTTGAAGAAATGGCAGATCAACAACCATGTTAGTACAAAGGTAATTCTAAATCCCAATGATGTATGGGTTAAACACAAACAATGGTATGTTGGTTCACAATCAAAGGTATATTTCTTGAACTTTTCAACAAAATTTGGCTGGAAACCAACAGAAGAAATTGGGAGCACTTAGAAAAAGTAGTAAAATATCACAATATTTCTTTATGCTTAGCGCTAGTATTTCTTTACATTTGTACTCTCTCAACCAATACTGCACTATTTAGGTAGTTATGTAGCACAGTCAGCACAGGATCTGGAGACTGACACCATCACCAACAATTTCAGAATAAACTTAGCATTATGGAGTCAATGTCAGATATAGAGCAGTTCTTTAGCCAGAGTCCCAAATCTTGTGGGTCCACACACATGAACACCCTTTCCAAGTTTTAAAGGATGCCCCAAGATTCAACTCTTGAAAGTTGGTCTTCTGCACAGCACTGACATGGGTCAGAACTCCAGCATTCTTTCAAAATGTTAGAACTGTGGATTCGATGTTTTTCTTTTTCAATAAATGGAAAGGTTAACTTTGGAATGGAAAGAATCCCATGAGTAATGTGCATAAATATCTGTGAGAAACAATAAAGCCTTCAGTGATGAGCATGGCAAAGCCTGGCAGCTAGTTATATAACATTATGTGTAAAGCTCAGTGGATTTGTCCCTGACTCCATCAGCCCACTCCATTTGGCAGGGATGCCACTTACAGAGAACAATAACTGCAAAGATTAGTAGCAAGTAAGAGGATTTAAATAGCCAGGATACATCACAAAGGGGAGAGAGAAGGGTATAAATAAAAATCATGGACTCAGTGAATTGACATGTTCAAGACATTAATGGCCACTTGGATTTATGAGAAAGTTTTTTCTCAGGTCCTTTGCATTGAGAGCGCAAGAAAGATGTTTTGCATAAGCAGAGGGTTAATGATTTAACAGAGGAAGAATGTTTAACAACCTCAATAGAAGAAAGTATGATGTTGCTACTTTTTAGAATATGAATACACATTGCATAGGATTGCTGTACGCAGATTATAGAACTTCAGGGCCTTTGCCCCTTCCTGCCCTAAAACAAAGTTTACCCATCCCGTCTACGGTACCAAGCTTCTGCGTGTAGCCACAATGAATACATCCACACTAGGACTTTTTGCTTTGTTTGTATCGCCATGGTTGAAGTGTTAGTTTAAACTGGGTGCAGGCGTTTTTCCACTATGTCATCAGCCTTCTCGGTGTAGGGTGACAATGGCAGCACCCCATCCATGTACACAAACAATTCGGCAACCATTTCTTCAAGTCATTTGTACCATTCCCTGTGACTGATGTGCAATGCATTCTGGGGTGATCCAGTCTGAATGCTACCTAGACACAGACCACAGCTCTGGACTACAGAGAAGGATCCTGAGTTGGAAGTGGGTTTTAGGGTCTATAAACCAATAACCCCAGAAAGGGGTTAATGGACTGCGTTGGGCATACAACTGCTTAAGCTGTCAATCAAATTCAGTAAGGATAGGGTTACGGTCGAGGACTAAGGACTCAAAGGAAAAGTAGCTTCAATCCAGGGCTGCTCAAACTACAGAAAATGCACCCCTCCCTCAGGGCTGGAAGAACCTGAATAGCTAAGGCCTGAGACAGCCAAACTGAGAGGAAATTTGATTGCTCATAGGAAACACCCAGGGCAAGTGAGTCAAGTGCTTTTGAAGAGCCCCTGGAGAGGTGAACTTCTGGGGGGTTGGATATTTTTTGATTATTTCTCATGCCTTAGACAGCTGTGTGCTATTTAGGGATGGCCCAGTTTATGAAATAGTTTGCACATCACCTCCATATTGGTGAACATAACAAAATTCATGTGGCGGAGGTGGGGCCGAGGGGTTCGGAGTGTGGAGGGAGCTCAGGGCTGGGGCAGAGGGTTAGGGCGTGGGGGGTCAGGACTCCAGCTGGGGGTGTGGGCTCTGGCGTGGGGCCAGGGAGGAGGAGTTTGGGGTGTAGGCTACCCCAGGGCTACAGCGGGGAGAGAGGACTACCCCCCTGACCGCAGCACGTCCAGGACTGGGCTGGGGCTGGCAGGGAGAGGCGCCTCTCCCCGCTACAGCAGATCCAGGGCTGGGGGAGAGGCATCTCTCCCCTGCACAGCGCTTAATAGGCTGCTGCGCAACTGCGCAGCTTAGAGGGAACTTAGACATAGGTGATGAATTAGACATTTTTTTGGCTCCTCTCTCTCTTGTGGAGCCAGAACAAAAAAACCTGGAATCATAGAAACGTAGGACTGGAAGGCACCTCAATAGATCATCTAGTCTAGTCCCCTGCACTGAGGAGTGACTAAGTATTTTCTAGACCATTCCTAACAGGTGTTTGTCTAACCTATTCTTAAAAATCTCTAATGACAATGATTTCCCAACCTCCCTAGGTAAACTGTTTCAGTGCTTAACTACCCTGATAGTTAGGAAGTATTTCCTAATGTCTAACCGAAATTTCTTTTGCTGCAATTTAAGACCATTTCTTATCCTGTCCTCAGTGGTTAAGGAGAACAATTTATCACCCTTCTCTTTATAAAAACCTTTTACATACTTGAAAACTATCATCATGTCCCCACTCAATCTTCTCTTCTCCAGACTAAACAAACCCAATATTTTCAATTTTTCCTTGTAGGTCATGTTTTCTAGACCTTTAGTCATTTTTGTTGCTCTCCTGTGGACTTTCTCCAATCTGTCCTGAAGTGTGTTACCCAGAACAGGACACAGTACTCCATTTGAAGCCTTATCAGTGCTGAGTAGAGCAGAAGAATTACTTTGTGTCTCGCTTACAACACTCCTGCTAATACAGCCTAGAATGATGTTTGCTTTTATTTTATTTTATTTTTTTTTGCAACAGCATTACACTGTTGACTCATATTTAGTTTGTGATTCACAGTAACCCCCGGATCCTTTTCTAAAGTCCTCCTTCCCATTTGTGCAACTGATTATTCCTTCCTAAGTACAATACTCTGCATTTGTTATTAAATTTCATCCTAATTCAGACCATTTCTTCAGTTTGTTAAGTTCATTTTGAATTCTACTCCTGTCCTTCAAAGCACTTGCAACCCTCCCAGTTTAGTATCATCAGTGAACTTTATCTCTATGTCATTATCCAAATCATTATGAAGATACCGAATAGAATCGGACCCATGACAGAGCCCTGCGGTACCCCACTCACTATGCTCTTCTAGCTCGATAGTCAACCACTGACAACTACTTTCCAACCAGTTGTGCACTCATCTTATAGTATGTTCATCAAGGCTGTATTTTTCTAGATTGTTTATGAGAAGGTAAGACAATAACAAAAGCCTCACTAAAGTTGAGATATTACATCTACTACTTCCTCCTCAACAACAAAGCTTGTTACCCTGTCAAAGGAGGATATTAGGTTGGTTTGACATGATTAGTTCTTGTCAAATCCATGTTGACTGTTACTTACTACCTTATTTTCTTCTAGGTGCTTATAAAAAGATTGTTTGATTATCTGCTACATTATCTTTCTGTATACCGAACTTAAGCTGCCTGGTCTATAATTTCCTGGGTTGTCTTTATTCCCCTTTTTATAGATAGATACTATATTTGTCCCTTATCCAGTCTGCTGGGATCTCTCCTGTCTTCCAGGAGTTCTCAAAAATAATCACTAATGGCTCAGAGATCTCTTGAACCAGTTCCATAAGTATTCTAGGATATATTTCATCAGGCCTTGTCAGCTTGAAGACATCTAACTTATCTAAGGGCAGGTCTACACTAGAAGTGCTACATTTGCGCAACTGCAGCAGGTCTAGTGAAGACGCTCTATGCGGATGGGAGAGCACTCTCCTGTTGGTATAATTACTCTGCCTCCACGAGAGGCGGAAGCTTTGTCAGCGGGAGAGCGTCTCCCGGCGATATAGCGCCAGTATGGACAGCACTTAGGTCTCTGTAACTCACATTGCTCAGGGGGGTGGCTTTTTTCACATCCCTGAGCAAAGTAAATTAGATTGATTTAAGCAGTAGTGTAGGCTTCCCTAAATAATTCTTAATTTGTTCTTTTCCTGAGACCCTACCCCATTTACACTGATGTTCACTATGTCAGTTATCCTATCATTGCTAACGTTTTTGGCAAAAACTGAAACAAAAAAAAGCATTTAACACTTCAGCCACTGCTGTGTTTTCTGTTACTGTCTCTCTCTCCTCACTGAGTAATGGGCCCACCGTGTCCTGGGTCATCCTCTTGCTTCTTATATATTTGTGAAATATTTTCTTATTACTCTTTACACTCCTAACTAGTTTAATCTAATTTTTGCCTTGACATTTCTCATTTTGTTACTGCATGCTTGCATTGCTTTTTTGTACTTATCCTTCATAATTTGACCTAGTTTCCACTTTTTGTATGACTCTGAGTTTCAGTGTTGTTGATGATCTCCTGGTTAAGCCAGGGTGGTCTCTTGCCATAATTCTTATCTTTCCGATTCAGTGGGATAGTTTGCTCTTGTGCCCTTAATAGCGTCTCTTTAAAAAACTGCCAACTCTCCTGAACTCTTTTTTCCCCTTAGAATTGCTTCTCACGGGATCTTACCTACCAATGCCCTGAGTTTGCTAAAGCCTGCCTTCTTTAAGTCCACTGTCTGTATTCGGTTTTCCTTCCTATTACTCCTTAGAACATTGAACTCTACCATTTCATGATCATTTTCAGCCAAGCTGCCTTCCACTTTCAGATTTTCAACCATATCCTGATTGTCATAAAGGTTCTTCAACGTCTTTCCCTACGTTTTCCCTGCAAGTTTAAACCCCATTACATATTGTTCTATCCTTGCTGATTGGTCAAAAGTGTCCATTTGGTTTCTAAGCACATCAACTGCCAAGGCCCAAATGTAAAACTATTAACTTTAAATATCAGCTTTGTCATTTTAACCTGGAGCTATGGATTCTTATCAAACTTGTGATCACATTGTTTAATCTGCTCTCCTTTCAAACTGTCTTTATCAGAGCAGGTTACGGAAATTTCCATTAACCTTGGCACACTAGTTTTAACAAATGAATAAGAAATGTCCCCCCCCTTTACTATGTTTCAAAATGTACAATTTAAATACACCTCCCACTTAAAAACTGGGGAATTTTGCAGTTTATCTCGTGAGCCAAGTGAAGCAAACGTCCCAATTAAGCAGTATTAATCACACAACAGACACTAGAGAAAATGAGTGAAGAATATTAGAAATAATTAGTATTCTCAACTTCCCCAGTGAAACCAGATATAAAAGCTCTGCTAGGCCGCTACAGAACAGCCCCCACTCAGCTTACAATATGGTCACAATGTAACTTCAGCCCTAAGGTAACATTCAAAGCTAGAATATTAAGAGGGGATTGATGTTAAACTTAGTTCTTCTTAGGGTATGCCTACACTATGAAATTAGGTCAATTTTATAGAAGTCGATTTTTAGAAATTGATTTTATACAGTCAATTGCATATGTCCACACTAAGCGCATTAAGTCGCGGAGTGCGTCTTCACTACCGTGGCTAGCATCAACTTACGGAGCGGTGCACTGTGGGTAGCTATCGCACTGTTCCCGCAGTCTCCGCTGCTCACTGGAATTCTGGGTTAAGCTTCCAATGCCTGATGGGGCAAAAACATTGTTGCGGGTGGTTTTGGGTACGTCATCAGTCACCCCTCCCTCCGTGAAAGCAACGGCAGACAATCGTTTCAAGCCTTTTTTCCGTGCAGACGCCATACCACAGCAAGCATGGAGCCCGCTCAGCTCAGCTCACCGTCACCGCTGCTGTTGTGTCCTGGGTGCTGCTGTCAGCTGACGGTGCAGTACGACTGCTAACTGTCATCATCCACTGCTTCCGCTGCAACTCTGCTCTCCTGCTCTTGTAAATGAGCTCAGTCTCAATAGCAAATTTCTCCATGTTGTCGTCATCCACCGCTTCTGCTGCAACTCTGCTCTCCTGGTGCCATGAATCCACCTCGCAGGGCCTCTCATCATTCTGTATAAATATCTATTCTTGTGGCATCCGTCGTCATCCACCACTTCCGCTGCAACTCTGCTCTCCTGCAGACGCAAGCACGGCAAGCATGGAGCCCGCTCAGCTCACTGCTGCTGTTGTGAGCATTGTAAACATCTTGCACATTATCCTGAAGTATATGCAGAACCGGGCTAAGAGACGCCAGCATGAGGACAATTTTGACGAGGACATAGACAAAGACGTTCCTGAAAGCACGGGCTGTGACAATTGGGACATCATGGTGGCAGTGGGGCAAGCTGATACAGTGGAACGCCGATTCTGGGCCCAGCAAACAAGCACAGACTGGTGGGACCACATAGTGTTGCAGGTATGAGATGATTCACAGTGGCTGTGAAACTTTCGCATGCGTAAGGCCACTTTCCTAGAACTCCGTGAGTTGCTTTCCCCCGCCCTGAAGCGCAGGAATACCAAGATGAGAGCTGCCCTGATAGTTGAGAAGCGAGTGGCGATAACCCTGTGGAAGCTTGCTATCCCTGACTGCTACCGGTCAGTCGAGAATCAATTGGGAGTGGGCAAATCTACTGTGGGGGCTGCTGTGATCCTAGTAGCCAATGCAATCATTGACATTCTGTTACCAAGGGTAGTGACTCTGGGAAATGTGCAGGTCATAGAGGATGGCTTTGCTGCAATGGGTTTCCCTAACTTTGGTGGGGTGATAGATGGAACTCATATCCCTATCTTGGCACCAGACCACCTTGCCAACCAGTACGTAAACCACAGGGGGTACTTCTCAATGCTGCTGCAAGCACCGGTGGATCACAAGGGACATTTCACCGACATCAACGTGGGATGGCCGGGAAAGGTGCATGACGCTTGCATCTTTAGGAATTCTGGGCTGTTCGAGCAGCTGTGAGAAGGGACTTACTTCCCAGACCAGAAAATTACCATTGGGGATGTTGAAATGCCAATAGTTATCCTCGGGGACCCAAGCTACTCCTTGTTCCCATGGCTCACGAAACCGTACACAGCCAGCCTGGACAGTAGTAAGGAGCATAGAATCATAGAATACCAGGGTTGGAAGGGACCTCAGGAGGTCATCTAGTCCAACCCCCTGCTCAAAGCAGGACCAATCCACAACTAAATCATCCCAGCCAGGGCTTTGTCAAGCCTGACCTTAACTTCTAAGGAAGGAGATTCTACCACCTCCCTAGGTAACACATTCCAGTGTTTCACCACTCTCCTAGTGAAAAAGTTTTTCCTAATATCCAACCTAAACCTCCCCCACTGCAACTTGAGACCATTACTCCTTGTCCTGTCCTCTTCTACCACTGAGAATAGTCTAGAACCATCCTCTTTGGAACCACCTCTCAGGTAGTTGAAAGCAGCTATCAAATCCCCCCTCATTCTTCTCTTCTGCAGACTAAACAATCCCAGTTCCCTCAGCCTCTCCTCATAAGTCATGTGTTCCAGACCCCTAATCATTTTTGTTGCCCTTTGCTGGACTCTCTCCAATTTATCCACATCCTTCTTGTAGTGTGGGGCCCAAAACTGGACACAGTACTCCAGATGAGGCCTCACCAATGTCGAATAGAGGGGAATGATCACGTCCCTCGATCTGCTGGCAGTGTCCCTACTTATACATCCCAAAATGCCATTGGCCTTCTTGGCAACAAGGGCACACTGCTGACTCATATCCAGCTTCTCGTCCACTGTCACCCCTAGGTCCTTTTCCGCAGAACTGCTGCCTAGCCATTCGGTCCCTAGTCTGTAGCTGTGCATTGGGTTCTTCCGTCCTAAGTGCAGGACCCTGCACTTATCCTTATTGAACCTCATCAGATTTCTTTTGGCCCAATCCTCCAATTTGTCTAGGTCCTTCTGTATCCTATCCCTGCCCTCCAACATATTTACCACTCCTCCCAGTTTAGTATCATCTGCAAATTTGTTGAGAGTGCAATCCACACCATCCTCCAGATCATTTATGAAGATATTGAACAAAACCGGCCCCAGGACCGACCCCTGGGGCACTCCACTTGACACCGGCTGCCAACTAGACATGGAGCCATTGATCACTACCCGTTGAGCCCGACAATCTAGCCAACTTTCTACCCACCTTATAGTGCATTCATCCAGCCCATACTTCTTTAACTTGCTGACAAGAATACTGTGGGAGACCGTGTCAAAAGCTTTGCTAAAGTCAAGAAACAATACATCCACTGCTTTCCTTCATCCACAGAACCAGTAATCTCATCATAGAAGGCGATCAGATTAGTCAGGCATGACCTTCCCTTGGTGAATCCATGCTGACTGTTCCTGATCACTTTCCTCTCATGTAAGTGCTTCAGGATTGATTCTTTGAGGACCTGCTCCATGATTTTTCCGGGGACTGAGGTGAGGCTGACTGGCCTGTAGTTCCCAGGATCCTCCTTCTTCCCTTTTTTAAAGATTGGCACTACATTAGCCTTTTTCCAGTCATCCGGGACTTCCCCCGTTCGCCACGAGTTTTCAAAGATAATGGCCAATGGCTTTGCCATCACAGCCGCCAATTCCTTTAGCACTCTCGGATGCAACTCGTCCGGCCCCATGGATTTGTGCACGTCCAGCTTTTCTAAATAGTCCCTAACCACCTCTTTCTCCACAGAGGGCTGGCCATCTATTCCCCATGTTGTAATGCCCAGCGCAGCAGTCTGGGAGCTGACCTTGTTAGTGAAGACAGAGGCAAAAAAAGCATTGAGTACATTAGCTTTTTCCACATCCTCTGTCACTAGGCTGCCTCGCTCATTCAACTATAGGCTGAGCAAGTGCAGAATCGTGGTAGAATGTGCCTTTGGATGTTTAAAAGCTCGCTGGAGCTGTTTGCTGACTAGGTCAGACTTCAGCGCAACCAACATTCCCATTATTATTGCTGCTTGCTGTGTGTTCCATAATATCTGTGAGCGTAAGGGGGAGACGTTTATGGTGGGGTGGGAGGTTGAGGCAAATCGCTTGGCATCCGATTTTGAGCAGCCAGACACCAGGGCGATTAGAAGAGCACAGCAAGGCGTGCTGCACATCAGAGAGGCTTTGAAAACCAGTTTCATGACTGACCAGGCTTCAGTGTGACAGTTGTGTGTATTTCTGCTTGATGCAAACCAACTCCCTTTGTTAATTTTAATTTCCTGTAAGCCAACCACCCTCCCTGCTTCGAAATAAAGTAACTATTGTTTTAAAACCATGCATTCATTCTTTATTAATTAAAAAAAAAGGGAGATAACTGACAAGGTAGCCTGGATGGGGTGGGGTGGGGGAGGAGGGAAGGATAAGGCCACATTGCTTATTGTAGCCACACTACAAATCGGACTGTTTGAATGACAGCCTTCTGTTGCTTGGGCCATCCTCTGGAGTGGAGTGGCTGGGTACCTGGAGCCTCCCCCTACCACGTTCTTGGGCATCTGGGTGAGGAGGATATGGAACTTGGGGAGGAGGTCAGGCGGTTGTACAATGGATGTAGTGGGGGTCTGTGCTCTTGTTGACTTTCCTAAGCTGCACCAGATGCTTCATCATGTCCGTTGTTCCCCCATTAGCCTTAGCATTGCCTCCTGCCTCTGTTCTTCGCGCTCACTTAATGCTTTCCTAGCCTCTATCACTGAATGCCTCCATGCATTCAGCTGTGCCCTATCAGTGCGGAAGGACTGCATAAGCTCGGAAAAGATGTCATCGCGAGTGCGTTTTTTTCACCTTCTAATCTGCGATAACTTCAGGGGCGGAGATGATAGGGGGAGCCTAGAAACAGTTGTACCTTGGGGGAGGTAAAAAGGGAGAGTAAAATTTAAGATGATTCATTTCTGAGAACAAAAGGGAGACTCTTTCACAGTGAATCAAGCAATTCGCAGCAGACAGCACATGTGCTTTAGGTACAAGGTCGCATTTTGCCTTTTATATTGAGTGCCTGCCGATATGGTGACATCACAAACAGCTGGGCAACAGAATTCAGTTTCCATGCAGCCACGGTAAGTCAAAGGGTACGCGGGGTTGGCTTCTTACACATAACAGGTGGGAATGGTTTCAAACTGCAGTGCCATCCTTTCCCGTGGCAAGCAATGGGTTGGGTTTCACATTTAAAAGAAGGGGCTGCGGTTTTCGGGCAGATGTGCAGCACACACCTACCCGCACCCCACCGCGTGGCTATTCTCCGGGATGATCCCTTTTAACCAAGCGCAAATAGCCCAGCCTGAACGGGGTCCTTCTATTGTTCCCTTACAAAAATTCCCCTATTTCAGCCAGGTGACCATGAATGATATTCTCCTGACGCTAACACAGAAAGATATAGACCAAATGTTGCTTGAATGTGACCAAAACCCAGGACCATTCACTGCCATGCTTTGCGCTGCAATGATTCCAGAATATTTTCAGAGTACCTCCAGGAGAGCTTCATGGAGATGTCCCTGGAGGATTCCTGCTCCATTCCCAGACATGTGAACAGACTTTTCCAATAGCTGTACTGGCTGTGAATGCATCCCAATTCTTCAGGGCAAATCAAACGTTAAACACTATTGCTTTTAAACGCTGTACTGTAGTTACAAACGTGCACTCACCAGAGGTGCCTTCTCCAGCTTCAGGGTTGGGGATCCTGCCTTCGGAGGGCATTAGCTTCAGGGTGATGAAAAAGTCCTGGCTGCCAGGGAGAATGGATTCACCGCTTGCCTGCTGTGCATTCTCCTCCTCCTCTTCCTCATCCACAAAATCCTCCTCCCTGTTGCGTGAGACTCCGCCCTTGCAGGTGTCCACAGACAGTGGTGGGGTAGTGGTAGGGTCCCCTCCTATAATGGCATGCAGCTGATCATAGAAGCGGCACGTATGGGGCTCTGACCCAGAGCAACCATTTGCCTCCTTTGTCTTTTGGTACGCTTGCCTCAGCTCCTTAACTTTCATGTGGCACTGCTGTGTCTCCCTGTTGTAGCCTCTCTCCAATATGCCCTGTAAGATTTTGGCAAATATATTTGCATTTCTTCTTTTTGATTGGAGTTCTGCCTGCACAGATGCTTCTCCCCATACAGCAATCAGATCCAGTGTCTCCCTTTTGGTCCATGCTGCAGCTTATTTGCAATTCTGGGGGGAGTGTATGGTCACCTGTGCTGCTGAGTTTGCCACGCTGACCAAACAGGAAATGAAATTCAAAAGTTCCCGGGGCTTTTCCTGTGTACCTCGCTAGTGCATCGGAATTCAAAGTGCTGTCCAGAGCGGTCACAACTGTCGATTTGCGTCCGCACTACCCCAAATTCGACCCAGCAAGGTCGATTTTCGTGCTTCTCCCCTTCCTGGGGAGAAGTACAGAAGTTGATTTTAAGAGCCCTTTAAATCGACGGAATGGGGTTGGTTGTATGGACGCGTTCATTTTAAAATACACCTAACACAGCTAAATTCAACCAAACCCTGTAGTGTAGACTAGGCCTTAGTCTTCTAAATTTTATCTTGCATAAATTAATTCTCTTATATTTTCTAAATTCCCTGTAATAATTCCCATGTTAATTGTGTAAGTGACAGAAACGTCATTTTCTCTCATCCTCATCCCTTGGAAGCATATTAAAGGAAGAGTGGAACATAGGGCCATCTAAAGGAAGAGTCCAGATGGATTTTTTTAAAACTTCTGAATGGTTTTTGCTCTACATTAATCCGTGTTTATTTATATATATATAAAAACACTGTAGTTGCAGGGTGAAGTCTTCAAAGTCAGAAAAGAAAAAAAGTTATATGCATACAGTCTAACGATATAATCACAAACTATTTCTATGGGACCCCTATCTCCTTCAGTGTACAATCTGGACAGGAATGATGGAGGAAGTTATAGCTCACTCATTAACAACATTGATAAGAATCAATTTAGTACCTTTTATAGCCTCTTCAAAAGAACAAGGCTGTGCTGGGCTGGAGATTTCTTTCTTCACATTAATATTCAGAGTACCAGCTGTTGAGACAAAAGGCATTGCTGAATGTCAGGTATGTTGAAAGCATTGTCACAAGAAATGGCAACTTACTTTACAGTAACTGTGGTTCTTCAAGAGGTTTTACCCATATATATTCCACTTTTGGTGTGCATGTTCCCAATGCACTTGAGTTCAGATTCTTTTGGCCACTGATGTCCATTGCAGGCCATACTGGCACTCTGAGTGTCTTACTGCCTCTAACTGAGGGCATAAAGGGCAGACTACCCCAATCACCTCTCCATTCCTTCACCAATATAGAACCCATATCTCTTCTGTCTCCTTGGTAGCACGGAAAGAGGGCAGGTTGTGGAATAGATATGGACAACACATCTCAAAGAGCCAAAGTTACTGTTCGGTAAATAATTGTTTCTTCTTTGAGTGCTTGTCCATATATATTCCACTATTGGAGACTCAATCAATAACCTAGATGACAAAGGAGGTGGGTGCGAAGAATCTACCTAAAAAAATTATTTCAAGAAAGCCCTACCAAAATGAGCCTCAGATCTTGACGCTTCCACTGTGTAGTTATGCTGGATAAACATATGCATCAAACACCACACAGCTTCCCTACATGTCTCTCTAATTTTTCTCTACCCCATCCTGATTGTGCCTCACACTCCCCCTCACCATGTCTCTCTCTCTCTCTAAAACCAGGTGCCCTCTTTTAAAGGTCAGCTGGGGTGAATGGACCAGTCACAGGTGCACTGGCCCTGCTCTCACTTAAAGTGTCAAAGTCACCCTGTGACATACCCTCATAAGACTTTTAAAAAAAATGTAGCAACTGTATGGTGTGAAAAACGTGAAATACACATGAACTGATGAGCAGAAAGTTGAGATGCATACGAGGATCTGTCCATCTCTGAGATACCACATCTGGCTGGGGAGGCAACTGCACTGGAAGTTGGATGGAGATATTCTTCTGGTCTGAGAACCAGAATTGCCTCAGTGATGCCTGAACTACCATGACTATTCTGGCTGAATCCTGCCTGAGCTTCACGAAAACTCTTGGGATCAACAGAATTGGAGGGTAAGCATACATCCGTTCTGGAGAGCAGGGGATCAGAAATGCATCAGACAGGCATGCCAGACTTGGTCCTCCTCTGGAGCAGAGCTTTTGACACTTCATTTTCTTTGGTGGCAAAGAGGTCTACGACTGGATGACTCCACTTGATGAATGTCTTGGATTTTAGTGTCCTTCACTGACCATTCATGGTCACTTGCAAATAGTCTGCTGAGATCTGCCAGCATATTCTGTAATCCTGATAAGTATTTCTGTCAGACTCACACAGAAGTTCCACAGATGTACAGATTCATGACAAAGAATCTGCTCCCCTTTGTTTGCTTATATAAAACATTACTGAAGTGTTGTCTGTTAGGAATTGACTTATTCAGCCTTTTAGAACTCAGAGGAAAATCGTGCATGCCTGATGAATGGCGCTTAGCTACAAGATATTTATGTGAAGCCACGCTTCCTGAGGAGTCCATATGCCCCACGTCTGAAGATTGTCGAAAGTGGACTTCCCATCCCAATGTGAAGGCATCTATCACCAATGTCTTTGATGGTAATTGTGGAGAGGACACTTGCAAACTTTGAGAGTCTTTCCACCAGCTTAATGACAAGAGGATTTCTGGGGGAACGTGCACTGACATATCCAGAACTGCTTGTTGGATATTCAGACTTCAACCACCCTTGTATGCAAAGGTGGTGAAGTCTGGCAGGCTCACCTATGTACGTGTAGGAGGTTTTGTGTCCCAAAAGTCAGAAAAATTCTTACACTGGTTTTGCGATTAATTTGTAGGTGGGCGGATAGATCTACCATAGCTTGGAATCCTTGTTGGAACAAATGGGCCATTGCTGGAGTCCAAAACCACACCTATAACTTATCTTTTGAGTAGGAGTTCGTACTGACTTCTCTGATTACTTAGTCTCAGGAAGGCAAGGAGTTGCAAAGTCAGTTACCTGTTGATACGACTTCCTGCAAATGAGCCAGTCATGTAAACAGGGATGAATCTGAACTCCTTGTTTCTTGACGTAAGCTAGATATTTCATGAATACTCTCCGTGCTGTCAATAGGCTGAATAGTAGCAGCCTGTATTGGTAGTGGGACTTCATTCATCATACATGTAGGAAGTGCTATAGGTAAATAAGCAACCTGAAGGTTGAGAGCTGCATACAAAGTTGCGTAGATCTAGGGTTGGAATAAATAAAGCCAGAACTACCATCCTGAACTTAAGCTTGCAAATGAAGGGGTTCAGTTGTCTCAGATCTAGAATAGGGCACCAGCCCATTTCTTTTGGGGAATCAAAATCATGAAAGCAAAATCCCTTCCCCCTGTGTTTTAGAGGAAATTCTTCAACTTCTCTAAGATTGAGAAGTGATTGTACCTCGCAATGTGACATGTTCGCATGAGGGGGTCCCTGAAAAGAATGGGGAAGGTGTGTGTGTGTGTGAGGTTAGGGAGGATCTGTAACTGAATGGAATAGCCTCCCTATAGGATTTCCAGGATCCAATCGTCCATAGCGATGATGCTCCAGAGCTAAATTCCCTCTAAGCTGCATGGCCGCGCAGCAGGCTATCAAGGGCTGCGCAGACAAGGAGAGGCGCCTCTCCCCCAGCCCCAGCGCTGCCAAGGCCAGAGAGAGGAGCATCTCCCCCGACCCCGGGCTGCTGTGGTGAGAGAGGGCTGGGGGGAGTCTTCTCTCTCTGCCACAGCCCTGGGGCAGCCTGCACCCCAAACCGCAATCCCTGGCCCCACCCCAGAGCCCTCACCTCCTACATCTCAACTCTCTGGCCCTGAGCCCCCTCCCAGAACCCAAACCCTTCATCCCCAGCCCTCACCCCCTATACTCCAAACCTCTGCCCCAGCCCTGAATCCCCTCCCACACTCTGAAACCGTGGGCCCCACCCCAGCCACGCACCACCTCCATATTGGTTCAGATAACAAAATTAATTCTGTACATGGATGTAAAATATTAGAGGGTACATTGCTCCAGACCACAAGAAAATGAAATATATGATTCCTAAAATGAAGGGAACAAACAGGAAAAGCCAACAGAATTTGTACGTTACTCCTGACCAAAAGTCAAATCTACTGCTTTAATGATGATGAATGCTATAGCACAGACATGGTACTGCATGCAGATGACTTCCTCATGTGGAATTTTTCATGCTTTCCAAGTGATTCAGGTTGCCTAAATTGGGTATAGAATGATTTCCTTTACTGTTGTTGAGGCTCATAGAGCTTGCACTTTGATGCAGCAGTATGGACTCCTAAAGAACTCAGCGTGGCCAGAAAGTCCTTCAGACAGTGAGAAGTTTTGTCTATTTTCATACTGAAAGATTCACATCCCTCAAATGGAAGAGCCTCAGTTTTAACTCTTTATGGGTCACTGATGACTGGAGTACATCTCCTAATAGCAACTGAGGTAGTCATGGATCTAAAAGCCATATCCACAGTACCAAGAGCTGCCTGGAGGAATATACACACCAAAAGTTGACCTTTGGCTATCAAGGACTTAAACTACTCTTATCTTGGGGAAGCTTGTCTGCAAATTTGAGTATGGAATCCCAATTCAAATAACCATACTTCATCAACAGGGCCTGGTAATTGGTGATTCTCATCTGGGGACTGTACATAGGATACATTTTCCAGGCAAATATATCTAATTTCTTGGGTTCCTTGTCTCTTGGTGTTGCTTTCTCTTGATTTTGCCTCGACCTCTCATTCACTGCTGTAATAACCAATGACACTGGTGTGAAATGTCTATAAAATTGCTCAAAGCCCTGGGAAGGCACTTGAGCAACAATCTGTTCTTTTTGATGTTGGTGTCAAATAAGCAGGTATCTGCCAGAGCAATTTGGCTGGCTATAGAAGTCCCTTGTTGATGGGCATTGCAAGATGTCAGGATTGTGCATGATTTTTCCTGGACCACCTCAGCTGGAATTTCCAATGTGTCAGGCATTCTGCGCTGCAAGTCCTGGAATGTCTTGAAAGTCATCTGGGGTTGAGGTAGATGATGAAGATACCACAGACGGATGATGATGAGGATGAGAGGGGAGCCAGGATAGGGTAGTCCTCTACTTGTAACTCCTCATCAGAGCCTTGAGCAGACTGTTCAGCTGGCAGAGGAGCAGAACAGGCTGGTTGTAACCCCTGCCACCCCAAGAGATGATGGTAAAGGGGATCTAGCCCTGGATTGGGATGGATGCAGACAATGGTGTTCTACAGTGATGTATCCCTCATGGAGCCCAACAGAACCAAGGATAGTGGTATGCACAAGGAGCAGATGGCTGGGGAGAAAAGGAGAGCTACCACGGAGAACTATCTTTCCTAGAAGAATAAGGAGTACTTTTGGCACTTTAGAGACTAACGAATTTATTTGAGCATAAGCTTTTGTGGGCTAAAACCCACTTCATCAGACGCATGCAGTGGAAAATACAGTAGGAAGACACACACACACAGAACATGAAAAGATGGGGGTTGCCATACCAACTCTAACAAGACAAATCAATTAAGGTGGGCTATTATCAGCAGGAGAAAAAAAAACTTTTGTAGTGATAATCAGGATGGCCCATTTCAAACAGTTGACAAGAAGGTGAGAGTAACAGTAGGGGGGAAAATTAGCATGGGGAAATAGTTTTTAGTTTGTGTAATGACCCATCCACTCCCAGTCTTTATTCAAGCCTAATTCGATGGTGTCCAGTTTGCAAATTAATTCCAGTTCTGCAGTTTCTCGTTGGAGTCTGTTTTTGAAATTTTTTTGTTGAAAAATTGCCACTTTTAGGTCTGTAATTGAGTGTCCAGGGAGGCTGAAGTGTTCTCTGACTGGTTTTTGAATGTTCTAATTCTTGACGTCTGATTTGTGTCCATTTATTCTTTTGCACAGAGACTGTCCGGTTTGGCCAATGTACATGGCAGAGGGGCACTGTTGGCACAGTAATCTGGAAAGGTTGAGAGCCACTAGTCTAGGGTAATGAAACTCCCTCTTAGATGCATACTGACCGGAATACCTAGACTCCATGGCACACACTAGTGAAACCTCCCTTTTGCCACATCACTGTAGTGCTCATGGCATAGACATGTCTCAACACTAATTACCAACTAACTGTTATGTACCTATCTTTTTACAGCCATGTACAAACAATGGGTAAACTGCACAGTGAGTGAAGAAGCTCAGACATCACACGGCTTCCTGGCACGGGAGAAGAAACTGCGGCAGCTGAAGTCACTGTGCCCTTTATGCCCTCAGTTGGAGGTAAGAAGACACACAGGGTGCAGATGCAGCCCCCAGCAAATACTGCTGGCCAAAAGAATATGAACTTCAGTGCACTAAACAAGGGTATATGGGCGTAAATTGCAGCAAAGGCAGTGTAGGTTGAACATTAGGAAAAATGTCCCAACTGTCAGGGTGGTTAAGCTCTGTAATAAATTACCTATGTAGATTATGGAGTCTCTATCAGTTGAGATTTTTAAAAGCAGAGGTTAGATAAAACACCTGTCAGGGAGGGTCTAGACAATACTCAGTCCTTCCATGAGTGCAGTAGCCAGTCCTATGATTCTGTGTGTACAGGCACTCAAAAAAGAACCCATACAAAATACACAACACACATTAGTTACATATTTCCAGGTCAAATAGGTCCTCATAAAATACATCAGTTTAACAATCATTCAGTAATTCACTTCTATCACTGGAGGCCAGAAAACAATCAGGATAAATTCAGGAGAAAAATGTTCACTTACATCTCCTGACAAGATTACATCTTCTAATACAGATACCAAAGTAAGTAAGTGAAAAATAAGGGGAAAAAGTCTTTGAGTCATGCAAATGCTCCTGGAACCCTCTCCCCCATAATAAAAACAGACGGTGTACCATGAATACCAGTATGATATTGGTAAACACATTTTACAACACACATATGAAATACAGTTTTTGTGGAGCTGAATACAGATATTCTATGAATGCACCATCTCCGAACAGAAGACTTCCTTTGGGTCACTGGGCCAAAGACCTGAACGCTAGGCTGTACCCCACAAGCTCATTATAAACTTTTGTGTGATCATTAATATTTTACCAAAATTACTTTAGACATTCAATATAGGGAATAAACTTCTAGCTCTCTTCTCTCACAAGCAGATGATGTAAAGCTATCTGTCCATTCTACAGACAGCCATGTTGTATACAAATAACCATAGGTAGACCATGCGTTGGGATTTTCAAAAGGAGCCTAAGGGAGTCAAGTGTCGAACTCCCCTGAGTTTTATTTAGAGTATCTCAGCCTACGGACTACAAATAGCTGCACTGAAGGTTTTCACCATCGCAAAGCTTTTATGTCTTTTTAACAGGTTTACAGTATATAATCTCTCAGGCATTTGCAATTAATGTATAACTCCAATATCTAGCTGCCGCTTTCAACATTTCTCTAATCTTAATGTTTCAGGTAGACCATATTCATGAGAGTTCTCCTTGAATTCCTTTGCTCTGCAGAAATAGCAATGAGAGATATAGGACAACAAGACATCAGGTTCTTATTATATTCTCATTTTGGAGCATGGAGAATGACACACAAAAGTCCTTATGTATCAAGGTAAGAGTACATCCATAGTGATGACTTGTTATTGAACCTATTATATCTTTCCTTGCCCCCACCCTGATAGACAGAAAACAGAAGATGAGACTCACACAGCTGATCAAATATATATAGCACTAAAATGAAGAGCTGTAGGTTTACTAGTTAAAATAATCATTAACTAGCATTTCGGAGGAATTTTGTGTCTAAAGACTATGTTACAAGCCTGGGAATACCAACAGACAAATGAGCCCCATATTCACTCCTTATGCAGGCACAATTTTCTGTGCACACACCTGTGTGAACCCTGTTATGGTAGCAATTTTCTGTCCATTGCAAAATTTGTACAAATGGAATTTGCACATTAAAATTCTATCACCAGCATGCAGTTATTACTGCACTGAGTGCATGCAACATGTGGGAAGTGCAGTTGAAGCCTCACTGAAAAAGAGATCCAATATGTGTAAGTCTGGGAATGAGGCCAAGTTTATACTACCAGCCGGATTGGCGGGTAGTGATCGATCTTTCGGGGATCGATGTATCGCATCTAGTGTAGACACGATAAATTGATCCCCAATCGCTCTGCTGTCGACTCCGGAACTCCACCACGGCGAGAGGCGGAAGCGGAATCAACGGGGGAGCAGTGATCCCGCGCCGCAAGGACGCGAAGTAGGTGATTCTAAGTCGATCTAAGATACGTCAACTTCAGCTACGCTATTCTCGTAGCTGAAGTTGTGTATCTTAGATTGATCTCCCCCTCCCTCCTAGTGTAGACGAGGCCTAAGAGAAATTGTTACTATACCTCTCTAGAGGTACTTCCTTACAGTCACAGGCTCGTACAGTGGTGCTAACAGAGCCTGCACAACTCTTCCGTTCATCCTTTGTTTTATGCTGACTATGCTTCTGCTCTATGTATTCAACTGCAGCTATGCAGAACTTTTCATTGCCCTTTTTGCCATTACATAGGAGATCCCCTTGCCTGACAGCTTGACCTCCCCGCATAAACAGAAGTAAATAAAATCACATCCCCTATGAGTACTATTAAGTTGCGTATCTTATCTCTGCAGTGTAAGAGCCTCACAATGTATCGGTCATATTAGTGAATTATGGGGCATCAGTCACATAAAACAAATTTACATCTTATTCCCAGCCTAAGATAGTCAATATAGTTTTCAAGTTAAAAATAAAAAAAGAATTAGCAGTGTACTTGAAAAGTTTCATTTTCATTTCTAAATTGAACAAGCAAGCTGGTTACTGTATTAGAGATTGTGGCATCAAAAAACAGAATATATTTGTATGATTTGCACCCTTGGGTCTTTCTACACAGAATGCTTGGTGCTATTTATTTTGCTATATCTTCCACTGCAAACACCTGTACCTTCACTTGCCCTACAGCTTGGGTTCTTCCTTGTTTGAACTTATATAAACCTGAAATTGATACTACTATGTGAAAGCAGCCGCCTGTATCTGGCTGGGATTCCCTCGCTACATACCGTAACAAGGATGGAAGTTAACCCTTCAGACCTCATTTCTTGACAGAGCGGATTTTGCTAACAAGAGGCGCTCCCAGAATATTAACATTTCCGACGTTGATATAACAAGTAACTAGAGAAATGTTGATAACCTGCAATATCAAAGTTTACTGGGACTGAAGAAAAACATTTTGATAGTTGGTGAAATATTACACAGTCTACGAGAAAACAAAAGCCTTATATTTTATTTTAGAGCAGTGAGGAAACATTTGCTCCCTAATTCTTCCTCAAGCCCCTTTCCCTCTACGGTTACCTGTCCACCATGTGTAGTGTCTCCTCATCCTTTGCAAGCCTTTTCACCACAACTAATACAATTGCGATTTGACTTCATTCTGTGTTTAGCCTCCTGTTCAGAGATGAATTTTAGGACTCAGGATCCAGGGTGTAGACAGCTGAGCTAACTATTTGCTTTCATGACATCTCTAAGGGTGGCTCTTCCAGTACTCGAAAGTACACATCCCCGTCTTTATTGCAATCATGAGTGCTACTGTCCCTCCCTATATTAGGGTCTGGGGCACAGCAGAGTCCTCAGCTGAGGGAAGGAACCAGGAGCCTTTCAAAGTGCTTTGGCCAGTAGAGGAACTGTCATGCTGGTGACTCAAAACATTCTTCCTAGAATACCTTGAAATTTCAGAAGGTTGTTTAAGCACCCATAGGTACCACTTTATCAAAGAAGAAATGTCATTGTAATGGTATATTATTGCTGAGCACGTATGTTTGTTGAAAAGCCTATTACCCAACTTCACACAGCTGCTACCCTTGTTAGCCCCTTTCTCTCTGCTTCAATATTCAGAAATTAAAATCAGAAAAGACCTTGCAGGCAATTTTGTCCATTCCCATCCCTCATTTCTTCACTTTACGTACATGTATCTGGAGTGTATGTAAATGACTGCACATCATGTGATCTTCCAGCATTGGTCACCACATATATCCCCACAGAAACAGAAGAGGTTATTTTCTGGTCATGATATGGTGGCACCGTCACAATAAGATGATTCTGTATTGCCGAGAGAGAGAGAGAGAGTTCATATTAGAAAGATTTCTTCATTATTTTAATTGCAATTTAAAAGGTAACTATTATCCATACAAAGAAAGCCAAATCAAATTAAAAAATGGACTAGCACAAACCCTAACAAATACATTCTAGTAAAACAAAACCTGTAAGAAGTGCGGAGTAGACAGGGGGAAGGTGGTGAAGCTGTGCTTCTTTTAAAAGAAATGGACAACCATGTTGAGCTGAAAAGGGCACTGGAATGTTCTGCCTATACAGAGCTTATTTGTAACATATAGTGTAAATGGGGAGGGCGGGGCGGGGGGGGGAAGAGTGGGAAAGACATACACATACCCTTGAACTCTGGCCCTGATTCAGCAAAGCACTTACGTATGTGCTTAACTTTAAAACATGTGCTTAAATACCACTGAAATCAAAGAGAATTAAGTACATGTTTAAGTACTTTGTTGAATAGGGCCTCTGTACTCAATATGAGCAGAGAGGTTCAGGTTCCGGCATCTCAGGCAAAGAGAACCTGAGTACAAGAGTCCAGTACATCTCCTGAATTCAAGATATTTACTATTTCATATGTAGTGGCAAGTTATGTAAACACAGAAGATATGAAAAAGATAAAAGGACATCCACTTTGAAAGACAAGACAAGGGGCAGAAGAGTCAAAGGGCTGCTTAATTCTGTTCTGCAGAATTCACTTGTACTTTCCTCTAGTCCCTTTTATTCTGCAGCATTACAAGAGTTTTACGGTAATTTTTGCATGGAAGGTTTCAGTCATTTCTATCACCTACCCTTTAAAGATAACGTATTACGCATTGGGCTATGTGAATGCAGCAAAAAAGTCCCTGTAAGTAAAGCCTCCCAATTCAGTTCCCTAGTATTTGAAATTCTTTTTATTCAAGGACATTTGAATGAGTATTTGCAAGAATGTTCACAGAAAGCAAAAGTGTCACAAATAAATATTCGCTGGAGTAGTCACACCAGATGTGCTTTTGCAGCCATTTGGAAAAGCTCTTTTAATTCGCACAAAAAATTCAAACAATTACAGACAACAAAGAAATGTGTAAACATCTCAACTTATTTGCAAATAGTTCATGAACAAAAAAGTACTGCTGTTAAATACATAGGGTAGACCTATGTATTTAACATATGACATAGGTCAGACCTATGAATAGCAAACAGACATCAGCAGATGCAATCATGAACAATCCACAGAACAACTTTTGTTCCCAAACTATCTGTCCAACCATTAGAAATAAGAAACTGGTAAAAACTGTGTTTGTGGGCAATTTACCAACAGAAAAAAATGACCAGCTCCAGTCAGCACTGTTTGCAATATGAATTCAGCCTACAAGCCACCTAACTGTGTGCAAAGATTAAGTCAGTTACTGGGGAACGTGTCACTAAACAAGGAAAAATTTAGCCAGACACAAAGAGCACAGAGAAAATACAGTGCTTTTCCTCCACTGATAACACAATAACTCCACAGGTGAAAGTCATGGGCAAAATTTTAGATCCTTCCTTTTAACTATGTTATATGTACTATAACCTTTTACCAACTATTACATAAGGATTCTCCTTCACTGGCTTAACTGTGAAGTTCCACTCTGAGAAGAGAGTATAGTGAAGTAGCACCATTTTACTCACATATAGGTTCCCTGTATTTTCTGCTTATTATTTGTGTGTTAACACAGAAAACCTGTTCTACGAGCTGTGCAAGTTATTTCTGTTCACCTTGCACAGCCAGCAAGAGCAGATTTCGAGTCATTACACATTTTCATGCATTGTTTACTAAGTTCCCCTTCTATTTAGTGTTTTATACCACATAGCCATCATTGTGGTATCTAAGTGTCCAATTACAAAACCAACTTACATTTATGCAAACCCACTAACAATAATGGGATTGCTTTGGTGTCACTAAGGGCATAATTTGGTGGCTGTAACCTTTAGTCTCCTTATAACACACCATAAAGGAAGATATTCAGTTCCACTTTCAGATCCTAGATTAATTGCCAGTGCCACAAACTCGGAGGGGGGGGGGGAAAACCCACTTAATTTTACTTGCAAATGTAGCCTGATCTGGAGTCAATAAGAGAAATAACTTGCACGTTCACAATGCTATTTTCATTGTCAATTTTCAGACTAGAACTATACCTTAAATTCTGTTTTTGACATCAGTTTGTTTAAAATTTCAAAGACATCATTCCATAACATTTCTTTAGATTGCTAGGGATAATAAATAATATTCTTTCCTTCTAAAACCAGTTTAGAAATCCCCTACAGCCAAGTCTGAATAAAACACCACTTGCATTCTAAGTGAGTTTACACATCACACAGTGGGGCCTTCTGCAAATCACCCCTTAGCTTTCGCCTCAGTGAGCCTTTAGTTAGGTTTTTATATAGTAGCTTCTTCATTTATTCTATTTGAGGGTGTGTGTAGCGCTGTGTGCTTTACTGTAAAACTGAACACACCTAGAGCCATAGGTAGTCCCGTTTTACAGAAATGGAAATAGATTTTAAAAAGACTAGTAGGATAGGGAACCAAGTGAGGAATATAACATCCTTGGGAAAGGGATATGGAATACCTCGTAGAAATATCCTTGGAAAGCAACGATCCCAATGAAAGCTTTTTTTTTTTTTTTTAAACACACACACTAGTTGGGGTGGAAAGGAACTCCCACCAAAGAAGAGATTCTCTATATCATGGAGCTTTGCCTTCTTGCGCTCTCTCTCTCTCTGGGCTTAGTATTTTCCCTTTCTAAGGGGGGCAGCTAAGTTAAACATGTTTCTGTACCTTCTTTAGGCTGTTTTTCAATCTTGAAACTGACTATCTGCCTTACTACTTGTGAGTTGGCCAAGATATAACCAGATGCTCAATTTTGACAGACAGATGCTTTCTTTGTTACAAAATTATTACTCCATTAAGTGCAAAAAGCTATGTTAAGGGAATATTAAAGTTGGAAGACTACATGGACAAAAAAGTCAAGTAGTAAGTAAAATAAGTTATGTAAAATTATAGATTGTGCATGTGATAAACACATTGTTTTTCCTTAATTTTTTTTATTTTTCCCTCAAAGTTAGCTAAGTATTATTCTTTACTTGTAGTGCTGACTGAAAATGGAATTTCAGAGTAGAATATTTTTCTTAACATTAACAATCAACACAAAACTATCATGCTTCCAGTATACAGTATGTGAAATCATACTAGACACAATTTCCTTAATTATATTCTTTGCATTGTATGTGTGAAGAGCAAGCCTTCCTGGTCTCTACTGGCCAAGACAATGAGAACAAAGCTAAGAATCAAGCTTTTGTCTTGAGTGATGATGCAGGAACATTTTCAGATATTTGTATTCAATGTATGAGTAAGTACCTGATGAAATAATTCCATGTCTATTTCAGCTTCTGCTTTCCAAGAGTTTTCATCTGATTGAAAGTAAAAAAAAAAAAAAAAAAAAATTATTATAACTTTTATTGCACATTTATACAAAACTAAAATATTGTTTTGGTGTCTTCAATAGAGTTGCTATAGTATTTGATGCTTCATTAGCTCTTAAGAAGTGGAACAAAACCAAGTAGTAGGATTTTAAACCCAAACATGTCCTCCTTTCCTCCGCCCAAGCCCCTGTATTTTTCACACTGACCAGAAATATTCTCTTGGAAGATCACTTTTGTTCCCTTAAGAAAGTTCTTGCCAATCAGAAAGACTTCCTCTTCCCCCTTCACTGAACAGCTGTGCAGACTTTTCTTGAGGATCTCTGGCACACCAGCTGGTTGAGCTACAATTGGAAAGACGAGCAGTTTAAAATAGAAAGGAACACTAATACCTTTGACAAAAAGGTATTTTCTTTTACATAATTTCAAGCAAAGATCAAAATCATTCCAAAACCTCTGCCTGTACTTACACAACAAATAACAGAAGTTAGCATGAAACTTAGGAACTATTTGTTTCCAATATTTCATTACACATGGTAAAACAGTTATGACCTGTAAATTCTCCATTTGGGTGATATGTACCCCAAAATCACTAACAAATTATGCACATCCCTTTTCTCATGAAGAGGTGTGTCTATAACTCTCAGAGAGGAAATCATAGAATCATAGAAGCTTAGGGATGGAAGAGACCTCAGGAGGTCATCTAGTCCAATCTCCTGCTCAAAGCAGGACCAACCCCAACTAAATCATCCCAACCAGGGCTTTGTCAAGCTGGGCTTTAAAAACCTCTAAGGATGGAGATTCCACCACCTCCCTGGGTAACCCATTTCAGTGTTTCACCACCCTCCTAGTGAAATAGTTTTTCCTAAAATCCAAACTAGACCTCCCCCACTGCAACTTGAGACCATTGCTCCTTGTTCTGTCATCTGCTACCACTGAGAACAGCCTAGCTCCATCCTCTTTGAAGGCTGCTATCAAATCCCCCGTCACTCTTCTCTTCCGGAGACTAAACAAGCCCAGTTCCCTCAGCCTCTCCTCATGTGCCCCAACCCCCTAATCATTTTCGTTGCCCTCTGGGTGAAGACGATTGCAAGGAATAGCACAAACTGAGATAGCTACAGTAATTAAGTGCAGGTTTCATGAGTGCAACCAGCGCAAACCATTAGTCTTACAGTAAAAGAGACAATATCAACTTATTTTTAATTGACTAGTTTTTAAAAAATTCCACTTTCGGTTTAAAATTCCAGTATGGTCTGATTTAAATACAAACAAACATTAATATCTTTTGTAAGGCGCTTTCTGCTTCTCTAGTTATCAGCATCTCTTTAGCAAGAGAAAAACCGAGTAATTATCTGACCATATATGGAAGTATTTCATCTGATTATACAAAATGTGTCTCCAAATGCACAAAGTAAACAAATTGGAAAAAAAATCGTGCTATTCTAGTCAACTATAGGAGTCTTAAGTAAAGTGAGTACAACTTTTTCCATGCAAAAATATTATTTTCAAGTTGTTAATGTCCCTTTAAGGTCATAACAGTTATCTAATGATCCACTAATATATAAGCATGTTATTCATTTGGACATAAAGCAAAACTATTGCTGAAGCTGATCATCTATTTGTAGTTTAGAAGGAGCAAAAAGATTTTGCATTGCCTGAACTACAAAGGAGTAATCAAACAATATTGTTTTGATCTATGCAAGCAGATCCACAAGCAAATCTAAAAATCTACAGGCACAACTCAGAGACAGCACAAAATAGCATGTTCAAGTCCAAAATAGCATGTTCAAGTTCAAGTTTTCTGTGACAAAGCTTACTAGTTCTCTGACACTGAAGCCATAGCAGATTTCAGTAAAACCTTATGACCTCCAGAGCTAAAACCTCATGACTTCCAGAGCTAAAAGTGTGAACTGCTAAAGCTCTGTAGCCAAGGGCCGCAACAACTCATATCCTCTGTGAATCAGCATAGAGGAGGACTCAAAAACACACTCACCAATGAGTTACAATTACACAGGCCCTCAGTTCTCTGTGAATCAGAAGCCACTGGCAACATATATTAATGTACATATTAAATTTTGTCCTTGCTGTGATTTATTTCTATATTCTCAGACCATTTATCAGATAAGATTGTACCCTCATTAAATAAAAAATGGAGCGTCACCCAGGGCAGTGAATGTGCCTACTTGCGCGTGCCTTCTATAGTGCCAAGGACACTGCTGGCGCTATGACAGATATACCAGCAGCTTCCAGCTACCCAGCCCTATACAACTGAAGAACAACATTTTTAAGCTTTATATTAAGAAATGAAAGAACATACAAGTGCAGTAAAAGGTACACTGCAAACAAGTCACATTGTTAACATACCGGAAGAACAGGTTTATAAGCAAAAAGTAACTCAATATAAGTTATATGCCACTATTAATCCTGTATGTTCATTAGTGCTACTTGGTAGGCTAAAGGCTAAGAGTAGCAGTGCTTCTGTTAAAGGGAAAGGGGAGAAAAACAGGAAAATGAAATTAGGTTACAGGCTTCATGCCAAAAACAAGGAAACGTTCTTCGTACTGAGTTTGTTTTTTCCATGGCATATCTGACCAATTATTTTGATGCACTTGTTTATAATACTACAGGTAAGTCTACAAAAGTCATTTTACATTGTATGTATGTAACTAAATTCGCATACAACTAGGTAATGGTAGTCTTTAAATAGTTAATATATTGGCATTAATGTAATTAATCAAATCTTTCTCCCTTTTCCCTATATATTTTGTATAGTTAAGACAAACTTTTGTTTTCATACAACATTAAGTTTATTTGCCATTTAAGAGACCTGAAGTACTTAGGATCTCAGACCTCCAAACACAATAAAAAGTTGTGGAGAGAGAATGAAACAAAAAGAAAAAAGGCAAAAACTTATGAAGGCTCTTACTCTCCAGGGTCTCAAAACTCCTTTCATGCTGAGATGAAGGGAAGAAGCTCCCCTGATCCTCTTGCTACCACCTCTGGTGGTGGCTCCCGGGAGGGAGGGAGAGGTTGCACAAGGAATGGAGAATAAAAGACATCCCGCCATTCTAGTACTGCCATCTCTGGGACTGACTCCATATGGGGTAAGAGCCTCTAACCTTCTGCAGCAGCCTTTGGTTTTGTCTCCCATACTGTTCAGTTAAATACAAATATTCAGCCCACACATGTGTTTTCAATGCCAAACAGAGCATTCTAACATTCAGTGGTAAAAAATAATAATTTTCCATTGTCTTAATCAGAACTGAACTAACTTCCAACCTGATGAACTGCTATAACTCTACAAAGCTGTTTACCCACTTCTACTCCTCAAAGCTGGGCGGTGACAACTACATTTACAATATAACAATGATGTTAACAGCCTGTAGCAGAAAAGGTTATTTCATTTTGTGATCAGCTCAAGGCAATGCGGTAAAAAATGTTTCAACTTTCAAAACCAGCACGTGGCTTAATTACAAATCAGGAAATTATAACTGAAAAAGGATTTTAAAGACCTCACAATGTTCCAAGGAAATTTCAACTCTAGGTTTAACAAGATTTTTGTGTTGGTGGATTTTTTTTGTTTTGTTTTTTTAACACAGACTATTATAGCTGGATTAAATGAAGCACAAAGACGTTTATAGATGACTTTCCCTGAGGCGACAGTGAGTCACAGTGATTTAAATCATATTAAAACCCAGCTTCCTCCGATTACAATTTTTACTTTGCTACTTACTGCATAAAATCGGAGAGGAAGGTGTCTGGAGCGTTAAAGTTGAGCCATCTTTCCGAGTGAGGTTAACACGAAATACCAATCTGGCACGGGTGCTTTTTTTCTTGGAACCAGCAATCCCTATTCGAGCTTCAACATCTGCATTTCTCAACTTCAGTATTCCTACACAATCAACCCTAGCAACACATAACATTTGAGTTAATAACCCAGTAGGACTTCCAAACCTACAGCTATAAAACTGACCAGAACCTGGAGTTCAGTAGGTTTACCATCTCAATAGATCTATTCAGATTTGTTTACCATGCAACAGAGTCAGAATTTTCTAAATGCAGTTAAGAGTCCAAAGCAGTTCATGTGCCTTAACACATGACAGGGCACTGAAACGGCATCTCTAAGGGAGTTATATCACCCTAGCCTCAACTCATTCCTGCCTGCTTTGTCCAGGAGATGATGAAGCAAGGAAAAAAGCAGTGAGAAACTATGAAGACTGCAAACCTACAGAACTTCAATTTATTCCATATTAACTCTGCCAGCCACTCAATTTGACTCTGCAGATCCCCACCCCTCACTCTTGGGAGACTGAAAAACTAGTTCTGAAGGAGTAATGCAAACTAGGGAAACGAAGAGCTACTTTACCAAAATTCTACCTCCACTCTAAGCTTCTTTGTCAAGACAGTAATGCCTTGGCTGAAAGCATGAAGAAACTTCATGTACTCACATGGTTGACTTACGGCTACTGGAATCTGGTGTGAGCAAATGTGCAGTGCCTAACACAAAGGGGTCCTGGTCCATGACTATGGCCCCTAGCTGCTAGAAGAATACAAATAAATAATAAGTGGTGGATGCATGTATGCCCTTAGTAAAAAGGATCCTAGACATACTGGCAAGAGCTGGTGCACCGTACTGGGGCAGCCCAGCTTCCCCAGGGGGCAATTTAAATTGTCTGGGGCTCCCAGCCCTCCATCCCCCCCATGGATCCCAATACAGGCACTGGGGAGGTGGAGGGCATGGGTGGTCATGGTGGTGCCCACAAATGACTGTACCAGGCTTGAGGGTCGGAACGAGGGTGCGATTGGGGAGATCCCGTTGGTGTAATGGTGGGACACACTGTGAGGCCAGAGAAAGATAATCATCCTGGTCACTGCCTGACTCCTTGCTGGAAAAGGGTGGTGCTGACCAGGGTTCTGGGGGTAAATGGCCCAGATTTACCTGTAGTGATACCTAGATGTGCTCGGTACCTGGACCCCAGTACCAAGTAGTGGGGATTCCAGTTCTTCCATAACCACAAGGTCCCCCGAGAAATGGAACTCCCACGGTATCATTGATACACTCAGTACTATCAAGGAGTCCCAGTGCTGACTTGTCGGTTCCGACTGTTGTTTATGTGAGGAATGCTCCAATAAGGGTTGATTTGATGGACTCAGTGCCAAAGATGGTTTTGTCTGTGCCGATCTTTTAGAGGTGGTACAATCTCTGTCTTTATCTCTGGGAGGTGGGGCCATTGCTTCCAAGCCTGGGTCCCTGGGGTCCTTAGGCACTATGGCAGAGCTTGTACTGGGGAGTCACTGATAATGACTGAGGTGGGTGAGTGTACCGGGGATCCCCTCTGGCTGGCCAACAACTAGGTTTGAGGGCTCAGAGCCCTTTTTTTTTTAATGGCTTTGCAGGGGGGAATCAGCTGACTTCTTTTTTTTTTTTTTTTTTTTTTTTGCAATTCTACCCCTCTGCAGTATCAAGGCTCTGGGGATGAACTCCATCTTCGAGAGGTTTCAGGACTGGGGTCAGCTGGTAGTTGGAGTGCACCCTCATGAAGAGAAGCCTTAACTTGAGCTCCTGGTTCTTATGAGATGTCATCTCATCTCCATGAACTTCTGCAAAGTAAGTGCCTCTCCAAGACACCAGACACAATGAGAATGCCCGTCTGTTACTAGAATTGCCCCATTGCCGGAGAGGCATCTCGTGACTGTGGGGGAAACCAGTCAGGTGATTTACATTTTTTCCACGTTTTTTGTGGGCAAAGAAAAGGTTCTCTTTTCTTAGAATGGAAAAACAGAAACTCTAACTACTAAAAGGAAACAAAAAACTCCAATAATAGCCACTATTTATACTAAATGCTATCAAGAAAGAAGAGACTACTGCTCTTGCCATTTGAGGCCAAAAGTGGTTCGCCCACGCAGCGCTAGATAGCTTCGAGGCAGACCACAATGGAGGAAGGGAGGGAGGACGCACATGTGGGCAGAACAAACAATGCTACCTAAAATATCGGGTTAGAGATGCAGGGGCGCAAATACACCTACAGTAGAGCACCCGTAAAAGACACTACTCAAAGAGAATATATGGCTCTTTTTTTTAAGATGCAGATACAATTGCTAGATATCTTCTACAGACAAAGTACATGGATGTGACGGCTTCTCTTATGGCCAAACAATACTTAGTTTAGCATACCTATTACTAAGATTGCTTTGAAAAGTGGGGTCTGTTGGGTGGAATAAACCAACTCCCTTAACATTGAAAGCTTGCTCTTCTACTGGAGAGAAAGAAAGTCAGATTACTGAATGGAGTCTTTGCAAGGAGATCATCACTGAACAGTAATAATTGTAGTGTATAGTCTTATAGACCGTGAAATGGTTTGAGAAAAGCTCAAGCTATCATATGAAGAGAAAGTCAGAATGAGACACAACACTGGAAAAATCTTTGCTACCTAAAAATCTTCATTCAAAACAGAAGGGTGATGGCCAAGCAAAACAGCTGGTATTCTTCTCTGTAGATGAGCCAAATTTTGGAATAAAGGAACAGAGACTGACAATAATCGTAGGGGGTGTGTGTGTGCGCGCGCGCGCACACACACACACACACCTCTTAGTAACCAGTCAGATAAAGATACAGCTGCAGACCATGTCTTCATAGGTGTGCATGGCATTTTGTGCTATCTCATGGGGCTGTCATGACAAAATACCAGTTGGCATAAGAAGGGATAAAATAAAGAACCCAGTATTGGTAATGAATCTGACCTACTTTAAAAAAAAAAATCTAGTGACATTTCCAATACATTTAAAGAAGCAGGGGGAGGTGGCATTGACAACAACAATTTGGAAACTGATCCTCTTAATCATCCCTTAAATTGTCTTAAGTACAAATTGGGACAATTGTCTCTAATCGCTTCCTATTCTTAAAATCTCTGTTGTAATAAAGAAATATCAAGAATAAGAAACAGATTCCTCTTTGCCTGGTGAGAACAGGTTCTATAATTTCTAGATCTACCAGAAAATACTTCCTGTTTTAACAATATCATGAGCAAAGTCCCTGGAATGGGAGAACATGGAGGTATTCTTTTACCTTTCCTCCAATTCCTTAGTGACAAAACATAGTAAGTCAGTGTCACAGATGGTCATTTGACCTTTCCAGTTGAGGGAGCTTGAATTTAACTTTCAGTAACCTCTAAAGAGGCCCAAGACTTTCAGGCTGATATCACTGAGCTCAAAGAACAGATGCTAATCCTACTTTTCTTTTTATTCATTTTGTATTAATTAGGTCAGAGATCCAGATCATTGCTTCATACTTTAGGATAAAATCCTAAATTACAAAGCCAGGCATAGTGCTTACTCACTAAACAGAATGGACAGCTGAGCCTTAAGCATCAGAGTCCAAATAATGCATTTAGAGAGCTCTAGATTCCTCTGAATGGTGGCAACAAAGGACCGTTTAAATGCTTCTGAAAAGTGACCATTTTATAACCAAGATGATAGTTGTACTTTGTCATAAATGCCTGATTCTTTGCCAGCTTCACAGATAAAGTTAAAGGATTGCCAGATGGATTGGACAGTAACAAAACAAACTGGGCTGGGGGAGTGCTAAAAAACTCTTTCTGCACTTCTCACTACGGACAAATCCAAAACCTGCTGAACTCAGTTCTTCAATAAGCTCTAAAAACACTAATTGAGAAGGCATCTCCCTCTTTTTCCTTGCCTCTCAAAAAAAAAAGTTGAAAGAACAACTGCAAGACTAAGTCCACTGATGAATCTTCATGTCCTGCAAGTACTTACACAATGTTGCAAACACTAAACAAAGAATGTGAAACTCTAATATAAAAACTA
The DNA here is from genome assembly GCF_965152235.1 of Eretmochelys imbricata. NCBI lineage: Eukaryota > Metazoa > Chordata > Testudines > Cheloniidae > Eretmochelys > Eretmochelys imbricata. Next base: position 41,311,613 of record NC_135583.1, on the reverse strand, counting down.
AAGATAGAAAAAGCATTTAAAAAAAAGACGTGTAAGACAATTACCTTTTCCGTAACTGGTGTTCTTTGAGATGTGTTGCTCATGTCTATTCCACAATACATGTGCGTGCTCGCCACGTGCACCGGTGCCGGAAGTTTTTCCCCTAGGAGTACCCATAGGGGGAGCGCCCCAGCGACCCCTGGAGTGGCACTTCCATGGTGCGGTATAAAGGGAGCTATGAGCTTCCCCCACCCTCAGTTCCTTCTTGCCAGACAATTCCGACAGAGGGGAAGGAGGGTGGGATGTGGAATAGACATGAGCAACACATCTTGAAGAACACCAGTTACGGAAAAGGTAACTTTTTTCTTCTTCGAATGATTTCTCATGTGTATTCCACAATAGGTGATTCCAAGCTATATCTGTTGGAGGTGGGTAGCAGTTCACAAGTTCTCAGGACGGAGGACAGCCCTGCTGAACCTGGCGTCATCCCTGGTTTGGGAGACGATCACATAGTGCGAAGTGAATGTGTGAACCGAAGACCACGTGGCAGCCCTACAAATGTCGAGGATGGGGACATGGGCCAAGAAGGCAGATGAGGCCTGTACTCGAGTCGAGTGCGCCTTCACAATTGGTGGCGGGGGGATACCCGCCAGCTCAGAACAGATACAGATGCATGAAGCGATCCAGTTGGAAAGCCGCTGAGTGGAGATCGACCAACCCCTCATGCACTCAGCCGAAGCGATGAACAGTTGCGAGGGCTTTCTGACCAGCTTGTTCCGCTCAGGTAGAAAGCCAGAGCCCGTTGCACATCGTGCATGTGGAGACGGCGCTCCTCACTGGACACGTGGGCTTGGGGCAGAGGACTGGCAGAAAAATGTCCTGACCCATGGGAAAGGCGGAGACCATCTTCATGAAGAACGTAGGGTGTGGGCGGAGCTGGACCCCGTCCTTATGAAAAACCGTGTATGGAGGCTCGGAGGTCAGGGTCCTGAGCTTCGAGACTCACCTGGCTGACGTGATCACGACCAGGAAGGCCACCTTCCATGCTCTGCTGTTGTCACCGGGAACCTTGTGACCGTGTCAATGAGCCCCTTCAGCATCTCGAACCTGTCTGGTGGGAGGGAAGCTGTGGCTGAAGAGGCATCCAGGAGCGCCCCCATAAACTCCATCCTTTGAACCGGGACTAACGTGGACTTGGTGTCGTTTACCAACAGGCCCAAGGCGGTGCACGTGGACAGGAGGAGCGTCACATGATCCCTCACCTGTGACCAAGAGCTGCCCTTGACCAGCCACTCGTCCAGATAGGGAAAAATCTGGACCCCCCCCGGTGCCTGAGGTAGGCCACTACCACCGACATACATTTTGTAAATATCCTGGAGGCAGTGGACAGACCAAACAGGAGGACTGTAGATTGGTAGTGATTCTGCCCCACCACGAAAAGGAGGAAGTGTCTGTGTCCCTCGAATATGTGAATGTGGAAGTACGTGTCCTGCAGATCAAGGGCAGCGTCCCAGTCCCCGGGATCCAGGGAGGAGATGATGGAGGCTAGGGAGACCATGCAGAACTTGAGCTTCACCATGAACTGGTTTAGATCTCGCAAGTCCAGGATGGGACTGAGTCCCCCTTTGGCCTTTGGAATAAGGAAATAGCGGGAATAGAACCCCTTGCCTTTGAATTCCCCGGGCACCACTTCCACTGCTCCTAGGCCCCAGAGCTGCCCCACCTCCTGCTCGAGCAGGGCTTCGTCCGAGGGTTGATCCCTGAGGACTGGGGGGGCACCCCTAAGCGTCCCATCAAAATCGCCTTTTCCCCACCTGTTTGCCCTTGGAGGACCCAGGTTGCGGGGCTGGCCTTGACTGCCTCTGAGGGCGCCTTTTATAGTCCCGCGCCTTCTTATAGGCGGCCTCGTATTTCGGGTGGGAGGCCTGAGCGAGAGTTTGCTGCGGCTTAAACTTAGATTTAGCCGGAACATAGAGACCCAGAGTCTGGACGATCGTGCGGGAGTTCTTTATACCATGCAGCTTTGTATCCGTTTGTTCCGCAAACAGAGCTTTGTCATCAAACAGGAGATCCTGCATGGTGGCCTGCGCCTCACTGGGCAGCCTGGACAGCAGGAGCCACAACGTCCTTCTCATGGAAACCGCGGAGGTGCGGCCATATCCGCCGCATCTGAAGCTGCTTGCAGCCACTGTACCCTCCTCCACCAGCGCCCTGAACTCCTTCCTATCACGCTCCTGCAGGGAGTCTTCAAACTTGGGCAGGGGGCCCCACAGACTGAACTCATGCCAGCCCAGGAGAGCCTGGTCGTTTGCCACTCGTAACTGGAAGCTTGAGGATGAATAAACTTTTCTTCCAAAAGAGTACAGCCTCCATGAATCTTTATTTTTTGGGGTAGGGCTGGCTGGCCCTGCCGTTCCGTTCTTGACCGACTCGACCACCAGGGAGTTGAGCACCGGGTGGGTGCATAAGTACTCGTGTCCCTTGGCGGGTACAAAGTACTTGTGTTCTGCCCTCTTGGAGACGGGCCAATGAGGCCAGTATTTGCCACAGGGCATTTGAAATTTTTGCCACCCCTTCATGGAGAGGCAAAGCTACGCTGCTCAGTACTGAAGAGGACAGCGCATTAAACAGGGAGTCCAAGGGCTCCTCCATCTTCTCTGCCTGGAGGTGGAGGCGTGATGCCACCCTTTTTAGGAGTTCCTGGTGGGCCCTAAAGTCCTCCTGCGGGACTGTGGGGGACGGGGCCGTAATCGCCTCTTCTGGGGAGGGCGAGGAGGCCGGTGCGGTACTTTGGGTGTCCGCCGGCACCGGAGGGTCCACCACCTGGTTGGTCTCCGGGCATGGTGCAGAGGATGTACGTCCCACTGACTCCTTCCTCGGAGGTCTGGAGAGGGAGGCCGGTGTTGCCTCTGAGGCACCGGTTACCAAACGAGCCCCCACCGGGGGCTGCGTCGGGGGCCACAGTGCCCACTAGTACCACTGGGCCGGCCATGGGGCCTGGAGTCACTGCACTTGCTGCGGCACCTGCTGCTCGGCCTGGCTGGCCTGGACCATGGAAGGACGACTACGAGCTGAAGCCGGGCTGATGAATGACCTGCCACTGTCCCGGGACCGGAAGGAACGGCAGTGCCGGGAGCAACACCAACCACGGGACCGCGATCCCAACGTGGAGGACCGGTACCATCGGCAGCAGCTGCTCTGCAATCGGCTCCAATGGGCGGACCCGTGATGGTGAGATGCCAGTGATTGATGCCTGGGGCTGCGGAAGCGATGCCTTGGTGGGGTCTTGGAGCGGGATTCCAAGCGGTAACAGCATCGACGTCCGTGCCGTGACCAGCTGCGGTAACCCCTCTGAGATGAGGGCCTCTGGCGACATCTGCCTCGGTCCCGTCAGTACTCACTCCTTGAAGTGGAGCGGTGCCAAGAGTCTCGGTCGGATGGCATCCAACCAGACAGTCTGGTGGGAGTCGAGGGTGATCCATGTGGACTTTGACCTGAACGGTTGCTGGGCAACGAACAGCATCGGGAACGTTCCCGGGACCGGGACCGGTACTGAGCCCAGGGCGACTGTGGAGATCCCAGCGGTGGCTTGCCCCTGGAGCGCGGGACTGACATTGGCGGCACTCCTGGTACCAGCATGGACAGGACATAGAATCATAGAATATCAGGGTTGGAAGGAACCTCAGGAGATCATCTAGTCCAACCCCCTGCTCAAAGCAGGACCAATCCCCAATTTTTGCCCCAGATCCCTAAATGGCCCCCTCAAGGATTGAACTCACAACCCTGGGTTTAGCAGGCCAATGCTCATCCCGGGCCCCCTGCAGGGCCTCCGGCAGAGAGGGCATCCGGGGAGGCCTGGTCTGAAGCGACCGAGCTACTCCGCTCTATGTGAGTCAGAGGCCTAGAGGCCGGAGAGGATTGAGGACTGCCTGACATGGGTCTAGCCTCTGCCCCAGGTTTTCCTCAGTGCCGCTGTGAAGGCGGCGTCCTTTTGCCTTCTTGTGTCCCATGGACGGGGAGCGGTGCCAACTGGTGGGAGACTCCGGAAGGTTGCCGTGCACTGACACGGCAGTGCCAGCTCAGAGCGGCGCGCCGGAATCGGGGTCAGCGCCAACTCCATCAGAATGGCCCGGAGCCTAATGTCTCTTTCCCTCTTGGTCCGAGGTTTGAACGACTTGCAAATCTTGCAACAATCGCTGATATGGGTTTCTCCCAAACAGCGTGAACAGCCTGCATGCAGGCCACTCCGAGGCATAGATCGCCTACAAGTGTTGCACGACTTAAAACCTGGGGAGCGGGGCATGCCCCGGCTCAGGCTCTCTAACTGAACAGCTTACTAACTACAGGTACTAACACTGAACGAACAAGCAGTTCTGGGGACGAGCTACAGCAAAGCAGGAGCAGAGTACTTCCGATGCACCTTCACTGGCAGCAAGAAGGAACTGAGGGTGGGGGGAGCACGCAGCTCCCCTTATACTGCACCACGGAGGAGCCACTCCAGGGGTCGCTGGGGAGCTCTCCCCTACGGATACTGCTAGGGGAAAAACTTCCAGCACCGGTGCACGTGGCAAGCACGCACACCTATTGTGGAATACACATGACCAATAACTCGAAGAACACAAAGTGAACATTGGGTAAAATAAACACTTTGTGTGAGCTTAGGGTGGATTTTAAGACATTTTCCTTACAATATGTTGTCTCACTAGTATTCTCTCTGTGTCAAGGTATTCATATTTTAACTGCTTTCAAAACAGTTTGATGAACAAATCCAAAAAGAATGTCTGGAAGCAAGTTAATGAAGGGGAACATTAAGTTAAAAAATTGTATTTTGAAGGTGACTTGCTTATAAAAATTAATCCGTCTACTCTGTTTTCACACAAATGCTGGAAGCAAGCTATTCAGTGAATAAATAAAAAAGCAATTTATTTCCATAAAGTTTTAATTATGTCAGACTACATTTAGGAAGTCTTATTTTTCGTCTTTATTATCTTGCTCCCTACTGTACATATGTTAAAAAAAAACAAACAACCCAAACCTCTCTTATTTAAGATAACACCAAATTAACAAAAATAATGAGGAGTCCAGTGGCACCTTAAAGACTAACAGATTTATTTGGGCATAAGCTCTCATGGGTAAAAAACCCACTTCTGCAGATTTACGGCCAAATAAATCTGTCAGTCTTTAAGTTGCCACCAGACTCCTCGTTGTTTTTGTGGATACAGACTTACACAGCTACCCCTCTCATAACATCAAATGACACCTTCAGACTTGATTCCTGAAGCAAAAAAAAAAACCTCTTACTGCAGTGGTTCTCAAACTTTTGTATTAGTGACCCCTTTCACATAGTAAGCCTCAGACTGCGACCTACCTTATACATCAAAAATAAGTTTTTTTTAACATTTAACAAATGCTGGAGGCAAAGCCTGGTTTGGGGGTGAAGGCTGACAGCTCGTGACCCCTCCGTAATAACCTTGCAACCCCCTAACGGGTCACAACCCCCAGTTTGAGAACCCCTGTCTTACTGTTTCATCCCAGAAAGACAGTGCAATCCAAAAAGAATTACTTACGCAAGTGTCATGTTGTTGCTAGGGTCAAGGCCAACCTCTATAACCGTAGTACCCTCTATGTCCACCTCTTTGCAGGGAGTAGTGTTTCGCCCAGTTACCCTGCAGGCTTGGTAGAACCCATGTGGCTTCACTCGACCAGAGTCATTACCCACAAACACTTGCAGCACTACTGGCTCATTGTGACCTTCCAGCTAGAACCAAGAAAAAAGAAGTAGATAGTAAATTGACCTTATAATTTATTATGAAATAAGACATTTTAAAAACAGTACAACTGAATTGCAATGTTTCAGTTAAAAGATACACAACCTCCAAAAAACTGACTGAGAGTAAATGAACAATTTCCAAGGAGGGAGAAAGCAGAGAATTTCTATATAAATTTACAAAATGGCAGACTGATGTTTTGTTCTTCTTAATATCACATTGCTTAGACTGTAGCCTCAGGGATTTCAAAACCCGATTTATTCTTCCATAAAAAATATAAAGTAAACAGCAACTAGCATTCTCAGTTAAAATGTATGATCAATGTTGATTCACTGTCAAAATATTTTATGAATAAAGGCTTCTTAGAGACATCTGTTCATAGGTGTCAATCAATACGTTCAGTATTAATGTGCTACCCACAATCAGTTTGCAGGAGAATACATTTATGCCATAAGAAAAACGTGTTAGAGTATTACAGGACTTTATAAGACTAAGTGTTGGCATTATATGTAAATTTACACTCCAATTTCAAACAAAATAACCATTCCTAAGCTTTTTATAAAAATATATTTCTACATTAGATTAATGAGCTCTTAAAATGTTAATTGTTAACACTGTTTGTTCTTTTATACTCTGCATACTGATCCTAATCCTGTTTGAGCCACTTCAGAAACTCCTCGATCACAACAATGCCATGCAGTTCAAGGTAACAATTTCACGTTAACTAATGAAAATACTTCTATGAAATTGCACAGAGGAATCTCTATTACACTGTAGAGCAATTAAGAAAAAGGTTTTCAAAAGATTAATTGGTTTGGAGGAATTTTATATTTGAGAAAACACCCATCACTCAATGTATATAGTGATTTAATTCTCCAATATTTTCTCTAATCCCACTTTTAATTAATAATTTAAATTTGTGGTTTGGTTCACAGGGAATAGATCAAACATCCTGCAATATTACAAGTGCAATTCCTATTAACTAGCAGGAACAGGTTTTTTGCATCATTGTTTTACTAATGGCACTTACATGTTCAGTTGGATATGAAATTCATTGCACCATTCATGTTGCAACCCTTTGATAAAAAGTTATTCCAAGAACCTCTCCAGCTATAATTGTATCCAAAATCAAATTCCCATTCCAACCAACTATGCTTTCAAGTTTAAACAAAGCTCATCTTCAGCCTACACACTTACAGTGCCACTTGTACACAGCTCTTATACAAGTCTAATAGTGTCTGGTTTATGATTTTCATGAGGATTTTTCATATCTTTAATGAGACATCAGTACATACACAATGTAATTTGTCTACTTCCTGACAAATATCTTAACAAACAGGACTCTGCTTTTACTTAGACGGCAAGAACTAATGAAACTGTTCTCTCCGTTCCTGATGCCTTTCTAAAATATATTCAGTATTTCTTCAATGAGCAATAAAGGATTTTCTGTGCAGCATCATGCGCAACCATGGAACTGTTAGATGTGAATTGAAAGCTTACTTTTTCCAGACTTGTTTAGTCAGATGCTTTCACCTTGGATTTTTTTAATTGAGTACATAATTGTCTTAATATTATATTATAGTTTTGGGGGAAGTGGAGGTGGATAGATTGAGGTTGTTTTTGTCTGGCATTTTAGTTTACCTTGAAACATGAAGGAACAGCATTATGATAATGTCAAATATATTAACAAAAAATTGAAGACAGGATTATGTTACACTAATTACTCCAACTACTCAAAGTGTATATGACACGGTCATTAAACAGCAAACTAGAAATGAAAGTATATATGATGTTTCACAGCAGAGAAAGGTAAACTGTGCATGCATTTGACTCAACAGATTTTAAACTAGAAGGCACCATTATGACCATCCACTCTGGCTCCCCTGAAAACAGAGGCCAAAAAACCTATAATAATTTCTGCATCAAGTCCACAACTTCTATTTTAACTGTAGCATATCTTCTAGAAAGATATCGAGTCTTGATTTGAAGACTTCAAATGATAAAGAATTCACCACATCCCTTAGTATGTTGTTCCAGTGGCTAATTCCCCTCACTGTTAAAGATCTGTTCTTTATTTCTAGTCTCAATTTGTTTCACTTCAGATTTCAGCGACTAGATTTTATGATGCCTTAATCGGCTAGATTAAAGAGCCCTCTACTATCAGAAATATATCCCCACATAGATAGATTCTTATGTTTTAAGGCCAGAAGGGGTCATTAGATCATGTATTCTGATCTCTTATATAACAGGTCACAGAATTTCACCGTTACTCTGTAGTAAGCCCAGTAACTTTTGTCTGACTAAAGCATACCATCCAGAAAGGCATCCAATCTTGATTGGGAAAATCTACATGTGCTTTATCTGAAAATTTTCCTTCTTAGAGTAATGAGGTCTACAAATACATGACACTGGGTCTGTCTGTCTGTACATGCAGTCTTGGAGGCAGAGCAAATGTGTCAATCAGTGTCCGGGGAGGAGTGGCTCCACTTCCAAGAAACACCCAGTTGAGACACTTCTGTAGCCTAATACATCTCTGTGCTAGTAAGGAAAATTAAGCAGTAAGATTAAGTAGAACAATACTCCTTCAGAGCAAGGAATTCAGTGAATAATAAACTGAGTGCAATTAATAATCCTATGTGTTTCCCCAATTAGCCCATTCAGAGCGGGTTGGATCTGTGGACCCTCCTACTCCAAGAAAGGCAATTTTGAGGTAAGGCACAGATAAATTTTCCTATTCTTATTCACAATGAGTTCCACAGATCCATGACACTGGGATTTTCATAGCAGTGTCTACTAGGGGGAGGGTGGCAACTATATGTTATATACAAAAAGAAGGTAAATACTGGAATGCTACAGCAAAGAGCACGTGTCTAACGAAGGCAGAATCAGAATGTCTGCATGTCAAGGATGTAGAATGTGGAGATAGTATGAACAGATGACCAGGTGGCTACTTTACAGATTTCCTTGCACGTAAAAACATAATGAGCACACTGGGTCAGACCAATGGTCCATCTAGCCCAGTATCCTGTCTTCTGACAGCGGCCAGTGCCAGATGCTTCAAAGGGAATGAAGAGAACTGAGCAATTTATCGAGTGATCCAGCCTGTCATCCAGTCCCAGCTTCTGGCAGTCAGAAATATAAGGACACCCCAGAGCATGAGGTCCTGTCTCTGACCATCTTGGTTATCCTCCATGAACTTATCTAATTCTTTTTTGTATCCAATTATACTTTTGGCCATCACAATATCTCCTGTCAACCAGTTTCACAGGTTGACTGTGAACTGGGTTAAGTACTTCCTTATGTGTGTTTTAAACCTACTGCCTATTAATTATATTGCATGACCCCTGGTTCTTATGTTATGAGAAGGGATAAATAACACTTCCTTATTCACTTATTTCTTCACTTATAAACAGGGCTGTCCCGGGGGTGGGGTGGGGGAAAGAGGCTTGGGATGGAAGTGATGAATTTGTCATTTCCAGGACCAACCGTGCCGGCCAATCGCACTGGCCCACAGGGCCCCTGAAAGCGTGGGGCCCAAAGCAGTCACCCCGATTCGCCGTACCCAAGGGATGGCTCTGCTTATTGACCTCTGTCATATCCCCCAATTCGTCATCTATTTTCTAAGATGACTAGTCCCAGTCTTTTTAATCTCTTCTCATATTGAAGCTGTTCTATACTCAATCATTTTTGTTGCCCTTCCCTGTACTTTTTCCAATTCTAACATATCTTTTTTTAGATGGGGTGACTAGAACTGCATGCAGTATTCAAGGTGCAGGCATACCATGGATTTATATAGTGGCATTATGATATTTTCTGTCTTATTATTAAGGTTTTGAGTATGTCACAGAAGTTGCAGAAATCATGGGGCTGGGTGCTGGACGCTCCTCTCTCCCCATTTTGTCAGGGATGTTTTTAGTAAAAGCCAGGGACAGGTCACAGCTTCTGTGAATTTTTTTCAATGCCCATTACCTATCCATGACTTTTACTAAAAATATCCAAGACAAAATCGTAACCTTACTTATTATCTATCCCTTTCCTAATGCTTCCTAACATTTTTTGTCAGCTTCTTTTGACTGGTGCAGCACATGGAGCAGATGTTTCCAGAGAACTAGCCACGATGACTCCAAGATCACTTTCTTGAGTGGTAACAGCTAATTTAGAACCCATCAATGTGTATATATAGTTGGGATTAGGTTTTCCAAAGTGCATTAATTTTGCATTTATCAACAATGAATTTCACCTGCCATTTTCTTGCCTAGTTACCCAGTTTTGTGAGACCCATTTAAAACCCTTTGCAGAGCTCTGGATTTAACTATCCAGAGTAATTTTGTATCATCTGCAAATGTTGCCATCTTGCTGTTTACGTCTTCTCCCAGATCATTTATGTATATGTTGAACAGCACTGATCCCAGTACAGACTGTTGGGGGATCCTGCTATTTACCTCACCACTGTGAAAACTGACCACTTATTCCTACCCTTTGTTTCCTATCTGTTAACCAATTACTGATCCACAAGAGGACCTTCCCTCTTGCCCACTGACACCTTACTTTGCTTAAGAACTTTTGGTGAGAAACCTTGTCAAAGGTTTTCTGAAAGTCCAAGTACAGTGGATCACCATTGCCCACATGCTTGTTGACTCTCTCAAAGCATTCTAAGAGACTGGTGAGGCATGATTTCCCTTTACAAAATCTATATTGACTCTTCCCCAACACATCGTGTTCATCTATGTGTCTGATAAATCTATTCTTTTCTGTAGCTTCAATTGGTTTGACTCATACTGAAGTTAGGCTTACCAGTCTGTAATCATCACTGGAGCCTTTTTTTAAAATCTGGACCATATTAGCTATTCTCCATTCACCTTGGACAGATTCAGATTTAAGCAATAGATTACGTACCACAGTTAGTGGTTCTGCAATTTCATATCTGAGTTCCTTTAGAACTCTTGGGTGAATCCATTCCAGTCCTAGTGACTTATTACTGTTTAATTAATCACTTTATTCTAAAACCTTGTGTGAGGCATATGATTCTTCTGCCCAGGAAATTGCAATATCTCTGAGGGAGTGAGCTCTGATTTTGGAAGATGGAGTTATGCTTTTTTATTTGCATGCTTCTGAGATACAACAGCTCAGCCTGGAAATGGAGGATTCTGAGGCCTTTGTTCCCTTTGGAACCAGATAATAAAGAACAAATTATTTGTCTTTCTAAACCAAGTTGTGCAGTGGATATATATTGTGAGATGTTCAAGTGTACCACAATCTCTCTTTGGGATGCAATGGAGCTGGGTAAAAGGATGAAAAGATAATATCCTGTGCTCTCTAGAGCACAGAGTCAACGTTTGGTATGAAGGCAGTATCGGTTCTGGTTCTGAATCTGACTTTATCTTTATGGAAGATGCAGCACTCAGGTTCCAGGAAGAGTTCCCAATTCAAACACCTGCAAATTCATGGGATTACTAACAAAAAGACCAGTTTAATGGTTAGAAAATCAGAAGATACTTTCATGAGCAGTTCAAATGGAGGGTCTATAGTGGAACTGAGAATCAGGTTAAGATCCCATGCAAGAACTCTGCACTTCAGGAGAACATAAAAGGGATGTCCATCCCGTCCTGTTCTCCTCCCCCCCACCCAATCTCTCAAAAAAGCATACCATCTTCTGGACAAGATGAAATCCACTACTTGTCTGTTGTGCTAAGGACACTAGACGAAGCAGCAACTTGACTTTTGGGTGTCAGCATAGCTTGAGTCCATCTTGAAGAAATTCAAGAATCCATGGTAGCAGAGAAACCCTTGTCCTGTACCAATGGGTAAACCTCAACGAGGTCCTTAAAATCCACCGAGTTAGTAGATTTATTTCTGACAGCTAAAAGTGTGGATATTACCTCTTCTGACTAACCTTTTTGGCTTAAAAGGCTCTATTCAAAAAGCTGGATTCTTATTACAAGAACAATTATGCATATTAGGGTACATTACACAGCAAAAAAATAAAGAAATTAAAAAATAAAAACAGAATCCTGGCAGCGAGTCTCAGAGCCCGGACCAACTGATTTGGGCTCATGCTATGGAGCTAAAACTAGCAATGTAGATCTAAGGGCTCGGGCTGGAGCCCTGACTCTGAGACCCTTACCCCTAACTAGGTTTCAGAGCCAGAACGTCTATACTGCTATTTTTAGCCCCACAGCATGAGCCCAAGCCAGCTGATTCAGGCTCCAAGACTCACTACCAGGGATCTTTATTTTTTTGTGTTTTTTCTTCCTCTGGGTAGACATATTTTTCGATTGCCTTCTGGATGGAATGCAAATGGAAGGTCTTTGTGCCATGTTGAGGAGATTGAGAACCAAGGCCTCATTGGCTAAAACAGGAGTACCAGAATTACCGCAGCTGGCTCTCTTCTGATCTTCTACAGAGTTCTAGTGACAAGAGGAAAGGGAAGGAAGTCATATCTTGCCATCTTTGTGACAAGGCATCTGTTGCTTTAGATTTGTGATTCTACTGGCAAAAGACGAACACTGAAAATTTGTAATTCAGGTGGGGAATAAACAGATCTATCACTTGGAGACTAAATTCCTTTAGCAGAAATTAGAACACCCCTGCGCATAGTTCCCATACTGAACGGTCTAACTTATGCTGGCTGAATGAACTACAATCATTTCCCTTTGGTTATGAAGCGAAGTGACTCCAGATTCCTCTTTACACAAATCATCAGGAGGTGAGGTTCTTTTAGTACTGTTGGCATGTGACATGGCTCAGGTGTTGTCGGTCATGTTTGGACCAGATCCCTTGAACAATCTTTGTCCCTGTCTGAGCACCCCATCCCTCCAGATTGCATCTGTGGTGACAACAGTCCTGACTGGTTTACCTTTTGGGAAGCCTGATTTGAATCTGCTCAGACTCACCCAACATCTGAATAACTTGGAAATCTCCTAAGGAGAGACACCATCGCTGAGCAGAAGAGAAGAGGAAACTCACGCAAGCAGAGGGTCACTAAGAATATCCACATAGGAGATCACTGATTCCCAGAAGCAACAGAAGCTCATCTTCCCAAGGTTGAGGGGGACCAGACTTGCAGTACTGTCCATCCATGTTAGAATTGCTTGTTAAAGACTGTAGGGGCCCTTGGGGTAGTAGAGGACAGTTCATGTTTGTTTATGTTGTAGTCCTGATGCACCCTGGCAGTTTTCATGCCTGAAAAGCTTCACTGGCCTTTTGATATATTGCTTCAAACTATGCTTCCCCAGAGAAAGGAAGGGAGCTGCCACTCATGCTGGGTCTGGGGCAGCTGCCTGTGCCAGCCTATGTGATTTTGTTACCACTGCTTCCTGGGTGCTCTTTGGGTCAAGGAGGGATGGCTGCAGGAAACCCTGCCTTAGCTTCAGAGAGGCTTGGGTCTCCATGGAACAGACACAGATCTCCACCAAGGCACTCAGTCACTAGGGAGATGCTGGAGACAGTTTCTGGTTTTCCCTCTTTTCTTGGCCTTTTCCACTATGCTGCATTCTATATGGGTGAGCAGGAGGCATGGAGAGTCCCAATAACTATGAGGAGAAAAGGAACCCACTCTGCTGATGAAGGCAGACCCTGAAAGCCTGGAGATGTAAGCCTTCCTTCCCACCTCTTTTCTCTTCTTTGCATTTGTTCTGAAGCAGGGAGGAGCTGGTCTGCCTGCCTGCAGCTAAGGAAGCAGATGAAAAATTGGCAGTTTCTCAGAGGTGGAGCCACTGCTCTCCTGGCATTGACAGACCAGTTCAGTCTCACTCCTTGGCTGTACATAGCAGAGACCCAGTGTCATGCATCTGTGGAACTCATTATGAATAAGGACTGAAAATTTAAAGAGATGGAGAAAGCACTACTTCTCTGGGTAGTTTATTTCAATGGCTAATCACCTTCACTGTTAAAAATCGAAGCCTTATTTCTAACATGAATTTGTCTGTTTTTAACATCAAGCCATTAATTCTTGTTCTGCTAGATTAAAGAGACCTTTAGTGTCTGGTATTTTGTCCACAGGAAGATACTTGTACACTATAATCAAGCAAGCTCTAAATCTTCTTTCTGAGAAGTTAAATTGATTGTGCTCCTTAAGTGTCTCAGGGTATGTCTAGACAGCAACTGGGAGCGAGCCTCCAGCCCAGGTAGGCAGACTTGTGCTAGCTGCTAAAACTAGCTGTGTGGACTTTGGGTGCCAGCAAAGAGTCAGGCTAGCCACTGAGCTCTAGCCCACACAACCCCCATGGCTTAAGCTCTGGTTGCTAGACAACGTGTCCTCCACACAGCTAGTTTTAAGCGTGCTATCCTGAGCTCTGCTAGCACAAATCTGTCTACCCGCACCGCAAGGCTCACTTCCAGTTGCAGTGTAGACATGCCTGCACTGTAAGGCATTTTGTCCAGCACTCAATTCATTTTTGTGGCTCTTCTCTGCGCCTTCGCTAATTTTGTGAAGCCTCTTTTTAAAATGTGGATTCCAGAACTGGATGCTGTATTCCAGTAACAGTCTAACCAATCAGCCACACAGAGGTAAATTCACTTCTCTGCTCCTACTCTCTACTCCTGCATATACATCCAAGGATGACATTAACCCTTTTCCCCACATCATTGCCCTGTACTACTATAAACAGACTACCTTTACAGTTGGAAAACCTTGTTGTGTCCTGTCTTTCACTGAGCCTCGGCTGCCCTCAGTCAAGTACCGAGCTCTGTGCTGGGTCTCCGGCTGTACCACAATCTTCAGCTCCTTGCCTTCACTTTTAGTAGGATACTGACCACACAGCATCGGGCTCTTCTTCCCTCCGGCTCCTTTCTGGCTTTCTGATGCTCTGAGAAGTCCAAGCAGACCATTGAGAACATGTTATAAGAAATTCCCATATAAAAACAAATCAATGTAAAGAAGGGCCATAGATCAGAGGTGGGCAAACTACGGCCTGCGGGCCACATCCGGCCCACGGGACCGTCCTGTCCGGCCCCTCAGCTCCTGGCCCAGGAGGTTAGTCCCCGGCCCCTCCCCCGCTGTTCCCCTCCCACGCAGCCTCAGCTCGCCGCACGAGCAGTGGGACTGCAAGCTCCTGTCGCTCTGAGCAGCATGGTAAGAGGGCAGTGGTGGCGTGTGTGCAGCAGTGCAAAAGTTGGCTAGGGAGTCCCAGGGGGCAGTCAGGGGACAGGGAGCAGGGGGCGGTTGGATGGGGCGGAGGTTCTGGGGTGGTCAGGGAACGGGGGGGGATGGATAGGGTGTGGGAGTCCTGGGTGGCCTGTCAGACTGTGGGGGTGTGGATAGGGGTCAGGGCAGTCAGGGGACAGGGAGCAAGGGGGGTTGGATAGGGATAGGATCCCAGGAGGCGTGATTTGGGGAGGGGGAGTCCCAGGATGGGGCAGTCAGGGGACAAGAAGCAGGGGGGGTTGGATGGGTCAGAGGTTCTAAGGGGGGCAGTCAGGGGGCAGGAAGTGGAAGGAGGCGAATAGGGTGCAGGGCGAGGCTGTTTGGGGGGCACAGCCTTCCCTACCCAGCCCTCCATACAGTTTTGCACCCCGATGTGGCCCTCGGGCCAAAAAGTTTGCCCATCCTTGCCATAGATTAAAAAAATAAAATGGCAGGTGAAATATTTATAAGAGCAAATGTTGAAGTTAGACTTGTCTCACTGACAGAGAAGGAACCCTGGAGGGTAAGGCAGGACAACGCTTCCCTGTCTCCTCCATTCTATGAAAATATGAACTGTTTTTCACATAAATAGCAGAGGGGAAACCAATTAGCATTACTAGAATACATTAATAATAGGAGGAAGACATATATGGTCTTCCCAGTATATTGTATAATCAGAAAACGTAGGGAAAATGATATGCATATTTGTAATATGACCTAAAACCTCACCAGAATTAAGGTTAAATTATATAAATTTCTTCTTAGACAGAAAAACAGCCTCATGCCTGTCTCCTCCTGAATTTGCATGACCATGCAAGTTCACAACTAGTATTTGGCAATTTCTGTCAGATCAGATTGAGCAATTTATATGAAAAAGCTGTTTCAAAAGTATTTGGCTTAAGATGATTTGCCATAATTGCACTGATTTTAAAACAAACGCAGTGCATGCAACAAGACTGTCTTTTCCCAGGTGTTTGGTCTTCAAACGTACTGTATCTTGTGATCAGTTCCATAATTAAAACCTGAACGAAGAAGCCCTCCAAAGTATAACATTTCACAATCAATTTTTTTGTCCATTTTAAAGGATCAAGAGAGAATGTCTCACTGACCTTATACAGTGGAGGTTTGTAGAATATCATGAACCAAAGTCTGATAAACACCTTTACCAATAGTGAACAGAACTATTCCCCTGGCAACTGGGGTAGGCTGGGAGAGGGCTTAATCAGTTTATGCAGAATGTACGTTTTAACTGTATCAACAATTAGTTTCTGCATTTATGGCTGTGAAGAAACCGTCTAAATGTCAACTAGCCAGTGTTACCTTCTTGAGTGTGTGGATAGCCTGAAAAAAGGGAAAGTGTGAGATTCCCTCGTTAGCAATTTGGCTGGGGAAGGAAAGGAAACTTCTTCTTCCTCAAGGCCATTCACTGATGGTGGACCTATTTCCTGGCAACTTTGCCAGCCTTAAACCTGGAGAGGCTATTTACACTCTGGAAGAGGTGATGGCCCATGGATTTACACAATGGTGGATCTGCAAAGTATCCAGCCTGAAATTCTCACTGTACAATACCACAGAGCAAGGCTCCATAATCTACAGGAAATGCACATCTTCTTTACAGGTTTCAGAGTAACAGCCGTGTTAGTCTGTATTCGCAAAAAGAAAAGGAGTACTTGTGGCACCTTAGAGACTAACCAATTTATCTGAGCATAAGCTTTCGTGAGCTATAGCTCACTTCATTGGATGCATACTGTGGAAAGTGTAGAAGATTTTTTCATGCTTTGTGTGTATATAAAAAGATCTTTACACTTTCCACAGTATGCATCCGATGAAGTGAGCTGTAGCTCACGAAAGCTTATGCTCAAATAAATTGGTTAGTCTCTAAGGTGCCACAAGTACTCCTTATCTTCTTTACAGGCTTCCCCAACTCCTTGCCTAAGTCCTGTATAGCTGAACCACAGTAGTTTTGCTACAAGACAGGCCTTCATTGTTGTAGAGAAGAGTGCAAGTTTTTCCCTTAATACTGCTACATGTCTGATTTTTCACAAGATTTCATCCATCATGCTCTCAGCTGTACCAAATCTTGCAAGACCCTTGAACACTTGCAAAAAGTATGAAAGTAAATCTTCTGACTAAGCATCTAGTGGATGATTTATCAAGGGCTGCAGAAACTTAATTTTGTGTATTTATGAAATTTAACCTCTCAAGAGTCAAACTGTCCTCTGAGCCCGTTATTTATTCAATCTTAGCACAGAATCCCAAAGTGCTTCACCAGACCTGTTTTGTAGGCTTGCTTTCAAATTAAAAGAAAAGATGTAGAACTTAGAGGTTATAAAAGCATACAAATTGCAATAGTACCATTTTATGGCAAGAAATCCTTATTATTCAGCTTCAGTGTAGCCAAACAGCCTGTTACCACAAAAACCCCTTCTGTTTTATTTTCACCCAGTTTTTTTATTCTACAGAAACCCTCTTCCAGTTGGAACAATCTACACAAGTTCAATGAAACACTAAGTAAACAAATGTAGAGAGCAGTATGATTTACACTACTGTCCTAGTTAACCAAAAATACTAACTACATTCAAGGATTTTAGATTATCAGTTCTCCATAGTTTGTTAGGAAATTACTGCAGTATACTAGCAGTTGAAAGAATGATGTTAAGTTTTGAGTCACTACATTTTCTCTGCTTTTCATGACATCCAGAATTTTAAATCATGTAATTAAACATGGGAATCAGAAAAGGAATGTTAAGCAATCTAATTATTATGAAAGTATAGTCATATTGTTCAGAGCTCTGAGATTGGGATTCACATTTCTTTGCCTTTACAGCTCACCTAATTACCTATGTCACAAGAGAATTCTCAATACAGAAACATATGGGTCACACATTTTGATCTCTCACACTCAGAATTCCAGCTAAACAGATTAATGAAGGACACTAAGATCATAGGAATTGATGGGAAGGAGAGACAGACATGTGACCTATTAAAAGTATATACACATTTAATACTTTGGCCTCCCCAGGTTACCTATGTGTTTTCTTTAATTATTCTACTTTTGAATCCTGAGTTATCTTGCTTGGTAAAATACTCCACATATACTGTGTTATTTTTCTTTGAAGAGGTACTGATTGCCAATTATTTGGCATGTTTTCCTCTTAAGAGTCTCTTGAAATTATGGTTATTATTTACAATCTAATTACCTATATTAGAGAGGAATTTTAAATATTTCACTGGAATCCCTCTCATTTGTCCCTGTTCCCAACTATAAAGGAGAGCTGGTATTTCTACACTGTCCTTCTAAATTCAGTTACCTTTTACTCCCAGAATCAGTGGCATTCCATTTTCTATGCCTGTGCAAACAGCAACAGCAATATTTTACATATACTTATTTATTAATTAGCTTAATGGGTATCAGAACCAAACAAATCATTCTGACTGGCATGGACATTCAAGGCTGGCATGGACATTCAAACGAACTGCCAAAGCCAAATGCTTTTATTAGAACACATTCCATGATGCCTACTCAAAATCTCAACATTCTATTTTTGTTTTGTTTCTTCATTGTCCTGATAACTTAAAATGTGTGCCATCTGAACCATAGCTGGTCCAAATGAAGACTTGAGACTAATAGTGAGACCGAGACTTGGCATGATTCCAATGGAGGAACAGGAATCCTCCTGTTTGCCCTGGAAAATCATCAAAAATCAAAGCCTTTTAAAAAGGCTTTCACGAACTCTCTTCACAGTTTCTATGGAAGTGGGCTTTTTTCCCCTAGCTCTGACAGAAGATTAGAAGTCTCTTCTGAGGCAGCTAGTATTTCAATTGCATGAATTAGCAAATATAACAAATGTCATCATCCTCCCTCTTCTCCTGATGCCAAAATGTGAGTCAACTAACTTGTCTGAGCTCCACTAGGCAGAAAAGCAAAAATCTACAGTCACTCCTACAATCTATGTTTGTAGTGCTGCATCTCTGTACTCTAGACATAGATGTCCCCCTGCAGCCCATTTCTTTATACACCGGACACTTGCTAGAACGCGAGATTTGGGATCCATGAGTGGTACTGCGTTAACGCGGGGACCGCATAAAAATGAATTCCAATTAAACTAACTAAATTTCGGATCCATGGCCGCAACTGCGTTGTGTGTGAATTTGCGCTAATATAGACGCACGTTCTAGCAAGGGTCTGGTGTACTACCCACTTCTGATACTAAAGCATCTACTTTTAACTAGAATCTGCTACCTGGAACTTTATTAATTTTCTTCTTACAATCTAGATATATTGTATAATGCATACTACTATAATCAACCTTGTTCCCAATGTTCCAAAAGGTTATGGATATATAAACATAACCTTTCCTTTACTAATGCATACTGCTTAGCTCCTGTTATGGTAGTAATGAACATTTTGCTAGTTTCTTCATTATTAAAGCTACAGAGGTCACATGTCTGCAGCTTACTAAACCTGTGCTCCCTGTCTGGAGAAAACGTCTATGCACACACAATTCTTGTCTACAGGAAGAGCACTTCTTTCCATGGTAACTGATAATTGCCTTCTTTCCTGTAAGCTTGGTGCAACCTTGTTTTCTAGCTTTCCAAACAATTTATTTATTAATCTGAGAAGCTACAAATCAATTTTAAATACTTAAAATTTCACAGTATTATAAATTTTTCCTGGTGAACTTATCACCAGGATGTTGGACTGTTTCACTTATACGTCTAGACCATTTGTGGTAAACAGACAAAAAATTGTTCCATTGATCAAGTACTTTTTTGCAGAAGGCAAGAGGAAAAGACTGGGTGGCAATGTTTACTCTGCATCCTTTGTTGA
This sequence comes from Eretmochelys imbricata, assembly GCF_965152235.1. Lineage (NCBI taxonomy): Eukaryota > Metazoa > Chordata > Testudines > Cheloniidae > Eretmochelys > Eretmochelys imbricata. The sequence continues at coordinate 41,291,911 of NC_135583.1, read as the reverse complement.
GCCTGGTTCTCATCTTACCAAATGAGATATCTACCATGAAGCCGCAGGCCACTCTGGAGAGTTTCTTAGAATCACTTTCTCAAAGCAACATTTTAAGTATGGAACTGCAATGACCCTGGGAACACAGACTAAAGGCTGTTTCCCTTAGGAATATGAAAAGCTCATCTTTCCAGTCAGTCATATTTTAATGTTCACCATTCCAGTGATGAACATTAGAACACATTGCAAGCACATACATAAAAGTAAAAAATAAATCTACCCACTTGACTGCAGTATAAAACTAAGTACTAAAGAAGCCACAGATAAAAAAAAAACAAACAAAAAACCCCCCAACAAACTATTGTAAACTCATGGACGTTTTCTCTCTCTAAAGCAACTACTGAAATGTATTTAGTAAACTGTGTGAAGTGGTAGAGATGAGAGACCACCACCCAGGCTTGCCCACATACGAACACACACATGCACACAACCCAGAAGCACAGAGAGAAACAGGATTAGAGATTTATTTCTGAAAATCAAATACAGAAGTGAGTTCACATGAAAAACAAAATTTGGTTCAGCATATAATCTTAACATTTTATCAAATAAAAAGTGAAAGAAGACGTGTTAATTTAAATGCTGAAAAATCGTAACAAGCAATTAACTTCTATATCCATCGCTCTCTCTATTTGATAAATAGAAAGACAGACAGAAGCAGATAAAATGTATCAACTGAGATCCTCACATAAAAATCTGAACAAGGTATTTTTAGGAAGACAGTGTAGAACAGTTGTAAGATCTCTTCAGTACTTATAGCTCTTTTTAAATAGACTTTTTACAGATGGAGCCATAGAATTGAAAAGCTTTCTATCCTTTGGGAATCTCAATCCACTGGGGAAAAAAACTTGGATAATCTCACCAGTACTGGACTGAATAACTAACTAAGCCTAGAATATGTTATATTGCAATAAATCTTAGCTTTACTTCTCTGTAAAGCTTAGCAATTTTAGAAGAAACTTATGAGCTAAGATATAAAAGGGAAGGAGAGGCTGTGTTTATGTGAAAACCTGAGTAGAACACTTGAGAAAAGTCAGGAGTATGTTTTATTAGCTTGGTGTTACATATGGTGATAGAACTTTAAAAAATGTAGATACCAACCCATTTCCTGCTTTTGAGTTGCCTTTGCTGTCCGTGCTGAGCTGAGAAAGGACATAGTGAGGCGCTTTGGCACTGTCGGCATCAAATATATCCATGCTGGATCCTTCACAGTCTCGACGTTTGATCCCTGGCCTCTGCTTTGGATTTCGTTTGCGTGATTTACGTGGCACCTCAGTGTTATCATTGTAGGAACTGGTGCTCATGTTACTGAAGTTGGAGGGGGAATCCTCCATCCACATAATGCAGCTCTGCTCTGATTCCAATCCACACCCTTCATCTTGGCAGGACATCTGACTGTTATCCAGCAAATCCTCAGGTGGTGGTGAGATGTACAGGACTGTATGTCTCTTCGGCATTGATTGTTGCTGCTGGACTGTGTTACTGGTTAACTGCTTTTCACTTACCCCTCGGTTACTTACCCCCACGACTGAGGAGCAGCTCTCCACTTGCATAGCCTTGCTGTCGGTGACTGAGGTAGAGTAAATGGTAGGACTGGAAGAGGTGGTAAAGGAGCTGCAAGCACCGCCCATGGAGGAAGAGGAGGGAGCTGAAGAAGCATCTGCGGTGTACAATTCAGAAGTAAATACAAGATACATGTTTGCACCTGTGCTGGCTATAGCAGTCCCATTGAAATAATGTGATTTGTGAACTGATTTTTCCCCCAAATGAAAATTTGGAATTTGGTAAGTTTGAAAATGTAAATGCTTCAAGCAATACAAGGTCTAAGCAATACAATATTATTTTTGAAGTGTCCAAATGGTACTTAAACTTTTGAACGATAATCAGTTACGTTTTTAGTTAACTTTAGGTCATAAAAAAGGCTGCAAGCAAACAACAAGGCTTTTATTGCTTCAACTGGACTAATCATTTTATCTAAAACAATGGAAACCCCAATGCAAAATGTATGCCTGTAGTCCACATTCAATGCCAATTAAACCATTCATTATTAGAATTTTTTGAAAAGTCGGGACTGTGCTTAGCCACAAAATATTAAAATAAGTTTCTAACCTATGAAGCAGAGAACTACAGGTCATTTTTAATGCAGACACTCCCTGCTTCAGAGGCAAATCCTGGAATAAAAATATGAGAAAATAAATGAGAAAATTGCTGCTGATTCCAGATATCAATTATAAAATGAGAAATAAAATATAAAATCAACTGAACTGTAGGCAAAATGGAACTGGTACCAGTCACTATGATATGGGTTGTTTATTGTGTAGGTTCAGAACAGGGACAAAACTGATTTGTAGCATGCTGAGCATGGAAAGATAAAAGGCCACTAGGAACTCAGAGGTTGAAGAAGTCATCATCAGATTACATACCCCCATCTCCCAAGAACTTGTTAGCTGGTCCCCTTAAATACAGAGTTAAAAGCCACATAGAACCAATGAGGGGACAGAACTCTTAGTTCAATCATGCCTCAGTGTCCTCAGAGACATTAATAGAGTCCTACACCTATCTACCCACCTACTCTAGCAAAAATTATTTGACTAACTAAACTGGGAACCCTACAGATCAGACTGCCCTTGATACAGGAAAGCAGGACTAAGGGTTCAACAACAACAACAACAAAAACAGAAGATTTTTGAAGAGCAACAGGGTCATTTCTGCTAAAGATTTTTTTTAAAATAAATCTCTCAAAACTTGACATATCAATCAACAAAAACAAAGAAGGTTAAAATTCAAGTAGATGTTTTCAATGATAGTAGCTTATTGCAGAACAACTCACAGAACTTCACGTTTTACATCAGATTGTAAACCCTCCAGGGAAGGAACTATTTTCTTCTGTTTTTATAGTGCTGACCACACCAAAACTCAAGCAAAAATACCACCACCACAAACTTCAAAGGGAAATAAACCTACACTGGAATATCATAGCTGAATAGTCATTATTGCAGTGCAAAGAGTAATATCTGCTGTAAGGAGGAAGTTAGGTTTTTTGAGGGGTTTTAAATCCAAAGACAGGAGTCTCTGATAAGCCACTCAAATGATGAAATTATTTCCATAATGTGGAAATTCAGTTAATTAATCTGTATTCTAACCATCTTGGACCACGCTGAGGAAATCTCAGAGAATTAAAAAAGGGGAAAACACAGTTTTTTGTTTAACCATGAAGTGAATATTTATTTTCAGGCATAGTAAAAATGAGAAAATCATACAAAACCCCAGTGTATTTGTGATTAAAATTGAAGCATCAGAACCATATGAAGAGTCATTAAAAATGAAGGCTGTTTTTAAAACAAAAAAAAAAACTTAGATGTTTTTCTGTTCCAAGTGAAATGAAAAATAATCCCTATCTGTGGTTAAGTTTTAAGAGAAATTTACTTGTCAGTACAGTTTATCAATAAATTACTCTTTTGGCTATGTAGAAAGAGACTCCCTTCCTCCACCTCCTGGACAAGCTGAATGATACCAGTTCCATTTTCCAGTTTGTTCCTTGGTAAATGTAGTGGCTGAAGCGGGAGGATTCAGTCACTGTGAACTGCATTCAAATTTAAAGACAAATTTATCTGTTTTGTAGCATGCATTAATACAATGCTTCTTCTGTAGAAACATTTATAAAATTGGAAAAAACTTCTTCATCTAGATATTAATTTCAGTGACAATATTTAGGAGCTGATTTGCAACCACTTTGAGCTGAGAAAGATTGCTACCATACATGTTTTTACCTTGTTTAGTTAGCGGCAACAGCATTAGTTTCCATTTAGTATTTGTAAACTCACCCACATAGAAATAAGAGTGTGCAGCACGCACCCGGCACGTGTGCTGCATGCAAGGTTTGCAAGTGGAATACATGAAGCATTCAGCAATAATGCTGCAGACTGGTCCTGCAGCAGAGCAACATTTTCCCTTCTTAGGTATCAATCCATTTACAGATTGAACGAAACACCATGCACATCCAGAATGCAGAATATGAACATGTCATGGATCCCTGCCCATGACAAACATTTTAACTGGAGTAATAAACAATTACACAGCTGACCCTTGAGTCACATAACAAAGTTCTAAAATTGGGATAAAGGTGATCAGCCTTCTGCAGAATTTAGTGTTAAGGACTACTTGTGGAAACGTTTTGTAGCAAATATTGAAGTAAACATTAAAATGAGCTCTTCTAAAGAAGCATTCATGTAAAAAACCAAAGCAGCAGAATTTAGCACTTTATACATGCAAGTCTGCACTGGGACAGGTATACCAAACGGTGATCATATCCTGCATCTAAAATAGAAACCCAACAGATGAATTTTATCTTAATTTTTGTGGAAAAAACCTTTGGCACGCGGCCCATCAGGGAAAGCTGCTGGGGGCTGCGGGAAGCAGTGGCCAGCACATCCCTCAGTCCGTGCCGCTTCCCACAGCCCCCATTGGCCTGGAATGGTGAACCGCGGCCAGTGGGAGCTGCGATGGGCTGAACCTGCGGACGCTGCAAGTAAACAAACCGTCCGGGCCCGCCAACGGCTTTCCTTGACGGGCTGCGTGCCAAAGGTTGCTGATCCCTGATGTAAACAATATTATTTATTAGCACAAAGCAAAATAGCTGGTAATGCTGTCTGAGGTCACCAGCGAACAATATTTCAAACTTTAATCATAAATACTACCAGGTTCCAAAACAAATTTCCTCTGTATTTTTAAGAGAATTTGAAGGAAATATATATTCTCCTAGAGGGACCAGTTGCACTGTATTCCAATTAGCAGGGATGTCCTGTGTATTGGTAATGAGGGAAACAAATGGCAAGCTAAACGAATACTGTTTAATACAATCCAAATATCCTTCTCTTTTGCTATATATTCTCAAAAGTATTCAAATATCATCCGTTAATATGCAACTGTTAAAATATATGTATAGCTTTGTGAAGTTCAGTGTTTTTCCGATCATACCTCAAAAATATACAAACAGCAGCACGAGGATCACATCAATCACAGAAGCAGATCATTTATTTTCTGCCCTTATACAAATCCAGGCAAATTTGAAATGTATTTTTGAGGATAAATCAGTGTAAATGTGCTTTCTAAACATTTCAAGTTATGCCACTACTAAAAATAATGCAAGTATTTCGTGTTTAGAGGTAGAGCCAATAGGTCTCCAGCCAATTTATCCTCTTCCTAGTTTAAAGTGTAAACAAGTATGATCAGCCAGGTATGAATTCATGAAGTTACTATAATGAATAACAAATCAACATATTTTACATAATTTCATTGTGTTTTTTAACTCTAAATATATTTGGAGCCAGTGACAATCTATGCATATATCTTATACACAAAAGGGATCCCTTGGTTGAATATGCTGCATTTAAACATTCTTTATTCCAAGTTTTCAATACTTTAATCTTCATTGGTCCTGTTTTAAAACTTGAGAGCATTTTTCCATTTCCTACCTTTTCAGAAATTATCCAACAGAAAAAGGAATTGTTCCCAAGAATACAGGAATTGAGCATTGTCATAAATATAAAGGGAAGGGTAAACATCTTTAAATCCCTCCTGGCCAGAGGAAAAACCCTTTCACCTGTAAAGGGTTAAGAAGCTAAGATAACCTTGCTGGCACCTGACCAAAATGACCAATGAGGAGACAAGATGGGGGCGGGGAAGGAGAGGGGGAGAAACAAAGGTTCTCTCTGTCTGTGTGATGCTTTTGCCAGGACCAGAGCAGGAATGCAGGTCAGAACTCCTGTAAAGAGTTAGTAAGCAATCTAGTTAGATATGAGTTAGATTCTGTTTTGTTTAAATGGCTGATAAAATAAGTTGTGCTGAATGGAATGTATATTCCTGTTTGTGTGTCTTTTTGTAACTTATGGTTTTGCCTAGAGGGATTCTCTATGTTTTGAATCTGACTACCCTGGAAGGTATTTACCATCCTGATTTTCAGAGGTGATTCTTTTACTTTTTCTTTAATAAAAATTCTTCTCTTAAGAACCTGATTGCTTTTTCATTGTTCTTAAGATCCAAGGGTTTGGGTCTGTGTTCACCTATGCAAATTGGTGAGGATTTTTATCAAGCCTTCCCCAGGAAAGGGCATGTAAGGCTTGGGGGGATATTTTGGGGGGAGACGTTTCCAAGTGGGCACTTCCCCTGTTCTTTGTATAACACTTTGGTGGTGGCAGCTTCTAACCTAAGCTGGTAAGAAGAAGCTTAGGGGGTCTTTCATGCAGGTCCCCACAACTGTACCCTAGAGTTCAGAGTGGGGAAGGAACCTTGACATGGTAGCAGAGCGGTGGGATTAATCTGAAATCATTTTGAGATTTTGTTTTTAAACCAGAAACACAGAAGGATTAAAAGAAGGATTTTAAAAGATTTTAAAGGGTTTTGTAAAAGGGGACAAAGCAACAAGCATAACAAAAGGGATTTGTCTTTTGTGAGCTGGAGTTTTCTCTACCTAAAGGCAGGGTAGTTAACCTCCTGCAGGGAAATTCACAAGTTCTTCACAGACCTGAAGAGGTGGGGTTTTTTTTTTAGCTAAGAGCAACTAGAGGGCTTTTCTGTCTCTTTGCCTGGAGACAAAGGTGTTAGGTTTTGTTTTTTTTTTTAAAGGATTTTTCCCGCAGGCTGACAATCACTATCAGAGAACATCGGTATCCAGGTACAGCACAACCTCTTTTTTTTTTTTGACAAGCCAAGTTTTTCTTTGTTTGTTTGTTTTATTTCTAACCCTCCGGTGTAAAGTTAGTTAAAAACAGAGAGGCAAACATGACAGAGCCCAAGGCAGAAACAGCCAAAGAGACTGCCCACAGGAGAGCTATGGAGGCAAAGGAAAAAGAAATGGAGGAGAAGAAAAAAGAGAGGAAGCATGAACTGGAGTTGGAGAAGGTAAGGGCTGAGCGGAATCTACTGGATAACCCTAACCATCCTTCCCCAACAATCCACAAATGGGAGCGACTGTGTCCACAGTATGATGAATCCAGTGATATTGCTGAATATTTTCTCACCTTTGAGAGACTGTGCGCACTCCATAAAATTCCTGAAGCTCACAAGATGACCACCTTGATCGCAAAATTGACTGGAAGAGCTCTGGACATATTCAATAAGATGCCTATTGATGAGGCTTCTAACTATAATAAGTTCAAGGATTTAGTTTTAAAGCAATTTCAAATTACACCTGAAATATATAGAGTAAAATTCCGAACCCTTAAGAGAGGGCCTGGACTAAGTAATGTGGCTTATCAAACCAGATGAAGGATCTGTTAGATAAATGGGTCCAAGGAAGGGGTGTTAGCAGCTTTGAAGGAATGTGTGATTTGATAACTCAGGAGCAATTCCTGAATATGTCCAAGGAGGAAATAAAACAGTATTTATGGGATAAGGAAATGGACTCAGCAGAAAGTCCTGCTTCTTATGCTGATCGATACGAGCAGTCCCAGACCACCAGAGAGGCAGGGCAAGCCAGAACAAAATGGGTGGAGGGAGGAGAGAGGAACAACTCTGGTCGCAGTTAGAGCAGATACCAGAATGGACACCCTCAGACCACACCCTACTACCGGGGGCAGCCCAAGGCCCCAACTACACACTAAGGAATACTCCAGGCACCTTATCGTCCTGCCACACCGTTCTCCAGCAACCCACCTCGCCCCAGTGACCCGTCAGCTGGATGATGATTTAAATGTAACGAGCCGGGGCATATGAAGGCCAACTGCCCCAAGAACCCCAACAGATTACAGTTCATTGCACCGGAATCACACCAGAGATCCTCAGGCCCAGATACCTCCCAGATATCCTGGCAGCGGAGGGAAACTGTGAGTGTGGGCCGGAAGAAGGTCACCGTGTGGAGGGACACCGGAGCAAAAGTGTCGGCTCCCCATGCTTCCTTAGTGGACCCCAATTTAATCAACCCAGAGATCCAAGTGACAATTCAACCCTTCAAGTCCAACTCTTTCAATTTGCCTACAGCCAAGTTGCCTGTCCAGTACAAGGGCTGGTCAGGAACGTGGACTTTTGCAGTATATGACAATTATCCCATCCCCATGCTGTTGGGGGAAGACTTGGCCAATCATGTGAAGCTAGCCAAGAGGGTGGGAATGGTCACCCGTAGCCAGGCTAAGCAAGTCATCACGCCTAGCTCTGTTCCGGAAACTTCTACCAGGACCTGGTCACAGGTGATGGAACCGGACCCCACGCCAACGTCTGCAACAGCAGCAGTGGATCCAATCCCAGAGACCCAGACAGAGCCAGCCCCAGAACCGGAACCGGTGGAACAACCAGCACCTGAACCATTGCCCGCACTGAATCCAGTACTTGCAACCCCAACACCAGAGGGCCCCACTGAACCTGAACCGGCAGCAGCTGATAACCCTACACCAGAGGCTCAGCTGGAGCCTGAACCCCAACATAGTGCACCAGTGGAGCGCGGTTCACAGTCAACAGAAACAGCCCCATCCCCTACATCGCTTCCAGGGGGACCAAGCCTAGGTCCACAATCCAATGAGGAACTGATGTCTCCAGCATCAAGGGAACAGTTCCAGACCGAACAGGAAGCAGATGAAAGCCTCCAGAGAGCTTTGACGGCGGCGTGGAGCAACCCACCGCCTCTCAGCTCTTCTAATCGATCCAGGTTTGTTATAGAAAGAGGACTTTATACAAGGAAACTCTTTCTGTTGGATACCAGGAAGACTGGCATCCTCAGAGACAGTTGGTAGTTCCAACTAAGTATCGTGGGCTAAGCTCAAGAGCTTGACCCCCGGTCATCCTAGTCGTCATGCTGGGGTGAACAGGACCAAAGACCATTTGGGGAGGTCATTCCACTGGGAGGGAATGGGCAAGGATGTTTCTACTTATGTCCTGTCTTGTGAGGTATGCCAAAGAGTGGGAAAACCCCAAGACCAGGTCAAAGCCTCTCTCCAGCCACTCCCCAACACTGAAGTTCCATTTCAGCGAGTAGCTCTGGATATTCTGGGTCCTTTTCCGAAAAAGACACCCAGAGGGAAGCAGTACATACTGACTTTCATGGATTTTGCCACCCGATGGCCGGAAGCAATAGCTCTAAGCAACACCAGGGCTAAAAGTGTGTGCCAGGCACTAGCAGACATTTTTGCCAGGGTAGGTTGGCCCTCCAACATCCTCACAGATCAGGAACTAATTTCCTGGCAGGAACTATGAAAAGCCTTTGGGAAGCTCATGGGGTCAATCACTTGGTTGCCACCCCTTACCATCATCAAACAAATGGCCTGGTGGAGAAATTTAATGGAACTTTGGGGGCCATGATACGTAAATTCGTAAATGAGCACTCCAATGATTGGGACCTAGTGTTGCAGCAGTTGCTCTTTGCCTACAGAGCTGTACCACATCCCAGTTTAGGGTTTTCACCATTTGAACTTGTATATGGCTGCGAGGTTAAGGGGCCATTACAGTTGGTGAAGCAGCAATGGGAGGGGTTTACACCTTCTCCAGAAACTAACATTCTGGACTTTGTAACCAACCTACAAAACACCCTCCGAACCTCTTCAGCCCTTGCTAAAGAAAACCTACAGGATGCTCAAAAAGAGCAAAAAGCCTAGTATGATAAACATGCCAGAGAGTGGTCCTTCAAAGTAGGGGACCAGGTCATGGTCTTAAAGGTGCTCCAGGCCCATACAATGGAAGCGTCGTGGGAAGGGCCATTCATGGTCCAAGAGCACCTGGGAGCTGTTAATTATCTCATAGCATTCCACACCTCCAACCGAAAGCCTAAGGTGTACCATATTAATTCTCTAAAGCCCTTTTATTCCAGAGAATTAAATATTTGTCAGTTTATAGCCCAGAGAGGAGATGACACTGAGTGGCCTGAAGGTGTCTACTATGAAGGGAAAAGTGCTGGTGGCGTGGAAGAGGTGAACCTCGCCATGACCCTTGGGCATATGCACCGACAGCAGATCAAGAAGCTCTGCACTAGCTACGCGCCGACGTTCTCAGCCACCCTAGGACTGACTGAACGGGCATACCACTCCATTGACACAGGTAATGCTCACCCAATTAAAGTCCAACCTTACCGGGTGTCTCCTCAAACTCCTAAAATTGCTATAGACCGGGAGATCCGGGATATGCTACAGATGGGGGTAATCCGCCCCTCTGGCAGTGCATGGGCATCTCCAGCGGTTCTAGTTCCCAAACCAGATGGGGAGATACGTTTCTGCGTGGACTACCGTAAGCTAAATACTGTGACTCGCCCAGACAACTATCCAATGCCACGCACATATGAACTATTAGAGAAACTGGGATGGGCCCAGTTCATCTCCACCTTGGACTTAACCAAGGGGTACTGGCAAGTACCGCTAGATGAATCCGCCAAGGAAAGGTCAGCCTTCACCACACATGTCTGGCTGCATGAATTTAGTGTACTCCCTTTCGGGCTGTGGAATGCACCCGCCAACTTCCAAAGACTTGTAGGTGGTCTCCTAGCAGGATTGGGAGAATATGCAGTCGCCTACCTTGACGATGTGGCCATATTTTCGGATTCCTGAGCAGAACACCTGGAACATCTACAAAAAGTCTTCGAGCGCATAAGGGAGGCAGGACTAACTGTTAAGGCTAAGAAGTGTCAAATAGGCCTAAACAGAGTGACTTACCTTGGATACCAGGTGGGTCAAGGAACTATCAATCCCCTACAGGCCAAAGTGGATGCTATCCAAAAGTGGTCTGTCCCAAAGTCAAAGAAACAGGTCCAATCCTTCTTAGGCTTGGCCAGATATTACAGGTGATTTGTACCGCAATACAGCCAAATTGCCACCCCACTGACAGACCTAACCAAAAAAAACCAGCCAAATGCCATTCAGTGGACCGAAGAGTGTCAGAAGGCCTTTAACCAGCTTAAAGCGACACTCATGTCTGACCCTGTGCTAAGGGCCCCAGACTTTGACAAACCATTCCTAGTAACCACAGATGCGTCCGAACGTGGTGTGGGAGCAGTTTTAATGCAGGAAGGACCGGATCAAGAATTCCATCCTGTAGTGTTTCTCAGCAAGAAGCTGTCTGAGAGGGAAAGCAATTGGTCAGTCAGTGAAAGAGAATGTTACGCCATTGTCTATGCTCTGGAAAAGCTACGCCCATATATTTGGGGACGGCGTTTCCACCTGCAAACCGACCATGGTGCGCTGGAGTGGCTTCATACTGCCACGGGAAATAACAAAAAACGTATTCGGTGGAGTTTAGCTCTCCAAGATTTTGATTTCGACATCCAACACATCTCAGGAGCTTCTAACAAAGTGGCTGATGCACTCTCCCGTGAAAGTTTCCCAGAATCAACTGGTTAAAATCATCCTTGAGATATGGAAAATATTGTTAGTCTTTATATACTTGGTAGTATATTTAGAGGTGCAGGTGTCTTATTAACTCTGTTTTCTCCTAGAGCTCCAGGAAGAAATCACAGCCAGCATTTCACCCTACCTGTGATTTGGGGGACTTGTCATAAATATAAAGGGAAGGGTAAACACGTTTAAATCCCTCCTGGCCAGAGGAAAAACCCTTTCACCTGTAAAGGGTTAAGAAGCTAAGATAACCTCGCTGGCACCTGACCAAAATGACCAATGAGGAGACAAGATACTTTCAAAGTTGGGGGGAGGGGGCAGAAACAAAGGTTCTCTCTGTCTGTGTGATGCTTTTGCCAGGACCAGAGCAGGAATGCAGGTCAGAAATCCTGTAAAAAGAGTTAGCAAGCAATCTAGTTAGATATGAGTTAGATTCTGTTTTGTTTAAATGGCTGATAAAATAAGTTGTGCTGAATGGAATGTATATTCCTGTTTGTGTGTCTTTTTGTAACTTAAGGTTTTGCCTAGAGGGATTCTCTGTGTTTTGAATCTGATTACCCTGTAAGGTATTTACCACCCTGATTTTACAGAGGTGATTCTTTTACTTTTTCTTTAATAAAAATTCTTCTCTTAAGAACCTGATTGCTTTTTCATTGTTCTTAAGATCCAAGGGTTTGGGTCTGTGTTCACCTATGCAAATTGGTGAGGATTTTTATCAACCCTTCCCCAGGAAAGGGCATGTAAGGCTTGGGGGGATATTTTGGGAGGAGACATTTCCAAGTGGGCACTTCCCCTGTTCTTTGTATAACACTTTGGTGGTGGCAGCTTTTAACCTAAGCTGGTAAGAAGAAGCTTAGGGGGTCTTTCATGCAGGTCCCCACATCTGTATCCTAGAGTTCAGAGTGGGGAAGGAACCTTGACAAGCATACAACAACCAGAATGTCAGAAAAACCCCACTTGTATCCTGCAAAATCAGAGTACAAACACAGGCCTTTCCCAATTTAAGCATTTTCTTTTTGATTTAGAGTGTACATTATTCACTGTAGAGACACATTAGGCTACTATTCTTATCTGATAGCTTAGTTACCTGTGCTTTAACAGTGCTTTCCAAAACCCACAAATATTAAATTTTGTTTACTTAGATATTGTTACTATATTCTGTATTTGCACATTTGAAATAAAGATTGAATATTAGTAAGACTTAGCTACAATTTTCTTAAAATTATTTTAGAATTAAAATTTTATATGATATAAGCCAAGTGCATTTTTTGATGGGCTATGCAGCCACGGGACCATAAATGCTAATAAAACAGGTCTGCAAGTGTATTTTGTATTTAAATCCTTTCAGATTAGAGTATGGTGGATCATTGTTAGAAACTAAAACCCTTCAAGCTATTCTGAGCTTCACTTCTACTCGATATGAACTTAGTAGAAATGAAGAAACTAACTTTCATAATCTGTTGCCTCCGCTCCTGCAAATATTTCTGCATAAAGCCAAACAGATTGATACAGATCAAGCATTTTAACACAAGGCATTTCCTGTTCTCTTTCAGGCAACACAATTTACACATTAATAGTCAGATGCAGTTCTATAGTTTGTAAATGAAAGAACCTAAACTAACCAAGAACTGTAACTTAACATATTTGGTCAGTGCTGGAGTTTATAATAAAAATCAAGAACAAACATCTATATCTCTGCACTATTTCTAGAAGGACTGATGCATAATTTCTAGTTGGTCATAGCATCAGTTCACTCATGTTTGCTTCCAACAAGCTGAAAGCTGCCTATCAGTCCCAAGTGACGATCTCACTTTCAGGGCAGTAAAACAGTGTTATTTTCATAGCCTCTTCTTTCTATGAATTGGAATAATTTAGGTTCTTTCTGAAAATAAAAAGCAGCCAGAAAGCAGACAGTGGGAAAAAGGGATGCAGTGTCCATGTGGCACAAATGCATGCTGCTAAATTCACAGGCTAGTATCAGGAAGAGTGGGAATGCAAAGCTAAGAGCATCCCCATGTACAAATTAGTGCTGGATTTTGTTTTACAACAATTTGTTTATTGAAAAGGAAAGAAACATTAGCTCCTGAATTACCGACTAAGGCCACATTATATATTTCTATAATTCTGTGAAGTCAAACAAGACTTTCAGCCTTTAAGATAATTATGGGGGGTGAGATGATCACTGCTTGCCATGGAGGGAGTTGCAGTCTTTGAAAATAGCTTAAGAGGAGCCAATCCTTGTTCCATGAAATCCTTGTTCACTCTCTTCAAAGAAATCCCTCACTACTACAAGAATTCACAAACCCTCAAAAAGAAACAAATGCCTTACTACCGACATGCAATGTGAGTCACATCCCACAGTGGAAATTGTAAGATTTTAAATGCAACTATGTGAGATCTTTTTGTTTTTTTAAGTATTCCAACCCCCCATGCATGAACATTCACTACATACAAGAAGTCATTAAGAACTCTCCTTATTTTTCAGGGCCTAGCATGTGTGCCATGTGGTCCACTACAGGCTGTTAGAAAACCACTGGTGACAAAAATGAAAATTCCATCAACACACAGGATAAAGTTTGGGACATTATAGGTAAGCTCCTACTTAACTTGCGATACAGTGGAAATCGCAGATTCCTCAATATTAGGCTTCTACCGCAATTCTGACAGCAGGAGCCCCCGCTCTCAGCCCCGGGACCCTGACAGCAGAAAAATCGCAGAAAAATAATAATGGGCTTTATTACTTCAAATAAGGCCCATTATTTCCTCTTCGCAATTGTCCATGTCTTGTCTGCAACTCAACCACATTTTTGTGACAATCATCCCGCAATTCAAATAGGGCCTTATTTATAGGCCTAATGCACGGAGTGTGGCCCTCCAGGAGTATTATTTATATACCTTACATGCTGTATTCTTGGCAATATTTGACTTTTTCAGAATAAAACAGAAGGATGCTACATATATAATTTCAAGCATCAACCCTGGTGTTGCCAAAGGTTTAAAAGTTATGAACCAGAACTTACAAAGTGGCTGCAAACCTGCTTTTAACACCTCATATGCCAACTTCGGGTTTCTACTTTTCTTCTTTTAGTATTACTAATGTAAAGTTAAAAACTTTACAAAAAAAGTTTAGTTTTCAATCAATCCACTATTTAGAAACAAAAAAGAAAGAAAAAAAGACTTATGAAGAAGTCTGAAAACAAGACCGACCTATACCCTGGGTGAGATTGGATGGGTTAAGTGTCTCTGGCACTATTTGTCTTCACTATTGACAGACACTGTCACAACCCACCACACGATGCCTGTCTCTGAATGGCGGAGCTAGAATGCAAGTTAAGTATTAATAGAGAAAACAACTAGCATCCCAGTAAATATAATCAAGCAATCCAATTCACCAATTAAAAAATAGTCACACAGATTCAAGATAGGCTGGTTATTTTAATTTACATTAAGCCCAAAACAGTTTCAATTCCTTACAATTACATGCTGAAATAAGCAGTACTTTATACCTAGATTAAATACATCATTCTATCTGATTTTATATAAACACCACCAATTATTTACACTCATGTTTAAAGGTACAAAAGTAGTAATTTCTTACCTGCAACTTTTTTGTTAGTGGTTCTCATCCACCAATTCAGTTTAGTAGGTTTTCCCACTCAGAGTGGTGTCAGAGGCAACCAAGCAAGTCAGGCAGAATTCTACACCTCCTCAGCTGCTCCCTCTTCCAGCTCTCACCTTTCATCTCCCCAACTTCCTGACATAACCAAACCATCTTAAAAGGAATAATTCTGTAATGTCTTGACTAGTGGATCAGAATTACAAGAAACATCTCCAGGTAGGACATTCTCTCTTCTGTTCCTCAAATCCACCAGTTCCTTCCAAAAATGTAGTAATATTGTGCTGGACTAAGTGAGGTTTTTATACCACTATGACAAGGAATTTCTCCCCAGTAATTACAAACTAGGTTTGTCCTCTTTTTCCTGTTTTTGTTTTTGCATTATTTGATAATAAGAATAGTGCATTTTCATAATGAACTAATGCCAAAACCTTCTTAATGGGTGGGCTTTATTGCTTATACATCAGTCAAGAGAAGGCGGAAAGCAACTTTAGACTAGAACAGAAATAGGAATTACAGACCTAAAGGTCTACTACTTATTCCACTGTATTTTTAGAGGAAATATATACTACCAACAGAAATTTCCATTAAACGGAAAGAGTGTTTGTGAGAAACTTTCCTTTCTTCGACTCTCCCAGTACATATCTATACACTATCACCATTATACATAGAATTCAAATGATGAGAGAACATCCTTGCCTTAACTGCCATCAAGCTAATTAGACACTGGCCTCTCCTGAACTGTTGAAACTATCTTCATAACAGTACGTACCTAGAAGTGACATACTGGGGAGTGCAGTTTAGAAATTTGTCAGAAATTATTTGTATTACAACAGTGCCCAGAGGTCCCAGTATGCTAAGCACTGTACTATCACATAGTCAGAGGCAGACCCTGGCTGAAAAAGCTTTACAATGTATATTAACCTTGTAAAAAAAAAGAGAAGCAGTTGATATTTCTTGGCTGAAACAAACCTGCTATATATAGTTTTTCCTCAAAGCTGTGCATTCTCTGAAGTTTGTCCCCTTCAAAATTTCCTCCCCTGAAAGATAGGGAAAGGCACTTCCCGATCATTCATCTGTTGTGTTGTGACTGAAGTGATGGTATTCTGCATTCCTGACTACGAACTGCAAGAATTGAAAGCTTTCCAAGACTTTGGACACCAGACCAAAACCAGATCGAGCTTTTTATTTTTCATAATCAAGTCACTACATGACATCATAAACCTGCTATGTTAGCAGGTTCACACCTTTGAAGATTCTGGTAACTGCTTCCAGATCAAAGGAAAGGACCAGTGACTGACACTGCCAATGAAATCCATCTAGAATAAATATGAGAAATTTCTGCTATTGATATATGGAAATAAGCATAGGAAAAGATGATGTCCTGGGTTCAATTCTGCAAAAACTCACTTTCCATTTTCAAACTTTATTTTCAACGAACTGATTTGGATATTTTAGGATGAGTATTACCCAAAAGCTTCTTTAGCTTTATGAAGGAAGAAAATGAACCTAACCCTTAGAGTATGGTTGCAAGAGGGGACAAATTAATTAATGGTATGGCTCTTGTATTAATTAACAAAAGAGCAGCAAAATATCATTTTCAGAGTTAAATGTACAAAAATTATTACTGCAAGTATTATGGAGCCCCCTCCCCTCGCAGGAGAAGTTAAATTACCTCTTTAAACCTGCCTCCTATATACCATTTTAAAGAAAGGAACAAACCATATATTCCTAGCTGTAGTATAAATGAAACATCTACAGTAGCACTGAATTTGCTAAAAGGTTACAATTAGCCCACTCCACAGGGACAAACTTTCGAAGATTCAGAAGTATTATTCCTTTTGTTTAGAATACCAGATTCCACCTGCTCCACAATACCTCATATCTCGTGGATGGCAGCTGACAGAATCCCACAGATCATCTTTTTTAAAATATTTTTGGGTGGCAAGAGACATAAGAAGAATGTGCATTCAGATATATCTTTGGGGAAACTCTGATCAAACAGGTCTATGCTACTCTCTCTCAAGATACCAATATTTATTTTTGTATATTGTTCGCACAAAAACATTGCTCAACCTGTCTGATTACATGCTATATATGGTAGATGCAATTTAAGAGGATTCTGTGAACAAGCTTCAGGGTTGTGGAATTTGTGTCCCAGTGTTTACTATAAGAAAACAAATTGATCGTTTTATTAGAGCTCGAAAAGTTGAGATGGGAATTGAAAACAGCCAGAAAATCAAATCAGATGCAGGAAGGTTGTTCATAATTGTGGGGAGGAAAAAATATGGAAGAAGGATCTATTTCCACAGTGGCAAAGTGGGAACAAGAGATCAAAAAGACACTGGAAAGGATGCATTCCTTACTGCACCCCAAAGATTTGCAAACTGTCCTTTGTTAAGATTCTACTGGAGGGAGAAGGAACAGGACTATACTCCCTTGATATTTTCTGTGTAAGGGTAGAGAGGATTTTATTGTACATACTAATTCAGAGAACAGGTTCACCCTTCACATTTACCTTTCAAAAAGCAATACAGTTTAAACTGCTTAGGAACAGGGGCTCTGGTATTTGAAGCATTCCACATAGAAGATGACAGAGGGCTTTTGACTTGCTACTAGAAAGGAACACAAGAGAAGAGACTTAGATTAGCATTTTGAACAGAAAGATAAAGGCTTTTTTAAATCAGTTTCGTACAAACCCATGTCCTCCAGATGTGAAAAATCTCATCAACATCTGAGAAATACAACTGAAGAATCAGTCACCTTCTCCAACAAGGGTTTGAAAATGCTCATGCCAGGAACATCAAAAGTGTGGGTTCCTGGAGCTCCAGCTACTGATCTATGTAAGTAATCAACTCCAACTACAGCCTAGATTGGGACTGCTTCATCATCTGGGTCTGCAATCAAAAGATCTTAGTAAATGATCCATATTTCCTGTTAGTATTATGCTAATGCTGGCTCATGTTACTCTTTTTCCTGCCCTCTGGATGAAGATTCTCCTACATGCAGCAGTCTACGCAAAGAGCTCACAATGCTAGTCCTTAGTGCTGATGCATATAGGGATCCCATTTTCCTCCTCCTATTTTCTGGAAGTGTGATGGAACTAGTTACCTGAGAAAGAAGCTGAGGATATCAATGTTGCAGCACAAAATTCTGGATTCCTAGTTGTCTATACTTGCCTGATTGACCTTCAAAGAGTGGGTAAAACTCTTCATCTGAATTGATGAATATGAGATACACATTGTATTGCTTATGTTAAAATTTCAAATGTGTTCATGAAAATCCAACTATTAAGTCCCAGTTTTAAAATTTTTAAACTGACCTGTAAATTGTAAAAAAAAATATGTTAAATGGTAGTACTAGAAGTCTGTTTCTGTCAGGCCCTCATACCTGTAAACAGCCCATCCTGCTCCTTCAAAAATCTAAAGAGTTAGCTGCAGCAAGATTTTTATACAATGCATTTACATGGAACAAAACCTCAGAGCAAAGCATCTGTTGGAAAACCCTACAGAAATCTGATTTTCAGCCAGATACTGTGTTACCCTGTGGCTACGGAAGCAGAAAACAAATTATGTTAAATTTTAAATGAGAAAAAAAAACTCATCACTCCCTATGATTTAATCTTCTCATTGCTTCTAGTAAAGTGCACCTGCATCATTTTATTTATTTATTTTTACTAATAAATGCTAGAGCTATTTCTAGTTAACCCCATCTCTTAAAAAACAACAATGTATTTTAATGGGTTCATCTACAGTGATGTAGGTTTAAACTTATAACATACAAAATACATTGTAGTTTTAGGATAAATAAGATAGCACACAAGATTTACACAAAACACTAGAAAGAACAAACAGGCTTATGATAATTTTAGAGTAGCAGCCATGTTAGTCTGAATGCATCCGATGAAGTGAGCTGTAGCTCACGAAAGCTTATGGTCAAATAAATCTGTTAGTCTCTAAAGTGCCACAAGTACTCCTGTTCTTTTTGCTTATGATAGTGGAACTCTAAGATGACAAGGTCACCTTTCTTCCCAACTTTACCATTTCTACGTCAGCCACTTGAATGTGTGTCTGTGCTCTTTTACTAACCACTTTTTAAAAGTGACAATCAAGATGAGTGAATGGCCAATCTTGGTTTTTTAAATTAAATATAAATACACACAGCCCTCTTTCTCTCTCTACAATACGCACAGGGAGCCTGGAGTGACCTTCCCACTTTTTTCCTATTAACAGAAAGGAACCTCATTCAAATAGATTCCTTATACTGCAAGAGTCAGGGCCAGCTGTGGCAGCTGCCTGAAGAGACTGCAACAACCCTAAGACAATTGGGGCATACAATAGAGAGGGGTGCACCCAAAAAGGAACTAGTGCAGCACAGAGGAATACTGTTCCTTCCAAAGAAGGAGAAATAGCAGCCTTCTGACTGAAGCACCTGTGCCCCCTTCCTTTGGGAACCTGGAGAATTTTGGGTATAGGGGAGAAACAAACTCCTCCTTCACAGGAATTGAGAGAGAACTGAAAAGAGGGCTGGGGAAGTGTAACCCACCACAACTGGAAACTATGGCTCCCCTGGGAATAAGAGAATCAATCCCTCCAAAACATTCAAAAAGAAGGCATGTGTAATCCTCTAGGCGAGCCCAGCCTGGGCTCCAGTCTACTAACTCCAGCCCTAAGTGTAAACTTCCCAGACCTCCCACTGAAGCAGGACTACTGGGCTCCCCTCCTTGCAGACGTTTGGTCAAGGAGAAAGATGGAAGGCAGAGTCTCTGAATCTCCCCAGCCCAGAATCTATCTCTTTGCACTGGGCAAATCCTACATGCTCAGAGAGGGCTCCTTGCTGTGTGGAGGAGATGGTGGAGAGGAAAAGAGACTTGGCCCTCATCTCACCTCTCCGTGGCAGATCAAGCAGACTTCTGGAGGGAGTGCAACAGGGCCACTGGCACTGATGCAGCAGCAGAATGATCAGGGATCTTGTGGCAACACTAGTAACCAGCCCACTGGGTCCACGACAGAGCCTCACACTCACTTCTCCACTCTCTCCTATTGTTTGTGGAGGGGGCTGTTTCTTCTCCTATTGCCAGCTTCCAAATGGAGCGGTCACAATTCAGGTCCAAAATTTACCAGACTAACCCAAGCAGCCTCTCCCAATCTTGGAGACAAAGGGGGTGTTTCTTCCCTTACAACCTCCAAAACTGTCCTAAGTTCACAGGGGAAAGAGACACAGGTGGTCCTGTTCAGCTCTCCACACGGTTGGTTTTTTTGGGGAGAGAAGCCTTCTCCCAAACTGCACCAGATGGTGGAGGCAAAGAGGGGAAGAACCCTTCCACTGCTATGTATTACGCAAACAGTAGATTCACTTGCATTATGTCTGTTTTACACTTCTGTTGACTCCTGTCACATTCTGAAAGTGTAGTCTGGGGTTTTCACTGGGGGTCTAAGGGAATTAGTCACCTAACTGCCACTGAAAGTCAATTAGATATGGGCACATAACTCCCTTAGGTTCCTTCAAAAGCCCCACTCAAACTCTTTGGGTTATGGACCATCACAGTTGTTACATGTGTGCACAGCACAATGGTGCTGATCACTGACTGGGGCTTCAAGGTACTAATGAAACACTATTTAAAATACCAAGATTCAATCCTTCGGACACTCACTTTTATGACAGGTGACATCAGTAATGAGATCCATACTTTAATGTTTTATGCTAATTGTTAACAAAGTTTATATGATCTAAGCTGTTAAATTCTTTACAATTTTACAATCAAGTATGCCACTTTTGATCCAGCTTTTTAACTGCACCCTGTGAAATCTAAAAACCCAACTGGCTTCTCACAATTCTGATGCAGAAGAATCTTCATCACAAAGTGACAAGTGAACACCTTTTAGTTCAGTGAACATGGAACCTTCTTCCAATGTTTACAGATAAACCTCTGATCTACATTATTTTATTTCAGTTTTCTTTAAAGAAAAGAACATAAGGCCCTACCAGGTCAGGTCCATCCAGCCCAGTATCCTGTCTTCCAACAGTGGCCAATGCCAGGTGCTTCAGAGGGAATGAGCAGAACAGGCAATCAAATGATCTATCCGCTGTCGCCCATTCCCAGCTTCTGGCAAACAAAGGCTAGGGACACCATCCCTGCCCATCCTGGCTAACAGCCATTGATGGACCTGTCCTCCATTAATTTATCTAGTTCTTTTTGGAACCCTGTTATAATCTTGAACTGTCAATGCTGCAGTGTAACCCAAACACAGCTACCACATTCCCAGCTTTTTAAACCGATCTGGATTGACTGTCAGCAGATGCTAAAAACCTAGCAGGAACAGACATTTAGTTCTGTTTATCTCAATTCAAATGCTCAAAAATTGTCTCAGTAAAGGTACAAACATAATTAGCAGTTACATTTCTATCTGTGGATTTAACTGTAACAGTTTTTTTAAAAATCTGTGTTTCTGCAATAGTGCTCAATTGTTGCTGTACCTTTAAACCAGATTCATAATTAAGAACTGAGCTAAAATATCTTGTAATTTAAAATCTTTTGGAATCAAACACTTGTAAAAGAAATTACCACTTTTTATAAATCTAATGACTAGCAAGCTCCACAGTACACAATTAAATCCACTGGCTCGGTCAGAAAATGTCTAGCAAAACATGAACGGTGATCAGTGCTGTAAGTTTCTCTTCCAGATTTAAACCTTTTCAGCACCCAACCAGGAAGTCTGTTTAGGGCACTGTGCATTTCTGGGGCATGTTTTTATATAGAAGGTTAATGCACATGAATCTACAGCAAAAGCTGCATAATGCAGCTACCAGCACCCCCACCTCAAACATTAATTTTCTAGAACATCAACTGATGGTCAACACACCTCTCTCAAACTTAATATAACGTTATAAAGATTACAGGGATCCAATTATTCAAGAAATCTCAGCCCATTAGGGAAGAGGTATAAGCCATGGGCACAATGATTGGTTTGCCTTTTTGCTAAAGTTAAACTGCTTACTAGTCTATACAGCTGACCTAAGAGTTCCAGCTATGCACTAGCACTCTGGAGAGCACTGGTGCCAACCTCACAAATCAAAACTTTATCCTTAGCAATGGACTCACACTTCCCTATGAATTTTTTTAAAAACAAAAATCAATAAAAGGGACTTTATGCTTTAAGTTTAAAATATTCTGCATAAGGAGATGATCTTAGTATTTTGTAAATAAAGTTTAAGTGTCATGTCCCACACTTTCTCCAAAATGACACATTATAAAAAGAAATGTGCTTAATTCTAAACGGTGTACCTAATTTAAATGATACTTTCAGACATTTTTGATAAATATGAAATCACATTAAGTAGTTATTTATGTTTTAATATGCAATAAAAAGATTACAGCACATGCAACAACAGAAAATATATCTAAGTGTGGTTTAATCCTGAGAGCTTCTTCAGGCCATACAAAGGAAAACATGGTATTTTTTCTTCCTATAGCCTGATAAAAGACTTAAGGCCAAAATACCGTCTGATATTCTATCTTTTATGCTATGTGGAATTCATTGTTTTACACACATTGACTCAGTTCCAAATTGGTGCCTACCATATCTGAAGAGAAGAGTGCATTCTAGGAGTTAGTACACACCTATGGTGTTGAAGACTACCAGTGGGAAAAGCACAGTATTACATTTCTTGGTTGTAAGTACATTATGCATGTAATGCAAGTATGATTAAGGTAACATGTTATTGTAATGTATATCAGTTTGATTGTTAGTCTCCTAGAATGAGCTCTCATTTATTTCTTCATGATCGTCTCAGACTCCAAACTTTGCCAGCACTGTTCATGTTGGCCAGAATACTACACATCTTAAGGATATAACTGAGCAAAGCAGAATGCTTACCAGCAGCAACTACAGCTGGAGGAGGCGAACCTGCCTCACCACCGCTTGTTTGGCTCATGGATGCTACAGATGTTTCTCTGGAGGGTGGTAACTGCAACTCCTTTGGGAGGAGGTCATAGACAGATTCTGAGAGAATAAAAAGGAGAAGAGGGGTTTAAACACAGAGATCAACTGTCATTTTTATAAACATGGATTATATTAAAGATTTTAGTCTAGGAATATAGACCATCGATGTGGCATCTCAAGACGCTTCATAAGTTGCTGCATAGGTAAATTTCTTGGAGATCACTGACCCATAGAATCAAGTTGATTTAAAAAAAATTAAACTTAAAATACACAAGTTTTGAAGACTGAGCAAATTTGCATTTTCCCTTTCAAGGCACAGAGTGACCATCTATGAACCTGCAACACATAAGGATGCCTTTGAAACAATGCAGATAATGAAACCCAGAACAAACCACCTGAGATCTGGAAACAAAACTACTCTCAGTATCAAGCAGTGGAAATAGCTTCCAGTGGAGAATAGAACAACATTTAGGAAATAATGTAAAACCTTCCTATTTAATAAATCTTTGTCATGATAACCATAATCGTGGTCACAACACACGTCACCTCTTTCCCTCCCCGCCCCAACCAAAATAAATAAATAAACAAACCTATCCCAAACGAAGATTCTATAAACTGAAAGGGTATCAGAAAAGAGCCAGAACCCGCTAGAGATGCTGTTTTATGTGGAAGGCCCTCAGACTCTACGATAATGTGTGGCAGCATAAATAAGTATTTTTGTGAACGTATCTGTTGTGAAACAGTTATGGCTGCTACACTCCACATGCCTGACACAAAACCACAACAGCAAAGTTCAAGATGTTAAGTCACCTAACACCAAATTCACTCTGCTCTTCCACTTTTACTGCTGATTCAAAGGTTAACTATTCACCTGTAATCACAATTATTTAAAATGAGCCCCATAATAAAAGCTGCCACTGCATTCAGACAATAAGAATATGCCATCTATCTACTTTACAGTGTATTTATTAGCACACTTGGTAAAGCCAGAAACATGGGTCTTTAGTAAGATATTAACAGGCAGGTATGGAGCCATCTCTACAAAAGTGATGCACAAATGCATACCATTACTGTTTCATGCACCCAGTTTAGGCATACAAATACTCTGATATACACATGCAAATGGGTTTACATGTGCATTCCAAAATGCCAGAAAACCTTGACTTCCCCTGTATCACGATACTTATATGCCAGATACATGCAAAATTCTATATGCATTATTGAAAATTTGTCTGACAACAAACAACCATGCTGTCCAATCAAACCTAAAGTAATCAAGACTTGCACAGCATTTCTTCTGTAAGAGGAACTTCATTTAATTACGAAAGTACAGTCAGGCTGACAATGCAACTGACTAAAAACCTCTATCCAGAGTCAATTCTATAATGAATGGCATACATATATGTTCAAGACAAAAAAGGTTTGAGAAATCTAACCCTGAATAACTATAAGACATATATAGCAATTGCTTATCATGTCCCTCAACCTCAGAAGCTCACTAAATGGGGAAGAGTGAAGAAACTCTCACTGATTATTTGGATAGTAACTGGCCTGTGAATAAGAAAGTTACTTATCTTCATAATTGGAGATATGTAGTCCCTATCTGTATTCCGCTATGGATACACAGATGCGCTCCATGCCCCTGGAACCACAGAATCTTGAAAGCAGCGTCTGTTGGGCCACGCATTTGCCCTTGGTCTCCTAGTACTTCCAACCAAAGAAACAAAGGGTGGGGCAGACCAACAGCCTCCCCAGTTCTTTCTCTACCATGAATCCAAAGATGGGCTAAAGGAGAGGGGAAGGAGGACAGGTAGTAGAATATAGCTAGGGACCACACATGTAGAAAATCCTCCAGTTATGAATGTAAGTAACTTTCTTTTTTTCTTCAAGTGCTGGTCCCGATGTGTATTCCACTGTGGGTGACTGACAAGCAGTACTCACATAGGAGGGTGTGAAGAGGCAGATGGCAGAACGGTTTGAAGGACTCTCATTCCAAAGGATGAGTCAATGAAGGAGTCCTGTCTTAAAGCATAGTGCCTCACAAACATGTGGATGGAACTTCACATAGCTGCTTTGCAAAAGTCACACAGAGGCACATCTTGAAGCGATACCATTGATGTCATGTGTGTTTTCATGGAACGAGCCCTCATGCTCAGGAGGGTCAGAAAGATTAGACAGCTGATAGCAAAGTAAAATACAGCCCAAGATCCATTTATATATTCTATGAGAGGATATACCTTGACCTCAAACTTTTTCTGCTATGGAGATAAACAGTCTGGGAGATTTTCTGATTGATATTGTTCTTTGCAGGTAAACAGCTAATGCTTGGCACATGTCGAGGAATGAAGCCTCCTCTCTTCTGCAGATGTGTGCGCTTTTGGAAAGAATACATTTTAAGTGAACTGACTGGTTCAGTGGAAATTCTGAAATTTCTTTGGGTGTGAACCTAGTGTAGCCTTTTATTTTATTTAACATGAATTATGTAATGTGGTATTACACCACTGGGGTTCAGCTCTGGTAGCTACAGTTTCAAGTTTAACAGAGTGAAAGTCACATTTGCTACTTGCTTCAGAGTTAGAGTTTCTCGGAACACAAAGATCAAAGGTAGTGACTACACATACAGTCACAAGTACAAGGTCTAGTCTATTTTACAAGTTTATTCAAGTTACAATTAAAGTTATCATTGCCCAAGCATATAAAAATTCTATACAGACCTATGCACAAGTTACAAATATAGTTATAAGAACTGTGACAAAGCTCTGTCCTTGCCTCCATGGGTCCCGCGTTTCCTGGCAGCTTTCGCTAGCCTCAGAGGCTCACTGTGACCCTCCACGTAACCTTCTTTCTCTAGAGACAAGGGTCACAGTCTACTGTGCCATTTTCATCATAAGCCAGTGAGGGAGGTGAGGAGAAGTTATCCTTCCTTGCACAGTCTCTGTTGTTTCCCAGTCTCAGTGATTAATCAGGGGGCAAAGGTGGTGGGGGGGAGCCCAGGCCCACCCTCTACTCCTGGGCTCCAGCCCAGGGTGCCTAATAGTATCAGCTATGATTGCTGACCTTTTAGAAACATGACATGTACAATTCCCTGGGCTACTTCCCCCACAGCAGCCCTCACTGCCTCAAGCTCCACTCCACCCTTACCTCAGGGCCTCCATCCTCGTGCCCGATATGGTGTGTACTACTCAATCTCTCCAACAGCACAACTTCCTCCCACAGCTCCTGACATGCACCCCCACCTGACTAACTGGAAGGCTTTTAACTAGTTTCAGCCAGCCCCTGATTGGCTTCAGGTGTCCCAATCAACGTAGCCTTCTCCCTGCCTGGAGCAGCTGCCATTTCACTTATCCTGGTACCAGGGATTTGTTTAGCCTGGAGCTAATATATCTATCTCCCACTACTTTTCTATAGCCATCTGGCCTTGCCCTGTCACAGAACATAACATAAGAATGGACATACTGGGTCAGATCAAAGGTCCATCTAGTGCAGTATCTGGTCTTCTGACAGTGGACAGTGCCAGGTGCCCCGGAGGGAACAAACAGAACAGGTCATCATCAAGTGATCCATCCCTTATCACCCATTCCCAGCTTCTGGCAAACAGAGGCTAGGGACTCATATCCTTAACAACAGTGTCAGGATCTGATGGGTCTCTCATGGCTTGATCATCAGTAGAGGAATGGTGGAGTCTCCCATAGGGAGCTCAAATATTCCCGTTCTAGGCATCCCTTTTAAAATGTGATTCTATCTATACCTACATTCAGCACAAGTCCATAAAAATGTCAACCCTCTTTTCTCTTACTGGTCTGTGTCCATTGGAAACTTAAGGGACCCCCAATTTTCTATAGGCTGCGTAAGTTCCCTTTATCCTCATTAGCGCTGACACACACAACCTGTATCCTGTGGTTAAGACATGTCGGAGACAGATGCGCCTTTACAGTGTTTTTATGATCCAATATTAATCTTCTGAGTAATTTTCTGCAATCGTACCAGTTGGTATCTCTTTTCCCATAATCTTAGGGCATTAGGTTATCTTCCGGTCATTTATGTCATCATTTCTTGTCTCCAAGACCTAAAATTGCTAAGGTAAAGTCTTGCAGGCCTCAACAGGTTCTCATGTTTCAGCTGGTCTTACTCATGTCTAATACTTTGTTCCTCTAAATACTGATCAATCTTATACTTTTATAATCCTACAAATTAACTCTAACATACAATGAACATATGTAATATAACTGATTAATCATATCACACAATAAATGGATAATAAACTAAAATCATTGGCTACACTAGGATGTAAGTGCAATGAGACCTTCTCTATATGGAATATAGCATAAGGTGGATCTGCCATCAGAGCTAAGTTAAGTACCATTTTCTAGTGGAATCCTTTCTATTATTAATAAGGATGCTTTGTACAGCTTCAGGGCATGAATGTTCTAGAATCGATGCCAATCCAAAAACCATCATCTGAGATGGAATGGTTGGGGATTGGGGTGTCTGATTTTGCCCTTCCCATGGATCAGAAGATCAGAAAAAATGGTGAATGCTGACTGGTGACTGAGATGACATACATAGGAGACTCAGGAACCAAAACTGTTTGGGTCAGTGGGGGTGATGAGGATGACTTGTGTCCTGTCCTGATGAGTCTTCCATAAGACCCAAGGTAGGAGGGGTAAGAGAGGGAAGGCATAGTTCAGATGGTCTGGCCAAGGAAAAAATACAGTAACACCCTGAGTGTGACATCTTAGGGCTCTTCTGGAGTAGTATATGTTGCACTTCCTGTTTGTCTAAGAGGCCAATAGGTCCCTTATGGGGGTTCCCCATACAGCTAAAATAGTGCTCACCATAAAGTTGTGTAACTCCCACTCAAGGTCAATAGCAAAGCATCTGTGAGGGAGTCTGCTAGCACGTTTTTGATACCTGGAAGCTAAACGGTCTCTCCTGGGACTTATCGCTGCATGCACTTGTGTCACGCTAAGTATGATTTGTACCCCAAACTCAGTATCACGGGGCCCTGTTCGCTTAAAGTAATATTGCGGGTGAGAAGGAATGAATTTACAGCTCAATATTTAACTTTTTTAGCTAAAAAATTTGAACAATCATGTGGCACCAGAAGACACATTGTTCTTGTAGGCAATAAACAGGTCTTTAGTCTATTTCAGCTTTTAATACTTTAATCCTCCCAGTCCATCAGCTAGCTAAGTTATGCATCTCCTTGATGCGTGTAAGAGTAGGAATGGAAAGATAGACTTGGAAAGAAGTTCATCTGGGCTCATCTTCATTTGTGAAGTACTAACTGTATTAGCACGCCAAAAAAAGCATGCAAGATTTCAGACAGAATATATTTTGACACACCAACCCAAGACATTTATTCACCTAAATATTCTGATTCAAAATATCTGTCCAGAAGATTTAAATCCTGAGCTCTATTTCTTAATCCAGAGTGTTAAAGGTACATTTTTATTTATTTATTTTAAATATCACCATACAAATTACAAAATACATATTTAACTAAAAGGCAAAGAGAACAGAAGCGTGAAAGGAAGTTCAAGACCTAGGCTATTTTCAAATGAGTGCACATATAAACACTCCAATATAAAATAATGGGAATTACACCCATAGAAAAGACTAGACCCTTCAGCTTAAAACCATATAATGTAGATCTGTGGTTCTCAAACTTCATTGAGAACAAAAATTACTACACAACGCCAGGAGACAGGGACCATAGGCTGAGCCCACCCAAGCCCTGCCGCCCTGGGTGGGGAGGCCAAAGCCTAAGCCCAAGGGCTTTAGCCCCAGGCCTGTAACCTGAGCCCCGCCGCCTGCAGCTGAAGCCAAAGACTGAGCCCCACTGCCCAGGGCTGAAGCCCTTGGGCTTGGGCTCTGGGCCTCAGCAAGTCTAACACCAGCCCTGGCGACCCCATTAAAACAAGGTAGTGACCCACAGTTTGAGAACCCTGTAGATTAACTCACTTACATAATACCATTACTATGCATTGCACTTTACAGGCTTGCAAGAATAGAGTTTCTCTGCGCTAGAGAGATTACAATCTAAATGGAAAAAATATATTAAAAAGAAAGGGGAAAGGATAAGGCCTTAGTAACTGACCAAATTACATTTGGCATTGTAACACCACTTTCCCCAATCCAGAGCTGAGACACATCTGCTGCCTCAGCTTCTCCACTGCCAACAGTCTTCCCCAGGCTTGTAGGCCACTGTGGTACTTCTAGCCCTCTAGTCAAAGTCAAAAGTCCATCCCTCTTGGGGTAAAAACGAGTTCCAAATGAAGTCCAAACAAAACACAGTGCTTCCAACCATCTTCTTTACTGGGTCCCAGTCCAGTCTGTCCTGGTCCAAAACTACCCTTTACAGGGGACAGACTACCCTCTTCCAGGCACACATTATCATTAGGGAAAGAGGCTGCAATCCCTATATTACTTTTAAAAAAAACAGAAAAGGACAGAAGAGAGAGAACTGGGTATATTACTCAATCACAGGATTACTGTGAGCCATCAAAGCGATGCAGCTGTGAAAAGGGTAAACTGGATCCTAGGATGTATCACATAAGGTAATTCCAGCAAAGATAGGGAAGTATTAATGCCATTGAACAATGCACTGTTAAGATCTCATCTGGAATACACTATATGAGTCAGGTCACCCATGTTCAAGAAAGATAAATCCAATCTGGAACAGGTGCAAAGAAGGGCTATGAAGATGATCAGGGGAATGAAGAACTTACCTTACAAGAAGAAATCAAAAGAGCTAGGCTTGTTTAACCCAGCAAAATAAAGGCTGAGATGATATGATTGTTCTCTTATTCAGGATGGTAAACACCAGGAACGGAGAAGAGATATTTAAGCTCAAGGACAATGCTGGCACCAGAACAAATGGGTATAAACTGGCTGTGATATAAGTTCTCTCTCTAGTGCTTTTACCTTAACAATAAATAGGCTTTCACAGGAAGTGCTATGTGGTATCTTATAACTGTTGCCAATGACACTATGTACTGTCTCTGAGGGGAGAAGCAAGCAGGCCTGTCTAGGCAGACCGTCTTTTGCTGGAAAATGAGAGAGAAAACAGGGACCTGTTTGGTCAGAATGGAGAGTCTTGGGTCTCCACTCAAGAGAGATGGCGGCCAGGGGAGCTGGAAGCTTGAGAGTGGCTGCCCTTGCTGAACCATAAAGGAGATGTATAGGTGCAGTTGCCCTGAACTTGCCATGAATATATACAGGCTGGGAATTAGAAGAAGGTTTCTACCATCAAGAGGAGTGAGGTTCTGGAACATGCTTCCAATAACCATAGTGGTGGCAAACAACCTAACTGGTTTTAAGATGGAGCTTGATAAATTTGGGACAGGATTATATTTCTGGATTGCATGTGACGACCCAGGAGGTCACTTCCTGAGGAAACTACAATCCATCGGTGATCTTCCTGAAAACACCATCCTGGCCACTATGGATGTAGAAGCCCTCTACACCAACATTCCACACAAAGATGGACTACAAGCCGTCAGGAACAGTTTCCCCGATAATGTCATGGCAAACCTGATGGCTGAACTTTGTGACTTTGTCCTCAAACTTTGTCCATAACTATTTCACATTTGGGGACAATGTATACCTTCAAATCAGCGGCACTGCTATGGGTACCCGCATGGCCCCACAGTATGCCAACATTTTTATGGCTGACTTAGAACAACACTTCCTCAGCTCTCGTACCCTAATGCCCCTACTCTACTTGTGCTACATTGATGACATCTTCATCATCTGGACCCATGGAAAAGATGCCCTTGAGGAATTCCACCATGATTTCAACAATTTCCATCCCACCATCAACCTCAACCTGGCCCAGTCCACACAAGAGATCCACTTCCTGGACACTATGGTGCTAAAAAGCGGTGGTCACATAACCACCACCCTGTAGCGGAAACCTACTGACCACTATTCCTACCTACATGCCTCCAGCTTTCACCCAGATCACACCACACGATCCATGGTCTACAACCAAGCTCTACGATACAACCGCATTTGCTCCAACCCCTCAGACAGAGACAAACACCTACAAGATCTCTGTCAAGCATTCTTACAACTACAATACCCACCTGAGGAAATGAAGAAACAGATTGACCGAGCCAGAAGAGTACCCAGAAGTCATCTACTATAGGACAGGCCCAACAAAGAAAATAACAGAAGGCCACTAGCCATCACCTTCAGCCCCCAACTAAAACCTCTCCAACACATCATCAAGGATCTACAACCTATCCTGAAGGACAACCCATCACTCTCACAGATCTTGGGAGACAGGCCAGTCCTTGCTTACAGACAGCCCCCCAATCTGAAGCAAATACTCACCAGCAACCACACACCACACAATAGAACCACTAACCCAGGAACCTATTCTTGCAACAAAGCCCGTTGCCAATTGTGCCCACATATCTATTCAGGGGACATCATCATAGGGTCTAATCACATTAGCCACACTGTCAGAGGCTCGTTCACCTGCACATCCACCAATGTGATATATGCCATCATGTGCCAGCAATGCCCCTCTGCCATGTACATTGGTCAAACTGGACAGTCTCTACATAAAAGAATAAATGGGCACAAATCAGACGTCAAGAATTATAACATTCAAAAACCAGTCGGAGAACACTTCAATCTCTCTGGTTACTCAATTAGAGACCTAAAACTGACAATTCTTCAACAAAAAAACTTCAAGAACAGACTCCAATGAGAGACAGCTGAATTGGAATTAATTTGCAAACTGGATACAATTAACTTAGGCTTGAATAGAGACTGGGAGTGGATGGGTCATTACACAAATTAAAACTATTCCCCCCGTTCCTCAGACGTTCTTGTGAACTGCTGGAAATGGCCCACCTTGATTATCACTGCAAAAGGTTTTCTCCCCCCGCTGGTATTAGCTCATCTTAAGCGATCACTCTCCTTACAGTGTGTACGGTAACACCCACTGTTTCATGTTCTCTGTGTATATAAATCTCCCCAATGTATTTTCCACTGAATGCATCTGATGAAGTGAGCTGTAGCTCACGAAAGCTTATGCTCAAATAAATTGGTTAGTCTCTAAGGTGCCACAAGCACTCCTGTTCTTTTTGCCCATGGCTGACTCTGCCCAGTAACTAATGATGCTGCCTCCATGGCTGACTCTGCCTGGCGACTAGTGATGGTATCTGTGTCCCTCTCACCCAGCCAATGGGAGCTACGGGGGGCAGAGCCCGCAGCAGACATGGCCGGCAGCTTGGCCGCATGCGTCTCTCCTCCTTGGGCCGCAGCGGGGAGGTTCTCGGGCCGCAGATGGCTCGCAGGCCGGGACTTTGAGACCCCTGCACTATAGGAACTCTTATATTTACAAATATAGTTTATTAATACATTTAGCAGTCACAAACACCCTAACTCAGTAAGCAGATAGATATACTACAGAATGTACATCTGCACATCCATATACTCACACCATCTTCTACAGAACAACCTGAAATGTTAGCCATCATCTTCCTCATCACCATCACCTTCCCATCATCACAAGTGGCCGTCATTTTGGCACCTCCCAGAGACTACATCTCTTTCTCCTACCGCTCCTAGGCTGGGATGTCACTTTTATAACACACTACGCTGACCCCACTATGTTTGATGCATATTCAGTAGGGGATTTTTCCCCCCTTTTCCTTATTTGCGTTTCCTCACCTTACTAATGTTGGGGTGTCTTTTTCCTATAGATTAGTATATCAGTAATCTCAACTTATTATCATATACGTCCATTTGTTACAATGGCCCTTTTGTGGTTAGGTATCACATTTGTTATTTCTGTCCTAACTGGTTATTTCGGTTCTTTCCAAGTTTTAAGTTGTGGTGTACCTGTTAAGTTTTAAAAGGGTCTGAATTTAGGAAAGCCCCTACGCCAACCTGCTTTAACGCATCCTCTATGTTAAAGGCCGCAGTCATATATGGACTTATGCTTTAGTTCATCACCATCTATTTAGGTGAACGGTCCCGAACATATGTATGTTAATTTTGCCTTAGTTCAACATACAGGATGTGGCTTGCAGGTCCCCTTCTGTTTCAGCGGAAGTTATGATATATGTTGTACAAAGTATGCCTTGTGAGGTATCATTTGAAAAGTCATAATCTGTTGAACATCACTGTAATGAAGTTATGAGATTTTGCTATATGTTTGTTTGTTACTGAAACATGCTGAGTCTATCAATGCAGACTAGGTTCTTAGAGATACCAAAAGGACTGTAAACAAAGGCCTTGCATATCATCCCTGAAGAGGCTTCAAACATCACATACACAGATGTGAGCAAGAAATTTACTATTCACCTGAAAGACATTTTAAATCTCATACACCAAAGATTGATTGTCTGCACCCCAGCTGGGAGAGTATTCCTCGCAGAGGAGGAAGAGGATACAAAATAAGAGACACTGGCTTCCCCGTTACCTTCCCCACCTCGACACAAGGAAGAAAGATCTTTTGGAAGACAAAGAGAAACATCACTGAACTATGGGAGGCACCGTCCGAAGCTGAAGGGAGACAGCCTGTGAAATGTATTTCAGCTTATGATGAGGCAACCTGTTTTGCTTTTAGAACTATTGCAATTTTATTTACACCCCCCTCCACCCCAGGCCCTGCTCTCACCCCTGCTCCGTCTCTTCCCACCCACTTTCGCCCTCTCCCCTGCAGCATGCCCCATTCCCACTCCTCCCCCTCCCTCCCAGAGCCTCCCGCATGTCATGAAACAGCTAATTGTGGTAGGAGGGAGTGGGAGGTGCTGATTGGCAAGCCAGCAGGCAGGCAGGAGATGCTGGGATGGGGGGAAGCTGGCTATCAGTGAGTCAGCGCCTATGAATACTTTGCACATATACAGTCCTTTAACTTGCCAAACCGTTGATCCATATATGTACTCCCTCCAGTAACCAAATCTAAGAAGATGAAGTTTAAACTCCAACCTCTGTATATCTAGGCTTCCAACTCAATACTACATGCTAACTACGATACAAATGAGACCGAGAATCATTCTGAAAATATGACAAGACCATTATATAAATCAGTGGTATAAACTTGCCTGGAATATTTTGTTCAGTTCCAGTTGCCCCATCTCAAGAAGTATATGGCAAAAAAGCAGGGGCTCAGAGAATGAGAATTATTAGAGCCCTGGAAAGTGCTTATATGAAGAGAGACTGAGAAGATTTGGACTGTCTGCCTTATGAAGTAAACAAGAGGACATGATAAATGTATACAAAATAATGGTATGGAAAGGTAGATATGAAACTTCTATTCGCCCTCTCATAAAACAATAAAAGGATATTCAATTAAAGGTGGCAAATTTCAAACAGAGAGATACATGTTTTCTTCACAACATGCAGTCTACATGGAACTCACTGTCACAAGATATAACTGAGACCAGAGCTTAGCAGGATTCAAACAAAAATACGATACTTACGCAAATAACAAGAATAACCAGTTATAATAGTAAGGATTTTAAAAATAAAGTTTAGGAACAGATATAAACCCTCTTACTTCACAGCATAAGCCAACCTCTAATTACTAGGGGTTAGGAAGAAACTTTCCTTGGGGGCAGGTTTTCCATTAAAGTGTTTTGTGCACTGTTACTTGCACCTTCCTGTGAAGTAGACTGTATTGGTCACTGTCAGAGACACGATATTAGATTTGTGGGATTACTGATCTGATCCACTATGGCAATCCCTACATTCAAACACTTTTGAAATTATAAAAGCGTTAGGGACATCGTACAACAATTCTGTTGACCACATCCTTCACCACTCCCTTTGGCTCAGAGATGCCTCAAAACAATAGTGACTCATTGTGACTCTCCAACAAGCTAAAACTGGCTCCTGGCTATTGGCAGTGGATCTTCATTTATGTTACTTAACAGAAGCATAAAATGATGTATCTGACATCAGGCAAGCATCCACTATCACCCCAAAAATAAGACTGTTGTTATTGATTACCTTAAATTATGCAATACTGTTGAGAATGAAAACCCAAATCTCTTACATTTGTTAATGTTCAAGATCTTTATTCTTTATTTTTTAAATAAATTAATTCCCAGTTGAACTAGTTTAATGTAAATTGTTTTGTGTTCTACACAAAAAGTGAAACTTTTCAGAAGCACATAATGAAGTTAGGCACCTGACCCCAATGATTTTCAATGAGAAGTGGGCATCTAACTCTTCGGCACTTTTGAAAATCCTTATTCTATATAGCCCTCCATCATTTGCATTATTGCAAAATGCTGCTTTGGAAAACATTGGAAATATATTTATGTGAGCAATTCTTCCTGAGTTATGATGACAAACAATGGAATGTACTATTTTGACCATGGTTATATATTTGCACTCAGCTTGTGAGTAGGCTTTTGTGCCTTCAGATAATGTCCTACAGTGCCAATGTGACTGACAATATTTTGCAATGTACTTAAGTATAAAAGAGTGGATTAAGAAACCAGTTCAATTTATTTCTTCATTTCCTGGGTTTCTTAAATTGTCAGATGCTTAATGTGTGTATAATTGTAATTTGGATTAAATTACTTAGCTCAAACAGTTTACTGTTATTGAAGACACTGGAAAATGTTAGTTCTTATTTGGCCATTACTGATCTGTACGCCCAGTGTAAATGTCTGAAATAAAAATATAATTCCCTGTTTGAACGTTTTTTAAAAAAAGTAGTCAACAAGATCTCCTTTGGCCAGTTGACCAGATACCCTTTAACTACAGGACTAAACTTGACGTCAGAGGTAGATATAAAAGATAAGGGAAGTATTGTGATATACTAGCAAGATCTAGGTAAAATGCCTTGATGAGAAGTCCAGTCCTCTATCCTCAGGTGCTAGCCAAATTTAAGGAGACGTCTGTGAAACTGCACCAACAGGAGAAAGCAAGCTAGCTGCCTAAAGCTCGTTATTGGAATGAGGTTCACGTCCACTCTCCAACGACCTCCAGAAGTGTCTAAAGCGTACTGTGGAATGTTCCCTACAGTTCAGATCAGCCCTCTTTATAGGAAATTACCTATTATCACCCCAAAAAATTAAGATCCGTGACAACCAACCAAGTAGCTCATCATCATATTTTAAATTATAAAGTTATTCTTAAACCCACTTTAATTTATTCAATAAAAATATACTTGCAACAAAATAGCTACCCAAATGTTGAACTACAATTTCCAAACCATAAAATCCCTAGCCTCTTGCTGTGCTCCCACCTAAGTAGAAGAAAAACCCAGATAACAGCACTCCAGTTCTCACTGGTATTCTGCTGCATAAAGAAGCACAATCAACTTATAGTCGTTCAACAAAAGTTAATACATTTCACCATCCCTCTCTGTGAAAAGCTGATCCCTTAAATTTTGAATTTCCTTTTATACTCAAAGTTTTCATTAAGAGTAAAGGGCACTTTTAAAAATCCCTCTTCACCAACAGATTGTCTTGCCTCAGAGTGAGAACAGATGTTTCAGGATTATTCCAGATCAAACCAAAAGAGAAAAATCTGCTGGTCAGCAAAAAGTAAAAGCACACCCCTCCATTCATAGAGCACAGACATGTAGATTGGCAGTGACCTGTTTCCTATGCCATGCATCTATTCAGGCAGTTATCGGACACATTATTTACAGCAAGCCTCCAAATTTCCCATTCCCCTCCCCCACCCAAACCCACAATGCTAGCTTGCTAGAGGCTTCCATGTATCTCATATCCAACTACTCAGATCAAGGACACAAGGGGACGAGACAGATGTGTGAAAAATTATTATTTTAGATGCTGTCAAATTTCTTCAAATGCCCTTGCTCTGATTATCCCTCACTCCTAATCTCACAGCTGAGGTCAGCTGTTGCAATTCTTATCTTCTTGCCAGTTATACTGAAAATTCAAAAAATGACATTTCACATGGCCACACTGACCAGAGGCAATGAGCTAACATCATCCAAGACACCAGAACGTTCTACATCAAGGACAACCAGGATTTTGTATTATGAGGTGATTGAAGACAGGGTAAAGCTGTACGTATTCATTCACACCAACTGAACAATTTATATACAATTACTGTAATTAAAAAATTCACATGGTATTAGAATTAGTTGCCATGATGGTTCACCAGAAATAAATTACCAGGATCAAAACAGCAAGCACCCGTTTTCAAAATGTGTAGATTACACAGTGTAAATCTAAACCACAATCTAGTCTCAGGTGAGTGGCATGCATCATTGCCTATCTTGAAATATCTGCAAGAACAAAAAATTCTCAAGGTATTCGTCAAGGTATGTCACATATATGAGAAGGATTTAGGAACAGATCCTCAGCTGATGTAAACTCTCATATGGCAATTTACATCAGCTGAGACCTTTTGGTTTTTTAATGAAAATCTGTATGCATGCAATCAAACATTGGCCTTCTTTGCAGGCAGGCTCTCAGAGTTCTGCACAAAAGACACTAAATTAGAATCATCTTGAGTACGTTACTATCATCCCAATATAAGGGGCCTAGTGTATATTTGCCTTTTCAAAGTTCTGTTATATTCAGGTTCTTATATAGTCCTCATCACAGTATCAGAGCACATTTCAGAAGTACATTAAGCAACATGACTACCATTTGTCACACGAGTCTTTCTACCCAATGGGAAAACTGAGAGCTTTTAAAAACTTATTTTTGTAGTCATTTTATGCTTGGTGTGGTGTGTGTGTATTTGTTATTAAAGGCACGGTCAAAGAAGTGTCCCTTGCACTTGAAACAGAAAGCAGTGATGATCAAGGTGGTTAGATCCTGCGGGAGTTCTCTTGCATAGCCTTCAACAGGCCCCAAAGAAAGCTCTATCTACTGCACAAACAACCTTTACCTTTGCTGTGGACAGTTCTAGTGTGCCTGGGAAGCAGAGTTGTTGACCACAGTCCTCATTTAAGAGCTTCAGGCAATCTTTTACAGTGAAAACAGCTGTCACTTTGGAATGAAGCCCCTTCTGTTAAAGAATGAGCCTCACCCTGAAATCCAAGTACAGAGTTGGATTTTGTGCTACCAGTCCAAGAGATGGGGAGGGGGGAAAAAAAACAAAACAGATTAGTCTTACTAAAGCTGCAAAGGGATTGTGGAGTACCAAAACCTAGTTTAATTGTTGTGTAGCAGGTTGTGTCTCAATTAAGTGCCTGGCTATTATGCTATAATGGCATTTCAGTTATACTATATACGCATTATTGATAAAGTCCTTTGGAATCCTTTGATGAAACAAACTGTTTAAGTATCTGTAGTTCAGTTCTATTCTGGAAGTGATTAAAAGTGATACATTGTGGTTATTTATAGTGTCACTGACTAGACCAAATTTGCTCAGTTTACAGACCTTTGTTTTTTGCGGCGGAGGGGTATTAATGTTAATCCTGCACAATTGAGACAGGCTGGAGGAGATGGGGCAGAAGAGGTCTGTGGCTACCAGAGTCCACTCCAGGGCCTGGCATGGAATCCAAGATTCATGGGCCTCTACTTTCCTCCACAGTCAATAGACTGCTCTGAAACCTGCAGGAAACGTATCATCCTCTTCTAATGCTGGTCCACATAGAGCATGACAACCTACTACTGTTCTCACCTATGCATGAGCTCAAGAGGCAAAATGTCTGTGCTGTGGAGCTAAGGTTTCCAAACCTACTAATAATCCAGGTGGGTGTCAATATGATTCAGTTTGCTTTTTTTAAATCCTACGAAATCACACACAAAAATACATTACAAGAATATTAAGGCTGCAAAAATCAAGTTCTCAAAAGTTAGGAAATGCCACAATTACGGTTAATTTGTTCAACTTTGTGAGTATGCATTATGACACAGTCTTTAAATACATGACCACATAATATTTTTTACATAGGAGCCCTGCATCATTAAGTGCATAAGATGGACCAGGCTCTGGGAATGAATCAGAGCCGTTTAGTGAAGGAGACTTGCCTGAAGGAAGGAGAAAGGATGGTGCCTAATGGTTAAAGCAACTCAATGCCACTCTAGAGAACTGGATTCTACCCTTGCCTCTGCAACAGAGTTCTTACATGATGCTGGGCAAGTCACTTAAACCAAACTTTTCACAGGTGTTCACTACTGTGTATTCCTCATTTTATAGGTCCCAACTTTAAACCCTAGGCCTGATTTGTAGTAGGGCCAAGCACTCTCAGCTGCAACTGAAGTGAATGGGTGCTGTGCTTTGAACATATTAAGAGTTATAGAAAGCTATGTACTATTTAAAAAAAAAAAAAAAAATCAGACCCTAAGCACTCCCTAACTTTTACAGTACTTAACTTTGTAACTCTAACATTCTTTTAGCATAGTTTTGTGTATGCAATGCTACTTAAAATGGTGTCAAATATCCCAAGAATCAGGTTTGCCTCTGAAGCTTTTATAAGTTACACACACAACAGGAAGCAGGATTATTTTTAGCTAGAACCCTGAATGAGCATAGGTGGGAACCACAGTCTGTGGCTACTACTAAAAGGATGACAAATATTCATTATGGCACTCCATGATAAATCTAAACCCATGTAATGGCAAAAGAACTAAACAGAGGTCTATAGTTTGTGTAAACCAAGCAGTTTAGTGACTAATTGAACTGCATTTGTTAAATCATATTATTCAATTTTTATTTCAGGGGTCTTTTGTTGTGTGTTTGATCTATGTTAATTTGATTAAATCTACTATATGAAAAATAATGAAATTTCAGCTAAAGAAATTACATAACTTAAACTAGATTATATGTTTAAAGGCTAACACATTAACTGGGGAAATTTTCCAGATAGCTTTGGACACTTC
The DNA here is from genome assembly GCF_965152235.1 of Eretmochelys imbricata. Classification (NCBI taxonomy): domain Eukaryota; kingdom Metazoa; phylum Chordata; order Testudines; family Cheloniidae; genus Eretmochelys; species Eretmochelys imbricata. The sequence goes on along the minus strand of NC_135583.1, from coordinate 41,252,220 downwards.
TATACCAAAGACCAGGCTTTGAAGTGAAGACTGTTAGCTGTTGCTCAAGGGACTTGCTACATTGTAACACTGGCTACTGTGAAAAGTTCGGTCACAGCGACCCCCTTGGGATTGTCACCTGATGTGCTGAAACTACCTCTGAGCCCGTTTTCTTTGACGGCTTGGGACTCCAGAACCCTGTCTTCTTACACCAGACACGCTAGCCTGCTGCAACACAGACCCAGGGTCTGAACCACGCCCCCAAAGCTGCAGACTTAATTGAAAACAGCTCAGCAAGTACTTCTGTCTCCAGCACCCAGACACCCAGCTCCCAATGGGATCCAAACCCCAAATAAATCTGTTTTACTCTGTATAAAGCTTATACAGGGTAAACTCATAAATTGTCCGCCCTCTAACACCGACAGAGATATGCACAGCTGTTTGCTCCCCCAGGTATTAATCACTTACTCTGGGTTAATTAATCAACAAAAGTGGTTTTATTAAATATAAAAAGTAGGATTTAAGTGGTTTCAAGTAATAACAGTCAGCACAAAGTAAGTTACCAAGCAAAATAAAACAAAACACACCAGTCTAAGCCTAATACATTAAGAAACCAAATACAGGCAAATCTCACCCTTACAGATGTTCCAATAAGCTTTTTTCACAGACTAGACTTCTTCCTAGTCTGGGCCCAATCCTTTCCCCGGTACAGTTCTTGTTAGTTCCAGCTCATGTGGTAACCAGGGGATTTCTCATGACTGGCAGCCCCCTTTGTTCTGCTCCACACTCTTTTATAGCTTTGGCCCAAGGCAGGAACCCTTTGTCTCTCTGGATCCCCACCCCTCCTTCTAAATGGAAAAGCACCAGGTTTAAGATGGATTCCAGTATCATGTAACATGGTCACATGTCCTGGGAGACCCCAGCCTTCATTCTTCCAGGGCTGGCCTGCAGGTCCCCAGAAAGATTTGCAAGTAAACAGAGCCATTCACAACCAATTTTCCTAATCAATGGGAGCCATCAAGATTCCAAGCCACCCTTAATGGCCCACGCTTTGCATAATTACAATAGGACTTCAGAGTAATACTTCATATTTCTAGCCTGAGATACAAGAATGATACATTCATACAAATAGGTCGAACACACACTCAGTAGATTATAATCTTTGTAATAAGAAAAGGTGTACTTGTGGCACCTTAGAGACTAACAAATTTATTTGAGCATAAGCTTTTGTGAGCTACAGCTTACTTCACTGGATGCATTCAGTGGAAAATACAGTGGGGAGATTTATATACATAGAGAACATGAAACAATGGGTGTTACCATACACACTGTAACAAGAGTGATCAGTTAAGGTGAGCTATTACCAGCAGGAGAGTGGGGGCGGGAGGGGGAAACGACACAACAACCTTTTGTAGTGATAATCAAGATGGGCCATTTCCAGCAGTTCACAAGAACGTCTAAGGAACAGTGGTGGGTGGGTGGGGAATAAACAAGGGGAAATAGTTTTACGTTGTGTAATGACCCAACCACTCCCAGTCTCTATTCAAACCTAAGTTAATCGTATCCAGTTTGCAAATTAATTCAAATTCAGCAGTCTCCCCTTGGAGTCTGTTTTTGAAGTTTTTTTTTGTTGAAGAATTGCAACTTTTAGGTCTGTAATCGAGTGACCAAAGAGACTGAAGTCTTCTCCAACTGGTTTTTGAATGTTATAATTCTTGACGTCTGATTTGTGTCCATTTATTCTTTTATGTAGAGACTGTCCAGTTTGGCCAATGGACATGGCAGAGGGGCATTGCTGGCACATGATGGCATAGATCACATTGGTGGATGTGCAGGTGAACAAGCCTCTGATGGTGTGGCTGATGTGATTAGGCCCTATGATGGTGTCCCCTGAATAGATATGTGGACACAGTTGGCAATGGGCTCACTTCATCGGATGCATTCAGTGGAAAATACAGTGGGGAGATTTATATACACAGAGAATCTTTGTAATGACACCTTACAAGAGACCTTTTGCATAAAGCATATTCCAGTTCCATAGTATTTACACTCATAAGCATATTTCCATAGAACATATGGCGTGCAACATCACAGCCACATCTATCCGATTAAGATTTTAATGAGGCTCTATCCTTGCTGAAGGATCAGGACATCTCCAAAGCGCTAGCAACAGTGACAGTGCTAGCATACATTGCCCACCAGCACTTTCGTCACCATGTCACTCCGAGACTGTGTAGACTGCACCGTGACGAAAAATGCTGACAGCAAGTTTACACCAGTGCTCCTACCATTGCCAGCACTCGCAGAAATGCACCACTGACACTGCAACACCGGAAGACGTTCACAGAACTTTCAAACGCACACGAGGCTATTTTACATAGCCAGACACAAAAATCTCACTTCCAGTTCCCACCGGCTGCACACAGAAGAAGCAAATCCTAAATCAATGCAACTCATGAATTCATAGCCATTTCCATGGCTGCATCTACACTAGCAAACTTTGTGGCTACAGTTTACCACTGGTGAAAGAAACAGTGCAAGCTCCACTGTAGACAGGATTTGGGCATTTGGGGTTAGACACAGTGATTGTAAAGAAGCCTGAGTCTTGCTTGTAGTACAATTTGCCCTATTTCCTACCATCAATGGAGCTACTCCAGTGGTGTATTACAGCTTCACAGCTTGCGAGTGAAGAACAGCAAAAAGAACATAAGAGCGGCCATACTGGGTCAGACCAAAGGTCCATCTAGCCCAGTATCCTGTCTGCCAACAGTGGCCAATGCCAGGTGCCCCAGAGGGAATGAACTGAACAGGTAATCATCAAGTGATCCATCCCCTGTCGCCCATTCCCAGCTTCTGGCAAACAGAGGCAAGGGACAACTTCCCTGCCCATCCTGGCTAATAGCCATTGATGGACCTATCCTCCATGAATTTATCTAGTTCTTTTTTTGAACCCTGTTATAGTCTTGGCCTTCACAACATCCTCTGTCATAAATATAAAGGGAAGGGTAAACCCCTTTGAAATCCCTCCTGGCCAGGGGAAAGCTCCTCTCACCTGTAAAGGGGTAAGAAGCTACAGGTAACCTTGCTGGCACCTGACCAAAATGACCAATGAGGAGACAAGATACTTTCAAAAGCTGGGAGGAGGGAGAGAAACAAAGGGTCTGTGTGTTTGTCTATATGCTGGTTTCTGCCGGGGATAGACCAGGAATAGAGTCTTAGAACTTTTAGTAAGTAATCTAGCTAGGTATGTGTTAGATTATGATTTCTTTAAATGGCTGAGAAAAGAATTGTGCTGAATAGAATAACTATTTCTGTCTGCGTATCTTTTTTGTAACTTAAGGTTTTGCCTAGAGGGGTTCTCTATGTTTTTGAATCTAATTACCCTGTAAGATATCTACCATCCTGATTTTACAGGGGGGATTTCTTTATTTCTATTTACTTCTATTTTTATTAAAAGTCTTCTTGTAAGAAAACTGAATGCTTTTTCATTGTTCTCAGATCCAAGGGTTTGGGTCTGTGGTCACCTATGCAAATTGGTGAGGCTTTTTATCCAACATTTCCCAGGAAAGGGGGGGTGCAAGTGTTGGGAGGATTGTTCATTGTTCTTAAGATCCAAGGGTCTGGGTCTGTAGTCACCTAGGCAAATTGGTGAGGCTTTTTACCAAACCTTGTCCAGGAAGTGGGGTGCAAGGTTTTGGGAAGTATTTTGGGGGGAAAGACGCGTCCAAACAGCTCTTCCCCAGTAACCAGTATTAGTTTGGTGGTGGTAGCGGCCAATCCAAGGACAACGGGTGGACTATTTTGTACCTTGGGGAAGTTTTGACCTAAGCTGGTAAAGATAAGCTTAGGAGGTTTTTCATGCAGGTCCCCACATCTGTACCCTAGAGTTCAGAGTGGGGGAGGAACCTTGACATCCTCTTTCAAAGAGTTCCACAGGTTGACTATGCGTTGTGTGAAGAAATACTTTTGTTTGTTTGTTTTAAACCTGCTGCCTATTAATTTCACTGGGTGACCCCTAGTTCTTGTTATTTACTTTCTCCACACCAGTCAGGATTTTATAGACCTCTAATATACCCCCCCGAATTGTCTTTTTTTCCAAGCTGAAAAGTTCCAGTCTTATTAATTGCTCCTCATACAGAAAGCTGTTCTATACCTCTAATCATCTTTGTTGCCCTTTTCCGAATCTTTTCCAATTCTTCATGCATCTGAAGAAGTGGGTATTCACCCACAAAAGCTTATGAGCCAACACGTCTGTTAGTCTACAAGGTGCCACAGGACTCTTTGCCGCTTTTACAGATCCAGACTAACACGGCTACCCCTTTGATACTTTTCCAATTCCAGTATATCTTTTTTGAGATGGGGTGACAAGATCTTCCTGCAGTATTCACGATGTGGGCGTACCATGGATTTATATAGAGGCAATATGATATTTTCTGTCTTATTATCTGTCCCTTTCCTAATGATTACCAAAGTTCTGTTAAGCTTTTTTGACTTCCGCTGCACATTGAGTGGAGGTTTTCAGAGAACTATCCACAATGACTCCAAGAACTCTTTCTTGAGTGAAAAGAAAAGGAGTACCTGTGGCACCTGAGACTAACAAATTTATTTGAGCATAAGCTTTCGTGAGCTACAGCTCACTTCATCGGATGAGGGGTAACTACTAATTTAAATCTCATCATTTTATATGTGTAGTTGGGATTATAAGGTTCGCTCACGAAGAGATGCTACTATTTTAAGTCTAATCATTAGGTAGAGTGCTACTAACTGGTGATATCATTAGGATTTAATCATAGCTGAACAGTATAAAACTGATAACGGCATTTAACTTTTTTTAAATAAGATTAAACTTGAAGGGTTTTTGTAATTTCTTTAACAAGTTGGCAATAGCACTAGCACAAAAAATATTTTTATTTGTTTTAATACTAACAAGTAATTTGGCCCGTAATTTCTAATTCAACTAATCAGTTACTACACTATTCCCATGCCGTTAGAAAATCTGTTAATCTCAATATTCAGGTTTCTGCACAACAAGGTAAGTGGAGAAATTAATTATTTTAAAGTTGAAGTTAAACAACTGACAAAGGAATGTGTTAATGGAATACTATTTTTTGGCATGCTTCCAAATATCATATAAAGCTTTCCTGGCAGTGTTTCAGCTTTCTCTATTCACAGCTCAAAGAGTACTTTTATAAATGTGGACAGACAGTATAAATCCTACACGTTTCTATCCAATTTTACACATTCCAGAAGACAACAATGTGATTTGGCAAGTGTCACGTAAATAATTACTATGCAGGGACTTCTCAAAACAGGTTATTCGATGGCACCAATTAAGGAGACAGGGGGCAAATGCCCCACGGAGGGGTGGGGATCCTTGGCCTAACCACTTGTAAGCAGTAGTCCCATACTACATCAGGACAAGTGCTGCTGGTGCAGTCCAGAGCATCACTGTGCCTGTGTGCTCAAAACACTGCAAAAATTTGGCCCAGCTGCCCCCCCTCTGGCTCAGATGAGGTTATAACCTGGGAATCTGTTACTGAGACTGCTGAATTGGAATTAATTTGCAAACTGGACACCATTAAATTAGGCTTTAATAAAGACTGGGAGTGGATGGGTCATTACACAAGGTAAAACTATTTCCCCACGCTTATTCCCCTCCCCCCCCCCCCCCGGCGTTACTCTCACCTTCTTGTCAACTATTAGAAATGGGCCATCCTGATTATCACTACAAAAGGTTTTTTTCCTCCTGCTGATAATAGCCCACCTTAATTGATCACTCTCTTTACAGTGTGTATGGCAACACCCATTTTTTCATGTTCTGTGTGTGTATATATACACACACACACACAACATGAAAAAATGGGTGTTGCCATACACACTGTAAAGAGAGTTATAGTTAGTCTGTATCCACAAAAAGAACAAGTACTTGTGGCACCTTAGAGACTAACAAATTTATTAGAGCATAAGCTTTCATGGGCTAAAACCCACTTCATCGGATGCATGCAGTGGAAAATACAGTAGGAAGATTACATATATTCGTTCTTTTTGCAGATACAGACTAACACGGCTACCACTCTGAAACCTGTTACTGTACAGTGGAGCACAGCAGAAACTGCCGACAACTCAACTCCTGGCAGCACCATCTCATGTGCTGTGGGTAAAAGAGAGGGGGAGACTACCAGGACAAGGGAGACTAGAAAAAGGTCCCTTGGAAGCGTGAGAGGAAAGGAGGCCCAGAGTCCGTTTCCCCCCTCCACCCCAAGCACCCTCTCCAAGAAATAGCTGAGTAGGAGCCACTGGGTTATCCTACATCATTTTAAGGCTCAGATTACAGACTATCAACTACTTCAAAATCCTTGAAAGTACCACAGACTCTAGAGTAAATTAACTTAGGGAATGACAGGATTGCAAATATACGTACCAAGTACGGCATCTCCAGCAAAAAGGTTAATCTTCCAGTGGTTTATATTTTTAAAAGATGCGTCACCAAGCATAAGGAAAAACAACTAAGAATTCCTGTCTGTGGTGTACAGAATTAAACAGAAACTATTTAAATAATCCAAAAGAAAAAACAATGTCAAGATGGTTAAGGTTGGTAGTATTTATCTGTAATTAAAAGAAAAAAAAAATTTAGTGGGGTATTGTACTTCCCTCCACCCAGGAAATTAGGTTAAGGATATACTTAAAAGAAGTTCAAGTATATTAAGATACAGAAATTCAATTAAGGTAATCCTGCAACCCTAACTCTTTCTGCAGTGATGCCATGCAACCACAATATGATGATGATTAAAGCATTTCATTGTTTGTGGTTCCAGAATAAACTGATATTACACTAGTTTTTTTTTTTTTTCCCCCTTCATAGTGTCACGACAGAGCAGAGTTAAATACATTTGGGTACCGGATGAAGTGGGCTGTAGCCCACGAAAGCTTATGCTCAAATAAATGTGTTAGTCTCTAAGGTGCCACAAGTATTCCTGTTCTTTTTGCGGATACAGACTAACACGGCTGCTACTCTGAAACCAAAAATTTCATACTATAATTTATTTGGACTTCTTTTAACTGTAACCTTAACTCTGAATTTCCTGGGTTTGTCAGACTTGGGTTAGGATAGTTACAACACCTTGCTAATGTTAAGTTACTCAAATTACTGTATTCTTTCAACTCAACAAAAGGATAGCTTTGTCTTTGAATTTTCTTTTTTTTTTATTTAGGAAAAATGTCATTCATAAAAACTAAACAAGAAACCCAAAGAGAATGCTATTATATGATATTTCTAAAGATTTGAAGATGTGTAGCATTAACCTTTTTGAAAACTTTAAAACTTTTGAGTGCAGATTCACCACACACCAGAATGGTACAGAGCCGCCAGAGCATGCCAGCCAGCTAAACTGGGTTTACAGCTGCATTGCATAACCTGAGCAGCACAAAGCAGCAGAAGCCTCCTCGTGGAAGTGATCCTTTATTTACAGTTGACTTAGAGTAGTGTTTCTCAACCTTTTCAGGTCAGCAACCCCTTATTTGAAACAAAAACATTTTGCAACCCCTTTATATTTACTATAAAAGAGGAAAATGTTATCATTGGTAACGAGAGAGAGAGGTTGACAGAATACTTGACCTTGACAAATAAGGGAGCATAGGAAGTAAGAGTTCCTTTGCTTTAGACTGTAATGGTTTTTCACACCTCACAACACACCCTGATTGTTTTTCATGACCCCTTTGGGGGTGGCTACATACTGATTGAGAAACACTGATTTACAGAGCTGTGTTAGTGAGACTGTTGCTTTTTGAATGGGGGCAGGCAGAGCCCAGTTCTTGAGTACAAATGTCTTTGCACTTGAAGCTCTCCACCTATGCTCCTGCCTCAGTTCCCCAGCAGAGCTGCCTTGGTGCACAATAGAACCAAGCAGCAGTGACATAGGGAGTCTTTCAAACACTAATACCAAAGCTAGCAAGCATACAGCTATGGGACTTCCGGAAAAAAAATACCAACAAAATGACAGTTGGGTCAGGTAATCTAACAATGAGAACTCTTGAGACATGTCCAGTCTCCCTCATGCCAGAGTCATTACAACCTATAAAGCTGTTGCATAAAGCTGAGTCACAATGACCACATGTAAGAATTACCTGTACTGTTGACGTGAGCCTGTCTTTAGTCTATACAATCATAGCCATTAGAGACAATCATTAATATTTACCTTAATTACAATCTAATTTCAGCAAATAGAACCTATGCACAAGATTTCAATTAACTGTAACCATACAGAAAGTTTTAAGAGTCTCTGTTATGCCATTATTAAGATCATTTGGGCCAAAAATAGCTGACATTGATGCTAAATTTCTTAAAGGACCCAGTTTTCCATTAATTTGAACTCTAATGGATTTACTTGCAATTTCTCAGAACATTCATTCTACTCTCAGAGTAAGTTCTCTAAGACTGGGAAGATGCACCATTTCTCACATTAAATGAAGAGGTTGACTCCCTGCTTTAGGTTCAATGCAGAACTCAGCAATAACCCTGAAGTTGTTACCAACACCTCCATAATTTGCAAGCAAAAACAAATCCTATGCAACTTGAAAACAGAAGGGAAACTGAATTTTACAGGGAATTTCTGGCCTAAAATGCCACTTTCAATACCTCTGTGAACACATTACTTCCTTAATACACATGCATAAGCTATATAAAGAGACATATTAAAAACTCTCCAAGAAACTAAGGTTAATTTTGCTTTAAAAAGAAATAGCGGTTATGTTTCCTTTGCAGTCAAGTGATGTGTTCTCACACTTCCCCAGTTCTTAGCCATTTTTAGTAAAAAGTGAATGTATTGCTAGTAAAAGGTGCCCAGAGTGCTCTAGAAAATTAAGGCATCATTTTCAGAAGAGGTACAGTACAGCAGACTGAACCTCTGATAACACATCTCTACACTAGTTCTGAGGGATCATGTCTTGGAATTACATGAAAATTTGTATTCTCCATTGACATAGTCAAAGGAGTTGTGATTGTTATCTCCCCAACAGGAACCAGAGACTCATTTCATATTGGTTACTGAACAGCTACCAGATGTGAACACATGCAACTATTGTTTTATGTAGACAATATTGGAGCTGACTCTGTTCAGACACCAGTCTGACCACATTTGGGAGCCCAATTAGACAACCAGGAGATTTTTGGGTGGGAACTCTAGAATGAAGTAACTTTGAAATGGATAGAAGACAGCCTTTTTCCTGAGGGACACATATGTTCACACTTTCACTGATGGGGGGGGGGGGGAAGAGTGTCAGAGCCAGAAGCTGTGGGAACAGAGTCAGAATGTCAGAGCCAGAAGCTGTGGGAATAGAGTCTATCTTGACCAGCTCCATTATTAGGGTAGGAGGAGTGCCTGGCTCGAGTGATACCTACTTAAACTGGCAAGCAAGGCTAAGGTTAGGTAAGACTTATGCTTGTATACCTGTTTATTTTTCACCCTTTTCTCCCTGCTTGTGATATTCCTATGGATAAAAATATATATACTGTATTTTTAACAAATTCTGCCACTACATTTTCACACTGGTCACAGGCTCCCAGATGGAAATCTAAGCAGGGGCCAAAACCCATCTGGACCGTCTAGGGACATGATTGGTAAAGGAGGGGGTGCAGTTGCCTAGTCAGTCTGATCTAAAAATGGGGTGAATCTCATGATTCCGCTCAAAGAAGCACAGGTGTAGGCACCTCACTTGGAAAGGGTACCCACGGAAAGGCAGAGAAGGCAAAGATACAGCTTCACCCCGACCCCTTGTTTCAGTTTTATTATTTATATGGTAATCAGTAAGGAGTCCAGTGGCACCTTAAAGACTAAAAGATTTATTTGGGCATAAGCTTTCATAGGTGAAAAAAAAACCCACATCTTCAGATGCATGGAGTGAAAATTACAAATGCAGGCATTATATACTGACACATGAAGAGAAGGGATTTACCTCACAAGTGGAGAGCCAGTGTTGACAGGGACAATTCGATCAGGGGGGATGTAGTCCACTCCCAATAATTGAGGAGGAGGTGTCAATTCCAGGAGAGGCAAAGCTGCTTTTGTAGTGAGTCAGCCACTCCCAGTCCCTATTCGAGCCCAAATTAACGGTGTTCATTTTCAAATGAATTTTAGTTCTGCAGTTTCTCTTTTAAGTCTGTTTCTGAAGTTTTTCTGTTCAAGTATGGCTACCTTTAAATCTGTTATAGAATGTCCAGGAAGACTGAAGTGTTCTCCAACTGGCTTTTGTGTGTTAGCATTCCTGACGTCCAATTTGTGTCCATTTATTCTTTTACGTAGAGACGGTCTGGTTTGGCCAATGTACATGGCAGGGGGCACTGCTGGCACATATAACATTAGTAGATGTGCAGGTGAATGAGCCCCTGATGGTGTGGCTGATGTGGTTGGGTCTTCTGATGGTGTCGCTAGAGTAGATATGGGGAAAGAGTAGGCAACAAGGTTTGCTTCAGGGACTGGTTCCTCGGTTAGTGTTTCTGTGGTGTGGTGTCTAGCTGCTGGAATTATTGGGAGTGGACTACATCCACCCCGATGGAACTGGCCCTGTCAACACTGGTTCTCCACTTGTGAGGTAACTCCTTTCTCTTCATGTGTCAGTATATAATACCTGCATCTCTAATTTTCACTCCATGCATCTGAATAAGTGTTTTTTTACCCACGAAAGCTTATGCCCAAATAAATCTGTTAGTCTTTAAGGTGTCATCAAACTCCTTGTTTTTTTTGTGGATACAGACTAACACGGCTACCCCCTGATACATGGTAATCAGTGAAGAACAGACAGAAGCTTGCTTGTGGAGGCCCACTTCCTAACCCCTTGCCTTCCTTCACATAAAGCATTTTGAGATCCTGAGATAAAAATATGCTATTTATATATCCAAAGTGTCTTCCCAAAAGCAACATTTTATTCAGTTGTGTTATATATTCATTTTAAAAAAAATTTTTAGTTCAGTTGTGTCTGCCCACTCTAAAAGAGCTGAAATGGAACTCATGACAAAAAAAAATCCAACATGGCTCTTTAGAGAAGAGTTGAAAATGGCCTATTCTGCAACAATCATGTCCACTGCTTTCCCCTCATCCACAGAGCCAGTTATCTTGTCATAGAAGGCAATTAGATTAGTCAGGCATGATTTGCCCTTAGTGAATCCAGGCTAAATGTTCCTGATCACTTTCCACTCCTCTAAATGCTTCAGAATTGATTCCTTGAGGACCTGCTCCATGATTTTTCCAGGGACTGAGGTGAGGCTGACTGGCCTGTAGTTCCCGGATCCTCCTCCTTCCCTTTTTTAAGAATGGACACTACATAAGCCTTTTTCCAGTCGTTCGGGACCTCCCCTGATCGCCATGAGTTTTCAAAGGCCAATGGCTCTGCAATCACATCCGCCAACTCCTTTAGCACTCTCGGATGCAACGCATCTGGCCCCATGGACTTGTGCTCATCCAGCTTTTCCAAATAGTCCCTAACCACTTCTTTCTCCACAGAGGGCTGGTCACCTTCTCCCCATGCTGTGCTGCCCAGTGCAGTAGTCTGGGAGCTGACCTTGTTCGTGAAGACAGAGGCAAAGAAAGCATTGAGTACATTAGCTTTTTCCACATCCTCTGTCACTAGGTTGCCTCCCTCATTCAGTAAGGGGCTCACACTTTCCTTGACTTTCTTCTTGTTGCTAACATACCTGAAGAAACCCTTCTTGTTACTCTTAACATCTCAAATGCATCCCAGGGGAAATCTGGTTAAAAATCCCCCTTCTGGATTAGAGAACTGAAATGTTAGTTGGACCAGTAGGTTAACAGTCTTGTAAGAATGAATGGTACACTGTGTTCACAAAAGCTATTTAATTTTGGGTTCAGGACCATTGCAAGTTTTGCACTTCATACACATTGGCTGCATTCTACAACTGTGGTTGCAGTGTCCTGTGCATATCTAACCTTCACCTCTTGGCACCACTTTCTGAGATGGCTGCTGCTGGGCAATTTCAGAAGGCCTTTGGGATACCCCAAAGAGCATAGGGAAATTGTGAAAAGAGATGTCTCCTTGTACATTTCCCTCCACTGGGAATCTCCCATAATTCCTGACATGTTCAAGTTGTTTTTTTCAAAATGGTGGCTCGGCTGGTCAGGCTCTTCTTGTTCAGCAAGAAAGGTTTCTGCTGGAGCTTTTGGACAGACATCACAGGTAGGGCCCTACCAAATTCATGGTCCATTTTGATCAATGTCACAGTCATAGGATTTTAAAAATCGTATATTTCATTATTTCAGCTATTTAAATCTGAAATTTCATGGTGTTGTAATTGTCGGGATCCTGACCCATAAGAGAGTTGTGGGGGGAGGGGTCACATGGTTATTGTAGGGGGGGTTATGGTACTGCTACCCTTATTTCTGCACTGCTGCTGGCGGCAGCGCTGCCCTCAGAGCTGGGCAGCTGGAGAGCAGCGGCTGCTGGGCAGGGGCCCAGCTCTAAAGGCAGAGCAGCCGCCAGCAGCAGCCCAGAAGTAAGGATGGCCTGGTATGTTACTGCCACCCTTACTTCTGCACGGCTGGCAGGGAACTGCCTTCAGAGCCGGGTGCCCAGCTAACAGCCACCGCTCTCCAGCCCCCAGATCTGAAGGCAGAGCAGAAATAAGAGAAGCAATACTGCAACTACCCTAAAATAACCTTGTGACCTCCCTGCAACTCCCTTTGGGGTCAGGACCCCCCAATTTGAGAAACGCTGGTCTCCCCAGTATAGGGTAAAACCACACAAAAGACCAGATTTCATAGGAGGAGACCAGATTTCATAGTCCATGACACATTTTTCACGACCGTGAATTTGGTAGGGCCCTAATCATAGGGCACTGAAATGAGACAGTGGAAGGTATACATGCCAAGAACCAAGCAATTGCACAGTTTACACTGCAAAAAAGGTGCACATCCCCCACATAGAAACCAGTTTCATGCAGTAACTGCACAGGATAATTAACAGGCAGACTGTTTCATTTGGGCCTGGATCACAAGTGCAGACTGGTGGGATAGTGTTGTTCTACAGACCTGGTTGCTGCAGAACTTCAGAATGAGAGACAATAGCTATTTGTATGTCTGTGGTGAGCTAGCCCTGACATTGCAGCAGAAAACTACGAAGTATGAGTGCCCCATTTAGCATGAAAAATGGTCATTGCCCTATGGGAGCGACCTATGCCTAGCAGTTACCAGCTGGGTACCAAATTAGCATCAGTAAGTCCAGAGATGATGCTATTGGTCTGAAGGTTTGCAGGGGTATGTCTACACTTCTAACTGGAAGGTGTAATTTCCAGCTCAAGCAGACATACCCTCACTAGCTTTGACTGATATAGCATGCTAAAAATAGAGTATAGCTACTGTGGTGCAAGCAGCTAGTCACTATGAGTACGTGCCTAGTGTCTTGGACAGGTAAATACTCGCGGCAGCTAGCCTCCCCTGCAACTTGTGCCAACATCTCTATGCTCTTTTTAGCACACTAGCTTGATCAGAGCTAGCCCCAAGACTTTCCCACAGCAAGCCAGAACAACATCCCCAGGAAGCTGTGGGGAAGTTTTGGGGCTAGCTCCCACTCACTGCCCTGACAATGCATGCAGCCTCAGTGCTCCTGCACTTGCAGCCCCAGAGAGGGCAGGAGGGACGAAGCAAGGGCTAGGGAGCAGAGCAGAGCAGGGATCAAGTGCTGTCCTGCAGGAGGAGGAGCACCAGGGTGCCCAGATCAGCACAGCCAGGGGAGGGATGACCCACAACATCCCAGTGGCCAGGAGATGCCTTTCACCTGTCAGCTTTGCTTCCTGCTCTGGACAAGCAAGGCAGAGCAGGAAGGGAGAGCGCACTCAGTCAAGTAGTAATGGCGCTTCCAGACACTGTGCTGGTTGCCTGAACCACTGCTCTTTTGCCACCAGGAATTCTGTAATACATCTGGAGGACTTCTGGGACCTGAGTCAAGCCAGGGCCGTGTGCACACAGGAAAGCAATAGGGCTCAGACCCTAGGTCCCAGCTTAACATGGGTTTTGGACCTTCCAGGCCCGCAGGGTCCTGGGACCTTGGGGCTGAGACCTAGGTTAGCACATTTGCAGTATGAATGCAATGGGAATTTGGCTTGAGCTCAGGCTCAGACCCGGACTCAAATTGCTGTGTAGACATACCCATAGTCTTCATGGGAGCAGAAAAAGCTTGAAAATATTAACCCTAAAGGCTCAAAAAACTAGAAGGCAAATAAATACAATTTATTTAATAGCTTTTGATTTGTGGGGGGAGGGCTGATTCATGATTATGAATGCTTGAGATTCACAATACTTCAATTATTGAAAGAGACATTTGGACATAACTCCATGATATTGGGGTAAATAAGTGCAATGATTAACAGATAACTCCATAAGCTAAATGTTATGCCCCATTACCCGGGGATGTGTTAACTACACACCAATTTGAGTGCTACATCTGCTTAACACTAAGGCATTATAAAAAGACAGAAGGAATTTGCTTTAGTGCACAACAGAAAAACTGATTTCAGAGAGATAAGCACTAGATGCTATGATGACGTCCCACACTAATATCTGGTGTGACAGGTACAATATTGTATGAATGCATTAAACATATTGCCAAAATCTTCTCTTATTTGCAATGTTTGGATTTACTGTTAGAAAATTTTCCCTGCTTCTCTGCCATTTTAAGTCTAGCCACATGGAATGCATCAGGAAGCCACTGTGCAAACTGAAATAGACATTTTCCCCATAATGGAAGAGAGCAGCTAAAAGCAGGAAGAATTTACCAGTATCATGGAAGGAACTAAATGGTGATACTATCTTCGGCAGCCACTTACGTCCAAGGGACGGGGCAGAGGTACTGACATTGCTACCTTCATGAAGAAGCTATATCTGCTCTTTTATACGATACTGAAGGTGACATTAGTAAAAATCAGAAAACTTTTCTCCTAGCCACTGAGCATGTAACATCAGTCCCCACTAGTATATTTTATAATAAAAACTGTAAACATGCTACAGAGTTCAGAGTAGCAGCCGTGTTACTCTGTATTCGCAAAAAGAAAAGGAGTACTTGTGGCACCTTTAGAGACTAACAAATTTATTTGAGCATAAGCTTTCGTGAGCTACAGCTCACTTCATCGGATGCATTCAGTCTTTTCCACTGAATGCATCCGATGAAGTGAGCTGTAGCTCACGAAAGCTTATGCTCAAATAAATTTGTTAGTCTCATCTTAAGACCCTGCCTCCTCCTACCAAACCATGACAGTTGTCATCTCTGGATCCCTGTTAACAGATTCTGAGATCCTGGCAACACTTCCAGCTTTTCTAGCAGAGTTCCATGACTCCCTAGTCCCAGGGACAAGTTAAGGGAATTTGGAGCCCAAGGCATACTACAACATGGGGCCCCCCCGTGGCTCCATCTACTATTTGGAGTGGCAGTGACATGGAATCCCTTGCTAACCTCAAAGAAGCCAGGGGAACAACAAAGGGCCCCTTCTCGCCTCCCTATCAGGAGAGCGGCAGCAGTCCTCTTCCCTCAACCAACAGCCTGAGAAACAGGAGTAACAGCAACCACTTACAACCCAGATGCAAGGGTATCTGGGTGGGTGAGAAAACCAGACTCACTGAACTCTTCCTCTCAGACACACAGAGTCCTTTGTTGGGGTGGTGTTAGTGGGGAGGCCCTCAGATTAGCAGATCTTAAAGTTAATACTCCAGAGATGAATGGGGGAGGTCATGTGTCTCAGAATTATTGTCTGAGGCTACCTGCAAACTCAGGCAGATGATTCCATATAACTTACACTCAAATTCACATTTAAGTTTTGCTTTCTAACCATGAAAAAAACCAAACATTTTTGAAATGAGACTGATGTAATTGCAACTCTAGGCTGTGGGACCCTAGGTAGAGGCTTATCCAACTTACATCTTAATGAGTACTGCCTGGTCCACCCAAACTCCCAGGGTTGTTTTTCTTCATCATCCATCCATCACCATGAGATCACAAGGCACTTCTGTACTGCAACAGCAATTCCAGATACATGGAAGGCAAAGTTACCAGATTTTGGGCCAGCTCCTCAGAAAATGAAGAGGTTTTCCATCTGGAGCTGGGCTAACTATTGGTGTCCCTGGCCTAATTGTACTGCACCTTAAGTCTCTTGATTTTTTTCATGGCATTGCTTACGGTTCTGCCAGTTCATGTGGCCACCTGGTCAAACAGCAGGGTACTGCATATCACTTTGCTCAGCTAACCTTAGATCTCTCTCTTTCCCTGAATCAATACCAGGCCCAAAAACTACCTTCTCACCAGCTAGGAGCAAGTTCACAGGATGGTTTCTGCCAACCACTTGACCCTTGGGCAGTGGTGTGCATAAAGTGGACCAGAGAGACTACCTTGCAGTGACAAGATCACTGTGGGACAGTGCTGAGAAGACTTGCCCAATAGGGGTTAATATGTCAGTGGTCTACATCGATACTGATGCTATACCTCTTCATCCAAGAGCAATGAAGAACCCTGGCCTCAAGTTGAAAACTAGCAGAAAACTCACACCATGCAACACTGTATCCACAAAACAGTAACATCTTATTAATTAGTGTATGTAACATCTAAAATGCTGTAAGTAAAAGTACCCAAGTTGTTAGACAGCAGTGCTTGTTGAACAAGCTAATCTTTAGATGACATGGGTCTACTATACAACTAATGGGTCTGGCTTTCTCCATTAAAACAAGTGTTATGAAAAGGTCAACTGGCTCAAATTTTTCAAGAGCTGCTAAATTTTCAAAGGGCAAGTTATATCACATGGAAAAATTAGTTAAGGGATTAGCTTCAGCAAAAAGACCTGCCATTGGAGCTGATCAAAGATATTGTTAAAGTGAATAAATTCTTCCCATTTGGCTGACTCAAAGAGCAAATACAACTGCACATATGCTGAGCAGTTGTACTAAAGTAGTGTTTGCCAGCTCTATTTTCATTCAAATAGAAGCCTTGTTTTCCATTACCTTTTCCAATTCACATTACCTCTGTGTATACTAGCTAAGACACCTATCACCTGTGCACCCAAGCACTGCCATCTGGCAGAACCAGATCTCAATCACAGTTTCTAAAACAGCTGACGGCAATGAAATTCTTGAAATTGTTTTTTACACAATTTCAGAGGTACCCACTGCTAACAAGTATCTGCAATGAGTCAATTTCCAAAAGTAGAGGAGAAACAAGATATAGTGTGTCAATTCAGATTACTGTTATTTAGATTGCAGTAGTGTCCAAAAAGGTGCCAGGTACTTTCCCTAACACCACAGGAAGACAAACTCCCTGTCCCAAAGAATGCAGCAATTTAGTTTATATATTAGCTTTAAGAGAACGGTTAAATTGGATTTTACGAAAAGTAATTGGTGCTGGCCATTGTAAGACAGGATACTGGACTTAATGGACCAGGAGTCCAAGGCAAAGTATCATAAAAACTGCCATAATATAAACAGACACTATTCAAATTTTCAGTTTATCACTTACCTGCAGTGTAGTACTACCAGAACTACCACTGATCGGTTTGTCTGTATTTGCTGTGCAGACCTCTAAACAAGGTGGTACCAACACAACAGGTCATTTCTGAAGGGACTGCAGACTAAAGAAATGGGTGTTTTTTCCCCCCTCTTCCTTTGGCATTCAGTTTTTAATTGCTGGCACAGGAACGTGGCCTGCAATTTTGGCAGGGAGAATAATGTAGCGTGCAACTAAAAAGATAAATGTATTTTAAGAAAGACTCTGAGCAGAGAGAGCTCTATTTCCACACACATTCTTGAGATGCAAAGCTCACCCCCAATATGAGAGACTTCACCCTACTCTCTAAATGTTTCCTTGGCATGTTTCAACTTGTCTGCATGTTCCGGATATTAAAACCAAACTGAATTACCGCCCATCTCGCTCATGTTCACTTAAAAAGCAAAATATAGCCTTTTAACTCCACTCCTGTTTTGAAAACCAAGAGAATTTTTATTGTACTATCTTCAAACTTTGCAAGTGATCTGAAAGGTTTTTGAATTATTTAGAAAATAACAATGGTGTGACCTCAATGTTCACTGCATGGATAACTGATGGATGGACTGACTGCATCCAAATGCAAAAGATAGGTAATAAATACTACGTAATATATTATGTAAAACATTAATATTAAGTATATTTTGTGATGGCAGATTTATAAAACAGAACACTAATAATCCATACATATTTATACTGTACCACCATTGGGCAGTTTCTACACATTACACCTGAAACATACATTGTTATGACAAGTTGTTGATGTAAGGGGTTTTGGGAAATGACAACTATTTTAGCTTTTTACTGTTTGTCCATTAGAATCAGACGTTACCACACAGCCTTAAGCCAGACCTGAATGTTCAATTCAAGATCAGTGTGATTACTCCTGAGGGCATTCTGTGCCAAAAAATTAAAAATTCTGCCCGCAATACTGAAAAATTCTGCAAATTGTATTTGTCAAATAAATGTGAAAGCTCCAGTAGGGCAGTGGAGAACACAGGCCACTGGCTGCACAGAGGTGGGAGATCACGGTGCAATTCCCCCACATGGATTCAGCAGGGAAGCTGCACCCAATCCTGACACAGTGCTGAAGAAAGCGAAGAGCTGTGTAATACTACAATTATGCTGTTTATAGCCTCTGAGGAGAAAGCAAAGGAGGCCTGCTTAGGAAGCACGATTTGCCGAGGACCTGTGATGGGGTATAGAAACCCCATGCTAGAGAAGAAGGGGTTAAGGAGCCCTGCCTGACCAAGCATGCAAAATCTAGAGGGAGAGCTTAAAAAGGGAAACAGAGTAGCTAAATTGTAGGCAGAGGAGGTAACTGATCAGCCTTCTGAACTCCTAGGAAGGAGCACCACAGGAGCCCCTGCTGTCTGAAGCTTGGTGATAGTGAATGAGCCTGCAAAGGAGGGACTGGTGACTTTTGACACTCAAACTTTATTTTTGTGTTTCAGTTCTTTATCCTAGGGGAAGAGAGGCACTGAGAGGAAGCAACTCTGGGACTCAGCTGGATAGCATCCCAATGTGCAGGGGCTAGCTGCCTACTACTGGGTCCTAGATCAGAGCCTGGTGGAGAGAGTGGACCTGGGCTTCTCTACCAATCCCTAATGAGGCAACCATGGTAGATGTCTATCCTTCAGCAGGGTAGGTGGAGAAGCTCCTGATGATACAAGGGTCCAGACAAGGGGTGGGCAAATTATGGCCCACGGGCTGGATCTGGCCCATCAGGGCTTTGGATCCAGCCCACAGGACTGCCACCCCGGTGGCGCCGCGGGCGCTGTGCGGCTTCCGGAAGCATTCCTACCTTATTAATTCAAACCTAGTTATCTAGCTATGAATATTTCCTACTGAAAAAGAATACACATGAACTTTTTTTTAGAAAATGAACTTTTTGTATAAACTCTAGTTGTGTTAAAGGTAACCTTAGTTGTGTTTTACTGAATTATTACAGGAGAGTTAAATCAGAATAATTGGTAATTTAAAAAAAAAAAAAATTATTTGCTTTTCACTTAAAATGGACAATGAAACTGAACTGGTCAATTTCACTTTTAAGCCTCACTGCAGGGAAGTATTCACAGTCAAACTTTTTTTTTTAAAAAAAGTTCCATTTCTATTGGAGTTTTGTAAGTCCTCTCTGCTGAAATTAAAATCTAGATTTCAAGCCTTGACTAAATTGGCAGCATCTCTGTAATTTAAAACAAAAAACTGCTGGTATAACTTTCTGGTCAACCACAGTCACTGTTGTGAGGACACCCAAAAAGCTGTTGAAACTTTTATTTAGTAAGTCAACATAGATCACCTGTTCGAGGCCAACTAATGAATTTATTATTGACAATAGCTGTCTAATACTAGGTCCTCATTAATTTAATCAGAAAGTCTAATGAACAAACGTAAAGCCAAAGAGAGTATCTGCAACTCGATCAGGTTTAGAGTTTCTATAGTTACAGCCAATATAGACACGCTCCAGTAACAGGTTTTGCAGTTCTTGGCTTACTGCCACATTATCAGCAAGTTACAATCCTTCTACCACCATTAAATGTAAACTTTGTTTATATCTATGAAGTAAAAGCTTAAACCACCATGCATATTAATACCTGAAATAAGTTTGCATATTGACAAAACATATAATGCCAACTTTAGAGAATGAAGTTATTTTGAAAATACTGCTTTTCACTTACAGACAGCTTTCTTGAAAGTATTTTCACTTCTAGGTCTGAAGTCTGTTTTAAAGTCTCAAACCAGCTGTTATATTCATACAGAATACTAATTCTGCAATGTCATCCTGGGAAGAAGATGCTATCATTCACGTGAGACAGAACAAAAGATTTCTGCTGCTGGTCCAGATGAAGTTAAAGACCATAAGATACTCTTTGAGAGTAAGGGAGGTGTAGGGCCTATCTTTATTCCTCTGCCACAAAGGCAGGAAATCATATCCTGAAGAACCTTCCCAAACCATAAAGTCACTTTAAAATCCCTAACTGCTTCTACTCAACCCGGGAATATAGCATCTCCAGATGTGAGGAGTTCTCGTATTTCACAGAGTAAATCACCTGGTTTTGGAATGACACCAGAGGCCAACAAAACCAAGCCAAGGGCAAAACCATAGACACAATACCCTTCCTTTCAAGAATTTAGCCCTATGACACAAGCAGTAGTCATGAAAGAATTGACAGCAATCAGGGCCGCCACGCAAGACTGACCTGTCCCAACTGGATTGCACTAGACATTTCAATCACTACAGCCCAACATCTAACCTCCCATTTTCTAAGGTAATCAAGAAACTAGCAAAAGACAGTAACCAGACCCATCTGTTATTTACCAGACTGCTGAATTTCTATCATTTAGGTTTCACATTAGGACATAGTCCACCAGAATAATATGCTGTCTCAGTACCATCTCCTCCTGCCTAGAGACAAGGAAAATACATTCATACATACCCCAGTGGACTTTGTTAACTACATTTAGTTTTATTGATCACCAACTATTCCTGTCCTTCTTCCAAGGAGTTGTAGCACTGAACAGAAAGGATCTGAAATGACTCAGGTTCTTCCTCTCAGATTAAGCACAGAGGAAAAGTTCCATAAAATGATCGTCTTATCTGTGAAACCTTCAACTGCATAGTCCCACAAGAGTCAATTCTCTACCCCATATTATTCAACATCTATATGAAACTGTTGGGAAGCTGGTGAGACAGTGAGAAAATTTAGGATGAAATGCCAGCAGTACACGGACATCATCCTGTTCTACATTTTCTGTACATAAAAACAAACACAATCCTAAACAATGCCTACACCAAAACCAACACCTGAGTGAAGAGCAGAGGGTAAAGATGAACCCAAGACAGAAAGATCAAGCTGGTAGGAAGAAAGCAGCACTTCAAAGAACTTCCCTCCTCTATAATACCCACAATAATTGAGGGTATCTACTCTCAGACTGATAAATCAACCCTCAACCTTTGGATCCTTTGGGATTCCTCAGCGCTACTGGATACACAGCACAAATTGTAAACAGAAGTGAGTTGCCACCATGGCAACTGAGCAGAAAATTGAACCCCAACCTATCAAACATACACCTGGCATCACACACTCATGACTCCAGGCTTGATTATTTATTGCTGCTCATATCCATGAGTCAAGCTACACACCCTGGAAAAGGTTCAATTGTCAAAAAGCACTGCAACAAGACAGGTTACTGTGAACATATCACTCTGGTGTGCTGTTCTTTGTGCTGGCTTCTCTTACATAGAGTCAACCTGAACAGAGTTCAGCTTTAATTATACAAGGTTTCTGTTCTGATATTCAAATCCTTTCATGGGATTGGTCCTTGCTACCTGGAAGATCACATTTCTCTCTTTGACTATGACCTCCCTCAACAGCGACACTTCATTTGAAAAACAGAATTACCGATCAATACGAGGAGGTTCATGAGAGGAGGAGACAGATATTTCCCGGGAACTGAACCTGTGCAACAGTATTCAACCCAGCAAAAGACAGGAATGACTATGGAACTAACAACTTTCAGAACTAAATACAAAACTCATTTATTCAAACTTAGCTTTCCCTCAGTTTCTTCACATTGAGACATACAAACTAGAAAGCAAACAAGAGCCTTAGAAAGGAGATGAATAAGAGGGAACACGAAGTACACAAAATAATACACGTATAAAGAAGGAAGATCTGGAGCTTCTGTTCTCTGTCTCAACACAAGAGCACAGAAACAGTCAATAAGAAATTGAGAGGTGGCAAATTCAAAACTATTTAAGAGAAATACCTTTTACACACTGTGTGATTAGATTGTGGAACTCCTTCTCACAGAATGTCACTGAGACAAAGAACCTAGCGAGATCCAAAGTGGAATTAGACATTCATATGGATAGCAAAAATATCAAAGAGTTATAGTGCCAACAATTTTTGAAAGGGATATTTCAGGAATTTAGACAATCTCTAACTATTATCTGTTAGGAGGAGACCTTCATAAAGGCCAGATTACCAATCTTTGCCTAGTGCAGGTTTTCTTGCACATTCATCAGAAGCACTACTGTTAGAGACAGGATACTGAACTAAATGGACCATGGGTCTGACACAGTATGACAACTCCTTCCCTCTATGTTCCTAAGAAAAACTAAAAATATAAATCAGAGTATTATTTTTATTATTTCTATTCCTATATAATTAGGAGATGCTCAGATACTATAGTGATGAGGATCAAACAAATTGATAATTGCAATATCCTCCCCAACTTTTCTCAACACAAATTTTAATATCCAAAGTTGTAAGTAAACATAAAATGGGCGCTCTAGTTCTCTTTGACTATGTAGTCACTGTATTACTGGGATTTAACTCATTTTAGCATGGATCAGCATTCATGTCATGCTCTCCATCAGTACCCAGCCCGGGCCGGGGAAGCTAATGATCCAACCAGCGGACCAAAGTTGGTGAGGACTCCTAGTCATGCGCCACCTGAGGCACGTTGCGCATACGCTAAGAAGTTAAAGCACTGAAATACCTGGAGTATGAAAAGGCTCTACATAAAGTGCTAAAATGCTTATTAGAAATTTTTATTTGATAGATAGATATAGGTCTTTCTGTACCAACAATTCTCTAACAAACATCAAAATGATTATGAAGTCACCGAAGCTTTAAATAAGGAAAGAAAACATGTCATGTGCGCCTATACAATACTCCCAGTACAAAGAGCTTCTACTGTACTTCTTAAAGGCAGCACAAATACATCCTACAAAATGCATTTTTACAGTTATACTGGATTTGTAACTTTTAGAGTAACTCAACTACATAAGGAAATTAATAAAAGAGAGAGACAAAATACAAAGTCCTACTGTTCCTTGCACCAGTGGAAAACCTGACTTCATGGCATTGTACAAGCATAGGTAAGCAATATATGGCACATAATTTTGGAAAGTGGTTTAATATTTCCGCAAATTGTTAATCCTTTCATTTCAACTAAATTAGTGGATACTAATCAGTTTGGATTTAGGGCCTATCACTCGACAAACTGTTTCACTACGATGAAGTGAGCTGTAGCTCACGAAAGCTTACGCTGAAATAAATTGGTTAGTCTCTAAGGTGCCACAAGTACTCCATTTCTTCATGGTACTTAGTGGCCTTTCAAGTGGCTACAATGAATAGTTTATCATTTACGTAATTTTCTTAGTACTGAAAACAGCACTTGAATCTACCAACCACAAGACAACTAACCTCTTGGTTTTCAAGAGTATGTGAGCCAGTGATTTGTCTCTTAGATTGCTAATTTACCTTTGTATGACAAAATTCTTGTTGTTTTATCTTGAGGATGGTGTTCTGCAAAGTCTGGAGTTAGACCCATCATTATTTTCTTTAGATATATTATCAGCGCATGGTTTTAATGATCTATATACAAACAACATGCATATTTTTGTTTCTTTTGCCATGGATTGTGGTTTGGGTTTTTTTGTTTTTGAGGATATCTGGCATCATTTTTTGCAATGGTTTCCAGACATTAGACCTTGAAGGGTTTTTTTTTTGCTTGGTTCTAACAACCACATACTCAAGATAATATGGAAATGGGCACCAAAGACATGCTTTTAAGAACACCTCTGGCATTTGTTTCTTTTATCTTTTCAAGCTTCCAGTGCATGACTGGAACTCCCAACCTAAGAATTCAGTGATGATACTATCTTTACAGAAAGGATATTCTCTTCCAAAAGCTGAATAAAATCTATTTATAAAAATGTATGTAAATGAGATAACTCAAACTGAGACAGATATAGTAGGAACTATTAATCAGTACAAAGATTGACATGTGCTACAGCATCTTGAACAAAGAGAAGTCATTTTCGTAGTTCATTTGGGCTTCCAATAATCCATATCAAGCTTTTGAAATTATTAAGACAGTCTATGAAACAGTTTTCTCCATCATTTCAATTATGCACTTAGTGTTTTTACATCAGAAGCGTCAAACCAACCATTTGACTTTGATAAAGTCATGTAAAATGTAACTCAGGCAGACAAACTCATTGTTCCAACAGC
This sequence comes from Eretmochelys imbricata, assembly GCF_965152235.1. Classification (NCBI taxonomy): domain Eukaryota; kingdom Metazoa; phylum Chordata; order Testudines; family Cheloniidae; genus Eretmochelys; species Eretmochelys imbricata. The sequence goes on along the minus strand of NC_135583.1, from coordinate 41,227,693 downwards.
ACTACCACCATATAGATATTTCTATATTGTTGCCCATTTTGAATGTTTAAACAAGTGTACTTATATCCTACTGCTTGAATTCTGATTATTTTTCCTATGGTTTGGAAGTAAACTTAATTACATGGAAACTAACGTGGTCAAATATTTATGACTCATATGGTCCTTTTACTTCCAAACATTGTACAAATATTACTAGTCAATATTCTATGAGATTGGTATTATACTACACTGTAATTGTCTCAGAGTGCAGCAATATTGTATAGTTTTAAATAGACTCATAAATTAACACAAACTTATACAATCCAATTGGTAGAGGGGCTCTGATCTGCATGATGACTACACTTCTCAACAACAGTATAGCAATTATATAAAATCCCACCCTTTCAATACTCCCTAGCCTACACCCACAAATGTAGATGCCTCAACTTTTGGCCATTCCCACTGTGTCCAGAGTTTTTTCCTAACTCTCTCGGTTTTTAGTTTATGCACTGAATCACAAGAGGTTAGACAGAAGAAAAATACAAGGAATATAATATAATGGTGGATGTTCTGATTATCCACATAAACATTAGTACTTTTCTGTACCCACCTAATTGCCCCATGTTATCCTTGAGGCCATTACATCCTCAGATTAATTATTCACTGTGTAGAAGTATTTTCTTTTATAGTTTTAAATGTGTTGCCTTTCAATTTAAGCGAATGTCCCTTTGTTCTTATCGTATGATAAAGCATAAAAATGAAATCCTCATATTTCTTTATATTATTGTTTTATAACAGGGTGGATTGAGTTAGATCAAAGTGATTTAAATCACCAATTTTAATCATGATTTAGATCAGGAAGCAGAAAATCTATTACTTAAATAATCAATTTTATCACAATTTGCATTTGCACAACAGTTATTTTTCTGAAAGACAGGTTAATTCTCACTGGATGGTAACCATTAAAAACACACTGATTTGAAATTAAATATAGTCTTTGCACTAAATTTAGTGCTTCTTTTTTCTAACAAGGAGAACACACAATAGCTATTCATATTTAAGCAGCATAGCTTAACTTTTTACTAAACGATTAATTTTTTATTTGAGATTTTTGTCAAGTTGGATATGGACAGAAATTCAAATTCAATTAAAAACTACCTTAAGTGTGCTAGATCCATAAGAAAAAAGTCTGTTGAAACATATTTTTAGATACAAAACAACTGATTTATTAAACAGAAGGAGATATTATTTGTAGTTAGCAAATTGGACTGATTGTTTCTGGTCACCACGGCCTTCAAGACTTGAAACATAGTGAATCTCATCCTCTCATACAAAGCATTTATTCAGCGACTGTAAGAGGAAGGAGCTTTCCTAATTTTTCAACTAGCAATTAGTTTCTTAATTTTGAATTAACTAGTTATTAACCTGAACAAGTTGAATAAACTGAAATTAAGATAACATTCTCTACATCTGTGTTCAAGATACTTAGTGATTTCCATCACTTCAGTGGTCTGACTTTCTTTAAAACTTTGCAACAAATCTGTACTGCTTTAAATCAAATACAAAAAGATATTAGAATATAATAAATGTACACATTAATATAGGTTGTCAATTTCAAATATTTGTTTAAATAAACCTATATAAATTTAAAGTTTGATTTGTATTTAAATCAATTTTTCCATCTACTCTGTTTTATAAACCTACATCACACCCAATCTTATTCATCTCCTCTACATTAAACACTTTACGCATACTTCTAGTCATCATTTCATCCATCTCAAGACCCTTTCAAGTTCTGCTCTCTTTTCAGAAATGATTACCAGAACTAACAATGAAGGCATATCAATTACATTATGGAAGCCCACCAGTCTATATATTGTATTTCAGTTGAAAACAGTTTTGCACTTCAAGCAAATTCAACCACTTTCTTACAGATAAAGAATACAATATATCCACTCGAAAATTATGGCACTTGAAGAACAAAACAGATATTCTGAGAATTTGTATTTTTAAAAAAAAAAAGGCCCATTTATAGGTTAAAGTTAAATTTAAGTGAGTCCTTTAAGAAATTTGGCAGCCTATATCAGACCATTTTGTCCTAAATTATCTTAATGAAGTAACAGAAACTTTGCAGCAGAGCATGGCAGCAAGGTTCCCCAAACAAATCAGCAGGACCCAGTTCAGAGAAGTTTATCAAAATGAGTGCTAATAATTTATTCTACATAATAAAAAACCAAGCTAAAAAACAACGACAACAATGGATACTTTTCCATTACATCAGTCCATTTACTCATTCAAAGTACTCTATAAGTCTTGTAACTGGCCCAGTTTCCCCCATGTGACCCTTCCTCACCTGCCCTGCAACTTACTCTGCCTCTGGACCTAGGAGTTTTATAGAATGCTTCTTTACCCAGAACCCTTTGCACAGCAGAAGGGAAGTCCCTCTCTGGGTGACTGACAGTCTCTCCCAGAGAGGGGGGAGAGAATTAAAAAAAAGTCTAAAAATCATTTTAATCTAATCTGGTACTACAAACACTATTACGTACTAGTCACAATTGTACGGTTACTGCATGGCACCATGACGAGTTAAAGCTGTTTGAGTACCTTAACTGTGTATTTCCATACCTTAACATGTTTGAATTTCTTTTAAGTTTGGTCTTAGGCCTGCATTTCCTGGGTTTATAACTTTTCTTTTGGGGATAACAAGATCATTCTGATGTTTCTGGCCTTTAAAAAACTGGGTACTGGTTAAGGTACCTTAACTCCAGTTTAATAGGTTTTTTTTTTACTTGGACATAATATATAGCAGCAAGATATGCTCACTATTTTCTATCCCTTTATTATACATACAAAAGTTTTATTCTGCATATCTCTGCTGCACAATGATCAGATATTTTATTAAGCTGCCCACAGCAACACCCAAATTTTTAATTTAAAAGTGAGTTTAGCAATCAATTAATGTGTACATGTAGCTCAAATTATTCCTTCCACTGCACGTTTCCTTATTACCATATGTTTGCCAACACGGACTTTCACGTGACATCAGGCTGCTCATTCACCTAGCGCAGCTCTGACGTTCCATACATTCTTTTATCATCTTGGCTATCCTTAAAGACTGTAGCATCTGAAAACTTTGCCGCCTCCCTGTTCACTCCCTTTTCCAAATCCCCAGTTAAAAGAGTAAATACTAGTCCCAGCTCAAACCGCTGGGCACCATAAACTCTCTTGCCATGTTGAAAATTAACCACATATCTCAACTCTTTTTGTTTTTTGACTCTTAGCCAGTTTCTACTTTGTGACAGAATTCCACCTCTTTCCCTGAAACGACTCAGTTTATTCAAGAACATTTTTTTCATTGATTTAGTCAACAGCTTTATGAGAATCCAGCGCAGCTGTGTTTCCATTCCCCCGGTCTCCGTTGTTTTTGTAGTCACAACCGAGACGCTCTACCCAGGCCAGCATGTAGCCAACATGTCAGCTTCGGCGCTGTTTACACACTCCGTCTGCGTGCCTTCCAGACACACTCCGAAATGGCAGTGGGAAGCCAGCGGTAGCAGCCGAGCGCCGGCCCGGCCAAGGGAAGCGGCACACGGCGCAGCCCAGCCCCTCTGCCCAGGGGTCTGATCGCAGAGCGGACATCGCGGCGGGCCGCCTGCCGCGTCCCGTGCGCACCAACCTGTTGGGACACATTCTTGAGGAGCCCGTGTCCGCGCCAGGAATGCAGCCCGAGGAGCCCCGCTGCCATCTCCGCGCCGAGCGGGGGGCTGGGGCTTCCCTGGGATGCCTGCCGGGGCCCGCTCCCCGCGGCGGGCTGCTAGCATCCTCCCCGCTCCGCGCCGGGCAGGTCTCCCTGGCAGGGGCCCGGCCGCCAAGCGAGGGCGCCGCGGGGCGAGCACCGGAGCCACTTCTCGGCAGCCTCGCCGCGGCAAGCGGCGGCGGGTCCCGCGGGGCCGAGCGCGCCCGCAGCCCCGCCCCGGGCCCCGCACTCACCCTTGGAGTAGAGAGACTTGGGGGACTCGAGGTCGAGGTCGGCGCTGAGCAGAGAGATGAAGTCCGAGGGCATCGCAGCTTCGCGGCCCGGCAGGGGCTGGGGGGCCGCCGGGAGGAGGGGCGCTGCTGCCTCCGCCGCCCCGGCGTGGGGAGGGGAGACACCGGGAGCCGAGGGGGCGCGCCGCGCTCACTGCGGGCCGGGCTAGGCCAGGGGCTTCACGCGCTGTCAGGATCGGGCTCCGCCGCCGCTGACAGGAATCCGGCCGCTGCCAACGGAACGATCCAGACCGCCCCCTCCGTTACGGCTCTGCGCATGCGCCAACCGAAAGGACTCCGGAGGGTGGCGCACATCGAGAACTACTGAGCGGGCGACTTGCGCACGCGCTCCGGAGGGGGGACGAGGGAGGGGGTATAGGGATGGGAACAGCCACAGGTCAGATATGGTGCGCATGCGTAGACTGACCCAGTCAGGCTTTGCCCATTTTGATTCGCTCGTTGGGTCATTCTGCGCATGTGCCTGCCTGCCCACGGGCCCCTTGGTGAGGGGTCGCGTGCTCAAATACCGGGGGGCCCGCGAGTGAGGTTCTACGCATGCGCAGTTTCTGGGCGCGGCGGGAGGGAGTACTGTCCGTGTGACTGACGGAGGGGGGATGAGAGAAGAGCCTCAGCTGAGGAAAGAGCGAAGCTTCTAGAACACCTGAAGGGGCAGGCCCGACCCACGCCACGGGGGGGGACCGGCCAGACCAAGGGGGCTCCTGAATGGGCAGGGGTCCGCGCCACGCTCGGGGCCGTCCAGCGTGTGGAGGGGACAGATGGAGAATCCAGTTAGCCCCTAGGTAGGGGGGATCTTACCTTGTGCCTCACGCAGACAGGGGAGGATGCGGTGACTCTAGAGTTGCCAACTTTCTCATCGCACAAAACTGAACACCCCCGCCCCCCAGGTCCTGCCGCCCCCGCTCACTACATTCCCCCTCCCTCACTCTCACTGGGCACGGGGGGCGGAGGGGAGGGCTCTGAGGTGGGGCCAGAGATGAGGAGTTCAGGGTGTGGGAGGGGGCTCTGGGATGGGGCAGGAGGTTGGGGTATGGGCTTGTCTCTGGCAGCTCCTGGTCAGCCACACAACAGGGGTGCTAAGACAGGCTTCCTGCCTGGCCTGGCCCCGTGGGCTGTGCTGCGCCGCGCCGTGCCCCAGAAGCAGCCAGCAGCACGTCCGGCTCCTAGGCAGAGGTCTGCAGGTGGTTCTGCGCACTGCTCTCCCCCACAGACACCGCCCTGCCAGCTCCCATTGGCCAGAGTACAGAGCTGGTGCTCGGGGCAGGGGTAGCACGCAGAGCCCCATGGTGCCTCCCCGCCTAGGAGTCAGACCTGCTGGCCACTTCCAGGGCGCAGCACAGTGTCAGAACAGGTAGAGACTAGCCTGCCTTAGCTGGGCTGCACCATTAACCGGACTTTTAACGGCCCGGTCAGCGGCGCTGACTAGAGCTGCCACGGTCCCTTTGCCACCTGGTGTTCTGGTCAAAAAACGGACACCTGGTCACCCTAGGTGAATCTCCTGGAACTTTGTAATCACTGTAGCTTGACAAGCATGAAGCAGCTCCTCTCTGACCCTGTGCAGCTCTGGGGCAGGTGTAGTGAATGCTAGTCAAATGGTCTCTGGTGAAGTAAGGCCCCTTTTTGTTGCACATTTGGCCACATTGACTAAACCATCCCTGATTGGGGAATGAAAGAGGTAAAAGCAGAACAAGAGGGGAATGCTAGCTGCTACCAGGCAAAGGTGAGAAAGAGCTGGAGGACCCACATAGGTTAGGCTGCAGGGATCTGTGTTCCTCTTCCTGTGCTATAGCTTTTCACCCTCAGGTACAGACCAGAAGAGCTAAATTTTCTCCCCCAGCAACAGTTTGAAGAAAATCATTCAAAGCTGATTGAAGAAGTTGGAGGAAAGCTATTCCAGAGCTGTAAAAAAATGTCACATTTGCTGGAGTTTGAAGTTTATGTCTCTATTTCAAACCTGATTTCCTGTGATACGTTAAAACTTGTCATGGACTCGTTTCCCTTAAAATAGGGAAGGGTTGATAAGGTTTAGGTTAGAATGAAGAAGTTACTAATATTCAACTTAATCTTTTTGTGCTCATCAAGTCAGAATAGTACCTATTATTCTGTCCGTCAACTCTCTGTGAATGGCATCCCTTGTACCACAGTCTACCAGAGCGTTGTGTATCAGCCCATGGGCTGCTAGTTTTTTTTCTCTAATTAAATAGGATGTTCCAGGCCTCAATTTCTTGAACTGCTGAATCTGGTCCTAATGACAGTCAGCCTGAGGACTCCTACTAAACAGCTGCTCTGTGAGGGTAGATGCTACAAAGGCCCCAAAATTACTATTTGTTTTTAAAACTAACAATTTCGAGTTTTCATTCTTTACAAAGATATCATGCTTGGTCCTGCTCCATACAACTAGTTGGTATCTTATATCCCAAACAAATTATATGTACATAAGGTGTGGGTAAGAGAGCCCTTTCCTTGAAAGGTGAAAAAATGCAAGCGAATGGGTGACCTATCAAAGAAAAACGAAACACTGAAAAAAGAGGGGGTCGGAGACAGACAATAGTTCTTGCTATTTAGCCTTTTCTAAAATAAGCATTTTCTGAGGCTTGTCTGCCTGCTGTATAAAGGGGAGCCAGAGTATTCAACTCCTTCACAGAGGACGTAACCTAGATGGCATCACAAAGCTGATGGGACGTTTCTCACAACCATAATGTTGATATTATCCCTATCAATCAATTCAGGAAAGGGAAAAAGAGAAGAGGGCGGGAGCACTGTGCACACTTGGCAAAGAAAACCCCACTTCACGTTTGAGGATCTCAAAGTGCTTTACAAAGACAAATTTACTCTCTAAATAATATCAGAATAAGGAAACTTCAGCACAGAGTTTAAATGACCTGCCTGGGGTTTCACAAATTTGAGCTTAACGAGCAGCTAAGAGGATAAATACTTTTAGAAAAGATATGAGAATTGGGGTGGGGGAACGACACAGCAATTGGCATCTGTGGAAGAGCACTAAGATAAGCAAAGAGTGAGTGAAAAATTCTTGGATCAAGGCGCGAGAGAGACCACAGGATAGCATAACCAACTGCCCAGAAGTCTGGAATGACAAGTATAATTAAAACTAAGATTCCCAAGTTTTCTCTAGTGAAAAACTTCATTATGCCAAGAGCATGGTATCCTGGCAGATGCAAACTCCTCGTGGGTAAATTTTCTACTAAGAGGGAGAAAAACTACTGAGAAAGTAAATAACTGAAGTGTTGAAACTAGTGACCAAAGTATACTTGAAATAAACACACTGAAGACTGAGTTCACAGAAGATATGGATTTCAAGAAAGTAAATATTGGGGAATTAAGAAACTTAGTGAATAATAGGTGATGTAAAGTATTAAAATTCACCAATGTGAAAGAAGGCTGAGGAATCTCAAACTTCTTAATTGAGATTACAATTCCTCTGATGAAGAAGAAATATGAGACAAGTGTGGATGCACAAGATTCTGGTCCAAAGAAATGAGAACCTGCACTGGGAATGGAAAAGGGAACAAAAAAAGATTATACCATACAAAATTTCAAGGTAAAAGAAGAAAACAAAAAAATACCACTGAACTTCTTCATATTAAGAAGATATGTCTACACCAGGGGTCGGCAACGTTTGAGAAGTGGTGTGCCAAGTCTTCATTAATTTAAGGTTTTGCATGTTAGTAATAAATTTTACATTTTCAGGGGCCCCCCAACGGAACCCCAGACTGGCAGCGGACTGAGCGTAGCCAGTGGCCAGGACCCCGGCTAGCAGGGGGCTGGGCGGCTGGAACCACAGACCAGCAGCGAGGTAAGTGGGCCTGGCGGCTGGTATCCCAGGCCAGCAGCAGGCTGAGCAGGGCCGATGGCCAGGACCCCAGCTGGCAAGAGGCCGGCAGCCAGAACCCCAGACCGGTAGTGGGCTGAGTGGGGGTGGCGGACAAAACCCCAGACCAGCTCACCCACTGACAGTCTGGGGTTCCGCTGGTTCCTGCCAGCCAGGGTCCCGGCTGCTGGCCCCACTCAGCCCGCTGCTGACCGGGGGTTCCATTCACCCAGGCCAGCAACTGAGACCCTGGCTGGCAAGGGGCCAGCGGCCGGAACTCCAGACCATCAGCAGGCTCAGCAAGGCCAGCGGACAGAACCCCAGACTGGCGACGGGCTGAGCGGCTCAGCCCACCGCCGGTCTGGGGTTCCGTCTGCTGGCTCCTGCCAGTCGGGGTCCCAGCCGCCAGCCCCGTTCAGCCCACTGCCAGCCTGGGGTTCTGTTCACCCAAGCAGGCAGCAGGCTGAGTAGGGCCGGTGGCCGGGACCGCGGCTGGCAGCAGCATGTGAGTAAAAATCGGCTCGCATGCCGCCTTTGGCATGCATGCCGCAGGTTGCCAACCCATGGTCTACAGTAAGGGCAGCATATTGAATACAGACACTACATGCCCAGCTAGCACAGGTGTAAATAGCAGTGAAAACAGTGAGGCATTGCTTAGGTGAGTCAAGTACAGAAATGTCAGAACTCTAGAATGTATACCCCACACGGCTCGCCACATGCCAAAGCAGTGCCTCCCATTTCTATGCTGCTATTTTTGCAATGTAGTTTTCTGCTGCTTCCTGGCTTCTGGAGCTTTTTCCTGCCACATTGAAAGGCTCTGCCTGGGGGAGAGCAGTGGGAGTTCCTGGAGCCTTCCCTGCTGCCAGAGCCTTCCACTGCCCTCTGTAGCCACACACCACCATGTGGACACAGACTGCCTATCACTGCTACATGTAACTACATATACCCTGTACACTGCTGCAAGTGTGAACAGGGCTGAAGAGAATAAATGAAAACTAAAAATATTTTAAAAGACATTTTAATGAGCACGTCTAAAATGGTTGAGCTACTGAACTACTTCTCAAAATTCTATCTTTAAACAATGACTAGTATAGAAAAACAAACAACAGACTTCATGAATATAGTGTAACCCCCCTTTCCTCTCTGTGTTACTTGGGAGCAGGCAACACTCACCTGGGTGCCTAATGCTGTTGACAGTAAAGGAGATCCGGAGTATCCCAGTGATGATGTTGGATAGGTGGGAAACCTCTATCCACCCCTCTGCTGTAGTCCCTTTACTTGTAAAGGAAATTAAAATTGGTGGTGCCTCCACTTAGCTGGACCCTGTACACACTCAATGGTGTGTCTTGGGAGCCTCAAGGAATAAATCTAAACTAATCCGTGCAATGGATCTTACTCAAAAACACCAGTTCTAAACTATATACACTTAGACTGGAGTTAACACATCTTTACTTAACAATTTAAGAAAACATGATAGACTGAGATTAAATGTCACCACTAATTTAAATCAGCAGGGGGCAGTTCAATAAATCAATTAACAAATACAGTGTACTGTAGTAAATGAAACTTATTCTAACTTGCGTTTACACTGCCACCATTTACCCCACCTCTGAGTGAACTCTCCTCTGGATTTCAGAGGTCTAAATGCTTGCGTAGGTGCGCTTGAGGATCTTGAAGCTGGGGACAACACTCTTGGTCCAGTGAATCAGTCCAGCCAAGGCAACAAGAGGCAGGGCAATTCTAATTTGGAATCATTCCAAACTGTACAACCCCTCTGAATATGAGAATTGTTTTAACCAGATGTCAGGAACCCTGGGTTTGGTTACATAAGACCATTCCATCTCTTCTCAGACCCAGACAACCCCTTACAGTCTCTTCACTGGTTTCAGAGTAACAGCCGTGTTAGTCTGTATTCGCAAAAAGAAAAGGAGTACTTGTGGCACCTTAGAGACTAACCAATTTATTTGAGCATGAGCTTTCGTGAGCTACAGCTCACTTCACTTCACTGTCCCCCTTCCTGGCAAGTACTTTCCCAAACAAGGGTGGTGGCTACTCACATTGCCTTCACTGGAGGCCCTCCTCAGTCAGTTCTGGGCACAGCAACAGTCTCTGCCCTGGCTCCAGTGAAGCCACCAACAGCCTCTGAGGCTCCCTGCTTGGTCAAAGCCCCTGCAGGCTCTCAGCTGAGTTCCATCAACCAATCTCAGCTCCTCTCTCAAAATGGAGCCCACTGCATGCTCTACCTGGCTGCATTCCCAGTAGAAGAGGAAGTTAGTTTCTCTCTCTCTCTCTCTCTCTCTCTCTCTCTCAAGGCATCATGGGAATTGTAGTCTCCAAGGCTGGATTGCAACACTCAGGATCTTCCCAACTGGAACACTCCCAATTAAATTCAGAGGCCTCTATAGTAAAGGGTGCCTACATTAGCTGTCAATAAAAGCATGTAAGGAAAGACATGGGAAAACTGACTATTCATCGGACTGTACAAATAAACAGGCCCAGAATCTCGGGGATCTAAGAAGATTAACTAATGAATTTATTGAGCCACTGACAATTAGTTTTATCAAATCTTGGAGGAGGAAGAAAATAGACAAATGCAGTAACAATCTTAAAGAGGGCAATATAGAAGCAGTCCTTATACTTATCCATTAAAGCTGATTTCTAGGACTCAGGAAAAAAAACTGAACAAAAATAAAAATCTGCCAAACTAATATTATAGTGTTAGGCACCTTAGAAATGTATGTAATAATCTGTAAACACCTTGGTGATACAGAAATCAGGAAAAATATACAATCAAAACCATGCAAATCAAACCTGAGTGCTTTCTGTAATCAAAGTAACAAAATGAATGGACATAGAAGAAATAGTCTATGTTCTCTATCTAGATTTTAGAAAATAATTTAACAGAGTACCTCCCAAAATTGTACTTGAAAATGTAATTCAACATGTCTTGGGTGAAAGTACTGTCCCACAAACTGAAATACATCTGAAAATAGTCCATAAACAAATATCAGTAAATGGCAATGTATCGCACTGGGGGAAGTGTCCAGAGAGGTGCTTCAAAGTATCTTTAAGACCTGGTTGCCTTTAACTTTCTTTGACGGATTAATGAACTTGAAGGGGTAATAAATAATAGTCAGTTGGGAATAACAACTGCAAACAACAAGGAAGAAGTAATATCAAGGGACCGAGAAAGATTAGAAAATGGGCAAGAAATAGTGCTGGGATTCAGTCTACAAAAGTAGAGCCCAATGCCATCAGAGAGAACTCATTCACAACACAGATCCACCAGGGAAGGAGATGTTTCAGAAGCCCTAAGATGAGACCAGACCAATGGTGACAGTGGTTAGCAGATTAAATATGAACTTGCAATGGGCTGTTGTAGCAAAAATGTTGTTTTTTGTCTGCATGTACAGTTATATCCTGGAACAGGGAGATGAGAATACCTTGGCTCTCAGGGGCTCTGAAATACTGCATTTAGTTCTGATCACCTTTAGTGCTAGAAAGATTAAACAGTCTGAAAAGAATTCTGAGGGGCTGGAGACACTAATTTGTGAGAAGATTAAAAGAATGAAATAAGCATAGCTTGGCTAACCAGTTACTAAGGCTATGTCTATACTGTGAACTAGGGGTGTGATTCCCAGCTCATGTACACATACTTGCACTAGCTGTCATCAAGCAAGCACACTAGAAATAGTATAGTGACAGTAGCACAGCCAATGTTGGACCACACTGGACCACGTGACCTTGGGAAAACTGTTTCACATCGCTGTGCTTAATTTAGCCCCTCTGTAAAATGAATTGAATTGAATTACTTACATAGTTCATAAGGGTGTCAAGAAGTTTAATGTTTCTAAACTGCTGAGATTCTCAGGTAAAAGGAGCTGTGAAAGTAGTATTTATGCAATTGTATTCCTTAATGATATCAGAAGATACTTTTGAAACTGCAATATTTAAAACTGTAGGGTTGTACTTAGTTAAAAGAAACACCTGTTAACTTCTACAGCACAATTTATTTAATTTGGGTCTTCTCTTTATAAATACATATCTATTTTATAATTGGATCTTTCTACTATCTAGTGATATGTTAACCCATGTGTTGAATATTCCTCTCCTGATACACTTGCATGTTTGGGGTAAGTGAGACATTTCTGAGGGGAATTTTGAAAATCATAAGATCAACAACTAGGCCTCTGGACCCTGCATAGAAGAAACAATGAACAAAACTATTCTGGCCTTTTGGGATGCCAGGCTTATTGGGAGCTACAGAACAACCTTGTTGCTTCATTCAAATCAGTGTATTTTCTAAGGTAGTGCTTTACACAGAATGAGCTCACACATACAGATACAAATTTTAAATCTCAGATATAAAATATACCTTCTGTATTAAGCGGATGTTAGAATTAAAGGATTCAGCAGACCCTAGATTGCTCCAAATTTCCTTTTTTTTATACTAAATTTTACATATTAGTACTTCATTTTTATTAGAATAATCCTTCTTAGTTTTCATTCACTCATGTCTAGGGGGAAGCTCTTCCAGTTCCTGGTAGTGAAGGAAGGAGGATACCAGCAACTGTTCCAGGAGAAACATGGAACTATGAGCTTGGGTCTTGGCCAGCAAATCAAGGAAGATCTACTGTAAGTACCTTTTGCCTTAGACTTTTTAAAATGTTAAGTCTGTGCCTGCTCTGGTACTGATCCAGAGTCTTAAATTTTAAGTTTAATGTGGCTACTGTGCAATCCACAAGGTCATGGAACTGCAAAGCATCTTCAGAGTGGGAGGACACAGAAGCTACACCCACAAACTCATAGGATGTTACATCTAGATCAAAATCTATATCCATTTATTCCTGTTCAAAAATAGGAACTATCTCCTTACCCTCTTCTTCAGAAAGCATATCAGTTTCTACCATCTGAGCTACCAACAGATACGGAAGAAACAGATCTGAGAACTGTTGAGTAACCAGATCCTTAACGGATTAAACTTCACCTCTCCATCCATAAGGAGGGTGATTCAGTAACTGTGGTGGTGGAATCCAATAGGGACTTGAAGACCAGAGCTGCCAGTCTCTCCAGTAGCGGGGATCTGGAAATATACCATAGGAGGAGGAAAAGTATAAGGAGGCACAACTCAGGACAAATCAGGTCTCTTGATTCTTCCTCCATCTCAGATCCACTATGGATCTCACTGGAGACAGCAGTGGAACCTTAGGGTGAAAAGAAATAAAGGATGAGAAGGATCTGTCCGTAGGGGTCTTAGGAGGAGGCAACATAAAAGGATCAGGAAAAAAACTAACGATCTCCTCTGCTCTTCTCCTCTTTTCAGGTGACAATGAAGCAAATTGTGGAACTGAGGAAGACTCTCTTCCTCATTGCCAGATTTTTGTCAGACAGATCTGAGGAACATTTAGAGCAGGTCTACACTTAAAACTCTGCAGCTGAGCTAAGAGGCAGCTTCACCTCCCCAAGAGGCAGTAGCTATGTCATTGGGAAGTCAGAGGTTAGGTCAGTTTTACTGTCCCTCAGGATTGGGGATTTTTCACACCCCTGAGCGACGCAGTTATGCTTATCTAATTTCCGAATGTAGACCTGGCCTTAGGTGCAGGACAGTGGTCATCAGCCACGACTGTTAACATTCTCTTCGAATCTGAGGAAAGTCCAGATTTCAAAGTCAGAATCATAGAGGCTAAGTCAGACTCGGACAGATTCAGTAAGTCTGATGTACAGGATCTGGCATTGCTTACAGTCACTGTCTTCTCTTTCAACTGCTTCTTCAGAACCAATACAGTCAGAATCAGTATGGATTTAGGTACCTTAGCAGGCCATCGACCCTTTTCTATCAATGGTATCTTCAAAGCCTTGACAGTTTTAGCTAAAGGATTGGAGACTGGAACTGATAAAGAACCCAATGACTTGGAACTCAACCTTGCTAAAAATGGGGGGAGGGATAGCTCAGTGATTTGAGCATTGGCCTGCTAAACCCAAGGTTGTGAGTTCAATCCTTGAGGGGGCCATTTAGGGATCGGAGGCAAAAATTGGGGATTGGTCCTGCTTTGAGCAGGGACTTGGACTAGATGACCTTCTGAGGTCCCTTCCAACCCTGATATTCTATGATTCTAAGCCATCAAAGCCAAATCAGGCCTATTAGTTTTCAGATCCAGTGATCTTCCAGAACCGGTTGATTTAGCAGCCAGAGATTCCTTGAGCAGCAGCAATGTCTGTTCTGCCTCTCCTTAATCTGGGAGTGAAAGTCCGGCAAATAGAACACCCATACAAAAAGTGTCCTTCTACCAGGCACTTAAGGCACCTCATGCATTTATCTGACACCAGGATGACAGCTGGTAATGAAACATTTCTCTTAAAGCTCAACAACAGCTTCATCTGCAGTTCCACCATAACACATGGAATTGCCTTATGAAAGTTATATTAAACTATCTATATTCTACTGTACATAAATTACCTTATACAAAAACTATACTAAGAACAACAGCTATAACAAGGCACTATAACTGGAGAAACTCCAGATCTGAAGGACCAGCATAGTTCATTTCTGTCTGGCATAGCAGGTGAAAGGAACTAAGACGGTAGAGAGAGAAGCACCCCCTTCGTCTTGCCCTTGGAACATTCAAAAACATCAAGGGGAGAGTCAGATGGGGCTCACGTGCGCTCCAACAGGCACTGCTTGGAGAAGGTTCTACTGTTGGGCACCACAAGGTGGCAAAGTGCCCCACAAGTGGGAATATGCAAAGCCACTCAAAGAAAAAGCATGTGTCCGTACTATCTGGCCCATACTGGAACAACTAATATGTCTGCGTTCTATCTTTTTCACCACAGATGGGATTAAAGGAAACAATGAGAATATATAAGGTTCCTCTATGCTCTGCTCTCAACAAAAATACATGGGTGATAGTCTGTCCATCCCTGCTCTGAAGCAGAACAAGAGAAACTTTGCACTGCTGTTTGACAGGAAGAGGTCTATAAATGGACAGTGCCACTTCTTGAATAGACAGGTAGTCAGGAATACTGGCTAGCAGAGGGGATGCTGCTGCAAACATTTCTACTGGTCTGGGAAGCAGATACAATAACAAAGCTGTCTTACGAGAGAGAGAAAGGTGAGGAGGAGTCTTATGGCTGATCTGTTAAATCTCCAGACTCCCAAGGGTAAGAGGAAAAACCCTGCCATGCTAGTGAAGCTACATAGGAAGAAAGACTGAAGTGGGATACCTAAAGAGACTACAGCAACTGAAAGAGAACAAGAGCCCTGGGATGTCCCGCTGTGCTATACAAGCTGTCCCAAGAAGCCTCTCAGTTTTCCCCAGGAAGTTCCAAAGCTGACCAGGACAACCCATGGAACTGAGATCTCAGCTAAAGCTCTTTGCCATCTAATGCTCTGGATCAGAAGAGGGTGCAGGCAAGGGCATGACTATATGTTCCAGTAATGGAATACTGGCCACATACGAAGGAGAGGAAGTTGGGATCCTAGAGATCAACAGCAGACAGAGCAGGAGAAGCTCTTGACACCATGGTATGAGGGCAGACAGCTCATCCACACAGTCTGTGGACTAATTGGGATGTTTTTCTTCTGGGAAGGAGCAATGGGTGGTGGGTGACCCACTGGCTTGGGGAGACTAGCCCCCCAGTCCCGTCCTTTCCGTCCGAGGCAGCCCCGCCCCTTCCGCACCCATTCGAGCCCAACCCAGAACCCCTTCCCCCACCAAGGCCACTGGCAACTGCCCCAAGCTAGCATCCCCAGCCCCAGAGAGACTGGAGGCCGGGCAGCACGGTCCCAGCCCTCTCCCTCACCCCAGAGCGCCAGGAGCCAGGAAGTGTGATCTCAGCCTCGCCACTGGCCAGCCCCAGAGCACCGGGAGGTCCGGCAATGCGGCCCCAGATCCACAGTCCCAGAGCACCGGGAGGCCAGGCAGTGCGGCCCCAGCCCCCCGGCCCGAAAGCGCCGAGAGGCCAGGCAGCGCAGCCCCAGCCTCCCCAGCCCCAGAGCACCCAGTGGCCAGGCAGCGCAGCCTGGGGCTACAGAGGCTGGGGCCGTGCTGCCTGGCCACTGGGTGCTCCGGGGCTGGGGGGGGCTGGGGCTGTGCTGCCTGGCCACTGGGTGCACTGGGGCTGGGGCCGCGCTGCCTGGCCACTGGGTGCTCTGGGGCTGGGGAGGCTGGGGCCGCGCTGCCTGGCCACTGGGTGCTCTGGGGCTAGGGGGGGCTGGGGCTGCACTGCCCGGCCACTGTGTGCTCTGGGGCTGGGAGGGCTGGAGCACCCAGTGGCCGGGCAGTGAAGCCTCAGCCCCAGCTAGGACCATGATGGCACAGGGAAAAGATGGCCGCCCGCAGAGCGGGAAGCAGATGGAGGAGGACTGGGGGTGGAGTGTGGGTGGGGCCACACCTGGCTGTTTTGGGAGGCTCAGCCTCCCCCAGCCTCTGATACCCGCTGTCTATAGAAGGAGCTAAGAACTCCATAACAGAGGAACCCTGAGCACTTCTTTCAGGTTTTGAGGGCAGCCAGGGGAGACACTGTGGCATCTTCTAAATGCATATGGGATATGAGGGAAGGTCCTCTCCTAGATCGTTAACTGGTTAAAAGATAGGAAACAAAGGGTAGGAATAAATGGTCAGTTTTCAGAATGGAGAGAGGTAAATAGTGGTGTCCCCCAGGGGTCTGTACTGGGGCCAGTCCTATTCAACATATTCATAAATGACCTGAAAAAAGGGGTAAACAGTGAGGTGGCAAAATTTGCAGATGATACAAAATTACCCAAAAGAGTTAAGACCCAGGCAGACTGCGAAGAGCTACAGAAGGATCTCTCAAGACTGGGTGACTGGGAAACAAAATGGCAGATGAAATTCAATGTTGATAAATGCAAAGTAATGTACATTGGAAAACATAATCCCAACTACACATATAGAATGATGGGGTCTAAATTAGCTGTTACCACTCAAGACAGAGATCTTGGAGTCACTGTGGAGAGTTCACTGAAAACATCCACTCAGTGTGCAGCAGCAGTCAAAAAAATGAACAGAATGTTGGGAATCATTAAGAAAGGGATAGATAATAAGACAGAAAATATTGTATTGCCTCTGTATAAATCCATGGTATGCCCACATCTTGAATACTGGGTGCAGATGTGGTCGCCCCATCTCAAAAAAAAGATATATTGGAATTGAAAGAGGTTCAGAAAAGGGCAACAAAAATTATTAGGGGTATGGAACATCTGCCATATGAGGAGAGATTAATAAGACTGGGATTTTTCAGCTTGGAAAAGAGATGACTAAGTGGGGATATAATAGAGGTCTATAAAATCATGACTGGTGTGGAGAAAATAAATAAGGAAGCATCATTTACGCCTGGTGACACAAGAACCAGGGGTCACCAAATGAAATTAATAGGCAGCAGGTTTAAAACAAACAAAAGAAAGTATTTTTTCCACACATTGCACAGTCAATCTGTGGAACTCCTTGTAAGAGGATGTTGTGAAGGCCAAGACTGTAATAGGGTTCAAAAAGAACTAGATAAGTTCATGTAGGATAGGTCCATCAGTGGCTATTAGCCAGGATGGGCAGGTATGGTGTCCCTCACCTCTGTTTGCCAGAAACTGGGAGTGGGTGACAGGGGATAGATCACTTGATGATGACCTGTTCTGTTCATTCCCTCTGGGGCACCTGGCATTGGCCACTGTCAGAAGACAGGATACTGGGCTAAATGAACCTTTGGTCTGACCCAGTAGGGCCAAGACTTTGACGGCTGTCTCAAATGGTTTGTCTACACTGCAATTAGACACTTGTGGGCGCACAGGTGGGGGTGACACAGGCTTGCAAGGGTTGAGCTGCAGGGCTGTTTTATTGTGGTGTAGACATTCTAGCTTGGGCTGCAGCTCAAGCTTTGTTACCTTCCCACCTCACAGGGTCCTCAAATCTGGGCTCCAGCCTGAGCCCAGACATCTACACTGTAGTTAAACATTCCCGCAGCCCAAGGCCTGTGAGCCCAAGTCAGCTGGCATGGGCCATCTGTAGGTTTTTAATTGCAATGTAGACGTACCCAAAAAGTCTTTGCACTGATAGCCTCATGGCATGGCACCAGCATCTTCTTGACTATGGAAGATCCTGGTACTGAGGGAGGTGCAGGGGTGGGGAGATAGCTGCACTGGCTTAATCCAACACAACAAAGCTCTCCAGTACCAATGGAGTCTCTGGTGTCAGCGTAACCCACACACCTCCTGGGTGTGGTGTTCTGTCCCATATAGTGACACTGAGACCGCTTAAAGAGAGAGATAAAGTGAGTCTGCTCTGCAGCCTTAGCTACCAGTCAGCTGGCTTTTAGCTCATGCGGTAGAGGCTCATGCACTAAGCTCCAGAGGTGACCGGGGTCTGTCGAGGTTACATCAGCACAGAAGTAGGTGTCTGCTTAGGACCAGGTTTCTTCAGTACTCAGGAAAGACCCGGACCAATGGGATCCTTAGAAGACAATATCTGCTTCTGCACTGATAAAGTTCTGGCACTGGAAGGCTCTCTCTTCTAAGCCAGTGTGGTCTCGTGCCTAATGAAGACTAGGCACTGAAGCCATGGACCTGATCTATCTAATTAAGTGTGGCTCTCAAGCTGATCATTATATATATTGTGGTAGTGCATAGGAGCCTGAGCTATACCTTATATACAACTATCTCTCACAATGAATGTTTCCTTTAATCTCTTTAGTTTATTCCAGTCTCATCAAAACCTCTTGTTTTGCGAATGTACAAATGATCCTTACAGATAGAAACCTGAATTTTGAAAGGCAGGTGCTTAAAGTTAGCACCTAAATCAAGCCTTTTATTTAGCATGCTGGAACCACTTTGACATCTGGGACACGATTAAAGCAAAACAGTAATTTTGTAGGTCTGGGAGCCTACTCCGACCTCCTTTGGCTACAGGGAGCTGTAGTTTTCTAAGGGTATGTCTTCACTACCCACCGGCTTGGCGGGCAGCGATCGATCCCGCGGGGATCGATTTATCGTGTCTAGTCTAGACGTGATAAATCGACCCCCGAGTGCTCTCCCGTCGACTCCTGTACTCCAGCGCCGCAAGAGGCGCAGGCAGAGTCGACGGGGGAGCGGCAGCCGTGAAGACACCACGGTAAGTCAATCTAAGTACTTCGACTTCAGCTACGTTATTCACATAGCTGAAGTTGCGTAACTTAGATCGACCCCCCCCACCGCCCCCAGTGTAGACCAAGGCTTAATGATAGTCATGGTGATTGAGCAGGGCCCACAGAAAGGCTCTAATAACGTTATTACATTTTTTAAAATAAGATGGAGGGACATATGTGGGAACGTCACACAGAATATAAAGGGCCCTAACACAAGCCTTTTATAACCTCAGCTGTCTGGTTAAAGGGCAGCATGTAGCTCCAGTGGACTATGCTTTCCAGAAACTAACCAAAGCTCAGTGGTAATGTGTGTCCATCCCACCACAAGTGGGACTGTGTAGAGATCTGGTCCAAAAAGATCCTCCCTTTGTCTAAACTGAGGACTGGCCAATGTTTCCTCCAGAGCCCCTTAGCATTATTCCTCATATTAGCCTTATGGCCTTAATAGGTGTTCCCTACTGCCACCAGGATGGATATTGCTCAACTATGTTCAGCTGGTCTCTCCTTCACAGGAGGGCAGTGTTGTTTTTGAAATCTGTAAGTATACTGAAGTATATTTGACAGACCCGCAACCACCTCTTTTTTCATGCAGCTGCAGGGGAACCCCACCTCAATAGGTAAGGGCCCAAATTTCACCATCATTTAAAATTAAAATACATACACCAAGGAGGGCATAGGTACACCCCCTTTATTTTAGAGAGTTTTTGGAGAAAGTTGAGAAGGAGCATTGTTATAGCTAATTCACTAGCTGGCTGAGCTGTTAATTTGTTCCTGTCTGAATGTTTGCTTTTTAACTGTAGTCGTATGTTTTGCTGTTGTAAAATTGAATATTGGGGGTTCTTAAAGCTATACCTTATATACAACTATCTGTCACAATTAATGTTTCCTTTAATCTCTTTAGTTTATTCCAGTCTCATCAAAACCTCTTGTTGTGCGAATATACAAATGACCCTTACAGATAAAAACCTGAATTTTGAAAGGCAGGTACTTAAAGTTAGCACCTAAATCAAGCCATTTTATTTTCATGCAGCTTCCATAAGTTTCAGAGGGAGCTATGGGTGTGGCCACTTCTGCTGAGGAAGCTAAAGATGGACTCAAGTGCCTAATTTTAGGAACCTAAGTTTGAAAAATTTGGCCATGGTATTTTTTTTCCTCTTTGAATGTACAGCTCCAACATTTTTTTAAACTTTGCATTTAAATAATATATGGCTTAATTTTCTCAAGATGCATTACCCTAAGTGAAGCTAATATACACATTTGCATTATGGGGTATTAGAGGTTTAGATTTGTAAGCAAGATAATCAGATTAAAATCCCAAATCTGTCTTTATTAGAAATGAGGGGATATTAACTTTTGACATAGTACCGTAGAACCTGCACAGGAGACTACCCTTATTAGGCATCCCCCTGTCTTAAAAGACTATGCCAAAATATCCACAAATATACTGAGTACACCTCTGCCCCCCCTTTTATTAAGCCGCCTCCATGAAGTAAGCAACTTTTTGCCAAATACCTGAAGTCACTCAAGACATATTTCACTGTACATAAAATGAGGAAACAAGAAATGTTACCTTCTGAGGCTATGAAGTACTTGGAGAAAATAATCTTAGCACATTTTATTAAATTAATTTAAAAGTTTCTGATCAAACATGTTCTTCTGTAAATTCAGACTTTCAGGGAAAATTGTTGACTATTGTTAATTGCTGGGTTCCTTTTATAAAGGAGGAAATAATTATTTTTAAAAAATCTCCTAGAAAAGAGCGGTTGTGACAAATCTTAGAAGAGTATTTCAGGGCCCCCTCATTAATCAAAGAAAATCCAGAGTTAGTGAATTTAATTATTTGCAAGATGCTTCCCTTGTCTGTATAACTGTCTTGTAATGAAAAGGTCAAGTGATTTTTTTTTTAATCGTTCCAAAATAAAAAAAAACTGTTTTCTTCTCAATCATGTTCTCACACTCTTTATAAATTGGATCCAGCTCTTAACAATATTTGCCAACTTGAAAAGAGACTCAATGTTCATCTTAGAACATCTTGAGGGGTTTTTAGCTTCCTTTTTGCAGCTTTAGAAGCAATACAAATGTTTAGCATACTCCTTCTTATGGATCTCTAAAATAGCTACACAAAAGCGTAGCGCAGCCTCTGGTGCCTCGCCAGCCCTTCATGCACAGGCACACATAGCTCTCAGGGATGGGATAAAGCCATTACACCTATACAGCCACCTAGTCGTTAAATAATAACGTCCTGAAATAAGCTTTTGAACGATTTTTCACCTATTGAATTCTTTTATTCTAGTGTTTGGGTCCTACTAGCTCTCTGATCAGGTATGTAGACGTTAGCGGTCCTGGTCACTTACCTCCAACAGGAATGGCAGGTGTGTGGGTTCCTCTGGAGAGAAAATTCCATGGATAAACAGGCCGTGAAGCTGCACAAAGGACCCTCTCGTCCCCCAAGAGTGAACGCATCACTTCCAATGAGTCAGCCAGGTTCTGCCATAGGGAGCTGTGAGACTCTCCAGGCTTCCACTCTGCTTGGTGGCAGTTTGGCTCCAGCATGCCAGAGTTCACAATTCAGCCAGAGCTGTCAATTCACCGCAGAACAAGCTCAGCAGGGAAATTCCTTTGGGGCTGTCACAGCCTAAATGCTACTGAGATTGTTCCTGGGTAGAATCTTTAACTGTTTGCCACAATCTTCTTTTCCATGAGTCAGCCCAGTATGTAGTCCAAACGGTCACAGCTGAACAATCCTTGTGAAGCTCCTCTCTTCACACTAGGGATAACTGCTAGCATCAGTGGCTGATTCAAGAGATTTCCTGTGTTCAGCTGTATGAACCTGACTGGCAAGTCAGAGCTGTAGCTGTTCCAAGTTAAACATGTTGGCCCTTCTGCCTCTTATCCTCTCTAAAAATTAACTCCTTACAAAACACTGTTGGTGCCAGAAAAGCCTCAGTATCACCATCTGTCAGCTAGAGAAAAAAGCCCACTATCTTCAGCAGCAGAGCTGCACTGGGAGAGAGGCTGTCTGTTCTGCCAGGGTAGAGGTATTTATTGCTGCTCTGCTTATTGCAGCTGTTAGTGGGAGCTGATAAGCACTGATCTTCTCCCCAGCTACTGGACTAGCTGTGTGCCA
The DNA here is from genome assembly GCF_965152235.1 of Eretmochelys imbricata. Classification (NCBI taxonomy): domain Eukaryota; kingdom Metazoa; phylum Chordata; order Testudines; family Cheloniidae; genus Eretmochelys; species Eretmochelys imbricata. The sequence continues at coordinate 41,205,587 of NC_135583.1, read as the reverse complement.
GTGCTTCCTATTCCACTCACTGCACCAGTGCCTGCTAATATAGGCAGACTGGGAATTATAAGCTTACTTCACAGCTGGTGGTCGTATACTCCCAGCACTCTTGCACCATTCCCTACAGTACCCCCTGCTGGGAGAATTAGAGTGAAATATTCCCCTGTGAAAGGTAAAGACATCATTAGCACACCATGTAAAGAAGGTTGGATTGAATTTATTGATTTATATAGGATCTTTTGTATCCCTCCAAATGCTTTACAAAATTACAGGCTTAGAATACAGTGTATGCATCGCCACAACTTCCCTCACCACTTGAAATGCAGCCACTTCCAGTCTGGAATATATCAGCCATTTAGTTGTGGGAAATGAAGAATATCACGTCCAGCCACAGCAGAGAGGGAATTTCATTAACAAAGTTGAAATTTGGCCTGGACATCGAGGGCCTCAGTTCCCGTTCTCCAACCCAAATTACATGGATGTAGCTCCCATTGAATTTGTTGGGAGAAGCACCTATGTAGCTGGAGGGAGTGGATTTGGCTTTAAGACCAACAATCCCACTCTTGCAAGAAATTGCTGTGGGATCTCTGAAGGTCGCGGGGGCGGGAGGGCAGGGGCTGGATCTCAGTTTCAAGTCTCATCTAGAAGAATTTTCCTGTATCATAACTGAAGGAAGAACTTTCCTCCCGCTATTGGAATCGCTAAGGCTACTTACTGCACCAACAGGAGTTTTCCTGATGATCTTCCAGACAAGCACTGACCAGTTTAATACTGCTTAGCCAGAGATCTAACAAAAACCATCTGCGGTGCTCTAGGTGGAGGTTATTTAATAAGGCACTATCACCATAGTGTGAACCACATCTCAATAAAGTGTCTCATGGAAAACAGCTCCCATTCACAAATGAGTAACATCCTTGTGGAAGCTTCAGCAGTATTTTAAGCTGACTTTAATGCCATGAGGGTTTTGTCCTCTTTGGATAAAATTAACCACATTTTGCTTTTGCTTTCTCTTCCCCTTGCACCTATTCTATTTCAGTTGGAAACCAGGAGAGTCGATACCATGTGACCAACAGGATATCCCCAGACCAGCACCAAGAGCTGCCTGGAATGCAGTTTGGAAATTGCTGCAAGCAGATATTAATGCTAGATATATTTTGAATCAATAGAAGGGACGATGCTGCCTCCAAGAGATATGGAAAGCAGGACAGGCACAGGCTGCATATGTGAAAAATGCAATGTAGTCAGAATTGAGTCAAAATAATGGCATTAGGGATTCTGGCCAGAATAGCTTGATGCTGCAGTATGTTGAACTGGAAAGAGAGATTGCATAGCAACTTAAAACTTAGTTTTAAAATTATTTGCTCTTCCAGTTGGCACTTGCTGCAGGGCACTATTTAGCATTTAACATAAAAACAGCAGAGGAGAATGAATATAAAATTAATGTATTTACTGAGCAGCAGAGAATACAATTGGGATTTAGATTAGATCATTCTTAAAAGGACAATGCAGGGGTGATTTAGATAGATGGAGCAGCCATAATGCACTTAGGACTACAGATAGCCTTGGCTGTTGTGTATTGTGTACCTCTTATGGTGAAAAACTGTCTTTAAGACAGAGTCCCCTCCTTCTATTTGAAATGTATCCCAGCATTCTTCTAGTTGACCAATACAGTGTAGCTCAGTGGATCACAACCAAGAGTAAGCAAATTCCTTGGGGTACGCAGAGATCTTCCAGGGGGTACATTAACTCATCTAGATATTTGCCAAGTTATACAACAGACTACATAAAAAGCATTAGCAAAGTCAGTACAAACTAAATGACAATGACTTGTTTATACTGCTCTATATACTATACACTGAAATGTAAGTATTAATATTCCAGTTGATCTATTTTATAATTATATGGTAAGAATGAGAAAGTCAGCAATTTTTCAATACTAGTGTGCTGTAACACTTTTGTATTTTTATGTCTGATTTTGTAAGCAAGTAATTTTTAAGTGAGGTGAAAGTTGGGGCTACACAATATAAATCAGACTGCTGAAAGGGGTACAATCGTCTGGAAAGGTTGAGAGCTACTGGTGTAGCTTACTGCCTGGTCTGCAGAACGTAGTTGGAGTGGTTAGATCAGATTCTTCTGGGTTCTGTTTTTATCAGTGCTGGACTGACTTGCTGCTCTTGGGCAAGTCATAACTTCAGTGTACTTCAGTTGCTGTAGGGGTAAGAGGCTCTTACAGCAAATGTCAACACTTATTTTCAGGCTTTGGGGTCCTGATTTATAACCTATTTCAGTCCATTCAAAGACTCCCATTTACTTTAGTCTTCACTACACTGTTCACTAGGACCGTGATCCAAAAAACACTAATGAAATGCAGAGCAACATACTGTCTACCAAGGAAATAACTTATAAGCATCCCTCTTACTCTTAATAACTTTTTCTTCCAGTAAAAAGCAGACCTAGGATGTCTTCTGCTCTGACTGGATTCTCTGCTTTCTGGATCACACAGCTGTCTTCATAATTCAGGAACCTCTTTCACAATACGTGTTTGGCTGCATGTTATCCCCAACAGCTGTCTTAAATCATCCTGCAAGTACAGGAACTTCTGACTTCAGCCCAAGTTAAGGCCAGGTGATTCCCCACCCCGACCCCATTTTCTCTCATGCAGATGTCCCCTTTAATGTCTTCCACCTATTTTCCATATCTTCTCTTCTTAAGTTAAGAGTCTCACAAACATACTCACTCTTTAAATAGTAGCTTGGTAATTTTGTTGAATCACTGAATAGTTCCCCTACTGTATCCTCTTTGCATTTTAATTTAGTAGCACTTTCCATTTTTTCAAATCACTGCACAAACTAATCATTTTCCTATATAGCTTGTTTATTCGAGTTGTGAGACTGTAGCCTTCTGCAGCATAGGCATGAAAAACATGGTGGAATGATTCGGTTACGTTCACTAGGTCACAATCCCCATCTCAGTCACACTTCTAGTTTGATCTGCTTGCTTCCCCTATTCCTTGTATTTGGGCAGAGAAAGTTCAGTTCATGTTTGTCTGTTACAGAAAATCTGCCTCGTCTTTATATTTTATATTAGATTGAGTTAATCAACAATGCTGCCTCTGTATCGTGAATTTAAAGCTTGCCTAGGAACACTTATTTCACTAAATAGGTTTTGTCCAGCATTTAGGGGCAGACTAGAAAGGCCCACTTCTAGGGGTTGCTCACTTTTGTCTTACTGGGTTTCCCCTGCCCCCTTTACTCAGCTAGCATCAGTACAGCCCCATGCTTGTCAGCTCTTTCCTCAGTCTTTTCACTTTCTTCCCAGCTGCACTTATTCTTGGGTACCCTCTCCCTGCTGCGCGGCTACTTCCTTCTCCTCCTTAAACCTAAACCCTTCACAATAGGGATTCTCTTTTGTGTGTTTGTACCTAACACAATGGGGCCTTTGGGAGCAACCCTAATGCACATTTACTGCAACAATCACAACAAACTACAAGAAATCAGCCCAATTGTAAGAGCTAGACTAATTAGCAGTTGGAGAAAGCAGGTGTTATTCATATATGTAATTACCAAAAATAGTACAAGTGTATAATTGCATACATTTCATGGCTCCCTCTCCCCCATCTATCTGAAGCTTTTCTTCACTGCCAAAAAACACGTGTTTAATTAGGGGATAATTAACACATGCTAACTATGCCACTGTAAAATCCTAGTAGAGACAGGTACTACAGTTTTACTGTGAGGTAGCTAGGAAAAGTCAACACTATACCCGTGCCTATGGTAGGCCTCACCTAGCTACCTCACAGTAAAAACGATGGTGACTTCTCTCCGCTAGGATTTAACAGCGAGATATTTAGCATGTGTTATCTCACTGTAAAAAAAATCACCATACTTTTGCAATGCGGACAAAGCCTCTGATGATGAGGTCTTTGGGACAATCCCTGTCCCAGCTTTGTTTGTATACCACTAGCACAGCAGGAGCCCTGCTGGGAGCTCCATTTGCTACTGGAGTACACAAAGGTCCAATTATAGAAGACAAGAGGCTGTACTTAGTTTATATTAGTAGGAGTTAAGAACGTCCCCTATAGGACATCTCTCAGGTTTGTCTGAATAACTGATTTGATCCTTGAACATTTCACTTCCTGAACAAACCAACTGAAGTTTAGTAGAATTAGACAAAATAAATGAATAGGTATCCAACCTCTTTACAGTTCTGCTATTACAATCAAAAAATGGTTCAGATTCTTCCAGTGTAGCTTAGAATGAGAATGTATAAAGGAAACCCTAAGAGCTGCTATTACTATGTGGAATCAACATACATCCCAGAAAGGAGCAACTCTGAGAAGTGGGAAGGTGAGATCGTGGTTAACAGCATAACTATCTCAGACAACCATTTAGATCCTAATTACAAATTAGTAGTTGCAACAGAGGAAGAGATCATGGTTCCAAAGAAACCGGGCACCATTTTCAGCAAGAATTCTCTCTCTAGGAGACTGAGTTAACCCACTATTGTGGTACCTGTGCACCTCACGAAGTCTTTTAGTGCATGGATACATTATTTTATTACAATGTTTAATAACTTTTTTAATGTAGGTCATTGTGGCATTAATTATATTATGCAAGAAAACACTGAACTCTGCCTGCACCATGTTTTGTCCAGAGGCTACAGCTTTCCTGAGTGTTTTACAAGAAACAAAATCTTTGGCTTAGGCTTTCAGGTGAACTGGTGCAATCTGTGTGGATGGGAAATCACAAATGCTGCTGCTGTAGTCTAGTCCTTCGTCTGAACAGATGCAGACAATGTGAGACCTTGAGTTTGAAAAATGTGAGAATGATCTGCCTTCTGTCAGGACACAGAAAAATAAGCAGAGACTCAATCCGCCACAAAATTTTCCAGTTTTAGTATAACAATTGAAGGAAATCAGTTCAATACAGAACTATGCACTCATTAGCTGTACAGATGCTTATTTTTAAAAACTATATAATCCAGTGTTTCACTGGACAGACAGTATCCAGATACAAATTTGCATTGTACAAATCGTTATAGTTTCAGAACCAGGCAGCTTCCTAAATTCTTCCCATCACAATCAGCAATTTACTTAGATCAGTTTCCAAGACAACCAGATCTGAACCTTGGCTTTACAGACAGACCTGTACCTTGTTCCCTTGCAATTTGTTTCCTTTATCAGGTAATTTCAACAGAAATGAAAACAGACTCAAATCTGGCTCCCTGGTCTTCCTAGCATCCACAAAGCCAGTGTTACACTTGCATTCATATGTCAAGGAATTTAGGTTCCTGAAGAGTCAAAAACCAATAGCAGTCCAAATATTCTGGCACTCTGGAGGCCAGTTTAAATTTAGTTACATTAATAATTTTAAAGCTGCCTCTGGTCATGTATACAGTAGTTTAGTAGAATCCTTTTCCAAAACACCTGAAAGGAACAGACCCTACACACCCAGCTTTATTTTCACTGAAATATCTTTATTCCATGGATGAAAGCGGAGACCAAACCTTTATCATGTAGCAGGTCTGGTAAACTTGCTCTGAGAGAAACTGGGTATAAAGACAAATATTTTTGTTTTTAAAAAATCCTGAAATGAAAGAGGTAAACAAGCTATTGTTAATGTTTCTTTGTTCATTCAAGTTTTAAAGCTGGTTTTAGTTGGTAAAACTCAGGGTTAAAGCTATAATCCACATGACTTTTAAGGAAAAAGGAATGAAAAAAACTGGATGAACCCATTACTTTTTAAAAAAAATAATTAAAGGAAGTGTACAAGCTTGGGAAACTTATGGACTGATTGCATGGTCAGTCACGTCAATGCTGGCACCAGCTAGGTATGCGCCTAGCTCAGTTCTGCAGGTGTGCTTCCATCTGGACAAGTAGCACCATCCTATTTCAGTCCTAGACAATCCAACCTGCCTATCATGGCTGCTCATCTGATGAATTTTTGGTCCTACAGCACAGTCAACAAACTTCCAATTGTGTTCGTGGCCAGCTCTCCAGCAGCAGGAGGTAATTGAACATGCCATCCTTACCCCAGGAATCAGATGCAACTATGTGCTGCCATTTTACAGTATTAGAGGCAAATTACTGCTCCAGGAATCAGTGCAAGTGTCTGTCAAACACATTCACTGCACTCAATTAGACCAAACAACTGTTTTAGCTCTCCTTTCAAATACATATACAATATGATCCTACTAGAGGAAACCCAGAGGCAGATATTATTAGGTGCCAACTAGGTCTTCCTCCTTGTGAAAACTAAACTCAGTAAAATAGCAATACAGACTTGAAAACAAGCCCCTACTGCTGTTAAGAAGTAAACAAGTCACTCACAAAAGTATCCCCTTTGTCTGGAAGAACTCGAGGCCAGATTCACAGCTCTCTTACAGAGCACTATGCTTCCCCAACCGTCTGCACCCCAGATATTTGCTGACTGATTTCAAACTGTGGACTGCACTACAGTCTATCATCAGTGGAAATAGACAAGCAAGAGCCCACAGTGGACACTACTGGCTGAAATGTGACAGTTTCCACAGATATTAAAACATGGCTCTCACTGCCTAAGACAATAAATGTAGTGCTGGGGGAGGGGGAGGGGGAGGGCAGGGATTTCTATATGATGGATATTTAGTTCTCTCATAAGGATGAAATAGATTGTACATATGCTTAACTCACAATGGATTAAATTCTTTATTAATGAAGTCCTGTATCAGACGTTCCATTTTTTTGCCTAGGATTGATGTCAGGCTTACAGGTCTATAATTAGCCAGGTCATCCCATATATCCTTTTAAAAAGCACAGATATTTGCAGGATCTTTCCCAATGGATTTTGCTTGGCTCAAATTTATGCCCCTCTTACAATTGGACCCAAAACACACACACACAGTAATCAGGCTGATAAACTGTTAAAGTTAACCTTGGGTTCAGTCCCTTCCCTTGTAGCAGCAGACCAAGGACAGCTTGTAATGGATGGAATGACTAAAAGCAGTGTTAGGAATTCTCAGCACCACACAGTAACCCCAGGGTTCCCCACACTACGGATGGCAGCTTTCTACCTCCCGCAGTTCACAGTAGAAGACAGAACATAATCCAGAGCAGGGGAAGGGAGTCCTGCACCAAAGAGAGGGGCCTTTTGATAATTCTGTTCTAAGGAATCCCGATATGGAAGAGGACTCCGAGGCAGCAGCCCCAAAAGCCTGCTAATTAGTGCTAAGCCACGTGGGTGATGTGGTGGGAGCGACAGGATGCCGCATGTTGGAGGGGAGTTAAGGCCATTTCAACAGTCATTCTTTCCCATCAAGGGAGACTTCACGGCCTTTTATATTGAAAAAACCTAGCTTGCAATTCCCAGAGTTCAAAGACAACTAAACAGTAACTTCGGGGAGCACACTGGCTGCCTGGAGTCGGGAATAACAAGCAGCTAAAACAACACACCCCCTTCCAGAGAGTGTTCTCATATACAGGACAGAGGGATGTAGTAAAAAGAGAAGCAATAAAGAAAGGAGGGCATTCCTTATCTACTATCCAATGACAAGCTCTGCTACGGTGCTCTCCTCATTGCTAAGATGCCCCCAATTGGGAAAAAGAAAAGAAGTACTTGTGGCACCTCAGAGACTAACCAATTTATTTGAGCATAAGCTTTCGTGAGCTACAGCTCACTTCATCGGATGTGACCTGTAGCTCACGAAAGCTTATGCTCAAATAAATTGGTTAGTCTCTAAGGTGCCACAAGTACTCCTTTTCTTTTTGCGAATACAGACTAACACGGCTGTTACTCTGAAACCCAATTGGGAAAGTCTCAGAGCAAGTTAGAAACAATAGAATCACAGAGGGATGGTAAGAACCAGAATTCCTCTTTTCTATCTGGTGTTGTGTTGTATTCCGCACTGCAGTTAGCACAGATTGTAGAGTCACAGGACTACACTACTGGAAGAGATAAGAAAGATCATGCTTTATGATGCATAAAGCATGGTTTGTGCTGCCTCTCTTCCCTGTTTGGGGCTGGCAGCAGAAGGGTAGCTTCTGGAATAGTCTCAGGAAAACAGGGAACACCCACACTCCAGTCCCAACAGAAAACCAGAACATCATACACCAATCCCAAGCAGGGAGTTCTAACTGCTACTCTTCCTGCTAGCCCTCCCCAGGAACCCAGGCTGTACGAGGGAGGTGTCCAGTCCACCCTCATGTTTTAAATAGGAATGTGTTTTACCCCGTCTACAGAGCTCGGGTAGAGAGAGAAGAGACCTGTTCCAAGAAGCCAGCTATCAGTCACTATGGAGGTAGGGTCCCAAGTACAACAACTGTGAGCTCTCATTTTACAGGACAGACATAAATATTAGAAAGTGAAATGGATCATTTTTAAAATATATATTTGCTTAACCATTTAAACACAGCCACATATATGAAGAGACAACAAGAGCTAGCAATTTCCTGCTGCTCCTGTTACTGTTGCCTGGGTGCACCGGGAAAGCTGTTCTGCTCAGTCACAGAACGCTTGCTGGAGGGGATCGTAGACAGCTTGCAGTTTCTTTGACAATGCTCACATGAAAGACAGAGGCATTTCACAGGCTCACACGCTAGCAGCTGTTCCACATTGCTGGGATTAACAAAAAGGTGTTAAAAGTTACCCATGATTAATTATTACAGGGAAACAGACTAGATATATAATGGAATATTAGGACACTGCACCTCACCCCCTACCTCAAAACACATACAAAGACACTGAGGATAATGTGAGACAGGGCAGCGGATCCCAGAGTCAGGACAGACTCTCTAACACTAGCTTGGCTCTGCAGACACCACCGTTGCTAGACAGACTCAAAGCTAAGAACAAAATATGCAAGGTTTAAGAAAACCAAAACCCCAGAGCTCTTGCTTGCATGCGTGTGCTCTCATGCTTCTCAAGGTTCCAGCGAGGCCAGATCAAGAGGATTTCCCATCCAACATGTAATATCGGTACATTAAGCCTATGACCAGTGCGCCGAAGATGGGGATTAGCCATGTTGACCAGAAACTACAGAAGAGAGGGGGAAAAAAAAAATCAACACACAACACAAAAAAACAGAAAAGAGCAGCAAATTAATAATTTATTCCTAATGTCCAACATGCTCAAATCTGGACTGGTTTGATCTGGGAAATTCTCTGAGAAACCACATATTTAGACACTGAGAGGAGCTCACCTCCAGCCAAGCTGACTGGCCTCCTTACAGAAGAGGGCCTTCTACATCAGTCATAGAAATCCAGAAACCTGTTCTGATTCTATATACTTCTTGGACTAGGGCTGCCAACTTTGTAACTGCACAAAACCTAACACCCTTGCCCTGCCCGAAGGCCCCCCCCCCCGTCCATTGCTTGCTCTCCCCCACCCTCACTCACTTTCATGGGGCTGGGGCAGGGTATTGGGGTGCAGAAAGAGGTGAGGGCTTCAGCTGGAGGTGTGGGCTCTGGGGTGGGGCCACAAACTAGGGGTTCAGGGTGCGGGTGCGAGAGGGGGTGAGGGTTCCCCATGGCTCCTGGAAGCAGCTGGAATGTCCAGCTCCTAGGCCAGCATGTCTGGCTCCAGTGGGAGCTCTGGACTGGTGCTTGGGGCGGGGGCAGTGTGCGGAGCCCCCGAGGCTGCCCTTGTGCCTAGGAACCGGATATGCTGGTCACTTCCGGGAGTCGCAGGGAGCCTGCCTAAGCCCTGTTGTGACGCCGACCAGACTTTTAGCAGCCTAGTCAGCAGCGCTGACCAGAGCTGCCAGGGTCCCTTTTTGACTGGGCGTTCCAGTCAAAAACCGGACACCTGGCAACCCTATCTGGGACTACAGCAAAACTAGACTGGCCACTCTACAGTAAAACAGCAGCTCCCACAAATTTGCCAATCCATATAACGCATTAACAGTGTGCCAGGAATCTGTGACATTCACCTAAATTAGCATGACAGTGGAGCAGTTTGCAGCCATAGTAATATTTAAAATGAAAGTGTGAACCAGAGGCTGAAAGTCCCAGGTCGCTAGGAGGCCTAGCTGTTCTGAACAGGATGGAGCTTTGCATGCTGGGACTTGTCTCCATGGATGGCTCCTGCATATTAAAGAGGGAAACTGTGGACTCACATAAAACTCATTGGGCTGCAATTTGGCTACTTATCTTGGACTGGCTGCACTCAAGAGCTTTGCATTAAGGTTCTGGGATTTCTGCTCTGTACATTGACAAGGCACAGAATTAATATGTAATGCTACAGAGTGCCTCAGCCCTCAGACCTCTTTATTCCTATATAAATGGTACTATACCTTGACTGGCTTGAGGGTGTCGTGTTTGGATCCTGAGGAGAAAGAGAGATACATTATACAAGTTGTACTGACAGAACTACAACCCTGAACATGTAGCTGCCATAGAGAGGGGACAGAAAAACCCTCACATCTTCCTCCCTTTCCCATACCTCTCTTTCCCTTCCATAACCAACACAGGGTTCTCACTTGCTCTCTGCCACATCTCTTCACTTGCCTCCCTGACTCCACCTCACACTCAGACCTATTCTCTAAATACAAGCATATGCTGGATTTACCCATCCTTAAAAGCAAAATGAACTCTTTACCCCACCTGTCTGCAGCAACCATCCAACTTCCTCCCTTCACCTCTGAACTCATTGAATGTGCTATCTACAACCATTACCTCAAGTTGCTCTCCTGCAACTGCATCACAGATTCCCGCTCCAGTGTGGCTTCTGTGCCCAGCATTTGACCAAAATTGCTCTCACCAAGTCTGAATGATCTCTTCCTGGCTAAATCGCTGAGCCTGTATTCCATTCTCATCCTCTTGACCCCTGCTGCTTCACATGGTCAGTCTCATCCTCCTCAAACTCTTGCCTCCCTTGGCTTTTGCCTGGTTCTGTCTGATCATTCCTTCAGCACCTTTTCTGGCAGGTTCATCTCTTCCCCATCTCCCAGTCTCCATTGGAGTCCTACAGGGCTCCATCCTCGGCCCTCTCCTCTTCTCTCTTTCTCTGGGTGATCTGTTCACACTACTTCATGTGCTATGGATGATTACTTGTAAATCTACCTTTCCACTCCAGACTTCTTGTCCTTCCACCAAATTCCACGTCTGACACAGATGTCTCACCAACAACCTAATGTGCCCAAAAATGGACTCCAAACCTGTATCTACTTCCCCCAGTGACTGACACCACCAACCTTCTTGTCACTCAGGCATAGGATCTAGGAATTTTCTTCAACTCCACATATCCAGGATGTCTCCAAATCCTAACACTTCCTCCATCAAATTTCCAGAATTGATCCTCTTCTGTCCAGGCAGCTGAAACTCTCAGTCAGGCCTTCATCTCCGGTCTCGGCTGCTTGAACCTCATAGCCACCATTGCTGCCCTCCAATCTGGTCAAAACACAGCTTCTAAAGTCATCTTCCTTGCTCACATGTCTAACCACATCACATCCTCCTCCTGTAATTCCCTCTGCTGCCTAACCCTCGTCCACCACGTCAAATTCAAGTTTCTTCCCTTTACCACCAAAGCCCTTTACTACTCTGTCCTTCCATATTTATCCCCGACTTTCTTCCAATCTCCTGGTGATTAAGTTACTGACCACTCACTTGTCTGTTCCTTCCATAAATAGCTTTGCGCTTTCTGCCACGTCATTCCTTATTTATAGACTCCCTCCCGGAAGTGATTTGTAAGGCTAACAACCCTGTCCTCCTTCAAATCACTTTTAAAGATCTATTTCTTCCATAACACCTACAAGAAGTCAGTCAACAATTTATGCCTACAAAGGGGCAGGTAGGGCAAGTTGATATTTATGTATTAAAAATCCTCAATTTTTATACACATTGGTCTCAGCCTCCCCCTTCTCTTCTTTTATTATAAGCATTTTGGGTCAGAGACCACATCTATCTCTATGCACAACAGGGTCCAATCTTGATCGGAGCCTCTAGTCACAACTATACTTTATTACAAAGGGATACTATGTGGATAGATACTACAGCCTTTAAGAGACACACTACCCCATCCCCTAAGACAGACAAAGCCTGTAACTAGCCCACATCACAAAAGAAACATGGGATTTGCCAAAACATTAAATCATTGGCTCAGCTAGCCAGATACCTTGCATCCAGGACAAGTACCTGATGTTTCAGAGGAAAGTATAAACATCTACAAAACATCTGGACAAAAGCATAATTTTGTATTTAACATAGAGATTGGGAAAGATTTTCCCCCCAGGCAATCAACTGATGCCATGATGTCTAAAAGATTATTCCCCTTCTTTGTTGAGCTTGAAGAGTTCCATATGGTGTGTCCACATCATCATCCACTCCTCCCACCTTTTTTTTTTTTTAAGTGAGTTAGTTTTAGTGTTTGTGAAAAGGTGTCAGATAACAAGGAGACACAAAGCCAGCCCGGGGATGGTTTGGGGTTTTTAAAATATATAATTGTATATACAAGCAAGAGTACTGACCTTCAGTGAAAGTAAGTTTCACAAAGTGACTATACAATGTGTAAAAATACTTTCTTTCCTTTGACTTACTGTGAAATGGATGAAGTATGAAAGTGATCCCCTTGTTTTCATGCTATGGGGCAGAAGAAAGGAAGGACCTCCTAAGAACTGAATACCCCTACAACACTTCCCCTTTCCAAGGTCTTCTACAGTGTCTCATCCTCCGTAAGTCCCAATACACCTCTAACCAATGTGCTGCCCTTTGCAATTTATGCTGTCTTTGAAATTAAGATGCTGTTTTAGATGCAGGGATACCATCATTTGTGCTTGAGAAGAACTTTGAGATCTTCAAAAGGAAAATGATATCAAAGGGGCAACATCTTTTATTATTTTTAAATACACCTGAGCACCTACTTGTTCCCCTAGATTGCTGCAGCACACTGGACTGATCTTCTCCACTGAACTAAGGACAGCAGCAGTGATCTTTCTACTTAGAGCATCTTGCAAGTTCAGAACCTATCAGAAGAGGATAGATCTTTCTTCCCCTCCAGTGAGCATTATGTTGGATTTATCCAAGTTAAAATGCACTTTCCATAGTGCTGCCCAATCTTCCAGTTTCTTTAGATCCCCTTGGAGGCTCACCATCCACCATTTTGACATATCTAAATATAGCAAAAAGAAAAGGAGTACTTCTGGCACCTTAGAGACTAACTAATTTATTTGAGCATGAGCTTTCGTGAGCTACAGCTCACTTCATCGGATGCATACCGTGGAAACTGCAGTAGACATTATATACACACAGAGACCATGAAACAATACCCCCTCCCACCCCACTGTCCTGCTGGTAATAGCTTATCTAAAAAAAGAAAAGGAGTAACCAATTGGTTAGTCTCTAAGGTGCCACAAGTACTCCTTTTCTTTTTGCAAAGACAGACTAACACGGCTGTTACTCTGAAGCTTATCTAAAGTGATCATCAAGTTGGGCCATTGGCCCACCTTGATTATCATGCACATTGTGAAGAGAGTGTTCGCTTTGGATGGGCTATTACCAGCAGGGGGGGGACGGGGGGGGAGGCGCGGAGGGTGAGAAAACCTGGATTTGTGCTGGAAATGGCCCAACTTAATGATCACTTTAGATAAGCTATTACCAGCAGGAGAGTGAGTTTGTATGGGGGTGGGGGGGTGAGAAAACCTGGATTTGTGCTGGAAATGGCCCACCTTGATTGACATGCACATTGTAGGGAGAGTGGTCACTTTTGATAAGCTATTACCAGCAGGAGAGTGAGTTTGTGTGTGTGGTTTTTTGGAGGGGGGTGAGGGAGTGAGAGAACCTGGATTTGTGCTGGAAATGACCCACCTTGATTATCATACACATTGTGAAGAGAGTGGTCACTTTGGATGGGCTATTACCAGCAGGAGAGTGAGTTTGGGGCGGGGGGGGGGGGCGGAGGGTGAGAAAACCTGGATTTGTGCTGGAAATGGCTCAACTTGATGATCACTTTAGATAAGCTATTACCAGCAGGACAGTGGGGTGGGAGGAGGTGTTGTTTCATGATCTCTGTGTGTATATAATGTCTGCTGCAGTTTCCACGGTATGCATCCGATGAAGTGAGCTGTAGCTCACGAAAGCTCATACTCAAATAAATTGGTTAGTCTCTAAGGTGCCACAAGTCCTCCTTTTCTTTTTGCAAAGACAGACTAACACGGCTGTTACTCTGAAACCTAAATATAGCAGTAAGCTGTGAAATGCCCTAAGTTCTCCTCATACTCAGCACAGCTGCTCAGGCTGGCACCCATTGCTATACACCCTTTATTGAAGCATGTGGCTCTGCATCGGTTTATGAAATAGGATTGAAATGAAAAAAGAATAATTTGAAAGGCCTGCTGTTCTGTATAACGAACCTGGGGTTTGAGCTGGTTTGAACGATACTCTCCATGGCTGACCAGAACAAACAGACCCTCCCAACAGACTGCAGAAAAAGAAGAGGTTGCCTCTTGATGTCTAATGAAAGGGCTGTCTAAAGCAGAGCTGTTACCAGGCCAACTCTCCTAGTCAAGTACAAGGAGAAGCCAACTGCAAGACACTCATTTAACTCCTTAATTAGATTCCATCTACTAAAGATTCGCCACCCCCATCCTTTCAAGAGTAGTTTTCCAATATGCCTCCCCACCCAGGTTCTGATCCAGGAGTCCCCAAGTTTTCAGCAGAAGCCCTAGAGATCACTTGCTGATGCTAACACAGAATTAATGATTTCAGGCCAAACCCAGGTGGTTGGGTCTGTCTCCTGGGTTGAATCTGACAACACTAACAGTTCAGTGATCAGGACACACTGAATGATGCAAACAGAGGTCTGCGGTTCAAGGTGTGGAAATAACACTCTGCTGATGTCAGGGGAGTGAGGTTCAAATCCCACACTGAGGTGGTGCTGCTGATCTTTAGAACAAAAACAAAGTAATAATTTGCTTGCAAGGTTTATTCAGGATCCCAATTTGTGTAAACACAAAACCACCAGCTCTGTGGAAGAAACACTGAATGACTCAGTTTTTTCCCTCCAGTCCTGAGCCACAGGCAGCAATGTACACAGTACACATAGGCCTGGAAAGATGGGGTTTGGGGCTTCATTTTACTAGAGCAACTAGTAAACTGGTCAGCTGTTTTGGCAATCTCCAGAGGGAACCATGCCTAGCTCTCCTGGGCTAGAGCAGCGAAGGCTGCCATTCAATTCTTAATCCACCCCCGTGAAATTTGGAGTATCTACACAGGAACCACCAACATTCAGAGAGTACACTTTTCCCCATCAGTCTCTTGGATGGGGTTGCTCATTGAGGTTAGTTGAGGAAAGGACAGTTCACAACCCAGTCCGTGTTCTTGAACAATTATACAAGAGACCTGCATAGTAAGGCCAGCATACTGTCTTTTCATGTTCTGTTTTGAAATGGAATTGCAATTAAAAAAAGGAAGTAGAGTCAAATGCTGTAGGAGAAGACTTCCAACACAAAGTCTGAGTTTCCCCGATATCTATACATTAAAAGCTGCAGATTGAGCAAATTTTTTTTGGAGTAGGAGAATGGGTTGGGGACAGGTGGTGTCGAACAAAACAATAATATTTTCAACAGGCAAAATAAGCACAATTCCAGTCAAAGAGTGAGATTAATATCTGATTCAAATATTAATCTGATTAAAAGATTCTTAAGCAAAATAAGCAGTCATGGGATAAGAGGGAAGGTCCTCTCATGGATTGGTAACTGGTTAAAAGATAGGAAACAATAGGGTAGGAATAAATGGTCAGTTTTCAGAATGGAGAGAGGTAAATAGTGGTGTCCTCCAGGGGTCTGTAGTGGGCCCAGTCCTTTTCAATATATTCATAAATGATCTGTAAAAAGGGGTAAACAGTGAGGTGGCAAAATTTGCAGATGATACAAAACTACTCAAAATAGTTAAGTCCCAGGCAGACTGCGAAGAGCTACAAAAGGATCTTACAAAACTGGGTGACTGGGCAACAAAATGGCAGATGAAATTCAATGTTGATAAATGCAAAGTAATGCCCATTGGAAAACATAATCCCAACTACACATATAGAATGATGGGGTCTAAACTAGCTGTTACCACTCAAGAAAGAGATCTTAGAGTCACTGTGGATAGTTCTCTGAAAACATTCACTCAATGTGCAGCGGCAGTCAAAAAAGCGAACAGAATGTTGGGTATCATTAAGAAAGGGATAGATAATAAGACAGAAAATATCGTATTGCCTCTGTATAAATCCATGGTACGCCCACATCTTGAATACTGGGTGCAGATGTGGTTGCCCCATCTCAAAAAAAGATATATTGGAATTGGAAGAAGTTCAGAAAGGGGCAACAAAAATTATTAGGGGTATGGAACATCTGCCATATGAGGAGAGATTAATAAGACTGGGATTTTTCAGCTTGGAAAAAAAAATTAAGTGGGGATATGATAGAGGTCTATAAAATCATGACTGGTGTGGAGAAAGTAAATAAGGAAGTGTAATTTACTCCTTCTCATAACACAAGAACTAGGGGTCACCCAATGAAATTAATAGGCAGCAGGTTTAAAACAAACAAAAGGAAGTATTTTTTCACACAACGCACAGACAATCTGTGGAACTCCTTGTAAGAGGATGTTGTGAAGGCCAAGACTATAACAGGGTTCAAAACAGAAGTAGTTAAGTTCATGGAGGATAGGTCCATCTATGGCTATTAGCAAGGAGGGGAAGCGATGGTGTCCCTGGGAAGGGCAACAAGGAATGGATCACTTGATGATGATCTGTTCAGTTCATTCCCTCTGGGGCACCTGGCATTGGCCACTGTCGGCAGACAGGATACTGGACTAGATGGACCTTTGGTCTGACCCAGTATGGACGTTCTTATGTTATGTTCTTATGAAATGTACATTTCAGAAACAAGCAGACAAAAGGTGTGTTCCAGAATCAAGTGCTGAAAAGAGTAAGGAGACCATACGATCAAAAAGCAGCAAGGACTTAAGAAATCCCACTTAAAGAACACAGAGCAGCCATCTACTTGTAGTGTGAAAAAAGCTGCTATGGACTTGTTGGGTACCAAACCAATGCATACTAGAAACTGCTGGGGCACACACCACCTTTCATATCTAAGAAGAAATCACTCAGTGCCAAAATGCTCCAGAAACAGAAACTTGCAGCAGCATCTCAGAACCCTTACCCAAAAACACCAAAGCAGGTTCCAAAGAGCACAATGATGCAATAGCCATATTTTTAGGTTACAGCTCATCACTGAAGAGGTGAACAAGATGGACATCAGCAGATAAGGGAAAGCATTAGACATATTAGTGATCTTCTTGATCAGGGGTTCTCAAACTAGGGGTCGTGACCCCTCAGGAGGTCATGGGGTTATTATGGGGGGGGGGAGAGTGTCACGAGCTGTCAGCCTCCTCCCCAAACCCTGTTTTGCCTCCAGCATTTATAATGGTGTTAAATATAAAAATATGTGTTTTTAATATTTTATATTTATATGTGTTATATAAGGGGGGGGGGTTGCACTCACAGGCTTGCTGTATGAAAGGGGTCACCAGTACAAAAGTTTGAGAACCACTGCTCTTGATGAATCATCCTATAATTGTAAGGCCTTCCTGTGAAAAAAAATCTTGGTACCAAAACATGATGTAGTCCTACAGCAGAAGGGTCCATGTAATGGGAAGGCAAGATTCTCTTCTACTCTCACCCTGTTAGACCCATATGGGAAGTATCAGGTTAATTCCTACTGAATTCACTGGGACAGGGATGACTCATTTAACTCCAACCCAAATGTGAAGGGAGGCGGAACAGCTCTAGAAAGAGCAAAGTAGGGTCTGCAAGAGACAGACAGGAACTCTAGGGTAGCCAAGCCTGTGGAGAAGGCCTGAGGAGTTTCTTAGGTTGAGTTTGTGTTACTTTCAGCAATACAGCCAAACCCGGATTGGGGTAATTTTTGACCTTACACAAAGCGTATGTAGCCTTTTGTTGGACTGTGGTGGGGAGCAGTTTACTGTCCACAGAACATCTAGCTCAAGATAGAATCTGGCAAAACAAAGCTGCATCATCTTCCTTCTATTACCATTCTTCCCTGCAATCTTGTCTGACACCAGTTCTAAACTAAAGAGCTGTGTAAACATGCCTGCCTCAAACATAGTATTGTCTACTACCAAGCGGAAGGAACTGTACTGATTGGGAAAGCTGCACATGTCAACATGCTCTTAGACATAAGAAAGATTACCAGCTTCCTTCCAGTAGATAAAAGAAGCTAAAACATGGCTCTTCCACACCTATGAACAAAACTTGTACTTTAAAACAGAAGAGAGTCTTCACCAAATCACATGCTAACCATCAGCTGAAGAGATCATGTTACAGTGCAATCAACCACAATTAAGGCTACGACTCTGTCATGGACATTTTCAGTAAAAGTCACGGACAGGTTACGGGCAATTAACAAAAATTCATGGAAGCCGTGACCTGTTCCTGACTTTTATTAAAAATGTCCATGACAAAAAGCTGGAGGGAGGAGGGTCCAGTGCCCTGCTGTGGCTGGGAGCTGCGGTCCCTGCCCCATGACTGGGAGCTGGGAGGGACCCCGCTGTGGTGGCTGGTGAGCTGCGAGGGATCCCCCACCGCCTGGGGAAGTCTGGAGGATTCCCCACCGGGGGGAGCTGCTGGGGCGCTGCGAGGGGTCCCCAGCACCCGCAGGGCCTGAGGAGTTCCAGGGGATTCCCCCCACACCTGCGGCAGTTGGGGAATCTGTGGGGGACCCCCACCACTCCAGGCGGCAAGGGTACCCCGAAGCTCTTAGCCACCACGGGAGGGTGGGTAGCCTGCAGCTCCCAGCCACTGCGGGCTGAAGTCACAGAGGTCTGCTGACTTCCGTGACCTCTGTGACCAAACCGTAGCCTCAACCCCTTCAAGCAGCATCTAAGCATGCACTGAAGGACATCACCACAGGTTAGGTGAAAGCGCTAGTTTAACAACAAACAAAGACTGTATAAGCTAGAGGACCTGACTGGGGGACTCACCGGGCAGATCAGAAAGGCCCAGTGTAGTGAGGTGGAGTGGCCTCCCACTGAGCCAGAAAGGGAGGAGCCACTTTGATCCCAGGCCCACTCCTCCCACTGGAAGCTAATCACAGGACCTTTAGCCTCGTTGAGCCTGAGCCAGGGAAGGAAGCAAATGTCTCCAACCTGGTGCACAACCCTGGCGCTGAACCTAAGCTGCGCTGTGCCCTGCCCCTAGAGGAGACTGACCCAGGAAAAGAGCTGCCAGGACTGCTGCTTGCCATATATCCCAAGGCGACAGAAGACCCCAGGACACAAAACCCCTCATCAAGACCATGGTAGGAAGTAGCCCAGGGAAACCAGACGCTGGTCGGTTTTGGTGTTAGAACCCGAGTCAGCATGTTGCAGTAGGAGCCCTGCTGACCCAGTGGTGGAACCCTCTGGCACTGCTAGGGTCTTGGGCTGGTGGAGCACGGTGGGCCTGGATCCCCCTAGCTGCTGCTGCCAACCCCACCCTGGGGTGGCAGCCTCCCCATCTTTGAGCAAGAAGCCTGCATTTGTCTGCCATCTGTCTGAGCCAGGACTTCAGGCAACAGACCATTTGTTTGTGTGCTCTGCCCTGCCTAAGGACCTGAGCTCCCTTAGAATCATAGAATATCAAGGTTGGAAGGGACCTCAAGAGGTCATCTAGTCCAACCCCCTGCAGGACCAAAGCAGGACCAATCCCCAATTAAATCACCCCAGCCAGGGCTTTGTCAAGCCTGACCTTAAAAACCTCTAAGGAAGGAGATTCTACCACCTCCCTAGGTAATGCATTCCAGTGCTTCACCACCCTCCTAGTGAAAAAGTTTTTCCTAATATCCAACCTAAACTTCCCCCACTGCAACTTGAGACCATTACTCCTTGACCTGTCCTCTTCTACCACTGAGAATAGTCTAGAACCATCCTCTCTGGAACCACCTCTCAGGTAGTTGAAAGCAGCTATCAAATCCCCCCTCATTCTTCTCTTCTGCAGACTAAACAATCCCAGTTCCCTCAGCCTCTCCTCATAAGTCATGTGTTCCAGACCCCTAATCATTTTTGTTGCCCTTCTCTGGACTCTCTCCAATTTATCCACATCCTTCTTGTAGTGTGGGGCCCAAAACTAGACACAGTACTCCAGATGAGGCCTCACCAATGTCGCATAGAGGGGGACGATCACGTCCCTCGATCTGCTGGCTATGCCCCTACTTATACATCCCAAAATGCCATTGGCCTTCTTGGCAACAAGGGCACACTGCTGACTCATATCCAGCTTCTTGTCCACTGTCACCCCTAGGTCCTTTTCCGCAGAACTGCTGCCTAGCCATTCGGTCCCTAGTCTGTAGCCGTGCATTGGGTTCTTCCGTCCTGAGTGCAGGACCCTGCACTTATCCTTATTGAACCTCATCAGATTTCTTTTGGCCCAATCCTCCAATTTGTCTAGGTCCCTCTATATCCTATCCCTGCCCTCCAGCGTATCTACCACTCCTCCCAGTTTAGTATCATCTGCAAATTTGCTGAGAGTGCAATCCACACCATCCTCCAGATCATTTATGAAGATATTGAACAAAACCAGCCCCAGGACCGACCCCTGGGGCACTCCACTTGACACCGGCTGCCAACTAGACATGGAGCCATTGATCACTACCCGTTGAGCCCGACAATCTAGCCAACTTTCTACCCACCTTATAGTGCATTCATCCAGCCCATACTTCTTTAACTTGCTGACAAGAATACTGTGGGAGACCGTGTCAAAAGCTTTGCTAAAGTCAAGAAACAATACATCCACTGCTTTCCTTCATCCACAGAGCCAGTTATCTCATCATAGAAGGCGATTAGATTAGTCAGGCATGATCTTCCCTTGGTGAATCCATGCTGACTGTTCCTGATCACTTTCCTCTCATGTAAGTGCTTCAGGATTGATTCTTTGAGGACCTACTCCATGATTTTTCCGGGGACTGAGGTGAGGCTGACTGGCCTGTAGTTCCCAGGATCCTCCTTCTTCCCTTTTTTAAAGATTGGCACTACATTAGCCTTTTTCCAGTCATCTGGGACTTCCCCCGTTCGCCAAGAGTTTTCAAAGATAATGGCCAATGGCTCTGCAATCACAGCCGCCAATTCCTTTAGCACTCTCGGATGCAACTCGTCCGGCCCCATGGACTTGTGCACGTCCAGCTTTTCTAAATAGTCCCTAACCACCTCTATCTCCACAGAGGGCTGGCCATCTATTCCCCATGTTGTAATGCTCAGCGCAGCAGTCTGGGAGCTGACCATGTTAGTGAAGACAGAGGCAAAAAAAGCATTGAGTACATTAGCTTTTTCCACATCCTCTGTCACTAGGTTGCCTCCCTCATTCATTAAGGGGCCCACACTTTCCTTGGCTTTCTTCTTGTTGCCAACATACCTGAAGAAACCCTTCTTGTTACTCTTGACATCTCTCGCTTGCTGCAGCTCCAGGTGCGATTTGGCCCTCCTGATTTCATTCCTACATGCCCGAGCAATATTTTTATACTCTTCCCTGGTCATATGTCCAACCTTCCACTTCTTGTAAGCTTCTTTTTTATGTTTAAGATCCGCTAGGATTTCACCGTTAAGCCAAGCTGGTCGCCTGCCATATTTACTATTCTTTCGACACATCGGGATGGTTTGTCCCTGTAACCTCAACAGGGATTCCTTGAAATACAGCCAGCTCTCCTGGACTCCTTTCCCCTTCATGTTAGTCCCCCAGGGGATCCTACCCATCCGTTCCCTGTGGGAGTCGAAGTCTGCTTTCCTGAAGTCCAGGGTCCGTATCCTGCTGCTTACCTTTCTTCCCTGTGTCAGAATCCTGAACTCAACCATCTCATGGTCACTGCCTCCCAGATTCCCATCCACTTTTGCTTCCCCTACTAATTCTTCCCAGTTTGTGAGCAGCAGGTCAAGAAAAGCTCCCCCCGTAGTTGGCTCCTCTAGCACTTGCACCAGGAAATTGTCCCCTACGCTTTCCAAAAACTTCCTGGATTGTCTATGCACTGCTGTATTGCTCTCCCAGCAGATATCAGGAAAATTAAAGTCACCCATGAGAACCAGGGCATGCGATCTAGTAGCTTCTGCGAGCTGCCGGAAGAAAGCCTCATCTGTTTGTTTCCCTTAAGACTGTTTGTTTGCTCTGCCTGGCCTGAGGGGCCTAGGCAGTATTATTGCTTGACCCTACCCTGGCACTGGAGCGTGGCCTCCCACTGAGCCAGAGGGGGAGGGACAACTGTTAACCCACTGCACCCAGCATAAACCTGATCCTGTCACACTGCACTTCAGTGATATTATATGATTATGGCAATTATAAATGTATTTCATGCAAGGTAAGTTATGTGGTGTCATTGAAAGGGTTATAATTTGCTGAATATGATTATCCTATGTGTATGCAAGTATCATTTTTGTATCTGAAGTTATGAATATTGACTATGTATCTGTATTTCAAATGTAGATAGACCTGGGGAACGCCCACTAGCCAATATGCTTTCAGTGTAGACAATGAATGGGGAAGGGCCTATTTAGGGCAATGGGCCATTAGGGAAAGAAAACAAATCTCCCATCTGGTAAGCCTTCCTGTGAAGGCTCCAAACAGCCTGTGGGCGATGGCTGCTACAACTCTACAGCGACGTGTGAGGAGACCACGTCTGCAGACTGGTCTGGGAACAAAGGGTTCATGCCATATGCAAAAAGCTATATAAGGCAGGGAGTGATATTCTCTGGTGGTGTTCTTTGCTCACCAAACAAGAAGACTCCTGAAAATCTCCTGAGGAACAAACACTGAACTGGGGAAAGTGCTGGACCCAGGCTAAAGGGATTTTTAGCCTGTGAAACGAAACACTTGGGGATTCCAAGCTGTAAAGCAAGTGCAGCTTGCCCCTTAAGAATCTGCAGCCTGCTTGTATCATCTCTTTGGATATGAATAGCAGATTCTCACCCTATCTATTTAGTATAGTAAGCTTAGTTTGCGTTTTTTGTTTATTTGCTAGGTAATCTGCTTTGATCTGTTTGCTATCACTTATAAGCACTTAATCTATCTTTTGGGTTTTTGCTTCATCTGAAGCAGTGTGAGAATCATATCTCTGGGCAAAAGGCTGTTGCATATTCCTCTCCACATTGAAGGAAGGGGCAAATTTTATGAGCTTATGCCGTACAGTTCCCTGTCCAGCACAAGATGGTATAATTTTGGGTTTATACTCCAGAGAGGGTGCATGCCTGAGGAGCAGGGAGTAGACTGCCCATGCAGAGGCTGGTCAGAGAGCCTGCTTGTAACTGCAGCTGGGTGTGCCCCTACTTGTACGTATGCTGGTGAAAGTGCAGGCTGGAGGGCTTTGTAGCTTGTCACAGTAGTACAGTGTGAGAGGGAACCCAGGCTGGTGGCTCATGGAGCTCAGCAGTACCCCAGTTCTGGGTGGCACTCTGGGGGGATCCTGTCACACATCCATCCTTCAAATATTTTTTTCCCTCTATGGAAGGTAGACCAAGAGAACACAATGTGAAGCGTAAGACAGCAAGAGGGATACCCACAGGCTTTAAGGCCAACTACAGTAGCAGAGTCTCGTCAAAAAGACACTAGTCAGTAACTAAAGACAGGAAACAAGTCCTACACACACGTCTCCCCCCGCCCCCCCCAAGCATTTAACAAGTTGGCCCTGTCAAGTCCAAGTTTTTTGCTTTTGATACTTGAACACCAGACAGTATGATACACTTTCATATTCTGGCACCAAAGCTTTCAGTTTCCAGTTCTTTTAGTAGTACCCAAAAGAGGCCTGAGCTACCATCACCATGACTCCTTTCTCATATCAGTATGAGATGGTGTGGTATATGTCACTATATCCAGACTCTCAGGGTAACAATCACTACAAAAGTGCTAAATGAGAACAGTGCATTTTGATACTAGTATTTGAAAAAGCTGGTCAAGCCCTGCAAGCCTGCTCTGAAAGTCTAGTGGCTAATCTTGAGTTAGGTGAGCAGGTTGCCTTTCAGAGGTTTCTTCAGCCTTTAGACTAGGAAGGGCCTGGATATGAGCAACCACTGGTACCTTAAAGCATCTTCCACTCCACTGCTGGAGTTGCAACTGGAAGATTTTGTTATTTCTTTAGACGCACAGGAGTAGCCTTTTGCTGAGCACATAGTGAAAGTGAGGAAATAAACACTAAATAAGTAGTTAACAAGAGTGCAACTGTTCAAAAGCAACCCATCAGTTGTACCTGGCAGCGGGGAAATTTGGATGGAGGGTTTTTTCCTCCTTCTGTAGGGAGGTTTTAGCGATTCCTGTCGCATCCAAGCGGAGAACCATGTCACACTAAGACCTCTTTAGCTCCACAAATGTTAACTAAAGTTAAGATACAGGAGGTGATCTTAAAAGTTAGATACCCAGGGGACAGGTGCCTTAAAAACACCCACAAGATCAAAGATTACTTTATTGCAGTGTTGATTTTACTGCAGAACTGTGGTTTTTTCCTATACTTAGAAGGAAATATGACAGTGTGGTGTTTATAGGACAGGAAGCAAGGTAAAATATCTCCTTTTCTGGCCACCACTGCATGCATAAATTTGCAAACAAGTAACATTAACATAAATAAGACACGTTCCTCCACTCACTGGCATACAAATAGGAGTGACCTTGCTAGAATATCCTTACACATTTTCGTTCGCTAGAATGGACACACCGTTTCGGTGGTTCTGTAGTTGGCTGTGTGCTGGTGCAGTTTGTTTCTGCATTTGAAGAGGTTACTCATATTTTCAAGGATCTTTTGCCCTCCAACACGTCACAAACTAAACCCTGGTATGGATTTTACGACCTCTCAAGACATTGATACTGCACATGGGAATAGCAGATCCTGCCTAAGCAAGGCCGTTTTCAACAAAGGCCACAAATGCATGGTGATATTGGCTTAAATTTTTTGGCTGCTGGGGAACACTTTCAGATTAGTAGGACACTTCCCTGGACATGGTGTTTACAATCAAAAGTTGATGTTCTCAGAACAAGTTCAATAAACTGTGAACTAGGACATCATGGTTGTTTCAAATCTTTATCAACAGGAACTGGGGAAGAAGATTTAAAAAGAAATGAAAGGCACAGATAATGCTTAGAACTAGTTCAAAGAACCATTTTATTCCTCTTTCAGTAAATGTGTGGTGTACCAGAACTGAGCATGGATAGACTCCATAGGCCTCATTTACACAGTCAGAATTACAAGACAACAGATGGCTCCTTTCCTGCTCATATTCCATTAGACCTTCTGGGGACAGACGGGTGCTAAACACACTCCTGTGTCTGACCCAGAACTGTTGGCTGTACTTCACATGGTGTGCAATTTAGGCCATCATACTAAAAGTTACATCTACCATGGGTGTCTGCTCAATAATTCTTGTGTGGTCTTCACCCTGCATATTTCCCAGCTCCTCAAACTCAATCTGCGTAATCTAGACACTGGATTTGCAATGAGAACTCAGAGAAGTTGGTATTACTGTGGCAAAAAAAGAGGGAAAGACCACTCTAGCAACTCAATCATCTGTTTTAAACAATGGGCTTTCTGTCTAATGGCTCATGCTGAAGTGCTTTACAAATATGTATACAAAAATAACTTTTCCTACCAAATAAATGCAGCTAACCTTGAGTGTAAGATGGTAGCTGTGTAGCAGCTCACAGCAACACTACAGAAGAGATTAGGAATGGAAGGAAGATACTGTAAGTAAAATTTTGGGGGAATTTAGGTAAAAAGATGTAATTACTCAAATTGAAATTTGGCAGGACACCAATGCTAACACCCCAACTCTCGGTTTAAATGCCATGAAAGACTCTGGAAGAAAACGATGCCCTTCCCCAACTAGGGTAAAAATACGACAAATCGCTACTCTCTAAAGAATGAGCCATATCTCATTTGCAAAGCATGATACCATCTTTCTCTTCCACTTCATATCCCATGTGACAGTCCTGCTGTTCCTGGCACGGCCGTGAGTCCCCTCTTCCCCAAAGCAGCAATCCACTAGTAGTTTCTCTATTCAACCCCTCCCCTGCACAGACACTTTCTTGGGTCTCTTCACCAGAGTGTCCAATCCCTATGGTTTGTGTAACCTCTTCCATCTAGGCTAATGCCTAACATACTGCGTAGAAACAAATGAAATATCTGCTAATTGAACCCAGCAGACTCCTAGACACTAAATTATAGAGGTTTCAGAGTAACAGCCGTGTTAGTCTGTATTTGCAAAAAGAAAAGGAGGACTTGTGGCACCTTAGAGACTAACCAATTTATTTGAGCATAAGCTTGGTGCCACTAGTATCCGATGAAGTGGGCTGTAGCTCACGAAAGCTTATGCTCAAATAAATTGGTTAGTCTCTAAGGTGCCACTAGTACTCCTTAAATTATAGAGGGGGAATAAACAATTGCTTCTTACCTTAGAGCCTTCAATGTTACGATCACACTGCAGGTTTTTGGAGGGGTTGGGGGAGAAAAGAGAAGAGAAAAGATTACAAACATTGTAACTTTGCTTTTTGGAAGGAAGTTTTCAACCATGGCAGAAGAATCAGCAGGCACCCAACCAGCACCACCTGCGCAGCTGCCTGGAACATTTCAACTCCAGCTCCTAGCTGTGACCAGCAGCAGATCCTTCAGAGCAGTGGGACCATCAGTGCCCAAACTGAGGCCACTGCCGCCTGAACAGGGTCCCCGCCCCTGCGCCACCCTTCCCCAGAGGCTCCACCCCCACACTGACTCTTCCCCCCCCGAGACCCCGCCTCCCACTCCTGCCTCTTCACTCCCTTCCCCCCTCATTGCTCACCCTTATGGCCAGTAAAAAGTGGGAGGACATAGCCCTCCTACTTTTAAAAGTGATGGGTCCATCCCCCATTCTGGTAGCCCTGCCTGTGACCAAGACCTTGACATCTGAAAGGCACTGGCTTTACAGCAAGTTTACTCACAAAGCATGTAGAACACAAGGGTCCACAGCATCAGCTGTCTCACATCATCAATCCCTGAGCCACAAGGCAAGGAGGAGTTTAGACCCCCCCGCAGAGTCAGCTTCCCAAAGGAATTTCTTTAAGGGACTGCAATTGGGTGAGCTCCCACATTGGCCCTGCAGGAGCTGAACTGGGTAAGGTGCAGGGGGTTAATCAGCTAATTCAGCTGCAAACAGGGGAGCTTTAGGCTACAGGCAGTTAATTAGAGGCTCATATGTAAAGAAACAGGTGGGGCCTGTAAAGCCAGGTAGTGGGCTCCAAACTGGGTGGCTAGGAAAGGCTGCAGGAAGGTAGGCAGCAGTCATTCCTGGGGAGGGGATTCTTGGAGCTGGAACACCCAGAGAGAGAAGGGGAGCCAGACAGGTAGGAAGCAGTCCAGGGAAGGAGCAGTGAGGGGAGAGAAAGGAGCCCAGAACTGTTGAGCCAAGAGTCCCTGGACTGGAACTCGGAGAAGATGGCAAGTCCTGAGTTCCCCTACCAGCCTCTGAGGGCATGGCCCAGAACTGAGGTAGTGAACAGCAGATTGCCTAGCACTGTTGATGGACTGAACCTTGGAAGGGGGAATGCTGAGTGACCTAGCTGGAGGACTAAATCACAAAGGAGCTGCTGTGGGTCCTGGAGCAAGAGGAGCTGCTGACCAGAGTCAGAGTGATGGTGTGCAACCATGACCAGGAATGTCAATCTCGAGCTAACCCCACAGTGACCAGGGGGAGGTGTCAGCCCAGCAGTGAGAAGTGCGCCCTGTGACAGGGACATTGACTAAATTGCAATCAGAAGCCGCCTCTTGATAGGGGAGATTTGTTTAGATTTTAATCTACAGCCTCCATTTCAGCATGTGTTTGGGGGGTTGTTTGGTTTTTTTGGGTGGAGGTACACAGCAACTCCACATTTAGGAGGACAGATCTTGATGTAGTTGTCTGCTGGATTACCCAGAGGGGGCATGCACACTGTTCCCTCTGGGTTTGTCACACCCAGCTGTTCCTTACCGGGTGAACCTCTCCTATGAAGTACTGTTTGAGCATTTCCCTGGCATCCGTGGAGTGTCCAACATCTTCAAAGCTCTCTGTGGCATCCCTACCAGCCTGTTCCAGCAAAACCTCCTCTCCACCTGGATGCTGGAAAAGAAGGAATTCAGTGAGCCCAGGGCTGAGGGATAAAAAGCAATGAGAAGAATTCCAGTCCCCTTCCCAAATGCTCTGGTAATGTCCTGGGCCCAACAATGCAAACGTACTCCAACTTTTTCAGTTCATCACAGCCCCTGCAGAACAGCTCAAGAGAACCCCACTGAAGGTCCAAGTCTGCAGCCTCCCCTTCAGGCAGTCATGAGTAATGAGAGAGCACTGCAGGGTTTGGCAAGCACCTGGAATCCAGCCTTACCTGCTTTACAGACAGCAAAAATCCCTCCACCAACAAGAAGCAATTCCTCAAAATCCACAAGGAACCACTGACTCAGCCCTCTCGGTCACATCTGCTCTGCAGTCCCTAAGGTTCATAGCCAAGACAGGCTGGTCTGACTCCTGATGCACCTATACATATTCTCGTGCAGAAGCACAACATAGGATATGAGCAGGAGTTCACCTCTAGAGAAGCCGTAAGTGCAAGCAACACAGGAGCCCTGAACTGCAGACCATAAGGCGCTGAGTATACTCCATCAGTGACAGTGACTATTTAGGCACAACCGAGAGCGTGCCTCCTCGTGGCTCTTGAACAGAGCATGCTGGGTAGGCCAGGCACTCTCGCTTGCAGAGAGCTCTTTCCTGCTGTGTGCTTTCCCCTTTCCTTCTATGTATGAACCATTCTTATTTCTTCTTCACCTGCTGGAATAAAGGCTGCTAGGGAAGGGCTCATAGATGCTCATTCTAGGATGCTCCTCTCCTGGATGTCAGTGGAGGCAACATTGCTATTCCATTTCCCCAAGGTGCTGCAATAAGAGGATCTCTGTCTGCTTTAGTTAATCTTTCCACTTACAGTAACAATCGAGAGAGGGCCAAGCTTGCCAATGGTATAAGCTGACAACTCTAGTGACCCTCCTTGAAGCAGCCTCTGATTCACCAGCATTGCGTTTGGCCCCCTCTGAGATCCAGCCAGGGGTAGTGAAGGTCCTAAAGAGAAGTTTTACTGTTTGCACTTTGACTGCTTTAAAAATTCATCTCTGAAGTGTCTAAATCACTGAAATTAGTCTCCTTCCCCCTCAAGGCTGCATTCCTCCATAGAACCTGTATCTAACTTGTGTATAAAACACCACAGGCTATAGAAGATACCTGTTCACCCTTGAAAAGCTGTAATCAACAACAGAATGATAGCTGTGCACAGACCTACTGTCAGGGTTCCTTCCACACTCTGAACTCTGGGGTACAGATGTGGGGACCCGCATGAAAGACCCCCTAAGCTTATTCTTACCAGCTTAGGTTAAAACTTCCCCAAGGCACAGATTTCTTTCTTGCCTTGGGATCGCTGCCACCACTAAGTAATTTAACAAACAATCAGGGAAAGGACCACTTGGAGTCCTAATTCCCCCAAAATATTCCCCCAAGCCTATATACCCCCTTTCCTGCGGGGGCTTGAGAAGAATATCCTAACCAATTGGTTACAAAATGATCAAAGACCCAAACCCCTGGGTCTTGGAACAATGGAAAAATCAGTCAGGTTCTTAAAAAGAAGGATTTTATTTAAAGAGAAAAAGGTAAAAGAATCACCTCTGTAAAGTTAGGCTGGTAGTTAACCTTACAGAGTAGCAGAAAATTCAAAGAGCACAGAGGAACCCCCTCTAACCCTAGTTTCAAAGTTACAACAAAACAGGGATAAACCTCCCTCTAGCAAAGGGAAAACTCACAAGTTGAGAAAAAGAAACTAATACACCTTGCCTGGCTGTTACTTACAAGTTTGAAATATGAGAGACTTGTTCAGAAAGATTTGGAGAACATGGACTGATGTCCGGTCCCTCTTAGTCCCAAGAGCAAAGGAACACAGAAAGAAAGAACCCAAAACAAAGCCTCTCCCCCCCTCCAGATTTGAAAGTAGCTTTTGTCCCCATTAGTTCCTTTGGTCAGATGCCAACCAGGTTACTTGAGCTTCTTAACCTCTTACAGGTAAGGAGGAATTTAGGCTACCCCTATGGTTATGACACCTACCCTGAGTCAGAGTTCAGAGCGGGTGTTGCACATGAACATGCTTCTGTAAGGAGCTGGGAAGAACCATGGGGAGTGTTCTCCACCCAAGCTAAGCCTTCCGAGGGTGAGGGCAGAGGTTAAGCGTCACTTTCATGATGAATACCACAGGCCTTTCCCATTGGCAGGTTTCACACCGCCAGCCTACTACCTCCAAAGTGAGACACAAGAGCGTGCAGAGATAGTGGATGCAGGTGGACAGTACAGGAAGAAATGACAGATAGGAAAAGCATGATTAAATCCCTTAGGAACTGGATTTTTCCTGCCTCTGGTTTTGTTACAGAGAGCAAGAATGCGGGAAAGAAGATGGAAAGATGCTTACTGAAACCGAACAGCCTTGCCCAAGGCAGAGAACATGCATCACTAAGAAATTAGATGCATTCTGCCATGACAGCCAAAGCATGAAGTGCACCTCATCTTTCCACTCTGCATTTAAGGGAGTTGTGCCCGAAAACTAGCCAAAGTGATTCATCTAAAGCTGTAGATCTTCAAGGGTAGTTTTCAGGGCTTGAAAAATTTACCCAACACCTATTAAGCAGAAGTCCATTAGCCAGGAACTAATAACTTAAACACTGTGCACTGTAAGTTGCTATTCAACGTAAGGGTAGCAGCCTAGGGCCCTTTCAATTTTTGCCTCAACATTTAGTCCTCCTGTGTCCTTAAGAGTCTGAAAGGCTAGAACATTCCGCTGCCTAGTGATGAGAGCCCATGAAGAAAGAAGTTCGCATACACAGGCACTCAGACCAATCCAGGCAGCACAACGGTTCTCAACTTTGCCTACGCCAGGACCCCTGCTCTTAGTTGGCATTTTGGAAAAGGTGGTTGAAACACTTGCCATGACCCCATGTTGTGAACCCCTATGCTAGACTCAGGATTCTGATTAATACTGCTCTTCCCAGTGTAAAGTCCACACTTCCCAGAGAGAAGACGACTTGTCCCAACCCCTTATTCTCGTGTTATGTGAAGGGATAAACAACACTTCCTTATTCACTTTCTCCACACTGTTCATAATTTTACAGACCTCTGTCTTATCCCCCCTCAGCTCTTTCCCAAACTGAACAGTCCCAGTCTTTTTAATCTTTCCTCATATAGAAGCTGTTCCATCCCCCTCATCATTTTTGGTTCCCTTCTCTGTACATTTTTTTTTTTTTTTTTTTTTTAGATGCGGTGACCAGAACTGCATATAGTTTCCAATGTGTGGGCACACCATGGATTTATGTCGTGGCGTTATCGTTTCTCTCGTATTTTTCCCTTTCCTAATGGTTCCTTTTTTTTTTTTTTTTTAAACTGGCGCAGCACAGGGAGCAGATGTTGTCAGAGATCTAGCTACGGTGACGCCAAGAGTTCTTTCCTGAGGGGTAACAGCTCATTTAGACCCCATCGTTTTGTATGTATACTGGGGATGATGTTTTCCAATGTGCATTACTTTGCATTTATCAACACTGAATTTGATCTGCCATTTTCTTGCCCCATAACCCAGTTTTGTGAGATCCCTTTGTAACTCTTCACAGTCTGCTTTGGACTTAACTGTCTTGAGTAATTTTGTATCATCTGCAAACTTTGCCACCTCGCTGTTTCACCTTTTTCCAGATCATGTATGAGCAGGTTGATTGGCATTTGTCCCAGTACAGATTCTTGGGTGATCCCCCTATTCGCCGTTCTCCACTATGAAAACTGACCGTTTATTCTTACCCTTTGGTTCCTATCTTTTAACCAGTTACCCATGAGAGGACCTTCCCTCTACCCCATGACTGTTTACTTTGCTTAAGACCCTTGGGCGAGGGACCTTGTCAAAGGCTTTCTGAAAGTCCAAGTATACTATATCCACTGGATCACTTTGTCCACATGTTTGTTGACCCTTCTCAAAAGAATTGCAAGAGATTGGTAGGGCATGATTTTCCTTTACAAAAGCCATATTGACTCTTCCCCACCATATCACGTTCATCTGTCTGATCATTCTGTTCTTTACCACAGTTTCAACCAGTTTGCCTGGTACTGAAGTTACACTTAGCAGCCTGTAATTGCCAGGATTACCTCTGGCGCCTTTTTTAAGCAAATGAAATAACATTCATTATCTTCCAGTCCTGTGGTACAGAGGACAATTTAAGTGATACTTCTGCAATTTCATATTCGAGTTCCTTCAGAACTCTTGGGGAATACCATCTGGTCCTGGTGAGACTTATTTCTCCTAGCACTCCAGCTGTGCTAACCTGATGCAGGGAAGGAACCTCTGCTAAGAAGTCAGTTTGCTTCAATACTGCAGGGACATCTGCTCATGTACTGCTTTTTTAAATCAGGATAGAAGAAGTAGTGAAATAACTAATACAGGTACAGTTGCTATCTGCTTCTCATTCCCCTGTTCAGCTAGGCAGAGGGGGCCCTGCAGAACAGTTTATGTGCACCAGGATGTCCCATAAATCCTCCATAGAGATCTCTAGGAAACTTTCCTGGAGGTAATCTGAAATCCTCTGCTAAAGGTTTCTTGGGAGGGCTGCCTTGTTTCTTCCCCCCATGGTAGGACACTGCCATGCTATTCAGTGAATTACTTCAGCAGGCACTACTGCTAGAGCCCTGCGTGGATACAAAAAGGTGTATCCGCATCCAATCCACAATCCACCAAAATTGTCTGTGGATTTGCAGGGCTCGAACTGGCTCCACAGGTCACTATGCCGCAGTGACGCAGGGCTGTGTCAAGCCCCCAACCACCCCATTTCTCCCCAGAGACCTCCTGCCCTGCCCCCCACTCCGCCCCTGCCATACCTCCTTCCCCACTTCAGGCAGGGAGACTAAAATTCTGGGCCCTTCTATGCAGTGCCACCCTCTCCATGGGGGGCTCGAACATGCCTACACAGTTGCGGCATCTCTAATGCACACAACCATTGCTGCCTGGCTCCTTTAAAGAGCAATCCCTCCTTCAAAATGGTGCTTGGCTCACTTCCTTCTGGGAGTTGTAGTTTACCTCCTCCTGCTGCGCAAACTGGCAACTATAACTCCCAGAATGTCCAGCACACTGCTGCATGATTCAGAGAGCCAAGCTGGAGCCTGCAAGCTGGGTAACAGCCGCTCCGTTCGGGTGATTGTGTGCTGCAGAGCCCTGTGCAGATACAAAATTTATATCTGCATCCACGCTGCGATCCGCAAAAATGGTCCGTGGATATACAAAGCGGATACCAGTGGATTTTCAGGGCTCTAACTACAGTCCTGGGGGAATTCTGCAACAAAAAAATTAAATTCTGCACACAATATTTTCAAATTCTGCATATTTTATTTGTCAAAATAACATAATATAATCACACCAGTTTCAATTATTTTTGGTCATTTATTTCAAAATACATGTCAGCAAGTATGCCTGTAACAACACAGACAACAAAATAGATTCAGAAAATGTTTTTTGACAAATAGATTCCTTACTAGGCATATTAATACAGAACTCTGTGTGATAATTCATTTAAACTACAATACAGAACCATATTTCCCGCATCCCCCAGAAGCAGTGCAAGGTTGGGGAGAGTCGGGTAATGGAGGAGCTGAGAGAGAGGGAAGTAAATTGCTGAGAAGGAGCGTGGGTGTGAACTTGGAGGGTTATTGAGTATGGGTGGGAAAAGTATGGAACAGGTTTTTTGGGGGGTGGGGAGAGATTGTTAGGGAGCTTTCCCCATGCAGACCCTGGCTGACCCCTACCCTCTCCTGTTCAGTCAGGCACATGTGTCCCTCCATCCCCACTCAAACCCCAATGTGTGTCTATGCCCCCACTCAGCCACTCCTCCATCCCTTTGTGGCCCTGCACTTCCGCTGCCATTCAGCCCCTGCCCCAGTCTGTCCTTGCCCATTAGTCCTTATGAGCCCCTATCTGATCCCCCAGCACCCCACGCTGTCTGTCGCCCCATAGCCCCATCTCCTGACCTGGCTCAACAGCACTGTGAAGAAGGCTCTGTAGGCTCTCTCTCTTCCCTAGCTGGCTGGGAGAGGGTGCTGTGTTGTATCACCACAGCACATTCTGGTGGGCAAAAGATGGAACTGCAGCAACTTTTCAGCAGAAGCTTTTTTCTACTCAAAAAAATAAATATGCACAGCTCATTAATTATGCACGTGCAGTATTCCCCCCAGGAGTAACTATTGCAGCGCACAGGCTAGCAGCATACAGACCTGGTCTGCAGCCAGACACATGCAGGAGCTGCTCCCTTGCAGCCTCGGTTACCCACAGAAGTGAGATATCAGCTACAATCAACACTGCCTGTGGAAATCAGTGCCAGCATTCAGTACAATAGCCCTATCTGCTTGTACTGATACCCCATTGCTACCCCATTTCCCCCACCCCCCCTTTTTGGGCCATACTCACCATGGCTGGGGCTGCAACCCTGCTCTGTGACTCCCCAGGGAAAGTGAGAAAGTTGTGCTTGTAACTTGTTTGGATTAAGGGGTGTAAGTGCACTGACAATGGTACCTCCGTCCATTGTCTCTTTACCAGCTACAGATGTGGCCTTGAGGGTCTCATCAGGCACACTGACGGAGCAGATCATACAGATGCGGAGAACGAAGAGGAATAAGGAAGACATGTTCCAGGAGGTGCTGCAAGCCTCTGGAGCTTCAGATTACTCCCTAAGCAGCATCGTCATCTGCTGCCCATATTTCCCGTCCCGACTGTCCCTCTGCATTTTGTCATTGATTGTGAGCAGAGAGCTTGGAGGGTGGCAAACAGACATGCTGCGGTCTCAGATTCAACTTCAGGCTGAACACATTTGTGCTCACCTCCCCCTGCAGCCCACAGAAAATGGCATTCCAGGACCTACCTACACGCCTCCCCCCGCACAGTGCATGCATCTTCCAGGGCTGCAACAGTACCCAAGTCACTCCACCCAACAGGGGATTAAACAAATTGACAACCCCACATACACCCAGCTGAGAGAGCCTTGCTATTGTGTGTGCTTGTAAATTCCCTGTTCCTTCCCCTTTGAAGATACTTTTCTCTGTATGTATGACATTTACCTCAGCATTACACAGGTATGTTTGCAAATAGTTCTGCGCTGAGCCCGTTATAGCCCTGGTATCTGGCTGCTCAAAGTAAGCAGGCAGCCAAACCACCTTCACGTTCCACCCCTGGGAAAACTTCTCCCTCACTTTGCTTCACAGATATTATGATGCGCACAGCTGGCAGCTATGACCACAGGGATATTGTCCTCATGGAGGTCGAACCTCCTGAGGAGACAGCACGAGCGACGCTTCAAACAGCCAAAGGCACACTGACCAGTCATCTGACCAGTCATTCTGCACCTGCTGATTCTATTGTTGAAATGCTCCTTGCTGCTGTCAAGGTGGCCAGCGTACAGCTTCATGAGCCACGGGAGCAAGGGGTAGGCTGGGTCTCCCAAGATCACTATTGGTATTTCCACACCTCCAATAGTAATCCACTGGCGTGGAAAGAAAACCCCTGCTTGCAGCTTTCTGTCATGCACCTTCCCTGCCCAGCCCACGTTGATGTCGGTGAAATGACCCTGGAGATGCACCAATGCTTGCAATACCATGGAAAAGTAGCCCTTTCTGTTGAGGCACCCTGTGGTGTGGGGCCAAGATAAGGATATGCATGCCACCTATTGCCCCACCACAGTTAGGGAACCCCACTGCTGCAAAACAATCCCCTGTTCACGCACACTGCCCAGAGTCACAGTCCTTTCTTAGCAGGAGGCAATTAATAGTACTGCACATTTGCATCACAACAACCCCCACGGTGGATTTCCCGACTCCAAACTGATTTGCGATTGATCGGTAGCAGTCTGACGTTGCCAGCTTCAGCACAGTAATTGCCAATCGTTTCTCCACTGTGAGCGTAGCTCTCATTTTAGTGTCTCTGCACAGGAGAGCTGGAGCAAGCTCTGCACACAGTTCCAGGAAGGTGGCTTTGCACATCCAAAAGTTCTGCAGCCACTGCTTGTCATCCCAAACCTGCATGACAATGTGATCCCACCACTCAGTGCTTGTTTCCCGAGCCCAGAAACAACAGTCCACCATGTGCAGCTGCTCCGTGAACACAAACAGCAATCTTGAATTGTTTCTTTCACCATAAGGCAGACACCAAGGCATCGTCAGAGTCACAGCTCATGAAAAACTGCGGGATTAGGTACCTTGTGTTCATAACGCTCATCAAAATAGTGAAGAGCAGTCCAGCATCCATACTCCCTGACAGAGATGGCGGGCGCGCAGGTTACAGGGACTGTTGAAAAGCAGCATGAAACGTACTAGGATGCACATTGAATTATGGGATAGGGAAAAGTGCATCATGGGATCCTGAACCTGCCCCCATGAGTAGGGCCCTACCAAATTAGTGGTCATGAAAAATGCGTCACAGACCATGAAATCTGGTATCCTACTATAGAATCTGGTCTTTTGTGTGCTTTTACCCTATACTATACAGATTTCATTGGGGAGACCAGCGTTTCTCAAATTGGGGGTTCTGACCCAAATGGAAGTTGCAGAGGGGTCGCAAGGTTATTTTAGGGGGTCCGCGGTTTTGCTACCCTTACTTCTGCGCTGCCTTAAGAGCTGGGTGGCCGGAGAGTTGGAGCTGGTGGCTGGGCGCCCAGCTCTGCAGGCAGCAGCACAGAAGTAGGGGTGGCAATACCATCCCAGGCCAGCCTGCTGCTGGCGGTGGCTCTGCCTTCAGAGCTGGGCGCCCGGCCAACAGCCACCGCGCTCCAGCTGCCCAGCTCTGAAGGCAGCACCGCAACCAGCAGCAGGGCAGAAGTAAGGGTAGCAGAACCGCAATGCCACCCCCCTCCCCTTAACTCCTTTTTGGGTCAGGACCCAAACAATTACAATGCTGTGAAATTTCAGATGTAAATAGCTGAAATCGTGAAATTTACGATGTTTAAAATGCTATGAGCATGAAATTGACCAAAATGGGCGATGAATTTGGTAGGGCCCTATCCATGAGGCACTGCAAAACCTTCCCAATAAATCCTGCGGTAGATGGTGGTGAGTTGCACAGTGGGATAGCTACCCATGACGCACTCCACCGACACAAGAAGCATAGTGTGGAGATGCAACAGTGGTTTAATTACAGTGGTGGCTGTATGTCACGAACCGTAACTTAAGTCAGCCTAACTCTGTAGTGTGGACAAGGCCTTACTCTTTCTGTCTGGGTCATACATGTTACAGGCACTGTCATCCATGGTGGACCCATATACACACAGGTTCTGGCTACACTAGATAACTTATAGCAGTGCACTGTAAGCTCTTTAACATAGCTGCTCTAAGCGAGCCCTCGCAAACAGCGGTAATTACGTTGGCCGGAGAAGCTCTCCTGCTGACATAGCACTTTCCACACTGGTGCTTATATCAGTGTAATTGGTCACTCAGTGGGGTGGTTTATGCACACCCCACAGCAACAAATTATGCTAACATAAGTTGTGGTGTAGACATCCATAGGTACTCATAATAAAGCAGTTCTTCATGATACAACTTCACAATATCAACCAGAATTCATGTAGAGAGCCCCAACTCACCACTCTTCAGTTCCTGATCTGTAAAATACAAACAACACCACTGCCTACCTCAGAAGGGGGCTGTGAGGAGAAATCCAGTAAAGATTTCAAGCCCCCCCACTACGATGTTTATGAATACCTTAAATAGAAATACAAGGAGTTTTGGGAGGGGATGAGTTAAGTGCCCCAAACGGTATTGTGCACGTGGTGGAGAAAGGGGCATGCAGCACAGGGCGACTTACACTTCACAGCACTAATCAAAAGGTATATTTACCCCTGCTCCTGACAGGCCATTTCAGCACATAATTGGAATGTTAACCCTCTGCAGTTTACCTGTAATCCATATTTAAACACAGACATAGTTTTCATAGCTCATACAGTTGCAGCACAGAGACACCACTGTAACCTGCATTCTGGGGCTTATTTTGTTTCAAATGGTAAGTGAATTACCCTTTTGATATTTGGGAGATATTTACGGAAATGGTTCTACTTCAGCTGAAACACATCAGGCATACCCCCCACTGCAGCCCAGCCAGCTCTGGAAGAGAAACAGATACAAACTCACTATAGGTTTTACATGCAACTTGAGGAGCTGCCTTTGTACATCTCCCTCATTCTGTCCACGTTCTTATGACCTGATGGACTTTTGCCATGTGGTAAGTCCAATGTCTTAGAACTTCTATTATGTAACCAGCAACATAACATGATAAAGTTTAAAATAATCCATATTGCAACGGACACACTTTAGACAGACTGACCAGCACCTGACCCACTGTGTCTGGTTTGCAGGAACCAGAGTGGCCTCTCAGAGATTATGCAATAGCCCTGCAATAGCACTTCAATGAGCTCAGCAATTCTGTACAAATAACATGTGGCCAAGGGCTAGACCAGGCAGCAATTAGCAATTCCCCAACCATTACAGAGGATTGAGGGGGAACATTTCATGCTGAATCCCTGACATCTGCAGTTACAGCAATTCAGGCCTTGTTTACACTGGCAAATTTCTGCCAGCAAAGCAGCTTTCTGCGTTGTAACTCTTGAGGTATACACACTGCCAAGCCACTGCGTAGTTCCAGCGCTATAAAAAAACCACCCCGACAAGAGGATACAGCCTTCTGTGCCGGGGCTACAGTGCCGTGGTGCCAGTGTAGATACCCTGGTCAATTGCAGCACTGCGACTGGCCTCTGGGAGGTGTCCCACAATGCCTGTTCTAGCCTCTCTGGTCATCAGTTTGAACTCTACTGCCCTGCCCTCAGGTGACCATCCATCAGCCCCATCCCTTAAATTCCTTGGGAATTTTGAAAGTTTGCTCAGTGATGCGTGCAGTGGTCTCAGCGCATCTTTCCAGGTAACCATGGCTGCTCCACGCACCAGACAATCTCCGGCTTGGAGCAATGCCGAGCCGCTGGACCTCATCAGCATTTGGAGAGGAGGAGGTCCAGTCCCAGCTGCATGCCAGCCGTAGGAATTATGACAACTACGGACAGATTTCACAATGCATGACAGAAAGGGGCCATGACTGGGACACACTGCAGTGCAGGATCAAAGTGAAGGAGCTGCGGAATACCTACCACAAGGCGCGGGAGGCAAACTGCCGCTACGGTGCTGTGCCCACGAGCGGCCAGTTCTACGAAGAGCTGGACGCAATACTCGGTGGTGACCCTACCTCCACTGCAAAGGCCACTGTGGATACTTCGGTAGCTCACATGCCAGTCAACAGTGGACTGAGCCAGGAGGAGGAAATCTTGGATGGGGAAGGGGACCCAGAGGCAGTGGACGACTTGGAGGTCAGAGATGCATGCAGTCAGGAGCTCTTCTCTACCCCAGAGGAGGTTAGCCAATCACAGCTGTTGGAACCTGGTGAAGCGCAAACAGGAGGGCCCTGGTAAGTGGCTTTGATTTTGGGAATCACTGAAGCGAGATGTTGGGGGCAGGAGGGTTGCAGAAAGCAGGCTTGTGTCTGTATGATGCATGTACCACCACATGCCTAGTCTGAGCGGTGCAACAGGGTATCGACTGACTCCGTCACTTCACAGGAATCTGCCTCAGAGATCTCCAGGAAACTCTTATGGAGATATTGGGAAATCTGTTGCCGTAGGTTCTTTGGCAGAGCTGCTTTGTTTCTTGCCCCATTAAGGGTAACTTTCCCGTGCCACTTTGCCGTCACGGGGGGGGCAGGGAAGAGGATCATTGCTGCACACAGGCAAGCCACATAAGGGACAGGCCAGAAGCTGCAGTCTTGGAGAAGACCCTCCCTTGATTCCCTGCTCACCCTCAGCAGCGAGATAGCTTCCATAATGATCACATCCTGTGGAAAATGTGGGGACAGTAAATGGTTATAAGGCCCCCACCTACAGTGCTGGCTCTCCTCAAGAGCCATGTGCCCAGTGTAAAGTATGGTCCTGGAACACCGATTTCCCCTGCGGTTCCTCATCATTTTCAGGGTCTTGTGGCTCATGTGTACTTGCCTGGTGTCAGCCAATTAGTGACAGGTATGTGAATAGTGGCTGTGTTTTAAATCAGTGGTCTGCGTGTTGCAAACAATACGGCTTCTGTAAAATGTTGCATTTTGGCTTCACAGATATGACCTTGGGAGCCCAGCCTTCGTCTTTGTTATCACCGGCTGAATGGCTGCGCAGAATTAGAAAGTGGCCATGAAGAACTAAAGAGGACTTTCTGCATGATGTCATGATGCACTCTGAAAAACAAGAATTGAAGGAGTGGCGGGACAGCGAGAAGAGGGATCAAAAGGAGAACACGGCGTGCCAGAACAGTGTGGGATTCATTCCTGCAGACTGAAGAGGCAGAGCGCGCAGTACACAAATCATTGAAAGATGGCGCCAAATCCGGACGAAAGCACAGAGATTGTTGGGATGTGAAG
Source organism: Eretmochelys imbricata (assembly GCF_965152235.1). Lineage (NCBI taxonomy): Eukaryota > Metazoa > Chordata > Testudines > Cheloniidae > Eretmochelys > Eretmochelys imbricata. The sequence goes on along the minus strand of NC_135583.1, from coordinate 41,165,142 downwards.
CAATGCATCATGGGGCATTGGGAAAGGACCCAGGATGCCCCGCAACTCCCTCCGCCTTCCCACAACTCTTAGCAACAGAAGAGGAAGAGATGCTCTGTGGGATAGCTGCTAAGAGTGCACCGCTCCAAATACCACTGCAAGTGTCACAAGTGTGAACATTCTATTGTACAGGCAGCTGACGGTGTGAACACACAACAGTGGTTTCCCTTCAGCATTCTCTGAGCAGCGCTGTAACTCTGCTAGTGTAGACATACCCTCAGAGATCTCATGCAGAACAGTTTATCAGACACTGGGCTTGTTTAAAAAGAACAGGAGGACTTGTGGCACCTTAGAGACTAACAAATTTATTTGAGCATAAGCTTTCGTGGGCTATCAAATAAATTTGTGAGTCGCTAAGGTGCCACAAGTACTCCTGTTGTTTTTGCGGATACAGACTAACACGGCTGCTACTCTGAAACCTGGGCTTGTTTAAAATCCATTAAAGTGCCTGGGTCTGACACTCTCCAGGAACTGTATTGACTACATAGGGCTAATGAGGATTAATCTTGCTTTCGTCTGTAAAATAAGGTTTGATTTACACTTAAAAATGTAACTGGTATAACTATGTTGGTAAGGTGTATGATTTTTTTGCCTACATAGTTATCGCACTAAAAGCTGTAGTGTAGATGCAAGCCTAGTCTACATTAGAACAGATTTGCTGGTATGGCTATACAGGTATAGCTATATCAGCAAATCCCCCAGTACAAACAGGAGAAAAAGTGCTTTTGCCAGTACAACTTAGGGTACTCTTGTGATCAGTACCTATAAATACCCAACAGACAGTGGCTCGGCAGGTTACATTTCAGACACTGCAGCATGCAGATGCAGAGCTGAATGCAATACTAGAATATCAATGGCACATCTAGATAGGCAGAGGATCTGGGAGCCAAGACCCCTTTATAGTCCTGCAGAGAAAGGCTGTGTCCACATTAGAAGTGCTTTACCGACACAGGATTACTGCTATGCCATACTGGTGAAGCACTCCTAGCATGGATGCAGCTAAACTGTCAAAGTTGTGCTTTGTACCAGTATAACAAGATCACTCCCTGTGAGCAACAAACTATACCAGTAAAAGCCCAGTTTTGCTAGTATAACTTTCTCTACCCTAGCAGCTTCTACTAGCACAGCTCTATTGGTCAGGGATCAGACCTCTTCACACTCCTGACTGACATAGCTACTTCGTCAGAAGTCTGTACTGTAGACCTCACCAAAGACAAGAAAAGATTTCAGTTCCATTTCACTATGAAAGCTGCAAATAATGCAAAACTGACTCAAGCAAAGAAGGGACAGCCTAAGCCAATGCAGTGTGAAAGACCCCAAGGGGCACGGAGGCTGCCTGCCTTTTACAAGAGTCTTCCAACAAGATGACCATGACTGTTATCATTATCATCACAAATTCCAAAGGAATGCAGCCTCCTTGCAGAGCAAACACTACCCAGATCAATCTCTAGCTAGGTCTTTAAGACAGTCTTGCTGGATGTTCAGTCTATGATCATCACTGCCAACCTCACTGCATCACCATAGCTTTTGGCATGTAGGCTATCATTGACCATGTAGCAACATTCCTTCATAAGTGTGCTCAAAATTCACTGGTCTTCCGGCCTAATAATATGTCCATACCAAGGAAGATGCCAAACCAAAATCTGTGCTGATGGAGGTGGTTGGTGGGTTCGGCTACAAATATCTTCATTGCAGATCTTAGTCGGGCGTTTAATATGGATCTGCTGACAAAGACAACAAGAATCAAAGACATCAATCTGGTGCTCTTCAACCTTCCTCAGAGCTCTCATTTCCACTTCCATACAACTGAATTGGTATAACCATAGTCCTGTAGATCCACAGCTTCATAGTGAGCTTGATGTTCCAATGTCACCATGGAGGCTAAAGGGCTTGGAACATGGCAATGACATGGTGATTGCTGACTTGCTTTTTCATCACCTGAGGATTCACAAGCAGACCCCAGTACACTCCACATGGTTTCACTAGGACTCATTAACAGTCGAAGGTGGTCAACCATAGGTGCTGGGCGTGCTGCAGCACCCCCAGGCTTGAAGTAGTTTCCACTATATACAGGGTTTGCAGTTTGGTTCAATGCCTCTCAGCACCCACACTAGGAAAACTGTTCCAGCACCTCTGCAGTCAACAGTCATTGATGTACGAATTGGCAGAGATGCTGAACTGGGCACTGACAATCTGCTTCTGCTTAGAAAAATATACCTCTGACTTTGACATCAGCCAGATAATAGGCTGAAAATAGTCCCATCAACCAAAAGCTCTTATTAGAACCCAACTAACAGACAAACAGCCTTGAGCAGTTTGGAACAGGAAGCTAAGTGTTAAGAGACCAAAGTTCCACTTTCTCAGTCATCTGATGAGGAATGGCATTGTTTCAAGTCATCAGTGCTGACTGCTGCAAGGTTGGCTCAGGGGCCTAAGCCCTTCAAACATCAACCATGAATCAGCGAGGAGACACTCACAGCAACTGGAGCTAAGAAAGAAGTGAGGCTACAATTTGAATCTTCTAAGATACATTTGTTGAAAGAAAAGCAAAGGCTGAATGAAGGAGTTTGACTTCGGGACATCGTCAAGTCATTGTGTAAGATAAGGAATCCTATTCTAAACTGGCTGCCTGAGCTGCCCAGCAGGCACAATCTCCACAGTCTTTACTCAGCTTTGTAGTATCTGGGGGGGAAGGTAGCACTATCTTGTCCAGTGTACAATAAAAATGAATCTTGTCTTACTTTGTAAATCCTGGAAAGCTTCTCACACACACACAAAGCCGTGGCCTCCAATATCTCAGATGCTGCAAGATGGAAGGACCCAAAAAGTCTGATGAGTTATCATTCTGTCCTCTATCACATAGCCTGTAGATTCCACTAGATTTGTTTTTTAGTCATCATGTCCTGGAGATCAAAAATCCTGCTCATATTCCTAATAATGTTATGACCACATAGCAGATGTATGTAAATGGACATTTTCAGCTAGTGGTAAACCCAAGCCGAGTTTACACAGAGTACAAACAGTCCTGAAAAGGAAGATGGTGCTTTTTTCAGTGAAGTGCTTCTGTTTTAGCATTGGTTCAGAACGAGGTGATAGGTGCATTGCTATGTAGAAGCCAGAAGCTCGGGAGGGTGGTGCTGGCATGGCAGCTGAGGTTTTATTTTGAGGTGGGACGAAAACACAGCTGACAATTTATTGCCATTTTTTGTTCTGCTCAGTTACTGACTCCAAACACTGTTAGGAGCAACCTATAACTTAAAACTTTTCAAGAATCCAAGTCAATAGCAACATGAGTGACCACATAGCACTGCTCACCCCAGAGAATGCAGGAGAACTGCAGACTATACACAGGGATAACTCCCTTCCCAGGCAGAGAGATACACCCACTTCTTGGAAGTGAATAATGTGACAGATACTCATCTGTTGAATCACCAGCATCGTTTCCTTTAAAACCTGGATTCTGCTTGGAGATTGGTCTTCAAAATATTGACCTACCCTGTATATTATTATTATATTACTGACACTACTTAGTATATTATTTGCAGTGTTGTTGTAGCCATGTTGGTCCCAAGGTATTAGAGAGACAAGGTGGGTGAGGTGATATCTTTTACTGAACCAACTTCTGTTGCTGAGAGGAACAAGCTTTCCACAGACCTGAGGAAGAGCTCTGTGTAGCTTGGAAGCTTGTCTCTTTCACCAACAAAAGTTGGTCCAGTAAAAGATATTACCTCACACACCTTGTCTCACAACTTAGTATAAAATCTTTTACTAATTCATTTAGCCAACGGGAACCAAGATAGAAATGCAAATCCAAGCCTTTCATTTACTTTTTTCATCTCATGAGGGGAGCAGAGATGCCAGCGAGAACTCCTTGGTTCAATTATTTGTTTGGAAAAGAAAAACTGAAACAATTTGAAACTACCACGTCATGTGCTACCGCTGTCCCCCCTCCCACCTCAATCCACTTGCTGCATCTGCTTTAAATCAGACTGGCGGCCGCATGGGGCAGGAATGCGTCCGTCTGCACAGGCTGCGTGCCTCACAAACAACGGAGTCCCGAGCCCGACGGCTTCCTCAGGACGCCGCCGCCGCGCTACGAACACAGAACGATGAACAACAAAACCCCGCTGCGGGACAACCACCGTCAGCGTCTCCCCATCTCCGCCGGGCAAGGGAGTGTCGCTCCCGCCACAGGGGTGCCCAGCAGGGCGGTGCTCAGCCCCGGGACATAAATACCAGCGCCTCCCCCGGTCCCTCCCCAAGCCCGCCCGCCCCGCCTCTCGAGGCCGGCAGAGGGTGTCCCCGGGCCGGCCCCGCGGGCCTCACCTCGCCCAGGAAGCGGCCGACGTCGTACACGCGCCCGTGGATCACCAGCCAGGCCTCGCGGCTCGAGTTGCGCTTCGCCACCTCCGCCAGGGTGAAGACGGGGCCGCCCTCGGGCGCCGCGCCGGCCCCAGCTGCGCTGAGCTGCTCGCTCCCCATCCCGGCTCCTTTACCGAACGGCAAACCAGCTAGGCCCCGCGCGGCCGCCGTACCTAGGCCACACCCCCTCCGGGCCCTAGAGACCAATGGGCTTTTCCGCGTCCCAAGCCGGTTCCCCCCGCTATCGACCAATGGCGAAGAAGGGAGCGGCCGGCCGCTCGTAGCCCGTTGTGGTTCGACTCCTAACAGCCAATCAGAGGTGCCCTCACGCCCCACCGCAGCCAATGAAAGGGCGAGATTCCACCGACCCGCCCAAGCAGGAGGCGGAAGACAAAGAGCCGCGTCCCGCCTCCTCCGAGCTGCTGAGGAGGAGCGCCGAGACCGTTCGGGTCTGGTCACGTGGCGTGAGGCGGGCCTTATGCCACGTGCGCGCGGCCCGGGGTCTCTGCTTGCTCCGGGGGGGGGGGCGCGTGCCTGGGTTACCCGGGTTACCCGCGCGGCCCCGCTGACCGCCGGAGCCAGGGCCCGGCCCGGCCGCCTTTGCCTTGCTCCGCCGTGGGCCTGAGCCTGGTCACGAGCCGCGCTGGGTCGGAGTCCCCCGTCCGGAGCCGGCCTGGGGAGCCGGGCCCGCTGCCAGCTGGCGAGTAACAAAAATAAAATGGCCCCGCGCCCAGCTGCAGACCGGCATGCGGAGCTCCCCGGGCCCTTCCCCCGGGCAGGTAGCCCAGCCCTGTGATCGAGCAACGGCCTTTCCAGCGCTGCTCCGCTCCAGCATGCTGAAGCCACAGCGGTTAGCTTGGAAGTAAGGGACATCTCTGGGCCTGAAGTTTTTGCCCCGCCTTTCTAATGGAGTTTTTCTTGTACGTGTACGTCATATATTTAAATATAATCCGCTGTATTTACTGGTCAACAGTGGGCTACAAACTTCACTCTCATTGCTGAGGGAAGAATGTTGCATAACTCAAAAGAGGTGTTACGAAAACTGTCCATTGTTACAAACAGAGAGCGAAAGAATGACCCTACTAACTCCAGACTATTTACTACAGCTGGGGTTTTCCGAGGAGACCAGTGGAATTAAACACCCAAACCCTATTTAAATGCAGTGGGAGCTGGGCGTCTTCCTCCCTTACGTAGGCTGGGATTCTGAAGAAAGTGTGTCTAACAAATTTTCCAGGTTTCTTTCCGGTCAGAAAGGAGTATTTTTGTTATTGAAGATAAGGAAATTGCCCCATTGGTGCCTGCCAACCGTAACTTAAATCTAATTGTACTGCTGTTTTCCATAGCCCAGCTAGCTGTAGCTGTGAGCTAAGAGCTGAAGTATAGGTTGGTATTCAGTTACACTGGTTTATCTTTGCCTCCTTTTACTGGTGCTGTCTACGGAAATTAATCAGGACCAAGAAGCAATCAAAGAATTAGTAAGGAAAGAGATGTTTTAGAATAGCAGCTGTCTTAGTCTGTATTCGCAAAAAGAATAGGAGGACTTGTGGCACCTTAGAGACTAACCAATTTATTTGAGCATAAGCTTTCGTGAGCTACAGCTCACTTCATTTGAGCTTATGCGCAAATAAATTGGTTAGTCTCTAAGGTGCCACAAGTACTCCTTTTCTTTTTGCAACATTCATAAACCAGTCAGAGAACACTTCAATCTCTCTGGTCACTCGATTTCTGACCTAAAAGTGGCTATTCTTCAACAAAAAGACTTCAGAAACAGACTCCGAGAGACTGCTGAATTGGAATTAATTTGCAAATTGGATACAATTAACTTAGGCTTGAATAGAGACTGGGAGTGGTTGAGTCATTACACAAAGTAAAACTATGTCCTCTTGTTTATTCCCCACACACACTGTTCCTCAGATATTCTTGTTAACTGTTGGAAATGGCCCACCTTGATTATCACTACAAAGGGTTTTCTCCCCCCCTTCCCCCACTCTCCTGCTGGTAATAGCTTATCTTAAGTGATCACTCTCCTTACAGTAAAAAGAAAAGGAGTACTTGTGGCACCTTAGAGACGAACCAATTTATTTGAGCATGGACGAAAGCTCATGCTCAAATAAATTGGTTAGTCTCTAAGGTGCCACAAGTACTCCTTTTCTTTTTGCGAAGATAGACTAACACGGCTGTTACTCTGAAACCTCTCCTTACAGTGTGCATGGTAAACACCCATTTTTTCATGTTCTATGTGTATATAAATCTCCTCACTGTATTTTCCACTGAATGCATCCGATGAAGTGAGCTGTAGCTCACGAGAACTTATGCTCAAATAAATTTGTTAGTGTCTAAGGTGCCACAAGTACTCCTTTTCTTTTTGCAAATACAGACTAACACGGCTGTTACTCTGAAACCTGTCTTTATGAATGTTATAATTCTTGACATCTGATTTGTGCCCATTTATTCTTTTATGTAGAGACTGTCAAGTTTGACCAATGTACATGGCAAAGGGGCATTGCTGACACATGATGGCATATATCACATTGGTAGATGTGTAGGTGAACGAGCCTCTGATAGTGTGGCTGATGTGATTAGGCCCTATGATGATGTCCCCTGAATAGATATGTGGACACAGTTGGCAACGGGCTTTGTTGCAAGGATAGGTTCCTGGGTTAGTGTTTCTGTTGTGTGCTGTGTGGTTGCTGGTGAGTATTTGCTTCAGGTTGCTTCAGTGTTCACTTCCTGGACACTACGGTGCTAATAAGCGACAGTCACATAAACATCACCCTATACCGGAAACCTACTGACCGCTATTCGTACCTACATACCTCCAGCTTTCACCCAGACCACACCACACGATCTATTGTCTACAGCAAAGCTCTTCGATACAACCGCATTTGCTCGAACCCCTCAGACAGAGACAAACACCGATAAGATCTCTGTCAAGCATTCTTACAACTACAATACCCACCTGCTGAAGTGAAGAAACAGATTGACAGAGCCAGAAGAGTACCCAGAAGTCTCCTACTACAGGACAGGCCCAACAAAGAAAATAACAGAATGCCACTAGCCGTCACCTTCAGCCCCCAACTAAAACCTCTCCAATGCATCATCAAGGATCTACAACCTATCCTGAAGGACGACCCATTGCTCTCACAAATCTTAGGAGACAGGCCAGTTCTTGCCTACAGACAACCCCCCAACCTGAAGCAAATACTCACCAGCAACCACACAACAGAAACACTGACCCAGGAACCTATCCTTGCAACAAAGCCCGTTGCTAACTCTGTTAATGATAAACACCCATTTTTTCATGTTCTGTGTGTATATAAATCTCCCCACTGTATTTTCCACTGAATGCATCCAATGAAGTGAGCTGTAGCTCACGAAAGCTTATGCTCAAATAAATTGGTTAGTCTCTAAGGTGCCACAAGTCCTCCTGTTTAAGGAAAGAGAGCCATTGTGTGAGATGCACCAGTTGCGATAGGAGTAGGAAGAAACATTCAGCCAAAGAAACATCTCATTCATATTGACTTCAGACCAATTTTGTGCTCTTACAGTGTATCGTCTATCCCTCTACTTCTCCAGAAACAGGGAGTTATATATTAAACTCATTTATACCACTCATCAGAATGGCACATTCTTACTGTCCTTTGATATCCGCTGGGATGGATAAATGTTTTCCTCATGCAAGCTGCATTGCACAGGACGTGATATTTTTCACAGCCCTGAGCTATTCAGCTAGGTTGATCTAATGTTTAGGCCTAGACAAGTGCTCAGGTTCTACACTGTATCTGTCCAAAGGAAGCTGCTCTCCTGTATTAATGCATCAGATTTCCTTGTGCCTGACAATTACTATATAGACCTTTATCATAATTCTTATTCTATGCTCTGCTGGCACAAACTACTAAGGGCTGTTCTACACGACAAAATTAGGTCAGCTTAACTATATCACTCAGGGCCGTGAAAAATTTCACACTCTGTGCAATGTATTTAAACTGACCTAGCCCCTGGTGTAGATGCCACTAGGTGTATGGAATAATTCCTAGTCACCGCCCCGTGGAGAGGTCAATGGAAGAACCCTTTCCATCACTGTGGTAAGTGCCTGCACTACAGGGGCACATTTTGTCCAGAGCTGCTTTATGGAGACATGTATGTGAGCTCCTGTGTTGTAGTGCAGAGTCCTGGGGAGCAAGCAAGTTACAACTCTATCTTGTCTTCATTTATATACAGAACGAAAACTGTGTTATCACTTGCAGCCTCTCTAGTCCCCTCTCTCATCATCCTTTCCTGTCCCGTGCAACAAACATCCACCTTTTCCCCTTTCAAACACTTCAGACGTACTCTTAGACAGCCCACCCTAATCAGACACATTGAGTTCTTCCATATTTATTTGCCTAAAATAAAATAGCAAAATAAAGCAATAAACTCATCCTTTGGCCACGATTACTCCTTACGGCTCTTAGACACCAATGGGAGCCTGAACATTATCGTTCGTCTGTCTAGATAACAAACACATTAGTGCAGGGATTATTTTCCTCTGTTTTGTACACACAGCTGGTGCTCAATAAATGATAAGAGAGAAAGAAGCCTGTGGTGACCAGTATGTTCCTTGTAATTTTCCTGTTTTGTTTCCCGTGCCCTTTACAGTAACTCAGGCAGAAAGGCAGGCATGAGACACCAGCAATGTGCAGGTCTTGGCCTCTGGAATGTTTTCTTTCATCTCTAATCATTGCACTGGGGCTCGTAAATCAAGCAGTTGGGACAAAAAGCACAAACATGGCTGTGATTTGTTCTTCCCTGCTGAGGTTGGGTTTTGGGGCCTGTTTGTTTTTTTTTTTCATAGAGAAAACCAAACCTTTCCTTGGTGGGGGATTGATAATGATTCTGGGCTGTTAAGAGATGTTCTGGAGCAAATAATTTCTTACATTTCTATAGGTCCTTTAAAAATGAGACATTAAGGTGCTTTGCAGACTTTGTGTGAGACTTCACTGCCCTCTAGGATGAAATGCAGTGCAGCGCACACCCTAATTGTTCATGGGTACTTTGGCTAGCTGAAACTATTAGAGTAAATTAGGTCAGCCAGAGAGTAATTTACCTGAGCTGGAATTTGACTGGCACACCAAGACTAACATTTCTACCTTGGCAAAAACTGTCAGGGGATTTTTTTGTTACCATAAAGTAGCTCAGACCTTCCTCCAGAAATAAGTACTCCAACAGTACTGGGGTCTTTCTTCAACACCAGGCTGAGCCATGAGGTTCAGCTGTCATACAGAGGGAAGAATGTCACGTATTCTGTAACCAACAACACTTCTTGAAGCACACTGGGGATTTCTGTGGATATTTCCCATCCACGTGCCAATCAGGCCTAACACTGCTTAGTTTAGGGATCTGACTAGCAGGGGAGTCATTTGCTATGTGTTGGAGGAGTTGGTATAGACTTTTCATAGGTCTATATGCTCCATTATCTCTTCCACTCCTGCCCCCTGCAACTTTGCAGGATATAATTGTGATGCTGGCAGACCAAGTGCTAGCTCATGGCATGGCCCCAGGCCTCACTGAACACTGACAAATGCATAGCTGGAAACCAGTCTGACTCTCCTGTCTGTTATATTGTTAAGATAGATATTAGAGTTGTAAGAATGTGTTTGGTGTTTAGGCCTTATGAATAAAGCTACGATTTAGTCTCAGGTACTTTTAGTAAAAGTCATGGACAGGTCATGGGCAGTAAACAAAAATTCATGGCCCATGACCTGTCCATGACTTATTCTATAAATACCCCAGACTAAATCTTGGGGTGGCTGCTACTGTGGTGTGCACCCCAAGGGGTCACTGCTGCGAGGGGCACACCGCTGCTGGGGGGGGGCAGGGCCAGCAGCACCAGCTGCCAGGGGCCGTCAGAGCAGCCGCTGCTCTGGCTGCCCCAGGGACCACTGCTTGGGTGGTCCCCAGGGCCCGCTGCCCTGGGACACCCAAGCAGTGGCCGGTGCAGCTAGCTGTGGGGCTGCCCAAGTGGCTGGCTACAGAGCCACTCCAGCAGCAGCCGGAGTGGCTGTCCCTGAGCTGGCTGCTTGGGTGGCACTGGGGGCAGCCATAGTGGCCGTTGCAGAAGTCACAGAGGTCTCAGAAAGTGACGGAATCCATTAATTCTGTGACCTCCGTGACAGACCCTGAGCCGTACTTCTGAATAACTTGTAGGATGCTGCATAGTCTCACTCATCAGTACACCATGTTATAAAGCAATAGCAAATGTTTGCAAGGTAAACCTCATCAAACAGGAAAGGAACCATCTCTAATGCAAATGGTGGCTTCCTACAGAAGAAGTAAAGTCCTGCCCAACAAGAATGTCTTTGAAACTCAGCCCTGGTCTACACTAGGACTTTAGGTCGAATTTAGCAGCGTTAAATCGATGTAAACCTGCACCCGTCCACACAATGAAGCCCTTTATTTCGACTTAAAGGGCTCTTAAAATCAATTTCCTTACTCCACCCCTGACAAGTGGATTAGTGCTTAAATCGACGTTGCCAGCTCGAATTTGGGGTACTGTGGACACAATTCAATGGTATTGGCCTCCGGGAGCTATCCCAGAGTGCTCCATTGTGACTGCTCTGGACAGCACTCTCAACTCAGATGCACTGGCCAGGTAGACAGGAAAAGAACCACGAACGTTTAAATCTCATTTCCTGTTTGGCCAGCGTGGCAAGCTGCAGGTGACCATGCAGAGCTCATCAGCACAGGTGACCATGATGGAGTCCCAGAATCGCAAAAGAGCTCCAGCATGGACCGAACGGGAGGTACGGGATCTGATCACTGTTTGGGGAGAGGAATCCGTGCTATCAGAACTCCGTTCCAGTTTTCAAAATGCCAAAACCTTTGTCAAAATCTCCCAGGGCATGAAGGGCAGAGGCCATAACAGGGACCCGAAGCAGTGCCGCGTGAAACTGAAGGAGCTGAGGCAAGCCTACCAGAAAACCAGAGAGGCGAACGGCCGCTCCGGGTCAGAGCCCCAAACATGCCGCTTCTATGATGAGCTGCATGCCATTTTAGGGGGTTCAGCCACCACTACCCCAGCCGTGTTGTTTGACTCCTTCAATGGAGATGGAGGCAATACGGAAGCAGGTTTTGGGGACGAAGAAGATGATGATGATGATGAGGCGGTTGTAGATAGCTCACAGCAAGCAAGCGGAGAAACCGGATTTCCCGACAGCCAGGAACTGTTTCTCACCCTGGACCTGGAGCCAGTAGCCCCCGAACCCACCCAAGGCTGCCTCCTGGACCCAGCAGGTGGAGAAGGGACCTCTGGTGAGTGTACCTTTTAAAATACTATACATGGTTTAAAAGCAAGCATGTGAAAGGATTACTTTGCCCTGGCATTCGCGGTTCTCCTAGATGTACTCCTAAAGCCTTTGCAAAAGGTTTCTGGGGAGGGCAGCCTTATTGTGTCCTTAATGGTAGGACACTTTACCACTCCAGGCCAATAACGTACTCGGGAATCATTGTAGAACAAAGCATTGCAGTGTATGTTTGCTGGCATTCAAACAACATCCGTTCTTTATCTCTCTGTGTTATCCTCAGGAGAGTGAGATATAATTCATGGTCACCTGGTTGAAATAGAGTGCTTTTCTTCAGGGGACACTCAGAGGAGCCCATTCCTGCTGGGCTGTTTGCCTGTGGCTAAACAGAAATGTTCCCCGCTGTTAGCCACAGGGAGGGGGGAGGGTTGAGGGGGTAGCCACGCGGTGGGGGGAGGCAAAATGTGACCTTGTAACGAAAGCACATGTGCTATGTATGTAATGTTAACAGCAAGGATTACCCTGAAAGAGTGTAGCCACTGTTTTATAAAATGTGTCTTTTTAAATACCGCTGTCCCTTTTTTTTTCTCCACCAGCTGCATGTGTTTCAATGATCACAGGATCTTCTCCTTCCCAGAGGCTAGTGAAGCTTAGAAAGAAAAAAAAACGCACTCGCGATGAAATGTTCTCCGAGCTCATGCTATCCTCCCACACTGACAGAGCACAGACGACTGCGTGGAGGCAAATAATGTCAGAGTGCAGGAAAGCACAAAATGACCGGGAGGAGAGGTGGCGGGCTGAAGAGAGTAAGTGGCAGGCTGAAGAGAGTAAGTGGCGGGCTGAAGAGAGGGCTGAAGCTCAAATGTGGCGGCAGCGTGATGAGAGGAGGCAGGATTCAATGCTGAGGCTGCTGGCGGACCAAACCAGTATGCTCCAGTGTATGGTTGTGCTGCAGCAAAGGCAGCTGGAGCACAGACTGCCACTGCAGCCCCTGAGTAACCAACCGCCCTCCTCCCCAAGTTCCATAGCCTCCACACCCAGACGCCCAAGAACGCGGTGGGGGGCCCTCCGGCCAACCAGCCACCCCACCACAGAGGATTGCCCAAAAAAAAGAAGGCTGTCATTCAATAAATTTTAAAGTTGTAAACTTTTAAAGTGCTGTGCTTAAAGTGCTGTGTGGCATTTTCCTTCCCCCCTACACCACCCCTCCTGGGCTACCTTGGTAGTCATCCCCCTATTTGTGTGATGAATGAATAAAGAATGCATGAATGTGAAGCAACAATGACTTTATTGCCTCTGCAAGCAGTGATTGACGGGAGGAGGGGCGGGTGGTTAGCTTACAGGGAAACAGAGTGAACCAAGGGGCGGGGGGTTTCATCAAGGAGAAACAAACAGAACGTTCACACCGTAGCCTGGCCAGTCATGAAACTGGTTTTCAAAGCTTCTCTGATGCGTACCACGCCCTCCTGTGCTCTTCTAACCGCCCTGGTGTCTGGCTGCGCGTAACAAGCAGCCAGGCGATTTGCCTCAGCCTCCCACCCCGCCATAAACGTCTCCCCCTTACTCTCACAGATATTGTGGAGCACACAGCAAGCAGTAATAACAGTGGGAATATTGGTTTCGCTGAGGTCTAAGCGAGTCAGTAAACTGCGCCAGCGTGCCTTTAAACGTCCAAATGCACATTCTACCACCATTCTGCACTTGCTCAGCCTGTAGTTGAACAGCTCCTGATTACTGTCCAGGCTGCCTGTGTACGGCTTCATGAGCCATGGCATTAAGGGGTAGGCTGGGTCCCCAAGGATACATATAGGCATTTCAACATCCCCAACAGTTATTTTCTGGTCTGGGAATAAAGTCCCTTCCTGCAGCTTTTGAAACAGACCAGAGTTCCTGAAGATGCGAGCGTCATGTACGTTTCCCGGCCATCCCACGTTGATGTTGGTGAAACGTCCCTTGTGATCCACCAGAGCACTATTGAAAAGTACCCCTTGCGGTTTATGTACTCGGCGGCTTGGTGCTCCGGTGCCAAGATAGGGATATGGGTTCCATCTATGGCCCCACCACAGTTAGGGAATCCCATTGCAGCAAAGCCATCCACTATGACCTGCACATTTCCCAGGGTCACTACCCTTGATATCAGCAGATCTTTGATTGCGTGGGCTACTTGCATCACAGCAGCCCCCACAGTAGATTTGCCCACTCCAAATTGATTCCCAACTGACCGGTAGCTGTCTGACGTTGCAAGCTTCCACAGGGCTATCGCCACTCGCTTCTCAACTGTGGGGGCTGCTCTCATCTTGGTATTCATGCGCTTCAGGGCAGGGGAAAGCAAGTCACAAAGTTCCATGAAAGTGCCCTTACACATGCGAAAGTTTCGCAGCCACTGGGAATCGTCCCAGACCTGCAACACTATGCGGTCCCACCAGTCTGTGCTTGTTTCCCGAGCCCAGAATCGGCATTCCACAGCATGAACCTGCCCCATTAGCACCATGATGCATGCATTGGCAGGGCCCATGCTTTCAGAGAAATCTGTGTCCATGTCCTGATCACTCACGTGACCGCGCTGACGTCGCCTCCTCGCCTGGTATCGCTTTGCCAGGCTCCGGTGCTGCATATACTGCTGGATAATGCGTGTGGTGTTTAATGTGCTCCTAATTGCCAAAGTGAGCTGAGCGGCCTCCATGCTTGCCTTGGTATGGCGTCCGCACAGAAAAAAGGCGTGGAACGATTGTCTGCCATTGCTCTGACGGAGGGAGGGGCGACTGACGACACGGCTTACAGGGTTGGCTTCAGGGAGCTAAAATCAACAAAGGGGGTGTCTTTACATCAAGGAGTATTTCAGGCAGGACTTCACGGAGGGTTCCAATAAGAAATGGTGCACCTAAGTTATTGTTCTTATTGGAACAAGGAGGTTAGCCTGGCCTCTGATTGATACATGGCTAGATTTACCTCGCTGCACCTTCTCTGTGAGTGACTGCAGTGTGACCTAGAGGAATGAGTCCCCTAGACAGGGGAGGGGGGGAAGCAAATGAGTACAAAACAAATCTGGTCTATTTCTTTTTTTGGTCCACTCCATCTATCTTTTACATCTTTGGCTGTCAGCAGACGGTGCAGAAGGACTGCATGCCATCCACATCTCATGGCTGCTCGGCAGAAGATGGTACAGTACAACTGCTAGCCATCCTCATCTCTTGCCTGCCAGGCAGAAGATGGTACAATATGACTGCTAGCAATCCTCATCTCTTGCCTGCCTGGCAGAAGATGGTACAGTACGACTGCTAGCAATCCGTATTGCCTGCCTGCTCACCATAAGACGGTTCAATAGGACTGACTGCAGGGCTAAAGAGAATGACCTGGTCAAGTCACTCCAAATTTAGTCCCTGCGCCCATGTCTGTCCAGGCGCTCCCAGCCGACGTGGCCAGGAGCACCTCGGACATGACGATGACGGCTACCAGTCGTACTGTACCGTCTGCTGCCACAAGGCAAGGGGTTGCTGCTACTGTGTAGCAATGCCGTACCGCGTCTCTCAGCACCCAGGAGTCATAGGGTGATGGTTACCTGAGCGGGCTCCATGCTTGCCATGGTATGGCGTCTGTACAGGTAACTCAGGAAAAAAGGCGCGAAATGATTGTCTGCCCTTGCTTTCACGGAGGGAGGGAGGGAACGGGGGCCTGACGATATGTACCCAGAACCACCCGCAACAATGTTTTAGTCCCATCAGGCATTGGGATCTCAACCCAGAATTCCAATGGGCAGCGGAGACTGCGGGAACTGTGGGATAGCTACCCACAGTGCAACGCTCCGGAAGTCGACTCTAGCCTCGGTACTGTGGAAGCGCTCCGCCGAGTTAATGCACTTAATGCACTTAGAGCATTTTCTGTGAGGACACTCACACTCGAATATATAAAACCAATTTCTAAAAAAACGACTTCTATAAATTTGACCTTATTCCGTAGTGTAGACATACCCTAAGTGAGCTATTGTGAAACATCAAAAGAACAAAGACTTTGTTAATTGCACTCCTCACTCCTTCCAGGAAGAGGAGACCTGCATATGAACTCATCCCATCAGTTGGGCTCTGGGGAGAAAGAGAGAAAAATCCCTGACACAGAGAAACTTGGCTCTTTTTGCTGCTTGCACTCTAAAGGGGTAAGACTCACTAAGCATAAGCAAAAGCCGCTAGTTGCTTTGCCTGGGTTAGCCCTAATGGACATATGGAGTTTGTTATATTTTGGAATCTAAGACTAACTCATTTGTGTGTCTATGTTACTTGCTTTAACCTTGTAAATAACTCTCATTTCCTTTTCCTAGTTATACATCTTTAGTTAGTTTATTACAGGATTGGCTACAAGCATTGTCTTCGTGAGAGAACTGAGGTACAATTGACCTGGGATAAGTGGCTGGTCCTTTAGGACTGGGAGTAACCTGAATACTCTTGTGATTTTTCATATAAGGGACCATCTGTCAATGAGTCAGGTTTGCCTGGGTGGCAAGATAGACTGGAGTGTCCAAGGGGTCCATCTGTGACTCCCTGATAAGGCTGTTATAGTTCACACTTGTTACTTGGTTGGTGAAATCCAATTATAGAACACATAACTGATTTGGGATTTGTGCCCTGTTTCCTGACAGTCTGCCCTGAGGTTGGCACCCGTGTTCGTGAGCCACTCCAGACAGCGTGACAATAATATAATCACATATCATATTATGTGTGCTGACACAATTTTGTCCTCCCCCACCTGAATTTTTCAGAAATGACATCCCTCCTGACAAGATCCTCATTCAAGGTCGGATATCTACAGGCTGCTAAGAGGACCCACTTCATGGAGTCAAGCTGCATGTCTTCCGTAGGTGCCCAAATCCATGTCTTACAATGTCCTTTATGAGTGTGCTAATTAAATGAACCCATTCTCAATGACTGGGATTATTAATGGTGCCTAAATAGATTAAACAAAGGTTAAATTAGATTAAACAAAGGTGCCTTCATAACCTGGGAGTGATATCTTGGAGTCTGTTATTCCAGTTTTCTAGTCCACGTTTTGAACACTGTATGGTCCAAATTAGACCGGTTTAACCCGGAGCTGAATTGGGCTCCTTGTGGAACCCCCTAATTCAACCGTTTTCTTGATGCTGATAGTGAGAGTTAATGCCTGACAGGCACTGAAAGGCAGTCCATGAGTTCTTGTAGTAGATCTTCATTGTGGGCTGTGAGGCATAGGCACCAGGGCTGGAGCACCCACAGGAAAAAAAAATGGTGGGTGCTCAGCACCCACCAGCAGCTCGCCTTCCAAAACCTTCCTCTCCCCCCAGCACCTCCTGCCCGCCAGCAGGACCCGCCGATCAGCAGCTCCCCCTTCTTCCCAGTGCCTAGTGCCTGCAGCAGATCAGCTGTTTCGCGGCATCAGGAGGCCTATGGGGGAACGGAGGAGGAGCGAGGGCACAGTGTGTTTCGGGGAGGGGGTGGAAATGGGTGGGGAAGGGGTGGGGGTGGGAAGAATCAGGGCAGAAGCAGGGTGGGGGTGGGGTCTTGGGGAAGGGGTGGAGTGGGGGTGGGGCCTTGGCGGGGCCAGAGGGAAGCCTCCCGTCCCCTCCCCTCCCCTCCCTGTGGCAGATTAGAAACTCGGTGCCTATGCTATGAGGGCAGCATCATCAGCGAATAGAAGTTCCCTGATTAGCACCTTTTTGACTTTGGTCTTTGACTTAAGTCGGGACAGTTTGAAGAGTTTCCCATCTGAACTTGAGTGAAGATATATTCCATCTTTCGTGTCCTTAAATGCACAGTTCAAGAGTACTGAGAAGAAGATTCCAAAGAGCGTAGGGGCAAGAACACATCCTTGCTTTCACTCCGCTTTTCATCCCAAAGCTGTCCGAAGTGGACCCGTCAAACTGGACAGTTGCTCTCATGTTGTTGTGGAATGAACGTATAAGGCTTAACGGAATTGGTGGGCATCCTGTCTTTTCTAGTATTGCAAATAGACCTTCTCTGTTGACAAACCAGCTAGAAGTTGTCCAAAAGTTCAGCTATTTAGGTTCTACAGTGACCATCAACCTCTTATTGGGTGAAGAACTAAATGTTCGCATTGGAAAGGCTGCCACCACCTTTACCAGACTAACTAAAAGAGCCTGGAACAACTCAAAGCTTACTATCAAGACCAAAATGCTAGCATACCAGGCTTGCATCCTCAGCACTCATGTATGGTGGGGAAACATGGACAACTTATGCTCATCATAGGAAAAGATTGAACAGTTTCCACCGACGTTGTTTATGCTGCACACTCAACACCAAATGACAGGATAAAGTCACCAATGCAGAGGTTCTTCAAAGGGCAAATTTACCAAGTGGGACAGCCCTGCCCAAGCAAAGACAACTGCACTGGCTGGGACCTCTGAGTAGTTTTGGAGATGGATGCAGACCCAAGGATATGCTATACGGGGCGCTATCAGAGGGGACAAGAACAACAGGATGGCCCAAGATTTGCTATAAAGACACATGCAAGCGAGATGTGAAGGAATTTGGAATTGATCCTGACCAACAGGAAATTTTGGCAAGTAATCGTAATAAGTGGCGCCATCATCTCCATCAGGGTATCAAAGTCCATGACAGAAGCTGGCCCCCCAAAGCTTGAAGAGTAAAGAGCCAGTCGGAAGCAAGCAGCTCCCAAGATACAGACATTTGCAATAACAGCCAAAGATCATGGAAATCTCAGATTGGACTATTCAGTCACGGGACATTGCAAACCATCTACATCATAGGCTGCAGTTCCCACTGTCTCTCACAGACGAAAGGGTGCCAACAACTTGAACTGGGCTCCATAATGTAAAAAAGCATTGTTTATTGATGTTACTGATTTTAACCAACTGAACACAGAATAGTAGAAGATAGAAATTGAAAAGACCTATAAGGTCACATGAGTTCTTTCCCTCCTGTTCACCCCCATCCTTGCAGAAGCCATTGCAGGATTATTCATTACCCTGTAGTCTCCAGAGCTTTGTCCAGTTCAGTTTAAGTGACGCAAATGGTGAGGCTTCCACTATTGCCCTTGGGTAGTCTAATAGATCTCACTTTCCTGATGTTCAAGCTAAAATGAACAAAGAAGCTCAAGCTCCTGAAACCTCTATAGTCTGCTGAATGCAGTTGCATCAACCTTGGCTGAAGCTGCTGCATCTAATAGGAGCAATGTCTCTCAGGAGGGTGAGAAAGCTGCTGTGTTTAACAGATCCTGGATGCTTTAGGATGTCCCAGCCTGAAAATTAAGAATGTATTTAAAAAAGTTAGAGTAACAATCTTACAGGTGTTTTCCCTTGCTAATAATGTCTCCCTTGGATCATGAGTAGCAAATACAGCTCACTAATACCAAACTGATCAGCTGTTGTGCCATGGTCTTATGGGTTGAGACCTGAGTCATAGAATCATAGAATATCAGGGTTGGAAGGGACCTCAGGAGGTCATCTAGTCCAACCTCCTGCTCAAAAGCAGGACCCATCCCCAATTAAATCATCCAAGCCAGGGCTTTGTCAAGCCTGACCTTAAAAACTTCTAAGGAAGGAGATTCCACCACCTCCCTAGGCAACGCATTCCAGTGTTTCACCACCCTCCTAGTGAAAAAGTTTTTCCTAATATCCAACCTAAACCTCCCCCACTGCAACTTGAGACCATTACTCCTTGTCCTGTCCTCTTCCACCACTGAGAATAGTCTAGAACCATCCTCTCTGGAACCACCTCTCAGGTAGTTGAAAGCAGCTATCAAATCCCCCCTCATTCTTCTCTTCCGCAGACTAAACAATCCCAGTTCCCTCAGCCTCTCCTCATAAGTCATGTGTTCCAGACCCCTAATCATTTTTGTTGCCCTTCACTGGACTCTTTCCAATTTATCCACATCCTTCTTGTAGTGTGGGGCCCAAAACTGGACACAGTACTCCAGATGAGGCCTCACCAATGTCGAATAGAGGGGAACAATCACGTCCCTCGATCTGCTCGCTATGCCCCTACTTATACATCCCAAAATGCCATTGGTCTTCTTGGCAACAAGGGCACACTGCTGACTCATATCCAGCTTCTTGTCCACTGTCACCCCTAGGTCCTTTTCCGCAGAACTGCTGCCTAGCCATTCGGTCCCTAGTCTGTAGCTGTGCATTGGGTTCTTCCGTCCTAAGTGCAGGACCCTGCACTTATCCTTATTGAACCTCATCAGATTTCTTTTGGCCCAATCCTCCAATTTGTCTAGGTCCCTCTGTATCCTATCCCTGCCCTCCAGCATATCTACCACTCCTCCCAGTTTAGTATCAGTTTAGTAGAGTCACCTGGCTTGCTCCATTAGCTCTTGCCCATTTTATACGGTAAGGGACCCGAAGCAAACTGTATCATTCTGTCATCCTGCCTCACAGAACAGGAAACAGTATGGATCTGTAGATTTCTCTGTATCCTTCCTAACCCTTCAGTGCTGCATTCGAACAAATTAACCTTGTGACAATCAGGTTATAATTAGTTCCATTCTAACTGCCCCATGACTGTGTATACACTGTAGAGGTCACTCAACTCAATCCAGAGGTGAAAACACATCATCCTCGTGCTCTTGCAGATTTTAATTATTTTTACTTTCCTTTGTTTGTTTGCCAATAGCATTTCTTTCCCTCCCAGTTTTATTGTTTTCCATTTGACACACATTAATTTTTCTTGTTTGTTTTTCCTCCTCTTTCTCTTCCAGTGAGCCCCTGGTGGGGAGGGAAAGGGTGTGGATGTCCTGAAAGCCAAACAGAACTCCCATTTGTAATGACTTTTCTAACTGACTAGAAATGGATGAACAATCTTTTTTGGAGCCTATCAGTGCAGTGCTTCAAAGAGGGGTCACTGTTAGGCACTAGGAATCTATGTAGGGTTATTGTTTGCAACAGGAAGCAATTTTTTTTGTTTTTATAGGAGGCACACAAAGAGATAATTTAGGTCCATTGGGGATTAGAACTGGCATCACATAGGAAAGGAATCTAACAGAAAAAGAATGTTGGGATTGAAAACAAGAAAGGAAATAATGAAGACAAGGCAGTCATTGGCTGTAATGTTATAAAGTAAATCACTCACATAAATTATTTGTCGATGGGAATAAATCCTGCAGTATGTTAACTGGAATATTGAAAGGAAGATGTCTTCAGATAGGATTTGCATTAGGAACAAAAGAGGGGCAGGACGACTGATCCTCCTAAAGTGAGTTCAGTTTCCAAGATTCCCGGAAGCAGTATTATATGTGAGGGGAAGAAGAAGAGTTGTTGTCAATGAAAGATGAATTTACAATACCACCAAATATACTAAACTAGAAGAGAACGAGATCTATGAAGAAATTAGGATGAAGTGAGGATATCCTCAGGTCTGGGTGAGCACTATTGTATAGTATGCTAGAGAGTGTTACTCCCTTCTCTCTTTCACATATTCTTAAATGCAAATGAAGAAAGGGTAGTACATAAGAACGGCCCTACTGGGTCAGACCAAAGGTCCATCTAGCCAGTATCCTGTCTACCAACAGCGGCCAATGCCAGGTGCCCCAGAGGGAATGAACAGAACAGATAATCATCGAGTGATCCATCCTGTCAAGGTTCCTTCACCACTCTGAACTCTAGGGTACAGATATGGGGACCTGCATGAAAAACCCCCTAAGCTTATTTTTACCAGCTTAGGTTAAAACTTCCCCAAGGTACAAACTATTTTACCTTTTGCCCTTGGACTTTATTGCTCCCACCACCAAGCGTCTAACAAATATATAACTGGGAAAGAGCCCACTTGGAAACATCTTTCCCCCCAAAATCCTCCCAAACCCCACACCCCCTTTCCTGGGGAAGGTTTGATAAAAATCCTCATCAATTTGCATAGGTGAACACAGACCCAAACCCTTGGATCTTAAGAACAATGAAAAAAGCAATCAGGTTCTTAAGAGAAGAATTTTAATTAAAGAAAAAGTAAAAGAATCACCTCTGTAAAATCAGGGTAGTAAATACCTTACAGGGTAATCAGATTCAAAACATAGAGAATCCCTCTCGGCAAAACCTTAAGTTACAAAAAGACAGAAAAACCGGAATATACATTCCATTCAGCACAACTTATTTTATCAGCCATTTAAACAAAACAGAATCTAACGCATATCTAGCTAGATTACTTACTAAGTTCTAAGACTCCATTCCTTTTCTGTTTCTGACAAAAAACAACACACAGACAGAGAGAACCTTTGTTTCTCCCCCACTGTAGCTTTGAAAGTATCTTGTCTCCTCATTGGTCATTTTGGTCAGGTGCCAGCGAGGTTATCCTAGCTTCTTAACCCTTTACAGGTGAAAGGGTTTTGCCTCTGGCCAGGAGGGATTTAAAGGTGGTTACCCTTCCCTTTATATTTATGACACATCCCCTGTCACTCATTCCCAGCTTCTGGCAAACAGAGTCTAGGGATACCATTCCTGCCCATCCTGGCTAATAGGCATTGATGGACTTATCCTACATGAATTTATCTAGTTCTTTTTTTAACCCTGTTATGGTCTTGGCCTTCACAACATCCTCTGGCAAGGAGTTCCACAGGTTGACTGTGCGTTGTGTGAAGAAATACTTCCTTTTATTTGTTTTAAACTTGCTACCTATTAATTTCATTTGGTGACCCCTACTTCTTGTGTTATGAGAGGTAGTAAACAACACTTCCTTATCTACTTTCTCCATACCAGTCATGATTTTATAGATCTCAATCATATCTCCCCTTAGTCGTCTCTTTTCCAAGCTGAAAAGTCCCAGTCTTATTAATCTCTCCTCATACGGAAGCCGTTCCTTACCCCTAATCATTTTTGTGTCCCTTTTCTGAACCTTTTCCAATTCCAATAGATTGTTTTTGAGATGGGGTGACCACATCTGCATACAGTATTCAAGATGTGGACATACCTTAGTAGCACAACTTCAAACTGAGGGTGGTACATAAGCAAGACTCAAACATAGTTCATCCAAGATTATTAATGGGACTCAAAAGGGTGGTGTCAAGGGAAGACAATATTTTCTGGGCCTCTGAGTTGTTGATACTATATTCTGGACAGTTAAGAGAAAAGGTGGTCACTCAATTCCTGCTCTTATATGTTGAAAAAGCTTTTCAATCGTCACTAATTTGTTACTAGCGATTAGGAGAATGCTTTTAGCCAACTTGTAGTTATGTGTATGAGGAAGCTGGAACCAAGGCGATTACAAAGTGTGGAGCCGCTTTTAATCAGGGCACAGGGACCAGGCAGGGGTCGCGGGTCCCCGTCTTTCACTGCTCGGCTCCACAGGACAGAGGAAAGGAAGGCGGCTGATACTCCCGAGGAGTGGATGGTGGGTGCAATAGGCTGACTGACCCCCAAAGGACCCCGCGGGTGCAGCACCGGGGATGGACTTGAGCTGGTCTGTTTGCAGGCAGGGGCTGTTATCGTGTGGACCAGGCCTGACAACGGGACGGGGAAGGGCTGGACCAGTGATGAGCTGCCAAAATCTTAACAACGGGTTCCCTCCTCACCCCACGAGGGGGTCGTTGCCCACCCCCGCCCCCCGGGAATCCTGCCCCATCCAACCTCCCCGCGTTCCTTGACGCCCCCCCAGGACTCCTGCCCCATCCACCCCCCTCCCCTGACTGCCCCCAGAACTGGGCAGGAGAGTCTCGTGGGCCACCGTAGTGGGTGCCCACCCCTAAGAGCCAAAGGCACCTGCTGGGGGGCGAGGTGGGGAGTCCTGGAGATGCTTACCTGGAGCAACTCCCAGGAAGCATCCGGCAGGTCCCTCTGGCTTCTAGGGGTGGGGGGGTGTAGCTGGGGGGGAGCAGGGGGAGCGACCGCTCACCCACTGATCACATCAAAAGTGGCGCCTTAGGCACCGACTCTCTGGGTGCTCCGGGGCTGGAGCCCCCACGGGGAAAATTTGGTGGGTGCAGAGCACCCACCGGCAGCTCCCCACCCCACGCTCACCTCCGCTCCTCCTTTGAATACGCTACGCTGACCTGCTCTGCTTCTCCGTGCACCCTCCCCGCGAATCAGCTGTTTGGCGGGAAGCTGGGGAGGGCTGAGAAGCAGGCGGGGGCTTCCTGCTCAGGCCCAGGGAGGTGCAGGTGAGCTGGGGCGGGGAGCGGTTCCCCTGCGCCCCCCCTCCGGGTTATCTGATGCGGCACAGGCGGCCCTCCTTGCACCCTCCCCAGCTCCCTTCCGCCTCCCTGGGCCTGACTGCGAAGCCGCCTCCTGCTTCTCAGCCTGCCCCAGCTTCCCGCGCGAACAGCTGATTTGCGGGGAGCTGGGGACGGGGGGTGGGGGGCCAGGGAAGCAGAGCGGGGCGGCGCGTTCAGGGGAGGAGGCGGAGCGGAGGTGAGCTGAGGCCGGGCGCGGGCCGGGGAGCTGCTGGTGGGTGCTCTGCAGCCATCAAATTTTCCCCGTGGGTGCTCGAGCCCCGGAGCACCCAGGGAGTCGGCACCTAAGGCACCACTTATGCCGGTGGTTAAATTTAGAAGCCCTTTTAGAACCAATTGTCACTCGTGGAACAACCGGGTCTCGCGAACCGGCTCCAGCTCACCACTGGGCTGGACCCGCTGGCTAATGTCCGGGCTGCGGGTGGGACCCGGCTCCCACGCAGAACACGGGCTTAAACCCCCTCCGCAGGGGCTTTGCACAACCAGCCGGCCACTGCATGGCTCCTCCAGGCCGGCAGGGGGCGCGCAACGCAGGGCAGGCCAGACCCGGCGGTGGGTTGCGGGGCATGTTGGGAGCCGCCGGCCGCAGTGCATGCCGGTCGTTGTAGTCGTCCGTGGGCCCCGCTTAGCAATAAGAGGAGGAAGTGTAGGGGGCGCTCGCTTTCCCTCAGGAGGGGAGAGGGCAGCGGCGGGATGCCGTCACTTCCGTCGTGCTGGGCGCGTCACTTCCGAATCCTGGCGCGGGATGGCCGGCGGGCGCGGGCGGGTCTCCCGGAGCCGGCGGGGGCCCATGGCGGCTGGGAAGGGGGCGCTGGGGCTCCGCGCCCCCGAGGAGACGGTGAACCGCTGGGTGCTGCAGTTCTACTTCCACCAGGCCGTGGGGGCCTATCGGGCCCGTCGGTACCAGGACTTCCGCGAGTTCCGCGACGTGATGCAGGGTGAGGGGCCGCCCGGGGAGGGGCCGCCCGGGCAGGGGGCCGGGGCCGGCGCCCGGGGAGGGGGCCGGGGCCGGCGCCCGGGCAGGGGGCTCTGGGGTCCAACGGCGGGGCCGGGGGGCGGGGCGGTGTTTCTGACTGGGGTGTCCCAAGCTCTCTGTCCTCTTCTCTCTCCAGCTCTGCTGCTGCGGCCCCTGGTTAAGGAGCCTGCAATCTCCCGGCTGCTCCGGATCATGCAGTTTCTTTCAAGAATTGAGGAGGGAGAGAACCTCGGTACGAGAGAAAAGCGCCACAGTTCGTCTTACTGGTGCTCAGCCCTGTTCCCAAAACTGCGTTCACCTCACTGTATGGCCCCTGCACAGTGCAGCGCGGGACCGTTCTGTTTAAATCAGTCTTTATCTACTGTTTGGCCGAGGAGAACCATCTACTCTGTTCGGATTTTTTAAAATTGGAGTTCAGGTTTGGATAAAGGCCTCTGAAACTTCTGTTGTAATTCCTTGAAATAATCTGCTTGTGGTTTTTTTATTTATAAGGATCATTTCTCCAGAGGAGAGGGCATGGGCCTGATAATAGTAGGGATAGTGCGTCTGACCAGAACCAAAATAGTCAAAAGTGGCTTTTCTCAAAGGTATCAGAGGGGTAGCCGTGTTAGTCTGGATCTGTAAAAGCAGCAGAGTCCTGTGGCACCTTATAGACTCATAGACGTATTGGACCATAAGCTTTTGTGGCTGAATACCCACTTCTTCAGATGCATGTCTTCTCAAAGGGTAGTTAATGTGCAGGGTAAACAATCTGGGAAATAACAAAGTAGTTTTCACTCTTTTCAGTTATAGGAATCGAACACTAATAGGTAGAACTTTCAGATTGAAGTACGATTTCTTTTTTTTTTTCTCTTTTTTCCTGTTTAGCATTGTCACTTGAAAGCAACATGTGGGGTAAACTTCAAACATTCTGTTATTAAGAGCCTAAAACCCAAACAAAAGTTTTTGTTTAAGAAAAACCTGGCTTCTTTGCAGGGATTCTGTTTTCTATCTCTGTCATCTGGAACAAAGTCCCTTCTGCTTTCTTTTACAAACAATATATAGGTAAATCAATTTCATTCTTCATTTCTCCTGTAATAGAACAAGAACACAATGTTTGAGTGAAAACTCTGTGAAGAAGGCTTTGTTTTTGCTTTCACTTGGAATGAAAACATTAAGTAAAGCAACCACGTATATCAGTCTTAGATCTAGTTGTACTTGAGCAAAACTTAAACTTGGGGATCAAATTTGATCTGACAGCAATGTCCTTTCAGTATTATGGCAAGAACTTTACTTTTGAATTTCTTGATGTTTGAGCATTTAAACTGCATTAGTATAGTCTTATGTAACTTTTATTCAGTGTGTTAATTCATGATTTTTCTCTTTATAGTATAAAGTAAAGCAAACCTCCACATACTCAGCTCACAATGGTTATTGCTTTTAATTTCAAACTCACCAACTGTCATGTTTCTTTTCAAGGATCTCTCATACCTTCGACAACCTTTCTTGATCATAATTGTTTTGTTTGTGCTGTTCTCTGCTTGTCCGTTACTGCAGCATTAGTGGCCTAACTGAGCAAATCTGAGCCTATTTGTTTTGGCTGCTTCCTGTGGAGGATTTCTTGGGCTCAGGTAGATTTGTTTCCGTTTTAAAACCAATAGGAATGAATTGTTTCTTTTAATTGTAGATTGCACCTTTGATACAGAGTCAGAGCTCACCCCTCTTGAATCGGCAATCGGTGTGCTGGAGCTGATTGAAAGAGAATTTCCTGTGTCTGAGATGGCAATGGAATCTGTTAGAAAAATGGTGAAACAAGCTGTAAGGGTCAAGTTCTCCTTTTTCATTCAAATATTTTAGAGTTTTGTAAGCTTTAATCTAACTAAAAGAAAAAAGCTTCCCTTACAACACTGAAGGTTGTCCCTTCTCAGGTCTTCTCTCCATCATTTGCCTTACTTCTGGGAGCTTTCCATTGTTAGGAAGATAGTCACCTATCAGGATCTGTAACTCTATTAAAGGTGAACTGAAAAGCAGAACTTTTCTTTTGCTATTACCATTTTCTCTATTGAATATATTAGAAATAATTCATCCTTTCTCACTTCTTTTTACTGGAGGACCTCTTAAATGTAGAACCAGAATGCTCTTAGAGTCTAAGAATCCCTCCTAAAAACTTGGTATTGCAACTAGTCATCCCCTGCAAACTGGTCTGTTCAATTTGCTGGCCTGGGATAAAGTTTGCATGTATGATATATGTAAAATGTAACTATGATGTTTTATTGCATATTATACTACAATAAACAAACCTGAGGCTACAAGACACTTGCTGAGCCTCATCAAAATGTCTTTGGCACGTTTTCTCCCGCTTCCTACACCCACATGCTGTCTACCTTTACTTGTAAGCTCTTTGGGGAGGGGCCACGTCAGCTTCTTTTAGTATTGACATGCCGGGTAAATCTAGTCCTGTAGAAGGCTGTTTGTTTAAAATTAAGCGAAGGAAATTTAGTGAGAACTGATGGGTTCTCAAACTTTAGGGGTGTCCAGCAAAATACTTATTGTAAACGTAGATTAATTGAATGGCACCATACAAATGAAAATCAGGTAACACAATCCTTAATTGTAACCTTGCATTAATGGGATAGTTAGAAGGGTGTAGTAGGATTTCAGGCTAGCAGCTCATTAAGGTGTTTGCAAATAGCGTTATTTCTATGTTACTTGAATAGCGTTTGGAAGGAACATCACAGACTTTGTTTGCATTTTGCTTTTGCTGTTCATAGAATCATAGAATATCAGGGTTGGAAGGGACCTCAGGAGGTCATCTAGTCCAAGCCCCTGCTCAAAGCAGGACCAATCCCCAATATTTGCCCCAGATCCCTAAATGGCCCCCTCAAGGATTGAACTCTCAACGCTGGGTTTAGCAGGCCAATGCTCAAACCACTGAGCTATCCCTCCCCCGACCTGTTTGTGAAGCTGATTTAGGTGATGTGGTTGAATTGCTACAACAGAGATCCTTTTTTTCCTCTCTAGGCTGTTATTGTTTGTATTAAAAAGAGAGAATTTGATAAAGCCTCAAAAATTCTGAAAAAAAACATGGCAAAGGATCCCAGCACCCAGGTGAGTTTGATTATGTGAGTTTTTGGGGCGTGAGATGGAGTATCTTGTTGGCTGTGCAATATGTTCCCAGACATGTATTTCCTTTTCTTTGCTTCTGTCTGCTGCTACCATTGTGTAGTCCAGCACTGAAAGCGAGTGTAGTTGGCAATGCTGACACAGACTCCAGACTTTTTGGGCTTTTGCTTCCTAATTTAGATCAGTGTAAATTAGTTGGTAATGTTGAAGTGTCAGTGGGGAAGTCCCCTCTCCACCCAAACCCCCAGCTCCTGTGTTTGTAACTTGTATTATTTGTAGATATTCAGAATGTTCTTGCCTCTTGACTAGAAACTGAGGACAGAGTTGCTCAGCATTATCCGTGAGAAGAATTTGTCTCATATGATGATCCGAAATTTTTCCTACAAGACTTTTCAGCAGAGTGCGTTCCAGTTCTTGGAGACCTACCTGGAGGATTCAGAGCCCTTTCTCTTGACCGTATGTGTCTACCCTGGCTACCCACATTTCAGCCCCACCCACCTGTCACCCCTCAGGGTCTGCAGAAAAATGGCATGTGATGCATGTCACCTCTAACCCCTCTGTACTCTGTTCAAGGGATACACCCTTAGGTCTCAGGCCTCCAGCTGTCACCTCTCTATAGGCAGAGTCTTGACACTCCCCCTTCTGATCTGGGATTTAGGCTTGCATTTCTCTGTGACTATCCCAGCAGTCTGACCTAGCTCCCCACCCCTGGTTTCACTCTTTTTCCTGAAGGACAAGGAACCAGCTAGCCTTCACAAAGCAAAGCACATTTATTTAAGAACAAAAGAATTACAGAGGAAAATTTGTCATAAAACCGTAAAAAGTCTAAGTGCATATTAAGCTTACCAGAAGCCACTCGTCTTTCGCATGAGGGTCTGGTAAGAGTCAAAGTCCTTCAGACCCTTCCACTAGGGCTTGCCCTCTTGTTAAAGGTTCAGGTCAGTTTTCAGGTCAAGAACAACCCCCCAATCCCCTGCTTTAAGTTCACCTTTTGTACCGAAAGCCTTTCTTTGTTTCCTGGGCCTCTGGAAACTGGTCTGATCCACTATTTGTAAAATCCTTTGGGGTTATACTCAATGGGTAGTGTTTACCTGTCCCACCTCCTGTGATTGTAGATCCTTGGAGAAACTTGGTGAATCACCTCTGTGCAGTTAGAATACAATCTCTGGCTCACAGAGGTGCAGTTAACTTTTATAATGTTGATACAATGGTCTCAAATTATATGAATTGGAAAGAAGTTACCAATTTGTTTCTTTGTCTTATCGACATGTAATATTTTTGACTTGTACTCAGAAGTCAGATACACATGTCTGGCTCTAAAGTTTTGGGACCAGAGCACCAAGGGAATAAATTTTTAGCGTTTAAAATTCAGACCCTCTCTTGAGGTTCCATGCTATAAAATTACTTGGTCATTATTATAATTCTTAATCAAGGTAACTTAACTCTGCACATATAACTACTGCAGAACACCTGACAAATGACCGCAGTTGTTATCTTATCTCCAATATACCAAATAGCACCTTGACCATAGAACAGCAAATAATTGCAGGGAATGTGCACTTAATTAATTAATTAATGTTCCATGCCTGTGGAATGGGAGTAAAATAAATGCAGTTCCATGGAGTTCTCTTTGTAATTATTATGCGCTTTCTTCCTGTCAAAGATGGCGAAAAACACTTTGAATTCAGAATATATTGATGAAACTAAGAAGCTGGCATTAGGTCCAGACTCTGTGGAAGTAGCTAAGCAACCACCAGCGGCGGCTCCAGACTCTGTGGAAGTAGCTAAGCAACCACCAGCGGCGGCTCCAGACTCTGTGGAAGTAGCTAAGCAACCACCAGCGGCAGCTCCAGACTCTGTGGAAGTAGCTAAGCAACCACCAGCGGCGGCTCCAGACTCTGTGGAAGTAGCTAAGCAACCACCAGCGGCGGCTCCAGACTCTGTGGAAGTAGCTAAGCAACCACCAGCGGCGGCTCCAGACTCTGTGGAAATGTCTTCAAAGGACTCTGGGAGGTGAGCAGCGATGGTGATGCATTCGCAATGTGGAGAGGAAATCTGGCCACATATGGTGGATGAAGTTTGCCAGAATTTTGCTTCTGAATTGTAGCACCCACTGCTTTCACTGTGTGCAGGCAGCTATAATTTTTTGCCATGTGCCAATGCAGTGGTGCTGCCCCAGGGACTACTACTTTAGGATTTTTCACCAGGCTGTCTATCTCTGAATTAAAATGTTGATCTTTTTTCTGAAGAGTACCCTAGTGAGTGTTTGGACTAAAGGAAGGGAAGGAGTCCCCTTGTGACAGGTGGTGAATGAGAGAGGGTCTTACGTTTACAGAAGGGTTTTGGTGTGTCCGTGGTTCAGAGGACATAGGTTTGGTTAATGGCATTTAGTTTGGCATTCTTTGGAGGGATAAAACAGATGGATGCTGTGATCTGAGGTGTCTATAGTAGCCGACGCTGAAAATGCGAAGGTCAGGGCAGGCTGCAAAAAGGAGAGCATGTTCTCCCAAACTGGTGGTTAACACTGAAGTTAGATTCACCAACTAGTCCCAAACTGTGCTGCTGATCTCCCACGATAGTTATCAAAAAGCTAAAAAAGAAATCACACAGCTCCCTTTATTGTATTCCAGTTCTCTGGCTCCCAATCAGCAAATAGTGCGAAGTTTTTTAAAACTCTGTTCAGCACACAGAATGTTCTTCTGATTCCCCAAAGGGCCAGCCACATTGCCAGATCAGTACTAGTCTGTATCTTACCCAAAATACCACACTGCCAGTGAATCCATTAGTATCTAAAACTAAAGGTTTTATTATAAAAGAAAAGAACGAGAAGAGAGTTGTTAAATGGTCAAAGCAGTCAAATTTACTGTCCATTTTGATCAATTTCATGGCCAGAAGGTTTTAAAATTAGTCAATTTCATGTTTTTAGATGTTTACACCTGACATTTCGTGGTGTTGTAACCATGGGGGCCCTGACCCCAAAGGGGACTGTGGAGGGGGGGAAGGGCGAGAGGATTGCCACCAGCACTTCTGCGCTGCCTTCAGAGCTGGGCTCTGAAGTCAGCAGCCATAGAGCTTCCTGCAGCTGGGAGAGGTACCCGGAGGTGGGTCTGACCTCCCCCTGAAAGTGGCCATGCTGGGGAAGAGGAAGTCCCATCCCTGACAGGACAGGACTAGCAGCTGGAGCCTGGTGCATGAGAGCGGTCCCCGGTTGGGGTACTCCCAGCCCTGTCTCTCCCCGTCCCCTCCAATAGCTAGATTTCACGGGGGAAGGTCTGATTTCATGGTCTGTGATGTGCTTTTGCATGGATGTGAATTTGGTAGGAGCTTAGCTGTGTGGCAGAGTGAGGGGAGCAGCTGTGATTTTAGTGAAGTAGAGCATTGTATTGTTGAAATTGTTGATGTAACCTGCTTAGCTTCATTTATTTTACAGGCAACCGCCTGGAACTGTAACAACATTTGGGATTTCTGCTCTGAGAGAAGCTTTCAAGACCTTGTCAAATTCCCAAGATTCTGATGCAGCCTTTACCAAACTGGATGAAACAGACTTTTCTTTCCCCAAGCAATTGTCCCCTTCTGTATCCCACAGACTCAAGAGACACAGAGAAGAGGAGAATCCACCCTTGGAGACCTCTGAGACCTCAGACATACCTAAATCACCACCAAAGAATAAACGCTTGTTGACTATAAGCAGACTGATTATGGAGCAGGACAGCCAGAGTACTGAGCTGAGTGAGACTCCAGACTCATCCCAGGAGCCGGTGGTATCTTCTGCATTCAGGACTCTTGTTCGAAAGCCACATGTTCAGCGTGTGTCTTCCAGAAGTCCCAAGTATGAAGCATATCTGTGACACTGAGTATTCTAATGCAGACACAATGCTTTGAGAACATATAGCTAACATTGCTACATTAAACAATATAACCTTATCGGAGCAAAACTAGAAAGTTAAAAATCCCTCCCTTTTGCAAAAATGTGGAAATGGATAGTTTAAAGCAAATGTTCTGTTACTCCTGTAGATCATACATGTGGTTAGCAATGTGGGAAATGGGAAAGCTCACCTCCTACGTTCCAATAACCTTAATGCTGACCCTTGACATCCTTGCAAACTGCTTCTCAGTGTATGCATTTGACTATGTAAATCTGCAGTTAGTAATACACAGGTTGGAGTTTGTGGGTATGTTTTGTGGGACAGATTAAGGTAAATTTTCATGTCCGTGATGAATTTAAACCATGTAGGAATTTTAAGAGTAATAGAATATTGATGCAAGTTACTTTAATTCTTCCACACTTGTTTTGTACCTTGTATATGTATTGTATGACTTAGCTGCAAGTTAAACGGGGGAGTGGATGGATGTGCGGGAACAAAGAGTTCTGTGGAGCCAGGCTTCTGGGATGCATGTTTTCTGCAGGACTTGATGAGGGTGTAGCAGGGTTCCCTTCTAATGCATCTTGGAGGCTGTGCAGACGAGGGCCTCTGCTTTTGCACATGTAAGGCGGTACTGTGGATCTGCAGGAATGAAACAGCAGGGAATTCCCTTTCCTGAGCAGTACTTGGGTTCCCCAGGAGAGATGAGGCAAACGTGGTAGTTCCATAAAGTTCCCAGACTTAGGAGCACTTCAGGGTACTGATTGCAGAATAGACCCTACTGAGCTGCATGAAGTTTCATGCTTGAAAAGAGACACGTTGAGAGCATAGCATTTCAGGTTTTATATGCTTAAAATGTTAAGTGCCAAAGCGCTAAAATGCTCGGAAGTTGACCGCCACCAGCGTAAAATATTCTGTGCAGTTCAGTAGGGTCAGCTGATCCCAGTGCCCTGCGGCGCGCCCAAGATTGGCATGTTTCCAGCGCTCCCAGACTCTCTGTCTCTTGCCTTTCGTTGTTGACGAAGACCCTAGCTCGGTTACAATGCTTTAAGTGGCAGTGGTGCTGATGGTGATGGCTATTGGTGACAAAGGATGTCAACTTTTGCTTCAGAAGTTTAGCTTCAAACCTTCCCCTGCCCAAACGCTCATATACACCTGTGTGAAAACGCTTGCGTGCTGCCAAGGCGACGGCATGCACAAGCGTACCACTAACAGGGAGCGTTTGTCTTCATGTAGTTGCTGTAATATGAAAACTAATCAATTTGCAACATATTTTAAATACACCTGATTTCAGCTGAATCTTCTGTAAGGAGTTGAGTACATGCATGTGAGCAAGAGAAATAAGGAACATAATTGGTTTGGAGCCAGCTGGCCTTGCCTATAGTAAAAATTTCATAGCAGCCTTGTGGAGCATATGACCCTTGCTAAGTGTTCCTGCCCCATTCCATTGTCTCTTTCATGCCACATGCATGGCACCTTCTTGGCAGCTCAGGTGTTTGTATCAGTTTGCAGCAACTGCTTAAGTCTGACCTAGTTGGCTCTCAGTTGCTTCTTGTGTGTTATACAGGGATCTGTTAAGGTCCAAAGAGAACCTCCTGTAGTTATTAAAATGGCACTGAGTGGCTTTGAATGCCAGACATACACATGGCACCCTTTACCTACAAACCAGTCCAATGGCAGTGAACTGAGATGGATGTGTTGTGGAGGTGAAGCAAACGTACATAATCCAGCTGTCAGGCAAGCTCCCACATTTCCCAGTGGTGCACACTGATCTTAGTCTTCACTCATTGGTACAAGGTGGTCCTAGACCGTTTTACCAATGGCCTCTAGGTAATTAGTCAGTGGTCTGTGGTCCTTTTGGATGTTTGATTTAGCTGTCTGCAGTGACTGTCACTTCAGCCCTTGTTAATCAGGCTGGCTTGTTGCAATTAAAATGTGTGTGTTGTGTGTTTTCAGACCACTGAAAGCAAGATGGAACACCTCGAATGGGCAAGAAGAAAAGGACACTTGGAGTGAGGAAGATGAGCTCTTCCTGGACAAGAGTAAGTATGCTGTTTTTGCCATGCACACGCTTTAATTCCTGGTCCCAGCCATGCTGTTGGCCCTGGGGCTGTCTGCTGCCTTGAATACTTGACAGAAACCAAAAGACTAGAAATCCCATAACCCAGGAAAGCTTGGGCCTATGGTTGCTGTTATAGGACTGCAGCAATGGAGATGATGTCCTTTCTTAGGCAGGCCCAAACAATGGGAAGCTGCTAAATCCATTGTGTACCTGATCGTGGAACATTTAGCAAGTACCCTCTCATTACAGTTTCAGACCTGAGATAAAACTACCTGTCAGTCATTGTCTGCTATTCTAGTTTGAGACCCAGCCCAAAAGCAGTTCCATCCCGTTAACAGCTGTAGGGTGGCAGATCAGCATTTGCTGGCTTTTTTCAAAAGATGTAATTAATTCCACCTCAGACTTTTCTCCTGGATGCTGTTTAACAGCTGGGATCTTCCCTGCTTGGACCTGAACATGGTTCCATTTATGAACAGGGATTTCTATTGAGGAAGCTTTTTGGATCAGGCTGTCTTTTTTTTTCCTTAGACACATTTGCTAACCTGAGACAAGTGTAATTCCTTTTGACTCAGTCTTAGTTATTATATTTCTTTAGTTACACTTCTTATGAGGTAACCAGGGCTTGGATCAGAATGGCCAACTGTCCCTTCAATACATGGAATTCTAGCAGCTAGAGGAAGTAAAGGCATTTGTTTCTGTTTTCCATACCCTGGCCAAGGGTGTTCCCCTGGTGGCCATGCCGCTCTCTCCCTGTAATCGAAGAGGCTAAAGCCAGTTTCTCTGGGAGATGCATGCACAGCAGAAGGTGGATGCTGAAATATGACTCTTCTTGGTTTATTTTTCAGGGTCCCCTGGGAGAAATAGCCACAGCTCTTCAATCCTCGGTTCCAAGAAGCAGGTAGTATAGAGCCCTCCAGCTCCGTTCAGCAGCCCAAAGCAGGACTCTGCAGGGGTAGTGAAGCAATGAAGCAATAGCAAAGATTGGGAGGGGGAAATCCCTTTTGCTGTTCAGAGATTTCTACGCCTCTGGAATCAGCTCAGTTAGAAGAGTCCAAGTGATTGATGCACACTGAATGGAGAACTCTCCCAGATGCTGCACTGACAGATGATATTTACTCAGGGACTGGAGTACCTTGATCAATGCTTGCGTTATCTAAGCGTTGAACTTACGAGGGGGTGAGTTGGGTTGCACAGATCTTTAAATTGGGAGGGCCTGGCTTAAGTTTGTCCACTAAAAGCCAGGAAAGTGGTAGAGGCCTAAAATACTGGTGTGCAGCTTATCCTGGCTGGCATCTGCTTCCTGAACCGCTCAGCAGGTAAGTCAGCTAAAGAGGCGAAGAACCAGAACACACTCTATAAACCACATAATTCCTAAATAAGCCTGCAGCTAGTATTGAAAATATAAATACACTTTCAGGAGGTGCCGGGGTTGTAAGAACTATGTTATAAAAAGGTGCTGATAGTATGGATGAAAGGGGGACCAAGGAGGCTAAGAAGCCTTTAGTGCAGAAGTGATAGGACCTGTGCTGTAAGAGTCACTCCTTGTTCTTCTTTTGCAGAGGTGGACAGTGCAGGAAAGCGAATGGATCAGAGAAGGAGTGAAGAAGTTTGGAGAAGGGAACTGGAAAATCATTTGCAAAAAGTTCCCCTTTGAGAACCGCACCTCGGTGATGATCAAGGATCGCTGGCGGACCATGAAAAAGCTGGGACTCCACTGAAAACAGGAGTTGAGGAACTCTTCGAGTGACACTTGCTCTCATTTCTCTCCAAAAGATGGACGAAAGCAACACCTGCCATGGGAGGAAGGTTGTAGTCCCCTTCCTAGCAATGTGACAGGAATGATGTGGAGAATTGTCATGGCTGCTTGGCAGAGCTGAATGCTACAGCTGGAAGAAGCAAAGTTTAACTAGAATTTGGGAAACCTTCCTAGTTCTTGTATTTAGCTGGAGTCACTAAATTTAGATCTTTGTCTGTCAACAGAAGCAAGGCAGCCTGAGTAACTATGGAAATAGTCTTGTAGTAGAAGTGCTACAATACTGACATTTTGTATATGTTCAGAAACAGTGAGGACTCTGGCAGCCTTTGCCCTGTGAGCGTTAGAGCTGGAACCTGAGTGGACTGTAACTGGGATCACCGCTTTCTCTACTCAGGTGTTGGTTGAATGGCAGGGTAATCCTGTCACCGACTGTTTTATCTCTATTAATATTCTTAAACCAATTGTGAATCACTTGGCTGATCTCCATTTGCCCGTCAGCCCCTTCGAGAGGGGAAAGCAGTGGTGTAGGAGCTGTTGCTGAGTTGCACCGGCAGAAGTCTGGCTTTTTGGCCAGGGAACTGGCATTTGTTTCCACGATTCTCTGCTTTGTATATTTTTATATTGAGTGGGGATTTCTTCCTCCACATTTTTTTGATGCTTTAAAAATAGATGTTTTTTCTTTGTGCTCATTAGTTTCTAGAATGTTTGGAGCCAGATGTCACCAAGTTAAAAGTTAGTGTTCAGTTGGTTTGACTTTGTGTTTGAGTTGCCTCCTTCTTTGCAAAATTCCCTTCCTTCTGTCTGTTTCCTGGAGTAGTGCATTATCTCTGAAAGGTCTCTGGGGATCTCTGGCAGGCACCAGACATGCCTTGCCTTCTAGTGCGAAATCCAATCCCATGTCTAAACCCATCGTGTAAAATAAAGCAGTTCGTGTGTTGGATATAACAATTGCAACAAATTTGATTTGCATCTCCCCAGCATTCTCTCCTCAGGTAAATAATCCCCCTTGAAAAGGGAGAAGCTTGGCATATCCCTGGGTCAGTGGCCTAGTGACAGCTTTGTGGGACACCCTGTTAATGACCAGAATTTCATCCTGCATTCACTTCCTGAGCCAGCTGAAGCCAGGAGCATCGCATCAGCAACTAACTGAATTGGAGTGCCAGAAAGTCTTGTACCCCTATCCGGTGGGATGCTGCTGGTTATTAGGGACAGGTGGATTGCAGAGGCACTTATGTATCTTCTTCCCCTCACTTTCACCAACACTCATGCATTTAATTTCCTTTGGTTCTAGCTGCAGAAATACCCCAACTGCAGGGGTCCTGTGAGCTGCTTCTGTTGTCACTGGTGCTGGGTAGAAGTCCCCTGCTTGCCTTAGCCGTGTCCTTTGGCACTAGCAGTTGCTGGAAGGAACCTTGCCAGAGAAACTCATTGCTGTCTGGATACAAGTGGCTCAAGTAATCTCTTCAACTTCGCTGTTAGCCAGACTTTCTCCCTGCCCTTTGCCCTGTCTTTGGCGTATTGTTGCTCTGTGATCAGTGTCTATAGTTCTTGTACTAAATAAAGTTTCTAGGAATGTTTTAACACACTAATCACTATAATCAAGTCCTTCAGACCAAGGTGTAGGCTGTAGACAGAAGTCTGAGTGCAGGGCACCCAGCCTGCTCCCAGAACAAGCAGTTCCCCAGGAAGGACCGTTTGTGCCTAGTGACGTTTCTGCAAAGTGGACTTCAGGGTTTTACAAAATGTATCAGACTTTTAAACTCTAATGAGGACAAACTGCGCAGCTGCCTATGCAGGCCTGGTAATTTCACTGAGATTACCTTGAGGAGTTGAACTCCTTCCAAGTGCCCCTGAGGTTTGGATAAGTGCAGCTGTGTTTGGCAAAAGCCGGGGAGTGAGGAGTGAAGTTAATGATTATCCCCCTTGCATCCTGGGACCCATGCTCCTGCTCTGCCCCAGCCACAAGGCAGCCTCACAAGGCAGTATGGTCTCGCTCTTTCCTTTGGCTGTGACTGTGGGGCTGCTTAGTCTGACAGGCCCTGCCAGGAGCCCGAAGACTGAGCCCCTGAGTGGCTCCAGTGAGCAGCCTCTCTTCCGTGGAGCTGATCGCTATGACTTCGCCATTGTTATCCCTGCGGGTGGCACCGAGTGCTTCTGGCAGTTTGCACATCAGAGTGGCTACTTCTACTTCAGCTATGAGGTGAGTGCTGGGGACCCGAGTGCTGGGGAGGACTCTTGCAAACGGCAGGTTTTCAGCTTAATAGAATTTCCTGGTAAAATAAATAACTTCCTGCAGCCAGACAGCTGCGTATCCAACGAGGAATTGCTATAGTGGATCCATCTGTCGTGGTCTCTGGCAATGGCCAGTACCAGCTGCTTCATGGGGAAGGTAGAATGGATCCTGTAGTCAACAATTAGGCAGTAACCTGCTCTTAGAGAGAGGCTTTCAGTCAGTAGCTGGTTTAAGTCCTAAAGCAGGAGGGCTGATAGCTCCCAAAAACAGTTACTTTAAAAAATCCTAGTTAGTGTAACTCTGGATGTTCTCAGTGTTCGCTTAAATCTCCAACCTTTTTTTGAATCCTAAAGTTTGTCTCAGCTCTTACAGTAGTGAGTTCCACAGATTAACTGTTCATTGTGTAAAATATTGCAGGCAGTTTCTGTACTGTAACATTTGCATCGCATGCACAAAAGATCCCTAACTGAAAAAAGGACAAACTCTTGAATCTTTCCAGCTATCAGGATGGCCAGCTGTCTGGGGTGCTGGGTTATTTGGAGCACTCAACTTCCACTGGAATTTGGCAGCTGTTGGTTCTAATTGCACTCAAAACGACTAGCTAAGGATTTTTTTTATAAGACTAAATGATCTAATGGTCCCTTCTGGCTTCAGAACCTTTAAAAATGGTATCTTCTATATCAACTTGCTGCCTTTCACTTTCAGTGTCTGCTTGCTGTTGTTTTCTGAGTGGGTGTGAATAGGAGTGCCCCATCTACCTTCTCCACACCTCTATTTTGTCCCTTCTTACGTCTCCTTTGAACTGAACAGTCCCATTCTTCTTGTCCTCAAAACTTCCATCCTTGTCCCTGAACCCCCTCTATTTTTCCTGTATCCCTTGAAGTAAGGTGATGAGTACTGTGTTCTATCCTGGTAGCACACAGGAGTTGTCCTCTAGTCCAGTGCCCAATCTCTGACAGTGGCCAGAACCAGATACTTCAGAGGAAGGTGGAACCAGCCTTGTATTAGGCAGGTGTGGGGTGATTGACTTGTCACCTCCACACACAAACATTAGGTGTTTTCCTAATTCCTTAAAGAGATGGGTTTAAATCCTGAAGCATGAGGTTTATTGTCTCTCCCAAAATTTGTTAGCATTAACTATTATAACTCTGGATATTTTTGTTACCCGTATAAATGTCCAGTCCCTTTTTGACTCTTGCTAATTCTTGGCCACAGCAACATCCTCTGGCAATGAGTTCCGCAGTCTAATCTCACAGGTGGAAGTGTTTGCTTCCTGTTAGTTTTGCATTTTGCTCTCTCATTTCATTGACTGTCCCCTACGTTATGAGAGGGAGAACAGAAGCCCTGATCTCTCTCTCTCTTTCATTTTAGCTGATGGTTTATTAGTGATTCATATAATGGCATCATATTTTTCTCATTCTTTAAAGCTATTCTTTAAACATCCCCTTTTAACCCACCTGACTTCCATTTTCCCCTCTTACTGCCATAGTTTACTCTCCTTTCTATTGGCTTCACTGGAGTTGGATTTCTTTCTCCTGAACAAGAGGGTGGCTCAAATACCCTCTTCCCCTGCCCCCACCTCACCTTCCTGTTTGGTTTGTGAAGGGGAGCGCCTGCCTTCTAGTGACCTCGCTCCAGGCTGAGTCTAAGGACTGTTTTTAGGGCATTTTTGACTAACTTTCTTGTAAACTCCCCCTTACTAAAAGTTAAGGCCCTGCCATGCTGCTCCTGGGGCGCTCCCCTCTGTTGAGGAAACTGGAACTTGATTGTATTGTGGTGACTATTAGAGGCTCAACTAGTGATTACGTCAGGAACTCCCAGCTTTGGCTTTGACCTCAGTGGAGAGAATGTCTCCTTGTTCTGGAGAATATGCTGTTCCAAAGGTTCCTGGGGAACTTTGCCAAGTTGGTAGCAGAGGGGCGAGTGCTAGTAGCCAGCTTCCAGTGTTGATTGGATCTTTGCTTGGCAGGAGGTTCCATAGTGCATGGACTCAGCTAAGCACTCACAACAGGAGACCTTCCTGTCTCCTGGGGTGTGTGTGGAAGGAATATCCCAGGTCTCCTGCTGCATGGTTGTTTATCTGGGCTCCAGCCTGGGATGGAGCCCTCCAGTCCTCTTATCTTAAACCCTGCAACTTCCCAGCTTCTGTTTACACAGGCCCGACTGAAGTAGAGCTGGGAGTTTGTGCCTGGCACTCTTGTCACTATTCGGGTTTATCAGCGGCTCCCTTTATCTGTCTGCGTGTGGAGCAAAGCAGCTGGGCTGTAGGCAGAGGGGCTGGAGCTGTTCCAGGATTCGGGGGACTGAGCTGGTGTTCAAGCCCAAGGTGCTCCCCCACCCTTCTTTTAGCCTGTTCCAAAGCAAGGGAGATGTGCAGCTGGACGTACTGATTGCTGCATGCGTAAAGGGCAAGGAGGGCTGGGTTGAACCATAACAGCTCCTGCTCGGGGGTGACTGTACATGGAGGGAAGCGAATTCACTGCCCAGTCATGGAACGTGTTTGGGGGCCAGCCCTGTGCTAGCTAGATCTCTATTAGCCGTGGCATGGATCAGTACACAGACTAGGAATGAAAATACTAGGGTTGATGTCAAGGTCCATTGGAAACCCCCAAAGTGGTTGGGGAGAGAGAGGGGATTGCGGGAGAGGAGAATTACACTGTCCAGCGCAAAACTGGGCCAAATCCTTGGTGTCCTTGCACTGACTCAGCAGGTTCTCCTTGCCCCAGCCTTCCTTTCTGATCCTGCATCCCCTGGAGCTTGGCCTGAGTGCACAGGGAACCACTTAGTTGCCAGGTGGAAGCTCTTATCTTTCACCCTGCAGAGTGGTAGCATTCTCCCCATTTCACTGACAGGAACTGAACCATCCAGCCATACACTGTGTGGAGAGCCAGGACTTTCCCAGTCCTGTGCTCGTTCCTCCAGATGGTGCCTCTGTGTAGCCTGTCTGGTCTGCTCAGGACGCTGCGGCTCCTGTAAACTCACGGGCGCCCACTCAAGGTGAGTTTAGCTGTGTAGTAAATGCCACTAAGATCAGTCATGGGCTTTGCTGCCTTTATAAGCAACATGGCCCCATCCGTTTCCGTGGGAATTCCCGAGGACAGCATCAGTCAGGCTTGTTCTTTGCTAGAACTCAGACCTGCACCCAAAGTTCCCTGTTCTGCTCCATATCTCTTGGCTTCAGGTACAACGAACTTCGGGAATTGGACATGACAGACACGTCTTGGCCACTGCAAACGATCCCAACGGCCTCCAAATGGGCACTTCCCAGGATGTACGAGGACAGATGAACTTCCCAACCAAAGAGACAGGTTCTTGCCACCCCGCTACTTCCCTGGCCTACATGAGATCTGGACTACTCCAATCCAAGGGCAGCCTGCAGATCATTAATGATCTAAGCCATAGGCCTGTAAAAGTCTTGCTACACACAGCATGTGTGATACTGAGCTCAGAACTTGACTATACGGGCAGCCAAGCTTTTCTGCAGCTGCTAAGCTCAGAGAGACCATGTCTCTGCTGCAGAGAAGGGGCAAATGGGAGCTAACAGTGGGGTAATGTCTGACTGTCACCGCACCTGTTGCTCTCCTCTGATGCTTGGAACCACTTCTCTCTACAGGTTTTTACCAGCTGTGCTTGACCAATCGGCTCAACCATTTCGGTTTCCTGCAGGTTTATCTCAGCTTCGGTGTGTTCTATGAAGGCTTTGACCTGCAAAACTTGCCAGACATAGAAAGGAAGAAAATTAATGACACACTGGAGGCAATTGAGGTAATGTTTTATTTGCACTGTCAGCTGCCTGGGAATCAATTGCAGGGCTGAGGCAAGCTCAAACAGGCATCTTGGTTTTGAAAATGAGGCACATGAAAATAAATGGGGAGCTAAGGATAACTACTGCTCCCAGGAAACATACAAGGGGCAGCAACTGGAGTAGTGTAAAACCAGTCAGACACTTGGCTCTGGAGAGAGCCAGGAATGGGGGTGTGTGTCACATTCTGGGGTGCAATCCAGATCAGTGAGTAACTCTGTCATTGCCTGCCTTGTAGCCCTGGGGGCCTCACAATGCTTTGCTGCTGTAGCTCCCAACCTGCAATGACCACAAACAGCATGCAGGTCACACCTTGACTGTTTGTGTATAGCCAACCAGCCCTGCAGCCTGTCTGCAATGCTCGTCACCGTCTGGCTTGGTTACTACCTGGAGGGTGACCCCAACACACTCCCAGTCCTGAATTTTCCCCAAAATGTGTTCTGTGCTGTCCAGCCCTCTGCTGAGTAGTTCAGGTATTAGAAGCCCATTGCCCCTCTAAGGGGTCAATACTCAAGTTTACTACCCAAACTGGAGTTACCCAAACAGTTCAGTTCAAACACAGCATTGGATTAGTTCTGATTGTAGTTAAAGAAACTCATTTTATTTCTTAAAGACATTTTAGGCGAGTACAAGTATAAGGCATTAAAGTCAGAAGTGGTTACAAGAAAACTAAAGATAAAGCA
The DNA here is from genome assembly GCF_965152235.1 of Eretmochelys imbricata. Classification (NCBI taxonomy): domain Eukaryota; kingdom Metazoa; phylum Chordata; order Testudines; family Cheloniidae; genus Eretmochelys; species Eretmochelys imbricata. Next base: position 41,122,825 of record NC_135583.1, on the reverse strand, counting down.
CTGTCTAGTAGCTAAAACTCAACAAACTAGACTTGGTTGAAGGTAAAATCCTTAGCAAAATTGCTGACAATTCTCCGGTCAGGATCTCTCCTAAAGTCAAAGGACTGGCTCCTTTGTCATCTTAGGTGAAAGAGAAGCAGCAAGAGCTTTGGGGTGGTTTTGCCCCTCGCTTTTATAGGCCAACCACCTTCTGAAGTGGATTCTTCTGAGGATTAACCCTCAAAGCAAAGTTTATTCAAACTCTAAAGGTGGCGACATGGAGATTGGTGGTGAAAGTGGCTCCATGATCATTCTTCTCCCCTGTATATGCTGAAATGCAGCTTGTCTCCTGTCACTTCCCCGTTTTGCTGTCTTGAGGACACTGTTTACTCCTTAGATCTAAATTGAGGTGCGCACATTCCTGTGTTAAACAGATCTGTCCTGAACAACTTCTGCCTAGCCAGGGCTGTGCTATCACCACCATACAGGGGGAATTCATAACTCTACAGATCATGTTGCTGCGTACATCTCACCAGGAAATTGACAAGCAAGTTTTTAGTTTCCAAATGACACCTCACAAGGCCTATATTCAACACAGATTACAGTAGTGTGTAGCGTGTGAATACAGTGGTGCTTTCGGTCACAGGGGGTTGTGTGAAAAACAGGAAGGGTGGCTGAGGGAGAGATTATGTCAATGGGGCATGTGAATTTGGATGGGGCTTGCTGCTGGGAATCTGGATGGAATGTATCACTCAACAGGCTCCTGTTCTGTTCCTGAAACACTCTGCTCTTGTCATTCAATCCCAAATGGTGAAAGATCTGTTCCTGCAGGCTCTGTGCGAGGTCTGGGGGGCTTCCATTCTTCCCCTTACTGGTTCTCACAGGAACTTAGTAACTGCCAGACCAGATCAGCCCTAAGGTTCATCTACTCCTGTATCCTGCCTGACAGTGGCCAGCACCAGATGCTTCACAGAAATATTCAAGAAACCTGGCAGAAGGCAGATGTGGGATAATGTCCCCATGAAGGTTTCATCCCAACCCCCACTACCAAAGATTAGCTTAAGCCCTGAAGCACATAGTTAAAGGTATTCTAAAACCATTAGCATGAACAATAATATCCATTGGATCTTGCCAAGTTCGTGGCATTGAGTACCACAGTCTAATCAAAGGTTGGAAGAAGTATTTCATTACCTGTCCTTGTGCTCTTTGCAGGAGAGCACCCACAAGCTGCAGGCCCATGTCTTCCACATGTGGCGCTTTTATAACTTTGCCCGGATGAGGAAAGCAGCTGACTATTTCATCCTTCAGTCCAACTATAACTATGTGAACTGGTGGTCACTGGCTCAGAGCCTCGTCATTGTCCTCTCGGGAGTTCTGCAGCTGTATTTCCTGAAGCGGCTCTTCAATGTGCAGCCCACTACTGCCACCAATAAACCGAGGTGCTAAGGCCCCTAGCTTACACCACTGCGGGACCCATGTAGCAGGAAGGACCAAAGGACAGGCCCGTAACACTGCAGAGCACACTGAACTCCATCTCATCCTTTCTCCCCCCCCCATGGAAGAATGGGAGATCCTACGTGTGGAAGGAGCTGGGCTGTGGGATTTTTCAGGTACAGAATTCCCCGCAATGCTCTAGTGTCCAGCTGGCTCTTTACCTTACCTTTGTTCTCTACCTGGCCTCTAGCACAAGACCCATTTTTGGGGGAAGGAGAGGGGATGGTTCACGGCATTCAGTGCTGGGTGGGGCTAGTTTAGGCCTAATCTACCCAGTGGTCTAATAGTGAAATGGCTTGAAAAGCTGTTCACATATTATAAATAAAATAAAATAGTTCACACTGTGAAAGTACTGTCCTGTCTGAAGCCACCATCTTCCAGGAACCAGGGCTGGTGGTACTGCCCCAGGAATTAGATACCTGCTCCCTACCATGGAAGCCACTGCTACAGCACCCACCTACACTGCTTCTGATTAGCCCTGGGTGTGTGGTTATGTGGTCCTCAAGTGGCACAACCCTGTTAGCTCTCCCCTGCGCCCCCCCCCCCCCCCCATACCCAGGTCTCTGTTGGGGAACAAGGCAGAAATGACCCGAGGGGAGGGGAGGGATCACTTTGTTCCTGTTGACTGAAACAGCTGTGTTCACCTCCATCTCCTGTGACACAGAACTTCCAGGTAGCCCTAGCACCCATGGAGGGAGTAGGTGGCTGCATGAAGGTAATCTACGCCCCTCAGCAGCTACTACGGAGACAACTGCCTTTAGTCTGAGAGCCTAAGAGCTGGTCCTGGGCAGGGCCTCGGCCCAAGTAGCTGAGGTCTTTCACTAGGCCACACCAACATGGGTTTTATTAGATAGAAAACAAGTTTTATGTAATCCCTGTCTCCTCTTCAGGCTGGGACAGGCAGACCCCAGAGATCACAATAGTTATGATTAAGTCACAGGTAGATTGGTCTGTAATCCTCCCCAGCAGCCTGCAGAGCCCCATGCCAGGAGAGCTCCCTGCTGCTGCTTTGAGTTCTGATTTCAAACACACTCCATTCTTGCCATGGGTAGCTGAATCCTCAAAGCTTTGTGCTGCTGGCTGCCCTTTAAGTCAGTGTCTCCTCATGCCGCACGTACTCCCCAACATCCGCCTGATGAAATACTACGATTGCCATGGGGTCCACTTTCCGGCAGTCCTGGGTAGACTTGGCCGCGACTCCAAAACCCTGGGGAATTGAGAATAGTGAAAGTCGGGCACCCACTTGTATTAACCCCCCTCTACTCAAAGCAAGTTCATCACCGTTTTCTGAAGAATGGTCCACTCCCCCTACCAGCACTGTTGCTTACCAGAGGAACATCGGCCATGGAATACACCACCACACCCTGGTACTGAGCTGTGTTCTCGGTGATGCGGCCTAGGCCAGATTTCAGCACGTGGTTCCCATAAAGGAAGGACTGCTCTGCTCCAGGTTTCACCCACACTTTATACTGCAAGAGAAAAGCACCCATCCTCAGGAGGCAGAGCAGTTGCTCACCCAGATCTTCACCAGTTAAACTTATTGCTGAACCTGCAAGGTTCCTCCTCATACAACTGGGCACAAGGGAAGAGACACAGGTGATACCAACTTATGAAGTAAGGCTCAAGTGGGGTATCTGGGGCATGGGAGACAACAGAGAAGACCTGTAACAGTTCATTGTTTCCTTATGCTCTTCATGCAGCCATGTAAGGGGACCAGAGGCTGAGGCCAGCAGGGGTTTGTGCCAGGGAAACTCACAGAAAACAGATTACTTTGTAGGTAGAGCCTCAGTATAAGGTAAGCCAGAAAGCAGAAAGTTGAGACTGGAGACAGTTCCAGTGCCACAAGGGGGGTAAATGGGGAGGGAAATATTAGCAGTAAGTAGTTAGTAGCACCCGAAGACCCTAAACGGGACCAGGGTCCTGGGTACTGTACAAATCTATTAAAGACACTCTCCATGCATCCAGTCTAGAGAGACAAAGGATAGGGGGTACGGGCAATATAAAAGCAAATGAATATGGGAAAGAATTGGTCTATCTTGTTTAGTTACAGGGTCTGCAGATATATTACACTCTTTTCCCACCCAGGCCCCTCGCACCAGCAATGTTCCCTCTAATTTTTTCCATCTATGAGTGGAATAAATTTTATGATGTGCAGACGTGCACCAACAGTAGAAACAAAAAACCTAGATATATTTTAAAAAAGTTAAATAGGGACAGCAAAGACAGGTTAGGCATTTTAGAACTCACATTTAAATTTAATTCTTTGAGTAGTAAGAGAAAAAAATTATGAAATGCACAAACCAGTCAAAACACTAAAATAATACTTTGAAAGAATAAAATTAGAGAATATATGTGCATTGCAGGAAGTACCAAGAAGTAACAACAACAATAATACAAGTATATGTTGGGAGGTGCGTGTGACACAGACTGTGTATGTGCTGGCTACTGGGAAAGTTTTTGAGAGATGCCCCACACTGTTTCTTTAAGGCACTCATGGAAAGCTCTTCTGCTCTGTCCTGAGCCCTGTTGTCTCCTCTCCCCTCCCCTGGTCTGCACAGCCAGCAGGAGGGTCCCGGGAGCAGCTGCAGAATGGAGCAACATGAGTGGAGGGGGACCTGAACACATGCTGCCACTGTGCACACTCTGCTAATCAGCTGGGCAGCACTTAAATCTCTCCTGTACTTCTTAAGCAAGCAGCTTACAGGGAACACAGCACACCAGTACTGCTAAACATGACCAAGGATCAGGTTGCTGCCTGAAAGCTTCTCCTTAGCAAGCCTCTCACCTTGGCATAGGGAGCAAGGTAATCCAGGGCAGTGACATGGAGCCGGAACTTCTGAGTCTTGGTGAACTTCCCAAAGCAGGTGCCCAGTGCCACCAGCTTGTCCCCAGGGATACTGGTCGCCACCTTCAAGATTCTCTCACTAGAAAAGAGCAAATGCAGCCATGTGATTAGTTCTCAGAGAAGCTCAACACCTGAAAGAGAAGTTATAACCTGCACCAGGCACCCCACTGTCAGCCAGAGGCACGATGGGGCAGGGCAACTTGGCTGGGGACCTGCAGTGCATGAATATCTGCCGTCACAAGAAGCATCAGCCCCTCAATCTCCAGGAAAGGACCAGGAGGCAGAGCGTGCTGGGGGCCAGTCCCTGCCCTGAGTCAGGGGAGCTTGTTAGGAGCCAGGTGGACTCCCACTGAGACAGCAGGGGCCCAATCTGCAGAACTAGTCACTTCAGTGGCAGCTGCGGAGCCTGCGCTTGTGCCCCGGGGACTCTGCAGCCCGGCTGCGCCACCCACCTGACATAGTAAACCCGGTCCTTGTGCAGGCGGAAACAGTAGGAGCCGTCGGGCCGGTCCACCAGCAGCTGGATGTTCTCGCCGATGCTGTGGGGAGAGAGACCGTGAGCGCTGGGCCCCGGGACGGACCACCTAGGGGCCTCCCCCCGGGCCGCCCCCCACTGCCCAGCCCCAGCCCCCGGGGCCAGCGCCACACCGCCCCCCACCCCGGCCAGGCCCCCCCTCCCCCGGACCAGCCCCCCACTGCCCACCCCCCCGGGCCAGCGCCACGCCGCCCCCGCCCGGGCCAGGCCCCCACCCCCCCGGACCAGCCCCCCACTGCCCACCCCCCCGGGCCAGCGCCACGCCGCCCCCGCCCGGGCCAGGCCCCCACCCCCCCGGACCAGCCCCCCACTGCCCAGCCCCACCCCCCACTGCCCAGCCCCCCAGGCCAGCGCCACGCCGCCCCCGCCCGGGCCAGGCCCCCACCCCCCCGGACCAGCCCCCCACTGCCCACCCCCCCGGGCCAGCGCCACGCCGCCCCCGCCCGGGCCAGGCCCCCACCCCCCCGGACCAGCCCCCCCACTGCCCAGCCCCACCCCCCACTGCCCACCCCCCCGGGCCAGCGCCACACCGCCCCCCACCCCGGCCAGGCCCCCACTGCCCAGCCCCCCGGGCCAGCGCCACGCCGCCCCCGCCCGGGCCAGCGCCACGCCGCCTCCGCCCGGGCCAGGCCCCCACTGCCCAGCCCCACCGCCCACTGCCCAGCCCCCCAGGCCAGCGCCACGCCGCCCCCGCCCGGGCCAGGCCCCCACTGCCCAGCCCCACCCCCCCGGGGCGGCCCCCCACTGCCCTCCCCCGACCAGCGCCCCGCCTCACTATTTCGCGAGCTTCTCGAACAGGGCCCGGGTCTCCTCCTCCGTGAGAGGCCGCATCGCCGCACCCGGCAGCTCCGGGCTCAGTCAGTGCACGGCTCCACGTGGGGGAGGGGAAAGCCCGGAACCGGAAACAGCTCTGGGCCAGTAGAGCCTGGAACATAGAGCGGCCTCCTTCCCGCCGTGGTGGGGCCGGCGTGCCCCGCTCAGTGCCATAGAGTCCGGCTGTCACCGCAGGCCCGCGCGCCGGGCTTGGGTTCGCGGAGCTGTAGGGGGCGCCAGAGCAAGTGTCTCCAGAGCAGCGGAGTTGCTGGGGGGGCCGTGGGTAGAGTGCCCCCCACACCATAGAGTCCTGCACCCTGTGCCTAGCGCGTAGCTGCGTGTCGTGGCGCTCTCCCCAAGATGGCGGCGGCCGGCGCGGCGCTGGAGGAGGCCAGCCTGCTGGCCTGGCTGTTCCGCGGGGCGCCGGGGCCGGCGCCGGGGCCGGAGCTGGCCGGGTACCTGGCGGAGCTGGCGGGGCTGGGGCTGGAGGCGCTGGGCCGCGAGCCGGGCCGACTGGCCGAGGAGCGGGCGCTGGCCGCCGCCCAGACGCGGCACTTGGCCTTCGCCCACTACAAGATCTTCATCCGCTCGGCCGAGTGCACCAGCGAGACGGGCCGCGGCTTCGGGGGCATCGAGCGCGGCCTGGCCCGGCTCTTGGGGCGGCTGCCCGGCTTCCAGGAGAGCTGCAGGTGGGCCCGGGGCGTTGGGCGCGGGCCGGGGGGCGCCCGGGCCCGGGGCGTTGGCGGGGCGCGGGCCGGGGGGCGCCCGGGCCCGGGGCGTTGGCGGGGGGGGCGCCCGGGCCCGGGCCCGGGCCCGGGGCGTTGGGGGCTGAGTTCTCCTTCCCTCCAGCAGGAGCTTCTTGCGGGACGCCGAGGAAATCGCCTCCAGCCGCCGCATGAACAGCCTGACACTGAACCGGCACACGGAGATCTTGGAGATCCTGGAGATCCCGCAGCTGATGGACACCTGCGTCCGCAACGGCTACTACGAGGAGGCCCTGGAGCTCGCTGCCTATGTGCGCCGGCTGGAGAGGAAACACTCCTCCATCCCTGTCATCCAGGTTCGTCCAAACAGTGCTGCCCATGCTGGAGGGGCTGCAGCCCCTGGGCATGGGATGAGCTCCTCAGATGGTGGCTGGCATGGGTCGCATGCTCCACGCAGCAGGTGGGGTCTTGCTCTGAGAGGAGTGTGCTTTGCGGGGTGATGTTTGGAGTTCAGGTTTGGGGCATGACGCTTGAAGCCATGGTGGGCTCTCTCGTAGCTGCCGTCTCTCTCTCCCTGGCTCTAGGGCATTGTGGACGAAGTGCATCAGTCTTCACAGCTGATGCTGAATCACTTGATCCAGCAGCTGCGCACTAATATCCAGCTGCCAGCTTGCCTGCGTGTCATCGGCTACTTGCGGCGCATGGATGTCTTCACGGAGGCTGAACTGCGCATCAAGTTCCTGCAGGCCCGGGACGCCTGGCTCCACTCCATCCAGGCCTCCATCCCTGATGATGACCCCTACTTCCACATCACCAAGACCATCGAGGCCTGCCGCGTCCATCTCTTTGACATCATCACGCAGTATCGCGCCATCTTCTCGGACGAGGAGCCGTTGCTGCCTCCCGGCGAGCATGCGGTCAATGAGAGTGCCATCTTCCATGGCTGGGTGCTGCAGAAGGTTTCACAATTCCTGCAGGTTCTGGACAGTGACCTCCAGCGGGGGGTGGGCAGCCGCTTGGACTCACTGTTGGGTCAATGCATGTACTTTGGCCTGTCCTTCAGCAGGGTGGGGGCTGATTTCCGGGGCCAGCTGGCGCCAGTATTCCAGCAAGTTGCATTTGGCACTTTCAGGAAGGCAGTTCAGGAAGCTGTGGACAAATTCCAAGATGAGATGAACTCCTACACACTGATCTCTGCTCCAGCTGTCCTGGGCAGCACCATCCCTGTAGCAGTGCCAACCACCCAGCCAGGAACCCTGCAGCCTCCCATGGTGCTGCTGGACTTCCCACCTCTTGCCTGCTTTCTGAACAACATTTTGGTTGCCTTCAATGACCTGCGTCTCTGCTGCCCTGTGGCTCTTGCCCAGGATGTGACGACTTCCCTGGAGGCTGCCCTTGGCAAGGTGAGGCAGGCACCTTAAAGGGCATCGCCGTTTCTCTCTATCTCAGCTTTTTGTACTGGGTTGTCAAGGATGGATCTTGCGGTTCCCTTCTGCACTCACCTCCCGCTGGCTGAATGAGCACCCTTCCCCTCCCCTGCATTTCCCCTACAATTGGGCAGCTGAGTCAGACTCGGGGTCCAGTATCAGAAGATGAATTGTGTAGGGCAAGGTGGTGGGTCAGTGGCTGCTCTCCAGGGCCAGTCCCATCACCCTGAGCAGCTTGGGGAATGTGAGGCTGTTTGGTGCAGCTGCCAAGGGTGGAGGTTGCGGGATGAGGAACTGAAGGTGCTTACGTGCGCTCTCTCTCTCCTTCCTGCAGGTGACTAAAACAATCCTGGCTTTTCACCGGGCAGAGGAGGCGGCTTTCAGCAGCCGGGAGCAGGAGCTTTTTGTTCAGTTCTGTACAGTGTTCCTGGAAGACCTGCTCCCCTACCTTAACCGTTGCCTCCAGGTCCTCTTTCCCCCAGCCCAGATAGCACAGACCCTGGGTAAGAATTCCTTCTTCCCTCAGCAGAGAAGTATGAGGGAAGTGCCTGCTTTCATGCAGAGCCAGGGCGGATCTGCTGAGCAGGTTGGGTCCCAGAGACCCTTATCTTTGATCCCTTCACTGCCCTGCTCTGGTTCCCATGGGACATCTGTTCACTGGGGGAGCTCTGAGCATTTCAGGCAAGTCCAACAGTCTACAGGGATCCCTGCCTGAGCTGTGTGGTGTTGTCACTGTCCCCATGTCCCTTCCAGTTGGGCTCTGGGTGAGTTAACTCTCTGCTCTCTTGGCCAGGAGTTCCTCCCACTCAGCTGCACAAGTACGGTAGCCTTGGCTGTGTGGATGTGAATGTGATCAAGGAGCCACTCGCCTTCATCCTGCCAAAGAGAGAGGCCGTGTTCACTCCAGACGAGGAGAAGGAACTGGCCCAGGAGACCCCAGCACCTGCAACAGAAATTCCAGGGCCAGAGCAGGGAGTAGAACCCAATGCGCAGCTGCCTCCTGTGGCTGGAGAGGAGAGCAGTGTGAATGCAATGGCTGTTCTTCACCCTGATGACCCAGTAGCCAAAACCTAACAGAGGGAGGGGACTGCCCCAGCTTGCCCTCCGTGCTGCGTGCATATACTGAGTTATTCTGGCCTTCCGCAGAAGCCTGTGGGAGTCTTGCACGTAGAAAGGTATTGAACAATGGCACTGAGTGTGGGGGTGTAGATAGAGATGAACAGGAGCATTGGCTGCGTCTGCTGATGGGAACTGCACAGAGGATTACAGGCTACATCATCTGTAACTACTTCCTTGGCTTCATTGTAACCATCAAGTGTGGGCAATGGCCCCTGCAGGTCTCCTGGTGCTGTCCGGGTGGAAGGAGGCTGGGCATAAAGAGAGTGAATGCTTTCTGACTTCGAAAGCAGGTTCAATGATGTACATACCTCTGGAAAAGGCTGATCATTGTATAAATAAAGCTCATGAGTGTGTTCTATGGTGCGCCCGCCTTCCCCCCAGCCCTGGCTGCAAGCAGCTCTCCCCCAGCCTGACAAGCACTCAGCTGTTGAAGACAGTGACAACTGCTATTACCCCCTTTGAGCTCAAACCTCTGGTAGCTCAAGAGGCAACCGTCAGAGAAAAATCTGTGTATTTTTCATACCGCTGCAGCTTGCGTGGAGCGGGAGGAGGTGGAGTGGTGTACAGGCCCATCTCCAGGCATGGCTGAGTGGGGTAGGAGCTGGTGCTGGTCCTTGGAAGGCTCTCAGATACCTTTGTGTTTCTGGAACCTTCAGCTTGGGGCTTAGTCCAGCACTTCTCACAGTGTGGGGATCCCTACAACACCTAACATCCAAAACCCAGCGGGGACAGCTTGTGCCCCCTATTGTATGGGGGTGGGTTCCAGGTGTATTTTGAGCCCAAGTGGGGAAGGGACTGGTAGCTTAGGGCAGGGCTGGGGGTTGTAGGCAATTGGAGGGTAAGAGGCATGGGTAGAGAAGGTATGTTCTGGGGCATGCCCCTTCCCCCGCCTGTGGTTTCCCTGTGCAGCAAGGGGCCTATGATGCCCTCCTTTGGGAAGTATAGTGCCATGGGCAACATGTGAGGTGGAGAAAGGCCACCCAGCAGCCTCTGTTCAATGTAGCAGATCTGTCCCCTATCTTCTGTTGCGGCCAGGGCGGCGACACCCCATCTTCCCCACGCTGGGGCTCCTTCCTGGAGGCAGACCTGCGGCATGGGCAGGAAGTGACAGGGAGAGCGGACAGGCCCATCAGCGCGGGGCCTGGATGGATCGCCTTGCTGCCCCCAGGGCAGGGGCGCTCTTGCTCCCCGCGGAGGGGTGCTCTGCCTGCCGCGGAGCCGTAGCGAGCGCCGAAGCCGCGCGGCCGCCCGCGGTGGATTGGAGCCGGTGAGGCCGCCCGCGGCCGCCAGGGGCTGCGCTCTCCCCAGGAGACTACAACTCCCGGCATGCTCCGCTCCTTCCGGTTGGGCGGCCGCTGGCAGCGAGAGGGGCCGCGCCCGGCGGGCGCTGGGGCCACGGGCGGAGCCCGCGGGCACCAGGCCGGCTCCTGCTGGCAGAAGCTCCGCCGCCGCCGCCCTAGCCGCGCGGGTGCCAGGCGGGCCACCCCGTGCTGCGGGCCGCGCCGCCCTGGGCCCAGGGCCTCATCCGGGCGCTGGTGCGGGCGCCGCGGCGGCTGCCCTGCCTGGGCTGAGCGCGGGGTGCCCCCGCAGGGCTTCGTGGCCGAGCTCCCGGCGCGGCTGCTCCTGGCGCACAGGCCGAGCCTGCGGGAGGCCCGGCAGATGGCCCCGATCCCGCGCAAAGTGTTCGCCAGCCCGGCCCTGAGGGCGCTGGGCGCCGGCCTGGGCTCGTTTCCCGAGGGCTGCGCGGGCTTCGCCGCCTGCGTGCCCCGCTGCCGGGCGGCGCAGCTGTCAGGCAGGCTGGCGCAGCCCTGCGGGCCTCCCGGGAGCCTCCCGGGCGAGCATCGCCCTGCTTAGCGTGGCCCGCATCTCAGTGGAGCGAGCCTGGCCCGTGGGCACCGCCCCTCCCATTCCCAGCCCCCCGCCCCCGTACCCCCCCCAGCCTGCCCTTCCCATCACCCGCCTTCCTGGCTCAGCCCACCTCGCCCGTCCCCTTTCCCTCCTCCAGTCAGCCTTGTCCCCGCTCCTGTCCCGGCCCCTCACGCCATCCCTGTGGCAACCACGAGCATTGCTGGGCAGCACTGATCTCCGTTCGGCCCCCTGGGACCAGCCCCATGGGACCAGCCCCCTGGCCATAGGCGCAGGCTGCAGGGTGCTGGCCTAGTCCGGCCTTCTGGCAGGTCCAGTGGGGCAGCAGCCCCGTTCACTGAACCAGGCAGCCGGGACAGACACAGATCTTTGCTGTGGTAACTGTGCAAGTGGCAGGGGCTCCTGCTGGCGTGGGGAGACCCCCGTTCTGCAGTGCTGATCAGAGCGGGAAATGGCCTGGCCTTCATCCCACCCTGCCCCTAGGCAGGGCCCAAACACCTCCCACTCTGCCTGTGAGCAGCTCCTAGACAGGGTGAGGCAGCTGGTCCTGCCGCGTGAGCCCTGCCCTGAGGGGGCTAGGACATGCTGTGCCTAGCCAGAGCGGTGGTTGGTGACAGCTGTATTGGGAGCATGGGGGCCTGATGCTCAGTGTCTCACCTGGGCCATGTTTGCTTCTGCAGGCCTGAATGAGGCAGGAGATGCCGTTTCTTGGCAGGCAAGCGGGTGGGCGGCCCGCATCCTCCAGCATGAGATGGACCACCTGCAGGGCATCCTGTACATTGACAAAATGGAGAGCCGGACCTTTGTGAACACACGCTGGATGGAGCTGAGTGCATGAGCCCCTCGCAGCTGAGGCTGCTGTGCCCAGAGCAGGGGACTGGGTGCTGCATCATGGGCAGCTGGAGTGACCAGCTTGGGTTGTAATGGGGCTAGTCTTCTGCTCTGAGTGAGGGCCAGATGGATGCACTCAGAGCCTCTGGAGGGAGGAGGAAGCTCTCCCACTGACAGCAAGGAAAATAAATGTGTTGCACAGCTCAGCTGCAGTCTGAGAGCCTGTGGCCAGGTGTGGGGCCAACCTTCCCCTTTCCCTCTGATACTATGGCTAACACTTTCTCCCTGCTGGGAGCCGGAGCTGGCAGACTGCTGCATCTCCTGTGCTTCCCTAGCAGCCCCTGCCTAGGGCTGTCACCTGGCTGCACAGGGGAGGCCTGTCATACTGGTTCAGGTTTGCCCATCACTTGGAAGGGTAGTTTTATGATGTGCACCCCCAGGGACCACACTGAGATTAACTTGTTTGCCCTTCTGTCAATGCACTGTGTGAAGCTCAGGCCTTAGGGGGAAGGGCCAGTGGATGTCGCCTTCCCTCCTGTCAGCAGGAATACTGTCTCCTCCTGCTGGGAGAGGTGGCTAGCAGGTACCACACCAGTGCTGGTGCCTGCAACCGGTTGCTATCCACAGTGCCAGGCCTCTGTAGCAGGGAAGGAACACGATTGCTGAGCCACAGGCCAGGGAGACTCATCCAGCTTTATTACAGCAAATATAGAGAAAGTCTTTCACAATTCCAGCCAGGGTTCCTTTCCACCCCACGTGCCTCACCTCCTGCCACCCACTATCCCCTGCAAGCTGGATGAGGGCAGGCCCACTCCCTGCTCACAGGCTAGGCTCATCCAACTACCTGTGGCAGCCAATACATAAGAGAAGCCTGACACAGGGCAGCTCCCCTATGAGCTGCAGACTCTTCCTGGCAGAGGGACCCTAGCAGGCAGCTGTCTACCTGGGCAGGGGCTCTCCTGCTATCAGCCTGCAAGGCCTTAGCAGGAGTTCTCTTCCCTACAGAGAAGCCAGACAGCAATTGAATGAAACACACATGTTCCAGGAACAGGCCATCTTAGTGGAGAGCAGAGCTCTTCCCAAGAGCCACATCTGCTGCAGACATTTCATTACAAGATGCTGCTCAAGAGCTGCACACGTTGAAAACAGCCCCCCGGAGTGCTAAGCTCCCATGTAAATCCAGCCCTCAGACGTGGACGGGGTGAGCCCCATTTCCCCAAGGCAGCCAGTGGCCAGCCCAGGGCACAGTGAGCTGGGTGGATGGGTTGGGAATTAAATTCAACTAAAAGGGCAACGTGAGACTATGGTCATGGAGCTAAAAGAAAAACATTCAGGTTACAAGTAGCCTATGGGCAAACACCAGCCGTGACAGCCCTGCTGGGCTAGCCCCTCTGCTGGGCAGCTCAGCATTGGGCGCTTTCCCTGCCCATTCTGCACCCCCCCCCCCTCCCCCCCGCCAGCACCTCTCCAGTAGGCAGCTGTGCAAGCTGATCCACCCCCACAGCAACCTGCCTGGCTGGGGCCTGAGCTGAACCACCCAGGCACATAAGGCAGCAGCTTGGATACTGCAACCCCCTGACTAGGCAGCAGTAGGTGTGGCGGGGGGGGGTAGATGGAGGTGGGACATTAGTTAAGCACCGGGTGCCTCAAGCTGATGCAGGGGCCTTGCGCCAGGCACCACCCCCACCTCCAGGCTGGCTACAAGCCTCCGAGAGGGACTGACAGTAAAACTGGCCCCAGAGGGTAGTGGGGTAGGAAGAGCAATTGCTGCTTTTCTCCTCCCCACTCCACCCCTTTAGTGGCACCCAAAGCTCTAGGAGATGTGCCAGATTTGGGCAGGGGTGCACCCTGCGTGGCTGAGGGAAGGGCCAGGGGTCAGTGGGGTTTGCTATGGGCCTAGACTTTGTCCCTGCCCGTGCTATAGCCAGCATGAGGTGGCATTAGCAGGGGCCAGCCTAAAACCCCTGCATTGGCAGGACCCAGACCTACAGCATGGTGCAGAGGAAAGTGCGTGGGCAGCACCCCTGTGCCTGTGGGGGAGGCCCCTCCCTCCCAAAAGGTTAACAGCCCCTCATCCTTCTCAGTGACTGGTGTGGTGGCTCCTCCAGGGTCACCCCAGAAACAGCCAACAGCAGCCAAGAACTCATGGCACTGAGGTGAGCACAGCCCTCAGGCTGCAGGACCCAGAACATGGCTTGGCTCCAGCAGCAGGCAACATGACTCCAGGGCCCTTACTGGGACAGGCCCGAGGCTTTGGCTCAGAAGCAGCATCACCCTGCCTGCTTTCACCAAGCCCAGCACATGGGAGCCCCTTAAGTCCTGCTCAGCATTGGCAGGAGGTACCAAAGTGCTTTAGAGACTCGTTCCCCCAGCCCTGCATTATCCCTGTTTTACAGAGCAGCAGCCCCAGCGCTCAGTCTAGACTCAGTAGTTCCTGGCTCACAGTCCTGTGCTCGCAGTACTCACTCAGTCCCCAGAGCCTGGGCCCAGCTTCCCGCAGATGGGGGTTAAAGCTTTCTCATGGCTGTCACCCCAGCCCTAGGCAGAATGGCTGGGGCCTTTCCATTTGCCCCTGGCTCACCTGGCCCTGGGAGGGGCAGGGAGTCTCTCACTCCAAAGAGCTGGCTGCAGATCTGAGCACTTCGTGAGGACACAAGCTTTTGTGCTCCAGTCAGCTGATCTGCCAGGCCCCAGCGCTGTGAAGCAGGCCTCTTGTAGGAGTGGTGCTCTGGGATCCTGCACGCAAACAGCAGCACGGAGAGACCTGCCCCCATGAGCTCTGGAGCACGGCCACCACCCTGTTACTGCCAGCAATGCTGGCTACTCCAGCCCATCTGGCTCCCACCCAGTGAGTGCAGATGGGGACTCCCACAAGCAGGCTGCAGCCAGAGCACACAGCAGGTCACTGCAATGGGAGCAGAGATGGCCGGGGGGGTTGCTGTACCAGCCAGGGCGTGGAATTAGCTTATTAGGCTAACGAAGCTCCTCAGATCCAGCGCTGGGGCTTGGCACTTGAACACTCCTATGAGACGAGAATCGGGCGAAGTAGGACAGGGAAGTACAGCAGCCAAGGGGCTGCGGATTGTCACGCCCCTTTGGAGGACATAGCCCTCAGATCTCCCCCTCCCCGTGACTGTTATGGAGCCACTCTTGCCCCACATCCACCCCTTCAATTCTTATGGGGATCCTCTAATGCCAGCAGGGTGGGAGGGTGAAGCTGAGTAGCCCTGAGCTCTGCGGCAGGGCCTGCCTTTGAGGGGCCTAGAACCCCAGCTCGCAGCAGGAACGAAGCCTTAGTAATCCAGGAATTGATGGGATTGGGGGCTGCAGCACACAGGAAAGCAAAGAGCAAGGCTCACAGAGGGGATGAAATACCAGCCTCCTGGGGCACTGTACAGCAGGCAGGAGCGGTCCCCCAGCCATGGAAAAGCAGCAAGCCGGGGAGGACTCCCTTGGACTTCTGTTGTGCAGAGCAGCTCCTTACTCCCTGTGTCAGCAGCACTCCAGACGAGAGATCTCCCTGCCATGAAGGGGTGCCAGGAGCAGACACCAGCTAGCCAAGGAGAGACACCGCGGCTCTGCCCTGCTACAGCAGGGCCTAGCTCAGGAGTTCTCAAACAGGGGGTTGCGACCCCCCAGGGGGTCGCAAGGTTATTACATGGGGGGGTCTTGAGCTGTCAACCTTCACCCCAAACTCCACTTTGCCTCCATCATTTATAAGGGTATTAAATATATAAAAAAGTTTTCTTAATTTATGGGGGGAGGGGGGGATGACACATGCAGAGGCTTGCTGTGTGAAAGGGGTCACCAGTAAAAAAGTTTGAGCCACTGGCCTAGCTGGAGACAAGGCAGCCTTCTGACCCCCCCATGTGCTGCAGAACCTGACCCTAGCTGTGCATCCAGATCCCTTTCCTGCTCGCAACATAACAGGCTGGGTAACGGGAGGGTGCCTCAGCACCGCTTCAGCGTGGGGCCATTTCAGTGGGGGAGCCTGGCACATGGGGCCTAGCCCAGGGGCTTTAGTCCTTCCACACTCTGAGGCAGAGGAGGGTTACACCCCGCACGGCTGACCTCTTGGTCAGTGCGATCAGTGCATCGGCATGTGGGCTCAGCTGCCCCAGGAAAGTCCTGTTTTGGCTGGTGAAGCTTTTGGATAGTTTTTATTTTTGTATAAACAAGACAAAACAAGCAGCATTAATTTAAAAAAATTTAAAAAAAAAGAGAAAAAAGCGGGAAGGAGAGTTGGGGGGGGGGGGGGGGGGGACTGGGTGGCTCCTGGGCTCTGCTCAGCCCCTTCCATAGGCTGGCAGGGCAGTTCTGCTGTGTAACGTGCCAGCTGGGGGCCCACAGAGAGGTGGGTTTGTAGGAGCTGAACATTAGCCTCCCCTTGGCACCGTCCACCTGCCAGCACGAGGGCTTTGCAAGTGCAAACACTGCCGCTGCAAGAGGTGCCCTGCCAGCCCAGCCACCCCCACACACCCCACGGCAGAAGCTTTTAACCTTCCTGTCCAAAGTCCTCTGAGAATTTCTTCACCTTCAAGAGGTCCTCGGCGTTCACGGTGGGGCGGGTGGTGGCCAGCGAGCGCAGCATGTCTGACTGCAAACAAGGGGAGAGGGCAACTGAGGCCGAAGTGCAACATCAGAGTCTGCGTTGCTTTTACCTGGACACCCTCGGAAATCCTACCCAAGTTTCTGGTTGTGGGGGAGAAGCCCAGGTCTAAACACCCCAGCCCAGCCCTAGCCAAGGCAGTGGAGCTAGTACCTTTCTGTCCTGAACAACAGGCATCTCCCTAGAGGGTCCCCCAGGGCAGATGCGTGGAACGGAGGCCTGGGAGCCAGGACTCAGGTTCGATGCTGTTCCTGGTCTGACCTCCAGCTCCGTGCATTCTCCAGTCTGTCCCTTGGGACGGCCATGCTTACTGACCTCCCAGGGGTCACAGGTGGAGAAGGACGATTTCCTCTTCCAGCAGGCATAAATCACAAGGAGTCCATGTCTGCTCTGTGGGTTCCCCTGCCCTCCCCACTCCAGCACATGACACTGCTGCCCTGGCCACTCTGCTGCCCCAGCTCTCAGCACAATAGAACAGTCAGGGAGAAAGACCCGGGGCTCTCAGCCAAGCATTCCAGATGGGACAGTTGCAGGAAGGCTGCAGGCAGAAGGAACAAGCAATCGCTCAGGGATGCCCACTGACCCTTTCAGCTACATGGGTTGACTCTGAAGCCTAATGACGTCAAGGTGAATATTTTACACTGATCATTTCACCAGGAACATCCAGCTACTCTGGGACAGTGACTTTGACCAGGATAGCACCTCTTCCCCCAGCCCAGCAGGAAAGCGGGAGGGCAGAGCGAGGCTGTTTGCACCAGCAAGGGCTCTGCTGGCCTCAGGGGTATTGCACGCTGACTTGTGTCACTGGCCAAGTGATAGTCGCTCTCATCCCAGCCACCCTCTGGCCCAGCATGTCTGTTCCTAACGAATTACTTACCATGCAGATCACTGGCTCCAGCAGCTTGTCACTAGGCACCTCCATCCAAGTCATCTCAATGGCCCCAGGGTCTCCAGGCGAGCATGGGGTCAGAAGGTCATCTACGGTTATGCTGGGATTGGTTCGAGATGGGCCTCGCATCTGCAGCATGCCAGAGAGGAGGTGCACTGAGAGGGCAGATGCCAGGGCTGACTCCCCTACCACTCATGGGGGCCTCTGCCAGGGGCCCTTTGAGGCTGGCCTGGGGGACTCAGGAAGGATCTCAATGTGAGGGTGCAGTGCACACCCGGGTGGCCATGGAGCCCCCCTCCCTTGCAGGCCAGCGGCCCCAGACTTGGGTGCTGGAGCCCTAGGGGAGCGGCAGGTCCTGCACGCCTGCTCTCACCTTCTTGAAGTGCGTGGCCGACTGCACTTTGCGGACAGGCTGCATGAGAGCGTCACGCACAATGATGCTGATGTCAGCTCCCGAGTAGCCGTCCGTCTTCCTGGCCAGCTCGTGGATGTTGGCCTCTGTCAGATGGTGTGATGTGTTTCCCAGGTGCAGCCTAAACATCTGGGCTCGGGCTGCCTCCTCCGGCAACGGGATGTAGATGCGCTTCTCAAACCTAGGCACCGACAGTGGGCAGAGCAGGTGAGCGGCCGCCCTCATTCCTGCCAGCAGCGTGCGGTGCAGATCACCGCAGCACCGACAGGTTCCAGTAAGAGCTGCAGGCAGGCAGAGCGAGGGGCCTGGGCTGTTGGGTGGGGCTGGGGAGCGCTGAGGCACTCAGTAATGTTGGTGACAGACCTAAGCCTGCCCTGGGGCAGACCACACTGTGTTCTCTGGGCCACTCCCAGAAGGGGGTCAGTGGCTCCTGGCACATTCAGTGTGGCTGCCCTGAGCCAGGCAGAGGAGAGCAGCTCTGGCTGCTGGTTTCCAATAGCTCCCACTCACCTTCTCCTAATGGCCGAGTCTAAGACCCAGGGGATATTTGTGGCACCGAGGACCAGGGTCCCGTCATTGTTATGACCAACACCTACCAGGAAGAAGAAACAGCGATCAGGGAGCAGGCAGGACTGACTCCTCGGAGGGGCCGGAAGAGTGCCGCGGCTGGAGGGTGACAGTCAGGGCCGGATTAATCACCTGTGGGCCCCGGAGCCTGGACCATGGCCCCATCCCCATGCTCTGCTCTGTCCCCTGAGGCCCCGCCCACCACTCCCACAGGGTGGAGGGGGCAGAGGACAGCAGATGGGACCACAAGAGGAAGAGACAGAGTGGGGGTGGAGCCACTTCTGAGTCTGGGCCCAGCATCATTCCAAACCCAGTACTGCCAAGTCAGCCAGCTGCCAGTCCAAGACACACCCTTAGCCCAAGCACCCATCAAGGCTGCCCTCGGCAAAGGGAACGAGCAGGCTGAGGACTAGAGCAGCTCCTCGTTCTTCACTTCTCCAGGGCTGCTATGGCACCATCTGAGCCAGCCAGCCCCACAGTGAGTGCCAGCCGGGGCTGAGGAAGGGGTGAGTTCTGGGGGGCCAGAGCTCACTCGCCCCGAGCCAAGGCCCCACCCACCCTGCATCTGCACCAGGAACTCCGTCTTGATCCTGCGGCCAGCCTCGCTCTCGTTCTCATTCCGGGAGCCGCACAGAGAGTCAACCTCGTCGATGAAGATGATGGAGGGTTTGTGCTGCCTTGCCAGCTCAAAGAGATTCTTCACCAGCCTGGGGCAGAAAGACCTGGGGTCAGCGCTAACAGACAGGCAGCCTCCCCTCCAGCCCTGACCCTGCAACCCACACACGCCCCCTGAGCGGGAGAGCGAGGAGCAGCACCTCGGGCTGCAGGCAGGGAACTCCCCCGACTGTCACTGCTTAGCTTGTTCTCATTTACCCCACTGCATCTGGAGTCACTTTCCTTGGGAGACACACTAGTGCCTGTGACAGGTGGGGCAGCCTCTGAGCAGCGCAGTCCAGCCGCTAACTTACTTCTCGCTCTCTCCCAGCCACTTCGACATCAGGTCCGAGGATGACACGGAGAAGAATGTGGAGTTGTTGGCCTCGGTTGCCACGGCCTTGGCCAGGTACGACTTCCCCGTGCCAGGGGGCCCAAAGAGCAGAATCCCACGCCATGGGGTGCGCTTACCTGCAACACATCACGCACTGAGCAGGGGCAGAGCTGGCCAGTTCACATGCACCTCGCTGCTCAGGGCTCTGCTAGGGCTGTTGGCCAAGGAAGTTTCTGGGCTCTGCTCAGGCTGGGGCCTGTAGTACTCCAGATCCCAGGGCGCAGTCTCCGCATGGCACCAGAACTGGTACCACAGGGGCCATGGTCCCTCTCGGAGGGAGCAGCAGCCAATCCACCCTGCCCCAGCCTCACCCCCGAGAGCTACTGCAGCAACCCTCACCTGTGAATAAGTGTGGGAATTTAATGGGTAAAATCACAGCCTCCTTCAGAGCCTCCTTGGCGCCCTCCAGGCCAGCCACATCGTTCCACCGCACGTTGGGCTTCTCCATCACAATGGCACCTGCAAGAGGAAGGCAGCTCTCCCTAGCGGGACAAGAGACGACAGCACTCCCGCCTAGGGGCTCGCCTGAGCCTCCCTCCCCCCACGGCGCCAGCTGCCAAACTCCATCCGCCCCAGCCAGGCTGTCATCAGGCATAAGGGACATCTCCTTTTCGCTAGGGCTCACGAGGAGTCTCCAGTGCTGCCCAGCGGCCACAGACTTAGAGGAGGAGGCGGCCCTGCAGCCCCTCATCCTGCGCCAGGAGTGGCTCGTCTATAGCCCCACAAACCCTGCACCAAGCAGCATGCGCCAGCTGCTTCCCAGGTCAGGAACTCCACCAGCAGGCCTTGCAGCGCAATGCCGTGCTCTCAGCCCCCGCGCTGGACTCTGCATTCAGGCCTCTTACCCATCAGCTGCTCCTGCAGCTTCTTCTTCTCCGGATTCTCGCCCTCGCTGTCACTGTCGCTCCTGTGGAGAGGATGTGGTCATGGTAAGGCCAGCGAAGCCCCAGGTCCCGCTACTGGGGGGAAGTGAGGATCTGGCCTGGCTGTGCCAGAAGGGTCGAAGCCTCACAGTGCTGGCTCTTGCCAGCCCCAACAGGAGACCCCAACGCTCACTCACAAACTACACAGTGTGGAGAGGGAGAAGTGCTGGTTTGAAACCCACTGCCAAAGTCACTCCCAGGAGAAGAGGGGGCACCCAGGGGCCTGGGGCTGGCCTCTCCCATTGTTACAGGGCAAGAGCATGTTTAGGGGGTGCAATGGAGACTGCACACATACCCCTTGCTATCATTTGGAGACTCTTTGACAGGCTTCTTGCTTTGTTTGTCTTTGTTGCGTAGATAATCCTTCAGCTTCTCTGCCCGGTCCAGGTACTGCACGCACTTCGCCCGGATGCTCTCCTTCGCCTTGTCACTGTGAGCCTCATCTGTCAGGGCACCCAAGACAGTGAGCAGCTCTCCATGGGCACGGAGTGAGGAGAGCCCTACAGCACCCACCCGTTTAGGACCAGCAATGGGAAGAAGGGCTCTCTTCGGGGCCATGAGACGCCACCAGCTCCCACCATGCGGGCAGCTGGAGAGAATCCACCAGGAGAAGCTGCCCCTAGAGACAGATGCAGCCAGGGGAAGCCCCACCTCCCTTTGGATAATCCTGCAACTTCAGGGTTTCTGAGCCCAGCTCTACAGTTAGATCATTCCCCAGAGAACGCATGCACTCATGGGAACTCTCAGCCGGCCATCTGGCTCTGCAACAGGTGCAGGCTGATCTCTTGGGGGATGCGCTATTCTGGGCAGGCCTGACTCCCAGCAGGGGGAAATGGGAAGAAGGATCCCAAGAGGAATAGCGAGGGAAAGATCTTACACAGGCCAGCAATGCAGGAGAGACGAGCCAGACTCACATTTGATGGCATGTAGAAAGTACTCCACTGCATGCTGGTACAGCCGCAGAGCCTCCTCATAGTTTTTGGCCTTATCCTCCTCAGTCGCTTTTGTTACCAGATCAATGGCTTTCTGCAAGGAGAGAGCACCGCTCCAATGACACAGTTGCCCCAGGGCACAGGAGAAGGAGCTATCAATGAAAGAATAAAGAGTTTCCCACAGAGGTAACAGGTTTTTGCACACTTCTGAGAAGCAGCAGCTGTGCCCAAAAGCTCCTGGCGCCTAGAGTCATCTCCTCTTTCTCATGTGAGCCTTCTGCTCACACACAGCAGACAAAACTCACAAGCAGCTCCTGGGCTGGACAAAGCCACCGATTTCAGAGAGCAAAAACCAAGCCCAGACCCTATCTCCATTTGCCAGGGCAGGGCAGCAGCTCCTGTGCCACTGTGACCTTTGACCAATGCCACCACCGAGCATGGGAAGGAGAAAGAGATGCACCCTGGGGGCCTTGCAAGGAAAGCCCTGTCCACCTACAGAAGTTGTGGCACCTGTTTAGTGAAAGCAGGACAGCTCCCTTATGTGGACAGTTACCCTGGTATATATGTATTTACACCATAGCTATTCTTGCACAGGAAGGGGGATACGCTGTCCGGTAACAGCACCTTCACCTCACTATAGGGTTGCCCTGGTACAAGCGTTTTGGTAGAAAAGAAAGAAAGAAACAGCCCAACTCACACATGATACAAACACGGGGCGCAGACCTCCCACTGCCCACCGGCAGAGCGCTCAGTCAGCAAGAGCCACCCCAGAAGGCCAGGGGCT
Source organism: Eretmochelys imbricata (assembly GCF_965152235.1). Classification (NCBI taxonomy): domain Eukaryota; kingdom Metazoa; phylum Chordata; order Testudines; family Cheloniidae; genus Eretmochelys; species Eretmochelys imbricata. The sequence goes on along the minus strand of NC_135583.1, from coordinate 41,101,048 downwards.
GGGCACCCGCTCTGGGGGAAGCTGAAGAAACAGCCCCTGCCCACAGCCCCTTCTCTCCAGGGCACGGCGACGCCCCCCAGGCGCTGGGAGAGGCTGGCGGGCCCCAGAGCAGGTGGCCAGGCAGCTCCGCGGAGGGGCACCGTACGCCGGGAGAGCCTGCTGCTGGGAGAGAGACCCGGTGCCAGGTCCCAGCAGGGCCAACGCCACACCGGGGCGCGGCTGCGAAAGGGCCCCGGCGCCTGGCCCGGTCCCAGGGCACCTTACCCAGGGCCAGTCCGCAGGCAATGGCTGCTGCCGGGCGCTGCCGTGCCCCCTGCGTGCCCAAGCCCCACGGATGCCGGCCAGGGGCATCTGCCTGCGGCCCACCCAGGAGCCGGAAAAGCCCCCCGCAGCCTGCACCCCACCCACGGCCCCTGGGGCTGTCGCGTCCCGGGGGCAGGACCCCTCGGCGGCCCCCCCACCCGGGCCCCAGGCCCACAGAGCGGGGGGCGGGGGGGGGGGTGCCGGGCCCCAGGAGCCACAGGTTCTGCCGCGTGAGGAACCCACGGGCCGGCCGACACGGGCAACGGGGCCCGGGGGAGCGCGGGCGGGGGGACCCGGGGGGGGCGCCGGGAAAGGCGGCGGGGCAGGGGGAGCGCGGGCGGGGGGGCCCGGGGGGGGCGCCGGGAAAGGCGGGCGGGGAAGGGGGGGCCCGGGAAAGGCAGCGGGGCGGGGAGCGGGGGAGGCAGGCCGGGAAAGGGGGGCCCGGGGGGGCGCCGGGAAAGGCAGCGGGGCGGGAAAGGCAGCGGCGCGGGGGAGGTGGGACGGGAAGGGGGGGCCCGGGGGGGGGGCGCCGGGAAAGGCAGCGGCGCGGGGGAGGCGGGCCGGGAAGGGGGGGGCCCGGGGGGGGCGCCGGGAAAGGCAGCGGCGCGGGGGAGGCGGGCCGGGAAGGGGGGGTCCGGGGGGGGGGGCGCCGGGAAGGGGGGGCCCGGGGGGGGGCGCCGGGAAAGGCAGCGGCGCGGGGGAGGCGGGCCGGGAAGGGGGGTCGGGGGGGGGGGTCCGGCCGGGCTGGGGAGGCGGCACAGGGCGGGGCGGGGCCGCGCTGGGGCCCGGTCGAGGCTGCCCGGGGCCTCCCGCAGTCGGCCCAGGGCCTCCCCGCGGCCCGCAAGGCGCGGCCTGGACACGGCGCGGGGGCCGCGATGGCCGGGCCCGGCTCCCCGCCGCCCGCTACCTGCAGGGTTGACGTGGTCATTGCATCGCCGGTGCCGCCCGAGTCCCCGGGGCGCTGCGAGCGGCCTGGATCCGGCTCCGGCGGGCGGCCCCGGGGCGGGCGCGAGGCGGCGGCGGCGAACCGGGACCCACCGGCCGCGCAGCTGCGACGCGGGGAGCGAGAGCGGCGGGGCCCCCTGCAGGCCGCGCCGGGAACTGCAGCGAGCGCCGGGCGGGGCCCCGCCCCCCCCCCGAGCGCCCCCCAGCCCCTGGCACCCCAAAGCCTGCCCCCCTCCAAATAGACACCCCACCCCCACCCCCAGCAGGGAGACACCCGCATACCCCCCTCGCCCCACAGAGTCGGGCCCAGTCGCGCTCTGCAGGGCTTTGTTTTCTGTAGGTGCCCATGACCCCCTCATCCCCGCCCGCCCCCCCGCACAGAGCCCCCCCGAGGGATGGACCCAGCCCCCCCCCCCCGCACAGAGCCCCCCCTCCCAAGAGATGGACACAGCCCCCCGCCTTCCCCTAGCCTCTCCCAGAGTTTCAGTCTAAAGGAGCCATTAGCTCATCTCCTCTGATCTCCTGCGTTACAGGGGGCGAGTCACGTTCACACCCCGTTACCTCTGTGCTGAGCCCAGTAACTTGCGGCTGGCTAAAGCCCCCCCCAGAAAGTCGGCCTGGCGGATGCTGGAGATGGAGAACGTACTGCTTCCCTCGGGCGTTTGGTCCGGGGGCTAGTCTCCCTCCCGGCTCATACATCGAGCCTAACTTTTGTTTTCATTGGGTTGGCTTCCGCCCGGGGGTTTGTTACAGCTTCCTCTGCTACACAGCGCTTCAGGAGACAGCATCTTCTCTGGAGATCACTGAGCCACGGTTTTTCCTTGGCAGGTCCCTGCGCGGGGAGGGAGGTTACCAGCCTCTTTACTGACACAAAGAAGCCCAGGCTTTGCACTCTGTTTCTAAAGTGGCATTGTTACCGCCTCATCGCTATCTGCCTTGAACCAGGAGAGCCCCCTCTAATGGACCGTGCTACCCCCACTTTGGCATTTGGCCGCTAGAATGCATACATCCATTCACACTCAGTCTTGGGGCTTTAATAACCATGTAGAGTCTAAGGGACACCACAGTGCCCTACCTTTCCTTTTCCCAGAGACAGAACTGCCCCGCCTTCAGTGGGTGAAACTTGCCTGGGCCCAGGTGATTGTCTGTACATGCAGGCCTTTCCATGGTAGGCAGACTCTTCCATTGTTAAACCCTAACACTTTTCTGAATACTGCGTTGTCTGGGTGAGATTTCTTGCCACCTGGAACATCACAGCAACAAACAGATGCTTATTGGGCCATGGGCCTCCCAACAGAGCCCCATTCATCCAGGGCTGCTTTAAGGCATAAGTTCTGTAGGCCAATACCTAAGGTCCTAGCTCCTCCAATCATGTGCTTATGTGAGAATTTCAGTTTTAACAAAAAACAAACACACACACACTTTCTTGCCCTCATGGGGGAGAAGAAAAGCTTGATGTAACTGATGCAGGGACAGTTCTGTGAGCCGGCAGAGAGCCCATGTTTCAAATGGATGAATTGCCTCTTGAATCTCAATGGGGCATGAACACCACACATCCACTGTTGTCCTGGGGGTTCTGCCAAGCCCCCTACCTGCCCCTCCAACACAGAACCGTGTGTGGCAGGAAAAGCAGAGGCTCCTGTTCTATGATTAGGTGGTCTCCCTGGCTGCCAGCTTCCAGGAGTGCTGCACGACTGCATTGCTTGGTGTTTTGGGTTTTTTTTTGTTTGCTCCCCTAAGCTTGTGGCAGAGGAGGGTAGGGAGTAATGTTTTCCATCTTGACTGGCAAAACAGCGTCTCATATCCCAGACAAAACATGTTCCATAGAGAAAACGCAACATAAAAATCTAAAAGCATAAAAGCCTTTATTGTTATTTACAGTATAAAGGTTACACTTGCCCTTAAGTTACATTTTCATTGTAATGTACAATACTATACAGTTAACATGCAACTCAAGGGACAATAGGTTGTCTATGCATCTATATTTATAGAGTACACATAAAGCTTTAATGTGATTGTAGAATACACGAACTCCCCTGCTTTTCACCATTGGGTTATTTGGATTTGGTAACTTGGAAGTTCCAAAAGCGTGAGATTAAAAACCTCAAAAAAGGAAGAATCGTATAAATAGTGAACTACAAAGAATACAAAAATAGAAATGATTGCATGTTATTTTAGTTTTTCTATGGGAGTGTTACAGTCTGTGCCTTGACCATATATCAAATGGCATAGAGTTTGCACAGGTTAAAAAACAGTTTATTTGTAGTGGTTCTGTGCAATTTATTCTTCAGATGACCTGGGGCCAGTTATACTTACAGGGTTTTTGTCTTTTGCACCTGGGCCTTGTAATGCTCTATTTACCCAAATTGTAAACTTAACACTAATACACTGTAGTGAGATCCCCAACACTGGCTGATCCCAGACAGGCAGATATGCTACAAGGAAAATGGAGCTCCAAAAACATTGATGTGCCAAAGGATTTTTTTTTTTTTTTAATTTTCTTTGGCAGAGAAGAGATGTCACTGCAAATTAATTTATTTTAAAACCAGGTAGAACTAGCCCTGTAGTTCCCCCAAATTCTAGAACATGAAAGTGAAATCAATGTTTTGATGTACTGTGCTGCAGGCCAGGATACTGTCAGATCAGCAGCAGAAACAGAATTAACTCATGTAGCAAAATCCTGGCAGCATAAAGGCAAAGGCAGAGGTGGGCTGGCTGTAGAGAACGGTTACTTAGCCTTACACCAACCATGGTGCTTCAAGATGCTCTGTACATGTGGATCCCATGAAGCACGTGCACATCTGGAGCAGGATCCGCAGCCAGACTCAAAGAACATTTGCTTTTACTAGTTTCACATCCATTTTCTTCATTGCTTATTATCTAATGCGAAGAAGCTACCAGCCTCCTTCTAAAGGAAAGCGTGGCATCGTTTCTACATGTGATCAGTGCTTAATTTTTGCCAGGGCTGAGCTCCAGCACCTCCGGGTTTGGTGCATCAGTTATGAAAGTAAAAAAACAGCTTGAGCCCTGGCACCTCTTTCATTACAAACTAAGTCCTGCATGCCATGTTGGCTCTCAGTTGTGTGAATTAGCCACAGAAATAGAAATGCTGTATTGGGAAAAGCACAAGCATCTGCAAAGATTTTGCAGAGTATTAACTCTGGGAGTCAATCCCACACGTGCTGTTTGAAGAGGAGCTGTTAGGAGGAATTGATTGATGAGAAGGGACTTTGACCAGTCTAAATTCCATTCCCTGATAGCTTTTAAAGTCTACACAGTTTGTGTAAGGTTTTGCAAGCACCATTCACTAGTTTAATTACACACCACCATATTGCCATCCAGGCTGATGGCCATATTTAAGACACTTGCCTGCTCTTATTCTGGAAAACACAAGCTCAGCATAGATATTCTCCTCTCCTCCCTCTGGTTTCCAAGGATAACCTGGGATGCCTCTCAGTAGCGTAGCTTCCATATGGAACGCTGTAACAGAGCTCTCCAGCTGCCGAGGCATGGGGCATTTTCCAGCTTTCCAACACACCGCCTCACTCAAAATCCAGAGGTTTGCACAGATTTGAGACAGGGCAGGAGCAGAGTCTCTTGCAGACATTCTGGAGCCCTTTCCCTCACTTACAGGGAACAGACAGGGCAAGCTCCCAGGAGTTTGTACATTTCCCCATGTCTCTACACAGGCTCTGGGAAGAGGGGAGTCTGCTGCCACCAGAAACAAATGAGGCCAGTTGAGGCACACAGTGGATGCCCACTGCAGACAAATCTGGTAACTCAACGCTGCTGGGGAGGAGCTGGGACACAGTGGGGGCTTGAGCATTAGAAATTCAGTCCATAGAACAGGCTTTTAATACCAAATTAAAACATTAAAAACCTTAAAAGCTAAGAGGACCTGAGATTCCAGAGTAAGCGACAGCTCACAGCATTCCAGATGGGCATGCAGCATTCTGTAACAGGGCAGATATTTGGCATGAATGAAAGACAGCCCTGGGAAGAACTAGGCCAAGTGCAAACTGGCAGTTTTCCCAAGTACCTCTGATCCGCAACAGACCTAAGCTTCCTTTCAGTGGACACTCATGCTCACGCGAATGAGAAGATGGGTCTGGTTTGGACACAGGTTCTCTGGGGACTAGGCTGAGAGATCTCAGGGGCTTCTCTGGTGAAGCAAGTCAGGATCGAATTCAGGCTTTGTGGCAAAAGGCTCAAAAGTGATTGCTTAAACAGGACAGAATGTAATTCCTAACACAGCGAAGCCTGGGAAGGAACCTGGGTCTGTTGGGAGACCGTTCCAGGCTGGCAGCACGAGCCTTTCTGCACATTAACTATACCATGTCTGATGCAAAGGGGAAGACAGACCATACTGTACTTCACTCCAGCTGGCCGTGCACAAGGGCACCAGCTCAGCCTGTAGTGGGCGGTTATGACAAGGGAGGTACTAAGTACTCCCCCACCTCCCACAAAAATCGAAATGAGTGAAAGTAACCTCCTGTTAAGCCAAGCATCCATCACATGCAATTCGATTTGGCGTCTACTCTGGACATTTCAGTTGCCACCTCAACCAGAGCTTTGCTAGTGAGAGACAATTTGGGAAGAGTTCACCTCACTGACAGCAAGGCATTTACACTGAAGTTTTGCACAGATCATGAGCAGTACTGACAATCAGTGACTACCACCAGAGCTTAAAATAGCAACCACTCAACCTTAAGTGTCAGAGCAAAATAAAAAAGCAGAGAAAGTGCTTAAGTCTATAAGTCCTTCCCTGAAATTCTCAGGGATAGCTAACCCCTTGAAATCAGCCAGGGCACAACAGAATTTGCATAGCAGCTTATTAGGTAATTTGCAGAACAAAGGAATAATATGGGGGGAAGGGGGAGGCTGTCCCATTTTATGTGATATACTGACACTTCTCACACTTCTAGTAATTATACAACAGGGATGAATATTCCCCTGCTGATGGACCCCACCTTTACCCTCGGAAACCTGGTTCCTAGCAAGCCATGTTTTCCTGGGAGAAGGAGGGACCTTGTCCAGAATTCCAATTTAAGTTGACTTGTGGCTTTTGGTAAGAGACCAAACTGGCCTAGGCTCTAAATGTAAAAATATTCTAGATGCTTTACAGCCACCAGTGTGGTGAAGCTGCAGATTAAAAAAAACAGGACATTTAGATAAGAAAGTAGTCTAACATGGAGTACTTGTGGCATCTTAGAGACTAACCAATTTATCTGAGCATAAGCTTGTGAGCTGTAGCTGTAGCTACATGAAAGCTTATGCCACAAGTACTCCTTTTCTTTTTGCAAATACAGACTAACACGGCTGTTACCATGTTAGACTAGTTTCAGAGTAACAGCTTCATCACCTTGTGGAGTTGAATATTTCTTTATGGGTTGGCTAAGAAACTGAGGCTTCAGTTTACTGTCCCTGCAGTAGATTTTTCAGCATGCAGACTCTGTGCTTTCCAGCACTCGCTGTACTGATGGGACAAACCCCAACCATACTAGAGCTAAAATATCCACTTTAAGAGCAGATAAAATAGATTGAAGAGCTTAACGGCCTTGCGTGGAAATGACAGCTCTTCAGGTTGGTCCACAGAACGGATAACAGTGTGTTGGGTGAACACAAACCTATCCAAACCAGAACTGTGCGGGAACTTACACTTTATATTTACCTTATATTCACTCCATAAACTCCAATCAGCTAAGACACTATTCTAAGTATTTTATAACCTGGCATGATTTGTTGTTTAAACAAACATGTTTCAAATGAATTGTTTTTTGTTGGTTCCTAAAACAGCATTTGGAAATGAGCTGCTAGGCATCGGGCATAGGCCACATGGTTGTGAGGGGCCTGTGAACAACACTCCCTCCCTAGGGTTTCAGCAGGCTGCTGCGCTGGCAGGACACTCTGGTCAAATCAGCTTTGCTTCACCCCGCACTTAAAGGAAGCGTGCCCTCCAGGATCACTGCTTCACACACTGCGAGCCCGTTCTGGAGAAGGCTGGGCTCGAGGAGGCATCCTCTCGGGTTCATCTTCAAATGTTTTGTGCTGTGAATTCTCACCTTAAGTCAAGCAGTTGATCTGTGCCACTAAGGAGATGGTCTGTAGAAGGGCTACCGTACTGGCCTGCAGATAGAGTGAGTGTCCCACAAGGCTCTGGCCAGTCTTGGAGAGCTCAGCACACTGGTAACTTGACAAGCTGAATCCCAGGAGTTAATCCTGAGCAACCTACACTAGGAATCGAATGCTCACAACCGTGAGTGCTAGAGAAGCTCCAAGGAAGCAGGCAGAGCCTCAAAGGACGGTCCAAGCCACCTGTCGTGTGCATACAGTGGAGCTCCTGGAGTCCCTGCCCCCCATCTCTGGGTGTCCCAGCTCTTCCCAAGCATGAGAGAAAACAGGAATCTAGGAAGAGAGCTGGCGGGTGCAGGCCCCGCTGAAGGTCTGGGTTACGCAGTGAATCTGTTTCTCAGAGTTTTGAGCCAGGCTGCATTGCCAGGTGCCCTGAGTCCTGTTGGGAAGAGGTCAGTGATGTGCTGGGAGGGGGCTTCTAAAAGCCCTGTGTTAAAATACTGCCACCAGAGTGAAGGAAGCACTGCAATTTCCCTGCCTCTGGTGGATGAGCTGCCTCCCCTCAGCCCTGCAGATGCTTCAGAAGAGCTTCTTTAGGAATGGGATAGGCTGTGCCAACGACAGGTATTGCAAGCATTCACACAGCTGTGAGGCTCGAAAGCTGGTCCCTCTCACTGACAGAAGTAGGTCCAATAAAAGATACTGTCCCCTGACCTGGTCTCCCAGGTATTTCAAAGTCACAGGCCCCTGTCACCCACCTCTCTGCAGCCCACACACCTGGGCACATGGGCTTAGCATAGGCTGAGGGAGACAGGCAGCCCAGCACCAGGAAAGGAGAGAGGATGCTGCTAGGGTCTCAGAAGAAAGTTGCCAGGCCCAGATGCTGTGTGCATCACTATATGGTCATCAGCTGCTTTATGCATTCCAGCTCATTTCAGAACACGCAGCCAGCTGGCTTTTCTGTGCTACTGATCCAGCCAAGTGGCATCTGTCCTGTCGCATTTGACTACCGGGGGCCTCGGTAAGAAGCATCAATGAAAAGCACCATCTAAGTGCTCTGTATTCAGGATGTTACCAGGTGCCCAAAGGAAGTCAGAAAAGCAACTGAAATCTCCCTGATTATCCATCCCACTCAGCAAGGGGGATCTAAACCCACTGGCTAGTGAGAAGGGCAGGCCTCTTCCTTACCAAGGACCTCTGGGAAGGTGGCTTTGTGGCAACAGAGGGAGCTGGATCAGTCCTTCAGAGTTCCCATCTCTGACTCAGTGACTAAGGTCAGAAGCCCAGGGGAAGGGGCTACGTACTGCATACCGTCCCCCAATATTTATCAACTGCAAAAGGAAGAGGCAGGGATTCACCAGCTCTCAGAAGAGTCCCCCTCCCACCACGAGGAATCCTCACCAAACGCAGCCTCACCTACACGATCCTGTGAGAGCTGCCACACAGCCGCAAGTCCATCTTTGTAATGACTCACTTCTCTCCAGAGGAGACCAGGCAGCTTGAAACGAGCTGAGAGCAGGGGCTCATGGAGCACTCTTCCAGAGCGAACAGCACTGAACTCTCAGTCTCCTCATCCCCATCTCCAGTAAAGCACCACCCACCTTCAGCCGAAGGCACATTTGGTAAGCAATAAAAATGACTTCATACGGATTGGTTATAGTTCCTACCCTAACCAGCTCCCCCGCTCACAGCCCCATGACAACGGCTCTCTTCTTGCAGCAGATGAGTGCCGGGTGCTGGGCTTTACGTCGAGCCTTCAGGGTGACAATCGAATCCCAGGGGTGTCAGGAAGAAAAGTCTCTGAAATTGCCAACAGCCAGGAAGTGGCTGGAAAGGGAGAATGCCAGAACTGTGTCTCCCCAGATCTCAGTATTCAGCTACCAGCTGCAGCCTGGCCTAGGCATCATCTAGTCAGGTAGAGCAGTTATTCCAGGGGATTGTGGAGAGGCTGGAATTTCTGGCTATGGCTCTAAGGAGGGCAGGAGCTTCCTTCCACACCGTCATGGTTCTGACATGAGTCAGTCTTTGTCAAGGCACTGGTACTGCAGGAGGACACCACAAACTAGGGTCTTTTGTGCTTTTTTGCTGCTGGGACAGTAGATGTGTTGTTCAGAACTGTTGGGACCCTTCACCTCTTACACAAGCAGTCCCATACGGGTGACTTTGGCTGACAAGAAAGTGTGCAACACAAAAACAATGGGTTTGGGACAGGAGTGCAGGTCCAGGGTCTGGAGAGAAAGCACAAGAGACTCCATCAGTCCCACACATAGCACAGGGCTATCCTTGGGGCAGAAGAGACACTATACAGATTGCAAGCAAACCACCCCAAGACAGAGACAGCAGCCTGGGTGCTCACTGGCAAGGTGTTCAGCTCCCACTCAACAACAGAGACTAATGGTTACAAAGAGCTTCTCACACAGCAGGGAAGAGCAGACCCTGAGCTGAGCTTGCCCCCTGGGAACCGCCAATCCCCACACCCCCAATTCCCAAGGGGTTGGAAAAGCTGGGCCCAAAGCACAGAGGGCCTGTAATCACCATTGAGGCTGCACTGCTCAGTCTGGTTTCAACAAGCAACAGACTACCAATCCACCTGCCCCTTGGGATCTGGGAGTGACGTGTCTGCACAGTAATGATCAGCCACCAGCATGGTTTGGGAAGGACTGGCTCTCCCAGTATGTCTAAGCAGACAGGGATCGTTTGGCCCAATGGTACCCAGCCTTGTGAGAGTGGAATCTCCCAGGGCAGCTCTCTCAGGCTCTGTAAGAGTTCAGCTCATGGAGGTGAGGGCCATAGGGGGTGGGATGGGAGCGTCTGGAAGGGTGAGACAGGTTTTGAGCACCTGAAATTAACTCAAGTCACACAGTAGTTTGACAATGGACAAACCCGAATCCTTCCCACCCCACAAAATACAGCATCATGCTGCATCCCCAGCCCCGTTCTCACCAGCTCCCCCTCAGGACCACCAAAATCCAAGTAGAGGTTCCTGATGCCATCATCTGCAGAAACTCTGAGCTTCTCAAAGGGGTAGAGGAACAGGGTGTGGGTGGAGCATGCTTCCTCCCTGGAGAGTGTGAATCCATTTTCATAATGGACTGTGAGCTTCACCTCCTGGCCATTCAATGTGCAGCCTGCACATAAACAGAGCACAGAACTTCAGGAGCAGCCAGCCAGCTCAGAGAACATGCCCCCAAGCCTTTCCCCACCACTGCAAAGACAGAGCCCGCAACCGCTGCACTGGACACTGTGTCCCAACATTAAGAACATAAGAACGGCCATACTGGGTCAGACCAAAGGTCTATCTAGCCCAGTACCCTGTCTTCCAACAGTGGCCAATGCCAGGTGCCCCAGAGGAACAGGTAATCATCAAGTGATCTATCCACTGTCGCCCATTCCCCGCTTCTGGCAAACAGAGGCAAGGGACAACCACCCTGCCCATCCTGACTAATAGCCATTGATGGATCTATCCTACATGAACTTATCTAGTTCTTTTTTGAACCCTGTTATAGTCTTGGCCTTCACAACATCCTCTGGAAAGGAGTTCCACAGGCTGACTCTGTGTTGTGTGAAAAAATACTTCCTTCTGTTTGTTTTAAACCTGCTGCCTATTAATTTAATTTGGTGACCCCTAGTTCATGTATTATGAGAAGGAGTAAACAACACTTCCTTATTCACTTTCTCCAGGCATGATTTTATAGACCTCGATCATATTCCCCCTTAGTCATCTTTTTTCCAAGCTGAAAAGTCCCAGTCTTATTAATCTCTCCTCATTTTGTATGCATAGTTGGGATTATGTTTTCCAATGTGCATTACTTTGCATTTATCAACATTGAATTTCATCAGCCATTTTGTTGCCCAGTCACCCAGTTCTGAAAGATCCTTCTGTAGCTCTTCGCAGTCTGCCTGGGACTTATCTTGAGTAGTTTTGTACTATCTGCAAATTTTGCCACCTCACTGTTTACCCCTTTTTCCAGATCATTTATGAATACGTTAAATAGGACTGGGCCCCAATACAGAACCCTGGGGGACATCACTATTTCCCTCTCTCCATTCTGAAAACTGACGATTCATTCCTACCCTTTGTTTCTTATCTTTTAACCAGTTACCAATCCATTAGAGGACCTTCCCTCTTATCCCATGACAGCTTACTTTGCTTAAGAGCCTTTGGTGAGGGACCTTGACTAAGGCTTTCTGAAAATCTAAATATACTATATCCACTGGATCACCCTTATCTACATGCTTGTTGACTCCCCCTCAGAGAATTCTAGTAGACTGGTGAGGCACGATTTCCCTTTACAAAAACCATGTTGACACTTCCCCCAACAAATTACGTTCATCTATGTGTCTGACAATTTTGTTCTTTACTATAGTTTCAACCAGTTTGCCCAGTACTGAAGTCAGGCTTATTGGCCTGTAGTTGCCGGGGTAATCTCTGGAGCCCTTTTTAAAAATTGGCATCACATTATCTATCCTCCAGTCATTTGGTACAGAAGCTAATTTCAATGATAGGTTACCAACTACAGTTAGTTCTGCAATTTCACATTTGAGTTCCTTCGGAACTCTTGGGTGAATACCATCTGGTCCTGGTGACTTATTACTGTTTAGCTGATCAAGTGGAAATTCTTCACCTTCACTACACAATTGTGCACCTAGCCTACAAAAGCAATTGTGCACCTAGCCTACAAAAGCATCACCAAGGGACACCAGGGTGTTTCCTAACTCCTGGGATGAGACTGGCAGTCCCCTTTGCGGAGCCAGGAGCTGGGAAATTCACCATGCTGCCGACTGCCCAGAGAGCACACAAATGGAACCACTGCATAGAAAAAGGGAAGAGACTGGGGACCAGGCGGGGTTGAATGGACAAGTCTCTGGGACAGGGATGATGTTGCCTGGTACAGCTAAAAACCAGGAGCAGAGACTGGTAGATGTCACCAAGGGAAGAAATACCTCTGGAAAGTTAAAGCAGCAGCATGGTGATGACACTAGCAGAGGAAGCATCTCAGAAAAGCAGAAAGCCTGGGATCTCAATCATGTAACTAGATGGGTGCATGAAGACTAATGTCCTGCTGGAGATTGGGATGGTCTGTCAGTCAGAGCCACTCTGGCTGTGTCCTGGGACAGCTCAACCTGGAACTTCCTTGAGGCACCAGCATGACACAGGATCTGCGCCCAGGAAGAGCAGAATTGCTCAGTTTGTGCCTTCACAGCCCGGCAGCGAGAGGGGCGGGGAACATAGGATGAACTAACTCACCAAGAATGCACAGGGCGGTGGCTTAGCCTGTCAGTCTAGGCCTGCCTTCCGCTCTCCAGTCCCTTTCAGAAACCCATCTCATCCAATACTTAAACATGAAAAGAAAGCTCTCTGGGGTTTCTCTGCTCACTGTGGACACAAAGAGCTCACAGTAATGATCAGCGATCAGAGACACCATTAACCTATTCTGAACTCTCCTATCAAGGGGAACCTCCAAAGGACAAGACGTAGGTTTGGGATGTATAAAGACGCCCTGAAAGCATTTTTAAAAGTTGTTTTTTTCTGCTGGTCTTTTACTGTTAGTCATGCTAGAGTGGCTCTCCAATCTTTGCTGGAGGACTCCTGATAGAATGTGAGCCTTTCTCAGGCCCTAATGTTAGAGCGGGACCTGACTTCACAAAACCGCTTTTCTCCCAACTATCTGCAGGCCTTTGCGTTAACAAATAAAACTAACAGTTTTGATAAAAATCTATTCTCCTTGCAGCAATTAAGCTGCTATTGCAGCAGGATGAAAGCTGGCCTGCCACCTCATTTTAGTGCTTCCCAGTAAGATGACCGTGGCAAGCAAGAGGCTCAGCAAAGGGACCAGGGCCAAGATGCTGCGGAACCTGCTGGCTCATCAGCAAATTTCCCAGAGGACCATAAGCAATGCTTCACGCAGACAAGTTGCGAACACAGTTCCAGAGAAGCAGAAGCTTTTTCAGGAGGATAATGGAATGCCAGTGCATCTTAAGGGTGGACTAGCAGATGGTTTGCTGTATAGAACCGCCATGGCTCTAACGGTTTTTGGAACATGCTACGCTGTTTATGAGCTGTTTGTAGCTGCAATGCCCAAGACAGTGAAATGATTCCAGTTTACAAGATGCCTCCTTAATTAACATCTCTTTATCCAATTTCACGTAATTCTTCGGGGATCTTGCTTGTCCTTTTCATAAATGGTTGATTTCATGTTTGGGATCAATATTTACTCTCACATGTTAACAGCAACCAATAACGCAGTTTTTACATGAAAAAAACAAGACAAAAACCACAACAATTAAAGCCTTCAAAAGGTGGAAGGACTTGTAGAATGTGTGCTATTCTCTTCAGAACACTAGAGGGAGCTTTTAAGCCATAGGTAACAACAGACCCAACCCCCCCTCTCCTCAGCCTAGAACTTCGTTTTTGGCTGTTTCCATCTCTCTGCTGTTGAGCCCTCTCCTGGCCCCAAGCTGGAAGACTCCAGCTAGCAAGGCTGAAACTAGCTTTTCTAGGTGCACAGGGGCTCAGGACTTCAGCAGAATGACTCTGCAGGGACATGCCAATTCACACCCGCACTGGCTGGACTGATTTCCTGCGCCCAGGGCCGTACTGCCCAGCTCCTCTCTGTTCTCAAATTTATAGGCAGCCTCAAGTGTTCAGAATACAGGAACAAAGCTGGCTTTCCCAGTGCTCAGCTCCAGCTGCATGCCAGAAGCATGTCTCAGAATCACAGATTCTGCCAATCACACTGTAGTCACGGCACCTCCGGATATTAATGACGTTGTCCTTATGCTGGGGAGATGGACTAATGGCCAGCGTCCAGACGGATAAAACTTTCCACTCAGGCTTGTCTGCCTATCAAGAGAGCCACACATTCCATATAACTCAGGAAACCAGCACACACCTGGAAGTGCTGAGGCAATGAAGGTGTGTTGTGCACCACCAGGGGCTGAGAGATAATTGGCTTCCTTTTGATTAGGCTGCTCCACCAACCAATTAGGTGCGAACTTTAATCAACCTTCCAGTTTCACTGCACTATCACCATCACCTCCCACTAGCCTCAGCTCCAGTGGGACACTGGCCATCTCTGAGCACATGAAAGCACTCGGATCTTCCTACGGAAAGAAGTAGAGAAGGGCAAGGGATTCGCTCCGACAGTACCTGGGCTTTGTTAGAGACTAGCAAGAGTCCCTCAGTTATAGCAGAGAACATCTCTCACCCAAGACCCAGAGCTCGGTGGGGCCACGTGGCCCCACCGTGACCTCCTGTGTCACTATCTCCACCAGAATCGCAGTCAGCGAGCTGAGACTCCAGGCATGCCGTTTAGCCTGAACAGACTGGGCACCTCAGTGTTAAGTTTCCTACACTTACTTTTCTTGGGTCCCTCTGAGTCTTAATTCCAAACCATGTCCCACAGCTCTCTCTTGCGTGTTTGTGAATGCTAAGCGGCCCCCTATCCAAACGCTCACAGGTCTGACTCTGCTCAGCTAGGGAGAGCTGCTGGGACTCCAGCCCAGAGGGTAGGTGATCAACTGATTTCTTGGCAGTTGAGCAACTCAGGAGGGAGAAGCGGGGTTCCAGACAGATAGTAACTGCTCCCCGAAACAAGATACCAGCCAGCATACCTAAGGACACCTCCTTTATCAGCTCCGCAGCAGCATGGCAGCCCTGAACTAGCATCCTGGTCCAGGAGGAGAGGTCCCGATGCGTCTCCACCCTGAAAACGTGCATTTCAATGCCCTGGCGAGAGCCTGTCCTTGTTGCAAAGGTGAGCTCGGATCCCGGAGGTGATCTGCGTCCGGAGCCAGAGTGAACCAGCCTGCGGATCACATGGGAGAGCAAGAGGGACGTTACTCAGAGAAGAAGGACACCAGTGTGACTGCACAGTGGCCAGGGAGACATCGTGCAGGGATACTGCTGCTTCCCATCGTGGCAGGGAGCAAGCTGTGCTTCGTTAATGATCCTCCATCACAGGGCAGGGAGGGAGATCTCCGTGGGAGGTGGCTGCTTTTGTTCATTCATACAGATTTATTGGCTGGTGCGTGGCCGAACTGAGACTTATGCTGCTCCTAAGCCACTGTTTGAGCCAACTTGCTCCTGGACAGTGACCTGGGGAAGCCACATGCATGGGTCACACAACACTCGCCTTTCCACGATGCACACATCCAACATCCAGTCATGCGTCACGGGTGAAAAACCGAGCACCAACCAGCAGCCACTCCCAGCTTGATCCCTTGCGGCCTCCAATCACACACAGCCTCCACTCTGTCGATGTACCGAGGGGCGCCTCAGAAATCTGTCCACCAGAGAGGCAGCCAGGCAGTAATGGAGAAGGTCAGAGCACACTAGGGAGACGCTGCTCCCAGACTGAGTGAGGCACATTAGACAGCCGAGGACTGAATTCTCTGTTTAGGAGGCAGTGCCCAGGGGAGGAGGGCAGTAACACAATTAACACGCTATTTAAACTGCCCTCCCCTTACATGGGCAGCAGGCTGGCAAAGGCACACTCCTTAGTGCTTAGGGCTGGGGGTTCTCTGGGCAGATGCACTCTAGAGATGCAGCTAGCTCCCCTCCGTCCTCCCAGCTGGTGCAGCCAAGGGCTGCCTGGAACCAGCCCTGTGGAGGTGACAGGTGACAAACTGAGCAGCGACATGGGACAATGGGCAAGACGCCCTGCATCTGCAGATGCCAAGCAGGGATCAGCCTGTTCCAGGAGGACTCAAGCCAGATGTTACAGAAACGCTCAGACTAGAGGAATGTTTCCTCCTATGGTTCTGGCTGCCGAAGGCTTGGCAGGGAACATGAACTGATCCAGCGGCAGGAGCTGCACATGCCCCTATGGGTGTCACCGGGAGGCTTGAGCAAGGGATATGAACATGACACCAAGGCACCATGGAGCCTGCTCAGGCAGGCGGAACCTTTTCTCTGGCAGCATGACAGCACCTCCAGCTCCCAGCAAGGCTGGACTCAGGCTGCTAGCAAAGTAGCACAGCCAGGACGACTCACAGGGAGACGGGGCTAGAAATGAAAAGGTAAGTAGCCAAGAGCCCCCTTCCAGCACTCAAGAAGCCCAACACAAGATGCAGGCAGACATCTCACCATGCCGAGACCCTGCAGCCCCTCCCACGTCAGGGGACCCCTGCTCTGATCACAGCAGCTGCACTCCCTGCTCCAACAATAACAAAACACTCTTGTTTTGGAGGCTGTAAAGGCTGTCTAAAATACAGGCTTGTCAGCACACCATGCCCCACTCCCTTTCACTTGTGGGACTGGCAACAAGAGTGGGCCTGGGAGGAGAACGCATATGCATCCTGCCCCATAGCTTATCATGGAAGGAGTTAGCAGGGGAGTAATGACACCGAGGTCTCCAGATAGAAGGCTAAAGCTTGGCTTGGACTCCAGAGCCCACACCACCACCACCCTCTCCCGCAGCCCAGTGAAACTGAGTGAGGGTGGGGGAAAGCAAGCAACGAAGGGAGGAGCGATGGAGTGAGCAGGGTGGGGCCCCGGAGCGGGGCAAGGGCGTTTGGGTTTGTGTGGTTAGACAGTTGGCAACCCTAGCCCCAGCAGCCAGGTGAGGAGCTGCTGAGAGGCCTATCAGCAGCACACAAGGAAGGACCCAAGCCATGTTATTCCAGTTAATGCCCTGGCTGGAGCTGTGGGCTGAGGCAGCTGTGGTTTAGTGGACTGAAGACTGGGCAGAGGCCAGAGGTCTGATCCTGGCAGTCAGACTCACTGCATGACACTGGGGAAGTCACGTCCCAACTCTGGGCCTCAATTTCCCCTGAAAAACTGCAGCTTTACAAAGCGCTTGGAGCCTGGTGGGTGAAAAGCACTAAGTGGGAAAGGCTTTCACTGTACGGGGCAGGGTTTCGTTCATCAAAGAAATGTCCCCCCAGTCAACTTGGAAGCTTTGATCCTACCTGGTAGCAACAAGAGGGTAGCTGTGGCAAGGTGATGCCCATGCGTCTCTTGTCCAGGGCATGCAATCATAGAGCAGCAAGTCCTTCTCCGTCATAGCCATGAGGATGGGCCGCCACTGCTGCCTTCCTCCATCTAGTCTAGCCTGCAAGAAGTCAAGAGAGCTGTTAACATGCAGTCCAGGAAGCAGTGAGTGCTGCCATAGGGGGCAAAGGATCCTCATTTGGGAGTATCTAAGATCTGCAGTTTGGGGCCAAAGGACATTCCTGATTAGTGCATCTGTTAAAGAATTTACAATGTGCCAGTGGCAGAGGGGAGAGCCAGGCAAGGGGAGAGGAGCCTGAGTAACAGAGCAGACAGGGCGATGCAGACTAAGGAAGGGAGTAGTGAACTGGGTTTGGAGTTTTTCTACTCTCAGTTCCTGCCTCTCTCTCTCTCTCCCTCCCTCCCTCCCAGCAGCAGAGCCCAGCACCTTCCCCTCTCCGTGGGGCACACTGGGTTCAGGCAATGTGTTGTAGTGCTCTTGTCTGCCCCCATGTGGAATCAATCCAGGACACTTGTACTCGCCTCCCTCCCTGGGTGAGGCGATCTGCTCAGAGAGATCAACAGCACTAGGGTGAAAAATAAGCTGGAAAACTAATGAGAGTGGATTTCCCTTCATGCCCAGAGCCAGCCCTGTCTGAAGCAAGCAGCATGCTGTTCCGCCGTACTAATAACCTGCGCCGTACTAATGACTAATAACCGTACTTGCACCCTAAGGAGCAGGCACCAAAGAGTCTAATCTGACCCTGGGTCAAGTGGGCTCTTTATTACTATGCTGTGGGAATGTATTAACTCGTCATCTGAGGAATGCCAGCAAGGCACTAATGGGCCCAGTCACCCGGGAGATCCCATGCCAAGGACAACTGCAGTCCAGCTCTTATCAGGCCAAGAAAACACTTGCGAGGTCAAGGATAAACTACAACTTTGGGATCAGCAAATTCACATAAGGGCAAGTCTGGGACTATAGTTCTAACTCTTCGGTGACTGGGCAAATCCCATGGTCGAGGGCTCATGCTGCGTGGGCATCAGACTGACACTCAGAACCTGCCACGCACATCCCTGCCTGGGGGCACTGCTAGATGCTGTCAGTCAGTCCTGATCACACAGCAACTGGGAGAGCCCAGGCCTATCAATGGGATTCACCACCCTAGCAGAAAGCCATGCAGGGTAAGCGCTGGCTTCCTCTCACTCAGACTATGCCCCATCACATGGGGGCAGGGAACAGGACAGGAGCACAGCCCAGAAGGGTATAAGCCCAGCTTGCTGTGAACCTGGCCAGCCCTCTCTAGGCTCCTGGGGTGGAACGCAAAGTGCTTCACAAATGCTTCTGGAGTCACAGACTCCTCTGCTAAAGCCATCCCAACGTTCCAGGCATGGGGACCACGGGCAGCCACAGTGCCTCCTGCAGCAGCGGGACAGTGGAGCACAATGGACCCTGACCTGATGTTACAACTAATTCCTTGTTGTCACAACTAATTCCTTGTTGTCACAGCAACACTTCAAAGGACACAGTCCCACTGGCCTGTGGGAATCATCCCACTGGAATCATGCTCTGACCCGTGTGGAGATAGGCCTACCTTCCTTTAGCTGTTAAAACGCTCACCTGCCTGAATACCTTGAGGGAGACTGTTCCCATTGCTGGGTTTTCTGCACTGTTGCACAACATACAGCCCTTTAACTCTGCAAGGTTGTGGTTTTCATACTGCACACAGGAGGAGTGCATTGCTTTATAATATTTACAATAGAAATTAACCTTTGCAAACCCTTGAAGTTAGGTCAACATGACTCCTATGTTAGACTGGGAAGTGGAGGCAGAGTGTGACTGACTTGCCCAAAGCCATAGTCTGTGGCAGACCCCAGAACAGATTCCAGACCTAACTCTTGGTCATGTGCTTTAGCCACTAGCCCACGCATCCAACAGCTGACATCAAGTGACTGGCTTAAATACACAGGACATTCCATCCCCACAGACACACCTTTGTCTCCTCGTATCTGCAGGAACAAAGGATCCAGGCCACTCTGAAGAGGATCTAGGAAGCTTGGAGCTGGTTTAACATCTTTAACTGGAAACTGAACACAGCCCCGGGAAGGCTCAGTGAAATGTGAGGGAGTGTCATGTTCACATTGGTTCTCTCACATAGCCTTGCCTACATTAGTTTCAGGGCCCAATTGCACAGCAATGTAGCTGGGAGCCCAGCTGAGCATCAGGTACAGGACCTCAGGAAAAGTCCATGGACTTCACAAGACTGCTGGGTCAGAGATTTTCATTGAACCCAAACTGTCCCTCCCACGGGCCTGTGAAGAATGACCTCTGCTTTACCAGGTCTTCCTACTCACAACAATGCTTTGCTTTGCATAGCATCTTGTACCCAAGGATCTAAAAGCACTTCAGTATAAGCAAGTTACTTCCCCTAGCTCCAAGGAGGGTTCTCAACCCCATTACTAGATGGGCAGGGTGGTCGATTTGCCACAGCCACGTGACTCAGTGACAGGACTGTGCACAGGCCCTGGGTCTCTGCTTTAACCATTCTTCATCCCCATCAAGATTATGGCATTGCCAACCCTTTCCTGCCAGTCTGGTTACCCAAGGGGTGCATGCAGAATGGTGCGCAGATAGCCAAGCACCAGAAGCCAGGGAGTTTTGCTAGCCTAGGGTCAAGTGTGAAACTGGCACGTGGAACATGAACTCCCACCCAGAAAGGAGGTGTTTTATTGCACACAGAGGCCAGTAAGACAACTGCATACGCCTAGCGCCTTTAAATAAAGGGGAAGAGCATCAGGTGAGGTTTTGACCAAAGGGGAAATGAATTATTGAGGGAAGGAGAGAGGACAGACACTCAGATGAGAAACCCTGGAGCCCTGTGTGCATGCAAAGCTGCTGACTGAAGCACCATCCTAGTGCTGCTAGGAACGAGCTCAGGCTTCTGAGAGTCAGAACAGACAAACCCTGCACACAACAGGGATGGGAAGCCTGTGAGGAGGTTACAGCCCCGTCTACAACAGGCGAACACTACTACAGCACATGCCCCTGCAGGGTGGGTAGTGGGGCCACACCTCCAGAGGAGAGGAGGGTTACCGGGATGAAAGCTGGCTCTGAAACATTAAATGGGTCAGGATGGTTTTAGGTAGAAGTTACATTTCCAAAACTGGATTGGTACAAACCCCTCCCTGGACAGGTCTCTAACATAGCTCCAGCTGCCATTGGATTCCATTACTGAGCTGGCTTCTTGGCTCACAGTAGTAAGTGGAGAAAGGAGAACAGAAAACACACGAGCCACTACCAAAGTGCTGTAATCTCTGCAGTGCTGACCGGTTCCCAGGCCTGCCAATGAAAACGAATCTCTTCACAGCTACACTTTAAGCAGAGTGCTAGACTGCACTGCCACCACACCTGTAAAAATGAGTTCTACCCAAATAAGGTCAAGACATCAGGGGCCCTCCATCCCAGCATACCTGTTCCGCCAGCCAAGCAATGTGCTTGACCTCCTTGCTACTTCCTGTGGCATTGTTGGCACCTAGCATGGCATTGAGTTCGGCCAGCACCTGAGGGAGGAGGGCCATGATGTTTGCGTGGATGGCCGTGAACCAGGAATGTGCTGTTGCTGTATCTTTGCACCGCAGGACCAGGGTGTTTCTGCTGTCCGGTGAGTGCAACTCTATCAACCTGAATAGAAAGAGAGAGAGCTAGGCTGAGAAGTGCAGCCAGGGCTAAGGCAGAGGGGGAACGCAGAAGCCCTGCAGCAGACATTCCCTACATCAGTGGGGTTTGGCTCCCCAAGGAAAGTACACATGAAATGCTCAAATGAACCCTCAGCCCTTTGGTGTCTGCTAGGGAGAGCCCCTGGCTGGGGTCAGCTACAAGCAGCCCAGGCAGCGCTCACACAGACTTCACCACAGACGGAGCGTAGGGCAAAGTTGGCTCCGTGGCAGGATGGAATTCCAGTGCTGCATGTCAGAGCACTGTCTGGAAACTCATCTGTCCAGATGCTTATGAGACCCACAGCCCTGGAGGCGGTGATGATCCCTGCTCTGCTAGGGCAGGGGGATACCTTGTGAATCATCCTCTCCATCAGATGGCTGAAAAGCTGTGCTACTGATTAAAAGATTACAGAGCTTTCTAACCTCAGCTGTCAGGCAACCCTGCCAGGGGCTGATGCAACATCTGAGCGCCCAGGAAGTAAGCGAGCACTCGCCCAGTGCTTG
This sequence comes from Eretmochelys imbricata, assembly GCF_965152235.1. NCBI lineage: Eukaryota > Metazoa > Chordata > Testudines > Cheloniidae > Eretmochelys > Eretmochelys imbricata. The sequence goes on along the minus strand of NC_135583.1, from coordinate 41,079,573 downwards.
CCGGCTGCTCAGAGAGTTATGGGGGCAGCAAGGGCACCCAGGTTCTGCAGAAACCCTCTTGCGGCAGCTCGGGGGGGGGGGGGATGCCCAGCCCAGATCCCTACCAAGCTTCTCACCCGATTGCTCAGGCATAGGCTATTAGAGAGACAGAGACCAAAGGACGAGCTGGCAGCTCGTCCCTCCAGCAGCCCAGCTGGACCTAGGGGGCAACCACCTGGTGACAGGCAGCTACAGGGATGAGATTGTAACCGCAAAACGTCTGAGACTGGCTGTTAAGTGGAGTGGAAGTTGCACAAATGCCACTCAAAGGCAAGCTGCCTACTATCCTCTTAACACAACAGAGAAGCAGGCGTGAGACCACAGAACACATAGAAATGAGTCAGTGTGCTTAAAAGTACATTGGGGATGGCTAGCTTGAGACAGGAGCGTTTGCACCGCTCCTCGCGAGAAGCCACCAGCGTGCAAAGTCAGTGCAGAAATCTTGCTGCAGAACTCTGGAGAGGCAGCAGATACAGCATGACAAAAGCCTTTTGCAGCGGCAGCTTATTTCCACCTCGATGAGTGGGGGCTGTGTAATTGGATTTGCATTCTCCAAACACAGGCTACATGCAGTTCTCTCTGATCCCGATGGGAACCCCAGGACAACACTCTGCCCTTCCCACTTGTCTGTGCTGCAGGACCCTAGACAGGGCATTGGTGCTGCCTTTGTCTAGGTCCAGAGCACAGCTGAGACCTCTGGTCATACAGCTCCTCAGCCATCCTCAGAGGCTCACCTCCTTGTCAAGTTCTGGGAGATGGAGGGACTTTGCGCTTGAGTCTAGCTGCAAAATTCTACTTGCCAGCGTGCTGCTCGCCTGGGAACCCGGGGGTACAGACTGGCTTAGTAACCAGCAGCACTACGCAGTGAATTGTGAATGGTATCAGGGAGCCCAAGATCTCAGCAAAGATTGCCATGGTGCTAGCCCCTTGTGAACTGCTGCTACTTTTAGTGCTTTCTTGGTACCAGGCTGTAGCTTTTGCGAACGCTCCAGTGCTAGAAATTCAGTCTTGCAAGGACAGAGAAGCAGCACAGCAGATCCAGACACTTGGGGTATACAGACACTGCAATAAAAGTCCTGTGGCACAGCCATGGATGGCCCAGGTCAGCTGACTCGGGCTCGTGGGGTTAAAAATTGCCGTGTAGATGGTTGGGCTCAGGCCTGAGGTTAGGCTCTGAGACCCTCCCACCACATGGGGTCTCAGTGTCTACACGAAAAGAAAAAGAGTACTTGTGGCACCTTAGAGACTAACCAATTTATTTGAGCGTAAGCTTTCGTGAGCTCACTTCATCATATGCTGTAGCTCACAAAAACATGCTCAAATAAATTGGTTAGTCTCTAAGGTGCCACAAGTACTCCTTTTCTTTTTGCGAATACAGACTAACATGGCTGCTACTCTGAAAAGTGTCTACACTGCAATTCTTAGTGCCATAGTCTGAGCCCCATGAGCCAGAGTCAATTGCCCCAGGGTCTAGGATTTTGTGCCATGGGTTTTTGATTGAAGCGTAGTGTACCCTTGGACTACGCTCCTCATCCCACACAGAAGCTACAGGGGAGGCATTTCAGCACAGATCATCGAGCCCTGCAGGTCAGCAGTATGCATGTCTGAGAGCTCACTTGGTTTTCCACAGCTATGCAGACTGGGATGCTTGCTGGCTCTCCAAGGACAGACAAAGCCATCATGAAGCTCTTGGCCACTGTTATTTACACTGAAACTGCATTCTCTCCCAGCTACAGTATTCCACTCCCATTCTTGGCACTGGTGCCAGTGCCAAGGAGCCTTGGCTAGCTCAGCCCCATGAAAACCCCCCAGCATTAGGGCATGCTGAAAATGCCGAGTCTGCACAAGCACCTATGCTGGTACGAACTCCAGCAGCCCTGGAAAGGGTGGTTCACCTTACACCAGACATGTTAGCCTCGTGAGTGCGTATTGCTCTGTGGAAGCGGGCTCTCTCAGTTGAGAGCAAATACTGTTCCGAGTTCAGGACATATGAGCAGTTAGCTCTTACTCGCCCATGTACATTTCCGGCAATGTAATTCCATAGGCATTCTAAAAAGACGCTATTTTCCTGGCCCCCTGTCATGTTAGTACTGAAGGCATTACGGCTCTTTCACAAGTCCACCCACCAACGCAAAAGCGCGCCAAGTTGTGCAGCTTATAGCAAAGGGGCAGAAGACTTGGAAGAGATGGTTTAAGAGGAGTCTGCGAGGGAGATTCTGCCCTGTTCAAAAAGGGATGCGCCAGCCGGAAACCTTAGTCATTCCCATCGTGAACCAACTCTGTGCCAGGACAGAGACTCTGGTGGGGCAAAGGTACCATGTCAAACGATTTCTGGCCAAGATCTTCTCGTGGGAGCACTGCAAAAGGCAGCCTGCATGCTGCAAAACCCTATGGCTTAGCCACAACTGTTCCCAAGTGCTGAGTGGGAGGCAGCCTCCCAGCAGGGGTGTGTGGGGAGCATGGGACGGTGAAGGGACACCACCCTGGAAACTGGTCCTGCAATAAGCGTCAGGCCCAGAGGAGCAGGTAATCAGCCCTGCAGCAGTGTACGTGGGGCTGCGCAATCCCCTGAAGATTCAGAGCTTTCTAGCTATAGCAACTTCCCCATCAGTGAGAGCCTGTCAGCATTTCCCTGGTCCCTAGCACCCAGGGGAGGGCTTTGCATAGGTAATGAAGATACAGCGAGAACAAGGGGAAGTGATTCATGTCATTTCCTCCCTCTAATGACAAACCCAACTCAGAGCACAGCAATGCAACCCCACTCTGCATGGCAGGGCCCAGCCACCTCCTGGGCAAATGGGGAATCAGTTCACATGCTCAGCAACACGCTGAGAGGAGAAGCAAGTTCCAAGCAGCAAGTTTCCTGCAGCAGAGCCCAGTTTGGGACACCGCTGCTTAGCCAGTACTGCCAACCAATGATGCTCATGTGCCCCGCCTCGAGGCCTGAGCTCGCTCACACAGGCCACGCCAACCTGGCTCCAGAGGCCTCATCCGTTTCTACAGAGTTTAACCTTCCTTTTAACAAAGTCCAGGTGGTTGAGGAAATCCTTCCAAATGCACCCAACACAATCTGCAGGGATGAACCACAGGTCCAAGGGCCAGTTCAACAGGTTAACTCTGAATTCTGATGACAATCCTGTGTATATGCCAGTACTTAACTCTCTTTTAAAACAGGAAGGTGCAGCTGCTTTGGGACCATGGGCTAGGTGTGACATTCCAACTCTGCCCCGGCTGGACCTAGGATACAGCCACTTGTATCCCCACGGGGGGAGGGATAGCTCAGTGGTTTGAGCATTGGCCTGCTAAACCCAGGGTTGAGAGTTCAATCCTTGAGGGGGCCGTTTAGGGATCTGGGGCAAAAATTGGGGGTTGGTCCTGCTTTGAGCAGGGGTTGGACTAGATGACCTCCTGAGGTCCCTTCCAACCTTGATATTCTATGATTCTATGACAGATACAAAGAAGAGGTGCCAAGAGCAGAGAATGAAAAACACACACAACCAAGATTTCCTGCCCCCACCTGCCCCCCCCCCCACACACACAAACGGGATCAATAATAGCATCTAACTGCCCCTGGCCACCACTCACTGGCAGGACTACACGCAATACTGCCCCCACCTGACAGGGCAGACAGGCACTACCAGAGCAGGGGAAGGCCTGGCTGAGATTCAGCCCAATCCATCTGAACTCTGTTTTAGAAGAAGGTTGAACTGCCAGCAAGGCAATTCAGATGTGGGGGTTTGCATCCTTCCCTGAGCTGGAGCCTTCTACCCCAGGAGGACAGCAAAATACAAACACTGCCTGTCCCACGCAGCAGCCAGCCAGCTCTCGCTGGGGCTTGGGGGGAGGAGGGGCGCTGAGTGGAGAGACCTGGCTGGCAGCCAAACCACTGAGAATTTCCTGCAAGCTGCAGTTATAATTTGATGAGTGAATCAGGAGACTGGCCTCAGGAGCAGCTATTCCCACCCTAAGTCTCCTCTAGTCCATCTCCTGCTGCTTAGCTGAAGCCTGAGCATCGTTTCCAGAGCCGATCCCAGGCACACAGACCAGCAGAGGAACTGCCATTTCCGCTGGAGTGTGCGTGTGGCACAAGGCCAGTTATCTTCTCCATGGAGAGAGTTCAACACGCAGATCAGCCAAACATCCTGTGGACACCCAGTCAGCCTGCCTGCACCTCCCAAAAGGCACCAGGAGAGGACACTTTGTCTGCCAACCCAGACGCTAAACAAACAGGCGTTACATGTAACCTGGCTGCAAGCAGAGACACAGCTGAACTAGATGCCCGGAAGATGGACCACAATCCTCCTTCTCCAGACTCATCTCTGCTCTGACTGTAGAACGAGTGGCAGCAGGGTCTGCAGCATCTATCTGTACAGACGGCCCCTGTGGCCATGGACCTTGCTGCTCCCCTCACCTTCCTGCCCCGTGTAGGTTAGGCGCTGGGTCATTTAGCTCCACAGGCATCCCTGTGGGTGTACAGCATCTGGCACAAAGGAGCCCTAACTGTGTTCAGGACCCTGGGTGCAAACTAATACAGCCAAAGGAGGAGCCTGGCACTTATACATCACCTTCGACCCAGGCAGAGCAATAAACTTGGGTCATGTGCACTAGTTAAGGCTCCCAACCCCCTCTATGGCAGATAAGGAATAACCACACCCACCTATGAAACAGCTACTTCTGGGGTGGAACGCAGGCTCCACACTGAACGCTTTGGGGCAGGAAGTCAACGCTGCCAGATCCTGCTGAAACTTATGCAAAATAATGACCCCTTTATAACACCTTCCAGCTGAGGAGCTCAGCTCTCCAAAACCAGGCTGGTTAACCCTCACACCACCCTGTGAGCGCAGTATGGTAAGAACTGCCCAAGGGAAGTGACATGCCCGTGCTAGGTCAGAGAACCCTGAGCTGCAGGCAGTGTCAGAACACAGGTCTCCTGACTCTGAGCTCCATCTTCTAGCCAGGCAGGATCAGCCCCATTGAGGTGAAGTGACCTGGCTGAGACTGAACCAGCGGCAGGGTTACCACCTCGAATGTCAGCAAGCACCAGTCAGGCCACCAGCTACCCAGGTCGCTCAAGCAGTGTCAACCTTTCTTGTAGAAAGCCCCATGGCTGCTGCCACAAGGCCAGCTGCAAGGGCATTCGCACTGCTGGGGGACCCAGCGCACACCTGACTCCCACCTGTTCATCACAGGGATGAGCAGAACAACTCCCCCCAGCTGCCTGAAGGAAAAAACCCATGCCATTGGATCTCGCGCATGTAAGGGGACCTACAAGGGAAGAGAAACATCTGTGCCCTTTCTTGATGTACAGCCAAAGTCTGGTGTGTTTTTCCTGGTTGGTTTTGCATCAGGAATGCAGGTGTCTCATATCTGCCTTTGTTTGCTGGAGGATTCAGAACCAATAGATCTAGCAAGACTAGGGTGACCAGATAGCAAGGGTGAAGAAATCAGGACGGGGGTGGGGGTAATAGGCACCTATATAAGGCAAAGCCCCAAATATCGGGACTATCCCTATAAAATCGGGACATCTGGTCACCCTAAACAGGACTTTGGCATCACAAGGGATTGCGGGGGGGGGGTGGGGGGGTTTGAAACCCTGTTTGTCTTTGTAAGCACCCATTTAACTCCAGCTCCTATGGGCACCAGGGAGAAAAGCTCTCAAAGACTCAGACACTCCTACCCCCATAACTAGGGCCTGGGACACTGGCCTCCCAAGAGCCCTCCAGGAAAACAGACACGAGGCTCCACATTCCTGACTTCCGAATAGAAGCCAAGCAGAAAAAGCAGCTTTTTCAAAGCCTCCCAGACTCCTTTACACATTATAAAGCAGGAAAAAAGGGATTATTTCTCACCTTGCATGTCCTGCCAGCATGTGTCAGCACTCCTCCCTGCACCCAAAATGCCAGGCAGATCGGCCCAGAGCAGCCTGCTACGCCCCAAGGCCTCTGTCTCCCTAGGCTCCAGCTCACCTGTTCTCCAGATCCGGCATGCTCAAGTTCCTAGCAGCGAAGCACATTTTCAGAGGGATCACCTTCCTGTCTTTGGTGCCACTGTAGTGCTTCGGTGAGCCGGAGTCCTCACTGCCACTCAGGCTCGGTGACTGGGGAGCTGCCCCATCCCACGGGAGGTCTGACACCAGCGATGGCTTCTTAATGTAGGGAGTCACTTCCCGCATGAACTTCACTAAGAACAGGAGGTGGGAGAGGAGAATGTTAGCACCTGGGCCACCTCAGGAGGGGTGCACAAAACACTGAATGCACCTGCACAGAAAGGTAAGGCAGCACCTGAGGATCTGTGCAGCCCAGGGCAGTGTGCTGACTCCCCCAGCAGCAGGGAGCAATGATCTACACTCACTGTGAGGGCAGTGCCTGCCACGCCGGGGGCGGGGGGGGGCACACTAAGCAGGCCTCAGACCATAGTCTACTGTGAGGACCAGAAGTCGGCTGCTAGGGATCTAGCTTAGACTTAGAGTTAGTTGCTCCCACCTTCCAGAGAGGACAGGTGAGTGAACCTGCCCAGCTAGCCCCTCATACGGATGCGTGCAAGCTTTTGCCCCTCTCCTCTGCAGGTTGGGGCAGGGGGCGCGCACTGGGGTGCTCTGGGAATCTGGGGAGAATGGTCTATCTGCATGCCAGCTGCACAAGAAATGGAAGCAGGCCCGTTAGCCCGCTGGAAAATGTGACCAGGGCTTTGCAGAGGGAAGGGTTAAGATCAAGCTGTTCCCCTCCCTTCCTATAACCAAGCAGTGGGGATGGGGAGCTGGGGCACGGAAAGTTTACAGCTGCAGAAATTTTGGATAAGTATCTGAACCTCTGGATGTGCTTCCCAAAGCAAATGCAGGCTCTGCAGCGGTGGGGCTGCCAATGACTACACTAGCATTCCCCTTATACCTTATTCAGCAAATGATACAGCATTTAAACAATGAAGTGGTTTAGATTTTTAAAACCACAGGAAATTCATGGTTCAGGCCAATATGGTCCCCAACTCACTCTGTTGAGGAGGAGAACAGAGTCCAGACAGCTGAATGATGGTTCAGAAAAACTGAGTGACCTGGGAAACGCAGCTCTTTGGTATTTAATTGCTTTGTTTATTTCAGGGATGAGTGTGTCAGAGGCTGGAAGGGGTACTGGATTCTGGGGTTTATTGGATTTTTTAAATAATTTAATTGTTTCTGTCTCAGCAGCTTCCTGGACCCCGAGAAGCTGCGTGAAGCCACATTTAGTGCACACACCAATTCCTGATATACAACATTCTGGAAAGTTAAGCAGACAGCTGATGTATGCAGTATTTTTGAAGAGGGCTCCAGCTTTGGTGACACAGGGATAGCTGCCGAAAGACATTCTCCTGAATGTGAGGACTTTTTAGTCACTACTTTTTGAGCTTCTAAATTGACTTTTTGTACATCATTGCTGCCGGTGCTGTTCCGGTAAGGAACAAACCCTCTGGCCACATTCTAACCAGAAGTGAATTTTTGTGGCATATGGATTTAGAATGGGACTAGCCTCATGAATGGCTCAGGGCTTGTCTATGTAGGGTGGCCAGATGCCCGGTTTTCAACCGGAAAGTCCAGTCAAAAAGGAGACCTGACAGTGTCCAGTCAGATCTTTTGACCGAACACCCAAAGTCCAGTTACTGCAGGATGGGGAGGCTCTGGGTCATCACCCGCATCAGCCCCTACTCAGCCAGGGCAACCTTCTACCTGCGTTGGGCAGCTGCAGCTCCCAGCCCCGGCTCCACAGACAAGTCCCTCCTGACCCAGGCAGGGAGGTGGGAGGGGAAAAAGCAGCAAGCGATGGGGAAGGGGGAGTTGAAGGAGGAAGAAGAGTGGATGGGGGCAGGGGTGGAGCCCCAGGGGAAGATGTGGGGCAGGGGAGGTTTCAGCACTCTGTTGGAGTGTCTAGTTTTTAAATATTACCAAGTTAGCAAACCTATGTCTAGTCTATGAACACAGTTTGTGGCAAGCCAGGGTACAAATGTACCCTGCACTACCCTGCCACGCACTAAAAGTTCCCGAGTGCACTTTGATGTGCCTGCTTTAAAACAGGGTCAATCAAAGTGCACTAGGGAATTCTGAGTGCATTGCAGCAGGGTCCAGATGGACCGTAAGTGCTTGGCAGGCTAGCACAAGTTTGCTTTACACCTGCTTGCCACAAACTAAGCGTTCATATACATACACACAGTTTAAGTGGGGTAGCAGATTGTACTGCGCTACATAGACTAATGCAACGATTGATCTGGATTTAGCCACCATACGAGGCAGACTGTTCCATAAAACACAGCACGCTATATAATTAGCTATTCCACAGGTACAACTGAGATGGTCCCCTCTAGTGCCTCCCCTCCAGATCAGCTAACACACAGGAAAGAGCAGCACAGACCACCTTCCCCTCAACTTCAGCATTGCATTTCCATGACTAGGCTCAATGAAGCAGGAAGGCTCTCTCTGCCCTGGCCTTCTGTGCGCTAAGCCACCATCCTGGCTGGGCTGAGTAAGTGCAATGATGGTTATTTATTACAGCCACAAAGCTTTCGTCAGCTGGTTCCCAGAAACCACTAATTTCCTTCTACAACACAATTAGCACTCCATCAATCCTGCATTCATGCTCTTCGATCCTTCAGGAGTGGGTCAGCAATTCCCAGCAGTTCTCAACCAACATCCAATCCAAACTCTGTAAATGCAGCTTCCAGAAGACACCCCAAACTGGCCTGCATGGGTGTGGACCTTGGGGCAAAATTCCAGTCCCTTCCCAAGCTGACTGTACCTATTTATGTTGCCCTGCTCCAGTTCTCTGGCCATCCCTCCCTTCTCAGCATCAGACTTCAGGCTCAAGCCTGAACAAACCAGTTTCAGGCAGGAGTCTTCTAAACCTGCTCCTTGAGGATGGCCAGCTAACCACCCCCCACCCCCCGACCCCTGGCTACGAAGAGCTAAGCCTTGCGGCTTCAGCTGGGATGTGGTCTAATTAAACAGAGGAGCTGACCGAGAGAAGCCCCTGGCACCTGCCCAGAGCACACCAAGATGTAGAATTTGGCTGGACGATCAAAGACTCCACAAAAAACCTTCAAAATCTCAACAGCTTCATTAAGCAGGAAATCTGAATCAAATCCCGTTGGCGTGGGAGCCTGTGCCACCAAGGGCTCAGACAGCTCCGCCAAATCAGCCAATGACCGTGCAGGGGACATGCTCTTTATCCTTTATCCCTGGTCAGAAAGAGGAACTTGACAAAGCTACTAAAAAGGTGGAAAACAGTGTGCACTATTGTCAGCAAAAATCAGAACGCCCAGAGTTACCACACCGATTAGGGAATTGTTCCACATTGCTGACAGTTGCCTATCCAGTCCAGCTCTTCTCTGCAATGCATTCTGCACCATGTTACAGTGGTGGAAGGTTCTTTCCCTTGCACGTGCTCCCTCTAGAAGAATATTGCACGACTGCCCTAGAGTAATCTCATTACTGATTACAAGACAAGGAGGAAGGGTCTATGATTCCAAGGGCGAGCTGGCTCCAATGGTGCCAACAGTGAACGGCGCAGAGAAGAATGAGGATATAACATGCTGCCCCGCAAAGACTCAGATGTGTGGATTGGGACTTCATTTCTGGGCAATTTGAAGCTTCAGAACAGCCTGAGGCAGAATCTCCACAGCAGGCATAGCCTCCTTTCTCCTTCCGCTCCCAGTCAGACAACTGCACTCGAAGAGCAAGAGGTTAATGGCTGGTTGATTGACATCTGCTGTTTTAGCCCTACTGTAGTGAAACAACAGAGACCCACCATGAGTTGTTCAAAGAGGGAAGGGGAGCAACCAGTCCCTCCCGGTTCAGACTATTACCACTATTAAGGGCAGTGAAGACTTTTCAGACCTGGAGAAACTCCTCCGCATTCAAAACAAGAGCTCTTCATATGAAGTTCAAATGCACAATACTTCCAACCTATGAGTCGTGTCCTTAGAAGGGTGGAGGGACTGGACAGCTCATCTCTAGTTACCGGCAGCACAAGGAACGGAACTAAGGCAGGAAAGAGAATATAAACCAGCACAATGGATGTGACCAAGGGGTCAGCTGCCATCCCATCCTGGATCTCATCTGTAGCCATGACTGCGGAAGGACGACGCTACCCAAGTTTCCAAAGCTTTTGACACTTCACCACTAGCCTAGGATCTGCTGTTCACAGCTGCCAGGATTCTGTCATCTTTGGGGATTTTCTAGCCAAGTTGGCACAGCTCCAAAGGCTTCTCTGGTGTCAGCAGTAGGAAGGAGAAGGGGGAGCCATTTGTACATTTCCCCCTAACCAGATCACCTCCCCACAGAAGACATGACTGAAGTACAGCTGAGAAGGAGCATTTCCACAGTAGGCTAACAGACTCACCACTAGCCTTGCCTACACTAAGGACATTTTGGAAAGATTCCTCAATATTGCTAACGTCAGTCCGGAAGAACCAGTGCTAGCAAATCGGTTAGACTTGCTCCCCGCAGGCATGGATGACACAGTGTTCAAAAATGAACTAGCAGCAGGTAGGCTGTCTACATTAGGGTTTCCAATGTCGGTAACTCCAGGGAAGGGGGAAGCAGTGCAAGGGGAAAAAAAATTCGCAAGTTTCCTCTAGTGCAGATAAGGCCAGTCTCCTGCCAAACATGTAGGGGGAAAAAGCCCTATGAACGAGGGTGGATTAAAACAGATTTTTTTTTTTTTAAAAGGATGTATTTAAATTGGATTTTTCTTTGTAAAATAAACCTATTTAAAATTAAATATTAAATCTGAAAATATGACAACCTATATTAAGGCCTCAATTTACTATAATATTTTAAAATGATCTATTTAAAATAATTTAAATAAAAAAAATCAAGCAGTATATTTGCTATTGAAGTTTTAAAGGAAGTGAAGCCACTGAACAAGGGGAAGTCACTGGCTAAGCACCTGGGACCAGAGCTCGAAAACACTATGCCAACTTTCTGACAGCAGAGTCACTTCTCTAGGAGGTCGGGGGGGGGGGGGGGGAGGGGGGCAGGACAGCTCTTTTTCCTTTTCCAATCTTTGAGTACAAATGAGGTTCAAGAGGATGAGATCTAGTTTAAAATTTTAAAGGACAGGGTGACCAGAAACAAATCAGCTCAATTCATTATCTACAGATAATACTTCCTTCTCTGTTAGTTTTAAATGCAAAACCTGTTTTGATAAGAATACGTATGACACATCAACACAAGACAAAGTTGTGGTCAACACTGGTGAAGCCCTTCACTTTTACAGCCTCATGCTGTTCCACTCACCAAAGCAGGAAGCTTAGGTTATTACAGTCTTGTGTGATGTCTGACGGGTTCGGTTACAGAGACCCCCTTGGGACTGTCACCTGATGTGCTGAGACTACCTCTGAGCCAGTTTTCTCTGCCAGCTTGGGCCTCCAGAACCCTGCCTTATTGAGCCAGACACACAAGTCTGCTGCAACACAGACCCAGGGTCTGACCCAGGCCCGCAAAGCTGCAGACTTAACTGAAAATGACTTAGCAAGTGCTCCTGTCTCTAGCACTCAGACACCCAGCTCCCAATGGGATCCAAACCCCAAATGAATCCATTTTACTCTGTATAAAGCTTATACAGAGTAAACTCATAAACTGTCCACCCTCTACTACACTGATAGAGAGATATGCACAGCTGTTTGCTCCCCCAGGTACTACTTACTTATTCTGGGTTAATTAATCAGCAAAAGTGATTTTATTAAGTATAAAAAGTAGGATTTAAGTGGGTCCAAGTAATAATAGACAGAACAAAGTAAGTTACCAAGCAAAACAAAACACGCAAGTCTAAGCCTAATACAGTAGGAAACTGAATACAGATAAATCTCACCCTCAGAGATGTTTTAATAAGCTTCTTTCACAGACTAGACTCCTTCCTAGTCTGAGCCCAATCCTTTTCAGACCAACGTTGTGGTTTATGGCCTGAGCCCAGCACTCTCTCACCCCCCCATAGTTACAGTTTTGTCCCAGTTTCTTTCAGGCATCTCTTTGGGGTGGGGAGGCTCTCTCTTGAGCCAGCTGAAGACAAAATGGAGAGGCTTCCAGGGCCTTTTATAGTCTCTCTCTTGTGGGCAGAAACCCCTTTGTTCTTCTGTGCAAAGTCACAGCAACAAGATGGAGTTTGTGTCCACCTGGGCAAGTCACATGTCCATGAATGATTCAGCTTTTTGCAGGCTAACACCATTGTTTACATGTTAGTATGAACATTCCCAGGAAAGCTCAGATGTGGATTGGCATCTCCCAAAGTCCATTGTCAGCTGAGTGTTTCTTGATTGGGCACTTATTCAGAATAGTCCTTTCTCAAGAAGCTGACCAAATGCTTCACTGATGCTACTTAGAATCAAACACACTGAGATACAAGTACATAGCCAATACACACACACAAACAGCATAATCATAACCAGCAAACTACCACCTTTCCATAGACACCTTACTTGACCTCCTTTGTACAAGATTTGATGCAACTATAGGACCTTGGTTGCAACAATGATCTATACAGTCACAGTTCATGTCAATAACGTCACAACGTCCTCCAAAGATCCTGTCCAAATCCTCCAGCAGAGACAGTGAAGGGATGACCCAAAACTTAGAGTATCATACAACCATAGAATATCAGGCTTGGAAGGGACCTCAGGAGGTCATCTAGTCCAACCCCGTGCTCAAAGCAGGACCAATCCCCAATTAAATCATCCCAGCCATGGCTTTGTCAAGCCTGACCTTAAAAACTTCTAAGGAAGGAGATTCTGCCACCTCCCTAGGTAATGCATTCCAGTGTTTCACCACCCTCCTAGTGAAAAAGTTTTTCCTAATATCCAACCTAAGCCTCCCCCACTGCAACTTGAGACCATTACTCCTTGTCCTGTCCTCTTCTACCACTGAGAATAGTCTAGAATCATCCTCTCTGGAACCACCTCTCAGGTAGTTGAAAGCAGCTATCAAATCCCCCCTCATTCTTCTCTTCTGCAGACTAAACAATCCCAGTTCCCTCAGCCTCTCCTCATAAGTCATGTGTTCCAGACCCCTAATCATTTTTGTTGCCCTTCGCTGGACTCTCTCCAATTTATCCACATCCTTCTTGTAGTGTGGGGCCCAAAACTGGACACAGTACTCCAGATGAGGCCTCACCAATGTCGAATAGAGGGGAATGATCACATCCCTCGATCTGCTCGCTATGCCCCTACTTATACATCCCAAAATGCCATTGGCCTTCTTGGCAACAAGGGCACACTGCTGACTCATATCCAGCTTCTCGTCCACTGTCACCCCAGGTCCTTTTCCGCAGAACTGCTGCCTAGCCATTCGGTCCCTAGTCTGTAGCTGTGCGTTGGGTTCTTCTGTCCCAAGTGCAGGAACCTGCACTTATCCTTATTGAACCTCATCAGATTTCTTTTGGCCCAATCCTCCAATTTGTCTAGGTCCCTCTGTATCCTATCCCTGCCCTCCAGCGTATCTACCACTCCTCCTAGTTTAGTATCATCAGCAAATTTGCTGAGAGTGCAATCCACACCATCCTCCAGATCATTTATGAAGATATTGAACAAAACCAGCCCCAGGGGCACTCCACTTAACACCGGCTGCCAACTAGACATGGAGCCATTGATCACTACCCGTTGAGCCCAACAATCTAGCCAACTTTCTACCCACCTTATAGTGCATTCATCCAGCCCATACTTCTTTAACTTGCTGACAAGGATACTGTGGGAGACCGTGTCAAAAGCTTTGCTAAAGTCAAGAAACAATACATCCACTGCTTTCCCTTCATCCACAGAACCAGTAATCTCATCATAGAAGGCAATTAGATTAGTCAGGCATGACCTTCCCTTGGTGAATCCATGCTGACTGTTCCTGATCACTTTCCTCTCATGTAAGTGCTTCAGGATTGATTCTTTGAGGACCTGCTCCATGATTTTTCCGAAGTAGTAGAAGTATTCAGAGATCTTTCTGAATCTGGGAGAAGCAGTTTGGTGAGTTTTTTGCCATTTAGACCTCTGCAAGGCCTTTCAGGGATAACCCACTAAAAGTGCCAACCATTTAACATTAAATATGTTAACTACAACATAGGTGAAGGCTGCCTCATGTAGCAGACATATAGCATATATCCACCTAAGTAGGCACTGATCTGGCCTCCGCAGGATGGACACACCTAGTCCTGAATTAAGTTAGAAAATGTTGTGCTGCATTTAAGTGCCCAAAATTAGGCACCCTACTAAAATGGTCTGATTTTCCGTGCATGGCCCACGCCCACTGAAGTGGGAGCTATAGGTGCTCAGTACCTCAGACAAGTGACCCATTGTCAGCAGGGTGCCTACTGTGGCTTTGGGCACCCAGTGTAAGAGTTCTGGCCAGAGCTACTTAGGGCAGGGTTGTTTTGTGTTAGCCTCCTCACTGGTACTGGGCCAAACCCTTTTTTTTTTTCCTTTCTACAGCCCCGTCAGTTGTAACATACTTTTGTGGTCAGATGAGCCACACTGAGAACACCAGCATTCACACAGCAGCTCCTCTGAAGCTGCCATTAGCAGCGGTCACAAGAGGAGACTCCTGAAGTGGTTCCTGTTTAACAGTTGCATTGTGAAAGACTTCATTGAGGACCTAATCCTATGCTCACTGAAGTCAGCAGCAAAACTCCTATTGACACTTCAACAGATGCAGGATCAGGTCCTAACACGCCAAGTTCACCTGTGTAGCTCTGCACATGCTCTCCCCAGCCCTTCAGAGAGGCTCTCCCTGCATGAACCATTGACCTCAGGGGCTCTGGAAAGGCACAGATGTTTTTGATGCAAGTAGGCTTGGCAGAATTCAATTTTTTTTCAATAACTGAATGATAACATCAATGTTTATATTTAAGCATTTTTTATTTTTATCTACTTTAATTTTCACAGCAGTGGGAAATTAATGACAGTACATGTTGAGATTCAAAAAATTAAAGCCTCAACTTAAAATACATCATCAACCTCACATGCCAAAATACTCAACGTAAATATCCTTAAATCAAACTTTAATGTTTTCAAGCAGCATTTTTCTTACTTTGCCTATGTGGAAATTTCAGTAATTGATGGGAATATTCTTTTTACTGATCTGTGTATGTATGATGAAATTGACCTTCACTGTTAAAAATCTAATGCTCCCATGCCCACCTAAAAGGCAAGGAAATAGTGAAAACTTCTCAGCATTCTTATTTTAAATGTCCTAGCTCTGGAGCATGGGAAGGCATGTTCGCAGGTAGAGAATTGGAGGAACCCAGATCCTGAAAACAGACAGTTGACAGTGAATCCTAGTTATACATCTTTGAAGAAGGGGAACAAAGCTGAAGGCAATAACTAATGAACTACAAGTCAGCAGAGAAGAAAAAAGCAAACTAGCTATAGCCCACTATGAACTGAAACTGTCTACGGCTTGGGGAAAATATCTGAAAAGCCCTCAAAGTCTTTCTTAGTCCTCTCCACATCAAATATTTGCAACCCAATTCATGAAAGCACCATTAAAACCCAAACAATATGCCATTCTGCTCCAACAACACACACACACAGTGGACAACGTGCACTGCTAACATAAAACAGGACGCTCAGGCATTCAGAGCCTCTGAGGCAGAACAATTTGCTTTATTTAGAAGTTCAGGGTTTCAGTAATGAGACTGGCTTTCCCACAGTCTCGACCACAAGGGGGCATCTGCCCACTACATTTTTGGGGATGCCTCCCCTTTAAATCTCTCCAGAATACAAACAGGAGATAAATCAGTATTACAGCAAAACCTGCACTCCTTGCTCACCTCATTCAACACAGAGAATTCTGTGAACTCTCTTGTTTCTGATAGTTATTTTCCCAAAACGGAGAAATGAGTGTCAAAACCCTTACAGTGGACCCTCAAAGTAACCTAAGCCACAAATGCACCCAACACATATCGCCTGCTTCGCATGTTCCCGTGGAGCCCCAATAGCTGCACAAGAGCTGCTGACAAAGGCTCGCCAGCTTACATTAGTGGCACCAGCACCCACACTTCTTGAGCTTCTGTATCATGAAAAGTGAAAATTGTGTGGCTATTTGCATCTGACTTTTGTCTGGGTCTGATCCAAATGGGCATCTGCAATTAACCCAATCATGTCAGATAAGAACATAACCAACAGCAGCAAGGCGAGTGCAACGCTCCGTGGTAAGACAGGACGCAGAAAGCAGAGACAATGAGTTGTGATGACAAGCTAGCAGAGGGGCTGAGAGAGAAATAGTAGAGGGATTACACAAGGGCTGTGCAGCCAGCTGATTCCACTAGTTGGGATTCTAAACTACCTACACATTAGCCAGACTGTCTGATCCTCTGATTTAGGCTTATGACATTTGGTAGAACTGTGTAACAATCAATATAGAATGATCCAATACCAGGCTCTCCTGTAATTTATGCTTAGAAGCGTTACACATTAGGTTTCAAATTTGTTTTTGCCTTTTTCCGCTGAGGATAGTAGCATGTTCTCAGAGGGTAAGAACAAGCTTTTGATATCATGTACTCTGCTAAAGGAGCATCCTGATGGGACTGCTTAAGGCAGCAGAGCTGTCCAGCATGGAAGAGAAGCGACAGCATTAAGATGCTAGGGCAGGGGTGGGCAAACTTTTTGGCCCAAGGGCCACATTTGGGTATGGAAATTGTATGGTGGGCCATGAATCCTCATGAAATTGGGGGTTGCAGTGTGGGAAGGGGTGAGGGCTCCGTCTGGGGGTGTGGGCCCTGGGGTGTGGGCCCTGGGGTGCAGAAATGAGAAGTTCAGGGTGTGGGAGGGGGCTCCAGGATAAGGCAGGGCATTGAGGTGCAGGTGAGGGGGGGGGGAAGGTGAGGGCTCCAGCTGGGGGTGCAGGAGTCATCTCTGGGCTGGGACCAAAGGGTTTAGAGGGCAAAACGGGGATCAGGGCTGGGTGGAGGAAGGGGTCAGGGGTGCAGACTTCAGGCAGTGCTTACCTCAAGCAGCTCCCAGAAGCAGCAACACGTCCCCCCCCCGGCTCCTATGCAGAGGTGCGGACAGGCGGTGCCCCCCCTGCAGCTCCCACTAGTCGCGGTTGCCAGCCAATGGGAGCTGTGGGAGCCACGCAGAGCCATGGCACACGCGGAGCGGGTCAAGCCCCTGACCCCGCTTCCCAACAGGAGCTCAAGGGCCTGATCCTGGGCTGTAGTTTGCCCACCTCTGTGCTAGGACTTTTCAGTTTCCACTTCCCTGTCTGCCTGCGCAGGTGCAGGAGGCAGCCTTTTAGCAGTAATGCCAGAAGTGGGCATGTCAGGAGAACATGCCAAGCGTCTTCAGTTCCTTTGCAGAGCAATTGTTTTTTCATGCTCAGGAAAAGGAAGCGATCCCAAATTGGCGCAGCTAATTAATAGAATAGATTATTTCACCTCTTTGGTCTCAGACTGTTTCCCAAGTTTCAGTCTCACTCACAGTGATCAAGTTTCAAATGTCTCAAAGATGGGGTTTTGTAACAGGAACACCAACAGACAAGGAGACCTCTGGCCTTGGGTCGTGTCACTTACTGGCAATGCTCTGTGCAATGAGTTTTGCAGTAGCCATGCCAACTCTTGAGAGGAATTAAGAATCCTCCAACTCAGAACCCCAGCCCCTCTGAGCACCACTGACAAGTCCATTAGCCTTCATGTGTCCCGGCTTAGCACCGCAGCACATTATCTACTCCTCACTCGCATTCCCCAGCGTCCAGGCGGTCTCCAAATTTGGGAAGAGTTTGCCTCAGCATCACTCACGCTGCCCCACCCGTCCTTCCAGCTCAAACCCTTGGTCATCACTCCCTCCTCTGCTCTGGCCTCCCCCACTCCCCTGCCCCATTCCACTCCAGGTGTTGCTGTTAGTCCTACCTATGATGACCAACCACACCCTCTCCCACTCCTGTCACTGTCAGAAGTCTGAGCTCATCCCGCTTCCCAAGGCCATACCCATCTCCAGCTATCACATGCACAGTGCAGCCAGTTGTCCGGTGGCTCCACCAGCCTCGGGGGCCGGGGTGGGGGGTTCAGTCACCAAGCCTGGCCATGGGCTCAGCGCGAGCTCTGACACTGCTGAATTCAGTACCAGCAGGTGCTGCTCTATCCAGGCTCCTCAACGGCAAAGGGGACATTAAAGCAAGGCCCCTCCAGCATCTCTCTGGATTCTGCCCAGACACAAGGGGAGTTCTTCAAATACAGGCTGTAGAGTCTTCACAGACTGTTCCAATCTCGGTTCTGATGACAAGGTATGGGCAGACTTCTGCTGAAGGCAGCATCCCTCTGTATTACCACTCACTGGATTCCCGGGCTCTAACACATCACCCCAAGGCGGCATGAGACAAAGCCAGGCTCTCACGGTGCTTGATCAGAACTTCGCATTCGGTCACGGCCTCCCAAGCTGCCTTCCAAAAGGCAACATTTTCAACTAACCAGGAAGAAGAGAGTCAGTCACCAAAGGGTTAACACTGCATTGTAGCATCTCCTTACACAGCCAATGAAGTACCAGGGGCTGCACCGAGGGAAAAAGCAGCACTAATGCAGCCAGCTCCACCTGTGGATTAGGTCTCTGTCTGTGACAGGTGCATAGACATGGTTAGCCAGGCCCACCTCCTCAGGACCCATGCTTTGTATCCAGAGGCTGTTGAGCTGTAAGAGCAGTGGGGGTGTTGAGTGTTAGTATGGCAAAGAGCAAAGGAGCCAAGGCCATGCAGAAAAGTTTCATCTGGTTATATGAGCTTCAAGCCAATAACCCCTGTCTTCTTCCTTCTGCTCTGTGCTCCCATCAGATTGGTTCAGCTGAGTGGCATGGCTGGACCAAGATCCATGCTGTGATGAGAAGCTTGCCCTTGCTGAGGGCAGCAAACTAGAGTTAATATTAACCTCCTGCAAGCAGTCAGAGCACTTATCCCAGGATTACACAGCTCCATGCACCTTAATCTTCCCCTCCCTACTGGAGATGGGTGAACCCTGAGAGGTGGAGCACTAATCCAGCACTCTGCAAAGGGGCCTGCTACACAGCTGGCCATCAGATGTGGATGTTGGTGTCTTTGTTCTAAGTTGCTTTCCAATACAGTCAGGAAGTTAAATACCACCAAAGCATAACCCACATGATGGAACGCAGGTGGGTCATTGAAACCCCACCCCGACTTTCAAGGAAGGGCTAAAGGCTTGACTCTTTGAAAAGGAAAATCTGTGAGCTGCTGAGCCTTCAATGATTTTTGAGTGAGTGAAACGAACCTGATCAGATAATCCCAAAGGCTGCTATGAACATGGCAGCAAAGTGTGTGCACAACCAGAACCTCATCACGTCTGACTGTGCCAAACGCAGCTCCAGATGGGGAAGCCTCATTCAGGATTGGCCAGGTACAGGAAGGTAAAGCTGGAACTGTACGGTCTAGAATGACATTTGGTAGCTAAAATCCATGTCAGTGAAGGGCTGGCCTCAGCAACAGGCACAATATCCCCTCTGCACATGGAAACCTGGTGCTTCCATTATTGCAGCTCTCCTCCCAGCTAAAGGTGAGCCAAAAGGGACCAATAAAAGGCAGTGTGACACAACCAGTTCTTGGAGGGAAGGAGAAGAGTCAGAGCTCGTCACCATCACTTTCAAGAGTTGCATAATGTATTTTAAGATGGGCCAGAGAGGATGCAAGATGCCCAGCAAGGACTCGCAGCTTGGAAGGTCCATCCCTCTCAGGACAGGCCGGAATTCCTTGTTTATGCTCTGCCCATGTCTGCTAACGCTGCTGCTGTCAGGATTACATCTGGGCCTCAACTGTAAGCCACCCTCAGTGACGGATTCTAACCCTGCAGATTAATTTGGTGTTTGAGGAAGAATGCGTTACAGCATTTCACAGCTTAAATTCACAGAAAAGGAAAAAGCCAACACAGCCCTTCGATAGACAGGGACTGCTGTCCTGTAACAGCTGGAGCCCGCAATCCAACAGGGACAAAACTGGGAGCTCGGTTATCATTCAAGTGTGCAAGCTATTGAAGCTAGGGAATTGGCTACGACCTAGCACCCTACTTTCCTGAGGTTAATATGTATTTCACTGGGCCATGAAAACAGCCCCAAATCAGTGGTTCCTTCTGGCCTTACAAATCCATTAATTTATGAACTGCATGGATGGAAATACCGAGAAAAAGGAGCTACCAAAAGTGAACACAGAACTTCTAACTGGGAGAGGAAAAATATACAAATAAACATGAAAAAGCTGCCTACACAGCGAACAAGTGAGCTTCAGAGAAAGAGACTAAGGTTGGCCTCTACACTATAAACACAGCCACGATGAAACAATTGTAGCAAAGTCGAAGGCAAGAAGTTTGTCTGCACAACAAGGGTCATGCTGTAACAGTGTTAACCACCTAGGTTTTACCTCTGCTAGGCGACCAAACTATGACACAGTAAGAACAGGCTTTTCCCTAGCCACATAGCCAAGAATACACCATGGACTAATGTGGTTTGGCTTCAGCAGCTTTTCCACATGGTTATTTTTGCAGCATACATGAAGGAAGATTTGCCAGGGCTGGTTGGATTTTTAACCCCTTTTAGAAAAGCAGAATCAAGCACTGTGATATACTCTGTGTTGGAGGGAACTCTCAGGTTTTCAGGGACAACTTTGCACAATGCCACTTTTCTAACTGGGGGGACAATACCAGGTGCTTCATTGATAGGCTTTGGAAAGGGAATTAGCCAAAGGGATAAGGAGAAAAGCAGGAGACTAGCAACCAAGACCCCCCCAGTGACTAAATACTACCCCCCATACAAGGTACTCTGAACCAACCAAAACTTGACATGGTGCAAGATTTGGTAAACAGCTACCCAACGAACCCATCAAAATCTCTGCTGCATGCCTCAAGTAGTAAAGCCCCAACAGTCAGGCACTAGCCCCAGCTATGGGAATACATGGGACTCTCCAAACACGGGAGGTCAGCCTACAGGAACAACAGGGACTGGCTGCATTGTAGGTGGCAAAGGAGACTCTGAACAGGAATGTGTTAAGAACCTAGACGGAGGAGCCAAGAATGCAGGAGACATTTTGAGATGGATGCACTTGTGTGGGGGAAGATCAGTCTTCTGCAGACAAGCTGTGCTTCTCTCCTCTGACATGCTGGCTGGACATCTGAACAAAAGATTCTGGACTTCATTTCAGTATGAACAGATGCCATATGCTCTCTCTAATTACAAGAGAGATCATTTTGTCACATATGCGCCCCTTCCCTCCTCCTACTTCTGAGGCCAGTCAAACATTAACCCACTGCTCCCCAGGTAATATCAGGCCTGATGCCTGCATCTGCTCATAAGAAATTAGATCTGGTTCAGCAAGGGTCAGCTCAGTAGTCTGATACCAGCACAGGAAACATCACCAGGGAGGAAGGGTGGGGTGAGCTGGTGATGGTCACAGAAAGACAAGCGCTCTGCATTCCCAGCAGCATTCAATGCAGGTTTGAGTCCAGCACCAACCTGGAAGTGCTGGAGTGCAGCAGACCCCCAGAGCAGGTCGAGAAGGAAGCTGAGAGAGCTTACTGACATACTAATATAAAACTGCAAAAGCCAGAGACTGGACTGCAGTTGTTGCTCACAACAGTTTGGCTGTCTCACTATTGCAGCAGGGCAGGTGGTTGCACTTTCAGGTTTGTGGTTCTGAAGCAGCCTTGGCCATGCACTCCTTAGTGCAATGCTTGGAAGACACCAAAGCCACTCACCTGCTGAACTCCAGTACACAGGCATTCAGCAGTGACTCTGCTGTCAGCTGGGAGCAATAACGACTGGTAGCCCAATGAATCATTCCTCCCTCCTATGCACACTAAAAGCGCCTGTACTTCGAGAAACGCCTTCTTTGCTTTCAAGTGAATGAGGTAAAAGCAAGGCAAACCCTGCTTCAGAAGATTTCATGCCCTTCTCTCATTTAATCCTCTTCCCCAACCCCATTATCTTCTCTAATTCCAATCTATTGTGAATGCTGCCGTGTGCCAATTAGTCTGACCCTAGCAAACTGCAGCTGCCATTTTAAAGGTTCATTGTGGTGAGCGTGGCGAGTTAGCTCTGAGCCAGAAATGCAGCTGTATCTGCGAAATGGTTTCAGATAGTTTGGGAAAGGGAAGCAACTCCCAACACTTTACTTCTATGGAATCACAAAGTACATCTAGGGTGCACGCCTGCTGCTGCAGCCTAGCGCCGCGGGGCCCAATCCCCGACTGCAGCCTCTAGGTGCTACCGCAATAAAGGAACACACATACCGATCACCTAGTTCTCCTTAAGCACCTTGTTCCTGAGCTAGTGCATCTACGCACACAGCCCTGCCAGGCCTGGCCAGGAAAGTAGAGCACTTACTCATAAGGAATGAGCTAGTGCAGTGACAAAGCCTCACACTCGCTAGTGACATTATACAGAAGAGTCAGTATAAATACAGCCCTCAGGACTTCCCCAGACCCCAGGCTCTTTAAAGCTTGTGGGAGGAGATGGTAGGAAAGTGGGAAGCTGCTATGGTATGGACGTTGCAACAGGACATTGACTTCTCCAAAGTTAAGGCATCCGCAGGTGCAGTCTGAACTTCTCAGGAACTTCTGAACTCCTTTAGAAGCATCTGATCCACAGCCCCTACCTTACAACAAGAACCCTGATCCTGTAAATCATTAACTGTTTGAGTAAGGGGCTCTCAGGATCTGGCCCCTTGCCGTGAAAAGGACAAAGGAAAGACTGGAGGCTGGAGTCGCTGCAAAGAAAGATATATGGTCTGGGGACATTCTAACTGTGAATTTCTGTACTGGCAAGTGTTTGGGCTTCTTTAAATTGCACCTTAACTCTGAACGTCTTGGGTTTCTGCTGCTTGTCTGGTGTATGGCTACAGCTCTCCTGTAGGGTTCACCACTTGTAAGTTACCAAGGTGTTCTACCAACCTCAACTCCAGCTTAAAGTTCATTGCCTGGGATTTAAGATAAAGTTTAACAAATGAGGAAGTGGTCATGTGTGTTTTGAAACCCAGGTTAGCTCTATGCCCTGATGCAATGGAAGTTGCCTTAGGGCTGAGACTTTCTCCACCAAGTGTACTAGGATCTTAACCCCTTCCCACTCTTGTTCCCTCCCTCTCACACAGCCCTTGATGGGGACTCCTAACTCCACGTGTCACTGCCAGGGGTTGATTCATCCCCAGCTATTCAAACGGCCCTTGGTTACAAGCATAACAGATATTCTGCCCATGCCAGATGTTAGGGAGGGGGGCTGTAAAAGCTGCTGTTGAGCCAGATCTACCTTGGTTAGTTACTTCATTCCAATTACAGAGTCCTGAATTAAATGTTTAAAATAGGCTCTCCTCACTCCTTAAGCTGAAATGCTACCATCACCGCAAGAGTCAGTTGTCTCCCAATGGCTGCTTGGGGAGCAGATTTTCACAAGTCTCATTCATACTGGTAGGCAGTGACATTATAAAACAAGGCCATACTACAGCTTAACGGTGACGCTGCAGGTCATCCCTAGAACACAGAACATTACAAATATTCAGACACTAAGTTTATTGTTAACCAGCTTTAGTAAGAAGAATTAGGCCTTTTGCAGACTCACTCGCCAAATCTCGGCAATAACTGTAGTGTTTCAGCATTGGCTATGGGCCAAACATGCATCTGCTGGCAAAGTACATGAGTGGGCATGCCCTCCAGCAGCTAATTAACAAGGTGGCACACAAGCACAAAGACAGCAACAGTTAGCACTAAAGGGAACCAGAAAGGTTTTGATAAGGTGATTAGAACACACCTTTAAATACACTGATGAAGATACTGAGCCTCAGTAGCTAGAAGAACTCTGTGTGTGTGTGTGTGAGTCAGTCATCAGGGCAGTTTCTTTGAAGCAGTTAGCTGACCAAGCTATCTGAAGCAGTATCAACTGCAGAACCCTGCGGGGAAGACTGTGCAGCACGTTACTCTCTGGTCAACACGACTAGGGGGCCTCAGCATGTGGCTTTGACAGACAGGAAACATACCTAGGAGATAAAGTGTAGAGAACTCTCAGTGCCACTTTTCAGTACTGCCACACCCTGCAAGGAGGAGCCTCTGAACTTCACAGCTGGTACTTTAAGATTCCTTAGAACACTTGTCATGCTTGGTTGATTACATACTTTCTTCAGGACAGTGTTAGCTCAAGTTAGCCCAGCTCACACCACAACACAACCCTGCAGCTCCACAGGATGAGAGCAGCTGGGTTAGCAGCACAGTGTTTGGATGAGCAGCAGAGTAGCCGAATCCTGCCCCTGCATTACTGGCTGAGCATCAGCAGCGCCCTGTTGATGGCACAGCTAGCTGGAGTTTAGAGCTCTCTGGGTGTGCACAGGAGCCTGGTTAGGAGCACTTGCATTATACCATGAGCTAACACCTCAGCGAAGACAAGCCCTTACTCCCCTAGCACCCCTCATGGCCGGAAGTGACTAGAGACATGAGGGTTGCCAACATGTCTTAAAAAAGCTGCAGCTCATACCCCACTAGCCCCTCCACAGAGAACCCTCATCCCTGGGGGCTGCCAGCAAAGCAGCGAGACCTGGAGAGGGAAAACTGTGGAACATGCAGAATTTTATCTAGATTGTGGTGGTCTTGCAGCTCTCCTTCCTCTTTGTGAGCCACACAGGCTGAATTTTAACCTGCCCCATTCCCTGGAAGTTCTGCTCTGAAGTCTCAGGAATCTGCTTTAGAATTAATAAGAGGAAGAGCTTCCCATCCCCCAGCTCAGAAAACCTTCTGATCAAATAGTGCACTAAAACACATTCACACACAGCCTTGATTCAGGTTTCAGAGTAACAGCCGTGTTAGTCTGTATTCGCAAAAAGAAAAGGAGTCCTTGTGGCACCTTAGAGACTAACCAATTTATTTGAGCATGAGCTTTCGTGAGCTACAGCTCACTTCATCAGATGCATACCGTGGAAACTGCAGCAGACTTTATATATACACAGAGAATATGAAACAATACCTCCTCTCACCCCACTGTCCTGCTGGTAATAGCTTATCTAAAGTGAGCAACAGGTTAGGCCATTTCCAGCACAAATCCAGGTTTTCTCACCCTCCACCCCCCCACACAAATTCACTCTCCTGCTGGTGATAGCCCATCCAAAGTGACAACTCTTTACACAATGTGCATGATAATGAAGTTAGGCCATTTCCTGCACAAATCCAGGTTCTCTCACTCCCTCACCCCCCTCCAAAAACCCACCCCCATACACACACAGACTCACTCCTGTTGCTCACTTTAGATAAGCTATTACCAGCAGGACAGTGGGGTGAGAGGAGGTATTGTTTCATATTCTCTGTGTATATATAAAGTCTGCTGCAGTTTCCACGGTATGCATCTGATGAAGTGAACTGTAGCTCACGAAAGCTCATGCTCAAATAAATTGGTTAGTCTCTAAGGTGCCACAAGGACTCCTTTTCTTTTAGCCTTGATTCAGAGGCAGTCCTGGGAGGGAAACACTCAGCATGGGGTCCACCCCCCAGAAACACAGTCTCTCTAACCGCTCCCATAGCTAACCAGCAAAGGAGGGGCAAGCACTGGGCTACAGATGATCCCAGTGCCCTGCAAGCATTGCACTGGCTACCACTCTCAAGCCTGAGAAGCAGCGGACCACCAATACAATTGCTGTGAACCTCTAATCACTGCCTTCTTGTCCCTGGATGCAGCTACTAGCTCTGGCTTTTCCAAAGCAGTTGGATGGCATTTTCTTCTCCTGGTATGATGGCACTTCTGTGCCGATCTGTAATATGCCAGTCTGAGGTACTTGGTCCATCCAAGGTTAGAGTCCCCAAATAATACTACTGCACAGATTCTATCAGGTCTCTAACCATTAAATGACAGGGGCCTTTCTATAGAAGGCCACTCTGGCAGGGCTCAGCACATATGAGCATGAGCAGCCTACTGACTGGACCAGTTACCCAGTCCTCACGCTAACTGCCCTTTGCCCACATCTCATGAGACCTCCACATAAGAGATGCTGGAATGTAAGAACAGACACACTGGGTCAAGACCAATGGTCCAGCTAGCCCAATATCCTGTCTGACAATGGCCAATTCCAGATGCTTCAGAGGGAATGAACAGAACAGAGCAATTTCAAATTATCCATCCTGTCATCCAGTCCCAGCTTCTGGCAGTTAGAGGTTTGGGGACACCCGGAGGATGGGGTTGCCTCCCTGACCATCTTGGCTATTCTCCAGGAACTTATCTAATTCCTTTGTGGCCTTCATGACATCCCCTGGCAATGAGTTCCACAGCTTGACTGCATGTTGTGTGAAGAAGTACTTCCTTACGTTTGTTTTAAACCTGCTGCCTATTAATTTCATTGGGTGACCCCTGGTTCTTGTGTTACGTGAATAGACAAACCCCAGAAAGACACTCACTTGAGCCATGTACCAATGGGTCACTAGATAACGTACAGCTGATGCACTAGCAGACTTACAATCAGCACTAGAAAGCAAGAAGCATCTTGTAATGCATTCCAGATTGTAAAGTGAGGGAGGCTGACTTCTGAGCTCTGGCATCTCAGAGCCGTCTCTCTTATGACTGAGGTGAAATGTACAGGACAAACTTCTAAAAATGTACAGTCACTTGTTCTTCTGTACAAGAGGCTCAAAAGGAACCTTACAATATGAGACAAAGAGTGAAAGAGGAACAGATGGAGGAGGAGAAATATTAAGTCTGGCACATAAGACCTGAATAGGTTTCAGAGTAACAGCCGTGTTAGTCTGTATTCGCAAAAAGAAAAGGAGTACTTGTGGCACCTTAGAGACTAACCAATTTATCTGAGCATGAGCTTTCGTGAGCTACAGCTCACTATCCGATGAAGTGAGCTGTAGCTCACGAAAACTCATGCTCAGATAAATTGGTTAGTCTCTAAGATGCCACAAGTACTCCTTTTCTTTTTGCGAAGACCTGAATAGAAACTCTCTCTGCTTCTCATCCAATAATTAGAGACCAGCCTCCAATCCCATCAGCTAAAAGTAATGCCACGGAGATGTTTAAGTGACAAATGCATTTTTTGTTAAAAGCAATAACTGTGATTGGAGCTAGTGAAGTGACGTGAAATCTTTTCCCAACCACCGCAGAGCAATGCTGACTTCTCTCCAGAGGTCCCAAAGGCTCAAATTATCAGCACTACTGAGTCCCTTTGAAATTCAGAAGGGGGTTCAAGGATATGGGTAATGGGCTGCATAGCCTTTTTACTCTAGGTCACCAATTCTAATGCAGACCAGGTGGAACATGGCCTCATTAGACCCCATATAATGTCTGTTTGGTGCTGTATGTGAAAACATGTGTTCTCAAGCCAGTTCCGCAGCCCAAAAATCAACATAAAGCTGACATTTATGGGCAGCCATAGCAAAACAAACAAATGCCAAGATGGGAATGTGCTGAACTGCACTCTGCTACTGAAGGAGGCATCTACACTGCCAGTGCCCAGAATGTACCCAACTACAGCCTATGGGCAGTTCTTACACATCTCTGTACCCTGATGGGAATCAGTGCATTATGCTTGGCCTGATACTGTAATATATTACTACACCGTGACTTTTGAATGGAATCCCCTTGAACGCAGCAATTTTATCTTGGCAGTCCCAAAGCACTGACCATCCACCTGGAATTACTCGTTCAAGCTCTTGGAAGGCTGGGTTATTTTATATTTCTTGTCTGAGCATGTCAAATAATGGTAGTCCTAGAGTCACATTTGCTTTGCATGGCAGAACATTATTCAATCTCTTGTCATGTTGATCACTTTTACACCAATTACTTCCACAAGGATTGAACTCTTAAAGCTCTGGGGCATGATGCTCTGCTACAGAGACAAACCCAAAGGGAAGTCCTTGTCCCTTATAGATGTATCACCAGTCACTGGCTGTGACAGAAAAGCCCAGGAAGTGCTGGAAATCTCCCGGCAAGGTTTCATGAGATTTCTAGCTCAGTTTGCAAACTAGAGGTTCAATGCAGCCAAGACTTCCACTGCTGACTCAGGACTCTACCACATGTCAGCAACTTTCAGGCTTTACATTTTAAAGGGTTAATGTAATCATTAGCAGCAATCACTGGAAGAAGGTGCTCCTGTGGCTGATTCTGAGGTACACGAAGGATTTAGAAAGCTGAACTAGAATTAGAACATCTAGCCTCGGACTCCTGCAGGATTTACTCCGACAACCTCAGGTCTGCTGCAAGACGGTAGATTCTGGAGGCAGCAGCTACACTTCAAACCCACCCCTGTTCTGGCAGCCATCTGTCAGAGTACAGGAACATAAGAAAGGCCAAGCTGGGTCAGACCAGAAGTCCATCTAGCCCAGCGTCCTGTCTTCCAACAGTGGCCAATGCCAAGTGCTTCAGAGGGAATGAATAGAACAGAGCAATTTCGAGTGACCCATCCCATCATCCAGTCCCAGCTTCAGAAAGTTGGATGTTTAGGGACACCCAGAGCATGGGATTGAATCCCTGACCATCTTGGCTAATAGCCACTGACAGACTTTAAAAGGAAGCTCTATTGGCAGCTTCAGGCATCAGTTCTCACTAGAATCATAAATGTCATTGAGAAAGGCAGCCCAGGGAAGGCAGTAAAAGAGCAGACTCACTCCTTCTGGCTCTCCAGAGCTCAGAAGCTACCCAGACAGCTCAGTGTGGGAACTGTAGGTCTTAAAATGGAATTACCTCTCCAGAAATCAAGGTTTCTCTGTCTGCTTTCCTGATGCATTTTGCAAACAAAGATTCATTTTTCTGTTCGGTTTAGAAGAGAAATCACTCAGTTTCCCTTACTTGCAACCACAGATTACGAATGACAGAGTCACTCCCTAGACCAGCAGATAATTTATGCTCTCAACGCCTTTTAATCACAAAGTTGTATAATAAATAAAAAGACAACAATCTAAAAATACCAACATCTCCATATCACAGCATGCAGACTTCAAGGAAACAGCTTCCCAAAGGAATAGCAAACCTGAACCACATTTTACCTTCAGCAAGAATCAAATCCTTTCACAGTATTAAACAAATTATGCGTAAACTGCCTTCTGCCTTCCTGATACAGCAGTGCACTGGACGGCTAAGACAGTGAAATAAAATACACCCCATAATTTACAACCCTTCTGAACATAGCTTTATTGTTTTCTTACTGCTATAATCTTTCAGATAATGCAGTCACCCTCATCACTAACAGTGGGTTAGTTTGCTGCATATTTCAGCTTTCCACAGATAAATTCCTCTTTTAAGACCCTCTGGATCTGCCTCCAATCACCAGCAACTCTCCCATCACATTCTTTGCACCAGTATGTAGAGGCTTTGCTTCAGAAAACAGGTTTTCAAGAACTTTCATAAAACAAGGCTCTTGACAAATAAGTAGTCTGTCCAGGTCAGGATGTTCAGGGCACAGGAAATGATGCTGTGAAGCCATCCCAACTTCTTTCAGACCAGTTCTCAAACTTCTGCATTGGTGACCCCTTTCACACACAGCAAGCCTTTGAGTGTGACCCCCCCCTTATAAATTAAAAACACATTTTTTACATTTAACTATTATAAATGCTGGAGGAGAAGTGGGTTGGAGGCAGACAGCTCATGACCATGTAATAACCTGGGTCACGACCCCGTTCCAGATCATCCCATCCAACCTGCAGTCCCAAGGTGTGAGAACTCAATGTTCTTTGCAGAATGCCACCCACACACAAGCAATTAGCAGTTTGATTCCAGTAACTTTACAGAACAAACTCAAATCCATCACCTAATACTTATTCCTACAAAACCAACACAGCAGCATGGGCCTCTAGTTAAGGGAGGACTGTTTTGAAGAGCTCACAGCATGTGCCTCCACCTTCATGCAAACAGAAAACTTTGGCTGGTTGCTTTGCAGCCCAGTGTTTAAATTTAGTCTGTTCCAGTGGTGTTGGAGTACATCAGTCACAAACCTTACTGCTCAAGCACCCACGGACAAGTCTGTACAGCTGCATTTTTAGTTACAGGCCCTCGGCTATAAGGGACTTCCAACCACAAATACTACCTTACGGGTTCAGTTGCAGACACTGAGCCACTCAGCAACTGCAGAATAGCAGCAGCATCTCTACTGGAGGCAAAGCCACAACAACAGACTTGAGTATCAGAATCGCACTAAAGCTTTCACCATGGGCTGGGGCTTAGCAGCCAGCAGATGCTGCTGCTAGCATGTGAGCCAGGCAGTGAACGATCCCCCTAAGAAAGAAAGGGAGGCACCAAATAACATCTTCACTTGCGGTTTGTGGCCCCCAGGTTACTTCTCATGAATTTCCCTAAAACAACAGACAAATCAGGCATGGCCTTACACCCACTACCACATCTTTCAACCATGGGAATGCAAGTACGCTTCAATTAGGAGATCCACTACAAGGGCTGGGGTGAGGACATGTCCCCACTAACACTGGGCTACTTAGAGATGACAGACTGTGAAACAGGAGTTTCACTCTAGCAGCCCTACAGACAGCATCTCCAAAGAGGACTCAATGGCTATCCCCACTGCTCTGCTTCTGTATTACAGAGAACCCAACCGGGACAAATGCCACAGAGTAGAAGCTTTGAAATGCAAATGAAGGAAAACTGCATGTGATAGAGCTGTTCAGTTTAGGACCACACACGAAATCAGCAGGGAGGAGCTCGTTTTTCAGGCACTAACTTAACCTACAGAGCTGCACCTGTGAACAGAGCTCCCCTGCCCAGGGACAGCGTACGAATGAGCACAGTTGCAGGAAAGCAAGATTCTGCTGGACCAACCCAAAGTAACCAAGTATCTAGCTCAGATGTAAACACTGGCCTGCTGCTCCTCCTACACACATACTCCCACCCTGCAAGACCCACCGCTGAGGGGATCATACTGCACCATGAGCCAGAAAAGTTCTTAATTTCATCGCCCACCCTTTGCCTGTAGGCCACACACAGGCAACTCTCCATGCCACCAGGAGTTCAGAGCCCGGACGTAAGCTAACAGCAACATGACGGGTCTGGACAGGCCAGAGCAAGCGGGGAGCCACGCGTGCGAGGCGCTGTACGGACATATCGGCCCACGCAAGCCGCGGACCGGCTTCAGGGACTGTCCCGAGGCCACACCGGGAGCCCGGCGGAGCTGAGCACTAGGCCCGACCCCCGTCTCGCCCAGGGGACCCAGGTCCTGTCCCAGAGCCGGCAGCGGAGCCGGGGGGGGAGGGGGGGGTTGTTGTCTCTCACAGCCCCCGGCCCGGGGGGGGGAGGGGGGGTTGTTGTCTCTCACAGCCCCCGGCCCGGGGGGGGGGGGAGGGGGGGGTTGTTGTCTCTCACAGCCCCCGGCCCGGGGGGGGGGGGAGGGGGGAAGCTCCGCGCGCCGCCGCCGCCCCCGGTACCTTCCAGCAGCACCTCGCGGCCGGCCCGCTTCAGCGCCTGCACGGCCTGGTCGTGGGTGGCGTCGCGCAGGTCGGTGCCGTTCACGGCGAGGATGGCGTCCCCCAGGCGCAGGGCGCCGCAGCGCTCGGCCGCCAGCCCCGGGAAGATGCGGGAGATGAGCACGGGCATGCGGTTCTCGCGCCCGCCCTTGATGCTGATGCCCAGCCCGCCCGCCTCGGCCTTCACCACCCGCACCCGCCGCACGCCCGGCGGCGCCGGCTCGGCCGGGGGCGGCGAGGGCGGGCGGGGCTCCGGGCCGCCCCGCTCGGCGCCGTGGGGCAGCCCGTTGGGCGGCGCGGCGGGCTCGGGCGGCGGCGGCTCCGAGGTGAGGCTCAGCGCCTCGCCGCTCAGCTCCGCCGCCACCCGCACCCAGCGCTCCCGCAGCAGCAGCTCCAGCAGCCCCGCCTTGGCGGCGCGCGTCCACACCGCCATCCCGCCCGCCGCGCGCGGCTCCTGCGCCGGCCCGGGCCCGCTCGCTCCGGCCCCGCTGAGGAGAGGGCGGGCGCGGCCCTGCCATTGGCGGAGGGGCGGGGCTCGCGCTCCCGCCCGGCCTCCTTCCCGCAGCGGGCGGGGGCAGCGCGTCGATGGGAGCACGCGATTGGTGGGGAGCGGGAAGGGGGCGTGCCTGCAGGCCTGAGCCCCGCCCCCCCCAGCGAGAGGCGGCAGAGGGCGGGCCGCCCCAGCGCCGGAAAGCCTGTAAGGGGCGGGGCTTATGCCTCAAGCTCCTCCCCTACAGCAGTGATAAAACCGCCAGGTCGCTGGGGGCGGGGCTTCGGCTGCAGGCTCCTCCCCTCTCTGCCCCGGGGCCAAGGGGAGGAGGGCTACAGGCCCCCACCCCGGCAGGGTGCCCAGCCACACTGGGTCCAAGGGCAGCAGCTGCCCCCACCCCGTGGGGCCTGCCTGGAGCTCAGGCTGTCCTCACCATACCCAGCAGGTGGGCACCGGGGGGCCTTCCTATGGCGTAGATCATATTCCCCCCCCCCCAATAAGATGGGCCTCCCTCATCGGGGCACACCTGAGCCACCACCCCACTGCCCCCAGCCAGCCGCATTGCCTTCAGCACCCACCTGGGAGTCGCTGCCTCTGTCCTCCCAGCCCTGCCCAAGGTGGACTTGAGTCGAGGGCAGGGGACAGCTATGGCAGAAAACTACCATCTCCCCTGGAGACTGGAGCAGATCAGAGGTGAAGTTGGAAGCCCAGTTGTAGAAGCCCACAGAGCCCTTCTTACCCTGATAGGCGGCTCAGCGTAGCAGTGAGATAAGACCCAGCTGCTAGAGGTCAAAGCTGTAGCGTGGGTTGGAAACAGTTCAGTGCAGCCTACAGTGCAAGGCTAAACAGTATTAATAATAGGGGAAGAGGGGATAGGAGTATGGCCACTAGGTCCTTCCCTCCTGAAGAACCAGAGTGTAGCCAAAGCCTAGAGGGGAACACCTAAGGGTCTTCCAGATCACCTCGCTTTGCTTCAGTTTCTTGCTCAAGGAAAAAGGTAGCCCTGAGCAAGGGGAACATAACCAGGTTTACATAGATGGCATTAGTGCAGCAGCAGATCCAATATTAAGATAGAAATTTGGTTGCAGGCCTACTTGAGAGCAGTGCAGCCCCATCAGCCTGGAGCTTGCTAACTTCCTGCCTGAGGCTGGGCCTTGGCTGCTGATCCTTCAGAGCAGGAGCACTATTTTTAACTCAAGCATATGTAATCACCAGTGATCCCAGACTCCTGAGGACACCTTTTGAGAGAGGGGAAATACAATAAACTCCTTCCAGCCCTTGGGCACTAAGCATTCAGGCCCAGTACACTGTGATTGCAGGGGTCAGGGAAGGTGGTTCAGGAAGCAAGAACCACACTAAATTGACACTCCATTCTCATTCATGAGAATGAAGGGAATCGTGAATTAGAGCAGTTCCAAGGTTTCAGGGGGAGGCAGGATATAGGCATTTTTGCTTTAGAAATCAAGTGGCCAACGTACTAGGAAAAACTCAGTTTAAGAAGTCATCAAGACTAAGCTACATTTCCCGCCCTGTGTTCTAGCCCTGTCGACTGCTCAAACAGCAGTAGATACAAGTTTTATTCGCACAGTCAGGTGTTTTTGCACATCAGACCTCTACTAAATATTATATGCAACAAACAGCAATAACACATGCAATGTAAGTTACTAGGATTTGGGAATACTATTTTATAAGACTGGTATGTTTAACAGGTGGTTTCTCAAGTGCTTCAGGATGAAGTGATCACAAACAAATTATAAGAATGGGGGGGTATTACTTAGAATGTATCAGGACTGCCTACTCCAGAATTACAAGTCCCGCTGGGTTTGAATGTTAACATGATTGCTGTGTGAGACCAAAAAAGCTGGGAAAAGCAACAACTGCCCTTGTATAACTGGAGGCTTGTTTTAGGTAACCTTCCTGTTGATCAGATGTATAAATAGTACCAAAGGGCGGTAGCCTACAGTATGGGGAGCGGGGGCTGCTTTCCACTGTAGATGGAACAACCTACTCTACAAAGCAATTCTTTGCAACTGTGGTTTCCTGCTGAAGTGTGTGAGTGGGCAGAGACCTGCTCTGATTCACTATTTAGTATAAATGTTCTCACCACACATGAGCTTTTGAAGATGAATTGAAAGGTCATCTAATTTCACTGGAGCTGCCGAAATCTGCGAAGCTGCTATTCTGTAATTTACCTGCTGAATGAGTTCTGATGGAGAACTCTTGCCTCCTCCTCTGGACAGATAATGCTGTAACTCAGTCCAAGGGTTGGCCTTTGGTACACCGATGCCAACAGGGCTGCACGATAATTGCAAGTGCTAAAAGGCCAGATGGACTGTTAAAAGGTGACATGCCACACTGAGTTCCAGCGGGAGGGGAATTAAAGTAGTCACAACAAGAGCCTCTGAAAAAGGAGATGAATGGAAATGCCAGCCCAGCGGAGTGGGGATGGCAGCAGTCACATAAAAGCAGTCTGGCTAAGTATTATTCCCTTGGGGGAGAAGGGGGCAGTCATGGAGCCCTAAAGATGATGTCCTCTTTGTAACCAGGCTTGGGCTCTGTCTCCCTTCACGGATCAGCAGGGAAACTCAAGCTTACGGTGATCAAGGTTTTGCAAGCCTGAGCATATCTCTATTCATCACATTTTGTGAATTAACCTCCTTTCCTTCTGACACCTACCAAGCTGTAACAAGCTGACAGCCCAGAGGGAGCCACCCACGCAGTCCTTTACTCTGCCTCTCACAAGCCTGTTGCTTTGGCCAGAAAATCCAAGTTCAGTTTTGCAGCATCTTAGAATCATGGAAGCGCAGGGCTAGAAGGGGACCTTGAGTGGTCATCTAGTCTAGCCCTCTGCGTCAAGACAGGGCCAAGCACATCTCGGGAGAGAACAACTCAATCTCTCCTCTTCTCTCTTTCATTAGCAGTATCCTAAAAACTAAGGGAACAGTGCCCCCTGCGGGCACCGTGTTAGAGCAGAGCAAACCAGGGTGCTGTTTGATGATATACAAAGGCTGAGTGGGCATCTTCCTGCTTGTTTCTACACCACAGAGTTCAAAATATCACCCTTAAAGGCTAGGAAAATGCAGAACAGCAGTTCTCAGACTGGTCAGCAAAGTGCTGGCTGCTCCCATGGGGCTGGCTCTCCAGCCCAGCTGTTAAGTCATATTAAGAGACAACCAACATCCCTTAACACTTCCCTGATACTTCTCTTCCATGTAAACATCAGCTGGAGTTGGCACAGGAAGGTTATGGGATGGGAAGTGGGGCTAAATGATGGCAAATGGGGGGGTGGGGGCATGGTAAATGGAAGGGAGGCATTCACAGCACAATTTAAGGCACAACCCACACTACGAAAAGAGCCTGAGAACTTTTGGGGTAGAACAGGGGTGTCCAGCATGGGGTTCAAGTGGCTCATAATCACTTACTGAGCCAGATACACATCAGATTAGTGTCCAGGTTCTGGGACAAGATGGAAGTCTGTCTATGCTCCTGGGACAGAAGCTACTGGCAGACTGTCCTTTTTAAATGTAGTTAGTAACATTTCAGGCCAGCTCTGCCTCATGCAATGCCCACTGTGGAGAGGACTGGGTCATTTACCACCAGCCAAGGTGCACCTGGCCATGCTGAACTATGTAGGTGCTGGGGCATGCAGAGGAAGGGAGAGGTAAAGCGGGCTTGGAAGAGGAGGTGGGGTGAGAGGCCTGGAGGGGACAAGGAGCTGCCTGCAGCTGCCTTTGCGGTGGGACATGTGAGTGCAGGCAGCAGCAGACAGGTAGCTACAGCATGTACACAACAGCAACAAGTCACTACCTGCATGTGCAGCCCTAACATCTACTCCGGGCCCCCCTCACAGGCCGGGAACGGTTAGCCCAGAGCCACTTAGACAAGCCAGCAGCAGCCAGTCAGCGTTCTCGAGTTACGATTTAACTACCTGCAGCTCCGTCTAGGCCCAGATTTGTACCCTCGCCCATAAATAAGCTGCCAACTGGGCTACGTGCACGTGCAGGTTCCACATTCTAAGACGGGTCCCGGCCCAGGTACGCCGCAGTGACTTTCATCACGGCACTCGCGGTGAACTGGACACAGACCAAACCCAAATCAAACCCAAATCAAGCGCCCGCGTTCCACAGAAGAGCCACAGTAACATGCACATTTCAACCCACGCCCCAGGTGCGGGCACCTACTGAAAACAGGTCGCCAGCTAAAAGAACTCCGGCCTGGTCTGCTTCCAATCCCACGAATCTCCTCCCGCCAGAGCTCCCTACAAAGGGAGAACTGAGTGTGAAATCTGGTTGGATGCAGGGTTTTTGGCATCAGCCGAAGTGGCTATATTTGTTGGTATGAATTTGGGCAAGAACTGACTACATCTGGCAGAAGCCACCGCAGCTTCCCTACCCCGCCCTGCATAGCAAGCGGCCCAGCAGCAAGACACAGGAGTGGATGGGAAGGTCCAACACGTGCTGAGGTGTCACCAGAATGGATTCTAGCATCTAATTTAGGCTGGAGGTCTTTTGGGACAGGGATCGCATTACCCCCTACATCTGCACACAGCCTAGCTCAACAGGCTTCCAGTCCCAAGAGCGACCAGCGGGTGCTGCTGTCCCCATTAAACAGCAGTAATAGATGGTGAGAAGAGTTCCTTTCCAGTCTCAGTTCTGGGATCAGACTGAGACCCACCAGTGCCCACGAACCAGCCCTGCTGCTGGTTGTCAGTGCCGCAGGAAGAGTCCCACCACCTAGAGCAACACAGCCAATGCCGACCGCGAGCCCGGGGTCTGCGATTACCAAGAAGGGGGAGAGATGGCTGTAACCCTCCAGGAAGTGGGGCCTGGGATCAGGTCCAGCCTCTGCTGGATGGGATGGGGATGAGAGAAGCCCCAGGGGCCCATGCCTCCAGCACACATCCCTTCTTTGGAACCTGACCTTAGAGCCATCTCGGTTGCTAGGAAAGCAGGGAGCCCATCTGGTCAGAGGAGATTCGACAGCACAGCCCTACAGAACAGCTGGGATTTATTATTACGAGTGTCCTCAGGGAAGCAACAGTACGAAGAGTCTCCATGGGCAGAGCACCCAGCTTCACTCTTAGGTGCCAAACTTCTTCTGTTGGACGGGTGGGGGCAGCTGTGTCTTGATGTCCATCAGGGGCCGCTCCACCACCACCAGGGAGCCCTCCTCCAGCAGGTCCACAAACAACAGGGGCTGCAGGGCAGGAAGAGGGAGACAAGACTAAAGCTCTTCTGGGAACAGCATAAGCAGCTCTGACGAATGCATCCCGGAGCCTCTGCAGTAACATGGATCAACTCTCCAGCAGCCCTGCCAGTTCCTAGCCACAGGGTTCAGGAACAGGAGCAGCGCGCTCCTCTGCAGCTGTCGGCCTAAGAGCCTCTGAAACCCTGCAGTTCCCTACACCAGGCAGCCCCATAACCTCAAATCAAGTCCTCTCAACCTACTGTTGTGTAAGGTCAAAGGGATGGGCACATATTGCTCCGTAGTGACCAGCCTCCAGCAAGGCAGCTCTGGCTTGGCTCAAGAGGTCTGTGTGATGAGCAGGCAGAAGGGATGCTGCTTCATAGAAATGCACCCCCAGCAGCTGGTAAGCGAGCCCGGGAGATCACAGAGGTCTGTACTGCTGGGGAGGAGCTGAAAGAAGAGGAATACCACTCCCATACCCCTCCCAAGCATGAGAGATTTCAGGCCACAAACACCTGGGCACAAGAGCGGTCTCAGGCCCTCTCAGCAGGAGGCACCCAGGCAGGCAGAAGAATTGGTCTGGATCAGCTGCAGCTGGGGGGAGAGGCTGCTCAGAGTTAAGCCACAACCTTGTCAGAACATCTAACAGAAGCAGCTCCAACACAGTACCAGACCCTGGGGAAGTTGAGCATC
The DNA here is from genome assembly GCF_965152235.1 of Eretmochelys imbricata. Taxonomy (NCBI): domain Eukaryota; kingdom Metazoa; phylum Chordata; order Testudines; family Cheloniidae; genus Eretmochelys; species Eretmochelys imbricata. The sequence continues at coordinate 41,041,812 of NC_135583.1, read as the reverse complement.
TGCCACAACTGCCCAAGACCCTGCAGGAGGGAGGGAGGGAGAGTTACACACAACTCCCATGGCTGGCAGTGGGGGCGCTATCCCATCAGCATCACGGCCCCTGTGAGAACTGACTGACCCTGGGGGAGTTCAGGAACTAGACAGCCCCAGTCCTCCTCCAACAACAGATCTCACACCTCCCTCCACTGACTGACAGGGAACAGGTGTATCCAGCCTGCTCCAACCTCCATGTGTCAGCCAGCTGCAGTAGCCGTGACATCTACCCCAAAACCCATGGGCATCAAGTTCAGCTTTCTGGCACCACCCTGCTGTTTCCCGAGCCATCCAGCTAGCAGGGCACCCAGGGGCTGATCTTGCTAGCCTGGAATCGCAGCTCTGGCATTAGTCCCCCGGGGCGTAAACATCCCACTAGGGAAGAGGTGCAGCGCGGTGCCTCCCAGCACACATGCATGAGCTTCAGCACAAGGAAAAGCTCTCCTGGCTCCCGTATCAGGGTGCAGGGATGAGCTGTGGGCCCAGCAGGCAGCCGTCCATCCCTCGCCACAGGTGGCCCTCACATTCGCACACTCACCTGGTACTTTTTGCAGATCTTGAAGGCATGAGCATAGCCTCGCCTGGCCTTCTCCGAGAGTTGCTTCAAGGTAGTCTGATTCATCAGGGGGGTTGCATCGTCGGGGAGAGGCTGGGGAGAAAGCCCACACTGTGTGTCTCAGCCTTCCAGGGATTCCACAGAGCCCCCCATCCCTTCGTTTGGTCCATTCCTCCCGCTGCTCCCACCCAACAAAGGATCCTCTCGGGGGGGGTGTTGCTTTGGGGGGACAGGCCGAGCACACAGACACAGCCATTCTATCAAGATCAAAGCCCCTCGGGGAGCCGTTCGTTGGCACAGGCTATGCTAAAGGGAGGCCGCTAATGGGGAGCGCTCCCCATCCTGCGCACGACAGGACAAGCCCCTGTATTGTGCAGGTGCACACTCAGCGCACCACTCCTCAACCTGCTTCCACCCCTCCCAAACCAACTGGCACGCTAACGTCCCATGTGACAGCCCCATGCCTGCCAGGGCACGACCTGCACCCTACAAGAGCCGCTTCAGAAGGTATCAGGAAAGCACACGTGGGAACGCACGCCACATACGCCCCTGCACCCCACCCTGCCACACTCCCCTTCCCGGACAGCCAGGATGTCCCAGCCGCCACGACAGATTTGGCCATTGCTAACAAAGCAGCTTGTGCAAGTCACAAGAGCTGTCGTGCAGCTGTACACCCACAGGGATGCCCATCGCCTTGCGCTCCAGGGAACGTCCCTTGATCAGACATCCAGTGGGGCAAGGCCCTAACTGGCAGAACTGCTTTCCCTGCTCTCTCCGCCTTGTACTACAAGCTGCTTCCCAGAAGAGACCCAGGGCCAGCGCTCACCAGTGACTTGTCGAGGACGCAGAACATGTGTGTATCATGGAGGAGGATGTGCGCTGGTTGCTTGGGGTTAAAGGTGATATGGGTGATGGGCGTGTCCCGCTCCAGCCAACCCTTATGCAGCCCATGCTGCTGCACCTTCCTGCTCCACGTGGTGTATTCTCTGTCGGGGATGCTGAACTCAAACACCTGCAGAGCACAAGGGCAGGGCAGGGAGAAGCAGGATTACAGCCACAGAGACAGACGGACATACCCCTGGCCAAGGCTCTCCTCCGCCCTGCCCCTGAGCCCAGATGAGCAGTCAGCACCAACCTCAGTGTAAAACTACAGGAACCGCCGGCTGCTCCACCTCCCCGCAGCCCGGGCTGACCTGACCCAGCATCCCCTGCAGGACTGAGGTGACTGGTGCCCTGTCCCGGCTAGTCCAGCCCCAAACCGCGCTGCTGGCAGTGAGAAGGATGGTGCCCACAGTGGGAAGAGTTCCCTGTCACAGGGTTGACATCAGACATTGCCAACTTCACATCCGGGCTGCGGCTGGTAAATACCAACGTCCCAAAACCGGGACTCCAGCGACTGCAACGGCAACCCACAAACCAATCTAATGGGTGCATTCATTCCTGACAGCCTGGACGCATGGGATGAACTCTGATGGCAGGCATGGCGCCCACCTTCCTGACCCCAGGGCCATGGGGGGATGGAGTCCGTATTACCGAAGCACGGGCAGTTAACAGGAAGCAAAGCAGCAGGCGAGAGTGGGAAGCCTGTGCAGGAGACGAGACCCAGCAGAAAGCTCCTACCTGCTGGTCCGAGTGGGTGATGACGAGGTTATTGGTCACGGGGTGAATGGCCAGGGCAGTCACGGCGCAGTTGTACGCGGGCACTGTGCAGTGGGGCTGAGAAGAGAAAACAGGGTGAGATACGGAAATCGGCGGGACTGAAAGGCCAGGCTCGCTGTGTCTGATCAGTCCGAGCTGCAATGCACACAGGATTGCAGCAGAGACTCCCAGGATTCGGCCCACTAGAAGGGAGCAATGCAGCTAGAGCAGTGGTTTTCAAACAATGGAAGGCACTGGGTCACGGCAGCTCTGGTCAGCACCGCCGACCGGGCCGTTAAAAGTCCCATTAGTGGTGCTGCCCAGCTAAGGCAGGCTAGTTCCTAACTGTTCTGACACCGCACTGCGTCCCGGAAGCGGCCAGCAGCACAGGTGCGGCTCCTATGTGGGGCAGGCACAGGACTCTGTGCACTGCCCCCGTCCCGAGCACCGGCCAATGGGAGCTGGGGGGGTGGGGTGTGCCTGCAAGAGAGAGCTGCACAGAGCCGTTTGTGCACCTCTGCCTAGGAGCTGGACCTACTGCTGGCCACTTCCAGGGCACAGCGCGGTCCATGGTGCCAGGACAGCCGGGAAGCCTGCCTTAGCACCCCTGCTGCACCGCTGACAGGGAGCCGCCGGAGGTAAGCATGCACCCCACGACCCCCCCACCCCCCGTCAAATCCGGAGCCCCCTCCTGCACCCCAAACCCCTCATCCCCGGCCCCACCCCAGAGCCTGCACCCCCAGCCCAGAGCCCTGACCCCCTCCTGCACCCCAAACCCGTCATCCCCAGCTCTGTTGCGACACAGACTTCAACAATTTTCTTCAACTGGGTTGCCATTAAAAAAATTTTGAAAACCACTGAGCTAAAGCGCCCCAAAGGAGCCCATGCACCAAGCCGGCTGGTCTCCCGGCGACGGCTGACCCCCGTAGGCTATGAACCACATTCAGGTTCACCCTCCCACCACAGGGAGGCACCCGTCCCACAGCTCTCTGCGGCCGCTGCCCTCACCTTGAACTGTCTGAGGCTGTAGATGTTGATTTCCCAGTCGCCGCCAGCAGCAGCCAGCCAGTCCCCGTCCGCGCTTGCTGCCAGCAGGTACACAGCCTCGGCGCTCCCTGCAGGAGAGTCAGAGCGGCCGCACTGCTCAGCACTGCTTCCTCTCCAGCGCCCACGGAGGTGCAGGGCACTTGAAGGCACCCCAAATCCAACCCCCGTCCAAAGCCATAGGGGATCGCTGTCCCCCACCAGGCTCTTCTGCAGAGGTCACATCAGGGCCCCAGGCTGCACTGGGGGCAGACTGGGGGGCAAACCCGGCAGAGTCCGAGGGAGTGTGGACGAAACACGCTCCATTTCAGGGGCAAGGGGCTCCAGGGCACTCTGGGCATCTCAAATGGGGGGTAGGAGTTCACAGGCTCCCTTGGGGGGAAAAATGCCCCCCACCAGCAGAGCCCCAGGGAAGGCAGTGGGGCTGGAATGGCTCTGCCCAGGGCTAGCCTACCCTACTGCTGCAGACACAGGTTTGGGAAGAGCTGGGGATCCTTTGAAATTTGCTCCAGCCTGCAGCCACCCAGGAGCTGCAGGGAGCGCCTACCTGTGTTTGGGCGGAGGGTCTGCAGGTGCCCGCAGCTCCCTGGCTCCAGGAGCTTGAGGACATGAACGGCACCCTGATCAGAGGCCACGAACAGACTGGTGGAGTCGGCAGAGCACAGGAGCTGGTGGGCGGAGCTCAGCAGCTTGGGCACCTTGGAGACCTTGGAGAGGGCAGGAGAGCAGAGTCAGCGCTCACCTCCTAGATGCGGATGGCAAGGTCACGCCCACTGCTCAGGGCTCCCTGGCCCTCCAGCTCGCTACAAGGGGGCACTGGACTGAGGTCCTTCCCTTCCCTTCCCATCGCTGTCTCCCCTCCCCCACTCCATCACACACCTCGCAACCCCACAGAACCCACGCTAATGCCGCCCCATCACTGGGACATCAGCAACGGTCAGTCAGGGCAGAACGGATCAGAGAGGAACAAGCCCCCACACCCAGGCTTAGCCCTCGACAGCAGGGCCTATACTCACCCTCTTGAGGCTGACGCTGCCGTTCTCCCAGTGCACTCTGTGCAGATGAAGCCTGGAGGCCGTGGAATACGCGATCCAGCTGCCGCACAGCGAGATGCAGCTGCAGCAGATGTGCTCGGGGCCCTGGGAACCACACAAAGTGCCGAGGCTGGGTTGGCCAGACCAGCAGGCCACCCTCTGTTTTATCCCTCATTTTACCTGCACCCCCCCGCGCAGATGGGCACCCTCATTTAACAGTTGAGAACGGCTGCCAGCAGAACTGCACTGCGGAGGTCAGAGGGACTCTCCCCACAGGAAGGAGTCCCATAGCAGCCATGCTTTCCCGCACACATCCTGGGGAGCGTGGGGTGCGTCTGCCTTTCACTGTGGGTCTGTCACATGCTGGGTCCCTCTGGGACGAGGACTCACAGTAACCAGACAAATCAGCTGCAGCTCATCCCAGCAAGAGGGAGTAGGCAGGGCCGTCCAGGGAGCGAGAGCTGCCAGTGGGATGGCAGGGGCCTGCCTTCCCCATCACACGGGTCTCCCCTTGCTGTCAGAGCCGGATGCGCTGTGCAGAGCGTTCCAGCCCCCAACCTGCCCCCTGTGGCTGAGCCATGGGCACAGCAGGAAGCTCATTTCCGCACCTCAGTGCGGACAGCCCCCAGCAAGCCTGCGGCAGCCGGGAAAGCCCCCTCTGTGCCCTCTAGCTCCCGTACCCAGTGGGGCTTGACAGCAGACATGGCCATGAGGGAGCACAGTGCAGCGGGAGCCAGCGGGGCTCCGAGAGAACAGGCCGGTAGCACAGGGCTCCTGTCTCACAGCATCCGCCAGCGCCTTGGAAGTGCCCTGGGCGAGGGAGACCACAGGGCGGGCAAGGCTCACTCAGGGGCCAAGCCACACTCTTATTCTCTCCAACGCTCCTGTAACTCTCACGCTACCCCAGGCGCCCCTGCACACAGGGATCTGGCCAGGCAGGCAGAGCACATGTGAAAACTTATAGCTGGGGACAGCGGGGGCCTAAGCCAAGCCCAGCCACCAGGGCAATGGGGAGGTGGCACCCCTCTGGAGAGGCTGCTCAGCCTTACCTTGCTCTTCAGCTGCAGCAAGTGCTCCGGGGCACGGGAAACCGGCAGGATGTCGCCATCCTTCCCTGGGAGAAGAATTAAGAGTACTTAGTGCAGACAATGTTCCAGGAGCTCGGGTGACCCCTGACCCCCCCCACGGCACAGACGGGGAGAGACTTGCTGATGATCCGTCCTGTCCTGAACCCAGCACTCCCAGCTCCTCCCACAAGATGCCGGGAACAGATTCCGTAGCAGGAGCGGGGAGCTTTGCCCAGAGAGGTGTCCACCCCATGGCTCAGCTCTCCCACACTAAACTCCACTGAATCATTCCCAGCACTTGTGCCAACCCCCGTGACACAAGCTAGCACGCCAGGGATTCGGTGTGTCGAGTGACATTGAGTACAGTGGTTTTACATGGGCAGCACATGATTGCTGCTTGGCCATGTGCAAGCAAGAGAGGGGAGTGGCACCAGCCTCCCCGCCTGTGCCCCGAGTGGGGAATGCTTCCGAGTGTCACTTGTCAGGATGCTACCCAGGCCCCTGCACGTGGCTGAAACAGCTGATTCACAGGCAAGAGGTTATGCTGGAGCCAACCCATTCAGGCCCCTCCCAGGCTCTGGGAGTCCCAGCGGGGCCAAGGCAGGGGCTCTTTGACCCTCCAATCACAAAACTACATCTCAACTTCCTAGACCAGGAGCATTCTCTTTTTGGAACCCTTTTCAGGCTGGACTCATCTGCTGAAGACTGACACACTCGAGACACAGACAGCGGTGGACACTTCCTGCGGGCCATGCTGGCATGGCACAGCCATCGTTGCCCTCTCTGCTAAGGCTGCCAAGAGGGGGCTGGTTAGATACCGCAGGGGTGGAGGGGGTTGGTGGCATGGACACTCGTCCCTTAGGAATTGCACTGGACTCGTTTCATGGATTTGCTAGAAATTCCCTTTTGGGCACTTCACTCTGCCAGATCCCAAGGACAGATTCAGTTTTCAATCAGCACTTGGGAGCCCTCATGTGGTCTTACCTGCAGAATTGGTGGCTCCGAGTCTCCAGAGCTCCAGGTGTTGGGGGAACTGGAAGAGGAGGAGCCCGGCCTTCTTAGCGCACGAGACGAGGCGTCGCTGCAACCAACCAACAGTCAGACGGTTATGAGGCCCCTGGGTAACGGGGCAGGGCGAGGCAAGCCAGGCCGGAGGGTTAGAGAGACCAGCATGCACAGCTCCTATTTGTGGGTGCAGAACCCCCTGCAGCGATGGGCACCCAGATGCCACAGGATCAGTGCATGGCATGTGGGAAGCCGGCCAGACTGTCACTCAGCACATTCTGATGCCCATTCTCCCCAGCATCTCAGCAAGAGGCACGGGCCGCCCCCAGCGATGGGACTCCCCAGCCAGCACACACACGGTGACCCCACTGGAACCAGAAAGGGTGAAAAAGGACCAGGCTTCCTCTCCAACAGGGAAGGACCCGGCATGGAGCAATCCCAAGAGCATGAGTGACACAGGCCCGCATTTCTGGGGACCCCAAAGCAAACGGGAGTCGGTGGCTCCAGCAAGGGGACCTGGTGAGCGGGGCTACCGAGGCAGAGCTCACAAGGCGTGGCACTTACGTGGGGGAAGGTGAATTTCCGGAGGGCAGCATCATAGCCCTTTCCATGCATCTTCTCCATGAGCGGGCGGATCACCAGCTGGGCATCCAGGCCTGAAAGAGGAGGAGACACCCAGGTGGCTAAACTGTGCTGAGCCAAGCCCAGGAGAGATCAGAGCCCCCCTTCTAGGCTGGTGCAGCTTCCTCGGCCCGTACCTCCAGAGATGAGTGCTGTCGCGCTATGTGCCACGGCCCGCACATCATGGGTGTGATGCTGGAAAGGCTTCGTCCGCACCCACTTGCTTTCAGCACTGCCCCACTTCACTGGCAGCAGCTGGAACTGGTACACTGCCCCCTCCGAGGTGCCCACCACGATGCTGTCTTCCTCCTGGGGAAGAAACCAAACAGCCATCACTCGCCGTGCCCACAGCGAAGGGTGGGGATGTGAACCCCCATCCCACTAGGTACTGGACAGAGCCCAACAGCTCCTTCTGTGCTGGCCCAAGAGGGTGGGAGATGGGTGAGCTCCCAGCCGCCATCAGCCAGGGCGACATCCACCCCAGCAGCCTGCAGAGCCCTTTAACAAGGTGGGGATGGCTCCTGGCCAAGCCGCTCTGGGTCAGCCAGTGTCACAGAGGATGCTTCAGATAAAGGGTGAGATCCCAGATTACTAACGTCCCTGCGCAGAGCCCACATAGTCACCACCCCTCTGCCCAGCCCACGCACA